>NC_088918.1:48037500-50537500 GCF_963576675.1 Euphorbia lathyris
TATAACTATCTTGAGCTGATCCCGATAAATGGCTGAGAACAGCACTCGTTTCCTTCCCGGAAATCAAACAACACAGATACTCCCTGAGGGATTATCGATTAGTCGGCCTCCCCTGTTCTTTGGATCTAATTATACCTTCTGGAAGAACAGGATGAAAATTTTTATTCAATCCACAGACATGAGTGCATGGCTTGCAATAGTACAAGGTCCATACGTGCCTTATAAAACTGTTAACAATGAGAAAGTTGTTAAGAGTGAAACTGAGTGGTCAGAAGATGACCTTAAGAAACTACAAAACAACGCTTCAGCTATCAATATGCTTCATTGTGCTCTAGATGCTGCAGAGTACAATAAAATCTCAGGTTGCGAGTCAGCACAGGAGATTTGGAAAAAGATGGAGGTGACCTATGAAGGCACGACCAAGGTCAAGGAGTCCAAAGTGAACCAACATATGAGACTGTACGAGCTGTTCGAGATGAATGAAAATGAAGACATCTCAGAGATGAACTCAAGGTTCACCAATATTATAAATGAGCTCAAGAGGCTCGGAAAGAATTTCACCGAAGAGGAACATGTGAAGAAAATATTGAGAAGTCTTCCCAAAAGCTGGCAAGCTAAGAAGACAGATGTGGAAGAAGCTCAGAACTTGACCACGTATAAATACAACGAGCTGATCGGATCTCTGCTGACTCATGAGAGCTCTATGAAAAACTTCGAAGCAAAAGAGAAGTCAGAAGACAAGAAGCAAAAATCACTTGTCATGAAAGTTGACTCAACCGAAGCTGACTCGTCAGATGATGAGGAGATGGCCATGTTCACAAGAAAGATGAAGAAGCTGTTCAGAAAGAATGACAAGAACAGCAAAAGGCCATACAAAAGAGGCGATAGGTACAAAGCTGAGTCTAGTGACAGCAGATATAAGAAGGACAGCTCAAAGCCTATCACATGCTTCGAGTGCCATCAAACTGGGCACATTAAGTCAAGCTGCCCTAACTTAAAGAAAGAAAATAGGGGAAGCAAAAAGGCAATGATGGCCACATAGAGTGACAGTGATGAGTCAACCTCATCAGAAGCTGGTGCAAATGAAACAGCAAACATATGCTTCATGGCCGATGATGCAGCTGACCAAAACCAATCTGAGCAAGCTGACCTCTCAGAAGGATCTGACCAAGAGGAGGACTCAAATGAGGTAACATCAATTTTCTTACTTAGAAATGAATTGGCTAACGCCCTAAGTGATCTATATACACTGACTAAAAAGTGTAACAAGAAAATAAAGGCACTCAGCAGGCGATGTGATGAGATTGAAGAGGTCAAACTGAGTGACCTCCGATATCTTCTCTAAGATAACACCAGGCAAGATGAAAATCTAAAAGTCATGCATGGTTTTGTCTCGGAAGTCCAAACTGAGTCAACGAAACTTAGAAAGGACATCACAACCATACAGAACCAGCTGAGTAAATCGGCCAAGAAAAGGTTCTATCCCAATGCTGAGTATCAGGGTACTGGTCAGCATAGACAGTACACTCAGCATAACAGTCAGTGTGACTGCTGTGGGAAAAGAGGACACACCATAGATGTGTGTAGGCATACTCGACGGAATGTCCAATGTGACTTCTGCGGAAAGAAAGGCCATACCACTAAGGTATGTTGGCATGCTCAGCACAATCGTGCTGACCAGAAACAAAATCACTCTCAAAAGGTGACATATTGTGACTTCTGTGGTAAAGCTGGCCACACAACAAATATATGTAGTCACAAATTAAAACATGATATAGCACCTGTTTATGCTAACCAACAAGGACCCAAAAAGAATTGGGTACCTAAAGATGAATAGTCTAAATTGCAGGTGAGCCTGAGATGCGTGGAGAAATCTAAGCTATGGTACATTGACAGCGCATGCTCGAGGCATATGACTGGTGATGAAACTCAGTTCATCACACTAGAGCGTAAACGAGGTGGTAACGTGAGCTTTGGAGACAATAAAAAGGGTAAGATAGTAGGATCATGTACTATTGGAGGTAACCCTACTATTGAGTCAGTCTCCTTAGTTAAAGGTCTCAAATATAACCTTTTGAGCGTAGCTCAGCTGTGTGACAGCGGTAGAAAGGTTGTATTTGACACCACTCAGTGTCGAATACTCGAGGGAAAAACAAACGATTTGATTTTAACTGTCCCTCGTGTTGACAATGTATATATGTTGAGTTTAGAAAAACAGTTTTCTAAAAACATATGCTTAGTGTCTAAAGAGGATAACTCCTGGCTATGGCATAGGAGACTTGGTCATGTAAGCATGGACCTCCTTGCCAAATTAGCTAGAAAGAAATTAGTTGAGGGATTGCCCAAATTGAAATTTGAAAAAGATCAATTATGTAATGCTTGTCAGCAAGGTAAACAAACGAAAAAGTCTTTTCAAAGTAAAAATATTGTCTCAACCAAGAGACCATTGGAATTACTACACTTGGACCTTTTCGGACCTATCCAGCCACTCAGCTTGGGCGGTTAGAAATTTTCCTTGTAGACGATTTCTCTCGGTATACTTGGATCATCTTGCTGAGTAGCAAGGATGAAACATTTGAGATGTTCACAACATTGATTAAAAAGCTTGAAAAGGACAAAGACCTGAGAGTAGCTCATATTAGAAGTGATAATGGCGGAGAATTCAAAAACCAACAGTTTGATGAATTCTGTGAAGTCAGTGGCATTGACCATAACTTTTCTGCTCTTAGGACGCCTCAACAAAATGGGGTTGTTGAAAGGAAGAACAAAACAATAGTCGAAATTGCTAGGACAATGCTGAGTGAAAATAGGCTTCCAAAGTATTTCTGGGGTGAAGTTGTCCACATAGCATGTTATATACTGAATAGGGCTTTAGTTAGACCTATACTCAAGAAAACCCCTTATGAACTTTGGAAAGGACGAAAGCCCAACATTGGCTACTTTCGTGCCTTTGGGTGTAAATGTTTTATACTCAACACAAAAGATAACCTTGCTAAATTTGATGCTAAAGCTGACGAAGCGATCTTTTTAGGGTACTCAACTAACAGTAAAGCATATAGGGTGTATAATAAACGAACTCAAGTTGTTGAAGAGTCTGTCCATATCGAGTTCGATGAAACTGACCCTGCAGGAAAGACAACTCAGTCTGCCGAAGATGAACCAAGCTCAGCTTCCGCTGACCAAAATGAAGCCTCCAAGTCATCAGTGCAAGGGCTGACCAAAGGTAAACACGAACCCGAAATTACCTTTGCTGACCAATCTACTCCTACAGAAATTATAAAAACACCTATTCCAGACAACTCAACATTACCTAAAGAAGTCAAAATTCCAAGAGGACACTCGGAGAAATCCATTCTTGATGCTGCTGAAAACAAGCTGATGACGAGAGACCAGTTTAGAAAATACCTCAGCAACGTTGCATTCGTCTCAGTCTTTGAGCCAAAGAACTTCACCGATGCTGAGCACGATGAATTCTGGATCAATGCTATGCAAGAAGAGCTTGATCAATTCAAAAGAAATGAGGTATGGGATTTAGTACCAAAACCTAGGAATCAAAAGACCATAGGAACTAAGTGGGTCTTTAGAAACAAATTAGATGAGCAAGGCAATGTAGTTAGAAACAAAGCCTGACTTGTAGCCCAAGGCTATAGTCAGCAAGAGGGCATAGACTATGGTGAAACCTTTGCTCCCGTTGCTAGGTTAGAGGCTATACGTATATTGTGTGCATATGCTAGTTTCATGAACTTCAAACTATATCAAATGGATGTCAAAAGTGCTTTTCTTAATGGATTCATAAACGAAGAGGTATATGTTAGTCAGCCTCTAGGGTTTGAAGATCCAAAATTTCCAAACCATGTTTATAAACTCAAGAAGGCCTTGTACGGCCTGAAACAAGCACCTCATGCTTGGTATGAGAGGTTGACCAGTTTCCTGCTGACCAGGAACTATGTCAGAGGCAAAGCTGACACAACCTTATTCATTAAGAAAAAGGGTAAAAATACCCTGCTAGCACAAATTTACGTAGATGATATAATCTTTGGTGCTACTGATGAATCTATGTGCAAAGAATTTAGTAAAAAGATGCAAACTGAGTTCGAGATGTCTATGATGGGCGAACTCAACTTCTTCCTTGGTCTTCAAATCAAGCAAGGGAAGAACGACATCTTCATTAGTCAGTCCAAGTACGCCAAAGAAATGTTAAAGAAATTCGATATGGAAGAATGTAAGCCCATATCAACCCCAATGGGTACTGACACTGTCCTTTGTGCTGACGAAAAAGGTAAGTTTGTAGACAGCAAGTTATATCAAGGTATGATTGGCTCTCTACTTTATCTTACTGCAAGTAGGCCTGACATTCAGTACTCAGTATGTTATTGCGCGAGATATCAAGCTGACCCCAGAGAATCTCATCTTATAGCTGTGAAAATAATTTTCAAATATTTGCAGAGCTCAGTTAATGCAGGTTTATGGTATCCAAATACAAATGACTTCACACTCATTGGATACACTAATGCTGACTATGGACGAGATAAGCTAGAGTGTAAGAGTACTTCAGAAGGGTGTCACTTCCTTGGAAGCTGTCTAGTATCTTGGTTCAGCAAGAAGCAATCATCAGTGGCCCTGTCAACAACTGAAGCTGAGTACATTGCTGCTGGAAGCTGTGTGGCTCAAGTTCTATGGATAAAGCAACAGCTTGAGGATTATGGCGTAAAAACAAAAACAATAGAGGTCAAATGCGACAACAAGAGTGCCATTGACCTATCTAAAAATCCAATCCAACACAGCAGGATGAAGCATGTCAGCATAAGGCATCACTTCATTAGAGATCATGTACTCAAGGGTGAGATCAAGCTGACCTATGTTCCTACAAATGAACAGCTTGCAGATATCTTCACAAAGCCTCTGGCTCGTGAGCAATTTAACATACTAAGGGAAGCTATCGGTATGTCTAATCCTCTTCACTAAAATTCTACGTTTAAATTGAATGTTGACTGATTACCATGCTGAGTGGTTTGTGCTAAATTAGTAACTATTGCATGCTGAGCTAAATATGAAGTATATCACCCTATGCTGATTAGACATACATACTGTGTGATTAACATAAGCTGAGTTACTAAGCACAACGAAATTCTCCTACGTAAAACTGACCACTCAGAATATCAAACGTTTAGAATTCTAGATACTGAGTAAATTCGTTGCACAATTAATGCTAGCACGCGTATTAAATAGCCACCTAGGATGACGTAGGTGCAATAATTATAAAACACATGCGCCGATTGTGTCATAAATGCCAGAATTATTGTCGATTGATCATCTCGAGGTAAAATGGCTACTCCAACGTATCAGATCAACTCGGCATCTCTATAAATAGTGGACGAATTCCCACTTGTATCTCTTTACACTCAAAATTTCTGGCATTCTATATCTCTCTCTCTCTTAAATCCCAAAACCTCTCTAAAATCCTTGAGAAAATCATGTCCGATTCTCAAAACATCTCCGGTGCCGGTTACGACGACAACCGCTCCGATGAAAATCCACCTTCTCCTACTCAGCAGGTATATGTAGAGACTTCAACTGAGTCTCAAGGTCATGGTCAGCATGACCAATCTAAGGTCAGCACCTCCGGCAAAGACCCTCGAGCTGACCAAGCAACTCCATCCAAGAAACAGAAAAAGAAGAAGGAAAAGAAAGACAAGCAACCCGAGGAAAAGGAATTTGTTCAGGTTTACAATTGTGTAAAAAATTGTGAGGTACTTCGCTTCCGGTGGTTCTCCCTAAGTTTCGTAACAGCTGAAAAACCGTTCTGCGAATGGATCTCTAAAAACGGGTGGTCAGAATTCTTCTCTCTGTCCGGTAAAACTTACCCCCGGTTAGTAAGGGAATTTTATTCGAATCTCAAAGTGGATAAGGACAAGCCGACCATCTAGTCACCAAGGTCACAGGCAAGGACATCACAATAACCCCATCCTATCTAGCAACTTTGCTAAAACTGCCGAACAAAGGAAAAGAATTCAGAACCACAAACGTCAAACTTGACTACCCTGTTGAGTTCTGCAAACCGACGACTCACAAAGGAGAAATAGCCAGTACATGCATGGGTCATGATCAAAAAATGGCTCATTACATCCTGACCAACTTCATATTCCCTAAGGTCAACTCTGCCTCATCAGCCTCCAATTTCGAGCAAAACTTCATTTCGCACATGCTGACCTACAAACCACTCAACATGCCCGTATTTCTTGTCGGTGCATTCCAACGGAGTACTGGGAAACTCAGGATGGGCTCCCTCATCACGAGAATTCTTGAAGACCAACAAATAAACACGGTTGGTGAAGCCGAGTCATGGGGTACTGAGATCATAGCGGCACTGCTATTTGGGTTAGCATACAACCAACCCCTCAAGTCTAAGAAAGGAAAGGGGGTTGTTGAAGAGAACGAGGAAGCATGTAATGCTGAGGGAGGAGCACAAGCTATGCCCACCAAGAAAGGAAAGACTGTTGGGGTTTAGTGTCCTATAGACAATTGTTCTAGGATACAAACTTAATGTAAATGAATTGTTCTTTATATCATTTGTTTTAATGAGATATATGTTTTATAACTATATAAAGGCAATCCCTTTTTAAGCACTAAATAAAGTCTAATAAAAGGAAATCCATAAGTTTGTTTAAAGTGATTATAAAGTGTTCATACAAGCATGAAGTGAGACAAAACTTTATAATAAACTAATAAACTTAAAACAACCCCAAGTCAAGTGATATGTTTAGGATTGGTATATCACTGTTGAGACTTGTATGTAACAATGTCTTCTGTCCGACAGAAAGCTGATCTCACAAGCTTCATATATACAGATATCTGGACAGTTACATAGATCCGATGAAAAGTTGTTCATTAGGATTGGGGATCCGACTTGAGATAACAGGATGGGTAGATTCATCCTTGTCACCTGTTCATCTCATTGGTATTAATAGGTATAACTAATCCTCAGACTCAAAGGAATGTTAATTGGTCATCCTGAATTACTGAATGTGAGACTTTGATCCTGCTGTCCCACGATCCTTAACAGAGATGACTCTGGGGTGTGAACGGCAAAGGTTGGGTGTCACAGGAGGTAATGTCAGGGTAGTTATACATTGGATTGAGCATTTATCACTCCCGATTAATGGGAGATACATCCAAGGATCGCTTGTGGAAGACTCGACTCTAAATCCTTGCAAGGTGATAGCTTAAGAGTAAGAAATACAGATTTCACTTAACCTATCTTTTTGAGTTGACTCGGCCTGTACAAGTAAAACGAACGTCTCGCTATATGTGACTTGACATCACCCATAGTCATAAGATTCAGTTCAAGGATGTAGTTGATAAAGGATCGAATTATACTGTAACTAATACGGAAAGGTTAACGACAGAATCAACCTGTCTTTTTAACGGACTCTGGGAGAATGATTACAGACTTGCCAATAACATACTTAGTACATCATTCCGTTATGCAAAGATTAAATATAATTCTTGAAGAAATTAATTTAATAGTTGCATACGGCCAGAAGTAGTAAGAACCTAATGGATCACACATAAGACTTGGAACCAAAAGAGAGATGGATGTTATTAATTGATGGAAGCCCAATTGAGCCCAGTAAGGCCCATTTAATTAGAAGGGGGGCCGAAATTTATATATAATAAATAAGGAAGTATTTTAATTCCATTAATCCTAATTTGATTAGGAATATGAATTAAATTAATTAAGAGATAATTGAGTTAGGAGTTTTAATTAGATTAATATACTCCTATTATTATCCAATTAGGTTATTTATTATTATCCTAGATATATTAGATATATAGTGAGATAATAATTGGGAATTCTATTCCGAATTGAATTCCTATTAAGTAACTTAATCCTATCTAACTAGGGTTTAGATACAAGTGATTATATATACCCCCTCTATACATGAATTTCGACTAAGCCTCCCTAATCCCACCTAGTGATTTTCGAAATCCCTAGCTTAGAGAGAGAAAGAGAATTCGACTCCCCTAGTTCGTGGACAAGAATTCATACGGCTTCCACCGATCGATTAATTTCATCCATCTTCTTTTTCTTTGATCTTGTGTTGATTAATTAGAGGCAATCTATTTTGGTTGCATCTCATACGGTTGATTCTAACTTAATCTCACTGTGTTCATGAAAGAAGGAAAAACAAACAAAAGGGAGAAATTCGTTTTTCTTCACCTACATCAGGTCAGTTCACTATTTCGCGGATTCCCGGAGATTGAACCGTCGGATCGTCGCGATTTTTGGACAGTAGCTTCTAGACATATTCTTCCACGTTTCCACCGAAGGGATTGCCGTTCGGAGGTCTGGAAGGTCTGTTTCGGATAGGGGCAGATTGGTAAATAGTTTCTATCTCTTTTGAAGTTGTGGGCACTTCGCTTGCAACGGTAGATTGATCATCGAAAGGTATTTCTTCTTATCCCTCTTTATATGAAATAACGATTAACGAATCCTATGGTTAAAAGGAAGTAGGCTAAAAAAATTTTATATTTCCGCTGCTATACCTTAGCCTAATTTCCAACAAAGATAGTGGTGGTAAGCAAGGAACCTGCTGACCGCACTCGGCAGGACAAAAAGCGGAAAGCTGACCAGTCCGCAAAGGATGTGAACACAGCCTCTAAGAAGCTAAGAATAGTATCCAGTGCAAGGAAAGCTGATGCTGAGCAAGGTCAGGAAGTACCTAAGTCAACAGAAAAACTGAAAAGGGAAGTTGAGCCTGAGGAAGAGAGTGAAGAAACCCCTGAGCAGCCCTTGCAAAAGAAGAAGAAACCTTATGGGTTAAAACCAATTGATGCAACTCCTCTAGACTTTTTAGTCTCTGAGGACTCACACTTTGTAAGAAGTCAAGAGATTGATCTTGAGAAAACTCCTGCTGACTATGAAGAAGAACTGGGAAATGATGAAGGTCAGTTTGATGTTGAGAGGAGAGATGATGCTGAGCCAAGTAAGGAAAATGTTGATGCTGAGCAAAACCAAATAGATGAAGCTGAGTAGGTTGAGAATCCAACTGTGCCGAGTAAGACAGTTGATGCTGACTCCACAGAAAAAGACAGAAATGTGGAAGATCTCAATGCTGACCTTGGGTTGAACTCATCTTCTAAGTCTCTTGACTCCATTCCTGCTGATCCCTCTCCTCCAACTCATAAGAACAGCAGAGGCAAATGACTTAAACAAAAGGCTCACAAGTCTCCTGTTATTGACATTCTGGATGATTCTCCACTAAGAGAACCGATTACTGCCCTCACAAAGCTCCAATTTCAATTCTTCTCTGAACCAACTCCAGATCAACTTAGGGAAAAGCAAGCCTCTGTGTCTCAAGCTAAGGAACACGCCGACCCCAAAGCATCAAAAGGTCTTGTTTCTGCCGAGCAAGTGCTCGAAGTTCCTGCTCCTCAAAATAATGAGTTAGCAAAGGAAAATCCTACTCAGGTCAGCACTGCTTTACCTCAAACTTCTGCAACTACTCAGCTTCAGGCTGACTCTGAACCGGTCAATATCTCTGCCGATCCACCTCTTCCTACTCCTTTATCGCAGAATGACAACCAGTCAGTTCCGTCTGGTAATCTGAATAAAAGCCCAGCTGCTGACCAAGCTGGCACATCCAAGTCTGGACAGCATAATACTCCTCCTCCATCCGGTCCAATTCCATTTCCGGCCTCTGAACCACAACATAATGAATCTTATGCTTATCTGCATGCTACCCAGTCTGGTCGAAGAATCATTGACTCAGCTCAAGCCCTAATTCAAGATATTCATCAATCCAATGTCGATGCTGCTGGGTCTGTCAATGTTGAGCCAACTCAACTTTCTCCTGTCACTCAGCTTTTGACTGAAATCAAGGGTCTCAAGGACTTACTGAGTGTCGTGACATATTTTCAATCTCAACAACCCAAGCAAGAATCTATCATGAAGCTGGCTGAACTCCAGCTGACAATGGTCAATCATATGAATGCTATCCAGGCCAACTCAACACGTTGTCAGTTGCAAACTCAGTCTATGCAACCTCTGCTGAGGTTAATCAGCTTTTCACCCAGCTAAGTTCTGAGCTGATCGGGACTCGTGAATTAGTCTCCTCCTCCTCCCATTGTTCCATTGAGAAGATCAGCGAAGCTGTTCGCCTACTCAACTTGAGTAAAGAAGAAATGGATACTGACCAAGTAAAAACAAATGAGATTCTACAGTACTCTCAAGCCACACTCAACCATGTCCGGCATACAAATGCTCAACGTCAGTTCTACGATTCTGCGTTGCTCAAAATGTACCATCAATCATATGCCAAGCTGACAGAATCTATAACTTGGATAGAGAAATCACAGGAGTATCTCTTGAGCATGCTGAGTGCTAATATAAGGATCCCTGCTGCCACTCTAGACGATGGCATGGCTGTCTTCGATGGTCTTTGGGAGAGTACAAGTCAACTTCAATCATACTCAGAAAAACTGGCTCGTGCTGTTCTTCGCGAGACATTTATTCCCCCTTCATCTGATGATGGCAAAACGGGGGAGAAAGAAATGCAAGCTGCTGGAACTCAGCAGAGAATGGGAGGAGCATCTGGTTTAGGAACTCAGGGTCAGCAACAACAAACCGCCAAAGGGAAAGGCAAAGTAAATCCTGCTCACCAAGCTCAAGTCAACAGGAAGAAATAGATTGGCTAGTTGTAGCTTTTGACTTGTAGTTTTATCTGGTGTGTTATGTTTTGTTAATGCTGACCATCTATATATATTCATGCATCCTTTATTCAAATTGAAAAATCTTATGTGATGCTTACTTACTTATTGTGCTATGTGTTGATCTGTCTTAATTGAACAAACAAACAAAATTAAAATGGAACATACTCAGTACACATTAGCTCTGATACATCCTTCCATAAACTCTGATACCTAAACTATCCATGTATCAAACTGAGTAAACATATGTTTCAAGCATTGAACTCTTCTGAAAGCTGACCTAGGCTCATCTGAATTAGATCTTGGAAGGTCTAGAATTGAACTAAGTCATTATAGGCATGTCTTAATTTTTACTCGATTAAATCTTAGAAGGTTTAGAGTCAAGTTAAGTCAATAGATGCAACCCTTACGGGGGAGTAACTTCAGAAGCATAAAAAGAATTTCAATCATGGGGAATCTCAATGCTGAGTTCCATTAATTAAATATTTTGCCAACATCAAAATGGGGGAGTTTGTTGAAACACCTTTCCACATGATTTTGATTTGACAAAATTATTTAAGTTAATCCATGATTAAGGGGCAAATTTAAGTGCTTTGATTTAATTGTACTAATATGTTTGTTCAATGTTGAGTATAAGTATAAATGAAAACAGAATCAAAAAGTAAGACAGGACGAAGTCAGCATGAGAACACAACACAAGCTGAGCGGAGTGCAACTCAACATAATAGAAGAAAAGTCATCTTCAGAACAAATACTTAAAGATGAAGCTGACCAAAGAAGCTGAGTGGAACGCAACTCAGTATCAAAGCAGAGAAGTCTTCCTCTAAACCAAAGCTTGCAGACGAAGCTGACCACGGAAGCTGAGTAAGAATATGACTCAGAAACAAAGAACAAAAGCAACGTCAATACAGTCAAGCTGAGTGTTCATCAGGACAGCACGAACAATCCGTTTGCTAGAAGACAAGATCCGACAACTGTCTGCACCAATAATAGAAACCTTGGAATTACGCACAGAGTTAATTTCGAGATGCATGGGTCAAATGTCCGTTAGCTAAAAGACGAACTATCACTAGAAGACGCACCTGCAGGAAAAAGCCGTTTAAATCCAACGGATAATTCCGGATTCAAATGATTGTGTCTTCAGATTTCAACTATAAAATGACAAGTTCATTCTTGGATCCTTTGCCGATTACTGAAATAAAAAAAAAAGAGAAAAAGAGAATCATACAAAGCACATTCAAACAAGAAAAAGATCTTACACCAAACTTCCATTTCTGTGTAAAAGCTAGATTGATTTTGTAATCATCTAAAGTTCTCTTCATCTAGAAAGAACAAGTTTGTTTCAATTGTAAAATTGAGAGAGTTGTGCTGAGTACTCAGTTTTAAGTACTCAGTGGTAGAGAAAACTAGGTGTTCGGTTATAGCACTTAGTAGGAGTTGAGTAGACGAATAGAGGAATGTACCCTTGCATATTCAACTGTCTTGTAAACGGTTTGTGCTCTACCTTTAAAGAGCTTAGTATTGGATTGAAAAAGCCTAGAGGGACTCTAGGGACTGGACGTAGGCGGAGAGGCCGAACCAGGATAAGTCGTGCTGAGTAATTTCTAACTCTCTCTCAATACATATTTGTAAGTGTTGCTTGATTAATTTACTCAATATATAAATCGTAAAAGCTGACACTGAGTAATCTGGTGCTGAGTTGGAAGCTGACCTCAAGTGTTAATTCCCAACTCACGTGTAAAACAGTTCTAGTCAGCATCTGACTAAAGCTGTCTTACATCTCTCGGCCGTGCTGACCTAAACTAAGTTAAGTCACTTAAAGAATTATATTAAGTCAGCATAATTAAGCAAAAAAGTTATATTAGTTCCTAACCCCCCCCCCCTTGGAACTAATCACACGGGACCAACACCAATAACCTAGGAGTCATATTGTGATGTGATTGATTAAATGAATCTACCTAATAAATGAAACTAGCTTATTGAGCACACTCAAGGTGAAATTTTAGGAGTTAGGATTCTAGCTCGCTAAAGGATTTGTGAAATTCTTCGAATTAATATGGAGGGTTACTAATTTGGTAAAATAGTGGGAGCAATTTAAAAACCAGTAAAGTCATATACAATTAAATTGTAATGAATTAAACAAATGAATAACATTCGTCACTTTTCTCACTCTCAAGGTATAACAAACTAACTCTAGTAATCATGTCGAAAACCGATCTAAGAAATATCCTTACTGATAACAAACTGAATGGTTCAAACTTCGCTGAGTAGTTTCGTAACCTCAAAATCGTTTTGAAGTTCGAAAAGATAGGGTATATATTGGATACATCGATACCTGCGGCTCTGGTTGATGATGCACCCATTGAAGAGATTGATGTTTATCAGAAGCATCGATCCGATGATGAACATGTGGGATGCATCATACTTGCACCGATGACACCAGAACTCTAGAGGCAACATGAGGAGATGGATTCCTATTCTATTGTCATGCACTTGAAAGAGTTATTTGGGAAACAGACTCGTTGCGAGCGTCATGAGATATCAAAGCTGTTGTTTCACTACAGGATGCAAAAGGGCACATTTGTTATGACACATTGTGTCAAGATGATTGGCTATATTACCAAACTTTCTAATATTGTTTTTGTGATGGATCATGAACTAAGTGTCGACTTACTTTTTACATCCCTCCCAAAAAGTTATTCCCTATTCATCATGAACTATCAGATGAATGACTTACAGACCTCTTTTGAAGAGCTCGCAAATATGCTCAAGACTGTTGAGCCCAATATGAAGAAAGATAAAACAATACCCACACTTGTCATTGAGGGATCCAGGAAGAGGAAAGGGAATTTTCCCAATCCCAAGAAGAACAAAGGAGCCAAACCAGCCTATGCCAAAGGAAAGCAAGTGAAGAAGCCCAAAGGGGAATGCCACTTCTGTGGTAAAGACGGGCATTAGAGGAGAAATTGCAAGGAGTGCCTAGCTTCTCTCAAGAAGGGAAAGAACGGTGCTTCAACATCTGGTATGTTCTATATTGAAATTAATTCAATTTCACAGTCTGAGTCTTAGGTATTGGATACCAGATGTAGATCTCATATCTGTACAAATATGCAGGAGCTAAGGCAGACTAGGGATTTGAAGACAGGAGACATAAATCTGCGAGTAGGAAATGGAGCAAGGGTTTCCGCACTCGCGATTCGAAATTATGTTCTACACCTACCACCAGGACTTGTAATAGAATTAAGGAACTGTTTGTATGTTCCAGAGATGTCTCGTAACATTTTTAGGTGTCGCGGCCTCGCCCGGAAGACCCGGAGGGTGGACACCGTTGACGACAGATGCTGTGATTGGCGTCGAAAGCAACCAATCGTGGAATCAAGCTGCTCGGCAGGATCGAAGCTCGAAGTATGGAAGAGTCACCACCCACGAATGGGAAATGAACACCGATCCCTTGCAGGAGACTGGTGAGGGTTCGGGAAATCGGGTACGAGCCGAGAAGGCTAGCTCCTTTCCGAAGAAAGGCTACTAGGCACCCCAACATTGCTCGGTTCTAAACCACCGGTGTTAGACGAGGTGTCGCGGCCTAATCTCCCGGGCGGACCGGGGGGTGGACAACCTCATGGCGACGTAAGCGGTGATTGGCGCCGAAAGCAACCAATCGTGGAATCAAGCTGCTCGGCAGGACCGGAGCTCGGAGATATGGAAGAGTCGCCACCCACGAATGGGAAAATGAACACCGATCCCTTGCGGGAGACCGGTGTGGGTTCGGGAAACTTAGGTACGAGCCGAGAAGGCTAGCTCCTTTCCGGAGAAAGGCTACTAGGCACCCCGACATCGTCCGGTTATGAACCACCGGCCTCCTACTCAGCATGTTAGGCGATAACGGACTAATCGTATACTTCTTTAAGTTTAAAATTCATTTGAAACCCTTTTCTTTCTCTTTTTAGAAACCATTTTGAGCATATGATATTGAAAAGCCACCTCGGTAAAGAATCACGCATTTATGTTTATACATACACAGAGAGGGAAGAAGGAAATGATTTATTTATAACCGTATTTAAATGTTATGTTGTGTGTTTATTCTACACTAACTTATTTCCCCAAAACGAGTTTTATTTACATGGTTCGCACCTTAATCGCCGTTGGAACGATTTAGGAGCGTTTTAAAACCTCGTTTGATGAAGCTTACCCGAATCGCCATTGGAACGACTCGAGTATTTGAAAACGTTTGAGATAAAGAACCTTTTAATAAGAAAACGTGGTTAAACATACAAGTCAATTTCATTTTGTACAAATCCTTTAAGAAAATGATTCAAAAATCTATTATTTGCAAAGAAAACGATTTTAATTACAATGATCCTCTAATCCGCCTTTGGAACGGATTAAGGTTTTAAAACGTGGTGTTTTGAAGACGATTTGGAATATTAACAAGAATGACTCTATTTATTTACATTAGAAAAAAAAACTCATTAGTTTAAATAATTCAACTGAAAACTCTCTTTTTGTGATTTATTTTCCCCACTTATTTAATGGACTCTCTAATTGTTATAATTACAACAATAAACTTATTTTAACTAATATTTACACTTAAATAAAGCCCATTTGAAATATGGACCCATGAATGGGCTCAAAGGGTAAAGAAAATAATTTGTACATACGTATATACATTTAAATCAAAAATAGAATATAAAATAAGAGTTAATACAAAAGAAGCTATATGTATATATAAAAATAATAGGTACAATATATCTATACTTTGAAAATGTGAAAATAATAAGTAAATCCTATAACTAAGAAAATAATTCTTATCCAAAAATAATTTTATTCAATAATCACTAAAATAACCCAAATGTTCCAAAAACTATACATATACATAACTACTATAGTTTTAAATACAAAAAATACCACATGCTAATATATATTAATTATTTCTCAAAATACCCCATAACTAACATTTAAAACATAATCCAAATTAATAAAAAGGAATACATATATATACTTATACTTATATTGTAAAATGGAATAAATAATAATATACAAATATTCTAGAATGATTATATATGCTAAAGTTCTAAAATAATTTGAAAAACATATATTACATATTTATATATATGTACTAAGGATTAAAAGTTTAAAAGTTAAGAAAAAGGGACTGAAATGGCATTTTTTACATTTTGGCAGATTTGCCGACGGAAAATCCGTCGGTAAACAGCATTTAGTGACAGAATAGGTAAATTACAGCAGCACTCCTAAATGTTTCCAGATTTATTCAAAAGCTTTAAATTAAATCTAATTCAATCGTTTTGGGTTTCCGAACTACCAAAGATGGATCATAGTCGAAAACGGAAATTCCTAAACGACGTTTTTTATTTCAAAACATTATTTGGAAATTCCTTTTAAATTAAAAACTTGTAATTATAACGTTTTCGATACCCGAACTACCTTTTATCGGATCACGGTTCGTATTGGGACATCAAAACGAGGTTTTTTATTTTAAAACAAAACCGAATTTTATTTAACACGAAACGAAAATTAAATAAATACGCTAATTAAATAAAATGTGACAAAATAAATAAATGACTAAATGAATAAAAACTATAGCATAAAAATAGAAGAAGAGAATAAATTAAATAAAATAAAGAGTCTAGTCCTCGGATAATACCTTGAATTCGGTATCTGACAGTTGAAGCCGATTGATTCCACGAACCACGAGCTCCTGTTTTTTATAAAAAATTTAGTAAAAATTGAACTTAGGAAATTTAGAGATTTTCAATTTTTAGGAAAAAAAATGTTTTTTCCTAAAAAAATCAACTTCCTCTCTCTAGAAAAATATCTAGTGTGAGAAGCTCTCTAAGGATTCCTCCTCCCTCTTTCTTTTTCCCCCCATTTTATTGCATGGGGATCCGTGCCTTTTCTAGGCAAACGGGTCCCCGGACCAATGGGCGACGCCCAAAAGAAATTGGGCGTCGCCCATTGGGGTTGGGCGGCCGCCCAACCTAGTGTTGGGCTACCGCCCAACCTTGTTGGGCGATTGCCCAACAATCGTTGCGCGATCGCCCAACGGCGTTGGGCGAGCGCCCAACGCTAGGTTGGGCACCCGCCCGACGACCCTCGGGGCGTGCCTCGAGCCATCGGGCGTGCGCACCCCGCGGCCGCCGAGCGCGTGTCCCGCGCTGCCGGACGCTCACACGTCGCGGCCGCCGAACGCGCGCTTCGCGCTACCGGGCACGTGCGCTCAGCGGCCCACGAGAGCGCGCCCCGTGCCACCGGACCCGGGCATTGCTCGGACGTCGAGAGCGTGCCACTTGCGGTGCGTCCGACGGACGCCGAGCGCACGTCCTGCGTCGCCGAGCGGGCGTTCGACCATTGTCGTCCGCGTGCCGGATGCCGCTAAGCACCCGCGCCGTGCCGCTAATTTTCCTTCGCTTAGTATTCTTTATATATTTTTCAAAACTTCCGGAATCAATCGCTTCAACCGTCTTGTTTTCAGGTTTTCGTCACAGGTCCTCCGACTCGGTGTCTACAGTTGCCCCTACTTTTCTATTTTGACAGTGATGTGTGTGTTTCGAAAACGTTTTTTTGCTAACGCAACACATGCAATGTAAAACATATAAAAGTAAAAGACACGTAAAGAGTAGGAGGGAGCATATCTGACCTTTGCGCTGCGCGCTCCGGCGTTGTTCTCTGATTTCTTCAGACTCTGCTTTGGGTTGCACCGTGCTGCCTCTGAATCGGCTGCTGGCGAATGTCCCCCTTTTCGACTCCGGCCTACGTTGGCTGACTGCGATGAGAACGGCTCTAAAGTGATTTGGTCTACGGCGGTGGGGATGATGGCTCAATAGCTACCCTAGTCTACAATCTTCGGTAAAAACGGCTCAAAAGCTACCCTAGTCTGCGACTGCGAGGATGATGGCTCAATAGCTACCTTAGTCTACAATCTTCGGTAAAAACGTCTCAAAAGCTACCCTAGTCTGCGACTACGAGGATGATGGCTCAATAGCTACCCTAGTCTACGATCTTAGATAAATATGGCTCAAAAGCAACTCCGGTCTGCGACCATGAGTCAGATGGCCCAAAAGCAACTCCGGTCTGCGACCGTGAGTCAGATGGCTCAAAAGCAACTCCGATCTGCGACCGCGAGTCAGATGGCTCAAAAGCAACTCCGGTCTGCGACCGCGAGTCAGATGGCTCAAAAGCAACTCCGGTCTGCGACCGCGAGTCAGATGGCTCAAAAGCAACTCCGGTCTGCGACCGCGAGTCAGATGGCTCAAAAGCAACTCCGGTATGCGACCGCGAGTCAGATGGCTCAAAAGCAACTCCGGTCTGCGACCGCGAGTCAGATGGCTCAAAAGCAACTTTGGTCTGCGACCGCGAGTCAGATGGCTCAAAAGCAACTCCGGTCTGCGACCGCGAGTCAGATGGCTCAAAAGCAACTCCGGTCTGCGACCGCGAGTCAGATGGCTCAAAAGCAACTCCGGTCTGCGACCGCGAGTCAGATGGCTCAAAAGCAACTCCGATCTGCGACCGCGAGTCAGATGGCTCAAAAGCAACTCCGGTCTGCGACCGCGAGTCAGATGGCTCAAAAGCAACTCCGGTCTGCGACCGTGAGTCAGATGGCTCAAAAGCAGGGATTGTTTCTGGATTTTCTTACAACACTGTTGTCTGTATTTTCTCACTAGAGCTTTCATCTCGGAGGTTCAATGGGAACGTGTTTTAGTCTGAAATGATATAGACTAATGATTGTTCTTCTGTTGACTGTCGTCTGTATTTTGACTGGTGTCGCTGTTCTGTAAAAAATGACTGTGGTCTGGAGTTCATATCTTGACAATGTTGGTCGCTGTCTGGGAGAAATGCAGGCTAAAACGGACTGCAAATCGGAGGTCTGTGCACCTAGTAATTAATTATTTACTTTTTACCTTTATGTCAAATCGTACTTTTTTTCACTATTTACGGGAATGTCATTCCCTTTTCCTATATAAGGTGGTGGGGTTTCATTTCAACCCCACACCTTCTCTCTCCTCTTTCTCTCACTAGACTTCAATTTGGATTATTCTCGGGATGGATTTAGATGAATGGGATGGCACTAGAGGCATGGATGAGGTTTACGTAAACCTGGATAGAGTGGATACCTTTCACGACCCTACGACGCATTTGAGCAGGACACGCTGCAACGAGGTAAGTAATTTCTCACTTTTATTCGATTCGAACTCTAGGCTTTATCATTCCTATACGAACATGATTTGCATGCTAACCCTTAGACTGCCTTAGAGGACTTTAGCTAGAAGACGTGAATTCCTTTATTTACAAGTAACGCCTGTTTATTTTTGTAAGAATGCACGCTATATGCATGTGAATAGTGACACTACGAATTTATGCATGCTAACAGTAAAAACGACGTGAATAGTGAAGACGTGAATAGTGAAAACATGAATAGTGCAAATGAATAGTAAAAACGTAAATAGTAAAGACTTAGCTAATGCACGTGAATAGTAAGAAACGTGAATAGTGCACGTGAATAGTGCACGTGAATAGTAAAAACGTGAATAGTGCACGTGAATAGTGAAAACGTGAATAGTAAAAACTTAACTAATGCACGTGAATAGTAAAGCCTAATCTATGCTCCTCGTCACCGCAGACGAGGGTGGATTAAAGAATTGACTAAACCTTACGTGAATGACCCTACATGAGAGATTTTTACAGAAAATTGGTCCTAACTGACCGGATGTCTCTAGGTTAGAAAATGAAAGAATACCTAGTCTTAACGCGTTCTTATCAATTGCATGCTTTAGGAGCTGTATTTAAATTTTCTTATCTTGTTCCTTTTTAGTTCATTGAGATTTCGGGGACCACCGCCGAGGTTCACTCGTGGTATGATAGGCTAGGCGCCGCGGCGAGAGCCCGTGTGCGTGAGTTGGGCTTCAAGCCCTTTATTGCAGCACTGCCCCGCACCAACGGGGTATGCGATCCTTTTGGCCTACGGGCCTTGTGTGAGCGGTGGGTTGATTCGACCCACACCTTCCACCTTTCCTTTGGGGAGATGACTATCTCGCCTCGAGATTTTTCGCTATTGACCGGATTGCGAGGGAGCAACACTCCCGTCCCTTTCCATTTTGGTATGATGCGACCGCGGGTCGACCACTATCTATGCTTGCTGCCTTGATTGGACCGGGAGTTCGTCTATGCGCCAAGTCTACTCCGGCGAAGTTTGTTTCCACCGCGAGCCTCTTGAGTAGACGAGATTTTTGCGAGACTGACGATACCGACTTGGCGGTTCGTAGCTTCTTGGTATATGCTCTGAGTGAGACGATTTTCCGCACGAAGGGCGGGAAGGTACATGCGGGCCTCATTCAGGTGCTCAGCGATTTGGATGCAGCGGCTTCCTATGATTGGGCGGGGGCAGGCTTAGCCTTTCTTTACAAGTTTTTGGATCTGACATGCCGGAAGCGCAAGGACTTCGGTGGTTATACCTTTGCTCTGCTGGTACGTGACGCCTCCTTGACTTATCCGTCTTATCTTCTTCGCATTTTTCACACTCCTAGTCCTCGTTTTTACCGCAGGTGTGGGCGTATGAGAGACACATCCTTCCTAGCCGGTCTCGATCTCGACCGAGAGTACTGAGGCCGCCTTTCATGACTCAGTGGAGGGATTTTGACTTGAGCGCTGAGAGGAGTCGGACAGTGTCGCGGCTTCTGGATCGGATCGACTCGCTGACCCTCACACAGGTAGATTTTGCCTAATCATGCTTGGTTTTTTGTTTAAGTCTTTCTGACTTTCTCTTTGTGCATTTTTTTAGATTAAGTTCCGATGGGACGACCTCGACTTCGGCCCTGGTTATACATATGTATCGATGATCCAGGAGCAGCAGTGTGTGCTCACCGGCCCCTGCGTGCGGGCGTGGTATTTAGAGGATCGAGGCATCACCGGAGTTAGGGACGCTCACTGGACGCCGGGCGAGATCCCCGTCTCTATGTTCGCGGTGCGGACCCTGCCACTATCGGTCATTCGTCGGGACCTGACCCGTCGGTATGTTGGTAGAGTGGTGTGGATTCACGCCGGGGGCCGTGAGCCTTACTTGTCTACTTTGCTGAGCGCGAGGGATGCCCCGGCGGCGGCGATGGAGGTGGATCCGGTGGCGGATGTATTTTCGAGGGAGGCTGTCGCGGCAGTCTTTGGTCAGGAGGAGGTCCCGGTAAGTGATTCCATTCCCTTTTTATTTTACCCCTTTTATTCATGAGATGTTCAGAGGTTTTATGGTGTGTTTTGTTTGCAGGAGGGATCCTGGAGGAGTGCCCACTTATCTGATTTCTTCGACGGCACTCGGGCTCAGACGCCAATGTGCGAGCAGCCCTACTATGTTGGCGAGTCCTCCAGCGCTGCCCGACCGGAGAGGTCTTCCCTAGGCGTGCCTATACCAGACTATGGGAGAGATTATGCTACGATCTGCTATGACGATTCCGGGGCACCTTACGCGGGATTTGAGGCGGCCCCTCCTATCTTCTCCTCGAGGGTCCCGTTTGATCCCTCAGACGCTTCTCTGACCACGAGAGAGACTTGTACGGATTACGTGGGGCTGTCTGGTTATCTCCGAGACCGCCTCAGCTTGCACTGCACCGATCACCTGGTATGTATCATTACTGTACTTTAGTGTAGTGAAATGTATGCATGTATGTATGATTTATGTTTTTGCCTATGCTGCCTTTTATCTGTTCTTTTTTTTTCTTTTTCTGTAGAGTGATCTGCATGCCCACGAGCGGAGACAGAGCGAGCTAGTGCGGGAAGCTGATGCCCGAGTTGGTCATGTGTATCAAGAGAGGAACGACCACTGGTCGGGGATGATGCGACGGGAGACTGAGGGTCGCCTTGCCGTCGAGGAGAGGGCGCGTGATGAGTCGATCAGACGCCTTGCTGCAGAGGAGAGAGCACGAGCTGCTGATGAGAGAGCACGAGTTTCTGATGAGAGAGCGCGAGTTTCTGATGAGAGAGCGCGTGCTGCCGAGGAGGCACTATCTGCGGAGCGGGCATCACACCTGAGAGATTTTGAGAACTATTGGGACTTTCCTCCGTATTAGGCTCGTTATGTATTGCTTTGTAGCTTTCATTATTGCTTTGTAGCTTTCATTGTTGCTTTGTAGCTTTTATTAGGGTTTCTCCG
Source organism: Euphorbia lathyris (assembly GCF_963576675.1). NCBI lineage: Eukaryota > Viridiplantae > Streptophyta > Magnoliopsida > Malpighiales > Euphorbiaceae > Euphorbia > Euphorbia lathyris. The sequence goes on from NC_088918.1 coordinate 48,059,363, forward strand.
ATGTATAGCTGATGTATAGGGAGTGGGGTGGATAGTAGGTAGGCTTTTTGTGAAAAGTAGGACAAGAAATGTATAACCCGTGATTCATATTACCATGCATTCGGTAGATTATAATGATTCCAATCATTCTCGTCAGATATATTCATGCCTCTATTTATTTACAAACAACAGAAATACTTAGTCTCTTATACATTGTTTTTTTAATTGCTCAAGTTATAACTATTGTTACCAGGACCCGCCTTTCGGTTTTCGGATCCCGGTGATTTTTCTCCTCCCCTTTTACTATCCCGGAATTTTTAAATGAGTGCCCTTTCGGGTTTTCACCCATTGGGATTTCCCTTATTGTTGCATAGGTCGCCCTTTGCGGGTTTTCAACCCATCGGGAATTTTTCTTTATTTTTCTTTTTTTTTACGAAAAGTATTTCTTAAGCCTATCCAGGTTGGTAGGTTCGGAGAATTCCATGCCGTCCATTGTGGTTAACTTCACCGCTCCTTTGCTTAGTATCTTCTTTACGACGAATGGTCCTTCCCAGTTAGGCCTGAACTTCCCCCTCGGGTCGGTGTGCGTCACACGGATCTGTTTCAGCACCAAATCTCCTTCTTTGATAGGGCTGGTCTTGACTTTTTTATTGAAAGCCCGAGCCATCCTTCTTTGATATAACTGTACATGGTAAAGGGCTTCCATCCTTTTCTCATCAACTAAAGCCAACTGCTCATATCGCCTCTTCACCCATTTCGTTTCGGGAATTTCTGCTTCCACTGCGATTCTCAACGATTGCTTTTCGATCTCAATCGGCAGGACTGCTTCTGTTCCGTATACCAAGGAGAATGGCGTTGCCCCAGTCGAGGTTCTGATTGTCGTGCGATAAGCCCACAACGCGAGTGGGAGGTGCTCATGCCAGTTCCGATGTGATTCCACCGTCTTTACGAGAATCCTTTTAAGGTTCTTATTAGCTGCTTCTATTGCCCCATTAGCCTGTGGACGGTACGGAGAAGACCTGTGATGTTCAATGCCATATTCTCGGAAAAGATTCCTTACTTCCCCCTGAAACTGGACTCCGTTATCCGTGATCATGTGATGAGGCACTCCGAACCTGGTGATCAAGTGTTTTTCAATGAACTTTCTCATCTGCTTGGATCCCAGTTTGCTAAACGACTCTGCTTCTACCCATTAGGCCTTACTTCGCCGGTGATGTCAATGCCCCAGGCAGCGAATGGCCAAATAGGTGCTAGCACATGTAGTTCCATGGCCGGAAGATGACTGCAATGGCCGTGGATTTGACAATCGTGACATTTCTTTGCATACTCGTTACAATCTCTTTCCATGGTGAGCCAATAGAAGCCTTGTCTGATAATTTTCTTAGCTAGTACTGCTCCTCCCATATGGGCTCCACAAATTCCCGAATGTACTGATTCCATTGCCTCGCGGGCTTCTCCCGCATCCAAGCATCTGAGTTGTAATCCATCAACGTGCCTTTTGTAAAGCAAGTCGTTGTGGATGACGAACTGACGAGCTAGCCTTCTAATCACAGCTTGATCCCTAGGTTCTGACTCTGCCGGATATGTCCCATCTTTCATGAAGTTCACGATATCGAAATACCATGGTTTTTCATCTGTCCCTAACAGCATTACGTCCTCATAACATGGTTTGTGAGATCTTCTCAATACCAACGGCTTCGAAGCAAGGTTCCGGGGGTTGTCCCAAACTGACACCAAAGTAGCCAAGGCATCCGCCGCCTGGTTTTGTGCTCGAGGAATATGATAGAAACGACATTCCTTGAATCTTTGTGCCAACCCTTCTAGCTAATCTAGATATGGACGTAGTCTTTCTTCTCTTACCTCCCAGTTTCCTTGTGCCTGTTCAATGATCAACTTTGAGTCCCCCCAGATTTCGACATATGACGCTCCCAGTGCCGCTAATGACTCTAAGCCATAAATGCACGCTTCATACTCAGCCATATTATTGGTGAGAGGGAAGGATAACTTCTTGGCCATCGGGATCCTTTCTCATTCCGGTGAGGTAAGTAGTACTCCTACTCCGGCTCCATTCGAATTAACTGCTCCGTCGAAGAACATTTTCCACGGTATAACTTCGATTGCGTTCAAGTGCTCATCGGGGAAATCATAACTTATCTCTTCTTCCTCTGCATTCAGGGGCTGGTTGGCCAGATATTCTGCCACGGCCCTCCCTTTGATAACCTTCTTCATCACATATTCAATGTCAAACTCGGACAAAAGTAACAACCATCTGGCTAACTTCCTCGTCAAGGATGGAGTTCGGTATAGTTACTTCACGGGGTCCATCCGAGAAATAATGATCACTTTATACGCTTGGAAATAGTGTCGCAGTTTCTTTGTCAACCATACTACTGCCACACATGTCTTTTCGATCATGTTGTACTTGATCTCGTACTCCATGAACTTCTTACTCAAATAATACACCGCGTGCTCCACACCGGTGTCTCCCTCTTGAGCCAACATTGCCCCAATAGATCGCTCCTCAATCGCTATATAGAGGAGAAGCGGCTTTCCTAGTTTAGGCGGTCTCAGCACTGGCGGATTAGACAAATAGCTCCGGACGCTCTCCAAAGCTTGCTGACACTTATCATTCCAAACAGCGGGTTGGTCTTTCCTTAGCAACTTAAAGATTGGCTCGCAGATTGCGGTGAGTCTTACTATGAACCGACTGATATACTGAACCTGCCCCAGAAACCCTCTCACTTCCTTCTCATTTCTCGGTGCTGGCATCTCCTGTATGGCCTTCACTTTATCAGGATCCACCTCGATTCCCTTATTTCCGATTACATAGCCTAAGATTTTCCTCGACGAAACGCCGAAAAAGCACTTCTTCGGGTTTAGCCTTAGCTTGAATTCTGCGATTCGGGCCAAAAACTTCTCGAGCGCGGCAAAATGCCCTTCTCTTGTCTCTGATTTGACCATCATATCATCCACGTAGACTTCTACCTCCTTGTGTATCATATCATGGAACAGTGCTGTGGCCATTCTCTGGTAAGTTGCCCCGGCGTTTTTCAAACCAAACGGCATTACCCTGTAACAGTATGTCCCCCACTCAGTTGTGAACGAGGTTTTCGCTTTGTGCTTTTCGGCCATCTGAACTTGCATGTAGCCCATGAAACCGTCCACATTCGTGTGTAATACACTTGACGCTGCGCTGTCGATCAATACGTCGATATGAGGTAATGCGAACTCATCCTTGGGGCATGCCTTGTTAAGATCTCTGTAATCAACGCACATTCTCACTTTGCCGTCCTTCTTTGCGATGGGCACCACATTTGCGACCCAAGGGGGATAGTCGATTACTTCGATGAATCCTGGTTCTAACTGTTTCTTCACCTCCTCTCTGATCTTATCTGCCCATTCTGGTCTCATACGTCGGAGCTTCTGCTTTACGAGCTTCGCTTCGGGGTAAGTTGGAATACGGTGGGTTACGATTGATTGATCAATTCCAGGCATGTCTTCGTATGTCCAAGCGAATACAATTTCGTATTTTTTAATTATTCTCTCAAATTCTTTTCTCTCTTCAATAGTTAATGCTTGAGCAATTTGTATAAGTTTAGGATTTTCATCCGTACCAAGATTGAAAGTTGACATTTCTATTGTATTGATTTCAAATGCAGGCATGTTATATGAATGAGAATGCATGGAATGATCATGATCGACATCAAGCAAGTAAGCAAAATCAGAATTCATTTCATTGATAGCATGGGTGATTACATCATCTGACTCAAACAAAGCAGTAATACAATTTTCATCATTAGGGCCTTCGGACTTCTCATGAATTTTGGAGGTACTAGGCTCATCTCCCGCTCCCGCAGTCGCTTCGATGGTGATGACCTGCTCCTCAGCATTTAAATCCAGCATCATGATCTCCTCGACAAAGCAGCTCGCCTTTCCTTTTCCCCAGTCGGCAACATCATTGAAGATTTCGAACCCTGGCAGAATCTTCCCTTCCGTGCTAGTCCATGCCTCGGGGGTTCCTGAATATGCCTTCCCATGCCCCTCGCTCATAAAATACTTCCTCAAGCCTACTTTTCCTTCAGCACTCGCATTGGATGGACTCCCCTGCTCATATCCCAAACCTCTCCGGGTTTTCTGACTCTTAAAGTCCGGAAACTCTGGCAGCCCCTAATGGTATGCTCCTAAACCCATTCCCGGGATGAAACCTCCCTTCATCATTTTCACCACATCGGTGGTCATGCTCGACTCGTAAATCCCGGAGACTTGGAATCCAGAGAAAAGTTGAGGCTCAATTCCCAATGCTGCCACCGAGCTCAATTTCTCAGCTCTAATTGTTACTATCTCCTCCCCGAAGGGGAACTTAATCATTTGGTGGAGCGTGGAGGGCACACCTCCTAACTTATGGAACCAAGGGCGTCCCAACAGCACAGCAAAAGTTACCGGGATATCCAACACCGTGAACTCAGTGTCTTCCTCGTGCGGCCCCACTTTCAACTTGGCCTTGAAGACTCCTTCAATGTGCCTACGGCTGTCGTCATATGCTCTAATCACTGTTTCAGAGGCCGTCAAGTCTCCTCTTTCCACTCCCAACTTCGACAAGAGTTTCAACGGACAAACATTAATGGCCGATCCATCATCGACCATCACACAGCTAGTCTTCTTCCCGTTAATTTCCGCTCGGATATACAATGGCTTATTATGAGCCTTCCCCCTCTTCTGGGAGATCCTCGTCGGTAAATGTGATCTCAGTCTTCTTTCGAGCCATAATTGCCCCTACTAGCGCTGCCGGCTCAGTATCGGTGGAAATAACCAAATTCTGCAACTCCTTCATCAGGTTCTCACGATGGTACTTAGAATGGCCTAAAACTTCCCAGACCGTAGACTTAGCTTGCGTCTTCTTCAACTGCTCAAGAACTTGGTCATCGGGCTTAGGAGCCGACCCTTCTCCAATCTCAGTCTCTACCATTGGTGCCTTTCCCTCGGCCACACGACCTGATCTCGTCATTACCGCAATTTCCGACTCATCATCCGATTCGTCCCAAATGTTAATAGGAACCCTTCGATTGGCATCCTCCTCGTCCGAGGAACTCTCCCAAATGTCCACGACCATTAAATCCATGACGTGAGGAACACTCGGATTCAGGAAAAAGGGATCCGCCGATCCGTACAAAGCCCAACCTATCAACTCATCATAGTCACGGAGGGACACCCGGCTCATCCTCCTTGCGGCCAACGGAATAGCACCTCGTTGTATGCACATAAGCTGTACCTTATCGCTCATTGTCTCATTACACTGCTCATAACGGTGCCTCCACCTTCTAGCATAATCCACAAAATGTTCCTCAGGGAATTCCCTAATCCTGTCCAGATCATCCAGGGATCCCGTCCATGGAATGTACATTTCATATCTCGCCACAAAGGCACTTCGGAGAGGTATCCAATGACCCATCTCCTCCTCTGATAGACCCTGATGCCACAATAAGGCTTCACCCATCAAGGTTTCCGGAAAATGTTCATGCAACTCACACTGCGGAAATCCGGCGTCATACATATGATTGCGAAATATCCTCGCATGCTCCACAGGATCCTGGTATCCACCATACCTAGGCATTGCTAACACCGCATCAGGTGTTTGGTAAGACGGGGAGTCAGGGGTTTGCTCTGCCAGCATCCATACTGTATACTCCTTGATAAATCTTTTTGTCATTGCTGCCCAATCGGTCTTAACATACATCGGCAGCGACATGTACCACATTAACGGTTCACCCATCAACGAATTACAAAACAAGCTAGTGATCTCTTCTTCTTTAAAACCCAAGGGTGCCATAGCCGACAAGTAAAAATGAAGGTGTTCCATAGGATCCTTATTGCCATTATACTTGCTAACCCTCGGTAGCGGACGCTTGATAGGTCCAATCTGCATTGTGAAGCGCTCTGCGGCCCTGTCCTCGGCTCTTTGATACTTTTCTAAGAATAAATCTGATAATTGATCCCAATCATGCTTGCAAGAGTCGGGTAATGAGTGGAACCATTCCAAAGGCTCGCCTACCAGCGAATGATGAAACCACTGAGCAATCTCATCTACTCCGAAGGATTCAATAAACATGTTGTGCATATATTCACGCAAGTGCACCTCGGGATCTCTTCCTCCACTAAACAAACTCAAATCTGGCACAATAGTCTGAGACGACCCTTCTCCGGTCTCTTCAGCACTATCCTCATCATACGGTGCTCCACCATCTGACCCTTCTTCCATCGGTTCATCCTCTCGTTCCTCACCCAAGAAGGACACATACATACCTTTTCCCACATTGCTTTTTTCGACGGAGTCCAACAACTCCTCTACATCTTCCTCAAAGGATTCCATCACTACAGTTTCTGTCAAACCAGCTCCGATCACGCTCACCCTATGATTAGGCAATGGATTGCGCCTAACGGAAGGGTTTGCTGACGAAGGATCAGCTATCTTCTTCTCCTCAATCAAATCTTGGATTTCGTGTTTCAGCCTCTCGCAATTCTCAATCGTATGTCCATAACTGCTGTGGAACTCACAGTACCCTCTAGCCTGAATCTGCGGAGTAGGTTGAGCTTTGTTATACGGGGTAAGGGCTTTCAACAATCCCTTTTTCTACAGACGCTTGAAAACTTTAGCATAGGTCTGATCGAACTTGGCGAACCGCCTCTTTTCAATAGCATTAAGATCAACCACTTTCACTGCTGCGGATTCCGTACTCGCGCTAGGCCCTCCGGCACTATATCCAGACTTCGTCCACTTGGTATAAGCTTTCTTCGGCTCCCCATCACCTTCGACAGTCAAGGCACAACTATACATCTGATTGAAATCCGTAAACGGCATATACCGCAACTCATTCTTGATATACGGCAACGTGTTGCCAACCACCATTCGGATCTGATCCTGGTCGAGCGGCTTTTGTTTCATCACTGCGGCCTTAGCCCTCCATCTTTTCACAAAATCGGAAAAGGATTCCCCAGCCTGCTGCTTAGTGCTCTCTAATTCTTTCAAAGTGACCTCCAGCATGGTGTTAAAGCTATACTGAGCGATGAACGACTTTGCTAATTCCTTCCAATCCCTCTTTGTTACCATCGGCAATGCATGAAACCATGTGAGGGCAGCCCCCTCTAGATAGGTGTTAAACAGCCCCAGGACTTGATCCTCAGTCAGGATCGTGTGCTTCATCACAACAACATACTGATTCATGTGAGCGGTGGGATCTCCAGTTCCATCGAACTTTTTCATGTCGGGGAGCCGAAATTTCAAAGGCAAAGCTGTTGCCGATAAACAATTCTTCAAGTTATAAAAGTCCTGACTCCCGGAACTTCCTCCGCGCAAGTCCTGCACTTCCTGTGTGATGTGTTGCTTCCACTCCTCTTCCTTAGCTTTCTCTTTCTCTAACTGTTTTCGGATATAATCCTGATAATCCTCCTCATTCCCAAAGCGAGGGCCATCGTTCACCTCATTCTCAGCACGCTTACTACCACTCTTGTTGTCCTTCAGTGCTAACTCAGCTAGCTGGGCCAAGATCGCGGCCAGCTGATCATTGATATTGTTCACAAAATTCTCCAATTCAGCCACTTTCTCGTCGGTCGTAGACATACTGATGGAAGACTGAGTATACCCAGACGAAGATGATTCAGAAGCCACAACTACTGATTTCGAACTGTCTACTCGTAGCTGATCAAACTGTCTGACAAGCCGATTACTCTCGTGAAACCACAACCGCTTAATGATGACGTCTGCACGAACGGTATCCATTAGTATGTATGCATGATTTTTATATGCATGATTCGTGGTGTGTGCGTTTATTTATTTACGATTATAAGATAAGAAGAACAAATGTTAGTTCTATTTACATGTATCACAACATCTCTCTTCCACCCTTATTCCTCCACACACTCGTCGGTCCAGGTCTCTTTTCTAGGATTTTGGTTTTTGGCTCACATTGCGGTCGAGGGGACGCGTGATGCCGTCGATTATTGCGGGAAATTAAATCATTCATCAGACAACACAGTTCGTTTTGACGTATCCACGTTTAGTGACTAAGAAATTGACCAAGTTGGATTGTCTTTTCAGAATAACTCATCTTTTGTCCTTTTGCGAGACGCATTAATTCGGGTTTTGACTCCCTTTGAGCGCATCTCAGTTTTTAGACGTGGTTCGAGTTATTCTTCTAGTTCAATCGTTCGTTATTATCGATGACTCGTTCCCTTTTGTTCGCGTGGGTTCGTGTCTCGATTTTGGATTACAACAGGATCTTTTGGATCTATCGAGAGACGTAACCACATGTTTATTTAGTGATGGAATCACTTTTGGATTTTATTTTAGGGAACGGACTCATCGCGTAACGCGTTTGTTCTTAGCGTCGAGGATCCGTTTGCTCATTTTAGCTACGTGAAAAAGACGACGAGTCTTATTTTGAGCGCACGGTAACCTTTCGGCTAGCAACAGTTCGTTGTTCTTCCCAATCCACGGGATATATCGTCTTAGTGTGGTTATAGAAAATCAACGTTTCGTTGAATCGCATGCTTATTCAAAGCGAGGACATCACCGTTCTCTTTCCTTTAGGCACGAATTAAGCAAACACGTACATCGGGCCATATTTCTTGCAGTTTTGGTAACGGTCGAAATGATCGAGTCGTTAGTCAAAACCCGCAGTCTCGTCCATATGGCGCAATTATATGGTTTGGCTTAATTCGGCTTTGTGATTTTAAACGGGGTATACACTCGTTCGAGGCACGTACTCAACGACATTGGTTTATTTTCTTTAACTACTCTCGGTATTGATATATATCGTAGATTCGGAATGATTTTGGTCGTTTAGTTCATTTTTCTCTTCTTTATTTTCTTAGTCATCTGTACGGACACATCCATTTCTCTTAAGAACGACACGAGGCATAACGTAAAAGCTCGTCTTTCATTCGGAACGGACGGGCTACTTGTGCGAAACTTTTCGCGTTATGACAGGGTCGTTCAGGACAGAAATGTTCTTCATTTTCGTTTCGTCTTGATCTCGTTTTATCCTAATTTATTTAAAGAATGTGAATAACGGCTATTGTTAATATAGTCTTTTGTATCGAAATGTAATTATCGTTAACATTAAACCGATTCATACTTAATACGTGCTTACGTCATAACACATTTCCTGAACACGTGCCTTCGTCGGGACACCGAAAGGGACAAGGCGGGTCGCACATGTTCATTCATATGAGATGACTAAGTCGTCTTTAGTTCAAATCGTTTCGATGTTTTAGGGTAATTAGTATGTCGATTCATGAGTATATATTAACGCATCGTCTCATTTTCTTTACATAATTTAGGATTAGACACGTATCATGGCGGTTTGAAAACACGAACTGATTCATTTATCACATCAAAAATAGTAACGGGTAATCCTATGGAAACTTCTAAGGCTACTATATGCTGACACGGCTGATCGCGGGACCTCACAGGACCGCACAGATTCGCCCCTAACGAATGGATGGGGACCCTCTGGCGCCTTACTGTAAGGGGGAACTTACGCTAGCCTCTTTCGAGCGACGAATGGACTCTCGCTAGAGGTTTCACGGAAATTACCCAAAGGGTTTGCAATAATGCATATGAATGCATACGAAAAGAAGTAAAACGATCTGTCCCCGTTAAGGGCTTAATACACGCCTTCCGGAATCAAATTTCTCGCTTCCCCAGCAGAGTCGCCACTTGTTAGATGAGGTGCCGCGGCCTAATCTCCCGGGCGGACTGGGGGGTGGACAACCTCATGGCGACGTAAGCGGTGATTGGCGCCGAAAGCAACCAATCGTGGAATCAAGCTGCTCGGCAGGATCGGAGCTCGGAGATATGGAAGAGTCGCCACCCACGAATGGGAAAATGAACACCGATCCCTTGCGGGAGACCGGTGTGGGTTCGGGAAACTTAGGTACGAGCCGAGAAGGTTAGCTCCTTTCCGGAGAAAGGCTACTAGGCACCCCGACATCGCCCGGTTATGAACCACCGGCCTCCTACTCAGCATGTTAGGCGATAACGGACTAATCGTATACTTCTTTAAGTTTAAAATTCATTTGAAACCCTTTTCTTTCTCTTTTTAGAAACCATTTTGAGCATATGATATTGAAAAGCCACCTCAGTAAAGAATCACCCATTTATGTTTATACATACACAGAGAGGGAAGAAGGAAATGATTTATTTACAACCGTATTTAAATGTTATGTTGTGTGTTTATTCTACACTAACTTATTTCCCCAAAACGAGTTTTATTTACATGGTTCGCACCTTAATCGCCGTTGGAACGATTTAGGAGCGTTTTAAAACCTCGTTTGATGAAGCTTACCCGAATCGCCATTGGAACGACTCGAGTATTTGAAAACGTTTGAGATAAAGAACCTTTTAATAAGAAAACGTGGTTAAACATACAAGTCAATTTCATTTTGTACAAATCCTTTAAGAAAATGATTCAAAAATCTATTATTTGCAAAGAAAACGATTTTAATTACAATGATCCTTTAATCCGCCTTTGGAACGGATTAAGGTTTTAAAACGTGGTGTTTTGAAGACGATTTGGAATATTAACAAGAATGACTCTATTTATTTACATTAGAAAAAAAACTCATTAGTTTAAATAATTCAATTGAAAACTCTCTTTTTGTGATTTATTTTCCCTACTTATTTAATGGGCTCTCTAATTGTTATAACTACAACAATAAACTTATTTTAACTAATATTTACACTTAAATAAAGCCCATTTGAAATATGGACCCATGAATGGGCTCAAAGGGTAAAGAAAATAATTTGTACATACGTATATACATTTAAATCAAAAATAGAATATAAAATAAGAGTTAATACAAAAGAAGCTATATGTATATATAAAAATAATAGGTACAATATATCTATACTTTGAAAATGTGAAAATAATAAGTAAATCCTATAACTAAGAAAATAATTCTTATCCAAAAATAATTTTATTCAATAATCACTAAAATAACCCAAATGTTCCAAAAACTATACATATACATAACTACTATAGTTTTAAATACCAAAAATACCACATGCTAATATATATTAATTATTTCTCAAAATACCCCATAACTAACATTTAAAACATAATCCAAATTAATAAAAAGGAATACATATATATACTTATACTTATATTGTAAAATGGAATAAATAATAATATACAAATATTCTAGAATGATTATATATGCTAAAGTTCTAAAATAATTTGAAAAACATATATTACATATTTATATATATGTACTAAGGATTAAAAGTTTAAAAGTTAAGAAAAAGGGACTGAAATGGCATTTTTTACATTTTGGCAGATTTACCGACGGAAAATCCGTCGGTAAACAGCATTTAGTAACAGAATAGGTAAATTACAGCAGCACTCCTAAATGTTTCCAGATTTATTCAAAAGCTTTAAATTAAATCTAATTCAATCGTTTTGGGTTTCCGAACTACCAAAGATGGATCATAGTCGAAAACGGAAATTCCTAAACGACGTTTTTTATTTCAAAACATTATTTGGAAATTCCTTTTGAATTAAAAACTTGTAATTACAACGTTTTCGATACCCGAACTACCTTTTATCGAATCACGGTTCGTATTGGGACATCAAAACGAGGTTTTTTATTTTAAAACAAAACCGAATTTTATTTAACACGAAACGAAAATTAAATAAATACTCTAATTAAATAAAATGTGACAAAATAAATAAATGACTAAATGAATAAAAACTATAGCATAAAAATAGAAGAAGAGAATAAATTAAATACAATAAAGAGTCTAGTCCTCGGATAATACCTTGAATTCGGTATCTGACAGTTGAAGCCGATTGATTCCATGAACCACGAGCTCCCGTTTTTTATAAAAAATTTAGTAAAAATTGAACTTAGGAAATTTAGAGATTTTCAATTTTTAGGAAAAAAAATGTTTTTTCCTAAAAAAATCAACTTCCTCTCTCTAGAAAAATATCTAGTGTGAGAAGCTTTCTAAGGATTCCTCCTCCCTCTTTCTTTTTCTCCCCATTTTTTTGCATGGGGATCCGTGCCTTTTATAAGCAAACGGGTCCCCGGACCAATGGGCGACGCCCAAAAGAAATTGGGCGTCGCCCATTGGGGTTGGGCGGCTGCCCAACCTAGTGTTGGGCTACAGCCCAACCTTGTTGGGCGGCCGCCCAACAAGAGTTGGGCGGCCGCCCAACATTTGTTGGGCGATCGCCCAACGGCGTTAGGCGAGCGCCCAACGCTAGGTTGGGCGCCCGCGACCAACCTCCGTCGGGCGTTCGCCCGACGTGGTTGGGCGCCCGCCCGACGACCCTCGGGGCGTGCCTCGAGCCATCGAGCGTGCGCACCCCACGGCCGCCGAGCGCGCGTCCCGCGCCACCGGACGCTCACACGTCGCGGCCGCCGAACGCGCGCTTCGCGCTACCGGGCACGTGCGCTCAGCGGCCCACGAGAGCGCGCCCCGTGCCACCGGACCCGGGCATTGCTCGGACGTCGAGAGCGTGCCACTTGCGGTGCGTCCGACGGACGCCGAGCGCACGTCCCGCGCCGCCGAGCGGGCGTTCGACCATTGTCGTCCGCGTGCCGGATGCCGCTAAGCACCCGCGTCGTGCCGCTAATTTTCCTTGGCTTATTATTCTTTATATATTTTTCAAAACTTCCGGAATCAATCGCTTCAACCGTCTTGTTTTCAGGTTTTCGTCACAGGTCCTCCGACTCGGTGTCTACAACCGGCCTCCTACTTAGTATCTTAGGCGCTAACGGACTAATCGCATATTTCGTTAAGTTTAAAATTCATTTGAAACCTTTTCTTTCTCGTTTTGAAAACCGTTTTAAGCATATATTATTGAAAGCCATTTTAGTAAAGAATTACTCATTTACATGAATTAGAGTATGTAGGAGAAGGAGGGAGGCAGAAAAATTGATTAATTACAACATGAAATATACTTTAAGTTATACATTAAGTCTAAACTAATCTTCACTCCCCAAAGAACAGCTTATTTATATGGTTCGTGCCTTAATCGTCGTTGGAACGATTTAGGCACGTTTCAAAAACCCCATTGATTCACTTGCTTTTCCCTCGAATCGCCGTTGGAATGACTCGAGTGCTCGAAAACGTGAAAAATGCACATTCAACCGAAATCGTGATTAAGCATACAAGTCCATTTATTTTTGTACAAAACCGTTTAGATAGAAAATCGATTCAAAACGCTATTATTTGCCGAAAAACGCTTTTAATTACAAGGTTCGCTTAATCCGTCGTTGGAACGGATTAAGGTTTCAAAACGTGACATTTTAGAAAATCATTTGGAGTGGAAAAATAAATTAAAAAGAACTCTTATTTACATCTTTGAAAAACTTCTAAATACCTCTGTTTTAACTAACCAAATTGAAATCTTTTGTAGTTCATTTTTTCCATTTTCACTCAATTTACTCCTCACTTCCATTTAATCAATACAAACATAATTACAACAACCCAATTAAGTCCAAGACTCACACCTTACCAATATATTTGAAATGTATCAATATAAAAATCAAAAGAAAAATAAATATATATACATTTTTAGTAAAAGTGGTAATTATACTTATAGATTTAAAATGAGGTAAATAAAAGATATATATACTATATATATTTAGTATTTCCAGCTGAGTTCTTTTTGAAGAAACTCTCCTCTATTATTGATAGTTTCAAAGGTGAGTCCCTTGCCAGATCTTCCCCGAGTAGTGATGTCCACCTCGTGAGCTGGAGCAGACCGAGAGAGGGAGTTGTGAAGCTGAATACTGATGGTTCCTGCCTCAGTAATGGTAAGATTGCTGTCGGAGGTGTTCTTAGGGATGCGGGAGGCGCCTGGCTTTCTGGGTTTACCCAGAATTTGGGTTTGGGTTCTTCCTTCTCTGCGGAGCTCTGGGGCATTCTCTCTGGGATCCAGCTGGCGATTAGGCTAGGTGTTAAGAGGCTTTCTGTGGAATCTGATAACTTGGAGGCCATCAATATGATTTTGGGTAGTCATGCCATGGGTCTTCATAGCCGCAACCTTATTAGAGCTATTAAGAGGCTTAGCCCCTCATTTGATATCCTTGAGTTCAGCCACATTTTCCGGGAGCAGAACCGTGTTGCAGATCACTTGGCGGCGGCAGACCATGAGGGGGTGTTAGGTGTTTCTACCCTTGCCGTTTCCCCTATCGCTCTTTCTCCTCTTCTTTTAGAGGATAGGATTGGGGTTAGCTTTCCTAGGCTAATCCCGGTGTAGTTGCTTGTTTTGCTTTGCTTTCCTTTCCTTTTCTACCAAAAAAAAAGATATATATACTATGATTATTAATAAGTAAAAATAGTAATGAAAATAATACTCCAATTAAAAACATGTAAAAACAATGAACAAGATTCATAAAGGATAAGAAAATAACTTTTAACCCAAAATAGTTATTATAATAAATATATAGAAAATAACCCTCCCCAAATATACATTAAATATAGATAATAGAAAATACCACTTAATGACCCAAAAGTATCTATTAATTAATTATCCCAAATGTTCAAACAAATAATCTCCCAAAATAATAACTAATGTAACTTGAATAAACAAAAAAAAACTATATATATATATATATAATTTTACAAAGCTAAATTAATATAAATGAAGTTTAAATGGGAAATAAATAGACATATGATAATTAATTATTAGTTATATAACCCCAAAATAATTTTAATAAATAGATTACATAATTATACATACTTATATATGGGACCAAATGTCAAACAGTTAAGAAAAATGGCTTAAAAGGGTATTTTTTTTAAGTTTCAACAGCTTTAGCGACGGAAAATCCGTTCATAAAATGCTTTTACTGACAGAAAAGATAAAATATCAGAAACAGTCCCTATACTTTCCAGATTTATTAAAAGACTTTAGATCTGATCTATTCTATCATTTTGGTCTCCGAACTACCCAAATCGGGTCATAGTCTATAATGGAGACTCCCAAAACGATGTTTTATTTCAAAACGTTAATTAAAAAAACATTTTTAAATTCTAGATCTACAACGTTTTAGTCCCGAACTACCCTTAAATCGGATCACGGTTCGTATTGGGACTTAAAACGAGGTTTTTTTATTTCAAATCAAAACCAAATATTTATTTAATACGAGACGAAACTTAAATAAATACGAATGAATAAATAAAAGTGAAAAATAACTAGAATTATAAATAAAATAAATAAATAAACAAAACTTATAAATAAAATAAATAAATAAATAAATAAATAAACGAAATAAATAAATTAAACGAGTCTAGTCCTCGGATAATACCTCTAAATCGGTACTGACAGTCGAATTCGGTTGATTCCACGAGTTATGGTTTTTGGTGTTTTTTTGTATTTTTTTGTCCAATATTTAACTTTTATAAAATTTCAATTTTTTAGAAAAAATAATTTTTTTTCCAAAAAAAATCATTCTCTCTCTCTAGAAAATAATTTTTCCAAAAAAAATCCTCCCTCCCTAATGCATTGGGATTCGTGCCTTTTATAGGCACGGATCCCAAGGTTGGGCGGCGCCTGACGCCGTTGGGTGGCTGCCTAACGACCTTCGGGCGCACGTAAAACGCCCGTCGGACGAGCGTTTGACGCGCCAGGCGTTGCGCTCGGCGTTTGCGGGACGATGCTCACTTGTTGAGAGCGACGCTCGTCATCCACTGACCGACGTCCGACCTCCGGGGCCTTTCCGTCTACCAATAAATTGGTGAACGTACCCGACGCCATCTAAGAGATATCGAATCTGCTAGTAGGACTCACAAGTGTCGGCTCTCCGAGATTTTCCTATTTTTAAATTTTCAAATCGGTGGAATCAACCACTTTAACTGTTTATCGTAGGTTTTCGTCACAGGTCCTCCGACTCGGTGTCTACAATATTATTTTTATTAGTTGTCTTGTGGATGATGGTTTTCATATTTCAATTAAGAACAATAGTTGTGAATTTTATAGAAATAGTATTTACTATTTTTCAGGAATATCATTAAATGGGATTTATGTTTTGAATGATAAAGTTTCTGCTTTCACAATTGATACCAAAAGACTTAAGATAGATAATTCAACTTACTTGTGGAATTGTCGTTTAGGCCATATAAACCAGAGACGCATGCTTAAGCTACATCAAGATGGGCTTATAGATTCAACTGATTGTGAATCAATGAGAACATGTGAGTCATGTTTAAAAGGAAAAATGACAAAGACACCCTTTAACAATAAAGGTGAGCGTGTATCAGACACTCTAGGATTGATACATTCAGATGTATGTGGTCCTATGTCAGTCCAAGTAAGAGGAGGTTTCAAATACTTCATAAGTGATAACAACCCGAATTATTCCTTATAAAAGTGGAATTAATGATAATTTATGCAAGATTAATGCATGGGTGAATATGCAAAGAATGAAGAAAAAGGAAGGAGTCTCTAGCATTATGCCAGGCCGTGTGGACCATGACGAGACACACCATAGCAAGATACGCACATTGAGAGCAACCGCCATAGTTCTCAAGAAGAGCATACATACGCCTCGACGGTTCTAAAGAATACCAAAAGGCGCACTTATAACCATCCATGAAGGAAATAAATACAATTAATAGCCATCAATAAAGAGATCAGTATCCGCCAGGTGAATATAAGGAGGTTTCTTGAGACAGGTCCATCCAAATGTCTCTAAACCATTATCAAGGAGAAACCTCCAACATTGATGATACTAATAACTCCATTAATACTTAAACCATCAAGTATAACTAAAGTAACATCAAAACCCACATTCAAGGACAATAAAGGGGATTAATGTGATTGTTACAGAATTGCATATAAATACCCCAGCTTCCTGGGATCAAAAGTACACATATTATTCTAACCCTACTTTTATGATTACAATTTATTCTCTCAAGAATATTACTGACTTAGGCATCGGAGTGTCCCCGGCCGATCCCAACGGCACCTCACAGGGAAGTGTTCCGATTAAAGACTTTTTCACAAGTTGTCAATTGATGCGGTGAGCGTGGAATTCTAAGATTAATAGAATTTTCACGACGAATATAAAATGGCTTCAAAATGGCTCAACCCTCCCACTGGAGGAACCTCTATATCAGCAGTCACGGGAGGGACCCCATAACACCATCTACTGAAGGTATTTCTAACAAACAGAAGATCACAAAATCTTGATTGTATAGAGTTTCACAAAGAACAAAACAATGGAGTTAACGTAATAGAAGTCCCGATCTCAAACCTTGGCTCAATCAGTATAAACAAATCAATCCAAAGATATGGTTATCTATATATTGATGGGAAAGAGTTTTCTACATTAAATCTGAAATTTTATGATAAACAAGATAAGTTTCTTCTCCTTTCTTATTCCATTTTTAATCAAAAAAATTTGAAATTCCTTACCTTTATGAAATGCTATGAATATCGTTACATGTTATTATGATAAATCTAATAAATTGTGAAAGATAAAGTCATAGAGACAAATCTTTCATTAAATCTTGCATGCTTACTATGCTCTCGTATTTTTATGCATGACAAGTGTAATATGATATTATCATTAAATTAGTACAAAATGCATGTATAAGACCCGTAATTTTGAGATTTTATAAAAAAAAATCATCCATTCAATGTGATTTTGTCATTTGATATTAAAATATCATAAAAAAGGCTCGTGTAATTACAGATCATTTAGATCTGATCAGTCTTTTGGGTGAACATGCATATAATTATTAGAAGAAATTACAAAAAAAATCACATTTGGTTTTTTAGGGTACAATTCACCATCATCTATTCACCATCATCTATGTATGGCTTTTCTCATATATAGTATTTTTAATTTAAAATATCAAAAATTCATGTTTTTAATTATTGTTTTGTTAAACAGTTAATTCACCCCTTTTTTTTTTACAAGGATGTGTCTATTCATATAAAAACTGTTTATTTAACATTGTTAGAATTTCTGTTACCAACATAAGAGACTTGAAAATATTGAGTCTATTTGTGATTATCCTGTAATTGTCCCTAACTATTAAGGCCATTATGGGCTGATGAATTACCAAATTGGATAAACAAAACTTTCATATTCTCAGCTAACTACAAAAGAGTGCAAGTATCAGTTTCGAATGAGAACATTAATTTATGCAAAGTTCTTAGGTTATACATGAGTGTTCTTTAAAGATTGTTTGAATGATGGCAGTTGAAGGTATGTGAGGGTGAATTTTGGATAATTTTCCTTACATCCTGAATTGAAGGAGAATCATGGTACATGTCTTTTTCTTCCAAAATTACCCTTTGTCTTTTATTTTATTTATACAAATGAAAGGATATAAGATTAATTTTATATAAAAATATATTATTAAATCACCACTTCCCTTACTTTAATTATATTTTATCCAAACGAGACCTTAATGATCTCTGAATATCATTATATGCATGATAACATAATATTAGTTACAAGTAAAAAGTAACTATATCTTACCCAATATTGAAGGTTATGTTTATGATATTTAAAATAAATTTATTATTTTGGGTGATAATGTGCATTAAAATGCAAAAGACATTGTTTTTAACCTTTGTCATTATGGTTATTTATTATTAAAAATTCATTATGATATTTATGTGCAATAGTAACCTTTATGGTTATGACCGTTATATATGGTATTATTAAAGCAAGCATGATTAAAATTCTATTATGAATTTGTTTGGCATATAATATTTACTTGGTTTTATCCTCAAGCAACCAACCAAGGAACCCCTCAATGTCGAGTTCCCCTCCAAATGAAGGTAGATCAACTTTCAACTTGAATGCATCGTCCCTCTCATAGTGTCCTCCATACCCAACTCTCTCATTCATGACGTCCCTATAGCCGCCTCTACCAACGTCGTGACTCTTGACTAAGTTCATTCTAAAGTCAGGGACTAACGTGAAGGAAACTGAGTTGATTCCAAGATGAACTAAAAATTCCATAAGGAGACATTGCATTGTTGGGGTTTTAGTGTCCTATAGACAATTGTTCTAGGATACAAACTTAATGTAAATGAAGTGTTATTTATATCATTTGTTTTAATGAGATATGGTTTCATAACTATATAAAGGCAATCCCTTTTAAGAACTAAATAAAGTCCAATAAAAGGAAATCCGTAAGTTTGTTTAAAGTGATTATAAAGTGTTCATACAAGCATGAAGTGAGACAAAACTTTATAATAAACTAATAAACTTAAAACCACCCCAAGTCAAGTAATATGTTTAGGATTAACATATCACTGCTGAGACTTGCATGTAACAATGTCTTCTGTCGCGACAGAAAGCTGATCTCACAAGCTTCATATATACAGATATCTGGACAGTTACATGGATCCAATGAAAAGAAGTTCATTAGCATTGGGGACCCGACTTGAGATAACAGGATGGGTAGATTCATCCTTGTCACCTGTTCATCTCATTGGTATTAATAGGTATAACTAATCCTCGGACTCAAAGGAATGTTAATTAGTAATTCTGGATTACGGAATGTGACGCTTTGATCCTGTTGTAACACGATCCTTAACAGAGATGACTCTGGGGTGTGAACGGCAGACGTTGGGTATCACAGGAAGTAATTGCAGGATAGTTATACATTGGATTGAGCATTTATCACTCTCGATAAATAGGAGATATGTCCATGGATCGCTTGTGGAAGACTTAACTCTAAATCCTTGCAAGGTGATAGCTTAAGATTGAAATGCAGATTTCTCTTAACCTATCTAATTGGAGTTGACTCGGCCTGTACAAGTAAAACGAACGTCTCGCTATATGTGACTTGACATTATCCATAGTCATAAGATTCAGTTCAAGGATGTAGTTGATAAAGGATCGAATTATACTGTAACAAATACGGAAAGGTCAACGACAGAATCAACATGTCTTCTTATAGCTCTGGGGGAATGTTTCCGGATTTTCCAATCACATTTTGCGTACTCATTCCGTTATGCAAAGATTAAATATAATTCTATGAAAATTAATTTAATAGTTGCATACGGCTAGAAGCAATAAGAACCTAATGGGTCACACATAAGACTTGGAACCCAAAAGAGAGACAGATGTTAATTAATTGACGGAAGCCCAACTGAGCCCAATAAGGCCCAGTTAATTAAGGGGGGCGATTTTTATGTATATTAGATACATAAATAATTAATTTGATTTTATCAATTCTAATTAGATTAGGATTATGAATTAAATTAATTAAAGGATAAATATGTTAGGAGTTTTAATTAGATTATATTACTCATATTATTATCCTATAAGGTTACTAATATTATCTTTATATTTAAGATATAATTATAGATAATTAATAAGAATTATATTCCGAATTAAATTCTTATTCAGTAACCTAATTCTATCTAACTAGGGTTTAGATACAAGAGGATATAAATACCCCCTTATATGCAATTTTCGAAATTGACTAAGCATACTAAGAGAGAGAATTTCGACCCCCTGTTCGAGGATGAGATTATCTACCGTTTCCTTCCGTTCAATTGATTTTCATCTCTTTCTCTTTATCCTTGATCTTGTGTTAATTAATTAGAGACAATCTACTTTGGTTGTTATAAACGGTTGATTCTAACTTGATCTTCAATTGTTTTGTTTTGTGCTCGGGAACTCGGAGTAAGAGTTGTGGGCACTTCGTTTGCAACGATAGATAGAACTTCTGAAAGGTATTTCTTTTATCCCTCTTTATATGAAATAACGATTAACGGATCTTGGGTTAATGGAAATAGGTTAAAATTTTTATATTTCCGCTGCTATACGTTAGCCTATTTTCCTTCAGTGGTATCAGAGCCTGCGTTAAATCCGTTATTTCATATATGAAAATTTAGAAGTTTTTCAATCAGGTTGAATAAATATTTATAGTTAGGTTAATTAACAAAACTGTTTTGATTTAGTTCTAAAGATAAATAAGTTTTAATTAATTGTTAATTAAAATAGTTTATGCATATGTTCCTAATTATTTCGGTTGATAATCATTATAACAATATCTATTAGTTTTATAGTTAGATTGATAAAAGTTAATTTTATTGATTCTAATAAAGATAAAACGGAAAATCTATAATAGGTTTTCCTGTTTTCTGAAAATCGTTTTAAAACCGTTTTAGAACTGATATATATATATATATAATTATATGGGTCGCGCCTCACGGCGCAACCCGGCTGCTGTCGCGCGGCTGCTGCCTCACGGCAGCAACCGCGCGCCTGGCTGCCGCTGCCGCAAGGCAGTGGCGGATCAGACGTTTAGGGTTGCTGCCAAACGACAGCAGCCCACCCTCGGGCCCGGTCCGAGATCCACTTATTTTAAAACCGTTTTAAAATTAGTTTTAAATATATTTATATATATATGTTTCAGAAATTAATAGTTTTCTGTTTTGATTATCGAATGAATTTTTTTTTTAAAGTTTGTTTTACCTATTTGTAAATCAAAAGTATTAAATGAATTGAAATCAAAATAATTGGGACATGCATAAATTAAAGTTTTGTATAGTTATATTAATCTAAAAGGTTAATATAGAAGATACGAAACTTTTAGAAGTAAAATTAGATGAAAGTTAATTTGATGTGTTAATGTGATTAACCTAAATATTACATAAAGTATTTATGTAATCAACCAATTAAATTTATTTAATTGATTCTATGCATGTTTGGAGTTATGGACATATTTGGACCCTCTTTTAGTCTTTTGGTATTTTTGAAATAGGGCATGCGAGTCCTGCCTTTCTACTATCTATTGTAATTTCTCCTCTCATCTAATTCCCTTCAATTTAATTGAAGTTTTCTTTAGTAGAATAGAAGTTAATATGTAATTTCAAGGCGCCATGGAGAAGACGGAGGACCTAAAGAGAAATATGTAATAGTTAGTATTTCCCTAGGTTTGGCCTTTTATTCCGTCTCTGGCTCGACGGAATAATTTAGATAATATGTCCATAACACCAATGTATGTATCTGATGTATGCTAAAGCAAATCAAGACTAAGTTAGATTATGAGACTTAAAATAAAAATCCCTCACTAATTAAAAGTTAAGTAAATAAGCAAGTTATTAAAATCGGTTGCCCCTCCCTAATATTATAATTCAGCCGGCAGTACTGGGGGCCTTTGGGTTGTTGAGTAAACTCAAACTCGGGGTCTTATGGTAACACCTGAATTATTGAAAATAATCTTTTCATGAATATGGGGTAATACTTAAATTAGATTATGATAATTGGATGAGTAAACTCATGTTTTCATAAACTAATGGGCAATATGGTTGGGATTAATATGAATAACATATTAAGTTACTAATGTGGTTAGTAACCCAATAACCTAGGAATCACATCAAAGATGTGATTGATTACATGAATCTACCTAACAAATGAGACTAGCTTGTTGAGTAAACTCAAGGCGAAATCTCAGGAGTTAGGATCCTAGCTCACTAAAGGATTTGCGAAATTCTTCGAATTAATATGGAGGGCTATTAATTTGGCAAAATAGTGGGAGCAATCTAAAATAAACTAAAAGGCCTATAATTTTAGATTGATATACTTTAAAGCAAATGAATAACATACGTTTACTCTTTCTCACTCTCAGGTTTAATTAAACACTCTTAAAATCATGACTAAAACCAATCTGCAAAACATTCTTACCGATAACAAATTGAATGGTTCAAACTTCACCGACTGGTTTCGTAACCTCAAAATCGTTTTGAAGTTCGATAAGATAGGGTATGTACTTGATACAACGATACCCCCTATCCCAGCTGATGATGCTCCCATCGAAGAAATTGATGCTTATCAGAAGCACAAAGCTGATGACGATCATGCGGGATGCATCATACTTGCATCAATGACACTGGAATTGCAAAGGCAACATGAGGAAATGGATGCCTATTCCATCATTGATGGGCGTGGTGCCTTAGGTAGAGCTTACGAAATATATATTATGATAAGTGTGTTACGACTATGGATGTGATCTTCCTAAATGCTCTAATCTACTAGACGCTACTACTTAGGGGCAAGTGTACCCCGTCGTATCAAGTAATAATTCGGTTAAGACTGGGTATCGAATCCACGGGATTTATAACTACAAATATTAAACGACTCGGTTTTATACGTTATCTAAGTGGTGAATACTTTGAGTTGATTCGGGGAACAACTACAAACTACTCCTAACTACGGGTGAGACAAATTTATATAACAAAAACTCTACGGAATGATACGGATGGTGATAAGTTATAAATATGATAAACAATGACTCCCAATATATATACGGTTAATGATTTACTCTTGCAATGACGACTACGTGTAGTGTGACCGACCCATGAAGTACTTAGACTACGTGGTTCCTAGTCAAGGCGTGTCTAATGCTCGGGATCAGAAATTAGGGCCCGTAAGTTTCGTGGTTTGTCAATTCCTACGGTTTTCGGAGCGTCACTTCCGGTAAGGCAACACCTATATGAATCCCTAAAGATAGCCCGAATGGCGTCGGAAATCGCGTTCTCCTACACAATAATCAATTACGAGTATCAAAACAAGTAGCAAACATCAACACATATATAGAAAAAGAGATTATGAATCATAAATTATAAATATGGAGAATGTAAATATGAAATACAACCAAGCCTAGTACATAGGAAGAGTACAAGCTAATTAGCAAGTGAAAAGGGAAGAATCCACCCTCGAAACTAGCTAACCGGACTCAAGGACGTCTCTTAGGACTTGGAGGTGGAGCTTTCGAGCTTGGTGAACGGAGATGGAATGGAAATTTGGCGAAATGTCGGAATTAACGAACAAGCTCTCAAGGTGATAGAGTTTTGCTATGTAAAATAAAATCTAAAACTATATATCAAGAGCTTAATCTATAACAAGAGTTGTATATCCCCAAAGCTTACTAAATGAGTGCTAGTCACTCGTATTTATACACATCAAGCTAGGGGTAGAATTGTAATTTCAAAAGATACAAGCATGGAGGAACATGATTTTCTGCAGATTTCCCATGACA
Source organism: Euphorbia lathyris (assembly GCF_963576675.1). Classification (NCBI taxonomy): domain Eukaryota; kingdom Viridiplantae; phylum Streptophyta; class Magnoliopsida; order Malpighiales; family Euphorbiaceae; genus Euphorbia; species Euphorbia lathyris. The sequence goes on from NC_088918.1 coordinate 48,083,370, forward strand.
CGCCTCGCGTATGGTGGGGGACGCCCCACGTATTTGCCCATTCCGTCAGAAATCTCCTGCATGTGGACCAAATCTAGATCTTGTTGTCTCAACCACGCCCCGCGTAGACTGGGGTGCGCCTCGCGTGGTTGAGTTTCTGAGATTTTATTGCTTGAATTGGGTCTTTTACGCCACGCGTAGCTGAAGCACGCCTCGCGTAAGTAAGTCTCTGGTTTTTTGGACTGAAGAACTTCCCATACACGCCCCACGTATTGTCCGTTGACTTAGAAGATCTTGCAGTCTGACATTCATGATTGAGACATTATTGCTTATCATTGCTCATACGCCCCGCGTGGCAGTGGGTAAGTTCCACGTGGTGCCTGCGGATTGAGCAATTATTTCTGACAATATGTTCCACGCCCCGTGTGGAGGATGATACGCCCCGCATATGTCAGAGGATTTTTGCTCCTTGCTCGTACCTGAAATACAATTCTCGAGAGCCGAGTTAGCTTGACGTTTTATTTTCTAATTTAATCAAAAATAAGGAAAATTAACCGAAGGTACGAAATTTATTTTTATTTCGTTATTTTATTAAAACATTCTATTTTTGCAATTAAACTTATCTATTTCATCTAAAATTAAACTGTAAATCACGCTAAAAGATAGGGACGAAACGCCCCTATCAATCATCATGCACCTTAAGGATCTGTTTGGGAAACAAACTAGGTGCGAACGCTACGAGATATCCAAGTTGCTATATCGTTGCAGGATGCAAGAGGGCACATCTGTGATGACACATTGTGTCAAGATGATTGGCTATATTACCAAACTTTCTAGTATTAGATTCGCGATGGATAACGAACTAAGCATAGACTTAATTCTTCAATCCCTCCCAGAGAGTTATTCACAGTTCATCATGAACTACCAGATGAATGACTTGCAAACCTCTCTTGAAGAGCTTGCAAATATGCTCAAGTCAGTTGAGCCCAATATGAAGAAAGACAAGGCAATACCGGCTCTTGTCATAGAGGGATCAAAGAAGAGGAAGGGGAATTTTCCCAATCCTAAATATCCCAAGAAAGGCAAGGGAGCCATGCCCACTAGAGCTAAGGGAAAGGAAGTGAAGAAGCCCAAAGGAGAGTGCCACTTCTGTGGTAAAGACGGGCATTGGAGAAGGAACTGCAAGGAGTACCTAGCCTCCCTCAAGAAGGGAAAGAGCGGTGCTTCAACATCTGGTATGTTTTATATTGAAATAAATACAGTTTCACAGTCTGAATCTTGGGTACTTGATACCGGATGTGGATCTCATATTTATACAAATATGCAGGAACTAAATCGGACTAGGGAATTGAAGAAAGGAAGCATAAACTTGCGAGTAGGAAATAGAGCAAGAGTTGCCGCCCTCGCCATTGGAGATTATGCTTTAAATTTGCCCTATGGGCTTGTAATAGAATTAGGGAACTGTTTGTATGTTCCAAAGATGTCTCGTAACATTATTTCTATTAGCCGTCTTGTTGACGACGGTTTTCATATTTCAATAAAAGACAAACATTGCGATTTTTATAGAGATGGGATTTTCTATTTTTCAGGAATATCACAAAATGGGATTTATGTGCTAGATGAAAAAATTTCTGTTTTCGCAATTGATACCAAAAGACATAAGCTAGATAATTCAAATTACTTGTGGCATTGTCGTTTAGGCCATATAAACAAAAGACGCATGCTTAAGCTACATCAAGATGGGCTTATAAATTCAATTGATCCTGAATCATTGGAAACATGCGAAGCAGGTTTAAAAGGTAAAATGACAAAGACACCCTTTAGCAATAAAGGTGAGCGTGTATCAGACACTCTAGGATTAATACATTCTGATGTATGCGGTCCTATGTCAGTCCAAGCAAGAGAAGAATTCTGATACTTCATAAGCTTCATAGATGACCATACCCGATATGGTTATGTCTACTTGATGAGGCACAAGTCCGAAGCTTTTGAGAAATTCAAATGCTTCAAGAATGAAGTAGAAAATCAATTAGGAAAGAAAATAAAGACACTTCGATCCGATCGAGGTGGCGAATATCTTTTAGATGATTTTCTGAATTATCAAACTGAATGTGGGATATGCTCACAATGGACACCTCCATATACACCACAACACAATGGTGTATCCAAGAGGAGGAACCGTACCTTACTAGATATGGTACGATCCATGATGAGCATAGCATTACTTCCAAAGACATTCTGGGGCTATGCCTTAGAAACCGCCCTCTTCACCCTAAATCGAGTACCAACTAAATCCGCTAGTTCCACACCATATGAATTGTTCATTGGTAGGAAACCCGTGTTCTCATTTATGAGAGTATGGGGTTGTTCAGCATTTGTCAAACGCATAGCGTCAGACAAACTAGATTCTAAATCTGATAAATGTTTCTTCATTGGATACCCTAAGAAAACTATGGGATATTACTTCTATCATCTAGATGATCAGAAAGTAATAGTATCGAAGCACACAACCTTTTTAGAGAAAGAGTTTCTCGAAGAAACAGAAAAGGGAAGCATGATTGAACTTGATGAAGTTCAAGAACAAGAAACACCGACTGAAACAACAGAGGCGGTTGAGGAACCCGATGCAGTCCCATTAGATGAGACTCAAGTTCCACCCCTTCGTAGATCACAAAGAGTTCGTGAACTCCCTATTAGATATGGTTTTCTAGTGGAAGATGATGATGAGGTTCCCGTGTTAGACGACGAACCCGAAAACTACGAAGAGGCTCTTAACAGTCCAGATTCTAAAGCATGGCTTGAAGCCATGGATTCTGAGATGGATTCCATGTACACCAACCAAGTGTGGACTTTGGTTGATCCACCCGAAGGGATAAAACCCATTGGGTGCAGGTGGATCTTCAAAAAGAAGACTGACATGGATGGAAAGGTTAGCACCTACAAAGCTAGGTTAGTAGCGAAAGGATATCGTCAGAAGCAAGGAATTGATTATGACGAAACTTTCTCTCCTGTGGCTATGTCCAAATCAATCAGAATAATGCTTGCTATTGCCGCTCACTATGATTACGAGATTTGGCAAATGGATGTGAAAACAGCTTTCCTAAATGGAAACCTGCTTGAGGATGTATATATGATGCAACCTGAAGGTTTCATATCAAAGGATGCAAACAAGGTTTGCAAACTATAGAGATCCATTTATGGGCTCAAGCAAGCATCAAGAAGCTGGAACAAGCGTTTTGACGAAACCATAAAACAATTTGGTTTCGAACAAAATTGTGAAGAAGCTTGCATTTACAAGAAAGCAAGTGGGAGCTCAGTTGCATTTCTGATATTATATGTCGACAATATATTATTAATGGGAAATGACATAGATCTACTACAGTCGGTAAAAGTATGGTTATCTGGTAACTTCTCAATGAAAGACCTTGGTGAAGCAGCTTATATACTTGGTATAAAGATCTACAGAGATAGATCAAGAAGACTGATTGGTCTTTCACAAGCTACATACATCGAAAAGGTGCTAAAGCGGTTTAGCATGCTTGAATCGAAACGAGGTAACTTACCCATGATACATGGAGTAAAGTTAAACAATCATCAATGTCCTAAAAACGATGATGATAAGAAGCGCATGGCTGTAGTCCCGTACACCAGCGCAATCGGTTCGATTATGTATGATATGCTATGCACTAGACCTGACGTAGCGTTCGCGTTAAGTATAACGAGTCGTTACTGTTGGAAATTAGGCTAAGGTATAGCAGCAGAAATATAAAAAATTTAGCCTACTTCCATTTAACCATAGGATCCGTTAATCGTTATTTCATATAAAGAGGGATAAGAAGGAATACCTTTTGATGAACTTATCTACCGTTGTTAATGAAGTGCCCATAACTCTTCTCCGAGTTTTCAAAGCACAAATAAAACATAATAAGATCAAGTTAGAATCAACCGTATGAGATGCAACCAAGATAGATTGCCTCTAATAAATCAACACAAGATCAAAGAGAAAAGAGATGAATGAGATTCATCAATTGATGGAAGCCGTATGAATTCTTGTCCACGAACTTGGGGATGCGAATTCACTTTCTCTCTCTTAATGTAGGTTTCGAAAATCACATAGAGGGGAGTAAGAGACTTAGTCGAAATTCACATAAAGAGGGGGTATATATAGTCACTTGTATCTAAACCCTAGTTAGATAGGAATAGGTTACTTAATAGGAATTTAATTCGGAATGTAATTCCCAATTATTATCTTACTATATATCTAATATATTTAGGATAATAATCAATAACCTAATTGGATAATAATAGGAGCATTTATAATCTAATTATAACTCCTAACTTATTTATCCTTTAATTAATTTAATTCACAAACCTAATCAAATTATGATTAATGGAATTAAAATAATTTTCATATTTCTATATATAAATTTCGGCCCCCTCTATGATAATGGGCCTTACTGGGCTCAATTGGGCTTCCATCTATTAATGACATCCATCTCTCTTTTGGTTCCAAGTCTTATGTGTGATCCATTAGGTTCTTACTACTTCTGGCCGTATGCAACTATTAAATTAATTTCTTCAAGAATTATATTTAATCCTTGCATAACGGAATGATGTACTGAACATGTTATCGGCAAGTCTGTAATCATTCCCCCAGAGTCCGTTAAGAAGACAGGTTGATTCTGCCGTTAACCCTTCCGTATTAGTTACAGTATAATTCGATCCTTTATCAACTATATCCTTGAACTGAATCTTATGACTATGGATGATGTCAAGTCACATATAGCGAGACGTTCGTTTTACTTGTTCAGGCCGAGTCAACTCAAATAGATAGGTTAAGTGAAATCTGTATTTCAAGTCCTAAGCTATCACCTTGCAAGGATTTAGAGTCGAGTCTTCCACAAGCGATCCTTGGATATATCTCCCATTAATCGGGAGTGATAAATGCTCAATCCAATGTATAACTACCCTGACATTACTTCCTGTGACACCTAACCTTTGCAGTTCACACCCCAGAGTCATCTCTGTTAAGGATCGTGGGACCGCAGGATCAAAGTCTCACATTCAGTAATTCAGGATGACCAATTAACATTCCTTTGAGTCTGAGGATTACTTATACCTATTAATACCAATGAGATGAACAGGTGACAAGGATGAATCTACCCATCCTGTTATCTCAAATCGGATCCCCAATCCTAATGAACTCCTTTCATCGGATCTATGTAACTGTCCATATATCTGTATATATATGAAGCTTGTGAGATCAGCTTTCTGTCGGACAGAAGACATTGTTACATACAAGTCTCAACAGTGATATGTCAATCCTAAACATATTACTTGACTTGGGGTGGTTTTAAGTTTATTAGTTTATCATAAAGTTTAGTCTCACTTCATGCTTGTATGAACACTTTATAATCACTTTAAACAAACTTACGGATTTCCTTTTATTAGACTTTATTTAGTTATAAAACATATATCTCATTAAAACAAATGATATAAAGAACAATTCATTTACATTAAGTTTGTATCCTGAACAATTGTCTATAGGACACCAAACCCCAACAGTTACCAAGGTAATCCGGGAGACGAGCACTAGATTGCCGTCAAAAACATTCTTAAGTACTTGAGAAGAATTAAAGACATGTTCCTAGTGTACGGAGAAGGGGATCTGAAAATAGAAGGATTTTCAGATGCAAGTCATCTCACAGATGAGAACGATTTTAAATCCTAATCAGGATACCTGTTTATCTTGAATGGGGGCGCGGTCAGCTGGAAGAGTTCCAAGCAAGGAAGCGTAGCTTTCTCTACGACCGAGTCGGAGTATATCGCTGCTGCGGAAGCAGCAAAGGAAGCGGTTTGGATTAGGAAGTTCATTACTGAACTTGGTGTGGTGCCTGACATTGTAAATCCCATTACACTGTACTGTGATAACAATGGAGCCATTGCGCAAACAAAGGAACCACGATCTCATAATGCATCCAAGCATTACCTGAAGCGATACCACATTGTAAGAGAAATTGTGGCAAGAGGAGATGTGAGAATAGAAAGAGTACCTACTGAGGACAACGTTGCAGATCCGTTGACAAAGCCCTTAACCTAGAAAGTACATGATCGTCATCTAACTTCTACTGGGATAAGTTGTAGAAACAATTGGCTTTAGTCCAAGTGGGAGTATGTTGGGGTTTTAGTGTCCTATAGACAATTGTTCTAGGATACAAACTTAATGTAAATGAAGTGTTCTTTATATCATTTGTTTTAATGAGATATGGTTTCATAACTATATAAAGGCAATCCCTTTTAAGAACTAAATAAAGTCTAATAAAAGGAAATCCGTAAGTTTGTTTAAAGTGATTATAAAGTGTTCATACAAGCATGAAGTGAGACGAAACTTTATAATAAACTAATAAACTTAAAACCACCCCAAGTCAAGTAATATGTTTAGGATTGACATATCACTGTTGAGACTTGCATGTAACAATGTCTTCTGTCGCGACAGAAAGCTGATCTCGCAAGCTTCATATATACAGATAGACAGTTACATGGATCCAATGAAAAGAAGTTCATTAGGATTGGGGACCCGACTTGAGATAACAGGATGGGTAGATTCATCCTTGTCACCTATTCATCTCATTGGTATTAATAGGTATAAGTAATCCTCAGACTCAAAGGAATGTTAATTAGTAATTCTGGATTACGGAATGTGACGCTTTGATCCTATTGTAACACGATCCTTAACAGAGATGACTCTGGGGTGTGAACGGCAGACGTTGGGTATCACAGGAAGTAATTGCAGGATAGTTATACATTGGATTGAGCATTTATCACTCCCGATAAATGGGACATATGTCCATGGATCGCTTGTGGAAGACTTGACTCTAAATCCTTGCAAGGTGATAGCTTAAGATTGAAATGCAGATTTCTCTTAACCTATCTAATTGGAGTTGACTCAGCCTGTACAAGTAAAACGAACGTCTCGCTATATGTGACTTGACATTATCCATAGTCATAAGATTCAGTTCAAGGATGTAGTTGATAAAGGATCGAATTATACTGTAACTAATACGGAAAGGTCAATGACAGAATCAACCTGTCTTCTTATAGCTCTGGGGGAATGTTTCCGGATTTTCCAATCACATTTTGCATACTCATTCCGTTATGCAAAGATTAAATATAATTCTGTGAAAATTAATTTAATAGTTGCATACGGCTAGAAGCAATAAGAACCTAATGGGTCACACATAAGACTTGGAACCCAAAAGAGAGACAGATGTTAATTAATTGACGGAAGCCCAACTGAGCCCAATAAGGCCCAGTTAATTATTGACACGTAAGCTAAACATGGCGGAAGATGCAAATGCAGTTGCTCAGAAAAGACGGAACCATGGGCCTAAAAATCAGTTTTTTTACGTATTCTTATATGTGCAGTAAACTGTTATAGTATCCTATATTTTATAATTTATTCTTTCTCGCCATATTTCTTATATTCATTTGCCTAGTTTTGTTCTAGTTCTTTCCAAATTCTATAGAAGAAGAAATAGCAAAGATGAAGAAGGCGGATGCAATCAAAGAGGTGATATACACCCAATGGCTGGCGAATGAAAAATCCCACAGGCGGATCAGCTACCTCAAAAATAGGACAAAGTGATCTCCCATCTAGGGCGGGTCCACTTACCTCAAATATAGGACAAAGTGATCCCCCATCAAGGGCGGGTTTTAACAAGGCTCTCAGAAAGACCGGTATCCATTATAATAAAGGCAATGACATTGCCCCATTAAATAAACTAATATTTGTTATCAAACGTGTTTATCATTTTGTTTGCAGAGTTCATAGACAACATAAATGTCTCCATACATAGGGAGGGGAAACAACAAAGTAAAAGTCCCATCAAGGGTTGATTCTCTTCCTAGTGAAAGAAATGCATAAAGCTTATCATAAGCTTCTAGGGGACGGCTGGCCACCTACCCTAGTAATTCGGAGAAAATTTTAGGTGAATTGAAAGCGTATCATATCCATATATGATCCCATATAGGGCGGGTCTTATCCACAAGATTCTACATAAAAGTCCCACCACGGGCAACTTCCCTGAAAGCTCAAAACTCTTTTCATAAGAGAACACAAAGTCCCACCACGAGCAGCTTCTGTGAAAGCTTTTAAAAATACAAAGTCCCTTCAAAGGGCAGATTTTCTTCCCCGTGAAGGAATCTTACATGAAGTCCCTTTAAAGGGCTAAGGTTGTAATGAGGCTCACAAAAATGTCATCCTCTGTTCTAATAAAGGCAAGCAAATTCTTGCTTATTGAATAAATTACTTTTGATTACTAAATTTTGTGCAATATTTCTTTTATGGCGTATAATACATAAATGTCTTCTTACCAAGAAGGAGGGCATAGATTCAGATTCTCTTCCCCATGAAGGAATCTTATACAAAGTCCCTCCATAGGGCAGATTCTCTTCCCCGTGAATAAATCTTACAAAAGTCCCTTTCAAAGGATGGATCCAATTAAAAAGTCCCGCAACGGATAGACTCACTTCCCCGTGAAGGGGTCATTAAAAATCCTACCAAAGGGCGGATACATCCTATTCAAAGGAAATCCTTAAAAGCTTATCGCAAGCTTACTGGGGGACGGCTGTCCACCTAGCCCGGGATTCAGTGGAATAAGTTTAAACACTTAAGAAATCTTTCCAAAAATATCAAACATGTGATTTGGCGGAATAAGTTTAAACACTTAAAAATATCTTCTCAAAAGATCAAAACTGTGATTCGGCGGAATAAGGAATAAGTTTAAACACTTAAAAATATCTTCTCAAAAGATCAAACATGCGATTTGGTGGAATAAGTTCAAACACTTAAAAAATATATTCTCAAGTTCAAACATGCGATTTGGTGGAATAAGTTTAAACACTTAAAAAATATTCTCAAGTTCAACATGCAATAAAAGAAGAAACAATGAAACTCTTCACAAAATGCAAAATATGGCGAACGAAGGAAAAAGTAAATCCTATCAAATGGCGAATGGCGCAAAGAACGCCTAAGAAGAAACCCGATGTGGCGAATGCAAAATATGGAGAACAAAAAATCCCCACGAGGCGAATGCCTAGATGGCAAAGGTAAAACCTATCGAATGGCGAATGGCTCAAAGAACGCCCAAATAAAGCTACAATTGGCGAATCTTCTTCATCAAAAGCAATGAAGCCTCGTCTTCATCCAAGATTTTACGTATATATGAGTCGATAATTAAAAATATGAGTCGATAAGTAAAAACGGAGTACCAAGTTCGCAAACTAAGAAAGACACAAAGAGAAAATGAAAGAAAAATAAGAAATTTCTAAATTGTTATAAATAAATATATATATATATATATATAAATGGTATTTTGGGAAAGTCATAAATAAATAATCTAGATATATAATGACTTGGATAATTGATCTAAATATGTAAATGAGTCTTCCATTTAACCCAATATTATAAATTTTCTTTATGTTAACCATTGCCTTAACCATAAGAATAGTATGGATTTATGTGGGCTGTCTGATCTAGGAGCCTCTGGTCATAAGTTCACCTGGAAGCGCAACAGTACCTTTGTTCGTTTGGATAAAGTTTATGCTAATGTCTCAGCTCAATCCACTTTCCCTGAAGGTTCTGTTTTAAATCTCCCGTTCCGTCATTTAGATCACTGTCCTATCTTATTCAGGCTGATGAGGGGCAATCGTCCTAGGGGGGAGAGACCTTTCCGTTATCAGGTGGCTTGGGAGTCTCATCCTAAGTTTAAGGAATTCGTTCAAGATAATTGGAAGCCTCACTCGAATGTCCTTCAAGCTGCTGAAGGTTTCAGAAAGAATGTGCTGGGGTGGAATAAGAATGTCTTTGGGCATATTATTAGGAGGAAGAATAAATTATTAAGTAGAATTGAGGGCATTCAGCGTAGGTTGGAGGTTAGATTCGATCATAGTTTGGATGGTTTTCTCAGAACCCTTTAGAAGGAGTTGGAAGCTGTGCTGAGGCAGGAGGAGCTTCTTTGGTTTCAAAAATCTAGGAAAGCCTAGATTAGAGATGGGGATCGAAATACCAGGTATTTTCATCTCTCTACCATCATTAGAAGGCAGAGGAATAGGATTGATGCTATTAAGAACTCTAATGGTGATTGGGTTTATGAGGACGAAGACATTCGGAGATTGGCCCTGAAGTTCTATAAGGACCTGTTTAAAGAGGAACCTGTTGATCTGGAGAAGGCTCAATCTGTTGCTACTTTTCCCATGGTTGGAGAGGATAGAAGTCTGGAAGCCTTCCGCCCTATTTCCCTGAAAGAAATTGACCAAGCCATTTTTAGTATTGGGGCTACTAAAGCTCCTGGGATTGATGGTATGCCTGCTGGTTTTTACCATAAGCACTGGGAGGTTGTGAAGGAAGGTATTTATAACTTCATCAAAGGTGTTTTTAATGGTTCTCAGGATATTGGGCTGGTTAACAGAACCCTTCTGGTGCTGATCCCTAAAGTTGAGAAGCCTTCTTCTTTCTTACATATGAGGTCTATCAGTCTTTGTAATGTTCTCTATAAAACTATTACAAAGATTGTGGCTAATAGAATCCGTTGCATTTTGCCTGAGATCATTAGTCAGAATCAGGGAAGCTTTGTGCCTGGTAGACAAATGATGGATAATATGATGATTGCCCAGGAGATGGTTCACACTATGAAGATTAAGAAGGGGAAGAAAGGTATCGTGGCTCTTAAGTTAGATCTTGAGAAAGCCTATGATCGCATTAACTGGAGCTTTCTGATGGAGAGTCTGGAAAGAGATAGGATCCCAGATAATTGGAGAAAGTTAATAAAGGTTTGTATCTCTTCTCCTGTTTTTCAAGTGTTGATTAATGGGGATATATCGGAGGAATTCTCTCCTGGCCGGGGTATCCGTCAAGGGGACCCAATGAGCCCTTTCTTATTTGTTATTGCAATGGAAAGACTGTCTCACTTGATCCATGATGCTGTTGAGAGTGGGAAATTCCACCCGGTGGCTATCAATAAGTTTTGTCCCCAGGTTACTCACTTGTTCTTTGCAGATGATGTTCTGATCTTTATGGAAGGTAATGAGGAGCAGTTAAGTATTATTATGGATATTCTTGATTGTTTTTGTTCGGCCTCTGGTCAGAAGCTAAATGTCCAGAAGTCCAGGATGATGTGCTCTAAGAATATGAACCAGAGAGTTTGTAAAAGGTTGAGTGATCTGTCGGGAATTCCTCTGACTTGCTCTCTCGGGAAGTATCTGGGTATCCCCCTCCATAGTGAGAGAGTGTCTAAAGTGTCTTTTAAAGATACTTTGGATAAAGCTAATATGAATTGTCCCACGTGGAAAGCAAAGACTCTCTCTCTCGCTGGCCATCTTACGTTGATTCAATCTGTCAATTCTGCGACTCCCAATCACATTATGCATGCTTGTCATCTTCCTGAGCCTGTGCTTAAGGATCTAGATAAAATTAATCGTAGGTTCCTATGGGGGGGAAGGTGAGGAGGGAAGGAAGATCCACCTTGTTCCTTGGAATGAGGTTTGTCAACCTAAAGATAAGGGAGGTCTGGGCATTAGGAAATCCAAAGATAATAATAAAGTCTTATTAATGAAGCTCATGTGGCGAATGTGGCAGCTTCCTTCAGCTCTGTGGGTTCAGCTTTTATGTGGTAAATATCGGAAGGATAAGGTGTTTGGGGGTCCTAAGGATAGAGTGGTTAACTGTTCCTTTCTCTGGAAAGGCATTAGTGCGGTTTTTGCTGAATTCTGTTCAGGAATTGGGTGGAATGTGGGTAATGGTAGGTCCATCAGATTCTGGAAGGATATTTGGATAGGTAAGAAGCCTTTATTGGAGGTTTGTACTTCTTTGCCTCCGTTGGACATTCAGGACTGGAGGATTGCAGATGTGGTGGATTCTGAGGGGGAGTGGATTTGGGCAAAATTTGATTCCTACCTCAGTCTGGAATCGCTCCTTACTATTAGAGGTGTTCAGATTAGTAGTCAAATTGAGGATAAAGATAGTTACTGTTGGTCTTTGACAAACAACGGGGCCTATTCTTGTAAATCTTCTTTTCAGGCTTTCTATCAAGATTTGGATTCTTCGTCCCCTGGGGTGTGGAAGACGATTTGGGCCTTAAAAGTGTCGTACCGTTTTAGAAGCTTCCTTTGGCTTGGGGCTAGGAATAGGTTGCTTACTAATTCGGATAGAAAAAGGAGGCATCTAGTGGAGTTTGGAGCTTGCTGCAGATGCAGAGGGTATGAAGCGACGTTGTGCCATGCTCTCAGGGACTGTGAGAAAAGTAAAGAGGTTTAGAGGAATATTCTTCCTAGGGAGGTGCTCTCTTCTTTTTTAGCCCACTCAGAGAATGATTGGTTTGTAGATGGGATTAAAGGGACTCTTCTGCCTGATCTGAATCAGGGTGTTCTTTTATTTGTGGTGGTTTGCCATCAGATTTGGAGATGGAGGAATGAGGAGATTTTTGGAGGAAAAGTGGTTTCTCAGCCAAACGTCTTTGACTTCTTCTCCAAAAAGATTAGTACTCTGGTTGAGAGCTTTGTTGAAGATCCCTTGGCTAGGGTGTCTCAAAGGAAGGAGGTCCATCTTTTAGGCTGGTGTAGGCCGAGTGTAGGTATGGTTAAGCTCAACACTGATGGTTCTTGTCTTAGAGACGGCAGAATTGTCGCAGGAGGAGTTCTTAGAGATGATGGTGGCAGGTGGGTTTCTTGATTCTCTCAGAATTTGGGTGTGGGCTCATCCTTTTCTGCAAAACTTTGGGGGATTTTCTCCGGCCTAAAGGTAGCAAAGAATTTGGGACTGAAAAAGCTTCTTGTGGAGTCAGACAACCTAGAAGCGATTAAAATGATTTCTGAGGGCAATGCTATTTGTCTAAATAGCCTTAACTTAATCAAAGGCATTAGAAGGATTGGCTCATACTTTGATTCTATTAGCTTTGCTCATATTTATAGGGAGCAAAATCGTGTAGCGGACCGTCTTGCGGTGGAAGGGCATTCTGGAATGTTGGGTCTATCTATCCTTTCTTCTCCTCCGGTTTTCATCTCTTCTATGATCTTGGAGGATGTGGCAGGGGTCAGTTTTCCTAGGCTGATCCCGTGTTGAGCGTTTTTTGTTTTGTTTGTTTTTCTTTCCTATCCTACCAAAAAAAAATTCTTTATTTTTATTGTGGAAAATGTTCCTTTATTTCGTGTTAGCTTCGTTGAATTAGATAAATGTAAATGGGAAAATTACATAGAAATTCACTTTTTAAAAAGGGATAAGTACAAAAAAAATGCATATGGTATACACGTTTTGCGAACTCAAACCTGTGGTGTTTTTCTTTTTACAAACAGAGGTATGTGTTACAGGCCGTTAGCAAACAGATGCTAAATTGACTAGTGTTAAAATTCAAAGAGAAAAGAGTTAATTTGGTCCTTATATTTATTTATTTTATAAATTAACCCCCCTAATTATCTAATTATCACAAATAAACCCCAAAATCAAAAATAAAAATAAAAAATACCATCTTTTCCATCTCTTTTTCATTTTTTATTTTCTTTCTTCTTTCTCTCTCTTTTCTCTCTCCTCTCTTCTTCTTCTTCTTATTCTTCTTCTCTTCTTCTTCTTCTTCTTCCTCCTTTCCTCTTCTTCTTCTTCCAGATTTCTTGATGGATTTTTATTTTTCCAGATTTCTTGATGGATCCTGCATCATAGAATGAATCGAACCCAGAAACGGCGGTTCATGGCATTCACACCGATAACAGTTTTGTTGGAACTAATGTGTAATCAATAATTTTTTTCTCCTCCATTGATGATTGATCGATTGATTGTTGAGGTTGAAGAAAACAAAGATGGTGGAGTACCTGAGAAATGTGCAAAAACAAAACAGAAAGGGCTTTTATTTTTACAGATGGCGGCTCATATCTTTGTTAAATGTGCTAACTGGCTAGGAACTTGTGATGGCTAGGAACTATTGAGGAATGATGGTTGCTGCATTGATGAAGTTGGAACTGCATTGATGAAGTTCGAACTGATTGCTGCACCCCAAGCGTCTTTCTCATCGTCGACGATCTTTACGGACTGAGCGAAGGTAAGCGAATCGGAAGCGACGATCTCGGAGTCGGATAGAAAGGATAAGAATCGAAAGGAGAAGGAGGAGGATTTAGAATGAACGTCTGGATTTTTAGACGTTCTGGAAAATCTAGAAATTTTGGAATTTTTCTGGAAATTTCCAGATTCAATGACGATGGTGTTGGGTAAAAATCAAAATCTAATTCTTGGTTAGCCATGTTGATTTTTAACGAATTGTATGAAATTGAAGGACGGGTATGAGAAATTGAGTTAATTCAATCTCATAATTAACAAATCACACAAAATCAAGAAGAAGAAGAAGAAGAAGAAGAAGAAGAAGAAGAAGAAGAGATGAGAAGATGGTATTTTTTATTTTATTTTTGATTTTGGGGTTTATTTGTAATAATTAGATAATTAGGGGGATTAATTTATAAAATAAATAAATATAAGGACCAAATTAACTCTTTTTTTTTTTAATTTTAACACCGTTAGTCAATTTAGCCTCTGTTTGCTAAAGGCCTGTAACACATACCTCTGTTTGCAACAAAAAAAAAATACCACAGGTTCGAGTTCGCAAAACGTGTATACCACATGCATTTTTTTTGTACTTATCCCTTTTAAAAACTATCTACAACTATGTCAAGTTATGATTTTGAATTATGTTAAACTAGTAAAATCAGTACTTTTAATATATTTTAAGAATTAGAATTTATAAATTAGGAGTCTAGAATATATTTTCTAATATTTATAATTTATGAATTGGGGTTTAGAATTTTTAAATTATAGTGTAAAATCATAATATATAAAAAATAATGACATATTAAAAATTAAATTTGATGATATAACTTAGTTGTATTTTTATACTTAATTATGATATTCATGTATTTAACCCAATGTATTCATAATTATGATATTCGATGAAACTGCACCTTTCATAAAATAAAATAAAAATTACGATTTCACTTTATGCTATGTCAAAAATCATCATTTTAAAATATTTTTTTTATTTCACTTTATGCTAATTTAATTAATTAAATATTAAACTAGTATTTATTTTGTAATTAGAAATAAAATATTATAATTGTAAAATTTATGAGTCGAGATATTTATTTATTAATTGAAATCTATACTATATATAATAGCGGAAGTAGAGAGAAATGAAGAGAAGTATTTTAGAGGTCTTTTTGATGAATTGTCAACGTAGTAAAAAATCAAGATTAAAAAGATTTAATTAATTAAAAATAACAGATTTATATTTATAATATATTAAATAATTACTAGCTCATTAATTAAACTAATAAAAGAAAGTCAGAGTTACGGGAAGAAGAAAAAACACAAAGCAAAAGAAATCCAAAAGTCATAAATCTATACTATATATAAAGCATGATAGATAGTATTTCACCATTTTATGCATTGGTCATGATAGATAGTATTATATTTCTTAAAGTAATTAGTCGATTTTTTTCATATGTTGTAGTTATTTTGTTCTCAACTGTGTTGTTTTATTTTTATTAAACAATAGTTGTTATAGTTTAATCTTTCAAATCCATTTATGTTGTTACCCATGTTCTATACCTCTTGCTACCTTATCCATATTTTACTTTTTTTTTGTCTTTTTTTTCAAATTGATATCTCCAATTGAAGAGATCCGATAGAAGTAGAAGATGCATGGACAACTAAAATCGGAAAACACAAAAGTGCCAAAAATTACAAGAAATTCTTACGTTAAGGTAATTATTCGATTTTTTTTCATATATTGTAGTTATTTTTGTTCTCAATTATGTTATTGTTTTATTTTTATTAAACAATAGTTGTTATAGTTTCTATCTTTCAAATCCATTTCTGTCGTTACCCAGGTTCTATACCTCTCGCTACCTTATCCATGTTTTCTTTTTTATTTGTCTTTTTTTCCAGTCTGATATCTCTAATTGAATAAATCCGATAGAAATAGAAGATGCATGGACAACTAAAATCGGGAAACACAAAAGTGTCAAAAATTACAAGAAATTCTTACGTTTCTCAAGGTAATTATTCGATTTTTTCATATGTTGTAGTATTTTTGTTCTCAATTGTGTTGTTTTATTTTTATTAGACAATAGTTGTTATAGTTTCATCTTTCAGAGATGAAATTCCATTTCTGTCATTACACAGGTTCCATACCTCTCACTACCTTATCCATGTTTTCTTTTTTTATTTGTCTTTTTTTTTTTTCAAAATGACTAAAATAAAGATTTTGTATATTTGCATTCTTTTTTAGTATATGTTGCTAGGTGTTATCGTTTCGATTGTTAACTCTAACTAAAATTTAGATTTTCGGTTTTATATGAACTTAATTTTTAGCTTTAATTGAAGTTAGATTAATTTTCTAATTTGGAACCTGTTGAAATCCATTCATTTTTTTTTAGTTTGAGTTTATCGAACTGATATGGATTGTATTTTTTATTTTTATATATTTTGGTACAAATAGATATAAAGTTTCACACAATAGTTATTCATTGAAGTTTGAGACATATTGAATAAAATATTAAAGAGTTATTCAAATATTATACTTACAATAAAGTTTATTTCAATTATAACTTATGTTATATTATTATTAGGGTTAATTACAAATAACTACCCTGTGGTTTGGCCGATTTGCGATGTGGTACCTGTGGTATTTTTTTTGCAAACACAACCTCGAGGTTGTCACCGTTAGCAAAATCAAGGCAAATGGATGGAAACTGTTAAGATGATGACGTGGCAGAGGGGTAATTTGGGGAAAACGAATTTTATTTTATTTTTTATTAGTTTTCTTTCTCCCTCTCCTCTCTCCTTCTACTTCATTCTTCTTCATCTTCTTCTTCCATTGTTCTTCATCATCACCATCTTCTTCTTCCTCCTCCTCCTCCTCCTCCTCCTCCTCTCTTTTCTTCTTCTTCTTCCTCCTCTATCTCTTCTTCTTCCTTTTTTTTCTTTTTTCTCTAGACATTCACGTCTGGAAAATTCCAAACGTTAAAGAACATCTGGAATTTCCATACGTGATGATGAATCACGTCTGGAAATTCTAGACGTTCTTCAACGTCTGGAATTTTCCAGACGTGAATGTGGGAATTTCAGAATTTTTTAAAAAAAAAAAGAACAAGAAGAGAGGAGAAGAGAGGATGAAGAAGAAAGGAGAAGAGAGGAGGAGGAAGAAGAAGAAGAAGAAGAAGAAATGAGGAGGAGGAGGAGGAAGAACAACAATGGAAGAAGAATGGAAAAAGAAGGAGAGAGGAGGAGAGAGAGAATGAAGAAAAAGAAGGTCAACTAAAAAAGTCAAAAAAAGTTAAATTTTTTTCCCAAAAATGCCCCTTTGATATAACAGAATTTTTACCGTTTCCTTGATTTTGCTAACGGTGACAACCTCGAGGTTGTATTTGCAAAAAAATACCACAGGTACCACATCGCAAATCGGTCAAACCACAGGGTAGTTATTTGTAATTAACTCTTATTATTATTATTATTATTATCAAGAAGTTATTTTTTCCAGTTCTCTAGACAAAGAGATTGTAAGCGTCTTGATAAGATGTTTATTCTTGAAGAATTTGGATTATGTTAGATACGACTTCAAAATGAATGTAAATAAAAATAAATTTTGATGCTCAAAATCCTAAAAATGTACATTAATTATGAGATATTGAGATAATTGCTTTTGCAACATTAACTTATAATATTTTTAACTATTATATTATGGTTTGTACAAAAAATTTAGTATTTCAAGAGTTTTTAACAGATGAAAATGAAACATGATCATAGGACAAGTTGTTGGAAAATATTAATTAAAAAAATATTATTATTTGAATCTCTTCAAATTCTGACATGTTAAATATAATGATTCTAATTAATAGAATTAATTTCACATATTAATTATAAAACATTTTTTTGTACCGAGTGGGCTTAATACTTCACTAAGAAAAAACAAATTTTTAATTAATAGGCAAAAATATTTCCACTCTCCTCTTTATATGCTTATATATTGACATTCTCTCTGATTTTCGAAAAAAAATGAGAGGAAGATAGTTCTCACCTGATTATCTTTTTTTTTTTTTGGTAGGAACCTGATTATCTTTTTGTCCCTTCATTTTTATTTTCTTTTGTTTGTTTTTTTCGTTTGCTTAGGAAATTCAAGAATATATAATTATTAGAAAATATTAATAAAGTCAAATAAATGATATCTGCGAGCGTGACTGATATTCTATATAGTGAAAGAATAAAGAACAAATTGATTGAATATTTTGATGAGATATTACGAGATGAAAATAGGAGAAATCATCACCTTAAGCTGATTCAATTGGATATATTGGGTTATTGTGAATAATTGAATTCGAATACTTGGTGATCATGAAATTCCATCAAGCAAGATGATTATTATCAAGATGAATTTGTGACTAATTCTTATGATTTTTTTTTATATGTAACATATTGAACTGATAAAGTTTCTTCATTTGCAACATTAGAAAATTATTGATTGTAATAGTTTATAGCATAATATATTGATGTTGCTTCCATTTTTACATAGATTGTAATTCTTTTGTATCATAGATATAATATTTAATTTTAATTATAGTTTAATTCAATTTTTGTTTAAGGTATATTGTAATTCTTTTGAGAGGTCCTGTGTTCAACTCCCTTCAACCTCAGCCGACCCTGAATCATTTCGGGACTGAGGCTTTGTTGTTGTTGTTGTTATATATATTGTAATTCTTTTGTATCATAAATATAATAGTTAATTTTAATTGTAGTTTAATTCAATTTTTGGGTTTTCATATATTCTAATATATTTCTTAATTAAGCTTCTATTTTATTATTATTATTTCACAGAATTCTAAAATATGAAAATGTATTAAAATTACTAAAAAGTATAAATCATTGAATTTTGTAAAAATAAATAAATCATTCACCTTTAATTAAAATTCTATAAAAAAAAATTAATCAATTATTTTCAAAATTAATTGAATTTAATTTGAATTATCAATAAAAAATATATATATTAATTTCAAATATATATAATATAAAATTATTCATAACATGATATAAAATTACTTAAAAGTAAATATGTCAATTTATAAGAAAAAGATCAAAGAACCTAACTATAGGGAGAAGATGAGACCCTAGCTTTGCCTTGCCGCCGCCGCAACTTCATCACCGCCGCTCGTCATGACTTCTAGCACAGATGATTTCGTGGGCATTGGAGTTCTCTTCAATCCAAAATTACGATTTGTTGAATCGATTCCCGCTTGCAAGACGCCTCCCACCTTCTCATCGGTTCTGCAAAAAACAATCCCTAAATCGGTTACCTCGTCGGCTCCTATCTCCACCATCGGCGGTATCCGTTCAGTGAAGATTTCACAAGAAGCTTATGATCGCAGGGTAGAGGCCTGCCGACACTCGTTGATTAGGCGTCTCATCTTATCCAAAACCTTGGAAAGTAGGAGACTTGAAGCAACGTCTATCTAAGGTATGGGGTTTATCTGAAGCTTGGAGGTTAATTCCGATTGGTAAAGGGTTTTTTCAGGTTTTCTTGAATTCAGAAGAGGCAAAATCACTAGTTCTTAGCAAAGGCTTGATTGCGGTTAAGCCAGGTACTTTTAGAATACCAGCTTGGGTGCCGGATTTTGATCCGTTTGTAGTTAAAGCGACAACAGCTCAAGTTTGGGTTCGGCTATATTCTCTGCCCTGGGAATACTGGGATTCCTAGATTTTGGCTGACATTGTGAAAGGAATTGGGACGCTAATGCGCTTTGATAATGCAACATTAGAGGGAGAACTCGGGCACTTTTCCAGAATGCTGTTAGATGTGGATTTACTCGATGAATTACCTACTCAGTTAGGAATTGGGAGGCCTGGGAAACAGTTCTGGATAGACGTGGTTTATGAAAAGCTTTCGAGCTTCTGTAAAGTATGCTCCTGTATAGGACATATGGCTTACGAATGTAGGAAGAATAAGCCGCCGGTGGAACCTAAGAAAAAACCAGAGCAGGACCGGCAGAAAACAGCGATTCCAGTAAAAGCAGTTACAGACAAAATTATAACAGAATTACACCCAGACAAGGAAGGGGCTCCTAATGCCAATGATGTCAATGATAATTTAGCAGACTTACATCGGAATGATGAAGCAGCGCCTCACGAGGAAGGAGACCCAGAGGTCTTTTTGGAGGATGAAGTAAATAGGCCAATTTCCCCAGGAAATAGAAACCTTAACATCTCGGTGAATGGTAACTCTCCGGGGGTGGAGAGCACGGTCCCGAGCAATGAGATGACTTGGGCGGACCAAATGGCGCTAGAGGAAGGAGAGTGGCAGGAAGTATAAAAAACCAAGAAAGCTAGTTCAGACTCTGTTGGGGTTTAGTGTCCTATAGACAATTGTTCTAGGATACAAACTTAATGTAAATGAATTGTTCTTTATATCATTTGTTTAATGAGATATATGTTTTATAACTATATAAAGGCAATCCCTTTTAAGCACTAAATAAAGCCTAATAAAAGGAAATCCTTAAGTTTATTTAAAGTGATTATAAAGTGTTCATACAAGCATGAAGTGAGATAAAACTTTATAGTAAACTGATAAACTTAAAACCACCCCAAGTCAAGTGATATGTTTGGGATTGACATATCACTATTGAGACTTGTATGTAACAATGTCTTCTGTCCGACAGAAAGCTGATCTCACAAGCTTCATATATACAGATATCTGGACAGTTACATAGATCCGATGAAATGTTGTTCATTAGGATTGGGGATCCGATTTGAGATAACAGGATGGGTAGATTCATCCTTGTCACCTGTTCATCTCATTGGTATTAATAGGTATAACTAATCCTCAGACTCAAAGGAATATTAATTGGTATTCTAGATTACGGAATGTGATGCTTTGACTCTGGTGTAACACGATCCTTAACAGAGATGACTCTGCGGTGTGAACAGTAGACGTTGGGTATCACAGGAAGTAATTGCGGAGTCGTTATATTGGATTGAGCATTTATCACTCCCGATAAATGGGAGATACATCCATGGATCGCTTTTGGAAGACTCGACTCTAAATCCTTGCAAGGTGATAGCTTAAGAGTAAGAAATACAGATTTCACTTAACCTATCTTTTTGAGTTGACTCGGCCTGTACAAGTAAAACGAACGTCTCGCTATATATGACTTGGCATCACCCATAGTCATAAGATTCAGTTCAAGGATGTAGTTGATAAAGGATCGAATTATACTGTAACTAATACGGAAAGGTTAACGACAGAATCAACCTGTCTTCTTATAGTTCTAGGGGAATGATTACGGACTTGCTAATCACATACTCTGTACATCATTCCGTTATGCAAAGATTAAATATAATTCTTTGAAAATTAATTTAATAACGTTGCATACGGCTAGAAGCAATAAGAACCTAATGGATCACACATAAGACTTGGAACCTAAAAGAGAGATAGATGTTAATTAATTGATAGAAGCCCAATTGAGCCCAATAAGGCCCATGGACATAAGGGGGTCGAAATTCATGTAGTGATATACATGAATAATTAATTTGATTTTGTTAATCCTAATTAGATTAGGAATATGAATTAAATTAATTAAGAGATAATTAAGTTAGGAGTTTTAATTAGATTAATATACTCCTATTATTATCCAATAAGGTTATTATTATTATCCTTAATATATTAGATATATAGTGAGATAATAATTAGGAATTCTATTCCGAATGGAATTCTTGTTCAGTAACCTAATTCTATCTAACTAGGGATTAGATACAAGAGATTATAAATACCCCTTCCCTTGAGATTTTCAAAATCCAAGCAAGCCATACCCCACTTGTGATTTTCGAAATTCACCTAGTCCAAGAGAGAGAAAATTCGACACCCCTAGTTCGAGGACGAGATTTCTCTACGGCTTCGTTTGATCAATTGTTTTTATCTATTTCTTTTATCCTTGATCTTGTGTTGATTAGTTAGAGGCAATCTACTTTGGTTGATATTCAACGGTTGATACTAAATTAATCTTCCCGTGTTTTATTTCGTGTTTGGGAACTCGAAGAAGAAAAACAAACAAAAGGGAGAAATTCGTTTTACTACTCCTACATCAGGTCAGTTCACGATTTCGCGGATTTCCGGAGATTGAACCGTCAGATCGTCGCGATTTTTGGACAGAAGCTTCTAGACATATTCTTCCACGTTTCCACCGAAGGGATTGTCGTTCGGAGGTCTGGAAGGTCTGTCTCGGATAGGGGCAGATTGGTAGACAGTTTCTATTTCTTTTGAAGTTGTGGGCACTTCATTAACAACGGTAGATTGATCATCAAGAGGTAATTCTTCTTATCCCTCTTTATATGAAATAACGGTTAACGGATCTTGTGGTTTATGGAAATAGGTTAAAAATTTTATATTTCCGCTGCTATACCTTAGCCTAATTTCCAACAGTGGTATCAGAGCCATCGTTAAATCCGTTATTTCATATATGAAAATTTAGAAGTTTTTCAATAGGATTGAATAAATATTTATAGTTAGGATTAATTAACAACTTGTTTTGATTAATTGATTCTAAAGATAAATAAGTTTTAATTAATTGTTAATTAAAAGAGATTATATGTATGTTCCTAATTATTTTGGTTGATAATCATTATAACGAAATCTATTAGTTTTATAGTTAGATTGATAAAATCAGTTTTATTAATTCTAAAGATAAAACGGAAATCTATAGTAGTTTTTCCTATTTTCTGAAAATCGTTTTAAAACCGTTTTAGAACTGATATATATATATTTAAAATCGTTTTTATATTTAAATATATATGTTTCAGAAATTGATAGTTTTTTGTTTTGATTATCGAATGAAAATTTGTTTAAAAGTTTGTTTTACCAATTTGTAAATCAAAATGTTAAATGAATTAAAATCAAAATAATTGGGACATGCATAATTAAAGTTTTGTATAGTTATATTAATCTAAAGATTAATATAAAAGATACGAAACTATTAGAAGTAAAATTGGATGAAAGTTAATTTGATATGTTAATGTGATTAACATAAATATTACATAAGATAGTTATGTAATCAACCAATTAAATTTATTTAATTGAGTCTATGCATGTTTGGAGTTATGGACATATTTGGACCCTCTTTAGTCTTTTGGTATTTTTGAAATAGGACCTGCGAGTCCTGTCTTTCTACTATCTATTGTAATTTCTCCTCTCATCTGATTCCCTTCAATTCAATTGAAGTTTTCTTTAGTAGTATAGAAATTAATATGTAATTTCAAGGCGTCATGGAGAAGATGGAGGACCTAAAGAGAAATATGTAATAGTTAGTATTTCCTTAGGTTTGCCCTTTTATTCCGTCTCTGGCTCAACGGAATAATTTAGATGATATGTCCATAACGCCAATGTATGTGAATGTATGTGTCTGATGTATGCTAAAGCAAATCAAGACTAAGTTAGATTATGAGACCTAAAATAAAATCCCTCATTAAAAAGTTAAGTAAATAAACAAGTTATTAAAAATCGGTTGCCCCTTCCTAATCTTATAATTCAGCCGGCAGTGCTGAGGGCCTTTGGGTTGTTGAGTAAACTCAAGCTCGGGGTCCTTTCGGTAACACCTGAATTATCGAAAATCATTTTTCATGAATATGGGGTAATACTTAAATTAGATTATGATAATTGGATGAGTAAACTCATGTTGTCATAAACTAATGGGCAAGACGGTTGGGATTAATATGAATAGCATATTAGTTACTAATGTGGTTAGTAACCCAATAACCTATGAATCACATTAAAGATGTGATTGATTACATGAATCTACCTAATGAATGAGACTAGCTTGTTGAGTAAACTCAAGGTGAAATCTCAAGAGCTAGGATCCTAGCTCACTAAAGGATTTGTGAAATTCTTCGAATTAATATGGAGGGCTATTAATTTGGCAAAATAGTGGGAGCAATCTAAAATAAACTAAAAGGCCTATAATTTTAGATTGATATACTTTAAGCAAATGAATGACATACGTTTACTCTTTCTCACTCTCAGGTTTAATTAAACC
The DNA here is from genome assembly GCF_963576675.1 of Euphorbia lathyris. NCBI lineage: Eukaryota > Viridiplantae > Streptophyta > Magnoliopsida > Malpighiales > Euphorbiaceae > Euphorbia > Euphorbia lathyris. The sequence continues at coordinate 48,107,454 of NC_088918.1, forward strand.
CACTCTTATAATCATGACTAAAACCAATCTGCAAAACATTCTTACCGATAACAAATTGAATGGTTCAAACTTCACCGACTGGTTTCGTAACCTCAAAATTGTTTTGAAGTTCGATAAAATAGGGTATGTACTTGATACATCGATACCCCCTCTCCCTGCCGATGATGCTCCTATTGAGGAAATTGATGTTTACCAGAAGCATAAGGCTGATGATGATCATGCCGGATGCATCATACTTGCATCGATGATACCGGAATTACAAAGGCAACATGAGGAAATGGATGTCTATTCCATCATCATGCACCTAAAGGAATTGTTTGGGAAACAAACCAGATGCGAACGCTACGAGATATCCAAGTTGCTATATCGTAGTAGGATGCAAGAGGGCACATCTGTCATGACACATTGTGTCAAGATGATTGGCTACATTACCAAACTTTCTAGTATTGGATTTGCGATGGATAACGAATTAAGTATAGACTTAATTCTTCAATCCCTCCCAGAAAGTTATTCACAGTTCATTATGAACTATCAGATGAATGACTTGCAAATCTCTCTTGAAGAGCTTGCAAATATGCTCAAGTCAGTTGAGCCCAATATGAAGAAAGACAAAGCCATACCGGCTCTTGTCATTGAGGGATCAAAGAAAAGGAAAGGGAGCTATCCCAATCCTAATTATCCCAAGAAAGGTAAGAAAGTCGTGCCCTACAAAGCTAAGGGAAAGGAAGTGAAGAAGCCCAAAGGAGAGTGCCAGTTCTGTGGTAAAGACGGGCATTGGAAGAGGAACTGCAAGGAGTACCTAGCCTCCCTCAAGAAGGGAAATGGCGGTGCTTCAACATCTGATATGTTTTATATTGAAATAAATACAGTTTCACTATCTGAATCTTGGGTATTAGATATCGGATGTGGATCTCATATTTGTACAAATATGCAGGAGCTAAATCAGACTAGGGAACTAAAGAAAGAAAGCATAAGCTTGCGAGTAGGAAATGGAGCAAGAGTTGCCGCCCTCGCAATTGGAGATTATGTTTTAAATTTGCCCTCCGGGCTTGTAATAGAATTAAGGAATTGTTTATACGTTCCTCAAATGTCTCGCAACATTATTTCTATTAGCCGTCTTGTTGACGACGGTTTTCATATTTCAATAAAAGACAAGAGTTGCAATTTTTATAAAGATTCGATCTTTTATTTTTCAGGAATTTCACAAAATGGGATTTATGTGTTAGATAACAAAATTCCTGCTTTTGCAATTGATACCAAAAGACATAAGCTAGATAATTCAACTTACTTGTGGCATTGTCATTTAGGCCACATAAACAAGAGACGCATGCTAAAGCTACATTCAGATGGGCTTATAGATCCAATCGATCCCGAATCATTAGAAACATGCGAATCATGTTTAAAAGGTAAAATGACAAAGACACCCTTTAGCAATAAAGGTGAGCGTGTATCAGACACTCTAGGACTCATTCATTCAGATGTATATGGACCTATGTCAGTCCAAGCAAGAGGAGGATTCAGATTCTTCATAAGCTTCATAGATGACCATACCCGATATGGTTACATCTACTTGATGAAGCACAAGTCAGAAGCTTTTGAGAAATTCAAATGCTTCAAGAATGAAGTAGAAAATCAATTAGGAAAGAAAATAAAGACGCTTCGATCTGATCGAGGTGGCGAATATCTTTCAGATGATTTTCTGAATTATCTAACTGAATATGGGATATGCTCACAATGGACACCTCCCTATACACCACAACACAATGGTGTGTCCGAGAGGAGAAACCGTACCCTATTAGATATGGTACGAGCCATGATGAGCATGGCCTTACTTCCAAAGACGTTCTGGGGCTATGCCTTAGAAACTGCCCTCTTCACCCTAAATCGAGTACCAACTAAATCCACTAGTTCCACACCATATGAATTGTTCGTTGGTAGGAAACCCATGTTTTCATTTATGAGAATATGGGGTTGTTCAGCCTTTGTCAAATGCATTGCGTCCGACAAACTAGATTCGAAATCTGATAAATGTTTCTTCATTGGATACCCTAAGGAAACTATGGGATATTACTTCTATCATCCAGATGATCAGAAAGTAATCATATCCAAGCATGCAACCTTCTTAGAGAAAGAGTTTCTCGAAGAAACACAAAAGGGAAGCATGATTGAACTTGACGAAGTTCAAGAAGAAGAAACACCGACTGAAACAACAGAGGCGGTTGAGGTACCCGAAAGAGTCCCATTAGATGAGACTCCAGTGCCACCTATTCATAGATCACAAAGAGTTCGTGAACTCCCAGTTAGATATGGTTTTCTAGTGGGAGATGATAATGAGGTTCCCGTGTTAGACGACGAACCCGAAAACTACGAAGAGGCTTTTACTAGTCCAGATTCTAAAGCATGGCTTGAGGCCATGGATTCTGAAATGGATTCCATATATACTAACCAAGTGTGGACTTTGGTTGATCCACCCGAAGGGATAATACCCATTGGGTGCAGGTGGATCTTCAAAAAGAAGACAGACATGAATGGAAAGGTTAGCACCTACAAAGCTAGGTTAGTAGCGAAAGGATATCGTCAGAAGCAAGGAATTGATTATGACGAAACTTTCTCTCCTGTGGCTATGTCCAAATCAATCAGAATCATGCTTGCAATTGCCGCTCACTACGATTATGAGATTTGGCAAATGGATGTGAAAACAGCTTTCCTAAACGGAAACCTCCTTGAGGATGTATATATGATGCAGCCTGAAGGTTTCATATCGAAGGATGCAAATAAAGTTTGCAAACTTCAGAGATCCATTTATGGACTCAAGCAAGCATCTAGAAGCTGGAATAAGCATTTTGACGAAACCATAAAATAATTTGGTTTTGAACAAAATTGCGAAGAAGCTTGCATTTACAAGAAAGTAAGTGGGAGCTCTATAACATTTCTCATACTATATGTGGACGATATATTATTAATGGGAAATGACGTTGCTCTCTTACAGTCAGTGAAAGTATGGTTATCTGGTAACTTCTCAATGAAAGTCCTTGGTGAAGCAGCTTATATACTTGGTATAAAGATCTATAGAGATAGATCGAGAAGACTGCTTGGTCTTTCACAGGCTACATACATTGAAAAGGTGCTAAATCGGTTTAGCATGCTTGAATCAAAACGAGGTAACTTACCCATGTTACATGGAGTAAAGTTAAATAATCATCAATGTCCTAAAACCGATGATGATAAACGACGCATGGCTGTAGTCACGTACGCCAGCGCAATCGGTCCGATTATGTATGCTATGCTATGCACTAGACCTGACGTAGCGTTCGCGTTATCTGTAATGAGTCGTTACCAAGGGAATCCGGGAGACGGGCATTGGATTTCCGTCAAGAACATTCTTAAGTACTTAAGAAGAACTAAAGATATGTTCCTAGTGTACGGAGAAGGTGATCTGAAAATAGAAGGATTTTCAGACGCAAGTCATCTCACAGATGAGAATGATTATAAATCCCAATTAGGATACAAGTTTATCTTGAATGGGGGCGCGGTCAGTTGGAAGAGTTCCAAGCAGGGAAGCGTAGCTTTCTCTATGACCGAGTCAGAGTATATCGCAGCTGCGGAAGCAGCAAAGGAAGCGGTTTGGATTAGAAAGTTCATTACAGAACTAGGTGTGGTGCTTGACATTGTCAATCCCATTACACTATACTGTGATAACAATGGAGCCATTGCGCAAGCAAAGGAACCACGGTCTTATAATGCATCCAAGCATTACCTTAAGCGATACCACATCATTAGAGAGATTGTGGCTAGAGGAGATGTGAGAATAGAAAGAGTACATACAGAGGACAACGTTGCAGATCCGTTGACAAAGCCTTTAACCCAGAGAATACATGATCGTCATTTAACTTCTACTGGGATAAGTTTTAGAAACAATTGGCTTTAGTCCAAGTGGGAGTATGTTGGGGTTTAGTGTCCTATAGACAATTGTTCTAGGATACAAACTTAATGTAAATGAATTGTTCTTTGTATCATTTGTTTAATGAGATATATGTTTTATAACTATATAAAGGCAATCCCTTTTAAGCACTAAATAAAGCCTAATAAAAGGAAATCCGTAAGTTTATTTAAAGTGATTATAAAGTGTTCATACAAGCATGAAGTGAGACAAAACTTTATAGTAAACTGATAAACTTAAAACCACCCCAAGTCAAGTGATATGTTTGGGATTGACATATCACTGTTGAGACTTGTATGTAACAATGTCTTCTGTCCGACAGAAAGCTGATCTCACAAGCTTCATATATATAGATATCTGGACAGTTACATAGATCCGATGAAATGTTGTTCATTAGGATTGGGGATCCGATTTGAGATAACAGGATGGGTAGATTCATCCTTGTCACCTGCTCATCTCATTGGTATTAATAGGTATAACTAATCCTCAGACTCAAAGGAATATTAATTGGTATTCTGGATTACGGAATGGGATGCTTTGACTCTGGTGTAACACGATCCTTAACAGAGATGACTCTGGGGTGTGAACAATAGACGTTGGGTATCACATGAAGTAATTGCGGAGTCGTTATATTGGATTGAGCATTTATCACTCCCGATAAATGGGAGATACATCCATGGATCGCTTGTGGAAGACTCGACTCTAAATCCTTGCAAGGTGATAGCTTCAGAGTAAGAAACACAGATTTCACTTAACCTATCTTTTTGAGTTGACTCGGCCTGTACAAGTAAAACGAACGTCTCGCTATATGTGACTTGACATCACCCATAGTCATAAGATTCAGTTCAAGGATGTAGTTGATAAAGGATCGAATTATACTGTAACTAATACGGAAAGGTTAACGACAGAATCAACCTGTCTTCTTATAGCTCTGGGGGAATGATTACGGACTTGCTAATCACATACTCTGTACATCATTCCGTTATGCAAAGATTAAATATAATTCTTTGAAAATTAATTTAATAACGTTGCATACAGCTAGAATCAATAAGAACCTAATGGATCACACATAAGACTTGGAACCTAAAAGAGAGATAGATGTTAATTAATTGATAGAAGCCCAATTGAGCCCAATAAGGCCCATGGACATAAGGGGGTCGAAATTCATATAGTGATATACATGAATAATTAATTTGATTTTGTTAATCCTAATTAGATTAGGAATATGAATTAAATTAATTAAGAGATAATTAAGTTAGGAGTTTTAATTAGATTAATATACTCCTATTATTATCCAATAAGGTTATTATTATTATCCTTAATATATTAGATATATAGTGAGATAATAATTAGGAATTCTATTCCCAATGGAATTCCTGTTCAGTAACCTAATTCTATCTAACTAGGGATTAGATACAAGAGATTATAAATACCCCTTCCCTTGAGATTTTCAAAATCCAAGCAAGCCATACCCCACTTGTGATTTTCGAAATTCACCTAGTCCAAGAGAGAGAAAATTCGACACCCCTAGTTCGAGGACGAGATTTCTCTACGGCTTCGTTTGATCAATTGTTTTTATCTATTTCTTTTATCCTTGATCTTGTGTTGATTAGTTAGAGGCAATCTACTTTGGTTGCTATTCAACGGTTGATACTAAATTAATCTTCCCGTGTTTTATTTCGTGTTTGGGAACTCGAAGAAGAAAAACAAACAAAAGGGAGAAATTCGTTTTACTACTCCTACATCAGGTCAGTTCACGATTTCGCGGATTCCCGGAGATTGAACCGTCGGATCGTCGCGATTTTTGGATAGGAGCTTCTAGACATATTCTTCCACGTTTCCACCGAAGGGATTATCGTTCGGAGGTCTGGAAGGTCTGTTTCGGATAGGGGCAGATTGATAGACAGTTTCTATCTCTTTTGAAGTTGTGGGCACTTCATTAACAACGGTAGATTGATCATCAAGAGGTAATTCTTCTTATCCCTCTTTATATGAAATAACGGTTAACGGATCTTGTGGTTTATGGAAATAGGTTAAATTTTTTATATTTTCGCTGGTATACCTTAGCCTAATTTCCAACAGACTCAGGATCGTCAAAAACAGCAACCCGTAATAAACGGGTCAGCAAGCCCCCGGTACGTTTTAAATGAAAGTTTTGTTCTGGAATTGCTGCAGGATCCATAACTCGGAGACCCAGTGGTTCCTGTATAATTTGTGTACAAAGCACAAGCCGGATCTTTTATGTTTAGCTGAGCCTATGGTCAGCAGAGATGTTGTAAATGCTTCTTTTTGGAACAGTATCAGTATGTCCTACCTCGCATCTAATCAGCGGGATAGGGAGACTTTATGGCTATTTAAGTCGAATAGTTTAAGCTCAGCAGCTTCGGTTATTACCACGCATGAGCAGTTTATTTTATTGCATTGTTCTAATTCCACCTCAAATCAGTACTGCTGTTTCGTCTATGGTAGTATTTGGGCGAATCGTCGGAGGGATATGTTTGGTGAAATCTCACAGCTGTACAGACAGAATCAGGGACAATGGTTAATCATAGGTGACTTCAATGCAATAACTGGCGTACATGAGAAGACAGGCCGTCCACTTGCCATGGGTCCTTGCCGTGACTTTAGAGGCTTCCTTGAGGCTGATAGCTGGATTGATGTTTTAGCCGCTGGGCCACGTTACACATGGTGCAATGGGAGAAGGGGTTCAGCCAGGGTAAACAGCAGACTTGACAGGGCTGTGATCTCGGAACAGTTAAATAACACTTGGGAATGCCATAGCACGGTCTTGAACAAGCTCCACTCAGACCATCATCAAATTCTCTTTTCCTATGTGACAGAGCCCCCGTCATTTAAGCGGTTTCGCTTTCAGAAAATGTGGACGCATCATCCAGAGTTCAGTCAGTTGGTCAGAGATTATTGGCTCAGCCAGCACCCTAGACTAGCTCCTATGCAACTCATTTGTCACAAGCTCAGGGGTCTCAGGCCTATCATCCGCTCCTGGAATAAAACGGGGTTTGGACATCTTGATAAAAACATTGAAGATTGTGAGAGAGAATTGCAGGGAATTCAGACTGAGTTATCAATTGACTCTAGCCCAGGGAACCTTGAAAGGGAAAGAATTGCTCAGTCCAATTTAGAGGAGCATATGCTCCGGAAGGAAGTTTATCTCAAAGAGCGTAGCCATATTAGATGGTTGGAGGTGGGGGACCGTAACAGTGCCTTCTTCCACCAAACGGCGGCGCGGCGTCGCGCTTCTAAAGGCATATCGGTGCTGGAAGTAAACGACGAACTGGTAAATGATCCTGATACTGTATTAAATAAGGTTATTGAATACTATGAAGATCTCTTTAAAAATCTGATGGGCCCCTCCGACCTGACTGACATTCACAGATTGATCCCTCGGTTGGTCACTGATGGAGATAATGACTCCCTTCTTAGACGGCCGAATACTTCTGAAATCAAAGCTGCAGTTATGGCAATGGATGGCTCTAGCGCTCCGGGTCCGGATGGCTTCACAGGTCAATTTTTTCAGTCATGCTGGGATATTGTTGGCTTTGACGTGTGTAACTTGGTCTGCTGGTTCTTTGATAACGGGTTGATTGACGCGGGATTAAGTTCTAGTTTGATGGCTCTAATTCCGAAGATGGAAGGCGCTATTTGGCTCGATCAGTTTCGACCTATAGTGATGAGTAATTTCTGTTACAAGTTGATCACAAAAATTATTGCTGACAGGCTTGCTCCGGTGGCCAGCCGGATTGTATCGGATAATCAATTTGGCTTTCTGCAGAGGCGCAAAGTTCAACAGTGCATTGCGGTCGCTTCAGAAGGGGTGAACTGTATTAATAAGCGTTGTTTTGGAGGAAATATGGCATTTAAGGTCGACATTAAGAAGGCTTTTGACACATTAGATTGGAATTTCCTGCTTGAGGTATTAGACTCGTTTGGTTTCTCACTGAAGTTCAGGGATTATATTCTAAACTTGTTATCATCTGCAAGAATATCTATTATGACCTCACAGGGCCCAAGGGGCTACTTTGCCTGCTCCCGGGGAGTGCGTCAGGGTGATCCACTTTCCCCCATCCTCTTTGGGATTACGGAGGATTATTTAAGCCGGCTTATCTCAAGCTCAGTGTCGGATGGTTTGCTATCGCCGATGCAATATACCAGGGACCTTCCTTTTCCTTCACATTTACTTTACGCAGATGATGTTATCATTTTCTGTAGAGCCACGATTGCTAACGCAAACGCCCTTGGCGGAATATTCACAAAGTATGGATTGCTATCAGGTCAACTTATCAACTGGCAGAAATCGGAATCGTACTTCGGTGAATACGTAACTGCGCAGCGACGTCTGTGGCTGGCTGCGGTAACTGGTATCAGGATCGGCTCTCTTCCCTTCAGATATCTTGGGGTTCCTTTGTTCCGAGGGGCACCGAAGCGATGGCACCTCGAGGCTCTGTGCGATCAGATATCCGCTAAATTTGCTAATTGGATGGGTTCTTTCCTCTCTATGGCTGGATGGCTTACCCTGGTTAACTCCGTGATTACAGGATCACTTACTCATTCCTTCTCGGTTTACAAATGGCCACAAGGTCTCTTGAAAAGGCTCTCTGCGCAGATGCGGAATTTTATCTGGAGTGGTAGTATACTCTCGCGGAAGCTCGTTACGGTGCCATGGTATATCTGTCATAAACCGTTGCATTCTGGTGGCCTTGGTATTAAGGAATTAGCAAGGTTTAACACTGCTTTGCTAGGAAAGCTGGCTTGGGGTTTGGTAGCGGAGAACTCTCCTTGGCTGAGGCTGATTCGGTCACGGTTCCTCTCTCCGGGTGGAATTCTGAAAGCCCAGGTGGCAATGTCGACTATATGGCACTCGATTAAGCCAGTTTACATGTTACTACGGGATCATAGTACGTGGTTTATAGGGGCTGCCTCTAACCTCAACTTCTGGACGTCGGAATGGATCAACCCCACGATTGCAAGCAGGCTAGACATCCCGCTGTCTCTGCAACGAGGGCTGACGCAATGGGTTGATGAGTTTTTGATAGGGGATCACTGGGAGAATCTGGATCATTTGCCGGAGGAAACTGTGGCTGCGATTGAACGGGTTGGACGGATTGGCTCGGTTGACCAGTGCATATGGAAGCCGGCGGATAAAGGGATCTTCACCTCCAAGCTCTTCTATAGGTGGTTGGGTGAAGAAACGCCTCCGGATCTGGGGTTCCGGTTCTTATGGAATAAATTCGTTCCACCTGCACATTCGTTTTGCGCTTGGAGAGCGTTCTGGGGTTATTTGCCAACTCATGACATGTTATAGAAGCGGGGCTTACCAGTGGTCTCCAGATGTTATTTTTGTGAGGAACAATTTGAAACATTACAGCATAACCTGATCGAGTGCAAATTTTCCAAGGCACTCTGGCAAAGCATCTCATCGCTATTCGGGAGACGCTTACACATCGAAGGGAGATACAAGGATTTAATTAAGTGGGCAGCGAAGCAAAGGTTCAGTTCGCAGATTAAGGTACTCTGGATTAGTGCAGTCATTCACTTGTCGTGGGTGATCTGGTATCTACGCAATGAATGTATATTTAACGACATTACGCCTAGCATTCATCATGCCTTAAAACTGCTATGGGACAACATACGCAGGTCTGATCATTTCCGTCTTGGTATCATTTGGAACTCTACTACGGAATTGGCTATTCTGCATAATTTAAATATCACGCCTCGCTGCTCGTGCGCTCCGAGAGTAATCGTTGTTCGATGGACGCCTCCACCGATGGGTTGGATAAAGGCTAACTGTGATGCCTCGGTTTCGGGCTCTTCTACAGGCTGCGGCGGAGTTCTCAGGAATGAGTTTGGTCAAGTTCTGGGCTGTTTTGCTGCTGCTGCGGCAGATCTACTGGTTCACTTGGCGGAACTTCGAGCTGCAATATCAGTGGTCCGTTTAGCAGGGACTCAAGGTTGGCGTAATTTCTGGTTGGAAAGCGACTCCACCTACGTTGTCTCCTTGTTCAGGAATCCGCAGGCGGTTCCATGGATTTTTCAAGAGGATTGGATTCACTGTCAACAGGTTATATCCGGAATGAGGTTTGTGGTTGCTCATACGCTGAGGGAGGGTAATCGCGTCGCTGATGCATTGGCCAATCACGCTAGACTTGGTCACTCAAATACGTGGTGGGATGAATATCCTTTATAACACCCTGGTCCAATACCATGTAGATATTGTCCGCTCTGGCCCAAATCCAACACTTTGGGCCTCACGGCTTTAAAACGCGTCTTCATGTATTGGATTCTCATCTTACTAATAAGCCCCAATCACTCCCTCTCCATTTCCGATGTGGGATTCGGTTCATTCCTGTCCCCATCGCCATCCCTTAGGCCGCTCCTTGCTCAGGCCTTCTACCCCGGCGCCACCCACTCCGGACCGGGTCGTTACAGGCCCACCAGCTTCCGTCTGGTTCGTCCCCGAACCACACATCGTATGTGGAGAGTCGGCTCTGATACCAATTGTAACACCCTGGTCCAATACCATGTAGATATTGTCCGCTCTGGCCCAAATCCAACACTTTGGGCCTCACGGCTTTAAAACGTGTCTTCATGTATTGGATTCTCATCTTACTAATAAGCCCCAATCACTCCCTCTCCATTTCCGATGTGGGATTCGGTTCATTCCTGTCCCCATCGCCATCCCTTAGGCCGCTCCTTGCTCAGGCCTTCTACCCCGGCGCCACCCACTCCGGACCGGGTCGTTACAGGGTAAACTGAATTGTATGCGCGTGTGGTTGAACTGTGCATTTAATTACCTATCTTATTGAGTCGGTAGCTCACCCATTGCCACCACCACTTTTCAGGAATAAAAGACTAGCAACGTTCGTATGGATCGGCCAGTATGTAAAGTCGTTATTATTAGATTTATATTATTAATAGTATAACTTGTCTACACTTTTGGGTCAATTTTAAACGTTTGGTTTTATTTATTTGAACATATTAGAGTGCAATTATAAAGGTAGTGGAACTGCACTTTTGAGTTTTATTAGTATATTAAATGAAATTTACTATTGGTCTAGAAATTGACGGTTTTTAAAAAGGGGTGTTACATTATGGTATCAGAGCGGGTCTACGTTCTAAGGGATGAAATGTGACGTCAAATACATGGCATAGAATCTATATATTGAAAAAAAAAATTGTGCATATTATTGTTAGACATAAAAGAAAAACCATTAAGGACTTTTGTCCTTATTCGAACTCCTCATTATCACCTAGTTACACTGGGACTCCACCTCCTAAACCTAGTTAATCTAGGTTTATTTTATGAAGGCAGTTAGGTTAATTATAATTAATATATTAGAATATACATTGTTGTTCATTATTACTCCATTCTCCTCTAATATATCATTCAAACAAATACAATTATATTTTCTTGTGAATTTCAGGGTAGAAGTCGTATATTTTTTTCTGGAAAGCACGATAGCAATTGATAAGTTTATTAAACAAAATTTTCTTTTGAGTTAGTTCTGTTTTGTGACAAGAATAGTTTGTTTCGTCATAAATTCAATATAGCTTATAATTATTATTATTTTTTTCTTCTCTTTTTAACAATTTTGTTTTCTTCTTCTTCTTTGTTATATTTTGGGTACATTTTTAAGGATAAAATATGTGAATTGCTAATTACATTAGCATTTGTGTCACACTACATGGATCATATCACCCTAAAAAAAAGATAGATATTGGTTGAGAGTCTAATGTGAATATTTATTTATTTTAATATCATTTTTGTTATCGTAATGTATATACCTAGTTTGTAAATTTCGAGGACTAAATTTGTTTTAAGGAGAAAGATTTGTAACATCGTAATTTTTTTTATTCTAGAAATAAATTAGTTAGGATAATAATATTAAATAAATAAAATTATTAGTTATTATCTACAACTAGGAAAGAAAGAAGATACACTTAGATTTATATTTATCATCATCAGTAATTTGCTCTTTATATATATATAATTAAAAAAAATGAAATTAATAGTTATTAAAAAACCCTATAAACATTATTATTATTCTTTTTAGCCGCTCATCTAGTCTTACAACCAATATAGATTTTGAGATGCTTCACAAAGATTTAGTAAAGAACAAGGATATAATGATAAGTGTGTGATCAGTGATGGATCATTTATTGGTTAACCTATGAGTTGGAATATAGATAAGTGGATAATTATATGCATAGTTATGGTGTTTATATACTTTGTGTATCTAATGGCTAAACTTGTAACTGACGTGTTTGATTGATTGATATGTTAGGCTTGTGATAAGAAATGAATGATTGTCGTGAGTATTTGTTGATACTAACGATAATTGAGATTGAGAGGTGATGGATGGTTAATATGTAATTATCTGACTATTAATTCAAATCAAATGTTTTATGTGAATTAATTATTCACGATGGTTATGCTGCATTTAAATTCGACAAACGATTTGGCCGTAATATCCATTGTTCCGGAGATTTTGATTTTTTTTTTATGTAATTATTCTTTGTTTTGGGATAAGTGTATTTTTCATAAATTTAAAACAAAAACATTGCAAATGTAAATGTTATATTCTTTTGGTAATATGTTAGTGTCATTTAGTTGTCATAAATTTGACTCAGTATGTATATATTATTGAAAATATATTAAATAAGTTAGGCTCTGGAGTGTTGACCGAAAATTTAATTTAATCTTGGGAAATATATATACACTTTAATGTATTTATTTTGGCATATAGTATATTTTAATGATTTATGTTAAAATTAATAATTTTAAATTTGATTTATATAATTGCATACGCTTGTATAGAATTTATAAGTGAGCATTTAACTTATTTTAGGAAATTAGGATATATGGTGGTAGATCATAAGAGTTAGCTGCTTAATTAAATTTGCTTGGATATTCTAGCTGCTTAATTAAATTTTCTTGAATATTCTACGTAAATAGTTAATTGTATATATAGTTCCTTGTAATTGTATATAAGAGTTAGCAGTAGAGCTGTCAGGATTGTCAGTATGTTAAACTGTACTGCTAGTCAATTAATACCTTTAACCTGAAAAGAAAACTGGTAGAGAGTGGGGTGAGCTTAGAGAGCCCAGTATGATAGCCAATTAAATACATAGCACAACCACACGCGCATACAATTCAGTTTACATGCACTTAATAATTATTAGTTATCAAGCAAAACATCCAATAGTAAAAAAAAATATATTATTAGTTTATTCAAAGGGCCCTGCTTACTCTAGTCTAGTAATATTCAATGGTTGCTTGGCCAATAAAATCATATCCTGGGATACCCTGTCGTAACAAATACCCGGTATCCCGTCTCTTATCTTTAGGTACCCTGTCGTAACAAATACCCGGTACCTTAACACCCTGTCGTAACAAATACCCGGTGTTTATATTTCACGTGATCACAATATTCCTTTTTCTCAATTCAGTCGCAACCATTGAATATACTACCCTAGATAAGCTCTTATTCTTATAATTTTCCACTCGTTCATATTATCCAAAGTTTATCAACCGTATCATAATCGATTTATATTCTATCATCAATAAGTCTCGGTCTAAAAACCATTCATGTCCCCACAACCATCATATCAAATTCAATTCATTCACGTCACCGTAGTCATTATAAATATCAAGTATACATGTCAAACATATAAATCAAATTAGTAAGCAATTATTACACCAAATCAAATATAACACCCAAACATACAAGCATACATACTATATATTTAATTAACCACTTACCTCCATCTCAAACGAAAACTAATAACGATCCCGAATTTATCACTCGCTTGCTCATCGTATCCTGGAAATTATTGGTAAAGTTGCTCATGATTGGCGGCTCCCAAAATAAAGAATAGAGCTTTTCTTTCTTTGCTAGGTTTTTTTAATCCCCAATAACAAATTTCATCTATTATATATATATAATTTTTGAAAGGAAAATCGTTGCCAGCTCCATTAGTTATTGGGTTGAAAACAAAATCTCAAACCTATTTCTTTTTAATTATAATAAGGTTTTAATAATAGATATAAAACCATACGTAAAAACAATACAAAATGGAAAAAACAAAACATTTACCTTAACCATTAAAATTAAATTATTTCTTTTAAAACCATGTTACTATTGTTTTTCCATAGAATTTTAATTCTAGGAAAATTAGTAAAATATTGTAATATATCAATATAATTAAAGTCTATGTGAATGATTTTGCGGACGTATAGTTAATTATTTTGTGGGCGTTACATCCTTCCTTTTGTAACAGCCTAGTCTTAGCCGATCTGATAGGTAGAGACAATTTTCGGTTTTCTTAACGCCCTTGGCGGAACCTTTTTGTATTCTTTCATTTTTTATTTATTAATTCATTCGGGTCCCTGTTCTTGGGTTCTGGGGGTGCCAGCATAGCCGGGATGTTCAGAATTCGGGTCTCAGTCCCCCGCTTCCAATCAAAAAAAATATGTCAATTTATTTATTTAAATTATATAAAAGTTTCACATCTCATGCATCGCACGGGTTTTCGGCTAGTGATATAAAATAATAAAAGTAATTTCTGGGAGATAATATATATTATTATTATCATTTAGTTACAAGGAGATTTTTTCAATGATCTTTCTCTTCTAAAAATAATAATAATAAGAAGAAGTTATATTAAGGCAAAAAGTATAATTAAGTTCTCGAACTTCTAGTGTTTTACTGTTTTAAGATCAAATCTCTTATCACTTATTTGTCCACATTGAGTCATTGATCATTGATTCTGTTATTGATAAGACCTTTGCCATTGGTCATTGATTGTGTTATAGATAAGACATTTATTTAACTTTTCCGTTGAATGTGCCATGTATACATCGTTAGGGTGTTCCGCATGTTCACATGGACAAATAAAAATAAGAATTTCTTGATTAAGAGAGATAAAAATTTAAAACTAAAAAGAAATACTGGAAATTAAATTAATTTCCAGTAGATTCTTGCAAATTTGATTTTCTCCTCTCTAATTTTATGATTTCCAGCATCAGAATCGCCGAATTGATTCTCTTTCCCAACACCAAAGTCCATTTCCACTAGGTTCTTCCAAACTCGATTTCTAACTTAGAAAAACTTACTGAAAATTGATTTTTTTATTTTTTTACTTTTTACTCTTTCTTTCCTAGTCAAGAAACTTATTATTTTTTATGTTTATATGGAAGTAAAAATGTCCACGTGAGCAGGCTGAAGCTCTTAACGGCATTTGTCGTTAAAACTCGATAGAAAAGTTCATAATATAATCAAAAATTTAATATGAAAAGATAACTGATAAGAGCTTGGTCCTTAAAACAGCTAAAGTTGAGTTGAAGGGTTTAAAAATATGTTTCTGTCTATTGGGGGAAGGGAGGTGCTTATCAAAGCAGTTGTCCAGGCCATACCGCAGTATATTATGTCATGTTTCCTCCTCCCCGAAACCTTATGCACTGAAATTCAACAGCTGATCAGCAAGTTTTGGTGGGGTGGAAAGGAAGGAAAGATGGCTATGCACTGGCTGACATGGGAAGCTGTCTGCCATACGAAGGAGAGAGGCGGATTAGGTTTCAAGTGGCTTCATTCCTTTAATTTAGCACTGATTGCTAAACAATGTTGGCGGATCATGACACGCCCTGAATCCTTATGCTCACGGGTTCTTCAAGCTAAATACCTTACTGGCTCTGACATCCTGGATGAGGGAATACGACCGAATCCGAGCTATTTTTGGAGAGGTGACGTTAAAGCCAAAGAGATTATCCGTGAAGGGTTGATGTGGCGTATAGGTAATGGGGCATCGGTGCACATCTGGAACGACTTCTGGCTACCGACAACTAATCCTAAACGCCCACTTATTAGTCTAGCTAGTCCAAAGCCGATGATGGTTCAGGAAATCATTAATCCCATAACAAAACAGTGGGATGATGGAATGCTGAACCTGCACTTTACACCGGATGAAGCAGCTGAGATTCGCAGAATCAGAATCAGCTTCCGCCAGCCGCAGGATGAACGATATTGGGGAGCAGCGAAAAATGGAGAATTATCGGTGAAAAGTGCATGTCACATTGCTGAAGCTCAACGAAGGAGAGCATCAGATATCCCCGAGAAATCATCGGTTAACACATCAGCACAGAAAAGGATGTGGAAGCTGAAAGTGCCGCTGAAAATCATGCATTTCATTTGGCGGCTGGCTAAAAATATTGTACCATGCTTCGGGAATCTCGCTTCTCGTGGAATATAGGTTCCGCAAGCTTGTCCGATGTGCTTCTCCACTAATGAATCTCTATGTCATGTGTTTGTGCATTGCAGGTGGGCTCGCAAATTCTGGAAATCGGCAGACCTTGTGAAACGGGTGGACAAAATTGCTCACCAGATATACAGACCTGGGTAAGCTGCTGCAGCGAGAGTCTAACCGAGGCAGATACACGTCTATGGGCAGTCCTCTGCTGGAAGTTATGGCATAGGCGAAATAAAGTGGTCCATGAAGCGATATGGATCCCGGACGATGAACTCCACAATCAAGCGTGGGTTTTGCTGGCTGATTATCGACTGCCGACGAAACAACCTTCCCCTCCGGTTAATTCTGTGTTGCCAGGCCGTGATCCTACAAAAGCTTGGTCGTTCCCCCCAAGTGGTTAAAATCAATAGCGACGCCAAATATGGGGGCCAAGGCCAAGTGTGTAGGGCAGGCGTGGTGGCACGCAATTCCGAAGGGTTGGTTATGGCATCGGCTGGTATCCCAATCCAAACCTGCAGTACCATGGAGGAGGCTGAACTACAAGCCATTCTTGAAGCATTATACCTTGCGAGGGACTGTGGTTTCAATAATATCATTGTGGAATCGGATGCGAAAATGGTTGTGGAAGCTCTTAACTCGGGAATTTTACCACAATCTCGGTAATTTATCTTATATCAGGATGTTTTGGCTTGGAGCTCGATTTTTGGATCTATTTCTTTCTCGTTTGTACATAGGGAGGGTAACCGTGCTGCACATGCGCTTGCCGAATGGGCAACGCCTCTCTCCTCTCCCCTGTTTTTTTTATCGAGGATGTGCCTGACCCTAAGGGTGAGCAAAATAACCGGTAACCGATTACCAAACCGATAACCGAACCAGAATTTTAATTTGGTTCGGTTATTTTAACATTCTGGTTCGGTTCGGTTTTAATTTTAGCTTTATTTGGTAATCGGTTATCGGTTCGGTTATTGGAAAAAATATCGGTGTAACCGATAACCGAACCGAACTTCATATATACATATTTAAAATATAATTTTATCTTTATATATATATAAATAAAAAGTTTAACCCTAAAAAATACACTTTTATCTTTGTATACATATATTTTGGTTTAGTATCCTTTAATTTATTCAATTGTAACTTTTGTACAAGGATACTATTTGAAAACTAATTAAATAAAAATGTACAAAGAATTAAATATTTTGAATTTTCGGTTATTCGGTCGGTAACCGAACCGAAAATTTTCGGTTAAATCAAATTCGGTTACCAAACTTATTCGGTTCGGTTATGAAAATATAACCAATTTCGGTTCGGTTAGTAACCGAACCGAACCGATGCTAACCCCTACCTGACCCTATTTGACCTTGTATCCATTCTGATGTAAACTCTCCTATTTAATCAATTTTAAGCATCCTTCATCAAAAAAAAAAAAAAAAAAACAACGTTTTGCCTAAACATTAGTTGGGAAACAAAAATTATGCGAAAACTAATTAAAAATAAATTAGTACTACTTTAAAAATGAAGAACTTTTAATGCCTTTTACCAAATTTTGTAGTATTACTATTATTTGTTTGGAATTGAAAATTATGATTACTAAAAAACGTGTTGAATGAAATAGGGTGATTTAAGTAAAAGCTTCTACAATACTAGTATAATTTTGAAAGAAAAAGAAGTAAATACACGGATTAAAGCATTGAACCACTGTATGATAAGTGTCCACGTAGCCCATAATTGCGAAATGCGTGGCCTCCAATCTATTTGGTTTCGGTACGACGCAACTTAATCCCCACTATTCTAAACCCTCTTAATCAACCGTCAGATTCAATCACAATCTCAAGAATAATACGTCACCACCGCTCTATTTAACCAACCCCCCTTCTCCACCGCCACTCTATTCTATCGCCACCTTCTCTTCCTCTGGATTACACTCTTCTGTTCTGTTCTTCCTCATTTCATTACCCTAGAAATGGCCGGAACTGGAGTCGTAGCAGTTTACGGTAATGGAGCAATCACCGAAGCTAAAAAGTCCCCCTTTTCCGTCAAGGTAGGCCTTGCTCAGATGCTCCGCGGCGGTGTTATAATGGACGTCGTTAACGCCGAGCAGGCCCGAATCGCTGAGGAAGCAGGAGCTTGTGCAGTTATGGCTTTGGAACGTGTCCCTGCTGATATCCGAGCTCAAGGTGGCGTAGCCCGCATGAGCGATCCTCAGCTTATTAAAGAAATTAAACAGTCTGTTACTATACCAGTCATGGCCAAGGCTCGAATCGGACACTTTGTGGAGGCTCAAATTCTTGAAGCCATAGGTGTTGATTATGTCGACGAGAGTGAAGTTCTGACTCTGGCCGACGAAGAAAACCATATAAACAAACACAATTTCCGTATCCCCTTCGTTTGCGGTTGCCGGAATTTGGGGGAAGCACTTCGGAGGATACGCGAGGGAGCTGCAATGATTAGAACGAAAGGTGAAGCAGGGACAGGGAATATAATCGAAGCGGTGAGGCATGTGAGGTCTGTGATGGGGGATATAAGAGTGTTGAGGAATATGGATGATGATGAGGTGTTTACTTTTGCTAAGAAGATAGCAGCACCGTACGATTTGGTTATGCAGACGAAGCAGCTTGGAAGGCTACCTGTGGTGCATTTTGCTGCTGGAGGTGTGGCGACACCTGCGGACGCAGCGTTGATGATGCAGTTGGGTTGTGATGGGGTGTTTGTCGGCTCAGGAGTGTTTAAGAGCGGTGACCCGGCCAGGAGGGCTAGAGCGATTGTGCAGGCTGTTACGCACTATAGCGATCCGGATGTGCTGGCGGAGGTCAGTTGTGGACTTGGTGAGGCTATGGTGGGGATCAATTTGAATGATGATAAGGTTGAGAGGTTCGCTAAGAGGTCTGAATAAATACAATAATCAGGTATGAATTGATTTCACTTTGTCTCATCATTCAATTCAATGATAATTAGTCATATTGTTTAGATTTGCTTAAGCTGATTTTTGATTGATTGTGGTATCACAGGGATGCAGTGCAGCTAATACTACAGTTTCCAAATTCTGCAACAATTTCAAACTTTTTAGTGTATTACATGCTCTAGTGTGTTTGTTTGTTTCATGTTGAAGATGTACTTTGTAATACTGCAACGATATTCATATTATTATAAAGTTAAAGACTTTGATGTTTCAAATATGATATGATTATGAAAACAAAACAGCTAATCATTGCCATTGCCCACAGCCTTGAGTAACACAAGTAATTTAAGAAAATAATATGACACACCCCCAATGGTTGCATATTGCAACTTCTCGGGGCCTTCAATTGCAGGAAAATCAGCATCGGCAGCACGATTGAATCCCCCAGCCAACCATCCAAGGTTGTTGTATCCTCCCTCGTACAACTTTGAAGCTGCCATAATTGACCTGAAACCATGATGGATGGATGATCATAAGAAATTGGACTGGATAGAAACAAGTAAGTAGTAGGTTTCATACCTGAGCCCTTCCCCGCAAGCCACAAGCAGCTTGGTATTCTTATCGGGGACAGAAGCCTCGACTTGCTGGAGAAAGTCAGGATTGATGGTGGTAAAATATTGGCCAGTCCAGAATCCAATGTAGCCAAAATGAACCCACTTCTTGACAAGAGTTAATGGAGTGTTATCCATATCCTGGATGAAGAGAGGTACGGACAATGATCCAACCACTTTAGCTTTCTTCAATTCCCATTCTGGTCTGATATCAAGCAGAGTGAACCCCTCTGACCTAATGGCAACGCCTGCATCCTTTGCTGGTATGGCCTTGATAGCACCAGATTGCATAAGCTGCTGGACATTGCTTGCTGCTTTGATTTGGAATTTCAGAGTATGTGCACACACATTCTGGTTCACCCAAATCGACATACCCTTCATTTTCTCTTATCTGCTTCTCTTCTTTTTATTGGTTACGTTTTATCATCACAAGATAATTGTTTTCTCTTTTTGTTTCTATTTCTGTCCTTTCATTTCTTTGCTTTTGCAGTTGACCCTTTTTTAAGGAAATATCATCACTATTAATTAATCCTGGTCAATTATACCTACACTAAAATCTTTATTTGAGATGAGATGAAGGTATAGTAATTAGGAATGAAAATGTCCTAAAAAAAAAAAATTAGATGGAGCTTTAAGCAAAACCATCTAATTTTAAATGTCTTTTCAATAACCAATATTAGAGATCTTTAAATGATTCATCTCTAATTTTAATCCAAGAAAATTCTGAAATTTTTTTACCAAAGAGGATCATTATCCTTTTATCTTGTATATTATTTTTAATTTTGCATAGTCAATTATTTCTCATCTATTATTCCTAGTCTTTTTTCTTCTCTTCTTCATTCTACTCATCTCAAAAACTCAACTAATTTATTTTTTAATTATAAATAAATTTCTATAAAATCAAATTAAATATCGGTAACTTAAAATAGAAATAAATCCATTATTTAATAAATTAAAAAAAGCTAAACGCATCAATTGATTTCTATGGCTTTAGCTAATCATTTAATCAGTCTATACGTATTATTTAAGGTCCTTAAATTATCTAAACTAACTATTTAGTCTCTTCTTTTATTATTGCATATCAAAGTATAAAATTATACTGATTATATTATTTATTCTTTTAAATTTTTATACCCTTTTTTCTGAGACTTCTTATCCTTCTTTAGCACTGGACAGTTAGACTTCATGTGTCCAGGTTGATGGCACTCAAAACAGGTGATGGGTTGGAAAGAGTCCTTCTGAGTTTTGCTTTCACCTCGTTCTCTTCTTAGTCTCTCAGACCTTCTGTATGGCCTTTTATATTGATCACTTTTCCGAAACATCCATTTCATCTTTGGAGTGAACATTTCTATCTCTTCATCGTCAGTAGTGCTGTCTTCTGAAGAATCGACTTTAAGCACTATTGACTTCTGCTTCTTATCTTCTGACTTCTCGTTGGTTTCGAAATTTTTCATTGATATTTTGTGAGTCATAAGGGATCCAATCAGCTCATCATACTTATATTTCGTTAAGTCTTGAGCTTCTTTAATGGCTGTCTTCTTTGCCTACCAATCCTTTGGGAGGCTTCTGAGAATCTTTTTGACTTGTCCCTCCTCTAAGAAAATATTTCCAAGTCTTCAAAGCTCATTGTGATGTTGGTGAATCTAGCATTCATGTCAGAGATGCCTTCACTTTCCTTCATCCCAAAGAGTTCATAGAGTCTCATATATGATGTTGGTGAATCTAGCATTCATGTCAGATATGCCTTCACTTTCCTTCACCTTGCTGGTACCTTCGTAGGTGACTTCCAGTTTATCCCATATCTCCTTTGATGACTCGCATCCTGAGATTTTATTGAACTTTACAGCATCTAGAGCGTAATGATGCATATTGATAGTCGAAGCGTTAGTCTGAAGCTTCTTCAAGTCATCCTATGACCACTTATCTTCAGTTTTCAAAGTCTTAACTCCTTCAATCGTTTCATAAGGTTCATAGGGGCCTTGCACTATTGTCGGCCAGGCACTCATGTTCTGAGCTTGGATGAAATTTTTCATTCTGTTTTTTCAGAATGTATAGTTTGATCCAAAGAACAATGGGGATCTGGTTATTGACAATCCTTCTGGGAGGATTTGAGTTGTCTCATTTCCTATAAGGAACCATGTGCTATTTACCGCCATTAGGGATCTGGCTCAAGATAGTTATATCTTAATAAACAGAGCTTTAGGCTCTGATACCACTTGTTGCTCCCTTGTGAGATAGAATATAGTTTCAAAGGGGGGTGAATGGAACTATTAATAAATTTAAGACTTTATAAAAATTTCTCAGAATTAATTCAATGGCACAAGGCTGCCCGGAATCAGAGGTAAACTTTGCTTGTTGTATTCAACAGGAACAAAGCTTGATTCTGCTTCTGAACATTAAACACTGGGATACACAACTGGATAGCCTCTGTGTGACTTGATTAAACACACTATTGAGTAAAATAGTCAGAAGCGCAAGTTATATAATTTTAAGCACAGAAGCATGCAACATAAATGTATCAGAAGGAAAGGATTAGAGAAATTGTTACGCAGTGATTTATATTGGTTTGGTCTCCTGCCTACATCCAGTCCCCAGAATACCTTCTTTTGGGTTTTACTCCACTAGTGAACTCTTTCCAATAGGTAGAGCATAAACCCTTACAATAGATGCAGAGGCTCTATAAAGTACCTTTCTTTACACTCAACACTCAGCTATCTATCTTTCTCTCTCGTTGTTTACTTATAATCGAAGCAAACAAAAGAGCTTCTGAACTTTTCTAAGCTATTGATAGTTTTTTTTTTGTTCTAACTCAAAACACAATGAAAGAACTTAGAGCTATTGCACAAATGAATACAATGAGTGTGTATATATTTTTGCTTTGCTTTTGGAACTTCAATAATGATTCGCTCTTGAATTCAGCATTGATGATCAATTCCAAATGAAGCAATTGATGGGGCTTTATAGTGACATTTTTAGGGTGATTATTTCGAAATTCAAAATAACCGTTGGAGGGAAATGACTCTTCTGCCCCTTTCATCCTTAGTAGCCAGTGTACTTAGCCAATGGTTTTTTTCTCTTTTCCGTTCTGTCTTTGAGATGCCACGCTTCTGATTCTTGACATGGGCAGTTTGACTATCTAACCAAATGAGGCAAAGATTCCATGTTGATAAGGATTGGGGACCCGATTTAAGATGACGGGATGGATAGATTTATCTAATGTCACTTGTTTCATCTCAAATGGCATTAGTAGATATAAGTAATCCCCAGACTCAAATAAACATTAATTAGTGATTCTAAAGTGTGGTGCTTTGACTCTGTTCAAACACAATCTAGTACAAAGAGTACTCTAGGGTGTGTGAGGCAGGCATTGGGTATCATATAAAATAATTGCAAAGTAGCTAATGTTAGATTGAGCATTCGTCATCCTGATAGATATGAGATATATCCATGGCCTCTTGTCGAGAATTATCTGAAAATCCTTGCAATGTGATAATGTTAAGAGTAGAAATGGATATTTCACTTAACCTATCTATTCAGAGTTAATTCTACCTAGACAAGTAAAACAGACGTCTCATTATATGTAACTTGACATATTCCGTAGTTACAGATTCGTCTAAGGATATAGCTAATGAAGGATCGAATTATAGTTGACCTAATGCAGAAAGGTAAATGTCAGTATCAACTTGGCTTCTTATCACTATAGGGGAATGTCTACAGTTCTACTAGTAACAGTCTTCGAATTCATTTCGTTATGTTTAGTTGAAATTAATCAGGTTGAATTAATTCTAATAAATATATACGACTAGCAGCGGTAATAACCTATTGGGTTGCACATGGGAATTCGAATCAAAGGATGGAAAGGTAATTAAGAGATGGGCATAAATTTATAAAGATTAGGGATAAAAGGATTTAATTAATAATTATAATTAAATTATAGTTATAATTAAATTATCTCATTATGTGATAGTATTGATTAGAAGGTTAAATGTGATTATATCTCTACTTAATTAAATCCCTAACATAAATAAA
This sequence comes from Euphorbia lathyris, assembly GCF_963576675.1. Taxonomy (NCBI): domain Eukaryota; kingdom Viridiplantae; phylum Streptophyta; class Magnoliopsida; order Malpighiales; family Euphorbiaceae; genus Euphorbia; species Euphorbia lathyris. The sequence continues at coordinate 48,131,194 of NC_088918.1, forward strand.
TATCTAATTAGGATTAGGATTATTATTTATTTATTTATATTAAGATATAGATAAAGATAATAATTATATTTATTTATTTATCTATTAGTAAACCTATTCGGAATAGGATTCTAATTAAGTGATTAAACTTAATGCGATTAGGGTTAATATTTGGAAGACTATAAATAGTCCCCACCCACCCCTATGATTTTCGGCCAAGCAAGTATTGGAGGCTAAAATTTTATTCAGACTTCCACTCGTCTTAATTATTCTTTCGTTTACTCTCTCTTTGATCTCGTGTCGATTCCTTTAGAGGTAATCAATTTAGATTGCTATTCATTAGTTGATTACTAACCATTTTCTTTTATATTAATTTCATTGTTCGTGAAATACGGTTGAGAAGTTAGTGGGCACTTCGTTTTCAATGGTAGATAGATCGACAGAAAAGGTACACATGTTTAAACCCTCTTTGTATGAAATAACAATTAACGGATCTTGGGAAAAGGGAAATAGATAAAAAAAAATTATATTTCCACCACATCTAGGCTTACCTATTTTCCTTCAATATACACTTTTATGTTTGGTCTAGGGCTAAAAATGACCCAATTTAAGGTTAATTCCCAATTTCATCCCAGGTTTTGTACAGAAAACTTCGGATGGTCATAACTTCTTCGTTTGACCTCCAAATTGAGCCCGGAAAAGTGCGTAATGACACTCTCAAGGGACATGACTCATTAAGACCTCTTAAAATTAGAGTCAGTCAATAAATCTATATCCTAATTGGAAAAGGATTGACTTTGACTTATAAAATACGTAAAAGAAACTCGGGTCTCGATCCGTGATTCCGTACGATGAGATGTGGAGCCCACCTACAACATACTGAGAAAAGGTAACTATAATTTTTTCACGAGGGTCAAAAAAGCATGTGCTCACAGTGTGACCATACTTTATGATTCTAATTAATCGATAAGCTTAAATGAACTCAAGTTAAGTATTATGTTATAGGATTAATATAATACTGTAAAGACTTGCATGTAGCAATGTCTTCTGTTCCTGATCATAAAGTTAATCTCATAAGCTTTAGATATGAGGATATATAGACAGTTACGTGAATCCAATGAATGAGTTCATTAGGATTGTGATCTGACATGAGATAACAGGATGGATGGATCTTTCTAGTGTCAGATGTCTTATCTCAATAGTATTAGTAGGTATAAATAATATTCAGACTCAATCATTAATGCGATTCTAGATTATGTGGTGTGATGATTTGACTCTGTTATCTAGCACGATCCAACATACTGGGTGTGCCTCGGACATAGATTAGGTATCACATGAAGTAATTGCAGAGTAGTTAATGATAGATTGACATTCATCACTTTCGATAGATGAGAGATATATCCATGGCTTCTTATAGAGAATTAACTTGAAATCCTTGCAAGGTGATACAGTTAAGATATGAAAAGCAAATTTCACTTAATTTATCTATTCAGAGTTAATTTTACCTGCACAAGTAAAACAAACGTCTCTGTATATGTAACTTGATAGTTTCCATAGGTATGATTCATTTAATGATATAGTTGATGAAGGGCCGTATTGTACTACATCTAATGCTGAAAGGTAAAATGTCAGAATCAACCTGACTTCTTATAACTCAAGGAGAATGTGAGGATTCTGAGTCTGCACACTCATTCTGTTATATATTTTGATTGAATTTATTTATTTAAGTTAATTACAATAAACGTATACGGCTAGTTACGGTAAGAATCTAATTGGTCACACACTAAGAATTAAGACCGAATGACGAAATGATAATTTGGAATTGTTCCAATTTTGAGGGAGAAAATTAGAGGGACCGAAATTTATAGGTTGGTTTAGGATAAATTACTTAATATATTTATAGTGGAATTATAATTAGATTACAATTATAAATTAATTAATTAAACTAATTATAGTCCTACAAGGAAATGTAAATTCTAATATGATTAGAATTCTAATTATATATATATATATATAATAGAATTAATAATTATATTTCCTATTGAATTATGTAAATCTAATGCGATTAGAATACTAATTAATTAATTAAACCTAATTGGATTAGGAGTATAATTAAGGAATAAAACCTATATAAACCCTATAAGGGGGTCCGGCCTAAACGCAAGAAGTTGGGGGCAATCTCTCTCTAATTTTCAATATAAAATAATTGCCATGTTTGTTCATTCGTTTCTTAGTCTGTGCTGATACCGTTAGAGGCCTTCTATTCGTGATTGTTATACAAGGTTGATCAAGTACGTTGAAAGGTTTGTGTTGATTTAGTTCATTGAGAAGATTGATAGATCTACATGGACACTTCGTTTGCAACGGTAGATAGTTTTTCAAATAAGGTATTTATGTTTAACCTTTTATGATATGAAATCACGATTAACAGATCCTATAGGATATGGAAATAGAAAAAAATTTGTTTTCCGCTGCGCCTACACATGTTTTATTTCCTAGCACTATATGTACCTACTTTTAAGTTTAATTTGCTTTCAATAGGCCAGTTGTTGCAAGAAGAGAAAATAGGCATTAGTTTTTACCCAACCTACTTTATATTAAAGACCGAAGACTAAAGAAACTTTGTTAGTTGGTCATATGGATGGTGGGTTGTATAGGTTGTCCAAATGATCATTTCAACCAGGATTGATAAAAGGGAGAGATAAAGGCATTACACTTAGGGTTGATGAATATTTTAGATGATGATAATGTAATTTGGCACCACATATTATTGAAGGACCCAAAAGACGGGTTACCAATAACAACAATCAAATACGCGGAATACCAATAACAACACCACAAGGATCAATCTAACAAACAATCAACCAAAGCACAACCCAAGTCCAAATCAAAATAGCAACTATAACCACAAGAATGGAAATCCAAAACCACAATCAACAACACAAGATTTATACGTGGAAAACCTCTTCGGTGTGAAGAGTAAAAACCACGGGACGTTTGAGGAGTCCACCCTACTTCTCTTATTATGATAAAATTGAGCAAAACAAACCCAACAAAGTCTTACAAAAGGTTTATAACCCACCAATAATCATGAAACAATAAGAGATTTCAAGAAGTAGACAAATACCAAGAAAGAGAAGAAATCAATCTACAATCTGCCCCAACTCCGAACAGACCTTCCCGACCTCCGAACGGCGATCCCAACGGTGAGAACAAGGAACAATATGTCTAGAAGCTCCTGTCCAAAAATCGTGACGATCCGACGGTTCAATCTCCGAGAATCGATAAAAACGTGAACTGGCCTAAAGAGAGAAAGGCCAAATCCGAAAATCTCTTTTGTGTGTGTCTTTTCTTCTTCCTTCACTTATATTAAATGAATACAACTCATTCCAATAAATACACATTAATATAGCTTCTCAAAGAAGCCAAAATTAATATTAAATGGACCTTAAATATGGGCGGGACCCATAACAAGGTCATGTTTCTTGGAAAAAGCTTAAGCATGGTTCTAGTATTAGTTTTATTGAATCTTTGGTTCCTAGTGAAATTTTTCCAATTGCAAAACAACACAGATTGAGTTTTCCTATCAGTAATATAGTTTCTGATTCTGTACTTGAGCTTTTGCACACTGATATTGGGGGTCTTATCAATTATGCTCTGCAAATAGTTCAAGATTCATTTTAACAATAGTGGATGATTATTCAAAGGCATTATGAACAATTTCGTCAACCTTTAAAACAGAAGTTCATACAACTATGTTGTAGTTTATACTTCTAGTTCAAAATCAATTCAATACAAGATTAAAACTATTAGAAGTGATAATGGGACATAATTCACTAGTACGACATATCAGGCTATGTTATCTAGTTTTGGAATTCAACATCAAAAAGCATGTGCCTATACCTTTCAACAGATTGGGGTCATTTAGAGAAAACATAAACATTTACTAGAGCTAGAAAGGGCATTGTATTTCAATCAGAGGTACCAAATGAGTTTTGGGGAGAAGCTATAAAAACAGCAACTCATATCATCAACTTACTTCATGTGGAAAATTTACAATGGCAAACTCCTTTTGAAAGATTTTATAAGAGATTGCATGATTATACACATCTTAGAGTTTTTGGTTGTCAATGCTCTATTTCGAATCTGAATCCACATAAGGACAAATTTGAAGAAAGGGGCCTTTAAAGCAATTTTTATGGGATATGCAGCTGGACAAAAAGGGTATGTGGTCTATAGAAAGGATACAAATCAGTTTATTACAACTAGAGATGTCAAATTCCATAAAGGATATTTTCCTTTTAAGGAATCTGCTTTAAAGCAAACACATACAGTACCGCATGAGTTCCTAGTTCCCTATTCATTAACATAGATACTTAAGTCTACAGAGAAAATTGCATCCATTGGAGACCTGAGCTTGAAACTACAAGAGCAGGGAGAACCATGTTGAATGATAGATTTTGTGAGCAACATTCATATTCTAAGGATATAATGAAGGCATTTGTACAATACCACAATTTTTGCAGATCAATCATTTCTCATTAAGGGTTTTTAGAATCAAAGGAAACAAAATGGCACAATGGATCGATTTAAGGCAAAATTAGTAGTCAAAGGCTACAATCAAACACTTAGCCTTGATTATACAGAGTCTTACTCACCTATGGAAAAACTGGTCACAGTTAGAATATTTCTAGTAATAGTTACAACAAGATAGTGGTTGGTATACCAAATAGATATAAATAATGCATACTTGCATGGTTTTATTAAAGGAGATCTTTACATAACACCACCATAGGGTTACTTAAAGGCTAAACCAGGTCAAGTATTCAAGCTTGTTAAAAGTTTGTATGGTTTAAAGCAAGCGGGAAGAATGTGGAACAAGGAAATGTCAGCTAAACTTGTATAGTTTGGTTTTATAAGATCAACACACGACCATTGCTTTTACACTAAACAAAATGGTGAGGATTTCACTGCTCTTGTACTTTATGATTATCTGATGATAACATATACATCAGAAGATCTTATCATAGATTTGAAGAGGTTCTTGCATGAGAAATTCACTTTCAAGGATCTTGGATATGTGAAATATTTTCTTGGAGTGGAGGTTGTAAGATCAAAAGCAGGAGTAGTCCTATCAAAAATGAAATACATTAAAGATATGTTAGCAGATATGCAGATGAATGAAGAAAATACAGTTAATTCACCATTGCCTTCAGGATTCCAACCTATGAAAAATAAAGCAACACTGGAAAATGCAGACATCTATAGAAGGCTTATTTGCAAGTTATTAAATATGGGTTTCAAACATCCAGACATTTTCTTCCCTATATAACAGTTCAGTCAATACATGACTAGTCCCCGGCAACATCGCCTTGAAGCATCATTACACATATTCATATTCCTTAAGAGAACATTAGCTAGAGGAATTTTCTAAATGTTCAATCAAAATTACCATTGTATGCATACTATGATGCAAATTGGGGGGTTTGCAAGCTTATTAGACGTTCAAAAACAGGATACTATGTGTTCGTGAGAAAGTCATTAGTATCCTAGAAAAGCAAAAGGCAATCCACGGTAAGCAGATACTCAGCAAAAGCTGAGTATCGAAGTTTAGCCACTTCAGCTTGTGAATTAAAATGGATTTCATTTCTGTTAGCAACTTTCAAAATTGAAATTGAGAAGCCAATTCCACTCTACTATTACAACACTTCTGCAATAGCAATAGAAGCTAATCCAGTTAATCATGAGAAGACTAAGCATTTTGGTATTGACATCCACTTTGTAAGAGATTATGTGGAGCATGGATTCATTTATAAAGGTTTTAAATGGAACACAAATCAATTGTTTTCTGTACAAACTTGGTGTTATTTTTTGTACTCCGTAACTTTCTCAATATTCTTTCAATATAATTCAATATATTTATCTTCATCTTAGCTTTCTCTAGAGCAACAAGAGGAAGTGTGTGTCAAAGTGTGTAATTATGAAGTGTTAATTGGTTAAGGTTGTTGTTGCAATTATTTCTTCAAGGACACTGTCTACGACTCAAATAATTTTCTTTGTTTGTTTTAGATACCTAATTCTTTCCTTTTCTTCTTTTATACCTTTTCCAGTGGTACAAGTTCCCGTACCAGAGATTGAACCCGCACCACCACACATTACCATCCCAAGTTCACTGTAAGTAAATGTATTTAACTTGTTGTGTTGTGTATCTTCTTGGCTGAATATTCCTCAACTTTGTCCAAACCAAAAACAAAACAATTAGCCTCCTAAACTTTAGATATGTCTCATTAGTCTATGAACTTGCTTAATATGACATGAATGTTGTTACGTAGTAATATAAAAGAAGATTTAGACAAGTTTGTTGAAACACCTTTCCACAAGATTTTGATTTGACAAAATCATCCATGATTGAGAGACAATTAAATTTAAGTGCTTTATTTTAATTGTACTAATCCGTTTGTTCAATGTTGAGTATAAATATAAATAAAGATAAATATAAAAAGTAAGACAGGAAGAGGTCAGCATAGAAGCCTAAAGTATCAAGCTGAGTGGAATCAAACTTAGCATCAAAAGACAAAGACATACACGCCCACAACAACTGTCTCACGAAGCTGAGCTGACTAAAAATATACTCATCTTGGAGATTGCCAATGACAATGATTTACGCAGTAGAAGCTGAGTGATTCTTCAGGACAGCATGAAAAAGTCGTTTGCTAAAAGACAATGATTACCGCCCCTCTGTACCAATAATTGAATCCTTGGAAAAACGCAGAAGACACATTCCGAGATGTATGGGTCAATGGATTATTGGTAAAAGACAACTGACACAAAAAGACAAGCCAGACGCAAGAAGACAAGCCTGACGTCTGAAGGAATGCAGAGGAAGGGAATGGCCGGAACAGTCTGAAGCTGACCAGAATCTGTCCCCTAAAAGAGCCATTTTAACAACAACGGCTAAATCATTTCAAAATGATCCATCACAGATTTTCCCTATATAAGGACAATCAAACCTCTTGGATCATTGCCGAATTACAAAAAGAAAAATACAAGAGAGAAAAGATACAAAAGCACTTAGTTACAAAAAGAGATCTTACACCCATCTTCCATTCTTTGTGTAAATGCTAGAGTGATTACTTGTAATCTTCTAAAGTGTTCTTTATTTGAAAATGAACAAGTGTTTATCAATTGTAACATTGAGAGTGTTGTGCTGAGTGTTTGGTTGTAAACATTCAGTGGTAGAGAAATCTAGGTGCTGGGTTGTAGCACTTAGTAGGAGTTGAGTAGACGAATAGAGGAAGGTACTCTTGCATATTCAACTGCCTTGTAATTGGTTTGTGCTCTACCTTTAAAGAGCTCAGTATTGGATTCTAAAAGCCCGGAGGACTCTGGGGACTGGACGTAGGCGGAGAGGCCGAACCAGGATAAGTGATACTGAGTAATCTCTAAACTCTCTCTCAATATATATATGTGCATATGTTGTGTGTGAAGTTTACTCAGCATATAAAATTGTTTAAAGTTGACTCTGAGTAATTTCAAGTGCTGAGTTAGAAGCTGACCTCCAAGAGTGTCAATATCTAACTTATAAATAAAACAACTTTAGTCAATATACGGCCAAAGCTGTCTTATAGCATATCTGGCCAAGCTGACCAAAAGCTGAGTTGACAAACTCGCAAAATAACTAAGTCAGCATACAATTAAACGAAAAAGTTATATTAGTTCCTAACCCCCCTTTGGAACTAATCACACGGGACCAACAAGTGGTATCAGAGCCTAAGCTCACTACTCAAAGATATAACTATCTTGAGAGGATCCCCATAAATGGCTGAGAACAGCACTCGTTTCCTTCCAGAAAACCAAACAACACAGATAATCCCTGAGGGATTATCAATTACTAGACCTCCCATATTCTTTGGATCTAATTATACATTCTAGAAGAATAGGATGAAAAACTTTATTCAAGCCACAAACATGAGTGCATGGCTTGCAATTGTTCAAGGTCCACATGTGCCATATAAACTGTTAACAATGAGAAAATTGTTAAGAGCGAAGCTGAGTGGACAGAGGATGACCTCAGAAAATTACAAAATAATGCTTCGGCTATAAATATGCTTCACTGTGCTTTAGATGCTGCAGAATACAATAAGATTTCAGGTTGTGAGTCAGCACAGGAGATTTGGAAAAAGCTTGAAGTAACCTATGAAGGCACTAGTAAAGTTAAGGAGTCAAAAGTCAATCAGCATATGAGACTCTACGAGCTGTTCGAGATGAACGAGAACGAAGACATCTCTGAAATGAACTCACGGTTCACAAATATTATAAATGAGCTTAAAAGGCTTGGAAAGAACTTCACTGAAGAAGAACAAGTGAAGAAGATCTTGAGAAGTTTACCTAAGAGTTGGCAAGCAAAGAAAACAGCTGTAGAAGAAGCTCAGGACTTGACTACTTACAAATATGATGAGCTCATCGGATCCATGCTGACCCACGAGATCTTTATGAAAAATTTTGAGGCAAAAGAAAAATCTGAAGATAAGAAACAGAAATCTCTAGTGATGAAAGCTGACTCCACAGAAGCTGAGTCAACTGATGATGAGGAAATAGTCATGTTCACTAGAAAGATGAAGAAGCTGTTCAGAAGAAATGACAGGAACAGCAAAAGGCCATACAAAAAGGGTGACAGGTATAAAGTTGAGCCAAGTGACAACAGATATAAGAGAGATAGCTCCAAGTCTGTCACTTGCTTCGAGTGTCACCAAACTGGGCATATCAAGTCAAGTTGTCCTAATTTAAAGAAAGAAAAGAAAGGAAGCAAAAAGGCAATGGTGGCAACATGGAGTGATAGTGACGAGTCAACCTCATCAGAGGCTGAGCAGAATGAAACTGCCAATATATGTTTCATGGCAGATGATGGAGCTGACCAATCTCAATCTGAGCAAGCTGACCTCTCTGATGAAACTGACCAGGAGGAACACAACAATGAGGTAACATCCCTACTTTTGCTTAGAAACGAAATGGTAAATGTTGGTCCCTTATAACGTTACAAGTATAGTTCCAAGGGGGGGTTAGGAACTATTTAAACTTTTTATTTCTTAGGGCAGACTTCTTTTCTTAAGAGAAGTGGTTTTAACAGCGGCGCTGAGTAATCAGTAAGATACTGGCTTAGTCAACTAGTGACTAGGTCAGTTTCTTGACTTGAGTCAGGAGATAGCACTTAAAGTCTATTCCTGAGCTCAGATGTTCGATGCGCACAACTCAGCTTGACCTCTTTACTTGGTCAGTTTTTGGTTATTTAAGCAAGCAATATATATAAGGAGTTTAAGGTAAGAAATACGTTACTCAGCAGATTTATCCAGGTTCGGCTTCTTCTAAGCCTACGTCCTGTCCCCGGAACACGTTCCGAGATTTCGAATCCTCTACTGAGCTCTTTAAAGGTAGAGCCTCAAACCTTTTACAATCTTAGCAACTGAGTATAACAAGAGTACCTTCCTCTATACCTCTACTCAATCCTAATCTCTTGTTGAGTACTATAACCGAGTACTCAGCCTCTCCTTTCTAATCTCTAGAAATGATAAGTGTTTGTCCTAAACAATGATTGCTAAGACACCTTAGATGATTGAATAATCACTCTAGACTTTTACACAAAGATATGAAATGTAGTGTAAGATTTGCTTTGCTTTTTGCTTGCAGAACTTGCGTAGAAATTTGGTCAGCGTAATGGCTTGATCAAGTTCTGTATGGAATGAAGCTTCTGATGGCACTATTTATAGAGACGTCTTGAGGCATCGGTCATTTCGAATTTCGAAATAACCGTTGGAGGGAAACGGCTTCCTATCATTGTCATCCTGACTTGCTTAGAGCTCTCGGCCAATCAAATTTGGGTATCTTCTGTCCTCGGTCAGCTTTTGGTCAGCTCAGCAGAATGTCTCTCATTTTATAGTAAAGTCAACTGGACAGCATACTGTGTCGTCTGAACTTTACCCAAAGTGGAAACACTTTGTCTGGAAGTTTTCCTTAGCCAGCTGCTGTCTTGTACGCTTTGTCGAATCAACTCAGCAGCTTCGTTCCGAAGTTGTTCCTTGAAGGTCTTCTAGATCCTTCTTCCGTTGAGTTGCGTTTTGTCTATAACGACAACGTTTTGACAAACGCGGGCCGAGTTGTATTGAACCGTTTGACTTGGGCTTTGACTCTTGTATTGGGCTTGGGCCTTTTAATCCTTATGTCTTATAAACAATTTAACTCAACATTGAACAAACACATTAGTAGAATAAATCAAAGCATTTAAACTTAGTGTTTTTAGAATATGTTTTTAAATTATACTTAAACAATTTTGTCAAATCAAAATTATGTGGAAAGGTGTTTCAACAAACTCCCCCATTTTGATGTTGGCAAAACTATTCAGCGAGGAACTCAGTATTGAGCTCCCCCATGATAGTTGACCTTATATAACTTAGCAAACTCCCCCATAAGGGTTGAGCTACTGACTTAGTTTTACTCTAAACATTTAAAGATTTAATTGAGTAAGTCTAAGGTCAGTTTTCAGATATAGGTCAGTTCATGGAACATATTCTATTTTACTCAGTGTTAAGCGGAAGGTTTTAACATTCAGAGGGCGCTGAGTAATTTGTTGTTCAATGAGTTTTATAAGACTATATATAAGTCAATGTCAAACATGTTATCAGCATTTGGTTCAATCAATAAATTTTATAAGCATTTAAACAAGGTTGATTCAATTGAAGATACATAATGACATAATACACAGCATCGTATAAAAATAATTCATAACTCAGAGTTTGAACATAAGATGCAAGTATTGATATTTAATATAGGTAGTCAGTGTTTACAAACAAAAATTTAAGTCAGGCATAGAGACTGAATACTTAGCCTATACTGAGCTAGCCTATATCTATTTCTTTTTCTTCTGTTTGGACTGACTAGACTCATGTTGTGTTCTCGCTTGTGCTTTCTCCCCCGTTTTGTCAGCATCGGGAGGAGGAATCTTAAAGCTGTCGGTTAAGACGGCCCTGGTCAGTTCTGTGGACAGCGCTTTAAGTCTGTCGGTGCTTTCATTGACACCATCAAAGATAGCCACTCCATTATCTGAGACTTCGATGGGTATATTAAGCTCAGCAGCGCTGATCATGCTGACAGTGAAGGCTTCAGCTTTGACTATCCATGTAAGTGCATCGGTCATTCCAGTAATGACTTGATGGAATGTTTTGAGTAAGTAGGTGTCATAGTATTGACGCTGAACATTGCTGTGATGTATGTGATTGAAGGTTTGTCTGGTGATGGATAGCATTTCATTTTGTTTCATAGCGTCAGTATCCATCTCTTGCTTGTTCAGATTCAGCAATCGAACAACCTCACCAATTTGCTCTACTGAGCACTGAGAATAAGAAACCATTTGCTCATTGGTTTTGAGTTGCTCGATGTGAAGCTGAGCAAAGAGCATCTTTACTTCATCAGAAGTTGCATAGTGTGTGTTTGCAGCTGACAAGGTCTGAACTTGTTGTTATAGAGCGTTTAAGTGTTGAACAGTTGTCAGCTGGATCTCAGCCAGCTTTGCAATGGAATCCTGCTTAGCTTGCTGTGCTTGAAAAGTAACGATGACATTCAGCAAATCCTTGAATCCCTTAACTTCGTTGAGAAGCTGAGTGACTTGGGAAAGCTGAGTAGTCTCAGTAGTGGAAGACCCAGCAACAGCAGGAGTAACTTGTTGAAGGTCCTTGATCAAAGCTTGCACTAAGTCGATTATTCTTTTGCCAGACTCAGTGGCATTTAGGTAACTTTGAGAGCCTTCAGTGACATCAGTATGACCGGTGGGAAGAGGAGTCAAGGAAATGACGTGGTCAGTGACTGGTAGTGTGGTTCCAATCTGCACTTGAGGTTCTGGTAGAACTGATTGATCGGCAGATATGTTGATTGGAGAACTAGAAATTCGAATACTGTCAGTGCTGACGGGGGCAGATATGTTTGGAGTCAGCACCATGCTTGGAGTAACAGCATTTACAGTAATCGGCTCAACTTAACTTGTTGAGTTGGCGGAAGCATTTAAGTCGGCATGTTCCTTTTGGGAAGAAACAGAGGCTTGCTTTTCAATAGATGCCGATGTAGTAGAAGGTGGTTGTCTTTTGAAGAATTTCAGCTTAACTGCAGAAGGGTCCTGGGTTGGCTTCTGAATAACGAAGTCAGGAAGAGTTGGTGGTTGTACAGGAGGCTCGCTGACTGTCTTTTCACTTGCCTTAACCAATCTTCTTCTGCGAGGAGGAATGTCAGCTTGAATAGATTCTCCTGAGTGAGATGGAGAAGTTTCTTCTTGTTCAGCATCAAGCTGGTCAGGTTGCTCATGTACTTGATCAACATTGTGTTGGTCATATTCTTGTTCTTCTCCAGCAGCCAACTCAGTATTGGCTTGCTCAGCTTCAATCTCACTGGTTGTCTCCTCATTTTCCTCAGCGTCATCCTGACCGCTGGCCTCTTCTTCTTCGTCATCTTCTGAACTATCACCATCTAGTTCTTCCTCAACTTGTGCAATGAACTGATCGTCCAGATGCACCTCTTCTTCTTGTTCTTCAGCTACAGTTCATAGACACTGTGTGTAGTGAGAGTCACCAGGCACAACAATGTCAGTAGGGATCGCATTAATGGGAGTCAGTGTAGAAGACTTTTGCTTCTTTTGAGGCTGAACGTCAGCATCAGTTCTGTCCTTAGTTTCAGGCTCATCTTGCCTGCTCCTTTTCTCAGCTGACTTAGGTGTCTCCTGACCTGGTTCAGCAACTGACTTAGGCTTCTTTGCCTTAGGCTCAGCCTTCTTTGAAGTGGTCTCAACAGCTTTCCTCTTGCGGGAAGCTGGAGCCTTAGTTCTTCTCCCTTTCTTCGGGACAGCTGTTTCCTCAGCTTGTTGTTCATCAGCAGCAGCAGTTTTTCCTTTCTTCAGAGGCTGATTAAACTTTAAAGCCCTCAGCGAGGCTGCTGTAATTTCAGATCCTCTAGCTTTAACTTCATCAGTTAGGTCTATCTGATGATCAATGAGGATCCTGGTGATGAGCGATCCCAGCCTTAGAGTTCCGGTACTCCTTAGGAAGCCAGCAATGAGGAATACGGGCATGTTGATTGGCTTATATGTCAGCATATGCCATATGAAGCATTGCTCGAAGTTCGTTACTGAGGTGGTGCAGTTGATCTTGGGGTAGATGAAGTAACTCAGCAGATAGTGAGCCATCTTTTGGTGCTGACCCATAGAGGAACTGGATACTTCTCCTGAGTGGCCTTCAGGTTTACAGAAGGTGACTACGTACCCAGTATTGTCCTGATCTCCAGATCTTCTCAGCTTTGCTCCTTCATTTTTCAGCTTCAGCAAGTTTGCCAGATAGTCAGGATTTATGAAGATAGTCTTTTCTCTTACCACAGTTGCCAGACAGTCCTAGTTGTCATCAGCAACATGGAGGTTGTGGTAGAACTCCCTTACAAGGTCAGGATAAGTGTGATCCCTAATAGAGAACAGCTCGGTCCATCCATTTTGCGATATCCATTCGCAGAAGGGTTGCTCGGAGGTTACGAAGGCCTCAGATACCCATCGCGAGAAATCTACTTTCCATTCGGTAATGTTGTTGAAAACCTTGGAATAGGTCCTGGCTTTGGTCGGTTTTTCTTTGGAAGAAGTAGCTTGCCCAGTTTTTCCTTTACTCGGCGTAGTGACCTTGGTTGTTTTAGGGTGACCGGCACCGGAGATGTTGACGGAAACTTGAGTCATAATTTCAGAACAAGTTTGGAAAGCTTTGAGAGTTTTTAGAGAGAAAGCTCTTTGCCTTAGAATTCGGTAGGTGTAAAGAAGATAAAGAATGGGGATTTACCCATTATTTATAGCGGTGAAGTGTGGATCTTATCGAATCCATGTGTCAGTTTTGCCTTGGGATTGTCAACCGACAAAAATCCTGGCTTTTATGACACATTCGGCGCATACGTCATCCTAGGTGGCTATTCGCGTGCTTAAGCATTAAGTGCAACGGATCTAACACTCAGCGTTTAGAATACTAAGCGTTTTGGATTCTGAGTGGTCAGTAGTATATGAAAGGATGATTTCTCAGTTTAAGATTTACTACTCGGTGTGCATATTGACTTAGTATGGGTGTGTATTATATGTTAAGTGCTCAGCATAACAATCACTCAGCATGCATTTGTGTAAATCATTCAGCATAGTAATTCACTCAGCATAAATTTTCATTTTAGAACAGGAAATTACTGAAGAGGATTAAACATACCAATGGCTTCTCTCAGTATGCTGAATTGTTCACGAGCCAGTGGCTTTGTGAAGATATCCGCAAGCTGCTCATCCGTTGGGACGTAGGTCAGCTTTATCTCACCTTTGAGTACATGGTCTCTAATGAAGTGATGTCTTATGCTGACATGCTTCATTCTGCTGTGTTGAATTGGGTTCTTTGATAGATCAATTGCACTTTTGTTGTCGCATTTGACCTCAATTTTCTTTGTTTGAACACCATAGTCTTCAAGCTGTTGCTTAATCCATAGGACTTGAGCAACACAATGACCAGCAGCAATGTACTCAGCTTCAGTGGTAGACAAGGCTACTGACGCCTGCTTCTTGCTGAACCAAGATACAAGACAGTTTCCTAAGAAATGACATCCTCCAGAGGTGCTTTTTCATTCTAGCTTGTCTCGACCATAGTCAGCATCAGTGTATCCAACGAGTGTAAAGCCATGTGTGTTGGGATACCATAAACCTGCGTTCACTGAGCTTTGCAAGTATCTAAGGATTCTTTTTACAGCTATGTAATGAGATTCCTTAGGGTTAGATTGATATCTAGCACAGTAGCATACTGAGAACTGAATGTCCGGTCTACTGGTTGTTAAGTAAAGTAGAGAGCCTATCATACCTCGATACAATTTGCTGTCTACTGACTTACCATTCTCATCAGCGCAGAGGACAGTGTCAGTGCCCATAGGAGTGGATATTGGCTTGCAATTTTCCAAGTCATATTTCTTTAATATCTCCTTGGCATATTTAGCTTGACTGATGAAGATGCCATTCTTTCCTTGTTTTATTTGAAGTCCGAGGAAGAAGTTGAGTTCTCCCATCATCGACATTTCAAACTCAGTCTGCATTTGTTTGCTAAATTCCTTGCACATTGATTCGTTAGTTGCACCAAATATTATATCATCAACATAAATTTGAGCCAGCATGGTATCTTTACCCTTTCTCTTAATGAATAAGGTTGTATCAGCTTTGCCCCTGACATAATTTCTAGTCAACAGGAAACTGGTCAGCCTCTCATACCAAGCACGTGGTGCTTGCTTGAGGCCGTACAGAGCCTTTTTGAGTTTATAAACGCGGTTTGAGAATTTTGGATCCTCAAACCCTGGAGGTTGATTAACATAAACTTCCTCGTTTATAACTGCATTAAGAAATGCACTCTTAACATCCATTTGGAATAATTTGAAGTTCATGTAAGATGTATATGCATATAAGATCCTAATAGCTTCTAGCCTTGCCACTGGGGCAAAGGTCTCACCGTAGTCAATACCTTCTTGCTGACTGTAGCCCTGAGCTACAAACCTTGCTTTGTTCCTGACTACATTTCCTTGCTCATCCATTTTGTTGCGGAAGAGCCATCTTGTTCCAATGGTCTTCTGACTCCTTGGATATGGCACTAGCTCCCATACATCGTTTCTTCTAAATTGGTCGAGTTCCTCTTGCATTGCGCTCATCCAGAATTCATCTTCCTCAGCATCAGCGAAGTTCTTAGGTTCCTGTACTGAGACGAAGGCTACATTGCTGAGGTACTTCCTGAGTTGATTCCTCGTCATCAGGGTATTCCCAGTAGAATCAAGGATTGCACTCTCTGAGTGCCCTCTTGGAATCCTTATCTCTTTAGGTAGATTTATGTCTTGTGCTGTCTGTGTTTCAACAATCTCTGCAGAAGTAGATTGGTCAGTGAAAGTAATCTTAGGTTCACTCTTACTCTTGGTCAGCCTTTTAGTAAATGACTCAGTAGCTGGTTCTTGGTCAGCGGTTACTGAGTGTGGATCATCCTCGGTCAGTGGCTGGTATCTACTTGTAGGGTTAGTCTCGTCGAACTCAACATGTACTGACTCTTCTAAAATTTGAGTTCGTTTATTGAAAACTCTGTATGCTTTGCTGTTTGTTGAGTAGCCTAAAAAGATAGCCTCATCAGCTTTTGAATCAAACTTTGCTAAGCTATCTTTGGTATTTAAAATAAAATATTTACAGCCAAAGGCACGAAAGTATCCAATATTGGGCTTTCGTCCTTTCCAAAGTTCATAGGGGGTTTTCTTGAGTATAGGTCTAACTAGAGCCCTATTAAGAATATAGCACGCTGTGTTAACAGCCTCTCCCCAAAAATACTTTGGAAGCCTATGCTCATCCAGCATTGTCCTGGCTATTTCAACCAGAGTTCTGTTCTTCCTTTCAACAACCCCATTTTGTTGAGGTGTTCTAGGAACAGAAAAATTGTGGTCAATGCCGCTGGCTTCATAGAATTCAACTAACTTTTGGTTTTTGAATTCTCCACCATTATCACTTCGGATGTGAGCCAATTTTAGGTCTTTATCATTTTCAATTTTTCTAACCAAATTTGAAAATGTCTCAAAGGTCTCATCCTTGCTACTCAGCAAGATGACCCAAGTGTACCGAGAGAAGTCATCTACAATGACCAAGGAAAATCTTCTTCCACCTAGACTCAGCGACTGGACTGGACCGAAGAGATCCAAGTGTAGTAATTCTAACGGACGCTTAGTTGAGACAATATTTTTGCTATGAAAAGATTGTTTGGTTTGTTTTCCAGCTTGGCAAGCGTGGCATAATTGATCTTTTTCAAATTTAAGTTCAGGTAGTCCCTCAACCAATTGCTTTCTTGCTAATTTGGCCAGGAGGTCCATGCTTACATGACCAAGTCTCCTGTGCCATAGCCAGGAATTTTCTTCCTTTGATACTAAGCATACAGTTTTTGAAAACTTTTTCTCTAAGTCTAGCATAAAGACATTATCTATGCGAGGGGCAGTTAAAATTAACTCATTTGATCCACCCTCGTATATTTTACATCCAGTAGCATCAAATATAACTTTTCTCCCATTGTCACATAGCTGAGCTACGCTGAGTAAGTTATATTTGAGTCCGCTGACTAGGGAGACTGACTCAATAGTGGGGTTACCTCCAATAGTTCCTGACCCAACTATCTTACCCTTTTTGTTGTCTCCAAAACTTACACTTCCTCCTCGTTTACGCTCAAACGTGATGAACTGAGTTTCATCACCAGTCATATGCCTCGAGCATGCGCTATCAATATACCACATCTTTGACTTCTCAGCACATCTCAGGCTTACCTGCATTGTAACTAGTTACTTTTAGGTACCCAATTCTTTTTGGGTCCTTGCTTGTTAGGTGCAATAGGTAAAGCATCATATTTTATTTTATGGTGACATATATGGACAGTATGGCCATTCTTTCCACAGAAGTCACAGCTGACCTTCTGTTTAGGTTGTCTCACTGACTGGTCAGCACCCCAGTGCTAAGCATGCCAGCACACCTTTGTGGTGTGACCTTTCTTCCCACAGAAGTCACACTGGACGTTCCGCTGGGGATTCCATCTCTGCTGAGTACCTTGGTACTGAGTTCTCAGAGGAATGTTTCTTTTATTTGGAACCTTTAATTGGTTCTGGATAGTTGTGACGTCCTTTCTCAGTTTCTTTGAAACTGACTGGACTTCAGAGACAGACTCATGTATGATCTTCATATTATCATGCAGAGTTGAGTTGTCCTGAAGAAGGTATCTGAGGTCACTCAGCTTGACCTCTTCAACCTCATCACAGCGCCTGCTGAGTGCTCTAATTTTCTTATTACACTTTTTGACAAGTGTATAGAGATCACTCAGGGCATTACCCATTTCGTTTCTGAGCTGGGAAAGTGATATTACCTCATTTGATTGCTCCTCATCGTCAGATTCAACGGAGGGGTCAGCATGCTCAGAGATGCATGGCTCAGCAAGTTCGTCAGCCATGAAGCATATCTTTGCTGACTCGGTGGCCTCAGCTTCTGTTGATGAAGACTCATCACTGTCGCTCCATGTAGCCACCATTGCCTTTTTGTCGTTCTTCTTATCTTTCCTCAGCGTGGGGCAGCTTGACTTTATATGGCCAGTTTGATGACATTCAAAGCATGTAATGGGCTTTGAGTTGTCTTTCTTGTATTTGCTGTCGCTGGAGTCAGCTTTATACTTATCAAACTTTATGTAAGGCTTCTTAGAATATTTGTCATTCTTCCTGAAGAGCCTTTTCATCTTCCTTGTGAACATAGCCATCTCCTCATCATCTGTTGAGCTCCCGCCAGTGGAGTCAGCTTTCATGACAAGAGACTTCTACTTCTTGTCTTCAGATTTTTCTTTCACCTCGAAGTTTTTCATAGATATCTCATGGGTCAGCAGCGAGCCGATGAGTTCGTCATATTTGTAGGTAGTTAAATCCTGAGCTTCCTCAACAGCGGTCTTCTTTGCTTGCCAGTCTTTAGGAAGACTCCTGAGTATCTTTTTGACTTGTTCTTCCTCAGTGAAGATCTTCCCAAGTCTCTTGAGCTCATTTATGATGTTGGTAAACCTTGCATTCATGTCAGATATGCCCTCATCATTGTTCATCTCGAACAGCTCGTACAGTCTCATCTGCTGGTTCACCTTGGACTCCTTTACTTTATTGGTTCCTTCGTAGGTGACCTCCAGCTTCTTTCAGATCTCTTGCGCCGACTCACAACCTGAAATTTTATTATATTCTGCAGCATCGAGCATACAGTGAAGCATATTAATAGCCGAAGCGTGATTTTGAAGCTTCTTGAGATCATCCTCTGTCCATTTGGCCTCAGCTTTTACAACTGTTTGGCCAGCCACAACTTCGACAGGTACAAATGGGCCTTGCACTATAGATAGCCAGGCACTCATATTTGTAGCTTGAATGAAATTTTTCATCCTATTCTTCCAGAAGGTATAGTTAGACCTGAAGAATAGGGGAGGCCGAGTGATGGACAGCCCCTCAGGCAATATCTGAGTTGTTTGGTTTCCTGGGAGAAACCGAGTACTGTTTTCGCCCATAGTAGGGATCAGCTCAAGGTTGTTAAACCTTTTATAGTGAGCTTTTAAGCTCTGATACCACTTGTTGGTCCCTTATAACGTTACAAGTATAGTTCCAAGGGGGGGTTAGGAACTATTTAAACTTTTTATTTCTTAGGGCAGACTTCTTTTCTTAAGAGAAGTGGTTTTAACAGCGGCGCTGAGTAATCAGTAAGATACTGGCTTAGTCAACTGGTGACTAGGTCAGTTTCTTGACTTGAGTCAGGAGATAGCACTTAAAGTCTATTCCTGAGCTCAGATGTTCGATGCGCACAACTCAGCTTGACCTCTTTACTTGGTCAGTTTTTGGTTATTTAAGCAAGCAATATATATAAAGAGTTTAAGGTAAGAAATACGTTACTCAGAAGATTTATCCAGGTTCGGCTTCTTCTAAGCCTACGTCCTGTCCCCGGAACACGTTTCGAGATTTCGAATCCTCTACTGAGCTCTTTAAAGGTAGAGCCTCAAACCTTTTACAATCTTAGCAACTGAGTATAACAAGAGTACCTTCCTCTATACCTCTACTCAATCCTAATCTCTCGCTGAGTACTATAACCGAGTACTCAGCCTCTCCTTTCTAATCTCTAGAAATGATAAGTGTTTGTCCTAAACAATGATTGCTAAGACACCTTAGATGATTGAATAATCACTCTAGACTTTTACACAAAGATATGAAATGTAGTGTAAGATTTGCTTTGCTTTTTGCTTGCAGAACTTGCGTAGAAATTTGGTCAGCGTAATGGCTTGATCAAGTTCTGTATGGAATGAAGCTTCTGATGGCACTATTTATAGAGACGTCTTGAAGCATCGGTCATTTCGAATTTCAAAATAACCGTTGGAGGGAAACGGCTTCCTGTCATTGTCATCCTGACTTGCTCAGAGCTCTCGGCCAATCAGATTTGGGTATCTTCTGTCCTCGGTCAGCTTTTGGTCAGCTCAGCAGAATGTCTCTCCTTTTATAGTAAAGTCAACTGGACAGCATACTGTGTCGTCTGAACTTTACCCAAAGTGGAAACACTTTGTCTGGAAGTTTTCCTTAGCCAGCTGCTGTCTTGTACGCTTTGTCGAATCAACTCAGCAGCTTCGTTCCGAAGTTGTTCCTTGAAGGTCTTCTAGATCCTTCTTCCGTTGAGTTGCGTTTTGTCTATAACGACAACGTTTTGACAAACGCGGGCCGAGTTATATTGAACCGTTTGACTTGGGCTTTGACTCTTGTATTGGGCATGGGCCTTTTAATCCTTATGTCTTATAAACAATTTAACTCAACATTGAACAAACACATTAGTAGAATAAATCAAAGCATTTAAACTTAGTGTTTTTAGAATATGTTTTTAAATTATACTTAAACAATTTTGTCAAATCAAAATTATGTGGAAAAGTGTTTCAACAGTAAATGCCTTGAGTGATTTATATACACTAACTAAAAAGTGCAACAAGAAAATCAAATCACTCAGCAGGCGGTGTGACGAGATTGAAGAGGTCAAGCTGAGTGACCTCCGATATCTCCTCCAGGACAACTCAGATTTACATACCAACATGCAAATAATGCATAAGCTTGTCACGGAGGTTCAATCTGAGTCAAAGAAACTTAGAAAGGATGTCACAATCTTACAGAGTCGAATAAAAGGCTCAAAAAGAGATAAACCCCATGCTGAGTACACAAGTACTAGTCAGCATAAGCAGTTCACTCAATGTGAATGTTGTGGAAAAAGGGGGCACACAAAAGAAGTGTGTTGGCATAACAAGCGAGTTGTCCAATGTGACTTCTGCGGAAGAAAAGGACATTCCACAAAGGTATGCTGGCATGCCCAGCACAACAATGCTGACCACACTCAGTACAACCCCCAAAGGGTAGTGTTTTGTGACTTTTGTGGTAAGCCAGGCCACACTATAAAAGTATGTCGTCACAAATTAAAGTTTGATTTTGCACCTATTTACACTAACAAGAAAGGACCCAAAAAGAATTGGGTACCTAAAAATGAATAGTTTAAAATGCAGGTTAGCTTGACATGCATAGAGAAGTCAAAGCTGTGGTATATAGACAGCGCATGCTCAAGACACATGACAGGTGATGAAACACAATTCATCACACTAGAGCTTAAACGAGGTGGAAGTGTAAGCTTTGGAGACAATAAGAAGGGTAAGATAGTCGGCTCAGGTACTATCGGAGGTAACCCAACTATTGAGTCTGTCTCCTTAGTCAAAGGTCTCAAATACAACCTACTGAGTGTAGCTCAGCTTTGCAAGAGCGGCAGAAAGGTTGTATTCGATGACACTAAGTGTCAAATACTCGAGGGGAACACAAATGAATTGATTTTAACTGCCCCTCGTATAGATAATGTATACATGCTAAATTTAGAAAAACAGTTTTCTAAAAACATATGCTTAGTGTCTAAAGAGGATAACTCCTGGCTATGGCATAGAAGACTTGGGCATGTCATCATGGATCTTCTTGCCAAATTAGCTAGAAAGCAATTAGTTGAGGGATTACCCAAATTGAAATTTGAGAAAGATCAATTATGTAAAGCCTGTCAGCAAGGGAAACAAACCAAAAAGTCATTTCAAAGTAAAAATATTGTCTCAACCAAGAGACCATTGGAATTACTACACTTGGATCTTTTCGGACCTATCCAGCCACTCAGCTTGGGAGGTAAGAAATTTTCCTTGGACATTGTAGATGATTTCTCTCGGTACACTTGGATCATCTTGCTGAGTAGCAAGGATGAAACTTTTGAGATGTTCACTACACTTATTAGAAAGCTTGAAATTGACAAAGGCCTAAAAGTAGCTCATATTAGAAGCGACAATGGTGGAGAATTCAAAAACCAACAGTTTGATGAATTCTGTGAAACCAGTGGTATTGACCACAATTTCTCTGCTCCTAGAACACCTCAACAGAATGGGGTTGTTGAAAGGAAGAACCGAACAATTGTCGAAATCGCTAGAACCATGCTGAGTGAAAATAGGCTTCCAAAGTACTTCTGAGGTGAAGTTGTCCACACTGCATGCTATATACTGAATAGGGCTCTAGTAAGACCTATACTTAAGAAAACCCCATATGAACTTTGGAAAAGACGAAAACCCAACATTGGTTACTTTCGTGCTTTTGGGTGTAAATGTTTCATACTCAATACAAAGGACAATCTTGCAAAATTTGATGCTAAAGTTGATGAAGAGATCTTCTTAGGGTACTCAACAAACAGTAAAGCATATAGAGTCTATAATAAACGAACTCAGGTTGTAGAAGAGTCTGTTCATGTTGAGTTCGATGAAGCTGACCCTGCAGGAAAGACAACTCAGCTCACTGAAGATGAACCAAGCTCAGCTTCCGCTGATCAAAATGGAGCCTCTGAATCATCAATACAAGGGTTGACCAAAGGTAAACAAGAAGTTGAGATAACATTCACTGACCAATTTATTCCTGTAGAGATTGTAGAAACACCTATTCCAAACGACTCAACATTGCCTAAAGAAATAAAAATCCCAAGAGGACATTCAGAAAAGTCCATTCTTGATGCTGCTGACAACAAGTTGATGACCAGAGATCAGCTTAGGAAATACCTCAGCAATGTTGCATTCGTCTCAGTACATGAGCCAAAGAATTTTGCTGATGCTGAGCACGATGAATATTGGATAAATGCCATGCAAGAAGAGCTCGACCAATTCACCAGAAATGAGGTATGGGATTTAGTGCCTAAACCTAGGGATCAAAAGCCTATAGGAACTAAGTGGGTTTTTAGAAACAAACTAGATGAGCATGGAAATGTGATAAGAAACAAAGCTCGACTTGTAGCCCAAGGCTATAGTCAGCAAGAGGGAATTGACTATGGGGAAACATTTGCACCTGTTGCTAGGTTAGAAGCAATACGTATATTGTGTGCCTATGTCAGTTTTATGAACTTTAAGTTATACCAAATGGACGTCAAAAGTGCATTTCTTAATGGTTTCATAAACGAAGAGGTATATGTTAATCAACCTCCTGGGTTTGATGATCCAAAATTTCCAAACCACGTTTATAAACTTAAAAAGGCCCTGTACGGCCTAAAACAAGCTCCAAGAGCTTGGTATGAGAGGTTGACCAACTTCCTGCTGACCAGGAACTATGTCAGGGGAAAAGCTGACACAACCTTGTTCATTAAGAAAAAGGGGAAACATACCCTACTTGCACAAATATATGTAGATGATATAATATTTGGTGCTACTGACGAATCTTTGTGCAAAGAATTTAGCAAACAGATGCAAACTGAGTTCGAGATGTCCATGATGGGGGAACTCAACTTCTTCCTTGGACTCCAAATCAAGCAAGGTAAGAATGGCATCTTCATAAGTCAGTCCAAGTACACCAAAGAAATGCTAAAGAAATTCAGCATGGTAGATTGCAAACCCATATCAACCCCTATGGGTACTGATATGCAAAGATGAGAAAAGTAAGTCAATAGATAGTAAACTCTATCGAGGTATGATAGGTTCCCTACTTTATCTCACAGCTAGTAGACCTGATATACAGTACTCAGTATGTTATTGTGCGAGATATCAAGCTGACCCCAGAGAATCTCATCTAACGGCTGTAAAAAGAATTTTTAGATATTTGCAGAGCTCCATTGATGCAGGCCTATGGTATCCAACCTCAAATGACTTCACCCTCATTGGATATACTGATGCTGACTACGGACGAGACAAGCTAGAACGTAAGAGCACTTCGGAAGGATGTCATTTCCTTGGAAGTTGTCTAGTATCTTGGTTCAGTAAGAAGCAATCATCTGTAGCCCTGTCTACAACTGAAGCTGAGTACGTGGCTGCTGGAAGCTGTGTTGCTCAAGTTCTATGGATAAAGCAACAGCTTGAGGATTATGGAGTGAAGACTGAAACAATAGAGATCAAATGTGACAACAAGAGTGCCATTGATCTGTCCAAAAATCCAATCCAACATAGCAGGATGAAGCATGTCAGCATAAGGCATCACTTCATCAGAGATCACGTACTAAAAGATGAGATCAAGCTGACCTATGTGCCAATAAATGAACAGCTTGCAGATATCTTTACCAAGCCTTTGGTACGAGAACAATTCAACATACTAAGGGAAGCTATCGGTATGTCTAATCCACTTCAATAATTCTTTAGTGAATGTTGAGTGATTGCCATGCTGAGTAAATTAAGTAACTACTACCTACTGAGCTTGAAATGTAGAAAAATCACCCCCATATTGAGTTGACATACATGTTGTGTGATTATCCTGATAGGTACAAATACTGAGCAACTATCATATACTGAGATAGGAAATTCACCTTGATAGAACTAAGTTCTCAGTATCACAAACGGTTCATTTTCTAGGAAAACTGCGCTAAAACCCACTTGCACCATTAAATGCCAACATGTGTAATAAAAAGCACCTAGGAGAGGCAAACAATTATGAGACAACCCATGCGCCGGAAATGTCATAAATGATAGAATCTCTGTCGGTTGAACGCCCCAAGGAAAAACGGTTAGTTCAATTAATAGGACCGTTTTAGGTATATATAAATAATGGATGAATTACTCTTCAAATCTCTTCACGCGTAAATCCTTTGGTATTCAGAATCTCTCTCTCTCTCAAATCTTACACAAAAATCTCTGAAAATGACCAACACGCAGAAAATCTCCGGTGAAAATTCTGGAAAATTGATCACCGATGAAAGCCCCAAATCTCCTCCTCAGTCTAACCTAACTCCGAGCAAACGCCGTCAAACGGACCCGGCAAGTTCCTCAAAACAGAAGAAACCCAAGGCTAGAACCATGGTAAAGGTTCACACAAAAGTCCACAACCTGGAAGTCCTCAAATGCTGCTGGTTCTCTCCCAGCTTCGTTACTGCCGAAAAGCCATTTTGTGAATGGATTGAGAAGAATGAGTGGACAGGCCTTTTCTCTCTCCCCGGAACCACCTATCCACGATTAGTTAGAGAATTCTACTCCGGTCTTCATGTTGATAAAGACGATGCTGACTATTTGGAGACGCACGTTAAAGGTCACAAGATTGTAATCACTCCGTCCTACTTGGCAACCTTACTCAACTTGCCTAACAAAGGAACCGAGTTCAGAACAACAAAAGAAAAGGTATCAACGGAAAAGCTTGACCAGATGAAGGGATTTTGCAAACCCAAAAATTACAAAGGAGAAATACCCAGCACTAGTATGGGGCAAAACCAGAAGATGGCGCACTACATCTTAACAAACTTCATCTTCCCTAAACTCAACTCAGCCTCGTCTGCCTCCAACTTTGAGCAGTGCTTTATATGGCACATGCTAACCTATTGCCCACTAAATATGCCTATGTTTTTGGTGGGAGCACTTCAACGAGGAGGAAAGAAACTTTGACTAGGTTCTCTCATCACCAAGATCCTTGAAGATCACAAGATTGAGACCATCACTGAGACTAAAAGCTTGGGAACAGAAATATCCGCGGCTCTGCTATTTGGGTTATTGTTCAACCAACCACTAAAGGGAGGTGAAGATGTTGAGGAAGATGAGGAAGAAAATGATGCTGAGCAAGAAATTGAAACTGAGCTAGCAGCAGATGATGCTGAGCCAGAAGTTGAACCAGAGGAAGTTCCTGTTGATTCCCCTAAGGCAAAGAAGGAGAGAAAGACACTTGCCACTTGTGCAAAGGATATTGAAACTGTGCCCAGGAAGAAGAGGGCTATGACCAGAGGAAAGAATATTGATGCTGACCTACCTCAGGTTACACCTAAGTCACCAGAGAAAAGGAAAGGGCAAGCTGAGCCCGAGGAAGAAAGTGAAGAATCCCCAGAACAACCTCTGAGGAAGAAAAATAGAAATTCTGGGTTGAAAGTTGTTGAAGCTGATCCAATTGATTGGGTTGTGACACCCAAATCTCACTGCACTCAGAACATTGGGATTGATCTTGAGAAAACTCCAGTTGAGCAAGCTGATGAAGGAGAAGAACAAAGACAGGTTGATACTCAGCTTAATGCTGAAGAAAAAGATCATGCTGAGCAGGATAATATTGAGCAAAATCAGGAGGCACATGTTGAACAAGAAGAAGAGGAACATCAAAGAGAGGATCTGAATGTTGAAGCCGAGGTTGAGGATATAGATGTTCAAACTGACCCGTCACCTCCAAAAACTAAGTCCCTCAGAAGACTGAAAAAGAAAGCTGTCAAAACCCCTCTCATTGATCTCTTGGCAGATTCTCCATCTTTGGAGCAGATTACGGATCCATCCGAAATCCAGTTCGAGTATTTTTCCCATCATGTTGAGTCTCCTCCCAAGGAATCGGAGCAAAATCAAGCCTCTGTTACTCGCACTGAGGAACATGCCAAGACTCCACAGAATCCTACCGAGCAAGAGCTCGAAGATCCAGCCACTCAACACGGAGAGAAAGCTATGGATCCACCTGTTCAACCTCAACATCCTGGTATTGCACCTCATCAAGACCCAATTACTCAAGCTAGTAAGCACCCAACTCCACCTCCATTCCTGCGTCTGAGCCAACTTCCACTGAGCAACATGCATATCTTAGTGCAACTCAGTCTGGTCGTCGCATCATTGAAACGGCTCAATCTCTTCTCCAGGAGTTCACCACTTCTGATGCTGCTAGGTCTGCTCATCCTGAGTCAACAAATATCTCTACCATCACTCAACTTCTCACGGAAATTAAGGGACTCAAGGATCTTATCAGTATTGTGACCACCGTCCAATCACAGCAACCTAAGCAAGATCACATTGCCAAGCTGACTGAGCTATTCCTTCTGATGATAAACCACATGAACTCCCTTGAAGGTAAAATCAACAATCTCTCTGCCCCTAATCCAGGATATGCAACTTCGGCTGAGTTAGATCAACAATTTGCCAAACTGAGAACAGACCTACCCAACCTTGGGACAACGGCCAATCCTGAGTATGCCACATCTGCTGAGTTGCAGGGATGCTTTGCCAAGCTGACTGCCGATCTCACATGTACACGAGAGCTCGTTTCCTCCACTTCTCAATGTACAATTGATCAACTCAGTGAAGCTGTGAGTCTTCTCAGTGTCAACAAAGCTCAGATGGATGTTGACCCCATCAATGATAAACTTTCACAAGGTATTCTGCAGGCCATTCGCTATGACAATGCTCAACGCATCTTCTATGATTCTGCCCTATTGAAGATGTATCATCAATCCTTTGCTCAGATTACTAGCTCCCTTACTTGGCTTAGCAAGTCCCATGAGTGTATTATCAACCTGATCACTGGGTCCATCCCCGTTCCTCGAAACGTTCGAGATGATTGCGTTCCTGTGATAGATGGCTTGAGTGAGAGCACGAAGCGTTTACAACGCTATTCCAATGTTCTATCCTCAGCTGCAAGAAATGACACCTTTGTCTATAAACCCGATGCTGGAAAAACGGGGGAGAGAACTCAAGATGGAACTCAACAAAAGACATGTGCATCAGGGAGCAAAGTGAAAGGAAAGGGTAAGGCTGTAGAGTGAGAAAAGAAAGGGTAAGGCTGTGTGAATAAGAGAAATTAGTGAAACTTAAGTTTTTGTTTAAAAATCTATTTTGTGGGTACAAGTATTGTGTATGTGTATGTTTCATTCTATCCAATGAACTGTTTTTTTAAGTCTGTTCAAATGCCATGCTTGTCAATACACATTAACATAAGCAAATTGAACAAACAAATACTCAGTATACATAATAACGAGTAAATCAAACTGAGTATTCAAGCATTTTTGAAAGCTGACCTAGACTCTAAATAAATTAGAACTAAATCTTGGAAGGTTTAAGAGGTAAATTAACAGATGCAACCCTTACGGGGGAGAAATCTCAGAAATATGAAAATAAATCAATCATGGGGAATTTCAAAACTGAGTTCCATAATTATGCATTTTGCCAACATCAAAATGGGTGAGTTTGTTGAAACACCTTTCCACAAGATTTTGATTTGACAAAATCATCCATGATTAAGAGACAATTAAATTTAAGTGCTTTATTTTAATTGTACTAATCTGTTTATTCAATGTTGAGTATAAATATAAATAAAGATAAATATAAAAAGTAAGACAGGAAGAGGTCAGCATAGAAGCCTAAAGTATCAAGCTGAGTGGAATCAAACTTAGCATCAAAAGACAAAGACATACATGCCCACAACAACTGTCTCACGAAGCTGAGCTGACTAAAAATATACTCAGCTTGGAGATTGCCAATGACAATGATTTACGCAGTAGAAGCTGAGTGATTCTTCAGGACAGCATGAAAAAGTCGTTTGCTAAAAGACAATGATTACCGCCCCTCTGTACCAATAATTGAATCCTTGGAAAAACGCAGAAGACACATTCCGAGATGTATGGGTCAATGGATTATTGGTAAAAGACAACTGATACAAAAAGACAAGCCGGACACAAGAAGACAAGTCTGACGTCTGAAGGAATGCAGAGGAAAGGAATGGCCGGAACAGTCTGAAGCTGACCAGAATCTGTCCCCTAAAAGAGCCGTTTTAACAGCAACGGCTAAATCATTTCAAAATGATCCATCACAGATTTTCCCTATATAAGGACAATCAAGCCTCTTGGATCATTGCCGAATTACAAAAAGAAAAATACAAGAGAGAAAAGATACAAAAGCACTTAGTTACAAAAAGAGATCTTACACCCATCTTCCATTCTTTGTGTAAATGCTAGAGTGATTACTTGTAATCTTCTAAAGTGTTCTTTATTTGAAAAGGAACAAGTGTTTATCAATTGTAACATTGAGAGTGTTGTGCTGAGTGTTTGGTTGTAAACATTCAGTGGTAGAGAAATCTAGGTGATGGGTTGTAGCACTTAGTATGAGTTGAGTAGACGAATAGAGGAAGGTACTCTTGCATATTCAACTGCCTTGTAATTGGTTTGTGCTCTACCTTTAAAGAGCTCAGTATTGGATTCTAAAAGCCCGGAGGACTCTGGGGACTGGACGTAGGCGGAGAGGCCGAACCAGGATAAGTGATACTGAGTAATCTCTAAACTCTCTCTCAATATATATATGTGCATGTGTTGTGTGTGAAGTTTACTCAGCATATAAAATTGTTTAAAGTTGACTCTGAGTAATTTCAAGTGCTGAGTTAGAAGCTGGCCTCCAAGAGTGTTAATATCTAACTTATAAATAAAACAGCTTTAGTCAATATACGGCCAAAGTTGTCTTATAGCATATCTGGCCAAGCTGACCAAAAGCTGAGTTGACAAACTCGCAAAATAACTAAGTCAGCATACAATTAAACGAAAAAGTTATATTAGTTCCTAACCCCCCCCCTCCCCTTTGGAACTAATCACACGGGACCAGCAAAGTTGAATTGTGTATCATTTTAATCAGGTCCATGGTGTAAGCAAATTCAAAGGGTTAATAGATCATTTAAGTTTTTTGGGTCAAGGTTAAAACTTTTAGCATATTTTCTTGTGTGCTTTTTTTCTTTTTCTTTTTTAGCTTTCTCTTGTATCACATCTTTTACTTTTAGTAGCTAGGAAGTCGTGAATGATAAATATTCTAGAAATGAATGCTATCGCAATCAAGCTAATGAGGTTGAACCTTGAAGCTTTTTTTTGTGTTGAGATTGATGAGTGTTTTGGATCTTTTATTATTATGTTTTCTGTTGGAAGATATTGATGCATTGTTGGCTAGAATTGGTTTTTCTTGGCATGCTATATATATATATATGCTTGCATATTGGTATTTAGGTGGTGCTGCATATGGAACTTGTATTTTGCCTGCCAGTATTCGAACTCCTGAGACCACTTGTTACACCTTTATCAGCCTTCAACTGTTAGCACGTGCCCTTATCCATTAATGATTAGAGCCAAAAATATGTTTCAAATTGCTGGTTTACGCTACCATTAAGTGAAGGATCTTTATAACGATCCGTTCCTACAACCATCAAATGGAATATACCTTCTCTGCTGCACATAATCAGGTAGGTAGCTATTCTCAGTTGTGAGGCAGAAAGTAACATTTTCTAATGATAAGTAGTTTAACTCAATTGTTGTTTGGCCTGTAGAAGGATGTTAGGCCTATACTTTACCAAAGGTTCCACATGCCTGGACGGTTTCAAATGCTTTCAACAGCCACTCTTTGAAAGAAGAATGAGAACATGGGCGCTGGTAGAATTTTAGGATGCGTTTTCTTTCCATTCTAAAATATATCAGTGTTTGAACAGGTGGAGATCAGTTGCTCCAATTCTTTTACATTTGGTTGGGCAGTCATCCTTGTCATTATTTGCGATAATAGAGTGAAAGAAGGAAGATAATTGATTTCATTAACATTAAATCAGAAATGGTAAAAATGAAAGATTCCTTGTTCAACATGGTACACGATTTGACAAGAAACTAGTCTAATCTAGAATGCTTACTAAGAAGAAGATCTTTCCTGATTGAGCAAAGGGCTAATTCTATTTGATGAATAAGCTGTTAGGTATGGTACAACATTACATGGGGCTGCCTTTGTATCTACCTTGCAAGAGAAGAGCCATGGCAAGTGGGGAATGTGAAATGCTACTAACCTTAGGGGCAAAAATTTCTCATCAATCCAATAAAACTGATGAACAGCCACTTCAACTGGCACTAGAGGATTCTTTAGATTTCTCGGTTAGTACCTCCTTATCGGAGGTGCTTGTATCTCCCATTTGGGGCTGACTTGAAGTCTGTGGATCTGTAGCTATTCCTAGAACCGCCAGAATAGACCTGGGATACATATGCAACTTGTTTAATCAGCAATCCGAATGAGGTTTCCCTTTCATATTTATATAGATGCACATAAATCATTCATGAACCTGGGTAGTGAAGATTTGATGTTTGGTTGGCTAGCATGAGCTACCAAAGGAGCCTTCAGTGGTGCAGTCCTGTTCAGCGCATTTTCCAATTGTGGTGGAGGTAGCTGAAAAGAAGAACGCATAATTAAGCTGATCAAACATAACACAAACAATAACAATTTAACAAAACTAGCCATCCATCCTAAATGTTATTGGTTTACAATCAAATATAGCAATTATCTCTCACGGAATCTGTTTAACTACACTAACTAATCTTTCTCTAAAGGCCACTTCAGTGCCACTGCCAGTCCACCTTCTATTTCTTTAACATGTCGATTACCATTCAAAAATAACAACAACAACAGCAAAGCCTTATCTCAAATATCTGTGGTTCCATTTAATTTTCTCATCACCTCCCATACTCTAGTTACCATAGACAAAGATGAGCAAAAATATTATTAGAAACAACCATCATTCCAAAATGAGAGAAGAGACCTCAGGGTGATTGATGAACAATTACAGACACTCCCAAGGCATTAAACAATTGATGACGCACCTGCTCCTAAGCTCAGACAAAATAAGGAACACGCAAGGAAAGATAAAAATGACAAAACTAAAAGATTAATTTGTTAGGGAAGAGAGAACAAATTAATTCGACAAAGTCAAGCTTAATTAGTAAGTTGTTCATGTTTCCACTGACATGGAGAGTGTTTGGAGGAAAATTAGTCCATATAAGCATATTCTGTTAGTGATATCTGCTTAGGACTATGGATCCCTTCTAAGAACTTTCAGACACAATTGTGAGAAAAATAATATACATAAAGGAGTAATCCTAAAAACCCACTACTTTTCGGAATGTCTACAACTGCTTCCATTAAGCAACATTCACATTCTCAGATATCCATCAACAAAAAGAAAAGAACATGCAATCAGACCTCAAATAACGGGTATTACATTCATGGCCTTTCAACTTTGCTCCCTAAACTTTGCACTTTACTCGCATAATGACCTTTTCACTGTTGGTCAAGATGACCACTCCAATAGCATATACCCCTCCATTGTGAAGCTGATGGAAATGATATTCTAAGTAACGTTAATTCTTAAACTTTTTGGTTTTGAGGTTATTTAGGTGGTGTTTGGTTAAAAGGAAGTAGTTGTTTAAAGAGAAAGTTACGAAATGGTGATTTGGAAAATCGGAAACAATGATTCCATGGGAAATGTGGTTCTAAACAACTTTAATTCTTGGACTTCTCCGTTTTGAGATCGTCATCGGTCATACTGACTTGATCAACTGTAAAAGAGACCATTATGTTAATAAAGCGCAAAGACCATGGGCCATAATGTCCTGTTTTGAAGGTCAGGGGACATGATTAAAGTAATAGCAAAGTTGAGGGGCCATGTGTGTAATTTACCCCTCAAATAACTGCCCCCTCTTTGGTAGACATTTCCATGCTAACAAATAAATTCATAAACATAAGTATTTCCTACCACACTGACCCGATTATCTTTTCTGTGAAGTTGAAACTTGGACCTAAGGACCTAAATTGAACCTAGAGATTCAATCACCCTTCTCTATCAATCTTTTGGTTTTCAATTGATATCCCTGCACTGAGCCCTCTCCAGCAGCTAATTTGATGGATAAAGTTTTGAGAATTGCAAGTGTTTATGAGGGTACACAACTTTTTTCACTCTGCCAAATAGTTCACAAAAACCAACAATGGTTTTCCCAGATATAATATAACCTCACAGCATCCTGCTTCAATTATTGTTGGAGAAGCCCCTCACAATATTATCCCTTTGGCAGATAATGGGTTACAGTTCAAAATGACAAGATAAATATAGAAAAAGCAGCAAATAAAACAGAGCACACCTGAAGCAACAGGTTGAATGACTGAGGCTTTGTCAAGAGTGCGCACTTTAAGAACCCTACCCACAACTTTGGATATTTCCATATCTGCAATAAGACAGTAAATCAGTGTAAAACATTGTGAATCAGCAGTAATTTTCACCTGGTCAGTGACTGACCATGTGAATTTGGTCAGTCACCATTACATATAGGCTTATTATAATCATACGGTGGAGATTAAAATAATCATATGACTCAGATTTACACCTCCTAAATCTAACGGTGACTGATCAGATTAACTTGGTCAGTCACTGACCAGGTGAAAACCACCGTATGAATCAGAACTGCTAGAAAGTAAGTAGATAAAGCGCCCACCTGCTTTGTAACCAGCCGAGAAAGGATCTCCATTATAAAATCCACCTGCAACGGTTAAAAATGAGTCAACTGTACATCTGGTAGCTTACACAAATATATTGAACTAGAAAGCTGTGTTCATGACTATCCCACTTCTAATGGAAACTAGGGCGTATATAATAAAAAGAAATAGTGACCTGATTTCCTAAATAAGGATTGGGACAATTAAACCTACTTGCACATATTTTCGCTACCTACATATGATAAAGCTGTCCTTAGAAACTAAAGTATTCATTAACTATATAGATATTTGTCTTTGCCATACAAATACAAACTAATTCTACTCCACTGGTAGTCACTGTGTGTATGTGTAGATATATATTATAGTAAACTTTCTTTCCAATTTAAATTTGCATCACTCACCAAAGCTGGAAAAGCACCTATAGCTTGTAAAACTGTACGCATAAATAATAAAGGCATGGGAATCTGCTCAACCTGCAGGATGGAATTCTTTTCATTATAAGATGAGCCATAGATAACGTAGGAAAAATCTGCCTACAAACTTTGACATTTGAGATTAGTACAGACCAACTGATTCAAAACTTTCGCAATAACTTGTTGAGTAAATATTTTCCGTTGCTCAAAACAAGCATTACATGCATCTGTAATCTGTAAACAGAAGTACATTGTCAGTTTTGAATGTGTTTAGAGTTTGTATTGGTATAACAAAGATAGGACAAGAAGGTCAGACATGCCTTCTTTAAGGGAATTCCATCCTTTTCAGGATCAATTCCATGGATGGCTATTAACACCTCTGCTGGAGTTAGCACTGGGCCAGAGTGAGGTGATCCCTACTCCATGTTACAAGAAGTTAATAATAAAATATAGCATTCTTTCAAAAATATATATATATATATATATATATATATATAGCATTCAATGAATTAACTCAACAGAGAAAATATCAGAAACTGTGAACATACAATGTGAATGGTCAATATATGTATGTGAATATGCAATGTGAATAGTTGTAGGAGTCAATATAGGTATTAATTAGTATTTGTTTTTGTCCCAGTTAGGTTCTATTTTCTTTGTATAAATACTTATACCATGTCATGGAACTAATTGAACTAAAAGATCACGCTGATAGTTAAGGCCCAATCATAGATCTTATATTAATCTCTGACACACCTCCACACGCAAATGCCCCTTGGGCTTGCAGGGTGCAAAACACAGACCCATCCCACCATGTGTTTTTAATTCCACAAATTAATGAGGTTGTCAGTGGCTCTGATACCATGTCATGGAACCAATTGAACCAAAAGCTCAAACTGATAGTTAGGCTCAATCATAGATCTTATATTAATCTCTAACACGCCCCCACACGCAAATGCCTCTGGACTTGCAGCGTGTACAACCCAGCTCATCCCGTCATGTGTTTTTAATTCCACAAATTAATGAGGTTGTCAGGACTCGAATCCTCGACCATTTGGTCCAAGAGGCTCCGGTACCATGTCTTTTCCATGACATTGAGATTTCTCTACACTTCCCTATATTCTGATTACATGGTATCTATCAGAGCTGCCCTTGTGAGCAGTCTTGGGTCTGTTACATTTTTTTTTTTGCATTCTGGTTCGCATCTGTCTGTCCATGAGAGCGGACATTAGAGCGTTTGAAGTGTGAGACTTCCCTTTGTCTCACCGCCATCACCAGGAGGAAGCCACTGCGCTGATCAGCCTGTTCGTGAAACTTCGACGCGTCTGCCACTGTCACGATCTCCGGTTGACTTTTCTGGCAGCGACTTTTCTTCTCCGGTCTATATATGGTGAGGAATTTGCATGGCTGCCGGTTACTCTGACTTTTGATATTTGCACCTTTAGCATTTATTTGGGAATTCTTTAGTTGGGACTAAAGTTTGAGACTTTCTTTGAGCAGTCTTTTTGTTTTGGGATTTTCTATTCATTTTGCTGTCATTATGTCAAACAAAAAGGAAGAAACTTCTGCTGCTGCAGTGGTTACTAGTATTATTCTAGTGTCTCAAAAAATCATCGAACACAAATTGAATGGCTTGAATTATATGGATTGGTCCAAAACTGTCAAGATTTATCTTTGCAGGAAGAGTCGTCCCTTGAGTGATGACCCAAAAATGGATGATGAAGATTGGATGGAGGACAATGCCCATTTGTTCATCCAGATTGGTACAACCATTATTGGCATGGTTCAACACTGTGAGTATGTCAAAGAACTCATGGATTTCTTGCAATTTTTATACTCTGGTAAGGGTAATGTCTCACGAATTTATGATGTCAGTCATTCTACACCACTGAGCAAGCTCAGGCCTACTATATGCAACTCATGCAAATTTTTGAACAATTGAAAGAGTTGGTACCCTTGAGTACTGATATCAAAGTGATGCAAACTCAACGAGACCAAATGTTTGTACTCAGATATTTATGTGGACTTGGCTCAAAATTTGAAGGTGTTACTTCTCAAATTCTTTCAAGCGTTGATATTCCAGACCCTCGTGAGGCTCTCACTCGTGTTCTGCGAAGTGAGCTTATTCTTTCAGCTCCTCCAGTTATTCCTGCCTCTAGTGCACTTGTCGGTCACAAGAATGGATCTGACCGCTCCTATAAGGATCCGACTAAGGGCATTACTCGAGACAATAAAAACTCAGAGGAGGGAACACGAGTTGTTGTGTGTTACTATTGTCATGAACCTGGTCATACCAAGCACACTTGTCAGAAACTCAAGAACAAGGAACAAAGAAATAAATTTGTTCATGTTGCCTCTACTCATGCTACATCCTCCTCATCTGGTCCAACATATACTCTTACTTCAGAAGAATATGCCAAGAATCAGGAAACATTGGCCTCACAACATCCTTCTTCGTCTATTAATGTCATTGTCGAGTCGCGTAACTCCAATAGATGCCTTCTCTCTTCATCTTCCAAATGAGTCATTGATTCTGGTGCCACAAATCATATGACAGGTAATTCTAAACTATTCTCTTCTCACACTCGTACTTTTCCTTCCAATGTTACCATGGTTGATGGAACTCATTCTTTTGTTATTGGTTGATGGAACTCATTCTTTTGTTATTGGTTGATGGATCATCTGTCCTTAATGTACCTGATTTTTTCTTTCAATTTGATTTCGGTAAGTAAGCTTATTCGTTCACTAAACTGTTCCATCTCATTTTTTAATGATCATTGTTTGTTTCAGGATCTGGTGACGAAGCAGATTATTTGTAGTGGATGGAAATCTGGAGGTCTCTACGTATTGGGTATTAGAAGACCTATTGTTTATTCTAGTGAATCCACTCCTTTTGATGAGCATTGTCGATTAGGGCATCCATTATTACCTCTTTGGAAGAAGTTGTGTCCTCAGTTTCAGAATGTCTCGTTTAGATTGGGTCTTGTCGGTTTGCAAAACATCATCGATTGTCTTCCTCTCCACGAGTCAATAAAAGGTCTAATTTTTCATTTGAATTAGTTCAATCTGATGTACGGGGTTTATGTCCAGTTATGTCTAAATTCGGTTACAGATATTTTGTGACTTTTATTGATGATTATTCTCGAACTACTTGGTTATTTTTAATGAAAAATCGTTCTGAATTATTTACTCACTTTACTACTTTTTGTGCTGACTGTAATTTTTAATGTTTCGGTTCTTACCCTCCGAAGTGACAATGCTAAAGAGTACTTTTCTGGATCTTTTCAAACTTTAATGCTCCAGAATGGTATACTTCACCAATCTTCATGTGTTGATACACCATCTCAAAACGGTGTAGCTGACTTGAAACAGCTATAGCTCTTCTGTTCCAAACACATATTCCGAAGCACTTTTGGACATGTTATCTTAACTGCGTGTTCTCTGATAAATCGCATGTCCTCCTCCATCTTAGAAGGTGAGACTCCTTATAGTATTCTCTTTCCAAATAAACAACTATTTCCTGTGTCACCACGAATCTTTAGGAGTACTTGCTTTGTTCGAGATGTTCGACCACAAGTCACTAAACTTGATCCTAAAGCACTCAAATGTGTCTTCCTTGATTACTCTCGTCTTCAAAAAGGGTATCGTTGTTTCTCTCCAAAACTCAATAAGTACCTTGTGTCTTCTGATGTAACATTTATGGAGCGCCTAACTTTTATCCCCTACCTTCTAGTACATCCACTTTCGAAACGGATGTGGATGATGTGTTGGTTTATCAAATCCACACAATTCCTCAGTCTCCGCTCTCACAACCATCTAGGCCTCCTATCACTCTGGTATACTCCCGACGACATAGACCTCCTACTTCTAATCCAATACTCGACTCTGTTTTACCATCAGATCCAACATCTGAGTCCCGCAAAAAGAGTGATGACCTTCCAATTGCTCTTCATAAAGATAAAACGATCATGCACATATCCAATTTCGGCTTTAGTTTCCTATGATAAATTATCCTCTCCTTCGCGTTCTTTTATTGCTTCACTTGAGTCTACTACTGTTCCTAAATTCGTATCGAAGGTCTTATCACATTCGGACTAGCGCCATGCAAATGTAGACGAAATGAATACTTTGGATGCTAATGGTACTTAGGATTTGGTACCTTCGCTTGTTGGAAAGAAATGTATTGGATGTCGATAGGTGTTTGCTGTGAAAGTCAATTCTGACGGTTCAGTTGCACGTTTCAAGGCTCACCTTGTTGCAAAGGGCTATGCTCAGACTAATGGAGTTGATTATTCTGACACTTTCTCTCCAGTGGCTAAGATGACTTCTGTTCGCCTTTTTATCTCCTGTTCGCCTTTTTATCTCAATAGCGGCCTATTCTAATTGGGTTGAAACAAAGTCCTCGAGCATGGTTTGGGAAGTTTAGCCAAGCAGTTGAAACGTTTGGGATGAAGAAGTGCAAATGTGATCACTCTGTTTTCTATAGACACTCTTCATCGGGTATCATTCTTCTTGTCCTCTATGCAGATGATATTGTTATTACAAGGAATGACATTTCAGGAATCTCATCTCTAAAAACCTTTCTTAATGGTCAATTTTATACCAAGGATTTGGGGGCTCTAAAATACTTATTGGGGATTGAGGTGTCAAGGAGTAAGAAAGGAATCTTCTTGTCCCAAAGAAAATATGTCATACTTATTATCAGAAACAGGAAGATCTGGAGCTAGCGCCTATGACGCCGAATTTGCATCTCAAATCGGAAGGAGTGCAATTTCAAGATCTTGGAAGATATAGGCGCTTGGTGGAAAAGATGAATTATCTTACAGTGACTAGACCTCATATAGCCTATTCTGTCAGTGTTGTTAGCCAATTTATGTCTTCGGATTGCTCTTGAACAAGAATCATGGTCATACCCAAGTTGACTGTTTTCTGATTTGTTCACTAAGATTGAATGTTTCTCAGACTGGGCAGGAGACAAGGATGATAGGAGATCCACTACTGTGTCTTTGTTGGAGGAAATTTAGTTTCTTGGAAGAGTAAGAAGCAACATGTTGGTGCAGAATCTTAATATCGAGCAACGTCTCAATCAGTTTGTGAGATTATGTGGATTCGCCATCTATTGTCTGAACTTGGATTCAAAATCACTACTCCGACAACATTATGGTGTGATAATCAAGCAGCTATTCATATTGCTTCTAACTTTGTGTTCCATGAACATACCAAACATATTGAAGTAGACTGCCATTTTGGTCATGTTGGTGCAGAATCTTAATATCGAGCAACATTATGGTCATACCCAATTTCTGATTTTACGTTACTTGAAAAGAACTCCTGGACAAGGATTGTTTTACAAGAATCATGGTCATACCCAAGTTGACTGTTTTTCTGATTTGTTCACTAAGATTGAATGTTTCTCAGACTGGGCAGGAGACAAGGATGATAGGAGATCCACTACTGTGTCTTTGTTGGAGGAAATTTAGTTTCTTGGAAGAGTAAGAAGCAACATGTTGGTCCAGAATCTT
The DNA here is from genome assembly GCF_963576675.1 of Euphorbia lathyris. Lineage (NCBI taxonomy): Eukaryota > Viridiplantae > Streptophyta > Magnoliopsida > Malpighiales > Euphorbiaceae > Euphorbia > Euphorbia lathyris. The sequence goes on from NC_088918.1 coordinate 48,170,209, forward strand.
AATATCGAGCAACGTCTCAATCAGTTTGTGAGATTATGTGGATCCATCTATTGTCTGAACTTGGATTCAAGATCACTACTCCAGCAACATTATGGTGTGATAATCAAGCAGCTATTCATATTGCTTCCAACTTTGTGTTCCATGAACATACCAAACATATTGAAGTAGACTGTCATTTTGTTCGTGAGAAGCTAGAAGAAAACATCATCTCCACATCCTACATCGGAACTAATGAACAACTTGGAGATATATTCACTAAGGCTTTAAATGGGGTTCGAGTAAACTATATTTGCAACAAGCTGGGCATGATAAATATCTATGCTTCAGCTTGAGAGGGAGTGTGAACATACAATATGAATGGTCATGTGAACATACAATGTGAAAGGTCAATATATGTATGAATATACAATGTGAATAGTTGTAAGAGTCAATACAGGTATTAATTAGTAATTGTATATTTTCCATAACCAAGACACTGAGATTTCTCTACACTTCCCTATATTCTGATTATAGAAACTAAGGATGTATTTGTTTGGAGAAATTGAAGAAAGGATGGGAGAAGTTGTATGTATCTGGACCTTGTATGCAATAAGTGAACAAAATTCCTAGTCATCTATTGCTTTAGTAAACAAGTATAAATTATTTGTTTGGAGAAATTGAAGAAAGGATGGGAGAAGAAGTTGTATGTATCTGGACCTTATATGCAACAAGTGAACAAAATTCCTAGTCATCTATTGCTTTAGTAAACAAGTATAATTTATATAGCCATATTAGCTTATAACTTGCTACAGTATAAGGGCGGCCCGGTCGCATTACGCGTCCCCGCTGAGCGAGGGTCCGGGGAGGGGTCCCACCACAAGGGTGTATTGGGGGCAAGCCTTCCCTTGCCAATTTAATCGGCAAGAGGCCGCCCCTAAGACTCGAACCCGTGACCTCTGGTCACACGGCAACAACGTTTTACCGTTGCGCCAAGGCTCGCCCTCTACAGTATAACACTCAAAAATAAAAATATAGCTATAGTCCAGGGAACAAACATACCTGAAGCATACGCGAAAGTGCAACTTGGAACTTATCTGGGGGAAGATTAACAAAACTAGGAAACATCAGCAAGACCTGAAAAGGCAACCATATAATTGATGGCATATTCAGAAAAACGAGGGGGAGGGGAAGAAGAGGAAGGCGTGCAGAATGACAAAAGGAGAATTATTGATTCTGTTGTGGAAGGTAAAAAAAAGGAAGGCAAATTAGTAATCCTGAAACCACGTATGCATGAGATCTTGCAGGTGCAAATAAAACAGAGTTGACAAAGTTCATAGTCACACATATTAAAATGTGCTGAGGTTCATATTTTAAAAGGCATCACACTGCAAACCAAAACTTGGATGGATTCTGCCATAGGAGCCAGTGTGGATTGGTTATCAATAGCTTGGACAATACAAGCCAATCCATTCTTGTAGAGCCAATATTAGAGATGGTTGGGTGTTTCAGCTTTCCACAACCATCGGGAAGAGACCATAGTTGTGAAAGTCGAAAGGCGAGCCGAGGTGATAAGGGCAAAATATCGCCTCGAGGAGAAGCGACCGCATCTCGACAAATTAGAAAAAAAAAACAGAAACTAAAATCATAACTCAAATTGACTAGTTGTAAAACAAAATAAAACTTCTAGTCTAACAATAAGATCCTAATTCCTAATAACATATCAGACATCATCATCAGAATTACTAATACTTCTCTGCCTTGACCTCTTGCACATACTTCCAACAAGGATTCGTTCTTGTTGTCGCTTTCGATGTATTAGAATTACTAATACTCATGTCGAAAAGCCTGCAAAATTTGAAAATTAGACACTAGTAAGCTACTGTTTCACAAACTTTCATACAGTTTCATACACTTCCATAAACATGCATAAACTTATAACTTCCATAAACTTTCATAAATGTAAGTAATAATAACAGAAAAATAAGAGCAGCAGCAGCATAACTTTCATATATAGTTTCATCAGTAACAGTAGCATAATCAACATAACTTTCACAAACATCCCAAAAATTGGACAGCATAACAATAATGTCAGTCATAATAACAGAAAAATAAAGTAGAAGAGTAGAAGAGTAGAAATTTGGGCAACATAACCGTAGCATCAGCAGGATGGAGAAAATAAAAACAAAAAACAAAGGAGAAGATTAGAGAAAAGTAAAAAAGAACAGTACCTTAAAGTGCAATGAAGTAGATCTGAGGTGATGGTTGGCCAGCTGAAGAAGATCGGCGGTGGTTGTGGTGAGAGTTTCTTTCAAGGAGAGGTTTCTTTCCTTTTTCTTCTTTTCTTTCTATAGTTAACTTACAAATTTAACCTAAAACAACATTATAGATTTCTTTTCTATTTTTTCATCCGACGACCAGAGACAAAAAGAGGACCTACCACTTTAACTACAAGAGGCGACCGCCCCTCGCCTGAGTTGGAGAGGCGGTCGCCTCTTGCACATCGTGCGCCTTCCAGCACCAGAGGCACTGGAAGGATCGCCTGGGTCGCCTCTCGCCTCAGGCGACCCACGCGAACGACTTTCACAACTATGGAAGAGACTTAAGGGATACTTGTCGATCTTTTCATCAGAACTAGATGATCCATATACACAGGTCAAATTTGACTGTGACAGTCTCCAATTATAAAAAATGACCAAATATTATATAGCAGAAGACATAATTGTAAGATTATGCATTGACATTGTATACTGATACTGCATAAAACAGGAATATCTATTATAAATAGAAATGTATCCATGTTCATAGCTTAGTAAGAGAAGACCTCATCTCTTGGTAAGAATGGCAATACTGGAATTAGAATCTCTATATCCTGGAAGAAATCAAAGCAAATATATCAGTTTATACTCTCCTCATTTACCAGTAAGAAACCCAAATTTCCATACCTTAAGTTTTGAATCATATAACTTTCGAATCGTGAACAATAATTCAGTGGAAGGAGCTGTCCCATCGGTCAGTGTTTGTAGAACCTGATATGTCAAAGGTGCAAATGCTGTTAAAAAACAAGAATTAAACGACTGTTTTACTTATTACTAGGATGAGGTTTGAATACAAGACAAGCATGACCAATAAGAATACCTGAATCAGAAGATTTTCACTTCCAGATGGAGGATCTGAAATTATTTCAAGGAGTTCAGATGATGAGCCCATAGTACGGACTAGTATTGGAATATGGCGATGAACTGCCTGTAAGTACAATTGAATAAGAAGATGCAGCCATTGGGAAAATAACAAGAACTATAATTTTCCATTGTAAACTAAATCAACCTACCTGCTTAATTGCCTTTGATGAGCTCTTATAAATAACAAAAATTTGGCGAAAGAGGGAGTGTTTCTGTCAATCAGATAACGTGAGTAAATATCAATTGATCACAGAAACATCAGAGATGATAGCAATAAACACCAATCCATGCAAGACAGCAAAAAATTCAACAATCCCTCTGTAGGAATAGGAAGGCTTTTAAATAAAAATATAACTAACACCTTTGTACACAGGGCAAAGTATAGTGACATGCATTGCTGAGCCTCAGACAATGAGCTTTGAGATGTGCATGTCCGTTGAGCATCTGAAGAGATATCTTTACTTGTTGCACTTGCCGATTGATGGTCATTTGGTAGCTTTTCCATATTAGAATCCTGAAAAGTTCCACTTTAACTGAAGCAGAATATGATCTTAGAGGAAAAACGATATAATATAGATAATATTTTTTTTTCAGAAATTTATCCCAATTCCCAGCATACTAAAGTAGAGCCTAGCAAACTTAGAAATGAAATTTTGTATTAGAGATTGAAATATGTAAAATTCTTAATGGGAAAAGGAAAATGCCATTTTCATAATTTGTTGTAGTATGTGGATTTGGATCAACCAACGTATCTGAGGATAAACCTCTCCCTACCTAAAGGATGTCCGCTTGAAAATGGTGGATATTTCAAGAGAAGTCAACAGAAAAAGTAATAAAATTTCCCCACGGTGAAGAAAAAAAGTAATTGAAACAAATTTTATTCAAAGCAAAGGAAAGGAACTATGTTAGCAGACAATTATTTGATGCATATCTTGCAAGAGGATTTCCACTTCTATTGTGAATAAAGCAAATACCTCCTTATGTGGCTCAATTAAGGATCCTTTGGGATCCATACATTCTTCAGTTTCAGCACTAACGATAGACAGCAATTTTTCCAAAGCAAACTCTTCTATTTGTTGAGCAATGGATGTGATAGGATAAAGCTTGTTTGCCACCTGTACCCCATGAACACCAAGAATGATAAAGCAAATTAAATATCCTTTCTTATTTGTCCCTTACCTAGCAAGTTGAGTGTACATACCAGACGAATTGCTTTCATTCGCACTTCCTCCAAGTGATGGACTGCACTCTTTTAAAAGAAAATAAAGTTACAAACAGAATAAAATAAAAATTCCAGCTTAAGAAAATATACAATTAAGTCAATCATCAATGCATGACGACTCTCCTAACCTAACCTTCACCCCAATTTCTTTTTATTTCTCTCATCCACTTTATTGTAAACAATCAATATATCATGATGGAAAAGAGTAGAAGAATTGAGCTAGTCCAATGTATCAAAGTGCAAAAAAATTTAATTGTTACAAATCTTTATCGATTAAATTTTTCAGCTGGTCATGCACCTCAAGGTAGCCTACATTAAGGTCAAAGAATATAAATTTAAAAAGATAAATCATGGGGCTGCCTCCTCCTTTAGCAGAGGCAGAATCCACCTCAAAGACAGAGCATAATGATAACTGCAATTGCAACCAGAAACCATTTCAGTATAATGAAATTCATGAAAAACATAAGAAACCTGCAAGGCTATTTTTAGGCAGACTTCTCGAATTGGTGGTCTCTGCAGTATAAGGCTCCACACAGTACTGAGACCTTGAGTAACTCTGTCTCCACTTTGGAACTCCTCAGCTTTATCAGAACTTCCAGGAGAACACAACGACTCCAATAAATTTAAAACTGACTTTGGCAGATAAGGTGCTTCACCAAGCAATCTACTTAAAGATTTGTCTGAAGGAGGAAAAGAATCTCTAAGTGTTTCTGCCTGTATTTAAGGATATTAAATATGCTTAATAAAACTGTAGACCTTGCTAAAGAATAATAAATAATCTGAAAGATAAGTACAAACCACAGCTAGAAAAAACACTTCATATACAGAAGCAGCAGTTGTGGAAGAAAAGAAGTCGTGTTCCTCTTCTACCTCACCAAACAATCTGTAGAGGACACGCAAGGTCAACTCATGTCCCTGAACATATCCAGTAATCGCTATTAGAAGATAAGAGATTTTACAAGGACGTAATGAAATTCGACGTAATGAAATTCGACGTAATAATTTAATTGAAAACATCCCGTAGGTGGCAAGATGAATACAAGTAAAGGACAATAAGCATGTGCATCGGACAGCAGTTCAATAACTAAACCCAAAATATAGAAAAAGTTTATAATCAGAGCAACCAGATAGAGGAGAACCAAATCGAGATAACAAAAAAAATTCGGTTCAGGCTATTGACCCAAAACTTTTGTGATTTTCTCCAAATTATCCATTTAATATAGAAGATCATTAAAAAAATATCTAAAACGCTTACCTAATATTGAAGTAAATTCGTTATTAAGTTATTAAATTAAAACTATATATATAATTATATCCTATATATTATATGAATAATAACCTTATATAATTTTACATTGTATATCAATTATTTACAAGTATGGTTCGGTAGTTCTGTTTTAACTGAATTATGTACATTCCTGAAAAGGGCATAGACTAGTGGAACTGGAAAATGAAAGCATATAAGCAATAAATATAATATTCAATTACCTCATAAGTAACATAATCTGACAATATATGCTTCTGAAGGAGTTTCCATGGCTCTAACTCTGCAGGAGACTATAAGAGGTATAATATGAATCAACTTCTAAAAGGAATATATTACTAGTAAAGTAAGAAGCATCACATTTTCACCCAAACAACTAATTCCAAACACAGGATAAGGCCATCACATACTCTGAATATGAATATCATGCAGCTATAATCATGTGCAGAATCAGAACAGATTACATTTAAAGGCGAGGAGCTAAACAGTATTCATACTTCTTAAGTGTCATTTTCATTAGAGGTAGCAATTATCCACACAACCTGACAACACGACACGAACCAAACACGAATTTAGTGAGTTCGAGTTTATTAAATAGGTAATGAGACATTTTTGGGTTGACACGAAATTGACATGCAAATTTTTGGGTTGAGTTAGGGTTGACCTCCAAACTCAAAAATGGCACCAGTATTTAAAATTATTATTATATCTTCTCATGTTTTTACATGTCACCTTATAAAGGTAATAAAATTATAAGTATCACATGCGAACACGACTCGAATCTCCTATATTTTACATGTCGTCCTTAATAGAGATAGTAAAATTATATATGACTTACTACACGAACTGAACATGATATTTAATTTCATCCTTAATAGAGATAGAAAAATTATATATGACTTATTCCACGAATGGAACATGATATTAGCAGGTTTGTTAAATAGATTTTATATCATCCTATATTTTTTAGTGTCACAATTAACATAGGCAGTAAAATTACATATGATCCGCAAACACGACACCGTGTGTCACCACTAACCCAATTGAGTTGACAAAATTATGACATGACATCTTGTGGGTTGGACTAGGATTAACTCATTTAACACTAACCTGATAATTGACATGAACCAAACACAACACTAACCCGATAATTGCCACCCCTAATTTTCATGACACTGATTTACAGAACAAGGAAACAGCAGAAATATCAGTATCCACCCAGCTGATAAGATGGATCTTCATATGAACAATACAAATTAGCATACCATTAGTGAAGGATATTATTCCTGCATCAAGCATGAAGAAAGATGGTAATTTACAGATGAAGACGATTAAGGAACAAAGAAATATAATTAATCATGTGTGCATGAGGTTATTAAGTATGAACACGAAGCCATCGACAAGGTTATGCACTACTACAACTTCCAGAAACATTTACTTTTAAGTTGAACAGGAAGATTTACCTTACAGCCAACCAGAAAAACAGAAAATGCATACAACATTTAAGGAATAATATTATTCTATAGAATTAAAGTTTTGAGAAAGGAATAGTAAATTTCCAATTGAAGCTGGTTTCAATTTGGAAGTTTTGGGTTACCAATTATGCCCTCAAGTCCTTAGAATAATTACAATCCATTTTTCCTTCAAACGGCATCATTCTAGAAAGGGACAATTACAAAACTAGCACCTTTTAAGGTGTTAGTTTTCTTTTCTAACTCCTTTTGAAAAACTCACCAAAACTAACACATTTCAACAAGTAACTTCCAAGTTTACCCTCATCTTCTTCCTTAACATAACTGTGTCTTTGTCTTTCCTCATCTAGATATCGACAACACATATCTACACATATCTACACATATCGACAGATATCTACAGATATCTACAAATATAGACACTGTCGGGGAAAAAATCTGAAATTGATATTCCAACTCAAATCCATTTTCAGATAACAATGCCACTGTTTTTTGGATTCGCACGACCAGGAAAAACATGAAAAGGGAAGAGAAACAATATATATTGGGACGAGATTGCCGGAAAAAAATTGTCGCTTCTTCCTCCTCTTCCGTTCGCCGTTCGCCATAACGATGAATGGACTAAGCTTTAAATCTTTTCAATAAAACTAAAACCCAATGAAAAACTTATATGATTGTAGAAATTTTGTTATATAAACTGTGGGTTGGATTGATTGTTGTAGTATTCAAGTCGTTCTGTAGATTATTCTGTTTTTTAGAGAGAGAAAGCGTGAGAAAGAGATAGAGGAGGAAAGACAAAGACACAGTTATGTTAAGGAAGAAGATGGAGGTAAACTTGGAAGTTACTTGTTGAAATGTGTTAGTTTTGGTGAGTTTTTCAAAAGGAGTTAGAAAAGAAAACTAACCCCCTAAAAGGTGCTAGTTTTGTAATTCTCCCTTCTAGAAAAGCCAGTGTCACTTCTGTACAATCATCCTCTTGCTTTCTCACTCCCTTTTCTTTTCATCCTCTGTCTCTTTCTCCTTCTCCTGGTCTGATATTTTCTCTTTATTATTTCGAACTTCTACCCTTCTGCCGGTGCCAGCATTTTCTTCAGTTCATTAATCGATGATGGCGTTCACATCTAAATACCAATGATTATTCATCCCCAGGTTTCTTTCCTCATTTTACCTTTTTATTCTTACTGTTTTGGTATGGGTTTTGATGTTTATTCCCCCTGTTTTCTTTTGAGGTGCATAGATCTAAACAATAATGGTACTTGATTTCCAAGTTCATTGTCAGTTATTCACTACAAGGTTTGCTTCTTCACTTTCCCTCTTCTTCTTCCACTTTTGGCATGAGTTTAAAATTGTTTTCCTCTATTTTGTAATGAGAAACGCAGATCGATTTGTCTCTTGCCTTTCCCTTTTTTCTTCATGTGTGTGGGTTTTCAATCCTTTTCCCTCATTGTGACCTATTTTTCTATGTACTTTTTTTTTGTTTTTCATTTCGTTTTGTTTTTGTTAGGATTTATGGATTGTTAATTAAGGCTTTAGAATCTGTGGGTTGAAGAGGTAAATAAAACTATAAACCCATTTCAATCTTTCTTTTTCAAGTCAAGCATCACTATCTCCGTAATATATATTTCAACCTTTTGTATTTTGTTTTCCAAGTCAAGTATTTTGTGTCATTGTACTTTCCAATTGAAGTATTTTGCTATTCAATATCTACTCTTCTTTCAGATCAAGTGGATGTTTTCAGTATAGAAAGATTTCTTAGTTTTTTTTTTATTTATTACTGTTTATTCTCTTGAGGGCGAGCCTTGGCGCAACGGTAAAACGTTGTTGTCTTGTGACCGAAGATCACGGGTTCGAGTCTTAGGAGCGGCCTCTTGCCAAAAAAATTGGCAAGGGAAGGCTTGCCCCCAGTACACCCTTGTGGTGGGACCCCTCCCCGGACCCTCGCTTAGCGGGGACGCGTAATGCACCGGGCCGCCCCCTTTTTTACTGTTTATTCTCTTCAAAATCAGTTTCAAATTTTTATTATCTTTCAATCCATGTCTGTGATAGTTAAAGAGAAGTTTTCCACTCTTTCATTTGTCATAAAGCAAGATCAGATTTCAACATCTGCTTTTGAGATTTTTGGTATTATTAGGAGGGTGTCTTTGTTTGTCAAATTGTACAATGAGGCTAACAAAAACAAGGTTCAGTGGAATATCTGGGTTTAGTTTAAAGTTCTTTTGCGGTTTCATGTAGTTTGTTGTTGTAATTTCTGTATGTTTTGAAGGTCTTTTGTTGTCCTTAGTATTTTCTGGTTTTATACTTGGTTGTTTGCAGCAATAAAATTGCTTGTTTACTTGTAAAAAAAAGGATCAAATTCAAAATCTTAGTAGGTAAGGTCATGTACTTTTTTTCATTGACCGAATGAAATCTAATAATTTTGTACATTAAATAATTTTTTCTTTTACAACTTTTTCTCTGTTCAGCCACTCCTTCAAAGGGAGAAGTAAATGTTCTTACTATTTTTTATTTCCAAATCTTTTTATCACGCTTTTTTTATGTTATTTAGTTATGTTATACAATAAAAAAAATATTCCTTTTCCGTACAAAAATAAATAAATTTCTTCAAGTTTTTTTACCTTTTTTTACACTCAAACTTTCAACTTTTGTATTTAAAAATGTCTCCCATGTATCTATGTTGTAGACAAAATAAATTAAGCTACAATACACATCTTAATTATTAATTTTATGAGTTCTTATTAATAAAAAAAAATTTGTGTTTGTGTTTTGTTAAAATTTCTAACCATGTAATCTTACTTGCATTTTGCACTTAACAAGTATACAAGAGACACCTTTTGTTTGCATAACTTGTGAATTCAATTTTAGAATTTAATTAGTTTTGCTTATTGCATTTACTGTTGTTTCCCTATTGCAAATGATTTTTGAACCCTATCTGCTAAAGACTAATGGAAGAAGGATTATGTGCATGTACTTAAAGGAGCATTTCTTAGATTATTATTTTTTTTAACAACTACTATACTAACTAATTTGGAGGATATAATTTTTTTTTAATAATATCTCTAAATTGAATTTTTCTTTCTTATGAGTTAGATGGTATTTTTGAGGGCGAGCCTTGGCGCAACGGTAAACGTTGTTGTCGTAGAGGTCACGGGTTCGAGTCTTAGGAGCGGCCTCTTGCCAAAAAAAAAAGGTTGGGGAAGGCTTGTCCCAGTACACCCTTGTGGTGGGACCCCTTCCCGGACCCTAGCTTAGCGGGACGCATAGTGCACCGGTCCACCCTTTATGAGTTAGATGGTATTTTTATTGTTGATTATTTTCATAATCTACAACGGTGTTTCTATAATTGTTATTACTATTAGCCATTTTCATATGTTATTTATTAATTATAGGAATAAAGTGCAAAAATACTCCTAACTTTTACGGCCAGAAGCAATTTTACCCCTAACGTCTAAAATTGTGCAATTTTACCCCTAACATTGGCACCAATAGCAATTTTACACCTAATGTTGGCAAGTTTGGTCAATTTCGGACATCATTATAAAACCCAGATATTTTGTTCCTTCGGTTGGTTCTAAAAAAATATTTTATATTTTTTGTGATTTAATAATAGAATTGGAGATTAATATTTTTAAATGTGGCGAAATATTTGAATTTTTTTTATCCAACTCGTACAAAATACAATATATTTTTCTATTTCTTTTCACGTTTAATCATATGCTTGTGATTTGTGCGCATGTGAAGTGTAGATGACAAGATTCATGACCGAGAAGACGTTTGATGAATTATTTCTCAAATTTGACCCAACTTGTCAACATTATGGGTAAAATTGCTCTTCGCTGCCAACTTATGGGTAAAATTGCACCATTTTAGACGTTATGGGTAAAATTGCTCCTGGCTGTAACTGTTAGGTGTAATTTTGCATCTTATCCCTTAATTATGATATACTATTTCAATCCTTTTTAATAAATCTAAACTTTTTCAACATTTAATTGAAACTTCGTATTTTTTTATAAAGCTTGCATCAATTATTTCTATAATTTAGTGATTTTTATTATTTATTTGTTAAAATACTTATCTTTTCGAAATACCCGAAGCAGAGCGAGGGGTTCTTCCTAGTAAACTATGAATACTTACATGTATCAAGCAATTGGAGTAAGAAAGAACAGGCAATATCACAAACATGCAATTTACACTGATTAAGCAAACAATCCTTAGAAGATAGAATTAGTACCTCAACTCCTAAATAAGCAAGTAAGGAAAAGCGGACTTGTGAACCTCCCGCAACTGCTATTTGTTTGTATGCCTCGACAATGCGCATATAGGCTAAATTCTGTAGTTGATCCATGCGTTCTTCTGCAAGGTCCACAACAGGTGCCAACATCTTAGGCAGGACTAAAATACTAGGCAACCCCACAGGGGAAACTGTTGAAGAGCTGAGGTTGTTGGAATCTGTTACAACATCTTTTGGACTATGCTCCTCTGACCTATCAGTTGATATTGCTGGATGCAGATCCAAAGTTGAACTTCCATCCAGACTAGTAACTTGCTCCTGACTTCCATCTTCTAGGTCAGTAGAAACAAATGAAGAAGCACCCATGGTCTCAGACAATCCATCATTACGAGCAAAAGAGTCTAAGCCAGGAATCTCACTCTCTACATTCCCAACACCATGGTTATCAGATGGTATATCAATTTCCATACCAGATGATACCAAATTTGATTCAGCCAATAAACCAATAGGTAATATTTCATTTTCGCCTTCACTTATTCCAGTACATACAACATTAGTATCAACCACAGCAGCAACATGAATATCTTCCTGTTCTTGAGGTGTATGCTGCTTCAGTAAATACGAACAACTCAGTAAAAAGACCTAAACCACAAATCTATTGTTTTAAACACGGAAAAAATAACAGATAGCCCAAAACAGTATAATCAGCAAATTGCATGCCACGAGCAAATTCAAAGCATAAAATTAAAGGGCTGAGATAAGGAGGGAAGAAAGAAAGCATACTTCTGTTTCATCGGATGCTGACTGATGAGCAATTAGCCGTGAAGCTATCTGCGGAAATGAAGTAGAAAGGGAAAGAACATTCGACAAAAATGATGATGGATACTTAGCTTGAGTATTACTGCCAACTATAGTCATATTCACGAGTGATTCATCATCTGCTTCAGCTGTGGGGTAACTTGTTGGAAGGTAGCGCATGTTAGCCATAACTACTTCAGCTAACAAGTCAGCAGATATGCTCGATATTAGAATCTCCAGAGAGCCAACAGCCTTTTCGCCTTGAGCAACCAAGGCTCCAAACATTGCAACAAGTTGCTGCACGGGTCCAATATCATCATCTACTCTGTTAACAGAGGATCCATCTGAGGGAATGTCATCCTGCAGCACTCTAACATTCCCATTCGACCCTTTAGTTGATTCCTCTGAGACACTAGGTGCTGATTTAGCACGCTTTCCAGATACATCATTGTCTTCAGCCAACTCACTGCTGCTCTTTGATCCAGATCTCTTCCTCCCCAATTCATTGGGTACTGCATCAACTTCTTCATTGGTGATCTTCTCATCCTGCTATCGTCCAAGCATTAGATAAAGTCTCAAAACATGCGGGCTTCAACTGTGCATACACTGAAATACATGCAACATACTTTGACTAGGAAAACTAAAAGACAAGTACCATAGCAACTGTTGACATATCTTCCCCTTTGACAGTACTTCCATTACTCTTCAAAATTTGGCATAGGACATCCTCAGCCGCCCCTTCTGCTTTCATCTCTCTCAGGGCTCCAACTAAACGGTCCCGCCACTAGAGAAATAAAAGACCATCGTCAAGCTTATACTACAAAAAAACTATACTTGAGAAGTGCTAAATGAATATCACTTCAGGATAACACAATGGCACAATAATTATTCCATGAGATATAGAAAATTCCAACTATGAGAGTACAATATATCATAAATCCTTTTTTCTTAACCTGGAAACAAGATAAAAGCACATCTACAACACAACATACAATAAGATAAAATAGAGAAGAGAAGAAGACATGATCTTGTGACAGCATTTTAACCTTCAAAGTCATTCTTGGAAACAATTTTTGCCAATAATATGAACCTAAATTGTTAGCATACAAAAATAAACATAAAAAAGCAAAAAACTAAGAATGGTATCAACAAAAGTATAATATCAAATCAGTAGTGAAACCAAATGAAAGGTCAAGTGTTATTAAAAAAAATAGTAAAAGAAATCCAGAGATATATTATGAAATGTTAACAATTTACCCCAACGTTTTCAAGTAAGATCAATTTTACTCTTACCTAACAGAAAGTTTGAACAAGTTGATTTACCAATTATTTCACCTGTTATTTGACTATCACATCGGACCTTCCAAACAAATTTGTCGATAAACTGAAGAAGTTTTGTGCATTTTGGCGGGTTGTTTGTAACTATGCTAGTAACATAGTAAACATTTTAGATACTTTGACAGTTTTTTTGTGATTAAATTATATGTGTCAGACTCAATTGTTGACATTTAGACGGGTTATTTGTAACTGTGTTAGTAACACAATAAACATTTTATTTTAGACATAATTGATGTTTGGAAGGTCCGATGTGGCAGTCAAATAACAATCAAATTGTCCGTTCAAATTTTCCGTTAACATTGATCTTGTTTGGGAACCTTAAGAGTAAATGTTTACCATTTAGTACGTCGGGGTAAATCTGCACTTCCCCAAAAATGATAGGGCTGCATTTGGACCTTATCCCTACTTATAATTTATGACATACCGGTGTTGCACCTGGGTGAGTACACTTCAAGCAGGTGAGAAAGGCATTCCTCAAGGCATGGTTTGCTCCAGAAGCACGCATAACTTCATTGACAGAGCCAGAAGGACCTAAACCAAGTAAAACTGGCAGGATGCGTCCATAATATGGAGGCCTTCTCTTCGCAACTGTTGCAAGACTAATAAAAAAACATTGAACTGTCAAATTAACTAGCAACAATATAAAATCACAAATTTGTCAATCTTTCAAGAAAAGAGACTGATCAATAGCCATTACCCACCTATTAATAAGCACAATGATCACCAAGTTATTAAGAGTCTTCACTGTTGGGAGCCTAAGCTGATCAAGCAAGAAACCCAATCTTTTGCTGGCCTCAATTGACAAATCTCCAGCATTCAGTACAGGGTGGCCCCCACGAAGCCATCCTATATTAAATTCATAAAGTTCTCCTGTAAAAAAGACCAAAAGTGTGCTATAAGGACATGAATGGCCTAGTCCATTGTTAGGAATGCTCTTGAAGGGGTGAGTTGTATAGGACAGAGCCATAAGCCATCTATATGCTAGTGATATCGAGGACATATATACACTTGCCTAACAAAAACAAAAAGGTTGTGGAAAATTACCTTCATGAGTAGGGGGTTCAGGAGAGCCATTAGGATCAGGTGTGTAAAGAAGGATGACTGCTTCGACAAACTTCAAGGCTAGCAACCTTACTCCACCACTTCCAGGCTTGAAAATATGTCAAGACAATACATAAGGAAACAAGGAAAGCAGAAACCAGACATGTTGTGTCTTCATAGAACTCGTTGTTTACCTGAAAAGCTATAGTATACATTTTTTCTTTGAACTCTAACATCAACGACCATGAGGACTTAAGCAAATCGTCCAACTCACTGGTGTAAAGTCCCTAAAATATCACAAGAAAACAAGAGAAAGCAAGAAAACCAAATTGCGTCACTTAACAGAGTAATGGGAAGAAAAGCAATTGCATCATTGCCTATCTCTGTTGAAGTTTCATCTCCTTGTCCGACAATTTCACAATGTGCAGCAGTAACAAGTTCATAATAATGTTGGTGCGAGAGGAAATAAACTACCAAATTCATTAATAGGCATAATTGGGAGGAGAAAGAACTACCTTGATCGCCAGTTTTCCGAGAGTATACCGAAATAAACTGATGCCGCAAGTGATGGCTTGTCTGGCAACAGCAGGTGCGCGATCTTCTAAAACACTCATTAAAACGGGAACAATTTCAGGCACAGTTTCCAAATGCCTGAAGCCAATTTCTCCAATTATCCTACAAAAATAATAGAATAACAATCCAAGCACAAAAGCTAGCCACTAGTATTCAAGAATACAGAAGACAATAATGAAAACAAAAGATATACTTGGTATTCACAACGGAAAAACATACTCGGCGACGCACTTGCGAACCGCAGAATGCTGATCAGACTGCAAATCAAAGAGGCGCGGGAGTAACTCGGAGACAGAACTGGTATCATCTTCTTCCGATAAGTTTTGGTTTAATTGTCGCAAATTTTCTAGCTTTGAGTGTACGTCCAAGGCCGACCTGGCCGAATCGAGGAGGCTTACGAGCCTCTTTCTCGAGATAGAATTCATCTTTTTGACCATGAAAGAATTATCAAAGCCCTAACATATCAGGTGAAGGTGAAATCATTAAATGAAAGGACAATTGATGAATTTTACGTTTAAAAAAGAGGGAAAAGATAAAAATTGAATGTTGAAGTGGGTAAGAGAGGATCCAATTAGGTTAATAATCAAAAGCAGAGGCTGGAACTAGGGTGGACAGAGACAGTTTGTTCGTTAAAACTCGGAACACAGCAGCTACTAAATCCGACCATTGCGTCCCAGGGTTTTTTTTATTTTATTTTATTTTATTTTATGCTGCCACGATTAAGAAAAATCTATTATATAAAAAATAATTATTTCTTTCTTTTTTTTGAAGAATAATTATTTATTTTTTCAAAAAAAATATTTATAATGGTTTTTTAATTGTAGTTAATTCCCATTATTTCTACATTTATATGCTAATTACTAATTAACAATTTTTTACCTGATTTTCCTCACGTGTCAAAGCTGCAACAATGACTCGAAGTCGTAATGGATCTATAAAACAGTATGTAGGTAAGACGGGTCGGCGTCCGGCGGACCCACTCCGATGCTTAAATCAGTTTATGATTTAGGACCGAATAAGAGGGTAAGAATAGGTTTAGAGACAGTAGTTAACATATCGAACCTTGTGTTCATACATGTCTATTTATAGTGTTTATCTCATAGGATTCCAGAAGATTCCTTTGCGTCTGGAGGTTGAAACTCCGCTAGATGCGTTGGGTTGCTATTTGTTAGGCTTGGGCCGTTATAGCCGTGTTTGGGCTGTTGTTGTGGGTCATGGGTCGTCAAAGACGCGCTTGGGTCTTTATTACTTGGATTTGGGACGCCAATTCCATACGTGTTTTAGGTTTTAAAGAGGATGACGTTGACGTCATGCATGTGACATCATTTTACATGATATCACCAATTTAAAACTTAAACAAAAACGGTTTTATGAGAATATCAAAAGTTAGTATCTCTATATTGATCTTTCCTCTATCCTTTCACCTTCTCTAAGACTTTAATTATCTATCTCAATTTTCAAGATAGTAGTTTGATTCTTACACATTTTAAATTATTTCTCTTTTTTGCTTACATGTGAGTAAAATTTTCTATTTAAACATCTAACAAATTTTCTCCTATTTTCTTATTTTTTTAAGTTGAGCCAAAATAAGACAGAATATTTGGAGTGTAAGTTTAACGGCGATAGGAGTAGGGAGGCAAGGACAATCACCCTGGATGGGAGGGTTGTCCAAGGCTCGAATTGCTTCCGTTATTTAGGGTTTATTATTCAAAAGGATGGAGAAGTGGATGGAGATGTTGCTCATAAGATTAAATCTGGTTGGTCGAAGTGGAAGAGTGCTACGATTTCATTTGTGACCCCGGCATGCCTAATAGATTGAAGGGAAAATTCTACCGCACGACAATTAGACCTGCATTGTTATATGGTACGGTGTGTTGGCAGTGAAACGCTGTGATAACTCTCGAGCGAACTTCTGCCAGAGCTCCACCTGTGGGGTGGCGCCGTTGGGTTCGGCCAGGGGCACACTGATGCTTAAGTTAGTAAAATATAAAATAGTGATAAAACTGTAAGCACAAAGTATGTGTTTAGAAAAGTGTACCCCCAATGCATTGGGATGTGAGGCTATTTATACTAGAATGCTTGAAACCATCGAACTAGTAACTAGAAAGCCTTCCATTAATGTTATTTTAGTGGTAGTTACCGTGTTCATTCAAGTCTGACCGTTAGCTCATTTATGGAGTTGTTACTAGTCATTAATAGCTTCAGTTTCCATATGGGAAGACGGCACCGACATACTTGGGTGGATCGATGCTCGATAGCGGGTCTCCCAAGATTTGGCGGTTGTGGACCTCTTTAACGCATTTGGCCTTTACGAGGCGAGTCTGCAGATCAAGGATCCTTTGGCGTGTGGTTTGCTCCATACACCATCTAACCGGCGTATCTTTGGTCATTGTCGATGTTTAAATGCTGCTTTAGTCCTTCAATTATATGGAGCTTTACGGATTCGCCCCTATATAATATCTGGATGTTATCAGAAGCCCCTCTAAAAGTATCAATTAAGTCCTTTAGGGCTTTTCAACTTCCGTGCATGTTGTCGTTCGGCGGCCCATTGATGAATGCACTGTCCTAGACCATTGGGATGGTGACAGGTGTCGTCTAGGAGCCCGCGCACCGAGATAGTGACGTCACCTGAGTTTTTCTTTCTCTTGGGTTTTTACCCATTTGCTCTTGATTTCTTTGCTACATTTCGTCTTCCTCAGCGAAACCCTCCTTCCTTCTAGATTCTCAAGTTTCCATCTTCATTCTCGTATTATTATTCATGTAAGTTTGCTTTTTTCTCAACTTTTTTGTTTACAAGTTCCTTCGTCTTTTTGTCCATGGGTTCCAGTTCTCGTCTATAGGGTTCTAATTCTAGTACCTTGGAGAGAACGGTGTCTTTAGAGTTGGAATCTGATAAGCAAGATATGGAGAATCAGGAAGTAGATCGGTCTGAATCAACGAGTTTAGAAACTCAGATGCCCCCTGCTGTGGCAGCTCCGGTTGCTACGATGGTGGTGCCAAAGTTAGTTTCCGGTGGGGAGGAGGCCAGTTCCTCAGTCCCCCGGAAAAAGAATGAAAAAGTTTCTAAGATGGAAATTACTCCATCGAAGATGGACTTTGGCGAGCTGACCGTTTTGAAAGGCCTGTATCCCTAGATTAAAACGGTCGAATGCATGGTGTCGGATCCTACCCATCGACCCGCCATGCCACTAAAGGGATACTTTGATGTGTATAGGAGCCATATAGAGAGAGGGTTCATCTTTCCTATCCCAAAAGTTATTGGGGATATTTTAAATTTCTTTTCCATTCCCATTTGCCAGTTGCATCCGAATGGATGGTTGGATGTTGTTTTAGATTCGTACCTTGCTGCGAATTTAGGGGTTGTTCTGGCTCCTCGTATCTTTCGGTTCTTTCATACGCTTACCAAGCGTGGGATTGAGGATCATATAACCTTTTTAAAACATGAAGGGTTATTCGCCTTTTAGGGACAAGATGTCGAATGTCCACCGCTGGCAAGATAAGTATTTTTTCATCAAGTTGCCAAAGGGCGTATCGTTGGGGTTTCCATCATCTTGGAACTATAACCACAATGATAAAGCCAAGAGGGTGTTCGTTCTTTCATCCTCCGAGAAGAAGATAGTTGGGCTCTTGAGGTCGGTAAGAACGGATCATTGGTCGTACGTCCAGACGCTTGAATTCATGGTCATTGGCATACCATTGGTTCAACGTCGTGGCGCGGAGATTCTTCATACCACCTATCCTTAATTATACAAAGGTATTTTATTTACCATTTTGTATTCATGAATTTTAATTTCCTTTTTATCCCTTTGGCAGAGGGAGGATTAATGCTGATGTTCCGCTTGCAGATAATATGAGGCGAATGAAAGAGCTGGAGGAGAAAAAGAAGGCGGATGCGGCCGCTGCTGAGAAAGATGGGAAACGTCCTCGTGAGGAGGCGGATCCCAAGGCTGAGACGAAAGCTAAAGCGGTCGCGCCTTCTAAAGGAGAGAAACTGATGGCAACTGCCATCAAAACCACTAAGTCAAAAGTGGACTGGTTTCAGTCTAACTATAATTTGGTAAGATCTTATCTGTTCTTTCTCCTTGAAACATGCTTGTTTTTTTATAATATTTGACATTAACTCATCACTTTCAGCCTGATCTTGGTGGATATTGGCACGCCAAGTATGGCACTTGATAGGGGTATTTTTCCCCTATCTTTTAGCGTGATTTACGGGTTAATTTTAGAAGAAACAAATAAGTTTAAACTACAAAAATAGAGTGTTTTAATAAAATAATGGAATAAAGATAAATTCCATACTTTCAGTTAATTTCCCTTATTTTTGAGTAATTTAGGAAATAAAAACATCAAGCTAACTCGGCCCCGAGATTTGTATTTCAGGTATGAGCAAGGAGTGAAAATCCACTCAAATACACGAGGCGCATCATCCCATACGCGGGGCGTGAAACATAAAGTCAAGAATGATTGCCCTATCCATAGACGCCGCGTGGTATCGAGTCAGCATACGCGAGGTGTACGCCAACTTATGCGAGGCGTATAAACATATGTCAGAAATAATTGCCTAATCCTGAAAGTCAGACTGCATTGTCTCTTGAGTCAACGATCCATACGCGAGGCGTACCACCTTACACGCGGGGCGTGTAAGGGAGTTCGTCAATAAAAAAAGTTCAGAGACTCATTTACGCAGGGCATGCCTCAAGCTACGTGCGGCGTAAAAGGCTCAATTCAAGCAATAAAATCTCATAGACTCAAACACGCAAGGCATATCCCAATCAACGCGGGGCGTGTTTGAGACAACAAGATCCGAATTGGTCCACATGCAGGAGATTTCTGACGGAATGGGCATACACGCATCAAGTTTTTGGCGCCGTTGCCGGGGATTTATAACATCTTGCAATATTAGACAAAAACGTTTTATTGTTAGTTTAAGCATTCTTTTTGTATAAATTATTTATATATACTTTTACTAACAACATTCTTTTCTTGTTGATATTATATTTTATTTCACTTATTTTATGCATACCCGATCTCGGAGTGATTCTCTTATTCCTATTGATCTCGAAATTGAACGTACTCTTTGTAGGATTCGAAAAGAGAAGATGGCCAACCCCAACGTTGAGGTCAACCAACCCGAAGGAAACCAAAGGCCACACGTGAACAACATTCGCGGGGGCGATGACACACGATCGATAATGGAGATCCTTGCTCTGCACCGTCCCCAAAACCGTAATGGAATTGTCGCCCCCACAATACCGGCCAACACGTACGAGATAAAGACCGACATGATCCAGCTGATCCAACAATACGGTCAATTCGGAGGGGAACTCCACGAGAACCCTAACGAACATCTCGATAAATTCCTTATGTGTGCCGACACCTCTCGGCAAAATGGTGTTCCCATTGAGGCTGTTAGACTAAAGCTGTTTCCTTTTTCTTTGACAGGGCAAGCGTTGGAATGGCTACACTCTTTGGAGGCGGGATCCATCACGTCATGGGAGGAGCTCGAGAAGGAGTTCCTTTCCTACTATTTTCCACCGTCCAAAACAGTTAAGTTACGGACAGATATCACGTCCTTTAGGCAGTTGGAATGCGAGGCCCTTCATGCAGCTTGGGCTAGGTTCCGGAAGTTGCTCCGAAACTGCCCCCACCATGACATCCCGAAGCACGACTTGGTAAGCACTTTTTACCACGGGTTAACCCCCACTAACCGTGCGACTGTTGATTCCGCTGCAGGTGGGGATCTATTTCGGAAGTCAGCTAGTGAGGCCTACGAGCTCATTCATGAGTTCGCGAGGAAAAGCGTGCAATGGCAAGAGGATCGGCTTGCCGGCCCGTCGCGACACCAAATGTTTGCTGTGGAGAAAGAGGCTCCGAAAAGCTCCATAGTAGAAATGCATAAGAAACTTGACTCATTAATTGCCCAGCTAAGCCTCAACAAAAGTGCACAGGTCCTGATGTGCAATCACTGTGGTGGAGACCACGACGGACTCAACTGCCAAGCCGGTAGCCCTTTCGCCGGTGACATCGAGAGTGTAAGTTACGTAGGAGGAAATCCAAGGTATAATCCTAATCCGAACTCCTATCACCACCACAGTAATAATAACAACGCTTGGCGGCCTCGGTACCAACACCCGAACTTGTCATATGGCAATAATAATAACGTGTTGAGGCCCCCATCCGGCTTTGAGCAAGAATATCGGGAAAACGGGCTCGGGCAATCACAAGCCGTGCCCGATAATCGGAATGCTCCACCTCCCGGCAATGTACATGATCAATCGGTCACATCATTGTTGAAGGATATATTAACCCGTCTTTCCGATAGCGATGTGTTTTGTAGGGATCTTAGCCGCCAAGTAGCCCATCTGAACCGTCAACAACAAGAAAGGCCACTAGGAACCCTACCGGCGAACACCGAACAAAATCCGCGGGGCAAAAATCGGGAATCCGGACAGGCGATAACGTTCATGAATAATGGAGGATCGGACCCGTCAAGTTCCAACTCGGGCAACTTACATTGAGCCGCCGCACGAGAAAGTCGAGCTACTTCGACTCTAAACGTAGCATCGGTTTGAATTTCTCAAACCCTTTGTTTATATGTATTATAAACTTATTTTTATTTCTTTTCTCTTTTATTTATTTTCTCCCCTTGTTGGATTGTTGTTATTTTAAATTTTATTTCTACTTTTGCTTTATTTCTCGTCTTTCTACTCGTCATTTTTATTTTTTTTTATTTTTATCTTACTTTCTATTATTTTTATAAAATCAAAAGAAAAACAAATCCCATGTAAACCCCAAAAAATTTTTTACGACACGAGGGCCGCATGCACCTATACGTCCCGCGTATCTACGTGTCCGACTCTAATCCCTAATAAAAAGACACGGTACGTGGGGCGCCCCTCCTATCACGCCCCGCGTACACTTTAATTTTTGACACTCTCTAATAAACGCCACGTGGGAAGACACGCGGGACGTGCCCCAGGGCACGCCTCTCGTATCTTCAGGAGTTGTGAATCACAACTCCCCATGGCAACTCCCCCTCTCTCAAACTTCCCATCACTCATTTTCCCTATACACCTTTTCCACTTCCACACTCCACCTCCTCTTCCATCCAATCAATTTCCATCCTTTCAAATTCAAATTTTCAACTTCCCTCCACAATAAATTTTGCATTAACTACCCCCCTTAATTACAAATTAATAACACATAAAAATTAAAAAGAGTAATAAATAAAACATAAAAATCATAAAATCAATTAAAAACTCATTAAAAACCCATAAATCACAAAATCAAAAAATCAGAAAACTACTAAAAACCGAAAAAAAATCCTTCATCTTCTGTCTTTTACGCGGGGCGTAACCCCATTTACGTCTCGCGTCCTTGCTCTTTTTGTCATCAAAAAGGAGCAGGAGGTGCGATACGCGAGGCGTTCCCCCTTTCACGCCCCGCGTATCACACCATTCTTGCGTAAAATAACATCAGGGGGAGGGATACGCGTGGCGTGGCCCCTTCACGCCCCGCATACCCCTCTGGGAATCCGAGCTTTGCTTGGATTCCCCACTTTTCCCCTATATATACCTCCCCTTCTCTCCCTTTTCTTCCTCACAACTCACACCAGATTTCCCCTATTCTTCTTCTACTCCTTCTCTCTTGCTCCTATCATGACACGAAGCAAACGCCCCGCTGCCGAGCGTCCCCCACGGGCCACTCGTGCTCGCACCCAAAACCAACGCCAATCACCACCACCTCCCGAAAGGGAGGCAACACCACCACTCACCCGCCGATACTGAGCCCCCTTTCACCTGCTCACCGAGGTCGAGGCTCAATTCTACCAAACGCTTTCCGTCGCCCATATAATGGAGCTCCTATATATTGATCATAGCATTCTTGATCGCTACAGCGTTGGAGGTGCCTTCGAGGACCGCCTCCGTGCTCTCAATTGGCTCGATCATTATCGGGCACGACACCACGTCTACTCTTCATTAGTCCTGGAATTCTACACCTCCCTAGAATCCAACAACGTCCCGGGAGCCGCCCTCTTCAACTTCCGCCTTCACAACCGCCCCTTCACCATTGACACCCAATGGATCCGCCATCATTTCACCAAACAAGCGGAAGATGGCATTGCACATTGGCCCGATGGTGTCTCCCCCCGGGAATTTTGGGCCTCCATCACCGGGTCCGATGATTACGACATATCCAACCTCCGCCCATCTCTCATCCGCGACCCTATCCTCCAACTTCTCCACCGCTTCATCTCATTCTATTTCTCGGGGAAGTCTGAGTCCACTAAGGTCAACAAGCATGAGCTTTTGGCCCTTTACTGTTGTGCCAATGGGATCGCTTACGATCTTTCCTACCTAGTGGCCGTCCAACTCCACCACATGCCTACCCGAAAACGTGGCAAAATCGGGTTAGGCCATCTCATCACCATCTTCGCCACTTCCGCCCTTGGCACCGCCGCCCTCAATCGCCTTCCAAGTCTTGAACCCCGGCCCTTAGAGAAAAACGCTTTCAAAGCGCTCAAACGTCCTACCTCCGGCCCGGGTGAAACTTCGGGGGCGGCCCACTCTAATGAGGAGGAAGGAAACTCGGACTCGAGCATAGGTCTCAATTTTAGTCCTCCACCCCTCCACGACTTCAACTCTCTTTATGCTCGGTTGGATATTTTGGAGGATAACCAACGTCGTGATCGGGCCCATTTCGACTCCCGCTTCGATGCCCTAGACGCTCGCTTCGACGCCTCCGAGGCTCAAAGGCAAGCGGATAGGGCTAGCTTTGACGCATTCACCACCGCCTTCTACACCCACTTCAACATCCACGAAAACCCTCCTCCACCACAACCATAGTTCCTTTTCTTTTATTATTTTGTATTTTCTTTCTTTATGTTTGTTTTAGTTTGTGTTATTCGTTGTTTTCGTGTTTTCTTGTAATTTCCTTTTCCTCTAATATATTAACTTTCCTTATGTTTCCTATTTAATCGGCTTATTTTCATGGTTGTTTATTTTTGAGCATTCAATAACACTCACGCAGGGCGTACCCCCTGGTACGCCCCGCGTGCCCTTTATTTTCTTGCGCAAAAATACTCAAAAACTCAAACACGCGGGGCGTCCCCCTACTGCGCCCCGTGTATTTGAGTCTCTGCCCAAAAACAGCATAAAACGCACTGTCTGTGCGAGGCGCCCCCCTGGGCATGCCTCGCGTAGCATCTGACCCCCAAGGGTCTCACTTTTAATTTACCATTTGTTTTTGTTTTTGTTTTTGTTCTTCTTTTGCGACGTACTTGGAATAGACGTCATTTTAATAACGCGGAGGGTCGTGCAACCCCGCACTTCTAGTTTGTTTTGCACTAACAAAAACAAAAAAAATAAAAATAGAAAACGACACAAAAATAATTAAACTAAATTGTTGATTCTTAAGATTTTTCCCGAAACACTAACCTTCCTCGGAATTAATTAAAAGTTCTGTTGTTTGTCCTTAAATGTAAATACTTTCGGACCACAAGGGATCGGTTCTATTAAGAGATTTTAGTCTTAATTTTGAAGTTATAGAATTTATGTAAAGACTAGGTGATACTAAACAAAAGCATCGAGTCCTAACCCATAAGTCATCTCCATAACGAAACTTAAAATGGCAATAAAAACGGGATGTTTGAAAGTTTAGCGAAGACTCGATAATACACAATTTAAACCCGAAATTTTGTGAGGTAATTTTGAGCCTAAAGGAGTTCGTACGAGAACTCTATTTCTTTCACAAATTTTCGAGAGCTTTGACTTCACTCGAGTCATAGAGTTTGCATCTAATACCGGGTTAAGTACACCTATTTTGGTTAAAATGGCAATAGATGATAAAACGAACCCACTTAGTCTAATTCTTTTCTTAATTTATTTTTCTCGTTTTTATCAACCTCTAGGAAACCCCCTTGAGCCTACTAACCGACTTTTCTTGTCAACACCCTTTTAACAATTAACCCTCTTTTTCCTCCTGTTTAAATACCAGCAAAATCAATTCGCACCCGAAATAAGTCAAGGCCTTACTAAGTAAACACCTTAAACCCTCGAAATCGTTTTTGTGCCGCTCTCAAAAAAAAATTACAATAAAGAGAAAAAGGCATTCTCAAGCTCCACCCGAGCAATTTCGAGTATATCTTATGAACTCTCTAAGGCCAAAATAAAAATACGGTGCGATCACCAAAATGGTATTTAAACTCGAGTTTCCAAAAAATTAACCACTAAAAAGCCACCCACATTACAACCCCCCTCCGGGTTCATTTTTAATATTGTTTAAACCATGACATAGGAGGAAAAACCCGGATGAAAATACAAACTCAAAAGTGATCTCGGGTAAGTGCAAAGAAGAGTGCTAAAACACCGACCCACCAAAGTTTGAGCGTAAGAGTGAAATCCCTTGGTGAGGTATTATCGGGTTCTCAAAAGATAATCAACCCCCGTTATTATTGCCTATTAATTTTAATTATGGAGGTTTCAAACGAGTTTTGGTCGCCCGATTGTTTGCGTAGGTACTCGCTGAAAACTTTGTATAAAACTTGAACTTTGAAATCACGCACTTGGTAAAACCAACCGTCGGTTTGTTTCTTAATAATCTCAATCCCTTGTCTTTCGATTTCTTTTACCTGAGGACAAGTAAAACTTTAAAGTCCGAGGAGGTTTGATAGGGGTATTTTTCTCCTATCTTGTAGCGTGATTTACGGGTTAATTTTAGAAGAAACAAATAAGTTTAAACTACAAAAATAGAGTGTTTTAATAAAATAATGGAATAAAGATAAATTCCATACTTTCAGTTAATTTCCCTTATTTTTGAGTAATTTAGGAAATAAAAACATCAAGCTAACTCGGCCCCGAGATTTGTATTTTAGGTACGAGCAAGGAGTGAAAATCCACTCAAATACGCGAGGCGCATCATCCCATATGTGGGGCGTGAAACATAAAGTCAGAAATGATTGCCCTATCCACAGACGCCGCGTGGTATCGAGTCAGCATACGCGAGGCGTACGCCAACTTACGCGAGGTGTATAAACATATGTCAAAAATAATTGCCTAATCCTGAAAGTCAGACTGCATTGTCTCCTGAGTCAACGATCCATACGCGAGGCGTACCACCTTACACGCGGGGCGTGTAAGGGAGTTCGTCAATACAAAAAGTTCAGAGACTCATTTACGCAGGGCGTGCCTCAAGCTACGCGCGGCGTAAAAGGCTCAATTCAAGCAATAAAATCTCAGAGACTCAAACACGCAAAGCGTATCCCAATCAACACAGGGCGTGTTTGAGACAACAAGATCCGAATTGGTCCACATGCAGGAGATTTCTGATGGAATGGGCATACACGCAGGGCGTACACCACCATACGCGGGGCGTATCATGGGATTTCTGCACAAAATAATGTTCCTCTATGCTTGCACCTTGTGGAATTACAATCTTGCCTCTAGCTTGATCTATAAATAAGAGTGTCTAGCACTCATTTGGAAAGACAACCAAAATAGAGAGAGCAAAAACTATACTTGTTTTGATTGTTGTAGTTTAGATTTGTTTTTTTTAGGCTTTGTGTAACTAAACTCTTCCATCTCGAGAGCTTGTCCGTTGCTCCCGACATTTCATCCAAGTCCCGCTCCATCTCCGCACACCAAGCTCGAGAGCTCCACCATTCAAGTCCTTAGAGACGGCTTTTGAGTCCGGTTAGCTAGTTCCAAGGGTGGATTCTTCCCTTTACACTTGCTAATTAGCTTGATCTCATCCTATGTACTAGGCTTGTTTGTAATCCATGTTTACACTTTCCATATTTATAATTTATGATTCATAATCTTCTTTTCTATATATGTGTTGATGTTTGTTACTTGTTTTGATATTTATAACTGATTGTTGTGTAGGAGAACGCGACTACCGACGCCATTCGGGCTATTTTTAGGGATTCATATAGGCGTTGCCTTACCGGAAGTGACAAACCGAAAACCGTAGGAATTGACAAACCACGGAACTTACGGGCCCTAATTTCTGGTCCCAAGCATTAGACACGCCTTGACTAGGAACCACGTAGTCTAAGTACTTCACGGGTCGGTTTCTCTACACGAAGTCGTCTTTGCACGAGCAAACCATCAACCGTATGAACATTAGAAGTCATTATTTGTCATGGTTATAACTTATCGCATTCATATCACTCCATAGAGTTTTGTTATATAAATTCGCCTCACACATAGTTAGGAGTAGTTTGTAGTTGTGTCTCACACCAACCTCAAAGTATTCACCGCTTAAATAACGTATAAAGCTGAGTCGTTTAATACTTGCAGTTATAAATCCCGTGGATTCGATACCCGGTCTTAACCGGATTATTACTCGATACGACGGGGTACACTTGCCCCTAAGTAGTGACATCTAGTAGATATAAAGCACTTAGAAAGACCACATCCATAGTCATAACGCAATCATCGTAATATACATTTCGTCGTTAAAAAGAACACTACTAGAATTTACGCTATCAGCACTTCGCTCACTCTGGAAATTAAGGTTGGTTTAAACGATCTCGAAGAGGCCATTGGGTGGCTTGCCACAGTTCAGGAGATCATGAACAAGTATCCAGTCCCAACCATGCTAAGATCACGAAGCGCAAGCTTATAGGGGTAAGTATTCAAAGGACTTTAGTGTTTCTTTTTTCATGCACAACATCTGACTTATGTTTTCTCTGTTTGTAGGCGTATAACCATGTCTACGCCATGGAGGCGGACATGATCTAGAATGTTGCTAATGAGGCAACAATGAAGAACCTGGAAGCCGAAGTGTCCAAGGCTAAGTCCAGTCGTCTCACGGCGACCGCCCTTATCTCCAGCCAAACTGCAAAGATTGATGAGCCTGGGACTGTTGGGGTTTAGTGTCCTATAGACAATTGTTGTAGGATATAAACTATTTATAAATGAATTGTTTATTATCATTTGTTTTAATAAGATATAGTATGATTAAAACTATATATGAAAGGCATTAATCTTTTGTGAGTAAAAGTAATCCCAAGTTTATTTGAAGTAGTTATAAAGTGTTCATACAAGCATGAAAGTGAGACTATACTTTATAATAAGTCAATAAACTTAAAATCAACCCAGGTCAAGTAATATGTTAAAAGGGTTGACATATTACTGTTGAGACTTGCATGTAACAGTGTTCTCTGTCGAGACATAGAGCTGATCTCACAAGCTTTAGATATGGAGATATCTAGATAGTTACATGGATTCGGTGAAGGAGTTCATTAGGATTGGGACCCGACTTGAGATAACAATATGGATAGATTTATCTAAGTTTCAACTGTTCATCTCATTGGTGTTAGTAGGTATAAGTAATCCTCAGACTCAAACAATCATTAATTAGTGATTTTAGATTATGGAGTGCGATGCTTTGATTCTATGCGAGCACGATCCACTATGGGGGAGGCCCTGGGGTGTGTGAGAGTAGGATGGGGTATCACATAAAGTAATTGCATGATAGTTAATGTTAGATTGAGCATTCGTCACTCTTGATAAGTAAGAGATATATCCAAAGGGCCGTTTGTGGTGAATTGACTAAAATCCTTGCAAGGTGGTAGAGTTGAGAGTAGAAATGGAGATTTCACTTAACTTATCTAATTAGTAATTCTATTCGGAAAGGATTCTAATCTATATATAATATAAAACAGTAACGATGGAACTGAGGTGTCACTTCCTCCTTTTTTAGTAATAAAAAATATAATATAATATATAATATACTAATTTTAATTCTATTATTATATTTATCTATAAAAAAGATTATTTTATCGGTACTATATCTAAGAGTTCTACAGAATTTAAATTAATCCCTAAAATCTCTCTAATTCTCTACACATCTATATATAATATAAAACAGTAACGATGGAACTGAGGTGTCACTTCCTCCTTTTTTAGTGATAAAAATTTTAATGTATTAATTTTAATTTTATTATATATATTTATCTATAAAAAGATTATTGTATCCGTACTATATCTAAGAGTTCTACAGAATTTAAATTAATCCCTAAAATCTCTCTAATTCTCTACACATCTATATATAATATAAAACAGTAACGATGGAACTGAGGTGTCACTTCCTCCTTTTTTAGTGATAAAAAATTTAATATATTAATTTTAATTTTATTATATATATTTATCTATAAAAAGATTATTTTATCCGTACTATATCTAAGAGTTCTACAAAATTTAAATTAATCCCTAAAATCTCTCTAATTCTCTACACATCTATATATAATATAAAACAGTAACGATGGAACTGAGGTGTCACTTCCTCCTTTTTTAGTGATAAAAAATTTAATATATTAATTTTAATTTTATTATGTATATTTATCTATAAAAAGATTATTTTATCCCATATATCTAAGAGTACTACAGAATTTAAATTAATCCCTAAAATCTCTCTAATTCTCTACATATCTATATATAATATAAAACAGTAACGATAGAACTGAGGTGTTACTTCCTCCTTTTTTACTCATAAAAAATTTAATATATTAATTTTAATTTTATTATATATATTTATCTATAAAAAGATTATTGTATCCGTACTATATCTAAGAGTTCTACAGAATTTAAATTAATCCCTAAAATCTCTCTAATTCTCTACACATCTATATCTATATATAATATAAAACAGTAACGATCTAACTGAGGTGTCACTTCCTCCTTTTTTAGTGATAAAAAATTTAATATATTAATTTTAATTTTATTATATTTATCTATAAAAAGATTATTGTATCCGTACTATATCTAAGAGTTCTACAGAATTTAAATTAATCCCTAAAATCTCTCTAATTCTTTACACATCTATATATAATATAAAACAGTGACGATGGAACTGAGGTGTCACTTCCTCCTTTTTTAGTGATAAAAAATTTAATATATTAATTTTAATTTTATTATATATATTTATCTATAAAAAGATTATTGTATCCGTACTATATCTAAGAGTTCTACAGAATTTAAATTAATCCCTAAAATCTCTCTAATTCTCTACACATCTATATCTATATATAATATAAAACAATAACGATGGAACTGAGGTGTCACTTCCTCCTTTTTTAGTGATAAAAAATTTAATATATTAATTTTAATTTTATTATGTATATTTATCTATAAAAAGATTATTTTATCTCATATATCTAAGAGTACTACAGAATTTAAATTAATCCCTAAAATCTCTCTAATTCTCTACATATCTATATATATAATATAAAACAGTAACGATGGAACTGAGGTGTCACTTCCTCCTTTTTTACTGATAAAAAATATAATATAATATATAATATATTAGTTTTTATTTTATTATTATATTTATCTATAAAAATATTATTTAAAGTAAATGTGAAAATCAAATAATAATATTTAATTTATATAACACATTTATGTCATTAATTGTAATTATTAGATTGTATTTTTATTAATATTTATATATTAAGATGAATCCGTGCATCGCACGGGCCAAAAACTAGTTAATTAAATTGAATCACTAACATAAATAAATATCTAATTAGATTAGGATTATCATTTATTTATTTATATTAAAATATAGATAAAAATAATAATAATATTTATTTATTTATCTATTAGTAAACCTATTTGGAATAAGATTCTAATTAAGTCATTAAACCTAATGTGATTAGGGTTAATATTTGAAAGACTATAAATAGTCCCCATACCTATGAATTTCGGTGATGGCATATTCAAGAGGCTAAGAATTTCTTCTGACTTCATCTCGTCTTAATTACTCTTTCGTTTACTCTCTCTTTGATCTTGTGTCGATTCCTTTAGAGGCAATCAATTTAGATTGCTATTCATTGGTTGATTACTAATCGTTTTATTTTCTGTTGTTATTATTGTTTGTGATATACGGATTAGAAGTTGTGGGCACTTTGTTTGCAATGGTAGATTCATCTTCAGAACATGTACACTTGTTTAATCCCTCTTTATATGAAATAACGATTAACGGATATTGAGAAAAGGGAAATAAACAAAATAGATAAAATTTTATATTTCTGTTGCGCCTAGACTTGTCTAATTTCCTTTAGAGGCTAGTTTGGTAAGTGCCAAAAAGGAGCTGGAGGCCGAACGAAAGGAGTTGGACCGCTCGGAAGAGCTGTGTGGCAGTCGCGCCTTCTACTACGGTGAACGTACCATACCGGCCATAAGGAGGGATTATCCCGACTTTGGTTTTGAAGACCCCAAGATGAAGGTCCCATCTGTGGTGAAGGCGGAGAGATACAACAAGATGGATGATGCTCGTGGATTCATCTTTAGACAAATCGTATCGGAGCTAAAAGGTGGCGTATCTGAAATATTAAGCCTGTCATAGATTTGGATGCTGAACCCGAGCAGGTTTAGGGTATGCCCAAAGATGACCACCTATCTCAGAACGTACAAGGGGGTTCTGAGTGTGCAAACCCACCTGAGAACCTATAAGAGGTTTCTAGGAAGGTTGGCCTATCTCAGAACCTACAATATCGTGTGGTGGGGGCGGACGTAGTTGACTTGTAATTATTTGTAATAGTTTCTTTGTAGGAGAAAAAGACTTTGTATTCCTGGATGATCACATTTTGATAAAATGTAATTCCTTTTATTCTCTGAACTTGTTTATCTTTATTTTGCAAGTATGTCTTTTAGGAAAGTTTTGGGATAGGTGGCCAGCCATACCATAATGTGTGCTTTTTTAAGAAAGAAAGCATGAAACTTTAGAAGGTTATTTAGAAAGATAGTTTTATTTCCTTAAGGAAATTAAACTGCCTTACGTGGCGATCAGTCTTTTCCTATCTTTGAGGTAACTGATCCGCCAGTGGGACTTTTCATTCTCCTATATTTGAGGAGAAAGTTAGGGTGCAATTCTCTCATTTGAGGTAACTTGACCCGTCCTAGTGGCAATCAATCTTTTCCTACCTTTGAGGTAACTGATCCACCGGTGGGATTTTTCATTATCCTATTTTTGAGGAGAGAGTTGGTACCCATAGAGGCGATTTGGACCCGTCAAAGGGTTGTGTTGATCCTTCGAATTGAAAAGATCACGAACAATATCTATATCCCATCGTTTCTCACCCAAAACAAAGAGAGAACTGAAAGGAGTAGCAATAATAGGATCTTGCAACACAGAAGTTGGGACTCCAAGAGGAGCTTCTAACAGCCAAAGATCATGTCTGATACGCAACTTATTACCATTACCATTTCTTATGTGACAACCTTGAAGAATGACGTCATTTGCCTCAAGAATACTACTCCAAACAAAACATGCACTATGACCTCTAGTGGCTTTTAAGGAAGACCCATGCTTAAAGTACATAGCTTTAAATATGGGAGAAGCCAGAGAATTTGGTACGGTGATAAACTACCAACCCTGTTTCCTGAGCATAGCCAAGTTAAACTCCATAAGTTTTTTGAACACCTAACTGCCAGCAAATTTAGGTATGCTTAAACAATCACACCGCAACCAAAGAATACCCCGACCCCATTTACACCACCAAAAATCATTGAACATATGTTCAAGATCTTGACAAAAACTCAATGGTAGTAAAAAACCATTCATCGCATAAATTGGAATCGCCTGGGCAACAGTTTTCAACAATATTTCCTTACCTGCACGAGATATGATTTTGGAATGCCAGAACTAAAGACGATTCCAAGTTCTATCCTTAATCAAATTTAAGATCTCTCATTTATTTCGACCAACCATTGATGGCAACCCCAAATAACTTCCTTGGTTATGAGTTTCCCGAACCCCTAACCCGTGACATATCTGTTGTAGAGTATCAGCCCTATGTTCTGGCTGAAAAACACCGCTGATTTCTGTAGATTTACCACTTGACCGGACCCCAATTCATATTCTTAAAGCACTTGTTCAACCACCTCACTTTGACCTACCTTAGCTTGAAAAAAGAGGTATCAATCATCGGCAAAAAAGAGGTGGCTGACAAACGGAGCACCCCGAGCAATCTTATAATCATGCCACAAGTTTTAAGACTCTTTTGCTCGTATATACGCACTTTGTAACCCCCGTTCCGGGGCACATTGAAAACACATAGAAAACCAAACAATTATCATAATTAAGCATAAACACCAACATAACTACATAAAGGCTCTCCATTTATTTCCGTCTATCAAAATCCCATAACCAAAAGGTTAAATAACCAACCAAATAATTTAATCCATCAACAATATTCACTTAAATTTAAGCAATAATCCAAACCAATAATATAATAAATCTTAATAAATGTCTACAAAATTGTTAATGGCAATGAGACGCTTATGCTTGCCAGCCTGAACGCAAGGTAACCCTGAAAATCTAGCAAATAGGAGAACCTCTGAACCTAGCCTGAAAAATATGGCAAGGAGTGAGCTGCCTACTCAATAAACATAGCTACAAATATTTATACATATACATATATAAATACACAGTAATTTTCACCTGGTCAGTGGCGGACCAAGTGAATTTGGCCAGTCATCGTTAGATTTGATCTTATTAAAAATCCTATGGTGGAGATTAAAATCATCGTAAGGCTTAGATTCACACCTCTAAAATCTAATGGTGACTGATCAAATGCACTTGGTCAGTCACTGACCAAGTGAAAACCACCGATAAATACATATCATTCACACCTATTATATTTAATCAGATAACATAACTAACATACTCTTGACTATAAATAATATCCTAAAGTTAATATATTTATTTTTAAGGGTCCTAGCTAAACCTAAGTGAAATATGTCCAATGGTCTCATGGTTAACAATATTCAATCGTAGGTATACGCTATCGCCCTTAGTTTCAGGACACATATCCTTTTAACCTTATAATAATTATCCAAATAATATGGTACTGCGATCACCCCCAGTTTCAAGACACAGTACAAATTCAATTAGAGTAAAATAACACCCTACCTAGGTGCCTGTGATCACAATATCAACAAACCTCCAGACCATTGTACCTACCCACTCAAGCTAGGTAATTCAGTGAGATTTTAAAATGAGACGTATTGTTATTCTACCATAGACAATCACGTTGTAAAATAATTACTTCAACATATGATCAAAATAATATGTATCATCTGCGAATTTAAGCACAACCATATCCAAATTTCAGACATCTATATATCCCCTCGTTGTGTAATCTATGACTTTAAATTTGATTCCATCCAACTAAATAATAATTATTCATCACCATCTGATCAGCCAAGACAAAAAAAAACAACTCAAATATAATCATCATTGTAATTAGCAGGTTTTTCCAAAACATCATAACTATATAAATAATTTCCTTTTCTTGGAACACATTATACACATATAATAATCCATAGCATGGTTTTATCTTCACACCATACATATATATTTCTTTGAACATTTCATATATAGATATAAACATATAAATATTAATAATTATGATTACCTCTCGTTCCAAGTTAATCAAACTGTTCGAGTTCTTGTTCACCCGTTTCTTCCTGTCCTATAAATATAAAAATGCATTCCTATATTTAATTCGTGTTTAAGAAAAATGATAGGTATGTAATGTATGTTCGGAAAGTTCCTAACCCATCCCCACGATATCAATTAAAGTTTCAGCTCAATCTAATTAATCAATAACCATCTACTTAAATCTAAAATTCTAACCCTTTAAAAATTCAATCATCATAGAAGACTAATAATTTAGAAAAACCATCATATATATTAGAACCTATACTGGGCTAAAATTCTGGTTGAAAAACACTCACCGGAGTCTCGCCGGAACGCGATGGTCGGTTGCCGGAATTCCATTAGACTTGTCGGAAATGCGAACCGAGACTACCACGAAATAGCCAACGTTCAGAGGAATCCAAAAATACACTCCTTTCACTACTAAAATCGCCTAAAAGATCGGGATCTAACACTTTTTCGGTGAAAATACCCGCTCCAGTCTCCACACTTTTCGATTAGAAAAATATCAATAGTGGTTACAGTTCTACCCTCTTTAAAAGAAATTTTGGCCTCGAAATTTACATACCAGTATGTGCAAATAGATACGGATATTGTTCCATTATGTTTTCTTCCAGCTCCCATGTTGCTTCTCTGAGCGACTTATTGTGACTCCATCTTACTCGTACCATAGGCATTTCTTGCCTCCTCAGCTTCCGTATTTGTCTCTCTAAAATTTCTACTGGCTTTTCATTGACTGTCAGGTTTTTATTTACAACCTCAATCTCTGGCTCAGGAATCATATGGCTCGGGTCCGACTCATATCTCCTCGATACGGATACATGGAACACATTGTGAATCTAAGATAGTTCACTTGGAAGGTCTAACCTATATGCTAATGGTCTGATCAGTTCAATAATTTCATAAGGTCCAATGAACCTTGGATTCAGTTTTCCCCGTCTGCCAAAATGTACTATCCCCTTCCATGGAGATACTTTCAGAAGCACTTTGTCCCCAACTTCATACTCCATTTCTCTCCTGTGTTGATCTACATAAGTCTTTTGTCGTTCTTGAGCTACTTTAAGGCATTTCTTCACCATATTTATCTTCTCTGCTATTTCCTGAACTAACTCAGGTCCTTCTAACTGTCTCATACCCTCAACATCCCAGCAAACTGGACTTCTACAAGGTCTCCATAAAGTGCTTCATATGGTGCCATACCAATACTACTATGGAAGCTATTATTATAAGCAAATTGAATCAACGGCAACTACATGTCCCAATCTCCCTGAAAATTAAGTACACACGCTCGCATCATATCCTCCAAAGTTTGAATGGTCCTCTTAGACTGCCCATCCGTTTGAGGATGAAAAGCAGTACTAAAATTTAGCTTTGTTCCCATAGCTAACTATAAACTACCCCAAAATCTAGAGGTAAATCAGGGATCTCTGTCTGACACAATAGAGATGGGTATACCATGTAGCCTCACTATCTCAGCTACGCACATCTTGGCGAATTTGTCCATTGGATCAGTCTTTTGCATCAGTATGAAATGAGCAGACTTTGTCAATCGGTCCACAATCACCCAGATACTATCGTGCTTCCTTTTAGTCTTCGGTAAGCCAACTACAAAGTCCATAGTAATCCGTTCCCACTTCCATTCTGGAATAGCTAAAGGCTTCAACTTTCTAGCAGGAGCTTGGTGTTCAATCTTGACTTATTAATAAGTCAGACATTAGGAAACAAATTCTGCCACATCTTTCTTTAAGGCAGGCCACCAATAATAGGATCTTATCTTATACATCTTAGTCATACCAGGATGCATAACATAAGGAGAATTGTGTCCTTCCTTCATTATCTCTAGTCTCAAATTATCCACATCTTGGACACAAATTCGGTTTCCCGTCACCATTAATCCATTTTCCTGAACTGTAATGCCTGGTTTCTTGCCTTGTTTCACTCTTTCATACATTCTCTGTAAGAAGGAATCTTGCATCTGTGCCAATCTAATTCTCTCCTTCAAGTTTGATTTCAGTTGTACGGTAGCCATAAGTCCAGTCACCTCATCGACTCTCAGTTGACCATCCATAGATCTTCTTTCCTGTAAAGGATTCATTTCCTATATTTTTGGATTCCTCTGAACGTTGGCTATTACGTGATAGTCTCGGTTCGCATTTTCGACAACTCTAATGGAATTTCGGCAACCGACCATTGCGTTCCGACGAGACTCCGGTGAGCGTTTTTCAACCGAGATTTTACCCCAGTATAGGTTCTAATATATATGATGGTTTTTCTAAATTATTAGTCTTCTATGATGATTGGATTTTTAAAGGGTTAGAATTTTAGATTTAAGTAGATGGTTATTGATTGATTAGATTGAGCTGGAACTTTAATTGATATCGTGGTTAAGAGCTTTCTGAACATACATTACATATCTATCATTTTTCTTAAACACAAATTAATTATAGGAATGCATTTTTATATTTATAGGAGAGGAAGAAACAGGTGAACAAGAACTTGAACAGTTTGATTAACTTGAAATGAGAGATAATCATAATTATTAATATTTATATGTTTATATATATCTATATATGAATTGTTCAAAGAAATATATATATGTATGGTGTGAAGATAAAACCATGCTATGGATTATTATATGTGTATAATGTGTTCCAGGAAAAGGAAATTATTTATATATTTATGATGTTTTGGAAAAACCTGCTACTTACAATGTTGATTATATTTGAGTTGTTTTTGGTCTTGGCTGATCAGATAGTGATGAATAATTATTATTTAGTTGGATGGAATTAAATTTAAAGTCATAGATTACGCAATGAGGGGATATATAAATGTCTGAAATTTGGATATGGTTGTGCTTAAATTCGCAGATAATACATATTATTTTGATCATATGTTGAAGTAATTATTTTACAAGGTGATTGTCTATGGTAGAATAACAATAAGTCTCATTTTAAAATCTCATTGAATTAGCTAGCTTAAATGGGTAGGTACAATGGTCTAGAGGTTTGTTGATATTGTGATCACATGCACCTGTGTAGGGTGTTATTTTACTCTAATTGAATTTGTACCATGTCTTGAAACTGGGGGCGATAGCAGTACCGTATTATTTAGATAATTATTATAAGGCTAAAAGGATATGTGTCCTGAAACTGAGGGCGATAGCGTATACCTACGATTGAATATTGTTAACCATGAGACCATTGGACATATTTCACTTAGGTTTAGCTAGGGCCCTTAAAAAATAAATATATTAACTTTAGGGTATTATTTATAGTCAAGAGTCTGGTTTGTTATGTTATCTGATTAAATATAATAGGTGTGAATGATATGTATTTATATATGTATATGTATAAATATTTGTAGTTATGCTTATTGAGTAGGCAGCTCACCCCTTGCCATATTTTTCAAGCTAGGTTCAGAGGTTCTCCTATTTGCTAGATTTTCAAGGCTACCCTGCGTTTAGGTTGGCAAGCATAAGCGTCTCATTCCCATTAGCAATTTTGTAGACATTCATTAAGATTTATTATATTATTGGTTTAGATTATTGTTTGAATTTAAGTGAATATTGTTGATGGATTAAATTATTTGGTTGGTTATTTAACCTTTTGGTTATGAGAATTTGATAGACGGAAATAAATGGAGAGCCTTTATGTAGTTATGTTGGTTTTTATGCTTAATTATGATAATTGTTTGGTTTCCTATGTGTTTTCAATGTGCCCCGGGATGGGGGTTACATTTAATAGTATCAGAGTGTCAGTTTTACGATTCCTAGGGAGTATTGGAGGTGGTATGACATTCGTAGGATTTAGAACCTGCCATAAACATGCATACTATGACATGATACTTAATATTATTGTTTTCACATTTCAGAATCATGATCTAGTGGGAATGAGAATGTTGGCCAAACATCTAGCGAAGGGTGTGTAGGTTAGAATGCACCCATTAGGCTAGGTGGAAACTCTTCATTAGGCGTACCTAACTTTACACTAACAATGTGTTGTCCTCTTAACAGACTCTAGCAAGTGCACTAGATACAAGTAATAAAGTGATAAGTAGAGTATCGTCTCCACAGGGATTGATGACCAAACTTTACAAGAAAACCCTTGTAGAACAGGGTGTTCGTGGTGTATGAATTCTTTAGTTGAGAAATGATTTGATCTGATTACTGAGAAATACTAAATACAAAGATTAAACCTTGGAAAGTGTGTTTTGGTTATGATAAAAAGAGAGAACAGGTGTAGACACCGAGTCGGAGGACCTGTGACGAAAACCTGCAAACAAAACGGTCGAAGCGGTTGATTTCGGAAGTTTTAAAACAAAAATATATAATAAGAAAAGAAAAATTAATGTGAGTCGCGGTCGTTAAGTGGACGGCTTGCGAGTGCTCAGCGACATGGTGCGAGCGCCTAGCGGCAGCCGACGCGTGTCCGACGACAGTTGGACGCGCGCCCGGCAGCGCGGGGCACACGCTCGATGTCCGTTGGGCGCGCATGCCCGGCAGCGCGGAGCGCGCGTTCGACGACCGTGGGGCGCGCACGCCCGATAGCGCGGGTGCACGCCCGATGACCGCTGGGCGGGCGCGCCCGGCAGCCGCTGGGCGAGCGCCCAGCGACATTGGGCGGACGCCCGACGATTGTCGGGCGAACGCCCAACGTCAGTTGGGCGCATGCGCCCAACTGAAGTTGGGCGTACGCCCAACAATAGTTGGGCGTTCGCCCAACCATGTTGGGCGTTCACCCAACTAGCTTGGGCGTTCGCCCAACTGACTTTGGGCGACGCCCAATTTTCTTCGGGCGTCGCCCAAAGTTCCGGGGATCCGTTTGCCTATATAAGGCACGGATCCCTATGCATTTAGGGGAGGACTTTTGGGGAGGAGCTTCTCACTCTAAACATTTTTAGAGAGAGAAAATCTTTTTTTTTGGGAAAAAACATTTTCTTTTCCTAAAAATTCCAAATTTCCTAAAAGTTAAAATTTTACCAAAAACACAAAAACACCGGAAAAGCACGATTTGTGGAATCAACAGACTTCAACCGTCAATACCGAACTTGAGGTATTATCCGAGGACTAGACTCGTTTTATTTATTTCATTTATTTTATCTTCTTTATTTATCTTTATGTTATAATTTTATTTATTTAGTTATTCATTTATTTATCGCGTTTTATTTAATTCTTCGTATTTATTCATCCCGTGTTAAATAAAAATTCGGTTTAGTTTTGAAATAAAAAAACCTCGTTTTAATATCCCAATACGAACCGTGATCCGATTAAAAGGTAGTTCGGGTATTAAAAACGTTGTAATTATAAGTTTTGAAAAGACATTTCCGAATAACGTTTTAAAATAAAAACGTCGTTTTAGGAAACTCCGTTATAGACTATGATCCATTTTTGGTAGTTCGGAGATCCGAAACGATTGAATTAGATTTAATTTAAAGCTTTTGAACGAATCTGGAAAGTTTTGGAGTGCTGCTGTAATTCTGCCTTTTCTGTCACTAACAGCAGATTGGCGACGGATTTTCCGGGTAATCTGCTGGAAACCGAAAATCACCATTTTTACCCTCCTTTCCCCACTTTTTGACATTTCTACTTGTATATATATGTATATTATTGTGTAATATGTTTATAAAAATTATTTTTTTTATCCTATAACTATTTATTATGTACTATATATTTATTTATTTCATGTTGAAATTTAATTCGTTTGGATTTAATGTTATAAAGTAGTATATATGTATATATATAGTTTTTTGGCATTTGAATTATATTAGCTATCATTGGGTAAAACTATTTTGGAAATTAAATGTTATTCTTCCCATTTATAAACTTGGTTCATTGTTTTTACATATTTTGAATTAGAATAAAAAGGTATTATATTTAGTATTCTTTTTCACTTTCTTTGTTATATCATATAATATTTCTTACTTATTTTCATCTATAGATATATCCCTATTTTTAGATAAAACTATGTATATATGTATTTCTATTTTATTCTTGTATATATATACATATTCCAAATGTGTTTTACTTGGTGAATTTTGGTTTAATTGGTTTATTGTTGTAATTATGATAATGTTAAAGGTTAATTGAGTGAAAAAGGGGAAATTAAATCACAAAAAGAGAGTTTAAGTTGTTTTGTTTAAATTAAAGCTTTTCTAGACGTTCCTAAAGTGTAAATAACGTTTTCTTGACATTTTTAAACCATTTCTTAAAACGTCACGTTTTAAAACCTTAATTCGTTCCAACGACGGATTAGGCGAACCTTGTAATTAAAATAGCTTTTCATTATAAATAATAGAGTTTTGAATCGTTTTCTTAAATGATTTGTACAAAATAAATTGACTTGTATGCCTAACCACGTTTTCGGGTTAAAATTCTTTATTCCACGTCTTCAAACGCTCGAGTCGTTCCAACGGCGGTTCGAGTAGAGGCCACATAAATTAACGGGGTTTTGAAACGTACCTAAATCGTTCCAACGGCGATTAAGGTACGAACCATGTAAATAAACTCGTTTTCGGGAAGTGAGTTTAGTGTAGAGTTAACATATGAATCGAGGCATAAGACACACTGTAAATAAATTAATTCTCCCTTCTCCCCCTCTCTCCTTTATAAATTTATGCAAAATGGGTGATTCTTTACCAAAGTGGCTTTCAATAATATATGCTCAAAACGGTTTTCAAAACGAGAAAGAAAAGGTTTCAAATGAATTTTAAACTTAAAGAGATATGCGATTAGTCCGTTATCGCCTAACACGCTGAGTAGGAGGCCGGTGGTTCATAACCGGGCGATGTCGGGGTGCCTAGTAGCCTTTCTCCGGAAAGGAGCTAGCCTTATCGGCTCGTACCTAAGTTTCCCGAACCCTCACCGGTCTCCCGCAAGGGATCGGTGTTCATTTTCCCATTCGTGGGTGGCGACTCTTCCATACTCCGAGCTCCGGTCCTACCGAGCAGCTTGATTCCACGATTGGTTGCTTTCGACGCCAATCACCGCTTATGTCGCCATGAGGTGTCCACCCCCCGGTCCGCCCGGGAGATTAGGCCGCGACACCTCGTCTAACAAGTGGCGACTCTACTGGGGAAGCGAGAAATTTGATTCCGGAAGGCGTGTATTAAGCCCTTAACGGGGACGGATCGTATTATTTCTTTTCGTATGCATTCATGTGCATTATTGCAAACCTTTTGGGTAATTTCCGCGAAACCTCTAGCGAGAGTCCATTCGTCGCTCGAAAGAGGCTAGTGTAAGTTCCCCCTTACAGTAAGGCGAGAAAGGGTCCCCATCCATTCGTTAGGGGCGAATTTGTGCGGTCCTGTGAGGTCTCGCGATCAGCCGTGTCAGCATATAGTAGCCTTAGAAGTTGCCATAGGATTACCCGTTACTATTTTTGATGTGATAAATGAATCAGTTCGTGTTTTCAAATTGCCATGATACGTGTCTAATCCTAAAATATGTAAAGAAGATGAAACGATACGTTAATATATACTCTTAAACCGATGTACAAACTACCCCGAAACATCGAAACGATTCGAACTAAAGACGACTTAGTCATCTCGTATAAATGAACTTGTGCGACCCGCCTGGTCCCTTTCCGTGTCCCGAAGAAGGCACATGTTCAGGAAATATGTTGTGACGTAAGCACGTATTAGTATGAATTGGTTTGGTATTAAGGATAGTTATATCTCGATTCAAAAGACTATATTAACGGTAGTCGTTATTCACATTCTTTAAATAGGTTGGGATAAAACGAGATTATGACAAAACGAAAACGAAGAATATTTCTGTTTTGAATGACCCCGTTGTAACGTAAAGAGTTTCGCAAACGTGGCCCGTCCCTTCCGAATAAAAGACGAGCTCTTACGTTATGCCTTGTGTCGTTCTTAAGAGAAATGGACGTGTCCGCAAAAGTGACTAAGAGAATAAAAGAAAAGCAAAATAGACAAACGACCAAAGTCATTCTGTATCTACGATATATATCCATCCCGAGGGTAGTTAAAGAAAATGAACCAATATCGTTAAATACGTGTCTCGAACGGGTATATACGCCGCTTAAAAATCACGAAGCCGAATTAAACCAAACCGCATAATTGCGCCATATGGACGAGACTGTGGATTTGACTAATGGCTCGATCATTTCGACCGTTACCAAAACTACAAGAAATATGGCCCGATATGCACGTTTGCTTAAACTCGTGCCTAAATGAAAAAGAACGGTAATATCCCTGCTTCGAATAAGCATGCGATTCAACGAAACGTTGATTTTCTATAACCACGCTAGGATGGTATATCCCGTAGATTGAAAGAAATAAAAGTTGTTAATAGCCAAAAGATTATCGTGCGCTCAAATAAGACTCGTCGTCTTTTTACGTAGCCACAAACGAGCAAACGAATTCTTAACGCTAAAAAACAAACACGTTACGCGATGAGTCTGTTCCTTAAAATAAAAAGTGCTTTCATCACTGAATGAACACGTGGTTACGTCTCTCGATAGATCCAAA
The DNA here is from genome assembly GCF_963576675.1 of Euphorbia lathyris. Taxonomy (NCBI): domain Eukaryota; kingdom Viridiplantae; phylum Streptophyta; class Magnoliopsida; order Malpighiales; family Euphorbiaceae; genus Euphorbia; species Euphorbia lathyris. Next base: position 48,213,236 of record NC_088918.1, read on the forward strand.
AGATCCCGTCGTAATCCAAAAATCGAGACACAAACCCACGCGAATAAAAAGGAACGAGTCATTGTCAATAACGAACGATTGAACCAGAAGAATAACTCGTACCACGTCTAAGTCCGAGATACGCTCAAAAGGGAGTCAAAACCCGAACTAATGCGTCTCGCAAAATGACAAAAGACGGGTTATTCCGATAGGACAATCCATTTGGTCGATATCTTAGTCACTGAACGCTGATACGTTAAAACGAACTGTATTGTCTGATGAATGATTTACTTTTCCGCAATAATCGATGGCATCACGCGTCCCCTGGACCGCAATGTGAGCCCCAAACCAAAATCCTAGGAAAGAGACTTGGACCATCGAGTGTGTGGAGGAATAAGGGTGGAAGAGAGATGTTGTGATACGTGTAATTAGACTAACGTTTGTTCTTCTTATCTTATATATCCGTAAATAAATAAACGCACACACCACAAATCATGCATATAAAATCATGCATACATACTAATGGATACCGTTCGCGCAGGCTTCATCATTAAGTGGTTGTGGTTTCGCGAGAGTAACTGGCTAGTCAGGCAGTTTGACCAGTTACAGATTGACAGTTCTGAATCGGCAATTGTGGCTTCTGATTCGTCTTCATCCGGGTATACTCATTCTTCCGTCAGCATGTCTGCGACCGATGAAAAAGTGGCCGGGTTGGAAAACTCTGTGAACAACATTAATGAGCAGTTGGCCGCGATAGTGGCCCAGATAGCTAAGTTGGCCATGAAGGATGACAAGAGTGGCAGTAAGCACGCTGAGAATGAGGTGAACGATGGACCTCGCTTTGGGAATGAGGATGACTATCAGGATTATATCCGGAAACAGCTGGAGAAAGAGAAAGCTAAGGAGGAGGAGTGGAAGCAACACATCACTCAGGAGGTGCAGGATCTACGTGGGGGAAGTTTCGGGAGTCAGGACTTTTATAACTTGAAGAATTGTTTATCGGCAACGGCTTTGCCTTTGAAATTCCGGCTCCCTGACATGAAAAAGTTCGATGGAACTGGAGATCCCACTGCCCACATGAATCAGTATGTTGCTGTAATGAAGCACACGATCCTAACTGAGGATCAAGCCCTGGGGCTGTTTAACACCTATCTTGAGGGGGCTACCCTCACATGGTTTCACGCATTGCCGATGGTGACGAAGAGGGATTGGAAAGAGTTAGCGAAGTCATTCATCGCACAGTATAGCTTCAACACCATACTTGAGGTCACTTTGAAGGAGCTTGAGAGCACTAAGCAGTAGACGGGGGAATCTTTTTCCGATTTTGTAAGAAGGTGGAGGGCCAAGGTCGCGGTTATGAAGCAGAAGCCGCTTGAGCAGGATCAGATCCGAATGGTAGTCGGTAACACATTGCCGTATATTAAGAATGAGCTGCGGTACATGCCTTTTACCGATTTCAACCAAATGTATAGCTGCGCCTTGACAGTTGAGGGGGACGGAGAACCAAAGAAAGCTTATACCAAGTGGACAAAGTCTGGATATAGTGCCGAAGGGCCAAGTGCGAGTGCAGAATCTGCAGCTGTGAAAGTGCTTGATCTTAATGTTATCGAAAAGAGGCAGTTCGCCAAATTTGATCAGACCTACGCAAAAGCTTTCGAACGATTGCAGAAAAAGGGGTTGCTGAAAGCTCTTACTCTTTATAACAAAGTTCCACCTTCCCCGCAGATACAAGCTAGGGGATACTGCGAATTCCACAGCAGTTATGGGCATACTATTGAGAACTGTGAGAGGTTGAAGCACGAGATCCAAGATTTGATTGAGGAAAAGAAGATAGCTGATCCTTCGTCAGCGAACCCTTCCACTAGGCGTAATCCATTGCCTAATCATAGGGTGAGCATGATCGGAGTCGGTCTGAAAGAAAGTGTAGTGATGGAACCCTTCGAGGAAGGCGAAGAGGAGTTGTTGGACTCCGACGAAAAGAGCAATGTAGGAAATGGTTTATATGTGTCCTTCCTTGGTGAAGAACCGGAAGGCGAACCGATGGATGAAGGGTTGGACGGTGGAGCACCGTATGATAAAGATAGCGCCGAAGAGACCGGGGAAGGGTCGTCTCGGACTATTGTGCCAGAATTGGGTCTGTTTAGTGGAGGGGAGAATCCCGAGGTGCACTTGCATGAATATATGCGCGATAGGTTTGTTGAATCCTTCGGGGTGGATGAGATTGCTCAGTGGTTCCACCATTCGCTGATAGGCGAGCCTTTGGGATGGTTCCACTCATTACCCGATTCTTGCAAGCATGATTGGGATCGATTATCAGATTTATTTCTAGAAAAGTACCAAAGGGTTGAGGACAGGACTGTAGAGCGCTTCGCGATGCAGATCAGACTTATCAAGCGTCCGCTACCGAGGGTCAGTAAGTATAATGGCAACAAGGATCCGATGGAACATCTTCACTTCTACTTGTCGGCCATGGGGCCTTTGGGTTTTAATGAAGGAGAGATCACCAGCTTGTTTTGTAATTCACTGATGGGTGAGCCGTTGATGTGGTATATGTCACTTCCGATGCATGTCAAGACCGATTGGGCGGCAATGACAAAGAGGTTTATCAAAGAGTACACAATATGGATGCTTGCGGATTAAACCCCGGACTCGCCCTCTTATGAAACACCCGAGGCAGTATTGGCAATGCCTAGGTATGGTGGATACCAAGATCCTGTTGAGCATGCGAGGTTATTCCACAACCATATGTATGACGCCGGGTTCCCGCAATGTGAATTACATGAACATTTCCCGGAAACCCTAATGGGAGAAGCCTTGTTGTGGCACCAGGGCCTATCAGAGGAGGAAATGGGTCATTGGATACCTCTTAGGAACGCTTTTGTGGCGAGATATGAGATGTATGTTCCATGGACGGGATCCCTGGAGGATCTAGATAGGATCAGGCAATTCCCCGAGGAACCATTCGTGGATTATGCTAGGAGGTGGAGGCACCGCTATGAGCAGTGTCATGGAACGATGAGTGATAAGGTGCAGCTCATGTGCATACAGAGAGGTGCAATTCCGTTGGCGGCAAGAAGGATGAGTAGAGTGTCCCTCGGGGATTATGATGATTTGATAGGCTGGGCTTTGTATGGATCAGCGGATCCCTTCTATTTGAATCCGAACGTCCCTCACGTAATGGATCTAATGATTGTGGACATTTGGGAAAGTTCTTCGGACGAGGAGGATGCTCATCGGAGAATTCCTATCAATATTTGGGATGAATCTGATGATGAGCCGGAAATCGCCGTCATGACAAGATCAGGTCAAGTGGCCGAGGGAAAGGCACCTATGGATGAGACTGAGATAGGGGAAGGATCGGCTCCTAAGCCAGATGACCAAGTCCTCGAGCAGTTGAAGAAAACACAAGCTAAGTCTACGGTGTGGGAAGTCCTATGCCATTCCAAGTACCACCATGAAAATCTGATGAAAGAACTGCAGAATTTGGTTATTTTTACCGATACTGAGCCGGCAGCGTTAGTGGGGGCAATTATGGCTCGAAAGAAAACCGAAATCACGTTTATTGACGAGGATCTCCCAGAAGAGGGGAAGGCTCACAACAAGCCTTTGTACATCCGAGCTGAGATTAACGGGAAGAAGACTAGCTGTGTGATGGTCGATGATGGATCGGCCATTAATGTTTGCCCGCTGAAACTCTTGTCTAAGTTGGGAATAGAAAGAGGAGACCTGACGGCCTCGGAAACTGTGATCAGGGCTTATGATGATAGTCGTAGGCACATCGAAGGAGTTTTTAAGGCCAAGCTGAAAGTGGGGCCGCATGAGGAAGAAACAGAGTTCACGGTGCTGGATATCCCGGTAACCTTTGCTGTATTGTTGGGACGCCCATAGTTCCACAAGTTGGGAGGTGTGCCCTCCACGCTCCATCAAATGATCAAATTCCCCTTCGGGGAGGAGGTAGTGACGATCAGAGCGGAAAAATTAAGCTCGGTGGCGGCATTGGGGATTGAGCCTCAGCTTTTCTCCGGATTCCAAGTTTCTGGGATCTACGAGTCTAGCATGACCTCCGATGTGGTGAAAATGATGAAAGGAGGCTTCATCCCTGGTATGGGTTTGGGAGCACACCATCAAGGGTTGCCAGAATTTCCGGACTTCAAGAGTCAGAAAACCCAGAGGGGTTTAGGATATGAGCAGGGAGGTCCGTCCAACGCAAGTAATGAAGGAAAAGTGGGCCTAAGGAAGTATTTCGTGAATGAGGGGCACGAAAAGGTTTATTCGGGGACTCCCGAGTCATGGACTAGCACCGAAAGAAAGATTCTGCCAGGTTTTGAGATCTTCAATGATGTCACCGACTGGGGCAAAGGAAAGGCAAACTGCTTTGTCGAGGAGATCATGATGTTAGATTTGAATGCCGAGGAGCAGGTCATCACTATTGAAGCAACTGCGGGAGCGGTGGACGAGCCCAGTACCTCCAAAGCTTATGAGAAACCCGAGAACCCTGATGATGAAAATTGTATTACTGCTTTATTTGAATCCGATGATGTACTCGCCAACACTATCAATGAAATGAATTCTGATTTTGCTTACTTGCTTGATGTTGATCGTGATCATTCCATGCATTCTCATTCATATAACATGCCTACATTTGAAATCAATACAATAGAAATGTCAACTTTCAATCTTGGCACGGATGAAAATCCTAAACTTATACAAATTGCTCAAGAATTAACTATTGAAGAGAGGAAAGAATTTGAGAGAATAATTAAAAAATACGAAATAGTGTTTGCTTGGACATACGAAGACATGCCAGGAATTGATCAATCAATCGTAACTCACCGTATTCCAACATACCCCGACGCGAAGCCCGTGAAGCAGAAACTCCTACGCATGAGACCGGAATGGGCAGATAAGATCAGAGAGGAAGTGAAGAAGCAGTTAGAGGCAGGGTTCATCGAAGTAATCGACTATCCCCCTTGGGTCGCAAATGTAGTGCCCATCGCAAAGAAGGACGGCAAAGTGAGAATGTGCGTCGATTATAGAGATCTTAACAAGGCGTGCCCTAAAGATGAATTCGCGTTGCCTCATATTGATGTGTTGATCGATAGTGCAGCATCAAGCATCTTACACACAAATGTGGATGGTTTCATGGGCTACATGCAAGTTCAGATGGCTGAGAAACACAAAGCGAAAACCTCGTTCACAACTGAGTGGGGAACATACTGCTATAGGGTGATGCCGTTTGGTTTGAAAAATGCCGGGGCAACTTACCAGTGAATGGCTACAGCACTGTTCCATGATATGATACACAAGTAAGTAGAAGTTTATGTGGATGACATGATGGTCAAGTCGGAGACAAGAGAGGGGCATTTCACTGCACTCGAGAAGTTTTTGGCCCAAATTGCAGAATTCAAGCTGAGGTTGAACCCGAAGAAGTGCTTCTTTGGCATTTCATCGGCGAAAATTTTAGGCTATGTGATCAGTAACAAGGGAATCGAGGTAGATCCCGACAAAGTGAAGGCCATACAAGAAATGCCGCCACCAAAGAATGAGAAAGAAGTGAGAGGATTTCTGGGGCAGGTCCAGTATATCAGTCGGTTCATAGCACGACTCACTGCGATCTGCGAGCCGATCTTTAAGCTACTACGGAAAGATCAACCCACGGTTTGGAATGATAAGTGCCAGCAAGCATTAGAGAGTGTTCGGAGCTATTTGGCTAATCCGCCAGTTCTGAGACCGCCTAAACTGGGAAAACCGCTTCTCCTCTATATGGCGATCGAGGAGCGATCTATTGGGGCAATGTTGGCCTAAGAAGGGGACACGGGCGTGGAGCACGCGGTATATTATCTGAGTAAGAAGTTCCTGGAGTACGAGCTTAAGAATAACATGATCGAAAAGACGTGCGTGGCAGTAGTATGGCTAACAAAGAAACTACGGCACTATTTTCAATCTTACAAAGTGATCATTATTTCCCGAATGGATCCCGTGAAGTATCTGTACCGAACTCCGTCTTTAACAGGGAAGCTAGCCCGATGGTTATTGCTTTTGTCCGAGTTTGATATTGAATACGTAACGAAGAAGGTTATCAAGGGGAGGGCCGTAGCAGAATTTCTGGCCAACCAACCCCTGAGCGCAGAAGAAGAAGAGATAAACTATGATTTCCCCGATGAGCACTTGAACGCAATAGAAGTCATACCATGGAAAATGTTCTTCGATGGAGCAGTTAATTCGAATGGAGCTGGAGTAGGGGTGCTACTTATCTCACCAGAGGGAGAAAGGATCCCGATGGCAAAGAAGCTATCCTTCCCTCTCACCAATAATATGGCCGAATATGAAGCATGCATCTATGGGTTGGAGTCATTAGCAGCACTAGGAGCATCATATGTCGAAATCTGGGGCGACTCAAAGCTAATCATCGAACAGGCACAAGGAAACTGGGAAGTGAGGGAAGAAAGGTTGCGTCCATACCTAGACCAGTTGGAGGGATTGACACTAAGATTCAATGAATGTCGTTTTTATCATATTCCTCGGGCACAGAACCAGGCAGCGGATGCTTTGGCCACTTTGGTGTCAGTTTGGGACAACCCTCGGAACCTGGCCTCGAAGCCTTTGGTATTGAAGAGGTCTCACAAACCATGCTATGAAGACGTAATGCTGTTGGGGGCAGATGAAAAACCTTGGTATTTCGATATCGTAAACTTCATGAAGAGTGGAACCTACCCGGCAGAATCAGAACTTAGAGATCAGGCTGTGATTAGAAGGTTAGCACAACAGTTCGTCATCCACAACGACTTGCTTTACAAAAGGCACACCAATGGTTTACAACTGAGGTGTTTGGATGCGGGAGAAGCCCAGGAAGCAATGGAGTCAGTACACTCAGGAATTTGCGGGGCCCATATGGGAGGAGCGGTGTTGGCAAAGAAAATCATAAGGCAAGGCTTCTATTGGCTCACCATGGAAAGAGATTGTAACGAATATGCGAAGAAATGCCATGATTGTCAAATCCACGGAGATTATAATCATTTACCGGCTATGGAACTGCACGTGTTAGCGCCCATTTGGCCGTTTGTAGCTTGGGGCATTGACATCATCGGTGAGGTGAGACCTAACGCGTCAAATGGACACAAATTCATCGCAGTTGCCATTGATTACTTCACCAAGTGGGTAGAGGCAGAGTCGTTCGGCAAGTTGGGGTCCAAGCAGATGAGGAAGTTCATCGAAAAACACTTAATCACCAGATTCGGAGTGCCTAATCACATAATCACAGATAACGGGGTCCAGTTTCAAGGGGAAGTGAGGAGTCTCTTCCGAGAGTACGGTATTGAACATCACAGATCTTCTCCGTATCGTCCGCAAACTAATGGCGCAGTTGAGGCAGCCAATAAGAACCTTAAAAGGATTCTCGTAAAGACAGTAGAATCGCATCGAAACTGGCACGAACAGCTTCCGCTCGCTTTATGGGCTTATCGCATGACAGTTAGAACGTCAACTGGGGCAACGCCATTCTCCTTGGTATACGGTGCGGAAGCCGTTCTCCAGATTGAGGTTGAAAAGCGATCGTTGAGAATCGCAGTAGAAGCAGAGATTCCCGAGACGGAATGGGTGAAGAAGCGGTATGAACAGTTAGCATTGGTGGACGAGAAAAGGATGGAGGCCCTTTACCATGTGCAGTTATATCAGCGAAGGATGGCCCGAGCCTTCAACAAAAAGGTCAAGGCCAGCCCTATCAAAGAAGGGGATATGGTGCTAAAACAGATCCGTGTGACGCACACCGACCCGAGGGGCAAGTTTAGGCCAAACTGGGAAGGGCCGTTCTTCGTGAAGAAGATACTAAGCAAAGGAGCGGTGAAGTTAACTACTATGGACAGTATGGAGTTCTCCGAACCTACCAATCTAGATAGGCTTAAGAAATACTTTTCGTAAAAAAAAAAAAGAAAGAAAAATTCCCGATAGGTCGAAAACCCGCAAAGGGCGGCCTATGCAACAATAAGGGACACCCCAATGGGTGAAAACCCGAAAGGGCACTCATTTGAAAATTCCGGGATAGTAAAAGGAGAGGCAAAAAATCGCTGGGATCTGAAAACCGAAAAAAGGCAGGTCCTGGTAACGGTAGTTATATCTTGAGCAATTATAAAAATAATGTATAAGAGGCTAAGTATTTCTGTTGTTCGTAAATAAATAAAGACATGAGTATATTTGAAGAGAATGATTGTGATCGTTATAATTTACTGAATGCAAGATAATATGAATCATGAGTTATACATTTCTTACCTTTCTTTTCACAATAAAAAGCCTACGTACTATCTACCCCACTCCCTATACACAAGCTATACATCGGGGTAATTCTAATAAAAGCTACGAAGCTATACATGATAAGCCTAATAAGGAAGGAAAACCCAGTGGGCCTCAAAGTCCCTCAGATGCGATGCCCGCTCTGCAGATAGGGTCTCCTCGGCGACTCGAAGCCTCTCCTCGGCGACGCGCACTCTCTCCTCAGCGGCGAGGCGTCCTGTAGTCTCCTCCCGCACCCTCTCCTCAACGGCGAGACGTCCCTCGGTCTCTGTCCGCATCACCCCTGACCAGTAGTCGTTCCTCTCCCGGTAGACCTGGCCAACCCTGGCATCGGCCTCCCGCACCGACTCGCTCCGTCTCCGCTCATGTGTGTGAAGATCACTCTGAAAAAAAAAGAAAAAAAAAGATATAAAAAAAAGGAAAGAAGAAATACTGGCAAGAATAGAAATCATACATACATATATGCATACATTCCACTACACTAAAATAAAATGAGGATACTTACCAGATGGTCAGCACAGCGCAAGCTGAGTCGATCTCGGAGGTAACCAGACAGCCCCACATAATCAGTGCAAGTCTCCCTCGAAGTCTGGAGAGCGTCTGAGGGATCAGACGGTATCCTCGACGTAAAGACGGGAGGAGCCATCTCGACACCGGCATAGGCCATCCCAGACTCGTCATAACAAACAGTCTCGAAATCCCTCCCGAAGTCTGGGACGGGTACGCCTAGAGGGGACCTCTCCTTTCGGGCGGCGCCGGAGGACTCGCCAACATAATAGGGCGGCTCGCTCGTAGACGCCTGAGCACGGGCATCATCGAAGAAATCTGACATGTGGGCACTCCTCCACGAACCCTCCTGCAAGCAAAGGCACAGTAAATACCACTAACTATCTTGTAAATAAAAATAAATAGGCCGAAACACTCACCGGAACCGCCTCTTGACCGAAGACCGCAGCAACAGCCTCCCCCGAAAAACACGTCCGCCACGGGGTCCACCTCCATCGCCGCCGCTGGGGCATCCCTCGCGCTCAATAATGTCGATAAATAGAGGACACGGCCCCCGGCATGAACCTATACATCTCTACCAGCAAAGCGGCGAGTCAAATCCCGACGAATGACCGATAAAGGCATGGTCCGCACCGCAAACATGGAGACGGGGATCTCGCCTGGTGTCCAATGTGAGGCACTAACCCCGGTGATGCCCCGGTCGCCCAAGTACCATGCCCGCACGCAAGGGCCGGTGAGCACGCTTTGCTGCTCTTGGATCAGGGTAATGTACGCATAATCGGGACCGAAGTCAAAGTCGTCCCACCTGAATCTAATCTGCGAGCACAAAGAAAAGGTCAGGTCTGATCAAACAAAAATCTAGCGCGATTAGAAGATATCTACCTGCCCCAAGGTCCGTGAATCAATCCAATCTAGGAGCTGCGCCACCGTCTGCCTCTCCCCGGTACTTAGACCGAACTCGCTCCACCGAGCCATAAGTGGGGGCGTCACTACCCGTGGCCTGCGCCGATGCTCGCTGGGAAGAATCCGCCTCTCGTAGGCCCAAACCTGCTTGTAAGAACAAAGGTTATGAACAGAAGGCGCGAAGAAGATAAAATGAGTAGGTTAAGGATGAACCACGTACCAGAAGAGCAAAAGTGTAACCGACGAAGTCCTTGCGCTTCCGGCAAGTCAAATCCAGAAACTTGTACAGGTAAGCTAGACCCGCTCCTGCCCAATCGTAAGACGCCACCATGTCCAAATCACTGAAGGCCTGAATAAGACCCGCATGTATGGTCCCGCTCTTGGTGCGGAAGATCGTCTCGCCTAAAGCATATATCAGGAAGCTGGGACAACCAGATCAGTGTCGTCTGTCCCACAAAAGTCCATACGACTCAAAAGCCTCGAGGTAGTGATGAACTTCGTCGGGGTAGATTTGACACCCGTATAAACTCTCGGCCCGATCAAAGCAACCAATCTAGCACGGTCAACCCGTGGACGCATCGTATCAAAGGAGAAGGGAACCGGAGTACCACTCCCCCGCAGCCCGGTCAGTAAAGAGAAGTCGCGAGGCGAGATCATCATCTCCCCGAACGAGAGATGGAAGGTGTGGGTCGAGTCAACCCATCTCTCGCATAAGGCCCGTAGGCCGAAACGGTCGCACACCCCGTTGGCGCGGGGCAGCGCTAAAATAAAGGGCTCAAAGCCCAACTCTCGCACACGGGCTCTCGTCGCGGTGCCTAGCATGGAATACCACATATGAATATCGGCCGTAGTCCCGGAAATGTTGATGAACTGGAAAGAACGGAACAGGTAAGTTTAAATGTTGTTCCTAGGCTGACATCTGATGAAAGCACATTAATCTAGCTATTCTTTCGGTCAAATCTAACCTAGAAACATCTTGTCAATTTGGACCGCCATTTTGTGAAATCTCTCCTTTAGGGTTGTTTGCATAGGATTTGATTAATTCATTATTCTTTGATCTACTCTCATCCGCATTGGAAAAGAGAATTATTCAAGTTGTTACTATCCATGTGCGTTAGTCAAGTTTTCAATATTCACGTGCATTATTCGAGTTTTTACTATTCACGTGCATTAGTCAAGTTTTTACTATTCACGTACACTATTCACGTTTTTACTATTCATGTGCATTAGTCAAGTTTTCACTATTCATGTGCATTATTCGAGTTTTTACTATTCACGTGCATTAGTCAAGTTTTTACTATTCACGTTTTTACTATTCACGTGTATTAGTCAAGTTTTCACTATTCACGTGCATTATTCGAGTTTTTACTATTCACATGCATTAGTCAAGTTTTCACTATTCACGTGCATTATTCGAGTTTTTACTATTCACATGCATCAGTCAAGTTTTTACTATTCACGTGCACTATTCACGTTTTTACTATTCACGCGCATTATTCACGTTTTCATTATTCACGTGCACTATTCACGTTTTTACTATTCACGTGCACTATTCACGTTTTCACTATTCACGTGCTATTCACGTTTTTACTGTTGGCATGCATTGCTCGTATGTTTACTATTCACATGCATATAGTTCGCATTTGATAACAACCCAAATTATTCTTGAATAAGGAATAAGGGAAAATTAATAGAAATAATGGCAAACCATTATTCCTTCTAAAAGAGATATTTATACATGATTAATATGGAATTAATGATAATTAATGCAGGGGAGAATATGCAAATAATGAGGAAAAGGAAGGAGTCTCTAGCATTATGCCACGCCACGTGGACCATAGCGAGATACGCCATAACGAGATACGCCCGATGAGAGCGAGTAGCGGAGACCCGCCATAGCTCTCAAGGAGAGCGTACATACGCCTTGACGGATCAAAGAATACGAAAAGGGATATTCATCTTACTGACAGAATATTATCCCAAGGACCAAAAGGGATATTCACCTTGAGAACGCCACAAGAAGAACCGGATGGCGGATCTCCACGGTTCAGCTCAGTGAGATCCGCTGGCGAACCTATGAGGCGAATCTCCTCTTTCACCTGATTCATCACAGTAACGGCTAACCGCCGACTCGGCCATAAAGACCATTAATGAGCTATCAATTAGCTAACCGCCAGGTTAAAGGTAACCAGTAACCGCCAGCTTAAAGGTAACCAGTAACCGCCATTAATGGAGCATTAATGGAGACCTTCTAGTTGCTGAAGGTTACGACTTCCTAGCTATATATAGCCTACATCCCTAGGCTATCAAGGTACACTTTTACTTACCCTTTGTCAATTCAGTTTGCTCTCTTGATCTTCCTTACTGACTTTGGCATCGGAGTGTCCCCGGCCGATCCCAACGGCGCCTCACAGGGAAGTGCTCCGATCAAGGATTTTTCCCCGAGTTATCAGTATTCTTCCAAAAAGACAAATAAAGTGTTACTTGCAAGCAAAGAAATTCATGTTTTCTAACTAAGGTCTTCTAAGGCAACCTAGGGGTTAGCATGCAAATCATGTTCAAAGTAGGGATACTAAAGCCTAGAAATTTAGTCAAAAGACGCGGAAGTAAGAAAGTACTTACCTGGTTACAGCGGGTCCCGCTCAGATGAGATGTGGGGTCCTGAAAAGGGTCCACTGTAGTAAGGTTCACGAAACCCTCCTCCATGCCCTTCGTGCCATCATGTTGATCCAAATCCATCCCGAGAATAATCCAAATCAAATGTTAGAGAGAGAGAGAAGAGAGAGAAGGTGTGGGGTTGAAATGAAACCCCACCACCTTATATAAGGAAAGGGAATGGCATTCCCGTAAATAGTGAAGAAGGTACGATGTGACATAAAGGTAAAAAGTAAATAATTATTTACCAGGTGCACAGACCTCCGATTTGCAGTCCGTTTCAGCCTGCATTTCTGCCAAACAGTGACCGATAATATCAAGATGGAACTCTAGACGACAGCCGATTTTTATAGAACAGCGGCACCAGTCAAAATACAGACGACAGTCAACAGAAAAATAATTGTTAGTTTGAATCATTCCGGACTAAAAAGACGTTCCTATCGAACCATTCAAACCTCCAAGACACTAGCTCCAGTGAGAAAATACAGACAACGGTGTTTTAAAAGAATTCAGAATTGTTAGAAAGAACCTTTGCTTTTGAGCCGTTTTACCCGCGGTCGTAGACCAGGGTTGCTTTTGAGCCATTTTACTCGCGGTCGTGGACCAGGGTTGCTTTTGAGCCATTTTACCCCGGTCGTGAACCGGGGTCGCTTTTGAGCCATTTTACCCGCGGTCGTGGACCAGGGTTGCTTTTGAGCCATTTTACCCCGGTCGTGAACCGAGGTCGCTTTTGAGCCATTTTACCCGCGGTCGTGGACCAGGGTTGCTTTTGAGCCATTTTTACCCGCGGTCATGGACCAGGATTGCTTTTGAGCCATTTTACCCGCGGTCGTGGACCAGGGTTGCTTTTGAGCCACTTTCCCCCCGGTAGTAGACCAGGGTTGCTTTTGAGCCATTTCCCCCCGGGTCGTAGACCAGGGTCGCTTTTGAGCCATCTTACTCGCGGTCCTACACCAAGCTTGCTTTTGAGCCATTTTACCCGCAGTCAACTTAGGCTAGGGTCCGTAAGAAGAACATCCGCCGGCGGCCGATTCAATGGCAAGGACAGAAAGGATCGAGAACGACGCCGGAACGCGCAGCGCAAAGGTCAGGTATTCTTCCTCCTACTCTTTACGTGTCTCTTACTTTTATATGTTTTACATTGCATGTGTTGCGTTAGCAAAAAACGTTTTCAAAACACACACATCACTGTCAAAATAGGAAAGTAGGGGCAACTGTAGACACCGAGTCGGAGGACCTGTGACCAAAACCTGTAAACAAAACGGTCGAAGCGGTTGATTCCGGAAGTTTTAAAACAAAAATATATAATAAGAAAAGAAAAATTAATGTGAGTCGCGGTCGCCAAGTGGACGGCTTGCGAGTGCTCAGCGACGTGGTGCGAGCGCCTAGCGGCAGCCGACGCGTGTCCGACGACAGTTGGATGCGCGCCCGGCAGCGCGGGGCACACGCTCGACGTCCGTTGGGCGCGCATGCCCGGCAGCGCGGAGCGCGCGCTCGACGACCGTGGGGCGCGCACGCCCGACAGCAAGGGCGCACGCCCGACGGCCGCTGGGCGGGCGCGCCCGGCAGCTGCTGGGCGAGCGCCCAGCGACGTTGGGCGGACGCCCGATGATTGTCGGGCGAACGCCCAACAATAGTTGGGCGTTCGCCCAACCATGTTGGGCGTTCGCCCAACTAATGTTGGGCGTCCGCCCAACGAAAGTTGGGCGTTCGCCCAACTGACTTTGGGCGACGCCCAATTTTCTTCGGGCGTCGCCCAAAGTTCCGGGGATCCGTTTGCCTATATAAGGCACGGATCCCCATGCATTTAGGGGAGGACTTTTGGGGAGGAGCTTCTCACTCTAAACATTTTTAGAGAGAGAAAATCTTTTTTTTGGGAAAAAACATTTTCTTTTCCTAAAAATTCCAAATTTCCTAAAAGTTAAAATTTTACCAAAAACACAAAATCACCGGAAAAGCACGATTTGTGGAATCAACCGACTTCAACCGTCAATACCGAACTTGAGGTATTATCCGAGGACTAGACTCGTTTTATTTATTTCATTTATTTTATCTTCTTTATTTATCTTTATGTTATAATTTTATTTATTTAGTTATTCATTTATTTATCGCGTTTTATTTAATTCTTCGTATTTATTCATCCCGTGTTAAATAAAAATTCGGTTTAGTTTTAAAATAAAAAAACCTCGTTTTAATATCCCAATACGAACCGTGATCCGATTAAAAGGTAGTTCGGGTATTAAAAACGTTTTAAAATAAAAACGTCGTTTTAGGAAACTCCGTTATAGACTATGATCCATTTTTGGTAGTTCGGAGATCCGAAACGATTGAATTAGATTTAATTTAAAGCTTTTGAACGAATCAGGAAAGTTTTAGAGTGCTGCTGTAATTCTGCCTTTTCTGTCACTAACAGCAGATTGGCGACGGATTTTCCGTCGGTAATCTGCTGGAAACCGAAAATCACCATTTTTACCCTCCTTTCCCCACTTTTTGACATTTCTACTTGTATATATATGTATATTATTGTGTAATATGTTTATAAAAATTATTTTTTTTATCCTATAACTATTTATTATGTACTATATATTTATTTGTTTCATGTTGAAATTTAATTCGTTTGGATTTAATGTTATAAAGTAGTATATATATATATATATAGTTTTTTGGCATTTGAATTATATTAGCTATCATTGGGTAAAACTATTTTGGAAATTAAATGTTATTCTTCCCATTTATAAACTTGGTTCATTGTTTTTACATATTTTGAATTAGAATAAAAAAGTATTATATTTAGTATTCTTTTTCACTTTCTTTGTTATATCATATAATATTTCTTACTTATTTTCATCTATAGATATATCCCTATTTTTAGATAAAACTATGTATATATGTATTTCTATTTTATTCTTGTATATATGTACATATTCCAAATGTGTTTTACTTGGTGAATTTTGGTTTAATTGGTTTATTGTTGTAATTATGATAATGTTAAAGGTTAATTGAGTGAAAAAGGGAAAATTAAATCACAAAAAGAGAGTTTAAGTTGTTTTGTTTAAATTAAAGTTTTTCTAGACATTCCTAAAGTGTAAATAACGTTTTCTTGACATTTTTAAACCATTTCTTAAAACGTCACGTTTTAAAACCTTAATTCGTTCCAACGACGGATTAGGCGAACCTTGTAATTAAAATAGCTTTTCATTATAAATAATAGAGTTTTGAATCGTTTTCTTAAATGATTTGTACAAAATAAATTGACTTGTATGCCTAACCACGTTTTCGGGTTAAAATTCTTTATTCCACGTCTTCAAACGCTCGAGTCGTTCCAACGGCGGTTCGAGTAGAGGCCACATAAATTAACGGGGTTTTGAAACGTACCTAAATCGTTCCAACGGCGATTAAGGTACGAACCATGTAAATAAACTCGTTTTCGGGAAGTGAGTTTAGTGTAGAGTTAACATACGAATCGAGACATAAGACACACTGTAAATAAATTAATTCTCCCTTCTCCTCCTCTCTCCTTTATAAATTTATGCAAAATGGGTGATTCTTTACCAAAGTGGCTTTCAATAATATATGCTCAAAACGGTTTTCAAAACGAGAAAGAAAAGGTTTCAAATGAATTTTAAACTTAAAGAGATATGCGATTAGTCTGTTATCGCCTAACACGCTGAGTAGGAGGCCGGTGGTTCATAACCGGACGATGTCGGGGTGCCTAGTAGCCTTTCTCCGGAAAGGAGCTAGCCTTCTCGGCTCGTACCTAAGTTTCTCGAACCCTCACCGGTCTCCCGCAAGGGATCGGTGTTCATTTTCCCATTCGTGGGTGGCGACTCTTCCATACTCCGAGCTCCGGTCCTGCCGAGCAGCTTGATTCCACGATTGGTTGCTTTCGGCGCCAATCACCGCTTACGTCGCCATGAGGTGTCCACCCCCCGGTCCGCCCGGGAGATTAGGCCGCGGCACCTCGTCTAACAACAGGCTAAACCAAAGCGGAACAGGTTACATACAGCATCTAAGATCCTATTTATTCATGAATGTCACAAAGTGAAGTCAAGGTCTCTGCTTTAAAGCTCACTTAAGTCAACTCTCGTGTGTTCTTAAGATTCTAAGACTTACTACAACCTTAAGCGTCCTTAATGTTGGTCCTTTCTTGCATTACGATCGAAACAACATTTCTGTTAAGAAAACCCTTAATACAATCCTCTTATATTCCTATTTCAGGTCTTGGAAGTTTGATAAAAAGATCCATGAAGATGAAAGCAGTTCCCTATCATTCATCATTCATCATTCACTAAGATAGATGCATATAATCATGCTAATAAGAACTTATCAAACACATCAACATATATTAACATTCATTCATAAAAAGGAACTAAATAACTTACATAACCAGCCCTTGCTGGCTTAGCCCATTCAAAACGACTACTCACTCATACTGTCGAGTGAACAGTCTACTTCCATTCTACAGAGCTCCATCAATGGAGTCATCTTCCTCGAGAGCTATTCTCTCCACCAAAACGTCTATTTTTCAGTTCACAAAAAGATAAAGAAAAGATAAAAAGATATAAAGATCCCTTTCCCTTCTCCCACTACGTCTATTTAAGGGAAAAGAAAAGGTCAACATGGTACTGAAAGTATCCGAGAAAATATTACAAAAAACAACCAAATTGTTCACAAATCCTAGAATGCTAGAAGTGGTTAAGATCCTTTTGACCCTTGAACACTCAAGGGTCGAACTTTCTTGTCATCATGCTACTTTTAACTGCTCTTATTCGCCTTTCATGCCTGCCGCTCCTACTGTCTGTCCTGTCGCTATCCGTCATCAGAAATTGCAACGTTAGACCGCTGGATCAAAGGTTGCACGACTCCTCCTGGTATGCGCGAAACAGGTTGCTTACAGTCTGTTCGACTTAATCTTTCTCATCTGCACAAAAACACTTATAAGACCTTCTTTCTCGTAATTTAACCCTAAAAACACCCTTAATTCAGTACAAATAACATATTAAATTGTAGTCAAATTCATGCCTAACAAATACCCCCAAATTGAATCTTTGCTTGTCCTCAAGTAAACAACAGATAGAAAACAAGTTATCTATAGAGAAAGAGTTAGGAATGAAAGAATACGGAAGAAGGGTTTGAGGGGATCACAGAGAGGAAGGGATTTATACAGATCATTTGTTCTCGGAAACTATCAACAGAGAAATGCAGATCACGATATTTAATGAAGTTATGCTAGTGTTTGATCGTGTAACCCTACTTAAGAAATTCCTCAAAGCTTAAAGTTAGACCTCAACTTTCAAAATGAACAACCAGTTTGCTTTTCATGCCTCACTAATGAATGGATGTTTCACTCACTCTCGTATGGCTCTTTTCGCCATGAGGAAGGGAATGCAACTTCACACCTCAGCTCAGTAAATACGCCAGTAGGGTGTGAGTTTGCTTCTTGGTCATATTTCTATGGATCAAAATTTTCCAAACAGAGTCCAAAGGTCTTTTAATGGTTGTAATGCAAGGTTAAGGTTCAGGTGTGGAAGTGAATGGCTTTTGTGTGTAAGAGTTCTGTCCTCATGCACTTTACACCAATCCTTTATTTCTCACATACAACAATGCACAGCTTGTTTTATCAAATGACTTACCCACATTTTTTATTAACTCCTCCCACTAAACAACCAGTTCCAATGATTTGGGCACACATTGTGATAGTGTGCCATGAATGAAGAGATTTTTTATAGATTTTTCTTTTTCCTCTCACTCATTTTCTTTTATTCACTATTTCATTTTAGTATAGGCTCGATTTTTCTCAGCCACTTTATATTTTCAACTAGCACCGCTTGCATGAGGCAGATTCTCGGCTCTTTAAGCTCAAAGTGAAGGGATTATGGTTATTCACGGGCTACGTTAACGAAAAACAAGGGTAAGGCTCAAATGGTTCATCCTACTATATGAGTGCAATGCACGGGTTAAGTCTTTTACATGGTTGAGTTAGGTGCCTAATGCCTTTATCATTCTAGGTTTGTAAAAAAAATCCATTTCTATAGGGCATACCAAAGCAAATTCTCCATAAAGATAGTAAGTACTGGCCCACTCTTTAAAGAATCAATGCATTTTAAATGCAATTGCAGGCTCAAGTTCTCACTATTTTGGGGTTTATGCATTAAGGCAAAAGGTCCCTCTCGTGAAAGTTGATTTAGAACTTCAAAATTTTTGGAACTTCAAGACTCGAGTAGTTAAGATCAACACAAGGCTATCACCACACATCTCAATCATAACAAGCGCAGTCTATTTACAAGATTATGGACATAAAACAAAGAATATTTACTAAGGACAGTTAAAGATTTCCATTTGTACATGCCAAAGATCATAGGGGGATAATTTATCATTCAGAACAATATACTACACTAACAACTTGTTCAAACTTTTATATTTTTTTATCATGTTATGCACACAACACACAGATATTGCAATGTCCCACCCCCAAATTAGAATGGAACATTGTCCTCAATGTTATTATTAACAAAAGCAGCATAAACATGCTAAAAGTAGAGTGTAAACAAATTCAAAGAAGGGGTATAAGTGTTACCAGATGCTTGGATAGCGACAAATTGAATGATCAGACAGGCGGGGAGAGAGAGGAATCAACCTCTCTATCCATAGTAGGAGCATTGCCATCCCCTTTCGAGGAGGCATCGGAATTGGCAGTTGTTT
Source organism: Euphorbia lathyris (assembly GCF_963576675.1). NCBI lineage: Eukaryota > Viridiplantae > Streptophyta > Magnoliopsida > Malpighiales > Euphorbiaceae > Euphorbia > Euphorbia lathyris. The sequence goes on from NC_088918.1 coordinate 48,232,268, forward strand.
CAGTTTTAGCTCTTACCGGACTCTTGATTGAGGCACCAGAGGGACTCTCATTCCCATGTTCTTCCACACAGAGGTGTTTGAACATGTCAATCTCGCTCTGATGCACGGCATTTTTATGTTCCAGAGCAAAGATCTGTTCTCTACAAGCTTGGGTTTGTGTAAACAGGGCGTTGAACTTGGACAGGATGTCTTCATTGGAGAGTTTGACACATTTTTAGTAAAAGCCAATATCCTTGGCTTGCTCGATTTGCTCAGACTCGGATGACGCCGATACAGTAGGCTCATTTTTCCTCTTCCGACTTTCAACCCTCTTGGCCTCCATAAAATCGGACATCTAGACCCACTTCCCATTCACCATCCTCCCGAATAACATGCTCTGAAGGCTTTTTAAATCTATTTGGTCCGGGTAGTTGACCACTGTGAGCCGGTTCTTGTCTTCTGGCTTGAATACCCCAATGGCCTCTGCTATTCGAGTCACAATGCTGCCACAACATATGACGGATGAGTTTTTCCTTCCAAAAGCGCTAATGTACTCCCCAAACCAAAAGCCAAGGTTCATCCTGCGCCCCTGTACCATACTCCAAAGAGCCGTAAGGTCTGCGTGAGGGATATTGGCCTGGTTCTCGCGCGCGAAGATGGTGTGGGAAACCAGTTTATGCAAGTACCGGATGGCGTAGTCCTCAATACCAGATGCTTTGGATGCACTACCGTCGTAACTTGCCTGGCCAGAGATTGAGCGCCAGAAAGCCATTGGGTCAAACTCGTCCGGGGTTTTGGTGAAAGCCCCTTTGTACCCATCAGACTCTAAGTCATCGTCATCTGCAGCGTCGAGGAGGTTATTGAATGTGTTCAAGGATAGCCGTTGGGTATGGGTCATCAGCCGAAAACTGAACTTTCCTTCTTCATCTAGGTCGGTGATCTTAGGATCGTGTTTAAAAGTGGCTAGAAACTCCAAAGTGAGTTCCTTGTACGCTGGTTCCTTCATCTCAAAGAAGCAGCTAAAATGGTCCGCTTCCATGGGTTGCTTCACACGTTCCTCAAGCTTAAGCTTTTTCAGCGTATCCCAGCATATAGTTCTTACCGGCCCAAATTCGAGTTGAGCCAAATCATCATAGTATTGTTGCACAGCGGCATCCTTAAATTGAGATAGTTTCTTTACCAGCTTCTCGTCCGGTACAAACGCGACTGTGCTTGTGCCCACCATCTTTCCCTTCGCTTTTTCTTTCTTTGTGCCTTCAACTTTTACTTGTTTCCCTAAGCCTCGAGTCCTCATCCTGCTATAGCGACTAAATAGGGACACCCAAAGATAATTATCGAACAAAATATGGGGAATGGTGTGAAAGAGAGAGTGTAGAACAATTTTTAACTAGGGTCCGCAATACGGTTAATCCTTTAAATAGAAAGACGAGTGAAATGGCCTGTTGACAGAACCGTCATTATGACGATGTTTCCATGAGCGCCACCTGTATGTGTGGGTGTGGCAACAGCCGCATCCAGTCGAAGAGACGCTTAGGGCAGCGAACGGTTACTTTTTGAGTTTGAATTTACTATACCCTACCTACTTTGGTTTTACCAAGGGAGGTGCGACAGTAGAGTATAATAAGTACCAAACGAACAGATTGATTTGATGTTCACTTTATTTGCCCTATGTTAGCTTACCAATGGATTGCTCCCCAAAATATCATTTCAATCTCCTTTTTAAAACAAGTAAAAAGTTAAAACTTTACCCATATGGAAGGGTAAAAGTTTTACATCTTTGCTCGTTCAAAGGAATTAACATAATTACGGACCATCAGATGACACGGAATTAATCTTAACTAGACTAAACAGTGCTAACTAAAGTTTGGCAAAACTGTAAAATAAAGTATGAAAGTGCAAGGTTACTTGTGCTACAATTGGTGTTTGCAGCGGACACCCTGTTTGTAACATCCCCAAAACCCTAACACATGAGTCTTCCCACATTCATATATGTTTTCATGATTGAATACATACATTTTAGATTCATCTGATCGTCAGTAGAAGTTTTGTATGCATAATGCGATTATCGTGCGATTAGTAGGCGATTAGTGTGTCGTTAAGATGCAACGATTGGTTAATTGAGTTAGGACTTAAATGAATGAATGAATGAATTTATATGTCCTAAATTGATTAACTTACACTTTAGGTGGGCTGAATTTGAGGTTTGTTTACACTGTTCTTGATTCTATTGGCTCGGGGGGTCCTGGAAGTGGACAGTGTCAATCTTCCTTGTGTGATCATTCTCGAGATAAGGTTTTAACCTTTGCCCGTTCACCTTGAAAGGTTCATGACCCTCCTTACCAATTTCTACTGCCCCGTGACCGAACACTTTGTTCACCGTATACGGCCCTGACCGCCTTGATTTCAGCTTTCAGGGAACAGTCTGAGCCTTGAATTGTACAACAGGACCCTCTGTCCTTCTTGAAAGGCTTTCTCCTGGATTTTTCTGTCGTGCCATTTCTTGGTCTTCTCCTTATAATTCACCGCGTTTTCATAGGAAAACAGCCTGAATTCTTCCATGTCACAGAGTTGCAATCTTCTTTGTTTGCCCACAGCCTGTTTCTCAAAATTCAAGAAAGTTAAAGCCCAAAAGGCTCTATGCTCCATCTCTACTGGGAGATGACAGGACTTCCCATACAACAATCTAAATGGGGACATTCCAATGGGTGTCTTATATGCAGTTCTATACGCCCATAAAGCATCGTCAAGCTTGTTTGCCCAGTCTTTCCTAGAATTGCCAACGGTTTTTTCCAAACTTCTTTTGATTTCACGATTTGAAATCTCCACCTGTCCACTAGTTTGTGGGTGGTAAGGTGTGGCAATTCTATGAGAGAATCCAAGCTTGCCCATCAGCTTTTCAAATTTAGCATTGCAAAAGTGGGTTCCTTGATCACTAATGATCCCTCGTGGGACACCGAATTGGGCAAAAAGCCTTTTTAGGAATTTTACAACCACATGGGCGTCATTGGTGGGACTCACAATTGCTTCAACCCACTTGCTCACATAGTCTATTGCAACTAAGATATATATATTTATGCCCGAAAGATGTAGGAAATGGTCCCATGAAATCTATGCCCCATATATCAAATATTTCACAAACAACAATGTTATTGAGGGCCATGGCATTTTGAGCTGAAATATTGCCTGTTTGTTGGCACTCATTACAAGTGCGTACAAACACATTGGCATCCTTAAAGATGGTGGGCCAGAAAAAACCTGATTGAAGCACTTTGGTTGTAGTTCTGCTCGCGCTATGATGTCCTCGAGCTTCTCTGTCGTGACAATGGCTCAAAACAGCATGTCCTTCCTCTTGAGAGATGCACCTGCGAATGATCTGATCGGCGCACAACCTGAAAAGATAGGGTTCCTCCCAAAAATAATATTTGATTTCTGCATAGAACTTCTTCCTTTGGTTAGTGGACAAGTTATGAGGTTTAAGTGAACTAGCAAGGAAATTAGCAATGTCAGCAAACCATGGAGCAGGCTGTATAGTATACAGACGTTCGTCTGGAAAAATCTCTATAATTTCTGGTTGTTCCTGGCTGCTCGGATGAGAAATTCTGGACAAATGATCGGCCGCTACTGTAGACACCGGGGTCGGAGGACCAATGAAGAAAAATTATAAAAAGGGATCTAAATCAGTCGATTGAAATAAATGATGAGTCAATAAAAATAATAATGAAAAAAAAACGTTGTTCGAAGGAACCGTGGAGACCGGTTTGATCGAATTCGGAAATCGAATCGAGATGACGGGCGAATCGGTTCCGCGAGTGAAATCTTAAATCATCTCACCGAGTTCGGGGTATTTCACACCCTTTTCTTACTAATTTTATTATTAATAAAATCTCGGGATGATAGAGGGTTTTATTTTGGTATTCGAGCAATCCAAAGAATATATATATATATATATATATATATATGGTTTTGTAAAAGGATCAATTTTGTAAAAGCTAATAAAATCGGTTTTGACGAAAATCAATCGTTATTGATTTTGGTTGTTTTTAGATGTATTTTATTTAGTTAAACTTATTTATTTTTTATTTTTAGTATATATAAACGCGGCCCCGTCGGGGCCGGTATTTACGTCACGGGCCGTTGGACGGCCCGTGACGAGGGCTGGGCCGCCCAGGCCCAGCCCTCCCTGCACTTGGCATTCGGCCAAGTGCAGCAAATGCACTTGGCCGAATGCCAAGTGCATTTGTTAGCTTTTATTTTAAAAAAAAATAAAAAAAATAAAAAAATGAAAAAATGAAATAACAAATAATAATGATAATGATAATAATAATAATCATAACAATAAAGCCATCTAGCTTACCTTTGGCTCCAAGTTGGCTTGGAGCCAAAAATAAATTATGTTTGGGGATCCATATGCCTATAAATAGGATGGAGTCCCAAGGTAAAAGGGGAGGAGAAAAAACCCGAACCCCTGGAGAAATTCGACGAGATCCGAATTCGTCCAAAAACCCAAAGAAACCGACTCAAAGCACTATCAATCGACTTGATTTGGCATCTCCATTACCGATTGAGAGGTAATAATCCGAGGAACTAGACCCGTTTACTCTTTCATTTCATTCTTTATTACGTTTTTATTGTTTAGATCTACTCCTTTACTCTTTTATTTGCACTTTTATTGCTTAAACTTGTCAAATTAATTTTCTTCTTTCATTCTACAAACACTTGAGTTTGGATCTAAAATAAAAACCTCGTTTTATGTCCCAATACGAACCGTGACCCCATTTAGGGGTAGTTCGGGACTAAAACGTTGTAGATCTAGATTTAGAAAATGTTTTAATTAACGTTTTAAAATAAAACATCGTTTTGGGAGTTTCCGTTATAGACTATGACCCGATTCGGGTAGTTCGGAGGCCAAAAATGATAGAATAGATTAGATCTAAAGCTTTTGAATAAATCTGGAAACTGTTAAGAGCTGTTTCTGTAATTTCACTTTTTCTGTGGTAAAGGCGGTTTACCGACGGATTTTCCGTCGGTAAAGCTGCTGGAATTCGGAAAAAATGCCTTTTTAACCCTTTTTTCTTAACTTTTTTGATATTTGGTCCCTAATATATGTATATATAATTATGTAATTATTTTATTAAAATCATTTTGGGGTATATAACTAATAATTATCTATTATATATTTACTCATTTTGTGTTTGGGTATTATTTATATTAATCTAACTTTGTAAAAATATATATATATGTATATATAGGTTTTCTTTAAGCCCATTTAAGCTATATCTAATTATTATTTTTGTGGATCATTTGCTTGGCCCATTTGGGATGATTTATAAATGCTTTTGGGTTATTAGATATTATTTTGGGTATTGATATTGGGATGTACTTTTAGGTGGGTTAATTTCCATATAGCTATTGTGTAAAAACTAATTTGGGGTTAAATGTTATTTTCTCATTCATGAACTTTATTCATTATTTTTACATGTTTTGAATTAGGATAAAAAGTATACTATACTTAGTGTTATTTTCCTTTTTATTAGCATATATCAATAACTATAGTACATATTATGTTTTTACCTTATTTTTAATCTATAGGTGTAATCACCATCTTTTACTAAAAAGGTATATACATGTATATATTCCTTTTTTATTCTTTAGACATTTATATGTATATTTTAAATGGGTTTTGTTTGGTAATTGTGATTTAATTTGTTGTGATTATGATAAGTAAAGATTCAATTGAGTGAAAAAAAGGGAAATAAACCACAAAAAAGAGACTTCAATTTGATTATTTAAACTAAAGAGTTTTTCAGAGATTCTTAATGTAAATAAAAAGGTTTTTCGTCGTTTTAAATCGCTTTCTAAAAATATCACGTTTTAAAACCTTAATTCGTTCCAATGACGGATTAAGCGAACCTTGTAATTAAAATCGTTTCTTTTCATTGTAAATAATGAAGTTTTGAATCGTTTTCCTAACTAAACAGTTTTATACAAAATAAACGAACTTGTATGCTTAATCACGTTTTTGGTTAAAACTTCTTGTTCAAACGTTTTCAAATGCTCGAGTCGTTCCAACGGCGATTCGAGTCGATGTCACGTCATTAAACGGGGTTTTAAAACGTACCTAAATCGTTCCAACGGCGATTAAGGTACGAACCATGTAAATAAACTCGTTTTTGGGAAGTGAGTTTAGTTTAGAGTTAGTGTGTAATACGAAGCATAAATCACATTGTAAACAAATCAATTCTTTCTTCTCCCCCCTCTCTCTCCTATGTATTTTGAACTGATGTAAATGGGTGATTCTTTACCAAAATGGCTTTCAATAATATATGCTCAAAACGGTTTTCATAATGAGAAAGAAAAGGTTTCAAATGAATTTTAAACTTAAAGAAATATGCGATTAGTCCGTTATCGCCTAACACGCCGAGTAGGATGCCGGTGGTTCATAACCGGGCGATGCCGGGGTGCCTAGTAGCCTTTCTCTGGAAAGGAGCTAGCCTTCTCGGCTCGTACCTAAGTTTCCCGAACCCTCACCGGTCTCCCGCAAGGGATCGGTGTTCATTTTCCCATTCGTGGGTGGCGACTCTTCCATACTTCGAGCTCCGGTCCTGCCGAGCAGCTTGATTCCATGATTGGTTGCTTTCGGTGCCAATCACCGCTTACGTCGCCATGAGGTGTCCACCCTCCGGTCCGCCCGGGAGATTAGGCCGCGGCACCTCGTCTAACAGCTACATTTTTGGTTCCCTTCTTGTCTTTGATCTCTAGATCAAACTCTTGAAGTAAGAGCAACCACAGTATTAGCCTTGGCTTTGCATCTTTCTTCGCGAACAGGTAGCGTAACGCAGCATGGTCTGTGTAGACAATGACTTTTGACAAAACCAAGTAGGGACGGAATTTGTCAAAGGCAAATACTACCGCAAGAAGCTTCTTCTCTGTAGTGGTGTAGTTCTGCTGAGCCTCGGTTAATGTTTTGCTTGCATAATAGATAGGCCGGAATTTCTTCTCAATCCTTTGCCCAAGTACAGCTCCCACACATGTATCGCTAGCGTCACACATCATCTCAAATGGCTGTTCCCAGTTGGGTCCTGCCAGTATGGGTGAGTTGATCAGCTTGCCCTTCAATAGTTCGAATGCCTTGAGACAACTTGTATCAAATGAGAATTCCACATCTTTATGTAGCAAGGCTGACAATGGTAACGCGATCTTTGAGAAATCCTTTATAAACCTTTGGTAGAACCCTGCGTGGCCAAGGAAACTTCTCACATCCTTGACATTAGTTGGTACAACAAGTTTCTCTATCACCTCCACCTTGGCTTTGTCCACTTCCATCCCCTTTTCAGAGATTTGATGCCCGAGAATGATCCCGCCAGTAACAATGAAGTGGCATTTCTCCCAATTCAAGACTAAATTGGTCTCCCTACATCGCACTAGCACAGCCTCAAGGTTGTTCAGACAGCTCCCAAAGGAATTTCCATAGACAGAGAAATCGTCCATAAAGATTTCCACAGTCCGTTCCACCATATCATGAAATATAGACATCATGCATCTTTGAAACGTAGTTGGGGCATTGCATAATCCAAATGGCATGCGTCTGTAGGCATATGTCCCATAGGGGCATGTAAAAGTCGTCTTCTCTTGATCTTCACTATGGATGGCAATCTGATTGTACCCCGAGTATCCGTCAAGGAAACAATAAAATGCATACCCTGCCAAATGTTCTAGCATCTGATCAATGAAGGGCAAAGGGAAATGATCCTTCCTTGTTGCCTCATTGAGCTTTCGGTAGCCCACACAAACTCGCCATCCTGTTATGGTCCTCGTGGGGACCAACTCATTTTTCTCATTGAGAACCACTGTGGTTCCTCCTTTCTTTGGCACAACATGAACTGTTGGGGTTTAGTGTCCTATAGACAATTGTTGCAGGATACAAACTTAATGTAAATGAATTGTTCTTTATATCATTTGTTTTAATGAGATATATGTTTTATAACTATATATAAAGGCAATCCCTTTTAAGCACTAAATAAAGTCTAATAAAAGGAAATCCGTAAGTTTGTTTAAAATGATTATAAAGTGTTCATACAAGCATGAAGTGACACAAAACTTTATAATAAACTAATAAACTTAAAACCACCCCAAGTCAAGTGATATGTTTAGGATTGATATATCACTATTGAGACTTGTATGTAACAATGTCTTCTGTCCGACAGAAAGCTGATCTCACGAGCTTCATATATATAGATATCTGGACAGTTACATAGATCCGATGAAACGTCGTTCATTAGGATTGGGGATCCGATTTGAGATAACAGGATGGGTAGATTCATCCTTGTCACCTGTTCATCTCATTGGTATTAATAGGTATAACTAATCCTCAGACTCAAAGGAATGTTAATTGGTCATCCTGAATTACTGAATGTGAGACTTTGATCCTGCGGTCCCACGATCCTTAACAGAGATGACTCTGGGTTATGAACTGCAAAGGTTGGGTGTCACAGGAGGTAATGTCAGGGTAGTTATACATTGGATTGAGCATTTATCACTCCCGATTAATGGGAGATACATCCAAGGATCGCTTGTGGAAGACTCGACTCTAAATCCTTGTAAGGTGATAGCTTAAGAGTAAGAAATACAGATTTCACTTAACCTATCTATTTGAGTTGACTCGGCCTATACAAGTAAAATGAACGTCTCGTTATATGTGACTTGACATCACCCATAGTCATAAGATTCAGTTCAAGGATGTAGTTGATAAAGGATCAAATTATACTGTAACTAATACGGAAGGGTTAACGACAGAATCAATCTGTCTTCTTAACAGACTCTGGGGGAATGATTACAGACTTGCCAATAACATACTCAGTACATCATTCCGTTATGCAAGGATTAAATATAATTCTTGAAGAAATTAATTTAATAGTTGCATACGACCAGAAGTAGTAAGAGCCTAATGGATCACACATAAGACTTGGAACCAAAAGAGAGATGGATGTCATTAATAGATGGAAGCCCAATTGAGCCCAGTAAGGCCCATTTAAATAGAGGGGGGCCGAAATTTATATATAATAAATAAGGAATTATTTTAATTCCATTAATCCTAATTTGATTAGGTTTATGAATTAAATTAATTAAGAGATAATTAAGTTAGGAGTTTTAATTAGATTAATATACTCCTATTATTATCCAATTAGGTTATTTATTATTATCCTAGATATATTAGATGTATTATAAGATAATAATTGGGAATCCTATTCCGAATTGAATTCCTATTAAGTAACCTATTCCTATCTAACTAGGGTTTAGATACAAGTTATTATATATACCCCCCTACTACATGAATTTCGACTAAGCCTAACCCCTCCCCTCATTGTGATTTTCGAAACATACAATTAGAGAGAGAAAGTGAATTCGCACCCCCTAGTTCGTGGATAAGAATTCATACGACTTCCATCGATCGATTAATTTCATCTATCTTTCTTTCTCTTTGATCTTGTGTTGGTTAATTAGAGGCAATCTATTTTGGTTGCATCTCATACGGTTGATTCTAACTTAACCTCACCGTGTTATACTTCGTGCTTGGGAACTCGGAGAAGAATTGTGGGCGCTTCTTTAACAACGGTAGATTGTTCTTCAAAAGGTATTTCTTCTTATCCCTCTTTATATGAAATAACGATTAACGGATCCTATGGTTAAAAGGAAGTAGGCTAAAATTTTATATTTTCGCTGCTATACCTTAGCCTTAATTTCCTTCATGAACAGGCCTCGTCCAGACACTATCAGAGATGGGATAAATGATTCATGCATCCAACATCTTGATCACCTCTTTCCGCACAACCTCCTTCATGTGGGGATTCAGTCTATACTGTGGCTGGACAGACGGCTTATGATCTTTCTCCATCATAATTCTATGAACGCAGACTCTTGGACTAATACCATTGATATCATCAATTTTCCACGCAATAGCATCCATGTTTCTTCTTAATACCTCCATGAGTTGAGCTTTCTGCTCAAGGGTTAGCTTTGAAGATATAATCACCGGGCTTCCGTTAGGTGGTTCAAGGAACGCATACTCTAGGTGTGATGGTAAAGGTTTTAGTTCGGGTTTAGTCAATGGCACAGTGGGTATCTTAGGCGGTTCTTGATGAGTAGGGACGGTGGGATCAGGAGGAAGCATTGACAAATTGGTTTCAATGGAACATCCTGTTCCTTCACATAAATTCACTTCTTCTCCCAAGAGAGCCTCTAGAGTGTCCTGTCCCTGTTCATATGAAGTAGAAAGACTTTGGAAATCATCTAAAAAACAACATGTGTCATCACTAGTGTTAGCTCGTCTCATAGCCTTATTCATTTTGAAAATGATTTCCTCCCCATTAATTCTTAAAAATAGTTGTCCCTCTCCTACATCAATCAATGCTTTACCCGTTGCTAAGAACGGTCTACCCAAGATAATAGGAATATGCAGGTCCTCATCTATATCCATTATGATGAAATCAACAGGCAGTATGAATTTTCCTACTTTAACCAACACATCTTCCACTACTCCCCTAGGGTAACATACCGACTTGTCAGCCAACTGAATGGACATTCTGGTTGGTTGTGGTTCTCCTAGTCCTAGCTTAGCATACACAGAATATGGCATAAGGTTTATGCTAGCTCCTAGGCCACATAGTGCATTTTCAATATTTAACTTGCCAATTGAACAGGGAATAGAAAAACTCCCTGGATCCTTCAGCTTTTTCGGAAGCTGCTGCTTGTTCTGGAGTATTGAAGAACAGTCCCTATTTAGTTGGATCATCGAGATGTTTTCCAACTTCTTCTTGTTTGACAAGATATCTTTTAAGAACTTCACATATGTGGGCATCTGAGTAAGTGCTTCCACGAAGGGAATGTTGATATGCAACTTCCTCAAGGTGTCTAGTACTTTTGAATTTTGCTCTTCAAGCTTCTTGTTTATCAGCCTAGCCGGATAAGGTACAAGTGGCACATAGGGCGGAGGTTGTACCTTTTTCCTTATTCCTCCTGGTCTTGATCAACGGTCAATTCTACCCCGACGGGTTCTTCTTGACTAGGAACAACTTGTTTCTTCTCTTCTTCAATATTTTGAGAGGTACCTACACACTCAACATTTTCATCAGTAGGAAAAGGAGGGTGAGTTTTCTTACCAGATCTCAGAGTGATGGCCATGACATCTCCTTTGGGGTTTGGTTCGGCGTTGCTTGGCATTATCCCTTTTCCTTTGGACGAAGATGCAGCAAGTTGATGGACCTGTGTCTCCAGATTTTTAATTGACGCTTGTGTCTGCTTCATGAATTGCATCATCATGGTCTTCATGTCCGGTTCTATATCTTCCTTTGGTGGAACATGCTGTTTGTAATGTTGTTGAGGTTGCCTCTGGTATTGTCCTCCTTGTTGCTACTGATACATTGGTTGTTCTTGATTCGACTGCCCGATCCATCCGAAGTTCGGATGATTTCTTGTGGCTGGGTTGTAGGTACTTGAGTATGGGTTTGGTGGGTTCCTTTGATTATATCCAGCATAATCACATTGCTCCTGCTATCGTATCCTCCATAAGACAAGTGCTAAAGTTGAGAAGGCTTTTAATGAAGGGGAGACACTGGCAGCTAAGAGAGCTAGATTTGAGAGTCAGGGAGAGTAGGGTCGATCGACCAAGAAAAGTGGATCACAGTGCTTCTCTAGTGGAAGGGGCAGTTTTTCACAGAGTGGTAGTAGCTATCAAGGAGGAGGTAGATTTGGGGGTAGCAGATCAGTGAATTCTGGCCAAGTTTCAGGTGGACAGAGCACTTATAGCTCACCATCTGTGGGGAGCAATAGAGAGCCTGGTAGTGGATTAGGGAGTGGTTTTAGAGGAGGTACAAGATCATATTATGTTCATGCATGTGCAATATGTGGACGACATAATATAGGAGAGTGTTGGGAGCTTCAAAAGATCACTTGTTTTGGGTGTGGCGAGTTAGGCCATTATAAAAACAAGTGCCCATATGTCATAGGGACTGGTGGTGTGACTTCATCTGGAATAGCAGGTCGAGGCAACATAGTTGACAACATAGTTGGTGCTGGAAGAGGCCGAGGTAGAGGTCGTGGATCCAATGATGGTGGTGGAAAAAATGGTGTGGCAGGCATTCAGGCTCAGACATAAGGTACCCTGAGAGCATTCAAGATGACTAGAAATGAAGCGGCCATTTCACTTGATGTGATATCTGGTACCATTACTATCTTTGATACTCCTGCTTTTGTATTGATAGATTCTGGGTCAACCCATTTATACATAACATCTATTTTTACTTTGAAAGTGTTTGGGAAAGTAGAGCCTCTAGGTTATGATTTGAGGTACAAATGCCAACTGGGGATAGTGTAGTAGTGAGTAAGGTTGTAAAAGATTGTCCTATAAGAGTGAGTGAGAGAGAATTTCCAGCTAATTTAACTGTTTTAGATTTTAATGAGTTTGATGTGATCTTGGGTATGGATTAACTTTCACAATATAAGGCAGTAGTAGACTGCTATTCAAAAGAGGTAACATTGGGTACCGATGAGGGTAACAGGGTACTATTTGTAGGAGAAAGGTCAATAGTGCCTTCATATTTACTGTCAGCAGTTCAGGCTTTTAGGTGGATTAGAGAGGGGAGTGAAGCCTTCTTAGCACACATTATCAATACAAGTGTTGAGGATACGAAATTAGAAGTTATCCCTGTAGTGAGGGAGTTTCCAGAGGTATTCTTAGATGATCTTCCTGGATTACCACCTAATAGGGAGGTTGACTTCCCCATTGAGACCATACCGGGGTTCCTCCTATATCCATTGCACCATATCGAATGGCACCGGTGGAGTTACAAGAGTTGAAGAAGCAATTAGAGGAGCTATTGCAGAAAGGATTTGTGAGACCTAGCACTTCACCTTGGGGTGCACCGATCTTGTTTGTTAAGAAGAAGGATGGAAGCATGAGGTTATGCATTGACTATATGCAGCTAAACCGGGGTAACAATTAAAAACAAGTATCCTTTGCCCCAAATAGATGACCTTCTGGATTAGTTGAAGGGTGCTCGCTACTTCTCTAAGATTGACCTGAGATCAGGCTATTGGTAGCTGAGAGTGGCAGATTCTGATATTCTAAAAACTGCTTTTCGCACGAGGTACGGTCACTTTGAATTTCTTGTAATGCCATTTGGACTTACAAATGCTCCTGCAGCTTTTATGGCAATGATGAATAGGACCTTTCAGCCATACTTAGACCAGTTTGTTGTCGTTTTCATTGATGATATACTGGTTTACTTGCGAACGACAGAAGAACATGAGCATCATTTGAGGATAGTGTTGCAAATCCTAAAAGAACAACAAATGTATGCAAAACTGAGTAAGTGTGAATTTTGGATGGAGCAGGTAGTGTTCTTAGGCCATGTGGTATCCGGTGAAGGTGTTAGGCCTGATCCCTCTAAGGTAAAGGCAGTTATGGAGTGGGAAGCACCAAAGAATGTGACAAAGGTGAGAAGTTTTCTTGGTTTGGCTGGTTACTATAGAAGGTTTGTGGAAGGTTTTTCATTAATTGCGGCACCTTTAACTAAACTGCTTTCACTACTAAAATCGCCTAAAAGATCGGGATCTAACACTTTTCCGGTGAAAATATCCGCTCCGGTCACCGCACTTTTCAGTCAGAAAAATATCAATAGTGGTCTCAAAATGTTCCTCATGAAACAAGAAATTTAATGGTATAATTTTGGTTTTAAAGGGTGATCAAACTATGGAGTTGTGAATGAAAATAGAAAGGAAGAAAATAGAAAAGTTTTGCTGAAAACGGAACAAAGTCTGAAAACAAAAGGTGAAGAACTGCTAACCCCCACCTCCTGCTAAAATAATACTAAACCTAATACTTTTATTTTTATAATAAAAAAATATATAATACTAATACAAATATGTATATAATAATAAATAATGTTTCAAAACAAATAATAATAAATATATGTAGTTTTAATAATAATAATAATGATAATAATATTATGTATATTATTATATATAATAATAATAACATAATAGTAAAGGAAATATATATAAATTATATTATTAAGAATAATAACAGTATAATCTTTAAAAGCAGTTTTATTGTTTTTAATATAATTATAATATCTTTATAAAATTACGGATGTTACACACTTAGATTCTCACCACAAATGATGAACAAATAAGGAGATAGTGGGTCTCCTTGACGAACTCCTTTAAAGGGGATGATAGGACAAAGTTCTTGTCCATCAACTATAATATGCTAATCAATCGTTGTTATACAACCTATGATTATATTAATCCACCTCTCACTAAAACCAAACCGCTGAAAAATAGATTTGATAAAGCCCTATTCTAGCCGGTCGTATGCTTTACTCATGTTGATATTGAAGCAACGAACCCCTCTTTCCCTTGTATTTTTCTTCTCAAAAAGTGTGTTGTTTCGAACGGAATTAAAATGTTATCTGTTATCATTCTCCCAAGCATAAATACATTTTGAGACTCTAAAACCAACGCATTAAGTAACGGTTTTAATCTATTAGCAATTACGTTTGCTAAGATCTTATAAGCTACATTACATAGTGATATGGGTTTAAGGTCCCCCATAACCTTAGGCTGATTTTTCTTTAGTATGAGTACAATACTAGTACTATTTGGTCCTTGAGGAAGGTAACCTGATTAAAAAAATCCTTGCATATTTTTACCACATCCATACCTACCAGAGACCAATAAGATCGGAAAAATGTTGGATTCATTCCATCCGGCCCCCACGCCTTATCAACATCCATGTTAAAAGCTGCTTTCTTTAACAGTAATTTCTTCTATAAAGCTTCTCATTCTACTTAAGTAAAATAGCTGGATTTATGCACTCAATAGTTTCAGGGGAGGAAGAATTTGAAGACTGAAACATCTCCTTAAAACAGTGTATCATAACGTCCCCCAAATCCCCATCCCAGTCATGCCACTGACCATTAGACCCATGAGGACTCTCAGTTTTGTTACATTTTTTCCTACCTGAAGCAAAAGAATGAAAATATCTTGTATTTGCATCTCCAGATTTAAGCTAGTGGGCTTTTGCATGTTGTTTTCAGGAAATTTTCCTAGACCCAAACAACTTAAAATAACGAACCTCCATTTTCTTGAACAAACCCACACCTCCATTGCCCCTCTGATTACGCAGAAAATTCAACTCATGCTTAGTTACTGTAGTTTCTTTTTTTAATCATGGAAATATAATCTTCTCCCTAATTTGAGAGAGCTCACCCATACTCACGTATGTTAGTTTGTAAATCTACAAAAGAACTGTCCTTCCAAACTTTTTCAATAATTAAATGACATTCATTCTCCTTCAACCAAACATTTTCAAAGCAAAAACGTTTGACCTAGACTTTACGTTTTCTCGGGTGTAAGGACAAAAGAAGAGGAAGATGGTCAGATGAACTATATAGTATAACACGTACATGAGCTTGTGGAAATTTGTCCAGCCAAGAAATTATGGTCATCCCCCCCTCTCAAGGTGTTCCTCCGCCCAATCAGTTGTATCATGACCATGCTCCCATGTAAAGAACGGACCAAAAAAACCCAGATCAACCAAACGACATTCCTCAATTGCTTGTTTAAACCTCAAGTACATTTTAGGAGGGTGAGGATTAATACCCCTTTTTTCATCAGGACCTACTAGGTCATTAAAATCACCCATGCAACACCAGGGATCATCTGATAGAGAAGTAAGATCACGAAGAATATTTTCAGGACTCTTGTCTGCTAGATCTGTCTAGATTACCATAGTAACCAGTAAATCTCCAATGCTCCACAGACCCAAGGAAAATATTAGCATCAATATAATATTTACTAAAGTTTAATATTTGGACCATCCTGCCACAACAAGCCCATGCCACCGTTTCTACCTATGCAGTCCACACTTAAGCAACCAGCGAAGCCCAACTTCTTTTTTAAGATTTTTAATTTGCTTTATTTAATTTTTGTTTCACCAAGAAAAATTAAATTAGGCTTATAACTATGGGCTAAATCCAGGATCATCTTAATTGCCCATGTGTTGCACATCCCACGACAGTTCCAAGCTAATAGACTCATGAGATTGGCGGGCCTGTCTTGCAGGTTCTGTCGGAGGCACGTTTTTTGAAAATGGGTTAGAGTCATTTTTTTGTTTATGATACCGGGCTCAACTCCTCATAGCCCATCAACTCTTCTCCTTTTAGGATTAGTGATTATAATCAGTTCATTTTGAATTAGTGAGCCCGCTTGTTCCTTGTCTTGTAACGTATCGTTAATCTATATATAATATAAAACAGTAACGATTGAGCTGAGATGTCAACTCCTCGATTTTGGATTAAAAATAATATTCTTTTTGAAATCAATAATCATATTCTTTATTAATTTTTATAATTATCCGTTTTTGCTAACATTATGAAAAAAATATTTACTTTCTCTGTGAAACTAAGTTGGTACCATCATTTTGAATTTATTACTTATCCATTATTATTGATAAAAAATTATCATTCTATTGGCTAATGAATCTGTAACTAAATTCCACAAATTTATCCTTCTCTCAGTTAATCTATATATAATATAAAATAGTAACGATTGAGCTGAGATGTCAACTCCTCGATTTTGTTGATTAAAAATAATATTCTTTTTGAAATCAATAATCATATTCTTTATTAATTTTTATAATTATCCGTTTTTGCTAACATTATGAAAAAAATATTTACTTTCTCTGTGAAACTAAGTTGGTACCATCATTTTGAATTTATTACTTATCCATTATTATTGATAAAAAAATTATCATTCTATTGGCTAATGGATCTGTAACTAAATTCCACAAATTTATCCTTCTCTCAGCTAATGGATTTACTTTCTTCCATTATTATTAGTTATGGATTTTCTTCTATTTTAGATTAAAAATATTTGCATGGGTTAACTGAAATGATATATCCAAATATTTTAGATATGTTATTCTCACTGGATACTAATCTGAAAGTTTTGAAGATGAGCATGGACTTCTTAAATGAAAACGACTGAGTAAGAAATCAACTTCCAAAATACTCCCATTTATGCTCTACAGTTTCTTTATAGTTTGGTTTTGGTTATCATTTTGAGTTTATGTAGTTGTTTTTTTATTCTTTCGTAGATTATGGATATTTCTACAGTTTTCTCTTTGAAGTCTACAAAAAAAAAGGTATGTTTTGGTTATCACTTTGAGTTTATATGGTTGTTTTTTATTCTTTTGTAGGTTCTTGATGTTCCGGCAGTTTTCTCTTTGAAATCTACAAAGAAAGGTACATTTTTGGGATGTTTATAGATTTCTCAATGCATACATAGGAAATGCTATAAAAACATAAAATTGGGATTAGGCTAATTCAACTAAAGTTTCTTCATTTTATCGTAAACCTGATTTTTTATTTTTCCATTGTTTCGGCCGTTCAATTTCTGTTTTACTAGATTTGTAACTTGGATTTACATTTAGAATGATAAGCTATATTTTAGATATTTCTGAAAAAAAAATAGTTTGTAAACAATGGTTAATATTATACAAGTTATTCTTATCATAAGAAGGTTCATTGTTTAAAAAAAAAATCATCCTGTTGTGTCATGGAAAATACTTTTCTGGTATGTTTGAATTTGTTGTGGTTCTTAAATCAACAACGTTCTTAAGCTTTGAAGTTAATCTTTATAAATATATTCTGGCTAAGTTTAATACTTATAAAAAAAGAGAAACATGTTTCATGTTTTTTTATAAAATATTGTTTACGATGTCTATCTACATTTTATTGTACTACACTGATATTTTTTTTTTCTTTTTACATTTCCATCTCCTGTGTATGTGTTTAGATTGTTATGGATGTCTAAATTAATAAATTATAATATTTAAAGAAAATAACAAAATGAAGTATTAAAAGTATATATCATCGATTTTAATTAATAAATTTTTATATGTTTAAAAAGGAATCTATATGTACATGGCACGTTTAAAGCTATAAAAAAATGACACTAAAGATACATGATTATATATTGAATTTGCAAATTCTATCATATTTACGTGGCATTACACTCATTTTGGTCTCAAACTAAAACTTCAAAGTCAATTAGTACCCTAAACTATGAAAATAATCAATTAGGCCGTTGAACTAAGAAAAATCATCAATTGAGCTCATATCTTATCCTAAAATAAAAAACTGTGAATATTTGATATAGACTATAATAACCTCATTTGGTTCAAAACGAGTTTGGGGAAGAGGGTCTGAAATTCTTCAACCGAATGATTTTCGATGAGACCTCAATTGATGATTTTTATTTAGAATGGGAACTTGATTGATGATTTTTTATTAGTTCAAGGATTTGATTGACGATTTTAATAGTTTAAGGTCTAATTGACTTTGAAACTTTAGTTTAGGGAGCCAAATGGATGTTACCGCCCCTAAATTACCTCTTACCGCCCTCATTTGGACAATTTTGCCCTTTTAAAAACAAAAAAAACGCCAATTTTGGTCTAGGTGGGTGCCACCCACCTAGACCAAAATTGGACCTAGGCACAATCGTAGACTTTTTAGCGACGGAAAATAAAAAATTCTTCAATTTTTTGTGACGATTATGTTCATGATTTTTTTGAGAACAAAATGTAAATTTTATCGTTTCCGACTCATAATCATCCATCTTCGGGATTCGGATTGTCGCATATCAATTATTTTCATAATTTCAATTATTATTGTTCGAGTTTGTGATTTTAGAGAAAGAATTTTTAGTTTTTTATCAAAATTTTGAGAAGGGTAAAAAAGTCCAAATGGGAGCGATAATAGTAATTTGGAGGGCGGTATTGAGGAATTCAATATAATAAAGGTCATTGAAGTTTTGGGTCAATTTTAAAAAGGATACATAATTTTATTTTATTTCGATAAAGTCATTTCAATGAAGTCATTGCATTTTATTTTTTTTAATGAAATCAGGTGATAATAAATTAGAAAGAACTTTGCGATATATAGATTTTCATAAACTCATTTTAACTAATTTAGACAAAAAAAAATTGGTAACACTAAATCGGAAAGAATTCTACTACATATAATATAAGTTTCATATGCATGCTTATATTTTTTTAGTGCTACTTTTGAAATTAATTCCAAAGAAGACAATATCTTTTTGGCTGTTATGCGATGTCAATAAACAAAAGTCAAGGATAATCATTTTCCCATGTTGATTTATATCTACTCTATCCAGTTTTCAGTCATGGTTAGATGCATGTTACAATATCTAGAGTCAAGAGTACAAATGGATTGAAAATTATGTTTTGCAACGATGAAGAAAAATATATAATCATACACAAAATGTAGTATTCAAAAAGATTTTTAATAATTAACAGTGAATTATTGTAATGAAGTTAGTTAAACTGCAAACTAAATATTAATACATTTTTCCATATTAATTTACTTATAATTAATATATTTAAAAATATTATATATACCGTGCATCGCAGTTGTGCAAGACTGGTTTCATCTATTATCATATCATTATTCCCTAAAATCACTCCATGATTTGTAGCTTTTTTGACTGTCGACCCCCCACTTTCTGTTTGTGACTGTCCTGTGAGATTTTCGTGTACTGCCTCTACCGGAGCTGAATCACTGCCCATTTTGAAACTAGCGTTTGTCACCAGCCACCATGCTCATCTATTGGAAACTCGTCGCCCAGGTTGAGCCAACATGAACGATCCATAGGGTCGTGGCACTATACCATCAATCACATAATAAACTTTGGGACAAGAACTTTCAGTGTGATCGAGATAACCGCAAACAAAACAAAAACATTTGATACGTTCATATTTAAAATCAACCCAGAAACCTTCCTCTATGCCTTTCTTTAACATCATCTTTCTCTTTAAAGATTTTTGAACATCCAAGGAAACTTTTAACCTCATATATTCTCTCTAGATGTCTTGAAAATTATTAGGATAAAAATTTATGAAAGAACCCAAATAATTCCCAATCGCAATCGCTACCATTTCAAACATAAATCCGTTTGGAAAACTGTATACTTGTACTCAGATATCTAAATGAAACAAGGGTACTTCGGTTGGAATATCGTCTTGAGCCAATCTTTTAAAGAGAAGAAGTTTGTTGTCAAATGGCCATGATCTGCTCTTGTAGATCCTTCTCACACCGACTTCGTGGAAGAATTAAAATAGGAAAAGATTGGAATTTATAGATTTGATATAAACGCGTTTACCTGATTTCCAGATTGCAGCCAAAAGGTCTCTCATGGCCTGAAAATCTACTGGTTTATCTCTCAGGAATCAGCCCACTAAGCACCATCGTAGATCCATCTGGTCAGAGCGCTTATCTTCTTCTGCCATTGTGATACTGCCTCCTTCCTCATCTTCCAAACTTAGATTTGCACAGAATTGTTTCATACTTTCCCTGTTAGTAGATGCCATGGTTGATTAAAAAAAGGGAAACGAAATCTTGTATGATACATAGATTCAAGCGAGAACGAATTAATTTTGATAGAACGCAATAAATCAAAAACTTGTCAACTAGACAAGAGAGAAAAACTTGTCCATAAATTACTAAATATTAATTTATCGATAAATTATTAAAATGTTTATTTATTAATAAATTATAATAAATATTCATTTATTGTAAAAGTTCATATTGCAATTCAATTGCAAATGTGGGTTACTAAACCCAGCCCCATATTCACACTTCCAGTCCCGAAAAAAGACCTAACCGCCCTTTGAACAAAAACTGAAAATTTGAATCCCTCCTAAACTCTCTCAAAGTCATTTTCATCCGAATCAAAGACAACACGTTTGATGGAAGACAATCCGTTATCACCGAGAGTAGACGGGAGTGATGCTACGTCCGAATTCGAGGTATTTTTCCGATTTAACTTCCTTGCATTTCTGTAATTTGAATTGGAAAAAAAATCTGGTTCGGCACTCGGGCATGTGAGCATCACGCCCCACCATATGGTGGGGCGTATGAGTATCACGTCCCACCATGTGGTGGGGCGTGATAGCCATATGCCTCACCATGAGGTGGGACGCGACACTCATACGCCCCACCATGTGGTGGGGCGTGATGCTCACACGCTCGAGCATATTTGTGGCTATTTTTCGGGTTTAGACACCGTAACGCTGTAGAAATGTCACGTTTTGGAATGTAATGTTCGTTATTAATCATTTACAGGAGGTTTCGTGGGAAGAATTTGACGAAAACGGCATAGATTACAGCTCACAGTTTTTTCCCAAACAAACATTTCAAACATATCATGAAGCTGTTAACTGGGCAAAACAGACGGCAATTGGGATCGGGTTTGAGTTAACCACAACATCGCACAAGACGGGGCGCAAGTCAAAGTGGATATTGGTTAAATGTGCTCGTGGTGTTAAGAATTATAAAAGGAAAAAGGATGTGGATATGGATGTTATACTACGGAAGAATACAAAAACAAAGTACTGTGGTTGCAAATTCCAGATAAAGGTTATGGAAATCAGCGAATTGGGCGGTTGGGTGGTGAATGGGATTCCTGGAGATAGAGGATAGCACTGTCATCAGTTGGCTGTATATCGTCAGGGCTACAGACAGATGAGCGGACTAAGCCCGGCTTCCAAAAAACTTGTTCGTGAAATGAGTTCAGCTCAAGCTAAGCCTTGTGCTATTTTTGCTGCAATCAAAGAAAAACATCCGGAGGATTGCCCGACACAAAGACATATCTATAACTACAGGGAGAAAATCAGGACTGAGAGCTTTGAGGGTCGGGATGTAATCGGTCAGTTTTATCGGCTTGCTATAGATAAGGACTATATACATTGGACGCAAGCGGTGCCGGGCAGCAATGTCGTGACTCACTTATTTATGGCACATCCAACATCGATCACACTGTTCCGATCTTATTACTTGTTTGTTGGTATGGATTCAACATATAAAACAAACAAGTATAAGATGCCATTGTTTGAAATCATTGGAATGACGCCTTCAAACAAAAACTTCTTGATCACCTATGCAATCATGAAGGATGAAACCGAGGGTAGTTACATGTGGGTGTTACAAAAATTGAAGCTTTTGCTCCAACCTGATGTGCATCCGACAGCCATTGCTACAGACCGGGAGTTAGGACTGATGCGGCCGGTTCGTGAGGTATTTCCTCATTCTCATCATTTATTGTGCACATGGCATATTAATAAAGATGTAGAGGATAGAGTTGGCAAGTTGAGTGGAATGAAGAAGTTTGGTGAAATTTTTAAGAATTCCAAATGGAAACGTATAATTGAAGCCCCGACAGAAGCTGAATATGAGGCGGCAGTGGTAGCCATGAAGAATACTACTGGCAACTGGCCTGGTGTGATTCAGTACGTGGAGACCACGTGGCTAGTGCATAAAGAGAAGTTTTGTCGAGCATGGACAAACAAGGTGTTGCACTTAGGAAACACCACAACCTGTCGAGTGGAGAGTTCACATGCACAGTTGAAACAGTGGTTGAATTCATCTACTGGTGCACTTGATACAGTGTGGGCGAAGGTGCACAATGACATTGAGGCTCAGATCGAGGCGATCAAGTAAGACATTTATTCTGTTATTTGCTTTAATCTTTTAAAATTTAATACATTAGTTTTGTAATCCTTCATTGTATATAATCAGATACTCACTCGAGGACTCGAGAAGAAGATCTGCGGTGAATCACTGTGGAGAACCTTTCGCGTATCTCGACTTACATGTTTCACATTACTGATTGGCTGTACTAAATGATGAGCTCAAGCGTATGTAGGGATTGAGTATGGATGTGGTAAGTGAATGCGGATGCGTGTTGCCCATGACTCATGGCATTCCGTGTGCATGTGAGCTTAAAACATATATTGACACAAATGAATCGGTCCGTGTTGACCGCATCCATCCTTTTTGGAGATCTCTTGCGTTTGAAGGGTTGAGTGACATACCAGTTACTGCTCCAGTATATGCCGACGGGTCTGAGGATCACCGATTTTTTCAATCTCTTGTGGAAAAGGTTGAAAAATTAGATCTTTCAATGGTGCGTAGCATATCGATGATGATTCATGATCAGATAAACCCGGAACAAAGTGGCTTTAAAGAACCTGAGGTCAAAGACACTGTTAGGGGTAGACCAAAGGGAAATTCATTAACAAAACGAAATCCGAGTGCATGGGAGTACAGTCAGTCACCACGAGGTCGAGCACGGTCCTCAGGTTCGAGGAGTAGTCGTAGTCGAGGCCGTTCTTCATCCTCATATGTGCATAACAGCCAGATGCCGGGTATATTTTATTTCATTTATATATATGTTGAAGTTAAAGTAAATATATTTTTATTGATAAATTTCATATATTAATATTTTCAGTCGGATTTGATGCGGATATCGCCAGTTACCACCATTTACATCGGGTTCAACGTCTCATCGTACCATTTATTACTGGATTCCATGATGTTGTAGCAGATGGTAACTGTGGATTTCGTGTTTTAGCCGATGCCATCATTTATAACCAAGAGGAGTGGAAGCTGATGAGAGTGCTCATAGAGAATGAGATGCGGGCAAACCGTGATCTGTATGCGCCAGTGTACGGGAACGGATTTGATGCTGCCCTCACACGTATTAAATGGGCAGGAGCGGGTTGTGGTGAGTCCGGATGACTTATTTGCTGCTGCATCTGTATTGAACGCAGTAATTTTCCTCTTTACTACAGAACAATTAGGATGTTGCACTATACTACCGATGCGTTCGGACGATGGAAGACCACCAGAGCGAGAGATTGTGATTTGTCATTTGGGGAGTTATCGTCACTACATACGTCTTTATTTACATCCTGCGTTTCCAGTGCCTCCCATTGCCACCCAATGGCGATTATTTTGTCATCAGAGTGTTCGTCACTTGGAGAATCTATACACTGAAAGGAGAGAGGCTTGGGCTAGATTATATTAGTTTTATATGTTGTGATTAATAATATTTATTAATTAACTTATATTATTTTTTGGTTTTAAGTACAATTCTGTAGTTACGGGTTTAACAGCCTATTTACGGGTTTAACGGCCTATTTACGGGTTTAACGAACTATTTACGGGATAAAAAAGCTATTTTTTTTGCCAATCCGACACGCGGGCGTGTGGCCATCACGCCTCACCTCGCGGTCGGACGTGATAGCCTCACGCCTCACCGCATAGTCGGACGTAACAGCCACATGCCCGACCTTGCGGTCAGGCGTGAGGCTATCACGTCCTACCACACGGTGAGGCGTGAGGCTATCACGTCCGACCGCGAGGTGAGGCGTGATGGCCACACGCCCGCGTGTCGAATTGGCAAAAAAAAAATAGCAATTCCCCTCCCAAAACCCATGAAAAGGCATTTTCATCATTTCATGGGGCTAGGGGTGGGAAAATGGGGCTGGGTTTAACAACACCCATTGCAAATTGATGTAAAATCCTCCACAACATTTATTATATATATTAATATTAAATTTATTTATTGGAGAAGGAAATTGGTTACGATGAATATGATAGCCCATCAATAACCTGGACGGACCCAACCCGGTTAAAAAAGGAAAACAAGCAAATTAATCCGATTCCTAAAAGAACGCCAGTCTGACTCTGCACTGCAGCCGGAGAAAATTCTCTCTGATACACGACGGTGGACATAGGACAAAAGGAGGCGGCGGCGGAGAGGGATGGGCGTTGATTACTACAAAGTTTTACAGGTAGACCGGAGTGCTAAGGATGATGATTTGAAGAAAGCTTATCGTAAACTCGCTATGAAATGGCATCCTGATAAGAACCCTAAGAACAAGAAAGATGCTGAAGCTAAGTTCAAGCAAATCTCCGAAGCTTATGATGTAAAATTACCCCTTTCTGTATCTAATTTTGTTCTCTCTTAGCAGTTAACAACGCAAAAAATATTTTCTGCGGATTTGCGACTCACACATGTCTGCTGATTTTAGGTTTTGAGTGATCCGCAAAAAAGGGCTATTTATGATCAGTATGGAGAGGAGGGTTTGAAGGGTCAGGTGCCGCCTCCGGGCGCTGGTGGGTTTGGAAACGACGGGGGTTCCACAACTTTCCGTTTCAATCCACGGAGCGCAGATGATATATTTTCTGAAATTTTTGGGTTTTCGAGTCCGTTTGGAGGGATGAATGATATGGGTAGCACACGCGCTAGCACGTCTGGGTTTCCCAGGGGGGTGTTTGGGGATGATATCTTCTCTTCTTTTAGACACGCTGCTGGAGAGAGCTCTAATATCTCCCGAAAAGGAGCTGCCATAGAGCGGACATTGCCCTGTAGTTTGGAGGATCTCTATAAGGGAACTACTAAGAAAATGAAAATTTCCAGGGATGTTACTGATCATACTACTGGGTAAGCTTGTTTTTCTTCTCCTTCACTGTTTATTTATTTATTTACTTCAAACAAGAACTGTTTATTGCTCTTCTAGCTGTTACATATTTCTTAATTACTTTAAGAGAGTTGATTTCGTTTTGGCCATTACATTGTAACTGTTATCTTTGGTCACTTGGTGAGGCCAAATTAATTTAAGTTGGCTTTTGAATTTGTTGTACAAGTATAGTTTGTAGTTGTTGGCATAGTTGCGAAAGGCGAGCCGAGGCGGTGAGGGCAAAATACCGCCTTGAGGCGAGGCGACAGCCTTTCGCATGTGAGGCGACAAAAAATTAGAAAACACCAAAAAATAAAATCATTAATATTACTAACTCAAATCTACTAATTTAAGTCTAAAGTTGTAACACACACACACAAAAAAAAACTCCTAATCCTAATAACATCTAATTCCAAAATAAAACCTAATTCCTAATAACATATCAAATGAACTCCATAATCAATCCAAATCCTCATCATCATCAAACTCTATCTCATTGATGTTTTCCTCTTCTTCATCCTTGTATTCTTCATCTTCATCTTTATATTCATCATCCTCCTCCTCCTCATCATCATTTTCTTCATCCTCATCTCTACTAACTAGAGGAGGATTGACTTTTCTTGCCCGAGATGTGCCTCCTCTCACATATGTTTGTGTAGGCCTAGTAGTAGACACAACACTTTTTACCTTTTGCCCTAGTTTTATAGACATCTTCGTCCACTCCAAGAGCATCCGAAACTAAATCCCACATCCTCTCATCATTATCAAATACTAAATCTTCATCATCATTACCACCATCTCCTTCCATTGTACCCGTCAACCACTCATTACTATCATCGATATCTTTCAAAGATATAGGATCAATGTGGTCTCGTTCATCAAATCGACGTTTCAACGCTCGATTATACTTGACATAAACCAAGTCATCATGCGTGTTTGAGCTAGTCGATTTTTTTTTTTGGTATGAACCTACAAAACAACAATTAAAAAACAAAACAACACTTTTATGATCCTTTGAACTATGTCAAAACCTAAAGTGATCAAATAAGTGACAAAGTTATATTTATAAAACTTACATTCTCAAAAGTACTCCAATTCCGCTCACAACCGGATGCACTACAAGTGAGACCAAGCACTTTCAGTGCAAATTTTTGTAATTGTGGAGTACATGATCCATATGTCTCCCACCATGCAACTAAAGAAAGAAAATTACAAACAAACAAGTATTAAAATGCATTCAAGTTGCTAAATAATAAATACGAAGGTATGAGGGTGTAGGAACTTATATACCTGGGCTCATTGTGTCTCTATGCCTAATTGCCATCTTCATTCTGAATATATCATTACTAGAATTTTGATACAAAATCAGTTGTTCACCGATCTTGTCTTGTTCATCTTCACTTTCTACCAATCTTTCCAACGCTTTCAGATAACCCTTTTTAATCTCACCATTTCGATCGGGTTCACCAAGGAATGATGGATTTAAAAGGAATCCAGCTGCATGTAGTGGTTGGTGGAGTTGCTTATCCCATTTATGATCAATGATATCATAGATATTTTGATAAGAAGCTAGCTTATGGTCGAAGGCTTTTGCTATTGCCTCTTTAGCCCTATCCATAGCTTCATAGATATATCCCATGGGTGGCTTTTTCTCACCATCCACCAATCGGAGTACACGGACTAAAGGGCCAAATATCTTCATGATATACAAAACATTTTTCCAAAAGTGTGCGCTTAAGACACATCCCGATGCATTTTTTGCAGCAACTTCTTTTGCCCACTTACTCTTAGTCCACTCATCAGATACAAACATTCTTCGCAAATTAGCCTTCAACCTATGCATACGTTGAAGCGTGAGTTAAGCAGTGGCAAATCTTGTGATACCGGGTCGTACAAGCTCTAGGTGCCCAGTGAAACTTCTCAACATATTTACAACCCCTGGACGTGTATAAATATAACCATTCAACTTAATGGCTCTCTTCACCGTCTTACTAACAACCTCCAACTTTCCGATATCTTCCAATATCAAATCAATACAATGAGCTGCACATGGAGTCCAAAACAAGTGTGACCTCTTTACCTCCAAAAGCTTTCCTATAAAAAAAGATGATAATAATTCATAAAAGATTACAAACTATTAAAATGTAAATAAGAATTAATAATAATAGTACCTGCAAGCACATTAGATGCTGCACTGTCAGTAATAAATTGAACCATATTCTTCTCCCCAATTTTGAGCACCATCCGGTCAAATAATTCAATAAAAACAGTCCTTTTATGCGAATTAACTAAGAAATTAATCAAAGTTCTTTGCCTCTTATCTGTCCAACCATCCGCCATAATTGAGCATCCATGCTTCTCCCATTCTTCTTCATATGATCTCATTCCAACCTTCACTTTCTTAACTTCTTGCCTCAAAAGAGGTACTCGAACTTCATGAATGCTAGTCGGCTTCATTCCAACACCATACTGTCCAATAGACTCAATCATCACAGGAAAACTAGGATACTTTACAGCATTAAAAGGAATTGCCGCATCATACATCCACCTAGCAAAATCCGCACAAGCTTTCGCTCGGAGCTCTTTTTTACATGTTTCTCATTAATGGTGGTTTGCCTCAACTTTCTATCTTTGAGGGCTTTTTCAGCATCAGGAGTAAAAAAAACATCCATTGGACCCTTTAGCTTTGGTTTTTTCCTACGAATTAATTTAATACCTACGCTATTAGGCTCTCCAAGATCATCAACCTCAGTCTCATCATCCCCAAAACTATCTAAATTAGTAAAATCAACATCAATATGCTCATCAACAACCTTACTTGCCTTCTTTGATAGCATATAATCTCGGATTTCTTGGCGCACATGCGGTGGACATTTAACACACTTCTTAACATTAGTGTTTTCTCCAACAATATGATGCTTAGCTCTACATATCCCCCTTTTGAGATAAAATCACAAAAATTACACCGCAAGTCATTTGAATTCCCCGTCTTGACTTCTTTCACATACTTCCAACAAGGATCATTTCTTTTCGTAGTTTTGGATGGATTACTACTCATGATAAACAACCTACAATATTTGGACAACAAAATTAGAAACAAACTTTCTGACCTAAAATCAAACTTTCTGACCTAAACAAAATCTACAACATAACATTTAGAATAAGGACTACTAATTAAGAAATAGAAATAAACAACTAAGAAAAGAGATCATAAAAGAAAAAAATTGGGCAGCATAACATTTAGAAATTAAGGAATTGAAGAAAAAAAAGAAGAGAAGAGAAGTAAGAAATTAATCAAGTTGTGAAAAGATAAAGGAAGAAGAAGAGAAGAGATGAAGATACGTACCTGGAATTGTTGGCTACTGAAGTAGAAGTTGAAGTAGAAGCAGTAGAAGTCGATGATAGGTAAGCAGTCGAAGTCGATGATGAGGAGAGGAATACAACGGCTCTTTCTCTAAATCGTGACCTAAAAGTGTCTGCTTCTTTCTTTTTATAAGTATTAAATATCTATTTAGGTCCTTATTAATTTAAAAAACATTTCAATACAACCCTATAATTTTCCTAATTTTTAATTTCGGCCCAATACTCCTAATTACCGCCCGACCTACCCAAGGCGACCGCCTCTCGCCCGGCACCGCCCCTCGCCTGCGTCGAAGAGGCGGCCGCCTCAATAATTTCGCCCGCCTTCTGCTACAGAAGGCGGGGCGCCGGTCGCCCGGGTCGCCTGACCGCCTTTGACAACTATGGTTGTTGGTTTACTTCATGGGATCCACTCTTAGATGTGAAACCCTTGGTTTATATTTTAGATGCTTTCTTATTCCACATTGCCTATGCCATCTTGAGAAGTATGTTTAAAGTGTTTAAACCATTCCTAGTTTGACTAGGTGCTGGAATGCAGTGATGCATATTCAATTTATTCAACTTTTCATTGCAGAATTGTCAGGCACACTAGAATTTATACAGTTTTGAAGGTGGCTTTTGGACAAGTTAGTTAACGTTTAACACCTATATTGCAGATGATAAGTTTATATATATTAGGGTTATATTTGTAGTTATACACTCTAGGTTAGGGTTAAAGTTATGAGCTAACTGAGGAACATGAAGGGTATTACGTAATTGAAAATGAGAAGAATCAGAGGACAAGACAAAATTACCAACTCGAGCAATAGGGAGCTTGGAACCACTACCAATTTGAGGTTGCCGAGGTCAGAGGTGAGGTGATGAGTGGCGCCGGAGTCTAGAACCCAAGGTTGATTGCCTGCAAGGCTTGTAGCAATATGAGATTGTGGAGAAAAGTTGCCGTCACGATTAAACCGAGAAGAAAAGCAATTGTGAGCAATATGACCAAGCCTTGAGATGTTCCCTAGCGTGTTGAGTAACCAGATGAATGAGATGCACTCGAATGGGAATTGCCGGCCGAGAAGGGCTGCTGTCCAGCCAAGGAGTGCCGATAACCAGAATGAGAGTGGCCACCTCTATTGGTTCGGCCACGACCTTGACCACCACAGGATAATTGTTGTCCATATGAAGTGCGGGAAGAATGAAGTGCTGTGGGTTGAATAGAATTAGTGACGGTGTTGCGAGCAATCTGACGTTCCTCAGATAGTAATAGATATTAAAGGCGCAAGGCGCACTAAGGCGTAAGGGGGGTCCTGGAGCCTTGGCGCAAGGCGCAACTTAAGGCGCGCGCCCGAGCGACCTGAGGCGCACACAAAAAAATATAATAAATTCATAATACCAGTCACAAATAATCACAAATAGTCAAATAACAACAATAAAACCATAAAATGCACGAGTTAAGTTCTAGTTAACTACTAAGGCATGAGTTAACTGTTGCGATATGTGAAGTAAAAACTGTCGATCTTTGTATATCCATGCTTTTCTTTTATTTTCTGCACTTAAAAGACCCTAAAATACCTTAACCTTAAAATACCCTCAAAACCCTAAGTACCCTCAACCCTAAAATACCCTAAGGTAGCTGAGGCGCGCGCCTGACTGACCGCGCCCGCCTTTGGGCTCCAGAGGCGCTAAGGCTGGAGCCTTAGCCGAGGCGCGCCTTTAACAACTATGGATATAAAGATCATCAAATGTAATAGATTCCATTTTAGCTTCAATTGCACGGATGAAGGGACGATAAGAATTCTCAAGTCCCATCAGAATGACATCAATAAGATCGTCTTTAGGAAAAAAGTGTTGATACGTCGCTAATTGATCGTAGATGGATTTAGCACGAAGCATATAGGTGGAGATATCATTAGAACCCCTAAAGAGAGCCTGTAATTGAGCACGAAGGTTGCGGATGTGGGATCTGGAACCAATGGAATAAGTTTTGATTAGTTTGGTCCATGCCTTACGAGCAGTTGTAGCATTTGCGATGTGCGGAAGGAGTGATTCAAAGACAAAACTGAGTAGCACGTTGAAAACCTGTTGATCTCGCTGGTCCCAAATAAAAAAACCATCAGAAAGTAATTTTGGTGGAGGATTGTCTGTAGAATCAATGTGGTGTGTTAAGCCACTACCACAGATAAAGCCACTACCACAGATAGCAAATAACATATGAGCCTTCCAAAGAACAAAAGTAGATGATTGGTTGGGCCGTCAGAGCGAGACTTGGACAGCAATAGATTTAGAAAATTATCAAAATTAAGGCAAATTAGGACACAAATAGAATAGAAGAGGGACGGTTTGGAATTTAGAAAGTCAAGAGTCATATGTTCTTAATCCATAACTCGTTATTAAAAACATTTTAGTTCTTCTCAACATGTTTTTTAGTTTTTAAAATCTGATTTTTTTTTAATGGTGTCATGAATCAACCGAATCGATGGACTCGGTCGATTTGGCTGAGTCCACCGATTCGGTGGATTCATGTCCGATTCTTGATGATTTCGAGTCATACCATAAATACGATTCGAAATATCATGAATTGGATCGAATCGTATGAGTCGACTCACGACTCGTACGATTCTGACAACTATGATTGGTAGCCGTCAATGTTACTATAAGTTGACTTTGAAGGTTCGGTGTATGAATAGGTGAGGGGGACTGTGACTGAATGAAATTAGGCGGCAGTTGTGTATGGGGTATGGACATGGTGGAGGTTGTTGAAGAGAAAGGATTGATGAATGTATACGATGCCGACAGACGGTGAAGCAGGCAAGGAAGCAGACATACGGTTGGTGGCGGGATTGGTATTCATTTTGGCAGGCGGCAGACGGCATGCGGTGGAAGCAGAATGATTGGCGGCGGGACTAGTATGACAGGCGGTATACGACGGCAGACGACAGGCAGTGGAAGCAGATTAATCGGCGGCGGGATCGGTTTGACAGGCGGCAGTCGATGGCGGTAGATACAGTGTGGAGGCAGGCGTCGAATGGTTTTAGGCCTGATACCATAAAGATAACCGTGGAACTTGATTATGTAAGCCAAACCCTAACCCTAAGCTTAGTGTATAATTACAAATATAACCCTAATATATATAAACCTATCAACATAGACACTCTTTAGTAGCGTTTCTACGATCCGTGTCCGTTTGATGGCTATTTTATTAAGGTTATGTTTTAGAAATAATATTTTCCGTGTTCGTGTCCTGTGTCTGTGCAACATAGGTTAACACTATAATAGTCGTCAGATATGTATAGCAGTATATGTTGCTTTCCTTTTCAAATCCGCATTTAACTAATGCTTTGGAACAACCATGAGGTGTATGGGTAGAACTTGGTCTGGGGAATCTTTAATATTAATGTTATTTTTTTTGTCATAATTATGTATAATGCAAATAAATATTTGCCTCTTCTAGAAGTTGTTAGTGGTACATGAGAGTTGTTGACGCAACGGAAATAACAAAAACACACTGCAAATAGTTGATTCGTGTACGAATACTTTTCGATAACCTTGAAAATTAGAAAAAACTTTGGAAAACATGAAGCTTATCTATTGAATATAAAAAACTAACAACTAGTACAATCGAAATTGTTCTTTAAATAGGAAATGAAAAACCGTATAAGTGAACCCTAAACTGAATAAGAAAAGATAAAAAGGAAAATTATACAAAAGCTCCAAAAACAGTAATTTGCATTTTTTAAGCACTCAGTTTTGCTCGATGGCTCGTTTCCATCCAAAATAGTGTTCGAAAACGCAAAAAGCTGAAACTTCAAATTTGGCAAAAATTACAAAATTGCCACTACATCAAAATTTATCAAATTTCTCCGTGAACTTAAGAGCCAATTCTTCATCTGCACCATTCCCAGGGTGAGCAGAATTTGTCCTCGAATTGTATATGGAACAAGATGCTTCACATTGAATACATCAACGATACAAATGTGACTCGGTAACTTGAGGTGACAAGCATTCAGATTAATCTTTGGGAAGAAAGTTTGTTGTAATCTCCAAGCCCACACAAAATCGCCAACCTCAGATTCCATATGTCGATGTTTCTTGTCAACAGCCTTCTTATATTTAGCAGCGTGAACAACTTGCAAACCCGAAACAAAATCAGCAGCTTTCTAACGGAGATGAGTACGGCCAGGCACAGTCAATAAATCCAAAGAATCCTTAGGCACAAAAGAATAAATAATCTAGAATGGACTAAAACACGAGCTGCTATTAACAACGGGATTATGCATGAACTCAACTTGACACAACTTTTGATCTAACTCTTCAAATGATCCCCGACCAAACACCATTATAGATTTCCAAGTGATTGATTCACCACCTTAGTTTGGCCATCTATTCGTGCGTAATGAGCACTATTGAACTTTAGTTGGGCACCACCATCTTCCATAATTATGTCAAAAATGGCTAAGGAAACGAGTTTCACGATTCGACACAATTGACTTGGTCAGCCCATGGAGGCTACAAACATCACGAAAGAACAATAGAGCCACATTGAACATCTGTAGTCTTCTTAAATGGGATAAAATGAGTCATCTCATAAAAATGATCAACAACAACAAAAACTGAATCGTTACCACGTGTACGGGGCAACCCGAGAACAAAATCCATGCTAATGTCGATCCATGTTTGTGAAGGAATAGGCAGTGACATGTACAAACCCGTACCCTTAGGTAATTGGCAAATGCGACAACGTTTCGCATAGCGCTCTACCTCCTTACGCATCGAAGGCCAAAAGTAAGAAGCCTGAATCAACTGTAGGGTCCTTTCATGCCCCCACATGTCTCTCATAATGAAGTTCCTGGCTAAACAGAAACAGAAACACATCATGCTCTACAATGGGTTCGCCAGCTTCGACCCTTTTCAAAATACCAGCAAAGTATGCATCAGTAGTAAACAAATCATGAAAAGAGTTAAAACCAAGTACCTCAACTCGCATGGTAGTCAAGAAATTGCTTTTACGACTCAGAGCATCTGCAACCCGATTACTCACTCCCGACTTATGCTTCACCACAAATGTGAAATGTTGTAAATATGAGACCCAACGAGCATGGAAAGGAGCCACTTTGTACCGTCTGTTCAGATGTTTTAATGCCTCATGATCTATACAACACAAATTCCCACTGGAAAAGATAATGGAGCCAATGTTCAACATCTTGCCTATACGGAAGCTTCGGGCCGAACAACTTCTCGCTAAAATAAGTCACATGTCTTCCATTTTGACTAAGCACAGGACTAGAGAGGATATAAGGCGCATTTTGGTTTGGTGAAACGCCTGTGCAACTTCACCTGTCTAAACAAACTTCCCACCTCTCATATAGTCTGTGATTGGTGCCATGATACTACTGAAGTGAGGAATGAAGCGTCGGTAGAATGCCTGCTAATTCATGGAAACTACGCACTTCCGTGAGAGTCTTTAGTTGTGGCTATTATCAAATTGCTTCCACCTTGGATCCATCAATCTGCAATCCAGAGACGATATATCCTTGAAACACCTTAAGGGCCATAAAGATGCACTTCTGGCTACCTCAAATTTTGCATATGCTCTACTGCATCAGCACTACAACAACAACAAAGCCTTAGTTCCGAAATGATTCGGGGTCGGCTAAGATGAACCATCATGTAAAACCGTGAAATCAAATCGTGTCAGCGACATAAATTCTCTCCCTCCACTCCGTCCTATCCACTACCATATTTTCCGCATCAGCACTAGAAATAAAAAATCATTAAAGTACACAATGACAAATTTTCCTATAAAAGGCCTCAAAGCTTGATTCATCACACACATAAAAGTATTCTGGGAATTAGACAACCCAAATGGATTAACTAGCCACTCATACAAGCCCTCACGAGTTTTAAAGGCAGTTTTACACTCATCATTGGATCTAATATGAATCTGAATAAATTTGCTTTTCAAATTTAGCTTTGTAAAATTTTTGGCATTGCTAATTTGATCAAGCAAGTCATCAAGTCTAGAATGGGGAATCGGTATCTGACATTAATTTTATTTATGGCTCGGCTATCAATGAACATATGCGAGGTGCCACCCTTCTTTGGTGTTAATAAGGTCAGAACTGCACACAAACTCAAAATTTATACGAACATGTCCCTTACTACTAACTCTTCTACTTGTGTGCGCTACTCTTCATGTTCACCGGGGCTCATCCTGTAATGTGCTTGATTAGGGAGGGTTGCCCATGGCTCCAAATCAATACAATGCTGGATAACCATCGGGAAGCTTTGTGGGAAACACATCTTGAAATTCTTGAACTGAAGCAAGAACTGCTTGTGGAACTGGAGTGGTTTGAGCAATTCTCTTCTGACCAACACATATACTACCTGTCTTATAGCTGCATGTTCTTGGACCAACACAATTTTAGCATTATCAAACACAAAATAATAACTATTAGATATCTCGTTATGGCTGACGTTCGATTATACTGCCAAGGTCTCCCCAACAATAAGTGGCAAGCATCCATAGGCACAACATCACACCAAATCAAACACAAAATAATAACTATTAGATATGCTGTTATGGCTGACGTTCGGTTATACTGTCAAGGTCTCCCCAACAATAAGTGGCAAGCATCTATAGGCACAACATCGCACCAAATTTCATATCTGTACGTAGAGCCTATCGAAAAAGGAATACGAGCTTGTTTAGAGACACTTACCTCTCCTCCCTTCTTGAGCCAAACCAACTTGTACTGTTTACGATGATCTATTTTAATTCCCAATTTCTACACAGCCTCAGCAGAAATAATATTTTCGCAACTCCCAGCCGATGACAAAACGACAAACTTTTCCCATAGTAGTACAAGTGGATTGGAAGATGTTATGGCGTAACAACTCGTCGTTGGCTGTTTGTGGTGTAAGATATGAAGGCTCCACCACCAAGGCCACCCCGTTGTCACCATGTTCGATCCACTCCTCTGCCCCGTCACCTCCATTCTCCTCATCGAAAATAGATTCTCCAACAAGCATGTCTCCCTTGTCCCCCTCATGGGTATCAACAAAAAGCGCCTTCTTTCCCGTCACCCTCTTGCAATAAGACTGCCTATGGCCAACTTCCCCACACCCAAAACACTTAATACCTCTACCAGTTGTGTTTCTGTTTTGCCCTGTAGGGTGCAGGACCGAAAGCTCTATTTCCGCTCCCTCTTACTTTCGCTCATTGGTCTGGAAGTTTCGGAGGTCGACCCTATGCGACTTGAAAACCGTTTCTACACTTGCGAAGTTCTCTGGTGTGCCGTTGAAACTGAAATGAGATCAAATAAACTGACCGTCTCTTGAATTTGTATCCACAAAATGCCAATATACCGTGACACTACCTGATTTTCCGTTTCGTGAATTTCATTACGAGCTACCAATGAGTAAAACTCAGTAGTATAATCTCCCCAACTGCTTTGGACCCGTGCCTCAAGTTCTGCAGACGTTGGTACATAATTCGTTGAAAATTATAGGGTAGAAATTCAGCCCGCATGTATTTCTTCATCTTCTCCCATGTCACAATCTTCGGTTTGACAAGCGTATTCCTTGACAACTTGAGTTGCTGCCACCACGTTGTTGCCCTATTGCGAAAGCGAGTATCAACTAAGGGCACGCACTTGTATGTCGGAACTGCTTTAAATTCCAAAGCTTTTTTCAACAGTGGCCAACTTAGCTCTGATACCAATTGATGCAGGCGAAATAACAAGAACACGTTAAATAGTTGATTCGTGCACGAATACCTGTCGGTAACCTTGAAAATTTAAAGAACTTTGGAAAAAACGAAATTTGTCTATTGAATATAAAAAACTACCGATGTTCCAGCTGCCGATGAAAAGAAAGAGGGAAGAGGTGGAGTAGCAAGATTTTACCTTCTTCTCTGCCGGGTTCTTCCTTCTAGCTTCCAGCCGAAATTGTTCTTTAAATAGCAAAAAGAAACACCATAAAACTGAACTCTACACGGAATAAGAAAAACTAAAAAGGAAAATTACACAAAAGCTCTAAAAACAGTAATTTGCATTTCTGAAGGCCCAAACGAAGGAAATTGGCCCAAGTGAAGCAGTGAGTTTTGCTCATTGGCCGTTTCCATCCAAAATAAGGTCCAAAAACACAAAAACCCGAAACTTCAATACAAAATTGCCACTACATCAAAATCTATCAAATTTCTCCATAAATTTGGAAGCAAATTCTTCAACCGCATCAGTTGTCGAGGGCAAAGCATCATTCTTATGTATAAATTGTGATACTTGAGGAAATCTTTTGTTCAATATTGTGAAGTGGATAAACTCACTGCTCTCCCTGCAATGATATTCGCTCTAATCTTTTGAAATTATATTCTTTTCAATTTGTACTGGAACACAAATAAATGCATATAAGCCAAACATATTGGAGAGTTTTTTGGATACATCAAGTGGAAGGAAATAGGATGAACAAAAATAAAGCAAATTAGAAAAAATAAATAAAAATAAAAGGACAAAACTGTTTGAAGCCTTGTATCATCAACCGGATCTATGACTGTAGCTAGTTGCTGAGCTGCTGCTGCTTTGTCAGCAAAGTTCCAGTTTTGCTTGATAATGAAAATTGCTTGGACAGAAGTGGAGTGGAGATGATGGTGACTTACAGAACGAACGAGATGATGGCGACTTACAGAACTTGGGCATTGGAGGTGTAATAAAATGCTCCAGTATCAATATCTCGTTCTTTTAGTTATCAAAAAATTATAAATCTTTTATTATCTGCCAATGTGGAACTCTGCGATGGCACAAGAATGCTATCTAATCAACTTTTTGCTTCCCATTTAATAAGGAGTCCATGCAATGCAAATTTTCTGATGCATCTCAGGAAATATTTAGTTTTAAGTTTCAATAGCGAAAGATCTTATAGTTTAGGGTGAATCAATGGGTGTAGCTTGAGCATTCTGTCCGTGGGTTCATGACTTGCATGAATAGACGAGTTCAATTCCAGTGGAATTTTTTTCCATGAGAATTGGGCATTGGAGGTGTAATAAAATGCTTCTGAATGCAAATTGATACTGTTGACCTTTTGGTCTTTAGACAGCACCTAATCCTCTCCTTCGAGATGTACTGGGCTATTAAAATGTGTATATATCACATATTCTGAGCCTTTTTTTTCTTTCTTCTATTTGCATATGTGTTTTCTCTTATCTATTCTCCGGGCTGATATCAAATGATAGGCAGGATCGGACTGAATTATCTTAATGATCATCTATCTTTGTTTTGGGAGCATGCTGTGATTCTACGCTTTTTCTTGGTATTATTTTACACGAACAATAATAATTATATCTTTGTAATGATGTGCTGGTAATTTAGTATCTAAATGATTACTTCTTTTATAGAATAACAGAGTGGACAAACTACATTTAGGTGCGACTAGATACCTGTCCAATCAGATTAGATGAATAACTAATCAGAAGTTTCATATGAATTGTTTTATTTTTTATTTTTTATATTTTGGATATAAGAATGGGATCACTGTTTAAATTTTTGGAGTGCTGTCTCTGCTGGATTTTTTAATTCAAATTGAAAGGTAGGTTTGTGAGAATAAAAGTAGGGGTCACATCTATTGAGAATAAAATGAGAGAAAACCGACTAAGGTGGTTTGGCCATGTGAGACGTAGAGCGCTTGATGCGCCGGTTAGGAGAACCGAAGAGTGGCAAAGGGATGTAGTGGTGAGGGGTAGGGGAAGACCTAAGCAAACTTGGAGGAAGGTGATCGAGAGTGATATGAGTTTACTGGGAATTGAGGAAAATATGGTAGTGGATAGGACGGAGTGGAGGGAGCGAATTTGTGTCGCTGACACGACTTGATTTCACGGTTTTATATGATGGTTCATGTTAGCCGACCCCGAATCATTTCGGGACTAAGGCTTTGTTGTTGTTGTTGTTGAAAGGTAGGTTTGTGCTGCTTCTACTTGCTTTGGTTTTTGCCTTCTTCATTAATGTTTTCTCTCTTTGGATCACATTATTGATTTGAATTACACCTGTTGGGACAATATAACAGACAGCATAAGCAAGGTATAGCAGAAAAGAACTTTAGAGGGGGCGGGGGAAATCAAAGACCCTAATAGCAATATGTTATTTAAGAGAAGCATACTGAAATGATTGTTCGGTCTTTTAAATATTTGTCCTCTTTTCCATGTAGGAGACCAACTACTGTGGAAGAAATTCTTACAATTGAGATCAAGCCAGGTTGGAAGAAAGGAACAAAAATCACCTTTCCAGAGAAGGGGAATGAACAACGAGGCATTATACCATCTGACCTTGTGTTCATCATCGACGAGAAGCCTCACAGCGTGTTTAAGAGAGATGGAAATGATCTTACAGCTACCCAGAAGATCTCTCTTGTGGAAGCTCTAACTGGATATACAGCACAGCTTACAACCCTGGACGGACGAAATCTGACAATTCCGGTTAATAATATTATCAGCCCAACTTATGAAGAAGTTGTTAAAGGCGAAGGGATGCCTATTCCAAAGGAGCCTTCCAAAAGGGGGAACTTGAGGATTAAATTTAACATAAAGTTCCCCAGCAAGCTAACAGCAGAGCAGAAAGCGGGGATTAAGCGGTTAGTATCATCTTAAAGAGATGGTAACTCTTCCAAATCTTTGTAAGTTTGCATTTACTTTTCTTTTTCTGGCCTAGTCCAATTAGAATATTTTGCATTTGCTGAATTAGGTTTTGATTAGAACAGTCATTAGGTGTTAATTTATTGTTTTCAGTGTCAAATTTTTTCTTTAATTCCTTGGATCTAGTTGGAGTGTTAAATTTTTGCCAAAGCACCGATCGTGCTATTTGTAATATGCCTGGCTGGCTTCAGACTTTGATGTCCTCTTTGCATAACAAATTTTTGCCTTTTGCATTGGCTAATTTTTGAAGAATTTCTGAGGGACAACTGAAATTGAATACTTATTTTTATCAGTTTTGATTATAAGAAACAAGGATGACTAAAAGTTTATTTGTGGTTTCATATGATCGTTGTTGATAAATAAATTTCCAGTTTTAAATTCGTATCTTTTATCATTTTAATTAATCACATCCATTATGTATATAATTTTCTTTTAAAATTAGTTGATATGATTGGATTTTGTAATATTGAATTTGGTAGATATTATATACTAGTGTAATTCTCAAAGCTCAGCTACTAGAATTGGAAATTATTTTCAGAGCTACAATCAAGTTTCAACACTTGATTGATTGAATGAATGGCCCAATGAGGTTTAGGCACCTCAACGTATTGAGTATTGCAAAAAGTTAAATTATACACTAGGTCTTTGGATTTATACCATTCCTTTTAGACTAATATGCCATAGTTAAAATTAATATCCATTTGAAGAAAAATACAATAATAATATTTAAAAAAAGCATTATTCAATAATCTGTAAAAACAAGCGGATTTTGAAAAAGGTCCCATATCTGGTTTTAGCTTTCCTTTCACAAGAAAAGTTCTCAAGAGTTTTGTACTTGGACAATATTTTTTTTTATACATGACAAAATCTTCATTTCTTAGGAGAAGAAGAGTGCTTGAATTTGCAATTTCATAGTTTGCAGTCTTCGAAGAACTTTCAAGAAGATAACAAAAGTTTTTTCTACCTCATCCTTATGAGGCCAATGACTTCTTGCAAACTGCTGAAAGCAATCATTTTCGTGAGTAAAAAACTTGATATAGTTTCCAATTGTATTCAAATCCATCTTGATAATCGGAGTTGGCAGTGACGTTAATAAAAAAAAAGTATTAGTATCAGCGTGTGATTAGAGATATATAATCAATATAATAATTTATGATCAAATGGTTGAGAAAATTAAGTTAGAATAAATTTAACACAAGACAAACACGCATTTCAATCCAGAAACAATCATATAGAGGTTATATATATATATATATATATATATATATATATATATATATATATATATATATATATATATATATAGGGGTAAGATTCAGTGTGACAAGGGGTTAGGGTATGATAAGGAGCTTATTGTGTAGCATAAAAAAACTACGTAGTTTTGATGATAATTGAAAAGGGCAATGTGACAAATTTGTAAATAAAAGGCAAGAGAGTATAGAGAAAACTGTTTTATTTCTTTTCTTTAAAATACATTTTCTCGACATTTCTAACCTCATTTTTTGAAATTTTTTATACTATTAGACTCGTCTAAATTAGACGGTCATTTTAAGATCCCTGAAGCTCAAGTAAAAAAAATTTCGGTAAACGGAATCCGGGTAGGCGTTTTCTGGCGAAAAAAAGTGTCCAGAAAAATCTCAAAAAATTCCAAAAAATGTAAAACATTATTATGAGAAACTTTAATTCTTGGGACGAAGTGAGATTTCTTACGGTTTAGTCCCAAAAAAACTTGTTCCTTAATTTTATCCATTTTACATGCTTCAACAATTTGTTGGGTCAAAACCGTAAGAAATCTCGTTTTGAGCCAAGAATTAAAGTTTCTTAAAATCATGTTTTACATGTTTTGAATTTTTTTGTTAATTTTCTGGGCACATTTTTTATTTTACTTACATTGTTCCGACAGTGTACGAAATTGTTCCAAATCAGTGTACTATTTGTTGCAACATAATACTTATATTGTTCCAACAGAATAAATTAGCGTACCAATTTTTCCAACAAAATAGTTCTATTATTCCAGCATAATACATATATTGTTCCAACATAATAAATCATTTTACCAATTG
The DNA here is from genome assembly GCF_963576675.1 of Euphorbia lathyris. Classification (NCBI taxonomy): domain Eukaryota; kingdom Viridiplantae; phylum Streptophyta; class Magnoliopsida; order Malpighiales; family Euphorbiaceae; genus Euphorbia; species Euphorbia lathyris. The sequence goes on from NC_088918.1 coordinate 48,273,717, forward strand.
TTCCAAATCAATTTTATTATCTACGTCTTCAATTTCATTTTTGTTTCTTAGTATTTAATATAGTATCTTCAAATTTATATTAGTTATATTATTTAGAAAATAATTCTAATTCTTATATTCTTCCAATAGAATAATTATATTATTCCAACAGAATACTTATATTGTTCCAATAGAATTGTTATATTGTTCCAACAAAATATTGCAACACATAGTGTTGAAAGGTAAGACCAAAAAGTACCCGAAAAATTATCAAAAAATTCTAAAATATGTAAAACATCATTTTAAGAAACTTTAATTCTTGGCTCAAAACGAGATTTCTTACGGTTTTGACCCAATAATTGTTGAAGCATGTAAAATGGATAAAATTAAGGAAATTGTTTTATTGGGACTAAACCGTAAGAAATCTTGCTTCGACCCAAGAATTAAAGTTTCTCAAAATATTGTTTTACATTTTTTGAGAATTTTCTCGGTACTTTTTGTTTTCTTGCCGGAAAACGCTCACCTAATCGCCGGATTCCATTGATTTGGGACTAAAACGTAAGGAATATCACTTTGAGTCAAGAATTAAAGTTTCTTAGAATGATGTTTTATATTTTCTGGAATTTTTTGAAAATTTTCTTGGCATTTTTTTTCTCACAGAAAAACAAATCGCCGGATTCTATTCATCGGAATTTTTTTTTTACATGAGCTTCTGGGATCTTAAAATGACCGTCTAATTAAAACGAGTCCAACAGTATAAAAGTTTTTGAAAAACGAGGTTGGAAAAGTCGGAAAAATGTATTTTAAAGAAAAGAAATAAAACAATTTTCTTTTTTCTTTTATTTACAAATTTGCCACCTTCCCCAGTGTGATAAGGGGTTCAGGTGTGGCAATGAGCTTATTGTGTGACATAACAAAACTATGTAGTTTTGGCAAGAAAATTCAATCCAAAAACACGCGTCCTTCCTCCCTTCCCCAGACAAAAAAACGCGAGAATCAAGTTTATTCTTCATCATTCTTGATCGATTTTCTTCTTCTCACCATTATCGATCGATTTCTAATCTGTATTGAGATTAATCTCCGATTTCCTTCTCCTCACCATTATCGATCGATTTTCTTCTCCTCACCATTATCGATCGATTTCTAATCTGTATTGAGATTAATCTCCGATTTTCTTCTCCTCACCGTTATCGATTGATTTTCTTCTCCTCACCGTTATCGATCGATTTTCTTCTCCTCACCATTATTGATCGATTCTCTTGTCCTCACCATTATCGATCGATTTCTAATCTGTATTCACATCAAATATGGAATCCGAACACCAAGATATGGAATCTGAAGACCAGAATCAGTCCAATATGACACAAAGAACAACATCATCTTCAGGTATTTTGATCGAAATTAATCTGATATATATGAAAAATATTGAAATCTGTTTACATTAATAATAGTTGTTCAAAATTTATTCTCTGTCTTAATAATAGATTTCTTACACTAATTATTCAAAAAGACTGTAGTCTGAATTCTAACAAATTGCACCACTTGTTCTATGTAATTATATTATTTGTTCCAACTAAATGTATGATTTGTTCCAACTAAATGTTTGATTTGTTCCGAGTGAATGTACCATTTGTTTCAAGTACATGTTTGTCCTAATCTCAATTTTCTTACCTATTTTGTAGATTTGCTTTCGCCTAGTTACTCTTGTACTGCAATTGTAACTTACACACCAGAAGTAATTACAAGATTGAGTCCCAATGGAGCAAAATTATGGTTGTCTACCTGTTCAAATGAGTTAAAACCTGCTCTTGGAATGACATTTGAGAATTATGATAAAGCTCATGAATTCTACAAGTCATATGCATGTGCTGCTGGATTTAATAGTAGGGTATCAACATCAAGAAAGAAACAGGGTGTTATAAAAGAACAATTTTTTGTATGCAATAAAGAAGGTTACAAATATCAAAGAAAAACATCGACATCCAGTGATAAAAAACCCAGAAAAAGGACACTCAATCGTGTAGGATGTAGTGCTATAATGATTATCGAACTTTCTAACAATGGAATCTATGAAGTGACACAGTTTAAAGAAGAACATAATCATATTCTTTACACTACAGGATTATACAATATCAAAAAGAGGGCAAAAAGATGAACCTTCTACTAAAAAAGATGGTAGTTAATAATGCAAAGGTAAACCACCTTCTTCATAATAGTTACTGCATTATAAATACTAAACTCTTTAGTTATAGAATATTGTTCATTTCATCTAAAAAAAGTGTTCTGATTTGATTAAATAGATGAATGTTGGTTCTCTGAAAACTTATAGACAAGCAAAGGAACTTTATGGAGGATATGAAAATATAGGTGCATCGAAGATAGATTTTAAGAACTTGTAGAGAGTCCTGAAAGCCTATATTAAGGATTCAGATGCACAAATGTTCATAGATAATTTTGAGAAAAAAAGGAGTTATGGAGTGCCTTATTTTTCGAATTTGAAATAGATGAAGACGACAAACTATGTAGACCTTTATAGGCAGACCCTATATATATAAAAAAACCACAGTCTTTATGGTGAAATGGTCTCATTTGACACCACATATAGCACAAACATGCACTACATAATAATCTTTGACATAAAATTATTGTTTTCTGCCATTCATATTCTGTTGTTCCAATAGAAAACTTATGTTGTTCCAACACAATAGTTATGTTGTTCCAACAGAAAACTTATTTTTATACTACACTGAACAAGTATAATATGATATTTGGGTCATTTACTGGGGTTGACAACCACAAAAAATGTATTATATTTGCAGCTTGTTTCGTGGCTAACGAAGATATTGCATCATTTGAATGAGTTTTTAAAACGTTTCTTAAAGCAATAGACAACAATGAGCCAACATGCTTGATAACAGACCAAGATCCAGCAAAGATAGTTGCAATAAAAAATATTTTCCAAAAAACAGAACACAGATTTTGCATGTGGCACATTATGAAGAAGATGTCAGACAAAATAGGTACGAAAAATCATTCTATGCCCTTTATTTTCTATTATCCCATTCAATACTTAAAATGTTCCAACAGAGTACATGTGTTGTTCCATAAGCATACATAAATTGTTCCATAAGTTCAATTTCTTCTAAACTCTTTTGTTACTAATACAGGACGACAAATAATGCAAGAAACAGATTTTATCACAAAGATAAATTGATGTGTGTGGAGTGTCGAATTGGAACTAGAACAGTTTGAGCAAAAATGGATGAAAATTATTTTGGAATTCAATTTAGAAGAACATGGATGACTGAAACACATGTATGATATCAGATCAACATGGATACCTGTTTATTTCAGAGACCCATTCCTAGCGGGCTTAATGAGCACAACCTCAAGGTCAGAAAGTGAAAATAACTTCTTCACTTCTTTCACAAAAAGTCATTTAACTCTTGTTGAGTTCCTTCTCCGGTTTGAGGGTGGAAGCACAAAGACATGCACAAGGTAAAAATGACAGTGATTCCAAACACTCAAAACTTGTATGTAAAACACCAATTCCTATTGAAAAGCATGGATCAGAAGTATTTACAACAACAATTTTTTATGAATTTCAAAAACAAGTGTTTGATGCTTCCTTTAATTGTGAAGTTGATGATATATAGAAATACAATGAAAAATGCAGAATCACTGTCAAGGAAAAAAGTAAAATAACAACATATCAGGTTGTTTATAATACAAACAACAGTGACACAACATGTTCGTGCAAGATGTTCAATAGAGAGGAGGAATTCCCTGTAGACATATGGTGTTCGTGTGGAAGGATAGAATGCTGAACATAATTCCTCATCAGTATGTTCTGAACAGATGAAAAATCTTACCAGAGATAACATTGCAGAATAATGTTATAGAAGAATGTGCTCGAACAATGGATATGAAAATAATGTTGAATAACTTGTGGTCTGAGATTCACATGTCTGTGTGTTTGGCTGAAGGTGATGAAGAGGACCCCACTAATCTTACAAGAAACATTAAAACATTGAGGACAGATTTGGAAGCAAAGAAGATAAAGAACAACGTCAACAATTCTAGTAAAATAGAAGACATAGAGATGTTGGTTGGAACAAGTCGGCCCTCTGAAGTTGTAATCAAAGAACCTAAAGTTTCAAAAAACAAAGGAACTGAGATTCATATTACAAATAGTGAGAAAAGATTGAAGGGAGAAAAAGAGAAAGCAGTTGAATAAATACAGAAAAAGCAAAGGGTGTGCAAAGGTTGTCATCAATTGTGCCACCATGATATTAGAAATTGTCGAGAAAAATGAAAGAAATAATGTAAGTTTCCTACCTCTGTCTAAACTTTCTTTCCAAAAAATATACTTTACCAGTTTGGAACAACCCATCTTCAAATTTAGAACAACTTGTGTTCTCATTTGGAACAACTCATCATGAAAAAGAGAAATATATAATTAAAAGAGAAATATATAATTAAAATAGAAATCCAAAACAACTTCTGTTCATAATTAAAAGACAATATGTAATTAAAAAAACAAAATACACAATTAAAGATAATTATTAGAATCAGGACCTAAAACATCATTGTTGTATTCCTCTACTTTTTTCTTCAATTTTTTCTTCTCTTCCTTCAGTTCCTCCTTCAGATCCTCTTTCTCTTCTTCTTCTTTCTCAATGTAAGAAACCATTGAGTCACAGAAGAAAGACATGAATGCTTTCATGCCTTTCACTTTCCTTATCATCTCATCAGCATCCCTCTCGTGAAAAGCTTCCTGCATGGCAAATATGCCCTCCTCCACTCATTATCAACAACAAATTTCAAAACAATATCTGCCAACTCTCGTCGTAATTCATTTATCTCATCTATACTGTATGACAACTTCCTTGGATCCTTATTCCACTAAAAAACAGATCACAATTAAAATCATGCATCAAAACTATAATTCCAACATGTCATACATTAACACTAATTGTTCCAACAAAATCAATGAAATGTTCCAAGAAGAAACACCAATTATTCCAAACAATAACACTTATAATCTCATCAATCTTCAAATCTTTCTTAGACACTATATCACGCATGTACTTCATTACGTAATACCCACAGCTTGTGGTATCTGTCTGAGTTGGAAACTTCTGCACAAACAAAATACAAACAACTTAAAAACAAAACAAAAAAATATACAAATATACATACAAGAAAAAACGCAAATAGCAAACAAAGACGTACCCCATGGCAAATCCATTTTACTATAAACTTCTCACCATAGAAAGATTTGATAGATCTACAAAATCAAATTCATGTATATGTCAAACTATTGCATTAAAAAAATATAATACATTATGAAAAGGCATTTGATTATTAAACATACTCATCAACAACAAATCTCCATTCATCATTTTTCACGCCCAAACGACCCTTCAATGGATCGAACTTAAAAACACGTTTCATCTCAAGATCAACAACAGTCAAAGTCCATTGATAACTGAACAAAACAATCACATTAGTACAACTAAACTACATTATTAACCAACTAAAATAGATAATCAGTACAGGTAAATAATGCATACTCTTTGTTTCGCGGTATCAGATACAAACATTGGCTGCCACACTGTCCATATCTCTCTGAAAAAAACATGACCTTCTCCTCTATCGTTTTAAATCTTTCAATTGTATTGGTCCTGTTTGGATCAACAAGGGAGAAGTTTGTATCCAATCTCACATTATTCTGCATCACATCATAGAGGTGCCTGTACAAAACACACACAAAATATATACAGTAAACATGCCATTAAAAAAAAGGAAGATAATCACTAATACAAACATGGAATGATAGATTAAAAAAAATACCTCATGTAATACACAATTGGACCACACCCTATCGCACCTATATCAGCCAAATCACGAAGATCCCTCCTCAAAATACATGCATTCACCTCATGACCAAAAATGTAAGCTTCAAAAGTTGTGAAAACTGTCCTCCCAGCACATAAATTCTTGTCAGCCCATCTGCACAGTTTTGCAAATTCATCTGGCACATTATCAGGCAAAGACTGTACATCATCATCGCCATCATCAGACATGTCTGTATCACTTCCATTATTTGACAAAGCATCAACATCCCTGTTCAAAATATAAAACAACTCAAATACATAACAAAAAGATACATTATTCCACATATATATACGAAGTGTTCCAAGCAACTGAATCATTTGTTCCAAAAGCAAAAAAAAAAAAAAAAACATAATCACTTACAAGATTTCATCATTATAATCAGCAACCCCATCACCTCGATCTTCATTTATACAAACTATATCAACAGGCCTACAAACAACATAAAACATCAATTAATCCACAGACATTGATTCAATTGTTCCAAAACAAACAAACAGAAATTATTCTAACAAAATAAATTACATTTTATCTAAAACAGCTTCATCAGGTAAGGACTGGCTCAACAATTCAAAATGAGGAGAAGAATTTCTTCTTTTTGTCAACTTCAGTCCTTCCTCTGTCTCTACTTTCTCTCTCACTTTCTTTACTCCTCATTTCTTCTTCTTCTTCTCTGCTCCTCCTTTCTCTTTATCTCTCTCTTTCTCTAATGCTTCTGTTCTCTTTCTCTCTAACTGTTTTTTGTATTCTTCATCCACTGCATTATATTCTTCCCAAAAACCACGAAGATTAAAAAAATCATTTTCCTCATCAAATTCTTTAAATACTCTTCCCCGAATGCTGACTTGCTGCCATTCGCTCTGAACGCTGGCTCATCCTCTCTTCTTTACTCACTATGTACTTTGTAAACATGTTCTCAAACAATGTATTCATTCGCATAGGTAAATCATTCTTGTCAAACATAACTTCTGCTTTATCCCGCAAAATATACATCCCAGTAACATCAGTAGCTAATCTCTTAGCCACTGATTTAAACTTACTCATGAATTCCTGCATTTATATAAACACTATTTACTAATTCATAAAAAAGAAACAGTATTTTCTATATCAAAGAAAAACAAAGCTGCATACCATGAAGTTACTTGGACAGCCAGAAACTCCTTTTTCTTGACTATTTTTTTCTTCTTGTTTGGCTGGAATATTTTGCTGTTCTTCTTCTTCTTTTATCTGCTTCTTCTTTTCTTCTTCTCTCTTCTTCTTCGTACCTTCTACCTTCGGGCCTTCACATTCCACCTCCACTTCAGATTCCACTAATCTCTTTAAAACAATTCCATTGCCAAATCCACTAAGATTTTCCAACTTAATTCTATCAGAGATTAACTCCTTGTTCCACACAGAGGTTAGTGGACAGATCCTTGACTTCAAATCAACGCCACATTGTAGACGATCAAAATAACATATCTACAAGAAAACACATGAGAAATAAAGTTATAAACAAATAGATAAATTGTTCCAAATAAAAACATAAATTGTTCCAACAAATTGAACCAATTGTTCCAACACATTCAAACAACTACCATAATAAATGGAAGTGGGCATGTGAAATAATTTGGATTAGGATCGGACTTGTAAGCACGAACAGAATCCATAAGATGCCTAAAACCAAAGCGGCACCAATCTAGCTTTGCAATTTCATTCACATTCATGCAACTGAATAAAAACTTATTGTACAATGACCTGTTCTTCATCGATCGTATGCAACAGTTAACAGCAACAATGATAAAATTCCAAATGAACTCATTGCAAACATCCACCAGCAACATATTTGACATCCTATTAAACACAACTTTATCCACATGACTACCACTCTTAAGGCCAAATGTCTCCCTCCACGTCTCTAAAAACTTAGCCCAACTTTCCCAACTATTATTATTGCCTTCTTGAATTTCCATTCCTCCACAAGGCATCCCATAAACTGAATGGAAATCTTTTTCAACTCAAATCAATATGCTCATTACCAGGAAGGACAAAACAACATCTGTCTGGGTCCACATCAGCCACAACATTCGCACAAAAAGATGAATTGTGCTTCCCAAGTTCTTCACCATCCTTGTTTTAAAACTACGGTTCACAGCCTTAGAACCAGATCTAACAACCTCAACCTTCTGCCTCTTCAATCTAGAACCACCACCTCCCTTCACATTCACTCTAACATTTTTTTTCTTTTGATCTTTGTGAGAAACAACATATTCATCTTCTCCTTGTTGTTCTTCTGATGGTGTACTAGCACTGATCACAAAATCAGGATCATTAATATTATCATGAGCATCAGAAGAACTTTCATCTGCATCACCATCACTTTCTACATCCTTCAATGCATCTGAACGACTGTCATCATCTACAACAGGCACATCCATAGTTGGTAATTTTTTTCCAAAAGCAGATTTCTTAACAAATTTCTTCTTACTTCCATCATTACTTTTCTTTATAGAGACCATTGAAACAGAAGAAAAAACAAAATTAACAACAATACTAAGTTCAACAAAATACATATATTGTTCCAAAAGAATACATATATTGTTCCAAACGAATACATATATTGTTCCATGAAAACATATATAAACAAATAATACATGTCTTCATCCTCTTGTATATATTCAGAGTTTATTACATCAAGCAATGAAGGATGAATAACATTCTCAAGGAAACGATCATTTCTACTGAAAGTATCTTTAGACATTATGATATATTCTGAAAAAAAAAACAAAAAACAAATACAAGTCAGAAAACTAACAAATGATAGATGGAAAAATGAGAAATGAGAAATGAGAAGTTGTTTAAACCCTAGAAAATAAGTAACAAAACAAAAACGAAACACATAAAATTAAACAGAAAATCTAAACAAATAAACTAAGAACATGAACAATCCAATATCTAACATGAACAAAGGAAAAAAAAGCTTACTCAAACACATAACATTTTCCATGGAAAATAACTACAAAAACTAAAAAAACATAACGAAAAGTATGGAGGAACTTACCGATAAAGTTAAAAATAACAAATGAGAGCTGGAAAAAGGAAATCGAAGAAAATATTCGAGAAGAAAATGATCGGAAATGAGAAGAAAATGATCGGAAAGAAGGATTGAGCAGTGAGAAAACAAACCGAGAAATAAGAAGCCGCCGGTTAAAGAGGCTATTTATACAAGCATGCAAAATTACCATTATGCCCCGTGCATTTTTAACAAATTACAAAATTGCCACAGTTGTCACACAATAAGGCTTATCACACCACAAGAAATGTGTCACACTGGATCTCTTCTCTCTCTTTCTCTCTCTCTCTCTCTATATATATATATATATATATATATATATAAAGTAATTGTTAACTTATAAAGTTATTCAGAAAAATATAAATCAACATTATTTTAGGGGATATGTACCTTGGTAATTTTTATAATTTCAACCAATTTCACCATAACTTTCTACATTTAGCTTTTAACATGATATATTTGAATTACATGTGCAGCTTTTGATTCTAGGGCTGATATTTGCTTCCAAGTTCATCATTTTACGGCAATTGAAATCTATAAATTCTAAATCATGGATCGATTTCATAAAAGACAAAATGTTGGGGCTTCTGATGCGGAAGGTGGGTTATGCTCTAAAAAATCCTAGAGTATTCGCATTCGGTGGTGGTCTAATACACCACATAGAGGCGTACTATGTAAGTATTTGCACATTCATGGTTGTCGCTGAAGGAAAATAGACAAGTCTAGGCGCAACAGAAATATAAAATTTTATCTATTTCTCTTTTTCCAACATCCGTGAATCGCTATTTCATATAAAGAGAGGGATTAAACACGTGTACATTTTCTAATGATCTATCTATCATTGCAAACGAAGTACCCACAAACTCCTTCACCGTGTTTCATGAACAATGAAAACAATAGAAAAGAAAATGGTTAGTAATCAACCAATGAATAACAATCTAAATTGATTGTCTCTAAAAGAATCGATACGAGATCAAAGAGAGAGAGAGTAAACGAAAGGAGTAATTAGACGAGTGGAGTTAGGAAGAATTTCTTCCCTTTGATTTTTTTTGCTTGGTTGGATTTCATATGCCAAGGGGGTCTATTTATAGCCTCTAAAATTAACCCTAATCGCGTTAGGTTAAAACTCTTAATTAGAATTCTATTCCGAATAGGTTTACTAATAGATAAATAAATATAATTATTATCTTTATCTTAATATAATTAAATAATAATCCAAATCCTAATTAGATATTTATTTATGTTATAGATTTAATTCATTAGAGATATAATCATATTAAACCTTCTAATTAATATTATCACATAATTAGATAATTTAACTATAATTATAATCTAATTATAATTATCAATTAAATTATATTTATCCCTAATATATATATTTCAACCCCAATATATCTCCACCCTCTCAATTACTATTTTGTCCTCCGATTGCAAGTCCCATGTGCGACCCAATAGGTTTTTACCGCTGCTAGCTGTATATATTTATTGGAATTAATTCAACTTGATCAATTTCAACTAAATATATAACGGAATGAGTTCCAGGACTGTTACTAGCAGAACCATAAATATTCTCCCAGGGTGATAAAAAGCCAGGTTGATATTGACGTTTACCTTTCTATATTAGGTCTAGTATAATTCGATCCTTTATCAGCTATATCCTTAGACGAATCTGTAATTATGGAATATGTCAAGTTACATATAATGAGACGCCTGTTTTACTTGTCCAGGTAGAATTAACTGTGAATAGATAGGTTAAGTGAAATCTTTGATGCGTGCCGTCTAGCGTAGTGTTTTCTACGACAAAATGTATATTATGATAAGTGCGTTATGACTATGGATGTGATCTTTCTAAATGCTCTATCTTTACTAGACGTCACTACTTAGGGGCAAGTGTACCCCGTCGTATCAAGTAATAATCCGGTTAAGATCGGGTATCGAATCCACGGGATTTATAACTGCAAGTATTAAACGACTCGGTTTTATACGTTATTTAAGCGGTGAATACTTTGGGGTTGATATGGGAACCAACTACAAACTACTCCTAACTATTGGTGAGACAATTTTATATAACAAAACTCTCCGAAATGATATGGATGGCGATAAGTTATAAATATGATAAACAACGACTCCTAGTATATATACGGTTAATGATTTATTCTTGCAATGACGACTACGTGTAGTGTGACCGACCCGTGAAGTACTTAGACTACGTGGTTCCTAGTCAAGGCGTGTCTAATTCTTGGGACCAGAAATTAGGGCCCGTAAGTTCCGTGGCTTGTCAATTCCTACGGTTTCCGGAGCGTCACTTCCGGTAAGGCAACACCTATATGAATCCCTAAAGATAGCCCGAATGGCGTCGGAAATCGCATTCTCCTACACAATAATCAATTACGAGTATCAAAATAAGTAACAAACATCAACACATATATAGAGAAGAAGATTATGAATCATGAATTATAAATATGTAGAATGTAAATATGAAATACAACCAAGCCTAGTACATAGGAAGAGTACAAGCTAATTAGCAAGTGAAAAGGGAAGAATCCACCCTCGGAACTAGCTAACCGGACTCAAGGCCGTCTCTTAGGACTTGGAGGTGGAGCTTTCGAGCTTGGTGAATGGAGAAGGAACGGAACTTTGACGGAATGCCGGAATCAACGAACAAGCCCGAAAGCTGATAGAGTTTTGCTAAAATAAAATGAAATCTCAAACTATATAACAAGAACTTAATTTATACAAAAAGTTGTATATCAAAAGGGTGTATCAAATGAGTGCTAGTCACTCTTATTTATACACATCAAGCTAGGGGCAAAATCATAATTCCACAAGATACAAACATGGAGCAAAGCATGGAGCAACATGATTTTGTGCATATTTCCCATTCCTACAAGCATGGAGCAAAGCATGGAGCAACATGATCATAATGACCCATTCCTTCAATAATTTCCTACATGTGGACTTAATCCGGGTCTTGTTGTCTCAACCACGCCCCGCGTATAGTGATATATGCCGCGCGTGTTTGAGCTCCTGGCGTTTTATTGCCTGAAATACACCATTTACGCCTTGCGTATCCTGAAACACGCCTCGCGTACCGATGGTTGACTTAGGAGACAATGCAGTCTGACATTTATGATTAGGCTCATCATTGCATCTACGCCCCGCGTAGATTGGGGTACGCCCCGCGTATCAATGGTTGGATCCCACTTGGAGTCTGCAGATAAGGCAATTATTTCTGACTAAGTGTTCCACGCCCCGCGTGAAGAGTGATACGCCCCGCGTATTTTGGTAGATTTCCACTCCTTGCTCGTACCTGAAATACAATTCTCGAAAGCCGAGTTAGCTTGACGTTTTATTTTCTAATATTAATCAAACATAAGGAAAATTAACCGAAAGTACGTAATTTATTTTTATTTTGTTATTTTATTAAAACACTCTATTTTTGTAATTAAACTTATTTATTTCATCCAAAATTAACCCGTAAATCATGCTAAAAGATAGGGGTAAAATACCCCTATCAAACCTCCTCGGACTTTAAAGTTTTACTTGTCCTCAAGTAAAAGAAATCGAAAGACAAGGGATTGAGACTATTAAGAAACAAACCGTCGGTTGGTTTTACCAAGTGCGTGATTTCAAAGTTAAAGTTTTATGCAAAGTTTTTGGTAAGTACCTACGCAAACAAACGAGTGACCAAAACTTGTTTGAAACCTCCATGATCAAAGTTAATAGGCAATATTAACGGGGGTTGATTATCTTTTGAGAACCCGATAGTACCTCACCATGGGATTTCACACTTTCGCTCAAATTTTGGTGGGTCGGTGTTTTAGCACTCTTCTTTGCACTTACTCGAAGTCACTTTGAGTTTGCATTTTCATCTGGGTTTTTCCTCCTATGTTATGGTCTCCGCAATATTAAAAATGAACCCGGAGGGGGTTGTAATGTGGGTGGCTTTTTAGCGGTTAATTTTTGGAAACTCGAGTTTAAATACTATTTTGATGATCTCACCGTATTTTTATTTTGGCCTTGGTGAGTTCATAAGATATAACTCGAAATTGCTCGGGTAGAGCTTGAGAATGCCTTTTTTGCTCTTTATTGTATTTTTCTTTTTTTTTTTTGTTTTAGAGCGGCACAAAAACGATTTCGAAAGCTTTTGGTGCTTACTTGTCAAGGCCTTTGGCTTATTTCGGGTGCAACTTGATTTTATTAGTATTTAATCTAGAGGAAAAAGGGTTAAATGTTAAATAGGGTGTTAACAAATAAAAGTTGGTTAATAGGCTCGAGGGGGTTTCCTAAAGGTTAATGAAAACGAGAAAAAATAAGTTAAGAAAAAGGATTAGACTAAGTGGATTCGTTTTGTCATCTATTGCCATTTTAACCAAAATAAGTGTACTAATCCCGGTATTAGGTGCAAACTCTATGAGTCGAGAGAAGTCAAAGCTCTCGAAAAGATGTGAAAGAAATAGAGTTCTCGTACGAACTCTTTTAGGCTCAAAAATACCTCACAAAAAATTCGGGTTTAAATTGTGTACTATCGAGTCTTCGCTAAACTCTCAAACATCCCGTTTTTATTGCCTTTTTAAATTTCATTATGGAGATGACATGTGGATTAGGACTCGATGCTTTTGTTTAGTATAAACCTAGGCTTTGCATAAATTCTAGAACTTCAAAATTAAGACTAAAATTTCTTACTAAAACCGATCTTTTGTGTTCCGTCTTTTTATTTTAAGAACAAATAACGGAACTTTTATTTTATTTCCGAGGGAGAGGTAGTGTGTCGGAAAAATTTAAAGAATCAATAAATTAGTTTAACTATTTTGTTTGTTTATTTGATTTTTATTTATTTTTGTTTTTGTTAGTGCAAAACAAACTGAAAGTGCGGGGTTGCACGGCCCTCCGCGTTATTAAAATGACGTCTATTCCAAGGACGTCGCAAAAGCAAAGAAAACAAAAACAAAAAGAAAGATAGAATTTAAATTGAAAGATAGAGGATTATCTACCCTATCCCTCCTCACACCTAAAAAACGCAATAAGTTCCAACATTGCGAAATAAATTTGAAGCACAAAGTGTAAAGAAAAAGAGTAAGGTAGAGAAGACTCCCTCAAACATCTTCCGATGGTGGTGGATATGACATGTTCCGCTCCCGATAGCAATGACGTGTGAAGTGTTCGAGGCATCAACTCTCGAACTCGGTTGGCATTTATTTAAAATATGAAATTAAAAATTGAAATTGGGTGTAAGATTATTAATGTAAATATTTTTATTGATTTATTAATTTATATATATATATATTTATATATATATATTTTTTAATTATATATATATATATATGTTTTTTTATTAAGAAAAAAAACTAGAAATTTCAACTCGTTGCGGCCGGCGGGCATCGCACAGCGGCGGTGCCCAGCGCTGGGCAGCGCTGCGCGCGGAGCGTGCTGCCGCGTGTCCCGCGTGCCGCAGCTCCTGGAGCTGTGGCAGCGCTTGCGCGCCTCGCGTGCCGCAGCGGCCAGCAACACCTTTTTTTTTAATTTTATAAAATCAACATAAATATATTATATATAAAAAATAAAAATAAAATAAAATAAAAATAAAATAAAATAAAATAATTTTTTCATTTTTTCCATTTTTGTTTTATTTTTGCCAACGTCAATACTTACGATTCTCTTCCAGATCGTCCCACCGAATTGACACAAAATTACACGAACACCTAATAAAATGTAAGAAAAAAATAATCAAGCACACAATAATAACTTAAATGTAAAAACTTAAAAGTAAATTAAAGACATAAAATTAAACTTTATTCGAGCTTGGGTTGCCTCCCAAGAAGCGCTATTTTATAGTCGGTGAGCTCGACTTAGAATTTCCTCCTAGGTGTATGCTTCCATTCGCGTTAGAAATTCAAATTCTTGAATAAACAATCCGTACCTGCAGAACGGGTTGTTAGATTCAAAGGAATTTAATAAAAACCAAAAGCTGTATTTAAAGAAGTTATTGAAGAGTTTAGTTTGCTCCCTTTTTGACTCGTTTGGTAGTTCAAAAAGAGTGAAATATTCCGAGTTAGAATAAACCTCAAACTCTTCTAGTTTTGGATACTTTTCCACGGGTTCACACGCAGCCGGCGCATCGATTAGGATTTCCGGTTCCTCGCAGTTGAGACAACCTTCGAAATTTGGAGAGTCCTCTTGAGAGAGCTCAATTAACTCGAGCTCCACATTTCGATCACCCGGATTGGCGTCTCTAATTGATTCGTCCGCGGTTGAATCGATACGAGACTTCAATCTAGCGATTTGATTTTCCAAATCCCTACAAATTGCCTCAGTGTTAGATAATCTCACATGAATATCTTTAACCATAGAGATTACCACATCGAGTTTCGAGGTTGACTGTTGGTGCGAACACCCGTCATCCTTGTGGTCATCCCACAGATGACGACTATAAGGCATCATACCATGAAAAAGATCATTAATAACAACAAAATAAATTATTCACAAAAAGAGAATAATATTTACGAATGCTCAAAAGAAGTCGATATAAACAATTTATACAAAAAGAATGCTTAAACTAACAATAAATTTTTTTTGTCTAATATTGCAAGAAATTATAAATCCCCGGCAACGGCGCCAAAAACTTGATGCGTGCCGTCTAGCGTAGTGTTTTCTACGACAAAATGTATATTATGATAAGTGCGTTATGACTATGGATGTGATCTTTCTAAATGCTCTATCTTTACTAGACGTCACTACTTAGGGGCAACTGTACCCCATCGTATCAAGTAATAATCCGGTTAAGACCGGGTATCGAATCCACGGGATTTATAACTACAAGTATTAAATGACTCGGTTTTATACGTTATTTAAGCGGTGAATACTTTGGGGTTGATATGGGAACCAACTACAAACTACTCCTAACTATTAGTGAGACAATTTTATATAACAAAACTCTTCGAAATGATATGGATGGCGATAAGTTATAAATATGATAAACAACGACTCCTAGTATATATACGGTTAATGATTTATTCTTGCAATGACGACTACGTGTAGTGTGACAGACCCGTGAAGTACTTAGATTACGTGGTTCCTAGTCAAGGCGTGTCTAATGCTTGGGACCAGAAATTAGGGCCCGTAAGTTCCGTGGCTTGTCAATTCCTACGGTTTCCGGAGCGTCACTTCCGGTAAGGCAACACCTATATGAATCCCTAAAGATAGCCCGAATGGCGTCGGAAATCGCGTTCTCCTACACAATAATCAATTACGAGTATCAAAACAAGTAACAAACATCAACACATATATAGAGAAGAAGATTATGAATCATGAATTATAAATATGTAGAATGTAAATATGAAATACAACCAAGCCTAGTACATAGGAAGAGTACAAGCTAATTAGCAAGTGAAAAGGGAAGAATCCACCCTCGGAACTAGCTAACCGGACTCAAGGCCGTCTCTTAGGACTTGGAGGTGGAGCTTTCGAGCTTGGTGAATGGAGAAGGAACGGAACTTTGACGGAATGCCGGAATTAACGAACAAGCCCGAAAGGTGATAGAGTTTTGCTAAAATAAAATGAAATCTCAAACTATATAACAAGAACTTAATTTATACAAAAAGTTGTATATCAAAAGGGTGTATCAAATGAGTGCTAGTCACTCTTATTTATACACATCAACCTAAGGGCAAAATCATAATTCCACAAGATACAAGCATGGAGCAAAGCATGGAGCAACATGATTTTGTGCATATTTCCCATTCCTACAAGCATGGAGCAAAACATGGAGCAACATGATCATAATGACCCATTCCTTCAATAATTTCCTACATGTGGACTTAATCCGGGTCTTGTTGTCTCAACCACGCCCCACGTATAGTGATATACGTCGCGCGTGTTTGAGCTCCTGGTGTTTTATTGCCTGAAATACACCATTTACGCCTTGCGTATCCTGAAACACGCCTCGCGTACCGATGGTTGACTTAGGAGACAATGCAGTCTGACATTTATGATTGGGCTCATCATTGCATCTATGCCCCGCGTAGATTGGGGTACGCCCCGCGTATCAATGGTTGGATCCCACTTGGAGTCTGCGGATAAGGCAATTATTTCTGACTAACTGTTCCACGCCCCGTGTGAGGAGTGATACGCCCCGCGTATTTTGGTAGATTTCCACTCCTTGCTCGTACCTGAAATACAATTCTCGAAAGCCGAGTTAGCTTGACGTTTTATTTTCTAATATTAATCAAACATAAGGAAAATTAATCGAAAGTACGGAATTTATTTTTATTTTGTTATTTTATTAAAACACTCTATTTTTGTAATTAAACTTATTTATTTCATCCAAAATTAACCCGTAAATCACACTAAAAGATAGGGGTAAAATACCCCTATCAATCTCCATTTGTACTTTTAACCCTATCACCTTGCAAGGATTTCCAGTTAATTCTCCATAAGATGCCATGGATATATCTCCTATCTATCAGGAGTGACGAATGCTCAATCTAACATTAACTACTTTGCAATTACTTTATGTGATACCCAATGCCTGTCTCACACACCCCAAAGTCCCCTCTGTAGTGGATCGTGTTTGAACAGAGTCAAAGCACCACTCCATAATCCAGAATCACTAATTAATGTTTATTTGAGTCTGAAGCTTACTTATACCCACTAATACCATTTGAGATGAAATAGGTGACATTAGATAAACCCATCCATCATGTTATCTCAAGTCGGGTCCCCAATCCTAATGAACTCCTTCATCGAATCCATGTAACTGCCTAGATATCTGAATGCTTAAAGCTTGTGAGATAAGCTCTCTGTTCTTAACAGAAGACATTATTACATACAAGTCTCAACAACACTATGTTAATCCCATGAACACACTACTTGACTTGGGGTTGTTTTAAGTTTATTATAAAGTTTACTCTCACTTCATGCTTGTATGAACACTTTATGATCACTTAAATAAACTTAGGATTTCTTTTATTTAACTTAATTTGTTCTGATAAAAGATTAATGCCTTTATATAGTTAAACATACTATATCTTATAAAACAAATGACAATGAACGATTCATTCACAACTGGTTTATATCCTACAACAATTGTTTATAGGGCACCAAACCCCAACATCTCCCACGTGGATTAAAGCCAATTGTTTCTATAAACATTCCCATAGGTGTTCGCATGATGATTATGGAATTTTTGGGTAAGGCCTTCTTTAAATGGATCTAGAAGATTGTCCCTTGATGGGCTCTCTTTTTAATTCTCACATCTACTCTAGTTGTTATCTCTTAGAAGAGATAGTAACGTCTAAGGTAGTGTTTGGATGTATTATGAGACCGCAGGTCCTTAGCAAGAGCAACAACTCTATTGTTAAGCTCATTAACAGTTTCACGTACCATGCCTAGTTCATTAATGAACTTCTATTCCAAACTTCCTTTTAGCTGCTTCCGAAGCTGCTATATACTCTGATTTGGTCTTTGCTTGGGTACGATTTCCTACTCGGAACTTTTCTAGCTAACCGTACCTCTTTCAGAATAAACTTGTATTCAGTGAAATCATCTTTATCTGTTTGATGGCTTGTATCTGAAAGTCTCCAACTTTCAAATTATCATCTCTATATACTCGGAACATACATTTAGTCATTTTAAGTACTTAAGAATGTTCTTGACAATAATCTAGTGACCATCACTCAGATTGACCTATAATCGACTTTGTCATGCTTAAAGCAAAAGTGATGTTAGGTCTAGTGCAAAACGCTTTGAGCACTTTGTCAACATATGTAGACTTGGAGGGGTCAAACAGTCTTCTCAATCTATCTCCATAGATCTCAATCCTTAAGATATAAGCTGTTTTTCCTAAGTCTATTATGGAGAATTTTATCCAATAACCAAAATTTTCACCGATTGCAGCATAGCTACGTCGTTTCCATTATTATAATATCACCGATATATAATACTAAGTAAACTACCGAGCTCCCACTAGTTTTCAAGTACATGCTTATATGAGCTCCCACTAGTTTACATGTACAGGCTTACAAGATCCTTCTCATAAGTCGTAGGTTCATTGTCTACCATGGGAACCTCTTCATCGTCTCCTACTAAAAATCCAAATCTTTTTGGAATTTCATCATCTCCCACTAGAAATCCAAATCTATTTGGGATTTGATGAACTCGACCAGACCTACGAGTTAGTAGTGTCACCAGTGTCTCATCATGTGAGACAGATTCAGATTCCACCATCCCTCTCCTTGAACTTCGTCAAGTTCAATCACACTTCTTACTTGTGTTTCTAGAAGAAACTCTTTCTTTAGAAATATATCGTGTTTGGATACTATTACTTTCTGATCATCCGGATGATAGAAGTAATATCCTACTCTTTCTTTCGGATTTCCAATGAATAAGTTTTTATCAGATTTAGGATCTAACTTAATCTGATGATATGCATTTAACATATGATGAACACCCCTAAATTCTCATAAAAGAAAAACTAGGTTTTTTTTTCAATGAACAATTCAAATGGAGTAGAATTAGCAAATTTGGTGGATACTCAGTTCGAGGTAAGTAAGGCGGTTTCTTAGGCGTAGCCCTAAAACATCTTTGGAAGATAGGCCATACTCATTATGGATTGTACTGTATCTAATAGAGTACAATTTCTCCTTTTACATACACCGGTGTGCTGCGGTGTATACGGTGGAGTTCATTGTGAGCATCTGCCATGTTTATCTAGATAATTCAGAAAATCAAAAATATATTCTCCACAATGATCTGATCGAAGCAATATGCTTTCTTATTTGTTTTTCTTACTTAGTTCCTAAAGCATTTGAACTTTCTCAAAAGCTTCTGACTTATACTTCATCAAGCAGATGTATCCATATCCGATATGATCATCTCATGAAGCTAATGAAGTAACTGAACCTTTCTCTTGCTTGTGTTGACATATGACTACATACATCTGAATGTATTAGTCCTAGAGTGTCTGATACACATTCTCCTTTATTGCTAAAGGATGTCTTTATCATCTTTCCTTTAAACAAGACTTACATGTGCCCATTGATTCAAAATCAACCGAGTCTATAAGCCCTTGTTGATGCAGCTTAGACATGCATTTCTTGTTTACATGGCCTAGGTGACTTTCCCACAAGTAAGTTGAATTATCTATCATTTAGTTCCAAATGTAAAAGTACTATCCCGACCCTTCATCTTCTTGAGAGAGTCTAAGTACTTCTTATAGTTCCTCTTCCAATTCCCTTCTTTGCCATATTGGTGGAATTCTCTTTCGGCTTCTTGCTTTATTGATTTGGCTTAATGCTTTTATTCTCCTTGGAATCTTTAGAATTGGGAAACTTCCTTTTTTTTGTTATGAGATCCCTCAATAACAAGTGCATACATCACTTTCTCTTTCTTTAGATTGGGCTCAACTGACTTGAACATATTCAAGAGCTCTTCTAGAGAGGTCTCTAAGTTATTCATATGATAATTCATATTGTAGGAAAATAGACAAGCCTAGGCATAGCGGAATAATAAAATTTTATCTATTTTATCTATTTCCCTTTTCCAAGATCTGTTAATTGTTATTTCATATAAAGAGGGATAGAAAGTAATACCTTTATCGAAGAACTATCTACCGTTGCAAACGAAGTGCCCACAACTTGTTATTATCAACTCGTGAACAACAAACGTCTGATTCAACACAAAAACAAAAA
This sequence comes from Euphorbia lathyris, assembly GCF_963576675.1. Taxonomy (NCBI): domain Eukaryota; kingdom Viridiplantae; phylum Streptophyta; class Magnoliopsida; order Malpighiales; family Euphorbiaceae; genus Euphorbia; species Euphorbia lathyris. Next base: position 48,294,333 of record NC_088918.1, read on the forward strand.
CTAATCAGTAATCAACCTTTAATAAATAGCAATCGCAATGATTGCCTCTAACAGAAATCGATACGAGATCAAAGAGGGAGTAAGAAATAAAGTAAATTAGCCGAGACGTCGACGGAACAATTCCTTCTCCTCTTGTTTCTTATGTTTGGCCAAAATACTGAGGTTAGGGGGTCTATTTATAGACTTCCGAAACCCTAATCCCAGTTGTGTTAGGAATTTAATTAATTGGAATCTTATTCTGAATAGGATTCCTAATTAGATAATTGAATAAACACTTTAATATTATCTAAACAATATGTTGGGGTTTAGTGTCCTATAGACAATTGTTCTAGGATACAAACTTAATGTAAATGAAGTGTTCTTTATATCATTTGTTTTAATGAGATATATGTTTTCATAACTATATAAAGGCAATCCCTTTTAAGAACTAAATAAAGTCTAATAAAAGGAAATCCATAAGTTTGTTTAAAGTGATTATAAAGTGTTCATACAAGCATGAAGTCAGACGAAACTTTATAATAAACTAATAAACTTAAAACCACCCCAAGTCAAGTAATATATTTAAGATTGACATATCACTGCTGAGACTTGCATGTAACAATGTCTTCTGTCGAGACAGAAAGCTGATCTCACAAGCTTCATATATATAGATATCTGGACAGTTACATGGATCCAATGAAAAGAAGTTCATTAGGATTGGGGACCCGACTTGAGATAACAGGATGGGTAGATTCATCCTTGTCACCTGTTCATCTCAATGGTATTAGTAGGTATAAGTAATCCTCAGACTCAAAGGAATGTTAATTAGTAATTCTGGATTACGGAATGTGACGCTTTGATCCTGTTGTAACACGATCCATAACAGAGATGACTCTGGGGTGTGAACGGCAGACGTTGGGTATCACAGGAAGTAATTGCAGGATAGTTATACATTGGATTGAGCATTTATCACTCCCGATAAATGGGAGATATATCCATGGATCGCTTGTGGAAGACTTGACTCTAAATCCTTGCAAGGTGATAGCTTAAGACTTGAAATACAGATTTCACTTAACCTATCTAATTGGAGTTGACTCGGCCTGTACAAGTAAAACGAACGTCTCGCTATATGTGACTTGACATTATCCATAGTCATAAGATTCAGTTCAAGGATGTAGTTGATAAAGGATCGAATTATACTGTAACTAATACGGAAAGGTCAACGACAGAATCAACCTGTCTTCTTATAGCTCTGGGGGAATGTTTCAGATTTGCCAATCACATTTTGCGTACTCATTCCGTTATGCAAAGATTAAATATAATTCTGTGAAAATTAATTTAATAGTTGCATACGGCTAGAAGCAATAAGAACCTAATGGGTCACACATAAGACTTGGAACCCAAAAGAGAAACAGATGTTAATTAATTGATGGAAGCCCAACTGAGCCTGCTAAGGCCCAGTACATGTGGTGGGGCGATTTTCATGTATGAAAATACATGAATAATTTAATTTGATTTTAACAATCCTAATTAGATTATGATTGTGAATTAAATTAATTAAAGGATAAATAAGTTAGGAGTTTTAATTAGATTAAACTGCTCCTATTATTATCCTATAAGGATTACTATTATTATCTTTATATTTAAGATATAATTATAGATAATAAATAAGAATTATATTCCGAATTAAATTCTTATTCAGTAACCTAATTCTATCTAACTAGGGTTTAGATACAAGAAAATACCCCCTACATGTGCAATTTTCGAAATACACATAGCAAACCGGGAGAGAGAATTTCGACCCACACCATAAGGACGAGATTATCCACCGTTTCCTTCCGTTCAATTGATTACATCTCTTTTCTCTTTATCCTTGATCTTGTGTTGATTAATTAGAGACAATCTATTTTGGTTGTTATATACGGTTGATTCTAACTTGATCTTCAATTGTTTTGTTTTGTGCTTGGGAACTCGAAGTAAGAGTTGTGGGCACTTCGTTTGCAACGGTAGATAGAACTTCTAAAAGGTATTTCTTTCTATCCCTCTTTATATGAAATAACGATTAACGGATCTTGGGTTATGGAAATAGGTAAAAATTTTTATATTTCCGCTGCCATACGTTAGCCTATGGTGAAGAAGGGCGTTGGAAAAGAAACTGTTTGGTGTACCTAGCTACCCTCAAGAAAGGAGAAGCCGGGACTTCAACATCTGGTATGTTTTATATTGAAATAAATACAATTTCACAGTCTGAATCTTGGGTATTAGATACCGGATGTGGATCTCATATTTGTATGAATATTCAGGGACTCAGACGGACTAAGGAATTGAAGAAAGGAAGCATAAACTTGCGAGTAGGAAATGGAGCAAGAGTTGCCGCCCTCGCCATTGGATATTATGCTTTAAGTTTGCCCTCTGGGCTTGTAATAGAATTAGAGAACTGTTTATATGTTCCAGAAATGTCTCGTAACATTATTTCTATTAGCCGTCTTGTTGACGACGGTTTTCATATTTCAATAAAAGACAAACATTGCGATTTTTATAGAGATGGGATTTTCTATTTTTCAGGAATATCACAAAATGGGATTTATGTGCTAGATGACAAAATTTCTGTTTTCACAATTGATACCAAAAGACATAAGCTAGATAATTCAACTTACTTGTGGCATTGTCGTTTAGGCCATATAAACAAAAGACGCATGCTTAAGCTACATCAAGATGGGCTTATAAATTCAATTGATCCTGAATCATTGGAAACATGTGAAGCATGTTTAAAAGGTAAAATGACAAGGACACCCTTTAGCAATAAAGGTGAGCGTGTATCAGACACTCTAGGATTAATACATTCCGATGTATGCGGTCCTATGTCAGTCCAAGCAAGAGGAGGATTCAGATACTTCATAAGCTTCATAGACGACCATACCCGATATGGTTATATCTACTTGATGAAGCACAAGTCCGAAGCTTTTGAGAAATTCAAATGCTTCAAGAATGAAGTAGAAAATCAATTAGGAAAGAAAATAAAGACACTTCGATCCGATCGAGGTGGCGAATATCTTTCAGATGATTTTCTGAATTATCTAACTGAATGTGGGATATGCTCACAATGGACACCTCCCTATACACCACAACACAATGGTGTATCCGAGAGGAGGAACCGTACCTTACTAGATATGGTACGATCCATGATGAGCATAGCATTACTTCCAAAGACATTCTGGGGCTATGCCCTAGAAACTGCCTCCAAAATCGAGTACCAACTAAATACGCTAGTTCCACACCATATGAATTGTTCGTTGGTAGGAAACCCATGTTCTCATTCATGAGAGTATGGGGTTGTTCAGCATTTGTCAAACGCATAGCGTCAGACAAACTAGATTCTAAATCTGATAAGTGTTTCTTCATTGGATACCCTAAGGAAACTATGGGATATTACTTCTATCATCCAGATGATCAGAAAGTAATAGTATCCAAGCACGCAACCTTCTTAGAGAAAGAGTTTCTCGAAGAAACAGAAAATGGAAGCATAATTGAACTTGATGAAGTCCAAGAACAAGAAACACCGACTGAAACAATAGAGGCGGTTGAGGAACCCGAAGCAGTCCCATTAGATGAGACTCAAGTGCCACCCATTCGTAGATCACAAAGAGTTCGTGAACTCCCAATTAGATATAGTTTTCTAGTGGGAGATGATGATGAGGTTCCCGTGTTAGACGACGAACCCGAAAACTACGAAGAGGCTCTTAACAGTTCAGATTCTAAAGCATGGCTCGAAGCCATGGATTCTGAGATGGATTCCATGTACACCAACCAAGTGTGGACTTTGGTTGATCCACCCGAAGGGATCAAACCCATTGGGTGTAGGTGGATCTTCAAAAAGAAGACTGACATGGATGGAAAGGTTAGCACCTACAAAGCTAGGTTAGTAGCGAAAGGATATTGTCAGAAACAAGGAATTGATTATGATGAAACTTTCTCTCATGTGGCTATGTCCAAATCAATCAGAATAATGCTTGCTATTGCCGCTCACTACGATTACGAGATTTGGCAAATGGATGTGAAAACAGCTTTCCTAAACGGAAACCTGCTTGAGGATGTATATATGATGCAACCTGAAGGTTTCATATCGAAGGATGAAAACAAGGTTTGCAAACTTCAGAGATCCATTTATGGACTCAAGCAAGCATCAAGAAGCTGGAACAAGCGTTTTGACGAAACCATAAAACAATTTGGTTTCGAACAAAATTGCGAAGAAGCTTGCATTTACAAGAAAGCAAGTGGGAGCTCAGTTGCATTTATGATATTATATGTGGACGATATATTATTAATGGGAAATGACATAGCTCTACTACAGTCGGTAAAAGTATGGTTATCTGGTAACTTCTCCATGAAAGACCTTGGTGAAGCAGCTTATATACTTGGTATAAAGATCTACAGAGATAGATCAAGAAGACTGCTTGGTCTTTCACAGGCTACATACATCGAAAAGGTGTTAAAGCGGTTTAGCATGCTTGAATCGAAACGAGGTAACTTACCCATGATACATGGAGTAAAGTTAAGCAATCATCAATGTCCTAAAACCGAAGATGATAAGAAGCGCATGGCTGTAGTCCCGTATGCCAGCGGAATCGGTTCGATTATGTATGTTGTGCTTTGCACTAGACCTGACATAGCGTTTGCGTTAAGTATAACGAGTCGTTACCAAGGTAATCCGGGAGACGAGCACTGGAATGCCGTCAAGAACATTCTTAAGTACTTGAAAAGGACTAAAGACATGTTCCTAGTGTACGGAGAAGGGGATCTGAAAATAAAAGGATTTTTAGATGCCAGTCATCTCACAGATGAGAACGATTTTAAATCCCAATCAGGATACCTGTTTATCTTGAATGGGGGCGCGGTCAGCTGGAAGAGTTCCAAGCAAGGAAGCGTAGCTTTCTCTACGACCGAGTCATAGTATATCGCTGCTGCGGAAGCAGCAAAGGAAGCGGTTTGGATTAGGAAGTTCATTACTGAACTTGGTGTGGTGCCTGACATTGTAAATCCCATTACACTGTACTGTGATAACAATGGAGCCATTGCGCAAGCAAAGGAACCACGGTCTCATAATGCATCCAAGCATTACCTGAAGCGATACCACATTATAAGAGAAATTGTGGCAAGAGGAGATGTGAGAATAGAAAGAGTACCTACTGAGGACAACGTTGCAGATCCGTTGACAAAGCCCTTAACCCAGAAAGTACATGATCGTCATCTAACTTCTACTGGGATAAGTTGTAGAAACAATTGGCTTTAGTCCAAGTGGGAGTATGTTGGGGTTTAGTGTCCTATAGACAATTGTTCTAGGATACAAACTTAATGTAAATGAAGTGTTCTTTATATCATTTGTTTTAATGAGATATATGTTTTCATAACTATATAAAGGCAATCCCTTTTAAGAACTAAATAAAGTCTAATAAAAGGAAATCCATAAGTTTGTTTAAAGTGATTATAAAGTGTTCATACAAACATGAAGTCAGACGAAACTTTATAATAAACTAATAAACTTAAAACCACCCCAAGTCAAGTAATATGTTTAGGATTGACATATCACTGCTGAGACTTGCATGTAACAATGTCTTCTGTCGAGACAGAAAGCTGATCTCACAAGCTTCATATATATAGATATCTGGACAGTTACATGGATCCAATGAAAAGAAGTTCATTAGGATTGGGGACCCGACTTGAGATAACAGGATGGGTAGATTCATCCTTGTCACCTGTTCATCTCATTGGTATTAATAGGTATAAGTAATCCTCGGACTCAAAGGAATGTTAATTAGTAATTCTGGATTACGGAATGTGACGCTTTGATCCTGTTGTAACACGATCCATAACAGAGATGACTCTAGGGTGTGAACGGCAGACGTTGGGTATCACAGGAAGTAATTACAGGATAGTTATATATTGGATTGAGCATTTATCACTCCCGATAAATGGGAGATATATCCATGGATCGCTTGTGGAAGACTTGACTCTAAATCCTTGCAAGGTGATAGCTTAAGACTTGAAATACAGATTTCACTTAACCTATCTAATTGGAGTTGACTCGGCCTGTACAAGTAAAACGAACGTCTCGCTATATGTGACTTGACATTATCCATAGTCATAAGATTCAGTTCAAGGATGTAGTTGATAAAGGATCGAATTATACTGTAACTAATACGGAAAGGTCAACGACAGAATCAACTTGTCTTCTTATAGCTCTGGGGGAATGTTTCGGATTTTCCAATCACATTTTGCGTACTCATTCCGTTATGCAAAGATTAAATATAATTCTGTGAAAATTAATTTAATAGTTGCATACGGCTAGAAGCAATAAGAACCTAATGGGTCACACATAAGACTTGGAACCCAAAAGAGAAACGGATGTTAATTAATTGATGGAAGCCCAACTGAGTCCGCTAAGGCCCAATACATGAGGTGGGGCGATTTTCATGTATGAAAATACATGAATAATTTAATTTGATTTTAACAATCCTAATTAGATTATGATTGTGAATTAAATTAATTAAAGGATAAATAAGTTAGGAGTTTTAATTAGATTAAACTGCTCCTATTATTATCCTATAAGGATTACTATTATTATCTTTGTATTTAAGATATAATTATATATAATAAATTAGAATTATATTCCGAATTAAATTCTTATTCAGTAACCTAATTCTATCTAACTAGGGTGTAGATACAAGAGAATATAAATACCCCCTACATGTGCAATTTTCGAAATACACATAGCAAACCGGGAGAGAGAATTTCGACCCACGCTATAAGGACGAGATTATCCACCGTTTCCTTCCGTTCAATTGATTACATCTCTTTTCTCTTTATCCTTGATCTTGTGTTGATTAATTAGAGACAATCTATTTTGGTTGTTATATACGGTTGATTCTAACTTGATCTTCAATTGTTTTGTTTTGTGCTTGGGAACTCGAAGTAAGAGTTGTGGGCACTTCGTTTGCAACGGTAGATAGAACTTCTAAAAGGTATTTCTTTCTATCCCTCTTTATATGAAATAACGATTAACGGATCTTGGGTTATGGAAATAGGTTAAAATTTTTATATTTCCGCTGCCATACGTTAGCCTATTTTCCTTCACAATAACTAATTATATTTAGATAATTATTATTAATCAAATTAATAATTAATTAATGTTAGGGATAATTAATTAGAGTTTTAATTGCATAAAACATCCAATTAATATTATCAGATAATTCTTTAGTTTAATTCATAATCATAATCTAATTATAATTATTAAACTAAATTAATATCCCTAACTAATATGTAAATTTCGGCCCATGTGTCTGTGTCCCGCTAATTAGGTTTTCGTGCTCCGATTCCAAGTCCCATATGCGACCCATTAGATTCTTTATTGTCACTAGCCGTATATATCCTTTGAAATTATTCATCACGATTAATTCCAACATATATATAACAGAATACCGTCGCGAGCTGTTACTAGCAGAACCTATGATATTCCCCCAGAGCAATTAAGAAGTCAGGTTGATAACTAACGTTAACCTTTCTGTATTAGGTACAGTTTAATACGATCCTTCATCAACTATATCCTGTCGGTCAATTCCTTATAACCATGGAATGTGTCAAGGTTACATATAACAAAGAGTCCGGTTTTACTTGTACAGGTTGAATTCACTCTGAAAAGATAAGTTAAGTGAAATGTTCATTTCTACTCTTAACTGTATCACCTTGCAAGGATTTCAATAAATTCACCACAAGCGGCCATTTGGATATGTCTCCCACTTACCGGGAGTGACGAATGCTCAATTTGACATTAACTATTCTGCAATTACTTTGTGTGATACCCAACCCTGCTCTCACACACCCTAGGCCCTCACCTATTGGATCGTGCTCGCACAGAATCAAAGTATCAGACTCCATAATCCAGAATCACTAATTAACGAATGTTTGAGTCTGAGGATTAGTTATACCTACTAATACCAATGAGATGAACAGTTGACACATTAGATAAATCAATCCATTCTGTTATCTCAAGTCGGGTCCCAATCCTAATGAACTCCTTCACCGGATCCATGTAACTGTCTAGATATCCGAATATCCAAAGCTTGTGAGCTCAGCTTTCTGTCTCGATAGAAAACACTGTTACATGCAAGTCTCAACAGTAATATGCCAACCCCTATAACATATCACTTGACTTGGGTTTACTTTAAGTCTATTGGTCTATTATAAAGTACAGTCTCACTTCAAGCTTGTATGAACACTTTATAACTACTTAAATAAACTTAGGGTTACTTTCTTTATGAAAGATTCTTGCCTTTATATATAGTTTCATTTTAATGCTATATATCTGATTAATCAAATGATCAAATAAACAATTTATTCATTAATATTAATATCCTAAAACAATTGTTTTTAGGACACTAAACTCCAACACATATTATAGCTATTCAAAATCTAATACTAAAAAAACTTGGTGATGTAACCAATCATCTTAACACAAAGTGCCACAACAGAAGAACCTTCTTGCATCTTGGAGCGAAACAACAACTTCGTTATCTCATAACGTTCGCATCGAGTTTGTTTCACAAACGCCTCCTTCAAGTGCAGAACCATGGAATACACGTTCATGTCCTTATGATTGTCATTGTAGCTCAAGGGTCATTGCTACAAGTATGATGTATCCTGTATGTTTGTCATCTAATTGACGCTTTCGGTAAACATCAATTTCCTTGACAGGAGCATCATCAACAGGGACATTGGGTATCAACGTATCTTAATACATACCCAATGTTTTCGAACTTCAAAACAATTTTGATTGTGGGTATCAGTGTATCTAATACATACCCAATCATTTCAAAACTTCAAAACAATTTTGAGTTTGCCAAACTAGTCGGTGAAATTTGAACTATTTAATTTGTTATCGGTTAAAATATCGTGTAGATCCATTTTAGATATGATGATTCAGAGTATTTACTTTAACTTGAGAGTGAGATAGAGTGATAGATGTTATTCGTTTGTTTTAAGTATTCAATTTAAACATAGGACTTTAGGTTGTTTAAATTGCTCCCACTATTTTGCCAAATTAATAACCCTCTATATTAATTCGAAGAATTTCACAAACTCTTTAGTGAGCTGGGATCCTATCTCGTAAAGCTTACCTCGAATGATTCAAACAAGTTCACTCTCTTTAATAGACAGATTCATGTAATCAATCACATTCTTGTCATATCAATTATGTGAATCCTAGGTTGTTGGGTTACTAACCACATTAGTAACTAATATGTTTTAATATTAATCCCAACCATATTGCCTAATAGCTTCGAATAATATGGATGACTAACCCAATTACTCTAGGCTATTTTAAGTCATTAACCTTATATATTCGTGAAAACATTTTTCGATAATTCAGGTGTTATCTATTGAACCCCGAGTCCTGAGACTCCCAGTCACCAAAAGGCCCCCAGATAAGCCGTGATGAATTATAATATTAGGGGGCAACCGATTTTATAACTTATTTATTGACTTAACTTTTGTTTAGTGATGGATTTATTAAAGTCTCACAATCTAACCTAGTCTTGATTTGCTTTAGTATGCATGAGGCTATACATTCAACATTGACAGTTATGGACATATTATCTAAATTATTCCGTTGAGCCAGAAACAGAATAAAATGTCAACTCTAGGGTAAATACTAACTATTACATATTTATCCTTCAGGTCCTCCGTCTTTTCCTTGGTGCCTTGAATTTACAACAATATTAATTTCTATACTACTTATAATAACTTCAACTAATTTGAAGGGATTTAGGTGAGAAGAGAAATACAATAGTAGATAAGGCAGGACACGCAAGCTCTATTTTATAAAAATACCAAAAGATAACATAACAATTATAGAGGGGTCTAATAATGTCCATAACGCCAACCATGCCAAAACTCAATTAAATAAATTTAATTGATTGATTACATAAACTATTTATATAATATTTAGTTAATCCAAATTAATCCTTAAAAATTAATTTTTACTTAATATCAATTTAGTCATTTGATTAACTTTAGTTTCAAATTAACCCTTAATTAATTTTGTATCATTTATATTTTATTCTAATTAAAATATATCAAATATAAGCTTAATTAGTCACTCAAAATATAACTATGCAAAATATTGATTATTTGTGTTCAATTATTTTACCAAAATTATTTAACGTGTTTAATTCAACCATATCACATACAATTATTTAAATATCAAATAACTTTGCAAAATCAATTCCAAAACACAAAAACCTTTACGACGAGAAATTACAAATTATTGTGTTTAATTATTTTACCAAAACTGTTTAACGTGATTAACTAGTATATCGAATATAATTATTAAGCACAAAAAACAGTTTGCAAAATCAAATTAAAACACACATAATTACCATATCCCTTTTATTAATTATAACAATTATAATTTTAAAACTAATATGTGCTGATTCGTTGTTCCAAAAATTTAATTTTGTATCAATAAAATAGTTCGTCTAATTAACGGCATCAAATATCCTTAATTAGATAACTCAATTCAATCTATACAAATTTTAAAATTAAACAACGCTTAAAACATGTGGACTAATTATATATATATATATATGTGGGTAACTCCGCCTGTGAGGGTCACTTGGTGGCATTTACAGCCGGTCCCAAGTCCAAGCAAAGGAGGAGGGTTACGGTAGGTTTGTGGTGGCGGCCAGTGTAAAATTTAGCCACATCTTATGAAATGAACCAAAATATGAATATCATGGGGGCGTTAACTACTCAGCGACGCGCTGCACTTCCTAGACCCGGGTGTAGTGAAAAATGTGCAAGGGTTGCTAGGTCGTCGCCTCGAAGCGGCGTGCCACCCCAGGGTCCGGGGGTGGTGTCAAATATGCAAGGGTTGGGGGTAAATAAGCTAGTCCACGGCAATGGTAAGGGTAGAGGTAGTAGGTTACGTTTTGGGACATGGAACATAGGCTATTTGACAGGAAGATTAGTTGAAATTGTAGATGTTATGAAGATGAGGAGAATAAATATAATGTGCCTATAAGAAACCAAGTGGATTAGAGCCAAGTCTAGAGAGATAGCTCATTGGGGTTATAAGCTTTGGTACTCAGGAAAAGATAAAAGTAGAAATGGAGTAAGTATTCTTATTGATCGTGAGTATATTGATGATGTAGTAGCGGTGTCTAGAAAGAGCGATAGAATTATGAGTGTTAAGCTTGTGATCGGGGATGAGGTTCTGAATTTCATAAGTGCATATGCGCCACACAACGCAACGTAACGTAACGTAACGTAACGTAACGTAACGTAACGTAACGTAACGTAACGTAACGTAACGTAACGTAATGCAACGTAATGTAATGCAACGCAACGCAACGTAACGTAACATAACATAACGTTGAACACATGTCGCTATCTAGGGCTCCCCTCGCTGATTGGTCGTTGCAAAAGGTTGGTCTTCAGTTATCTACGTGATAGGATGTGGACTAAGCTGCATAGTTGGGGCAACCGCTACCTTTCCCAAGTTGGCAGAGAGATATTACTGAAGTTCATGGCACATGCAATCCCGACATATTGTATGAGCTTATTTCTTCTCTCGGCGACATTGTATGAAGAGCTTCAAAGAATGATGAATTCCTTTTGGTGGGGTTCATTGATAGCCGCAAAACGCATTGATTGGGCATCTTGGGAAAAGCAATGTTATAAGAAAGATCAGGGTGGACTTAGATTCCGACATCTTGAATCTTTCAATATCGCACTTATGGGTAAGCAAGTATGGAACCTGGTCACTAACCCAAATACTTTTGCCAGTCGTATTATCAAAGCTAAATATTTTTCGTGAAAGTAATTTCTGGTTGGCTCAGTTGGGTTCAAACCCGAGTCTGGTGTGGCGGAGTATGTTAGAGTGTTGGACCATTTTGGCTCAAGGGTGTCGTTGGAGGATTGGTTGCGGGGAGAGGATCAGGGTGTGGTCGGGCCCATGGATCCCATCGGTGTCGGCTTCCTTTAAATCGCTCTCGGAACCTGTGAGTGGCCATGAGGACTTCCTAGTGAAGGATCTACTCGGGGAAGATGACATGTGGATGTTTAGGAAATATTGAAGATTCCAATCACGAACCTGGAAGTTGACGATGATCTGTTGTGGCATTTTAAAAAAACGGGATTATATTCTGTCAGGTTAGGCTACCATTTGGCCTTCAAGGATTGGTATACTGAAGACGACACTATGGCAACCGTTCCCTGGTCATCGTTCTGGTTACTAAATCTCCCACCAAAAATTAAAAACTTCATGTGGCAAGTATGCACAAATCGCCTCCCATTGTGTGAGACCTTCTTTGGCAGGGGGGTGACTGTTGATAATCATTGCATGCAGCGTGAAGCGGAAGGGGAACATAGAATGCATCTGTTCATTGAATGCTTTTTTTGCAACCCGATGTTGGTAGGTTGCAGGGATGGTCCTTACGCAGGTTCAACTGGATGACTTATGTGTATCGGTTGAGTAAATGATGAACGATTTGGAATATGATCTCACTAAGCAAAAGTTTTGCACTGTCCTATGGATTATATGGAGCCAAAGGAATAATAAATTTTGGTTGGCTACTCTCATACCTCTGGTATATGCAGTCTAGATGGGTTTTGCCTGGCTGAATGACTATTAGAGGGCAAATATGAGGCTGAGTGGTACTGAGACAGGGTCTGCAGGAAGAGGAGGGCCAATGGAAACCGGTAGCTAGGTGGCTTACTGTTAATATTGATGCTGCATTGAGTCTGGGGAGCAGGAGGGTAGGCTTCGGGGGAGTCTGTAGGGACGATCGTGGGTTATTGGATGCGAGTGATGGATGTCAACTGGTTGGCATTCACAGCTGAAGCTGTGGGATTACCATACGCACTACAGTGGGTTAAGGATTCCGGGCTTCAGCACTTGTGTGTTGAATTGGATACGAAAGGAGTTGTAGACCTCTTTCACCGAAATAGACGAGACCAATCTGACTTGGGCTTAATCATGGACAATTGTTGGGCTTTGGCTCACGGCTGCAGGGACATAAAAACCTACTATGTTATATGCATAGCGAATGAGGTAGCATATATGTTAGCTAAGGAGGCTTTTTCATGGCCATCCCCTTATATTTGGAACTTAGCTCCTCATTGTGTGAGAGCAGTGGCTGAGTTGGATGTAACCGATTAATAACTTATTTTCAAAAAATTGAAAACAATTAATTCTTTCAAAAAAATATGAAAACAAAAAAAAATCACTCAAGATTTTAATTTTTTTATTGAAAGGTTGGGAATGTGGGAGGTTTGTCAGACATCCCAGCTATGTTGGCACCCCTAAAAACAACCCCGGGCCCAAGTATTATTAAAAAAGAGAAAAAAATGAGAATACAGAATAATCCAATTAATTATGAGAATCTATACAAATCACGCCCTATGGCATTATCCCTAATAAGAAGAGCATAGAAGTTTGGAGGCAGATCCCACCATTGAAGATCAGAACAGGTCCTACCATAAGATGCAAGAGAATCGGCAACGAGTCCCTTCCCTGAAAATGTGTGTGCAAACCACATTCATTGATTCTAAATTTGCAAGACAATTCATCCAATCAACACAGAGGGTCTAAGGCACCGTAAAATCACGAGTCCGGAAGATGTGGACAACATAAGCCGAGCCGCTTTCAAGTCAAACCTTACTCCAACCACGCTCCATTGCAGCAGAGATTGCAAAAATTGCTGTAGCTCTGCCATATTTACAAGAGAACAGTCTAAGGGATAAGCAAAAGTGCCCAAGGGACGACCATTATGGTCACGAAAGATTCCACCACAACCGGACTAACCAGAAACCACTGAAGCATCTGTGTTAGCTTTAATCCAGTCCGCTGGGGGCGGGCTCCAGTGAATTGGAAGAATACGGGGTGCATCCCGAAGACGAGGTGGAAGACCCAATGATTCCAAAGTCTGATGTTCCATCATCGAGTTCCAAGTGCAACCTGAATGAAGTTGATCAACACTTCTGATATTCGCCCATAAAAGACAAAGAGAAACATGAATATTTGGAGCGACGTCATTAAAAGTGCAGCTATTTCTGGTATGCCAAATCACCTAAACCGCATTCATTACAGCACAGAGCCACACAGCCGTCAATTGTTTGCTGAATTTATGAGAAAGAGCATGGTCAATTAACACAGAAAATGAAGAGTCTAAAATTAAACGTCTACCAAACAATGCCGAAACTCCAAGCCAAATTTCCTTAGTGAAAGAACATTGAACCAGAAGATGTTCAAGTGTTTCATAATATGAACAACAGAGACAACAACGAGATACAAGAGGAAGACCTCTGAGTCTGAGTGCTTCATGAGTCGGAAAATAACAAGAGAGCGCTCTCCGACAAACCAATGAGAGAGAAGGCGGAATGAAAGGCTTCCAGATGAGAGAGAAAACCGGGTGACAAATAAGAGGTTGTCGCAACCAATTATAAAACAACTTGACAGAAAAAATGTCGTTGGTTGCAGGGCGCCAAAAAACTTCATCCGAATCAGAGCCGTTCAGTTTAATATTAAGAATCTGATGAGATATATTGGAAGATAACTCAGGCAAACCATGCCATACACCATTAAGAAGAAAGTCTAAAACCCGTGTAGTAAGTCTTCTTTGAACCATCAAAGGAAAGCCAAGCCGATACGCCAAAGAAGGGAGTATCCAAAAAGAAGTCCAAAAAGGTAAATCTGAAGATGATCCTAGCGTCCAAAAAGAGTGCTCCCTAAGCTTGTGATAGGCCGAACAAATGGAAGACCAAATAGAAGATCTGCAAATAGCACCACGGGGGATACCCGAGGGACTAATAAAGCGAGTCCGAAGCAAGTGGAAGCATAGTGAATTTCCAGCGATCAGACCCCAAGGCAATTTCCCAGTGAGAGCAATATTAAGAGTAGAGAGATGTTTCAAACCCAAGCCTCCTTCACTCAATGGGCGTAAACAGATCCTCCAGGGGGGAGCCACCAGTTTCATGGAGTTGGTGGAGCCAATCCAAACAAAATTCCCCATGCTCCTTGATAATTTTTGAATCAAAGCAACTGGCCATTTATAAATAACAAAGGAGTGAATTATAGAACCAGTGATCACAGAGTTTACCAGGGTGAGCCGTCCTGCCATTGATAACACACTCCCTTTCCATCTTGACAATACCCCGATGATTTTATCAGCAATAGGCCCGAGATAGGCCGCTCGAAGAGCTGCCTAGAAAAGAGGCACCCCAAGGTATACGAAAAGGAGAGAACCAGTCCTGATCCCAACGATATCCGTTAACTTGGTCCGACGTCTGGAAGCAATCGAGTCCCCAAAATAAGCCGCAAATTTACTCCAATTGACCATTTGCCCCGACACAAGCCCATATTTTATGAAGATTTCATTAATGATTCAAACATTCACCAAGGTTGCCTGACAAAAAATCAAAACATCATCAACATATAAAAGGTGGGTTGGCAAATGACATTTACTTGAATAGGCCATCGGCTTTAGAGCTCCACTGTTCACATAAGAAGAAATCAACCGACTCGGATAATCTTCCACCAACCCAAATAGGATGGGAGAGAGAGGTCCCCCCTGACGAACACCCATAGAGCACTGAAAATAACCACTAATGCCATTACTGGTGATAATTGAAATACGGGCAGACGAGAGGATGTTAAAGATCCAATCTCTGAAACGGAGGGAGAAATCGAATGCCTCTAAAACCTCGAAAAGGAAACTCCAGTCAAGCGTATCAAATGTTTTTCGAATGTCAATCTTCAGACTCATATTCCTACCAAATGATTTCTTGTTCAAGGAATTAATGCCCTCAGTAGCAATGGCAATGCATTGATGAACTTGACGCCCTTGAACGAATCCGAACTGATTAGAGGAAACAATTCTTGAAGCAATTAAAACAAGCCTGTCAGCAAGGATTTTAGAAATGATCTTGAAGCTGAAGTTGCTCATGATAATAGGCCTGTACTGCTCAATGAGTGAGGCGCCATCCACCTTTGGTATAAGAACCATGAGGTTTGAGTTTAGCCCAGATGAGATTAAGCCATGCATAAAGAACCACTTTACCATTCTACAAACACCAGGACCAACAATTGACCAACAGGATTGAAAAAATTGACCAGAAAACCCGTCCGGACTAGGAGAGCTGCTGGGATCCATTACAAAAACAGTATGTCTGATCAAAGAATCGGTAGGACACTAAAGAAGGGAGTCATTTTCCTCATCAGAAACAAGATGAGGAATCATGTTCCGAACAGAATCTAAATCTCGAGGTTGCTGGGCAGGATTAGCAAAGAGGGAAGCATAGTAGTCTGTAACATGATTTGAAATTAACACCGGGTCAGTGCAAGGAGTTCCATTAATGTTTAAAGAGCTGATACCAGTCACCGCCTTGTTATCAGAAGGCACTCTATGAAAGAAATTGCTATTTCTGTCTCCCTCCGCCAGCCATCGAATATGGCTTTTTTCTTTCAGATACATCTCTTTCTGGGATAAAAAACGATCAAGCTGTGAATGGGTTTCAAGTTCCTGTTCATGAAGTGCATCAGTCCAACCATTTGATTCAATCTCTAGTTGAATATATGCCAGCTTATCCTGAGCTCGAGCAATATTCAGATTGAAGTTACCGAAGACTTTCTTGTTCCAACGACACAGAATAGGTCTAAGACCCCAAATCTTATACGAAAGCAAAGGCATAAGGGCCAGCGGAGGGCAAGGTAAGTCCCAATAATCTTTTACCACGTCAGAAAATCCAGGATGACTGATCCACATTTTTTGAAACTGGAATCTAGGCGGTATACGGGCACCAGAGGAGCAAGTGAACAGAAGAGGATGATGGTCCGAGTGATGGCAAGGCAAACCAGTACAACAGAAATCCCAAATATCAGAAAAGGATGTGGAGACAATAGCCATATCAAGATGTGAATTAACCCTCGCATTCCCCTGTCTGTCGTTACACCAAGTGTAAAAGCATCCAGAAGTTGGAACATCAATCCAGTTTCCATTGTCAATGAACTCTCTAAAATCCCGACAAGGCCTCGATGCAAAAGATCTGTCGGTTTTCTCGTGAGCTCTAAGCACGACATTAAAGTCCCCAATAGTGATCCATAAGCCATCGTTCTCCAATTTTAGCGCGGATAAGCGAGTTAATAAATCCAGTCTGCGATTTGCCCAGATGCTTCCATAAACAAAGCAGAGATGGTGAGAATTACCGTGAAGCAAAACAGAAAGCAAGACAAACCGATCATGTTGAAAAGTAACCGAGACAGAAGCACTCAAGTTATTTGATTTCAGAATCCAAAGAGAAGGTTTCTCCCTCAAATTGCAAGTAACCAATGTCATTCCCAGACCAATCCAATAGCTAGGTGGAATTGAATCAAAATCAACCATAGGCTCTGCTAAACAAAGAAAATTAGGCCTATATTGTGTACAGATAGTAGTCAGATACCTCTGAGTGTTAGGGTTGAGGATTCCCATGCAATTCCAGAAAATGACATTCATTTGAACCGTAAGGGCGGTTTACTAACCCTTTTAGATCGGGTTGCAACAGAGTCCTTGTCTACTGAAGACAATCTAGCTCCCTTTCTGTGAGAATTAACAGTATGCCATTCATCCTCTTCTTTGTCCATCTGATCCACCCATGAAGCCGAGAACTCTTCAGTAGAGGGTAGAATGTTCGCATTCCCATGAGATTCAGGTCTCTCCAAACTGTCACTCAAAGCCTCCCTATCCATAGGGCTGCCTGAGAACAACAAGTCCGACGGCTGAGCTCTGATGGGATCCTTCGCCAACTCCACCTCAAGAGACACACTTGGAGGTTTACTTAAGGCAATAATAATTCTATCAGTTACTTCAGTCATGGGAACAGTGTCCCGAGGTCCAGCAGACGGTCTTTGTTGTAGAATCTGAAGTTGACGCTGAGGTGAAGCCGATCGTTTGCTGGATTCTTGTTTTCCAACTGGTCTTTTATTCTTTCGACAGTCATATGCCATATGGCCAATGCTCGAGCAAACCTTGCAGAAGCTCGGAAGCCTTTCGTATACAATATCAATCCAAATTTGTTTACCCTTTCGTTCAATACCCAATTGGGTCGGTAATTCACCTGCCATGTCGATATCCAGTAGCATTCTCGCAAAGTGACCAAGATCACCATCAATTGTGGCTTTATCAAATCTGATTAAACCCCCAATTCCCCTTGCAATGTCTGATAAAATTTGCACATCCCAATACTCCCAATGAAGAGCATAGAGTCGGACCCATATCTATGCACTTGTGGATTTCTCAGCGAACAGATCAAAGTCCGAAATCCATGGTTGAAGTCGAAAAATTCCTGACTTCACATTCAGAACTCCCCTACCAACAGCCCTGCCCTCAGCCTCTTTGGACGGAAGAATCACTTGATAAAAGCCTCTTCCAATTGCAATAAGTTTCCAGGCCTCAGTAAATCCCCAAATCAAATTTAGATTTCATTTGAAATCTGCAACTTTCCAAGGATAATCACCTTTGGATAAAATCAACCGACCAATTAGAGAATGGGAGCACATTGCTACCCTTCTATCGTCAGCAGCTTGTGTAATTCGAACCAGTTTTAAACCACCCATAGCTGAGGATGGAAGAATTTCAGGAATGCGACTGTTCAAAACAGAGGCGAATGAAGGTTTTAGGGCAAGCGAAGGTCCGCCGGCAGAATCCGAAGCCGCAACGGAATTTAAACCACCCATATTCGAAGGACGGCTGTTCAAAACAGAGCTAGGATTTGGGGCAGGCGGAGGTCTGCCGACAGAAACCGAAGCCGCCGCAAATCGGAGACGAAGGTTGAATAGAACCCCGATGCGGATGAAGTCCTCCGGTGAAGCCATAATCAACGGATGAAAAACCTTTTAAAAGTCTTGATGAAAAACCTTAAATGATATTAAAAGGACCTCTTTTGAGAAAGGAAGTCCAAAGCATGTAAAACCAGATTGTACAAATACTCAACCTTCCTGCTATACACCTGAACCGAACCTTGAAGCAGCAAAGCAACTTCAGCAAAATTGATGGAAATGTTAGCGGAATGGTCTTCAACGCTGGGAATTTCACCGGAGCAAATCTTCAAGAGGTAGTCTTCGAGTTTCTTAGCGAGATCCACCTCCCAATTGGCCTGTAGGTCACGCTCTGCCTGCACTGTATGGATTTTAATGGAAGAATCTTCTTTGTTATTGGTCATTGCATCATTCTAGTGTGAGGATTCGTTGAGAAAACGGAAGTTCAGAACCTAGGGTTTGGGTCAACGATTCAAAAGATGAAATAAACCCCAAAAAAGAAAGATTGATAAGGCTTGTAGCTTGATTGAGTTCCGAGAAATTTGAAGAAAAGAGCTTCAATTTGGTGCCAGAAACCACTAGATTTGGCGATTCGTGAGGAGAGAGAAAGAGCGTTGAAGTTCAAAGTTTCCCCTATTTTTTCATATTTCGCCTTCACTCAAGATTTTAATTAGCAAAAGGAAATAAAAAGTAATTAATCTTTCTACAAATTGTATTAAGGCTTAGTAAAATGCATCTATCAAAAAAGAAAAACTTAGTACAACAATGTAGTGTTTAATTGAAGAAAACAATTGTTTCAATTTTTTTTTTGAAAAAAACAATTAAAGAATCAAGAGCATCACCAGCTCAAACTTTAAAATAATCACCACCTATATTTTAGATGAGTAACTACTCAAAGTAATCCTTTCTTAATTTTTAGTGTTGTAATTAATTAGTAAAGTGCAATTAATTTTTAGGGTTGGAAGAAATGTATAATGTACATATTTCCATTTTATATTTATAGCACTATATTTTGGAACTTGATACTATAACTTACCTTACTAAATTTACATATTTTTTAAGAGTATCCATTGAGAAATAATCCACACACATATATGAAATAGCAAAAGCAGAGAGAAATGAGTAGAAGTGTTTTAGAGGCATTTTTGATGAGTTGTCAAAGTAGTAAAAACTAAAATTAAAAATATTTAATAATAACAAATTTCTATTCTATAAAATAATAAAATTTACAAAACCGAGTGGGTGTATTAATTAATTAATTATTAATGATATAATAACTCAGATTTATAAAATTTATAATAAAAAAGACATATTATAGTAGGTGAAGAGGTATTGTATTAATTAATGATATAATAACAAATTATTAATGAAGTAGGTGAAGATGTATTATATTAATTAAAATATAATGACACATTAGTAATTTATATTTAATAGGTTTTATTATTTAATACATTTGAGGAGAAATGTTTTAGAGGTGTTTTTGATGAGTTGTAATCAAAATTAATTAATAATAACAATTTTCTATTTTATAAAATAATAAAATTTACAAAATCGAGTGGATGTATTAGTTAATTATTAATGATATAATAACTCATATTTATAGAATTTATAAAAAAAACGACATATTATAGGAGGTATTGTATTAAATGATACAATAAAAAATTATTAATGAAGTAGATAAAGATGTATTATATTAATTAAAATATAATGACACATTAATAATTTATATTTAATAGGTTTTATTATTTATAACATCTCTTACAATTTATTATATTATATAATGCAAAGAGTTTGTGATTTTTTTTTCACAAATTTACATCCCCACAAACTACAAACTTGAGGTACGGTTCAGTTGCGTTTTCTTAGCGTTATATGATTTTTTTAATTGTTTTTGGTTTATATTGTACATTGTTATTTTGAGGTTACTTGACAGAAGACAAACAATAAAGAGGACATCATGTACCCTATGATAAAATTTTCATGTTATTATTCACATTATAAAACTCTTAAAAATTGTGCAATTTAAGCACTATTTCTCCCGATTGTATATTTGAAATAATCGTTTTATTGGTTTAAGTTATGATTAAGTTGTTATACATTTCTTACAAAATTCAGCTCTTAAATAATGTAGAAATTAACTTTATTTATTATATTTTGATGTGTTTTTTTAATGAATTTGTTTTCATATAGTATGACAATGTTGCAAATGAAGTCTCACTTCAACCAAATCAATTACCTTTCTGCCGAAAAAGACACATGGAGAATACGAGTCAGGTAAGTAGGTCATGGGAAGCACTTAACACAAAAGAGAACAATTTCATAATACGTTTGGATATGATATTGCTAGATGAAGATGTATTTATTTCACATTTTTATATATTCATTAATAGTGAAAATATATTGATATAATTTTTATTGCAAAATAGGGTAGCAACATTCATGGAAATGTCCGTAAACCCCAAATTGATAAATTTTGAAGCAAATTACATGAAGGAAAAATTCATATTATTGAGAACTTCAAAACTATGTCAGCTTTATACAAAGCTACATGCCTATTCCCAATGAGAATAAGATTGTCTTCCTTCTAACATAACATAAGTTGATGAGATTAATTACAAAATTGCTCTACAAAAGTTTGAGTTTGTTACGATTAACAAGCTTATTGATAGATGTCAAAAGCATTTAGTTCTAATTGGTGAAATATTTCAAATAAAGTTTTAGGGTTTAATTCAGTTTCAAAGTAAATATTTTGATGGAAGGTCAATTTCCATAAAAGACAAATCATTGATTATTATTTTAACATCAACCCCACCCATGTGATTCGAATCTATGACCTCTACAGTCATAAGTAAGTTCTCAACCAACAGGCTAAGAGCTTCACCACATTGTACATCTATAAATATGTTTGTGTATCTATCTATATACATTTGTAATTATTATATAATAATAAAAATTACTAAGAACGTATTTAATTAGACTAGGAAAATAATAAATGAGTTATCACACAAAAGAGAGAGAAAAAATATTTATACAATTTAGGTTCATTTAGACTATTGTAAATTACTTTAAAAAAATTAAATAAAAAATTGTAATATTTATAATGAAAAACTCACAACTATATTATTTTTTAATGTAGGAATTTATAAAGCTTATCACATATGAAGCGGAATGTTGTATGGAGCAAAATGTTATTTGAATCATTATGCTCCATTTTTTTAATAAAATAAAATATTTACTATTTATTACTCTACTTTATAATCTAATTAATAAAGAATATTATTTTCAATACAATTAGTACATATATATTAAAGATGAACGGGGTTTAAAATTATCGTAAACTTTTCAAATAAAAAATTATACAATGTTCTTTTTAAAAATATTTTTTTATAAATTCAAATTATTTTAATTTTTTTTATATCATTATATGCAAATGATATATAATTAAAAATATTAAAATGTTAAATTTTTGTATAAAAATTTAGTCGACCCGCGCAAAGAGCGGGAACAATACTAATATATGTATATATATAGAGAGAGAGACAAAAGATATTTCTATATTTTGATACATCACATTAATTGTGATGTGTTAAAAAATCACAATTTTTACTCTATTTTTCTATGCTGAAAATTGAAAATTTTATTTATAATATATATTGAAAATTAAAAATTATAAGCGAAATAAAAATATATATTTTGATTTAGAATAAATTGTTACGGACAATAGTCAAATATTTTTATATTTATCTACTCAAATTTTATGATAAATTACATTATTATTTACCTAATAAAATAAAATTTGACTGATATTATATAAGA
The DNA here is from genome assembly GCF_963576675.1 of Euphorbia lathyris. NCBI lineage: Eukaryota > Viridiplantae > Streptophyta > Magnoliopsida > Malpighiales > Euphorbiaceae > Euphorbia > Euphorbia lathyris. The sequence goes on from NC_088918.1 coordinate 48,316,975, forward strand.
TATATATTAAATAAAAAAATGCTAAAATATATTGAAAGCATTTTTACTATTATACTACATGAAAGGTTATTTATTACTATTAAATAATATTCCGATTTATAAATCAATAATTTAAAAATTATTGTAAAAAAACCAATAATTAAATCAATGGTCTATAATATTTTATGTGTTATTAGTATAGTTAAAAAAAACCAATAAAAATATATTAAACTAATTCAATTTATCGATAAACTATTAAAAATAATAATAGTGCTATTTCGATATTTAACTATTTACATATCCATATTCATTTTCATAATTAATAAGTCAAATATTTTGATTTCAGTGCACTTTTATTATTTTCATTTATTTTTTTAATTTTATATTTATAGTTTTTTTTTATATACAAAATATAACATTAAAGAAATACATTCAACCAAAATTAACTTAATATATATTTAAGTGCCTTCTATGGATTGTTTTTTACAAAGTACAATTATTTGGTGTGTTTTCATCATTGGATGATGTAGTATAAAATTAATCCAATTCGTTTAATTCTTTTGCCATTAATTTTTTTTGGTTACCTTTTGCCATTAATTTTTGAAACTACAATTATAAAGCTAAACAAAAACGTAATTTAGTTAATCAGTTTTAATTGAGTTATTTTTTATAGGATAAATTACAAAACTAGGTCAAATGAGAGGCACATTTACATAATTAACCCATTTACTCAACCTACTACATATCTAGGCTGATTTTATGTGACTTTCCCATAATACCCCTAACCTTCCCACTTCCCACTTCCCCCTTAGCGAACGGTCGCTCCCTCCCTTCTCATTGGTTACGCAAAAAGTTGGCTCCTCCATTAATGATTCCAAGACTTTTTATCTTCCTAACTTCCTTTAAATTGTATGAAATCTGCACCATTTCTCCAAATCACAATGTATTTCTCTTTTTCCTCTCTAAATCTCTTGATTCTGCAACTTCCTAATCCTAGAAAACGAAGCCATGGTTCTTCATCTTCCTATTCCTGCTCGTTACTTGGTTTCTTTCTTCTTGTTACCATCAAAGAAATGGTTATTCTACGTTATTTCCATCGTTTTTACCAGTTTATCATATTATTATTGTCGCTTTTAAGGGTGAAAGGCGCGAAAAATGTAAGTATCTGCTGTTTCTTCTGCGTTTTTCCATGAAATCACTTTGCGTAGTCGATGATTTCGTGAAGATCTGTGAAGAGAAAGAGCCTGAAACGTGTCAATCTACTTCGCGAATCGATTAGTTCGCGAAGTCTGCGAGTAGAAAAGTTCATGATTTCATTCGCAGACTTTGCGAAAGCATCGATATGCGACGTAGATCGTCACGTTTCAGACCTCGCAGACCTCGCGAAACCATCGATTCGCGAAGTAAAATCATCATTTTCCCTGCACATTTACATTCGTATGCTTCGCTAATCCTCATTTCGCGAAGCCAAAATCATCTTTTTCCTGCCTAACACGATTAATTTTTCCTGAAGGTGGTTGATTACATAACATCCCTTTCTGGAAGGCGGCGTATTGGACTGCAGGGGAGACTTTCCTTCCTGTATAGGGAGAAATTTCCCTCAAGATTGGCACATTAACTTTGAAATGATTGGTTAGGAGAGATTGTGCCAATCTTGGTGTGCACCATAGGACACGTCCATTCCAAATGGTATGGACTTCCATTTCTCATCCCAAAAGGTCTGGACTTCCAATAGAGGGAAAAATTTCCATCCAGATTCGTCACGTTGACTTTGAAATGATTAGTTAGGAGTTTATTGTGGCAATTTTATTGTAAATTTTGATAATGTTATGATTTTAATGTTGTTATTATGGCAATCTTGTTGTAAATTTTGATAATGTTATGATTTTAATGTTAGAATCCGTTGTTGTTTGGCAATTTTTTTGTTATATACCACTTCGCGAATTAGCTTAAAAACACATCCAGGTTTCGCATATGCTAATAAAATTCATCAAGTAAACCAAACATTAGTTTCGCAGGCTTTGCATATGCTAATTAAATTCATCAAGTAAACCAAACATTAGCTTCACATGCTTCGCATATGGTCGAATCTGCGAAATCAGACGGGAGGGAGGCAGACGCGCGTAAATATTGAGGGTATTATGGGAAAGTCACACAAAAACAGTCTAGATATGTAGTAGATTGAGTAAATGGGTTAAATATGTAAATGAGCCTTCCATTTGATCTAGTTTTATAATTTGCCATTTTTTATAGTGAATTACTATACATAGCCACAATTTCCTACCTCTAGCCCCGTGAATAGACGGAAATACCCTTTGGACAAATTTTCAAAAACCCCAAAACCTCTCAAACACCCTAAACGTTATTGGATCAAATCCAGACTAATTTTTCAACCAAACCATGGATCGTGACAGGGGCAGTAAAGGGAAAGCAAAAATGGTACGATTTACGGTTTTATTTTGTTGATTTGTTGTTGTTTTTTGAATCTGTAAGGGATTTTTAAAAATCGTCGAAATTGCACTCGGGCGTATGAACATTACGCCCGACCTGTGGTTCGAACGTTTGAACATCACGCCCGACCTATGGTGCGGGCGTGATAGCCTCATGCCCGCACCATAGGTCGGGCGTAATGTTCAAACGCACGAACCACAAGTCGGGCGTAATGTTCATACGCCTGCACCATAGGTCGAGCGTAATGTTCATACGGCCGAGTGGTATTTGGGGCTTTTTTTATTTTTTAAATAAATATAATTACATTTAATTGTTTGTTATTTGTTTAGATTAATTTGATTATAATTCATAGGTTAAATGTTAAATGTTGTAAATTATATTGTTGTAAATGTTTATGTTGTTGTAAATGTTGTAAATTATATTGTTGTAATGTTTATGTTGTAAATTATATTGCTGTAAATGTTTATGTTGTAAATGTTTATTGTTGTTAAATGTTTATGTTTATGTTTATGTTTATGTTGTAAATATAATTTTAGTTAAATGTTTATGTTGTAAATTATATTCTTTTCTAATTTAATTGTTGTAAATTGTATAGGTAAATTTAGTTGTTGTAAATCATATTTGTTTTTAATGTAATTTTGTAGACGGAGCGGTCTACTATCGCGGGGAAATCCATCCCGTCATCTGCTCGTCGTCTAGATTTGGACGAGGAGGAGGATACACCACGTCATACGAGACAATGTGGTATTGATGTATCGGGTCGTAGACGGAGAGGGGCTGCGAGGCAGCACGTGCAGAGGGGTTCGATTGAGGAGGCTGTATTGGATCAGCCCGAGATTCGGGGAGCGGAGGCGACGACGGATTATTATGATGACCGAGATCCTGATGTTGATGTTGTGGATGAGTATTTTCAAGAGGTAGCCCAGGTACAACGACGACCTGTATCTGGTGGTGATGGTGAGGGTGAGGATGACGATGAGCAGCCGACCCAGGGCAGACAGCGCAGAGGTGGTCGCTTTGTGAGTACAAGTACTTTTAATTTGCGTATAGTATTTTAAATTTTAGTATAGTATAGTATAATTTTAGCATAGTATAGTATTTATAATTTTAAATTTTAGTATAGTATAGTATTTATAATTTTAAATTTTAGTATAATATAGTATTTATAATTTTAGTATAGTATAGTATAATTTTAGTCTAGTATAGTATAGTATAATTTTATATATTTATAATTTTAGTCATAGTTGTCAAAACCGGACCGATCAAACAACCGGAAAGGACAAAGGGTTAAGGGTTTGAGGTTTAACTGTGATCCAACTGGGTTCAATCGGTATTAAAAAATCATGTGCAAATTATATTTTTATTCATATTTAATCTTATAATATAGTATAATATCGACTATATTCACAAAAATTATACTAATATATAATAACATTTATTTAGTATCAAAACATAATATCAAATTAATAAATTTAACATGACAAATAAATATAAAAATTAAAGAAAATATATACTTTTAAAATTAATAGTGATTATTTTTTATTAATAACTATCATGTAAACATGCTAATAAGATATATATTTTATAATTCAACTTAAATTTAAATTTATTAGATTTTTAAAATTTATTTGTATATATTTAAAATTTAAATGCTAATTAAACTGTATTAATATTGAGAAAATACTCCCTCAAAAAAATATTGAAAAAATATAATAATTTTTTAATGATAATTATCTAAATAGAAAAAAATAATACTAAATCATATTTTAATTATTTAAGTTTTTTTTTTGAGGGAAAACGTCAAATTTTATAAACTTAAACAACATCAAAATTGAGGAGTTCCCGGATCGAATCAGGGTAGCAACCTGACAAAATAACAGGGGTCCGGATAGAATTTGCCCACCTAGCTAAGGTGTGAGCCATCTTATTCCCATCCCGATAAATAAAATGAAAAGAACAACAAATGAAGGATTGTGAAAGCTTGATCACATCCGTGCAGAGGTAGAATAATTCGGACATTGGCAGTTTCCCCTGAGTGAGCGCGTCTATGGCAATTTTTGAATCTGACTCGATCCATATATGAGTGAGTTGGTAGTGTCGGGCTAGCAGTAGACTCTCCCATATCGCTTGTAGTTCTGCTTCGACGACTGAGGAACACACTCTGATCGGGATACCAGCACTGAAGATTACGTTGCCAGAGTCGTTCCGGGCAACCACTCCAACTCTTGCGGATAGGCCATGGCCCTCCCACGCGGCATCACAATTGATTTTCGTGACACCTACGGGAGGGGGACACCACACCTTGTAAGAATCAGGGAGCGGGCAACCAGAGCGGGGCTGAGGCAAGGCATCCCGAATGCTGGTACAATCTGCGTAGAAATTCCGAATTTTGGTGATGATGAGATCCGGTTCAAGAATTTTTCCATCATGGACTAAAATGTTTCTTTTATACCACAGCCACCAGATTAAAATCAGGCCAAACGCACACTCTTTTCTGTTGGAAGATGTTAAATATACCGTAAGCCATTCCCGACAGTTCGTCGCTTTGATACGGTGCCACCAAGTTTCCTCATTAGCCGCCTTCCACACTGCCGCTGCTGCTGGGCACTTGATCAGAACGTGATTGATGTCTTCCATGAAGAAGCCGCAAAACCTGCATTGTGTATCAACTTGGAAGCCTCTCTTACTGAGGTTCGCCATTATCGGCAGGAGGTCCTTTGCCACTTTCCAGCCGAAGTGGATGACCTTCGGGGGGGACCGTTATACGCCAGAGCATTTGCCAAACTGATGGCGAGGGAGCACTCGAGAAGGATGCAGCGTTGGTTTCCTTCCGTCGCTGTTCCGCTAGATGGTAACACGATCGGACAGAGAAACGCCCATGCTTCTCAGGACCCCAGTAGAAGTCGTCGCTATGTCGGCCAAAACTGATCCAGATTTTAAGAATTTCCATCGCATCTGAAACAGAAAATAAACTGTTAATCAAATCTCCATTCCAATCCGTACCTTCCGAGGACAGCAGCTCATTAACTATATGAGGGCGTGTGGTAGCCTTACACAATAACGACCTTTTGGCATTTAATGTCGGGACCCATTGATCATCCCAGATACGGATTAAGTCCCCAGTACCCACTCTCCACATCAGACCATCTCTGATAATGTGTCTTACTGACATAAAACTCTTCCAAATGTAGCTAGCATTTTGTCTCGGTTCTGCTTCGAGCACGTCCGAATTTAGGAAGTATTTAGCCTTCAAAATTCTGAAGCACATTGAGTTATTGTTTCGGGCCAGACGCCATAGCTGCTTAGCCAAGAGTGCAGAATTAAAAGATCGGAGCCAGCGGAAGCCAATTCCCCCCTCTCGCTTCGTTTGGCACAATGCTTCCCACGCGAGCCAATAAACCGGGCGTTTTGTATCTGATCTGCCCCACCAAAACCTGTTCATTAGCTGCTGAATTTCATAACACAGCCCATCAGGTAACGAAAAGCAGGACATCACATAGGTTGGGATGGACTGAATTACCGATTTAATCAAGACCTCTCTACCACCTGCGAAGAGGAAACGTTCCTTCCATCCCCGAAGCTTTCGATGAATGTGTTTTTTAATGGCTGAGAACACTGCTTTTTTGTTCCTGCCAATAATTGTAGGGAGACCTAAATACCGGGGGAGGGCACCCGTTATTTTCACGTTGACAGTGGTAGATATCAGAGCCTTCCTGCTCTCCGGAACCCCAACGCTGAAAAAAAATTCTGACTTGTCGAAGTTGATTTTCTGTCCGGAATTAGCTTCATAGTCATGTAGAATGGTGCATAATTGTGTAATTTCAGACAACATAGCTCTCCCGAAGATCAGAGAGTCGTCTGCGAAAAACAGGTGCGTGATACCAGGGCTCTGTCTAGCCACTTTCAGACCATGCAATCTCCCTGTAGATTCCGCTCGCCTAATATTTGCTGATAAGACTTCTGCACAGACCAGAAAGAGATATGGGGAAATAGGATCTCCCTGACGCAAACCCCTTGTCGGTTTCAAAAAACCCTCAGGTTGCCCATTTATCATAAAGGACATAGATACAGACGAGACACATAGCATGATAAGATTCACAAATGCAGTTGGAAAACCCATTCTCAGCAAAGCCTGTTCTAGAAAAGGCCATTCAATTCTGTCATATGCCTTACTCATATCCAGTTTTAAAGCAAAATTACCTCGGGTACCTTAGATTCTGGTTTTCATGCTATGGAAAGCTTCAAAGGCTAGTATCACATTATCTGTAATGAGTCATCCAGGTACAAAGGCCGATTGAGTATCATGGATTAGACTAGCTAATACCTTCTTCAATCTGTTTGACAGAACCTTGGAGATGATCTTGTATATCACATTGCATAAGGCTATAGGGCGCAAGTCCTTTATTTCCGTCGGGTTCTGAACCTTAGGGATTAATGTTATGAGAGTGTGATTCATCCCGTCAGGTAAAGAACATGTATTCAGACAATCCAATACCAACTTAGTAACATCAGAGCCCATGAACGACCAACATGATTGATAAAATAAGGGAGGCATACCGTCGGGCCCAGGCGCCTTATTGGGGTGCATTTGATGAATAACTCGCTCAACTTCCTCGCCTCTGAAGGGGGCTGATAATTCTTGCTGTTGTTGAGAGGAAAGGAAGGAGTCAACAACTTCTGGTTTTTAAGTTATAACATTATTATTTATTCTTAAATAGTTAATAATAGATATAAGTGAAATGGTAGTTTAGTGGTAAGTATTAGAGTTTATAGAAAGGTCCAAGGTTCGAGTCCTATCTTTGTTAAAATTTATGTATTTTTTTAAGTAAACATGTCTAAAAGCAAACCGGACCAAACCGTTTAACCAGCACTGGGTCAACCGATTCATGGTTGAACCGACCGGTTTGAGCGGGTCTAAACGGTTTTCAAGGATTTAACAACCGGACCACCTCCGACCCGAAATTATGACTGGTTCTGGTCGAACCGGGTTGGACCGGCCGGATCGGTCAGGGTTTGATAACCTTGATTTTAGTATAGTATAGTATAACTTTATAATTTTAAATTTTAGTATAGTATTTATAATTTTAGTATAGTATTTATAATTTTAGTATTATTTAAAATTTCAGGGACCAGCAAATGTCCTAAAGCTAGTGAGGACCACAACTGGATTGTTTCTAGGCCGGTGGATGGTGGCCCCATTGATGGTTCTGTGATTCCTAGTTTTCTAGGACATGTTGCCTCACGGATGCTAGGAGGGGAGCTTTGATCGTTTCTGACATGCTACAACAGATCATTAGCATGTCAGAATTTAGGGATGTGGTTACGTGGTGCGACATCTGAGGTAAGAATAATTTAGTTTGTCAAAATTATTTTAATTATTATTTTTAACCCTAAACCTCAATTGTATATGTGTCATTTTACAGCTGAAGGATATGATCGAGAGGACTGGGTTGTCTCACATCCCATCCACCATGTTCAGGAACCTCGACGCCCCGCTGATATCTGCGTTCGTGGAGCGGTGGCAGCCCGATACGAACTCCTTCCACATGCCGTTTGGGGAGATGAATATTCTACTACATGATGTATGGCAGATTTTGCGTATCCCGATCGACGGTCCGATAGTCTCTGAGTCATGCAGTACTGAGCGGCTGCATGCCATGTGCATGATGATGTTCGGGGTGGATCAGGAGGAGTTGCTGTCGTCGCTCCGAAAATACTAGAGAGGTGGAGGTGTATTTGTTGATGCTGTACACAGACTTACCAGCGAGGGTAGGGATGACGCGACTCGGGCCACGGCGTGGATGTGGCTTATGCTCGGATCCACCTTGTTTGTCGACAAGAGTGGCGATAGGATTAGGTCGTCCCATTTGGCTGAGGTTCACGGCGGTGTCAGAGGGGCAATTGGACTTTCATGGGGGGTCTGCTACACTTGCCACATTATATCGGCAGCTGGGGATAGTGAGCAGAGGAGACTGCTCTGGTATTTGCAGATGTTTGACGCTACTACAAGTGTGGATATACGAGTATTTTCCGGTGTTCCGGCCGCATAAACTACCACTCAGGATCCCAGCTGACCGTCCCCGGGCATGCAGATGGGAGGTCGAGGTTCCAGAAAGGACGACTGCCCGACTAGAGACCATACGTGCACAGCTGGACCGCATGACGGCAGCCGATGTATTTTATAAAATTTTAGTATTAATTATAGTTTTATTTATAATTTTTGTATTAATTATATTTTTAATTTTATAATTTTGGTATAGTTTTATTTATAATTTTAGTATTAATTATATTTTTAATTTTATAATTTTGGTATATTTTTATTTATAATTTTGGTATAGTAATTTTAATTTTAATTTTAATTTAAGTATTATTTATTATTGAGTATTATTTTTTTTGCAGGCGACGTGGTTGCCTTATGGTCCTGTCTCCGATGATGATCAGCTTCGAGTGTCCTACGCCGGTTGGATACGGTATAGAGTAGACCTGTTCAAAAGCCCACGGGCCCATCCAGCCCGTCCAAGCCCGCTCTTCAAAGACTGGGCTTGGACGTATATGTTTCGTAATAGGCCCGACCCGACCCAAGCCCGCTTAGGCCCGAATACATAGTAGGTTGGGCTTGGGATTTGTCTCAAAACCCAGGCCCAACCTAGCCCAGCCCAAAATTTTAACAATAACTTTAATTTTATAAATTTTATAGTTTAATAAACTTTATATTCCAAAAATAAAACTTTTAAATTTCTTCAACATAAAAATTTCCAAACCATATATTTTTTAGAATCGGTAAACATGTACATATTTTTGTTACTGTTTTATTTATTAGTATCAAAGGAGTATTTTTCTTATTTAGGATTGCGTTAATTGATTTTTATTGAAATAATCCTCTAAAATTTAGTTTAATTTTAATTTTAAAAAATACAAAGATACTAGTTGGACCGTGCCGGGTTGGGCTTGGGAATTAGTTTTTTTAGCTTGGCCCAGTCCGGCCCGAGCCCGATGTAAATATAGTGCGGGCTGAGTTGGGCTTGGACAAAGCAATTATGTGATAAACCCGCTTAGGCCCGGCCCAAGCCCAGTCCGGTCCAACCCATGAACATGTCTAGTGTAGAGACATTGTCGAGGCGTATATGCCGGATCAAGCCTTACGTCAGATCGGATATACTCTGCCTATCCCGGCTGAGCGTATTAGACTTGATAGAGCAATATAGCCATGGAAGTCTTTATCGTACAGGCTAACGCATTCCTCTGTTACAGTTGACGATACCTGACGGAGATTTCCATCGGCTCGGGGCATTGATCATAAGAGATGCTAGCCAGTTGGATACGATCCCACTGCCTGTGATCCTGCTTACATGGACTGGTACATGAGTTATTCACATCCTCATCTCCTTCATGCCGGACAAGATGGACTCGTCTAGCTTGCTCGCTCCAACAGCGAATATGTAAGTTTATTATTATTTAATATTAGTTTACATGTGTTTGTTTTTTTAATATTTATTAATTTTTTTTTTGCAGTGGGTTAGCTAGTTGTGGCGTATCAGCCAGCGATTGGCTGCCGGCCGAACTGATGAGGAGGCTCCACTTATTAGGAGCGAGATGGATGAGTTTATGGATGTGTGGCGTTGGGCGAACTGATATATATTTTTATGAGTTTATCTACTAGAACTTATTACATTTTAACACTTTTGAGATCATATGTATTATTTTATGTTTATTAATTTATTTTAATGTTTATGTTGTTAATTTTTATTTGTAAAAGGTTAATCCGAGTTAAATTCCGCAATTTTTATTTCTAAAAGGTTAATCCAAATTAAATTCTACATTTTTTTTCATATCCAGCCATACGGGCGTGATTATCTCACGCCTCACCACAAGATGAGGCGTGAGGCTATCACGTCCGCACCTATGTGGTGAGGCGTGATTATCTCTCTACTTCTACCCATGGCTTACCTTGGGTACGAAGGTAAGCCATAAAGCTAAGCGGGTATTCACTCCTCTCTTGCCGTTTGAAGTGAAACTGGATCGTCGGTCGGACCCTTCACTGTCTTGCGTAAGGTAAGGAGTGGAAATAGTCTCTCCTAAGCAGGAAGTTGGGAAAGGATTGGTTACACAGACTAGAGATTGCGGAATGGGCGATTGAAAAGAAAAAGTGCCCTTACCTTGAGCGATAAAGAAGAAGTTAGTTTCAGTACTTGCTTCCCTGTAAGAAGCTAATGGTTTAATGTCTAAAGCTTCCTCACTTAGCCGCTTGCTGACAAGGTGAGTCCTCTTTAGATCCGATGCCCGAGTCACATTTCCATCTTAGACAGCAGAGCCTTCTACTACTCCTGCTGCTACCACTACCTCGACTCCATCTAGCTCGCATCTCAAGGTGAGGCGTGAGATAATCACGCCTCACCACATAGGTGCGGACGTGATAGCCTCACGCCTGGTGAGGCATGATTATCTCACGCCCGCGTGTCGGGAGAGAAAAAAATCCTCCATTTCCCATCCCAAAAGTTCAAAGGGTATTTTCGTCCTTTAATGGGGCTAGAGGCGGGGAATGGAGGCTATGTTTAACAACACCCTTTTTATATACATATTTCCTTAAGTTGGGTTCAGGTAGCTTTTGTTGGGGTAGAAACGAAAATAAAGAAAACGAAAGGGGTTAAAATAAAAAATAAGGAGGATAAGAGGCAGAAAGCATTTGCTAATACTACACCCATTTTGGCCATCAACACTCCAGCGATTAATTAATAAAATTTTACTAAGCCCACGAAATGCGATTCTGAAACCAGTAAAACAGTGCGCGCCAGTAGCAATTACCGCTAATTGGCGTCAATATTACAACTCTCGCTCTGCTTTTTTCTTCTCTTCTCTTCTCTTGTCTGTCTCTCTTCCGATCCATCCCCGTTGATTCACTTTTTCTTCCAAAATATGTCTGATTTACACAATTAGACCTAAATACCTTTATCCTATTCGTTTGATCTTTTTAAATTGGCCATGGAAATGGCCTCCAGTCCCCGAACCGTGGAGGAGATCTTCAAAGATTACAGTGCTAGAAGAACTGGCGTTGTTCGTGCTTTAACTAATGGTTTCCTTCTCTTCTCTTCTCTTCTTTCTCTTTTTCTATCTTCTGTTTTCTATCTATATCACCGTCTCTTAAATTTCTTTTTCCCCTTCTCAGATGTGGATGAATTCTATGGACTCTGCGATCCAGGTAATGTTCAATGGTGTAACTATAGATCGGGTTTCTTTTGTTTTAATTATGTTTGCTACGGTTATTATGTTACTCTTTGGAGTCAATTCAAGATTCTGTTTGTTTCCCGAGGAAGTACAAGGAAAAGAGGGACAAAAGTAATTTCAAACTTTAACTCTTATATGCACTCTCTGCTTAGTGCTGTTTTCAAGCATGAATGAGAATATAGTAAAAAGATAACTACCTAGCTTTTATTTAGTTGGAGGTTAGGATAAGAATTGAACTGCCTTTTTTTTTTAAATTTTTTTATTGATGTATGTGCATTTTGACTTTATCATGCAGTTTTACATATTTTATCCTCTGTGAAACAGAAACTTCATATAGTGAAGGTGGAGTGATTAGAATAAGTAGAAAACTTGAATTGATTATTTGATGTTTTGCGAACTGGAATATCCATAGATTTGTAAGACAGTTTTTTCTCTGTTTTCTGACAGATGAAACTTTTTAGTGTTTTGGCTTCTATTGCATGTGTTTCCAATCTTACTTTGATTTTTAAACTGGATTAGAAAAGGAGAATTTGTGCCTTTATGGGCACCCAAATGAAACTTGGGAAGTAAATCTGCCAGCAGAAGAAGTTCCACCTGAGCTTCCTGAACCAGCTCTTGGAATAAATTTTGCAAGAGATGGCATGGATAGAAAGGACTGGCTTTCACTGGTTGCTGTGCATAGTGATTCATGGTTGATTTCTGTGGCTTTCTATTTCGGAGCTCGTCTTAATCGGAATGAAAGGTAAATTATTTAATACTTTCAATATTGGTGGTACTGAGTTGTTTGTCTCTACAGGTCTTCTGCTGAACTATTTGGTTCTGATTTGTGTTTATTACTTAAAGTTTTCTTTTAAATTAGACTTTAAGCATGTTGGAATTGTTCTCTGAATATACGTTTGTTTATCATATTCATTGAGTTGCCTTGGATTTTTAATGAGACGACTAGAATTGTGACCCAACCTGTACTTATGGGAGCTTGAAATTTGTTAAGTAAAAATGAGAGGTATCAGGTCCATTTTTCTTATTGGAGAGACCCAATTGGTCACATATATTTTGGGGCTTCATTGTACTAGTATCAGCTTTTTCCCTCAAGAAATAATAGAATCTCTCTCCTCCATGTAGTTCGAATTGGCCGAACCACATAAATTTGTGTCTCTTGTTTTGATTTAGCTTATTCGATTTTTCTTGATTGTTGTGTAACAGTATCTATATTAGATATATAAGAATGAAGAAAATTGATTTATACATTCAATGCTTGTTACCAATTTTTCTATAGCTCTAAATACTTTGCTGTGATTTTGCTTATTATAGCTATAGGATAAAGTTTCCTCCAACTATATTTGCTCCTTGCTTTCTCCAAATATGCATGCTGAAGCTAAATTCTGTGCTATTTGGCTGTAGAAGTTATATGATTTAACTGCCCCTGCAAGATGAACGTTTTCGTCCTTCTTATCTAAGGTCCTTCTTATCTAAGGTTTCTGGACTATGTTAATTGATTTCTGTTACCATTATAATTTTTATTCTTTGGCATGATTTTCTAAAGCGATTTTCTTAAAGTATTCGTTTCTCATTTAATAGGCCAATATGCAACTCTAAGGATTTGATTGGATGGAGTGTTGGGAGGGGTTAATAAAGAAGGGTTACGAAGGGAAAAGAATTGTTTGAGTAGGAAAGTAAGGATTTGATTGGATGGAGGATTGACATTACCCTTGTATGGGAGGAAGGTATAGGTTCATAAGGGTTAATACCCTTGCCTTGTTTGGTTTGAAGGATAAAGGGATAAGGGAATGGTAAATAATAAAATTGGGAGAAGGGCCAAATTTGACCCTAACGTTTTTGGTGAAGTGCAAATTTAGCCCTAACATACAAAATAGTCCAAATTTAACGTTAACATTTTCAAACAAGATCAATTTTAGCCTTGCGTTACCAAAAATTTGAAAAGGTCGATTTGATTGTTATTTAACTGTCACATTTGGACCTTTGAAACATCAATTATGTCTAAGATATTTAATGTGTTACCAACACAGTTACAAAAAACCTCTTAAAATGCTAACAACTAAGTCTGCCCCATGTAAGTTAATCACAATTTTTTTGGTCAAAGTGTCTAAAATGTTTACCGTGTTATTAATACCAACAAAAAATGTACAAAACTACTCCAGTTTATCGACAAATTTGTTTGGACGGTCTGATGTGACAGTCAAACCAGTTTTTTCAAATTTTCGGTAATGTAGGGCTAAAATTGATCTTGCTTAGACACGTTAGGGTTAAATTTGCACCATTTCATACGTTACGGCTTTAATCCTTATCCGTAATAAAATTACTGAAATGTCATCTTTTATAAAGGAGAGAAGGAGAGGTTGTGATTTGAGTTAAAAAGGAGAGATAATGGTATCAAAGAAATTAAATAAGGGTAATTTTGTAACATGGTATCAAAGAAATTAAATAAGGGTAATTTTGTAACATGGATTCTTAACCCTCCTAAATCCTCCAATTTGGAGGGGGTTAAGATTTGGAAGAAAATTGGAGGGTTTGTAACCTCTTATAAACCTTCTATACCCTCAGCCACCTAATTATCCTTCTCCCAAACAAAGGTTATTATTATTAACCTTTACTAACCCTTCTCAATCCTCCATCCAATTCAAACCCTACGAGTGAAGCTTATTGACCTGGAGATCATAGGTAGCCATGGGTCAGCTTCGCTGCAGTGTAAAGGGAAGTTTGTCTACATCTGATCTGACCTTGTCTAGAGCCTGCAATTTGATAAATGTTTTTGAACGCCCATGTTTCAGTCATTCCTCTTACTTGATTGTTGCAACGCCTTTATGGATCCGATTACCATATTCGACAAAGCTATATAGAAATTAACCTCGAGGAAAAGCGAAGCAAGAGAACTATCAGCGAAAACAAAGTTCCCATCCGTCGAGGCCTCATTTTAACTGCCAATTATGGTGGATCCGTATTTGAATGGTTGAACTGGTAGATGCAGTACAATACATTGTGTCTGATGGGGTAGGGGGTCAGAGGGCTGCAAGTTGTTGCAAAAAATTATGTGAAACTGTAATTTTTCCTTCATTGTGGCATCGAATATTTTTTACCTGACTAACATTTAATTATTTGATATTGAAATGTTTTCTGATTATAAAAATCGATTATATGATTGGCGAATTTTTCTCATGGGAATTTCTACTTTATTTAGTTTTTCAGTTAAGCATTGATTCATTTTTAAAATTTTGTTTTGCAGTAAACATGGTTTTATCTTGAATATGGAATTTACTCATTAAGAACTAATTTATATTTTGATTGGCAGGAAACGGCTATTTAGCATGATAAATGATATGCCCACTGTGTTTGAAGTTGTCACAGAAAGGAAGCCTCTGAAAGAAAAGCCCAGTGTAGATAGTGGAAGCAAACCACGAGCCAGCATTAAGGTTTGGTAGACCTAAACTCATTTCAGAATGACTTGCTTGCAATATATCAAACAATAGCGTTGTGTTGTTGGCATCCCGTAAATAAATCTAACCATAATTTACTTTTGGTTGAGTGCGGAAAGTCAGCCAACTTTTGAAACATGAGATTTGGCACAGCACTAATTTATCCCTGCCTCTTTTTCATGTATCATTACTGCGATCCTTTATCAGATGCATACTTCATTTCTTATTGCTTAGCTGCTGACCGCTTTCCTTGTGTCTATAGAGATCAAGTGATGGTCAAGTGAGGAGCAATCCGAAGCTTACAGAAGAGATTTATGAGGAGGACGACGATGAACATAGTGAAACTTTGTGTGGGAGCTGTGGAGGAAGTTACAGTGCAGATGAATTCTGGATCGGATGTGACATCTGTGAGAGGTGGTTTCACGGGAAATGTGTGAAGATAACACCTGCCAAGGCTGAGAGTATCAAGCAATACAAGTGCCCATCTTGCAGCATGAAGAGGAACAGACAGTAGCATTGGTGGTTCTGATCTGATGGCAGTGAAAGTAGTATTAGTAAACTTTTACCTTTATCCCAATGTATGTGTTAAAGAAATGGTTGTTGATAACAAATATCTCCAAAGGTTTAAAGTTTATTTTGTTTTCCCACTAATCCTTTTCTTAAAATGGAGGTTTGTGTAATTTATCCACTTAATGTTTGTGTCATTTTGTCTATTGTTGTTTCATAATCACAAGTAAAAAAAAAAGTGCCTTTTCAAGAGACCTGATACCTTGGCTGTATGCTGATGCAGACTTGATGTTTCTTTTCTGTATTATTTGATATTTTCATTTCATGGGCTTTTGAAGACCATAACAGCATCATTACCATCAAAACCACTTTGGATATTCATGGACAAATGGAAACACATACTCGGTCCTTAATTTTTAAAACCCAATGCATAAAAATTAAAAATTAACTTTTTGCTTAAAACCAGTGAATTGTAGATATCCATTTCGGATAAATTTATGTAGAAGCTTGTATGATATCTTTTATCGTTTATAATGGGAAATATATAATATGACTAAATGCGGATAACAAGGTTCATCTTTTCCAATAAACGGAGATGAGTGGTTAAAATAAGACAGATGAAATTATCTTACATATTTTTAAGGGATAAGGTACCAAAATAGGTCAAATGTTTTTAGGGAAGTACTAATTTAGGCTCAACGTTCAAAATAGCACCAATATAGGCTTAACGTTTACAATATAATATTAATTTAGGCTTAACGTTTACAAAATATAATATATTATATGGAAGTGAATGAACCGTTAAAAATAGGGATAACAAAATAGGGGATACCAAAGTTCATCTTTTCCAATTTAGGCTTAATGTTTACCAAAATAGGTCTAAGGTTTTTAGGGAAGTCCTAAATTGATACTTCCCCAAAAACCTTAGACCTATTTTGGTACCCTATCCCTATTTTTAACGGTTCATTCACTTCCATATGATATATTCCCTCCATTTTCTTATTAAGATTATTAAAATGATTAATTTACGCTTGATATTTCTCTCTTAAATTTTTACTTTCTATGAAAAATTTTTCTATTTTCTTAAATTTTACGGCTTAATTGAGATTATTTCCATTAATACTTAGGTCCTGTTTGGTAAACAGCTTTTTTTGCGGTAAAATTAGAGGTGTGAGTCAATTTAGAGGTTTTGACTAGTCAAACCTCTAATAATGGTGTTTGGTGAAGAGAGGTTTGAAAGAGCTTATTGGTCCAAAAAGCTAATTTTGAAAAAGTTTGTTTTAGGAGCTTTTTTAATTAGCTTATTTTTCCATCTCTTTTGAATGACATTTTTTCTTAAAACAACATATAAAAATGAACAAATTGAAAAGGCTAAAACGACCTATAATAAAAAAAAGACGGTGAGAGTATACTACTATAATTAATTAACATCTAAATATCTTACCTCGGAAAATTAGAAGCCTAATATATAAAAATTGGATCATATATATATATATATATATATATATATATATATATATATATATATATATATATTGATTAAAGTTAATTTGAGTGGTTAAAGATTTGAAGTCATTTAAACTAGAATTCTTGAGTTCGAGTTTTAATATACATACTAAATTTTTTTTAATTGAAAGAGAAACCGTTTAAAAGATGTCTGATCAACTTTCAACCAATTAATGAGATTAATTAGTGAAATTTATTACTTGAAAGAAAGGGATTTCACCCAAATACTAGAAAACAACATTTTTATTCTAAACATGCAAAACATACAGATATATGCAAAATACCATAAAACCAAAACAAATATTTCTGAAATATCATTTTCCTGCATTTTCCAAAATACCAAACACTACATAAATGCTTACTAAGTAAATTCATATCATATTCCTTCTATAATAGAATTCCATATCCATACAAACTTTCGAAAAAATTGCGGATAAACAACATTTTGAACTCTGATCTCTACATTCTAACTTGATCTATGTGTTCTGACAACAATCTACATTCTTCAACTTAATTTGACTTTAAAATACAGAGACCAAAATAGTTCCAAAAACGATAATTCAAAAAATCTAAAATAAAAATAAAAAGATCACGAAATGGAAGATTTTGAATCAGTTGCGCATGACTTTCATCCACTTTAAGCCAATGCGATTATGTTTTTGTTTATTCATTTTTGTTTGATATTGATTTTCCCAACATATGAATGTATTTTTTTTTTATCATTTGAGGAAGAAAGAGTTTATAATGACACTATCAAATTGGAATTTACAAAAATTTTAATGAGTTGGTTGATGATGTACTGATGGGAAAACAAAGTGTTGCCAATGTAGTATCAGACTTCATGCATGGTTGTGATTATAGGTATGCAAAAAGGTGAACATAAGTTGAGGAATTTCTAAGTCCTATTAATGTTGGGAACTAACATTGGATTTTGGCTAGGTATGTGATTGGGGAGAAGAAATTCAATGTAACAATCTGTTCCAATACTATGTAGACGTTGTCCGCTTTGCCCCAAATCTAACATCTTAGGTCTCACGACTTTAAAATGCGTCTGCATATATTGGATTTCCACCTTACTAATAACCCCAAGTCACTCATATTGAAATCCAATTTTGATGAAGTTTTGATTATGACAAAAATTATATGAAAGAATTAGATCCCTCAATTATATAAAATTAAGAATTAAATATTTCTTTATAAATTAACAATCTTGTTTAAGTGTTGAAAATTATTTAAGGCATATTAGGCTGTTTCTACATAAAAAGCAGGCATTGTTATCAATTAAAGGCCAAAAATAAAAGCAAGCCTAGAATTAGAAGACAAAAGCCCACATATAATTCAGAAGAAGACAATAATGTCATCTTCCCCAAAACTTGCCCATTATGGATAATTGCAGAAGACAATCATCTCTGCGAAAACAACCCATCTCTCTCCGCCTATACTAAATCAGAAAGACTCCAGCTTGCAAGATCAGAAGAACCAGAGAAGATCATTGGATGAAGCTTCTCAACGGTCAACGATCTTCTAAGTGAGAAACAACTAGTTTCCCCATTTGTCAATATGACAGAAGAACTAGAAATCCTAGAGGAGAATAGATGATGTTTCTTCTCAACGGATATCTTCTGGATTCAAATGACTAGTCTGAATCTTTGCTTGTATAAGCAAAGCTCAAGAACAAAGTCAAACAGACCAATTCAAGCGCATAAAGCTACATACGAGATATATTGTAAGAAGCAAAAAACAAAGCAAAGAGCTAAACATAAATCAAAGTTCATATCTGTGTACTTGTTAGAAGAGAGATTAGTTCAAAATACTTTCCATCTGAAGAAATTCTAATCTTTCAGTTGTAATATGTAGTCATTTTTTACTTCGGTCATAAGTAGCAAAGAGTGAATTAGTGTGAGTGTTGAGTGAGGAAGGTACTTCATTGAAACTTAGGCTGTTTTGTAAAACTTTTTGTTCTCTACCTCTGAAAGAGATTATTAGTGGATTAAAGCTCAAGAGAAGGTATCCTGAGGACTGGACATAGACAAGAGGTCGAACCAGTATAAATCCTGTTGAGTATTTCCTTCCCTTCTATCGCCTTTTACTTCTACTTGTTGGGGTTTTAGTGTCCTATAGACAATTTGTTGGGGTTTAGTGTCCTATAGACAATTGTTCTAGGATACAAACTTAATATAAATGAATTGTTCTTTATATCATTTGTTTTAATGAGATATATGTTTTATAACTATATAAAAGCAATCCCTTTTAAGCACTAAATAAAGTCTAATAAAAGGAAATCCGTAAGTTTGTTTTAAAGTGATTATAAAGTGTTCATACAAGCATGAAGTAAGACAAAACTTTATAATAAACTAATAAACTTAAAACCACCCCAAGTCAAGTGATATGTTTAGGATTGATATATCACAGTTGAGATTTGCATGTAACAATGTCTTCTGTCCGACAGAAAGCTGATCTCACAAGCTTCATATATACAGATATCTGGACAGTTACATGGATCCGATGAAAAGTAGTTCATTAGGATTGGGGATCCGATTTGAGATAACAGGATGGGTAGATCTATCCTTGTCACCTGTTCATCTCATTGGTATTAATAGGTATAACTAATCCTCAGACTCAAAGGAATATTAATTGGTATTCTGGATTACGGAATGTGACGCTTTGACTCTGGTGTAACACGATCCTTAACAGAGATGACTATGGGGTGTGAACAGTAGACGTTGGGTATCACAGGAAGTGATTGCGGGATCGTTATATATTGGATTGAGCATTTATCACTCCCGATAAATGGGAGATACATCCAAGGATCGCTTGTGGAAGACTCGACTCTAAATCCTTGCAAGGTGATAGCTTAAGACTTGAAATACAGATTTCACTTAACCTATCTTTTTGAGTTGACTCGACCTGTACAAGTAAAACGAACGTCTCGCTATATGTGACTTGACATCATCCATAGTCATAAGATTCAGTTCAAGGATGTAGTTGATAAAGGATCGAATTATACTGTAACTAATACGGAAAGATTAACGACAGAATCAACCTGTCTTCTTATGGCTCTGGGGGAATGATTACGGACTTGCTAATCACATACTCTGTACATCATTCCGTTATGCAAAGATTAAACATAATTCTTTGAAAATTAATTTAATAGTTGCATACGGCCAGAATAGGAACCTAATGGGTCACACATAAGACTTGGAACCTAAAAGAGAGATAAATGTTAATTAATTGATGGAAGCCCAATTGAGCCCAATGAGGCCCATGGACCATAGGGGGGTCGAAATTCATGTATGGTACATGAATAATTAATTTGATTTTAATCAATCCTAATTAGATTAGGATTGTGAATTAAATTAATTAAGAGATAAATAAGTTAGGAGTTTTAATTAGATTATAATACTCCTATTATTATCCAATAAGGTTATTGTTATTATCCTTAATATGTTAGATATATAATGAGATAATAATTAGGAATTCTATTCCGAATTGAATTCCTATTCAGTAACCTAATTCTATCTAACTAGGGATTAGATACAAGAGATTATAAATACCACTATGTGATTTTCGAAATGCTTGAACCCTAATCCAAGGCTAGTGATTTTCGAAACCTACCCTAAAGAAAGAAAGAGAATTTTCGACCCCTAGTTCGAGGACGAGATTTTCTACGGCTTCTTTTCGATCAATTGATTTCATCTATTTCTTTTATCCTTGATCTTGTGTTGATTAATTAGAGGCAATCTATTTTAGTTGCTATTCAACGGTTGATTCTAACTTAATCTTCCCGTGTTTTATTTCGTGATTGGGAACTCGGAGAAGAGTTGTGCGCACTTCATTAACAACGGTAGATTGATCATCAAAAGGTAATTCTTCTTATCCCTCTTTATATGAAATAACGATTAACAGATCCTAGGGTTAATGGAAATAGGTTAAAATTTTTTATATTTCCGCTGCTATACCTTAGCCTAATTTCCAACAGTGGTATCAGAGACATCGTTAAATCCGTTATTTCATATATGAAAATTTAGAAGTTTTTCAATAGGATTGAATAAATATTTATAGTTAGGATTAATTAACAAATTGTTTTGATTAATTAATTCTAAAGATAAATAAATTTTAATTAATTGTTAATTAAAATAGATTATGCGTATGTTCCTAATTATTTTGGTTGATAATCATCATAACAAAATCTATTAGTTTTATAGTTAGGTTGATAAAATCAGTTTTATTAATTCTAAAGATAAAACGGAAATCTATAGTAGTTTTTCCTATTTTCTGAAAATCGTTTTAAAACCGTTTTAGAACTGATATATATATATATATATTTAAAATTATTATAAAAAAAAAAATTGCGACAGCAGCTCGAGTCGCGCCTCGCGGCGCGACTGGCCGCCGCTGCCGCAAGGCAGCGGCGGTTCAGCCGTCCTAGGGCTGCTGCCAATCGGCAGCAGCCCACCCTCGGGCCCGGCCCAAGACCCACCTGAATTTTAAATTGTTTAAAATCGGTTTTTATATATATTTGAATATATATGTTTCAGAAATTGATAGTTTTCTATTTTAATTATCGAATTAAAATTTGTTTAAAAGTTTGTTTTACTAATTTGTAAATCAAAATGTTAAATGAATTGAAATCAAAATAATTGGGACGTGCATAATTGATGTTTTGTATAGTTATATTAATCTAAGGATTAATATAAAGATACGAAACTATTAGAAGTAAAATTGGATGAAAGTTAATTTAATAAGTTAATGTGATTAACCTAAATATTACATAAAATAGTTATGTAATCAACCAATTAAATTTATTTAATTGAGTCTATGCATGTTTGGAGTTATGGACATATTTGGACCCTCTTTTAGTCTTTTGGTATTTTTGAAATAGGGCCTGCGAGTCCTGCCTTTCTACTATCTATTGTAATTTCTCCTCTCGTCTAATTCCCTTCAATTCAATTGAAGTTTTCTTTAGTAGTATAGAAATTAATATGTAATTTCAAGGCGCCATGGAGAAGACGGAGGACCTAAAGAGAAATATGTAATAGTTAGTATTTCCTTAGGTTTGCCCTTTTATTCCGTCTCTGGCTTGACGGAATAATTTAGATGATATGTCCATAACGCCAATGTATGTGAATGTATGTGTCTGATGTATGCTAAAGCAAATCAAGACTAAGTTAGATTATGAGACCTAAAATAAAATCCCTCATTAAAAAATTAAGTAAATAAACAAGTTATTAAAATCGGTTGCCCCTCCCTAATATTATAATTCAGCCGGCAGTACTGGGGGCCTTTGGGTTGTTGACAAACTCAAGCTCGGGGTCTTACGGTAACACCTGAATTATCGAAAATTACTTTTCATGAATATGGGGTAATACTTAAATTAGATTATGATAATTGGATGAGCAAACTCATGTTGTCATAAACTAATGGGCAATATGGTTGGGATTAATGTGAATATCATATTAGTTACTAATGTGGTTAGTAACCCAATAACCTAGGAATCACATTAAAGATGTGATTGATTACATGAATCTACCTAACGAATGAGGCTAGCTTGTTGAGCAAACTCAAGGCGAAATCTCAGGAGTTAGGATCCTAGCTCACTAAAGGATTTGTGAAATTCTTCGAATTAATATGGAGGGCTATTAATTTGGCAAAATAGTGGGAGCAATCTAAAATAAACTAAAAGGCCTATAATTTTAGATTGATATACTTTAAGCAAATGAATGACATACGTTTACTCTTTCTCACTCTCAGGTTTAATTAAACACACTCTTAAAATCATGACTAAAACCAATCTGCAAAACATTCTTACCGATAACAAATTGAATGGTTCAAACTTCACTGACTGGTTTCGTAACCTCAAAATCGTTTTGAAGTTCGATAAAATAGGGTATGTACTTGATACATCGATACCCCCTCTCCCTGCTGATGATGCTCCCATTGAGGAAATTGATGCTTACCAGAAGCACAAGGCTGATGATGATCATGCCGGATGCATCATACTTGCATCGATGACACCGGAATTACAAAGGCAACATGAGGAAATGGATGCCTATTCCATCGTCATGCACCTAAAGGAATTGTTTGGGAAACAGACCAGGTGCGAACGCTACGAGATATCCAAGTTGCTATATCGTTGCAGGATGCAAGAGGGCACATCTGTCATGACACATTGTGTCAAGATGATTGGCTACATTACCAAAATTTCTAGTATTGGATTTACGATGGATAACGAATTAAGCATAGACTTAATTCTTCAATCCCTCCCAGAGAGTTATTCACAGTTCATTATGAACTATCAGATGAATGACTTGCAAACCTCTCTTGAAGAGCTTGCAAATATGCTCAAGTCAGTTGAGCCCAATATGAAGAAAGACAAAGCCATACCGGCTCTTGTCATAGAGGGATCAAAGAAGAGGAAAGGAAATTCTCCCAATCCTAAACATCCCAAGAAAGGTAAGAAAGCCGTGCCCAACAAAACTAAGGGAAAGGAAGTGAAGAAGACCAAAGGAGAGTGCCACTTCTGTGGTAAAGACGGGCATTGGAAGAGGAACTGAAAGGAGTACCTAGCCTCCCTCAAGAAGGGAAATGGCGGTGCTTCAACATCTAGTATGTTTTATATTGAAATAAATACATTTTCACAGTCTGAATCTTGGGTACTTGATACCGGATGTGGATCTCATATTTGTACAAATATGCAGGAGCTAAAACAGAGTAAGGAACTAAAGAAAGAAAGTATAAACTTGCGAGTAGGAAATGGAGCAAGAGTTACCGCCCTCGCAATTGGAGATTATGTTTTGAATTTGCCCTCTGGGCTTGTAATAGAATTAAGGAACTGTTTGTATGTTCCACAAATGTCTCGCAACATTATTTCTATTAGCCGTCTTGTTGACGACGGTTTTCATATTTCAATAAAAGACAAACATTGCGATTTTTATAAAGATTCGATCTTTTATTTTTCAGGAATATCACAAAATGGGATTTATGTGTTAGATGACAAGATTTCTGTTTTCGCAATTGATACCAAAAGACATAAGCTAGATAATTCAACTTACTTCTGGCATTGTCGTTTAGGCCATATAAATAAGAGACGCATGCTAAAGCTACATTCAGATGGGCTTATAGATCCAATCGATCCCGAATCATTGGAAACACGCGAATAATGTTTAAAAGGTAAAATGATAAAGACACCCTTTAGCAATAAAGGTGAGCGTGTATTAGACACTCTAGGACTTATTCATTCAGATGTATGCGGTCCTATGTCAGTCCAAGCAAGAGGAGGATTCAGATTCTTCATAAGCTTCATAGATGACCATACCCAATATGGTTACATCTACTTGATGAAGCACAAATCAGAACCTTTTGAGAAATTCAAATGCTTCAAGAATGAAGTAGAAAATCAATTAGGAAAGAAAATAAAGACGCTTCGATCTGATTGAGGTGGCGAATATCTTTCAGATGATTTTCTGAATTATCTAACTGAATGTGGGATATGCTCACAATGGACACCTCCCTATACACCACAACACAATGGTGTATCCGAGAGGAGAAACCGTGCCCTACTAGATATGGTACGATCCATGATGAGCATGGCCTTACTTCCAAAGATGTTCTGGGGCTATGCCTTAGAAACTTCCCTCTTCACCCTAAACTGAGTACCAACTAAATCCGCTAGTTCCACATCATATGAATTGTTCGTTGGTAGGAAACCTGTGTTCTCATTCATGAGAGTATGGGGTTGTTCAGCATTTGTCAAACGCATTGCATCCGACAAACTATATTCTAAATCTGATAAATGTTTCTTCATTGGATACCCTAAGGAAACTGTGGGATATTACTTCTATCATCCAGATGATCAGAAAGTAATAGTATCCAGGCACGCAACCTTCTTAGAGAAAGAGTTTCTCAAAGAAACACAAAAGGGAAGCATGATTGAACTTGACGAAGTTCAAGAAGAAGAAACACTGACTGAAACAACGGAGGCGGTTGAGGTACCCGAAGTAGTCCCATTAGATGAGACTCCAGTGCCACCTATTCATAGATCACAAAGAGTTCGTGAACTCCCAGTTAGATATGGTTTTCTAGTGGGAGATGATAATGAGGTTCCCGTGTTAGACGACGAACCCGGAAACTACGAAGAGGCTCTTACTAGTCCAGATTCTAAAGCATGGCTTGAGGCCATGGATTCTGAAATGGATTCCATGTATACTAACCAAGTGTGGACTTTGGTTGATCCACCCGAAGGGATAAAATTCATTGGGTGCATGTGGATCTTCAAAAAGAAGACTGACGTGGATGGAAAGGTTAGCACCTACAAAGCTAGGTTATGACAAAACTTTCTCTCCTGTGGCTATGTCCAAATCAATCAGAATCATACTTGCTATTGCCGCTCACTACGATTATGAGATTTGGCAAATGGATGTGAAAACAGCTTTCCTAAACGAAAACCTGCTTGAGGATGTATATATGATGCAACCTGAAGGTTTCATATCAAAGGATGCAAACAAAGTTTGCAAACTTCAGAGATCCATTTATGGACTCAAGCAAGCATCGAGAAGCTGGAATAAGCGTTTTGACGAAACCATAAAACAATTTGGTTTCGAACAAAATTGCGAAGAAGCTTGCATTTACAAGAAAGCAAGTGGGAGCTCTATAGCATTTCTCATACTATATGTGGACGATATATTATTAATGGGAAATGACATTGCTCTACTACAGTCGGTAAAAGTATGGTTATCTGGTAACTTCTCAATGAAAGACCTTAGTGAAGCAGCTTATATACTTGGTATAAAGATCTACAGAGATAGATCGAGAAGACTGCTTGGTCTTTCACAGGCTACATACATTGAAAAGGTGCTAAATCGGTTTAGCATGCTTGAATCGAAACGAGGTAACTTGCCCATGCTACATGGAGTAAAGTTAAACAATCATAAATGTCCTAAAACCGATGATGACAAAAGACGCATGGCTGTAGTCCCGTACGCCAGCGGAATCGGTTCGATTATGTATGTTATGCTATGCACTAGACCTGACGTAGCGTTAGCGTTATCTGTAACGAGTCGTTACCAAGGAAATCCGAGAGACGAGCATTGGATTGTCGTCAAGAACATTCTTAAGTACTTGAGAAGAACTAAAGATATGTTCCTAGTGTACGGAGAATGTGATCTGAAAATAGAAGGATTTTCAGACGCAAGTCATCTCACAGATGAGAATGATTTTAAATCCCAATCAGGATACCTGTTTATCTTGAATTGGGGCGCAGTCAGTTGGAAGAGTTCCAAGCAGGGAAGCGTAGCTTTCTCTACGACCGAGTCAGAGTATATCGCAGCTGCGAAAGCAGCAAAGGAAGCGGTTTGGATAAGAAAGTTCATTACAGAACTTGGTGTGGTGCCTGACATTGTAAATCCCATCACACTGTGTTGTGATAACAATGGAGCCATTGCGCAAGCAAAGGAACCACAGTCTCATAATGCGTCCAAGCATTACCTTAAGCGATACCACATCATAAGAGAGATTGTGGCTAGAGGAGATGTGAGAATAGAAAGAGTACCTATAGAGGACAACATTGCAGATCCGTTGACAAAGCCCTTAACCCAGAGAGTACATGATCGTCATCTAACTTCTACTGGGATAAGTTTTAGAAACAATTGGCTTTAGTCCAAGTGGGAGTATATTGGGGTTTAGTGTCCTATAGACAATTGTTCTAGGATACAAACTTAATATAAATGAATTGTTCTTTATATCATTTGTTTTAATGAGATATATGTTTTATAACTATATAAAGTCAATCCTTTTTAAGCACTAAATAAAGTCTAATAAAAGGAAATCCGTAAGTTTGTTTTAAAGTGATTATAAAGTGTTCATACAAGCATGAAGTGAGACAAAACTTTATAATAAACTAATAAACTTAAAACCACCCCAAGTCAAGTGATATGTTTAGGATTGATATATCACTGTTGAGACTTGCATGTAACAATGTCTTCTGTCCGACAGAAATCTGATCTCACAAGCTTCATATATACAGATATCTGGACAGTTACATGGATCCGATGAAAAGTAGTTCATTAGGATTGGGGATCCGATTTGAGATAACAGGATGGGTAGATTCATCCTTGTCACCTGTTCATCTCATTGGTATTAATAGGTATAACTAATCCTCAGACTCAAAGGAATATTAATTGGTATTCTGGATTACGGAATGTGACGCTTTGACTCTGGTGTAACACGATCCTTAACAGAGATGTCTCTGGGGTGTGAACAGTAGACGTTGGGTATCACAGGAAGTGATTGCGGGATCGTTATATATTGGATTGAGCATTTATCACTCCCGATAAATGGGAGATACATCCAAGGATCGCTTGTGGAAGACTCAACTCTAAATCCTTGCAAGGTGATAGCTTAAGACTTGAAATACAGATTTCACTTAACCTATCTTTTTGAGTTGACTCGACCTGTACAAGTAAAACGAACGTCTCGCTATATGTGACTTGACATCATCCATAGTCATAAGATTCAGTTCAAGGATGTAGTTGATAAAGGATCGAATTATACTGTAACTAATACGGAAAGATTAACGACAGAATCAACCTGTCTTCTTATGGCTCTGGGGGAATGATTACGGACTTGCTAATCACATACTCTGTACATCATTCCGTTATGCAAAGATTAAATATAATTCTTTGAAAATTAATTTAATAGTTGCATACGGCCAGTAGTAATAGGAACCTAATGGGTCACACATAAGACTTGGAACCTAAAAGAGAGATAAATGTTAATTAATTGATGGAAGCCCAATTGAGCCCAATGAGGCCCATGGACCATAGGGGGGTCGAAATTCATGTATGGTACATGAATAATTAATTTGATTTTAATCAATCCTAATTAGATTAGGATTGTGAATTAAATTAATTAAGAGATAAATAAGTTAGGAGTTTTAATTAGATTATAATACTCCTATTATTATCCAATAAGGTTATTCTTATTATCCTTAATATGTTAGATATATAATGAGATAATAATTAGGAATTCTATTCACTATGTGATTTTCGAAATGCTTGAACCCTAATCCAAGGCTAGTGATTTTCGAAACCTACCCTAAAGAAAGAAAGAGAATTTTCGACCCCCAGTTCGAGGACGAGATTTTCTACGGCTTCTTTTCGATCAATTGATTTTATCTATTTCTTTTATCCTTGATCTTGTGTTGATTAATTAGAGGCAATCTATTTTGGTTGCTATTCAACGGTTGATTCTAACTTAATCTTCCTGTGTTTTATTTCGTGCTTGGGAACTCGGAGAAGAGTTATGGGCACTTCATTAACAACGGTAGATTGATCATCAAAAGGTAATTCTTCTTATCCCTCTTTATATGAAATAACGATTAATAGATCCTAGGGTTAATGGAAATATGTTAAAATTTTTATATTTCCGCTGCTATACCTTAGCCTAATTTCCAACACAATTGTTCTAGGATACAAACTTAATGTAAATGAAGTGTTCTTTATATTATTTGTTTTAATGAGATATGGTTTCATAACTATATAAAGGCAATCCCTTTTAAGAACTAAATAAAGTCTAATAAAAGGAAATCCGTAAGTTTGTTTAAAGTGATTATAAAGTGTTCATACAAGCATGAAGTGAGACGAAAATTTATAATAAACTAATAAACTTAAAACCACCCCAAGTCAAGTAATGTGTTTAGGATTGGCATATCACTGCTGAGACTTGTATGTAACAATGTCTTCTGTCGCGACAGAAAGCTCATCTCACAAGCTTCATATATACAGATATCTGGACAGTTACGTGGATCCAATGAAAAGGAGTTCATTAGGATTGGGGACCTGACTTGAGATAACAGGATGGGTAGATTCATCCTTGTCACCTATTTAACTCATTGGTATTAATAGGTATAAGTAATCCTCAGACTCAAAGGAATGTTAATTAGTAATTCTGGATTACGGAATGTGACGCTTTGATCCTGTTGTAACACGATCCTTAACAGAGATGACTCTGGGGTGTGAACGACAGACGTTGGGTATCACAGGAAGTAATTGCAGGATAGTTATACATTTGATTGAGCATTTATCACTCCCGATAAATGGGAGATATGTCCATGGATCGCTTGTGGAAGACTTGACTCTAAATCCTTGCAAGGTGATAGCTTAAGATTGAAATACAGATTTCTCTTAACCTATCTAATTGGAGTTGACTCGGCCTGTACAAGTAAAACGAACGTCTCGCTATATGTGACTTGACATTATCCATAGTCATAAGATTCAGTTCAAGGATGTAGTTGATAAAGGATCGAATTATACTGTAACTAATACGGAAAGGTCAACGACAGAATCAACCTGTCTTCTTATAGCTCTGGGAGAATGTTTCGGATTTGCCAATCACATTTTGCATACTCATTCCGTTATGCAAAGATTAAATATAATTCTGTGAAAATTAATTTAATAGTTGCATATGGCTAGAAGCAATAAGAACCTAATGGGTCACACATAAGACTTGGAACCCAAAAGAGAAACATATGTTAATTAATTAATGGAAGCCCAACTGAGCCCAATAAGGCCCAGTTAATGAGGGGGGCGATTTTATGTATATAAAATACATAAATAATTAATTTGATTTTATCAATTCTAATTAGATTAGGATTATGAATTAAATTAATTAAAGGATAAATAAATTGGGAGTTTTAATTAGATTATATTACTCCTATTATTATCCTATAAGGTTACTAATATTAGCTTTATATTTAAGATATAATTATAGATAATAAATAAGAATTATATTCCGAATTAAATTTTTATTCAGTAACCTAATTCTATCTAACTAGGGTTTAGATACAAGAGGATATAAATACCCCCTCATATGCAATTTTCGAAACATACATAGAAACTGGGAGAGAGAATTTCGACCCACGCCATAAGGACGAGATTATCTACCGCTTCCTTCCGTTCAATTGATTTTCATCTCTTTCTCTTTATCCTTGATCTTGTGTTGATTAATTAGAGACAATCTATTTTGGTTGTTATATACGGTTGATTCTAACTTGATCTTTAATTGTTTTGTTTTGTGCTCGGGAACTCGAAGTAAGAGTTGTGGACACTTCGTTTGCAACGGTAGATAGAACTTCTAAAAGGTATTTCTTTCTATCCCTCTTTATATGAAATAACGATTAACGGATCTTGGGTTAATGGAAATAGGTTAAAATTTTTATATTTCTGCTGCTATACGTTAGCCTATTTTGCTTCAGTGGTATCAGAGCCTGCGTTAAATCCGTTATTTCATATATGAAAATTTAGAAGTTTTTCATTCAGGTTGAATAAATATTTATAGTTAGGTTAATTAACAAAACTGTTTTGATTAATTAGTTCTAAAGATAAATAAGTTTTAATTAATTGTTAATTAAAATAGTTTATGCATATGTTCCTAATTATTTCGGTTGATAATCATTATAACAAAATCTATTAGTTTTATAGTTAGATTGATAAAAGTTAATTTTATTGATTCTAAAGATAAAACGGAAAATCTATAATAGGTTTTCTTACTTTCTGAAAATCGTTTTAAAACCGTTTTTGAAACTGATATATATATATAATTATTTAAAAAAAAATAGACAGCAGCTCGGGTCGCGCCTCACGACGCGACCCGGCTGCTGTCGCACGGTTGCTGCCTCGCGACAGCAACCGCGCGGCGTCTGGCTGCCGCTGCCGCAAGGCAGCGGCTGGCCAGACGCGCTAGGGCTGCTGCCATACGGCAACAGCCACGTCCTCGGGCCCGGCCCGAGACCCACTTAATTTTAAATCGTTTTAAAAATTAGTTTTAAATATATTTATGTATATATATGTTTCAGAAATTAATAGTTTTCTGTTTTGATTATCGAATGAAAATTTATTTAAAAGTTTGTTTTACCTATTTGTAAATCAAAAGTATTAAATGAATTGAAATCAAAATAATTGGGACATGCATAAATTAAAGTTTTGTATAGTTGTATTAATCTAAAAGGTTAATATAGAAGATACGAAACTATTAGAAGTAAAATTGGATGAAAGTTTTTTTTTTTTTTGAATGAAAGAATAATTGAATAAATTAATCACTTGCCAATAGGCTTACAAAAGAATGAGGGATAGAGGAGGTTACAGTTAAAGATGAGGAGTGCAATCCTAATTTAGCAGCTGCATCAGCTACTTTATTGGCCTCCCTCCGAACGAAGAGAAAACTACACTTGGGAAGACTATTTGCAATAGCACGGCAATCCGATAGGATGGCCCCTAGTGCCGAATAGTCTTCATCCATCTCCTGTTGTAACGCATTAATAACTACTTATGAATCGCCCTCAACACATACTTCCGGATCTCCCCGTAGTTTGATCCAACTAAGCGCTTCCCTACTTGTGAACTTCGACGCGGCAGTGCCGGGGAACGGCAGTACTTTTGGAGTTGGGGCAATTATCAGTAATTCCCGGGGTTTATTCCTCGGGTAAGCTGTGAAGGAAATTAGGCTAAGGTATAGCAGCGGAAATATAAAATTTTTAGCCTACTTCCTTTTAACCATAGGATCCGTTAATCGTTATTTCATATAAAGAGGGATACGAAGAATTACCTTTTGAAGAACAATCTACCATTGTTAATGAAGCGCCCACAACTCTTCTCCGAGTTCCCAAGCACGAAGTAAAACACGGTGAGGTTAAGTTAGAATCAACCGTATGAGATGCAACCAAAATAGATTGCCTCTAATTAACCAACACAAGATCAAAGAAGAAGGAGATAGATGAAATTAATCGATCGATGGAAGCCATAAGAATTCTTGTCCTCGAACTTGGGGGGTCGAATTCTTTCTTTTTCTCTAAGGTAGGGATTTCGAAAATCACTTGTGCTACTTAGAGAGGGTTAGTCGAAATTCATGTATAGAGGGGGTATATATAATCACTTGTATCTAAACCCTAGTTAGATAGGATTAGGTTACTTAATAGGAATTCAATTCGGAATAGAATTCCCAATTATTATCTCATTATATATCTAATATATGTCGGATAATAATAAATAACCTAATTGGATAATAATAGGAGTATATTAATCTAATTAAAACTCCTAACTTAATTATCTCTTAATTAATTTAATTCATATTCCTAATCAAATTAGGATTAATAGAATTAAAATAATTCCTTATTTATTATATATAAATTTCGGCCCCCTCTAATTAAATGGGCCTTACTGGGCTCAATTGGGCTTCCATCAATTAATAACATCCATCTCTCTTTTGGTTCCAAGTCTTATGTGTGATCCATTAGGTTCTTACTACTTCTGGCCGTATGCAACTATTAAATTAATTTCTTCAAGAATTATATTTAATCTTTGCATAACGGAATGATGTACTGAGTATGTTATTGGCAAGTCTGTAATCATTCCCCCAGAGTCCATTAAGAAGACAGGTTGATTCTGTCGTTAACCTTTCCGTATTAGTTACAGTATAATTCGATCCTTTATCAACTACATCCTTGAACTGAATCTTATGACTATGGGTGATGTCAAGTCACATATAGCGAGACGTTCATTTTACTTGTACAGGCCGAGTCAACTCAAATAGATAGGTTAAGTGAAATCTGTATTTCTTACTCTTAAGCTATCACCTTGCAAGGATTTAGAGTCGAGTCTTCCACAAGCGATCCTTGGATGTATCTCCCATTAATCGGGAGTGATAAATGCTCAATCCAATGTATAACTACCCTGACATTACCTCCTGTGACACCCAACCTTTGCCGTTCACACCCCAGAGTCATCTCTGTTAAGGATCGTGGGACAACAGGATCAACGTCTCACATTCAGTAATTCAGGATGACCAATTAACATTCCTTTGAGTCTGAGGATTAGTTATACCTATTAATACCAATGAGATGAACAGGTGACAAGGATGAATCTACCCATCCTGTTATCTCAAATCGGATCCCCAATCCTAATGAACAACGTTTCATCGGATCTATGTAACTGTCTAGATATCTGTATATATGAAGCTTGTTAGATCAGCTTTCTGTCGGACAGAAGACATTGTTACATACAAGTCTCAACAGTGATATATCAATCCTAAACATATCACTTGACTTGGGGTGGTTTTAAGTTTATTAGTTTATTATAAAGTTTTGTCTCACTTCATGCTTGTATGAACACTTTATAATCACTTTAAACAAACTTACGGATTTCCTTTTATTAGACTTTATTTAGTGCTTAAAAGGGATTGCCTTTATATAGTTATAAAACATATATCTCATTAAAACAAATGATATAAAGAACAATTCATTTACATTAAGTTTCTATCCTAGAACAATTGTCTATAGGAAACCAAAACCCCAACATACTCCCACTTGGACTAAAGCCAATTGTTTCTAAAACTTATCCCAGTAGAAGTTAAATGACGATCATGTACTTTCTGGGTTAAAGGCTTTGTCAACGGATCTGCAACGTTGTCCTCTGTAGGTACTCTTTCTATTCTCACATCTCCTCTAGCCACAATCTCTCTTATGATGTGGTATCGCTTTAGGTAGTGCTTGGATGCATTATGAGACTTTGGTTCCTTTGCTTGCGCAATGGCTCCATTGTTATCACAGTACAGAGTAATGGGATTGATAATGCCAGGCACCACACCTAGTTCTGTAATGAACTTTCTAATCCAAACTGCTTCCTTTGCTGCTTCCGCAGCAGCGATGTACTCTGACTCGGTCGTAGAGAAAGCTACGCTTCCCTGCTTGGAACTCTTCGAACTGACCGCGCCCCCATTCAAGATAAACAGGTATCCTGATTGGGATTTAAAATCATTCTCATCTGTGAGATGACTAGCGTCTAAAAATCCTTCTATTTTCAGATCTCCTTCTCCATACACTAGGAACATATCTTTAGTCCTTCTCAAGTACTTAAGAATGTTCTTGACGGAAATCCAATGCTCGTCTCCCGAATTGCCTTGGTAACGACTCGTTACAGATAACGCGAACGCTACGTCAGGTCTAGTGCATAGCATAGCATACATAATCGAACCGATCGCGCTGGCGTACGGGACTACAGCCATGCGTCATTTGTCATCATCAGTTTTAGGACATTGATGATTGTTTAACTTTACTCCATGTAGCATGGGTAAGTTACCTCGTTTCGATTCAAGCATGCTAAACCGATTTAGCACCTTTTCAATGTATGTAGCCTGTGAAAGACCAAGCAGTCTTCTCGATCTATCTCTATAGATCTTTATACCAAGTATATAAGCTGCTTCACCAAGGTCTTTCATTGAGAAGTTACCGGATAACCATACTTTTACCGACTGTAATAGAGCAATGTCATTTCCCATTAACAGTATATCGTCCACATATAGTATGAGAAATGCTATAGAGCTCCCACTTGCTTTCTTGTAAATGCAAGCTTCTTCGCAATTTTGTTCGAAACCAAATTGTTTTATGGTTTCGTCAAAACGCTTATTCCAGCTTCTAGATGCTTGCTTGAGTCCATAAATGGATCTCTGAAGTTTGCAAACTTTATTTGCATCATTCGATATGAAACCTTCAGGCTGCATCATATATACATCCTCAAGCAGGTTTCCGTTCAGGAAATCTGTTTTCACATCCATTTGCCAAATCTCATAATCAAAATGAGCGGCAATTGCAAGTATGATTCTGATTGATTTGGACATAGCCACAGGAGAGAAAGTTTCGTCATAATCAATTCCTTGCTTCTGACGATATCCTTTCGCTACTAACCTAGCTTTGTAGGTGCTAACCTTTCCATCCATGTCTGTCTTCT
This sequence comes from Euphorbia lathyris, assembly GCF_963576675.1. NCBI lineage: Eukaryota > Viridiplantae > Streptophyta > Magnoliopsida > Malpighiales > Euphorbiaceae > Euphorbia > Euphorbia lathyris. The sequence continues at coordinate 48,351,845 of NC_088918.1, forward strand.
TTTTAAAGATCCACCTGCACCCAATGGGAATTATCCCTTCGGGTGGATCAACCAAAGTCCACACTTGGTTAGTATACATGGAATCCATTTCAGAATCCATGGCCTCAAGCCATGCTTTAGAATCTGGACTAGTAAGAGCCTCTTCGTAGTTTTCGGGTTCGTCGTCTAACACGGGAACCTTATTATCATCTCCCACTAGAAAACCATATCTAACTGGGAGTTCACGAACTCTTCGTGATCTACGAATAGGTGCCACTGGAGTCTCATCTAATGGGACTACTTCGGGTACCTCAACCGCTTCTTCAGTCGGTGTTTCTTCTTCTTGAACTTCGTCGAGTTCAATCACGCTTCCCTTTTGTGTTTCTTCGAGAAACTCTTTCTCTAAGAAGGTTGCTTGCTTGGATACTATTACTTTCTGATCATCTGGATGATAGAAGTAATACCCTACGGTTTTCCTGGGATATCCAATGAAGAAACATTTATCAGATTTAGAATCTAGTTTGTCGGACGCAATGCGTTTGACATACGCTGAACAACCCCATACTCCCATAAACGAGAACACGGGTTTCCTACCAACGAACAATTCATATGGTGTGGAACTAGCAGATTTAGTTGGTACTCGGTTCAGGGTGAAGAGGGCAGTTTCTAAGGCATAGCCCCAGAACGTCTTTGGAAGTAAGGCCATGCTCATCATGGATCGTACCATATCTAATAGGGTACGGTTCCTCCTCTCGGATACACCATTGTGTTGTGGTGTATAGGGAGGTGTCCATTGTGAGCATATCCCACATTCAGTTAGATAATTCAGAAAATCATCCGAAAGATATTCGCCACCTCGATCGGATCGAAGCGTCTTTATTTTCTTTCCTAATTGATTTTCCACTTCATTCTTGAAGCACTTGAACTTGTCAAAAGCTTCTGATTTGTGCCTCATCAAGTAGATGTAACCATATCGAGTATGGTCATCTATGAAGCTTATGAATTATCTAGCTTATGTCTTTTGGTATCAATTGCAAAAGCAGGAATTTTGTTATCTAACACATAAATCCCATTTTGTGAAATTCCTGAAAAATAAAAGATCGAATCTTTATAAAAATTGCAACTCTTGTCTTTTATTGAAATATGAAAACCGTCGTCAACAAGACGGCTAATAGAAATAATGTTACGAGACATCTCAGGAACGTATAAACAATTCCTTAATTCTATTACAAGCCCAGAGGGCAAAGGTAAAACATAATCTCGAATTGCGAGGGCGGCAACTCTTGCTCCATTTCCCACTCGCAAGTTTATGCTTCCTTTCTTTAGTTCCTTAGTCTGATTTAGCTCCTGCATATTCGTACAAGTATGAGATCCACATCTGGTATCAAGTACCCAAGATTCAGACAGTGAAACTGTATTTATTTCAATATAAAACATACCAGATGCTGAAGCACCGTTATTTTCCTTCTCGTGGAAGGTTAGGTACTCCATGCAGTTCCTCTTCCAATGCCCCAAGTCACCACAATAGTAGCACTTTCCTTTGGGCTTCTTAGATTCCTTTCCCTTCGTTTCGGTGAGCACAACCCCCTTGCTTTTATCAAGATGGTTTGGATTGGGAGAGACCCCTTTCCTTTTTCTCGATCCTTCAATAGCAAGGGCCAGTATATCCTCGTTTTCTTTTATAATGGGCTCGACTGACTCGAGCATATGTGCAAGCTCTACAAGAGAGGTTTGCAAGCCACTCATTTGGTAGTTCATTATGAACTGTGAGTAACTCTCGGGGAGGGACTGAAGAAGTAAGTTTTCACTTAGTTCATGGTCCATCGCATCTCCAATACTAGAAAACTTGGTGATAAGGCTGATCATCTTTGCACAATGTGCCATTACAGATGTGCCCACCTACATCTTGCTTTTATATAACTCCTTGGTTATTTCGAAGCGTTCACACCGAGTTTCATTCACAAATAACTCTTTGAGGTGCTTGACCATGGAATAGGCATCCATATCTGAATGTAGTTGCCTTTTAACTTCCGGTGTCAGAGATGCAAGTATGATGTCCCCCGTTTGATCATCATCAGATTTATGCTTCAAGTAAGCATAAAATTCTTGGTAGGGAGCATCATCAGTTGGGTAAGGGGGTATCGGTGTATCAAGTACATACCCTTTCCTCTCGAACTTCAAAACAATTTTGAGGTTACGAAACCAGTCGGTGAAGTTTGAACCATTCAATTTGTTATCGGTAAGGATGTAACGCAGATCGGTGTTAGTCATGATTTTAAGAGTGTGTTTAAATAAAACCTGAAAGTGAGAAAGAGTAAACGTATGTCATTCATTTGCCTTAAAGTATAACAATCTAAAATTATAGGACTTCTAATTTATTTCAGATTGCTCCCACTATTTTGCCAAATTAATAGCCCTCCATATTAATTCGAAGAATTTCACAAATCCTTTAGTGAGCTAGGATCCTAACTCCTGAGATTTCGCCTTGAGTTTGCTCAACAAGCTAGTCTCATTTGTTAGGTAGATTCATGTAATCAATCACATCTCGAATGTGACTCCTAGGTTATTGGGTTACTAACCACATTAGTAACTAATATGCTATTCACATTAATCCCAACCATATTGCCCATTAGTTTATGACAACATGAGTTTGCTCATCCAATTATCATAATCTAATTTAAGTATTACCCCATATTCATGAAAGAATGATTTTCGATAATTCAGGTGTTACCATAAGACCCCGAGCTTGAGTTTGCTCAACAACCCAAAGGCCCCCAGTACTGCCGGCTGAATTATAATATTAGGGAGGGGCAACCGATTTTAATAACTTGCTTATTTACTTAACTTTTTTTTAACGAGGGATTTTATTTAAGTCTCATAATCTAACTTAGTCTTGATTTGCTTTAGCATACATCAGACACATACATTCACATACATTGGCGTTATGGACATATCATCTAAATTATTCCGTCGAGCCAGAGACGGAATAAAAGGGCAAACCTAAGGAAATACTAACTATTACATATTTCTCTTTAGGTCCTCCGTCTTCTCCACGACGCCTTGAAATTACATATTAATTTCTATACTACTATAAGAAAACTTCAATTGAATTGAAGGGAATCAGATGAGAGGAGAAATTACAATAGATAGTAGAAAGGCAGGACGCGCATGCCCTATTTCAAAAATACCAAAAGACTAAAAGAGGGTCCAAATATGTCCATAACTCCAAACATGCATAGACTCAATTAAATAAATTTAATTGGTTGATTACATAACCGTCTTACGTAATATTTAGGTTAATCACATTAACTCGTCAAATTAACTTTCACCCAATTTTACTTCTAATCGTTTTGTATCTTTATATTAATTCTTAGATTAATATAACCATATAAAACGTCGATTATGCATGTCCCAATTATTTTGATTTCAATTCATTTAACACTTTGATTTACAACTTGGTAAAAACAAACTTTTAAACGAATTTTCATTCGATAATCAAAACAGAAAACTATTAATTTCCGAAACATATATTTATATATACAAGTTATATTCAAGCCGATTTTAACGATTAAAATCAAGTGGGATTCGGGCTGCTGCCGTTTGGCAGCAGCCGCGCGACGGCGGCTGGTCGCGCCGTGAGGCGCGACCCGAGCCGCTGTCGTATTTATTTATTTTTTTTAATATAAAACATATATATGTATATATATATATATATCAGATTTTAAAACGGTTTTAAAAACGATTTTCAGAAATAGGAAAAACTACAATAGATTTCCGTTTTATCTTTTAGAATTAATAAAACTAATTTTATTAACCTAACTATAAAACTAATAGATTTTGTTATAATGATTATCAACCGAAATAATTAGGAACATACGCATAATCTATTTTAATTAACAATTAATTAAAATTTATTTATCTTTAGAATTAATTAATCAAACAATTTGTTAATTAATCCTAACCATAAATATTTATTCAATCCTATTGAAAAACTTCTAAATTTTCATATATGAAATAACGGATTTAATGATGGCTCTGATACCACTGAAGGAAATTAGGCTAAGGTATAGCAGCGGAAATATAAAAATTTTAGCCTACTTCCTTTTAACCATAGGATCCGTTAATCGTTATTTCTTATAAAGAGGGATAAGAAGAATTACCTTTTGAAGAACAATCTACCGTTGTTAATGAAGCGTCCACAACTCTTCTCCGAGTTCCCAAGCACGAAGTAAAACACGGTGAGGTTAAGTTAGAATCAACCGTATGAGATGCAACCAAAATAGATTGCCTCTAATTAACCAACACAAGATCAAAGAAGAAGGAGATAGATGAAATTAATCGATCGATGGAAGCCGTAAGAATTCTTGTCCTCGAACTTGGGGGGTCGAATTCTTTCTTTTTCTCTAAGGTAGGGATTTCGAAAATCACTTATGCTACTTAGAGAGGGTTAGTCGAAATTCATGTATAGAGGGGGTATATATAATCACTTGTATCTAAACCCTAGTTAGATAGGATTAGGTTACTTAATAGGAATTCAATTCGGAATAGAATTCCCAATTATTATCTCATTATATATCTAATATATGTAGGATAATAATAAATAACCTAATTGGATAATAATAGGAGTATATTAATCTAATTAAAACTCCTAACTTAATTATCTCTTAATTAATTTAATTCATATTCCTAATCAAATTAGGATTAATAGAATTAGAATAATTCCTTATTTATTATATATAAATTTCGGCCCCCTCTAATTAAATGGGCTTTACTGGGCTCAATTGGGCTTCCATCAATTAATAACATCCATCTCTCTTTTGGTTCCAAGTCTTATGTGTGATCCATTAGGTTCTTACTACTTCTGGCCGTATGTAACTATTAAATTAATTTCTTCAAGAATTATATTTAATCTTTGCATAACGGAATGATGTACTGAGTATGTTATTGGCAAGTCTGTAATCATTCCCCCAGAATCCGTTAAGAAGACAGGTTGATTCTGTCGTTAACATTTCTGTATTAGTTACAGTATAATTCGATCCTTTATCAACTACATCCTTGAATTGAATCTTATGACTATGGGTGATGTCAAGTCACATATAGCGAGACGTTCGTTTTACTTGTACAGGCCGAGTCAACTCAAATAGATAGGTTAAGTGAAATATGTATTTCTTACTCTTAAGCTATCACCTTGCAAGGATTTAGAGTCGAGTCTTCCACAAGCGATCCTTGGATGTATCTCCCATTAATCGGGAGTGATAAATGCTCAATCCAATGTATAACTACCCTGACATTACCTCCTGTGACACCCAACCTTTGCCGTTCACACCCCAGAGTCATCTCTGTTAAGGATCGTGGGACAGCAGGATCAAAGTCTCACATTCAGTAATTCAGGATGACCAATTAACATTCCTTTGAGTCTGAGGATTAGTTATACCTATTAATACCAATGAGATGAACAGGTGACAAGGATGAATCTACCCATCCTGTTATCTCAAATCGGATCCCCAATCATAATGAACAACGTTTCATCGTATCTATGTAACTGTCCAGATATCTGTATATATGAAGCTTGTGAGATCAGCTTTCTGTCGGACAGAAGACATTGTTACATACAAGTCTCAACAGTGATATATCAATCCTAAACATATCACTTGACTTGGGGTGGTTTTAAGTTTATTAGTTTATTATAAAGTTTTGTCTCACTTCATGCTTGTATGAACACTTTATAATCACTTTAAATAAACTTACGGATTTCCTTTTATTAGACTTTATTTAGTGCTTAAAAGGGATTGCCTTTATATAGTTATAAAACATATATCTCATTAAAACAAATGATATAAAGAACAATTCATTTACATTAAGTTTGTATCCTAGAACAATTGTCTATAGGACACCAAAACCCCAACAAGCTGATACCAGAGCGAAATAAGCTAATTTTACACTGTAATTTCCTTTCCTTTCCCACCTCCAACAGAACCCATCTTCAGACTGACTTGTAGGAATTGGAATATGTAGGATGCGCTGACGGTCTTCGTCAGTGAATAAGTCTGAGATTAAATCCAAGTTCCACCTGTTGTTGCATATTAGTTTGTCCACCGTCCACTCTTCTTTCGGGACAGTCACACGTTCTGGCATTCCTGTATCGGTATCTAGCCAACAATCACTCCAAATCCGTGTGTTACGACCATTCCCAATCCGGTTCCTAACCCCATCAGTTATCAGTTCTTTACTTTTATAAATGCTTGACCAAATCGTGCTTGGGTTATATCCCAAAGAAGATTGTCTGAAATCAGTCGTAGGAAAATACCGGGCTTTGTATATCCTTGACACAAACGCAGTAGGTCTTATCATGAACCTCCAAGCCTGTTTTCCTAAGAATGCAGTATTAAACTCCTGGAACCGTCTGAAGTTTAAGCCGCCCCATTCCTTTCGAATACATAAATACTTCCAGGCTTTCCATTTTACCCCCCGACCCCACCAGTAGCCGTTCAGAAGAACTTCCATTTTCTCACATACCGTTTTGGGGAGAGACTGTTCAATTTGGACTCTGATCGACTTGGCCTTACCACAGAAGTGCCGCTTAAATTCCTTCCCCCAACTCTGCAGCTTGCTCCTGCACTGTTCAAACCTTTCCAAAAAATTTGATTCTGATGGCCCCTGCCAATGCTGCTGCACTATTGACTGGCATTCCTCGTTCGACCCCCAAGCATTCTCATAATGAAATTGAATTATCTGACCCGGCTGAGTTTCTGTAACTGATAAGATGAGCAGGGAGTGGTCCGACTGTGTTGTGATTACATTGCTGATAGAAGCATACGGGAATAGATCCAGCCAGGGGCTTGTAGCTAGACCTCTATCTAATTTCTCTTCGATCTGTAGCCATCCTTGTCTGTACCGCGACCACGTAAATGGATAACCATGCCAGGGAATTTCCGATAGGTTACAAAACTCCACCGTATCCTCAAAACCTGACAGTAGGGCCTCAGGATGATTGCGACCTCCGCGTTTTTCTGAAGACAGCTGCATATCATTGAAGTCACCGACCATGACCCACGAGAGATTGGATATACGATATAAGTCTTTCATACACTGCCATGAGGCACATCGTCTACTACGCTCGGGGAAGCCATAGAAACCCGTGAGCCTCCATCTCGGCTGATCAGTGCAAGAAATCTGAACATCGATGAAATTAGTACCAAATTTTAACAGTTGCACCTCCACTTCCTCTTTCCAGAGAAGCGCTACCCCTCCTCCTCCTCTTACACTGTCTGTTGCAAACATATTATCGAAGCCCAAAGAAATTTTGACACGTTCCATGGACACTTTACTGATCATTGTCTCCATCAGGAAGATGATGGACGGTTTGTGGGTAAATATGAGCTCTCGGAGCTCACTGACTGTCTCGAGGTTACCCACTCCTCGACAGTTCCAGCTGAAGGTTTTCATAGCTTCCGGCTGGCCCCATCATTAGAGCCTGCCGATATCTCTGTTTCATTTAAAATTCCCTCCATATTGCTTACATCTTCTTCTTCTTCACCACTTTTTCGTTTCGGGTCAGTAAACACTTGGACATCATTCTCATTCTCTACTAGCTCATTCAGTTTAGTCTGTGTTTGGGTTATCAAATTGATGACTGCTTGATTAGTTGTGAGGTTGCGGGTTTGGGAAGCCAGGTTGGGGGCGTTGTGTAGCCAAGGCGAATGATTCTGGGAGAATCTTCTAGGTGCCGCTCGTAGAAACGGGCCATAGATTGTTGGTAGATCTGGGTCATTTAGAGCCCGGAATAGGGCACAATCCCGAGCGTTATGTCCCAATAGCCCACAGAAAAAGCAAAAGTGAGGTAGTCTCTCGTACTGAAAGTTGATCCAGACCCACTCTTTTGATGACTTACCTAATTTGGTCCTACGCTTAAGGGGCGAGCGGACATCAAGCTGGACTTGCACTCGAAGGTAGCCGTGAAAGGCTTCGGAATAGTCCCGAGGGTTTGTTTTTATCACAGGACCCATAAAGCTTCCACAAGCAACCGCAATTTTCTCCGTGCGATACCCTGTCGGGAGTCCATGAAGCCGGATCCAAAAGGCAACTGTGTTCAATTCTAACTGTCGGAGGTCCGCCATATCTGTGACTCTTTTAACTACCAGAAGTTTATTCTCGAAGGACCATGGGCCGCCATTCAGGACTCCATTAATGTCAAAGACATGATTGAATTGAAATAACACTCTACCTTCCTCTAGTTCAACTATCGACATACCGCCTGCGGGTTTCCATAACCTAGACATTGTAACTTTCATACCTTCCAGATTGACAGGTTTATCCGATACAAACCTTCCCACACAACTCCATCTGAGATCAAAGTCTGGAAGCGGGGCTTCCTCCGGGATGAACACTGGGGCCGTATCCTCATCTGCCAAGGATAGCTGAATGCAGTTGGACGTAAGGTCCTCCATAGTGATTTCGTCGCTTTCTAAAATCACAGTCGTAAAACGTTTTTTGAAATCCCAGTCGTAGATACGATTGAAGGGTGAAGCTGCGTAAGGGAACTGGGGGCTGGGAAGGGTTGAGGATGGAAGACGTAGATCGCAAGTTAGGATGAGAATATAGGTAAAACCCTAGGAAAACGGGGTAAGATCAGCCAAAACCCTAGAAACGGGGTAGGGAGAGCTTTTATGTTTATCGCAAAAAAAAAAAAAGGATGAAAGTTAATTTAATGTGTTAATGTGATTAATCTAAATATTACATAAAGTATTTATGTAATCAACCAATTAAATTTATTTAATTGAGTCTATGCATGTTTGGAGTTATGGACATATTTGGACCATCTTTTAGTCTTTTGGTATTTTTGAAATAGGGCCTGCGAGTCCTGCCTTTCTGTAACACTCTGGTCCAATACCATGTAGATATTGTCCGCTCTGGCCAAATTCCAACACATTGGGCCTCACGGTTTTAAAATGCGTCTACATGTATTGGATTCACATCTTACTAATAAGCCCCAATCACTCCCTCTCCATTTCCGATGTGGGATTCAGTTCATTCCTGCCCCCATCGCCATCCCTTAGGGCCGCTCTTTGCTCAGGCCTTCTACCCCGGCGCCACCCTCTCCTGACCGGGTCGTTACACTTTCTACTACTATTTATTGTAATTTCTCCTCTCATCTAATTCCCTTCAATTTAATTGAAGTTTTCTTTAGTAGAATAGAAATTAATATGTAATTTCAAGGCGCCATGGAGAAGACGGATGACCTAAAGAGAAATATGTAATAGTTAGTATTTCCCTAGGTTTGGCTTTTTATTCCGTCTCTGGCTCGACGGAATAATTTAGATAATATGTCCATAACACCAATGTATGTGTTTGATGTATGCTAAAGCAAATCAAGACTAAGTTAGATTATGAGACTTAAAATAAAAATCCCTCACTAATTAAAAGTTAAGTAAATAAGCAAGTTATTAAAATCGGTTGCCCCTCCCTAATATTATAATTCAGCCGGCAGTACTGGGGGGCCTTTGGGTTGTTGAGTAAACTTAAGCTCGGGGTCTTATGGTAACACCTGAATTATTGAAAATAATCTTTTCATGAATATGGGGTAATACTTAAATTAGATTATGATAATTGGATGAGTAAACTCATGTTTTCATAAACTAATGGGCAATATGGTTGGGATTAATATGAATGACATATTAAGTTACTAATGTGGTTAGTAACCCAATAACCTAGGAATCACATCAAAGATGTGATTGATTACATGAATCTACCTAACAAATGAGACTAGCTTGTTGAGTAAACTCAAGGCGAAATCTCAGGAGTTAGGATCCTAGCTCACTAAAGGATTTGTGAAATTCTTCGAATTAATATGGAGGGCTATTAATTTGGCAAAATAGTGGGAGCAATCTAAAATAAACTAAAAGGCCTATAATTTTAGATTGATGTATTTTAAAGAAAATGAATAACATACGTTTACTCTTTCTCACTCTCAGGTTATATTATAACACTCTTAAAATCATGACTAAAACCAATCTGCAAAACATTCTTACCGATAACAAATTGAACGGTTCAAACTTCACCGACTGGTTTCGTAACCTCAAAATCATTTTGAAGTTCGATAAGATAGGGTATGTACTTGATACAATGATACCCCCTATCCCGGCTGATGATGCTCCCAACGAAGAAATTGATGCTTACCAGAAGCACAAAGCTGATGACGATCATGCGGGATGCATCATACTTGCATCGATGACACCGGAATTGCAAAGGCAACATGAGGAAATGGATGCCTATTCCATCATCATGCACCTTAAGGAGCTATTTGGGAAACAGACTAGGTGCGAACGCTATGAGATATCCAAGTTGCTATATCGTTGCAGGATGCAAGAGGGCACATCTGTGATGACACATTGTGTCAAGATGATTGGCTATATTACCAAACTTTCTAGTATTGGATTCGCGATGGATAACGAACTAAGCATAGACTTAATTCTTCAATCCCTCCCAGAGAGTTATTCACAGTTCATCATGAACTACCAGATGAATGACTTGCAAACCTCTCTTGAAGAGCTTGCAAATATGCTCAAGTCAGTTGAGCCCAATATGAAGAAAGACAAGGCAATATCGGCTCTTGTCATAGAGGGATCAAAGAAGAGGAAGGGGAATTTCCCCAATCCTAAATATCCCAAGAAAGGCAAGGGAGCCATGCCCACTAGAGCTAAGGGAAAGGAAGTGAAGAAGCCCAAAGGAGAGTGCCACTTTTGTGGTAAAGACGGGCATTGGAGAAGGAACTGCAAGGAGTACCTAGCCTCCCTCAAGAAGGGAAAGGGCGGTGCTTCAACATCTGGTATGTTTTATATTGAAATAAATACAGTTTCATAGTCTGAATCTTGGGTACTTGATACTGGATGTGGATCTCATATTTGTACAAATATGCAGGAACTAAATCGGACTAAGGAACTGAAGAAAGGAAGCATAAACTTGCGAGTAGGAAATGGAGCAAGAGTTGCCGCCCTCGCCATTGGAGATTATGCTTTAAATTTGCCCTCTGGGCTTGTAATAGAATTAGGGAACTGTTTATATATTCCAGAAATGTCTCGTAACATTATTTCTATTAGCCGTCTTGTTGACGACGGTTTTCATATTTCAATAAAAGACAAACATTGCGATTTTTATAGAGATGGGATTTTCTATTTTTCAGGAATATCACAAAATGGGATTTATGTGCTAGATGACAAAATTTCTGTTTTCGCAATTGATACCAAAAGACATAAGGTAGATAATTCAACTTACTTGTGGCATTGTCGTTTAGGCCATATAAACAAAAGACGCATGCTTAAGCTACATCAAGATGGTCTTATACATTCAATTGATCCTGAATCATTGGAAACATGCGAAGCATGTTTAAAAGGTAAAATGACAAAGACACCCTTTAACAATAAAGGTGAGCGTGTATCAGACACTCTAGGATTAATACATTCCGATGTATGCGGTCCTATGTCAGTCCAAGCAAGAGGAGGATTCAGATACTTCATAAGCTTCATAGACGACCATACCCGATATGGTTATATCTACTTGATGAGGCACAAGTCCGCAACCTTTGAGAAATTCAAATGCATCAAGAATGAAGTAGAAAATCAATTAGGAAAGAAAATAAAGACACTTCGATCCGATCGAGGTGGCGAATATCTTTCAGATGATTTTCTGAATTATCTAACTGAATGTGGGATATGCTCACAATGGACACCTCCCTATACACCACAACACAATGGTGTATCTGAGAGGAGGAACCGTACCTTACTAGATATGGTACGATCCATGATGAGCATAGCATTACTTCCAAAGACATTCTGGGGCTATGCCTTAGAAACCGCCCTCTTCACCCTAAATCGAGTACCAACTAAATCCGCTAGTTCCACACCATATGAATTGTTCATTGGTAGGAAACCCGTGTTCTCATTCATGAGAGTATGGGGTTGTTCAGCATTTGTCAAACGCATTGCGTCCGACAAACTAGATTCTAAATCTGATAAATGTTTCTTCATTGGATACCCTAAGGAAACTATGGGATATTACTTCTATCATCCTGATGATCAGAAAGTAATAGTATCCAAGCACGCAAACTTCTTAGAGAAAGAGTTTCTCGAAGAAACAGAAAAGGGAAGCATGATTGAACTTGATGAAGTTCAAGAACAAGAAACACCGACTGAAACAATAGAGGCGGTTGAGGAACCCGATGCAGTCCCATTAGATGAGACTCAAGTGCCACCCATTCATAGATCACAAAGAGTTCGTGAACTCCCAATTAGATATGGTTTTCTAGTGGGAGATGATGATGAGGTTCCCGTGTTAGATGACGAACCCGAAAACTACGAAGAGGCTCTTAACAGTCCAGATTCTAAAGCATGGCTCGAAGCCATGGATTCTGAGATGGATTCCATGTACACCAACCAAGTGTGGACTTTGGTTGATCCACCCGAAGGGATAAAACCCATTGGGTGCAGGTGGATTTTAAAAAAGAAGACTGACATGGATGGAAAGGTTAGCACCTACAAAGCTAGGTTAGTAGCGAAAGGATATCGTCAGAAACAAGGAATTGATTATGACGAAACTTTCTCTCTTGTGGCTATGTCCAAATCAATCAGAATAATGCTTGCTATTGCTGCTCACTACGATAACGAGATTTGGCAAATGGATGTGAAAACAGCTTTCCTAAACAGAAACCTGCTTGAGGATGTATATATGATGCAACCTGAAGGTTTCATATCAAAGGATGCAAACAAGGTTTGCAAACTTCAGAGATCCATTTATGGACTCAAGCAAACATCAAGAAGCTGGAATAAGCGTTTTGACGAAACCATAAAACAATTTGGTTTCGAACAAAATTGCGAAGAAGCTTGCATTTACAAGAAAGCAAGTGGGAGCTCAGTTGCATTTCTGATATTATATGTGGACGATATATTATTAATGGGAAATGACATAGCTCTACTACAGTCGGTAAAAGTATGGTTATCAGGTAACTTCTCCATGAAAGATCTTGGTGAAGCAGCTTATATACTTGGTATAAAGATCTACAGAGATAGATCAAGAAGACTGCTTGGTCTTTCACAGGCTACATACATCGAAAAGGTGCTAAAGCGGTTTAGCATGCTTGAATCGAAACGAGCTAACTTACCCATGATACATGGAGTAAAGTTAAGCAATCATCAATGTCCTAAAACCGAAGATGATAAGAAGCGTATGGCTGTAGTCCCGTACGCCAGCGCAATCGGTTCGATTATGTATGCTATGCTATGCACTAGACCTAACGTAGCGTTCGTGTTAAGTATAACGAGTCGTTACCAAGGTAATCCGAGAGACGAGCACTGGAATGCCGTCAAGAACATTCTTAAGTACTTGAGAAGGACTAAAGACATGTTCCTAGTGTATGGAGAAGGGGATCTGAAAATAGAAGGATTTTCAGATGCAAGTCATCTCACAGATGAGAACGATTTTAAATCCCAATCAGGATACCTGTTTATCTTGAATGGGGACGCGGTCAGTTGGAAGAGTTCCAAGCAAGGAAGCGTAGCTTTCTCTACGACCGAGTCAGAGTATATCGCTGCTGCGGAAGCAGCAAAGGAAGCAGTTTGGATTAAGAAGTTCATTACTGAACTTGGTGTGGTGCCTGACATTGTAAATCCCATTACACTGTACTGTGATAACAATGGAGCCATTGCGCAAGTAAAGGAACCACGGTCTCATAATGCATCCAAGCATTACCTGAAGCGATACCACATTATAAGAGAAATTATGGCAAGAGGAGATGTGAGAATAGAAAGAGTACCTACTGAGGACAATGTTGCTGATCCGTTGACAAAGCCCTTAACCCAGAAAGTACATGATCGTCATCTAACTTCTACTGGGATAAGTTGTAGAAATAATTGGCTTTAGTCCAAGTGGGAGTATGTTGGGGTTTTAGTGTCCTATAGACAATTGTTTTAGGATACAAACTTAATGTAAATGAAGTGTTCTTTATATCATTTGTTTTAATGAGATATGGTTTCATAACTATATAAAGGCAATCCCTTTTAAGAACTAAATAAAGTCTAATAAAAGGAAATCCGTAAGTTTGTTTAAAGTGATTATAAAGTGTTCATACAAGCATGAAGTGAGATGAAACTTTATAATAAACTAATAAACTTAAAACCACCCCAAGTCAAGTAATGTGTTTAGGATTGACATATCACTGCTGAGACTTGCATGTAACAATGTCTTCTGTCACGACAGAAAGCTGATCTCACAAGCTTCATATATACAGATATCTGGACAGTTACGTGGATCCAATGAAAAGGAGTTCATTAGGATTGGGGACCCGACTTGAGATAACAGGATGGGTAGATTCATCCTTGTCATCTGTTTATCTCATTGGTATTAATAGGTATAAGTAATCCTCAGACTCAAAGGAATGTTAATTAGTAATTCCGGATTACGGAATGTGACGCTTTGATCCTGTTGTAACACGATCCTTAACAGAGATGACTCTGGGGTGTGAACAGCAGACGTTGGGTATCACAGGAAGTAATTGCAGGATATTTATACATTGGATTGAGCATTTATCACTCCCGATAAATGGGAGATATGTCCATGGATCGCTTGTGGAAGACTTGACTCTAAATCCTTGCAAGGTGATAGCTTAAGATTGAAATACAGATTTCTCTTAACCTATCTAATTGGAGTTGACTCGGCATGTACAAGTAAAACGAATGTCTCGCTATATGTGACTTGACATTATCCATAGTCATAAGATTCAGTTTAAGGATGTAGTTGATAAAGGAACGAATTATACTGTAACTAATACGGAAAGGTCAACGACAGAATCAACATGTCTTATTATAGCTCTGGGGGAATGTTTCGGATTTGCCAATCACATTTTGCGTACTCATTCAGTTATGCAAAGATTAAATATAATTCTGTGAAAATTAATTTAATAGTTGCATACAGCTAGAAGCAATAAGAACCTAATGGGTCACACATAAGACTTGGAACCCAAAAGAGAAACAGATGTTAATTAATTGATGGAAGCCCAACTGAGCCCAATAAGGCCCAGTTAATGAGGGGGGCGATTTTATGTATATAAAATACATAAATAATTAATTTGATTTTATCAATTCTAATTAGATTAGGATTATGAATTAAATTAATTAAAGGATAAATAAGTTGGGAGTTTTAATTAGATTATATTACTCCTATTATTATCCTATAAGGTTACTAATATTATCTTTATATTAAAGATATAATTATAGATAATAAATAAGAATTATATTCCGAATTAAATTTTTATTCAGTAACCTAATTCTATCTAACTAGGGTTTAGATACAAGAGGATATAAATACCCCATCATATGCAATTTTCGAAAAATACATAGAAACCGGGAGAGAGAATTTCGACCCACGCCATAAGGACGAGATTATCTACCGCTTCCTTCCGTTCAATTGATTTTCATCTCGTTCTCTTTATCCTTGATCTTGTGTTGATTAATTAGAGACAATCTATTTTGGTTGTTATATATGGTTGATTCTAACTTGATCTTCAATTGTTTTGTTTTGTGCTCGGGAACTCGAAGTAAGAGTTGTGGGCACTTCGTTTGCAACGGTAGATAGAACTTCTAAAAGGTATTTCTTTCTATCCCTATTTATATGAAATAACGATTAACGGATCTTGGGTTAATGGAAATAGGTTAAAATTTTTATATTTCCGCTGCTATACGTTAGCCTATTTTCCTTCACTACTGAATTATTTATGCTCTGAAATTTATCTCAAATGGAAACACTTTGAACTTTCTTAACATTATGCATATCTTACATATCATTCTTCAGAACCTCTCAAATAGAGTCATCATTTGAGTTGGGAATTATATGAAACTGAAGCAATCTTAGTAGACTGAATTGCTGAATAGCTTAGTACACTAAAATTGCCTCTGATACTGAAATTATCCTCTATGTTATATTGACTTGAGTAAAAAGTTTTGAAGGTGTGAAATTACTCGATAGTTCTATTCACCCCCCTTTAGAACTAATCCGCCTTATTAGGGGCTGATACAATACTAAGTCATTTGGGCTTTTGGGAAGTCAGGCCCCGTTGTGGTCCGAAGTCTTTAAATGGGCATAATTCCACCAAAGCCTGTTACAACATCAATCTTGGGCGAAGCCATGGCTTCGGTCACATTTTCATCTGAAGGATGTCTTCAAGAGATGTATTTGGAAATACGTGGACCAATGAGCATGCTGGATTCCAAATACATACTCCCATATTCAGAAGTGTTGTGGCATGGAAAGATGGGGTTCGAGGACCTATCAGATGTTGCCACGTGTCCATGTATACTTTATTTTATCTCTAAATATCAGAGACATTCCACAAGTTCAGGTATCTTAGTTTAACTAGTTTATACTTCATTTCTCAGTTGCTTGTTAGCTAGATATTATCTCTAATATCTCCTAACTTTAGCATCAAAAATGGTTCGCCGGAACTCCGGCCCTCTTTTCTGACGTCTTCTAAGATCTCAAGTGATCATAGAGTTATCAGAGAAGAAGTTTGCAAGAAGTGTGACATCATTTGGTGCGGTGAGCATGGATCGTACTTCGTAAAAGCATGGTTCAACTTCACTGTTCAGTTGTTACCCTAGGAAATCAGTCTTTGGAGCAATCCATAGTTCAACCTAGAATACAGTCCAATCAATGGGTTGCTGATTCATCTGGTACTCCAGCTGCTCCCTATTGTGGCTTGGTGGATTCTCATATCAATCCAATTTCACCTTTAATAGTTACACCATTGTTAGACCAGCGAATTGATGCAGTTTAGAATCTTTGGAGCATAAATAATGCTCTTTTATGGATGGTTTAATGAGGCAGGTAATCTACAATATGTGGTCTATTCAGGAATCAATGAACATCCTTCGTGCGGAGCATGCCACACAGAGGGAAGTGATGCACCATGAGCTAAAAGAGGCCAGAGATGCTGACATTCATAATGGAAGAAAGAATTATATTTCCTGTTCTATAGGACATCATGTGGCTCAAACATGTCCCAAGAAGAGAGGAATTTTAGAGGAATCGCAACCTGAAATCATGAGGGGGAGATCTAAGGAAAAGCATAGGAGTCATTCCCAATGCAGGCATAATCATTCACGATTCCACCAAGTTCTTGATTCGTCGTTATGAGACTCACAAAAACAGATTACGAGTTGCAGATTCACCCGAACACATCAAGAAAAGCCACCCGAAGCAAAAAGAAAACGAATCTTCACTAAAATATGAAGTTTATAATCTCATCAGAAGTGAGCTTCGGCATGTCATGAAGGACGATGGCCTGTAGTGAAGAATGCCGGAGACGATGGACATGGATACACCTTTGAGTGCTGAGATATAAGTCAGTCGATGCCACGAGGGTTCA
The DNA here is from genome assembly GCF_963576675.1 of Euphorbia lathyris. NCBI lineage: Eukaryota > Viridiplantae > Streptophyta > Magnoliopsida > Malpighiales > Euphorbiaceae > Euphorbia > Euphorbia lathyris. Next base: position 48,369,234 of record NC_088918.1, read on the forward strand.
AGTACCCATTGCTCAAAGATTACAACAACATGATAGATCCAACCTTGCATGTTGAAAACTTTTTAAGAGCTCTATAAACCACAACGACAACCGATGCCTTAATGTGTCATTTATTTTCAACCACATTAAAGGATTCGGCTGCCTACTGGCATGGTCAATTGCTACTAGGATCAATTTGGTCTTTTAAACAAATGTTGAAAGAGTTTCCTGATTGCTTTATCACTTCAATCCCTGAAAGAAAAACGATGTAGGATCTTAACTATCTAGTGTAGGAGTGATAGGGGTAAAACCCCCCTATCTGTTGGCACGATTTTTAGGGTGGTTTTACTTTAATTTCAGTGAATAAATAGTAATTTCCCGCATTTTATTTCACTTATGTCATTTATTTAGTTTTCACTTCCATTTCAACACTTTTATTACTTTTTTATGTCTTTTTAGTCATTTTTGGTTAAATAATGTCAAGTTAACACGCACCTAAGCTTGCCTTTAATTATTTTTGGCTAAACTGGTTCACCAAATGTCACTATGAAATAGTTCGACACTTAATTCTAAATTTTGGTGAATCAATTCAGCCTTTGGACTAATGTTTTTTTGGAGTTTAGTGCGTTTTGCAGGTCGAATGCGGGAAGGGCAAGGTCATAATGCATTGTAATCACATTTCGAGGCCCCTGAGTGTCAACTCAACGAGTTGGGCAAGCCAGCTCGGTGAACTGGCTGTTAAGGGAAGCTTATGCTTCCCCTAATGGCCAGCTCGGTGAGCTGGGCCTAAGAATCAGTCTAAAAAGACTGATTCTCACCCTTGATATACGAGATTTTCATATTTTCTGTTCCCACATCTGAATGTAATGTTAACTTTCAGTTCAGAAGTCTATTTTCAGCCTATAAATAGACTTCCCTTTCAATTGTAATTTTCATCTTTTGCCTGTGTAATTAGGCTTCCCCTACCTTGAGAATTCATCCTAAAATCCTCCATCTGCCATTGAAGCACCAAGGTTTCCTTCGTCTCTAGCTTCAAGGATTCTCAAGTTCCATCCTCCAGTTTAAGAAAGACGACTGCTTTAGTTGACATGTTCCTAAAATGGGATTTTTATTCTCAATTAGTTTCTCTATTTACTTTAGATCATTCATGTGAATTCTAGGTTGGTTGTATCCGTGACAATTGCTTTTCCATCTTTAATATAAGTTTCATTATTGATTTCTCAATTGATTTCTTATTTTATATGTTTATGTTTTGCTTAATTGGTTTAAGTCATTCAAAAGTCCAAAGATTAACTAGTTCATATTGCGAGTCGAATTTGATTGTCTATAATCAAAGACCTGTGAAATTGACAACTTCATAGTTGATAAGACTCAAATTCCTGAACCTTAGAGCTAGCTACGGTCTGTAATAAAGGAATAGCGTGCTAGGGACCCTAGAAGGATAAGTCAGTTTAATCGCCTTAGGCTTAAGCAACTTGTTAGGCATGAAATTGACGTAGTTTAACATAATATTTATATGGGAATTTGGGTGTTTTTACATTATAATTGCAAGATAAAGGACTGATTAATGTCTTTTTATAGGTGAGCATTGATAAAAGCCAAACTGGTTGCTACCGCCAAGAAGGAGTGGAGCCTTATTTTGATCCAGCGGTTAAACGTCGGATACTCAATGACGGACAGCGACAGATCAGAGGTGGCAGAGGCAGAGGCAGAGCAGCAGGTGGAAAACTGTTAAGGTGGCATTACTCAAAGAAGCAAGATGACATGAAGTATCGACCCTTGAGTGTTCAAGGGTCAAAAAGGATTCCGAATCATTTCAATTTATTTTTGTTTTAGTATTAGTTGACTTAATTTCTGTAAAGGTACTTGACTTGTACCAAATTTGTCCCTGTCTTTCTCCTTCAAGTAGGCGTAGCGAAGGAAAGATAGGGAGCTCGGATAGTTTTAGTTTTCGTAGAATAGACAAGTTATTTTCGTAAAAGCTTTAGATTAGAGCTCCAATGGAGTTTCTCGTTGTATCAAGAACAACTGATTACTCACTGCTCGATATGAGTGAGTAATCCATTTTGAATGGGCAAGGTCAGTCCGGGCCAGTGATGTAAGTTTTATTTCGTTTCAATGAATGTGTAGTATTTTGCCAATATTGTGATTAATGAGGGTTTAACTTCTTTGCCTCGGCACTTATGCATGTGATAGATGAATGTTAGGACACTGCTTGCATCTTCACTGATATCTCTATTAATCTCGCAACCTCGAAGCAGACCTGTTAGATGGTTGTGTCGAAGGTTTTCTTAAATAGAAATGGAGCTTCGATCTTAATGCAAGAAAGAACGTATCCTTAGGACGCTAAAGGTTCTAGTAAATCTGAGGAACTTAAGAACACACGAAAGTTGACTTAAGCGGGCATTAAAGCTGATACTTTGGCTTCATTGGCATCATCACTAATTCGTTGAAATGTTGTAAGGCTTAGCACAACCTGTTCGGCAGTGCCTAGCCTGTTCTCTCCTTTTAACTGTCTTCTATTTGTAAAATCTTTCGTAACTTTAGCACACTGTTGTTTTTAACCATCACACTCAACCAATCAATCCTACTAAGAAGATACCTTTACGCACACACTCTGTTCAGCAACGATTTTCTCATATCATTTTGATCTCAATCCCTGTGGATACGATACTTGACTTATCACTTTATTACTTGTATCTAGTACACTTGCTAGAGTCACATAAGAGGACAACAAGTTTTTGGCACCGTTGCCGGGGATTAAGCAACAAAATTTATCTGAAATTTCTGTGAAACAGGGTGTTTTTAATCCGTTTGCTAAGGCGTGCAGGAAACAAAAAAGTTCTTAACCTGTTTATGCGCAGAGCTGGACCTCCTATTTTTCCTATCGATCTCGAATTAGAGAGGACGTGTAGACGAAACAGAGTGGGAGCTCGACGTGCTAGACAAAGAGAAAGACAAAGAGAGAGAAGAATGGCTGGAAGGGTACCACCCGAACAACCAGTTCAACCAAACCAAGAAGAAGAAGGAGAGAACAACAACCCTCCTGTTATGCGAATCAGAGACTATTCGAGGCCAACCACAGAGGGACATTCCTTATGTATGGTGTTACCCAACGAGGGGAACAACATGTTCGAGGTGAAAGGGTCCATGATACAGATGATCCAGGCCTCAGTACAATTTAATGGGTTTCAATCTGAAGATCCAAATGGGCATATTCAAGAATTCATCACGTTGTGCAACACATTCAGATCGAACAGAGGTGTTTCTGACGATGTTATCAGATTGAAGCTGTTTCCTTTCTCCCTAAGGGATAAAGCGAAGAACTGGCTAAGAAATTTACAACCAGGAACAATCACAAGTTGGGAAGAGATGGCGCCAGCGTTTCTGATGAAATATTTCCCACCTCGACAGGCCATAAAACTGAGAAATAAAGTGTCTCGGTTCATACAAGAAGAGGATGAGTCGCTGATAGGGGTATTTTACCCCTATCTTTTAGCTTGATTTACGGGTTGATTTTGGATAAAATAAATAAGTTTAATTATAAAAATAAAGTGTTTTTGATAAAATAAAGAAATAAAAATAAATCTCGTACTTTCAGTTAATTTTCCATGCTTTTGATTAGTTTACAAAATAAAAACTTCAAGCTAACTCGGCTCGCAAGATTTGTATTTCAGGTACGAGAAAGGAGCAAAAATCCACTCCATACGCGGGGCGTGAAACATGGTGTCAGCAATAATTGCCTTATCCGCAGGAGCCATGTGGAATTGACTCAACATACGCAGGGCGTATGCCATTCTACGCGGGGCGTATAACACATGTCGGCAATAATTGGCCTAATCCTGAAAGTCAGACTGCATTGTCTCCCGGAGTCAACTCTCCATACGCGGGGCGTATCACCATATACGCGGGGCGTAAAAGGCAGTTCTTCAACATAAAAAGATCAGAGAATCTTTTACGCGGGGCGTACTTCAGCTACGCACGACGTAAAAGCACAAATCAAGCAATAAAACTTCAGAGACTCAAACACGCGGGGCGTACAATCCTCTACGCAGGGCGTGCTTGAGACAACAAAACAACGAATTGGTCCACATGCAGGAGATTTCTGACGGAATGGGCATTTATGCGGGGCGTAGACCAATTTACGCGGGGCGTATCATGGGATTTCTGCACCAAATAATGTTGCTCCATACTTGTGCTTTGTGAAATTACAAACTTGCCCTTGCTTGATGTCTATAAATAGGAAGCTCTTGAACTTCATTTGATACCAAGAAATAATTACACACTAGAGAACAAACTATACTTGTTTTGTTACTTGTTGTAGTATAGATTCAGTTTTTGTAGCTAAACTCTCCACCTCGAGAGCTTGTTCGGTTGTTCCGGCATTCCATCAAAGTTCCGCTCCACCATTCGTCACTAAGCTCGAGAGTTCCACCTCCACGACCTAGGAGACGGCTTTGAGTCCGGTTAGCTAGTTTCAAGGGCGGATTCTCCTCTTTTACGTGCTAATTAGCTTGTACTCTTCCTATGTACTAGGCTTGGTTGTATCCCATTTATATACATTTCATATTTATAATTTCATGATTTATAATCTCTATTTCCCTTTACGTGTTAGTATTTGCTACTTGTTTTGATATTGATAATTGACTATTGTGTAGGAGAACGCGATTTCCGACGCCATTCGGGCTATCTTTAGGGAGTTATATAGGTGTTGCCCTACCGGAAGTGACAAACCGGAAACCGTAGGAATTGACAAGCCACGGAACTTACGGGCCCTAGTTTCTAATTCCCCCGCATTAGACATGCCTTGACTAGGAATTACGTAGTCTAAGTGCTTCACGGGTCGGTCCTACTATACTTAGTCGTCTTTGCAAGAGTAAATTATTATCCGTATACATTTAGAGTCATTATTTATCGTGGTTATAACTTATCAATATTCATCCCACTTCATAGGGCTTTAGCTACACAAATCTGAGTCGCCAATAGTTAGGATAGTGTGTAGTTGTATCTTACTTCACCCCCAAAGTAATCACCGCTTAAATAACATATGAAACCGAGTCGTCTAATACTTGTAATTATAAATCCCGTGGATTCGATACCCGGTCTTAACCGGATTATTACTTGATACGACGGGGTACACTTGCCCCTAAGTAGTCGTAGCGTCTAGTAGAGTTAAGAACATTTAAAAGATCACATCCATAGATATAGAGTCCGCACTCATAATATATACATTTCGTCGTAAGAAACTCTACCACTAGGCGTCGCGTCCATCAAGTTTTTGGTGCCGTTGTCGGGGATTTATAATCTCCTACAATATTAGACAAAAACGTTTCATTGTTAGTTTAAGCATTCTTTTTGTATAAATTGTTCATATATACTCTTACTAACATTATTATTTCTTGTGGATAATTCTTTTATACTTGTTTTACTTTATGCACACCCGATCTAAAAGTGATTCTCTTATTCCTATTGATCTTGAAATTGAACGTACTCTTTGTAGGATTCGAAAAGAGAAAATGGCAAACCCCAACGCCGAGGTCAACCAGCCCAATGGAAACCCAAGGCCGCAAGTGAACAACATCCGCGGGGGCAATGATACACGTTCGATGATGGAGATCCTTGCTCCGCATCGTCCCCAAAATCGTAACGGCATTGTCGCCCCCACGATCCCGGCCAATACATACGAGATCAAGATCGGAATGATCCAATTGATACAACAATGTGGTCAATTCGGAGGGGAACTTCATGAGAACCCCAACGGATATTTGGATAAATTTTTTATGTGTGCCGATACCTCTCGGCAAAATGGTGTTCCCGTTGAGGCTGTAAGACTGAAATTGTTTCCTTTTTCATTGACAGGACAGACGTTGGAATGGCTACACTCATTGGAAGCGGGATCCATCACGTCATGGGAAGAGCTCGAAAAGGAGTTCCTTTCCTACTATTTTCCGCCGTCCAAAATAGTCAAGTTACGGACCGATATCACATCCTTCAGGCAGTTGGAATGCGAGGCCCTTCACACAGCTTGGGCTAGGTTCCGGAAGTTGCTTCGAAACTGCCCCCACCATGACATCCCAAAGCACGACTTGGTAAGCACTTTTTACCACGGGTTAACCCCCACTAACCGTGCGACTGTTGATTCCGCTGCAGGTGGGGATCTATTTCGGAAGTCAGCTAGTGAGGCCTATGAGCTCATTCATGAGCTCCCGAGGAAAAGTGTGCAATGGCAAGAGGATCGGCTTGCCGGCCCGTCGCGACACCAGACGTTCGCTGTGGAGAAAAAGGCTCCGAAAAGCTCAAGAGCAGAAATGAACAAGAAACTTGACTCGTTGATCGCCCAATTGAGCCTCAATAAAAGTGTGCAGGTCCTGATGTGCACTCACTGTGGTGGAGACCATGATGCATTTAATTACCAAACCGGTAGCCCCTTCACCGGCGATGCCGAAAACGTAAGTTATATAGGAGGCAACCAAAGGTATAATTCCCATCCGAACTCCTATTCTCACCACAATAATAATAATAATAACGGTGGATGGAGGCCTCGGTACCAACACCCGAACTTATCATATGGCAATAATAATAACGTGTTGAGGCCCCCATCCGGCTTTGAGCAAGAATTTCGGGAAAACGGGCTCGGGCAATCACAAGCCGCGCCCGGTAATCGAAACGCTCCACCTTCCAACAATGTACACGACCAATCGGTCACGTCCTTGTTGAAGGACATATTAACGCGTCTTTCCGATAGTGAAGTGTTTTGCAGGGATCTTAGCCGCCAGGTGGCCCACCTAAACCGTCAACAACAAGAAAGGCCACTAGGGACCCTCCCGGCGAACACTGAACAAAACCCGCGGGGTAAGAATCGGGAATCCGGACAGGTGATAACGCTCCTCAACAATAGGAGTTCGGACCCGTCAAGCTCCAACGCGGACGTCTTGCAATAAGCCGCCATATAAGAAAGTCGAGCTACTTCGACTCAAAACGTAGCATCGGTTTGAATTCCTCGAACCACTTGTCTATATGTATTATAAATGTTATCTCTTTTCTTTATTTTGCATTATTGTTATTTTATTTTCATCCTCATTTTTACTTTATTTTATTTTCTCCCATTTTCTTTTATTTTCATAAAATCAAAAGAAAAACAAATCCCACATTAATCCAAAAACCCTTAAAATACGCGGGGCGTACAACCCCCAGCGCCCCGCGTAGTTGTGTGTCTGCCCCTTTTACTTAATAAAAGGACACACTACGCGCGGCGTACCTGAATTTGTGCCCCGCGTACACGTTACTCATTGACGCTCTTGTTTAATAAGTGCCACGTAGAGGACACGCGGGGCGTACCCTAGGGTACGCCGCGCGTATCCTCGGGGAGTTGTGAATCACAACTCCCCATGGCAACTCCCTCTCTCTCCAACTTCCCATCACTCCTCTTCCCTATACAACTTTTCCACTTCCACACTCCACCTCCTCTTCCACCCAATCAATTTCCATCCTTTCAAATTCAAATTTTCAACTTCCATCCATAATAAATTTTCATTAACTACCTCCTTAATTACAAATTAATAAAAATTAAAAAGAGTCATAAATAAAACATAAAAATCATAAAATCAATTAAAAATCATTAAACACTCATAAATCCAAAAATCAAAAAAATCAGAAAATTACCAAAAACAACAAAAATTCTTCATCTTCCGTCCTCATACGCGGCGGGGCGTAACCCCATTTACGCCCCGCGTCTCCGCCCTTTTTGTCATAAAAAAGGAGCAGGAGGTCCGATACGCGTGGCGTAACCCTATTTATGCCGCGCGTATCTCACCGTTCTTGCGCAAAATAACATCAGGGGGAGGGATACGCATGGCGTGGCCCCTTTACGCCACGCGTACCCCTTTGGGAATCCGAGCTTTGCTTGGATTCCCCACTTCTCCCCTATATATATCTTCCCTTTTTCTCCCTTTCCTTCCTCACAACTACCCCAACTCTTCACAACACTCATCTCCCACTCTCTCTTCATTCCTTCTCCCCTCTTCCTCACACAATCATGACCCGAAGCAAACGAGCAGCCGTTAACACTCCCCTCGACCAACAAATGCAAGCTCGTCGAGCTCGCACCACTCGCTCCTCCCGCACCCAAAACCAACCACAACAGCCACCCGAGCGGGAAAGCACGCCCCTTCTCACCCGCTTATACCGGGCCCCTTTTCACCTTCTCACCGAGGAGGAGGCCACCCGGTACGAAGAACTTTGTTCGGCTACCGTCATGGAGCTTCCCTATATCCCACGAAGCATGCTCGATCAACACGATCTCGGCACGCCTTTTGAAGCTCGTCTCCGTGCCCTCGGATGGTACGACATCTATAGTAAAGAATACCACATATACCCCTCCTTGGTCCTTGAGTTCTACACCACCCTCACCTCCAATAACGTCCCCGGAGCCGCACTCTTCAACTTCCGCCTCCACAACCGCCCATTCTCCATTGACACTCAATGGCTCCAACACCATTTCACTTTCCAAACGGAGGGGGGCAGATCTAGTTGGCCCACCGGTGTTGCCGCTCGTGAGTTTTGGGCCTCCATTATGGGGTCCGATGACTATCACGTCTCCAACCTCCGTCCATCTCTCATCCGTGACCCTATCCTCCAACTTCTCCACCGCTTCATCTCATTTTACTTCTCGAGGAAGTCCGAGGCCTCTAAGGTCAACAAGCACGAACTGTTGGCCCTCTACTATTGTGTCAATGGGCTCACCTATGACCTCGCCTACCACGTGGCTGCTCACCTCCACTCCACACCCATCCGGAAGCGGGCCAAGCTCGGTTTTGGCCACCTCATCACCATCTTCGCCCTTGCCGCTCTCGGTGAAGCGGCCCTCGAGCGCCTCCCGCGCCTTGTGCCTCGGCCATTGGACAAAAACGCTTTTAAATCCTTAAATAATCCAACTTCCGGCCCGGGCGAGACCTCGGGGGCAGCCAACTCCAATGCGGAAGGTGACTCAAACTCGAGCTTGGGTCTCAATTTTAGTCCTCCACCCCTCCATGATTTTAACTCTCTTTATGCTCGGTTGGATATTTTGGAGGATAACCAACGTCGGGATCGGGCTCATTTCGACTCCCGCTTCGATACCATTGAGGCATAACAACGTGAGGACCAGGCCCATATCGACACTCGTTTCGATGCTCTCACCGCTTCCTTCGCCTCCTACTTCAACCTCCATGGCAATCCACCTCCACCTCAACCATAGTTCCATTTCTTTGTGTTTTCCATTTTCTTTTGATGTTTTGATGTTTTGATGTACTATCTTTTTATTTTATTACATTAGTAATTTCCGTTTATGTTTCGTGCTATTTTTGCGTTTATTTTTGCTGTTTATAATAAATACACACAGGGCGTACCCCATAGTACGCCTCGTGTACTCTTTATTTTCATACACAAAAAAGCACCAGAAACTCAAACACGCGGGGCGCCTTCTTCTTGCGCCCCGCGTATTTGAGTCTCTGACTCCAAAAACAATAAAAACACCGCCTTACGCGAGGCGCCCTCCCTATTACGCCCCGCGTATTTGAGCCTCTAACTCAAAACGCACCAAAAAAATGCTACCCTACGCGGGGCGCCCCCTAGGCACGCCTCGCGTAGGGCACCTGACCACTAAGGGTCTTCTTTTCCTTCCTTACCTTTATTTTATTTTTGTTTTTGTTTTAACTTCTTTTTGCGACGCCCTTGGAATAGGCGTCATTTTAAATAACGCGGAGGGCCGTGCAACCCCGCACTTTTAGTTTGTTTTGCACTACCAAAAACAAAAATAAAAATTTAATAACAACAAAATAATTAAACTAATTTATTGACTCTTTTAAATTTTCCCGACACGCTATCCCTCCTTCGGAAATTAATTAAAGTTCTGTTATTTGTCATCAAAAAATAAAAGCGACGGAACATAAAGGAATGATTCGATTAAGAAATTTTAGTCTTGATCTTAAAGTTAGGGAATTTGTGCAAAACTTAGGATTAGTACTAAACTAAGACATTGAATCTTAACCCAAATGTTATCTCCATAATAAACTTTAAAAAGGCAATAAAAACGGGATAGTTGAGAATTTAGCGAAAACTTGATAGTACACAATTTAAACCCGAATCTTTGTGAGGTATTCTTGAGCCTAAAAGAGTTCGTACGAGAACTCTAATTCTTTCACAATTTTTCGAGAGCTTTGACTTCACTCGACTCATAGAATTTGCATCCAATACCGGGTTAAGTAAACTTATTTGTGGTCAAAAGGCAATAGATGATAAACCGAACCCACTTAGGCTAATTTTTCTTAATTTATTTTTTCTCGTTTTCATTGAACATTAGGAAACCCCTTCGAGCCTATTAACCAACTTTTTTGTTAATACCCTCTTAACATTTAACCCTTTTTCCTCTTGTTCAATTACCGACATAATCAAAGTGCACCCGAATTACCCGAAATAAGTCACGGCCTTAGCAAATGAGCACCATAAGTTCTCAAAATATTGTTTTTGTGCCTCTATCAAAACAAAGGATACAATAAAAATAAAAAGGCATTCTCAAGCTCCACCCGAGCAATTTTGAAGTATATTTTGTAAAATTCGCCAAGGCCGAAATAAACAATGATACGGTGCAATCACAAAACGGCATTTTTGAACTCGAGTTCCTTTAAACTAACCACTAAAGAAGCCACCCACATTACAACCCCCCTCCGGGTTCATTTTTAATATTGCCTAACCATATTTTAGGAGGAAAAACCCGGATGAAAATGCAAATTCGACATGATCTCGAGTAAGTGCAAAGAAGAGTGCTAAAACACCGACCCACCTAAAATTGAGCGTAAGAGAGAAATCCCTTGGTGAGGTACTATCGGGTTCTCAAAAGATAATCAACCCCCATTAATATTGCCTATTAAATCTTGATCATGGAGGTTTCAAACAAGTTTCATACTCAATTGTTTGCGTAGGTACTTACCGAAACCTTTGCACAAAACCTTAACTTTGAAATCACGCACTTGGCAAAACCAACCTTCGGTTTGTTTCTTAATTTTCTCAATCCCTTGTCTTTCGATTTCTTTTACTTGAGGACAACTAAAACTTTAAAGTCCGAGGAGGTTTGATAGGGGTATTTTACCCCTATCTTTTAGCGTGATTTACGGGTTGATTTTGGATAAAATAAATAAGTTTAATTATAAAAATGAAGTGTTTTTGATAAAATAAAGAAATAAAAATAAATCTCGTACTTTCAGTTAATTTTCCATGCTTTTGATTAGTTTATGAAATAAAAACGTCAAGCTAACTCGGCTCGCAAGATTTGTATTTCAGGTACGAGAAAGGAGCAAAAATCCACTCCATACGCGGGGCGTGAAACATGGTGTCAGCAATAATTGCCTTATCCGCAGGAGCCATGTGGAATTGACTCAACATACGCGGGGCGTATGCCATTCTACGCGGGGCGTATGACACATGTCGGCAATAATTGGCCTAATCCTGAAAGTCAGACTGCATTGTCTCCCGGAGTCAACTCTCCATACGCGGGGCGTAAAAGGCAGTTCTTCAACATAAAAAGATCAGAGACTCTTTTACACGGGGCGTACTTCAGCTACGCACGGCGTAAAAGCACCAATTCAAGCAATAAAACTTCAGAGACTCAAACATGCGGGGCGTACAATCCTCTACGCAGGGCGTGCTTGAGACAACAAAACAACGAATTGGTCCACATGCAGGAGATTTCTGACGGAATGGGCATTTACGCGGGGCGTATCATGGGATTTCTGCACCAAATAATGTTGCTCCATACTTGTGCTTTGTGAAATTACAAACTTGCCCTTGCTTGATGTCTATAAATAGGAAGCTCTTGAACTTCATTTGATACCAAGAAATAATTACACACTAGAGAGCAAACTATACTTGTTTTGTTACTTGTTGTAGTATAGATTCAGTTTTTGTAGCTAAACTCTCCACCTCGAGAGCTTGTTCGGTTGTTCCGGCATTCCATCGAAGTTCCGCTCCACCATTCATCACCAAGCTCGAGAGTTCCACCTCCACAACCTAGGAGACGGCTTTGAGTCCGGTTAGCTAGTTTCAAGGGCGGATTCTCCCCTTTTATGTGCTAATTAGCTTGTACTCTTCCTATGTACTAGGCTTGGTTGTATCCCATTTATATACATTTCATATTTATAATTTCATGATTTATAATCTCTATTTCCCTTTACGTGTTAGTATTTGCTACTTGTTTTGATATTGATAATTGACTATTGTGTAGGAGAACGCGATTTCCGACGCCATTCGAGCTATCTTTAGGGAGTTATATAGGTGTTGCCCTACCGGAAGTGACAAACCGGAAACCGTAGGAATTGACAAGCCACGGAACTTACGGGCCCTAGTTTCTAATTCCCCCACATTAGACACGCCTTGACTAGGAATTACGTAGTCTAAGTGCTTCACGGGTCGGTCCTACTATACTTAGTCGTCTTTGCAAGAGTAAATTATTATCCGTATACATTTAGAGTCATTATTTATCGTGGTTATAACTTATCAATATTCATCCCACTTCATAGGGCTTTAGCTACACAAATCTGAGTCGCCAATAGTTAGGATAGTGTGTAGTTGTATCTTACTTCACCCCCAAAGTAATCGCCGCTTAAATAACATACGAAACCGAGTCGTCTAATACTTGTAATTATAAATCCCGTGGATTCGATACCCGATCTTAACCGGATTATTACTTGATACGACGAGGTACACTTGCCCCTAAGTAGTCGTAACGTCTAGTAGAGTTAAGAACATTTAAAAGATCACATCCATAAATATAGAGTCCGCACTCATAATATATACATTTCGTCGTAAGAAACTCTACCACTAGGCGTCGCGCTATCAGTCGCTGGCAGAAGCCTGGGAGAGATATAAAGAGTTATTGAGAAGGGTGCCAAATCATGGTATCCCTATGTGGATGCAAGTGCAAAATTTCTACAATGGTGTGACCAACATTTATAAAATTCAAATCGAATCCATTGCTAACGGTAATCCAGAAGATTTTTAGCCACAAGCTTTGTATGACCTTATTGAGAAGGTAGTTAGCACAAGTTACAACTGGCACTCAGCCAGAAGTGAAGGGAAGAAGATGGGAAATGATGATGTTGTGTCAAAACTGACAAGTCAGGTAGAACAGCTTGCTCGACAGCTGGGAAAGATAAATGTGTCTTCGATCCACAATGAACCACCATTCAATGACATTTGTGATTTTTGCGGAGGAGCTCATTTCAATATAAATTGTCTCGGAGTTAAGCAGGGAAAGAGCGCATAGGCTGAATGTGACTACGCAGGGTATAATCAAAGGAACCAGCCTAACCGCTATTCTAACACATACAACTCTGAAACCAGGAACCATCCAAATTTTGGATGGACAGGCCAACCAGACCAGCTGGGGAAACCACGGTATCAAGACCAGCCAAGGTATCAACAACAGCAGGGAGGACAGTACCAAAGACAGCCTCAACAGCACTATAAGCAACCTGTGCCACCAAAGGAAGAAGTAGAGCCAGATATGAAAACAATGATGATGCAGTTCATGAAACAGACACAAGCATCAATAAAAAGTCTGGAAACACAGGTTCACCAGATAGCTGCATCCACGTCAAAAGGAAAGGGAATAATGCCGAGCAACACAGAGCCAAATCCTAAAGGCGATGTCATGGCAATCACCCTAAGGTCTGGTAAGGAAACTCAACCAAATGTTTTGACTGATAAGAATGCTGAGTGTGCAGGAACGTCCAAAGAAGCTGAAGGGGAGCAGGAACAAGCTGCTCCTAGTGATGAAGAAACAAGTAAGCCGGATCAAGAGGAAAGCAAAAGAATGTATAAACCACCACCGCCGTATGTTCCACCTGTGCCATATCCAAAGCGTCTAATCAACAAGAAGCTGGAAGAACAGAACTAGAAAGTGTTGGATACCTTAAGGAAGTTACACATCAACATTCCTTTTGTAGAAGCACTGGCACAAATGCCGTCATACGCCAAATTCCTTAAAGACATCCTGTCAAACAAAAAGAAGCTGGAAAACATTTCCATGATACAACTCAACAGAGATTGTTCATCTATACTGCAAAACAAGCAGCAGCGACCTAAGAAGCTAAAAGATCCAGGGATTTTTTCTATTCCTTGTTCAATTGGAAAGCTAAATATTGAAAATGCACTATGTGATCTAGGAGCTAGAATAAATCTGATGCCTTATTCTGTATATGCTAAGCTGGGATTAAGAGAACCCCAACCTACTCGTATGTCTATTCAGTTAGCTGATCGTTCAGTATGCTATCCTAGGGGGGTTGTGGAAGATGTGCTAGTCAAAGTAGGGAAATTTATTTTGCCCGTTGATTTCATTATAATGGACATTGATGAAGACTTGCATGTTCCTATCATCCTAGGTAGACCATTCTTAGCCACAGGGAAAGCATTGATAGACGTAGGCGAGGGACAATTATTTTTAAGGATTAATGGGGAAGAAGTCATCTTTAAGATGAACGAGGCAATGAGACGTGCAAATAATAATGATGACACATGTTGTTTCTTGGATGACTTTCAAAGTTTGTCTGCTTTGCAGGAACAGGACACTTTAGAAACTTTGTTGGGAGAAGAGGTGAACATATGCGAAGGAACAGGCTGTTCCATAGAATCCAACCTACCGACACCTCCCTTCGATCCTACTGTTCCTACTCATCAAGAACCACCGGAGATACCAACTGTGCCGGTGACTAAACCAGAATTGAAACCGTTGCCTGCACACCTCGAGTATGCGTTCCTTGAACCACCCAGCGGAAGTCCGGTCATCATATCCTCAAAGTTAACTCCTGATCAAAAGGCGCAACTCATGGCGGTTTTGCGAAGAAACAAGGATGCGATCGCATGGAAAATAGATGACATAAAAGGAATTAGTCCTGCAGTCTGTGTTCACAGAATCTTGATGGAAAAGAAGCACAAACCAACTGTCCAACCGCAACGCAGACTAAATCCCCACATGAAGGAGGTTGTGCGAAAAGAAGTGATCAAGCTTCTCGACGCTGGCATTATTTACCCAATATCTGATAGTGTGTGGACAAGCCCTGTTTATGTTGTGCCAAAAAAGGGAGGAACAACAGTAGTCCTCAACGAGAAAGACGAGTTGGTGCCCACAAGAACGATTATAGGTTGGAGAGTGTGTGTTGATTACAGAAAACTCAATGAAGCCACGAGGAAGGATCATTTCCCTTTGCCCTTCATTGATCAGATGCTAGAGCGGTTAGCAGGTTATGCATTCTATTGTTTTCTCGACGGATATTCAGGATACAACCAAATCGCAATTCATAGTGAGGATCAGGAGAAGACAACGTTCACATGTCCGTATGGGACTTATGCTTACAGACGAATGCCGTTCGGGCTATGCAACGCTCCAGCCACTTTCCAAAGGTGTATGATGTCCATTTTTCATGACATGGTGGAGCGAACCGTAGAAATATTCATGGACGACTTCTCGGTTTATGGAAACTCATTTGATAGCTGTCTAAACAACCTCAAAGTTGTGCTTGTGCGATGCAAGGAAACTAACTTAGTCTTAAATTGGGAGAAGTGCCACTTCATGGTCACGGGAGGAATTGTCCTCGGGCATAAAATTTCAGAGAAAGGGATGGAAGTAGACAAAGCGAAGGTGGAAGTAATCGAAAAGCTGGCTGTTCCGGCCAATGTAAAAGATGTGCGAAGTTTTCTAGGGCACGCAGGGTTTTATCGCAGGTTTATCAAAGATTTTTCAAAAATTGCGCTTCCCTTGTCAGCACTGCTTCATAAGGAGGCCGAATTCTCTTTCGATGCAAACTGTTTGAAGGCGTTTGAGCTCTTAAAGACCAAGCTGATCAACTCGCCTATATTGGCAGGCCCAGACTGGGAGCAACCTTTTGAGATGATGTGCGACGCAAGCGATACTTGTGTGGGGGCCGTCCTTGGACAAAGGATAGAGAAAAAGTTTAGGCCAATTTACTATGCAAGCAAGACGCTAAACGATGCCCAGCAGAATTACACAACTACAGAGAAGGAGCTTCTTGCAGTTGTGTATGCCTTCGACAAATTTCGACCTTACTTGGTGTTATCCAAAGTAGTTGTGCACACAGACCACGCTGCGCTACGCTACTTGTTCTCGAAAAAGGATGCTATGCAACTGTGCGACATGGAAGAATTCAGGCTGTTCTCATATGAGAATGCCGTGAATTACAAAGACAAGACAAAGGTGTGGCATGATAAGAAAATCCAGACAAAGTCATTCCATGAAGGTCAGAGAGTCCTCCTGTACAACTCAAGACTCAGGTTGTTTCCTGGGAAGCTAAAGTGAAGATGGACGGGACCTTATCTGGTGCGCAAGGTGTTTGGTCATGGAGCAGTTGAGATTGGTAAGGAAGGTCAGGAACCTTTTAAGGTAAATGGGCAAAGACTAAAACCATATTTAGAGAGCGATCACACAAGGAAGATCAACACAGTTCACTTTCAGGATCCACCAGGCCAATAGAAGCGAAAAGAGTGTTCGCTACAAACACCAATTGTGGCATAAGTAACTCTGCATTTAAATTATTATATTTTTAATGTTCAAAATTTTGTTAAGTAGTATCAATTGTAGTATAAAGTCACTTTATGTCAAGCATTGATCCGTAATGAGTATCTCAGGAACAAGCACAGTCGTAAAACTCACACCCTTTCCTAAAGGTGAAGTTTTACGAATGTACCTATTTAGTAAGGAAGTGGTTTACCATGGGAAGTTGGGCGGCGAAAAAAAAAGTCAGAAAAGTGAACACGTCTAATCCTATATCCCTAGGCACTCATTTCGCCTGTCTTCCTCGATGAAATCAAATGGATAGGGTGCAATAAATTTGAAATTTAAATCATGACCGTTCGTCGCCCCTATTCGTATTCGAACGAACACGCCTTTTGTCTAATTTGTCCAGGTGGCATCCTCTGGACCGCCCTCATAAGGACAGATTGACAACGGAACGTTTCTGTTCTCCCTACTTAAAGAGATCTACTTCCTTACGGTCATTCGGTCATTGTATTTTCTTTTCCTTTGTTAGTTCCTTTCGCTTAGACATCACAAGCTCTGTGCCCTTTATCACTGGGAAACCTTATTTAAATTAGAGCACAACATGAGAACCCGTGGTTCAGGCAAACACGTAAAAGTTGAGGGTTCGGCCAGGAAAGAAAAGGCAAAAGGGAAGATGGCGGAGCCTAGCACTGTAGCTTTTGTTCCAGATGAAAAGCTCGTAAAGAAACTCTCCCAGTTCAAAGACCCTGAGGTGCAAAAATACTATGAAGATCTGGCCAAACTTGAGTTCGGACCCATCCACACAGTTTGTTGGGACACCTTGAGGTGGCTAAAGCTTGACGATCACGTGCGCACGCTCATGGAGGCAGGCCATTTCGGCTGCTTCTTTGAGATGAAAGAACCTGCGTACAAAGAATTGACGCTCGAATTCCTGGCTACTTTCAAGCACGACACTGAGATCACCGATCCTGAAGAAGAAGGGAAGTTCAGTTTCCGGCTTATGGGTCACACTCAGAGACCTTTGCTGAACCTGCTCAATCAAATGCTAGGTGCTGCGGATGATGATGACCTAGAGTCTGAGAGCTACAATGAGGCGTTCACCAAGACCCCTGATGTCTTTGACCCTACTACCTTCTGGAATTCTCTTACAGGTCAGCAGCATTATGACGGGAGTGTCTCCAAGGCATCTAATATTGACGACTATGATGTTCGCTACTTACACAAGTTGGTTTCCGCCACGATCTTCGCACGAGAAAATCAAGCCACCATGCCACATGCAGATCTGACAACGTTGTGGAGTATGGCAGTTGGACCAAGAATGAACCTAGGTTACTAGTTTGGGGAGTACATCAGTGCTTTTTGTAAGAAGAACTCATCGCTTATCTGTTGCGGGAGCATTGTCACGAGAATTGCTGAATCTATCAGAGTCTTTAAGCCTGAGGACCACTCTCGGCTCACTATTGTGAACCACCCAGACCAGATCGACCTAAAGAGCCTGCAGAAGATGTTGTTCGGTAAAATGGTGAACGAGAAGTGGGTTTGGATGTCGGACTTTATGACATCAAGGAAAGTTGAGAGCCGGAAGAGAAAGAATGAGCCAACTGTGTCGGTCTCATCAGATTCTGAACAGGTCGAGCTGCCCAAGGATCTGAACTTCTATAAGAAATGTGCAAAGCTCTCGAGCGAGGACATCCTTGACAGTTTAAATGCCCTGTGTGCTCAAAATCAAGCCAACCGTGAGATGATATTTACACTCGAGCAAAAGTATGAGTCCCATGAGGTAGCGATCGACATGATAAAAACCATCTGTATTGAGGAGCATGGTAAGGAGAGTCCATCCGGTTTTTCTGTAAAAAGTCCGGTAAGAAAAATGCCTGAAACACATGCTACTGCTAATGCTAATGCTGAAACTTCCTCGAAAGGGGAGGGCATTCCTGCCGCTGCGGATAGAACATGGTCGTTGTCCTAGCATTTGGTAACCTCTAACACCCTTATTCTATCCATCATGTTATGCATGTGTTGTATGCTTTAATTTATTTACAATCTGCTGCCATCATTATAACATTGAGGACAATGTTCTGTTTTAATTTGGGGGTGGGGGTTGTGTATCACAATAAATGCAGGCATAACATGATAAATGCTAAATTCTGTTGTTTAACTAGTGATTTGATGTAGAACAAATATCCCTTGAGAATCTTTGATGCATATGTCCTTTTGTGATTTCTGTGATTTCCGTTTCTTCATTCTCATCTCCTTGTTTAAATCATTATCTATTCGATAGTTTTATGTTCAAGGGGAATCACTAAACAGACTGTGCGTGTTTTGATGTAATTATTGAGTTTTACTTGTTTGTTTGAATTTTGTCTCCCCAAATCGGGAAGTTCCAAAAATTTTGCAATTTTTTTAAATCTTCTTTCACAATTATGTAACCCTAGTCTTGCTTCAATTTCCCCAAAAATAGTGAGAACTCGAGCCTGAAAGTGCATCTATGGTATGCATTGATTCTTTTCTGAGAGGGCCATCGCTCACTATCTTTAGGGAGAATTTGCCTTGGTTTGCCTTGTTGAAATGGAGATTCTTTTTGACAAGCATAGGAAGAAAAAGGCATTAGTTCCCCCTTCCACTACAGAAAAAGCCACCTGTGCTTTGCACTCACATTTTAGGATACCCAACTTGAGCCATAACCTGTTCTTTCTGAATACCATGCAAAATACCCCCGTCCTTTCACTGATATTCCCAAATACCCTGAGTTCTGTCTTATGCTTCAAAACCAACTGCTTAAATTGACATTATGTGCTTTTAAAATTAAACAGCAAAGGCAGTTGTGCAGATAATAAAGATAAGATAGAAAGGAACTTGGGAAGTTTTGTGTTTGGATGGAAGGGTCTTTAATGATTGATAAGATTAGAAAGGATAGGTTGTCTTAAAAAAATAGGCTGTTTGAATGAGGAAATGGGTAAATCACTTTGATTGTTGAAAGCTGTATCAGTTAAATAAATTGCATGAAGACATAATTCATACACTGAAAAAGCTTTCCATTATCAAACCTGAAACCGAGCCTATCATTACAACCTTTGTCAAGTCCTTTGGACTATGCTTGAAAGAATTTTGACCCTTGGATTCAGGACCAATAGGCAAACTCACACCCTAAGGGTGTAGTGTCTGAGCTGAGGAGTGAAATCGAATTCTTTTTCCAATGGTAAATAAATACCATGCGAGAGTGAGTGAAATATTCCATTCCTTAGCGAGGCATGTTTGGCGAGTGGTAGCTTCTTGTGAAAGTAGAAGTCTAAATTGTAAGCTTTAAGGAAGTTCTTGAGTAAAAGGAAGCATTGTTTAAAACAAGCTCTAAACTCTTTGAAAAAAAATCTTAGCACGCATCTGTTGATTTCCTCTTTGGGCAAAACAATCTCTGTTTCCCTTTTTCTTTCTCTGAAAAATTTCATTCCTAACTCTTTTCTGTTCCAGTACTCTTTCTTACAATTCGTTGCTTGAGGACAAGCAAAGGTTCAATTTGGGGGTATTTGTTAGGCATGGAATTGACGTAGTTTAACATAATATTTATATGGGAATTTGGGTGTTTTTACATTATAATTGCAAGATAAAGGACTGATGAATGTCTTTTTATTTGAGCATTGATAAAAGCCAAACTCGCTGGAAACATCTTGTTTTGCTACCACCAAGAAGGAGTGGAGCCTTATTTTGATCCAGCGGTTAAACGTCGGATACTCAATGACGGACAGCGACAGATCAGAGGTGGCAGAGGCAGAGGCAGAGCAGCAGGTGGAAAAGTGTTAAGGTGGCATTACTCAAAGAAGCAAGATGACATGAAGTATCGACCCTTGAGTGTTCAAGGGTCAAAAAGGATTCCGAATCATTTCAATTTATTTTTGTTTTAGTATTAGTTGACTTAATTTTTGTAAAGGTACTTGACTTGTACCAAATTTGTCCCTGTCTTTCTCCTTTAAGTAGGCGTAGCGAAGGAAAGATAGGGAGCTCGGATAGTTTTAGTTTTCGTAGAATAGACAAGTTATTTTCGTAAAAGCTTTAGATTAGAGCTCCAATGGAGTTTCTCGTTGTATCAAGAACAACTGATTACTCACTGCTCGATATGAGTGAGTAATCCATTTTGAATGGGCAAGGCCAGTCCGGGCCAGTGATGTAAGTTTTATTTCGTTTCAATGAATGTGTAGTATTTTGCCAATATTGTGATTAATGAGGGTTTAACTTTTTTGCCTCGGCACTTATGCATGTGATAGATGAATGTTAGGACACTGCTTGCATCTTCACTGATATCTCTATTAATCTCGTAACCTCGAAGCAGACCTGTTAGATGGTTGTGTCGAAGGTTTTCTTAAATAGAAATGCAGCTTCAATCTTAATGCGAGAAAGAACGTATCTTTAGGACGCTAAAGGTTCTAGTAAATCTCAGGAACTTAAGAACACACGAAAGTTGACTTAAACGGGCATTAAAGCTGATACTTTGGCTTCATTGGCATCATCACTAATTCGTTGAAATGTTGTAAGGCTTATCACAACCTGTTCGGCAGTGCCTAGCCTGTTCTCTCCTTTTAACTGTCTTCTATTTGTAAAATCTTTCGTAACTTTAGCACACTGTTGTTTTTAACCATCACACTCAACCAATCAATCCTACTAAGAAGATACCTTTACGCACACACTCTGTTCAGCAACGATTTTCTCATATCATTTTGATCTCAATCCCTGTGGATACGATACTTGACTTATCACTTTATTACTTGTATCTAGTACACTTGCTAGAGTCACATAAGAGGACAACACAACTCAGCAAAGGTAATTGATTAATTGTTTAAATTAGGTTGATTCTTACATTATCGTATCATTCCATTCTGTTGCTTGATTAATTGTTTGGCTTAAGATCATCTTAGGAGTAGAATAACTTAATTACAAAACCCAATCCAACTTTCCACTGCCTAAATAACATTAGAAGCCTAGTAGTTTGGTAGTTGCGGTATAAATCCTATGGATTTGATACCCGGACTTTCCAGATTTATTCCTTGATAATGATGGGGTACACTTATCCCTTAGTGAGTCTTTAAGCGTCAGCTATAGGCACATCAAGTTTTTGGTGCCGTTGCTGGGAATTTATTTTCCCGCAAATATCGAACCAAAGGTCGAATTTGTTAGTTTAGGCATTTACTTGTTTATACTTATTGATTCTATACTTGCTTATATTTGTTGATATTTTACCTGTTTATATTATACTTATACCTATTGAATCTTGAGCTGTAATTATTCATTGGTTATATATTCATGCTATAACTGAAGTTTTCTGTTTATATCAGTTGAGCTGTGTTGGTCCCATGTAATGTAATAGGATTAGTTCCAAAGGGGGGGGGGTTAGGAACTAATGTAACTTTTTCGCTTAATTATGCTCACTTAATTTAATTCTTTAAATAACTTTACTCAGTTTTGGTCAGCAAGGCTGAGCGAGATGTAAGACAGCTTTAGTCAGAGGCTGACTAGAACCATTTTACTTGTGAGTTGGGAATTAACACTTAAGGTCAGCTTCCAACTCAGCACTCTGATTACTCAGTGTCAGCTTATACAATTTATATCCTGAGTAATTTAAGCAAGCAACACATACATATATATATATATATTGAGAGAAAGGGTTAGAAATTACTCAGCAGTCTTATCCTGGTTCGGCCTCACCGCCTACGTCCAGTCCCCAGAATCCTTCCGGGCTTTTTCAATCCACTACTGAGCTCTTTAAAGGTAGAGCACAAACCGTTTACAAAGCAATTGAGTATGCAAGAGTACCGTCCTCTATTCGTCTACTCAATCCTACTGAGCGCTATAACCGAACACTCAGATTTTCTCTGTCGCTGAGTACTAAAATTGAGTACTCAGCACCACTCTCTCAATCTTTACAATTGATACAAATTTGTTCTTTCTAGATGAAGAACACTTTAGATGAATACAAATTCACTCTAGACTTTTACACAGAGATTGGATTTGGGTGTAAAAATTTGCTTTTTCTAATCAGACAGCTTCTCTTTTGGATTTTCACTCTTGTGATGATTTTCTTTTCTGTCTGTACTTTCTTTTTCTTTTTGTAAATCGGCTATTTGATCCAAGTGATGAACTTGTCCTTTTATAGTAGAATCTGATGCTTCAATCATTTGAATTCGGACATATCCGTTGAATTCAAACGATCTTCTTGCGTCATTCATGGGTCAGCATATAGATTTGCAGGCCAATCCTATCGTCTGAAATTAGCAGTCGCCAGGCTTGCCAGTTTCGTCTTCTTGCGCCAGGTTTCGTCTTCTAGCGTCAGGTTTGTCTTCTTGCAAAACGCCAGTTGATCCATGCGTCTCGAAAAGGTCTCTTGGTGCAATTCCGAGGCTTCTGAATTGGTGCAGACCTTTGTCGGGCTTTGTCTTCTAGTTAACAGATCATTGGTGCTGTCTTGTTGAACACTCAGCTTGACTTAATTGACGTTGCCTTCGATCTTTATCTTTGACAAGGCTGAGTTACGTTCTACTCAGCTTCTTCGGTCAGCTTTGTCTTCAGGCATTTGTTCTGAAGGAGAGTTTTCTTCTATGATGCTGAGTTGTGTTCTACTCAACTTCTGTGGCTCATGCTGACTTCGTTCTGTCTTACTTTTTATTTCTGTTCTCATTTATAAATATACTCAACATTGAACAAACACATTAGTACAATTAAATCAAAGCACTTAAATTTAATTGTCTTAATCATGGGATTAACTTAAATAATTTTGTCAAATCAAAATCATGTGGAAAGGTGTTTCAGCAAACTCCCCCATTTTGATGTTGGCAAAATATTTAATTATGGGACTCAGCATTGAAGTTCCCCATGATTGATCTACCTTTTATTCTTCTGAAGTTACTCCCCCGTAAGGGTTGCATCTAATGACTTAAATTAACTCTAGACCTTCTAAGATTTAATCGAGTGAAATTAAGACATGCCTTTACTGACTTAGTTCAATTCTAGACCTTCCAAGATCTAATTCAGATGAGCCTAGGTCAGCTTTCAGAAGTTGGTCAATTCATGGAACATAGTTATTACTCAGTGTCAATTATAGATATCAGAGTTGTGTGCGGAGTTTGTTTTACTTGTATATCCCTTATGTTCACAAGATTCAATTTGTTGTTCAATGATTAGTTAAGTATGACAGATCAGCATATAAGCACAACAATTAAGCATCGCATATATAAAGTCAGTTTGAATAAAAGATGCTTATAAATTATATAACTCAGCATAACATGCCATAAAATACAAGTTACAAGCACTATAGACTATTACTAGCACTACTTTCTAATATTGGCTTGAACTTAATTCGACTTAGGTTTGGTTTGGGCAGTTCGTTGTTGCTGAGTTCGGGTGCTCAGGTCAGCAGAAGTTGAACCAGGCTTCTGCTGAGTTCCGGTAGCTGGCTTAGATGTCTCCCCCTTTTTCTGCTGAGTTCGTTCTTTCTCCCCTGTTTTGCCAACATCATGAGATGGAGGAGAAGGAGCATAAAAGATTCCTTGTTGAACAGCACGAGTCAGTTTTGATGAGTACAGTTGGAGTTGACTCGTACTCTCTCGGAGACCTTGGAAGACCTGCATTCCCTCGTCCATACTTGAAGCGGGGATCTTAATGTTTGCACTGAGCATACTTAGCAGATACTCTTGAGACTTCCCGATCCAAGTTATTGATTCTGTCATCCGGGCATAGGATTGATGATACATCCTGAGCAAGGCAGTGTCGTATGCTTGACGTTGAGTATTTGTATGCCGGACTTATGCAAGTGTGGACTGAGTGCACTGCAGAATCTCGATGGTCTTCACTTGGTCAGTGTCCATTTCCTCTTTACTCAGGTTGAGTAGGCGAATGGCTTCACCAATCTGTTCGATGGAGCACTGAGAGGAGGAGGAGATCAGTTCATGAGCTCCGATCAGCTCAGAGTTCAGCTGGGAGAAGTGTTGATTGACCTCAGCAGAGGTTGTATATGTTGAGTTCATAGCTGATAAGGTATTGAGTTGACCTTGGATGGAGTTCATATGGTTCACCATCATCAGCTGGAGTTCAGCCAGCTTCACTATTGACTCTTGCTTGGGCTGCTGAGATGCAAAAGACGTCATGACACTCATCAAGTCTTTAAAACCCTTAATTTTGGTCAGAAGCTGAGTGACAGATGAGATTTGTGTTGGCTCAACATGAACAGACCCAGCAGCATCGGCGTGAGTTTGATGAATATGCTGAAGAAGAGCTTGAGCTGTTGGGGTTTTGGTGTCCTATAGACAATTGTTCTAGGATACAAACTTAATGTAAATGAAGTGTTCTTTATATCATTTGTTTTAATGAGATATATGTTTCATAACTATATAAAGGCGATCCCTTTTACGAACTAAATAAAGTCTAATAAAAGGAAATCCGTAAGTTTGTTTAAAGTGATTATAAAGTGTTCATACAAGCATGAAGTGAGACTAAACTTTATGATAAACTAATAAACTTAAAACCACCCCAAGTCAAGTGATATGTTAAGGATTGATATATCACTGTTGAGACTTATATGTAACAATGTCTTCTGTCCGACAGAAAGCTGATCTCACAAGCTTCATATATACAGATATCTGGACAGTTACATAGATCCGATGAAGAGTTGTTCATTAGGATTGGGGATCCGATTTGAGATAACAGGATGGGTAGATTCATCCTTGTCACCTGTTCATCTCATTGGTATTAATAGGTATAACTAATCCTCAGACTCAAATGAATGTTAATTGGTCATCCTGAATTACTGAATGTGAGACTTTGATCCTGTTGTCCCACAATCCTTAACAGAGATGACTCTGGGGTGTGAACAGCAAAGGTTGGGTGTCACAGGAGGTAATGTCAGGGTAGTTATACATTGGATTGAGCATTTATCACTCCCGATAAATGGGAGATACATCCAAGGATCGCTTGTGGAAGACTCGACTCTAAATCCTTGCAAGGTGATAGCTTAAGACTTGAAATACAGATTTCACTTAACCTATCTTTTTGAGTTGACTCGGTCTGAACAAGTAAAACGAACGTCTCGCTATATGTGACTTGACATCATCCATAGTCATAAGATTCAGTTCAAGGATGTAGTTGATAAAGGATCGAATTATACTGTAACTAATACGGAAAGGTTAACGACAGAATCAACCTGTCTTCTTAACGGACTCTGGGGGAATGATTACAGACTTGCCAATAACATACTCAGTACATCATTCCGTTATGCAAAGATTAAATATAATTCTTGAAGAAATTAATTTAATGGTTGCATACGGCCAGAAGTAGTAAGAACCTAATGGATCACACATAAGACTTGGAACCAAAAGAGAGATGGATGTTATTAATTGATGGAAGCCCAATTGAGCCCAGTAAGGCCCATTTAATTAAGGGGGGTCGAAATTTATATATAATTAGTGAGTAATTATTTTGATTCTATTAATCCTAATTTGATTAGGAATATGAATTAAATTAATTAAGAGATAATTAAGTTAGGAGTTTTAATTAGATTAATATACTCCTATTATTATCCAATAAGGTTATTTATTATTATCCTAGATATATTAGATATATAGTGAGATAATAATTAGGAATTCTATTCCGAATTGAATTCCTATTAAGTAACCTAATCCTATCTAACTAGGGTTTAGATACAAGTAATTATATATACCCCCTACCACATGAATTTCGATTAAGCCACATTATTCCTCCCTTTGTGATTTTCGAAATCTTCAACTAGAGAGAGAGAGAGAATTCGACTCCCCCAGTTCGTGGACAAGAATTCATACGGCTTCCATCGATCGATTAATTTCATCTATCTTCTTTTTCTTTGATCTTGTGTTGATTAATTAGAGGCAATCTATTTTGGTTGCATCTCATACGGTTGATTCTAACTTAATCTCACTGTGTTTTACTTTGTGCTTGGGAACTCGGAGAAGAGTTGTGGGCACTTCATTAACAACGGTAGATTGTTCATCAAAAGGTATTTCTTCTTATCCCTCTTTATATGAAATAACGATTAACGGATCCTATGGTTAAAAGGAAGTAGGCTAAAATTTTTATATTTCCGCTGCTATACCTTAGCCTAATTTCCAACAGTGGTATCAGAGCCAGGTTAAATCTGTTATTTCATATATGAAAATTTAGAAGTTTTCAATAGGATTGAATAAATATTTATGGTTAGGATTAATTAAGAAATTGTTTGATTAATTAATTTTAAAGATAAATAAGTTTTAATTAATTGTTAATTAAAATAGATTATGCGTATGTTCCCAATTATTTCGGTTGATAATCATTATAACAAAATCTATTAGTTTTATGGTTAGGTTAATAAAATTAGTTTTATTAATTCTAAAGATAAAACGGAAATCTATTGTAGTTTTTCCTATTTCTGAAAATCGTTTTTAAAACTGTTTTAAAATCTGATATATATATGTTTATATATTTAAAAAATAAATAAATACGACGGTGGCTCGGGTCACGCCTCACGGCGCGACCAGCCACCGTCGCGCGGCTGCTGCCTCGCGGCAGCAGCTGCGTGCGCAGCCGCGGGGCTGCTGCCCAACGGCAGCAGCCCGGCTTCGGGCCCTCGGCCCGAATCCCACTTGATTTTAATTGTTAAAATCGGCTTGAATGTAATTTGTATATATATATATGTTTCGGAAATTAATAGTTTTCTTTTGATTATCGAATGAAAATTCGTTTAAAAGTTTGTTTTTACCAAGTTGTAAATCAAAGTGTTAAATGAATTGAAATCAAAAATAATTGGGACATGCATAATTGACGTTTTATATGGTTATATTAATATAAGAATTATAAAGATACAAAACGATTAGAAGTAAAATTGGATGAAAGTTCATTTGACGAGTTAATGTGATTAACCTAAATATTACATAAGACGGTTATGTAATCAACCAATTAGATTTATTTAA
Organism: Euphorbia lathyris; assembly: GCF_963576675.1. Taxonomy (NCBI): domain Eukaryota; kingdom Viridiplantae; phylum Streptophyta; class Magnoliopsida; order Malpighiales; family Euphorbiaceae; genus Euphorbia; species Euphorbia lathyris. Next base: position 48,396,717 of record NC_088918.1, read on the forward strand.
TTGAGTCTATGCATGTTTGGAGTTATGGACATATTTGGACCCTCTTTTAGTCTTTTGGTATTTTTGAAATAGGGCCTGCGCGTCCTGCCTTTCTACTATCTATTGTAATTTCTCCTCTCATCTGATTCCCTTCAATTCAATTGAAGTTTTCTTATAGTAGTATAGAAATTAATATGTAATTTCAAGGCGCCATGGAGAAGACGGAGGACCTAAAGAGAAATATGTAATAGTTAGTATTTCCTTAGGTTTGCCCTTTTATTCCGTCTCTTGCTCGACGGAATAATTTAGATGATATGTCCATAACGTCAATGTATGTGAATGTATGTGTCTGATGTATGCTAAAGCAAATCAAGACTAAGTTAGATTATGAGACTTAAAATAAAAATCCCTCGTTAAAAAGTTAAGTAAATAAGTAAGTTATTAAAATCGGTTGCCCCTCCCTAATATTATAATTCAGCCGGCAGTACTGGGGGCCTTTGGGTTGTTGAGCAAACTCAAGCTCGGGGTCTTATGGTAACACCTGAATTATCGAAAATCGTTCTTTCATGAATATGGGGTAAATTAGATTATGATAATTGGATGAGCAAACTCATGTTGTCATAAACTAATGGGCAATATGGTTGGGATTAATGTGAATAGAATATTAGTTACTAATGTGGTTAGTAACCCAATAACCTAGGAGTCACATTCGAGATGTGATTGATTACATGAATCTACCTAACAAATGAGACTAGCTTGTTGAGCAAACTCAAGGCGAAATCTCAAGAGTTAGGATCCTAGCTCACTAAAGGATTTGTGAAATTCTTCGAATTAATATGGAGGGCTATTAATTTGGCAAAATAGTGGGAGCAATCTAAAATAAACTAAAAGTCCTATAATTTTAGATTGATATACTTTAAAGCAAATGAATGACATACGTTTACTCTTTCTCGCTCTCAGGTTTTAATTAAACACACTCTTAAAATCATGACTAACACCAATCTGCAAAACATTCTTACCGATAACAAATTGAATGGTTCAAACTTCACCGACTGGTATCGCAACCTCAAAATTGTTTTGAAGTTCGAGAGGAAAGGGTATGTACTTGATACACCGATACCCCCTTACCCAACTGATGATGCTCCCTACTAGGAATTTTATGCTTACTTGAAGCATAAAGCTGATGACGATCAAGCGGGAGACATCATACTTGCATCTTTGACACCGAAAGTTAAAAGGCAACTACATTCAGATATGGATGCCTATTCCATGGTCAAGCACCTCAAAGAGTTATTTGTGAATGAAACTCGGTGCGAGCGCTTCGAAATAACAAAGGAGTTATATAAAAGCAAGATGCGGGTGGGCACATCTGTAATGGTACATTGTGCCAAGATGATCAGCCTTATCACCAAGTTTTCTAGTATTGGAGATGTGATGGACCATGAACTAAGTGAAAACTTACTTCTTCAGTCCCTCCCTGAGAGTTACTCACAGTTCATCATGAACTATCAGATGAGTGGCTTGCAAACCTCTCTTGTAGAGCTTGCACATATGCTCGAATCAGTCGAGCCCATTATAAAAGAAAACAAAGAGATATTGGCCCTTGCTATTGAAGGATCAAGAAAAAGGAAAGGGGTCTCTCCCGATCCAAACCATCTCGATAAATGCAAGGAGGCTGTGCTCACCGAAACGAAGGGAAAGGAATTAAAGAAGCCCAAGGGAAGGTGCTACTATTGTGGTGACTTGGGGCATTGGAAGAGAAACTGCATGGAGTACCTGACCTTCCACAAGAAGGAAAATGACGGTACTTCATCATCTGGTATGTTTTATATTGAAATAAATACAGTTTCACAGTCTGAATCTTAGGTACTAGATACCGGATGTGGATCTCATATTTGTACAAATATGCAGGAGCTAAAACATACTAAGGAACTAAAGAAAGGAAGCATAAACTTGCGAGTGGGAAATGGAGCAAGAGTTGCCGCCCTCGCAATTGGAGATTATGTTTTATCTTTGCTCTCTGGGCTTGTAATAGTATTAAGGAATTGTTTATACGTTCCTGAGATGTCTCGTAACATTATTTCTATTAGCCGTCTAGTTGACGACGGTTTTCATATTTCAATAAAAGACAAACGTTGCGATTTTTATAGAGATTCGATTTTCTATTTCTCAGGAATATCACAAAATGGGATTTATGTGTTGGATGATAATATTTCTGTTTTCGCAATTGATACCAAAAGACATAAGCTAGATAATTCAACTTACTTGTGGCATTGTCGTTTAGGCCATATAAACAAGAGACGCATGCTAAAGCTACATTCAGATGGGCTTATAGATCCAATCGATCCCGAATCATTGGAAACATGCGAATCATGTTTAAAAGGTAAAATGACAAAGACACCCTTTAGCAATAAAGGTGAGCGTGTATCAGACACTCTAGGACTCATTCATTTAGATGTATGCGGTCCTATGTCGGTCCAAGCAAGAGGAGGATTCAGATACTTCATAAGCTTCATAGATGACCATACTCGATATGGTTACATCTACTTGATGAGGCACAAATCAGAAGCTTTTGACAAGTTCAAATGCTTCAAGAATGAAGTGGAAAATCAATTAGGAAAGAAAATAAAGACGCTTCGATCCGATCGAGGTGGCGAATATCTTTCGGATGCTTTTCTGAATTATCTAACTGAATGTGGGATATGCTCACAATGGACACCTCCCTATACACCACAACACAATGGTGTATCCGAGAGGAGGAACCGTACCCTATTGGATATGGTACGATCCATGATGAGCATGGCCTTACTTCCAAAGACGTTCTGGGGCTATGCCTTAGAAACTGCCCTCTTCACCCTGAACCGAGTACCAACTAAATCCGCTAGTTCCACACCATATGAATTGTTCGTTGGTAGGAAACCCATGTTCTCGTTTATGAGAGTATGAGGTTGTTCAGCATATGTCAAACGCATTGCGTCCGACAAACTAGATTCTAAATCTGATAAATGTTTCTTCATTGGATATCCCAGGGAAACCGTAGGGTATTACTTCTATCATCCAGACGATCAGAAAGTAATAGTATCCAAGCACGCAACCTTCCTAGAGAAAGAGTTTCTCGAAGAAACACAAAAGGGAAGCGTGATTGAACTTGACGAAGTTCAAGAAGAAGAAACGCCGACTGAAACAACAGAAGCGGTTGAGGTACCCGAAGTAGTCCCATTAGATGAGACTCCAGTGCCACCTATTCGTAGATCACGAAGAGTTCGTGAACTCCCAGTTAGATATGGTTTTCTAGTGGGAGATGATAATGAGGTTCCCATGTTAGACGACGAACCCGAAAACTACGAAGAGGCTCTTACTAGTCCAGATTCTAAAGCATGGCTTGAGGCAATGGATTCTGAAATGGATTCCATGTATACTAACCAAGTGTGGACTTTGGTTGATCCACCCGAAGGGATAATACCCATTGGGTGCAGGTGGATCTTCAAAAAGAAGACATACATGGATGGAAAGGTTAGCACCTACAAAGCTAGGTTAGTAGCGAAAGGATATCGTCAGAAGCAAGGAATTGATTATGACGAAACTTTCTCTCTTGTGGCTATGTCCAAATCAATCAGAATCATGCTTGCAATTGCCGCTCATTTCGATTATGAGATTTGGCAAATGGATGTGAAAACAGCTTTCCTGAACGGAAACCTGCTTGAGGATGTATATATGATGCAGACTGAAGGTTTCATATCGAAGGATGCAAATAAAGTTTGCAAACTTCAGAGATCCATTTATGGACTCAAGCAAGCATCTAGAAGCTGGAATAAGCGTTTTGACGAAACCATAAAACAATTTGGTTTCGAACAAAATTGCGAAGAAGCTTGCATTTACAAGAAAGCAAGTGGGAGCTCTATAGCATTTCTCATACTATATGTGGACGATATATTATTAATGGGAAATGATGTTGCTCTCTTACAGTCAGTGAAAGTATGGTTATCTGGTAACTTCTCAATGAAAGACCTTGGTGAAGCAGCTTATATACTTGGTATAAAGATCTATAGAGATAGATCGAGAAGACTGCTTGGTCTTTCACAGGCTACATACATTGAAAAGGTGCTAAATCGGTTTAGCATGCTTGAATCGAAACGAGGTAACTTACCCATATTACATGGAGTAAAGTTAAACAATCATCAATGTCCTAAAACCGATGATGACAAAAGACACATGGCTGTAGTCCCGTACGCCAGCGCAATCGGTTCGATTATGTATGCTATGCTATGCACTAGACCTGACGTAGCGTTCGCGTTATTTGTAACGAGTCGTTAGCAAGGGAATCCAGGAGACGAGCATTGGATTGCCGTCAAGAACATTCTTAAGTACTTGAGAAGGACTAAAGATATGTTCCTAGTGTACGGAGAAGGAGATCTGAAAATAGAAGGATTTTTAGACGCTAGTCATCTCACAGATGAGAATGATTTTAAATCCCAATCAGGATACCTGTTTATCTTGAATGGGGGCGCGGTCAGTTGGAAGAGTTCTAAGCAGGGAAGCGTGGCTTTCTCTACGACCGAGTCAGAGTATATCGCCGCTGCAGAAGCAGCAAAGGAAGCGGTTTGGATTAGAAAGTTCATTACAGAACTTGGTGTGGTGCCTGACATTATCAATCCCATTACACTGTACTGTGATAACAATGGAGCCATTGCGCAAGCAAAGGAACCATGGTCTCATAATGCATCCAAGCATTACCTTAAGCGATACCACATCATTAGAGAGATTGTGGCTAGAGGAGATGTGAGAATAGAAAGAGTACCTATAGAGGACAACGTTGCAGATCCGTTGACAAAGCCATTAACCCAGAAAGTACATGATCGTCATCTAACTTCTACTGGGATAAGTTTTAAAAACAATTGGCTTTAGTCCAAGTGGGAGTATGTTGGGGTTTTGGTGTCCTATAGACAATTGTTCTAGGATACAAACTTAATGTAAATGAAGTGTTCTTTATATCATTTGTTTTAATGAGATATATGTTTTATAACTATATAAAGGCGATCCCTTTTACGAACTAAATAAAGTCTAATAAAAGGAAATCCGTAAGTTTGTTTAAAGAGATTATAAAGTGTTCATACAAGCATGAAATGAGACTAAACTTTATGATAAACTAATAAACTTAAAACCACCCCAAGTTAAGTGATATGTTAAGGATTCATATATCACTGTTGAGACTTGTATGTAACAATGTCTTCTGTCCGACAGAAAGCTGATCTCACAGGCTTCATATATACAGATATCTGGACAGTTACATAGATCTGATGAAGAGTTGTTCATTAGGATTGGGGATCCGATTTGAGATAACAGGATGGGTAGATTCATCCTTATCACCTGTTCATCTCATTGGTATTAATAGGTATAACTAATCCTCAGACTCAAAGGAATGTTAATTGGTCATCCTGAATTACTGAATGTGAGACTTTGATCCTGTTGTCCCACAATCCTTAACAGAGATGACTCTGGGGTGTGAACAGGAAAGGTTGGGTGTCACAGGAGGTAATGTCAGGGTAGTTATACATTGGATTGAGCATTTATCACTCCCGATAAATGGGAGATACATCCAATGATCGCTTGTGGAAGACTCGACTCTAAATCCTTGCAAGGTGATAGCTTAAGACTTGAAATACAGATTTCACTTAACCTATATTTTTGAGTTGACTCGGCCTGAACAAGTAAAACGAACGTCTCGCTATATGTGACTTAACATCATCCATAGTCATAAGATTCAGTTCAAGGATGTAGTTGATAAAGGATCGAATTATACTGTAACTAATACGGAAAGGTTAACGACAGAATCAACCTGTCTTCTTAACGGACTCTGGGGGAATGATTACAGACTTTCCAATAACATACTCAGTACATCATTCCGTTATGCAAAGATTAAATATAATTCTTGAAGAAATTAATTTAATGGTTGCATACGGCCAGAAGTAGTAAGAACCTAATGGATCACACATAAGACTTGGAACCAAAAGAGAGATGGATGTTATTAATTGATGGAAGCCCAATTGAGCCCAGTAAGGCCCATTTAATTAAGGGGGGGGGCCGAAATTTATATATAATTAGTGAGTAATTATTTTGATTCTATTAATCCTAATTTGATTAGGAATATGAATTAAATTAATTAAGAGATAATTAAGTTAGGAGTTTTAATTAGATTAATATACTCCTATTATTATCCAATAAGGTTATTTATTATTATCCTAGATATATTAGATATATAGTGAGATAATAATTAGGAATTCTATTCCGAATTGAATTCCTATTAAGTAACCTAATCCTATCTAACTAGGGTTTAGATACAAGTAATTATATATACCCCCTACCACATGAATTTCGATTAAGCCACATTATTCCTCCCTTTGTGATTTTCGAAATCTTCAACTAGAGAGAGAGAGAGAATTCGACTCCCCCAGTTCGTGGACAAGAATTCATACGGCTTCCATCGATCGATTAATTTCGTCTATCTTCTTTTTCTTTGATCTTGTGTTGATTAATTAGAGGCAATCTATTTTGGTTGCATCTCATACGGTTGATTCTAACTTAATCTCACTGTGTTTTACTTTGTGCTTGGGAACTCGGAGAAAAGTTGTGGGCACTTCATTAACAACGGTAGATTGTTCATCAAAAGGTATTTCTTCTTATCCCTCTTTATATGAAATAACGATTAACGGATCCTATGGTTAAAAGGAAGTAGGCTAAAAATTTTATATTTCCGCTGCTATACCTTAGCCTAATTTCCAACAGTGGTATCAGAGCCAGGTTAAATCTGTTATTTCATATATGAAAATTTAGAAGTTTTCAATAGGATTGAATAAATATTTATGGTTAGGATTAATTAAGAAATTGTTTGATTAATTAATTCTAAAGATAAATAAGTTTTAATTAATTGTTAATTAAAATAGATTATGCGTATGTTCCTAATTATTTCGGTTGATAATCATTATAACAAAATCTATTAGTTTTATGGTTAGGTTAATAAAATTAGTTTCATCTCTCATCTTCTCTTAGAAGATAGGATTGGGGTTAGCTTCCCTAGGCTAATTCCTGGGTAGTTTGTTGTTATTCGTTTTTCTTTTCCTTTTCTACCAAAAAAAAAATAAAAAAATAAAATTAGTTTTATTAATTCTAAAGATAAAACGGAAATCTATTGTAGTTTTTCCTATTTCTGAAAATCGTTTTTAAAACTGTTTTAAAATCTGATATATATATATGTTTATATATTTAAAAATAAAAAATAAATACGATGGCGGCTCGGGTCACGCCTCACGGCGCGACCAGCCACCGTCGCGCGGCTGCTGCCTCGCGGCAGCAGCTGCGTGCGCAGCCGCGGGGCTGCTGCCCAACGGCAGCAGCCCGGCTTCGGGCCCTCGGCCCGAATCCCACTTGATTTTAATTGTTAAAATCGGCTTGAATGTAATTTGTATATATATATATATATATATATATGTTTCGGAAATTAATAGTTTTCTGTTTTGATTATCGAATGAAAATTCGTTTAAAAGTTTGTTTTTACCAAGTTGTAAATCAAAGTGTTAAATGAATTGAAATCAAAAATAATTGGGACATGCATAATTGACGTTTTATATGGTTATATTAATATAAGAATTAATATAAAGATACAAAACGATTAGAAGTAAAATTGGATGAAAGTTCATTTGACGAGTTAATGTGATTAACCTAAATATTACATAAGACAGTTATGTAATCAACCAATTAAATTTATTTAATTGAGTCTATGCATGTTTGGAGTTATGGACATATTTGGACCCTCTTTTAGTCTTTTGGTATTTTTGAAATAGGGCCTGCGCGTCCTGCCTTTCTACTATCTATTGTAATTTCTCCTCGCATCTGATTCCCTTCAATTCAATTGAAGTTTTCTTATAGTAGTATAGAAATTAATATGTAATTTCAAGGCGCCATGGAGAAGACGGAGGACCTAAAGAGAAATATGTAATAGTTAGTATTTCCTTAGGTTTGCCCTTTTATTCCGTCTCTTGCTCGACGAAATAATTTAGATGATATGTCCATAACGCCAATGTATGTGAATGTATGTGTCTGGTGTATGCTAAAGCAAATCAAGACTAAGTTAGATTATGAGACTTAAAATAAAAATCCCTCGTTAAAAAGTTAAGTAAATAAGTAAGTTATTAAAATCGGTTGCCCCTCCCTAATATTATAATTCAGCCGGCAGTATTGGGGGCCTTTGGGTTGTTGAGCAAACTCAAGCTCGGGGTCTTATGGTAACACCTAAATTATCGAAAATCGTTCTTTCATGAATATGGGGTAATACTTAAATTAGATTATGATAATTGGATGAGCAAACTCATGTTGTCATAAACTAATGGGCAATATGGTTGGGATTAATGTGAATAGCATATTAGTTACTAATGTGGTTAGTAACCCAATAACCTAGGAGTCACATTCAAGATGTGATTGATTACATGAATCTACCTAACAAATGAGACTAGCTTGTTGAGCAAACTCAAGGCGAAATCTCAGGAGTTAGGATCCTAGCTCACTAAAGGATTTGTGAAATTCTTCGAATTAATATGGAGGGCAATTAATTTGGCAAAATAGTGGGAGCAATCTAAAATAAACTAAAAGTCCTATAATTTTAGATTGATATACTTTAAAGCAAATGAATGACATACGTTTACTTTTTCTCGCTCTCAGGTTTTAATTAAACACACTCTTAAAATCATGACTAACACCAATCTGCAAAACATCCTTACCGATAACAAATTGAATGGTTCAAACTTCACCGACTGGTATCGCAACCTCAAAATTGTTTTGAAGTTCGAGAGGAAAGGGTATGTACTTGATACACCGATACCCCCTTACCCAACGGATGATGCTCCCTACTAGGAATTCTATGCTTACTTGAAGCATAAAGATGATGACGATCAAGCGGGAGACATCATACTTGCATCTTTGACACCGGAAGTTAAAAGGCAACTACATTCAGATATGGATGCCTATTCCATGGTCAAGCAACTCAAAGAGTTATTTGTGAATGAAACTCGGTGCGAGCACTTCGAAATAACAAAGGAGTTATATAAAAGCAAGATGCGGGTGGGCACATCTGTAATGGTACATTGTGCCAAGATGATCAGCCTTATCACCAAGTTTTCTAGTATTGGAGATGTGATGGACCATGAACTAAGTGAAAACTTACTTCTTCAGTCCCTCCCTGAGAGTTACTCACAGTTCATCATGAACTATCAGATGAGTGGCTTGCAAACCTCTCTTGTAGAGCTTGCACATATGCTCGAATCAGTCGAGCCCATTATAAAAGAAAACGAAGAGATATTGGCCCTTGCTATTGAAGGATCAAGAAAAAGGAAAGGGGTCTCTCCCGATCCAAACCATCTTGATAAAGGCAAGGAGGCTGTGCTCACCGAAACGAAGGGAAAGGAATTAAAGAAGCCCAAGGGAAGGTGCTACTATTGTGGTGACTTGGGGCATTGGAAGAGAAACTGCATGGAGTACCTGACCTTCCACAAGAAGGAAAATGATGGTACTTCATCATCTGGTATGTTTTATATTGAAATAAATACAGTTTCACAGTCTGAATCTTGGGTACTAGATACCGGATGTGGATCTCATATTTGTACAAATATGCAGGAGCTAAAACAGACTAAGGAACTAAAGAAAGGAAGCATAAACTTGCGAGTGGGAAATGGAGCAAGAGTTGCCGCCCTCGCAATTGGAGATTATGTTTTATCTTTGCCCTCTGGGCTTGTAATAGTATTAAGGAATTGTTTATACGTTCCTGAGATGTCTCGTAACATTATTTCTATTAGCCGTCTAGTTGACGACGGTTTTCATATTTCAATAAAAGACAAACGTTGCGATTTTTATAGAGATTCGATTTTCTATTTCTCAGGAATATCACAAAATGGGATTTATGTGTTGGATGATAATATTTCTGTTTTCGCAATTGATACCAAAAGACATAAGCTAGATAATTCAACTTACTTGTGGCATTGTCGTTTAGGCCATATAAACAAGAGACGCATGCTAAAGCTACATTCAGATGGGCTTATAGATCCAATCGATCCCGAATCATTGGAAACATGCGAATCATGTTTAAAAGGTAAAATGACAAAGACACCCTTTAGCAATAAAGGTGAGCGTGTATCAGACACTCTAGGACTCATTCATTCAGATGTATGCGGTCCTATGTCGGTCCAAGCAAGAGGAGGATTCAGATACTTCATAAGCTTCATAGATGACCATACTCGATATGGTTACATCTACTTGATGAGGCACAAATCAGAAGCTTTTGACAAGTTCAAATGCTTCAAGAATGAAGTGGAAAATCAATTAGGAAAGAAAATAAAGACGCTTCGATCCGATCGAGGTGGTGAATATCTTTCGGATGATTTTCTAAATTATCTAACTGAATGTGGGATATGCTCACAATGGACACCTCCCTATACACCACAACACAATGGTGTATCCGAGAGGAGGAACCGTACCCTATTGGATATGGTACGATCCATGATGAGCATGGCCTTACTTCCAAAGACGTTCTGGGGCTATGCCTTAGAAACTGCCCTCTTCACCCTGAACCGAGTACCAACTAAATCCGCTAGTTCCACACCATATGAATTGTTCGTTGGTAGGAAACCCATGTTCTCGTTTATGAGAGTATGAGGTTGTTCAGCATATGTCAAACGCATTGCGTCCGACAAACTAGATTCTAAATCTGATAAATGTTTCTTCATTGGATATCCCAGGGAAACCGTAGGGTATTACTTCTATCATCCAGATGATCAGAAAGTAATAGTATCCAAGCACGCAACCTTCCTAGAGAAAGAGTTTCTCGAAGAAACACAAAAGGGAAGCGTGATTGAACTTGACGAAGTTCAAGAAGAAGAAACACCGATTGAAACAATAGAAGCGGTTGAGGTACCCAAAGTAGTCCCATTAGATGAGACTCCAGTGCCACCTATTCGTAGATCATGAAGAGTTCGTGAACTCCCAGTTAGATATGGTTTTCTAGTGGGAGATGATAATGAGGTTCCCGTGTTAGACGACGAACCCGAAAACTACGAAGAGGCTCTTACTAGTCCAGATTCTAAAGCATGGCTTGAGGCCATGGATTCTGAAATGGATTCCATGTATACTAACCAAGTGTGGACTTTGGTTGATCCACCCGAAGGGATAATACCCATTGGGTGCAGGTGGATCTTCAAAAAGAAGACAGACATGGATGGAAAGGTTAGCACCTACAAAGCTAGGTTAGTAGCGAAAGGATATCGTCAGAAGCAAGGAATTGATTATGACGAAACTTTCTCTCCTGTGGCTATGTCCAAATCAATCAGAATCATGCTTGCAATTGCCGCTCATTTCGATTATGAGATTTGGCAAATAGATGTGAAAACAGCTTTCCTGAACGGAAACCTGCTTGAGGATGTATATATGATGCAGACTTAAGGTTTCATATCGAAGGATGCAAATAAAGTTTGCAAACTTCAGAGATCCATTTATGGACTCAAGCAAGCATCTAGAAGCTGGAATAAGCATTTTGACGAAACCATAAAACAATTTGGTTTCGAACAAAATTGCGAAGAAGCTTGCATTTACAAGAAAGCAAGTGGGAGCTCTATAGCATTTCTCATACTATATGTGGACGATATATTATTAATGGGAAATGACGTTGCTCTCTTACAGTCAGTGAAAGTATGGTTATCTAGTAACTTCTCAATGAAAGACCTTGGTGAAGCAGCTTATATACTTGGTATAAAGATCTATAGAGATAGATCGAGAAGACTGCTTGGTCTTTCACAGGCTACATACATTGAAAAGGTGCTAAATCGGTTTAGCATGCTTGAATCGAAACGAGGTAACTTACCCATGTTACATGGAGTAAAGTTAAACAATCATCAATGTCCTAAAACCGATGATGACAAAAGACGCATGGCTGTAGTCCCGTACGCCAGCGCAATCGGTTCGATTATGTATGCTATGCTATGCACTAGACCTGATGTAGCGTTCGCGTTATTTGTAACGAGTCGTTACCAAGGGAATCCAGGAGACGAGCATTGGATTGCCGTCAAGAACATTCTTAAGTACTTGAGAAGGACTAAAGATATGTTCCTAGTGTACGGAGAAGGAGATCTGAAAATAGAAGGATTTTTAGACGCTAGTCATCTCACAGATGAGAATGATTTTAAATCCCAATCAGGATACCTGTTTATCTTGAATGGGGGCGCGGTCAGTTGGAAGAGTTCTAAGCAGGGAAGCGTGGCTTTCTCTACGACCGAGTCAGAGTATATCGTCGCTGCAGAAGCAGCAAAGGAAGCGGTTTAGATTAGAAAGTTCATTACAGAACTTGGTGTGGTGCCTGACATTGTCAATCCCATTACACTGTACTGTGATAACAATGGAGCCATTGCGCAAGCAAAGGAACCACGGTCTCATAATGCATCCAAGCATTACCTTAAGCGATACCACATCATTAGAAAGATTGTGGCTAGAGGAGATGTGAGAATAGAAAGAGTACCTATAGAGGACAACGTTGCAGATCCGTTGACAAAGCCATTAACCCAGAAAGTACATGATCGTCATCTAACTTCTACTGGGATAAGTTTTAAAAACAATTGGCTTTAGTCCAAGTGGGAGTATGTTGGGGTTTTGGTGTCCTATAGACAATTGTTCTAGGATACAAACTTAATGTAAATGAAGTGTTCTTTATATCATTTGTTTTAATGAGATATATGTTTTATAACTATATAAAGGCGATCCCTTTTACGAACTAAATAAAGTCTAATAAAAGGAAATCCGTAAGTTTGTTTAAAGAGATTATAAAGTGTTCATACAAGCATGAAGTGAGACTAACCTTTATGATAAACTAATAAACTTAAAACCACCCCAAGTCAAGTGATATGTTAAGGATTGATATATCACTGTTGAGACTTGTATGTAACAATGTCTTCTGTCCGACAGAAAGCTGATCTCACAAGCTTCATATATACAGATATCTGGACAGTTACATAGATCCGATGAAGAGTTGTTCATTAGGATTGAGGATCCAATTTGAGATAACAGGATGGGTAGATTCATCCTTGTCACCTGTTCATCTCATTGGTATTAATAGGTATAACTAATCCTCAGACTCAAAGGAATGTTAATTGGTCATCCTGAATTACTGAATGTGAGACTTTGATCCTGTTGTCCCACGATCCTTAACAGAGATGACTCTGGGGTGTGAACAGCAAAGGTTGGATGTCACAGGAGGTAATGTCAGGGTAGTTATACATTAGATTGAGCATTTATCACTCCTGATAAATGGGAGATACATCCAATGATCGCTTGTGGAAGACTCGACTCTAAATCCTTGCAAGGTGATAGCTTAAGACTTGAAATACAGATTTCACTTAACCTATTGTAGACACCGAGTCGGAGGACCTATGACGAAAACCTTTAACAAAGCGGTCGAAGCGGTTGGTTCCGGGAAAATTTTGAAAGAGAAAAACGTATAATAATAAAACGGTGAGTCAACGAGAATCGTGGTCGTTGAGTGAACGGCTCGTGGACGCTCCGCGACGTAGAGCGAGCGCCTAGCGGCAGCCGACGTGTGTCCGACGACAGTCGGACGCACGTCCGGCAGCGCAGGGCGTGCGCTCGGCGCCCGCGGGACGCCCGACGGCCGTCGGGAACGCACCCCCGACAGCCGTTGGGCGAGTGCCCGACGGCCGTTGGGCGAGTGCCCGACGGCCGTTGGGCGAGTGCCCGACGGCCGCTGGGCAGGCGCCCAAGGACGTTGGGCGGACGCCCAACGATGGTTGGGTGTTCCCCCAACTCTGTTAGGCGTTCGCCCCGCCTAACATATGTTGGGCGTTCGCCCAACAAAAGTTGGGCGTTCGCCCAACATAGGTTGGGCGTTCGCCCAACCAGGGTGGGCGATCGCCCAACCCCCTTTGGGCGACGCCCAATTTTACTCGGGCGTCGCCCAAATTTCCGGGGATCCGTTTGCCTATATAAGGCACAGATCCCCATGCATTTAGTGGGGGACTTTTGGGAGGAGCTTCTCACTCTAAACATTTTTAGAGAGAGAAAATTTTTTTTTTTTTGGGAAAAAACATTTTTTTTCCTAAAAATTCCAAATTTCCTAAAAGTTAAAATTTTACCAAAAACATAAAAACACCGGAAAAGCACGATTCGTGGAATCAACCGACTTCAACCGTCTATACCGAACTTGAGGTATTATCCGAGGACTAGACTCGTTTTATTTATTTCATTTATTTTATTTTCTTTATTTATTTTTATGTTATAATTTTATTTATTTAGTTATTCATTTATTTATCACGTTTTATTTAGTTCTTCGTATTTATTTTTATCCCGTGTTAAATAAAAATTCGGTCTTGTTTTAAAATAAAAAATCTCGTTTTAATATCCCAATACGAACCGTGATCCGATTAGAAGGTAGTTCGGGTATTAAAAACGTTGTAATTATAAGTTTGGAAAAGATATTTCCGAATAACGTTTTAAAATAAAAACGTCGTTTTAGGAAACTCCGTTATAGACTATGATCCATTTTTGGTAGTTCGGAGATCCCAAACGATCGAATTAGATTTAATTTAAAGCTTTTGAATGAATCTGGAAAGTTTTGGAGTGCTGTTGTAATTCTACCTTTTCTGTCACTAACAGCAGATTGGCGACGGATTTTCCGTCGGTAATCTGTTGGAAACCGAAAATCACCATTTTTACCCTCCTTTCCCCACTTTTTGACATTTCTACTTGTATATATATGTATATTATTGTGTAATATGTTTATAAAAATTATTTTTTAATCCTATAACTATTTATTATGTACTATATATTTATTTATTTCATGTTGAAATTTAATTCGTTTGGATTTAATGTTATAAAGTAGTATATATGTATATATATAGTTTTCTTTGGCATTTGAAGTATATTAGCTATCATAGGGTAAAACTATTTTGGAAATTAAATGTTATTTTTAGTTTTTATAGTCTCCCTTATTTTTACATAATTGTAATTAGGATAAAAAGGTATTATATGTATTACTACTTTCCTTATCCTACATTTAATCTATATATATATTATTACCATTTTTACTATTCTTACATATATGTATAAATATGTATATTCATTCTCCATTTGGATTTCCTATAGGTATATATTCTTTAAACATGTTTGGTTGGGTGAAGTTGAATTTAATTTGTTAGTTGTTGTAATTATATTCAAGTAAGGATTAATTGAGTGAAAAAAGGGAAAATAAAATCACAAAAAGAGACTTTAATTTGTTTATTTAAACTTAAGTTTTCTAGACATTCTTAAAGTGTAAATGACGTTTTTCCTGACCTTTTTAAACTATTTCCAAAATATCACATGTTGAAACCTTAATCTGTTCCAACGACGGATTAGGCGAACCTTGTAATTAAAATCGTTTTTATTGTAAATAATAAAGTTTTGAATCGTTTCCTTAAATGATTTGTACAAAATAAATTGACTTGTATGCCTAACCACGTTTTTGGGTTAAAATTCTTTATTCCACGTCTTCAAACGCTCGAGTCGTTCCAACGGCAATTCGAGTAGATGCCATGTAAATTAACGGGGTTTTGAAACGTACCTAAATCGTTCCAACGGCGATTAAGGTACGAACCATGTAAATAAACTCGTTTTCGGGGAGTGAGTTTAGTGTAGAGTTAACATACGAATCGAGGCATAAGACACACTGTAAATAAATCAATTCTTCCTTCTCCCCCTCTCTCTTTTATACTTAGCATCAATGTAAATGGGTGATTCTTTACCAAAGTGGCTTTCAATAATATATGCTCAAAACGGTTTTCAAAACGAGAAAGAAAAGGTTTCAAATGAATTTTAAACTTAAAGAAATATGCGATTAGTCCGTTATCGCCTAACACGCTGAGTAGGAGGCCGGTGGTTCATAACCGGGCGATGTCGGGGTGCCTAGTAGCCTTTCTCCGGAAAGGAGCTAGCCTTCTCGGCTCGTACCTAAGTTTCCCGAACCCTCACCGGTCTCCCGCAAGGGATCGGTGTTCATTTTCCCATTCGTGGGTGGCGACTCTTCCATACTCCGAGCTCCGGTCCTGCCGAGCAGCTTGATTCCATGATTGGTTGCTTTCGGCACCAATCACCGCTTACGTCGCCATGAGGTGTCCACCTCCCGGTCCGCTCGGGAGATTAGGCCGCGGCACCTCGTCTAACAAGTGGCGACTCTGCTGGGGAAGCGAGAAATTTGATTTCGGAAGGCGTGTATTAAGCCCATAACGGGGACGGATCGTATTATTTCTTTTCGTATGCATTCATGTGCATTATTGCAAACCTTTTGGGTAATTTCCACGAAACCTCTAGCGAGAGTCCATTCGTCGCTCGAAAGAGGCTAGTGTAAGTTCCCCCTTACAGTAAGGCACCAAAGGGTCCCCATCCATTCGTTAGGGGTGAATTTGTGCGGTCCTGTGAGGTCCCGCGATCAGCCGTGTTAGCATATAGTAGCCTTAGAAGTTGCCATAGGATTACCCGTTACCATTTTTGATGTGATAAATGAATCAGTTCGTGTTTTCAAATTGCCATGATACGTGTCTAATCCTAAAATATGTAAAAAAAATGAAGCGATACGTTAATATATACTCTTAAACCGATATACAAACTACCCCAAAACATCGAAACGATTCGAACTAAAGACGACTTAGTCATCTCGTATGAATGAACTTGTGCGACCCGCCTGGTCCCTTTCCGTGTCCCGAAGAAGGCACATGTTCAGGAAATGCGTTATGACGTAAGCACGTATTAATATGAATCGGTTTGGTATTAAGGATAGTTATATCTCGATTCAAAAGATTATATTAACAGTAGCCGTTATTCACATTCTTTAAATAGGTTGGGATAAAGCGAGATTATGATAAAACGAAAACAAAGAACGTTTCTATTTCGAATGACCCCGTTGTAACGTAAAGAGTTTCGCAAACGTAGCCCGTCCCTTCTAAATAAAAGATGAGCTCTTACGTTATGCCTTGTGTCGTTCTTAAGATAAATGGACGTGTCCGCAAAAGTGACTAAGAAAATAAAAGAAAAGCCAAGATAGACAAACGACCAAAGTCATTCTGTATCTACGATATATATCCATCCCGAGGGTAGTTAAAGAAAATGAACCAATGTCGTTAAATACATGTCTCGAACTGGTATATACGCCGCTTAAAAATCACAAAGCCGAATTAAACCAAACCGTATAATTGCGCCATGTGGACGAGACTGTGGATTTGACTAATGGCTCGATCATTTCGACCATTACCAAAACTACAAGAAATATGGCCCGACCTGCGTGTTTGTTCAGTTCATGCCAAAGTGAAAAGGACGGTAATATCCCTGCTTCGAATAGACATGCGATTCAACGAAACGTTGATTTTCTATAACCACGCTAAGGTGATATATCCCGTAGATTAGAATAAAGAGTTGTTAGCCGAAAGGGTACCGTGCGCTCAAAATAAGACTCGCCGTCTTTTCATGTAGCCAAAAAGAGCAAACGGGTTCTTAACGCTAGAAACAAACACATTACGCAATGAGTCCGTTCCTTAAAATAAAAAGTGCTTTCATCACTGAATAAGCATGCGGTTACGTCTCTCGATAGATCCAAAAGATCTCGTCGTAATCCAAAAATCGAGACACAAACCCACGCGAATAAAAGGGAACGAATCATTGTCAATAAAGAACGATTGGACTAAAAGAATAACTCATACCACGTCTAAAAACCGAGATGCGCTCAAAGGGAGTCAAAACCCAAGCTAATGCGTCTCGCAAAATGACAAAAGACGGGTTATTCCGACAGGACAATCCATTTGGTCGATATCTTAGTCACCAAACGCTGATACGTTAAAACGAACTGTATTGTCTGATGAATGATTTACTTTTCCGCAATAATCGACGGCATCACCCGTCCCCTGGACCGCAATGTGAGCCCCAAACCAAAATCCTAGGAAAGAGACTTGGACCATCGAGTTGGTGGAGGAATAAGGGTGGAAGAGAGATGCTGTGATACGTGTAATTAGACTAACGTTTGTTCTTCTTATCTTATATATCCGTAAATAATAAACGCACACACCACGAATCATGCATATAAAATCATGCATACATACTAATGGATACCGTTCACGCAGACGTCATCATTAAGCGGTTGTGGTACCGAGAGAGCAGTCGGCTAGTCAGGCAGTTTGATCAGCTACATATTGACAGTTCTGAATCGGCAATTGTGGCTTCTGATTCGTCTTCATCCGGGCACACTCATTCTTCCGTCAGCATGTCTGCGACCGATGAAAAGGTGGCCGGATTGGAAAACTCTGTGAACAATATTAATGAGCAGTTAGCCGCGATAGTGGCCCAGATAGCTAAGTTGGCCATGAAAGATGACAAAAGTGGCAGTAAGCATGCTGAGAATGAGGTGAACGATGGTCCTCGCTTTGGGAATGAGGATGACTATCAGGATTATATCCGAAAGTAGCTGGAGAAAGAGAAAGCTAAGGAGGAGGAGTGGAAGCAACACATCACTCAGGAGGTGCAGGATCTACGTGGGGGAAGTTCCGGGAGTCAGGACTTTTATAACTTGAAGAATTGTTTATCGGCAACGGCTTTGCCTTTGAAATTCCGGCTCCCTGACATGAAAAAGTTCGATGGAACTGGAGATCCCACTGCCCACATGAATCAGTATGTTGCTGTGATGAAGCACACGATCCTGACTGAGGATCAAGTCCTGGGGCTGTTTAACACTTATCTGGAGGGGGCTGCCCTCACATGGTTTCATGCATTGCCAATGGTGACGAAGAGGGATTGGAAAGAGTTAGCGAAGTCATTCATCGCTCAGTATAGCTTCAACACATTGCCATATATTAAGAATGAGCTGCGGTATATGCCATTTACCGATTTCAATCAGATGTATAGCTGCGCCTTGACAGTTGAGGGGGATGGAGAACCGAAAAAGGCATATACCAAGTGGACGAAGTCGGGATATAGTGCCGGAGGGCGAAGTGCGAGTGCAAAATCTGCAGCAGTGAAAGTGCTTGATCTTAATGCTATCGAAAAGAGGCAGTTCGCCAAATTTGATCAGACCTATGCAAAAGTCTTCGAACGATTGCAGAAAAAGGGGTTGCTGAAAGCTCTTACTCCTTATAACAAAGCTCCACCTTCTCCACAGATACAAACTAGGGGATACTGCGAATTCCACAGCAGTTATGGGCATACTATTGAGAACTGTGAGAGGTTGAAGCACGAGATCCAAGATTTGATTGAGGAGAAGAAGATAGCTGATCCTTCGTCAGCAAACCCTTCCACTAGGCATAATCCATTGCCTAATCATAGGGTGAGCATGATCGGAGTCGGTCTGGAAGAAAGTGTAGTGATGGAATCCTTCGAGGAAAATGAAGAGGAGTTGTTGGACTCCGACGAAAAGAGCAATGTAGGAAATGGTCTATATGTGTCCTTCCTTGGCGAGGAACAGGAAGGTGAACCGATGGATGAAGGTTTGGACGGTGGAGCACCGTAGGATGAAGATAGTGCCGAAGAGACTGGGGAAGGGCCATCTCAGACTATTGTGCCAGAATTGGGTCTGTTTAGTGGTGGAGAGGATCCCGATGTGCACTTGCGTGAATATATGCATGATATGTTTGTTGAATCCTTCGGAGTGGACGAGATTGCTCAGTGGTTCCACCATTCGCTAATAGGCGAGCCTTTGGGGTGGTTCCACTCGTTACCCGACTCTTGTAAGCATGATTGGGAGCGATTGTCAGATTTATTCCTAGAAAAGTACCAGAGAGCTAAGGATGGGACCGCAGAGCGCTTCGCGATGCAGATCGGACCTATCAAGCGTCCGCTACCGAGGGTCAGTAAGTATAATGGCAACAAAGATCCCATGGAACACCTTCACTTCTACTTGTCGGCCATGGGGCCTTTGGGCTTTAAGGAAGAAGAGATCACCAGTTTGTTCTGTAATTCATTGATGGGTGAGCCGTTGATGTGGTATATGTCACTTCCGATGCATGTCAAGACCGATTGGGCAGTAATGACGAAGAGGTTTATCAAAGAGTATACGATATGGATGCTGGCGGAGCAAACCCCGGACTCGCCGTCTTATGAAACACCCGAGGCAGTGTTGGCAATGCCTAGGTATGCTGGATACTAGGATCCTATTGAGCATGCGAGGATATTCCGCAACCATATGTACGACGCCGGGTTCCCTCAATGTGAATTACATGAACATTTCCCGGGAACCCTCATGGGAGAAGCCTTGTTGTGGCACCAAGGCCTATCAGAGGAGGAAATGGGTCATTGGATACCGCTTAGGGATGCTTTTGTGGCGAGATATGAGATGTATGTTCCATGGACGGGATCTCTGGAGGATCTGGATAGGATCAGGTAATTCCCCGAGGAACCATTCGTGGATTATGTTAGGAGGTGGAGGCACCGCTATGAGCAGTGTCATGAAACAATGAGTGATAAGGTACAGCTTATGTGCATACAGAGAGGCGCTATTCCATTGGCGACAAGAAGGATGAGTAGAGTGTCCTTCCGGGATTATGATGATTTGATAGGCTGGGCTTTGTATGGATCAGCAGATCCCTTCTATTTGAATCCGAACGTCCCTCACGTAATGGATCTAATGATTGTAGACATTTGGGAAAGTTCTTCGGACGAGGAGGATGCTAATCGGAGGATTCCTATCAATATCTGGGATGAATCTGATGATGAGCCGGAAATCGCCGTCATGACAAGATCAGGTCGAGTGGCCGAGGGAAAGGCACCTATAGTGGACACTAAGATAGGAGAAGGATCGGCTCCCAAGCCAGATGACCAAGTCCTCGAGCAGTTGAAGAAAACACAAGCTAAGTCCACGGTGTGGGAAGTCTTATGCCATTCCAGGTACCACCATGAAAATCTGATGAAAGAACTGCAGAATTTGGTTATTTCTACCGATACTGAGCCGGTAGCGTTAGTGGGGGCAATTATGGCTCGAAAGAAAACCGAAATCACGTTTACTGACGAGGATCTCCCAGAAGAGGGGAAGGCTCACAACAAGCCTTTGTACATCCGAGCTGAGATTAACGGGAAGAAGACTAGCTGTGTGATGGTCGATGATGGATCGGCCATTAATGTTTGCCCGCTGAAACTCTTGTCTAAATTGGGAGTAGAAAGAGGAGACCTGACGGCCTCGGAAACTGTGATCAGGGCTTATGATGATAGCCGTAGTCACATCGAAGGAGTTTTTAAGGCCAAGCTGAAAGTAGGGCCGCATGAAGAAGAAACAGAGTTCACGGTGCTGGATATCCCGGTAACCTTCGCTGTATTGTTGGGACGCCCATGGTTCCACAAGTTAGGAGGTGTGCCCTCCACGCTCCACCAAATGATCAAATTCCCCTTCGGGGAGGAGATAGTGACGATCAGAGCAGAAAAATTGAGCTCGGTGGCGGTATTGGGAATTGAGCCTCAGCTTTTCTCTGGATTCCAAGTTTCTGGGATTTACGAGTCTAGCATGACCACCGATGTGGTGAAGATGATGAAGGGGGGTTTCATCCCCGGTATGGGCTTGGGAGCACACCATCAAGGGTTGCCAGAATTTCCGGATTTCAAGAGCCAGAAAACCCGGAGGGGTTTAGGATATGAGCTGAGAGGTCCGTCCAACACAAGAGGTGAAGGAAAAGTGGGCCTAAAGAAGTATTTTGTGAATGAGGGGCACGGAAAGGCTTATTCAGGGACTCCCGAGTCATGGACTAGCACCGAAGGAAAGATTCTGCCAGGTTTTGAGATCTTCAATGATGTTGCCGACTGGGGCAAAGGAAAGGCAAGCTGCTTTGTCGAGGAGATTATGATGTTAGATTTGAATGCTGAGGAGCAGGTCGTTACTATTGAAGCAACTGCGGGAGCGGTGGACGAGCCCAGTACCTCCAAAGCTTATGAGAAACCCGAGAACCCCGATGATGAAAATTGTATTACTACTTTATTTGAATCTGACGATGTACTCGCCAACACTATCAATGAAATGAATTCTGATTTTGCTTACTTGCTTGATGTTGATCATGATCATTCCATGCATTCTCATTCATATAACATGCCTACATTTGAAATCAATACAATAGAAATGTCGACTTTCAATCTTGGCACGGATGAAAATCCTAAACTTATACAAATTGCTCAAGAATTAACTATTGAAGAGAGGAAAGAATTTGAGAGAATAATTAAAAAAATACGAAATAGTGTTTGCTTGGACATACGAAGACATGCCAGGAATTGATCAATCAATCGTAACTCACCGTATTCCAACATACCCCGACGCGAAGCCCGTGAAGCAGAAACTCCGACGCATGAGACTGGAATGGGCAGATAAGATCAGAGAGGAAGTGAAGAAGCAGTTAGAAGCAGGGTTCATCGAAGTAATCGACTATCCCCCTTGGGTCGCAAATGTAGTGCCCATCGCAAAGAAGGACGGCAAAGTGAGAATGTGCGTCGATTATAGAGATCTTAACAAGGCGTGCCCCAAAGATGAATTCGCGTTGCCTCATATTGACGTGTTGATCGACAGTGCAGCATCAAGCGTCTTACACACAAATGTGGACGGTTTCATGGGCTACATGCAAGTTCAGATGGCTGAGAAACACAAAGCGAAAACCTCGTTCACAACTGAGTGGGGAACATACTGCTATAGGGTGATGCCGTTTGGTTTGAAAAATGCCGGGGCAACTTACCAGCGAATGGCTACAGCACTGTTCCATGATATTATACACAAGGAAGTAGAAGTTTATATGGATGACATGATGGTCAAGTCGGAGACAAGAGAGGGGCATTTCGCTGCACTCGAGAAGTTTTTGGCCTGAATTGCCGCATTCAAGCTGAGGTTGAACCCGAAGAAGTGCTTCTTTGGCGTTTCATCGGGGAAAATCTTAGGCTATGTGATCAGTAACAAGGGAATCGAGGTAGATCCCGACAAAGTGAAGGCCATACGGGAAATGCCGGCACCAAAGAATGAGAAAGAAGTGAGAGGATTTCTGGGACAGGTTCAGTATATCAGTCGGTTCATAGCATGACTCACTGCGATCTGCGAGCCGATCTTTAAGCTGCTACGGAAAGATCAACCCACGGTTTGGAATGATAAGTGCCAGCAAGCATTAGAGAGTGTTCGGAACTATTTGTCTAATCCGCCAGTTCTGAGACCGCCTAAACTGGGAAAACCGCTTCTCCTCTATGTGGCGATCGAGGAGCGATCTATTGGAGCAATGTTGGCTCAAGAAGGAGACACCGGTGTGGAGCATGCGGTGTATTATCTAAGTAAGAAGTTCCTAGAATACGAGCTTAAGTATAACATGATCGAAAAAACGTGCGTGGCAGTAGTATGGCTAACAAAGAAACTACGACACTATTTTCAATCTTACAAAGTGATCATTATTTCCCGGATGGATCCTGTGAAGTATCTGTACCAAACTCTATCTCTAACAGGGAAGCTAGCTCGATGGTTGTTGCTTTTATCCGAATTTGATATCGAATATGTAATGAAGAAGGTTGTCAAGGGGAGAGCCGTAGCAGAATTCCTGGCCAACCAACCTCTGAACACAGAAGAGGAAGAGATAAACTATGATTTCCCCGATGAGCACTTGAACGCAATAGAAGTTATACCGTGGAAAATGTTCTTCGATGGAGCAGTCAATTCAAATGGAGCCGGAGTAGGAGTGCTACTTATCTCACCGGAAGGAGAAAGGATACCAATGGCAAAAAAGTTATCATTCCCTCTTACTAACAATATGGCCGAGTATGAAGCATGCATCTATGGGTTAGAGTCGCTAACGACATTGGGAGCATCGTATGTGGAAATCTGGGGCGACTCAAAGCTGATCATCGAGCAGGCACAAGGAAACTGGGAAGTGAAGGAAGAAAGATTACGTCCATACCTAGACCAGCTAGAACGGTGGGCACAAAGATTCAATGAATGTCGTTTTTATCACATTCCTCGAGCACAGAACCAGGTAGCGGATGCTTTGGCCACCTTGGTGTCAGTTTGGGACAACCCTCGGAACCTCGCCTCGAAGCCTTTGGTATTGAGGAGATCTCACAAACCATGCTACGAAGACGTAATGCTATTAGGGGCAGATGAAAAGCTGTGGTATTTCGATATCATGAACTTCATGAAGAGTGGAACATACCCGGCAGAGTCGGAACTCAGGGATCAGGCGGTGATTAGAAGGTTAGCTCAGCAGTTCATCATTCACAACGACTTGCTTTACAAAAGGCACATCGATGGGTTACAACTAAGGTGCTTGGATGCGGGAGAAGCCCGCGAGGCAATGGAATCAGTACACTCGGGAATTTGTGGAGCCCATATGGGAGGAGTGGTGTTAGCAAAGAAAATCATAAGGCAAGGCTTCTATTGGCTCACCATGGAAAAGGATTGTAATGATTATGCGAAGAAATACCACGATTGTCAAATCCACGGAGATTGTAGTCATCTACCAGCCATAGAATTATATGTGTTAGCACCTATTTGGCCATTTGCGTCTTGGGGCATTGATATCATCGGTGAGGTGAGGCCTAATGCTTCGAATGGGCACAAATTTATTGCAGTCGCCATTGATTACTTCACCAAGTGGGTAGAGGCAGAGTCGTTTAGCAAATTGGGATCCAAGCAGATGAGAAAGTTCATTGAGAAACATTTGATCCCCAGGTTCGGAGTGCCTCATCACATGATTACGGATAACGGGGTCCAGTTTCAGGGGGAAGTAAGAAGTCTCTTCCAGGAGTACGGTATTGAGCATCATAGATCTTCTCCTTATCGATCGCAAGCTAATGGGGCAGTAGAAGCCGCTAATAAGAACCTTAAAAGGATTCTCGTAAAGACAGCAGAATCGCACCGGAATTGGCACGAGCAGCTTCCGCTCGCTTTATGGGCTTATCGCACGACGGTTAGAACATCAACTGGGGCAACGCTGTTCTCCTTAGTGTATGGGGCAGAAGCAGTCCTGCCAATTGAGATTGAAAAACGATCGTTGAGAATCGCAGTAGAAGCAGAGATTCCCGAGATGGAATGGGTAAAGAAGCGGTATGAACAGTTAGCATTGGTGGACGAGAAAAGGATGGAGGCCCTTTACCATGTGCAGTTATATCAGCGAAGGATGGCCCGAGCCTTCAACAAAAGGTCAAGGCCAGCCCTATCAAAGAAGGGGATATGGTGCTAAAACAGATCCGCGTGGCGCACACCGACCCGAGGGGCAAGTTTAGGCCAAACTGGGAAGGGCCGTTCTTCGTGAAGAGGATACTAAGCAAAGGAGCAGTGAAGTTAACTACTATGGACGGCATGGAGTTCTCCGAACCTACCAATCTGGATAGGCTTAAGAAATACTTTTCGTAAAAAAAAAAAAAAAAAAAGCGAAAGAAAATTCCCGATAGGTTGAAAACCCGCAAAGGGCGGCCTATGCAACAATAAGGGACATCCCAATGGGTGAAAATCCGAAAGGGCACTCATTTGAAAATTCCGGGATAGTAAAAGGAGAGATGAAAAATCGCCGGGATCTGAAAATCGAAAAAAGGCAGGTCCTGGTAACGGTAGTTATATCTTGAGCAATTACAAAAATAATGTATAAGAGGCTAAGTATTTCTGTTGTTTGTAAATAAATAAAGGCATGAATATATTCGAAGAGAATGATTGGAATCATCATAATCTACTGAATGCATGGCAATACGAATCATGAGTTATACATTTCCTACTTTACTTTTCACAATAAAAAGCCTACATACTATCCACCCCACTCCCTATACATCAGCTATACATTGGGGTACTCCTAATAAAAACTACAAAGCTATACATGATGAGCCTAATAAGAAGGGACATCCCAGTAGGCCTTAAAATCCCTCAGATGTGACGCCCGCTACGCAGATAGGGCCTCCTCGATGGCTCGAAGTCTCTCCTCGGCAATGCGCGCCCTCTCCTCAGCAGCAAGGCGTCCGGTAGTCTCCTCCCGCACCCTCTCCTCAATAGCAAGGCGTCCCGCAGTCTCTCTCCGTATCACCTCTGACCAGTGGTCGTTCCTCTCCCGATAAACTTGGCCAACCCTGGCATCGGACTCCTGCACCGACTCGCTCCGTCTCCGCTCATGTGTGTGAATATCACTCTGAAAAGAAAAAAAAAACAAATATGAAAAAAAAAGAAATACTGGCAAGAATAAAAATCATACATACATATATGCATACATCCCACTACACTAAAATAAAGTAATAATACATACCAGATGGTCAGCGCAGCGCAAGCTGAGTCGATCTCGGAGGTAACCAGACAGCCCCACATAATCGGTGCAAGTCTCTCTCGAGGTCTGGGAAGCGTCTGAGGGGTCAAACGGTACCCTCGATGTAAAGACCGGAGGAGCCATCTCGACACCGGCATAGGCCACCCCGGACTCGTCATAACAAATAGTCGCGAAATCCCTCCCAAAATCCGGGACGGGTACGCCCAAAGGGGACCTCTCCGGTCGGGCGGCGCTGGAGGACTCGCCCACGTAATATGGCAGCTCACTCGCAGACGTCTGAGCTCGGGCACCGTCGAAAAAGTCTGACAGATGAGCACTCCACCAGGAACCCTCCTGCAAATAGAGACACAATAAATACCACTAACTATCTCGTAAATAAAGATAAATAGGCCGAACCACTCACCGGGACCTCCTCCCGACCAAAGATTGTAGCGACAGCCTCCCGCGAAAACACGTCTGCCACAGGGTCCACCTCCATCGCCGCCGCTGGGGCATCCCTTACACTCAACAAGGTCGATAGGTAAGGAGCACGGCCCACGGCATGAACCCACACATCTCTACCAACAAAGCGGCGGGTCAAATCCTGACGAATGACTGACAAGGGCATGGTCCGCACCGCAAACATAGAGACAGGGATCTCGCCTGGTGACCAGTGCGAGGCCCTAACCCCGGTGATGCCCCGGTCACCCAAATACCAGGCCCGCACGCAAGGGCCGGTAAGCACACTCTGCTGCTCCTGGATCAGGGTAACATACGCGTAATCAGGACCGAAGTCAAGGTCGTCCCACCTGAATTTAATCTAAAAACACCAAGAAAAGTCAGGTCTGATCAAACAAGAATCTAGCACGACTAGAAGATATTTACTTGTCCCAAAGTCCGCGAATCAATCCAATCCAGGAGCCGCGCCACCGTTGGCCTCTCCTCGGTACCTAAATCGAACTCTCTCCATCGAGCCATGAGTGGGGGCTTAGGCACCCGTGGCCTGCACCGATGCTCGCTAGGAAGAATCCGCCTCTCGTAGGCCCAAACCTGCTCGTGAAAACAAAGGTTACGAACAGAAAGCGCGAAGAAGATAAAAAGGGCAAGTCAAGGATGCACCACGTACCAGAAGAGCAAAGGTGTAGCCGCCGAAATCCTTGCGCTTCTGGCAAGTCAAATCCAAAAACTTGTACAGGAAAGCTAGACCCGCTCCCGCCCAATCATAGGACGCCACCGCATCCATATCGCTGAAAGCCTGAATGAGACCTGCATGAATCGTTCCGATTTTGGTGCGGAAGATCGTCTCGCTCAAAGCATATATCAGGAAGCTGCGGACGGCCAAATCGGTGTCGTCGGTCTCGCAAAAGTCCCTACGACTCAAAAGCCCCGATGTAGTGATGAACTTCACCGGGGTGGATTTGGCGCCTGGATAAACTCCCGGCCCAATCAAAGCAGCCAATCTAGCATGGTCAACCCATGGGCGCATCGTATCAAAGGAAAGGGGAACCGGAGTGCTACTCCCCCGCAGCCCAGTCAATAAAGAGAAATCTCTGGGCGAGATGGTCATCTCCCCGAAGGAAAGGTGGAAGGTGTGGGTCGAGTCTACCCATCTCTCGCATAAGGCTCGTAGGCCAAAGCGGTCGCACACCCCGTTGGCGCGGGGCAGCGCAAAAATAAAGGGCTCGAAGCCCAGCTCTCGCACACGGGCTCTCGCCGCGGCGCCTAACATAGAGTACCACGTGTGAATATCCGCTGTAGTCCCGAAAATACTGATAAACTGGAAAGAACGGAACAGGTAAGTTTAAAGGTTGTTCCTAGGCTTGCATCTGATGAAAGCACGTTAATCTAGCTATTCTTTCAGTCAAATCTAACCTAGAGACATCTTGTCAATTTAGACCGTCATTGGGTGAAATCTCTACCTTGGGGTTGTCTGCATAGGATTTGATTAATTCTTTATTCATTGGCCTATTCCCGTACATTAGTCAAGTTTTTACTATTCAAGTACATTAGTCAAGTTTTACTATTCACGTGCATTAGTCAAGTTTTTACTATTCACGAGCATTAGTCAAGTTCACTATTCACGTGCATTAGTTAAGTTTTTACTATTCATGTGCATTAGTCAAGTTTTTACTATTCATGTACATTAGTCAAGGTTTTTACTATTCACGTTTTTACTATTCACGTTTTCACTATTCACGTGCACTATTCATGTTTGTTCTTACTGTTGGCATGCATCGTTTGTAGTTTACTATTCACATGCATATAGTTCGCATGCTTACAAAAGATAAATAAAGGATACTTGCAAGAGAAGAAATTCATGTTTTCTAACTAAAAGTATTCTAAGGCAATCTAGAAGTTAGCATGCAAATCATGTTTAAATAGGGATACTAAAGCCTAGAATTTTAGTCAAAAGACGAGGAAGTAAGAAAGTACTTACCTGGTTACAGCGGGTCCGGCTCAGATGCGTTGCGGGGTCCTGAAAAGCGTCCACTGTAGTAAGGTTCACGAAACCCGCTTCCATGCCCTTCGTGCCATCATATTGGTCCAAATCCATCCCGAGAACAATCCAAATCAAAAGTTAGAGAGAGAGAGAAGAAAGAGAAGGTGTGGGGTTGAAATGAAACCCCACCACCTTATATAGGAAATGGGAATGGCATTTCCGTAGATAGTGAAAAAGGTACGATGTGACATAAAGGTAAAAAGTAAATAATCATTTACCAGGTGTACAGACCTCCGATTTGCAGTCCGTTTCAGCCTGCGCTCCTGCCAGACAGTGACCGATAATAACAAGATGAAACTCCAGACGGCAGCCAATTTTTATAGAGCAGTGGCACCAGTCAAAATACAGACGACAGTCAACAGAAAAATGATTGTTAGTTGGAATCATTCTGGACTAAAAAGACGTTCCTATCGAACCATTCAAACCTCCAAGATACTAGCTTCAGCGAGAAAATACAGACAACAGTGTTTTAAAAGAATTCAGAATCGTTAGAAAGAACCTCCGCTTTTGAACCATTTTTACCCGCAGTCGTAGACTAGGGTTGCTTTTGAGCCATTTTACCCCGTTCGTGAACCGGGGTCGCTTTTGAGCCTTTTTTACCCGCGGTCGTGGACCAGGGTTGCTTTTGAGCCATTTTTACCCGCAGTCGTAGACTAGGGTTGCTTTTGAGCCATTTTACCCCGGTTGTGAACCGGGGTTGCTTTTGAGCCATTTTTACCCGCGGTCGTGGACCAGGGTTGCTTTTGAGCCATTTTTACCAGCGGTCGTGGACCAGGGTTGCTTTTGAGCCATTTTTACCCGCGGTCATGGACCAGGGTTGCTTTTGAGCCATTTTACCCGCGGTCGTGGACCAGGGTTGCTTTTGAGCCACTTCCCCCCGGTCGTAGACCAGGGTCGCTTTTGAGCCATTTCCCCCCGGGTCGTAGACCAGGATCGCCTTTGAGCCATCTTGCTCGCGTTCGGGCACCAAGGTTGCTTTTGAGCCATTTTTACCTGCAGTCAACTTAGGCTAGGGTCCGTGAGATAAACATCCGCCGGCGGCCGATTCAAAGGCAAGGACAGAAAGGATCGAGTCTTCCTCCTACTCTTTACGTGTCTCTTACTTTTATATGTTTTACATTGCATGTGTTGCGTTAGCAAAAAACGTTTTCGAAACACACACATCACTGTCAAAATAAGAAAGTAGGGGCAACTGTAGACACCGAGTCGGAGGACCTGTGACGAAAACCTTTAACAAAGCGGTCGAAGCGGTTGGTTCCGGGAAAATTTTGAAAGAGAAAAACGTATAATAATAAAACGGTGAGTCAATGAGAATCGCGGTCGTTGAGTGAACGACTCGTGGACGCTCCGCGACGTAGAGCGAGCGCCTAGCGGCAGCCGACGTGTGTCCGACGACAGTCGGACGCACGTCCGGCAGCGCAGGGCGTGCGCTCGGTGCCCGCGGGACGCCCGACGGCCGTAGGGCATGCACCCCCGACAGCCGTTGGGCGAGCGCCTGACGACCGCTGGGCAGGCGCCCAACGACGTTGGGCGGACGCCCAACGATAGTTGGGCAAACGCCCAACATCAGTTGGGCGTACGCCCAACGATGGTTGGGCGTTCGCCCAACAATTGTTGGGCGTTCGCCCTAACAATGTTGGGCGTTCGCCCAACATAGGTTGGGCGTTCGCCCAACCAGGGTGGGCGATCGCCCAACCCCCTTTGGGCGACGCCCAATTTTACTCGGGCGTCGCCCAAAGTTCTGGGGATCCGTTTGCCTATATAAGGCACGGATCCCCATGCATTTAGTGGGGGACTTTTGGGAGGAGCTTCTCACTCTAACCAGTTTTAGTTATTCCTAAAAATTCCAAATTTCCTAAAAGTTAAAATTTTACCAAAAACACAAAAACACCGGAAAAGCACGATTCGTGGAATCAACCGACTTCAACCGTCAATACCGAACTTGAGGTATTATCCGAGGACTAGACTCGTTTTATTTATTTCATTTATTTTATTTTATTTATTTATTTTTATGTTATAATTTTATTTATTTAGTTATTCATTTATTTATCACGTTTTATTTAGTTCTTCGTATTTATTTTTATCCCGTGTTAAATAAAAATTCGGTCTTGTTTTAAAATAAAAAACCTCGTTTTAATATCCCAATACGAACCGTGATCCGATTAGAAGGTAGTTCGGGTATTAAAAACGTTGTAATTATAAGTTTGGAAAAGATATTTCCGAATAACGTTTTAAAATAAAAACGTCGTTTTAGGAAACTCCGTTATAGACTATGATCCATTTTTGGTAGTTCGGAGATCCCAAACGATCGAATTAGATTTAATTTAAAGCTTTTGAACGAATCTGGAAAGTTTTGGAGTGCTGTTGTAATTCTACCTTTTCTGTCACTAACAGCAGATTGGCGACGGATTTTCCGTCGGTAATCTGCTGGAAACCGAAAATCACCATTTTTACCCTCCTTTCCCCACTTTTTGACATTTCTACTTGTATATATATGTATATTATTGTGTAATATGTTTATAAAAATTATTTTTTAATCCTATAACTATTTATTATGTACTATATATTTATTTATTTCATGTTGAAATTTAATTCGTTTGGATTTAATGTTATAAAGTAGTATATATGTATATATATAGTTTTCTTTGGCATTTGAAGTATATTAGCTATCATAGGGTAAAACTATTTTGGAAATTAAATGTTATTTTTAGTTTTTATAGTCTCCCTTATTTTTACATAGTTGTAATTAGGATAAAAAGGTATTATATGTATTACTACTTTCCTTATCCTACATTTAATCTATATATATATTATTACCATTTTTACTATTCTTACATATATGTATAAATATGTATATTCATTCTCCATTTGGATTTCCTATAGGTATATATTCTTTAAACATGTTTGGTTGGGTGAAGTTGAATTTAATTTGTTAGTTGTTGTAATTATATTCAAGTAAGGATTAATTGAGTGAAAAAAGGGAAAATAAAATCACAAAAAGAGACTTTAATTTGTTTATTTAAACTTAAGTTTTCTAGACATTCTTAAAGTGTAAATGACGTTTTTCCTGACCTTTTTAAACTATTTCCAAAATATCACATGTTGAAACCTTAATCTGTTCCAACGACGGATTAGGCGAACCTTGTAATTAAAATCATTTTTATTGTAAATAATAAAGTTTTGAATCGTTTCCTTAAATGATTTGTACAAAATAAATTGACTTGTATGCCTAACCACGTTTTTGGGTTAAAATTCTTTATTCCACGTCTTCAAACGCTCGAGTCGTTCCAACGGCAATTCGAGTAGATGCCATGTAAATTAACGGGGTTTTGAAACGTACCTAAATCGTTCCAACGACGATTAAGGTACGAACCATGTAAATAAACTCGTTTTCGGGGAGTGAGTTTAGTGTAGAGTTAACATACGAATCGAGGCATAAGACACACTGTAAATAAATCAATTCTTCCTTCTCCCCCTCTCTCTTTTATACTTAGCATCAATGTAAATGGGTGATTCTTTACCAAAGTGGTTTTCAATAATATATGCTCAAAACGGTTTTCAAAACGAGAAAGAAAAGGTTTCAAATGAATTTTAAACTTAAAGAAATATGCGATTAGTCCGTTATCGCCTAACACGCTGAGTAGGAGGCCGGTGGTTCATAACCGGGCGATGTCGGGGTGCCTAGTAGCCTTTCTCCGGAAAGGAGCTAGCCTTCTCGGCTCGTACCTAAGTTTCCCGAACCCTCACCGGTCTCCCGCAAGGGATCGGTGTTCATTTTCCCATTCGTGGGTGGCGACTCTTCCATACTCCGAGCTCCGGTCCTGCCGAGCAGCTTGATTCCACGATTGGTTGCTTTCGGCGCCAATCACCGCTTACGTCACCATGAGGTGTCCACCCCCCGGTCCGCCCGGGAGATTAGGCCGCGGCACCTCGTCTAACACCTATCTTTTTGAGTTGACTCGGTCTGAACAAGTAAAACGAACGTCTCGCTATATGTGACTTAACATCATCCATAGTCATAAGATTCAGTTCAAGGATGTAGTTGATAAAGGATCGAATTATACTGTAACTAATACGGAAAGGTTAACGACAGAATCAACCTGTCTTCTTAACGGACTCTGGGGGAATGATTACAGACTTGCCAATAACATACTCAGTACATCATTCCGTTATGCAAAGATTAAATATAATTCTTGAAGAAATTAATTTAATGGTTGCATACGGCCAGAAGTAGTAAGAACCTAATGGATCACACATAAGACTTGGAACCAAAAGAGAGATGGATGTTATTAATTGATGGAAGCCCAATTGAGCCCAGTAAGACCCATTTAATTAAGGGGGGCCGAAATTTATATATAATTAGTGAGTAATTATTTTGATTCTATTAATCCTAATTTGATTAGGAATATGAATTAAATTAATTAAGAGATAATTAAGTTAGGAGTTTTAATTAGATTAATATACTCCTATTATTATCCAATAAAGTTATTTATTATTATCCTAGATATATTAGATATATAGTGAGATAATAATTAGGAATTCTATTCCGAATTGAATTCCTATTAAGTAACCTAATCCTATCTAACTAGGGTTTAGATACAAGTAGTTATATATACCCCTACCACATGAATTTCGATTAAGACACATTATTCCTCCCTTTGTGATTTTTGAAATCTTCAACTAGAGAGAGAGAGAGAATTCGACTCCCCCAGTTCGTGGACAAGAATTCATACGGCTTCCATCGATCGATTAATTTCATCTATCTTCTTTTTCTTTGATCTTGTGTTGATTAATTAGAGGCAATCTATTTTGGTTGCATCTCATACGGTTGATTCTAACTTAATCTCACTGTGTTTTACTTTGTGCTTGGGAACTCGGAGAAGAGTTGTGGGCACTTCATTAACAATGGTAGATTGTTCATCAAAAGGTATTTCTTCTTATCCCTCTTTATATGAAATAACGATTAACGGATCCTATGGTTAAAAGGAAGTAGGCTAAAAATTTTATATTTCTGCTGCTATACCTTAGCCTAATTTCCAACATGAGCTGAGTCAATAATTTTCCTACCAGACTCAGAAGCATGTAGGTAAGCATAGGATTCATCAATGTTTTGCTCAGGGGCCGGAATCTTGTCAGCACCGGATGGAGGAGGTGTTTGGTGCCAGCTTGGTCAGCAGCTGCACTTGTAGTCAGGTCAGCAGCAGGGGTTGACTGATTTTCATTCTGCTTTGAAGGAGTAGGAAGAGGTGGATCAGCAGAGTTATTGACCTGCTCAGTGTCAGTCTGAAGTTGAGTAGATTTTGGAGGTTGAGGCAACTCAGAACTGTCTTGAGCAAGAGTTTCCTTGGCTAGCTCGTTGTCTTGAGCAGCAGGGACTTCGAGCACTTGCTCAATGGAAGGTTGAGCAGAAGTGTCGGTAGAAGGTTGACCCTTAGGGACTGTTGGGTCGGCTTGTTCCTCAGCTCGAGAAACAGAGGCTTGTTTTTCTTTGATTTGGTCCGGTGTTGGTTCAACGACGTTGGTGAAGAATTGGAACTGAAGTCCGGTCAAATCTGTGATTGGATCTCTGAGTGGGGAGTCATCCAACAAATCGATGAGGTTGGGCTTTTGAGCCTTGCGTTTGAAACGCTTATCCGTACTGTCCTTAGGAGTTTTGGTTGGTGGAGTAGGATCAGCAGGAATAGACTCAAGAGACTCAAAGGAGGAATTAAGTTTAGTACCAAGGCCTTCCACAACCTTGTCCTTCACTGGTGACTCAGCAAGATGCTCAGCTTGGTCAGCATCTACTAGTTTACTTTGCTCAGCAGGACCCATCTCGTCAGCATGAGGCTGTCCCTCAGTATCACCCAGTTCTTCCTCTTGACCAGAAGGAACTTTCTCCAGATTAATTTCTTGACTCCGCACGAAATGTGATTCCTTAGTGATCATGCAGTCAAGTGGAGGAGCATCAAGTGGCTTTAGCCCAGAAGTTTTCTTCCTCTTGAGAGGCTGATCTGGTGTCTCTTCACTTTCTTCCTCAGGCTCAACTTGCCTTTTCTGTTTCTTCGCTGACTTAGGTTCCCCTTGAGCTTGCTCAGCAGCAACTTTCTTTGCACTAGAGATAATCCGAAGCTTCCTCGGAGCTATGTTAATGTCTCTTGCGAATTGGTTAGCTTTTCGCTTTTTGTCCTGCCTAGTGCGGTCAGCGGGTTCTGTGTCACCTATCACTTTCTTTCCCTTCTTGGTCAGCGCATCATGTGTTGCTTCAACCATATTATCCCCTTCAACCATATTATCCCCTTATTCATTTTCATCAATGGGATCATCTTCAACCGCAGTCCCCTTTCCTTTCTTGGGCTTAATGGGTTGGTTGTAGGCTAAGACGAATAGTACGGCAGCAGTGATTTTTGTACTAGAAATTTCAATCTCCTCTACCATACTGACCTTATGATCCTGGAGTATTCTGGTGATGAGAGAACCCATCCTGAGTGTCCCAGTACTGCGTTGGAAAGCGCCGATGAGAAAAATGGGCATATTGAGCGGCTTATAGTTCAGCATGTGCCAGATGAAGCACTGCTCAAAGTTAGAAGCTGATGAGGAGGAGTTGACCTTGAGGAATAGGAAGTTGGTCAGGATATAATGGGCCATTTTCTGAGGCTGACCCATACAGGTACTGAAGATTTCGCCTTTATGGTTTTTGGGTTTACAGAACTCAACAGGGTAGTCAATGCATAAATAGTCATTCGTGGTCCTGAGTTCTGAACCTTTTGCCGTCAGTTTTAGAAGTTTAGCGAGGTAGGAAGGAGTGATGGTGATGTCCTTGTTTTTGACCTTAGTGACTAGGTGGTCAACATCATCTTCGGCGACTCTGAGGTTCGTGTAGAATTCTCTTACCAACTGCGGGTAAGTTGTGCCGGGGAGTTTAAAAAGTTCGGTCCAGCCGTTTTTGGAGATCCATTCGTAGAAAGGCTTCTCAGCTTCTACAAATCCCTTAGAAAACCAACGGGAATGGAAGACTTTACATTTTTGAACGCTTTTGAAGACCGGAAGGAAAGCCCTTTCTTGGGGTTGCTTGTTCTTTTTCTCCTTCTTCTTTCTTGAAGGAGTTGATTGGTCAGCTTTGGGGTTTTTGCTCGGAGTGCTGACCTTGGATTGGTCATGCTGACCTTGTCCTTGAGACTCAGTGGAAGTCTCTTCATAGTCCTACTCAGCAAGAGATGGATGGTTTAGGTCGGAGTGATTGTCGTCGTAATCTCGGCCGGAGTTGTTCTGGGAATCATCAGACATGATGTTCTTGAGGATTCTTGAGAGAGTTTAGAGGATTTCGGATTTAAAAGAGAGAAATCGAATGCCAAAGATTTTAAGTGTAAAGAGAGTTTAGTGCGAAATCGTCCACTATTTATAGTCGTTTTGGATTAATCTGATAGGTCGGAATGGCGGTTTCACCTCGAGTTGATCAATCGACCGTTATCCCTGGCATTTATGACACATTCGGTGCATGTGTTTTCTATTTATTATACTTACGTCATCCTAGGTGGCTACTTAATGCGCGTGCTAGCATTTATTGTGCAAGTGGCTTTCACTCAGTATCTAGAATATTAAGCGTTTTTGACGTTCTGAGTGCACAGTTTTACGTAGAAGGGATTTTAGCAAGCTTAGTAACTCAGCTCATAGTAATCACTCAGCATGTGTGTCTATTCAGCATATGGTGATTTTATCTCATTCACATTAGCTCAGCATGTAATAATCACTCAGCATGTAATAATCACTCAACATTCATTTAGGCGCAGAAATCTATTGAAGAGGATTAGACATACCGATAGCTTCCCTTAGTATGTTAAATTGCTCACGAGCCAAAGGCTTTATGAAGATATCCGCAAGCTGTTCATCTGTTGGAACATAGGTCAGCTTGATCTCAACTTTGAGTACATGGTCTCTGATGAAGTGATGCCTAATGTTGACATGCTTCATCCTGCTGTGTTGGATTGGATTTTTGGATAAGTCAATGGCACTCTTGTTGTCACATTTGACTTCAATTGTTTCTGTTTGTACTCCATAATCCTCCAGCTATTGCTTGATCCATAGGACTTGTGCCATATAGCTTCCAGCAGCAATGTACTCAGCTTCGGTTGTTGACAGGGCCACTGACGATTGCTTCTTGCTGAACCAAGACACTAGACAGCTTATCTCGTTCGTAGTCAGCGTCAGTGTATCCAATGAGTGTGAAGTCATTTGTATTTGGATACCATAAACCTGCATTAACTGAGCTCTGCAAATATCTAAAAATTCTTTTCATAGCTATATAGTGAGATTCTCTGGGGTCAGCTTGATATCTTACGCAATAATATACTGAGTACTGAATGTCAGGCCTACTAGCAGTTAGATAAAGTAGAGAGTCAATCATACCTTGATATAACTTGCTGTCTACTGACTTACCTTTCTCGTCAGCACAAAGCACAGTGTCAGTACCCATTGGGGTAGATATGGGCTTACATTCTTCCATATCGAATTTCTTCAATATTTCTTTGGCATACTTAGACTGACTAATGAATATGCCGTTCTTCCCTTGCTTAATTTGAAGTCCAAGGAAGAAGTAGAGTTCGCCCATCATTGACATCTCGAACTCAGTTTGCATCTGTTTACTAAATTCCTTGCACATAGATTCATTAGTAGCAACAAAGATAATATCATCTACGTAAATTTGTGCCAGGAGGGTATCTTTACCCTTTTTCTTATTGAATAAGGTTGTGTCAGCTTTACCTCTGACATAGTTCCTGGTCAGCATGAAACTGGTCAACCTTTCATACCAAGCACGTGGTGCTTGCTTCAGACCGTACAGGGCCTTCTTGAGTTTATAAACGTGGTTTGGAAATTTTGGATCTTCAAACCCAGGAGGCTGACTAACATATACCTCTTCGTTTATAAATCCATTAAGAAATGCACTCTTGACATCCATTTGGAATAGTTTAAAGTTCATGAAGCTAGCATATGCACACAATATTCTTATGGCCTCTAACCTAGCTACGGGTGCAAAGGTCTCACCATAATCAATGCCTTCTTACTGACTGTAGCCCTGAGCTACCAGTCTGGCTTTGTTCCTGACTACGTTACCCTGTTCATCTAGTTTATTTCGAAAGACCCATTTAGTTCCTATGGTCTTTTGATTCCTAGGTTTTGGCATCAAATCCCATACCTCATTTCTCTTGAATTGATCAAGCTCTTCTTGCATCGCATTGATCCAGAATCCGTCGTGCTCAGCTTTGGTGAAGTTCTTTGGTTCATGAACTGAGACGAACGCAACATTGCTGAGATATCTCCTGAGCCGATTTCTTGTCATCAGGTTGTTCTCAGCAGCATCAAGAATGGACTTCTCCGAGTGTCCTCTTGGAATTTTGATCTCTTTGGGTAATGTTGAGTTTTCAGGATCAGGTGTTTCAACAATCTCTGCAGTTTTAGATTGGTCAGCAAAGGTAATTTTAGGTTCGTTTTTACCTTTGGTCAGCCCGTGTGGTAATGACACAACGACTCCATTTTGGTCAGCGGAAGCTGAGCATGGGTCATCTTCGGCAGACTGACTTGACTTACCTGCAGGGTCAGTTTCATCGAACTTAACATGTACAGAGTCTTCTACGACCTGAGTTCGTTTATTGAACACCCTATATGCTTTACTGTAAGTTGAGTACCCTAGAAAGATCGCTTCGTCAGCTTTAGAATCAAACTTGGCAAGGTTGTCTTTCATATTGAGTATAAAACATTTACAACCAAAGGCACGAAAATATCCAATGTTCGGTTTTCGTCCTTTCCAAAGTTCGTAGGGGGTTTTCTTAAGTATAGGTCTAACTAAAGCCCTATTGAGTATATAGCATGCTGTGTTGACAGCTTCACCCCAGAAATACTTTGGAAGCCTATTCTCACTCAGCATTGTCCTAGCTATTTCAACTAAGGTTCTGTTCTTCCTCTCAACTACCCCATTTTGTTAAGGAGTTCTAGGAGCAGAAAAATTGTGGTCAATGCCGCTGACTTCACAGAATTCATTATTGGTCCCTTATAACGTGATAAGGTTAGTTCCAAGGGAGGGGATAGGAACTATTTAAAATTTTGTCCGTTAAGGCTGACTTCTTTTCTTAAGAAAAGGTTTACACAGCGGCGCTAAGTAGTTTTAAGACACAAGCTTAGTCAACTTGTGACTAAGTCTGTTTCTTTCCTTGAGTCAGGAGATAGTACTTAGAGTCTATTCCTGAACTCAGCTTCTTAGTGCACTCAACTAAGCGTGAGTTCGTTACTTAGTCAGTTTTATAGCAAGCAATATATAAAGGAGTTTAAGGGTTAGAAATATGTTACTCAGCAGACATATCCTGGTTCGGCCTCTCCGCCTACGTCCAGTCCCCAAAACGCGTTCCGAGCTTTTTGAATTCTCTACTGAGCTCTTTAAAGGTAGAGCACGAAACCTTTTACAATAGAAGCTGAGTATACAAGAGTACCTTCCTCTATACCTCTACTCACTCCTATAACTACCGCTGAGTACTATAACCGAGTACTCGGCCTCTCCTTTCTATTCTTCTAGAAATGATAAAGTGTTTGTCCTAAACAACAATTGCTAAGACACTTTAGATGATTGAAATCACTCTAGACTTTTACACAATGATTGGAAATTGGTGTAAGATTTTGCTTTGCTTTTCTCACAAAACTTCAAGTATGAATTTGGACAGCGTTTCGACTAATTGAAGATCTGCATCGAATGAAGCAATTGAGAGGCCTTTATATAGTGACACTTCAAGCACCGGTAATTTCGAATTTCGAAATAACCGTTGGAGGCAAACGGCTCCCTGTCATTATCACTCAGGACGTGCTCAGTGTCGTTGGCCAATGAGATTCTTGCATCTTCTGTCTACGGCAGTGCTAAGCAGCTTTTCGTCAGATAAACAGAATGTTTCGACATTTACGGCAAAGTCTTCCAGACAGCTTCCTGCGCCTTCTGAACTTTACCCAAAGTAGAAATACTTTGTCTAAAAGTTGATTCTGATCTGCCGCTGACCTAACTGTATTGTCGCTTAACTCAGCAGCTTCCTCTTGAAGCTTTTGTTAGAAGTCTTCTCGATCCTTCTTCATGCTGAGTCGTCGTTTCACTTGATACGACAGCGTTTTATCTTCTTGGGCCGTGAGGTCTTGATGTGTTGACTTGGGCTTGACTTTCACTTATGGGCCTTTAGACTTTTTATCTTAATGTCTTATAAATCAATAAACTCAACATTGAACAAACACATTAGTGTGAATAAATCAAAGCATTTAAATTTAATGTGTTAGAATATTTTTTATCAATTATTTAAATAATTTTGTCAAATCAAAATCATGTGGAAAGGTGTTTCAACAAACTCCCCCATTTTGATGTTGGCAAAAATATTCAGTTGAAGAACTCAGTGTTGAGCTCCCCCATGATAGTTGACCTTATATTACTCAGGATACTCCCCCGTAAGGGTTGAGCTACTGACTTAGTTTTGCTTTAAACATTTCAAGGTTTAATCAAGTA
Organism: Euphorbia lathyris; assembly: GCF_963576675.1. NCBI lineage: Eukaryota > Viridiplantae > Streptophyta > Magnoliopsida > Malpighiales > Euphorbiaceae > Euphorbia > Euphorbia lathyris. The sequence continues at coordinate 48,436,984 of NC_088918.1, forward strand.
AGTCTAAGGTCAGTTTTCAGAAATAGGTCAGCTTATGGAACATATACTTTTTAACTCAGTTTATGCGGAAGATTTAGATATCAGAGAGCGATGAGTATATCTTTGTTCAATGTATTTAAGAAGACATATAAAAGAGGTCAACTTATGGATCAACACAGCATACAATCATAGAGCAATGTAGACAATTAACACAGTTGATTTAATGAAGATGTGTTAGAGTTTATAACAAAACATAAGTAAGCATCACATAAGATTGGTCAATTTTGAAAAGGTAGATGCATGCATAGTTTTGTATTCAGGGTCAGCACAACAAAATACATAAGGGAAAGACTACAAGTTTAACAAAACTAAATCTAGCAATCCTAGTCAATCCTATTCATGCTCTTTAGCTTTTCCCTTTCCCTTGAATTTCTGCTGGCTTCCTAATGCTTCCCCTGATTGTTGAGTTCTTTGAGCTTGTTCTTTCTCCCCCGTTTTGCCACCATCGGCAGGAGGAGGAATGAAGGTGTCGTCAATGGCAGCATGAGTTAAGCATTTAGAGAATGCCTTAAGCCCGCGCGTGCTTTCATTAATGCCATCAAAAACAGGAACACCCTCATCCAAGACAGAACATGGAATCCTGATAGCCGCGGCACTGAGCATACTCAGGATATATGCTTGAGACTTTCCAACCCAGTGTATACTGTCAGTGAGCATGGCAAAGGCTTGATGAAACATCTTTAGCAAGGATGTGTCAAAATACTGATGTTGAGCATTTGAGTGGCGCACGTGGTTGAAAGTAACTCGAGAGTACTTCAGAATTTCATTCGTCTTGAGCTGGTCAGTTTCCATCTCTTCCTTACTCAAGTTGAGTAAAGGGACAGCCTCACTGATTTGCTCAATGGAGCATTGGGAGGAGGAAGAGAGTTGCTTATTTGTTCTGGCTTGCTCAGTGTGAAGCTGGTTGAAGAGTTGATGAACTTCAGCAGAAGTTGCATACATTGTGTTCGCAGCTGACAGTTGATGAAGTTGACCCTGTAGAGAGTTCATGTGATTGACCATTGTCAGCTGGAGTTCTGCCAGCTTTGTTATTGATTCCTGTCTTGGCTGTTGAGACTGAAGTGGAGTTATGACACTCAGAAGATCCTTAAGACCTTTGATTTCTGTGAGAAGCTGAGTGACAGACGAAAGCTGAGTTGGCTCAACAGGAACTGACCCAGTGGCATCGATATTTGTTTGATGGAGGTCTTGGAGTAGAGCTTGAGCTGAGTCAATAATTCTTCGACCAGACTCAGAGGCATTCAGATACGAGAAGGATCCATCATTATTTGGCCCAGTTGCCGGAGTACGAGTAGAACCGAATGGAGGAGGTGTTTGGTTCTGCTCAATGTTAGAAGTGCCAGCATGATCAGCGGCTGGTCTTGAGTTTAGATTTCCACTAGAAGCTGACTGGATTATATTATGCACTTGTATTTGTGGAAGAGGATGATTGGCAGAATGTGTTACTTGCTCAGAGTCAGGCTGAAGCTGACTGGATTTGGGAAGTTGAGGAAGTTCAGTATTGACCTGAGCAGGTATTTCCTTAGCTTGCTCAACATGTTGAGGAGCAGGAACTTCGAGCACTTGCTCGAGATCATCTTGGCTTAGGGAAGCAGTTAAGTCGGCTTGTTCCTTAGGATTAGAAATAGAGGCTTGCTTTTCTTATTGCTCTGGCGGAGACTCAATAGAGTCAGTAGGTGAAGTTTCCCTTTGATCAGTGTGATCCTCGGCTGTTGGCTCAGCTTCTTCTTCTTCAACCTGCTCAGTGTAGGTTGTTTCATATTGTTCAACATTTGACTCATGTTCCTCAACATTTTCTGTCTCCTCATTGTCAAACTGACCACCCAGTTCTTCTTCATCTTGTTCACCCTGTGGTTGCTCAATGTCAACGCAAAAACTTTGCACATAATGTGAGTCTTCAGAGATGACGACTCCTAGTGGGGCTACATTGATAGGACTTAACTCAGAAGAGATTTCTTCTTCTTCCTGAGTGGTTGCTCATCAGTGTCCTCTCTTTCATCTTCCTCAGGCTCAACTTGCCTTTTGAGGTTCTCTGTATACTTAGGTCCATCTTGACCTTGTTGAATTTGAGGCTTAGTTCCTCTGGACACAAACTTTAGCTTTTTCGGTGGAGAAACAACATCTCTAGAGGGGCTTTGAACAGCTTTCCTTTTTCTTTCCTTTGGGTCAGCTTTAGCTCTCGTTTCCTTCTTTCCTTTTCGGGTCACCATCCTCTTGGGATCCTGAACAGCGGCCCCTTTTCCTTTCTTAGGGATAATCGGTTGATCGTAGACCAAGCCGAATAGAGCAGCTACGGTGATTTCTGTTCCCCAGGTGTGGATTTCCTCAACCAAACTCACCTTGCGATCTTTGAGGATCCTGGTAATAATGGAGCCTAACCTAAGGGTTCCAGTGCTCCGTTGAAAACCACCGATAATAAATACAGGCATATTGATCGACTGGTAGTTCAGCATGTGATAAATGAAGCATTGTTCGAAGTTCGTCGCTGAGCTGGTGCAGTTGATCTTAGGAAAGAGGAAGTTGGTCAGTATGTAATGGGCCATTTTCTGATTCCGACCCATGGAAGTGCTGGATATCTCTCCTACATGATCAGCGGGTTTGCAGAACTCAACGGGATACTCAATCTTATCTTGGTCACCTAATTTTCTGAGTTGAACTCCTTCGTTTTTCAGTTTGAGCAGTGAGGCAAGGTAAACAGGGTTGATGAAGATATCCTTCCCTCGAACCTTGGTGATCATATAGTCCCGGTTATCATCAGCGACTCTTAAGTTAGCGTATAATTCCTTTACTAACTCGGGATAGGTAGCGTCACGAACTGAGAACAGCTCGGTCCAGCCGTTCTTTTTGATCCACTCACAGAAGGGTTGCTCAGCTTCCACAAACCCCTTCGAAAACCAGCGAGAGTGGTCAACCTTGCACCCCCTAACACTCTCGTATACCAGTGAGTAGGTTCTCTCTATGGGTTGGTTACCCTTGTCCTTCTGTTGTTTCGCTCTTGAAGAGGCAGCTTGGTCAGCAGGGGTTTTCTTCCTTGGGGTAGTGACCTTAGAATGGTCACGCTGACCAGGTTCTTGAGACTTGGTGGGAGTCTCTCTATGTTCATGCTGAGCAGGAGATGGAGGGTTTTCATCGTAGCAATTATTGGCATAACCGGCACCGGAGACATTCTGAGAATCTTTTGTCATGGTTCTTAGAGAAGTTTGAGAAGTTTGGGAATTTTTAGAGAAGAGTATTTGAATGCCAGAGATTTCTAAGCGTAAAGAGGTAAGAGTGGGAAATCGTTCACTATTTATAGAGATGTCGAGTTGATATGAAGCGTTGAGGTGGCCGTTTGACCTCGAGATACTCAATCGACAAAGATTCTGGCATTTATGACACGTTCGGCGCATGTATATTCTAATTATTGTGCTTACATCATCCTAGGTGGCTATTTAATTCGCGTGGTTTGCATTAAGTCTTGCAACGGATTTTTACTCAGTGTTAAGGATTTCAAACGTTTAAAGTTCTGAGTAGTCAGTGTTACGCAAAGGAGTAATTCGTATGCTTAGTAGCTCAGCTTAAGATAAACACTCAGCATGTATATCTACTCAGTATGTAATAGATATTGATTTAGCATAAATCATTCAGCATGGTAGTCAACTCAGCATGCATATATCACCTATTATACTTGGAATTTATTGAAGAGGATTAAACATACCAATGGCTTCTCTAAGTATGTTGAATTGCTCACGAGCCAGTGGCTTTGTGAAGATATCAGCAAGCTGCTCATCCATTGGGACATAGGTCAGCTTGATCTCTCCCTTGAGTACATGATCTCTGATGAAGTGATGTCTTATGCTGACATGCTTCATCCTACTGTGCGGGATTGGGTTCTTTGATAGGTCAATGGCACTCTTGTTGTCACATTTGACTTCAATTGTTTTAGTCTGAACGCCATAATCTTCAAGCTGTTGCTTAATCCATAGGACTTGAGCAACACAGCTTCCCGCAGCAATGTACTCAGCTTCAGTGGTTGACAGGGCTACTGACGCCTGCTTTTTGCTGAACCAGGACACAAGACAGCTTCCAAGGAAGTGGCATCCTCCTGAGGTGCTTTTTCGTTCAAGCTTGTCTCGTCCGTAGTCAGCGTCAGTGTATCCAATGAGTGTGAAATCATAAGTATTGGGATACCACAAACCTACATTCACTGAGCCTTGCAAATATCTAAGGATTCTTTTTACAGCTATGTAATGAGATTCCTTAGGGTTAGATTGATATCTAGCACAATAACATACTGAGAACTGAATGTCCGGCCTACTAGCAGTTAAGTAGAGTAGAGAGCCAATCATACCTCGGTACAATCTGTTGTGACTTACCATTTTCGTCAGCGCAGAGGACAGTGCCAGTGCCCATAGGGGTAGATATTGACTTGCAATTCTCAAGTTCATACTTCTTCAATATCTCCTTAGCATACTTAGTTTGACTGATGAAGATGTCATTTTTCCCTTGTTTGATTTGAAGTCCAAGGAAGAAGTTGAGTTCTCCCATCATTGACATTTCAAACTCAGTCTGCATCTGCTTACTAAATTCCTTGGACATTGACTCGTTAGTGGAACCAAAAATAATGTCATCAACATATATCTGAGCCAGTAGGGTATCTTTACCCTTCCTCTTAATGAATAAGGTTGTATCAGATTTACCTCTGACATAATTTCTAGTCAGCAGGAAACTGGTCAGCCTCTCATACCAAGCACGTGGTGCTTGCTTGAGACCATACAGAGCCTTTTTGAGTTTATAAACGTGGTTTGGGAACTTGGGATCCTCAAACCCTGGAGGTTGATTAACATAGACTTCCTCGTTTATAACTCCATTAAGGAATGCACTCTTAACATCCATTTGAAATAATTTAAAGTTCATATAACTTGCATATGCACATAAAATTCTTATAGCCTCTAGCCTTGCCACTGGGGCGAAGGTCTCACCGTAGTCAATACCTTCTTGCTGACTGTAGCCCTGAGCTACAAGTCTTGCTTTGTTCCTGACCACATTCCCTTGTTCATCCAGCTTGTTACGGAAGACCCAACTTGTTCCTATGGTCTTCTGGCTTCTTGGTTTTGGCACTAAGTCCCATACTTCATTTCTTCCGAACTGATCAAGTTCTTCTTGCATTGCATTCATCCAGAACTCATCGTACTCAGCTTCAGCGAAGTTCTTTGGTTCCTGAACTGAGACGAATGCTACGTTGCTGAGGTATCTCCTGAGTTGATTTCTTGTCATCAGGGTGTTTTCAGCAGCATCAAGAATGGCACTTTCTGAGTGTCCTCTTGGTATTCTGATCTCTTTTGGAAGAGTGATGTCTTGAGCTGGTTGTGTTTCAACAATCTCTGCAGGTGTAGATTGGTCAGTGAAAACAATTTGAGTTTCTCTTTTACCTTTGGTCAGCCCTTGAGGTAGTGACTCACCGGCTGTTTTGTGGTCAGCGGGTGCTGAGTATGGATCATCCTCAGTCAGCTGCTTATCTTTTCCTGCAGGGTTAGTTTCATCGAACTCAACGTGTACTGACTCTTCTAAGACCTAAGTTCGTTTATTGAAAACTCTGTATGCTTTGCTGTTTGTTGAGTAGCCTAAAAAGATAGCTTCATCAGCTTTTGAGTCAAACTTAGCTAGGCTGTCTTTGGTATTTAGAATAAAACATTTACAACCAAAGGCACGAAAGTATCCAATGTTGGGCTTTCGTCCTTTCCAAAGTTTGTAGGGGGTCTTCTTTAATATGGGTCTAACTAGAGCCATATTAAGTATGTAACACGCTGTGTTAACAGCTTCTCCCCAAAAGTACTTTAGAAGCCTATGCTCACTCAGCATTGTCCTGGCTATGTCAACCAAGGTTCTGTTTTTCCTTTCAACAACCCCATTTTGTTGAGGCGTTCTAGGAGCAGAAAAATTATGGTCAATGTCGTTGGCTTCACAGAATTCAACAAACTGTTGGTTCTTGAATTCTCCACCATTATCACTTCGGATGTGAGCTAACTTAAGGTCTTTATCATTTTCAAGTTTTCTTACTAAAGTTGAAAACGTCTCAAAGGTTTCATCCTTGCTACTCAACAAGATGATCCAAGTGTACCGAGAAAAGTCATCTACAATGACCAAGGAAAATCTTCTACCACCCAAGCTCAGCGGCTGGACTGGACCGAAGAGATCCAAGTGTAGCAACTCTAATGGACGCTTAGTTGAGACAATGTTTTTACTATGAAAAGATTGTTTGGTTTGTTTTCCAGCTTGACAAGCGTGGCATAATTGATCTTTTTCGAACTTAAGTTCTGGCAGTCCCTCAACTAATTGCTTTCTTGCTAATTTGGCCAGGAGGTCCATGCTTACATGACCAAGTCTCCTGTGCCATAGCCAGGAATTTTCTTCCTTTGACACTAAGCATACAGTTTTTGAAAATTTCTTTTCTAAATTTAGCATAAAGACATTATCAATACGAGGGGCAGTTAAAATCAACTCATTTGTTTTACCCTCGAATATTTTACATCCAGTGTCATCAAATATAATTTTTCTCCCATTGTCACATAGCTGAGCTACGCTGAGTAAGTTATATTTGAGTCCGCTGACTAGGGAGACAGACTCAATAGTAGGATTACCACCAACGGTTCCTGACCCTACTATCTTACCCTTTTTGTTGTCTCCGAAACTTACACTTCCACCTCGTTTACGCACAAATGTGATGAACTGAGTTTCATCACCAGTCATATGCCTCGAGCATGCGCTGTCAATGTACCACATCTTTGACTTCTCAGCACACCTCAGGCTTACCTGCAATATAGCTAGTTATCTTTAGGTACCCAAGTCTTTTTGGGTCCTTGTTTGTTAGGCTCAGCAGGTAAAGCATCATATTTAATTTTATGACGACACACTTGGACAGTGTGTCCATTTTTCCCACAGAAGTCACAGCTGACCTTCCGTTTAGGATATCTCACTGACTGGTTAGCACCCTAGTGCTGAGCATGCCAGCACACCTTTGTGGTGTGTCCTTTCTTCCCACAGAAGTCACACTGGACATTCCACTGAGGATTCCATCTCTGCTGACTAGTACTTCGGTACTGAGTGTTCAGAGGAATATTTCTTTTATTCGGAACCTTGAGTTGGTTCTGAATAGTTGTGACGTCCTTTTTCAGTTTCTTAGAATCTGATTGGACCTCAGAGACAAACTTTTGCATAATTTCTACGTTGCTATGCAAAGTTGAGTTGTCTTGGAGAAGATATCGAATGTCACTCAGTTTTACCTCCTCAATCTCATCACATCGCCTGCTGAGTGCTCTAACCTTCTTATTACAGTATTTGATAAGTGTGTAGAGGTCACTCAGGGCATTTATCATTTCATTTCTGAGCAGGGGTAGTGATATTACCTCAGTTGAGTGTGCCTCATCGTCAGATGCAACGGAGGGGTCAGCATGCTCAGAAACACAAGGCTCAGCAAGCTCATCTGCCATGAAGCAGATCTTTGCTGACTCAGTAGCATCGTCTCCTAATGATGATGACTCATCACTATCACTCCAGGTAGCCACCATTGCCTTCTTGCTTTTCTTCCTTTCCTTCCTCAAGGTAGGACATCTTGATTTGATATGGCCAGTTTGATGACATTCAAAGCATGTGATTGGCTTTGCGCTGTCCTTCTTGTACTTGCTGTCGCTGGACTCAGCTTTGTACTTATCAAACTTCTTGTAAGGCTTCTTTGAATACTTGTCATTCTTTCTGAACAGCCTTTTCATTTTTCTAGTGAACATGGCCATCTCTTCATCGTCTGTTGAGCTCCCGTCAGTGGAGTCAGCTTTCATGACAAGAGACTTTTGCTTCTTGTCCTCAGACTTCTCCTTCACCTCAAAGTTCTTCATTGAGATCTCGTGGGTCAGCAGCGAGCCAATGAGTTCATCATACTTGTAGGTGGTTAAGTCTTGAGCTTCCTCAACAACAGTTTTCTTGGCTTGCCAGCTTTTAGGAAGACTCCTCAGTATCTTCTTAACTTGCTCTTCCTCAGTAAAGATCTTGCCAAGTCTCTTGAGCTCGTTGATTATGTTTGTGAATCTTGAGTTCATGTCAGAGATTCCTTTATCATCATTCATTTTAAAGAGCTCGTACAACCTCATGTGCTGGTTCACCTTGGACTCCTTAACTTTGTTGGTTCCTTCATAGGTGACCTCCAGTTTCTTCCAGATCTCCTGCGCTGACTCACAACCTGAAATTTTGTTGTGCTCTGCAGCATCTAACTCACAGTGAAGCATGTTTATAGCCGAAGCATGATTTTGTAGCTTCTTGAGATCATCTTCTGTCCACTTAGTCTCAGCTTTAACAACCGTTTGGCCGTCAATAGTTTCAACAGGAACAAATGGGCCTTGGACTATAGAAAGCCATGCACTCATATTTGTTGCCTAAATGAAATTTTTCATTCTGTTCTTCCAAAAGGTATAGTTAGACCCGAAGAACAGAGGAGGCCGAGTAATGGACAGTCCCTCAGGTAAAATCTGAGTTGTCTGATTTCCTGGGAGGAAACGAGTGCTGTTCTCAGCCATTGTGGGGATCAGCTCAAGATAGTTATATCTTGCTCAGTGAGCTGTTAAGCTCTGATACCACTTGTTGGTCCCTTATAACGTGACAAGGTTAGTTCCAAGGGGGGGGGATAGGAACTATTTAAAATTTTGTCCGTTAAGGCTGACTTCTTTTCTTAAGAAAAGGTTTACACAGCGGCGTTAAGTAGTTTTAAAAAACAAGCTTAGTCAACTTGTGACTAAGTCTGTTTCTTTCCTTGAGTCAGGAGATAGTACTTAGAGTCTATTCCTGAACTCGGCTTCTTAGTGCACTCAACTAAGCGTGAGTTCGTTACTTAGTCAGTTTTATAGCAAGCAATATATAAAGGAGTTTAAGGGTTAGAAATATGTTACTCAGCAGACATATCCTGGTTTGGCCTCTCCGCCTACGTCCAGTCCCCGGAACGCGTTCCGAGCTTTTTGAATTCTCTACTGAGCTCTTTAAAGGTAGATCATGAAACCTTTTACAATAGAAGCTGAGTATACAAGAGTACCTTCCTCTATACCTATACTCACTCCTATAACTACCGCTGAGTACTATAACCGAGTACTCAGCCTCTCCTTTCTATTCTTCTAGAAATGATAAAGTGTTTGTCCTAAACAACAATTGCTAAGACACTTTAGATGATTGAAATCACTCTAGACTTTTACACAATGATTGGAAATTGGTGTAAGATTTTGCTTTGCTTTTCTCACAGAACTTCAAGTATGAATTTGGACAGCGTTTCGACTAATTGAAGATCTGCATCGAATGAAGCAATTGAGAGGCCTTTATATAGTGACACTTCAAGCACCGGTAATTTCGAATTTCGAAATAACCGTTGGAGGCAAACGGCTCCCTGTCGTTGTCAATCAGGACGTGCTCAGTGTCGTTGGCCAATGAGATTCTTGCATCTTCTGTCTACGACAGTGCTCAGCAGCTTTTCGTCAGATAAACAGAATGTTTCGACATTTACAGCAAAGTCTTCCAGACAGCTTCCTGCGCCTTCTGAATTTTACCCAAAGTAGAAATACTTTGTCTAGAAGTTGATTCTGATCTGCCGCTGACCTAACTGTATTGTCGCTTAACTCAGCAGCTTCCTCTTGAAGCTTTTGTTAGAAGTCTTCTCGATCCTTCTTCATGCTGAGTCGTCGTTTCACTTAATACGACAGCGTTTAATCTTCTTGGGCCGTGCGGTCTTGATGTGTTGACTTGGGCTTGACTTTCACTTATGGGCCTTTAGACTTTTTATCTTAATGTCTTATAAATAAATAAACTCAACATTGAACAAACACATTAGTGTGAATAAATCAAAGCATTTAAATTTAATGTGTTAGAATATTATTTTATCAATTACTTAAATAATTTTGTCAAATCAAAACCATGTGGAAAGGTGTTTCCCTTTGAGTTGATGTGTGATGCTAGTGATCTAGCTGTAGGTGCCTGTCTTGGGCAATGGGTGGATAAAATTTTCCGCCCCATATTTTATGCTAGCAAAACTTTGAATGAAGCACAACATAATTACTCTATAACTAAAAAAGAGTTGCTAGCAGTTGTTTTTGCTTTTGATAAGTTCAGATCTTATTTAGTGTTGTCTAAAGTGATTGTTTTTACTGACCATGCAGCTTTGAAGTACTTAATAAGCAAACAAGATGTAAAGCCAAGGCTGATCTGCTGGATTCTCATACTCCAAGAGTTCGACATTGTAATCAAAGATAAAAAGGGAGTGGAGAACGTGATAGTTGATCACCTCTCCCGTTTAGACATGGAGAAATAATCAACAGAGCATGAAGATATCAAGGAGGTATTTTCAGATGAAACAGTGTCTCTCTCCCTTAAATCTGAAAGACAGGTCCCAATGTCATGCAGCTAACATTTATTGTCTTGTCTCTGGGTGTCTTCTTCTTTTGTATCTTGCATTTCCAGATGAAATGATGTATTTGATAAACTCTCTCTGTAAGGATGGCAAGCCTCTGGGCGTCTTCTTCTTTTGTATCTTGTATTTTGTATCTCAAGGAAGTGTACCTCTCGATCTTGCTTCCTTCAATGCTGGAATAAAAGCTTTAGAAACTATTGTATCTTGATATCTTCAGTTTATCTCTAAATTTCTCTTGAGAATTTCTGCAGGGTATCAATATGTATTGTTTTATCTTTTCTATTATTGTATATTGAATGGAGAGAGGGGCATCCTTCTTATAGTGGATGAAGGATTGTGCCTTTTCAAGATGATAACTCTTCAAGTGTTGTTATGGAGAGTCACAACCAGTTGTGAAGAAGAATGATGATTCAGTTTGAAGAAGATGCCTTTTATGCTGAAGAATCATGTCTTTTTGTAGTAAAAACGTCGGTCACGAACGAGACAGGGTGTCACATTCGTGACTATGCTTTGCCATGCAAAGTTGATGGATTTTTCTATCACGATCGAGACAAGGGTCACGATCGCGCCAGATGATTTTCATCAACATGTGGAAATTCGAGCATGTCACGTTTGGGACAGGTAGGTCACAAACGTGACAGGTGATTTTGCCCTATTTCAGCTTCTTTCTTCTGTCATTCGCTCGTTTCTTGCTGATATTTCTTCATATTGAGTTTTTATCTGTTTCAAACCTATCTCTGTACAAATCATGAACAAACAAGTGAAATGTTTCTGAAACCTAACCTAAACTAAGCTAAATGCATTAATATAAACGTGAATATGCATGCGAAAATATGTAAACTTAGGACTTATCAACGGGTCATTTACAGAGTCTTTGAGAGCCAGTAGCTCACCCATAACTAATATTTTGAAGCACATCTGTGGTCTCACATAGTTGAATGTCACATTAGTACATCTGTTAGCATCAGTATCCCCCAAGCAAACGACCTTAGTATGAAGAAATTGCAAATTTGTAGATATCACTTCTAACTGCACTCTCTCCGGATGCCAATAAACCCAAATTCCATCGCTGAATCCGTCTGTTTCCACAATCTCAACCTTTTTAAACTTCCACTTGCAACCCAGTTCACTAGCCCTGTTACCCTATAGTCTTGGTTCTAGTAAAACGAATATGTCAGGATCCTGAATGGGTAGGATATGCTTAGCAGCTCGAAAGAACACTGTGCCACCGTACCGAAGTAGTTCTAAGACATAATTCTCATGATAAATAGACATTTGAAAGGACCAGGGCAACCACTTAAACAGAATCTCAAGGAATTCGAATCTGTCCAGTTGCACCAGACTCCCCATTTCTAGATGTTAATTGATTAGTGATGTCAGTTAATACCAAACTCATGGTAGGTATAGCTTTTTATGATTCCCCTGTTTTGATGTTTCGACCAACTCTAGACATATTAGAATGCTCCTTTGTCGCTCCCTCCAGTCTGCTCCTTTTACCGCGGGTTCGTAGATTCTTCTGATCCACTATATCCGTCATAGGATTGCTCGTATCATTATTGAGGACACCAAAGGCATTGTTTACGATCTTCCCCTTTAACCGAGCATGGTTTTGATTTCCCCCTCCTGCTCCATTTTGCTTTGAAGTAGAGAAAATGATTCCCTTTCCGTGATAGGGGCTGAGGCTCTCGCATTACTTATGTGGTCGTTTGACGTGCTGGCATACATCTTGGAATTCTGATTCAAAGGAGGTTATCCCGTGGCTGCATGATGATGTCCCTCTACTATTGCAATCTTTCCCTTTGTCGGCCATCTCCTCCGTGCAACCATCATCCACGGGCCATAGTCACCCGAGGTATCCTCTTTCTTATTGGTAGGCCGTTGAAGCATATGGGGTTCAGTGTTTCCTGTTTGGTTCACTGATGTTTCCATCCTGTTTTCCCCCACTCTCATCCTAGAAGGACCAATAAGAATGCTTGGAGCAATGCAATTTGGTTTTGTATGCCCATATTTCCCGCAGTTCGTGCATGCAACATGTAGCCCTTCATACTCAATTCTGTATTGGGTCCATTCACTTCAAACTCAACAATGAGCAGCTTTAGGAGATCAATCTCCACACACACCCTGGAAAATTTTCCTCGAGAAGCTTTGCTCGTGTTTCTGTCTACCTTAACTTCCTTTCCAACCGAGCTGGCTATCATCATGATGAAGTCCTCATTGTAAAATTGGATAGGTAAATCCGGGAATTTCACCTATACCAATATGGAAGAAATAGTGGCAGAAGCCGCAACAAAATCATCAGACCAAGTACGAACATTGTGATAATGCCCTTGTACGTTTTAGGGGCCATCTTGAATCACCCTTGCTCTATCTTCCAGGTTATCGAATGTAGCAATGAAAAAGACATGTCCAATGTCCATGATGTATACTTTCCCCATAGGTTTCCAGAATTCAAGTGCCCGGTGTTGCAGAGCTATGAACCCGACATTCCTCCCTAACAATTTCACAATGAGAGCATCCTTCCATGGTTTTCCCCACTTCACCATTAGTTCCGATGCGATTGTAAATCAACGGGCAGGCGGTTTGCAGTTCTCAGTTCTCCTCCTACAACCGAGTCGCGATACGTTTTGGGCTCTGGTGTATCCATGTCCTCGGGCGCAATTCCGCCGTTCGGCGGTGTTTCTTCGTCGTTCATGGGGCTTAGGGTTAGCGTATTTTTGCGGAGCAGCGCTTAAAATTAGTTTATTAAAAAATGTTAATGTTTTGCAATTTTTGTAAAGTTATTTGATGTTTAATTAATTGTATATGATACGGTTGAATTAAACATGTTAAATAAGTTTAGTAAAATAATTGAGCACAAATAATTAGTAGTTTGTATAGTTATATTCTGAATATCTAATTAACTTTATATTTGATATATTTTAATTAGAATAAAATATAAATGATACAAAATTAATTAAAGGGTTAATTTGATACTAAAGTTAATTAAAGAACTAAATTGGTATTAAGTTAATTAAACGGGTTAATTTGGATTAACTAAAATATTACATAAAATAGTTTTATATAATCAACCAATTAAATTTATTTAATTGAGTCTTGACATGGTTGGCGCTATGGACATTATTCGACACCGTTATAATTTTTATTTAGTCTTTTGGTATTTTTGAAAAATAGGGCATGGGTGTCCTACCTTATCTACTCTCTATTGCATTTCTCTTCTCACCTAAATCCCTTCAAATTAGTTGAAGTTATTCTAAGTAGTATAGAAATTAATATTTTTGTAATTTCAAGGCGCCAAGGAAAAGACGGAGGACCTAGAGGATAAATATGTAATAGTTAGTATTTTCCATAGGGTTGGCCTTTTATTCTATTTCTGGCTCAACGGAATAAATTTAGATAATATGTCCATAACCGCCGATGGTAATTGTTTGTGTCTGATGTATACTAAAGCAAATCAAAACTAGGGTAGATTATGAGGCTTTAATAAATCCCTCACTAAACAAAAGTTAAATCAATAAATAAGTTATAATTCAGTTGCCTCCTTAATATTATAATTGAGCACGACTTATCTTGGGGCCTTTGGGTGATTGAGAGTAACAAGGCTCGGGGTTCAATGGATAACACCTGAATTGTTGAAAAATGTTTTCACGAATATAAGGTTAACGACTTAAACTAGTCTAGAATAATTGGGTGAGTCATCCAGATTATTTGAAGCTGGTGGGCAAGATGGTTGAGATTAATATTAAAACGTATTAGTTACTAATATGGTTAGTAACCCAGCAACCTAGGAATCACATAGTTGATGTGATTGATTACATGAATCTACCCATTGAATGAAGCTAACCTGTTTTGAGTCATTATAGGGGAAACTTCACTAAATAGGATCCTAGATCACTAAGGAATTTATGAAATTCTTCGAATCAATATAGAGGGTTATTAATTTGGTAAAATATGCAAAGTCCTATATTTAAATTGTACACTTAAAACAAATGAATAACATCTGTCACTCTATCTCACTCTCAAGTTAAAGTAAATACTTTGCATCATCATGTCTAAAATGGATCTACACAATATTTTAACCGATAACAAATTGAATAGTTCAAATTTCACCGACTAGTTTCGCACCATCAAAATTGTTTTGAAGTTCGAAAAGATTAGATATGTATTAAGATACGCTGTACCGAATGTCCCTGTTGATGATGCTCCTATCAAGGAGATTGATGTTTACCGAAAGCATCAATTAGATGACAAACATGTAGGATGCATCATATTTGTAGATATGACACTAGGGCTACAGAGGCAATATGAGAACATGGATGCGTATTCCATGGTTCTACACTTGAAGGAACTGTTTGAGAAACAGACTCGATGCAAATGCTATGAGATATTGAAGTTGTTATTTCACTCCAATATGCAAGAAGGTTTTTCTGTTGTGGCACTTTATGTCAAGATAATTGGTTACATCACCAAGTTTTCTAGTATTCGATTTTGATGGATAATGAATTAAGTGTCGGTTTAGTTCTATAGTCCCTCACAGAGAGTTATAGTTCATCATGAACTGTCAGATGAATAACTCAGAGACCTCTCTAGAAGAGCTTTTGAATATGTTCAAGTCAGTTGAGCCCAATCTAAAGAAAGAGAAAGTGATGTCTACACTTGTTATTAAGGGATCTCACACGAGAAAAGGGAATTTTGTTGGTCCCGTGTAACGTGATAATATTAGTTCCAAAGGGGGGGGTTAGGAACTATTTAAAATTTTTGTCCGTTAAGGCTGACTACTTTTCTTCTAAGACTTTAACTTAGTCTTTTAGCACAACGGTACTGAGTAGTTTTAGACACAAGCTTAGTCAATGGATGACTAAGACTGCTTCTATTCTTGAGTCAGGAGATATCACTTAACTCTATTCCTAAACTCAGCTTCTCAGTTCACTCAACTCAGCGTATGTTCTTTTTAGTGTTTTACTAGGCAGTGTTTAAGCAAGCAAAATATAGAGGAGTTAAGGGTTAGAAAGATATTACTCAGCAGACGTATCCTGGTTCGGCCTCTCCGCCTACGTCCAGTCCCCGGAATTCCTTCCGAGCTTTTCAGAATCCTCTACTGAGCTCTTTAAAGGTAGAGCACAAACCTTTTACAATAGCAACTGAGTATACAAGAGTACCTTCCTTTATTCCTCTACTCAATCCTATTTCTACTGGTGAGTACTATAACCGAGTACTCAGCTTCTCCTTTCTATACTTCTAGAAATGATAAGTGTTTTTATCCTAAACAACAATTGCTAAGAACACTTTAGATGGAATAAGATCACTCTAGACTTTTACACAATGATTGGAATTGGTGTAAGATTTGCTTTGCTTACTAATACAGAACTTCGAATATCAATTTGGTCAGCGTTTCGACTTGATGAAGATCTGCATCGAATGAAGCGTTTGAAAGGCCTATTTATAGTGACATTTGAGGCACCGATCATTTCGAATTTCAAAATAACCGTTGGAGGGAAACGACTTCTTGTCGCTTTCACTTAGTCTGTGCTCAGCGTCCTCGGCCAATCAAATTCTTGTATCTTCTGTCTTCGGTAGTGCTCAGATGTTTTTGGTCAGGCTGGTCAGAGTGTCTCTACATTTTTGGCAAAGTCTTCCAGACAGCTTCCTGTGTCTTCTGAACTTTACCCAAAGTAGAAATACTTTGTCTCCAAGTTTGTTCAGGTCAGCCGTTGACCTGACTTCCTTGTCGCACAACTCAGCAGCTTCGTCTTGAAGCTTTTAGATGAAGGCTTCTCGATCCTTCTCTTCGATGGGCTTGCGTTTTATTCAGCTTGAGCTGCATTTTGATCTGCTTGGGACGTGTGGCTTTTAGACGTTGACTTGAGCTTGACTTTCTCTTATGGGCTTTTGGGCCTTACACTTTTAATGTCTTTAATCTTATAATTTAACTTACTCAACATTGAACAAACACATTTGTACAAATCAATCAAAGCATTTAAATTTAATGTGTTAGAGTATTTTTTATCATGGAGATTTAATTCAACTTAAATAATTTTGTCAAATCAAAATCATATGGAAAGGTGTTTCAACAAAGTTTCCCAATTTTAAAGATTCCAAGAAGAACAAAGGCATTAAGCCAAGTCAATAAAAGTACAAAGCGGAAGGGGGATGCCACCATTATGGTAAAGAAGGGAATTGGAAGAGGATTTGTAAGAAGTACTTAGACTCTCTAGACAAGAAGAGTCGGGATGGTGCTTTTACATTTGAAACTAAAGGATACATAATTCAATTTACTTGTGGGAATGTCACCTAGTCCATATAAGCGAGAAATGCATGTCTAGGCTGCATCAAGATGGGCTAAAAATGAAGCCGCTAGGACTTCATTATATATGACTCTAGAGGCATCCTTCAAAGTATCATAATGGAAAGCTTCTTCAATAAAGGGAACATCCACTTCAGGATCCTCAAAGCCTAGTTGTAGATGATCTCTCTTTATGATAGCACAGATCCGTTCGCCATAATAATAAGTGCAGAGACCACACGTCTTCTCAAGCTCTTGTCCTGCTTTCGCCCCTTCTCAACCGCCTCCAACGAATCCTTCGCCCCATCTAGCTTATCCTTAACCTTCTTGGAGTTGGCCTTTTTCTCCGCCACTTTATCCTCAAGAGTACGGATCTTTCCTTTAAAATACTCGATTATCGCTTGAGTGGCACTGTTACTTGCTTTCTCCACGGCCAATTCCTACTCCAACTCCTAGACGCGAGCCCCATGAGCTATGACTTGAATCAGACCCGCCTCAACGATTGTAGATGATTGAAGATCTGAAAAAAAGAAAGGTGGAAAAAAATAAAACGTAAAAGCAAAGAAAGAAGGGTTTGGAGGATATGAATTGCCATGGCCTTCTGTTTGGCTTGCTTCAGATGGCTCGTGGGTAGATACTTAGTTCGGCTCAAAGCAACGATTGGAATCTGATGGATCGACTCATCCACGTCCCCGAGCACTTTATCGGTCTCCAAGGTTAAGGTTTGACCGTACTTGGCGCACCAATACTTGCTAAGATTAGGCTTCTCCGGCTATAAATAGAGAAAATATGTTAAAAACAAAGATGAAGTTTGAAACAATGTTTATAGTGAAAAATAATCGAAATACTTACCACCGTGTATGAAGTAGGCTCCAAAATGGACACTCTTGGGCTGGTGGAAACCAAGCCACCCACAGGAGTGGATCCGCCCATACCACTAGAGGTGTTTAAAGCCGCCGAAGGAGGAGTAAATGATTGGGGCGCTTTCTTGCCAATAGTCAAACCGCTAGATTTGGACTTCTTAGCGAGAGGCACATCCTCAACATGTGCCACTGTACACTTACCCTCTTCTTATCTAGTGCCTCATAGGCTTTCTCCTGAGCCACCGAGACTTTCTTCTACTTCATACGCTCTGTAATCAAAGAAGCTGCGTTAACCGCCTCCCTACCAAGGGATGAAAATATAAGTGTTAGATATGCGGGAAAAATAGGCAACATACCTTCATCAAAAGAAGAGAAAGAACGATAATGAAGGGCGGTATCGCGGATCTCCACCAAAGGAACACCCGCCTTCTTAAACTCTAGGACTTGGTTGAACGTCCAAAAATTCTACTTAATGGACTTCAGCAGCTTAATGGCCTTCTCCTTTGCGGGATTCAGATAAAACTTCCTATTCGCCCGGTCTTTAGGGTTCCAGTTCCAAGATTTAGGAAACCCTAAAGGAATGTCATTGGCCTCCTTGATAAAGAAATACTTACTCCCCCAATTTTGCATATTCGACACTTTTCCATGAAAAAGGCCAAAACCTCGTAGCCACTAGAAGGTGAGGTGATCTTCCACCTCACGCTTGGTCAGCGTATGTAGCGAACGAAAGACATGAGGACTCAGGGTGATTTCAAGATTCACCGTGAGATAGGAACCGCACAAGATGTCCAGCCATCCGTTGGGATGAAGCTGGAAAATGGGTATCCCGAAGAAGTCTAGGATATTACCTATCACCTCGGGGACCGAATACTTGAATCCCCTCTTTATATGACTCATATATACAGTGAAACACCCCTTTTGGGGCTGAGCAGGATGGTGGTAAGGCCCTCAAACCACATATTCAAAATCCAGTAACCAGGGGTAGAGACTTTTTAGGATGTCAATCACCCCTTGGTTAACTTTTGACCCAGTGGTTTGTTGGAAATTAGGCTAAGGTATAGCAGCGGAAATATAAAATTTTTAACCTATTTCCATTAACCCTAGGATCCGTTAATCGTTATTTCATATAAAGAGGGATAAGAAGAATTACCTTTTGATGATTGATGCGCCCTCACCTAAGTTAGAGATGAGAACTCACTAAGGGATAAGTGTACCCCGTCGTTATCAAGTAATAAATTTCTGGTTAAGTCCAGGTTATCGTCCACAGGATTTATTTCTGCAAGTATCGAGTTACTTGTTTTCAGGTGTTATCTAGGCTTAGGGGGTTTTGAGTTGGTTTTTCTAAGTTAATCTACTCCTAGGTTGAATTATACTATTCCTAGCTAAGTTATCTGATTCTAACTAAGTTACTCTACCCCTAATTAAGTTAAACTACTCCTAAGTGATCTTTTACCAATGCAATTATCCGAAGGAACATGAAGGGATACGATGATAATGAAAATAGAATGTTTAAGCAATTGAATTAAAACCTAAGCCACTTGTGTCCGAGGCGATTAACCCGACCTATCCTCCTAAAGTTCCTAGTTCGTGATTCCCTTGTAAGGCCGAAACTAGCTCTAAGGCTCAGCAATTTGGGCTTAATCTTCTATAGGGTCGTCAATCCTATAGGCACTGACTAGGTCAGATTCAGCTCGCAATATGTGCCAACTTGATTTTGGGATTATCGAATGAGTTAAACCAATCAGACAAAGCGTAAGACAAAGATTAAAGCATTAAAACAATTGAATGAACAAGAACTATAATATATATCAAAGATGGAGAATATTGTCACGAAGTTACAATAAGCCTAGAATTCATAACATGTATCAGAGGCTAGACAGAATGTAAAAGAAGAAAAATCCCTTTCAGGGAACCTGTCTACCAATGCAGGCGTCTTTCTAGGACTTAAGGATGGAGCTTGAGCAATCCTCGGTGAACGGAGCTTCGGAGGTGTCTTCAATGGAGTTTTGAAGGATATGGAGGAGGTGGAGAGGATTTCTCAAGAGGAAAACTAAGAAAATTACAAAGATAAAAGATATCTAAATTACATTGGAAAAACTCTATTTATAGGCGTGGCTCGGCCCTCTTTTTGACCTATTTTCGTGTCCTTATTGGTGTAGGAAGTCGTGGGGTCCATCGTGGCTTCGTGGGGGCGAAATTGGTCTTTTTGACCAATTCCCGCAGGTCTGCTTGCCGAGCAGGGCGAGCTGCTCGGCGAGCAGGGCTACTCTCGACGAGCAGCGCCCTGCTCGCTGAGCAGGCGCCTGGCGGCCTGCTCGGCGAGCAGGCTCCTGCTCGCCCGAGTAGGCGCCTGGCGGCCTGCTCGACGAGTAGGCCTCCATGGGCCTGCTCGGCGAGCAGGCATGGCCTACGGAGGCCCGCTCGTCGAGCGTTTTCGCCCGGCATGCCCTTGATGCTTGCCGAATGCCGTCGATGCCCTTTTTTGCCCGAACTTACACATGCGCACGTACAGAAACTCCAGATAACATTAGTCCAAAGGCTAAATTGATCCGTCAATCGCTTATTTTGAGCAAACGCTTCGTTTGGTGCGACTTTTGACGGACCAATTAGCTTCAAAAGATAATGGAATTATACTATGCATGCTATTTTGGCCGTAATTGCTTAGATTTGTCATAAAACGAGCCTAAACAACGAAAAATAAATAAAACGTTTCCAATTCCTAACTAACTCACACAAAAGCATTTAAATACGAGAAATGCTCGCTTATTAACTAAATAATGCTAAAACCCGTCCAAAAACCGTACCCAAAGATAGGGGTTTTTGACCCCTATCAAACCTCCTCGCACTTAAAACTTTACTTGTCCCTAAGTAAACTAAAAACTAAACCCGCCATCACAAGCAAGCTAGAAAACCTCCCGGTTTGACTAGGTGCTTGACACAATTTCGAGCATCTGTAATTACATGCATTCGGAAATACAAAGTAGAGACACGATATCCAAAAGCCGCACTTCAATTATCATAGGTCATAGTTTTAAGCAAAAGGACACATGTTTAATTAAACGAGTTTAAGGGGATCGCTAAGTAAAACACCTCACCATAGGTAGTTCACTCATTTCACACAATTTTGGTGGCTAAAGTGTTTACTCTCGGCTTATGTTCTTGCTTAGGATTACGTTGATTTTGCACGTTCATCCGAGTTCCTCTGCTATGCTATATGATTCCGATGATAGCAAAAATAGCCTCTAATCGGGGTTGTAATGTGGTTAGAGGGTTAAAGGTACAACAAGGGTTAATAGTTCTAGCGCTACAAAAACAAAGTTTAAATGGCTTTAGCAAATATGAAGTGACTGAGCTTTTTCTTCATCCCTTATTTTATTTTTTTTTGGGATGTTTTCTTGAGACGTTTTTGATTTTTAAGAACTGGGGAATGAAGTTCTTCCCTTTTGTTCGTCTCTTTTCTTTTTCTGTTTTTCTCTTTTTCTTTTTGGGATAGTGATGCTCATTCACTTCTTAGCCTTTTGGCTTGCTACTGTAATGCCATAAACAAAGATAGAGCGCTAGAAGAAAACAAAGGCTCAATTTGAGCTTTGCAAAAAATTTGGGTTAAGTAGCAAACCAAGTTGTGGTTTGCAAAAATAGGTTAGAACGAAAGAAAAATCTATAAACTACAAAAATATAGGCTCAAAGGGGCTTCCTAGAGTGGATGAAAAAGAAAAATAAGGTAAAGAAAAAGGGTTAATTCTAATGAGGTTGATTCATCGTTTATCATCTCAAGTAAGTTGGTAACTAAGTGTCCAAGGCCAAGGGAACCGCGTTTTCTACTCGCTTGGCTTGAGAAGCCCTCAAAGATGGTCTTGACATTATTCACGTGTTTGTGGTTGGCCACACACCATAGTATGAGCAATTCTGTCTTTGAGACTTTATTGCTCTCGTTTTTGCCCAACAGGTTGTGAGCCACAAACTTGTGAACAAGGTTGAGGAGTGGGTCCAAGAGAGCGACTGGGCTAGCAGTCTGGGAGTCAAATTCCGATATGCCTGTTAATTGTTCCCAGGCCATATCTCTTGTCATGGGCTTCTCAAAATCTGAGATTGCCTCTGGGTTGTTATAGACTCCCATCAGGGCTGCTAGTGGGGTATCACTGAGACGGTAAGGTTTACCATTCAGTCTAAAAGAATGCTTACCACAGCCCGAGGGTAACTCTTTTTTCCAAGTAGTCAAAAATTCCATAGTGAAGTTGTGATAAACTGGGGTCTGTTTTGTGGCTAGTCTATACCAGCCGTGGAATTTGAGGATTTCATTGAAATCCTTTTTCAATCCTATAGACGCTAAATATGTTTGATCAACAACTATATGGGTAGCAAGTTCTTGCTTGGAAAATCTATCATACAATACCCCCTCACGTTCATCAACAAGCCCAAAGGGTGGATCATACTTAGCTTGGAGGCTATCGTTGAACTCGACCTCAGACTCGGCTTCATTCTCAACTACGACCTTGGCTTTGCCTTTCTTACCCATAGTTCCTGAGGAATAGACCAAAAATGGACAAGTTAGGACATATTTACAATTTTGAACATAAACCCCCAAATAAACCATTCATAGGCATAAACCATAGTTTTAGGAACTTAGGGACTAAAACCATAAGTATTTGGTCCCTAAGTGTTTTACCCGTAATTCACAAATTCATGAAAAATTGGAGATGCCCAATGACTAAAACATGGTAAGAATGCAATTCATAACTCTATTGGCAAGTTTTTAACTATAAATTGAATAGTTGAACTTTGAACTAAAATGGAGATTTTACCCAAATTGAGCAATTTCTCCAAAAATTCACAAATTGAGAATAGAAATCACACCCAAACCATAAATCAATCATGATGTTAACACAAGTTGCAAGAAAATCAAGAATTAAAAGTAAACAAGAGATTTATTTGAGAAAAGAGAGAGAAACCTAAAACTTAGGTTTTTCTTTAAATCTCAAAAATTATCACCCTAAGCTAAAATCTAAGCCTAGAAATATGTTAGAAATCAAAAATGGGTAAATATTCATACCTTATATCTTGAATTCGGGTTAGTGTGGTGGATTTGGGAGTTTAGGTTTTTTGAAGGGAAAAGAGAAGAAGAAAGGAAGAAAGAAAGAAATAAGAAAAAGAAAGAAGAGAGAAGGGAAGAAGAAGGTGGGGAAGGTGATGATGAGTCACCCCCCCCTTTTTTTCTTATTCTTTCTTCTCTCTTTCTTTTTGGTTCGGGATTTTAAAATCCCGAACAGCCCGTGTCGGCCGAGCTGGCTGACTCGGCCGACCAGCCCGGCGAGTTGGGCAGTGCCTGACTCGCCTGGGTTGGGCGAAATTCTTTTTTTTTTTTATCGAATAAAGTGTGGGGGAACAAAGCTTGACAATGTAAATAAAAAGGACAAACGAGATTAGAATTCAATCAACCAAAATTAACAAAAAATAAAAATAAAAGAAAAGGGAATGTAGAATTAAATTGTTCAAGCTTTGAATTTAAACCGAGGAGAACCCGATTTCTCCCCCTTACTCAATCCTTTCTCGGGATCTTTGGATTCTTCTCCGTTGTGCTTGGGAGAGAACCCTGTGGCCTTTCCTGCCTGTCCCTATTGATCTAAGCTACCTGATTGCTCAAATCTTTGCAGAAGGCTTCGTTGTTGGCAAGCCTAGCCGAGATCTCCTTCAAAAGAGTGATCACCTCGTCAGATTCCTTAGGAGGTTGCATTGGCCCTTGGTTCTGCTATTGATATGGGGGCATGCCAAGCCCCTGATCTCTATGTTCCTGAACAAAACCGCTGGGAGGTCGAAGCACATTTTGATTTGAATTCCCGTAAGAGAGGTTCGGGTGCTGAGGCCTCCTGTAGTTGCCATTGTTGTTGTTGTAGGAGTTGTAGTTGTTGGGGTTGGAGTTGTTACTCGGCTGCCCCCCAATATAGTTGACCATCTCCACCCCATCTCCAGTGAAAGGGCTACCTGCTTGATAATCCTTTCCATGGTGGTCGCCGCCACAGTGCACACAGGTGGGAGGTTGGCTAAGCTTAGCCAACAGTACGTCCATCTTCCTACTCAAATCCGCAACAACTGGATTTTGTTCCTGTTCTTCCACAGCAAATACCCGCTGCCTTGTGGGGCCAGCGAGCTTCTGTTGTTGCCACTGCACACTCTTTCTGGCCAGCTCATTAATCATGTCATATGCCTCTGTTGCTGTCTTTCTAAACAAATCTCCACCCGCTGCGGAATCTACAATAGCTCTGTTGGTGGGTGTCAGTCCGTGATAGAAGACGCTTACTAACTGATGCTTGGGTATGTCATGATGAGGGCACATGCGCAGCATTTTTCTGAATCGGGTCCAAGATGTGTGGAGCGCTTCGTGCTCGGGTTGGTGGAAGGATGTGATCTCACCCCTGAGCATTGCTGTCTTCGAGGGAGGGAAGTAGTAGGACAAGAATTCCTTCTCCAACCCTGCCCAAGTCGTGATTGAACCGGGCTCCAGTGTTCTCAGCCATTCCAAAGCTTGCCCAGTCAGAGAGAACGGGAACAATTTCAGTCTAGCAGCATCTTGGGGAACCCCATTTGTTCTTGCGGTGTCTGCGCACATTAGGAAGCGATCTAGATGATCATTCGGGCTCTCATGTGCTTCTCCTCCAAACAATCCGGTCTGTTGGATCAAGTGAATTATACTGGATTTGATTTCGTATGTATTAGCCGGAATGTTTGGAGCGGCAATGCCTGACAAATTCTGGTGCCGGTGTGGTGCTAGGATCTCACTCATCAGACGAGTGTCATTTTGTGGCCCGGTGTTCTCAGTATTCCGTTCGTTGTTCCGTTCATTGTCAGTCATCTTGATAGGCTCGATGATCTCGTCTTGCTTCAGCTTTCTGATTTGTTTGCTCCTGCGAAGAGTACGTTCAAGTTCAGGGTTAAGAGGGACACATGGTATTTTCGCTGATCTCGTAGGCATACGCTGAGAAAAGATAAATACAGAAATAAATGAAAGCGGAAGGGAAATCATACACACATACAAGGTTGCATAGTTTTGTACAAGTAGGTATAAATAAACACATACAGACACGTATAGATGAAGTTGACAAGTATAACTACATGTTCGTACAAACGAATATAAACAAGCGTAAGTATGAAAAAGGATGGTTATCATAAATAAGTATGTATAAACAAGTGTATATAAACAAGTATAAACGGTATAGATACATATGAACAAGTATTATGATTATAAACAAGTATAGTTATTATAAACAAGTATACAAGTATAAATGATATTAACAAGGAATATTCACAAAGAATGCCTAAACTAACAAATCGGCCTTTGGTTCGATATTGCAGAAGAAATAAATCCCCGGCAACGGCGCAAAAAACTTGATGCGCCCTCACCTAAGTTAGAGATGAGAACTCACTAAGGGATAAGTGTACCCCGTCGTTATCAAGTAATAAATTTCTGGTTAAGTCCAGGTTATCGTCCACAGGATTTATTTCTGCAAGTATCGAGATACTTGGTTTCAGGTGTTATCTAGGCTTAGGGGGTTTTGAGTTGGTTTTTCTAAGTTAATCTACTCCTAGGTTGAATTATACTATTCCTAGCTAAGTTATCTGATTCTAACTAAGTTATTCTACGCCTAATTAAGTTACTCTACCCCTAATTAAGTTAAACTACTCCTAAGTGATCTTTTACCAATGCAATTATCCGAAGGAACATGAAGGGATACGATGATAATGAAAATAGAATGTTTAAGCAATTGAATTAAAACCTAAGTCACTTGTGTCCGAGGCGATTAACCCGACCTATCCTCCTAAAGTTCCTAGTTCGTGATTCCCTTGTAAGGCCGAAACTAGCTCTAAGGCTCAGCAATTTGGGCTTAATCTTTTATAGGGTCGTCAATCCTATAGGCACTGACTAGGTCAGATTCAGCTCGCAATATGTGCCAACTTGATTTTGGGATTATCAAATGAGTTAAACCAATCAGACAAAGCGTAAGACAAAGATTAAAGCATTAAAACAATTGAATGAACAAGAACTATAATATATATCAAAGATGGAGAATATTGTCACGAAGTTACAATAAGCCTAGAATTCATAACATGTATCAGAGGCTAGACAGAATGTAAAAGAAGAAAAATCCCTTTCAGGGAACCTGTCTACCAATGCAGGCGTCTTTCTAGGTCTTAAGGATGGAGCTTGAGCAATCCTCGGTGAACGGAGCTTCGGAGGTGTCTTCAATGGAGGTTTGAAGGATATGGAGGAGGTGGAGAGGATTTCTCAAGAGGAAAACTAAGAAAATTACAAAGATAAAAGATATCTAAATTACATTGGAAAAACTCTATTTATAGGCGTGGCTCGACCCTCTTTTTGACCTATTTTCATGTCCTTATTGGTGTAGGAAGTCGTGGGGTCCATCGTGGCTTTGTGGGGGCGGAATTGGTCTTTTTGACCAATTCCCGCAGGTCTGCTCGTCGAGTAGGCGCCTGGCGGCCTGCTCGGCGAGCAGGCTCCTGCTCGCCCGAGTAGGCGCCTGGCGGCCTGCTCGCACGAGCAGGCCTCTGGCGGCCTGCTCGGTGAGTAGGCCTCCAGGGGCCTGCTCGGCGAGCAGGCATGGCCTACGGAGGCCCGCTCATCGAGCGTTTTCGCCCGGCATGCCCTTGATGCTTGCCGAATGCCGTCGATGCCCTTTTTCGCTCGAACTTACACCTGTGCACGTACAGAAACTCCAGATAACATTAGTCCAAAGGCTAAATTGATCCGTCAATCACTTATTTTGAGCAAACGCTTCGTTTGGTGCGACTTTTGACGGACCAATTAGCTTCAAAAGATAATGGAATTATACTATGCATGCTATTTTGGCCGTAATTGCCTAGATTGGTCATAAAACGAGCCTAAACAACGAAAAATAAATAAAACGTTTCCAATTCCTAACTAACTCACACAAAAGCATTTAAATGCGAGAAATGCTCGCTTATTAACTAAATAATGCTAAAACCCGTCCAAAAACCGTACCCAAAGTTAGGGGTTTTTGACCCCTATCAATGATCAATCTACCGATGTTAATGAAGTGCCCACAACTCTTCTCCGAGTTCCCAAGCACGAAATAAAACACGGGAAGATTAAGTTAGAATCAACCGTTGAATAGCAACCAAAATAGATTGCCTCTAATTAATCAACACAAGATCAAGGATAAAAGAAATAGATGAAATCAATTGATCGGAAGGAAGCCGTAGAAAATCTCGTCCTCGAACTGGGGGTCGAAAATTCTCTTTCTTTCTTTCTTTAGGGTAGGTTTCGAAAATCACTAGCCTTGGATTTGGGTTGAAGGATTTCGAAAATCACATAGTGGGGGGTATTTATAATCTCTTGTATCTAATCCCTAGTTAGATAGAATTAGGTTACTGAATAGGAATTCAATTCGGAATAGAATTCCTAATTATTATCTCATTATATATCTAACATATTAAGGATAATAATAATAACCTTATTGGATAATAATAGGAGTATTATAATCTAATTAAAACTCCTAACTTATTTATCTCTTAATTAATTTAATTCATAATCCTAATCTAATTAGGATTGATTAAAAATCAAATTAATTATTCATGTACCATACATGAATTTCGACCCCCCCATGGTCCATGGGCCTCATTGGGCTCAATTGGGCTTCTATCAATTAATTAACATCTATCTCTTTTTTAGGTTCCAAGTCTTATGTGTGACCCATTAGGTTCCTATTACTACTGGCCGTATGCAACTATTAAATTAATTTTCAAAGAATTATATTTAATCTTTGCATAACGGAATGATGTACAGAGTATGTGATTAGCAAGTCCGTAATCATTCCCCCAGAGCCATAAGAAGACAGGTTGATTCTGTCGTTAACCTTTCCGTATTAGTTACAGTATAATTCGATCCTTTATCAACTACATCTTTGAACTGAATCTTATAACTATGGATGATGTCAATTCACATATAGCGAGACGTTCGTTTTACTTGTACAGGCCGAGTCAACTCAAATAGATAGGTTAAGTGAAATCTATATTTCAAGTC
The DNA here is from genome assembly GCF_963576675.1 of Euphorbia lathyris. Lineage (NCBI taxonomy): Eukaryota > Viridiplantae > Streptophyta > Magnoliopsida > Malpighiales > Euphorbiaceae > Euphorbia > Euphorbia lathyris. The sequence goes on from NC_088918.1 coordinate 48,464,637, forward strand.
TTAAGCTATCACCTTGCAAGGATTTAGAGTCGAGTCTTCCACAAGCGATCCTTGGATGTATCTCCCATTTATCGGGAGTGCTAAATGCTCAATCCAATATATAACGATCCCGCAATCACTTCTTGTGATACCCAACGTCTACTGTTCACACCCCAGAGTCATCTCTGTTAAGGATCGTGTTACACCAGAGTCAAAGCGTCACATTCCATAATCCAGAATACCAATTAATATTCCTTTGAGTCTGAGGATTAGTTATACCTATTAATACCAATGAGATGAACAAGTGACAAGGATGAATCTACCCATCCTGTTATCTCAAATCGGATCCCCAATCCTAATGAACTCCCTTTCATTGGATCCACGTAACTGTCCAGATATCTGTATATATGAAGCTTGTGAGATCAGCTTTCTGTCGGACAGAAGACATTGTTACATGCAAGTCTCAACAGTGATATGTCAATCCTGGGCATATCACTTGACTTGGGGTGGTTTTAAGTTTATTAGTTTATCATAAAGTTTAGTCTCACTTCATGCTTGTATGAACACTTTATGATCACTTTAAACAAACTTACGGATTTCCTTTTATTAGACTTTATTTAGTGCTTAAAAGAGATTGCCTTTATATAGTTATAAAACATATATCTCATTAAAACAAATGATATAAAGAACACTTCATTTACATTAAGTTTGTATCCTAGAACAATTGTCTATAGGACACTAAACCCCAACATACTCCCACTTGGACTAAAGCCAATTGTTTCTAAAACTTATCCCAGTAGAAGTTAGATGACGATCATGTACTCTCTGGGTTAAGGGCTTTGTCAACGGATCTGCAACGTTGTCCTCTGTAGGTACTCTTTCTATTCTCACATCTCCTCTAGCCACAATCTCTCTTATAATGTGGTATCGCTTAAGGTAATGCTTGGATGCATTATGAGACCGTGGTTTCTTTGCTTGCGCAATGGCTCCATTGTTATTACAATACAGTGTAATGGGATTTACAATGTCAGGCACCACACCAAGTTCTGTAATGAACTTTCTAATCCAAACCGCTTCCTTTGCTGCTTCCGCGGCTGCGATATACTCTGACTCGGTCGTAGAGAAAGCTACGCTTCCTTGCTTGGAACTCTTCCAACTGACCGCGCCCCCATTCAAGATAAACAGGTATCCTGATTGGGATTTAAAATCATTCTCATCTGTGAGATGACTTGCGTCTGAAAATCCTTCTATTTTCAGATCACCTTCTCCGTACACTAGGAACATATCTTTAGTTCTTCTTAAGTACTTAAGAATGTTCTTGACGACAATCCAATGCTCGTCTCCCGGATTTCCTTGGTAACGACTCGTTACAGATAACGCGAACGCTACGTCAGGTCTAGTGCATAGCATAGCATACATAATCGAACCGATTGCGCTGGCGTACGGGACTACAGCCATGCGTCTTTTGTCATCATCGGTTTTAGGACATTGATGATTGTTTAACTTTACTCCATGTAGCATGGGTAAGTTACCTCGTTTCGATTCAAGCATGCTAAACCGATTTAGCACCTTTTCAATGTATGTAGCCTGTGAAAGACCAAGCAGTCTTCTCGATCTATCTCTGTAGATCTTTATACCAAGTATATAAGCTGCTTCACCAAGGTCTTTCATTGAGAAGTTACCAGATAACCATACTTTTACCGACTGTAGTAGAGCAATGTCATTTCCCATTAATAATATATCGTCCACATATAGTATGAGAAATGCTATAAAGCTCCCACTTGCTTTCTTGTAAATTCAAGCTTCTTCGCAATTTTGTTCGAAACCAAATTGTTTTATGGTTTCGTCAAAACGCTTATTCCAGCTTCTCGATGCTTGCTTGAGTCCATAAATGGATCTCTGAAGTTTGCAAACTTTGTTTGCATCCTTTGATATGAAACCTTCAGGTTGCATCATATATACATCCTTAAGCAGGTTTCCGTTTAGGAAAGCTGTTTTCACATCCATTTGCCAAATCTCATAATCGTAGTGAGCGGCAATAGCAAGCATGATTCTGATTGATTTGGACATAGCCACAGGAGAGAAAGTTTCGTCATAATCAATTCCTTGCTTCTGACGATATCCTTTTGCTACTAACCTAGCTTTGTAGGTGCTAACCTTTCCATCCACGTCAGTCTTCTTTTTGAAGATCCACCTGCACCCAATGGGTTTTATCCCTTCGGGTGGATCAACCAAAGTCCACACTTGGTTAGTATACATGGAATCCATTTCAGAATTCATGGCCTCAAGCCATGCTTTAGAATCTGGACTAGTAAGAGCCTCTTCATAGTTTTCGGGTTCGTCGTCTAACACGGGAACCTCATTATCATCTCCCACTAGAAAACCATATCTAACTGGGAGTTCACGAACTCTTTGTGATCTACGAATAGGTGGCACTAGAGTCTCATCTAATGGGACTACTTCGGGTACCTCAACCGCCTCCGTTGTTTCAGTCGGTGTTTCTTCTTCTTGAACTTCGTCAAGTTCAATCAGGCTTCCCTTTTGTGTTTCTTCGAGAAACTCTTTCTCTAAGAAGGTTGCGTGCCTGGATACTATTACTTTCTGATCATTTGGATGATAGAAGTAATATCCCTTAGTTTCCTTAGGGTATCCAATGAAGAAACATTTATCAGATTTCGAATCTAGTTTGTCGGACGCAATGCGTTTGACAAATGCTGAACAACCCCATACTCTCATAAATGAAAACACGGGTTTCCTACCAACGAACAATTCATATGGTGTGGAACTAGCGGATTTAGTTAGTACTCGGTTTAGGGTGAAGAGGGCAGTTTCTAAGGCATAGCCCCAGAACGTCTTTGGAAGTAAGGCCATGCTCATCATGGATCGTACCATATCTAGTAGGGTACGGTTTCTCCTCTCGGATACACCATTGTGTTGTGGTGTATAGGGAGGTGTCCATTGTAAGCATATCCCACATTCAGTTAGATAATTCAAAAAATCATCTGAAAGATATTCGCCACCTCGATCAGATCGAAGCATCTTTATTTTCTTTCCTAATTGATTTTCTACTTCATTCTTGAAGCATTTGAATTTCTCAAAAAGCTTCTGATTTGTGCTTCATCAAGTAGATGTAACCATATCGGGTATGGTCATCTATGAAGCTTATGAAGAATCTGAATCCTCCTCTTGCTTGGACTGACATAGGACCGCATACATCTGAATGAATAAGTCCTAGAGTGTCTGATACACGCTCACCTTTATTGCTAAAGGGTGTCTTTGTCATTTTACCTTTTAAATATGATTCGCATGTTTCCAATGATTCAGGATCAATTGAATTTATAAGCCCATCTTGATGTAGCTTAAGCATGCGTCTTTTGTTTATATGGCCTAAACGACAATGCCACAAGTAAGTTGAATTATCTAGCTTATGTCTTTTGGTATCAATTGCGAAAACAGAAATTTTGTCATCTAACACATAAATCCCATTTTGTGATATTCCTGAAAAATAGAAGATCGAATCTCTATAAAAATCGCAACGTTTGTCTTTTATTGAAATATGAAAAACCGTCGTCAACAAGGCGGCTAATAGAAATAATATTTCTAGATATTCCTGGAATATCCTCAGGCTGTATCCGGTATCAAGTACCAAAAGATTCAGACTGTGAAATTTCAATATAAAACATACCAGATGTTGAAGTCCCAGCTTCTTCCCCCTTTTGAGGAAGGCTAGGTACACCAACAGTTTCTTTTCCAATGCCCGTCTTTACCACAGAAGTGGCACTCTCCTTTGGGCTTCTTCACTTCATTTCGGTGAGCACAGCCTCCTTGCCTTTATCAAAATGGTTTGGATTGGGAGAGATCCCTTTCCTTTTCCTTGATCCTTCAATAGCAAGGGCTAGTATCTCCTTGTTTTCTTTTATAATGGGCTTGATTGACTCGAGCATATGTGCAAGCTCTACAAGAGAGGTTTGCAAGCCACTCATTTGGTAGTTCATGATGAACTGTGAGTAACTCTCGGGGAGGGACTGAAGAAGTAAGTTTTCACTTAGTTCATGGTCCATCGCATCTCCAATACTAGAAAACTTGGTGATAAGGCTGATCATCTTGGCATAGTGTGCCATTACAGATGTGCTCACCTGCATCTTGCTTTTATATAACTCCTTTGTTATTTCGAAGCGCTCGCACCGAGTTTCATTCACAAATAACTCTTTTAGGTGCTTGACCATGGAATAGGCATCCATATCTGAATGTAGTTGCCTTTTTACTTCCGGTGTCAAGGATGCAAGTATGATGTCTCCCGTTGATCGTCATCAGATTTATGCTTCAAGTAAGCATAAAATTCTTGGTAGGGAGCATCATCCGTTGGGTAAGGGGGTATCGGTGTATCAAGTACATACCCTTTCCTCTCGAACTTCAAAACAATTTTGAGGTTGCGATACCAGTCGGTGAAGTTTGAACCATTCAATTTGTTATCGGTAAGAATGTTTTGCAGATTGGTGTTAGTCATGATTTTAAGAGTGTGTTTAATTAAACCTGAGAGTGAGAAAGAGTAAACTTATGTCATTCATTTGTTTAAAGTATACCAATCTAAAATTATAGGCCTTTTAGTTTATTTTAGATTGCTCCCACTATTTTGCCAAATTAATAGCCCTCCATATTAATTCGAAGAATTTCACAAATCCTTTAGTGAGCTAGGATCATAACTCCTGAGATTTTGCCTTGAGTTTGCTCAACAAGCTAGTCTCATTCGTTAGGTAGATTCATGTAATCAATCACATCTTTAATGTGATTCCTAGGTTATTGGGTTACTAACCACATTAGTAACTAATATGCTATTCGACATTAATCCCAACCATATTGCCCATTAGTTTATGACAACATGAGTTTGCTCATCCAATTATCATAATCTAATTTAAGTATTACCCCATATTCATGAAAAGTAATTTTCGATAATTCAGGTGTTACCGTAAGACCCCGAGCTTGAGTTTGCTCAACAACCCAAAGGCCCCTAGTACTGCCGGCTGAATTATAATATTAGGGAGGAGCAACCGATTTTAATAACTTGTTTATTTACTTAACTTTTTAATGAGGGATTTTATTTTAGGTCTCATAATCTAACTTAGTCTTGATTTGCTTTAGCATACATCAGACACATACATTCACATACATTGGCGTTATGGACATATCATCTAAATTATTCCGTCAAGCCAGAGACGGAATAAAAGGGCAAACCTAAGGAAATACTAACTATTACATATTTCTCTTTAGGTCCTCTGTCTTCTCCATGGCGCCTTGAAATTACATATTAATTTCTATACTACTAAAGAAAACTTCAATTGAATTGAAGGGAATTAGATGAGAGGAGAAATTACAATAGATAGTAGAAAAGCAGGACTCGCAGGCCCTATTTCAAAAATACCAAAAGACTAAAAGAGGGCCCAAATATGTCCATAACTCCAAACATGCATAGACTCAATTAAATAAATTTAATTGGTTGATTACATAACTATTTTATGTAATATTTAGGTTAATCACATTAACTTATTAAATTAACTTTCATCCAATTTTACTTCTAATAGTTTCGTATCTTTATATTAATCCTTAGATTAATATAACTATACAAAACGTCAATTATGCACGTCCCAATTATTTTGATTTCAACTCATTTAACATTTTGATTTACAAATTGGTAAAACAAGCTTTTAAACAAATTTTCATTCGATAATCAAAACAGAAAACTATCAATTTTTGAAACATATATATTCAAATATATATAAAAATCGATTTTAAACAATTTAAAATTCAAGTGGGTCTCGGGCCGGGCCCGAGGGTGGGCTACTGCCGATTGGCAGCAGCCCTAGGATGGCTGAACCGCCGCTGCCTTGCGGCAGCGGCGGCCAGGCGCCGCACGCGGTTGCTGCCGCGAGGCAGCAGCCGCGCGACAGCGGCCAGTCGCGCCGCGAGGCGCGACTCGAGCTGCTGTCGCAATTTTTTTTTATAATAATTTTAAATATATATATATCAGTTCTAAAACAGTTTTAAAACGATTTTCAGAAAATAGGAAAAACTACTATAGATTTCCGTTTTATCTTTAGAATTAATAAAACTGATTTTATCAATCTAACTATAAAACTAATAGGTTTTGTTATGATGATTATCAACCAAAATAATTAGGAACATGCGCATAATCTATTTTAATTAACAATTAATTAAAACTTATTTATCTTTAGAATTAATTAATCAAAACAATTTGTTAATTAATCCTAACTATAAATATTTATTCAATCCTATTGAAAAACTTCTAAATTTTCATATATGAAATAACGGATTTAACGATGGCTCTGGTACCACTGTTGAAAATTAGGCTAAGGTATAGCAGCGGAAATATAAAAATTTTAACCTATTTCCATTAACCATAGGATCCGTTAATCGTTATTTCATATAAAGAGGGATAAGAAGAATTACCTTTTGATGATCAATCTACCGTTGTTAATGAAGTACCCACAACTCTTCTCCGAGTTCCCAAGCACGAAATAAAACACGGGAAGATTAAGTTAGAATCAACCATTGAATAGCAACCAAAATAGATTGCCTCTAATTAATCAACACAAGATCAAGGATAAAAGAAATAGATGAAATCAATTGATCAGAAGGAAGCCGTAGAAAATCTCGTCCTCGAACTGGGGGTCGAAAATTCTCTTTCTTTCTTTCTTTAGGGTAGGTTTCGAAAATCACTAGCCTTGGATTAGGGTTGAAGGATTTCGAAAATCACATACGTATTTATAATCTCTTGTATCTAATCCCTAGTTAGATAGAATTAGGTTACTGAATAGGAATTCAATTCGGAATAGAATTCCTAATTATTATCTCATTATATATCTAACATATTAAGGATAATAATAATAACCTTATTGGATAATAATAGGAGTATTATAATCTAACTAAAACTCCTAACTTATTTATCTCTTAATTAATTTAATTCATAATCCTAATCTAATTAGGATTGATTAAAAATCAAATTAATTATTCATGTACCATACATGAATTTCGACTCCCCTATGGTCCATGGGCCTCATTGGGCTCAATTGGGCTTCCATCAATTAATTAACATCTATCTCTCTTTTAGGTTCCAAGTCTTATGTGTGACCCATTAGGTTCCTATTACTACTGGCCGTATGCAACTATTAAATTAATTTTCAAAGAATTATATTTAATCTTTGCATAACGGAATGATGTACAGAGTATGTGATTAGCAAGTCCGTAATCATTCCCCCAGAGCCATAAGAAGACAGGTTGATTCTGTCGTTAACCTTTCCGTATTAGTTACAGTATAATTCGATCCTTTATCAACTACATCCTTGAACTGAATCTTATGACTATGGATGATGTCAAGTCACATATAGCGAGACGTTCATTTTACTTGTATAGGCCGAGTCAACTCAAATAGATAGGTTAAGTGAAATCTGTATTTCAAGTCTTAAGCTATCACCTTGCAAGGATTTAGAGTCGAGTCTTCCACAAGAGATCCTTGGATGTATCTCCCATTTATCGGGAGTGATAAATGCTCAATTCAATATATAACGATCCCGCAATCACTTCTTGTGATACCCAACGTCTACTGTTCACACCCTAGAGTCATCTCTGTTAAGGATCGTGTTACACCAGAGTCAAAGCGTCACATTCCGTAATCCAGAATACCAATTAATATTCCTTTGAGTCTGAGGATTAGTTATACCTATTAATACTAATGAGATGAACATGTGACAAAGATGAATCTACCCATCCTGTTATCTCAAATCGGATCCCCAATCCTAATGAACTCCCTTTCATTGGATCCACGTAACTGTCCAGATATCTGTATATATGAAGCTTGTGAGATCAGCTTTCTGTCGGACAGAAGACATTGTTACATGCAAGTCTCAACAGTGATATGTCAATCCTGGGCATATCACTTGACTTGGGGTGGTTTTAAGTTTATTAGTTTATCATAAAGTTTAGTCTCACTTCATGCTTGTATGAACACTTTATGATCACTTTAAACAAATTTACGGATTTCCTTTTATTAGACTTTATTTAGTGCTTAAAAGGGATTGCCTTTATATAGTTATAAAACATATATCTCATTAAAACAAATGATATAAAGAACACTTCATTTACATTAAGTTTGTATCCTAGAACAATTGTCTATAGGACACTAAACCCCAACATGGTTTCCATCTTGGAAACCTTTACTCCCTTCTTCATGGGGGCCGAAGAACTGGCTTCTTCCCCCTCCCTGGAAAGGGGATTAAGTGTTTCTGCCGTGACAACCAGAGTTGCAGCTAGTGGAGGCACCGAAAGATTCTAAGGTTTCATTTGGGTTTCTTTGAGACCCAAAGTCTTCTCAGAATCCTCCACAGACGACTCAACAGAATGACTTCGACTCATATTCAAGGATGAATTACTAAAAAATTGTCAAATAAAGAGAACTTACATGAAAAGGAAAATGTCGAAGGGAGTTGAAGTCTAAGGCAAAGTGAGGAATTCTGGAAATGAAACTAAAGAAGATGAAGTAGAAATTCCAAAAGGGGAAAGTTCCGCCCTTACAAAAGAAAGGTCGTTGGCACCTAGGGGATTGGGACCAATGTGCCACCTGTCTTCTCCTAAACAGCAAGAAAAATCATGCCAATACAGTGCAATAAAAGCGTGAGCTTGCCTTGAAGATGAATAGCCCTAAAGGACTTGAATGTCATTTTAAGGGGGCTTCTGATAATATCTGCATGTTATCTCTAGGGGAAAATAGTAAAAATCCACGGATAAAATGACATATTCGTACAAAGCATGGCCACGTGGAAAAAACCAGATATGCAAGGATAAGGCATAAGACTGGATACGCCAGTTCAGGCCGGATACGCTACTTGAGACCAAATGCGCCAACTGAGGCCGGATACGCTGATTAAGGCCGATATGCCATTATAACCGTAGTAAAGCAGTTTTCTAGAACTTCAAGAATCGGTGTCATTAATGGTTCATTAATCACACTAACGGACAAACATGGAGAATGCACAATAAATACATTAAAAAGCACTAAATCCTAGAGTGTTCATATACTACAACATTTATTGAAGATGATTACATAATCTAGTATAAATACACCAATCCCAATGAGTATTAGGTATGCTTTCTTGCTTTACCAAAGTGCTTTTGAGATTATTCTTAGTATCGATACTGACTTTGGCATCAGAGTGTCTCCCGCCGAACCCAACGGCACCTCACAGGGAAGGGCTCCGATGAGAAGTTTATTTGACTGTTATCAGTATTCTAATGGGATTAGAATTATATTTATATTAGATATAGATAATATTAACAAATCCTTTTATTTATCTAAATTAGAAAACCTAATGGGATTAGAAATCTAATTAACTAAACCTAATGGAATTAGGATTAGGAAAATCAAAACACTATATATAATCCCCCTACAATATAGAATTCGGTCAAGGCAATTTTAGAGAAGAAAAATTCTTCCCGGCCCTCATTCGATAAATTACTTTTCTCGTTCCATTCGTTTCTTAGTTCGTGTGGATACTGTTAGAGGCAATCCACACTTGGTTGCTTTAATTGGTTGGTTACTAACGTTTTAGTTTCGTTTTTATTTGTGTTCGTGATTGACAGTTGATTTTTTCATGGGCACTTCGTTTGCAACTGTAGATATTTTGTCAATAAAAGTACACATGTTTAATCCCTCTTTATATGAAATAACGATTAACGGATCTTGAGAAAGGAAAATATATAAAATAGATAAAATTTTATAATTTCGCTACGTAGGCTTGTCTATTTTCCTTCAGGCTTTTCCAAAGAATTTATTTCAATATCATCTGTTCGGGGATGTTTTCCCAAGAATTCGGAGTTCGAGGACAAATGGATCTGAGTTCTTTTCAGGCGACGATTTTGGATTATAAGCTTTTCCTTACTCATTTGCTCCATGCTCATCATCTCTTCGGTGTCAGATACAACCGAATCTGAACAGGAGGATAAGATTTTGGCATGAGAAGAAGTCTTTTTGGAGCACTTTGCTTTGATTACAGTTGGAAAAATTCCCCTAGAACATTCACCTTGACCTTTAAGTGAAATTTGAACAGTATGAGCAGCTTTGGGAGATGAATTTACTGAAATAACTTGATAAGTTTCTGCAACTTTTCCTCTAGCAGAATGGGGGTATCACCAAAATTTCCCAGAGAATGGGTGTGTCATCATTCAAATTGACTAAAGGAGTTGATGACGTTGTAGGGAGAGTCTGAGCAGATATGATAGCCTTTGAAGGAAGAGGCGGTGAAGTGGGGACTTTGTTGTTATCCTTTGCATTACCAACATTCAGTGAAGTCTCACATTTAGTGTTTGTTACATTCGGAGTAACTTTGGCAGATGTGTTTGCTCCTTTGGCAACCACTTGGCCAGTTAAGAGATTTGTTGCTGCTTGTTGGGCATTTAGTTTCTTCAGAGGAGCTACGATTTGATCACTAAGAGACATTAGGTTAGAATTACCTGCATAAAGCAAAAAGAACATAAATCAAAAGAATGAAAAAAAAATCACCTTCTACTGATTCGAATCTTTTAGATCCAGATATGCGATTCCTTTCGTTTTGCTGAAAAAGCATATGTATCCAGTAGCACAGATAACCTTTATCATGTCTTGATAGTCCCATTTAAGTGTATAGGCTTCAATCATTTCGGCCCCTATCTCTTCTTCGACATCTAATGCTTTAGCTGGTTTCCAGGAGGATTTAATGGTAGGAGTTTCGTTGCATTTCATGGCGAAAGGAAAGCCCCGAACATAAGGATAGTTCTAGTCAACTCCATTTGGCTCTACCCAGAACCATTATGGTTTAAAATCCTTTACACTCTGTACCTTATTTTTCAAGAACGGTCATCGACGGAAGGAAAGCATAAAATAAACCATATATTCGTTCGTCTTCTTGGTAGGACGCCAATAGTGCCGAAATAGCGGTCCGATCAGCTCAACACTTAAGTCCTCATAGACTTTGTTAAAGCTAGGAAGCTCAAGCCAAGCGTTATGAGAGATTTGACAGGGACATAAGGAAAATTCGTTCAAAACATCTACTACACCATCAGGCAGAGGAAATCCCATCTCCCAATTTAAGCATTGAGTAAATATACCTGATTTTGTTGAAGAGAGGGGAAGATTGGCTCTTTCATTGTTCTAAGGAAAGGAGACCGTCATTCTCCGAAGCCAGGCATGTTGCTCCTCAACTAGTCTAAGGCGTTCAATGGTTGAAATAGAAGGTTAGTCAGGACCCCTACGATTCATCCTATGAGGCTTCGCAACCTTTTTAGGCTTTGTAGAGGAGGGGGCGATGTTGTGTTTTATGTCCTATAAACAATTGTTTTAGGATATAAATACTTGTAAATGAATTGTTCTTTGAATCATTTCGTTTTAATAAAGATATAGTATGTTTAACTATATATATAAAGACAATCATCTTTTATTAAGAACTAACTAAAGTTAAATAAAAGGAAATCTCATAGTTTATTTAAGGTGATTATGAAGTGTTCATACAAGCATGAAGTGAGACTAAACTTTATAATAAACCAATAAACTTAAAACCACTCCAAGTCAAGTAATATGTTTAAGGGGTTATGTAACATCCGTAATTTTATAGAAGTGTTTTATAAAATAAAATTTTAGTATATATATTACAATTATAGTATTTTATAAATTTTTATTACATGGACCTGTTTACATTTCTATTAATTATTATTATTATTATTATTATTATTATTATTATTATTATTATTATTCATAAAGTGGATCCATTTTAATTTAATTTAATTTAATTATTATTATTATTGTTATTGTTATTATTATTCATAAAGTGGATCCATTTTAATTTAATTTAATTTAATTATTATTATTATTATTATTATTATTATTATAACAAAAAATGAGAAGGGGCGGATGAAAAGAATAGGTTTGGGCAGAACAAAACGCCTCCTCTTTCTCAGTTTGTGCAACATTTGAGTTCTTTCCCTTTTAATTTAACTAGTCGAAAACCCGTGCGGCACATAATATGAAACTTTTTACATAATTTAGATGAATAAATAAATTGATATATTTACTTTTAAGTAATTTTATATCATGCTATGATTTTTTTTATATTATAATTGATATATATTTTTTTATTGATAATTCAAATTAAATTAAATTAATTTTGAAAATAATTGTTTAATTTTCTTATCGAATTTTAATTAAAGGTGAATGATTTATTTATTTTTAAAAAATTCAATGATTTGTATTTTTTAGCAATTTTAATACATTTTCATATTTTTTTATAACTGGAATTCTGTGAAACAATAATGATAAAATAGGAGATTAATTAATAAATATATTAGAATATAATGAAAAACCAAAAATTGAATTAAACTGTAACTAAAATTAAATATTATATTTACGATATAAAAGAATTACAATCTATACAACAACAACAAAGCCTTAATCCCGAAATGATTCGGGGTCGGCTAACATGAACCATCGTATAAAACCGTGAAATCAAGTCGGATCAGCGATACAAATTGTAACGACCGTGTGGAAAAATTCTAATATTTATTTTTTATTCAAAATAGATAACGTTAATTAATTACGATTTTAAATATAATATTGGATTTAATTTAATAGTTTGAAGTGTACATTAAAAAGTTTTGGATAATTTGAAAGAAATTCTAAATTTAAAAGGACCTTAACTTATATTTTCTCAATGAAAATTATTATTTTAAAAACAAAAACGATTATGTAAATGTTAGATTAACTTTAAATTATAATAATGGGTTTAGATGGGAGGTTACCATTAATATTTACATGCATATAATTAAAATGTGTCATTTATATAATTTTATGAAATAACAAATAATAAAATATGTGTCAATGCTTACTTTAAGTATATGACATGTGTATGCCATGTGTAAATCTTTTACATAGTTATTTAAAGGTTTGTCATTTAAATGGACAAGTGTAGCCATGTGTAGATAGTTCAAAAACAATTAAAATGCATGGACAAAAACGTGGCATGCATGATTTCTATGGAAAAGAAATGTGTATTTATAAATATTTATAAATTATATTTTAAAAAAATGAGGTGTTCTTCATACATATATAAAATTTAATAGAGGAGTGGGTAGACAGGGATATGAAGAAAGATGGTGAGGGAGAGAAAAAGATACAATTTCATGGAAAATACATAAAAATAAAGATGGAAAGAATAAAGGGCGTTTTTGGACAATTTGACTGTTAAGTGGATCATACCGAAAATTAATCGGCGACCGACAAAAATTCGGTGACCGATGACGATATTTAGGTAACTATGTTTTATATTTAAATTATAGATATGATTTTGAGTAAGTTTCGTTAAATTTTAATAGATTTACGATACCGTTGTACTTTAAATTTATCTAATGTGAAATTCGGTATTAAAAGACTCTTAGTAGCGTTACGAGTTTAAAGATATAATCCATCGGAATTAACTATGTCGGTCTAAAATAACTATACCGGTTTGAGTTACACAATACTATTCCGGTGATGACCGAAAATAATCCAATAAGAATATTTTGATCAGTAAAATATTTTAAGCGACTTTAATAGTTAGAATTAAAATACCTTGAAAATGGAAGGACTAATACGGATATTTTTCAAATAGAGTCGGTATCGAGTCGAATATAAAATTCGTACAAAAATTTGAATATAAAATTAATTCAAATAGATTTATGATAATATAATGAGTCTAACTGAACCTTCAGTCGGAATTAATGTTGTCAGTTTAAATGGTCAAAATTCGAATATTTATAGATTCATAAAATTATAACGAATTTGAAGATAAAAATTAGTAACGATATATTCCTAGTAGTGTCACGAGTGCAATGATATATTCGGTCTAATTTAATTATACCGGTCTAGTGTTCCACGTAACTACTCCGGTGATAAACAAAAATAGTTCGATAAAAACGTGTGAAAATAGTTGGATCAAAAGTGTTTGATCTAAATTTTATCTAAGCCTATTTCTATAATATTTGAGTGATTTGAGTGGTTTTAATTCTTGAAAATTGATGAAATTGTCAAGTTATGGATTCCCCCCCGTACCCCAATTTTATTTTACTCTTTCCGGCTATGTAAGTAAAGATCTCCCTTAGTGCTCCCAAGGAGCAAGTGAAGTTACTGCAGAATTGCTTAGACTAGCTTGACTGGACTAGCTGGACTTAGCGGACTTATCCCCTGTTGCTTTGTCAGCCTCCTTTTTACCCCCATATCTCCGCTGCGTGGGCGTCCCTGTAGAAAGGAACTCAACTCAAAAGGAACCGAATAAAGAACCAATAATCCGAAACAATATAAAGTTTTTTTTTTAAGACTTAGTTAGCTTTTTCGTAGATTTCATTGTTTAATTCAAAAAAAAATTGCATTGGCCCAGCTGCGCCAAAGAAAAGAATAGAAGAAGCATCTGACTCCTTCGTGCATGCTCCACTTGGCCCGGGGGGACCTCGCCCGTGAAGTAAATCATCGCACCTACGGTCCAACCAATTGGGAGAGAATCAATAGATTCCTTTTCGGGAGCGATTCATCCTTCCCGAACGCAGCATACAATTCCTCGTTGTACTGCGCTCTCCAAGTGTGCTTGTTCTCCCCTTCTTCCTTACCATGGCAAGTCTTTTTGAAATAACTCCGATGAGAAGAAAGAAGAAGGCGTTAAGAGACCCTCCTGGCCCCACCTTAGACACTCTAAGATCCTTTTTCAAACCTGCTCCCATTTCGAGTCAAGAGATAGATAAATAGACACATCCCATTGCACTGATCGGGGGCGTTCGTAGTGACTGAGGGGGTCGAAGACCAAGAAGTGAGTTATTTATCAACCAAGCATTCTTCTTACGGCTAGATCCAATCTCCTGATCCCTGCGGAAAGGAAAAAGAATTTCACCTCCTTCCTACTTTGATTTTAATTATAAAATGATGAAATTGAAGTATAATTTTATGCTTGTGGTATTTATTTGAAAATTGGATCAAGAAAATGAATTTGATGATTTTATGCGAATTGTTTCTAGATTGAAAAGCTGATGAATTCGATGATTTTGTGCGAATTTTTTTTAGATTGAGAAAGCTGTTACGGTTATTGTTTTTTTACGAGATTTGGATTGAAATCCAATATGATACTTACGTTGCGATATTTTGAATGAGAGATTAAAATGGTTTTGTCCATCTAGGATTGCCCGGGGTAGAGATTGTAAGTTGTAAGACCATACCTAAGGGCGGTATGGCCAGAGTGCACGGCTGGTAGTCCTAACGTTAGGCAACGCGAGATATGAATGAGATATTTCGATTATTGATATGATTGATGTTATGATAAGCTATACGGGTGGAATTCGAGGATGGACACACAAATTTTATATTACGTTTTGGAAATGCTTGATGATTTGAAATATAATGTTTTACGTTTGTTTGATTACGAATTTGGTTTGATAAAGCGTCGGTTTGATGAAACGTTATTCGATTTGATTGCTTTTGATGAAATATTGTTCGATTTGATTGTTTTTTATAAAACGCTATTCGATTTGATTCGTTTTGATAAAACGTTTATTTATTTCGATTCATTTTGATAAAATGATTTATATATATATAAATTATAAAGTGAAATGTTCAATTACATTATTAACATGTTAATCAATGTGTCAATAAGTTAAAATCTTTCAATAAGATAAGAGACCTATCGAAGATAAGAGAACTATCGAAGTTAAGAGAACTACCTAAAATAGGTAGAACTACGTGGCTTTGATTCCCGATTTAAAGATTAAAAGACGTTCGGGATACGTAGGAAGCTCGATAGAATTATCGAGTCCAAGCCAAATAATTAAATAAATTTTAGGGAGTCCGAATAAATTTTTATATATTAGAATATATGTTCGGGTTTCAGGCTGTTCGAAGTTCGTTATCCTATATTCCGTTCATACCCGATACCGTTTAGGGTCGGGTGTGACACAAATTCTCCCCCTCCACTCTGTCCTATCCACTACCATATTTTCCTCAATCCCCAATGAAAAGAATTACAATCTATGTTAAACAAAAATTGAATTAAACTACAATTAAAATGAAATATTATATCTGTGATACAAAAGAATTACAATCTATGTTAAAATGGAAGCAATAATATATTATATTATGCTATAAACTATTACAATCCATACTTTTCTAATATTGCACATGAAGAAACTTTATCAATTCAATATTTTACATATAAAAAAATGAAATTGATAAGAATTAGTCACAAATTCATCTTGATGATAATTATTTTGTTTGATGGAATTTCATGATCACCAAATATTCGAATTCAATTATTCATTCTGCTACAATAACCCAATATATCCAATTGAATCGGATTAAGGTGATGATTTTTTCTATTTTCACCTCTTAATATCTCATTAAGACATTCAATCAATTTGTAATTGATTTTCATTCCTTCATGATATAGAATATCAACCACGCTCGTAGATATCACTTATTTGATTTCATTAGTATTTTCTAATAATTATATATTCTTTAAATTTCATAAGCAAGAAAAACAAACAAAAGAATAGAAAACAAAAATGAATGGACAAAAAAGATAATTACGAGAGAACTATCTTCCTCTCGTCAATATATAAGTATATAAAGAGGAGAGTATAAATATTTTTTGCCCATTAATTAAATTTTTTATTTTTTTTTAATAAAGTATTAAGTCCATAAATTAATTTTAGTTAAATAGAATTAAATCGCAATTGTAACCACCTAGTACAAAAAAAAAACGTTTATAATTAATATGTTAAATTAATTCTATTAATTAGAATTAATTAGAATCATTATGCTCAACATTTGAGAATTTGAAGAGATTCAACTAATAATATTTTTCAACAACTTGTCATATGATCATGTTTCATTTTCATTTGTTAAAACTCTTGAAATACCAACAATTTTGTACAAAGCACAATATAATAGTTAAAAACTATATAAGCCAATATTGCAAAATCAATTATCTCAATATCTCATAATTAATGTACATTTTTAGGATTTTGAGCATCAAAATTTATTTTTATTTACCTTCATTTTGAATTCGTATTTAGCATAATCCAAATTCTTCAAAAATAAACATCTTATCAAGTGTATTAGACGCTTACGATCTCTTTATCTAGAGAACTGGAAAAAATAACTTCTTGATAATAATAATAATATAATATAATTTATAATTGAAATAAACTTCATTGTAAGTATAATATTTCAATACCTCTTTAATATTTCATTTAATATGTCTCAAACTTCAACGAACAACTATTGTGTGAAGCTTTATATCTATTTGTATCAAAATGCATAAAAATAAAAAATATACTAAAAAAGAATGTAAATATACAAAATCTTTATTTTAGTCATTTTGAAAAAAAACAAACAAATAAAAAAGAAAACATGGATAAAGTAGTGATAGATATGGAACCTGAGTAACGACAGAATGGAATTTCATATCTGAAAGATGAAACTATAACAACTATTGTTTAATAAAAATAAAACAACACAATTGAGAATAAAAATAACTACAATATATGAAAAAAATCGAATAATTACCTTGAGAAACATAAGAATTTCTTGTAATTTTTGACACTTTTGTGTTTTCCGATTTTAGTTGTCCAGACATATTCTATTTCTATCGGATTTCTTCAATTGGAGATATCAGTTTGAAAAAAAAAGACAAATAAAAAAGAAATCATGGATAAGATAGCGAGGGGTATAGAATCTGGGTAACGACAGAAATGGATCTGAAAGATGAAACTATAACAACTATTGTTTAATAAAAATAAAACAACAACACAATTGAGAACAAAATAACTACAACATATGAAAGAAAAATCGAATAATTACCTTCAGAAATATAATACTATCTATCATGACCAATGAATATAATGGTGAAATACTATCTATTATGTTTTATGTAGAAGTTTATTTGTGATTTTTGGATTTCCTTTGCTTTGTGTCTTTTCATCTTTCTATAACTTTTACATTCTTTTATTATTTTCATTAATGGGATAGTAATGGTTTAATATATTATAAATATAAATATATTATTTTTAATTAATAAAATCTTTTTAATTTTGATTTTTTACTACGTTGACAACTCATCAAAAATGCCTCTAAAACACTTCTCCTAATTTCTCTCTGCTTCCGCTATTATATATAGTATAGATTTGGTTTATAACTCCTTATTTCGGCGATCTTTTAGAATGAAAATTATACCATTAAATTCATTGTTTCGTGAAGAACATTTTAAGAGCACTATTGATATTTTTCTGAGTAAAAAGTATGGTGACCGGAGCGGGTATCTTTACCATGAAAGTGTTAGATCTTGACCTTTTACGCGATTTTAGTTGTGAAAGGGGTGTTCTCTTGGACTATCTTGAACGTTGGTTATCTCGTGGTAGTCTCAGTTTGCGATTCGGGTATCTCTGAAGAACTTTCGTCGGCCGACCACCGCGCTCCAGCGAAACTCCGGGGAGCCAGCAACGGGTCAATTAGAACCCGAATAAATTAATTAGCAATTTGGGACGAGATGTAAACTTAATTGCTTATGTTTATATATATTTATCTATATGTGATTGTCTATTGATATATTGTCATAGAATAATAAAATACATGTTGAGTATTTGATCATTTGATTTGTGTTTATTTATACATATAGTGATTGGGGAGTGAAGTTTTAAATGTTTTTTGTATAGTTAAATTTATTAATATAAGGTTTTGTTTCTCTTAAAATCGGGTTGCTCATATATTTATCTATCAAGATAATTAGTTATGAAATTATACCATGGTATAAAGGGGAACGTATATGAGTTCAGAAGATTATGAATTATGAAATTATGTTGGATTATGTTTGAGTTAGCACAAAATATAAATAGCTAGCTTAAGTGGATATGTACAATGGTTTGGAGGTTTGTTCATACTGTGATCGCATACACCTGTCTTGAAAGAAGAGACGATAGTGTTGGGTTTTAGTGTCCTATAGTCAATTGTTCTAGGATATAAACTAGCTATAAATGAATTGTTCTTTATATCATTTGTTTTAATAAGATATGGTTTTCAAACTATATAAAGGCAATTACTTTTTTTTAATCATAAAGGCAATTACTTTTAGAACTAAATAAGTCTAAATAATAGGAAATCCCTAAGTTTATTTAAAGTGATTATAAAGTGTTCATACAAGCATGAAGTGAGACAAAACATTATAATAAACTAATAAACTTAAAACCACCCCAAGTCAAGTAATATGTTTTGAATAAAGATTGACATAATACTGTAGAGACTTGCATGTAACAATGTTTTCTATCGAGACAGAGAGCTGATCTCACAAGCTTCAGATATGCATATATCTGGACTGTTATATGGATCCAGTGAAGGAGTTCATTAGGATTGGGGACCCGACTTGAGATAACAGGATGGATGGATTTATCCTTTGTCACATTTTCATCACATTGGTATTAATAGGTATAAGTAATCCTCAGACTCAAAGGAATGTTAATTAGTGATTCTGGATTATGGAATGTGATGCTTTGACTCTGTTCAAACACGATCCATAATAGAGATGACTCTAGGGTGTGTGCGGGCAGGCGTTGGGTATCATAGGAAGTAATTGCAGGATAGTTAACATTGGATTGAGCGTTTGTCACTCCTGATAAATTGGAGATATGTCTAAGGATCACTTGTGGAAGACTTGACTCTAAATCCTTGCAAAGTGATAGCTTAAGACTTGAAATAGAGATTTCACTTAACCTATCTATTCGGAGTTAACTCGGCCTGTACAAGTAAAACAAACGTCTCGCTATATGTGACTTAACATAATCCATAGTCATAAGATTCTGTTCAAGGATGTAGTTGATAAAGGATCGAATTATACTGTAACTAATACGGAAAGGTCAACGATGGAATCAACCTGTCTTCTTATAGCTCTAGGGTTCTGCCTATCACAGTCCTCGCACTCATTCCGTTATACAAAGATTAAATGTAATTTTGGAAAATTAATTTAATGGTTGTATACGGCTAGTAGTAATAAGAACCTAATGGGTCACACATAAGACTTGGAACCAAAAAGAGGAATGAATATTAATTAATTGATGGAAGCCCAACTAAGTCCACTAAGGCCCAAATAATGGAGGGGGCGAAATTTAGTGTCATTAGACACATGTGGGAATTAATTTAATTTTGACAATTTTAATTAGATTATAATTGTAGATTAAATTAATGATAGGATAATTTAGTTAGAAGGTTTATTGTGATTAAATAACTTCTAATTATTATCCTATTAAATCAGTTAATATTATCTTTATATATATATTTGGATACAAATATAGATAATAACAAATAAGAGTTTTATTCCGGATACAACTCTTAATTAGTAACCTAATTCTATCTAATTAGGGTTTAGATATAAGAGGTTATAAATACTCCCTCTTACTACATATTTCGACCAACCTAGTCCATCCCAATGAGAGATAAATTTCGACCGCTGCCGTAGAGGACGATATTTCCACCGATTTCTTCCATTCAATTGATTTTATCTCTTTCTCTTTATCCTTGATCTTGTGTTGATTTGTTAGAGATAATCTATTTTGATTGTTATTCCTGGTTGAGATTCTAACTTGTTTGACCTTGTGTTTTTGTTTGTGCTCGTGAACTCGGAACTAGAGTTGAGGGCAATTCGCTAGCAACAGTAAATAGTTCATCTAAAAGGTATTTCCTTCTATCATTCCTTGTATGAAATAACGATTAACGGATCTTGGTTTATGGAAATAGGTTAAAAAATTTATATTTCCTCTGCCAAACGTTTGCCTATTTTCCTTCAGTGGTATCAGAGCCTGCGTTAAATCCGTTATTTCATATATGAAATAAAAGGTTTTTCAATCAGATTGAATAAATATTTATTGTTAGGTTAATTAATAAAATTGTTTTGATTAATTAATCTAAAGATAAAAGAGTTTTGATTATCGGATAATTAAGGCCTAATACACAAATAACCCCTGAACTTGTCCAAATATTGCAACTGCCCCCCTCAACTTTCAATTATAACAACTTACCCCTTAAACTTGTCCAATTGTAAAACATAACCCCAAATTGAGAATTTTTTTACCCCGTATTTGAAGCAACCGTAAAAAAGTTTCCCCGGATTCGTATCACGCCAAATATTTGATTATCGTACTCCACGAGTGTTGCAGATTTTGTATTTCACGTGTTTCTTCAATTGCAGTCCATGTCAGCAATTTGGGGTTGTGTTTTACAATTGGACAAGTTTAAGGGGTAAGTTGTTACAATTGGACAAGTTTGAGGGGTAAGTTGTTACAATTGAAAGTTGGAGGGGACAATTGCAACATTTGGACAAGTTTAGGGGGTTATTCATGTATTAGGCTGATAATTAAAACTGATTATGCAAAAGTTCCTGATTAATTTGGTTGATAATCATTATAACAAAAACTAATAGTTTTATGGTTAGATTAATAAAAGTTTGTTTTATTGAATCTAAAAGATAAAACAGAAAATCTTTTGAAAGTTTTCTGATATTCTGAAAATTGTTTTAAAATCGTTTTAAATCATATATATATATATATATATATATATATATATATATAGATCTAGTGTGACAAGGGGTTAGGGTGTGACAATGAGCTTATTGTGTGACATAACAAAACTACGTAGTTTAAGTAAAAAAAATTCCGGTGAACGGAATCCGGGTGGACGTTTTCTGGCGAGAAAAAAAGTACCCAGAAAATTCTAAAAAAAATTTCAGAAAATGTAAAACATTATTCTAAGAAATTTTAATTCTTTGATCGAAGCGGGATTTCTTACGGTTTAATTCCAATAAAACTTGTTCCTTAATTTTATCCATTTTACATGCTTCAACAATTTATTGGGTCAAAACTATAAGGAATCTCGCTTTGAGCCAAGAATTAAAGTTTCTTAAAATGACGTCTTACATGTTTTAGAATTTTTTGATAATTTTCTGGACACGTTTTTTTGTTCTACTTACATTGTTACAAATCAGTGTACCATTTGTTCTAACATAATACTTATATTATTCCAACAGAAAAATGTTTTATTTCTTTTCTTTAAAATACATTTTTCCAATATTTCTAACCTCGTTTTTCGAAAATTTTTATACTATTAGACTCGTCTAAATTAGACGGTCATTTTAAGATCCCTGAAGCTCAAGTAAAAAAAATTCCGGTGAATGGAATCCGGGTGTACGTTTTCTGGCGAGAAAACAAGTACCCAGAAAATTCTCTAAATATTCCAAAAAATGTAAAATATTATTCTAAGAAACTTTAATTCTTGGGCCGAAACGATATTTCTTACGGTTTTGACCCAATAAATTGTTGAAGGATGTAAAATGGATAAAATTAAGGAAAACGTTTTGTTGGGACTAAACCGTAAGAAATCCTACTTCGACTCAAGAATTAAAGTTTCTCCAAATAATATTTTACATTTTCTGAAATTGTTTGAAAATTTTCTGGGCACTTTTGGGTTTTTATCAGAAAACGCCCATCTAACCGCTAGATTCCGTTGATTTGGGACTAAACCCTAAGAAATCTCATTTTGAGTAAAGAATTAAAGTTTCTCAGAATAATGTTTTACATTTTCTGGAATTGTTTGAGAATTTTCTGGATATTTTTTTCTTACAGAAAAACAGATCGCCGGATTCCATTCACCGGAAATTTTTTTACCCG
The DNA here is from genome assembly GCF_963576675.1 of Euphorbia lathyris. Lineage (NCBI taxonomy): Eukaryota > Viridiplantae > Streptophyta > Magnoliopsida > Malpighiales > Euphorbiaceae > Euphorbia > Euphorbia lathyris. The sequence goes on from NC_088918.1 coordinate 48,487,377, forward strand.
AGCTTCTGGGATCTTAAAATGACCAACTAATTAAGACGAGTTCAACGGTATAAAATTTTTTGAAAAACAAGGTTGGAAAAGTTGGAAAAATGCATTTTAAAGAAAAAAAATAAAACAATTTTCTCTTTCCTTTTATTTACAAATTTGCCACCTCCTTTTAGTTAATTACAAAATTGGTTCTTGTCACACAATAAGGCTTGTCACACCATAAGAAATGTGTCACACCTAATCTCATATATATATATATATATATGTATATATATATATATTTTTAAAAAAAGGAACATCAGCTCGGGTTGCGCCGCGAGGCAGCAACCCGAACTGCTGTTCGACGGTTGATGCCTCGCGGCAGCAACCAATGTGCGATTGGCCGACGCTGCCGCAAGGCAGCGGCGGGCAAGCCGTAATGCTGCTGCCGAACAACAGCAGTTAATTAGGGTCGGGCCCTTTATGGGCCCGACTCGACGGTATATATATTTTAAAAATCATTTTTAAAATAAAAGGGTTTTAAATATATATATATATATATATATATATATATATATATACACGTTTCAGAAATAAATAGTTTTTTGTTTTTTATTATCAAATAAAATGAATTTATTTAAAAGGTTGTTTTACTTAATATTTGATATATGTAAATCAAGGTGTTAAATGAGTTATACATCTAATTAGGATATGCATAATGTAATTTTTGTATAGTTATACTAATCTAATATGTAATTGTTACAGTTTGATTAGATTAGATATAAGGGATACAAAATTAATGGAATTAAAATTGGATGAAAATTAATTTGAAAAGTTAATATGATTAACCTAAATATTACATAAATAATTTATGTAACCAACCAATTAAATTTATTTAATTGAGTCTATGCATGTTTGGAGTTATGGACATATTTGGACCATCTATTTAGTCTTTTGGTATTTTTGGAAAATAGGGCTTGCGTGTCCTGCCTATCTACTATCTATTGTAATTTCTCCTCTCATCTAATTCCCTTCAAATTAGTTGAAGTTTTCTTTAGTAGTATAGAAATTGATATTGATGTAATTTCAAGGCGTTAAGAAGAAGACGGAGGACCTAAAGAGAAATATATAATAGTTAGTATTTCCCTAGGTTTGACCTTTTTATTCCGTTTCTGGCTCAACGGAATAATTTAGATAATATGTCCATAACTACCAATGTAAATTGTATGTGTCTGATGTATGCTAAAGCAAATCAAGACTAGGTTAGATTATGAGACTTAAAATAAAAATCCATCACTAATTAAAAGTTAAGTAAATAAGCAAGTTATTAAAATCGGTTGCCCGTCCCTAATATTATAATTCAGCCGGCAGTATCTGGGGACTTTGGGTTGTTGAGAAAACTCAAGCTCGGGTCTTATTGGTAACACCTGAATTATTGAAAATTGTTTTCACGAATATGGAGTAATACTTAAATTGGATTATAATAATTGGATGAGCAAACTCATGGTGTTATAAACTAATGGGCAATATGGTTGGGATTAATATAAATGCATATTAGTTACTAATGCGGTTAGTAACCCAATAACCTAACAAATGAGACTAGCTTGTTGAGCAAACTCAAGGTGAAATTTCAAGATTTAGGATCCTAGCTCACTAAAGGATTTGTGAAATTCTTCGAATTAATATGGAGGATTATTAGTTTGGCAAAATAGTGGGAGCAATTTAAAATAAAATTAAAAGTCTTATAATTTTAAATTGATATACTTTAAAACAAATGAAGAACATACGTTTACTCTTTCTCACTCTCAGGTTAAATTAAACACACTCCTAAAATTATGACTAAAACCAATCTGCAAAATATACTTACCGATAACAAGTTGAACGGTTCAAACTTCACCAACTGGTATCGCAACCTCAAAATCGTTTTGAAGTTCGATAAAATAGGGTATGTACTTAATACATCGATACCTCCTACCCCAGCTGACGATTCTCCCATCAAAGAGATCGATGCTTACCAGAAGTATAAGTCCGATGACGATCACACGGGATGCATCATACTTGCATCAATGACACCGGAATTGCAAAGGCAACATGAGGAGATGGATTCCTATTCCATTATCGCACACCTGAAAGAGTTGTTTGGGAAACAGACTCGATGTGAATGCTATGAGATTTCGAAGCTCTTGTATCGCTGCAGGATGCAAGAGGGCACATCTGTGATGACACATTGTGTCAAGATGATTGGCTATATTACCAAGATTTCTAATATTGGATTCGCGATGGATCATGAACTAAGTGTGAACTTACTTCTTCAATCCCTCGCAGAGAGTTATTCACAGTTCATCATGAACTACCAAATGAATGACTTGCAAACTTCTCTTGAAGAGCTTGCAAACATGCTCAAGACTGTTGAGCCCAATATGAAGAAAGACAAGACAATATACCTGCTCTTGTCATTGAGGGATCAAGGAAGAGGAAAGGGAACCCTCCCAATCCTAGACATCCCAAGAAGGGCAAGCGGGCCATGCCAGCTAAAGCTAAGGGGAAGCAAGTGAATAAGCCCAAAGGAGAATGCCACTTCTGTGGTAAAGACGGGCATTGGAGAATGAACTACAAGGAGTACCTAGCCTCCCTCAAGAAAGGAAAAGATGGTGCTTCTACATCTGGTATGTTCTATATTGAAATAAATACAATTTCACAGTCTGAATCTTGGGTATTGGATACCAGATGTGGATCTCATATTTGTACAGATATGCATGAACTAAGGCAAACTAGGGAATTGAAGAAAGGAGACATAAATTTGCGAGTTGGGAATGGAGCAAGAGTTGCAGCGCTCGCAATTGGAGATTATGTTTTAAATTTGCCATCTGGGCTTGTAATAGAATTAAGAAACTGTTTGTATGTTCTAGAGATGTCTAGAAACATTATTTTTATTAGCTGTTTTGTTGATGATGGCTTTAATATTTCTATAAAGAACAAAGTTTGTGAGTTTTACAGAAATGAGATTTTCTATTTTTCAGGAATATCATTAAATGGAATTTACGTTTTAGATGATAAGATTTCTGTATTCACAATTGATACCAAAAGACATAAGCTAGATAATTCAACTTACTCGTGGCATTGTCGTTTGGACCATATAAACAAAAGACGCATGCTTAAGCTACATCAAGATGGGCTTATAGATTCGATCGATTATGAATCAATGGAAACATGTGAATCTTGTTTAAAAGGAAAAATGACAAAGACACCCTTTAGCAATAAAGGTGAGCATGTATCAGACACTCTAGGATTAATACATTCGGATGTATGTGGTCCTATGTCCATCCAAGCAAGAGGAGGATTCAGATACTTCATTAGCTTCATAGATGACCATACTAGATATGGTTATGCTTATTTGATGAAGCATAAGTCAGAAGCTTTTGAGAAATTCAAATGCTTCAAGAATGAAGTAGAAAATCAAACAGGAAAGAAAATTAAGATACTTCGATCAGATCAAGGTGGTGAATATCTTTCAGATGATTTTCTGAATTATCTAACTGAATGTGGGATTCGCTCATAATGGTGTATCCAAAAGGAGAAACCGTACCTTATTAGATATGGTACGATCCATGATGAGCACAACGTTACTTCCAAAGATGTTCTGGGGCTATGCCTTAGAAACTGCCCTGTTTACCTTAAATTGAGTACCAACTAAATTCGCCAGTTCCACACCATATGAATTGTTCATTGGTAGGAAACCTGTCTTCTCTTTCATGAGAATGTGGGGTTGTTCAGCATTTGTCAAACGTGTAGCATCAGATAAATTGGATGCTAAATCTGATAAGTGTTTCTTTATATGATACCCTAAAGAAACTTTGGGGTATTACTTCTATCATCCAGATGAGCAGAAAGTAATTGTATCCAAACATGCAGTGTTTCTAGAGAAAGAGTTTCTCGAAACACAAACGAGAATCATGATTGAACTTGAGGAAGTTCAAGAAGAAACACTAGCTGAAACAACAGAGGCGATTGAGGAACCCGAGGCAGTCCCATTAGATGAGACTCAAGTGCCATTACCTACTCGTAGATCACAAAGAGTTCGTGAACTCCCAGTTAGATATGGTTTTGTAGTGGGAGATGATGATGAGGTTCCCGTGTTAGACGATGAACCCGAGAACTACGAAGAGGCCCTCACTAGTCCAGATTCCAAAGCATGGCTTGAAGCCATGAATTCTGAAATGGATTCCATGTATACCAACCAAGTGTGGACTTTGGTTAATCCACCCAAAGAAGACAAACATTGATGGAAAGGTTAGCACCTACAAAGCTAGGTTAGTAGCGAAAGGATACCGTCAGAAACAAGGAGTTGATTATGATAAAACTTTCTCTCCAGTAGCCATGTCCAAATCAATCAGAATTATGCTCGCTATTACCGCTCACTACGATTACGAGATTTGACAAATGGATGTGAAAACAGCTTTTCTAAATGGAAACCTGCTTGAGGATGTATATATGATGTAACCAAGGTTTGCAAATTTCAGAGATCCATTTATGGAATCAAGCAAGCATCAAGGAGCTGGAACAAGCATTTTGATGAAACCACAAAACAATTTGGTTTCGAACAAAACTGCGAAGAAGCTTGTATTTACAAGAAAATTAGTGAGAGCTCAGTAGCATTTCTCATACTATATGTGGACGACATATTACTGATGGGAAATGACATAGCTCTGCTACAGTCGGTGAAAGTATGGTTATCAGGTAACTTCTCTATAAAAGACCTAGGTGAAGCAGCTTATATATTAGGGATAAAGATTTATAGAGATAGATCAAGAAGACTGCTTGGTCTTTCACAAGCTACATACATTGAAAAGGTGCTAAAGCAGTTTAGCATGCTTGAATCGAAAAGAGGTAACTTACCCATGAGACATGGGATGAAGTTAAATAATCATCAGTGTCCTAAAACGGAAGATGATAAGAAACACATGGTTGTAGTTCCGTACGCCAGTGCGATTGGTTCGATTATGTATGTTATGCTTTGCACTAGGCCTGATGTAGCGTTCGCGTTGAGCATAACGAGTCGCTATCAAGGAAATACAGGTGATGAGCACTAGAATGCTGTCAAGAATATTATTAAGTACTTGAGAAGGACTAAAGACATGTTCCTAGTATACGGAAAAGGGGAACTGAAAATAGAGGGATTTTCAGATGCTAGTCAGCTCACGGATGAGAACGATTTTAGATCCTAATTAGGATACCTGTTTATCTTGAATGGGGGCACGGTCAGTTGGAAGAGTTCCAAGCAGGGAAGCATGGCTTTCTCTACGACCGAGTCTGAGTACATCGCAGCTGCGGAGGCAGCAAAGGAAGCGGTTTGGATTAAGAAGTTCATCACTGAACTTGGTGTGGTGCTTGACATTGTGAATCCCATTACTTTGTACTGTGATAAATAATAGAGCCATTGCACAAGCAAAGGAACCACAGTCTCATAATGCATGCAAGCATTACCTTAAGCGATACCACCTTGTAAGAGAGATTGTTGCAAGAGGAGATGTGAGAATAGAAAGAGTACATACAGAGGACAACGTAGCAGATCCGTTGACAAAGTCCTTAACACAGAAATTACATGATCGTCATCTGAGTTCTACTAGGATAAGTTGTAGAAACAATTGGCTTTAGTCCAAGTGGGAATATGTTGGGGTTTAGTGCCTTATAGTCAATTGTTCTAGGATATAAACCAGTTATAAATGAATTGTTCTTTATATCATTTGTTTTAATAAGATATGGTTTTCTGTAATAACCTTAATTTTTGGCATTTTATAAATATATAGATATAATTTTTAGTTAGTTTGCTTTTTAATAAATAACCCTATTTGTATTAAGTAGGTTTTTTTTTGTTACAATCTAATTACATTTACCAATTATATCCTTAGTCACTTAAACACAATTTTAACCTTGTATCTCAAAACAAAAAGAAACTGCAGCCGCCCTCCTCCGTGTTGTTCCAAATTTTAAAACTTTCATAATATTGCTCCTGCAAAATCTTGATCGGTGGCTTTTGGAATTGAAAAAGTAAGTTGTTGATTCTTTGTATATTTTGATTTTTTATCTAATCAACCCCTGCACCCATACTTTACTATTTTAATCAACTTGTAGTTCGTCCGTTTGCGCACCAAGTTTAGGCTTTTGCTGCAACATTTTCTATTTAAAAAAAATCCATATTTGAGTATTTTGAAAGTGCTTATGCCTTCGTCTTATCCTGGAACATAAATTTTTGTTTTGAATTAAAGTTTAATGGTTCAATTTTGTCCTATCCCATTTTTATTTTGGTGGTTGCTTTAATGGAGTTTTATTATTCAAAACCTTTCTCCATTGTGTGTGTATATATATATATATATATATATATATATATATATATATATATATATATATATATATATATTCTAAATGAGAGATTGAGTAATGATTTTATATTTTTTTTCCTTTATGGAATTGTCTTCCAAATTTTTGATTCCAATGTAGCAGTATTTAAAATTAGTCTTATGGTTTAAAAGAAATTCTTAGTTTATTGATTAGTGAGGGTTTAATTACTTCTTCTCTAATATGTTAATTGTCTCCATTAGTTTAGATATGATTAAACTTAGTTAATTCACTCTCTCTTTTTATTGAACCCGATAGGAAATTCTGATATCCCTTCAGTCGATTGAGAGACGAGCTCTTTGGTTCTTCCTTCGGTTTAAAATTCAAGTGAGTGGTAATTATAGTACATGACACAATTTGATTGAAATATCAGACTTTAAAATGTTTATCAAAAATTAGCATTTGACTGTATTTTTCCTTTCATAAAAGCGTATATTTTGAACCTTATTTTTACTAAATATCCTTAGTATTAGAGTGTATATTCTGGGAACAGGCCTTTATATTGATTTGTTTGATTATCAGTTACATTAAAATTTTTAAGATTTTGATTTGATTTGATTTGTAGCTCCTGATATGAAATTTATCGTCGTCACTACTTTTATTTTTAGAAATCTGATAATCCGTTCAATCAGTTATGATTTTTTGACTTATATATATACATATATGTTTTCAAACTGGTACAAGCGCTCAGTATCTCTGTATCTGTTATCTAGCCTCTCACTGATCTTCATAACATTAGGATTTTGCATCTGTCTTTGAGTCAGGTTGTCAATTGTCAGTTTGTCATCTATTGTGTCAGTATTAGAATTATGCATAAGATCGGTGAAGACAATTATGTGTTATCTGTATCTGTTACTGGTAGCGCTTACCATTTATCTGGCCCTGGTGGTGTGCAGTATCACCACTCTGTTACACTGTATCATGCGTTTTAAAGCTTTTGTCTTATTTTCTGTTTATTCTATTATTTGATATTGAAAGGCTTCAGGATTTTGTTTGACAATTGATTTCTAGTATTTTGAATTGATTATCTTATATTGACCCTTTAGTTTAACTGATTTTGAAATACTGCATTTTGAACTACAATAGATATGATTTAAGGTTTATGATGTAATCTCAACGAATTTGATATTCTGTTAGTTAATTTTGGAAGTTCTATTAGTTCAGAATAAGGCTAGCATAGGTTAAAGTTAATTTAATTTATGCGCCGGTCATGACCTGGGTTGGGTCGTGACAAAGGTGGTATCAGAGCCCTAGGTTTAGGTTCTTGTAGACTTACTGTATATGATTCACATGTTCTGTTCGTATCCCTTATCTTGCATATCTATTTAGGCCTTCATATTTACTCATTTCCAATACCTCATTTGCTAAAGTGCCCAATTCTGCTGCATGGATAGCTAATCATGCCTCCTAAAGGAAGAGTAAGAGGCAAGAATACGGTTAATGTTAGTACTAGGAGTAGGGTGACCGTTGAGAATTCATCCCAACTTGATGGGGGAGCTTCACACCCTATTAGAGGACCAGCTCCAACATCTGAACCAATATTGCAACTAGCTGGAGGGTCATCTCAGCCCACTCGTACAACTTCAACCTCTCAGCCTGCTCAAATATCTAACACTGATTTGGCTGCTGGATTGCAAGGGGTCTTTCAAGCAGTTGAAAGGCTAACAAATGTGGTAGGGGAAAACAGACAACCAAGAACTACAGGATCTGCTATACCTAATGATAGAGCTCAATTCCAGGATCTTAGTGACTTCTAGAGGTTACAACCTCCAAAGTTTTCGGGTGAGGATTCTGTAACAGATCCTATGGATTTTCTGGATGCTATGGACAGATGTTATGAGGTCTTGGGATGCACCAGTGCTAGGATGGTATTGTTAGCAGGGAATCAGTTACAAGGAGTGGCGCGTAGTTGGTATCTTTCCAAGAGAATGAATGGACTTGATAACGCTTTCCTTTGGCCACAGTTTCGTGATTCTTTCTTAGAGAGGTTCCTTCCTCCCAGTGTTAAGGAGGCTAAAGCTTTAGAGTTTGAAGTGCTGAAGCAGGGTGGTATGACTGTGAGTGAATATGAAATGAAATTCACTCGACTTACTCGTTTTGGTGAACATCTTATCCCAACTGAGGAGAGGAAGGCTAGGAGGTTTGAAAGGGGACTTCAGGACAGACTGTTAGACCGAATTGCTCCTTTATGATTATCTAGCTTTGAGGAGGTGGTGGATCGATCTAGACAGATGGAGATGCTTGATGATCAGCATAGGGCTCGTGAACAGAACAAACGTGCTCGATATGACAACCAGAGTGGTCAGTATAGTAGGGGAAGTAACTATTCAGTATCTCGTGGGTCCCATTCCTCACCTGGTCAAGGAGGGCAATACTCCAAGAATAATCAGAGACATGGCCAGAGAGCTCAGTCCACTAGTACTCAGAATAGTCAAAGTTTCTCTAGATCGTCATTCCCTACTTGTCAGCTTTGTGGTAAATTTTATGGTAACTCTCCGTTCCATCGAGCAACCGGGGCTTGTTTTGGTTGTGGCCAGGTGGGACATAGAAGAAAGGATTGCCCAAGCAGTAACACAACACTAGCTGTGAGTCAGGATACAGTTTCTACTCCTTTTATCGGTACTCAACCATCTTCTCAGTATGGTGGTAGAGGCAAGAGTTCAGGAGCTCAAGGCCAGGGTGATCGAGTTCCCAATTCAGCTTCTAATCATGCAACAGCAGGTTGAGGTCAGTCTAGAGCCTTTGCTCTGACACATCAGGATGCTCAGGCATCTAATGCAGTGGTGACAGGTACCATTTCTGTATGTTCATTTGATGCTAGTGTTTTGATTGATCCTGGTTCTACACATTCATTTGTTTCCCCTTGTTTTTCTATGAAATTTGGTGTACCACCCACTATGTTAGATTGTCCTTTATCTGTGGCAACACCTATGGGAGATGTCCTAGACATAAATCTAACTTTTAAGAATTGCTCAGTAAAAGTAGGGGAAAGAGAACTCGTAGTTGATCTTGTATTACTTGAAATGTTAGATTTTGATGTGATTTTGGGAATGGACTGGTTAGCCTCATATCATGCCTCTTTAGACTGTTATAGCAAGTTTGTAACTTTCAAAATTCCTGGGGAGATAGAATTTCAATTTCAAGGAGATTGTAGTATGGCTCCTTATAGTCTTATTTCTGCCATTGCTGCAAGGAAATTGTTGAATAAGAACTGTGAAGGGTTTTTAGCTTATGTTAAGAATACTCAAACAAAGGGTATCGAGTTGGAGAATGTTGATGTGGTGAATGAGTTTGTTGATGTTTTTCCTGAAGATTTGCCAGGTTACCTGAAAGAGTGATCGATTTTTGTGTTGACTTAGCACCCGAAACGAAACCTATATTTATGCCTCCTTACCGAATGGCTCCTGCAGAACTAAAGGAGTTAAAGGAACAACTGCAAGACTTGCTTGACAAGGTTTTCATTCGCCCTAGTGTCTCTCCTTGGGGTGCTCTTGTGTTGTTTGTGAAGAAGAAGGATGGATCAATGAGGTTGTGCATTGATTATCGACAATTGAACAAGGTCACAATACGTAACAAATACCCTCTTCCTCGAATTGATGATTTGTTTGATCAACTCCAGGGTGCAAAGTACTTTTCTAAGATCGATCTGAGGTCCGGTTATCATCAGTTGAGGGTTAAAAATGTTGACATACCTAAGACAGCTTTCAGGACTAGGTATGGTCACTATGAATTTCTGGTAATGCCTTTTGGTCTCACTAATGCTCTTGCAGCTTTTATTGATCTAATGAATAGGGTGTTTAAGTCCTTCCTTTATCATTTTGTGATAGTGTTCATGGATGACATTCTGGTGTATTCTAAAAGTAAAGAAGAACATAAGCAACATTTGAGGCTTGTTCTTCAGACCCTAAGAGAGAACCAGTTGTATTCCAAGTTCTCAAAATGTGAATTCTAGTTGGATAGTGTCACATTTTTAGGGCATGTGGTATCCAAAGATGGGGTGAGTGTTGATGAGAAGAAGGTTGATGTTGTTCTTCATTGGCCAAGGCCTAGTTCAGTGTTGGAGATTCGAAGTTTCTTGGGTTAGCGGGGTACTATCGACGTTTTGTGCAAGACTTTTCTCGAATAGCTTCTCCTTTAACTAAGTTAACCCAAAAGAATGTGAAGTTTCAGTGGTCAGAAGCGTGTGAGAAGAGTTTTGAAGAATTGAAAGTTCGTTTGACTTCAACACTAGTGTTAGCCCTCCCATCTGGATCGGGGGGCTACACAGTGTTTTGTGATGCTTCAAGGGTTGGTCTGGGTTGTGTATTGATGCAACATGGTCATGTGATTGTGTATGCTTCTCGCCAATTAAAGCAGCACGAACAGAATTATCCAACTCATGATTTGGAAATGGCAGCAGTGATCTTTGCCCTAAAGATATGGAGACATTACTTGTATGGGGAGATATGTGAGATTTTCACTGACCATAAAAGTCTCAAATACATCTTTGATCAGCGTGATTTGAATTTGAGGCAGAGAAGATGGGTGGAGTTTCTCAAGGATTATGATTGCATAATTCAGTACCATCCAGGGAAAAGCAAACATTGTAGAAAATGCTTTAAGTAGGAAATCTCTGGGTAGTTTAGCTCATCTTTATGTAGTGAGGAGACCTTTGATTGGTGACATTCATGAATTAATTGATCAAGGAGTAGAATTTGAGACAACACCTAAAGCGTTGGTAGCTCATTTTCGTGTTAGACCTATTCTATTAGATAGAATCAAGGCAGCCCAACAAGAAGATCCTCAATTGTGTAAAGTTAGGGATGATGTTTGTCAGGGTAAGGTTCAAGACTTCGTGATTGGTGACGATGGAGTTCTTCATCATGGGACTAGACTGTGTGTTCCTAATGTTGATGATTTAAAAAGGGAAATTTTGGAGGAAGCACATTGTTTAGCTTATACAGTTCATCCTGGTTCCACTAAGATGTATAGAGATTCAAGGGAGTTATACTGGTGGAGTGGAATAAAGAGAGATGTTGTAGACTTTGTTGCTAAATGCCTTACTTGTCAACAAGTCAAGGCAGAACATCAGAGACTGTCTGGGTTGCTCCAACCATTACCTATTCCTGAGTGGAAGTGGGAGAATATTGCTATGGACTTCGTGGTAAGATTGCCTCGTACTAGGGGAGGATACGATTCAATTTGGGTGATAGTCGATCGTTTAACTAAGTCAGCTCATTTTCTTCCTATAAAGATAACTTATGATTTCTCTAAGCTTGCTCGGTTATACATTGATAAGATTGTTAGACTTCATGGAGTTTCAGTCTCTATTGTGTCGGATCGTGGTGCTCAATTCACTTCTCGATTCTGGAAGAAATTTCAAAAAGCACTAGGTACAAGACTTCAGTTTAGCACAGCATTTCATCCTCAAATAGACGGTCAGTCAGAGAGGACTATTCAAACTTTAGAGGATATGCTTCGAGCTTGTATCTTTGATTTTGGTCAAAATTGGGATCATCATTTACCCTTGGTAGAGTTTGCGTATAACAATAGCTATCAAGCTAGCATTGAGATGACACCTTATGAAGCTTTGTATGGTCGTAAGTGTCGGTCGCCGATTTGTTAGGATGAGGTTGGAGAAAGGAGACTCACTAGACCTGAGTTGATATAGTTGACTTCAGATAAAGTTCGCGTTATTCGTGATAGACTCTTAACAGCTCAGAGTAGGCAAAAGAGTTATGTTGATCCGAGGCGCAAGAATGTAGAATTTCAGATCGGTGATCATGTGTTTCTGAAGGTCTCTCCGATGAAAGGAATCATGCGGTTTGGCAAGAAAGGAAAATTGAGTCCACGTTATGTAGGTCCGTTTGAAATCCTTGAAAGGATTGGTGCAGTTGCATATCGGTTAGCTCTTCCACCTGATTTCTCTAAGGTTCACCCGGTATTCCATATATCGATGCTTATGAAATATATTTTAAATACTTCCCATGTTTTGCAACCTCAAACTATACAAGTTAGAGATGACTTGTCTTATGAAGAGCAACCCGTTGGCATTTTAGACAGTCAAATTTGGAAGCTGCGTTCAAAAGAAATTCCTTTAGTTAAAGTTCTTTGGGAAAACCACTCTGGTAGTGAAGCCACTTGGGAGACTGAATCTGAAATGCGAATCAGATACCCTTATTTATTTGATATTCCAGGTTAGTATCCTTGTTGTTAAATTCGGGGACCGAATTTCTATTAGGGGGGAAGAATGTAATAACCTTAATTTTTGGCATTTTATAAATATATAGATATAATTTTTAGTTAGTTTGTTTTTTAATAAATAACCCTATTTGTATTAAGTAGGTTTTTTTTGTTACAACCTAATTACATTTACCAATTATACCCTTAGTCACTTAAACACAATTTTAACCTTGTATCTCAAAACAAAAAGAAACTGCAGTCGCCCTCCTCCGTGTTATTCCAAATTTTAAAACTTCCATAATATTGCTCCTGCAAAATCTTGATCGGTGGCTTTTGGAATTGAAAAAGTAAGTTGCTGATTCTTTGTATATTTTGATTTTTTTATCTAATCAACCCCTGCACCCATACTTCACTATTTGAATCAACTTGTAGTTCGTTCGTTTGCGCACCAAGTTTAGGCTTTTGCTGCAACATTTTCTATTTAAAAAAAAATCCATATTTGAGTCTTTTGAAAGTGCTTATGCCTTGGTCTTATCCTGGAACATCAATTTTTGTTTTGAATTAAAGTTTAATAGTTCAATTTTGTCCGATCCCATTTTTATTTTGGTGGTTGCTTTAATGGAGTTTTATTATTCAAAACCTTTCTCCATTGTGTATATATATATATATATATATATATATATATATATATATATATATATATATATATATATATATATATTCTAAATGAGAGATTGAGTAATGATTTTATATTTTTTTCCTTTATATTTTTTTCCTTTATGGAATTGTCTTCCAATTTTTTTATATTTTTTTCCTTTATGGAATTGTATTTAAAATTAGTCTTATGGTTTAAAAGAAATTCTTAGTTTATTGATTAGTGAGGGTTTAATTACTTCTTCTCTAATATGTTAATTGTCTCCATTAGTTTAGATATGATTAAGCTTAGTTAATTCACTCTCTCTTTTTATTGAACCCGATAGGAAATTCTGATATCCCTTCAGTCAATTGAGAGACGAGCTCTTTGGTTCTTGCTTCGGTTTAAAATTCAGGTGAGTGGTAATTATAGTACATGATACAATTTGATTGAAATATCAGACTTTAAACTGTTTATCAAAAATTAGCATTTGACTGTATTTTCCCTTTCATAAAAGCGTATATTTTGAACCTTATTTTTACTAAATATCCTTAGTATTGGAGCGTATATTCTGGGAACAGGCCTTTATATTGATTTGTTTGATTATCAGTTACAATGAAATTTTTAAGATTTTGATTTGATTTGATTTGTAGCTCCTGATATGAAATTTATCGTCGTCACTACTTTTATTTTTAGAAATCTGATAATCTGTTCAATCAGTTATGATTTTCTGACTTATATATATATATATATATATACATATATGTTTTCAAACTAGTATAAGCGCTCAGTATCTCTATATCTGTTATCTGGCCTCTCACCGATCTTCATAACATTAGGATTTTGCATCTGTCTTTGAGTCAGGTTGTCAATTGTCAGTTTGTCGTCTGTTGTGTCAGCATTAGAATCATGCATAAGATCGGTGAAGACAATTATCTGTTATATGTATCTGTTACTGGTAGCACTTACCATTTATCTGGCCCTAGTGGTGTGCAGTATCACCACTCTGTTACACTATACCATGCGTTTTAAAGCTTTTGTTTTATTTTCTGATTATTCTATTATTTGATATTTTGAAAGGCTTCCGGATTTTGTTTGACAATTGATTTCTAGTATTTTGAATTGATTATCTTATATTGACCCTTTAGTTTAACTGATTTTGAAATACTGCATTTTGAACTACAATTGATATGATTTAAGAATATCAGCCTGCCTACCTGTTCCTTTTCTGTTATGTGCTATAGCTACTGCTCACTGAGGTTTTCGCTCGTATAGATGAAAATCCTATACCACGTTGAATCTTTCTTTTTCAGATTAAAGTTCATGTTCGTGAAGTAACCATTGGATTGATATTGAAGGAGACTACTTAATAATTTAGCTTTATATTATTTTTCTTTAGACTTTGATTATTGAGATTTGACCTGAATAGTTAGGTTCCTTTAAGGTTTATGATGTAATCTCAATGAATTTGATATTCTGTTAGTTAATTTTGGACTTTCCATTAGTTCAGAATAAGGCTAGCATAGGTTAAAGTTAATTTATTTATGCGCCGGTCATGACCTGGGTTGGGTCGTGACATTTTCAAACTATATAAAGGCAATTACTTTTAAGAACTAAATAAGTCTAAATAAAAAGAAATCCCTAAGTTTATTTAAAGTGATTATAAAGTGTTCATACAAGCATGAAGTGAGACAAAACATTATAATAAACTAATAAACTTAAAACCACCCCAAGTCAAGTAATATGTTTTTAATAGGGATTGACATAATACTGTAGAGACTTGTATGTAACAATGTTTTCTGTTGAGACAGAGAGCTGATCTCACAAGCTTCAGATATGCAGATATCTGGACAGTTACATGGATCCAGTGAAGGAGTTCATTAGGATTGGGGACCCAACTTGAGATAACAGGATGGATGGATTTATCCTTTGTCACATATTCATCACATTGGTATTAATAGGTATAAGTAATCCTCAGACTCAAAGGAATGTTAATTAGTGATTCTGGATTATGGAATGTGATGCTTTGGCTCTGTTCAAACATGATCCATAACAGAGATGACTCTGGGGTGTGTGCGGGCAGGTGTTAGGTATCATAAGAAGTAATTGCAGGATAGTTAACATTGGATTGAGCATTTGTCACTCCCGATAAATGGGAGATACGTCCAAGGATCGCTTGTGGAAGACTTGACTCTAAATTCTAGTAAGGTGATAGCTTAAGACTTGAAATAGAGATTTCAGTTAACCTATCTATTCAGAGTTAACTCGACTTGTACAAGTAAAACGAACGTCTCGCTATATGTGACTTGACATAATCCATAGTCATAAGATTCTGTTCAATGATGTAGTTGATAAAGGATCGAATTATACTGTAACTAATACAGAAAGGTCAACGACGGAATCAACCTGTCTTCTTATAGCTCTGGGGGAATGTTTACAGTTCTGCCTATCACAATCCTCGCACTCATTCCGTTATACAAAGATTAAATGTAATTTTGGAAAATTAGTTTAATGGTTGTATACGGCTAGTAGTAATAAGAACCTAATGGGTCACACATAAGACTTGGAACCAAAAAGAGGAATGAATATTAATTAATTGATGGAAGCCCAACTAAGTCCACTAAGGCCCAAATAATGGAGGGGGGCGAAATTTAGTGTCATTAGACACATGTGGGAATTAATTTAATTTTGACAATTTTAATTAGATTATAATTGTAGATTAAATTAATGATAGGATAATTTAGTTAGAAGATTTATTGTGATTAAATAACTTCTAATTATTATCCTATTAAATCAGTTAATATTATCTTTATATATATATTTGGATACAAATATAGATAATAACAAATAAGAGTTTTATTCCGGATACAACTCTTAATTAGTAACCTAATTCTATCTAATTAGGGTTTAGATATAAGAGGTTATAAATACTCCCTCCTACTACATATTTCGACCAACCTAGTCCATCCCAATGAGAGATAAATTTCGACCGCTGCCGTAGAGGACGATATTTCCACCGATTTCTTCCATTCAATTGATTTTATCTCTTTCTCATTATCCTTGATCTTGTGTTGATTTGTTAGAGATAATCTATTTTGATTGTTATTCCTGGTTGAGATTCTAACTTGTTTGACCTTGTGTTTTTGTTTGTGCTCGTGAACTCGGAACTAGAGTTGAGGGCAATTCGCTAGCAACAGTAGATAGTTCATCTAAAAGGTATTTCCTTCCATCATTCCTTGTATGAAATAACGATTAACGGATCTTGGTTTATGGAAATAGGTTAAAAATTTTATATTTCCTCTGCCAAACGTTTGCCTATTTTCCTTCAGATATCGTGTTATTAAATTTTGGATTGAGCTTGATACTATGTCTTGCAAGATTAAACGATAGCAGTACCGTTATAAAAAGTACTTATATTATGAAGTCTCAAGGTTATGTGTCTTGCAAGAGTAGACGATAACGCATACCTATTTTGATGTTAAACACCATAAGACCATTAGACATATTTCACTTAGGTTTAGCTATGACCCTTAAAATAAATATAATAACTTTAGGGTATTATGTGTAATAAAGAGTTTGGTTTGGAATGTCACCTATTTAATTTTAATGATTTCATGATATATAATATATATGAACTGTATGTGTATCTATAAATTTTCCTAATTATGCTTATTGAGTAGGTAGCTCACCCTTTGCCATGTTGAAATTTTCAGGCTAGGTTCAGAGGTTCTCCTATTTGCTAGATTTTTAGGTTTACCTTACATTCATGCTGGCCAGCATAATCATCTCATTCCCATTAGCAATTTCATACACATTCATTATGATTTATTATATTATTGGTTAGGATTAATTGCCTAAATTTAATTAAATATTATTGACGGATTAAAATATTTGATTAATTATTTAGCCATTTGGTTATGAGATTTTGATAGATGGAAATAAATGAGGAGACTTTATGTAGTTATGTTGGCGTTTATGCTTAATTATGATAATTGTTTGGTTTCATGTGTGTTTTCTAGGGGTGTTCAAATATGGATGAGTTATTATAACCCATCCATTCTCCACCCATCCAACTCATGGAATATGCATAGATGGGTTATAGATGGGTTCCATGGGTTGGATGGGTTACAAAAAAAATTATATGACTTACATGGATTGGGTTATAATAACCCAGCTAATTAACCCACCAACCCAACTTAAAGAAAAAATAAGAAAAAGCGTGAAAATAAGAAAACGTCAAAAATGGAAAATACATGAAAACCTAAAAAATGGAAAACATGTGACAAACCGAAAAAGGTGAAAATGGAAAAAACGTGAAACAAATGAAAAAAACGTGAAAACGAAAACAGAACATACCAAATGGAAAAGACTAATGTGGAAAATGTAAAACAAAAAAGGATAATTTAAGTTTTTTATGTTTTTTTATAATTCAGTTGGATTAATAATATATTGAAAGTTTGGTTAGATTTAAAATCCAACCAAATCGAATCCAAAATATAATATATTTTAAGAAAAAAGCTTTAATTATATTTTATAAACTTATAACTAGAATAGTGATGACTGGTGGTAAATTCTCGATCGGCGATCTTCCCTGTGGGGGGCGCCGTTGGGATCGGCATGGGGAAGCTCTGATGCTAAAGTCAGTATAGTGTAGAAGAATAAACTGTAAGCACGAAGTAGGGTTAAGGAGAGCATGAATGTGTACCTCAATAGCTTGGAATACAAGCTATTTATAGTCATATAGTTGTAACTCTTGGTAACTAGAAAGTCTCTATTAATGCCTCATTAATGGCGGTTACTAATCTTATTCAAGTATGACCGTTAGCTCATTAATGGTTTAATAGTTGCCTTTATTGGGAATCGGCTCAGCCGTTCGGGGGGCGTATCGAGGCGAGATGGCGGGTCTTCCGAGTGTTTGACTATTGATGGCGTATGGTGGAATCCATGTGATCCGCCATCCAGTTGGCTTTCTTGATACGCCATAACTTTCATGATCATCTTTATACGCGGTCGTTTGGTTAATTACTCTTTTGGTCCCGTAAATAATATCCGGATGTTATCACAAGCCCCCCCTAAAGTGCCGCTAAAGTCCTTTAGGGCTTTTGATCTTCTTGGTGTGCCGTCAATAGGCGTCGCATTGATGGCTGCTCTGTCCCAGGCCATTCACCGAGTGACAAGTGTCGGGGACACACCGCTCGAGGTAAGTGGCGCCTTTCTTCTAAAACTCCCTCTTTCTCTCTCTTCCGTTTTACTTTCCCATTTGCTAAAGCTTTCGATTCTCACCTAAATTTCTCCGGAGCTCTCCATGTGTCAAGAACTTCGAGTATCTAAAGCTTCCTCCTTTTAACTTCAAATTTTCATGTAAGTTGGTCTTCGCATTTCTTTTGTTTATCTGTCGTCTTGTTTTTATGAGTTCCTCTTCCAGTTCTACTACTGAGCTCTTTAACTTGACCACTTTCACTGATTATTCACTTAGTTTAGAGTATTCTGAGAGCACGAACTCTTCTGAGAGTACCCCGAGTTGCGATTTGTCTGAATTGCATAGTGTTGTGAGAGAGCGTAGGAACCGTTGTTTTGGGTTTACGGAAACCAGAATTCTTTCGCCACTGCAGCCCCTGTTGCTCCGGTGGTAAATTCTAGAACTGTTTCAGGGATGGAGGCTTCTTCTTCGACCCCAACCAGGAAAAAGGGGCCTCATGCGGAGATCACTTCATCCCGTATGAGTCCCACGGATCTTGCCTATTTGGCGGATTGCTATCCGTGGATGAAGAACTATGAGATCATATTGGCGGATGCCCACCAACGTCTCGCCTGTCCCCCTAGGGGATTCCTTTCTGTGTATAGGAGCCACGTTGAAAGGGGTTTCCGTCTTCCTCTTCCCAAAGTAATGGGAGATATCCTTGACTTTTTTGGGATCACTGTCAGCCAGCTGCATCCGAACGGCTGGTTTGACATGGCGCTAGATACTTTCTTAGCCTCTAATCTCGGGGTAACCCTTGCTCCTCGGGTCTTCTGATCCCTCCATAAGCCTTCTAAGTGACAATGCGAATCTTTCATAACTTTTGTCAAGTTTAGAGGCTATTCACCTTTCTGTGATAAGATGTCCAACGTTCATCTCTGGGATGAAAAGTTTTTCTTCGTCAAGCTAAAAGAGGGCGAATCTTTGGGATTCCCAGAAAATTGGAACCACAAACCTCAACATATGGCAGGAGATTTGATTCAATTGACTCCTCTTGAAGCAAATGTGGCGAATCTCATGAGGAGTGTCAATACAGACTTCTGGACGTACGCTGATGCCCTAGAGTTTATGATGAGCGGGGTCCCATTGGTCCGCTGAGTGGGGACTCAGATCACCCATATGAATTTTACCCAACTTGACGAAGGTACCTCTATTCTTCCTTTTGGTTATTTTGTTGTCCCCTTGTCAGGGAGTTGTCTGAAGCCAGTCGCGCCCTTGTAGAGAGGCGAAAGAAGATGAAGGAACATGAGGCGAAGAAGGATGCGCCAGTGGCGAATCTTAGTAAAAAGGATGGGAAACGCCTTCTGGATGGTGCCCCACTTCCTGTCGGAAAGAGGACAAGGGTGGCTCCCGCAGGTGGAGCAAAGCTGCTAGCAGATGCCTCAAGGGCGTCAAAGCCCAAGATCGATTGGTTGGGTTTCAATCAAGAACATGTATAGCTCTTCCTCCTTACTCTGTTTTTTTGCTTCAGGCCCTAATTCCCTATTTTTCCATCTAGGTGACCAAACCTGATTTGGGGAAATACTGGTTCGATAAGTATGGGGAAAAAGGGGCCCTTGAGAGCGAATCAGTCATAAATGACTTAGATGAGGCAATCAGCCAACTGGGAAAAGTGAAGGAGAGCCGAACTAAGCATTCTGGATCCGCCCATGCTAAGATGGGAAAAAAGGATCTCCTTACGGTAAGTTTCCCTTTATTTCACATTTTTGGATGAAAGAGTGATCCTGGTTTTGGTGATTTTGTTTTCTAAGTGTCCATTTTTCTTAATCAGGCGTACGCCCATATGTGTGCGATGGAGGCGGATCTACTCCAAGGTGTAGCCGACAAAGCCACTATCAAAAAGATGGAGAATGACATGGTCGTGATCAGTGCCAATGCAACTGCCGCCATAGCTCTTAATGAGAGCAAGGACGCCAAAATCCAAGAGCTAGAGAAGAAGATAGCTGATGATGCCAAAGATCACCGGGCCGCATTGTCAAATGGGGAGATTTTGGCGGGTAGCCGTGCTTATTATTATGGCGAGCGGATCATGGCTTATGTTAGGCTTGCTTATCTAGAGATAGACTTCGTTGATCCCGAATACATCGTTCCCGAGGCTGAGGATGCTATCAAATATGACAGAATGGTGAACTTTTGTGACTTTATCCACGATCAAGTCCGGAAGGAGCTGAGGGGCTCAAATGAAGAAGATAAGAAACCTGTTTTCAACCTCGAGGCGGATGACCTTAGTGAAGCATCCAAAGAGGTAGTTGACAAGGTTGATGTTGTGGAGATTGATGGCGAAGTTCCTCAGGCGGGGATTATTACCGTGGAGAATGAGGCTCCTCCAAAGGATGCACCTTTAGAGGAAGGTGCAACCGAGGATGCCAAACTTAGCTTATTTTGAATGTAACCAAGTACAATATTTTGTTTTTAATGAATCCTTTTTTCCTGAATTTTACTTTATGCTTTATATCTTTTAGCAAGTAATTTTCTGGATTTAGGACTTGTTTTGATTGTTTAGGGTAGGTGGCCAGCCATACCCCGAAGTGTGGGCCTTTTTTGAAGGCTAGAAGCTTTTATTCCCTTTGAGGAAGTTAAGCTGCCCTAGGCGATCGATTTTTTCCTATCTTTGAGGTAAATCGATCCGCCGGCGGGTCTTTTGATTCTCTTTTGAGGAGAAGATTGAGGGTGTAAAGATCTCATGTTTGAGATATTTTTAACCCGCCTTTGACGGTGATCAATCATTTTCCTATCTTTGAGGTAGATTGATCCGCCATTGGGATTGTTGTTCTCCTATCTTTGAGGAGAGGGTAGATATGCCATGAAGGCATTGTTCTACCATGTGAATGCTTTTGTTGCCTCCCCTTTTGAATCTGGAATATTTATATTTCTGCCAAAAATACTTAAGAAAGAAATTGCAAAAAATTTCATTTTATTGAATGGCGATTCGCCTTATTACAGCAACTTGGTCTTTTATGTGAGCCTCGTTAAAACCTTTAATAAGAAAAACCACATGGGATAAAACCTTACTAAAGGAAAAAGAGTACTCAAGACCTTTGATTACATTTCTGGTGAAGTATTTGCGGAGGTTCTGGATATTCCACGTCCGTGGTAGTGTGTTTCCCTCCATGTCCTGAATCTTGAAAGTGGCGGGTCCAATCTTGGCAACTATTTTTTATGGGCCCGTCCATATGACTCCCAGTTTTCCTTTGCCTTCCATGGATTGAATTTTGTCAGCTTTCCGGAGCACCAAATCTCATTGATTCAGATCTACGAGCTTGGCGTTTCTATCGTGATAGGCTGCAATCCTTTGCTTATAA
Source organism: Euphorbia lathyris (assembly GCF_963576675.1). Lineage (NCBI taxonomy): Eukaryota > Viridiplantae > Streptophyta > Magnoliopsida > Malpighiales > Euphorbiaceae > Euphorbia > Euphorbia lathyris. The sequence continues at coordinate 48,509,077 of NC_088918.1, forward strand.
GTGGCGATTCGGACATACGCCTTCTCCCTTTTTGCCTCCAGTTGATCAAGACTTTCCCTTAACCTTTTATCGTTCTGGTCTTCACAATAGAATATGACTCTGTCACTTGGGATCTAAACTTCTATGGGAATAACAGCTTCTACTCCATAGGTGAGGACAAATGGTGTTTCACCTGTTGCAGTTCGAGGAGTGGTTTTGTATGCCCACATGACATTCATCAACTGATCCGCCCATTTCTTGTTATGCTCACCCAATCTCTTCTTTATGCCTTTCATGATCGTTCGGTTGGTGACTTCGGTCATTCCATTTGATTGCGGGTAGTATACTGAGGCGAATCTATTTTGGATGCCTTGATTCTGGCAAAATGACCTGAACTCCTCGCAATTGAACTGCGTCCCATTATCCGTGATAATTGTGTAGGGGACTCCGAATCTCCCCACAATATTGTCTCTCACGAAGTCTACCATTCGTTCTGCACTTATTGTGGAAACAGCTTCGGCCTCTACCCATTTTGTAAAGTGATCAACATCTACTACCACATATTTCCTCTGTCTCTTTGTGGAAGGAAAAGGACCGACGATGTTGATACCCCATGTGGCGAAAGGTCATCCTTCAATGATGGGCTTTTGTAGATGCTTGGCCGTATGGGATTCATTTGCATGAACCTGGCAGTTGTGACGAGACTCCACCAACTTCTAGGCATCAAGTTCCACAGTAGGGCAATAGAATCCAGAAAACCTGGACTTCTTAAGAATGGTGGTGGATGTTTCATAGGCTCCACATGCATCCTCATGTAATTCCCTGATAATCTCCTATCCCTCTTCTGTTGTAACATACTTCAACCAAGGCTGGCTAAAAGATTTTCAGTACAGGTGATTGTTTATCATGGAGAAATATGCTGCTTTTCTCACCGTCTGTCTAGCTTCTTCTTTGTCTTGAGGCAAAGATCCATCTGTAAGATACTGCTGGATCGGCGATCTCCAGTTGCTTACGATGGATGTAAGAAGAGCTATGACTTCTGGGGCGAATGCTGGTCTGGTTTTCACTTCGAATGGGCACTATAGATCCACCCATTGATCCTTGGTAAAAGCCAACTTAGCCAGGTGGTCTGCTTCTGTATTTGACCCTCGAAGTACATGGATCAATTCCCATTTTGTTTCTTTGCTTTCCAAGTGGGTCAATAGCCTTTTGGCCTCCTCCACGTATCTGACCAGGGTTTCATCTTTCACATCAAAGTTTTTGATTACCTGGTTAACCATCAGTTTGGAGTCACTATAGATCACAACCTGTTCTGGTGTAATCTCCCTTAACAGGCATAGTCCGAGTATCAAGGCCTCATATTCTGCAGCGTTGTTTGTTATGGGGAACTCTAGCTTCGCAGCATAATGTAACTTGATGTAGTGAGGTCCCTTGATTACTACACCTATCCCAACGCCTTCTGCTGATGAAGCCCCATCGGTGTACATCGTCCATTCCTCCAACTTTGGCTTAGGGGGATTAATACCTTCTTCGGTGAATTCGTTCACAAAGTCTGCCAAGCCTTGGCTTTTCAAGGCGGATCTACCTTCATAGCGGATGTCGAATTCACCCAGGTGGATGGCCCATTCCATTAGCCTCCCTGAAGTTTCTGGCTTCTATAGTACCTTCCTCATAGGTATGTTGGTACGGACGATGACTGTGTGAGCCTGAAAATAGGGTCTAAGGCGAATCGAGGTGGTGACCACGGGTAGCGCCATCTTATCCAATCTGGAATACTGAGTTTCTGCATCCTTCAGGACTTTGCTCACATAGTAAATTGGATATTGTTGGCCATCTTCTTCTCTGATCATGACAGTGCAAACCGCTTTATCAGTGACAGAAACATACATGTATAGATTCTCACTTTCAAGGGACCGACTCATTAAAGGAGGTTCTGTGAGGAAACGCTTGATTCCTTCGAAGGCTAGCTTGCAATCTTCGTTCTATTCAAATGCTTTCTGCTTCTTAATCACCTCATAGAATGGCTGACATCTTCGAGCAGAGCATGAGATGAATCTGCCAAGTGCTATGATCTGCCCGTTGAGGCGTTGCACCTCTCTAACATTTTGCGGTGCTTTCATATTCAATACAACCTTGATCTTGTCTGGATTAGGGCCCACTCACTTCTGACTGATCATATATCCCAAGAGCTTTCCATAAGTTGCCCCGAAAGTACACTTCTCTGGGTTCAGCTTGATATTGTGATGGCGAAGGACTCCCAAGACTTCTTTTATGTCCTTATCATGCTTTTCCATTGTGGTGCTTTTGATGATCATATCATTCACATACACCGAGAAGTTATTGCCCTTCCTTCCTTCGAATATCTTGTTCATCATCCGCTGGTAGGTTGCTCCAGCATTCTTGAGCCCAAAAGTCATAACCTTAAAGCAATAGGTTGCCTGGTGGGTTACAAAGGAAGTTTTGATCATGTCAGATGGCTCCATGGGGATCTGATGATAGCTCGATTTCACATCTGTAAAGGAATATATGACATGTCCTGCAGTTGCGTCAACTAAGATGTCAATGCAAGGCAAGGGGTAGTTGTCCTTAGGACACGCCTTATTAAGGTTTGTGAAGTCAATACACATGAGATACAATCTGCCTGCCTTCTTAACCAGGACCACGTTCGCCAACCATTGCGTATAAATAACTTCCTCAATGGCGTCTGCTTTTTCTAGCTTAGATATCTCCTCCTCGATCACTTTCTGTCTCTCTGGACCATGGTTCCTTCTTTTCTGAGCTACAGGAACCGCATCTTCGGCAATATTAAGTTTATGAGTGATCACGTCCGGGCTGACCCTTGTGAGGATCTCGTCCTTCCATGCAAACACGTCTTTTGACTCAATGAGGACCTTCGTGACATCATCTTTGATTTCAGCTCTCAATCCTTTGGCGATCCGTACTTGCTTTCCATCCGCAATGAGGAACATTTCTGTATCTCTAAGGGCGGCTGTAACAAGCTCATCTTCTTCCTCGTCCTTAGATTGTGGGCGAATTGATAAGGATGCAGAGTATGTCTCTTGAGCCACTTTTTGATTCCCACTGATCATTACTCCTCCCTTAGCCGTATGGATGTACATCGCCAAGTGGCGTATCGATATTAGAGCGGCCACTTCTGAGATAAAAGGGGCGCCCCTAGATGATGTTGTACGCCAATTGTCCATCCATAATGGAGAACTCGAGATCTCCAATCCATGCTTGATCCTCATCCGCCAATTCACATTCCAAAGTCACTTGTCCCTTCGTTTGGATCGTATGGCCTGTTACTCCCAAGATGTCCACGATGGTGGTCTCTATTTGGATCGGATCAACTTTAAGTTTGGCGAAAGATCCTCTGGTAATGACGTTGCATGAGCTGCATGTGTCTATCATTACTCGCTTCATCTCCCATCCTTCTACCATCATGGTGACAACGAGAGCATCTGCATGTGGAGGAATCGCATGAGCAACGTCTGCGAACGGGCGATTAAGTGACGCTCTATCGAGGGCGGTAGTTCTGGATTTTTTGACTGAGGGTTGATATCCTGGTCCGCCAGCGATGACGTTAATAACACCTTTAGCCTTCTTTTTTGGATCATCTCTTGGCTTATCGCCATCTCCCTTCTTGTCACTCTGGACGAACCTATCCAACTTTCCTTTCTCAATAAGCCTCTCAATCTCTTTGGCCAGTTCCCAGCATGCGTCTGTTTCATGGCCGTTTCTCCTGTGATATCTGCAATAATTTTTAGTGTTTCTCCCCGTATTGGTGTATTCCCCCCTTTTGGTCCAGGGTATGAAATGCTCCGCTTGTGTTGGCTATTTTCTAGCCACATCAGCACTTCATTTTTAGAGGCGTTCAATGGTGTGAACGATGGTGTATACGCCGATTTGTTCCTGGAACCCCTCCGTCTACTTCTGGAGGATGAATCGGGGAGTTTTTCTTTCTCCTTATCTCACCTTCGGGATTCGCCTTTCCCATTTTTGGGAGGAGAGGCCGATTCTCTTCGGATATCATCGACTTCCATGAAATCCTTGCATCTTTCCATCAATTCTGCAGTGGTCCTAGGCTTGTGCCTAATTAGATCCTCTTGCAAGCTTTTGCAAGTCGTATTCTTTATCACTGCCTCAACAGCCGTGGAAACATCCACATCCACCACTCTGATGCATTTCTTGTTAAACTTATTGATATAATCCCTGAGGGACTCGTCCTCTTTTTGCTTTAACTCAAAGAGCTTCCGTGATGAAACAACTGGCGGAATACTCCCTGCGAACTTTGCACAAAACTCGCTACTCAGCTGATTCCAACTATCAATTGACCCTGGACAGAGAGATTGGAACCAATTATACACCGGTCCCTTCAATGTGGTTATGAACATTCGATACAAGACTACTTCACTAGCACCGTTAATCGCAAGCAACATACGGTACTTCCTTGTATGGGCCTCGGGATTATCCTCCCCTAAATAGCTGGGTATGTTTGGGATTTTGAATTGCCTATCAGTTTCCACATCTTCGATCCGCCTTGTGAAGGGTGATTCTCTATTAGCAAAAGGATTGTGTCTTGTGTTCTCTTCATTCTACCTACGCATTCCCGCCCGGATCTGCTCAGCTATGAAGTTGTGATCCATCCTCGGGCATCTCCTACTATGGGATCTACTCCGTTGAGAGGAGGAGGAGTTGGATTATGATGAGGGATCTGATGGTGACCGTCCACCACCTCTGCCTCATCCTCTTGGTAGAGGACGTCTGCCTCCTCCTTGCTCTGGTGGTGGCTGCGGTATTTCCTAGCGAGGTGATCTAGCTCGGTGTCCTCCGCCTCCTTGCTCTAGGGGTGGTGGCGGCCTCCCCTGTCGGGGTGATCTAGCTCGGTGTTTATGGGAACGAGATCTAGACCGTCTTTGCCCACGAGATCTGGTCCGCCTTTTATACCTGCGATCAATATGTCCGCCCTACGGGTGACCAAGATCCGCGACCTCATTGATTTGCCCTTGACCAGCCTGCATTCCAGTTTGCACCGGAGGGATTCGAGGTCCGCCAATAGTGATTCCTGAATTCGCTGTATTCCTTAGAGGAGCCTGATTATTCCTCAGACTTCCTTCTGGAACGTCCTCAAATAGTCTTCTATTTGTTGGTAGAGCACTTGCTAGCTCTGGGTTGGTGACCACCGAATTCGTAGGTTGTGAGAGCAAGAATGCTGAGCCGTGATGAGCCCCCGGTCTGAGACAGGCGGCTTGCCATGCTGATGTACTCGGCCTAGGCGGGTGACGGTTCAGAGGGGGACAATCCCTGTTGTGGGTCCACCCACAACGGGATTCTCTAAGTAGGCCCTCAATCGATCCGTCATAACTGTTCCATAGATGTTTCCCACTGCTCCTGCACAAATTCCATGAAAGAATCAGGCGACATTTCTCTTTCATCATGAATAATTGGTGCATCAGGATCTATATGACCGACATTTGTCTGGGGATTATTGACTGAAATTGGTATTGATGGTGTTGTTGTTCCATTTGAGGGATTAGACCCTCCACTTGCCATTTCGTGATTGTGAACTAAGTCCTTTTTGGATTAGAACTTCCACATTCACCGCACCAATTGATGACTGGTGGTGAATTCTCGATCGGCGATCTTCCCTGTGGGGGGCGCCGTTGGGATCGACGGGGGGAAGCTCCGATGCTAAAGTCAGTATAGTGTAGAAGAATAAACTGTAAGCACGAAGTAGGGTTAAGGAGAGCGTGAATGTGTACCTCAATAGCTTGGAATACAAGCTATTTATAGTCATATAGTTGTAACTCTTGGTAACTAGAAAGTCTCAATTAATGCCTCATTAATGGCGGTTATTCAAGTATGACCGTTAGCTCATTAATGGTTTATTAGTTACCTTTATTGGGAATCGACTCAGCCGTTCGGGGGGCATATCGAGGCGAGATGGTGGGTCTCCCGAGTGTTTGACTATTGACGGCGTATGGTGGAATCCATGTGATCCGCCATCCAGTTGGCTTTCTTGATACGCCATAGCTTTCACGGTCATCTTTATACGCCGTCGTTTGGTTAATTACTTTTTTGGTCCCGTAAATAATATCCAGATGTTATCAAATAGTTATTTTAATTGTATTACCCCAATACAGAAAATACAATACAATCTAGCAATTTATATAATAGAATCTAGTAATTTATATGACTTCAATATATTACGTTTCCAATTACGGTTCCAATTCTCTCACAATTAACTAGAGATGTGCTAGTTGTCCCAGTCTCTACCGTGGCTTCAGAGTCTGCTTTTAGCACATTAGGTCGAATATTTGACCCTTTTCGAAGCTCTATTTTTCCAACAGTTTTCGAACCTTTTATATGCGGTCAAAATTGGCTACGAAAAGAACCGATTCCCATTGACATTCGTTGTGCCATGGATGAAGTAGAAAAATATGAAGAACTCGAGATAGGTAATAATTTATCCCATATTTTTTATTTTTTATTTTTCATCATTTTTTTTGTTCGTTATTAATTAATTTTGATTTTAATTACTTTTCAGAGTTCGAAAAGGCAAGATCACCCGTGGTCGTAGAACAAGATTCGTCAATGGTTGATTGATTTGACTTTTAATTTTTTTTTATATTTTTCATTGGTCTGTATTTTGATATTCATATACTGATTTATTATCCTTTAACCATGATTTTAAGATTTACTTATTATTATTATTATAAAAAATAAATCAGCAGCTTTAAAAATAAATAAAAAAATCAGCTCAATAAAAAAACATGGAGTTGAATTGTTATGTACAATTCATGATAAATATACAATAATCCATCCAACCCACTATAACCCAACCCATCTAACCCACTTAAAAAAATTCATACAACCTATCATAACCCACTATAACCCAACCCATCTTAACAAAAAAAAAATTCCTTATATGGGTTGGGTTAAAATTATACTATAACCCTGTTAAGCGATTTCCGCAAGTGCATGGCTTCGCTTGTAGTAATAAAAAGATATCGATCCCACAGGGAACATTTTTTCACAAAAACTTATTTTGATAAAGTTTAAATACGTCTTTAGGTTTATTTTATAGATAATCGTTAATTGAATTGGATTGAGATTGAATTAAGTTAATAAGAATCAGATTAGAATTATATGTCAGAAATTTAGAAATCAATTATGTCTTGAGATTTAGATTACAAGATAGAAATATTTAGCGTTTAAAGTAAGAGAAGTGTTGAACTCGTTTGCATTAATCAAAGATATCAACTTTAAACTTTGTACAAATTATAAGTGTGTAATAATATGTAAATTCCTTCAATTAAAAGGCTTTGAACCGTAGAAATCCCCCTGATGTTGAGTAGATTTCTACCTTAATCAAATTGATACTTATTTCCGATAAGCCGACCCAACGATCATATCATCCATAAATAAGAACTTGCTCAAGTGTTCAACAAAGTTTCCTTAATTCTGAACTTCTGCATAAATTCAGAACTTCTGCATAAATTCTGCACTCTAATCTTAATTAATCTAACTCAATGTTTTCTAACTTTGAACTCTGAAATCAACTCTTTATTTATAGATGTTGAAGAGTCGTGTTTAAGGGTCATGTCCATTGTGAAGAGACGTTTCTATCCACCCGAACAGACGTGTTTCTCTGAATTAAAACATGTGAAATCAGTGCTGAAAAAGCTGCTGATCCTACCGAGATTCTGGAATCTCTGCCGAGATGAGGGAAGCAGTTTAATTCTTCAGAACGAAAAGGAGAAGTGCAAGAAATTGGCGTGTCGCGGTCGAGATTAGGGAATCTCGGTCGCGACACGGGTTGAATTTCCCGGATCAGACTTCGTTCCCGTCCTTCATATCGGTGCGTTGAATTTCCTCATCTTTTTGGCTCGTAACTTGGGGTTTTTCCTTCGTTTTTGATCCGTTTTCGCTCCTATTTGGATTTTACCAAATATTTAGGTACCTTGCATGAAAGAAACATATTCGGATGTAAAAGTACTCTAAATAGATATAAATAGCACGATTTCATAGCAAAACTGATGTAAATATTAATGATTATTACTTATTAGCATTTTTTATTCAGACATACAGATTCATTTCTGAACTTATAAATTCAAACATACATTATTCATAAAACAGATTCAATCATGAAATGATATTGAATTTTATTGAATGAAAATCAAACATATGTACATAATAAGAAAGAAGAACATATATACAATTGAAATTGAAACAAACCTATTTACATAAATATATATAAACTAAAACAAACAAAACAAAGCAAACATATTAAATGGTATCCTGGTTAATTGGAATACTTGCATTGCCCTATATCGACCAATCTTCGCTTGCACGAAGATCTGTCTTTCTTCTGGAGAAAGAAATCTTGGGCCGACTCTAAACACACACTTGACAAGTCCCTCACTTTCGAGGAATTCATAATCAAGGACGGGGAATGGTTCTGTATCAGTCTAGGGAACCGAAATTGATCCTTTAGTTCCGAGGATGATGCCACAAATGATGTTCCCGAATCCTATCTTCTTTTCCTTCGAACGTGATGCGGAAACTAATCTCTCCATTAATATCTTCGAGGAATTAACATGGTTGCCTTGGAAGATATCTCCTAACACATACAAGTTCGTGTCTTGAACAACACTGCTTCTAGTACGTCCAAACAAACTAAGGCAGAGGAACTTGTGTAAGTATAGCATGGAATTAGAGTTGATGGACTTGTTGTAGGCGAGTTTCGGATTGAATCGCCAAAAGCCAGTTAACATTCTCCAAATATCCCGAGATGTCATATCTCTGCCAGGATGGTATTGTGCAGTATCCCTGGGTGGGAAACCAAACCAGGCATGAAGTTCTGGGTATCCAAATGTGTAAGCCTCGCCATCTCTACGAAAACTAAGATGAACACGTCGCTTATTCACAAAGCGAACAATACAGAGGAACTCTAAAACCTAGTCTCTAATGACTGGAAACCGCATGAAGTCGAATTTAGACCATCCTAAATTCCTTAAGTAACGATCCATGTCTTCGCTTATTCCGAGTTCATCATTTAAGAACTCGTCCGTATACATCATTCCGACGAATATTGCGTATCGGAATCGATAATATCGTCTTCCTTCATCATAGTTATAAATAGGGAATGGTGCTCCATAGCATTCTGACATATCAGTACGCTTGTTGCGTGCAGCAACATTTTTCTTGGAAGATTTAAGAGAGGTAGTCATGTTTGAAAGATAAGTTCTGTAACTTTCTTAAAGATTTGAGAAGAAATCAGAATTCTGATAGAGATGAAGATGTAAGTAAAATGATTCTGATTCTTTCTAAAATATATATAGTGGAACAGAATGAGATAATGTGTCTGTTAGGAATGAAATGGTGTCAATTCGTCCCTGTTGGGCAAAAAACTGACAAAATTTTTGAATTTTCAGCAAATGATTGAAGAGAAATGGAGAAAGAAAGGTGACAGGTCGAAATATCGACCGTGTCGTGACCGAGATTTCAGAATCTCAGTCGCGACACGCTTTACCCTTCACGGGTAAAGTGATGTCGAAACCTCCTTCACTCGTCTCGGTAGAGATTTTAAAATCTTGGTACGAACAGAAACTTTCTAGCTATTCCTGAAAAACCTAAACTTGAAATCTCTACTGAGATTTCTGAATCTCAACTGAGATTCCTGAAACTTCACTAAACACATAAAAATTTTCTGTAAATCAATTAAAAACATGACTAAAATGAATTTTTATTGAATAAAACTTAGTTGTACACAAATTTAAAAACTAAAAATCATATAAAAATAAAATCATAAAAATAAACAAATGTAAATTAAATTAAAAACAAGTAAAAATAAAAATAAAACAACAAACAAACAAGATTAAAGATAAACAATAAAAGATATGAAAACTAAGTAATTAATTTTCATAGAATACGCCCACGAATTCAATTTCTTGAATTGGAGCGCCTTCATAATAAATTTTGCATCGATTACCGTTAACTTTGAATCGATCTCCATTTGTTTTTTCTAGTTCTAAGGATCCATAATCGAAAGTTTTAATGACTACAAACGGTCCAGACCATCTAGACCTAAGCTTACCTGGAAATAACCTTAGTCGAGAATTAAGCAGTAATACTTTATCCCCAACATTAAAGCTTTTAACTTTAATTTTGGCATCATGCCATTTTTTCACTTTTTCCTTATATATCCTTGCATTTTCGTAGGATAAATGGCGTAATTCATCCAACTCGTTTAAGTTGAACAAACGCTTCTTTCCTGCTTTTTGTAAATCATAATTAAGTGTTCTAATAGCCCAATATGCTTTATGTTCTAATTCTACTGGTAAATGACAAGCTTTTCCATATACGAGTCGGTAAGGTGTCATTCCTATAGGTGTTTTAAATGCAGTACGGTATGCCCATAACGCATTGTTAAGTTTGTGTGCCCAATCTCTTCTTGAAGACGAAACTGTTTTCTCTAATATCCAATTAAGTTCCTTATTCGATATCTCCGCTTGACCATTCGATTGAGGATGGTATGTCGTAGATACGCGGTGGTGTACTCCGTATTTTTTCATAAGCGATTCAAAACTTCAGTTTATGAAATGGGTACCTCCATCACTAATCATAACTCTAGGGACTCCAAATCTATAAAATATTGCATCGAGAAACTTAATAACGACCTTAGAATCATTTGTCGGGGTTGCAATTGCTTCAACCCACTTTGAAACATAGTCAACGGCTACTAATATATATGTTTTACCAAAAGAAGGGGGAAAAGGACCCATGAAATCGATTCCCCACACGTCGAAGACTTCAACTTCCAACATGTTCGTGAGAGGCATCTCATCTTTCCTTCCTAAATTCCCGGTTCTTTGACATTTGTCACACCGAATAACAAATGAACGAACGTCTTTAAACAATGTAGGCCAAAAGAATCCGCATTCTAATATCTGAGCTACTGTTTTACTTATGCCGTTATGCCCTCCATAAGAGCTTGAATGGCATTCTGACATTATAGACTCATATTCATTTTCACTAACGCATCTTCTAATTATACCATCACCACATATTCTGAATAAGAAAGGATCTTCCCAAAAATACATTTTAATATCGGAAAAGAATTTCTTCCTTTGTTGGAAGTTCAATCCTTCTGGAACAATATGAGCTGCGAGATAATTAGCCATATCCGCATACCATGGTGATGTGACACTATTTACTTGTTTGAGATATTCATCGGGGAAATCATCTCGTATACCGATTGTTTCACCGATTGGACTGTTTTCATCTTCAAGTCTTGATAGATGATCGACGACAAGGTTTTTGACTCCCTTTTTATTATCTTTAATTTCTATGTCAAATTCTTGTAATAACAAGACCCATCTAATAAGACGCGGTTTTGCATCTTTCTTAGCAAACAAATACCTTAAAGCTGCGTGATCGGTATAAATGATGACTTTAGATCCTAACAGATACGACCTAAACTTATCACACGTAAAAACTACCGCTAGCATTTCCTTTTCGGTTGTGGTATAATTTAACTGTGCACCGGACAATGTGTGACTTGCATAATATATGACATGAAGTTTCTTATCCTTCCTTTGACCTAATACACATCCTACGGCTAAGTCGCTTGCATCGCACATAATTTCAAAAGGTAAATCCCAATCGGGTTTAGCAATTATGGGTGAACTGACTAAGGCGGTTTTTAATGTATCGAAAGCTTTTATACAATCTTCATTAAAATCAAAGGTTGAATCCTTCATAAGCAAATTAGTAAGTGGTTTGGAAATTACAGAAAAGTTCTTTATAAACCTTTTGTAAAAACCTGCATGTCCTAAAAACGATCTTACTCCCTTAAAATTAGTTGGTGGGGGTAATTTCTCTATGACTGATGTTTTTGCTCTATCCACTTCTAATCCTTTTTCAAATATTTTATGACCTAAAACTATTCCTTCGTCTACCATGAAATGACATTTTTCCCAATTTAATACTAAATTCGTTTCTTCACATCTAGACAACACTTTATCTAAGTTTTGTAAACATGCATCAAAAGAATCTCCATAAACTGAAAAATCATCCATAAAAACTTCCATGGTATCTTCGATGAAATCGTTAAATATTGCAGTCATACAACATTGAAACGTTGCGGGTGCATTACATAGACCAAAGGGCATTCTCATATATGCAAAGGTTCCATAAGGACATGTGAAGGTTGTTTTTATCTTGGTCATCCGGGTAAATATAAATTTGAAAGAATCCGGAATAACCATCGAGGAAACAATAAAATGCATGACCAGCTATCCTTTCGATCATTTGATCAATGAAAGGTAGAGGAAAATGATCTTTCCTGGTTGCCTTGTTTAGGTACCTATAATCTATACAAACCCTCCAACCGGTGGTGGTTCGTGTAGGTATTAATTCACCTTCGTCATTCCTTACTACAGTTATGCCTCCCTTTTTAGGTACACAATGGATTGGACTAACCCATTCACTATCCGAGATAGGATAAATGATTCCATTGTCTAGAAGTTTAGTAATCTCATTTTTTACTAATTCTTTCATGTTCGGATTTAAGCGTCTTTGCCTATCCGCTTTAGGTGGCTTACCTTCTTCTAAGTGAATTCTGTGCATTACAATACTAGGATTAATTCCTTTTAAGTCTGAAATTTGCCATCCCATACTTCCTATCCTATTTCTAACAACCTCTTTCAATTTCTCTTCTTGTTCTTTAGTTAACTTGTTAGAGATTATTATAGGAAGAGTATCACCTTCGCCTAAGCGTACCTTAAATGGTTTGGTAACTCTTTAAGTTCTAACTTAGGGGGTTTTACAATCGAAGGCGGAACTGGTCCATCTTCTCGAATCAAAGGCTCTGGAGCCTTATCTTCTAATTCTTCTCCCACTATGGGTTCTATTATTTCTTCTCTTTGAACAACATCATTGACACATTCTTCGACCAAATCAAGTTTCATACAAACTAACTCTTCCATAGGATATTTCATCACTTTGTTCATATTAAACTCAATCTTATCTTCACCTATTCTCAAAACTACTTTCCCTTCCGATACATCGACTAATGCACGTCCTGTATTCATAAACGGTCTACCAAAAATTAGCGGAAAATTAACGTCATATGCAAAGTCTAGTATAACAAAGTCGGTAGGAAAAATAAACTTATCGACTTTAACTAAAACGTCCTCAATTATACCATATGGTTTCTTAGTGGTTTGATCCGCTAATTGCAAAACCATGTTGGTACGCTTGATATCTTATTCTAAACCTAATTTCTTGAAAATAGACAATGGCATTAAGTTGATGCTTGCTCCTAAATCACAAAGACAACTTGGGAATTCAATGTTTCCCAACTTACACGGGATGGTGAAACATCCGGGATCTTTGAGTTTAGTGGGCAAATTACTCGGCACTATTGAACTACAGTCCTCTGTTAACGATATGGATGAAATTCCTTCCCAACTGATTTTCTTAGAAATCAAATCTTTTAAAAACTTACCATAGTTAGGAATTTGCGTTATCTCATCCATGAACGTTAAATTTATATACAAATTTTTAAGTTTGTCCAAAAACATTAAAAGTTGTTTGTCATAGTCCTTATTTCGGATTTTATGCGGAAAAGGTGGTTTGGGTACAAAAGTCTTGGAACTAGCATCTGATGGTGAACTTTTTGTATTTAAATTATCTTCTTTGGATTTCGTCGGCGAATCACTTCCCTGCAAAATGTTAGTAGAATTTCCGGGCATTTCCAGACCTAAGTAATTTTTCCCTGAACGAAGAGTGATAGCCTTTACATGCTCTTTCGGATTTTCTTCCATATGGCTGGGAAGACTTCCCTCTTTTCAGGATGGAATTGATTTAGCAATTTGTCCTATTTGAACCTCCAAATTATGGATGCTAGACGAGTGGTTTTTAATTAACTGATCAAATTTATTCTCGATTCGTTTAAAACCATCATCGTGGCTATTTACTTTACCACCGATAGCGTCTATAAATTTGTCGATTTTAGAAGATAAAGTGCTAATCGTCTCTCTTGACTGATTTTGATAATTATTAGTACGATTTTGATTAGCACTGGTATTGTTATTATCTTTCCCATTAAAGTTAGGATGATTCCTCCATCCGGAATTATAAGTACTAGGATAAGGATTATTAGTTTGGTTTTGCCCTTGGACAAAATTTACCTGTTCAACCTCAGCCATACCTTCGTAATCCACATCCGTTGGGATTGGATTACCATTAGTATCGCACGGTGCCATAAACCTATCAATTTTATGCGATAAGGCAGAAAATTGGGCTTGTAACAACGTGACTAGACCGAGATTCACTATACCTTTAACTTGTGATGTGGTTGATGTTGGGGTTTAGTGTCCTATAGACAATTGTTCTAGGATACAAACTTAATATAAATGAATTGTTCTTTATATCATTTGTTTTAATGAGATATATGTTTTATAACTATATAAAGGCAATCCCTTTTAAGCACTAAATAAAGTCTAATAAAAGGAAATCCGTAAGTTTGTTTTAAAGTGATTATAAAGTATTCATACAAGCATGAAGTGAGACAAAACTTTATAATAAACTAATAAACTTAAAACCACCCCAAGTCAAGTGATATGTTTAGGATTGATATATCACTGTTGAGACTTGCATGTAACAATGTCTTCTGTCCGACAGAAAGCTGATCTCACAAGCTTCATATATACAGATATCTGGCCAGTTACATGGATCCGATGAAAAGTAGTTCATTAGGATTGGGGATCCGATTTGAGATAACAGGATGGATAGATTCATCATTGTCACATGTTCATCTCATTGGTATTAATAGGTATAACTAATCCTCAGACTCAAAGGAATATTAATTGGTATTCTGGATTACAGAATGTGACGCTTTGACTCTAGTGTAACACGATCCTTAACAGAGATGACTCTAGGGTGTGAACAGTAGACGTTGGGTATCACAGGAAGTGATTGCGGGATCGTTATATATTGGATTGAGCATTTATCACTCCCGATAAATGGGAGATACATCCAAGGATCGCTTGTGGAAGACTCGACTCTAAATCCTTGCAAGGTGATAGCTTAAGACTTGAAAAATACAGATTTCACTTAACCTATCTATTTGAGTTGACTCGGCCTATACAAGTAAAACAAACTTCTCGCTATATGTGAGTTGACATCATCCATAGTCATAAGATTCAGTTCAAGGATGTAGTTGATAAAGGATCGAATTATACTGTAACTAATACGGAAAGGTTAACGACAGAATCAACCTGTCTTCTTATGGCTCTGGGGGAATGATTACGGACTTGCTAATCACATACTCTGTACATCATTCCGTTATGCAAAGATTAAATATAATTCTTTGAAAATTAATTTAATAGTTGCATACGGCCAGTAGTAATAGGAACCTAATGGGTCACACATAAGACTTGGAACCTAAAAGAGAGATAGATGTTAATTAATTGATGGAAGCCCAATTGAGCCCAATGAGGCCCGTGGACCATAGGGGGTCGAAATTCATGTATGGTACATGAATAATTAATTTGATTTTAATCAATCCTAATTAGATTAGGATTATGAATTAAATTAATTAAGAGATAAATAAGTTAGAAGTTTTAATTAGATTATAATACTCCTATTATTATCCAATAAGGTTATTATTATTATCCTTAATATGTTAGATATATAATGAGATAATAATTAGGAATTCTATTCCGAATTGAATTCCTATTCAGTAACCTAATTCTATCTAACTAGGGATTAGATACAAGAGATTATAAATACCCCCCTCCCACTATGTGATTTTCGAAATGCCTAAAACCCTAATCCAATGCTAGTGATTTTCGAAACCTACCCTAAAGAAAGAAAGAGAAATTTCGACCCCAGTTCGAGGACGAGATTTTCTACGGCTTCCTTCCGATCAATTGATTTCATCTTTTTCTTTTATCCTTGATCTTGTGTTGATTAATTAGAGGCAATCTATTTTGGTTGCTATTCAACGGTTGATTCTAACTTAATCTTCCCATGTTTTATTTCATGCTTGGGAACTCGGAGAAGAGTTGTGGGCACTTCATTAACAACGGTAGATTGATCATCAAAAGGTAATTCTTCTTATCCCTCTTTATATGAAATAACGATTAACGGATCGTAGGGTTAATGGAAATAGATTAAAATTTTTATATTTCCGCTGCTATACCTTAGCCTAATTTCCAACAGTGGTCTCAGAGCTATCGTTAAATCCGTTATTTCATGTATGAAAATTTAGAAGTTTTTCAATAGGATTGAATAAATATTTATAGTTAGGATTAATTAACAAATTGTTTTGATTAATTAATTCTAAAGATAAATAAGTTTTAATTAATTGTTAATTAAAATAGATTATGCGTATCTATACTATATATAATTACGGAAGCAGAGAGAAATGAGAAGAAGTGTTTTAGAGGTCTTTTTGATGAGTTGTCAATGTAGTAAAAAATCAGATTAAAAATATTTAATTAATTAAAAATAACAAATTTATATTTATAATATATTAAATAATTACTAGCCTATTAATTAAAATAATAAAAGAAAGCAAGAGTTACGGGAAGATGAAAAAACACAAAGCAAAGGAAATCCAAAAGTCATAAATAAACTTCTATATAAAGCATGATAGATAGTATTATATTTCTGAAGGTAAATATTCGATTTTTTTCATATGTTGTAGTTATTTTGTTGTCAATTATGTTATTGTTTTATTTTTATTAAACAATAGTTGTTATAGTTTCATCTTTCAGATTCATTTCTGTTGTTACCCAGGTTCTATACCTCTCGCTATCTTATCCATATTTTCTTTTTTATTTGTCTTTTTTTCCAAACTGATAGCTTCAATTGAAGAAATCCGACAGAAATAGAAGATGCATGAACAACTAAAACCGGAAAACATAAAAGTGTCAAAAATTACAAGAAATTCTTATGTTTCTCAAGGTAATTATTCGATTTTTTTCATATGTTGTAGTTATTTTTGTTCTCAATTGTGTTTTTGTTTTCTTTTTATTAAACAATAGTTGTTATAGTTTCATTTTTCAGAGATGAAATTCCATTTCTGTCGTTACCCAGGTTCCATACCTCTCGCTACCTTATCCATGTTTTCTTTTTTATTTATCTTTTTTTTTCAAAATGACTAAAGTAAAGATTTTGTAAATTTGTATTCTTTTTTAGTATATGTTGCTAGGTGTTATCGTTTCGATTGCTAACTCTTAACTAAAATTTAGATTTTCGGTTTTATATGAACTCAATTTTTGGCTTTCTCAATTGTGCTGTTGTTTTATTTTTATTAAACAATTGTTGTTATAGTTTCATCTTTCAGAGATGAAATTCCATTTCTGTCGTTATCCAGATTCCATACCTCTCGCTACCTTATCCATGTTTTCTTTTTTATTTATTTATTTTTCAAAATGACTAAAATAAAGATTTTGTATATTTGCGTTCTTTCTTAGTATATGTTCCTAGGTGTTATCGTTTTGATTGTTAACTCTAACTAAAATTTAGATTTTCGGCTTTTTATGAACTCAATTTTTAGTTTTAATTGAATTTAGATTAATTTTTCTAATTCGGAACATGTTGAAATCCACTCATTTTTTTAGTTTGAGTTTAGCTAATTGATATGGATTATATTATGGTTCGTACAAAATTGTTAGTATTTCAAGAGTTTCTAACAGGTGAAAATAAAATATGATCATACGACAAATTATTGAAAAATATTAATTAAGAAAATATTATTATTTGAATCTCTTCAAATTCTCAAATGTTGAGCATAATCATTCTAATTAATATAATTAATTTCACATATTAATTATAAAACGTTTTTTTTTTGTACTGAGTGGTTACAATTGCGATTTAATTCTATTTAACTAAAATTAATTTATGGACTTAATACTTCATTAAGAAAAAATAAAATGTTTAATTAATGGGCAAAAAATATTTTCACTCTCCTCTTTATACGCTTATGTCTCGACATTCTCTCTTATTTTAAAAAAAAACCCCGAGAGGAAGATGGTTCTCTCCTAATTATCTTTTTCGTCCTTTCATTTTTTTTTCAATTCTTTTGTTTGTTTTTCTTGCTTACAAAATTCAAGAATATATAATTATTAGAAAATATTAATAAAGTCAAATAAGTGATATCTGCGAGTATGGCTAATATTCTATATAGTGAAAGAATGAAGAACAAATTGGTCGAATGTCTTGATGAGATATTACGAGATGAAAATATGAGAAATCATCATCTTAAACTGACTCAATTAGATATATTGGGTTATTGTAGCAGAATGAATAATTGAATTCGAATACTTGGTGATCATGAAATTCCATCAACCAAAATAATTATCATCAAGATGAATTTGTGACTTTTTCTGCCCCGGTTTGGCTGCAGGAGACTATTGCTGTTGATTCGGTTTAAGGAATGAATATCATTTTGCTTCAAAAAAAAAATGAATTTGTGACTAATTCTTACGAATTTTATTTTTTTATATGTAACATATTGAATTGATAAAGTTTCTTCATATGCAACATTAGAAAAGTATTGATTGTAATAGTTTATAGAATAGTATATTGATGTTGCTTCCATTTTAACATAGATTGTAATTCTTTTGTATCGTAGATATAATATTTAATTTTAATTGTAGTTTAATTCAATTTTTGTTTAACCTATATTGTAATTCTTTTGTATCGTAAATATAATATTTAATTTTAATTATAGTTTAATTCAATTTTTGATTTTTTATTATATTCTAATATATTTTTTAATTAATCTGCTATTTTATTATTATTGTTTCACAGAATATTTGGAATATGAAAATGTATTAAAATTCCTAAAAAGTACAAATCATTGAATTTTGTAAAAATAAATAAATCATTCATCTTTAGTTAAAAATCTATAAAAAAGTAGTCAATTATTTTTAAAATTAATTTAATTTGAATTATCATTAAAAAATATATATTAATTTCAAATATACATAATATAAATTTTTTTCATAGCATGATATAAAATTATTTAAAAATAAATATGTCAATTTATTTATTTATCTAAATTATATAAAAGTTTCATACTTCTACCAAAAAAAAAATATAAAAGTTTCATACCCCGTGCATCGCACGGGTTTTCGACTAGTGTTCCTAATTATTTTGGTTGATAATCATCATAACAAAATCTATTAGTTTTATAGTTAGATTGATAAAATCAGTTTTTATTAATCCTAAAGATAAAACGGAAATCTATAGTAGTTTTTCCTATTTTCTGAAAATCGTTTTAAAACCGTTTTAGAACTGATATATATATATTTAAAATTATTATAAAAAAAAATTGCGACAGCAGCTCGAGTCGCGCCTCGCGGCGCGACTGGCCGCGTGCGGCGCCTGGCCGCCGCTGCCGCAAGGCAGCGGCGATTCAGCCGTCCTAGGACTGCTGCCAATCGGCAGCAGCCCACCCTCGGGCCCGGCCTGAGACCCACTTGAATTTTAAATTGTTTAAAATCGGTTTTTATATATATATTTGAATATATATGTTTCAGAAATTAATAGTTTTCTGTTTTGATTATCGAATGAAAATTTGTTTAAAAGTTTGTTTTACCAATTTGTAAATCAAAATGTTAAATGAATTGAAATCAAAATAATTAGGACGTGCATAATTGACGTTTTGTATAGTTATATTAATCTAAGGATTAATATAAAGATACGAAACTATTAGAAGTAAAATTGGATGAAAGTTAATTTAATAAGTTAATGTGATTAACCTAAATATTACATAAAATAGTTATGTAATCAACCAATTAAATTTATTTAATTGAGTTTATGCATGTTTGGAGTTATGGACATATTTGGACCCTCTTTTAGTCTTTTGATATTTTTGAAATAGGGCCTGCGAGTCCTGCCTTTTTACTATCTATTGTAATTTCTCCTCTCATCTAATTCCCTTCAATTCAATTGAAGTTTTCTTTAGTAGTATAGAAATTAATATGTAATTTCAAGGCGCGCCATGGAGAAGACGGATGACCTAAAGAGAAATATGTAATAGTTAGTATTTCCTTAGGTTTGCCCTTTTATTCCGTCTCTGGCTCGATGGAATAATTTAGATGATATGTCCATAACGCCAATGTATGTGAATGTATGTGTCTGATGTATGCTAAAGCAAATCAAGACTAAGTTAGATTATGAGACCTAAAATAAAATCTCTCATTAAAAAGTTAAGTAAATAAACAAGTTATTAAAATCGGTTGCCCCTCCCTAATATTATAATTCAGCCGGCAGTACTGGGGGCCTTTAGGTTGTTGAGCAAACTCAAGTCGGGGTCTTACGGTAACACCTGAATTATCGAAAATTACTTTTCATGAATGTGGGGTAATACTTAAATTAGATTATGATAATTGGATGAGCAAACTCATGTTGTCATAAACTAATGGGCAATATGGTTGGGATTAATGTGAATAGCATATTAGTTACTAATGTGGTTAGTAACCTAATAACCTAGGAATCACATTAAAGATGTGATTGATTACATGAATCTACCTAACGAATGAGACTAGCTTGTTGAGCAAACTCAAGGCGAAATCTCAGGAGTTAGGATCCTAGCTCACTAAAGGATTTGTGAAATTCTTCGAATTAATATGGAGGGCTATTAATTTGGCAAAATAGTGGGAGCAATCTAAAATAAACTAAAAGGCCTATAATTTTAGATTGATATACTTTAAGCAAATGAATGACATACGTTTACTCTTTCTCACTCTCAGGTTTAATTAAACACACTCTTAAAATCATGACTAAAACCAATCTGCAAAACATTCTTACCGATAACAAATTGAATGGTTCAAACTTCACCGACTGGTTTCGTAACCTCAAAATCGTTTTGAAGTTCGATAAAATAGGGTATATACTTGATACATCGATACCCCCTCTCCCTGCTGATGATGCTCCCATTGAGGAAATTGATGCTTACCAGAAGCACAAGGCTGATGATGACCATGCCGGATGCATCATACTTGCATCGATGACACCGGAATTACAAAGGCAACATGAGGAAATGGATGCCTATTCCATCATCATGCACCTAAAGGAATTGTTTGGGAAACAGACCAGGTGCGAACGCTACGAGATATCCAAGTTGCTATATCGTTGCAGGATGCAAGAGGGCACATCTGTCATGACGCATTGTGTTAAGATGATTGGCTACATTACCAAACTTTCTAGTATTGGATTTGCGATGGATAACGAATTAAGCATAGACTTAATTCTTCAATCCCTCCTAGAGAGTTATTCACAGTTCATTATGAACTATCAGATGAATGACTTGAAAACCTCTCTTGAAGAGCTTGCAAATATGCTCAAGTCAGTTGAGCCCAATATGAAGAAAGACAAAGCCATACCGGCTCTTGTCATAGAGGGATCAAAGAAGAGGAAAGGGAATTCTCCCAATCCTAAACATCCCAAGAAAGGTAAGAAAGCCATGCCCAACAAAACTAAGGGAAAGGAAGTGAAGAAGCCCAAAGGAGAGTGCCACTTCTGTGGTAAAGACGGGCATTGGAAGAGGAACTGCAAGGAGTACCTAGCCTCCCTCAAGAAGGGAAATGGCGATGCTTCAACATCTGGTATGTTTTATATTGAAATAAATACAGTTTCACAGTCTGAATCTTGGGTACTTGATACCGGATGTGGATCTCATATTTGTACAAATATGCAGGAGCTAAAATAGACTAAGGAACTAAAGAAAGGGAGCATAAACTTGCGAGTGGGAAATGGAGCAAGAGTTGCCGCCCTCGCAATTGGAGATTATGTTTTGAATTTGCCCTCTGGGCTTGTAATAGAATTAAGGAATTGTTTATACGTTCCTCAAATGTCTCGCAACATTATTTCTATTAGTCGTCTTGTTGACGACGGTTTTCATATTTCAATAAAAGACAAACATTGCGATTTTTATAAAGATTCGATCTTTTATTTTTCAGGAATATCACAAAATGGGATTTATGTGTTAGATGACAATATTTCTGTTTTCGCAATTGATACCAAAAGACATAAGCTAGATAATTCAACTTACTTGTGGCATTGTCGTTTAGGCCATATAAACAAGAGACGCATGCTAAAGCTACATTCAGATGGGCTTATAGATCCAATCGATCCCGAATCATTGGAAACATGCGAATCATGTTTAAAAGGTAAAATGACAAAGACACTCTTTAGCAATAAAGGTGAGCGTGTATCAGACACTCTAGGACTCATTCATTGAGATGTATGCGGTCCTATGTCAGTCCAAGCAAGAGGAGGATTCAGATTCTTCATAAGCTTCATAGATGACCATACCCGATATGGTTACATCTACTTGATGAAGCACAAATCAGAAGCTTTTGAGAAATTCAAATGCTTCAAGAATGAAGTAGAAAATCAATTGGGAAAGAAAATAAAGACACTTCAATCAGATCGAGGTGGCGAATATCTTTCAGATGATTTTCTGAATTATCTAACTGAATGTGGGATATGCTCACAATGGACACCTCCCTATACACCACAACACAATGGTGTATTCGAGAGGAGAAACCGTACCCTACTAGATATGGTACGGTCCATGATGAGCATGGACTTACTTCCAAAGATGTTCTGGGGCTATGCCTTAGAAACTGCCCTCTTCACCCTAAACCGAGTACCAAATAAATCCGCTAGTTCCACACCATATGAATTGTTCGTTGGTAGGAAACCCGTGTTTTCATTTATAAGAGTATGGGGTTGTTCAGCATTTGTCAAATGCATTGCGTCCGACAAACTAGATTCGAAATCTGATAAATGTTTCTTCATTGGATACCCTAAGGAAACTAAGGGATATTACTTCTATCATCCAGATGATTAGAAAGTAATAGTATCTAGGCACGCAACCTTCTTAGATAAAGAGTTTCTCGAAGAAACACAAAAGGGAAGCATGATTGAACTTGACGAAGTTCAAGAAGAGGAAACACCGACTGAAACAACAGAGGCGGTTGAGGTACCTAAAGTAGTCCCATTAGATGAGACTCCAGTGCCACCTATTCGTAGATCACAAAGAGTTCGTGAACTCCCAGTTAGATATGGTTTTCTAGTGGGAGATGATAATGAGGTTCCCGTGTTAGACGACGAACCCGAAAACTACAAAGAGGCTCTTACTAGTCCAGATTCTAAAGCGTGGCTTGAGGCCATGGATTCTGAAATGGATTCCATGTATACTAACCAAGTGTGGACTTTGGTTGATCCACCCGAAGGGATAAAACCCATTGGGTGCAGGTGGATCTTCAAAAAGAAGACTGACGTGGATGGAAAGGTTAGCACCTACAAAGCTAGGTTAGTAGTGAAAGGATATCGTCAGAAGCAAGGAATTGATTATGACGAAACTTTCTCTCCTGTGGCTATGTCCAAATCAATCAGAATCATGCTTGCAATTGTCGCTCACTACGATTATGAGATTTGGCAAATGGATGTGAAAACAGCTTTCCTAAACGGAAACCTGCTTGAGGATGTATATATGATGCAACCTGAAGGTTTCATATCAAAGGATGCAAACAAAGTTTGCAAACTTCAGAGATCCATTTATGGACTCAAGCAAGCATCGAGAAGCTGGAATAAGCGTTTTGACGAAACCATAAAACAATTTGGTTTCGAACAAAATTGTGAAGAAGCTTGCATTTACAAGAAAGCAAGTGGGAGCTCTATAGCATTTCTCATACTATATGTGGACGATATATTATTAATTGGAAATGACATTGCTCTACTACAGTTGGTAAAAGTATGGTTATCTGGTAACTTCTCAATGAAAGACCTTGGTGAAGCAGCTTATATACTTGGTATAAAGATCTACAGAGATAGATCGAGAAGACTGCTTAGTCTTTCACAGGCTACATACATTGAAAAGGTGCTAAATCGGTTTAGCATGCTTGAATCGAAACGAGGTAACTTGCCCATGCTACATGGAGTAAAGTTAAACAATCATCAATGTCCTAAAACCGATGATGACAAAAGACGCATGGCTGTAGTCCCGTACGCCAGCGCAATCGGCTCGATTATGTATGCTATGCTATGCACTAGACCTGACGTAGCGTTCGCGTTATCTGTAACGAGTCGTTACCAAGGAAATCCGGGAGACGAGCATTGGATTGCCGTCAAAAACATTCTTAAGTACTTGAGAAGAACTAAAGATATGTTCCTAGTGTACGGAGAAGGTGATCTGAAAATAGAAGGATTTTCAGACGCAAGTCATCTCACAGATGAGAATGATTTTAAATCCCAATCAGGATACTTGTTTATCTTGAATGGGGGCGCGGTCAGTTGGAAGAGTTCCAAGCAGGGAAGCGTAGCTTTCTCTACGACCGAGTTAGAGTATATCGCAGCTGCGGAAGCAGCAAAGGAAGCGGTTTGGATAAGAAAGTTCATTACAGAACTTGGTGTGGTGCCTGACATTGTAAATCCCATCACACTGTATTGTGATAACAATGGAGCCATTGCGCAAGCAAAGGAACCACGGTCTCATAATGTGTCCAAGCATTACCTTAAGCGATACCACATCATAAGAGAGATTGTGGCTAGAGGAGATGTGAGAATAGAAAGAGTACCTACAGAGGACAACGTTGTAGATCCGTTGACAAAGCCCTTAACCCAGAGAGTACATGATCGTCATCTAACTTCTACTGGGATAAGTTTTAGAAACAATTGGCTTTAGTCCAAGTGGGAGTATGTTGGGGTTTAGTGTCCTATAGACAATTGTTCTAGGATACAAACTTAATATAAATGAATTGTTCTTTATATAATTTGTTTTAATGAGATATATGTTTTATAACTATATAAAGGCAATCCCTTTTAAGCACTAAATAAAGTCTAATAAAAGGAAATCTGTAAGTTTGTTTTAAAGTGATTATAAAGTGTTCATACAAGCATGAAGTGAGACAAAACTTTATAATAAACTAACAAACTTAAAACCACCCCAAGTCAAGTGATATGTTTAGGATTGATATATCACTGTTGAGACTTGCATGTAACAATGTCTTCTGTCCGACAGAAAGCTGATCTCATAAGCTTCATATATACAGATATCTGGACAGTTACATGGATCTGATGAAAAGTAGTTCATTAGGATTGGGGATCCGATTTGAGATAACAGGATGGGTAGATTCATCCTTGTCACTTATTCATCTCATTGGTATTAATAGGTATAACTAATCCTCAGACTCAAAGGAATATTAATTGGTATTCTGGATTACGGAATATGACGCTTTGACTCTGGTGTAACACGATCCTTAACAGAGATGACTCTAGGGTGTGAACAGTAGACGTTGGGTATCACAAGAAGTGATTGCGGGATCATTATATATTGGATTGAGCATTTATCACTCCCGATAAATGGGAGATACATCCAAGGATCGCTTGTGGAAGACTCGACTCTAAATCCTTGCAAGGTGATAACTTAAGACTTGAAATACAGATTTCACTTAACCTATCTATTTGAGTTGACTCGGCCTGTACAAGTAAAACGAACGTCTCGATGTATGTGACTTGACATCATCCATAGTCATAAGATTCAGTTCAAGGATGTAGTTGATAAAGGATCGAATTATACTGTAACTAATACGGAAAGGTTAACGACAGAATCAACCTGTCTTCTTATGGCTCTGGGGGAATGATTACGGACTTGCTAATCACATACTCTGTACATCATTCCGTTATGCAAAGATTAAATATAATTCTTTAAAAATTAATTTAATAGTTGCATACGGCCAGTAGTAATAAGAACCTAATGGGTCACACATAAGACTTGGAACCTAAAAGGGAGATAGATGTTAATTAATTGATGGAAGCCCAATTGAGCCCAATGAGGCCCGTGGACCATAGGGGGGTCGAAATTCATGTATGGTACATGGATAATTAATTTGATTTTAATCAATCCTAATTAGATTAGGATTATGAATTAAATTAATTAAGAGATAAATAAGTTAGGAGTTTTAATTAGATTATAATACTCATATTATTATCCAATAAGGTTATTATTATTATCCTTAATATGTTAGATATATAATGAGATAATAATTAGGAATTCTATTCCGAATTGAATTCCTATTTAGTAACCTAATTCTATCTAACTAGGGATTAGATACAAGAGATTATAAATACCCCCCCACTATGTGATTTTCGAAATGCCTAAAACCCTAATCCAAGGCTAGTGATTTTCGAAACCTACCCTAAAGAAAGAAAGAGAAATTTCGACCCCAGTTCGAGGACGAGATTTTCTACGGCTTCCTTCCGATCAATTGATTTCATCTATTTCTTTTATCCTTGATCTTGTGTTGATTAATTAGAGGCAATCTATTTTGGTTGCTATTCAACGGTTGATTTTAACTTAATCTTCTCGTGTTTTATTTCGTGCTTGGGAACTCGGAGAAGAGTTGTGGGCACTTCATTAACAACGGTAGATTGATCATCAAAAGGTAATTCTTCTTATCCCTCTTTATATGAAATAACGATTAACGGATCCTAGGGTTAATGGAAATAGGTTAAAATTTTTATATTTCCGCTGCTATACCTTAGCCTAATTTCCAACAGTTGAGGATGATGGTTTTGCCACTAGTGTGTGTCCACGTTCTGCTAGCCACATACTACTGTTGATTGTCATTCCCTCTAAAAGTTCTCTCGCTTGAGCGGATGTCTTCTTCATAAATAATCATCCCGACATAACATCTAATGAACCTCTGGTTGTAGGATTGATTCCGTTATAAAATGTTTGCATTAAAAGTTCATCAAGCAAATGGTGTTGTGGGCATAAACATTGAAGTTCCTTAAAACGTTCACATGCTTCATAAAGGGTTTCATTATCATTTTGTGTAAAAGATGTTAACTCTTTAATGACTCTTGCTGTTTTTGCTAAAGGGAATTTTTTTGATAAAAATGCTTGGGCTAATTGGTCCCAAGTTTCGAATGTTGCGACTGGCATAGAAGTTAACCAAACTTTGGCTCTATCCTTCAAAGTGAAAGGAAAGAGTCGAAGTTTAATCGCTTCGGCAGGCACATCGGTCATTTTGAAAGTGTCACAAATTTCTAGGAAATTTGTCAAATGGGTGTTTGGGTTTTCGTTAGGTAGTCCATAACAGGTCACATTATTTTGTAACATGTTAAGCAAAGCTGGCTTAATTTCAAATTGGTGTACGACTATTTAGGGTCTAACTATACTATTGGTTACACCGGCTACTCCTGGCCTAGCGTAATCCATGAGTGTGGGTGGTATTGCCATATTTTCTGGCTGTGGATTCTTTTTCTCTTTTTGTTTCTTATTTTTCTCTTTTTCTTAATTGTCTTTTCAATTTTTGGATCAAGTGGTTTTAGTGGAATGCCCGAACTTCGAGAACTGCGCATGAACTTGAAATTTTTGCACGAACCGAAACTACCTTCAAAACAAA
The DNA here is from genome assembly GCF_963576675.1 of Euphorbia lathyris. NCBI lineage: Eukaryota > Viridiplantae > Streptophyta > Magnoliopsida > Malpighiales > Euphorbiaceae > Euphorbia > Euphorbia lathyris. The sequence goes on from NC_088918.1 coordinate 48,536,499, forward strand.
ATTGAAAAATAAAAATGTAAGTAAATTGAAATAAATAAAATATAAAATATAAAATAAGTATGTATAAACCTAGATTCGAAATAAAACACGAAAAATCTAATTTTTTGTAAAAAAATTTTGGCGTTCCCCGGCAATGGCGCCAAAAACTTATTGAGCGATTTCCGCAAGTGCACGGCTTCGCTTGTAGTAATAAAAAGATATCGATCCCACATGGAATGTTTTTTCACAAAAACTTATTTTGATACAGTTTAAATACGTCTTTAGGTTTATTTTATAGATAATCGTTAATTGAATTGGATTGAGATTGAATTAAGTTAATAAGAATCAGATTAGAATTATATGTTAGAAATTTAGAAATCAATTATGTCTTGAGATTTAGATTACAAGACAGAAACATTTAGCGTTTAAAGTAAGAGAAGTGTTGAAATCATTTGCATTAAGCAAAGATATCAACTTTAAACTTTGTAAAAATTATAAGTGTGTAATAAAATGTAAATTCCTTCAATTAAAAGGCTTTGAACTGTAGAAATTCCCCTGATGTTAAGTAGATTTCTACCTTAATCAAATTGATACTTATTTCCGATAAGCCGACCCAACGATCATATCATCCATAAATAAGAACTTGCTCAAGTGTTCAACAAAGTTTCCTTGTAACTATGTGAATTAAATATGTTTTAATGAAAACACTAGAATCTTGCTTCGAAGAAATTGCCAAAGTAACTACATAAAGATATATTGAAATGTATAAACTTTTATTATGTGATTTGTGAATTGATACAAGTTTACAGAGAACAGGAAACATGAAAGCATTCGAAATGACATTCGAGTTCCGGGTCCTCAATCCTTTCCTCAAACCTCGTTAGAGTTTGTCAGGCTCTGGGATCGCATCCGCTGCTTGATCTTCTCGCTGAATCTTCGGAATAGAGATGATGTGTCTTCTACCGAAATGTAAACTCATCTTCCAACAGTTCTTAATCTAAACTTAATTGCTACTGTGTTTGTAAGAAATCTCAGAACAATTTGTGTACATCAGATTGCTTTTACAGGAATGAAATCTAACTCTGAATCGTTTCTGATTCAGAACTTCTGCATAAATTGTGCACTCTAATCTTAAATAATCTAACTCATTTTTTTCTAACTTTGAACTCTGAAATCAACTCTTTATTTATAGATGTTGAAGAGTCGTGTTTAAGGGTCGTGTTCATTGTGAATAGACGTTTCTATCCACCCGAATAGACGTGTTTCTCTGAATTAAAACATGTGAAATAAGTGCTGAAAAAGATGCTGATCCTACCGAGATTCTGGAATCTCTGCCGAGATGAGGAGAGCAGTTTAATTCTTCAGAATGAAAAGGAGAAGTGCCAAAAATTGGCATGTCGCGGCCGAGATTAGGGAATCTCGATCGCGACACAGGTTGAATTTCCCGGATCAGACTTCATTCCCTTCCTTCGTATCGGTGCGCTGAATTTACTCATCTTTTTGGCTCGTAACTTGGGGGTTTTCCTTCGTTTTTGATCCGTTTTCGCTCCTATTTGGATTTTACCAAATATTTAGGTACCTTGCATGATTTCATAGCAAAACTGATGTAAATATTAATGATATTTTAGGTATATTTTGGGCTTAACAAACCCACCCAAGCCAAGTTTGAACACCCCTAGTGTTTTCAATGTGACCCGAGATGGGGGTTACAGGTTAACATAATATTGTTGAGACTTGCATGTAATAATGTCTTCTATTTTGAACAGAGAGCTGATCTCATAAGCTTCAGATATGAAGATATCTGGGTAGTTACATGGATCCGGTGAAGGAGTTCATTAGGATTGAGGACCTGACTTGAGATAACAAGATGGATGGATTTATCCTATGTCACCTTTTATTTTATATGGTATTACTAGGTATAAGTAATCCTCAGAATCAAATAAATATTAATTAGTGATTCTGGATTATGGAGTGTGATGCTTTGACTCTGTGCAATCACGATCCATAACAGGAATGATCCTGGGGTGTGTGCGTCAGTCGTTGGGTGTCGCACAAAGTAATTACAGAATAGTTAATATTAGATTGAGCATTCATCACTCCTGATAAGTGGAAAATATATCCATGGGCCACTTGTGGAGAATTGATTTGAAATCCTTGCAAGGCGATAGGATTAAAAGTAGAAATGGAGATTTCACTTAACCTATCTATTCAGAATTAATTCTACCAGAACAAGTAAAACAAACATCTCATTATATGTAACTTGACATAATCCATAGTTACAGCTTCGTTTAAGGATATAGCTGATGAAGGATCGAATTATATTGTAACTAATACAGAAAGGTAAATGATGGAATCAACATGTCTTCTTATTACTCTGGGGGGATGTTTACGGTTCTGTTATTCACAGTTCACACACTCATTCCGTTATACAAACGATTAAATGTAATTTGGAGAAATTAATTCAATAACTGTATACGGCTAGTAGTAATAGGGACCTATTGGGTCACACATGAGACTTGGAACTGGAGGACGAGACAGTAATTATTGGGTGGAGTAGTGTGGGCCGAAATTTGATGTATAGTGCATCAAGTGGGAATAATTGATTATTGAGATCATTATAATTAGATTATAATTATGGTTAAATCAATTGTAGGATAAAATTTAATTAGAAATTTTATATGATTAAATATCTAATAAATATTATCCTAACCTAAAGATAAGTTATGTAATTACAGAGATAATATTTATATTTATGGGATATAAATAAAGAGAATGTTATAACTTATCTAATTAATTAAGAGTTTTAACCTTATTGTGATAGGGTTAAAAAGACTATATAGATAGAACCCCACACTAGGGAATTCGGCCAAGGCTAAGAAAGAGAGGAAGAAATTCTCTCGACTTCACCTGAATAATTATCTTTCTCGTTTTCTATCTTTGATCTCGTGTTGATTCCTTTAGAGGCAATCTATTTTGGTTGCTAACAGTTGATTGCTAATCGTTTATTATTGTTTGTTTTTGGTGTTTTTGGAGAGACAGTTGATATTCGTGTGGGCACATCTCTAGCAACAGTAGATAGTTCTTTATAAAGGTATTTATGTTTAATCTCTCTTTATATGAAATAACGATTAACGGATCTTGGGTTAAGGGAAATGGGTAAAAAATTTATATTTTCGTTGTGTCTGTTTTTGCCTATTTTCCTTTAGAAGAATCATCAACCACGGCTGAACGCTGGATTTTCTTATAAACAGATTTTAAAGCTTTAGGAGCCATTTAAAGAAGAGTAAAAAGGAAAGAGAAGAGAAGGAGAACTTAGAGGTTTGAAATGACAGACTTGGGAAGCAGAAAACAAGAGAAGAAAATGAAAGCCTTTTCTTCTTCAATTTATAATAAAAGGTAAGGTAATAAAGAGTTTTTTTCCATTATTACTCTTGGAAGAATCAAAGCGTTTCAAATAATAAGTTCTGAAGAGGAGGCTAATAGTGCGTTAATATGACGTTATAAAGGCGGACATTCAGGCAGTAGTAATGATGTTTTCATTGCGAAAGAACGCCCTAAAGGACTTTCGTGTAAAACTTGGGAGGGGGGGAGGAGTCTGATATAGTATTAGATGAATGGATCCAAAGCGCTCAAGAAAGGATCTAAGGCCTGAAGATAACATTTGGGCCTAATCCAAGAAGCCTTCTTTCTAACTGTTCATTATCATCTCAGGTCACCGAAAGCAGTTAGAAAATCCAATTCAGTATAGAAGGCATCACTCTGCAAACCACCTTTTCTATTTATAATATGTCATGGATAATTCATGACACTTGTCACTTAATAGTGATTTAAGTAGTGTAAGGCTGGCGGTAGAAAATTTCTACTAACCAATAAAATTTGACATGGGCTAATTATAGACCCCGTGAATATAAGGATGGAGTACATTAGTTTTTATTTATTTATTTAGACCACACGTCTCTCAATTTTAATTGAGGCTACAGTTAAAGTTGTTCACTATATTAAAGAGTTAAATAGTGCTTAATGAATCACATGTTATTTCTGGAAAACGAAAAGGACGGAAAAGTAGAATATATGGATGTAGGGTGAAAGTGAAAAAGAGAAAAGAAAAAAAAAAAAAAAAAAGTAGGTCGGGCTAAACAAGTAGGTAGATATATTATTTAGGATTGGTTTCCTCGTGAAGTGAAATTATGGGACTCAGCTGTCGGCTGCCTTTTATGCATTCATATCATATGGTATAAAAATGAACGCATGCATGCACGCAGGCTTAGATATGATGCATGCATGCATGCATAATGACAATATATATCATGTTATGCAACATTCAAAGAATTAATATGTATCAAATGGTTCATTGTATGTTTTTTTTTTTTTGGTTTGAATTGAAAGTTGTTAAAAGCAAACAACAGAAAATCAATGCGGATTTACAGAAATCAATCTGCAATCCCCTAAGCTCCTATAATCTAATTGTAGTAATTGTTGAATCCCGTTTGGAGGGCATCTGAAGGAAGTTACTCCTTTGCTAGAATCTAGAGCCGATTTGGCAAGCCAGTCTGCACATTTGTTCGCTTCCCTGTAAATGTGGTTGAAATTAACAGTGCACTTACTCTTGAAAGAGAGGATGTCCTGGATAAGAACTCTTTGTGGGTGGAGTTGGTGTTGTTGAAAGCGGCCATTGAGAAATTGTATAACTTCTAGACAATCTGATTCCACAATTATAAAGTCATACCCTTGTTCGACGGAGATCTTCAGGCCACTGTATATTCCCCAAAGCTCAGCTATAAAACTGTCTCCTTTCCCTATGTTGTGTGTAAACCCGATTATCCATCTTCCGTTTGAGTCCCTTAGTAGACCCCCTGCTCCAATTGCTTACGAGCCCGAATTGCATGACCCATCCGTGTTTAATTTCACCTAGAGATTGTTTGGTTTTCGCCAACTAACCCATATTTCTTGATTAGGTGCTCTAGATACATCGACATTATCCACCCCAGCCTTCACACAGTTAATAACATAATTTTTGATGAAATTCACCTTGTCTCGTGGGATGTCACTCTCGTTTCCAAATATCAACTTGTTTCTCCACCTCCAGATACTCCAAAGACTCACTACAAAAATGGAGTTCCAATTGGATTCCCAAAAGAGGGAATCTGAATTTCTCAAATTTGTATGTAACCAATCTGACCAGTTCTGATTAAAGAATGTTGGGTTTCCATTGGACCTGCTAATGGCTATCCAGAAGGAATAAGTCTTTGGACAGTCTCGAAAAAGATGAAGAGTTGATTCCTCGCACTGCTTACAGCAACTACAAGTCGCTGAATCGCTGAAATGTCTTCTATGTCTCTCCAATTGGGTAAGTAATCGATTGTGTACCACTAGCCATAGAAAGCATTTTATTCGATAGGGAACATCGATTTTCCATATAAAGGTCCAGGCCCAAGTATTCCTCTGCCAGTTCGCCCCTGCAACAATTGAATATGCAGTTTTCGTAGAGAATTTTCCATCAGAAGTGGGTTCCCAGATTAATTCATCAGTCTGGCTGCCTGATATATCTACCTTGATAGCTGCAATATACAGACACATTTCTAGAGGGATGAGGTTTTCAAATTTTTCCCAAATCCAGTTACCTTCTTCGTTGACATAGTCAACTACTCGCAACATCAACTAATCGATCAGAATGTTCGAGCAATGATCCTTCAGAAAACAGAAAACAGCACATGTGAATTATAAATTTATAATTGTACTTGACAAAATCCAAAACAAAATTTAAAAATCCTTTTCTAATATGTAGATATTTTTAAGTTTTCTTTTCAACTCTACCAAAGACAATTCAATTTCAAATATTAAAAAACCAAGACATGATTCATTCTCCACGTATCCGCGGGAAAATATGATTAGATTTTGACAAATTGAAATATATATCACTTTAATCAAGTTTAGAGGACGAATAGACCATTGTAAATAATTTTAGAAGGGTCTATATTAAACTTTAAACATATTAGAGTGACCTATAAATTACTTTAAACAAGTGCAGGTGTAAAAATACTGTCTCTAAACTTTTTTGGATTAAGTTGAGAGGCTCGAATATAACAAGCCTTAAATATAACTTAATATGTTTATTGATAATATCCAACTTGATATCTATATATAATATAAAACAGTAACGATGGAACTGAGGTGTCACTTCCTCCTTTTTTAGTGATAAAAAATTTAATATATTAATTTTAATTTTATTATATATATTTATCTATAAAAATATTATTTTATCCGTACTATATCTAAGAGTTCTACAGAATTTAAATTAATCCCTAAAATCTCTCTAATTCTCTACACATCTATATAGCTATATATAATATAAAACAGTAACGATGGAACTGAGGTGTCACTTCCTCCTTTTTTAGTGATAAAAAATTTAATATATTAATTTTAATTTTATTATGTATATTTATCTATAAAAAGATTATTTTATCCCATATATCTAAGAGTACTACAGAATTTAAATTAATCCCTAAAATCTCTCTAATTCTCTACATATCTATCTATATATAATATAAAACAGTAATGATGGAACTGAGGTGTCACTTCCTCCTTTTTTACTGATAAAAAATATAATATAATATATAATATATTAGTTTTTATTTTATTATTATATTTATCTATAAAAATATTATTTAAAGTAAATGTGAAAATCAAATAATAATATTTAATTTATATAACACATTTATGTCATTAATTGTAATTATTAAATTGTATTTTTATTAATATTTATATATTAAGATGAATCCGTGCATCGCACGGGCCAAAAACTAGTTATTAGTATATATCTCTATAACTCCTCTAAAGTTATAATGTAATTTTCTTCCTCATATTTATCATGTATTCCATATCTCATAACTAGGATTTACTTCAAACAAAATTACTGTAAGGTTAAACTTTTTCTATGTATAAATACATATCTTCTGTAAACCCTAATTAATACAATTACAATAACACGATTACCACTCTTCCCTCGGCTACAGTCGCACCAACTTTTTCTTCCCCGGCCAATCTTACGTAGCCATCTCCCGCTGCCATGGTTTCTTCTTCTTCCCGTGAACAAACAAACTCCACTTTTCGTGCCTCCATCCACACCATGATTACTGATAAGTGTCCAATCCAACAGTGAAATGCCCACTTTAGTACCAGGTTATTTAGTTAATTTAATTGTTATTCTGGGTGTTATTGCTTGTTTTGGTATATTTTATCTCCACATGACTCATGTGATTGGCCATGTGAGACGTAAAGCGCTTGATGCGAGAATAAAATGAGAGACGTAGAGTGCTTGATGCGCCGGTTAGGAGAACCGAAGAGTGGCAAAGGGATGTAGTGGTGAGGGGTAGGGGAAGACCTAAGCAAACTTGGAGGAGGGTGATCGAGAGTGATATGAGTTTACTGGGAATTGAGGAAAATATGGTAGTGGATAGGACGGAGTGGAGGGAGCGAATTTGTGTCGCTGACACGACTTGATTTCACGGTTTTATATGATGGTTCATGTTAGCCGACCCCGAATCATTTCGGGACTAAGGCTTTGTTGTTGTTGTTGTTGATGATGACTCATGTGATTAAAAGGAGCTGAATTGGACCTAACTTGAAGCAAATTTGGACTAGAAGCGAATTTCGAGCTGATTTCGAGGAGCTGAAACGAAGGCAGAGTTAGTCTTGCCCAAGACTAAAGATTCGGAACTGCATGTTAGGGATTATTGCCAGTTCATCAACTGTAGCGTAGCGGAATTGCAGTTTAAAATTTATTTCTAATCCCTTTAATTTGATCTTTGTTCGTTAACCATTGATTGAATAAAACCTTTTGATCCGTTTAGGGATATAAACATACCCGGACTGTCTCTTCTAGAGACGGTTGAAGAATCCACAAGGTAGTAGGATCTCCGTAGTCAGGTGCACGAACAGCTATTGAGCCAGAACCGGTGCTAGCCGAAGAACGAACGAAGAACATGAGAGATTGTGAAATTTTACCAAAATCCCACTATATGAATCATAGTGGTGCTGCCGAAAATCAATTTGATTTTCTTTCTAAATCTTGGTGGTGGCCGAATTAGTATATTAGGGTTAATTAGGTTTAGAGTGTTTTAATTTATATATATATAGTGTATTCCTAAACTAAACCTAATTGGTTTAGGGTTAATTGGTTAGTTACAAAACTAATCCAATCCTAATCTAATTACATAAATAAATACCAATAATATTTATTCTATGCAATTAATTATGATTAGATTAAATCTAATTACCTCAATTAAACAAACAACACTAATTAATAAATTAACGTATTAGTTTAATTAATTATTCACCGAATGCAATATTATTAATTTAAAAATTAATTAATTACATTCCGTAAATTAATTAATCAATTAAATATTCAACTCCTAAAACCATTAATTAATTACATTGATACAAAGTATCAATTAATCAATTAATCAACAACTAATTAATTACCTTGACATTTTATTGTCAATCAATTAATAAATTCTATCTCTCCAATGTACCGTTCTATGAGTTCTAACTCAGATGTTCGATGTGCACGATCCTATGGGTCTGTTCTTAGCTAGTAGTGGGCTTATCGCTCACAGACAGTAAGTGGGTTCTAGCAAACCATTACTGCCCCTAACTAAGACAGAGTTTCAGCAGTTTAAAGATGCAGAGACCCTGTAGTTATCTCTTAACGTCTTTTACCATTTGATATCGATATTATAAACAAGAGGCATGGCAGATGTCATCCTCTCTGATGTTTATGATATTTCTTGATCTTAAGTAGATTAATGAATCAGATAAGTAAACTACTTATCAGGGTGTGGACACACACTTATCAATCTCACTTATTAAGTGGCCTGTGATATCATCTCACTGTTATGTGAGTGGTAATTCCATCACTTCACTATCAATGCTAATGTGTTCACCTATTCACCCAATCATACCCATATTTGGCATCCTGTTAGGCGTATGTCAAAGTGAACCGGATCCCACATTGATATTATAATGAAATCTGGTCTGAAGACAGTTAGAGACCTACTTAAGAAAACTAATGACACAACCACCATGTAGTTTTCTCAGGCGGATCGATCCAGTCACATGTATACAACATGTACCCATATTCACAACTGACTTATCAAATGCTATGGCTAGTATCAATTACTACCATACAGTCGTCGAATATACAAGTCTGTGGTCCTAATCATTCCCATGATAGAATAGACTTGGGATATGGTTTTACGATTATCAATCAATGGATTCTCTATTCATATTATAACACAAGATATAAATGAACTAGATTAATGCCTTTATTAATGTGACAAATACATTTTATAAGAACCAATGCCTATGAACTAGGGCACACCAACACTGCAGAAATCTGCATTGATAAGGACTCTTCTCCTATTCTATCGAGAATGAACCTGGACAGCTGTAGATGACTAATCATGCATGAAATTATGAGATATGACAGATTAGAAAAAAGAACCCTAACTCCATCTCTCTCAAATTCGCCCCAACCACCTCCACTCTTCACAAACTTCCTGGACCTCATCCACACCTCCTTCAATCACCACAGAGATAATACATGTACAATTACAATTACAAGTACTGGGCATACATGTAACCACAGCTTCAGAAGATGTCAGAACACTTCAAGGTAATTAAGAGGCATTTTTTTTGCACATATGAATTTCAACCCACCTTTCCCTCGAAGGAGATGAGGCACGAGGTCCCCTCCTCCAAAAAGGGCAGTAAGCACACTTTTCTTTTCAATTTATTTTCATTTTGTTTGCTACCCTTCGCCCCTGATTGTTTGAATTCCATATTGAGGATAATGCGAGATGAAAAGTGGGGAAGGGGTTTTCACTATAGAAGTGCTTGACTGATTTTGGTTGTGATGGTTAATTTGTTAAAAGGCTTCTGGCTTCTAGATGATTTGAAAATTTTCTGCTGCAATTTTCTGGGTCTAATTCTATAGGATATGTGCTGAAATAGTGTGAGGTGTCCACCTCAAAAGAAAAAAATCAAAAAATATGCTCGAGTCTAGTGTGAGGTGTCCACCTCTTGCTTCGTCCCTAAAACTACCAATGCTAGCTCTCTGTTTTGCGCTTGATTGAAACTAGGCTGCTGACTTAGTATTGAGATGCTTAAGTTTTGTATTGAGTAAAGTTGTTGATTTCAAAAGGCCAGGATTGCATAATTGCCTTAAGTATGCATACGAACTACTTGATTAATCTCCTATTACATGAAAAAGATGTTTTGAATGAAGCAACACCACTTTTATCCCAATTTTTTTTTGAAAGACTTTGAGACTAAATGCAAGAACAAAATACATTAAACTTTGTTCTATGTTTCTGAGTGTTGTCCAATTTTAGTTTGAAATTTTAGAACTTGCCATGTTATGCATTTCGAGACCACATCTGATGAATTCAAGCATTAAAAACGATAAGGGCATTAGGTTTTTTTTTCTCAACCATTTTTAATAAAATTTGAACCCTTAGTCTGAACAAGACTAACAAAGAATAACAGTACCCAGCCCTTAGTTTAGCCACACTTGAGCCTTTTTCCCCATCCTTGACACAATCCTTGTTTGAGTCCATTGGCTAGGGCCATTTTAGCCGTTAGAGTCTGTACACTCTTTTACTTTATTCAATGTTTAGTTGTTGCTTTCAGCAATGCCTATGTTCAAGATAACTACAGGCTCACCAAATTATGATGATCCAATTGAATAGTCCTTTAGTTATATTATATGTGGTTGTGCTTCAAAAAGGTGTCTAAATGGACATTAACTTTAGTAGCTTTCTTGTTCTAGTTTGAAGAATCATCTTTAGTAAAGGGGAAAAAAGCCTCAAAGAAAAAAAAAAGAACAAAAACCAGAGCCAGAAAAAAGGAAAAAAACAGAAGCAAAAAGAAAAAAATATTTGTTTTGTAGTTTATTCATTTCAGTATGATTATAGCTGTTTAAGTTAGTCTTGAACATTCATTCATTCTGAAGTTTGAGAATTATAAGTCGTTTGTAAATAATTGTGTCTTGATTTCTGTTTTGGCCATTTTCAGAGTAAAATGTACATTTTTACTACTCTCAGTTTCGCATTCTTCCTCCTTTTCGTTCCAAAGCTTAACTCTAGCCTATGTTACACCCTATTTTAAGTCATTTTGATTTAGTGTCTTGAATTCATACTAAGTGGTGGAGATTTGATAATAGTTTTCTTTCTTCTTAAGCCTTATTTTTTCAAACTATCACTTAGTTGTGTTACCTAACCCAATTTTTGCAAAACTCATCTTGAGTTTTTGTTATATTTTAGCGCTTTTTCTTTGTTTATGGCACTATGTTAGGCATGAAATTGACTAAGTTTAACATAGTATTTATAAGGGAATTTGGGTATTTTCTATGTCATTTGGTGAAGAATGAGGGCTAATTATTGTCTTTATGCAGATAAGCAAAGATAAATGCTAAACTCGTTGGAAACAGCTTGTTTTGCTAATGCCAAAGAGGAGTGGAGCCTTTCTTGTATCCAGCGGTCAAACCCCGGATTATCCAATGACGGACAGCGACAGGTCAGTGGTGGCAGAGGCAGAGGCAGAGCGGCAGGTGAAAGTGTGTTGCGATGGGATTTCTAAAAGTAGCAAGATGACATGAAGTATCAACCCCTTGAGTGTTCAAGGGTCAATGGATTTTTAATCATTTCATTTTATTTCGGTTGTAGTGTTTAGTTGACTTATTTTGCTGGAAGGGTACAAAAGTTGTACCGATTTTGCCCCTGTCTTTCTCTTTAAGTAGGTTAAGCAAAGGAAAGATAGGGAGTTCGGAATTTTTAGTTTTTTTTAGAAAAGTAGAATAGTTGTAGAAAGAAAGAAAGGAAGAGCTCCCATGGAGTCTCGAGCTGTATCAAGAACTACCGACTGCTCACTGCTCGATATGAGTGAGTAGTCCATTTTGAATGGGCACGACCAGGCCGACCTGGTTATGTAAGTTTTTACAATCGTTTTTAATGAATAGTTAGTATTTCGCCAATGTTGTGATTAATGAGGATTTAACTTTCATGCCTAGGCATTTATTTATGTGTTAGATGGATGATAGGACACTGCTTTCATCTTCACTGATATCTCTATTAATCTCCCAACCTCGAAGCTGACAAGTTAGATGGTTGTGTCAAGGGTTCTCTTAACCAGAAATGCAGTTTTGTTCTTAATGCTAGAAAGAACGTATCTTTAGGACGCTAAAGGTGCTAGTAAGTCTTAGGAGTTTGAGAACACACGAAAGTTTACTCAAACTCACTTCAAAACTGATACTTTGGCTTCATTGGCATTATCTTCTATTTCATGTGAATGTTGTAAGACGAAGCACAACCTGTTCGGCCGGGTCGAGCCTGTTCTATTCTCTAAATCATTACAAAGCTATCTAATTTCTTACTGCATCAGACCTCTTACATCTCACTAAACCAACATCACACAATCAACTTAAAAAAGAAGAAAGCTTATTTGACACACACACACGCTGTTTACCAACAATTTCTGATATACATTTGAATCTCAATCCCTGTGGAGACGATACTTAACTTATCACTTTATTACTTGTATCTAGTGCACTTGCTAGAGTCTAATCTAAGGACAACAAGTTTTTGGCGCCGTTGCCGGGGATTGAAAGCAACAAATCTATCTGAAATTTCTGTGAAACAGGGTGTTTTTAATCCGTTTGCTTAGGCGTGCAGGAAACAAAGAAGCTATTAACCTGTTTATGCGCAGAGTTGGACCTCCTGTTTTTCCTATCGATCTCAAATTAGAGAGGACGTGTAGACGAAACAGAGCGGGAGCTCAACGTGCTAGACAGAGAGAAAGGCAAAGAGAGAGAAGAATGGCTGGAAGGGAAGGACCAGAACAGTCAGTTCCATCAAACCAAGAAGAAGAAGGGGAAAATAATAACCCTCCTGTTATGAGAATTAGAGACTGCTCGAGGCCAACCACAGAGGGACATTCATCATGTATCGTGTTACCCAACGAGGGGAACAACATGTTCGAAGTGAAGGGGTCCATGATACAGATGATCCAGGCCTCCGTACAATTTAATGGGTTTCAATCTGAAGATCCAAATGGGAATATTCAAGAATTCATCACGTTGTGCAACACATTCAGATCAAACAGAGGTGTTTCTGATGACGTAATCAGATTGAAGCTGTTTCCTTTTTCCCTGAGGGATAAAGAGAAAACCTGGCTGCGAAATTTACAGCCGGGAACAATCACGAGTTGGGAAGAGATGGCACGAGCTTTTCTTATGAAATATTTCCCACCTTGACAAGCCATCAAACTGAGAAATGAAGTGTCACGCTTCATACAAGACGAAGACGAGTCGCTGGCAGAAGCATGGGAAAGGTACAAAGAGCTGCTCAGAAGGGTGCCAAATCATGGTATCCCTATGTGGATGCAGATGCAGAACTTTTACAATGGCGCGACCAACATTTACAAAATCCAGATTGAATCTATCGCGAATGGTAACCCAGAAGATCTAGAGCCACAGGCTTTATATGACCTCATAGAGAAAGTGGTAAGCACAAGCTGCAACTGGCACTCCGCCAGAAGTGAAGGGAAAAGGACAGGAAACAAAGATGTTGTGGCAAAATTGACTAGCCAAGTAGAACAGCTTACTCGACAGCTGGGAAAGATAAATGTTTCGTCCATTCACAATGAACCACCATTCAATGACATTTGTGATTTTTGCGGAGGAGCCCATTTCAACATAAATTGTCCCGGAGATAAGTCGGAAAAGGGCAAACAGGCTGAATGTGACTACGCAGGGTATAATCAAAGGAACCAGCCTAACCGTTATTCTAACACGTATAACTCTGAAACCAGGAACCATCCAAATTTTGGATGGACAGGCTAACCGGACCAGCTGGGACAACCACGGTATCAAGATCAGCCGAGGTATCAACAACAGCAAGGAGGACATTACCAAAGACAACCTCAGCAGCAATACAAGCAACCTGTGCCACAAAAGGAAGATGTCGAACCAGATATGAAAACAATGATGATGCAGTTCATGAAACAGACGCAGGCGTCGATCAAGAATCTGGAGACACAAGTTCACCAGATAGCCGCATCCACATCAAAAGGAAAGGGAATAATGCCAAGCAACACAGAGCCAAATCCTAAAGGCGACGTCATGGCAATCACCCTAAGGTCTGGTAAGGAAACTCAACCAGTTGTTTTGACTGATAAGAATGCTGAGTGTGCAGGAACGTCCAAAGAAGCTGAAGGGGCACAGGAACAGGCTGTTCCTAGTAATGAAGAAACAAGGAAGGCTAACCAAGCAAGCAAGCCAGATCAAGAGGAGGAGGAAAGAACGTATAAACCACCGCCGTATGTTCCACCTATGCCGTATCCTACGCGTCTAATCAACAAGAAGTTGGAAGAGCAGAATTCGAAGGTGTTGGATACCTTAAGGAAGTTACACATCAACATTCCTTTTGTGGAAGCACTGGCACAAATGCCGACATACGCCAAATTCCTAAAAGACATCCTGTCGAACAAAAAGAAACTGGAGAACATTTCCATGATATAACTCAACAGAGATTGTTCGTCAATACTCCAAAACAAGCAGCAGCTGCCCAAGAAGCTAAAAGATCCAGGGAGTTTTTCGATTCCTTGTTCTATTGGGAAGCTAAATATTGAAAATGCACTATGTGATTTAGGGGCTAGCATAAATCTCATGCCATATTCTGTATATGCAAAACTTGGACTAGGAGAACCCCAACCTACTCGAATGTCTATTCAATTAGCTGATCGTTCAGTATACTATCCTAGGGGGGTTGTGGAAGATGTGCTAGTCAAAGTAGGGAAATTTGTTTTGCCCGTTGATTTCATTATAATGGACATAGATGAAGACTTGCATGTTCCTATCATCCTAGGTAGACCATTCTTAGCCACAGGAAAGGCATTGATAGACGTAGGTGAGGGACAATTATTTTTAAGAATTAATAGGGAAGAAGTCATCTTTAAGATGAACGAGGCAATGAGACGTGCAAATAATAATGATGACACATGCTGTTTCTTGGATGATTTTCAAAGTCTTTCTACTTTGCAGGAATAGAACACTTTAGAAACTTTATTGGGAGAAGAGGTGAACATATGCGAAGAAACAGGTTGTTCCATTGAATCCAGCTTACCGGCACCTCCTTTCGATCCTACTGTTCCTACTCATCAAGAACCACCAGAGATACCAACTGTGCCAATGACTAAACCGGAATTGAAACCGTTGCCTGCACACCTCGAGTATGCATTCCTTGAACCACCCAGCGGAAGTCCGGTCATCATATCATCAAAATTAACTCCTGATCAAACGGCGCAACTCATGGCGGTCTTGCGAAGAAACAAGAATGCAATCGCATGGAAAATTGATGACATAAAAGGAATTAGTCCGGCAGTCTGTGTTCACAGAATCCTGATGGAAAAGGACCACAGACCGACTGTTCAACCGCAACGAAGGCTAAATCCCCACATGAAGGAGGTTGTGAGAAAATAAGTGCTCAAGCTTCTCGATGCTGGCATTATTTACCCAATATCTGATAGTGTGTGGACAAGCCCTGTTCACATTGTGCCAAAGAAGGGAGGAACGGTAGTAGTTCTCAACGAGAAAGACGAGTTAGTGCCCACAAGAACGATTACAGGGTGGAGAGTTTGTGTTGATTACAAAAAGCTAAATGAAGCCACGAGGAAGGATCATTTCCCTTTGCCCTTCATTGATCAGATGCTGGAGCGTTTAGCAGGATATGCTTTCTACTGCTTTCTCGATGGTTACTCAGGATACAATCAGATCGCAATTCATTGCGAGGACCAGGAGAAAACAACATTCACATGTCCATATGGGACTTATGCTTACAGAAGAATGCCGTTCGGGCTGTGCAATGCTCCTGCCACTTTTCAGCGATGCATGATGTCCATTTTTCATGACATGGTGGAGCGAACCGTTGAAATATTCATGGATGACTTCTCGGTTTATGGAAACTCTTTTGATAGTTGTCTAAACAACCTCGAAGCTGTGCTTGTGCGATGCAAGGAAACTAACTTGGTCTTAAATTGGGAGAAATGCCACTTCATGGTCACGGGAGGAATTGTCCTTGGGCATAAAATTTCAGAAAGAGGGATGGAAGTGGACAAAGCTAAAGTAGAGGTGATAGAAAAGCTTGCTGTGCCCACCAATGTAAAGGATGTGCGAAGTTTTTTGGGGCATGCAGGGTTTTATCCCAGGTTCATCAAGGATTTTTCAAAGATTGCACTTCCTTTGTCGGCTTTACTTCATAAGGAAGCCGAATTCTCTTTTGACGCAAACTGCGTAGAGGCTTTTGAGCTCCTAAAAACCAAGCTGATCAACTCACCTATACTGGCAGGACCGGACTGGGAGCAACCTTTTGAAATGATGTGCGACGCAAGCGATACTTGTGTGGGAGCTGTCCTTGGACAAAGGATTGAGAAGAAGTTCCGACCCATTTACTATGCAAGCAAGACATTAAATGAGGCCCAGCAGAACTACACAACTACCGAGAAGGAACTTCTTGCAGTTGTGTATGCCTTCGACAAATTCAGACCTTACTTAGTGCTATCCAAGGTTGTTGTTCACACAGACCACGTTGCGTTGCGATACTTGTTCGCTAAAAAGGATGCTAAGCCGAGGCTGATCCGATGGTTATTATTGCTTCAAGAGTTTGATCTGGAAATAAAGATAAAAAGGGAACGGAGAATGTCGCAGCTGATCATTTGTCAAGAATTGATCACCAAGGCAGTCAGGAACAACCAGAGATTGTTGAAAGGTTTCCAGATGAACATCTATACACTGCACAGTCTGCGCCATGGTTTGCCGATATTGCCAATTACTTAGCAAGTTCGCTCAAGCCTCACAAACTGTCCACTAATCAGAGGAGAAATTTTTTTGCTGAAATTAAATATTACTTTTGGGATGACCCTTATCTTTTCAGGTTGTACGCGGATCAAATTATTCGGAGATGTATATCGCAAGAAGAGGGACATGATGTTCTAAGCCACTGTCATGACCATGAAGCCGGAGGACACCATATCGCTAGCCGAACTGCGGCTAAGGTTCTTCAATCAGGTTTTTTCTGGCCAACACTTTTTAAAGATGCCCATCTGTTCGTTAGCACTTGTAATGAGTGCCAGCGAACAGGCAACATCTCGGCTCGGAATGCTATGCCCCTCAACAACATAGTTGTGTGCGAAATTTTTGACATCTGGGGCATAGATTTTATGGGACCATTCCCTACATCCTTAGGAAATAAATACATCTTAGTGGCTGTAGATTATGTGAGCAAGTGGGTCGAAGCAATGGCTAGTCCCACCAATGACGCCCGTGTCGTAGTAAAATTCCTGAAAAGGCTGTTTGCCAGATTCGGTGTCCCACGAGCAATCATTAGTGACCAAGGAACCCACTTTTGCAATGCCAAATTCGAGAAGCTGATGGGAAAGCTTGGAGTCTCTCACAGAATTGCCACACCTTACCATCCACAAACAAGTGGACAAGTAGAGATTTCCAATCGTGAAATCAAAAGAATTTTAGAGAAAACTGTTGGCAATTCTAGGAGAGACTGGGCGAACAAGCTTGACGATGCTCTTTGGGCATATAGGACTGCCTATAAAACACCAATTGGAATGTCTCCGTTTAGATTATTATACGGAAAATCTTGTCACCTTCCTGTTGAAATGGAACACAAGGCCTTCTGGGCATTAACTTTCTTAAATTTTGAGCAACAGGCTGTTGGAGATCAGAGAAGACTTCAACTCTGCGACATGGAAGAATTTAGGTTGTTCTCATATGAGAATGCTGTGAATTACAAAAACAAGACTAAGCTGTGGCATGATAGAAAACTCCAGACAAAAACGTTCGAAGAAGGTCAGAGAGTCCTCCTGTACAACTCAAGACTCAGGTTGTTTCATGGGAAGCTCAAGTAAAGATGGACGGGACCTTATACGGTGCACACAGTGTTTAGTCATGGAGCAGTTGAGATTGGCAGGGAAGGTCAGGAACCTTTCAAAGTGAACGGGCAGATATTAAAGCCATATTTAGAGAACGATCACACAAGGAAGATTGATACCGTTCATTTCTAGGACCCCTCGAGTCAGTAAAAGCACGAGAACAGGGTGTCCGCTACAAACACCAATTGTAGCACAAGTAACTTTGCATTTTAATTATTTTAATTTTGTTAAAAAGTGTCAAATGTGTCTAATTTTGATTCTTGATGAGTATCTTCTGGCCAAGCACAATTGTAAAACCCAAAACTCATTCCAAAGGGTGTGGTAGTACAATTGTACCTGTTTAGTAGGGAAGGATTTATCGTGGAAATTAGGGCGGTAGAAAAAAAATTAAAAATCAGTAAAAGTGGAAACGTCCACTCCTATACCCATAGGCACTCATACGGCCTGTTTTTCCTCGATAAGATTGAACGGCTAGGGGGCAATAAATTCTAAATTCAAATCATGACCGTTCATCGCCCCTCGTTCCAATTCGAATATACACGCCTTTCTGCCAATCTGTCCAGGTGGCATACTCTGATTCGACCTAATAATGACAGATTGGCGAGAAGACGTATCTTCTCCCCTACTTAAAGAAACTCTATCTCATGACGGTCCGTCATTCACCATACTTCTTTCTTTTCTTTGATATTTCTTTTCACCAAGGCAGTTCATGCTCTGTGCCCTGTACCACTGGGAAACCTTACTTAAAAAAGAGAACGAAATGAGAACCCGTGGTTCGGGCAAACACGTTAAAATTGAAGGATCCTCCAAGAAAGAAAAAGCGAAAGCAAAGATGGCTGAGCCGAGCACTGTAGCTTTTGTCCCAGACGAAAAGCTGGTCAAGAAACTCGCCCAGTTTAAAGACACAACTATACAGGCTTACTATGAAGAGTTAGCGAAACTTCAGTTCGGACCCATCCGAACAGTTTGTTGGGAAACCCTAAGGCGGCTGAAGCTCGAAGATCGTGTGCGCACTCTAATGAAGGCAGGACACTTTGAATGTTTCTTTGAAATGACGGAACCTGCCTATCGGGAACTGACACTCGAGTTCTTGGCCACTTTTAAGCACAACGTGGAGATCACCGATCCTAAGGAAGAGGGAAAGTTCAGTTTTCGACTCATGGGTCACTCCCAGCGGCCGTCGCTCAACTTATTCAATCAAATGTTAGGTGCTGCAGATGATGACGATCTAGAATCCGAGAGCTATAAAGAGGCATTCACCATAACGCCTGATGTTTTCGACCCTGTGGCTTTCTGGGACTCACTTTCGGGACAGAAACATTACGACGGTAGTTCGTCCAAGGCTTCCAATATCGATGATTATGCCGTTCGGTATTTGCACAAGTTGATCTCCGGCACAATATTCGCTCGGGAAAACTAAGCCACCATGCCACATGCAGATCTCACCGCATTGTGGAGTATGGCAGTTGGACCGAGAATGAATTTTGGGTTCTGGTTCGGAGAATACATCAGCGCTTTTTGCAAGAAAAACTCGTCACTCATCTGTTGTAGGAGCATCGTCACCAGAATCGCGGAATCAATCGGGGTCTTTAAACCAGAAGACCACTCTTGTCTCACGATTGTGAATCACCCAGACCCGATTGACCTCAAGAGCCTCCAGAAGATGCTGTTCGGAAAAATGGTGAACGGGAAGTGGGTATGGATGTCTGACTTTGTTACATCTAGGCAGAATGAGAGCCGAAAAAGGAAAAGCGAGCCAATTGTGTCAGTATCCTCTGACTCTGAACAAGTCGAGAAGCCAAAGGACCTAGACTTTTATAAGAAGTGTGCAAAGCTTTCCAGCGAAGATGTAATGGATCGATTCAACGCCCTGTTTGCCCAGAGTCTAGCAGACCGCGAGATGATATTCGCCTTGGAGCAAAAATACGCGTCTCAACAAGGCGAGATCGATATGCTCAAGACTATTTGTGTTGAGGAGCATGGAAAGGAAAGTCCTGGTTTTTCTGAAAAAGTCCGGTAAGAAAAGTGCCTGAAACGCCTACTAGTGCTCATGTTAATGCTAATGCTGGTACGCCCTCGAAAGAGGATGGCATTCCTGCCACTGTGGATAGAGAGGTTAACTCCTCTCTCTCCCATCACGCCTGATCTGTCAAAATTGTCGCTGTCCTAGCATCTGGTAACCTCTAATACCCTTATTCTATCATGTTTTGCTTTGCGTGAATATCTATGCTTTCACTTGTTTACAATCTGCTGCCGTGTTCATAACATTGAGGACAATGTTTGGTTTTCTTTTGGGGGGTGGGGATTGTATATCACAATTTATGCGGGCATTGACATGATAAATGCTTTGAATAATAAATGTTTTAAATTTTGCTTGTGTATTTAGTAATTTGATGTAGAACAAATATCCCTTGAGAATCTCTGTTGCATATATCCTCAGTACTTATTGTGATAATTGTGTTCATTTTCTCTTCTGCCTATTTGTTCTCGCCTTCTAGTAAATTGTCTTGTGTTCGGCGGGAATCAAAGAACAGACTGTGCATGTTTTGATGTAGTAGTTTAGTATTACTTGCTTGTTTGCATTGTGTGTCCCTAAATCAAGAAGTTCCAAAAAATTTTAAATTTTAAATTCCTCTTTCAAAATTAATAACCCTTGCCTTACTGCATTTCCCCAAAAATAGTGAGAACTTGAGCCTAAGGATGCATCTATGGTATGCATCAATTTTTATGAGTGGGCCAGCGCTCACTATCTTTAGGGAGAATTTGCCTTGCTGCCCTGTTGAAACGGTGATTGGTTCTGACTTTCATAGGAGGAAAAAGGCATTTAGTTATCCTCTCCGCTACACAAAAGGCACCTGTGCTATGCACTCCAATGATTAGGATAGCCAAGTCGAGCCAGGACCTGCTCTTTCTAAAAAACACTACGAATGATAGCCCTCTCCCTTCACTTATAACTCTAAAACACCCTGAGTTCTGTCTTATGCTTCGAAAGGCCAATTGTTTAAAATAAAATCATGTGCTTAAGTCATGCAAAAAGAAGCGATTAAGCAAACATTGCTTAGGAAAAGATTGAAAGGACTGGGGAACATAATGTAGGGAGGAAGGAACCTTAATGAATGTTCAAAAAGAGTACTGGGTCATAAGGAAACATGTTGTGTAGATAAGCTAAAAAGGGTGTAACAATAATCATTATAGGCTGCGTAGGTCAAATAAATCGCAAAAAGACAGAGTTCATACACTGAAATAGCCTTTCACTGTCAAACCTGAACCTAAGCCTTACATTACAACTGTTATAAAGTCCTTTGGACTATGTCTGGAGGAACTTTGACCCTTAGATTCGGGACCGATAGGCAAACTCGCACCCTAAGGGTGTGGTGTCTGAGCTGAGGAGTGAAATCGCATTCTTTTTCCTGTGGTAAGTAAATGCCATGCGAGAGTGAGTGAATTATTCCATTCCTTAGTGAGGCATGTCTGGCAAGTAGGTAGCTCTTTGTGAAGGAGAAAATCTAAATTTTAAGATTTAAGGAAAGTCTTGAGCAAAAAGGACACAATGTTTACAACAAGCGTTAATTCGTCAATGAAATCTGAGCGTGCATCTGTTCATTTCCTTATTACACAAAACAATCTTTCTTTTCCCTTCACTCTCTGAACAAATTTCATTCCTAACTCTTCTTCTGATTCCTTCTTACAATTTGTTGCTTGAGGACAAGCAAAGGTTCAATTTGGGGGTATTTGTTAGGCATGAAATTGACTAAGTTTAACATAGTATTTATAAGGGAATTTGGGTATTTTCTATGTCATTTGGTGAAGAATGAGGGCTAATTATTGTCTTTATGCAGATAAGCAAAGATAAATGCTAAACTCGCTGGAAACAGCTTGTTTTGCTAATGCCAAAGAGGAGTGGAGTCTTTCTTGTATCCATCGGTCAAACGTCGGATTATCCAATGACGGACAGCGACAGGTCAGTGGTGGCAGAGGTAGAGGCAGAGCGGCAGGTGAAAGTGTGTTGCGATGGGATTTCTAAAAGTAGCAAGATGACATGAAGTATCAACCCCTTGAGTGTTCAAGGGTCAATGGATTTTTAATCATTTCATTTTATTTCGGTTGTAGTGTTTAGTTGACTTATTTTGCTGGAAGGGTACGAAAGTTGTACCGATTTTTCCCCTGTCTTTCTCTTTAAGTAGGTTAAGCAAAGGAAAGATAGGGAGTTCGGAATTTTTCGTTTTTTTAGAAAAGTATAATAGTTGTAGAAAGAAAGAAAGGAAGAGCTCCCATTGAGTCTCGAGCTGTATCAAGAACTACCGACTGCTCACTGCTTGATATGAGTGAGTAGTCCATTTTGAATGGGCACGGCCAGGCCGACCCGGTTATGTAAGTTTTTACAATCGTTTTTAATGAATAGTTAGTATTTCGCCAATGTTGTGATTAATGAGGATTTAACTTTCATGCCTAGGCATTTATTTATGTGTTAGATGGATGATAGGACACTGCTTTCATCTTCACTGATATCTCTATTAATCTCCCAACCTCGAAGCTGACAAGTTAGATGGTTGTGTCAAAGGTTTTCTTAACCAGAAATGCAGTTTTGTTCTTAATGCTAGAAAGAACGTATCTTTAGGACGCTAAAGGTGCTAGTAAGTCTTAGGAGTTTGAGAACACATGAAAGTTGACTCAAACTCACTTCAAAACTGATACTTTGGCTTCATTGGCATTATCTTCTATTTCATGTGAATGTTGTAAGACGAAGCACAACCTGTTCGGCCGGGTCGAGCCTGTTCTATTCTCTAAATCATTACAAAGCTATCTAATTTCTTACTGCATCAGACCTCTTACATCTCACTAAACCAACATCATACAATCAACTTAAAAAAGAAGAAAGCTTATTTGACACACACACACGCTGTTTACCAACAATTTCTGATATACATTTGAATCTCAATCCCTATGGAGACGATACTTAACTTATCACTTTATTACTTGTATCTAGTGCACTTGCTAGAGTCTAATCTAAGGACAACACACTATAAGAGCAAGCCAAAAGGCTAAGAGGTGAACATGCATAATTGTTAAAAAGAAGAAGAAAAGAAAAAGAAAAGAGATGAAAAAAGGGAAAACATCATTCCCCATTTCTTAGAATCAAAACGTCTCAGAAAAAAAAGAACAAATAAAAAGCTCAATCACTTCATATTTGCTAAATCCATTTAACCTTGTTTTTCTAGCGCTAGAATTCCTAACCCTTGTTGTTACTATAACCTTTTCTAACCACATTACAACCCTAATTCGAGGATTTTTTTGATATTGTTAGAGTCATGTAGCAAAGTAGAGGAACTCGGATGAACATGCAAAGTCAGCATAATCCTAAGCAAGGACATAAGCCGAGAGTAAACAGTTTAGCCACTAAATAATGTGTGGATTGAGTTAACTACCTATGGTGAGGTGTTTTACTTAGCTATCCCCTTAAGCTCGTTTAATTGAACATGTATCCTTTTCGTAAGCATATAACCTGTGATAATTGAACTGCGGCTTTTCGATATTGTGTCTCTATTTTGTACTTCCGAATGCATGTAATTACAGATGCTCTAAATTGTGTCAGACACCTAGTAAAACCAGGAGGTTTCTCTAGCTTGTCTAGTGATTGCGGGTTTAGTTTTTAGTTTACTTGGGGACAAGTAAAGTTTTAAGTGTGAGGAGGTTTGATAGGGGTCAAAACCCCTTATCTTTAGGTATGGTTTTTAGGACGGTTTGGTTTAGTTTTCCTTCAATAAGCGAGCAATTCTCGCATTTTTATGCATGTGTGCGTATTAGTTAGATTTTGCATATGTTTTATTTACTTTTGTAGTTTGAGGTCGTTTTCTGATTATTTTTGGGCAAATACTGCGAGAATAGCACAAGTGATAACTTTCAATTATTTATTATGGCTAAATGATCCACCAATAGTCGCACCAAATAGAGTTTTTACTCGAATATAATGATCGATGGGTCAATTTAGCCGTTGAACTATGTCGTTTGGAGTTTTAGTGCGTGTGCAGGTCAAAACAGGAACAATTTCGGGCGAAAATCGCGTCTCAAGGTCCCCCGACAGTCGCTCGGTGCGGTTGGGCGTTTGTCGCTCGTCGAACTAGCCATTATAGGCCAACTCGGCGAGCTGGCAGTGGCCAGCTCGGCGAGCTAGTGCCCAGTTTGTACCGAGCTGGTTGTCAGAGAGCTCGGAAAGCTGTGCCTCGAGAATTAGTCTTTTGACTGATTCCCGACCCCACGACTCCACGTTTCGCCCCTGACTTCTCCACCTGCAACAGGAAACAAATCCAATTAGGTTTAGGCTTCGAACTACAACTATAAATATGACTTTATAACATTTGTAAAATATCTTTTATCTTTTGTAAAAACCCTAAGCCTCCTCCTTGAAGAATCCTCTCCACCTCTTCCATCCACCATTGAAGAACATCGAAGCTCCGCTCCCCAAGGATCATTCAAAGTTTCATCCTTAAGTCCCAGGAAGACGCCTACATTGGTAGATAGGTTCCCTAAAAGGGATTTTCTTCTCTGATCCAGTCTATGAATCCTAGGCTCATTGTATCTCTGTGACAATTTATCCATCTTTAATATTAATTCAGTTTCTGTTTGTTCAATTGTTTGTATGGTTTAATCTTTGTCCTACGCTTGCTTAATTGGTTTAACCCATTCATAAATCCAAACATATACTTGGCACATATTGCGAGCTGAATCTGACCTAGTCAGAGCCTATAGGATTGACGACCCTATAGAAGATTAAACCCAAATTTCTGAGCCTTAGAGCTAGTATCGGCCTTATAAGGGAATCACGCTCTAGGAGCCACAGAAGGATAAGTAGGGTTAATCGCCTTAGGTAAAAGCGACTCAGATTAGGTTGTCAATTGATTAACGAATTAGGTTGAATTCTATATTATCGTATCATTACGCTTTCCCAAGGTAATTGCATAGTTAAAAGATCACTTAGGAGTAGAATAACTTAATTAGGAGTAGATTAATATAAAAACAAAACCAAGCTTAAACGCCCCCAAAGCCTAGATAACACTAGAAACCGAGTAGCTCGATACTTGTAGGAGTAAATCCTGTGGATTCGATACATGGACTTGTCTAGATTATTACTTGATAACGACGGGGTACACTTATCCCTTAGTGAGTCTCAATTGAGCGATAGCTCGAGGCGCATCATGAAGGAAAATAGGCAAACGTTTGGCAGCGGAAATATAAATTTTTTAACCTATTTCCTTTAAACCAAGATCCATTAATCGTTATTTCATATAAAGAGGGATAAGAGGAAATACCTTTTGATGAACTATCTACCGTTGCAAGTGAAGTGCCCTCAACTCTTAATTCGAGTTCACGAGCACAAAACAAAAACACAAATCAAAACGATATTAGAACTCAACCGAATAATAGCAATCAAGATAGATTGCCTCTAATTAATCAACACAAGATCAAGGAATAAAAGAAAGAGATGGAATCAATTGATTCGGAAGCAAGCGGTGAGAATCGATCCACTACGGTAGGGGGCTCGAAAATTCACTCTCCGGGATAGTATAGCTTGGCCGAAATTTACAATAAGAGGGGGTTAATATGGCCTCTTGTATCTAAACCCTAGTTAGATAGAATTAGGTTACTGAATAAGAGTTGTATTCGGAATAATACTCTTATTATTATTATCTATAATTATATCTAAATATAAAGATAATAATAACTTATTAATAGGATAATAATTAGAAGCAATTTAATCTCAATAAACCTCCTAACTTATTTATCCTATAATTAATTTAATTCATAATCATAATCTAATTATAATTGTCCAAAATTAAATTAATTCATCATGTGTCCCTATACATGAAAATCGCCCCCCTCTATTACTGGGCCTTAGTGGACTCAGTTGGGCTTCCGTCAATTAATTAACATCTGTTTCTCTTTTGGGTTCCAAGTCTTATGTGTGCCCCATTAGGTTCTTATTGCTTCTAGCCGTATACAACCATTAAATTAATTTCTCAAAATTACATTCAATCTTTGTATAACGGAATGAGTGCGCGAACTGTGATTGGCAGATCCGAAACATTCCCCCAGAGCTATAAAAAGACAGGTTGATTCCGTTGTTGACCTTTCCATATTAGTTACAGTATAATTCGATCCTTTATCAACTACATCCTTGAACAGAATCTTATGACTATAGATAATGTCAAGTCACATATAGCGAGATGTTCGTTTTACTTGTACAGGCCGAGTTAACTCTAATTAGATAGGTTAAGTGAAATCTTCATTTCAAGTCTTAAGCTATCACCTTGCAAGGATTTAGAGTTAAGTCTTCCACAAGCGATCCTTGGACGTATCTCCCATTTATCAGGAGTGACAAATGCTCAATCCAATGTTAACTATCCTGCAATTACTTCTTGTGATACCCAACGTCTGCCGTACACACCCCAAAGTCATCCTTGTTATGGATCGTGTTACAACAGGATCAAAACATCACATTCAATAATCCAGAATCACTAATTAACATTCCTTTGAGTCTTAGGATTACTTATACCTATTAATACCAATGAGATGAACAAGTGACAAGGATAAATCTACCCGTCCTGTTATCTCAAGTTGGGCCCCCAATCCTAATGAACCCTTTCATTGGATCCATGCAACTGTCCAGATTTCTGCATATCTGAAGCTTGTGAGATCAGCTCTCTGTCTCGACAGAAAACATTGTTACATGCAAGTCTTAACAGTGTTATGTCAATCCTTATTCAAAACATATCACTTGACTTGGGGTGGTTTTAAGTTTATTAGTTTATTATAATGTTTTGTCTCACTTCATGCTTGTATGAACACTTTATAATCACTTTAAATAAACTTAGGGATTTCCTTTTATTTAGATTTATTTAGTTCTTTAAAAGTAGTTGCCTTTACACTGTTATGAAACCATATCTTATTAAAACAAATGACATAAAGAACAATTCATTTACAGTAGGTTTATATCCTGGAACAATTGTCTATAGGACACTAAACCCCAACACATCAGCCCTCACTCTTCAAAGATGCTTACAGGTTTGTTTTTCAATGTAATGAATGCCAAAGGATAGGTAATATCTCAACCAAACATGTTATGCCCTTGAATAGCATTGTAGTATGTGAAATCTTTGATATTTGGGGTATTGACTTTATGGGACCATTTCCTTGTTCATATGGGAATAGATATATCCTTGTCACTACGCCAAAATCCCCTTTAGACGACGGTTAGAAACTGTCGTCCCACGAGATATAAATCTGTCACAGGGCTCGCTGCCGTCTATTGCACCTTCAGACGACGGTTAGGTTCTGTCATTTGAAGATACTATACATGACATCAGCCTAGTTTCGTACTGTCATATGAATATTGTTACGGTGCATCTTTTTATTTATTAACGTCACCTTTAATCTCATCACATGACATACTAATAATTAAAAAATGTCAAGTAGCTATATGGGAAATTGGAGTAAATTACATCAATGGCACCTGAATTTTACCTTAATTCACACTTTGGTACCTAAATTACATTTTGTCTCAAAAATATACCCGAAGTAACAATGACCGGACAATTAAGTATATTTTACCGGTTAATGGCCGGTCAATGTGATTTTGATGAGTAAATTACACTGATGGTATCTGAACTTTACCTGAATTCACACTTTGGTACCTAGATTTCATTTTGTCTAAAAAATACACTTCAAGTAAAGATGACTCAGTATTTTAGTATATTTGACCGATCAGTGATTGATCAACCCGAGTTTGACTATTTTAAATTAAAAATTGAGACCCATCATACACTCAATTAACATAAAATTATAATACCGTCATTTAGCTCATAAATGATAGAATTATAATTTTATGTTAATTGGGTGTATGGTGAGTCTCAATGTTTAGTTCATATTACTCGGTCACTAACCGATCAAATGAACTAAACTTTTCAGCCACCTTTACCTGTATTATGTTTCTAGGATAAAATAAAATCCAGGTACCGAAGTATGAATTATGCTAAAGTTCAGGTACCATTAATGTAATTAACTCATAAAACTCGCGTTGACCGATCATAACCGGTAAAATATACTAAATTGTCTGGTCATCGTTACTTCAGGTATATTTTTTGGATAAAATGTAATCTAGGTACCAAAGTGTAAACTATGTAAAGTTCAGGTACCATTGGTGTAGTTTACCCTGGGAAATTGGCATATTGGTATTCGTGGTGACAGTTTTTATAATAATTTCTATCGTAGTAACTTGTATCAGATGGCATAGGTCTTAATCAATCATGTTAATAGATTTATTTTAGATGACAGATTCTTTTATTTTAATGTCTTTTTATTGTTGTTTAGATGATATTTTTTTAACCGTAAATGTCACTCCTTGCCTTCTTCTTCGAATGAATATGGAAATGAACAATAATCAAATGAACAAAATTTTTTGTATATCAATGATTTTAATTTTATTGGAGACTAATGCTTATAATCTGTTTACATTTGAACTACACAAATTTCTGAATGTAGTAAGGTAAAAAAAATAAGCAAGGTACATCTCCAAATCTATCAATATGTAGTCAATCTTTCAAGAGGCGTGGTGGTGTTGATTGGAAAGCCAAATCCAACTTGAACTGCAGCATATCTAAGTCATCATTTCCTAGAATCCCCAAAGTCTTGATATCTGCAAAACCAATTAATGATGCTCATTAATTACATACCGTATATAGATAGACCTAATTAATCTCGTTTTACCCTTTCTCCATTCTGAGACCCTTCACTTACCCACCCACATTATAAATATAAAGCGTTTAACAATTCTCAAGAGTCACCTAGGGCAACCTAACACTATACTTACTCTAGTTATATCGAGCATGGATAGATTTATAAGGAACCTCTATCGTAATGTTGAGTTTCATATTGCCCTACTCCGATATGAGGCACCCAGGTGGCTTGTCAATATATATGGTCCTGACCGGCGGCAATGGACTGCCGTGATGAAGGCCCCTCCAAACACCCCTTATGAAGGAGGTGTATTCATAGTCCAAATGGACTTCCCTGTCGATTTCCCCTCCACACCTCCAGTTGTAAGAACATGCATAAACTTGTTAACACACATAAATCAGTTCATATATATGTAAATACACTCATGACATTACTATTGTTCGCATGTCATATTCAGGACCAAAATTTATCATCCTAATATCGGTCCCTTGGGGCATGTTTCTATGCCCCGACTACTTGATTGCCCTGCCCATAGTATTGCCACGGTAAGATGATGCTATAAATCTATGCATTTGGGGTCTAATTTATCTATTCAGATTTGGGGTCTAGTTTATCTACTCATGTTTGGGGTCTAATTTAATTTATCTATGCATTTTATAGCTGCTGTGAAATATTTATGGACTGCTGGTAGAGCCCTTCATTGAGGGGCCATTTCCTGACCGAGAGCGAATTGTTGAACGATACATCAGCAACAAGGCATGTTATGTAGCAACTGCCAGGAGATGGACTGAAGAGCATGCAGGGGATATATGATGTGCAAATAGCAAGCAAGGGGGCATTATGATGTGACGTGCGAATAGCATACAAGGGGGGCGTGATGTGCGAATAGCAAGGAAATTTGGATGTTGGGCAACCATTGAGTTAGATGGTGTGGACTACTGGATGGGCATAGAGCCAATCTTACAGAACAGAATGATTACTGATTACAAATGTACTTGGTAATCAATCTGATCTTCAATGTTGGCTCCATGCCCCGCCAGTATTCGACGCCATTTAACTCTAATGGTTCCCCATCATCCAGATATCCTTGGTTACCATCTGCACATTCTTGAAGTAAGGAGATCTGGATGCCAAAGAAACACTGAGCTGGATGGTGTAGACTACTGGATGGGCATAGAGCCATTCTTGAAGAAAAGAATGATTACTGATTACAAATGTACTTGGTAATCAATCTGATCTTCAATATTGGCTCCATGCCCCTCTAATATTCTACTCCATCCATCCAGCTCTAGTGTTTCTTTAGCATCCAAATCTCCTTTCTATTCGCGCATCACGCCCCCCTTATATGCTATTCGCACGTCACATCATAATGCCCCCCTTGCACGCTTATCCTTTTTTGATAGGCAATACAAAGTAGACAACTTATTCAAGTAGACATATATATGTATATTCAAGTGACGCATAACATGCTATAACAAGTAGTCAACTTATTCGTTTAGTCTATTAAATTGAATCAGTTCTACTTCCTAACATATGTATGTTCAAGTAACACATAACATGCTAAATTGATATGAAACATATGTCTATTCCTGAATCAGTTCTACTTCCTAAACAAAACATAAAACAAGCCAACATACTTCATACATAGACACATAACACATAACATGCTAAATTGACATGAAACATATGTCTCATCAGCATAACTCATGTTAAAATAGAAAGGAATCAGGCAAGTTCATCATTTTCAGCTTTAAGAGTATGCATGATCAGCTACTTCCTAAACAGAATATCAAGTAGACAACTTATTCGTGCATGTCTATTAATAGTATGCCTGTATTGATATGAAACATATGTATATTCAAGTGACACATAACATGCTACATGCCCAATGAACATTCATACACAAATTGAATCAGTTCTACTTCCTAAACAGAACATAAAACAAGCCAACATGCTTCATACATAGACATATAACACATAACATGCTAAATTGACATGAAACAATGTCTCATCAGCATAACTCATGTTAAAATAGAAAGGAATCAGGCAAGTTCATCATTTTCAGCTTTAAGAGTATGCATGATCAGCTACCTTCCTAAACAGAATATCAAGTAGACAACTTATTCTTGCATGTCTATTAATAGTATGTCTGTATTGATATGAAACATATGTATATTCAAGTGACACATAACATGCTACATGCCCAATGAACATTCATACACAAACTAAATCAGTTCTACTTCCTAAACAGAACATAAAACAAACCAACATGCTTCATACATAGACACATAACATGCTAAATTGACATGAAACATATATCTCATCAGCATAACTCATGTTAAAATAGAAAGGAATCAGGCAAGTTCATCATTTTCAGCTTTAAGAGTATGCATGATCATCTACCTTCCTAAACAGAATATCAAGTAGACAACTTATTCGTGTATGTCTATTAATAGTATGCCTGTATTGATATGAAACATATGTATATTCAAGTGACACATAACATGCTACATGCCCAATGAACATTAATAGCAATGCACATAAATAAGCCTTTACAATATACTTGTCGCTTGGATTGTACTCGCTGAAAAGTGACCACGGTGATGAAGTCTGCGATGCTCTAGCCACAAGTTCATAACTTATGCTGATAGCATCGAAAACCCATCACCATTCTGAATGGTTTCAATCAGATAACAAGCCAAGTGGAAGATATATTATAAACCTATCTCATCAGCATAACTCATGTTAAAATAGAAAGGAATCAGGCAAGTTCATCATTTTCAGCTTTAAGAGTATGCATGATCAGCTACCTTCCTAAACAGAATATCAAGTAGACAACTTACTCGTGCATATCTATTCCTTACTTATTCATAACATTTTCAGCTTTAAGAGTATGCCTAACATGCTATAACAAGCTTAGTCATAAACTTGTGTTGTTAGAATCACTATGTACCTGCCTAAAGCCACCACTATGTACCTACCACTTGGATTGTACAGTTCATGATGAAGTTAGCATGGTGATGAAGTGTATGATACTGTCACCACAAGCTTAGTCATAAACTTGTGTTGTTAGAATCATACAACTTCATCACCATGTTAAATACTTTTCCATAAGCATAACAAGCCAAGTGACATGATACATAGTAATGGAGATTTAAGTTGACCATATGAACATTCATAGCATAAGAGTATTGTCAATCACAAAGAAAATTCAAAGCTTTAGAGTATGCGTAATCAGCCACATGCGTAATGATCATTCATACATAAACTCTATGAGTCCTAGCTTCCTAAACAGTTATATCTAACCAATCAGTTCATACCAATCATTTCATCATCACCCACAACATCATACATATATGTAATCGTTCAGTTCAAACCCACATAACAATATATATATACTCAAAATCAGGCTAGTTTCCTAAATCAACGAGTTCTATGTTTATATACATACACATACTCATTCAGATAACAATCCAAGTGGAAGATATATTGCAAACCTATCTCAGCAGCACCACCCACAACAACATCATACATGCAACCAATCAGTTCAAACCAACATAACAACAATATATACTCAATAAGTTAAAGAAATCTTCCCATATGCTAAACGCGACAACTGATTGACAATCTCTTCAATCAGCCTTCGCATATAGCATTCTTACTATCCCTGCTGTTGAGCGATTTCCGCAAGTGCACGGTATACGCTTGTAGTAATAAAAGATATCGAACCCACAGGGAACGATTTTTAACTAAAACTTGTTTTAATCCAGTTTTATTCACGTCTTTAGGTTTAACTTAAGAAAATCGTTTAATTGATTGTATTGGTTTGGATTAATTAGGATTAGATGAGAATATTATATTGAACTTAAAGAACAATTCTGTCTTGAGATTTTGATTACAAGACAGACGCTTTCGTATTTGGAATAAATCAAAGGTATAAAATGTATTTTCGATTAAGCAAAGAAAGCAGCTATAACTTGGGTAAGATTATGAATATGAAATAACATAAGAATTTATACAATTAAATGGCTTTGAACCGTAGAAATCTCTCTGGGTCGGAGCAGATTCCTACCTTAATCAAATTAGTATTTTATATCCGATAAGCCGCGGTCACGATCATATCATCCGTAAAAACTAATTCTTTCAAGTGTTCAATAAAGTTTCTTTGTAAATATGATTGTATAAAATGTTTTAATAAAAACACCAATTTATCATTTTGAAAATCATTTTGTCAGAACAATATCAAAATAACAACAGGAAGAATGTATTGAATAAAATAAATATATTATTAGTGAATTGTTAATCTTCACAAGTTAACAGAGAGGAAGAAACATGGATAGCATTTTGACGAAATTTTTGAGATCCGGGTTGTCAATCTTTCCCTCAAACTCCGTAGGTTTGTCAGACCCTTTTGCGCTTCAGCCGTTAGTTCTTCTCGCTGAATCTTCGGAATAGAGACCGGTCGGTCCTCTACCAGAATGAAAACTTGTCTCTGATCAACCTTTGATACTAAACTAATACTACTGTGTTTATAACTAATCTAATAACAACTTGTGTACATCAAGTTTGTTTATACAGAAATGAAATCTAACTTTCTGACTCTTTCTGAATCAGAAACTCAACATAATAACTCTCTGATTTCTCTAACTTTTCTAACTTAGCCAACATTGATTTCTGAAATGGATCACTTATTTATAGTTGGTGAAGGGTTGTAATTGAAGGGTCGTGTCCGCTGGTGAAGGGTCGCTTTTATCCAAACAAACAGACGCATTTTTTTGGATTTAAACATGTGAAAACTGTGCAGAATTCTTCACTGTCTCAACTGAGATTTCAGAATCTCAGTCGTGATAGGGGGCACGGAGGAAGGCTGAAAATTTTGATTTCTCGGTGACTGGTATCAGCGTGTCACGACTGAGATTCTGAAAATCTCAGTCACGACAGGGGCATT
This sequence comes from Euphorbia lathyris, assembly GCF_963576675.1. Taxonomy (NCBI): domain Eukaryota; kingdom Viridiplantae; phylum Streptophyta; class Magnoliopsida; order Malpighiales; family Euphorbiaceae; genus Euphorbia; species Euphorbia lathyris. Next base: position 48,570,154 of record NC_088918.1, read on the forward strand.
CTTCCCCGTCTTTCAGCTGCTTCTCGTCTCCTTGAGTCGGTCCTCTAATTAATATGTATTTTTGGCACGTAACTTAGGTTTTTCCCTCGTTTTTGCTCCGTTTTAGCTCCTATTTGGATTTAACCAAATAATTAGGTACCTTGCATCAAAGAAGTATATAAAGACGTAAAAGTACTCTAAATGAATATAATTAGCACGATTTCAATGTAAATTTAACGTATTTATATATGATATTTTAGGTATATTTTGGGCTTAACACCTGCAAATATTATGTTCAAATAAAAAGAAATCAGAACATCTTCAGCAACCGGCAGTGTATTGCCCTAGGTTAAAAAAGATAAAGACCCAAGCTTTTCAGCGGTGAATCTAACAATGAATACAATAAAATCAGTATCTAAGCGAGAGATCTAACCCTTTAAATCATAGCTCTGAAAATCAATAGATCCTTATTCCAGCTGCTGAAATCGACATACACAAAAGTAAATCGGATGAGGAAAAGAGAGAGTAAGGAACAATGAAAATCAATAGATACTTACCAGTACGGTGTTTCGAGCTCACCCAGTGATTGCATGTTCAAATCAGCCATGGAGATAGAGAGGGATGAGAGGGATGAAGCTCTTGTGTAACCTAAACTGGGGGTTGGGATTAGAGAGAGAGTTTATATATCAGCTGAAATTTCAATCAAACAATAGAGCGTCTAAAATTTGGTATGGCCGCGTAAGTGAAATTTCATTTGCCGCTTTTTGTTTTCGGCATTACAATGACATTCATTTATTAGAGGTGTCATCTATTGAGCGCATCAAATTTAACGAAAACGCGCGTTTTCTTTGGATGATAGGATTCTGTAATCGTAATGTCATCTGAGAATCGAGCGCATTTTTTATTTCACTTTCAGATGACATACAGTTGAAATATTGTCACGAAAAATATTCAGACGACACGAAAACAAATGTTTGTCATGTATCTTGTATCATGTGAAAGGGAAAATGGCATAGTGTGTGGCCATAGATTATGTTAGCAAGTGGGTAGAGGCCATAGCAAGTCCAACCAATGATGCACGGGTAGTGGTAAAATTTATTAAAAAAGTTATTCTCCCATTTTGGTGTACCTAGGGAATTAATCATAGATCAAGGAACCCATTTCTGCAATTCCCAATTTGAAAAACTCCTTGGAAAGTTTGATGTCACACATAAAACTGCCACACCTTGTCATCCACAAACCAGTGGACAGGTGGAAATATCAAATAGGGAGATTAAGCGTATACTTGAAAAAACTGTAGGCTGTTCCCGCAAGGATTGGTCGAACAAGCTGGACAATGCCTTATAGATATATAGAACAGCTTATAAGACACCCATATGAATGTCTCCTTATAGGATTATTTTTGGAAAAGCATGCCATCTACCTGTGGAAATAGAACATGGAGCTGTATGGGCACTAAAATTACTCAATTTTGATGAACAGGAAGTAGGTGAATAGCGAAAGCTGCAGTTGAACGAACTTGATGAATTCAGGCTGTTCTCTTTTGAGAACGCGCAAATGTACAAGGAAAATACCAAGAGGTGGCATGATCGAAGGATCCACAGAAAGGAATTTGCCTGGTCAACAAGTCCTATTATATAATTCGAGACTTAGATTGTTCCCTGGCAAGCTCAGGTCCAGATGGTCCGGACTCTTTGTGGTACAAGAAGTCTTTCCCCACGGAGCAGTCCAAACCAGTAATGAGTTTGTGGAATCATTTAAGGTCAATGGACAGAGGCTAAAGCTATACCAAGCAAGCGAGAGCAAGGGTGGGGAAAAGCACCAGCTTTTGCCTGACCCCCCTAAGAACGAACAAGCAAGCAGGTTGTGCCGTCTCAAGCACCAATTGAGACACCAACTTTATCTTTTTGCTTTTCCGTTTTTATTGATTTATTTTCACCTTTGTTATTTAATCCTAGTTAATTTTTTCTTTAATGTGCAGACAAGTGGTTAGGAAAAGCACTTGTCATTATAAGGAGGGAAGCTTGTGAACTCTTGAAAAGGCAAAAAGTAGCTGCCACATGCATCGCATGCTTCCCACTTCCCTGTTTTGGACTCTTCACCTCCTCTACTATTCGGAAGCAGTTAAATAAGTGGGGAAACCGTTTTTCTCTCTTCAACTTACCACTACCAACATCTCCACTCAAACAAACCAGAAATCGAAAATGGGGCAAAAAACTCGAAGTGCAAATGCCAAACAAGTGGTAACTAAGGTTTCTGATCAAACTGCTCCACCACCATAAGACTCCGCGGAGCACTCACCGCCAGACTTTCCACATTCTTCGTAGAATCGGAGATACAGAGGTACAAGTCTTTGAAAAACATGGGGTTCCTCCACATGAGGAGCATTTGTTGGGCAAGTTTGCAGACTTTGGGGCTGGAAGAGAAGATCCAAGAGCTACTAGACAATGTCAGCTTACTCAAGCTAGGAGATCTAAAAAAGCAAGCATATAGAGAACTCACCCTTGAATTCTTGTCCACCTTCATATTTGATAAGAAGATCCATGATTTGGAGGACAATGAGAAATTTAAGTTCCATCTCATAGATTTGAACCTATCTCTATCACTCAACACCTTCAATGCTTACTTAGGGTTCATCGATGCAAAGAAGATAGCAACTGCCGAATACAGGGAAAGCCTAATGGAGATGCCGTCGAAATTTCACCCTGAAGTCTTTTGGCAAGAAATCACTGGTACAATTGCGTACAATCCAAGCGATTCCAAGTCTGCCTAGATCCTTACCCATGAGATGCGTTATCTGTAAAGGTACTTGGCCACTAGCTTGTTCGGCCATTGCAACCAAAGCAATGTGCCCACTAATGACATGTTCGTATTATGGTGTATGATGCACAAAAGGAGAATCAATGTGGACCACTAGTTGGGGCTTCATCTGGCCAAGCAGGAGCAGAGCAGTTCAAGCTATCATCAGATACGCCAGAACCAAAGAGAAGACTATTTAAAGAGGACCCCCTGCCCTGACCTGTCCACGAGTCAGGTACTTGATGTGTTGAGTAGGCTAACTAGCCAAGTCCAAGCTTTGGAGGCTTGTTGTGAAAGTCAGCAGAAGGAACTAGCAAAGCTCAGGCTTCTAGTGGGGAAGACAGATGAACATGAAGACGAGCAACAGATGAGCTCCAGTCATGCCCCCTCCTTCGATCTGGTAATAAAAAATTCTATAGTCCCCAAAGAGCAAACACCTGAAAAGGCTAGGGAGGATAGTGATAGCTCCCTAATTTATAGAGTTTTTAGGAGTAATTTAGATTATTTTACTTTAGTCTATAGTTAATTTAGATGTTAATTTGATGGTTTTTAGTTAAATTTAGTATTTTCCACTTCTTATGGCATTATCGGTGTTTTCAGGGATATTCGGGGACTTTTTGAGCATTTCCAAACCAGAACAGGGACCATTGGAGCATTGGAGAACTTATGGACTCATTAGGGACCTTTGGAGCAACTTCTGGACTCATTAGGCACTAAACGGGAGAAAAATCGGAGATTCTGCCCCTATGGAAGACCTGTCTCGCCGAGACAGGGCCTTGTCTCGCCGAGACACGCCTTGTCTCGATGAGATGAGGCGGGGAAGGCGATCCCACCGCCTTCCCCTTTGCTGGAATGTGCGAATCCTGCCACATGACCCACCAAAATACACTAAAATTGCCCATTTTACCCTTGTTGCATTAGGGTTTCTCCCTAACTTTATAAAGAGGGAGCTAGTTCCATCTTTTTATTCATTCAGACTTAATCATTTGATTCACAATGTAGTTCTTTACTATTTTCAATTTTTATTTATTTTAGTATTGTTCTTTTCCTTTCTATATTAGATTTAGTTCTGTTTTGTCTTTTCTTTTGAAGAACAATTCATGGGAGAAGCGCTTGATCTTCTATTTTATAAATCGGAATCGACAAAGCGGGTTTTAGATTTCTATCTCTCCCCCTTATCTTTTACTTTTATAATCTATTGAAGATGTTTTCCATTATTCCTTTACTCCCTATTGCTATGATTAGTTTGTCTATGAACTAATCCCCATCCAATCTGAGATGGGGATGAGATTGATAATATGATTATGTATGGTTAGGGACCTAGGGCTTATGTGTTTACCTTTAATTGATCAGATTATGCATGCTTAATGCCTTGAAGTTGTCAGGAATAGGATTATTGCTAGAATGAGACTCGATGATGATCAACTAGCCTGATATGTATATATGTTTGTGCATAATGCCTGTAACCTGGCAAAGATAGGATTATAGATAGACATGAACCTGACCATGGGATTGTCTATACTGAACTTGTATAATCCCACCTCGCTAGAGACCACTAGGAGTGCGGCTTCGTGACTGGGCTACGGCTTTAGTCTTAATTGCCAAAGAACCTATTGCTTTGCATGCCCTAAGTTATATGCCTAATCAAGCCGTTAGCTGAATGCATGTGAATAGGTTAGATAAATCTTGATCACATTTGTCTTTCTTATTAGGGTAATTACCGTCAATAACTGATAAAACATAAGTCTGAACTCCCTAAACCCATACGTAGGATTTAATCCAAGGATTCCTCATCCTGGATTGTACCTTCCATTAATTCACCTTCTACCCTGTTAATTGTTCACTTTATTGCTTATTTTGTTATTTCAATTCATTTAATTAATTAGTTATTCAAAACCCAACTATTATTCAACCTTCTAAATAATTAGATCACTCTAGGTAGATCTACTAATTATAACAAATAGTCTTTTTGGTTCGATTTCGTGCTTAGCACATTACTACTTGTTACGATAGGATACACTTGTCCGATTAACTGCCATATATTTTACGAGCATCAGATAGCAACTCCCTTCCATCACTCAACAACTCATTGTTCTCCGTGATCTCCCATCTCCGGTAATGTTCCTAACCTTTACCTTTGCAAGCAGAACAACATGGGTAAACCAGTTCCTTTCTTAGTTAATTTTCATGCACTTAGGACACTGCACATTTTTCATTTTTGGGGGTGGCTTAGTTTGTGCAATTCACAAACTTGATAAATTTTCAGCTCACTAAGCACCCATGGTATTCAAATTATAACTAATCACGCTTGATACTATTGTGTAAATTGATGTGCAAATCTTATTTTAGGGGTCCCCTAGAATTGGACCCCCCTTTTTTCAAATTTAGGCCATCATAAAACATGTGAAAAGATAATTCAAGCATTATTTTGGGGTCCCCTGAAGTTGGACCCCATCCTCCAAAATTGTTGCTATGCTTGTTCTCATCAGTAGGCAACTTGCTCCATCAAACTTTACCTTTCTCCACCACTTATCATCCCACAGATTGGTCATAAGGTGGAGAGCTGCCAGGAGAACTTCAGGGAACCTTTGAGGCTTGAGTCAATCTCAATCCTCCCTAGGATTCCAATGAGCCTTAATATGAGAATTAGAGCAAAAGCTTAGTGTTGGTCTAAGATGAAACTGAACTCAGTATTGCTGAAACATACATTGTAACCTATGTCTAAGTTTGGTACTCGTACAAGTTGAAAATGTCTGAACACTCAAAGATTGAGCATTCGAGCTTAATTTTCCTTATGATAGCTCCCATTTATATAGGGTTTTTAGGATTGTTTTAGTTTGTTTTTGCTTTATTTCCATTCAATCTCAGTATCATTTTGTTATCTTTTAGTTAAAATTAGTAATTTCCATTACTTATGGCATTTTCTATATTTTCAGGTGTTTTTAAGACTGCTTGAGCATTTCCGGACAGTTCGGGGACCACTAGAGCAAATTTCGGAAGCACAGGGACCAAAACAGATAACTTCCGGAGGGAACTGCCCTTTCTCAACACCTGTCTCGCCGAGACAGTGCTTGCCTCGGCGAGACAGGCCCTCGTCTCCTCGAGACACAGCCTGTCTCGACGAGACGTGGCGGGCTGATGGTTCCCAAAGGGAACCATCACGTGGTGTCTCGACGAGACGCCCAGTGTCTCGTCGAGACACCCTTTCGTCTCGTCGAGACACCTCTTGTCTCGACGAGACGAGACGCTGGAAAGCAATTTCTCAGCGTCTTCTCACCTCCAGGGCGCGAATCTTGGCCCGAAAAATGTCCAAAATACCCCCTAACACACCTAGCACTATAAATAGAACATTATGCCTCTTTTGTGGGGGTTACCTTTTTCTTTTTCTGTTTTTGGCTTCTCTTCCTCCTCTTTCTCCCTTTCTCTTTGTAGGAGATTTTTAGTTTCTTCCATTGTAATTGATGTTACTTGAAGATTGGTGAGGAGAGTTCTATCCATTTTGTAATCAGAATCAGACAAAGCCGGGTTTTAGATTTCTAAATCCCTCAATCTGTCTCTTACTTTTCTTACTTATTTGATTAATGATGATTCATGTTGATAATATGTGCTTCAGTGATTTGATTAGTTTAATTATGAACTAATCCCCATCCAATCTGGGATGGGGATGAGATTGATTGTGTAACCTTGAATGATTAGGGATTTGGGTTTATGGGATTATTCCCAATTGATCAGATTATGCAGGCTTAGTGACCTGGATTTGTCAGAACTAGGATTATTGTTAGAATGAGATTCGATGATGATCAACTAGCCCGAAATTGCTGAACCTAAAGCCTTGATTCTGACAAATTTAGGATTGTAGATAGGTGAGTACCTGACCAAGGAACTACCTAATCCGAATGGAAATAATCTGACCTCGCTAGAGACCACTAGGAGTGCGGACTAGTGGCTGGGCTATGGCTCTAGCCTTAATCACCACAGAACCTAATGCTTTGCATACCTAGGTTATATGCCTAATCAAGCCGTCAACCGATTGCATGTGAATAGACTACACGAGATTGGCAGTCTTCATGTGGTTAATTAGGTGATTACCGTCAACTATCATTAGGATATAAACCTGAATCCCAGTAAATCATACATGGAGACCAATTAAGGGAATCCCCATCTTAGATTGTTTCATCAATTAGATCAAATCCTCCCGGTCACACATTTTTATCTTTTGTTTTCGAAATTCATCTGCTTAATCACTTCTCCAATATTTATTCAACCTCCTGACAATTACGCCTTCTTCCCTAGACTAATTAGTTGTGGCAAATAGTCATTGTGGTTCGATCTCGTGCTTAGCACAATACTACTTGATGCGATAGGATACACTTGTCCTGTTAATTGCTGTATACTTTACGAGCATCAAGTTTTTGGCGCCGTTGCCGGGGACTAATTGTTGTTTATAACTAATTAATTCATTGCGAAGCTTGAACAATTGTTTGGGATTCCTCTAACCGAGGGTCTGATAATCAATCATACTCTTATCTGAATTCATAAGCTGAAACTATTCTTGCAGGGCCTGAGACGAGGATACGATGGCCGAGGATATGTCAGTGATGGAGTTGCTGAAGGCGAGGAGGCCGACAAGCACCTCCGGCATCCTCGATCCGGCAATAACAGCGGAATCATTCGAAATCAGACCAGCGATGATCCAGATGATTCAGAACTCGGGACAGTTCAAGGGGGATTACTACGAAGATCCCAATTCACACCTTGACAAGTTCGTAGAATATTGTAGCACCTTCAAGTGCGAAGAAGTCACATCTGCACAAGTCTACCAGAAGTTGTTCAGATTTTCCTTGAAAGAAGAAGCTGCAGAATGGCTACATTCAGTTGAGCCAGGCTCTCTGACTGATTGGGACACCACTGTATCAGCTTTCCTAGCGAAATATTTCCCTCCATCTAAGACTGCTCAGTTCAGGAGCGAAATCGCATCGTTTAGGCAGACTGAAAGTGAGAACCTGCATCTAGCCTAGGAGAGGTTCCAGAGATTGTTGAGAAGGTTCCCCCATCACGATTACCAGCTTGTTGATATGTTCTATTCAGGGATATCTCCTGTTAGCCGTGCTTTTCTTGATACAGCGGCGGGAGCAAATTTATTCAACAAAACCGCAATACATGCTTATAATCTGGTCAAAGAATTGGCGGAACGAAGTGCGTGTTGGCAAGTTGTAAAGCCGCCTCCGAGCATGGTTACAACAGCAGAGGAGTGCATTGGAGTATGTCCAAAATCAAATCCTCAGATAGCAGCACTCACAGAAAAGGTAGCTCTGCTGGGAAATCACTTGAAATCACCGGTGTCAGTGGTGAGCTGTGAGGTTTGCAGTGGAGGGCATAAGAGTGTGAAATGTCCCATTATGTTCGAACAGATCCACTATTTAAAGCAGGACGGGCACAGAAGGGCAGGCTCTGAATTCAATTTAGAGAAGGGTATCGACGCCCTGATAGAGAGCATGAGTGCCATGGAGGGAAGATTGGCACACAATGAAGCATTCTGCCAAAGACTTCAGACGCAAGTGAGTAAGTTGGCAGAAGAGGAAGCACGAGCAATCACGCTCAGAAGTGGAACACAGGTCAAAGGACCGGATTTTGTGCCTCAACGAAACGAGGGGTTAGACCTAGTTACTGGTAATATCTCGTCTGTTCCATCTTCTCCTCAAGTAAGTGTTTCTGATCCTATTTCGATAACTGACACTGTTGACCCACCAACACAGGTGACATTACCTTATCCTACTTCTAGAAAAGCTAAATTAGATAAGGATTATTCAAAGATGCTTAATGTGTTTAAGAAAATAGAGATTAATCTTCCGTTCCTTGAACTTCTCGAGAATATGCCTATGTATGGAAAGTTTTTGAAAGAATTAATCTCTAAAAAGAAAAGATTAGGAGATCATGAGACTGTAATGCTGAGCCAGGAATGTTCTGCGATGCTCACAAACCCACTCCCAAAAAAATCTAAGGATCCTGGTAGTTTTAGCATACCTTGTATAATAGGCAAAGTTCATTTTAAACGTGCCTTATGTGATCTAGGAGTAAGCATTAACTTGATGTCTTTGTCTGTTTACAGGAAACTGGGGATGGGAGATCTGAAACTAACATCAGTTACCATACAGCTGGCCGACAGATCAATAAGGCGACCGGTAGGGGTGGTAGAAGACCTTTTGGTGAAGGTAGATCAGTTCATCTTCCCGGCTGACTTTGTGATAATGGACATCGAGGAGGATGATCAGGTGCCTATCTTATTAGGGAGGCCTTTCCTCGCGACAGGACGGACCCTGATTGATGTTGAAGGGGGAAAATTAATTCTCAGATTGCAGAATGAGGAAGTAGAATTCAATATTCTGAAGTCTATGAAATTTCCCGTTGATGACGAGTGTTGTAATTTCCTAAGCCTTACTGACTCTTTGGTTGAGAGTACTTTTCAGGAAAATGAGGTCAAGAATCTGAACATCGAACTAGAAGAGGAGGAGCTGTCAAATGAAGACATTGGGGACGGAAATAAAGAAGGATGTAATTGGGCGCGGCACGATGAACTCCTAGAGAGGGAGACAAAAACAACGCCTAAAACGTCAATCGAAGAACCACCGACCCTCGATCTAAAACCCTTACCTGCACATTTAAAATACGTGTTCTTAGCACCACCTATACATTTACCTGTAATTATCTCTGCTAAACTTACAGGTCTTGAGGAAGATCGCTTGGTGGAGGTGTTGAGGAAGCATAAGGGGGCTTTTGGATGGCAAATGTCTGACATAAAAGGGATCAGCCCGTCGCTTTGCGAACACCGGATCTATATGGAAGATAAAGTGAAGCCGACTGCTCAACCACAGAGAAGGCTTAATCCGAAAATGAAGGAGGTGGTGAAGGCTGAGGTGATTAAGCTGCTTGATACAGGGATGATATTTCCGATCTCTGACAGCCAGTGGGCGAGTCCTGTGCATATTGTGCCAAAGAAGGGAGGCACAACAGTGACGTTGAGCGAGAAGAATGAGTTAATTCCGGTGCGGAAAACGACCGGGTGGCGAATGTGTGTGGATTTCAGGAAATTAAACGACGCCACTAGGAAGGACCATTTTCCCCTTCCGTTCATCGATCAAATGCTCAAACACATGGCAGGTAAGTTTTTCTTCTGTTGTGTGGATGGGTATTCGGGCTACATGCAAATCTCAGTGGATCCTAACGATCGGGAAAAGACCACTTTCACATGCCCTTTTGGGACATTTGCATATAGACGGATGCCCTTTGGATTATGCAATGCACCTACTACATTTCAGAGGTGCATGACAGCTATATTTTCTGATATGATAGAAGATTTCATGGAGGTCTTTATGGACAATTTTTCTATTTTTGGGATGACCTTTGATAGCTGTTTGCATAACTTAGGATTAATGTTGCAAAGATGTGAGGAAACTGATTTAGTTCTAAACTGGGAAAAGTGTCAGTTTATGGTCACTGAATGTATTGTTCTAGGCCATAAGGTGTCACGAAAAGGCATTGAGGTAGACCCTGCTAAAATTGAGGTCATTGACAAACTGCCGCCTCCTTCCAATGTCAAAGAAGTTAGGAGTTTTTTAGGCCATGCTGGTTTTTATAGACGTTTCATTAAAGATTTTTCTAAAATTTCCAGGCCTATGACCCAATTGTTATTGAAAGATGCCAATTTCGTTTTCACACCCGAATGCCTTGAATCTTTCAATACCTTGAAGGATAAACTGACTAAAGCTCCGATAATGGTTAGCCCCAATTGGGATTTACCCTTCGAATTGATGTGCGATGCTAGTGACATAGATGTAGGTGCATGCTTAGGGCAGAAGGCGGACAAAATTTGCCAACCAATTTCTTACGCTAGTAAAACCCTTAATGATGCTCAAGTAAATTATACAACCACAAAAAAGGAGTTATTAGCTGTGATTTTTGCACTTGACAAGTTTCGTTCATATTTAGTGCTTTCCAAAGTTATTGTTTACACCGATCATGCTGCATTGAGGTATTTGTTTTCCAAGCAGGATGCAAAACCTAGACTCCTTAGGTGGATCTTGTTGCTGCAGGAGTTTGATCTGGAGATACGAGATAAGAAAGGAGTGGAGAATGTGGTTGCTGATCATCTCTCCAGATTAGAACAAGAGGAAATGAATGCGGAAACAACTGCAGGCATCCAAGAGACATTCCCCGATGAATACTTGTTGTCGATACAACATGTACCTTGGTTCGCTGATTTTGCTAACTTCCTTGTAGGAAAGGTGATCCCTCCAGAATTCTCCTACCAACAACGGAGAAAATTCATGCATGATGCGAAGCAATATTTTTGGGATGATCCATATTTGTTCAAAGTCTGTGGCGACAACATTATTCGCAGGTGCATACCTGAAGAGGAGATTGCCTCTATCCTGGCATTCTGCCACTCCAAAGAGGTAGGTGGACACCACGGGGCAGATAAAACTGCAGCTAAGGTACTCTAGAGTGGGCTTTATTGGCCCACCATCTTTCGTGACGCTTTTGATTTTGTTAAAAACGGTGATAAGTGTCAACGAACTGGCAATATTTCACAAAGACATGCCATGCCTATGAAACCAATTTTAATTTGTGAAATTTTTGATGTTTGGGGAATAGACTTCATAGGTCCTTTCCCGAAGTCATTCAATAACGAGTACATCCTTGTAGCCGTAGACTACGTTTCCAAATGGGTTGAGGCTGTAGCCTTGCCTAGTAATGATGCGTGGGCTGTCATCCGATTCTTGCAAAAGAACATTTTCACACGGTTTGGCACTCCCCGCACCATTATTAGCGACGGTGGGTCCCATTTTTGCAACCAGGCTTTTAGACAGGTCCTGTATAAATACGGGGTCACCCATAAAGTGGCAACCCCGTATCACCCTCAGAACAGTGGCCAAGTAGAAGTTTCTAATAGAGAAATCAAAGCTATCCTTGAAAAAACTGTGAATTCCTCTAGAAATAATTGGTCTCTCAAATTAGATGACGCATTGTGGGCCTATAGGACCGCGTTTAAAACGCCAATTGGTATGTCCCCATTTAGGCTAGTTTACGGTAAGGCATGCCATCTTCCCGTAGAACTCGAACATAGAGCCTACTGGGCTACACGTTTTCTAAATTTTGATACAAGAGTTGCAGGAGAAAAACGGTTACTGCAGTTGGATGCCTTGGAAGAGTTAAGGCTTGGTGCCTATGAGAGTTCACGAATCTACAAGGAGAAGACGAAAAGATGGCACGACAAGAGAATAATCAAACGTCACTTTGAGGTAGGGGATAAGGTGTTACTATATAACTCCAGGCAGCGATTATTCCCTGATAAGTTAAAGTCGAGGTGGTATGGGCCATTTGAGGTCACCCAGTTATTCTCCTCCGGAGCAGTAGAGATCACGAACGGCCGTAGTCCCCCATTCAAGGTCAATGGGCAGCGTCTGAAAATTTATGAAGATGACTTGGGCGCAGTGGAGACACTGCGTTATATAGACGCACCATGAGGGAGTTTTCCTATCCTATCTCCTTTCTTTCACTTACTGTTCAATTTCATATATATGCATCTTTTGGAATTAAATGCATAATTTAGTGTGGGGGAGGAGGCAATAGGATAGGACATCTTGTACATGTACCAATTGCATGCTTCATACACTATTTGTATTTGTGTTTTGTGGTATGTTTTGGTTTGTTTATTGTCTGCTTTCAATTCGTAGGATTTCAGAGATTTCGCTTTTGCTTTCAGTACTCAGAAATAAAAAGAATAAGAATCTTAGGCAGTTGATTTTTGATGCGTCTAGCAATCCTGACATTACAGTTGAAATTGTGCTCTGAAAGTCTGAAAGCTCGGGGAAATGGATGCATGCAAAAACTTGTGAACAATATTTGAGTCCCCAAAGAGTGTTTTTAACTAAGATTGACATGGAACGTTTCGTTAGGTGAGGCTAGGATTGTTGCAAATAACCCCTAAATTGTGAGTTAGAGCCTAAAGGTCGATATTTTAGACTCATTTTTAGGAACAATCGATCTCTTAGGTGTGGGATTACAGTTATTGTCATTATGCTCATAGGAATTGCATCCAATACTGGTTGAATGTGGTGTTATAATTGAACTTGAAATGATGAGGCAATCTAGGTCTAGCCATTTGTGAATGCAGCCCAGTCTTTGATTAGCCAAAATCCTTTACAAATTCCACTAGATAAGCCCCTTTGAGCCTTATTTACCCATTTTCTTTGATCAACCGTGTTACAAGCCCTTAGCCTTCCTAAATGCCCTTTCTTACCCAAGTTAACTGACTTAATTTCAGCTAGAAGGTCCTTAGGCACACATCCTTCAAATTTCCATTATCTATCATTGAAAGGTTATGATTCTAAATAGAAGAAGTAGCCAATTCATATTGACTCTTTGTCCCCTCTGTCTCAAAAGAAAAGAAAAGAAAAGAAAATTTATTGTTCAAAAATTGAACCGAATAAATTGTAGAGGAAAGGATAAAAGACACTCTTTAATTGCTTCCCGAACTGAAATAAAACAACCTTGAGCTTTCATCTCGCACATAGCGGAAATTGTGCCAATTTTTGAGAAACAAATTAAAAAAAAAATCTAGCTAGTTGAGTCATTAACTTTTTACCTAAATTCCCTTCTTCCTACCCCCAAACCTTAGCTTATGTTACAACCCATTAAAGACCTTTAATCTTGTTTATTTGTGATGCGTGATTTCAACCGGATGGATGATGCAATCCCAACGTGACCATTTTGTGCAACACACTGTAGAGCGTTTGCCAAATTCATATCACACCCAAACACTTGAGCGCAAGAGCGACCACCTGTGAGCTAGCAACCTTAGTCCTCGCCTTTTGTTTTCGCAAAGTGTTGGTTGATAAAACTAAATAATCAGTTTTGGAGATTTATCTGAGGTTCACTTTGTTTTTAATTGCAACTTGAGTAGTCTGAAACTGTATGGATTATAAGAGTGCAATGGATCCTTGTCTATGTGCGGGAGCTATTCGTTGAAATTTCGCTGCTTTTGACTCTTTCTTGCTTGAGGACAAGCAAGATTCAAGTGTGGGGAGGTTGATAGCTCATATTTATATAGGGTTTTTAGGATTGTTTTAGTTTGTTTTTGCTTTATTTCCATTCAATCTCAGTATCATTTTGTTATCTTTTAGTTAAAATCAGTAATTTCCGTTACTTATGGCATTTTCTGTATTTTCAGGTGTTTTTAGGACTGCTTGAGCATTTCCGGACAGTTCGGGGACCACTAGAGCAAATTCCGAAACCACAGGGACCAAAACAGATAACTTCCGGAGGGAACTGCCCTTTCTCAGCACCTGTCTCGCCGAGACAGTGCCTGCCTCGGCGAGACAGGCCCTCGTCTCGTCGAGACATAGCTTGTCTCGACGAGACGTGGCGGGCTGATGGTTCCCAAAGGGAACCATCACGTGGTGTCTCGTCGAGACACCCTTTCGTCTCGTCGAGACACCTCTTGTCTCGACGAGACGAGACGCTGGAAAGTAATTTCTCAGCGTCTTCTCACCTCCAGGGCGCGAATCTTGGCCCGAAAAATGTCCAAAATACCCCCCTAACACACCTAGCACTATAAATAGAACATTATGCCTCTTTTGTGGGGGTTACCTTTTTCTTTTTCTGTTTTTGGCTTCTCTTCCTCCTCTTTCTCCCTTTCTCTTTGTAGGAGATTTTTAGTTTCTTCCATTGTAATTGTTGTTACTTGAAGATTGGTGAGGAGAGTTCTATCCATTTTGTAATCAGAATCAGACAAAGCCGGGTTTTAGATTTCTAAATCCCTCAATCTGTCTCTTACTTTTCTTACTTATTTGATTAATGATGATTCATGTTGATAATATGTGCTTCAGTGATTTGATTAGTTTAATTATGAACTAATCCCCATCCAATCTGGGATGGGGATGAGATTGATTGTGTAACCTTGAATGATTAGGGATTTGGGTTTATGGGATTATTCCCAATTGATCAGATTATGCAGGCTTAGTGACCTGGATTTGTCAAAACTAGGATTATTGTTAGAATGAGATTCGATGATGATCAACTAGCCCGAAATTGCTGAACCTAAAGCCTTGATTCTGACAAATTTAGGATTGTAGATAGGTGAGTACCTGACCAAGGAACTACCTAATCCGAATGGGAATAATCTGACCTCGCTAGAGACCACTAGGAGTGCGGACTAGTGGCTGGGCTATGGCTCTAGCCTTAATCACCACAGAACCTAATGCTTTGCATACCTAGGTTATATGCCTAATCAAGCCGTCAACCGATTGCATGTGAATAGACTACACGAGATTGGCAGTCTTCATATGGTTAATTAGGTGATTACCGTCAACTATCATTAGGATATAAACCTGAATCCCAGTAAATTATACATGGAGACCAATTAAGGGAATCCCCATCTTAGATTGTTTCATCAATTAGATCAAATCCTCCCGGTCACACGTTTTTATCTTTTGTTTTCGAAATTCATCTGCTTAATCACTTCTCCAATATTTATTCAACCTCCTGACAATTACGCCTTCTTCCCTAGACTAATTAGTTGTGGCAAATAGTCCTTGTGGTTCGATCTCGTGCTTAGCACAATACTACTTGATGCGATAGGATACACTTGTCCTGTTAATTGCTATATACTTTACAAACATCACCTTACAATCCAAAAAAAATTTGCATATCTATCAATGGCTGAAAAATCACCAAGAGTGAGTAACAAAGTTGTCACACAAAAAGATAGAAAAACATTCATTCATCTGTTATCTCACTGAATCAAAAATTGCCTACACAATCAGCCACATTCAATTACAATCTTAAAGTAACAGGGGATTTTGGGATTATTTGTTATTCAATTTGCTTTATGCCACAAGGCATTAAAAAAACTTGAGTACCCTACTTAACTTGGTTAGGATTTCCTTGTTTTATCAAGGCTGAATCAATCTCATTTGCAAAGCACCATTATGCATGCTCAATGGTATGTTAGATATGGACTCTAGCAAGTGTACTAGGTCGTGTGTAGTGTTTGGTAAGACCAAGTGTCGTATTCCACAGGGCTTGAGATGGAAATTATGTGAAAGATTACCTTGAACAGTTGTTCGAATATGCGAAATATAATTGATAATTGTTTGGGTGGGATTTTTATACTGAAAGCAGTAAATAAATGCATAAAATAAAAATAACAAGTTTAGCACAAACTCAGAACTGGTAACTGCTCGCACAGCCGTTCCATTAACATAAGCATACATAAATTTCATGGTTCGGGTATCTTTCTCTTTTATCATTAAGGTCCGGTGTCCCATTTCCAAAGATTGTAAGCATACAGATTAACCAAGTGTCCTTGCGTTAAGTGCATCCAAGCATTAAGACCCAGAAAGCATTCATAAATGAAACCCCGATAGGTGGTCGATTCCGTCCTCAACAACCTATACCAAAGATTATTTCCACAACGCTAGAGCACCGCCGTGTCATCTATTGTTGCTATTACAGAGATTGGATCCTAATCTAAGCATTTAAGTAACTCCAAAGAATATTTCCACAACGCTAGAGCACTCTGGTGTCATCTATTGTTGCTATTTCAAAGAGTATTTCCACAACGCTAGAGCACTCTCGTGTCATCTATTATTGCTGTTACAGAGATCTGATCATAATCTAAGTAACTCTTTAATAACCATTCAGAGATAAACATGCTTCATTAATAAAACAGTATACTTACAATCACCATTAGAGGATGGCCAAGCTTGCTAAGATGGTTGTTCCCTCATTTTCATGAAGGAACAGCCTCGAACACCATAAAAGAAGCTCCCAAAATGGAGGCTGGAAATATATTGATAAGATGGGATCCTTACAAAGTAGAAAAATGAATCTATTTATACTAAAAAGCTAAACTATGTTAAAAGGGTAAAATTGTCAAACGGTTGTTTGAATCAATAAAAGCAACTATTTCTAGCCATTATATTACATACATGTGTTAGGATGGTGACAGATGGTGGATTATAGCTGTATAGCACTTCTTATCTCTTATCCTTTATAAATCCGCGTGTCAACCCGTTTACCCACTTTTTCACCCGAATCGGAACGGCGAACAACTGTTCGATCCTTTTCTCACAGGTGTTCTATCAGAATAGATATTTGTAGATGATGGATCTGCGCATAAGTCCATTTACCCACTTTCTGACCCGAATTTGGATGGGAACATGCTGTTCGATCTTTCTGCTCAACTGTTTGCTTGACTTTGGCTGTTTTGTCAGAATAGCTGTTTGTAGCTTGGATTTGGCTATAAACTTGGTCTTTTATGCTCTTCTCCATGAATGTTCTAGCCAATAAATCTTGTCCAATATGCTCGTATCAAATACCCCAACTTATACATTTGCTTGTCCTCAAGCAAAATAGAACGGAGAACAACTGTTCGAAGAGAAACAAAGAAGATGACATAGAACAAACACAACAGCAAATCACAAGTAGCAAAATTTATTCATGCTTCAATTACAAAGATTATTCCAAGTTTGAGTCAAAGAAAAGGAACTAAAAACTGATTAAGTCAACAAGAATTTAAATCTCCAAATAGCATGATGAAGTGCAATTTGATCACAAAGCAATTGCTAAGGGAACACTCGTCCTCACTCATAGTGTTTGATATTTAAAAGTTAGTTGTTTAAGCACTCAAACAACTATGCAAGTAGAGAAAAGATTATGACTTTGCAAATCAGTGCAAACAAAGTAGTCCATAACTGACATGGCATGATCTAAAGGTCTTGAAAGGGTTGAAGCTGGGGTATCAGGATATGGAAGTGAAAGACTTTTGGGTGAAAGGCAGTTGTTGAGTTTTTTAATGAACAAGCATTTTCTTTTAGTGGGAACAGCTGTGTCCTATAAGCATGTATACATTTGAGAAGAGCAGACATTTTTTTAAGATAAACATTCTTCTCCTCTTTCTTTGGAAAACACAATGCTTGAATTGTTTTCTTGTTTAGGATTAGGACAACAGTGAACAGCTAGTTATCATGCCTAAAAGCATTTTACTCAAAACAACTCCTGAGGGTTGATTGTAATGATTTGCAATGAATAATTGGTGAAGGTAATGTGTGTAGGGTAAACAAAAATCAGGTTAGGCTCAATAGGGTTCTCTAAAAGTGGATGTTCTTTAAGAACATGTGTTCAACAGTTAAACATAGTTGATTAAACCTAATGCATTTGTCCTTTCATGCCATACAACTATAAACAAGTTGCAAGGGCTACCAAAGAAAAGCCTATCTATTCTAAAACATGCAAAGCCCATTCAACAATAAAATGTTGCATAAACATGCAAATGAAGGCTCAAACCTCACTGAGAAGGGTAAACATGCAATAGGCTAAAGTGATCAAACATGGAGATAGACATTCTTATTAATACAATCAATTCAAAATTCTAATTCTATATTATCAAACTCAAAATAGTCTTAATAATCAAAATATAAGTAAATTAATACTACCTAGGCTACTACTGCATGCATGGAAGAAAAGGACAGAATGGATAGATATACACAAGTGAACATATAGTTGTTCAAGAAGCGAACAACCAAGGAAAAAAAATGAACACATAGCTATTTAGTAGGCGAACAACCAAGAAAAACAAAAACGAACACATAGTTATTCAAGAGGTGAACAACCAAGAAAAACAAAAATTAAATAAAAAATTGGTGCTTAAAGAGGACAAACCAAACACAAAGTCAACATCAAAGGAATTAGATGATAAGCAAACAACAAGCAACAGTGTCAAGTAGTAATTCCTCCACCCCCAACTTAAAAATTTGCATTGTCCCCACTATCAAACAGGAAGCAACAACAGAAACTACACATACCAACCGAACAACCAAAACCATCCAATGGGTAAGTGATGGTAACAGAACAGCCAGTTGGAAATAGAGGTACAAGTTTGCTTAGTCAAAACGGATGGCGAGGATTCAACATCGCCTTTTACAACAACTGCATCATAGGGGTACCTTCATCATTTAGATCATTTGCTTTCACAGGGGGGCTGTGCTTAAATCCTTTAAAGAAGCAGGAACAACTGTTCACACCTGATTGCACTTGTTTTGCACAGCTGCAGTCTGTGAAAAACAAAGGAAAGTGATAATAACATGGGTGAACATCATAGCACAAAGAAGTATAGAAAAAGAGAAATAAAAATGTGATGGAAAAATTAAATTTTTTTTAACACTTTCCAATCACAAAAGATTGAGCCCCAAAATTTTTTAATTGATGGCTTTTTACTTTTTCTATGAAAGATTGTACCCCTAACATAAATCAAGAACATCCATTCACCTTCCTCAAATTTTTACAAGACATTTCACCTACCCAATTTTTAAATCAAAGTAAAATTTAAAACGTATCTCCAACCTTATCTTAAATTATAATTTTGAGGAAATAGTTTTTCAACTTTACCTTAAGAAAATAAAAAAATATAAAAAAATATCTCAAAATCCAATGGCTACAATGAAAATTAAAAACACAAAATATAAATACAGAAATAAAGCATTAAAATAAAGGATAGAATGTTTGGGGTTTCCAAGACTTTTGCTACAATTGGTGTTTGCAGCGAACACCATATTCCTCCTTGCTTGTTCATAGTTACCACATTGATTTTCCCTTCCATTCTTCGTCTAGCACGTTTGAGTGTTCTTCTCATCCTCCTATATAGGTCCTGTCACGTGATCTAATAGAAAAAATAACCAGCAAAACTCTGCGCATAAACTAAAATAGTTGTTCTAATCTAGCACACCATGAACAAACCGGTTGAACATCTATTTAAGAATATATTTCACAAAAATTTCACTTTCAATCCCCGGCAACGGCGCCAAAAACTTGGTATGTTAGATATGGACTCTAGCAAGTGTACTAGGCTATGTGTAGTATTTGGTAAGACCGAGTGTCGTATTCCACAGGGATTGAGATGGAAATTATGTGAAAGATTACCTTGAACAGTTGTTCGAATATGCGAAATATAATTGATAATTGTTTGGGTGAGATTTTTATACTGAAAGCAGTAAATAAATGCATAAAATAAAAATAACTAGTTTAGCACAAATTCAGAACATGTAACTGCTCGCACAGCCGTTCCATTAACATAAGCATACATAAAGTTCATAGTTTGGGTATCTTTCTCTTTTATCACTAAGGTTCGGTGTCCCATTTCCAAAGATTGTAAGCATACAGATTAACCAAGTGTCCTTGCGTTAAGTGCATCCAAGCATTAAGACCCAGAAAGCATTCATAAATGAAACCCCGATAGGTGGTCGATTCCGTCCTCAACAACCTATACCAAAGATTATTTCCACAACGCTAGAGCACCGCCGTGTCATCTATTGTTGCTATTACAGAGATTGGATCCTAATCTAAGCATTTAAGTAACTCCAAAGAATATTTCCACAACGCTAGAGCACTCCCGTGTCATCTATTGTTGCTATTTCAAAGAGTATTTCCACAACGCTAGAGCACTCTCGTGTCATATATTGTTGCTGTTACAGAGATTTGATCATAATCTAAGCATTTAAGTAACTCTTTAATAACCATTCAGAGATAAACATGGTTCATTAATAAAATAGTATACTTACAATCACCATTAGAGGATGGCCAAGCTTGCTAAGATGGTTGTTCCCTCATTTTCATGAGGGAACAGCCTCGAACACCATAAAAGAAGCTCCCAAAATGGAGGCTGGAAATATATTGATAAGATGGGATCCTTAAAAGTAGAAAAATGAATCTATTTATACTAAAAAGCTAAACTAGGTTAAAAGGGTAAAACTATCAAACGGTTGTTTGAATCAGTAAAAGCAACTATTTCTAGCTATTAGATTACATACATGTGTTAAGATGGTGACAGATGGTGGATTACAACTGTATAGCACTTCTAATCTCTCTTATCCTTTGTAGATCCGCGTGTCAACCCGTTTACCCACTTTTTGACCCGAATCAGAACGGCAAACAATTGTTCGAACCTTTCGCACAACTGTTCTATCAGAATAGATATTTGTAGATGCTGGATCTGCGCATAAGTCCATTTACCCACTTTCTGACCCGAATTTGGATGGGAACAGGCTGTTCGATCTCTCTGCTCAACTGTTTGCTTGACTTTGGCTGTTTTGTCAGAATAGCTATTTGCAGCTTGGATTTGGGTACAAACTTGGTCTTTTATTTTCTTCTCCATGAATGGTCTAGCCAATAAATCTTGTCCAATATGCTCGTATCACTCAACTTCAAAAATATTAGGTTACTTGTCATCCTTTGGTGGATTGGGAATTTTGTTGGGGTTTAGTGTCCTATAGAAAATTATTCCAGGATATAAACCTAATGTAAATGAATTGTTCTTTATATCATTTGTTTTAATAAGATATGGTTTCATAACTGTATAAAGGCAACCTCCTTTAAAGAACTAAATAAGTCTAATAAAAGGAAATCCCTGAGTTTATTTAAAGTGGTTATAAAGTGTTCATACAAGCATGAAGTGAGACAAAACATTATAATAAACTAATAAACTTAAAGCAACCCCAAGTCAAGTGATATGTTTTGAATAGGGATTGACATAACCTTATTGAGACTTGCATGTAACAATGTTTTCTGTCGAGACAGAGAGATGATCTCACAAGCTTCAGATATGCAGATATCTGGACAGTTACATGGATCCAATGAATGGAGTTCATTAGGATTGGGGACCCGACTTGAGATAACAGGATGGGTAGATTTATCCTTGTCACCTGTTCATCTCATTGGTATTAATAGGTATAAGTAATCCTAAGACTCAAAGGAATGTTAATTAGTGATTATGGATTATGGAATGTGATACTTTGATCCTGTTGTAACACGATCCATAACAGGGATGACTCTGGGGTGTGTACGGCAGACGTTGGGTATCACAGGAAGTAATTGCAGGATAGTTATACATTGGATTGAGCATTTGTCACTCTTGATAAATGGGAGATACGTCCAAGGATCGCTTGTGGAAAACTTATTAACTCTAAATCCTTGCAAGGTGATAGCTTAAGACTTGAAATGCAGATTTCACTAACCTATCTAATTGGAGTTAACTCGGCCTGTACAAGTAAAACGAACGTCTCGCTATATGTGACTTGACATTGCCCATAGTCATAAGATTCAGTTCAAGGATGTAGTTGACAAAGGATCGAATTATACTGTAACTAATACGGAAAGGTCAACGACAGAATCAACCTCTCTTCTTATAGCTTTGGGGCAATGTTTCAGATCTGCCAATCACAGTCCGCGTACTCATTCCTTTATACAAAGATTAAATATAATTCTGAGAAAATTAACTTAATAGTTGCATACGGCTAGAAGCAATAAGAACCTAATGGGTCACACATAAGACTTGGAACCCAAAAGAGAAACGGATGTTAATTAATTGACGGAAGCCCAACTGAGTCCACTAAGGCCCAGTAGTATAGGGGGGGCGAATTGTGTATTAAAATACACAAAGGAATTAATTCAATTTAACAATTATAATTAGATTATGATTATGAATTAAATTAATTATGGGATAAATAAGTTAGGATGTTTAATGAGATTAAATTGCTCCTATTATTATCCTATTAATAGGTTATTATTATCTTTCTAATTAAATATAATTATAGATAATAACAATAAGAATTTTATTCCGAATTAAATTCTTATTCAGTAACCTAATTCTATCTGACTAGGGTTTATATGGAAGAGAATATATATACCCCCCCCCCTTATGAGAATTTCGGCCAAGCATAGCAATCCCGGGAGAGAGAAAATTCGGCCCCCTATCGTAGAGGATCGATTCTTCACCGCTTGCTTCCGTTCAATTGATTTTTCATCTCTTTCTCTTTATCCTTGATCTTGTGTTGATTTATTAGAGGCAATCTGCTTTGGTTGCTTTTATACGGTTGAGTTCTAATCATCTTTTGAATTGTGTTTTGTTTTGTGCTCGGGAACTCGGAGTAAGAGTTGTGTGCACTACGATTGCAATAGTAGATAGAACTTCGAAAGGTATTTCCTTCTATCCCTCTTTATATGAAATAACGGTTAACGGATCTTGGTTAAAGGAAAAAGGTTAAAATTTTTATATTTCCGCTGCCAAACGTTTGCCTATTTTCCTTCAAATTTCTCAACACATGCGGGAACCCTCTTGTTTTGTTAGCAGCTACTGTGACTACGGACCAAAACAGAAAAATCCACAAACCTTCCCTTTGTTTATCCATCTTCATCTCCTTCCATTCTTCCATTCTTGCTTGAGGACAAGTAAGGTCTATTTTGGGGGCTATTTGATAAGTGCAAATTATGCTATGATAATTACGGAATTAATGGCTGAAAAGAGTACTAATTAGACTTAATTAATTGCCAAAATCCTCATAATTTGCCTTATCTGTGCAGATTGTTCTCGGAAGCTTCTGCCTGCACTGTGAAGTCAAGGAACATTCAAACTAATGGAGAAATAGTGGATCACGTGACCAGACTTGGGGAAGGAGAAAAAGGAGTCCCAATGCTGAAATCACAAGTCTCCAAGAAGAAAAAGTCTTTGCATGTATCTTTAATGGTTTTGGAAAGATTAAACATTGTCTGTTATGAGCAGTTTTTGTCTACTTGTGCTGTTTTGTCCTGACTCAGCAGGATTGTCTTTTTCTGTAAACTGTGTCTGTTCTGCCAAACTGCTTCCACAAGCAGCAGACTGTTCTTTCCGGATTTCCTAAGCTTTGTTTGTATTTTCTTTTTGCTTTGTTGCATCCTTTTATATAGCCTTTTGTAAGAAGCTAGGGGATTATCACTATTTTAGATTTCAGCACTTGTCTTGTGTTTTGTGTGTACTCTTGGGAGTGAGATTCTTAGCAATCTCACACATTTTCAATTTAATTGTCTTTGGATATGTTTAATATATTACTTTTGTGATTCAAGTATGAGCATGAGCAAGTAGTCACTCAACGGGCCGAAGCCGGCCTAAGACTGGTTGAGGTAGGTGGTAGTCTGCCTCTATTGCATGCAAGAGCATTTTTAGATGATTATTAGGTTGGGTACTCAATTCATGTTAGGTCTAGCTAGCATATCCCTTAGTTGGATGATCGCGGAGGAGACTCAGGTCAGATAACAGAAAATGCAACCTAACACACACTAGTTGAGGATGGAGACACGATCACTTGTTGTGCCCAGGGTTTTTAGTCTTAAAGTTGATTGCTCTCTTGGCCTTAATGCATAAGAGTTCTTGGTAGCCCACGTTTAATACTAGTTTGCATGCTCTTAGAAGAATCCCTAGAACATGGGAGACCTGACCTTGGTGAAATTAGTGAGAGTCACTTGGGATCTACGCACTTAATATTGCTCAATAGGGGAAAAATCCACTTGTTCGCCAGCCGCCTGGTTATGCTTCCTGCCTGTTCTATTTATTATTGGGACAAATCCTTTCTTGAGTTTCATGCGTAGTAGTCAGTAGATAAATTATTTGTTTGTTTAAGTTTAGAGTTAGCCACTTTTCTTACACTAATAGTTAAAACCAACCCACTGTTCTAAGGACCAGATTGTTCTATAAAGATACTCGATAATTTTTAGCACCCCTATCCCTGTGGAGACGATAATATACTTTCACTTTATTACTTGGGACCTAGTGCACTTGCTAGTGTCACTCCATTTTGGAGACAACAGGCATCCGCCCCCTCAGAACCCGCCTGCGGGTTTGGGGATGGGAGCTTCTCCTCCGATGTCCCCTCAGGGCGGTCTGTCTCTTTATCCAGATTGATGAAAGACTTAATGTCTTCACCAACATTTCTTCTCATCTCCGTTAAGACCTGCCCATAGATGAAATCGCGAGGATTCTCCATCGCGTCGTATCTTTTTGCCTCTTTGGCGCTGGGAACGCGTAGCTCCGGATCAACAAAACCCAATTCTGGGTAGCTGATCTTGACAACGACCATGATCCGCTCGCCATAATAAAATGCTCGACTGCCACATAGGACATCCGAATTCTTCAGTTCAGCCTGGGCAGCTTTAAGATCATTTGTGGCCAATGTAAGCTTATCTTCCAGCTCCTTTATCGTGGCGCCCTTACTTTTGTTGAGAGCCGCCGCCGCAGCAATGCTAGAGTTGGCCTTAGAAACTTCGGCCTGCAGACTCTTTATCGTTGCCTTATCAGCAACATTTTGGACGATGTCCGCCTCCAGAGCACAGATGTGAGTATATGCCTACCAAGTAAGGAAAGCTAAAAGTTAAAAGGTTGAAATGGAGAAGAAAATCAAAGTTAAAACATAAAAACCCACCGCAAGAAGCTTCCTATTCCCCATCTTAGCATGAGTAGTCCCAAGGTACTTCGCCTTCACCTCTTAGACTGTGCACAGCTGCCTAAAAGCCTCATCAAGGTCATTCATGATGGCCTCGCTTTTGACAGCAGCTCTGTCTCCGTGTTTGGCGAGCCAATACCTGCCAAGATCCGGCTTCTCCACCTGAAGAAAGAAATACAAGTCAAAATCTGTAAAAGTTAGAGTAACATGATGAATCAGTAAAAATCTTACCCCTCCGAGGTTAGACTAAAACCAGCCCACTTTTGGCTTCCCAGCATTGGTGGCAGCCGCCATCAACTTAACCCCCCCAGCGGGGGCGGTACTGGCCTTCTTGTCAGATTTAGGCTCAGCTTCCTCACGATGGCATTTCCCCTCCTTTTTCTCAGCAGCCGCCATATCAGCCTTCTTCTTGGCTTCTAGATAATTCATCCGCCGGTGGCGCTCTACAACGGCAACATCAGCATCAGACATCTCCCTCCTAAGGGAACAAAAAGAAAAAGTCAAATTACAAAAAGATAAAGTCAAGTACCTTCAATAAACTAGGAATAAGTCTTGTAGATTATCAAAGCCCCGTGACGGCGGACCAAAGAAACACCATCCGCTACGAACTCGAGGCATTGGGCATATGACCACGAATCTGTCTTGACATCCCTCAAGATTCCAGCTACCCTCTCCTCAGCGGGTGTAAGAGTGATAGACTCCCCAGCCATATGACGGGGGTTATAGCACCAAGCAGAGGGAAAGCTTAAATATACGCCCTCCGGCAACTTAACGAAGAAATAATTATCACTCCAATTGTGGACATTGGACATTTTCTCACAAAAGGGTGAATAGCCTTTCAGCTTAGAAAAGGTTAGATGATCCTCAATCTTTCACTTAGTTAGCATATGGAGGGACCTAAAGACGCGAGGAGTTAAGACCACTCCCAGATTCGCCGCCAGATAAGCATCCAGCACTAAATCTAGCCAGCCGTTTGGGTGAACTTGGCAGATGGGAGCGCCAAACTAATCCAAAATCTCCCCAATTACTTTGGGGACAGGAAAGATGAACCCCCTCCCCACATGGCTTTTATACACACCAAAATACCCCTTCGGGGGCTGACCAAGATGATGCATTTCATCCGCCAACAATAATTCTACCGTCTTTATCCAGGGATAAAGACCCGCCAACGCGGTCAAATCCCCAAAGGTCATCCGTGATGGAGTAATTTCCATCTTTGGACCCTTCCTCTTCCTCTTGTAAGGAATCGAGGAGGCGGCCTCTTGGCCAGAAGCCGATCTAAGCATCGTCGACGTCGCAGCCGGAGCTGCAACAACGGAAGCACCCTGGGGTTTATAAAAACCCAGGTTGACAAACTTCCTGATTTACCATAGGACCTTCTAAATTTGTGAACTCACAGCTTACTGTCTTCACGGAAGAACTTTCACTCGAACTCTCATTCAAAGAGCTTTAACTAGAGCCCAAAAGCTCAGAACTCGAGCCTATGGAAATAAGAAGAAAAGGAAAACAAGTAGGATCGAACGAACTTACACGGATAATATAGTGACATGAGGATGAATGATGGTATGATCAGAGGATTCTGGGAAGAAAAGCTCCAAAACACAAATAAGGAAGAAGACACAGGAAAATGAGATGAGAAAAAACGAGTGAAGAGTCGAAAAGAGAGAGAGAAAAAGGTTTAAAAAGGACACCCTGACGTCATTTTCTCGATACCTGAATCTTCGAGTGACACTTGTCAACAGATCAATGGCTTGGGACAGAGCACCCATCAATAAGCCGCTATTGACTGCACGCTAAGTAGCTGAAAAGCCCTAAAGGGCTTTATTGTCACTTTTAGGGGGGCTTCTTATAACATCTAGATATTATCAAATGGTCAATTTATAAAGCTTCACAAAACTAAGGGACTAAAAGAGCATTTAGCCAAACAGCTACGGGAGCAGGATGGCGTATGAGGCAAGTTATACTCCACGTGGGATCCAGGGATCCAACAATACGCCTCGGGATGATCAGACATCTTAAAGAGGCTCGCAACTGCCATATTTTGGAGAATCCGCCATCTGGCATCGATACGCCCAAAGGAGGTTGGCGACGTCTTCCAATATGGAAACCGAAATCGAAACCATTAATGGCAAGTAATAGCTCCATAAATGAGCTAATGACCATACTTGAATGAACACAATAACTACCATTAATATGGCATTAATGGAGACTTTCTAGTTACAAGATTGAGGGTTACTACTATCCTAGTATAAATAGTCTTGCACCCTAAGCTATTGAGGTACACATACGCAGACTCTTCTTCGTGCTTTTGTTTTATTATTTTATACACTTTACTGATTTTAGCATCGGAGTCCCCCCGACTGAACCCAACGGTGCCCCCCCATAGGTGGAGCTCCGACGTGAATTCGACCAGTTGATATCAAATCTTTATTAAGTTAGGATTCTTAATCTCTTCAGGAGTCTGAATCTTAGAAAGAATCCTTCATCTCATAAGATTCTGTAAGATTCCTTTATATAACGAGGGTTGAATCCTGTTAGCCGCGTTAGGCTGCTATTTGTTGGGTTGGGACCACCATGGACATATTTGGACTGCTGAAGTAGACCATGGGATGTTGAAGACATGTTTGGAGGATTTTTCATTCCTTTAGTTCTATACCATAATAAAAATGGTGCTTACGTGGTTTATGCGGCATCATTTACCATAATATTTTATGGTGACAACTACTTGAAACTATGATATAAAATCTGGAATTAGATGGCCGGAGCCGAGAGATAGTCTAAAATTTAGTGAATTACTATTCCTAGCCATTAATTTATACCTCTAGCCTCGGGAATAGACCGAACTACCATTTGCACCAAAATTGAGAAAAACCCAAAACCTCTCAAGAACCCTATACCATCTTCGATCAATTCCGGACTAATTTTTGAACCGAATCATGGATGGTGATAAAAGCCGTAAAGGGAAAGAGAAAATGGTAAGATTTACGGTTTTATTTCGTTGAATTTCGCTTTGATTTGAATCTGTTTGGCGTTTGTTGAAAATCGCCGGAATCGCAGTCGGGCATATGAACATCACGCCCGATCAGTGGTTCCGGCGTAAGAGAATCACGCCCGACCAGTGGTGCGGGCGTGATAGCCACATGCCCGAACCACTGGTCGAGCGTGATGCTCGAACGCCCGCACCACTAGTCGGACGTGATGTTCATACGTCCGACCAGTGGTTCGGACGTGATTTGCATACGCCCAAAGTTTTTTTTTAATTTTACATTATTTACATTTTTTATTAACTAGATGTAATTTTTTGTGTAATTTAGCGTGTAATTTTTTTTTTTTGTGTAATTTTTTTTTTTAAATTTTACATTATTTACATTTAGTGTAATTTATAATTTATATGTTACCATTTTTTATTAACTAGATGTAATTTTTTATAGACGGACCGACCTACTAGGGGTGGGAAATCCATCCCGTCATCTGCTCGTCGTCTAGATATAGACGACGAGGATGATACACCATGTCATACGAGATTGCGTGGTATTGATATATCCGGTCGTAGGCGGAGAGGGGCTGCGATGGACCAGGTGAGGAGGGGATCGATTGTGGATCAGCCCGATATTCATGGATCGGAGGGGGCTACAGATTTTGGTGACAGAGAGCCTAATAGCGATTCTGTGGAGGACTACCTGGATGTGGTAGCCCAGATACTGCGACAGTCTGCAGTTGCACGTGATCGCGAGGGTGAGGATATCGATGAGCAGCCGACCCCGGTCAGACAGCCGTCCCAATGCATAGGAGGTCGCTTTGCGACTACATGTATTTTTTAGTATAATTTTATAATTTTAGTATAATTTTAATATAATTTTAGTATTTTAGTATAATTTTATAACTTTAGTATAGTTTAGTATAATTTTATAATTTTAGTATAACTTTAGTATAATTTTACAACTTTAGTATAATTTTAGTATTTTAGTATAATTTTAGTATAATTTTATAATTTTATAATTTTAGTATTTTAGTATAATTTTAGTATAATTTTATAATTTTAGTATAATTTTAGTATTTTAGTATAATTTTAGTATAATTTTAATATAACTTTAGTATAATTTTAGTATAATTTTGGTAAAGGCTATGCTTACTTTGTTTTTAACAAAGTAAGCCTTACTTTGTGTGTTTTCACCATTGGACGCGATATCCTTACTTTAGTATAATTTTACAACTTTAGTATAATTTTATAACTTTTAGGGACCAGCAAACGTCCCAAAGCTAGTGAGGACGAGAGCTGGCTAGTTAGTGCACCGGTGGATGGTGGCCCCGTTGATGGTTCCGTGATTCCTAGTTTTCTAGGACATGTTGCCTCACGGATGCTGGAAGGAGAGCTTCGATCGTTTCTTACATGCTACAACAGATCAACAGCATGCCGAGATTTGTGGCAGTGGTTTTCTGGTGCGTCACCCGAGGTAAGAATAATATAGTTTGTCAACATTTATTGTAATTTGTATTTTTAACTATAAACATAAAAAACATTCAGTAATTGTATAAATTGTATATGTGTCATTTTACAGCTGAAGGAGATGATCGAGAAGACCGGTTTGTCTCACCTTCCACATATCATGTTTAGGAACCTCGACACTCCGCTGTTGACTGCGTTCGTGGATGTGGCTTATGCTTGGATCCACTTTGTTTGTTGACAAGAGTGGAGATAGGATTAGGCCGGCCCATCTTGCTAAGGTTTACGACGGTGTCAGAGGGGCAGCTGGATATTCATAGGGGTCTGCTACACTTGCCACGTTGTACCGGCAGTTGGGGATAGCGAGCAGAGGAGACTGTTCTGGTATATGCGGATGTTTGACCCTACTGCAGGCGTGGATATACGAGTATTTTCCGGTGTTCCGGCCGCATAGACTAGCTCACGTGATCCCAACTGACCATGCCCGTGCATTGAGATGGGAGGTCGGGGTACCAGGCAAGACGACCGCCCGACTAGATACCATACGCGGGCAGCTGGACCGTATGATGGCAGTAGAGGTATTTTATAAAATTTTAGAATTAATTTAAGTATTATTTATAGTATATTATTATTTATTATTGAGTATTTTTTTTTCAGGTGACGTGTGATAACAACACAAATTATTCTTGAATAAGGAATAAGGGAAAATTAATAGAAATAATGGCAAACCATTATTCATTCTAAAAGAGATATTTATGCATGATTAATGTGGAATTAATGATAATTAATGCAGGGGCGAATATGCAAATAATGAGAAAAAGGAAGGAGTCTCTAGCATTATGCCACGCCACATGGACCATGGCGAGATACGCCATAACGAGATACGCCCGATGAGAGCGAGTAGTGGAGACCCGCCATAGCTCTCAAGGAGAGCGTACATATGCCTTGACGGATCAAAGAATATGAAAAGGCGCCTTTATTACCATCCATGAATGGGAATAAATACAATTAAATGGCAATTAATAGCCATTAAAGGGGAATAAAGACTTGACTGTTCAAATACCTCAACTCTGAGGGTTTCAATGCTAAATGCTGGGATTAATGGAGAATTGATAGCAATTAAAGATGAGTAATGACATAACTCTTCACCTGCTTCCCCATTAATGCTGAAGGTTACAGAAACCTATATAAATACCCCAGCTTCCTAGGATCAAAGGTACACTTACTGATTCTCTACTTTTGTGCTTATAGTTTATTCTCAGAAATATTACTGACTTTGGCATCGGAGTGTCCCCGGCCGATCCCAACGACGCCTCACAGGGAAGTGCTCCGATCAAGGTTTTTTCCCCGAGTTATCAATTGGTGCGGTGATCGTGGATCTGGGCTTGATTGGATGAAGGGTAGGGAAGGGTTAATAAAGGAAGGGTAGAGAAGGGTAAGGAAAGGTAGAGAAGGGGAAGGAAGGGTAATTTCTAACCCTTCCAAACCCACCAAATTGGAGGGTTCAAAATTGGATGCAATTTGTTAAAAAGAAACCCTTCAAAACCCCTATAAACCCTTACCCTTCTAAGTTTTTTATGTTCCAAACATGGGTTTGTAGAAACCCTTACTAACCATTCCTCCTCCCAAACAAGGGTTTCTATCAACCCTAACTAACCCTTCCCTTACTAACCCCTCTAAACCCTCCATCCAATCAAGCCCTAACAATCACAAAATCTTGATTGTATAGAGTTTCACAAAGAACAAAACAATGGAGTCAACAGAATATAAATCACAATCTCAAACTTTGGCTCAATTAGTACAACAAATCTATCCAAAGATACAGTTCTCCATATATTGGTGGGAAAGAGTTTTCTACATTAAATCTGGAATTTTATGATGAAAAAGATAAGTTTCCTCCCCTTTCTTATTCCATTTTTAATTAAAGAAAATTGAGATCCCTCACTCTGATAAAGTGCTATGAATATCATTACATGTTATTATGATAAATTTAATAAACTGTGAAAGATGAAGTCATAGACACAAATCTTTCATTAAATCTTGCATTCTTACTATGCCCTCATATTTTTATGCATGACAAGTATAATATGATATTATCATTGAATTAGTACAAATGCATGTATAAGATCCGTAATTTTGGGATTTACAAAAAAAATCCATCCATTCAATGTGATTTTGTCATTTGATATTAAAATATCATAAAAGGGCTCATGTAATTACAAATGATTTAGATCTGGTCGGTCTTTTGGATGAACATGCATATAACTATTAGAAGAAATTACAAAAAAATCATATTTGGTTTTTCCTTGTACAATTCACCATCTATATATGGCTTTTCTCCTATATAGTACTTTTAATATCAGAAATTCATATTTTTGAATATTGTTTTGTCAAACAGTTATTTCATTCCATTTTTTACAAGGATGTGTCTATTCATATAAAAACTGTTTATTTGACATTGTTAGAATTTCTGTTACCAACACAAGAGACTTGAAAATATTGAGTCTATTTGTAATTATCCTGTAATTGTCCCTAACTATTAAGGCCATTATGGGCTGATGAATTACCAAATTGGATAAACAAAACTTTCATGTCCTGAGCTAACTACAAAATGGTGCAAGTGTCGGTTTCGGATCAGAACATTAATTTATGCAAAATTCTTAGGATATACATGAGAATTCCTTAAAGATTGGAGGATTGTATGTGAAGGTAGGTGAGAGTGGATTTAGAGTAATTTTCCTTACACTCTAAATTGGAGGAGAATCATGGTACATGTATTTTTCTTCCAAAATTACCCTTTCTCTTTTATTTTATTCGTACAAATGAAATGATATAAGAGTAATTTTATATATAACTATATTATTAAATCATCACTTACCTTTCTTTAATTACACCTCATTCAAATGAGCCTTTAATGATCCCTGAATGCCATTAATGTATGGATGCACAATATTAATTGCAAGTAAATAGCAACTATGTAAGATATCTTACCCAATATAGTATGTCATAACTTTTATGACGTTTAAAATAAATATGTTATCTTGGATATTAATGCACATTGAAATACAAAATGACATTATTCTTAAACCATTCTCATTATGGTTATTTATTAAGAATTCATTATGATATTCATGTGCAGTAGCAATCTTTATGGTTATGACCGTTATACGTGATATTATTATTAAAACAAGCACAATTAAAATTCTATTATGAATTTGTTTGACATATAATATTTACTCGGTTTTATCCTTTGACTAAGTTCATTCTAGAGTCAGAGACCAACGTAAAAGAATTACTAAATTTATTCCAAGATGAACTAAGAATTCCATAAAGAGACATTGCATCGTACATGATATTTGCCAACAAAGGTCAATGCAAATAGTCTTTCACTATGAAGTCAATTCCATGGATCAAGCCATTGATCCCCAAGGTAAGTGAATATAGCTTTTATGCCTTACCACAATCTTTTAATAATGGACATGGTATGCCCCACTTCTGGAGTTCTTTCAGTGCTAACCCACAGGTACAAGGGAATTGCTAATAATGCAACCAGTGCCAAACACTAGCATGAAAAATAAAGCTCAATCCAGAGAAGTGTATATTCAGAGTCACTTCAGAAAAATTCATTGACTATGTCATTAGCAAAAAAGGAGTTAGAGCAAATCCAGATAAAGTAAAAAGCCCTATGAGGAAAAAGGTGAAAAGAGCGCCTAAATGAAAGCCATGCGAGGAAAAATGTGAAAAGAGCGCCTAAATGAAAGCCCCACTATGGGTGAGAAAGATCCAGAGGTTGAACGGGTGGATCATCCTACTAGAAATATTGTCAATAAGCATATCAAGGTATAAAACAATTCCTAGCAGAACCACCCTGGATGAGCAGACCAATCTGAAGGGGAGACCTGCATTTGTATCAATCTGTCATGGATAAAGCTATGTGCACCGTGGTTATTCAAGAAGAAGAAGGTCAGCAGTTCTCCATCTATTATGTTAGCAAAATGTTGAAGGATGCGGAGACAAGATATTCGAAGCTAAATAAAATGGCTCCCACGGTTGTGACAACATCCATCCGCGTTAAACCATAGCTCCAAGCATAACCTCAACATGATCGAGATCAGAATCAAGAGCCGGCTTCACCATCATGATTCAACATTGAACACACGGATGATGAGATTGAAAGACGAGTGCATACCGCTCTATATAGACAAGAGAACAATGCAGAAAGGTACGCCATCAAGTTAACATGAATTCGCCATTCACAGCACGGATCCTGAGGTACGAAGCGGACAGAATGTTTAAAGCTTCCAACTTGCCACAATATAAAAGAAAAGATTCAATATAAGCGGGACATTACATATCCCGAACCCAAAGGAGGGGAGCATGTAACCGTTGGAAGAAACGCCAAAGCGTACTACAGGTTGGCCACCACACTGAAGCTTGCTGGGAGCTGGCAAACTAGATAGCTTTGTCCAGAATAACAAATAACAAGATGACAAGCAGAAGACAGATCCCAAAAATAAATTCAAAAGTGTCATTAATGTCATAGCAGATGGAACAGTGTATCAGCCACCCGTGGAAAAAGCAAAAATATCCGCTCTGGATAAAACATCCCTCCATTGCTCCTTTTGCAGAAACAGGTCCAGTAATCTCTCCACATGCAGATGCATTGGTAGTAACAATGGCGATTCAAGGATGGGAGATAAAATAAAGCAAGTAAAGACACGGGCAGTTCTCGCAATGTCATCACCAAAGGTGCATTTGCCAAACTAAAGGTTGATCCGATCCAAATAGAAACAACCATTGTTGACATCATTGGAGTGACGGGTCACACTATCCAGACCAAAGGCCAGAGGTTGCAGCCCTAATTTCCATCCGTCGTCTGACAATGTACATTCCCACCAACAAAGGAGGAGTAATGATTAGCGGGAACCAAAAGGTGGCTAAAGAGACTTATACTCGGCGTCACTATCAATCCGCCCACAATCCAAAGAGGACGAAGGTGAGAAATATTAACTTGTCACTACAGCTTTGGGCGACACAGAAACGCTCCTTATTACTGATGGAAAGCGGGTGCGGATCGCCAAAAGATTAAAACTTGAGATCAAAGAGGATGTTAAAAAAGTTCTCATTGAATCTGAAAGCATATTTACATAGGAGAATGAGATCCCCACAGGAGTAAGCCCAGATGTGATTACTCATAAGTTAAACATCATTGAGGATGCGGTTCTAGTTGCTCAGAAAAGACGGAACCATGGGCCTAAAAATCAGTATTTTTACATATTCTTATATGTGCATTAAACTGTTATAGTATCCTACATTTTATAATTTATTCTTTCTCGCCATACTTCTTATATTCATTTGCCTAGCTTTTAGTGCTGATATACGCCCAGTGGCTGGCGAATGAAAAGTTCCATAGGCGGATCAATTACCTCAAAGATAGGACAATTGATCCCATCACGGGCGGATCCCCTTTCCACAAAGATAAGAAGCACAGACCCTCAGGAGCTTTCAAATGAGCTCAACTCTCTCCTCAAAGACAGGAAAAGGATTGACCACCATCAAAAGCGGGTTAAAATCGTCTCAAACATGAGATCATTACACCCTCAACTTTCTCCTCAAAGATAGGAGAACACTCTCATGGGCGGATCCATCTTTAGATGATCACCATTCGAGAAAGAGTTAAAACATTCCTTGGACGCAAGGACTTTACACTCTCTCACTCCTTTCCCAAAGAAGGGTTCACAAGTCCTACGGGCGGATCGCTTCACCTCAAAGATAGGTAGCAAGTTGATCCCCTAGGCAGCTTTACTTCCTCTAGAAGGAATAGAACAGCTTCAAACCTTCACAAAGGTTCGCACAACGGAGTATGGCTGGCCACCTACTCCATATTAAATCCTACAAACTTATATATTTACTTACGCAAACGTAAAAGTAAATGGCGACCATAAGGATTAAAACAATTGTACTTAAGTTTTACAAACAATCAGACAATAATCTCAGCGGCAGATCGATCTACCTCAAAGATAGGAAACAATTGATTGTCGTCAGAGACAGAGTTAAAACATTTCTCAGACGTGAGAACTTTACACTCTCAAATACTCTTCCCAAAGAAGAGTCTCAAGACCTGGCGGCGGATCGATTCACCTCAAAGATAGGAAGCAAATCGATCGCCTAAGGCAGCTTAACTTCCTCACCAGGAATAAAAGCTTCTAACCTTCACAAAGGTTCACACATTAGGGCACGGCTGGCCACCTACCCTAAACAATCGGAGAAATCCTAAACCAGATTCTAAAAAGTTACTTGCTAAAAGATATAATGCATTAGTAAAAATAGTTCTGGAAAGCAAAGGGTTCATCCAAGTAATGAAGCCTCGTCTTCATCCAAGTAATGAATGTTGAAACACCTTTTCACATAATTTTGATTTGACAAAATTGTTTAAGTATAAATTAAAATACATATTCTAAACACACTAAGTTTAAATGCTTTGATTTATTCTACTAATGTGTTTGTTCAATGTTGAGTATAAATGTTATAAGTCATAAGGATTGGAAGGCCCAAGCCCAATACGGAAGCCAAGGCCCAAGTCAAACAACTCAGTACACTCGTCCTGCGTATGTCAAGACGTTGCCGTTTTGAACAAAACGCAACTCAGCAAACGGAAGGATCTAGAAGACCTTCAGGAACAACTTCACAATGAAGCTGCTGAGTAGTCTCGACAAAGCGTACAAGACAGCAGCTGGCAAAGGAAAACTTCCAGACAAAGTGTTTCCTCTTTTGGCAAAGTTCAGACGACACAGTATGCTGTCCAGTTGACTTTACCATAAAAGGAGAGACCATCTGCTGAGCTGACCGAGGACAGAAGATACACGATTGTGATTGGCCGAGAGCTCTGAGCAAGTCAGGATGACAACGACATATAGCCGTTTCCCTCCAACGGTTATTTCGAAATTCGAAATGACCGATGCCTAGACGTCTCTATAAATAGTGCCATCACAAGCTTCATTACACACAGAACTTGAAAAAGCCATTACGCTGACCAAATCTCTACAAGTTCTGCAAGCAAGAAGCAAAGCAAAAATTCTTACACTACATTTCTCATATCTGTGTAAAAGTCTAGAGTGATTGTAAATCGTCTAAAGTGTCTTAGCACATCTTTGTATTAGGACAAAACACTTATCATTTCTAGAGATAGAAAGGAGAGGCTGAGTACTCGGTTTTAAGTACTCAGCGGAGAGATTAGGATTGAGTAGAAGTATAGAGGAAGGTACTCTTGTCATACTCAATTGCTGATATTGTAAAAGGTTTGAGGCTCTACCTTTAAAGAGCTCAGTAGAGTATTTGAAATCTCGGAACGTGTTCCGGGGACAGGACGTAGGCTTAGAAGAAGCCGAACCTGGATAAATATGCTGAGTGAAGTATTTCTTACCTTAACTCCTTATTTATATTGCTTGCTTTAAATAATCAAAACTGACCAAGTAAAGAGTTCAAGTTGAGTTGTGCGCGTTGAACGTCTGAGCTCAGGAATAGACTCTAAGTGCTATTTCCTGACTCAAGCTAAGAAACTGACCTAGTCACCTGTTGACTAAGCCAGTATCTTATTGTTTACTCAGCGCCGCTGTTCAAATCTTTTTCTTTAGAAAAAGAAGTCTGCCTAAATTGCAAAAAGTTTAAATAGTTCCTAACCCCTCCCCCTTGGAACTATACTTGCAACTGAACAAGGGACCAACAAGTGGTATCAGAGCTTAAAAGCTCACTCTAAAAGGTCTAACAACCTTGAGCTGATCCCTACCATGGGCGAAAACAGCACTCGGTTTCTCCCTGGAAACCAAACAACTCAAATACTGCTTGAGGGGCTATCCATTACTAGGCCTCCCCTATTCTTCGGGTCAAACTATACCTTCTGGAAGAATAGGATGAAAAACTTCATTCAGGCTACAAACATGAGTGCCTGGCTATCCATAGTCCAAGGCCCGTTTGTACCTGTCGAGGTTGTGGCTGGCCAAATAGTTATAAAAGCTGAGGCCAAATGGACAGAGGATGATCTTAAGAAGCTTCAAAACCATGCTTCGGCTATCAATATGCTTCACTGTGCGCTTGATGCTGCAGAATATAACAAAATCTCAGGTTGCGAGTCAGCACAAGAGATCTGGAAAAAGCTGGAAGTCACCTACGAGGGAACAAACAAAGTAAAAGAATCTAAGGTGAATCAGCAGATGAGACTGTACGAGCTGTTCGAGATGAACAATGATGAGGGCATCTCAAACATGAACGCAAGGTTCACCAACATCATAAATGAGCTTAAGAGACTTGGGAAAATCTTCACTGAGGAAGAACAAGTCAAAAAGATACTCAGGAGTCTTCCGAAGGACTGGCAAGCAAAGAAGACAGCAGTTGAGGAAGCTCAGGATTTAACCACCTACAAATATGACGAACTCATCGGTTCATTGCTGACCCATGAAATATCCATGAAAAACTTTGAGGTGAAGGAAAAATCTGATGACAAGAAGCAGAAGTCACTTGTCATGAAAGCTGACTCCACTGACGGGAGTTCAACTGATGATGAGGAGATGGCTATGTTCACAAGGAAGATGAAAAGGCTATTCAGGAAGAACGACAAATACTCTAAAAAGCCTTACAAAAAGTTTGATAAGTATAAGGCTGACTCAAGCGACAGCAAATACAGAAAGGACAGCTCAAAGCCCATTACATGTTTTGAGTGCCATCAAACTGGCCACATTAAGTCAAACTGCCCCACGCTGAGGAAAGACAAGAAAAGTGGGAAGAAAGCAATGGTGGCTACTTGGAGCGACAGCGATGAGTCTTCATCCATAGAAACTGAGGCCACCGAGTCAGCGAAGATATGCTTCATGGCTGACGAACTTGCTGAGCCATGCGTCTCTGAGCATGCTGACCCATCCATCGCATCAGATGATGAGGAACAATCAAATGAGGTAATTTCTCTTCCCCGGCTCAGAAACGATATGGTTAATGCCCTGAGTGATCTCTATACACTTGTCAAGAAGTGTAATAAGAAAGTTAGAGCACTCAGCAGGCGCTGTGACGAAGTGGAAGAGGTCAAACTAAGTGACCTCAGATACCTTCTTCAGGACAATTCGACTCTGCATGATAACATGAAGATCATGCATGAGTATGTCTCTGAAGTCCAGTCAGTTTCAAAGAAACTGAGGAAGGACGTCACAACCATCCAGAACCAACTAAAGGTTCCAAATAAAAATAACATTCCTCTGAGAATTCAGTACCAAGGTACTCGGCAGAGATGGAATCCCCAGCGAAAAGTCCAGTGTGACTTTTGTGGGAAGTTAGGACACACCACTAAGGTGTGCTGGCACGCTCAGCACTAGGGTGCTGACAAGTCAGTAAAAAATCCTAAACAGAAGGTCAGTTGTGACTTCTGTGGAAAGAATGGCCATACTGTCCATGTATGCCGCCATAAAATAAAGTATGATGCTATACCTGTTGCACCTAACAAGTCAGGACCCAAAAAGAATTGGGTACCTAAAAGTAACTAGTTACAATGCAGGTAAGCCTGAGATGTGCCGAGAAGTCAAAGATGTGGTATATTGATAGTGCATGCTCAAGGCATATGACGGGTGATGAAACTCAGTTCATCACGTTTGAACGTAAATGAGGAGGGAGCGTAAGTTTTGGAGACAACAAGAAGGGTAAGATAGTAGGCTCAGGAACCATCGGATGTAATCCTACTATTGAATCTGTCTCCCTAGTCAGCGGACTCAAATATAACTTACTCAGCGTAGCTCAGCTATGTGACAATGGGAGAAAAGTTATATTTGATGCTACTGGATGTAAAATATACGAGGGTAAAACAAATGAGTTAATTTTAACTGCCCCTCGGATAGATAATGTCTTTATGCTAGACTTAGAGAAAAAGTTTTCAAAAACTGTGTGCTTAGTAACAAAGGAAGAAAATTCCTGGCTATGGCACAGGAGACTTGGTCATGTAAGCATGGACCTCCTGGCCAAACTAGCAAGAAAGCAATTGGTTGATGGACTGCCTGAACTTAAATTTCAAAAAGATCAATTATGCCATGCTTGCCAAGCTGGAAAACAAACCAAACAATCTTTTCACAGTAAAAACATTGTCTCAACTAAACGTCCGTTAGAGTTACTGCACTTGGATCTCTTTGGTCCAGTCCAGCCGCTGAGTCTGGGTGGAAGAAGATTTTCCTTGGTCATTGTAGATGACTTCTCTCGGTATACGTGGGTCATCTTACTGACCAGCAAGGATGAGACTTTTGAGACATTTTCAAATTTGGTTAAAAAAATTGAAAATGAAAAAGACCTAAAATTAGCTCATATCCGTAGTGATAACGGTGGAGAGTTCAAAAACCAAAAGTTTGTTGAATTCTGTGAAGCCAGCGGCATTGACCACAATTTTTCTGCTCCTAGAATACCTCAGCAAAATGGGGTTGTAGAAAGGAAGAACAGAACTCTAGTTGAAATAGCCAGGACAATGCTGGATGAGCATAGGCTTCCAAAGTATTTTTGGGGAGAGGCTGTTAACACAGCATGCTACATTCTTAATAGGGCTCTAGTTAGACCTATATTCAAGAAAACCCCCTATGAACTTTGGAAAGGACAAAAGCCCAATATTGGATACTTTCGTGCCTTTGGCTGTAGATGTTTTATTTTAAATACCAAAGATAGCTTAGCAAAGTTTGATTCAAAAGCTGATGAGGCTATCTTTTTGGGCTACTCAACAAACAGCAAA
This sequence comes from Euphorbia lathyris, assembly GCF_963576675.1. Taxonomy (NCBI): domain Eukaryota; kingdom Viridiplantae; phylum Streptophyta; class Magnoliopsida; order Malpighiales; family Euphorbiaceae; genus Euphorbia; species Euphorbia lathyris. The sequence goes on from NC_088918.1 coordinate 48,610,430, forward strand.
GCATACAGAGTTTTTAATAAGCGAACTCAAGTTTTAGAAGAGTCAATACATGTAGAGTTTGATGAAACTGACCCTGCAGGTAGATACCAGCCGCTGACCGAAGATGATCCAAACTCAGTAACCATCGCTGACCTAGAACCAGCTACTGAGTCATTCACGAAAAGGCTGACCAAGAGTAAGAGTGAACCTAAGATTACTTTTACTGACCCATCTACTTCTGCAGAGATTGTTGAAACAGGAACAGCACAAGACATAAATCTACCCAAAGAAATAAGGATTCCAAGAGGGCACTCCGAAAGTGCAATCCTTGATTCTGCTGGGAATACCCTGATGACGAGGAATCAACTCAGGAAGTACCTCAGCAATGTTGCTTTCGTCTCAGTACAAGAACCGAAGAATTTCGCTGAAGCTGAGTACGATGAATTCTGGATGAACGCAATGCAAGAGGAGCTCGATCAATTTCGAAGAAATTATGTATGGGAGTTAGTGCCTCATCCAAAGAGTCAAAAGACCATCGGAACAAGATGGGTCTTCAGGAACAAGATGGACGAACAAGGAAACGTAGTCAGGAACAAAGCAAGGCTTGTAGCTCAGGGCTACAGTCAGCAAAAAGGTATAGACTACGGTGAGACCTTTGCCCCAGTGGCAAGGCTAGAGGCAATTAGAATATTATGTGCATATGCATCTTACATGAATTTTAAATTATTCCAAATGGATGTCAAAAGTGCATTTCTTAATGGAGTTATAAACGAGGAGGTTTATGTAAATCAACCTCCAGGTTTTGAGGACCCTAAGTTCCCAAACCATGTTTACAAACTCAAAAAGGCTCTGTACGGCCTCAAGCAAGCACCACGTGCTTGGTATGAGAGGCTGACCAGTTTCCTGCTGACTAGAAATTACGTCAGGGGTAAAGCTGATACAACCTTATTCATTAAGAAAAAGGGTAAAGATACCCTGCTGGCCCAAATTTATGTTGATGATATAATATTTGGTGCAACTAACGAATCAATGTGCAAGGAGTTTAGCAAACAAATGCAGACTGAGTTTGAAATGTCCATGATGGGAGAACTCAACTTCTTCCTCGGTCTTCAAATTAAACAAGGAAAGAATGGCATCTTCATCAGTCAAGCCAAATATGCCAAGGAGATCTTAAAGAAATATGACTTGAAAAATTGCAAGCCAATATCCACTCCTATGGGCACTGACACTGTCCTCTGCGCTGATGAGAATGGTAAGTCAGTAGACAGCAAGTTATATCGAGGTATGATAGGCTCTCTACTTTACTTAACAGCCAGTAGACCGGACATTCAGTTTTCAGTATGCTACTGTGCTAGATATCAATCTAACCCTAAGGAATCTCATTACATTGCTGTAAAAAGGATCCTTAGATATTTGCAAAGCTCAGTGAACGCAGGTTTGTGGTATCCAAATACTCATGATTTTAAACTCATCGGATACACTGACGCTGACTATGGACGAGATAAGCTGGAACGAAAAAGCACCTCTGGAGGATGCCACTTCTTAGGAAGCTGTCTTGTATCCTGGTTCAGCAAAAAGCAGGCGTCAGTAGCCTTGTCCACCACTGAAGCTGAGTACATTGCTGCTGGTCATTGTGTTGCTCAAGTCCTATGGATCAAGCAACAGCTTGAAGACTATGGTGTTCAAACGAAAACAATTGAAGTCAAATGTGACAACAAAGGCGCAATTGATCTTTCCAAGAACCCAATTCAACACAGCAGAATGAAGCATGTCAGCATCAGACATCACTTCATTAGAGACCATGTACTCAAGGGTGAGATCAAGCTGACCTTTGTCCCAACGGACGAACATCTTGCGGATATCTTCACGAAGCCACTGGCCCGTGAGAAGTTCAGCATACTGAGAGAAGCAATTGGTATGTTTAATCCTCTTCAGTAAATTCTTGTGCTAAATGAATATGAATGCTGAGTGAATTACATGCTGAATGATTTGTTTGTTTGCTGAGTATCTCATTGAAACTGACTGAATATACAATACTGAGTAAACTTGCACACTGAGTAAATTAGTTTAGAACTTGAACTTAAAATCATCCTTAAATAATGCACTGACCACTCAGAATATCAAACGCTTGACATTCTAAATACTGAGTGATTAATCCGTTAGCATAAATGCAAAGCACGCGTATAGCCTAGGATGACGTATTCGCCGTAATGTGTCATAAATGCTAGGATTGTTGTCGGTACATGATCCCAAGGCAAAATTGACACATGGATTCGATTAAGATCCACACCGTTCATTTCATCTATAAATTATGGGTATTTCCCCATCTTTTACTCTTTACGCTTAATCAATTCTTAAGGCAAAGAAATCACTTAGAACTTCTTTTCTTTCAAATTCCTCTAATTCCTCCATCTCCGAAGAATGACTAAGTTATCTTTCAAAGTCTCCGGTGCCGGCCACCAAAAGTCCAGCTCCGATGAACCTTCACAAAACCCTTCTACACCGAGCAAGGGTAAAACTGGCCAAACTTCTGGCAAAGAGAAAGCTGTTAAGATCAGGACCTACTCCAAGGTCTTCGACAATATATCTGAATGGAAGGTAGAACCCTCCAGATGGGTTTCAGAGCACTTTGTACAGAACGAACAGCCATTTGCCGAATGGATTTCTAAAAACGAATGGACTGGGCTGTTCTCGGTCAGGGATGAGACATATCCTGACCTAGTGAGGGAGTTTTACCACAACCTCAAGGTTGCCAGTGACTCCGCCGACTACCTAAGCACTGAAGTAAAAGGGAAAACCATCTTCATCAACCCTCTGTACATAGGAAATCTCCTCCATCTCAAAACTGAGGGAGTAAGGCTGAGGAAGTCAGGAGATCAGGACAAAACCAACTACGTCCATACCTTCTGCAAACCTGAGGGTCACTCAGGAGAGATCTCAACATCTTCAATGGGACATCACCAGAAGATGGCTCACTACCTGCTGAGCTATTTCATTTACCCAAAGATCAACTGCACTACATCAGCAACCAACTTTGAACAGTGCTTCATATGGCACATGCTGACGTACACCCCCATCAACATGCCGGTCTTCTTAGTTGCTGGGTTCCTACGCAGCACGGGTACGATGAGACTTGGGTCACTCATAACTCGAATTCTTCTTGATCACAAGATTGATCTCAAAGGTGAGGAATCCTTCAGAGGAACTGAGATCACAGCTGCCTCGCTGAGGGCACTTAAATTTGGACAACCCTTGAAGAAGGGAAAAGTTGCTGCTGTTGGTCAAACTGACCAAGCTGAGGAATCCACTGATGTGCCTCAGAAAGGGCGACGATCTAAGGCCCCAGCTTCTTGCAAGAGAAAGTCTGCTGAGACTCCTTCATCGAATGTTGAGTCTCCTACAAAGAGGCAGAGGTCAGCTGGAAAGTCAGCTGAAAAGAGAACCAGGCAAGATGAGCCTGGAACTAAGGAAGCTGCTGAGCTCTCTCAGAAGAAGCAGAAGACTTCATCTATGACTCCTCTACAGGCCATACCAACTGATTTCATCATACCGAGTGATTCTCATTTCACTCAATGCCAAGGTACTGATGCTGAGGAAACTGAGGTCCAGTTAGATGACCACTTCATCTCCCAAGTTGAGGAAGAACTTGATGGAGACAGCACTGCTAAAGACGAAGCTGAAGCCAGCGGTCAGGATGACGCTGAGGAGTCTGAAGAGTATGACAGCGAAATCGAGGTTGAAAATGCTAACACTGGGTTAGAGTGTGGAGCTGTGCAAATTGACACCGAGTTAGCTGCTGGAGTTGAGCAAGTTGAGCAAGTTGAGCAAGCTGACCGGACCCATACTGAGCACAAGGAACCTTCTCCTACTCACTCAGAAGAACCTGCTCATCATACCACTCCACCGCGTAGAAGGCGAAAGCTGGTTAAGGCCAGTGAGAAAATGGTCAGTGAACCTCCTGTGCAATCACCATCTATTCCTGAACTTGTCCTCTCCAATACAACAAAGGATCGTTCTACTGTCAAACTGACATTCTTCAAGCGGCAATCCACTTCAACTTCCTCCGCGCCGTTGGAAAAACAAGCCTCTGTTTCTTCTCAACAGGAACATGCCGACCATAACACTTCAACCACATCAACTAGTCAGGTTGAACCGACCACTGCTCATGTTGTCTCCTCAAGCATGGTGCTGACTCCCCATCTTTCTGCTGTCAGCACAGACAGTGTTCGGGTTATGTCTTCCATCAACAACCTCTCTGCTGATCAATCAATAATTCCTCCAACTCAAGTACAGATTGAGCCAACTCATCCAGTCACTGACCAGGGTACTCCCTTCACTCCACCTTCTTCTGGTCATACTGATGTACATCGGGATGCCACTGAGTCCGGCAAAAAGCTCATTGACTCAGTGCAAGCACTCATCCATGATCTTCAACACTCCGCTTCGCCTGCTGCTGGATCTTCAATTCCTGAGACAACTCAGCTCTCCCAGGTCACTCTACTTCTCAACGAAGTCAAAGGACTCAAGGATCTGCTGAATGTAGTCTTGTCACTCCAAGCCCAGCAAGCTAAGCAGGATTCACTTGCCAAGTTGGCAGAGATACAGCTGTCAACAATTCAACACCTGAACTCACTCCATCAACAAGTTCAGAAGTTGTCTGCTGTGAACACTGACTACGCCACTTCCTCAGAACTCAAGATGCTTTTTGCTCAGCTTCATACTGAGCAACTTAAGACAAATGAGCAAATGGTGTCCTATAGTCAGTGCTCAGTCGAGCAAATCGGTGAGGCCATCAGGCTACTTAACCTCAACAAGCAAGAGATGGATACTGACGCTTTGAAGCAGAATGAGTTGCTGTCTCTCGCACAACAATCTTTCAACCACATCCGTCATAATAATATCCAGCGTCATCATTATGACTCAGCTCTCTTGAAAACTTTCCACCAAGTCTTTGCTGGCCTCTCTGAAGCTCTCATCTGGCAAGCCAAAGCTCAAGCTTTCAGTGTAAATATGCTCAGTGCTGCTGATCTTCATATACCAGTCGAAGTATCAGCTGATGGAGTTGCCATTTTTGATGGCGTCAATGAAAGTGCTGACAAACTAAAAGAGCTTTCACAAGAACTGACTCGCGCTGTCTTAACCGATGCGTTTAAGCTCCCTGAAGTTGACAAAACGGGGGAGAAAGCGCAAGCTGCTAGAGCTCAGCATGAGCAACGTCAGTACGAGCAAAGTCAGTCACAGGGCAAGAAAAAGAAATAGATAGGCTAGGTCTTAACATTTGTAATCTATGTGCTATGTTTATTTCTTTTGCTGTGTAACTGCTGACTTCTTTCAACTTATATATCATACTTACTTTTCTTATTCAAATACTGAGTTATGATATATGCTAATAAGTACTGAGTTATTATGTATCTTCATTTATATCAGCTTTGTTTAACACTTATAATATTTATTGACTAAATGATATGCTGATAACATGTTTGACATGAACCTATACACTTATGAAATATTCTGATAAGAACTCATTGAACAACAAATTACTCAGCGCGCTCTATATGTCTAAAACTTCCGCCTAACACTGAGTAAATAGAATATGTGATATAGCTGACCTATATCTGAAAACTGACCTTAGACTTACTCATTTAAATCCTTAAATGTCTTAAGTAAAACTAAGTCAGTAGCTCAACCCTTACGGGGGAGTTTGCTAAATTATACTAGGTCAACTATCATGGGGGAGCTCATACTGAGTTCCTTGCTGAATAGTTTTGCCAACATCAAAATGGGGGAGTTTGTTGAAACACCTTTCCACATAATTTTGATTTGACAAAATTGTTTAAGTATAAATTAAAATACATATTCTAAACACACTAAGTTTAAATGCTTTGATTTATTCTACTAATGTGTTTGTTCAATGTTGAGTATAAATGTTATAAGTCATAAGGATTGGAAGGCCCAAGCCCAATACGGAAGCCAAGGCCCAAGTCAAACAACTCAGTACACTCGGCCCGCGTATGTCAAGACGTTGCCGTTTTGAACAAAACGCAACTCAGCAAACGGAAGGATCTAGAAGACCTTCAGGAACAACTTCACAATGAAGCTGCTGAGTAGTCTCGACAAAGCGTACAAGACAGCAGCTGGCAAAGGAAAACTTCCAGACAAAGTGTTTCCTCTTTTGGCAAAGTTCAGACGACACAGTATGCTGTCCAGTTGACTTTACCATAAAAGGAGAGACCATCTGCTGAGCTGACCGAGGACAGAAGATACACGATTGTGATTGGCCGAGAGCTCTGAGCAAGTCAGGATGACACCGACATATAGCCGTTTCCCTCCAACGGTTATTTCGAAATTCGAAATGACCGATGCCCAGACGTCTCTATAAATAGTGCCATCACAAGCTTCATTACACACAGAACTTGAAAAAGCCATTACGCTGACCAAATCTCTACAAGTTCTGCAAGCAAGAAGCAAAGCAAAAATTCTTACACTACATTTCTCATATCTGTGTAAAAGTCTAGAGTGATTGTAAATCGTCTAAAGTGTCTTAGCACATCTTTGTATTAGGACAAAACACTTATCATTTCTAGAGATAGAAAGGAGAGGCTGAGTACTCGGTTTTAAGTACTCAGCGGAGAGATTAGGATTGAGTAGAAGTATAGAGGAAGGTACTCTTGTCATACTCAATTGCTAATATTGTAAAAGGTTTGAGGCTCTACCTTTAAAGAGCTCAGTAGAGTATTTGAAATCTCGAAACGTGTTCCGGGGACAGGACGTAGGCTTAGAAGAAGCCGAACCTGGATAAATCTGCTGAGTGAAGTATTTCTTACCTTAACTCCTTATTTATATTGCTTGCTTTAAATAATCAAAACTGACCAAGTAAAGAGGTCAAGTTGAGTTGTGCGCGTTGAACGTCTGAGCTCAGGAATAGACTCTAAGTGCTATTTCCTGACTCAAGCTAAGAAACTGACCTAGTCACCTGTTGACTAAGCCAGTATCTTATTGTTTACTCAGCGCCGCTGTTCAAATCTTTTTCTTTAGAAAAAGAAGTCTGCCTAAATTGCAAAAAGTTTAAATAGTTCCTAACCCCCCCCTGGAACTATACTTGCAACTGAACAAGGGACCAACAATGAAGCCTCGTCTTCATCTCCAAATAATGAAGCCTCATCTTCATCCAAGTAATGAAGCCTCGTCTTCATCCAAGTAATGAAGCCTCGTCTTCATCTCCAAACAATGAAGCCTCGTCTTCATCAAAGTAATGAATTCACGTCTTCATCATAGAAATAACAAAGTGCACAAAAGTCCCTAAATGGCTGATCATTCTTACTGATCCCTAAGGGCGGGTCATTCTCCTCAATATGACAGAACTGAAGAAAAGAAGTCCCTAAGGCGAATCATAATCCTATGCGGTAGGAACAAATGGTCCCATAAAGGGCGGGTTATTCCCTTTCTAAAGGAAATATAACTCTCATAAAGCCCCTAGAGGATAATAATGGATACGGTTGGCCACCTATCCACAAGGAAGCAAAAGCCCCTAAAAGTGCATCATATCCATATATGATCCCACATAGGGCGGATCTTGTTCATAAGATCCCGCATAAGGAAGCCCCAAAAGGCGCATCATTTCCATATATGATCCCCCATCTAGGGCGGGTCCACTTTCCTCCAAGATAGAAAAATAAAACACCATTTAGACAGCCCTAAAGAGCTTTTTATACCTTTAGGGGGGGCTTCTGATAACAACCCAAATTATTCTTGAATAAGGAATAAGGGAAAATTAATAGAAATAATGACAAACCATTATTCATTCTAAAAGAGATATTTATGCATGATTAATGTGGAATTAATGATAATTAATGCAGGGGCGAATATGCAAATAATGAGAAAAAGGAAGGAGTCTCTAGCATTATGCCACGCCACATGGATCATGGCGAGATACGCCATAACGAGATACGCCCGATGAGAGCGAGTAGTGGAGACCCGCCATAGCTCTCAAGGAGAGCGTACATACGCCTTGACGGATCAAAGAATATGAAAAGACGCCTTTATTACCATCCATGAATGGGAATAAATACAATTAAATGGCAATTAATAGCCATTAAAGGGGAATAAAGACTTGACTGTTCGAATACCTCAACTCTGAGGGTTTCAATGCTAAATGCTGGGATTAATGGAGAATTGATAGCAATTAAAGATGAGTAATGACACAACTCTTCACCTGCTTCCTCATTAATGCTGAAGGTTACAGAAACCTATATAAATACCCCAGCTTCCTAGGATCAAAGGTACACTTACTGATTCTCTACTTTTGTGCTTACAGTTTATTCTCAGAAATATTACTGACTTTGGCATCGGAGTGTCCCCGGCCGATCCCAACGGCGCCTCACAAGGAAGTGCTCCGATCAAGGTTTTTTCCCCGAGTTATCAACGTGGTTGCCTTATGGTCCTGTCCCCGATGATGATCGGCTTCGAGTGTCCTACGTCGGTTGGGTACGGTGTAGAGACATCGTCGAGCCGTATATGCCCGATCGAGCGCTGCGACAGATCGGATATACTCAGCCTATCCCAGCTGAGCGTATTATACCTGATAAAGCAGTACGACCATGGAGATCTTTATTGTACAAGCTCATGCATTCCTCTGTCACAGTTGAGGATACCTGGCGGAGATTTCCATCGGCTCGGGGCATTGATCGGAGGAGATGCCGACCAGTTGGATACGATCCCACTGCCTGTGATCCTGCTTATATGGACTGGTATATGCGATATTCGCATCCTCATCTCCTTCATGCACCACAGGCTGGACCGGTCCAGCATGCTCGCGCCAATAGCGAATTTGTAAGTTTATTATTATTTAATATTATTATTTAGTATTAGTTTATATGTGTTTATTTTTTAATATTTATTTATTTATTTATTTTTGCAGTGGGTTAGCTGGTTGTGGCGTGTCACCCAACTATCGGCTACCCACCGATCCGACGAGGATGCTCCACGCATTAAGAGGGAGATGGATGAGTTTATGGAGGCGTGGCGTCGGGCGAACTAAATTATTTTTGTAGAATTTCATACATTTTAACACTTTTGATATTATATGTACTCTTTTATGTTTATTAATTTTTATTTTAATGTTTATGTTTTTATATTTTATTTGTTAAAGGGTAATTCGAGTTAAAATGTCGTAATTTTATTTCTAAACGGATAATTCGAGTTAACCACAATTATCAATAATTTTTTTTGAGATTTAGGCATGCGGGCATGAGGTAATCACGCCTGGTGAGGCGTGATTACCTCACGCTCGCGTGCTGGAAAAGGTTTTTCCCCCATTTTTCCACCTCCAAAACTCAAAGGGTACTTTCATCCTTTTACGGGGCTAGAGGTGGAAAATTGGAACAGGGTTTAACAACATCCAAAATTTATGGGTAGTAGTACGCATGGAGTGAAGGTACGCCCAACAACACTATCAATATGCACCACCGACCTCTCTTTGAAAACCAAAACTCAACACTACAATATTTTGTTAATCCACGTGTTTACTATTGAAAGTTGACATCTTTTTCATTAAAAATAAAAATTCGGCAGTTGGGCTGGCTTGGGTAGGTAATTAACCAATTAATAAATGCTGCTATTCCTAATTATATAAACGTGCTAATGCAAAATCAGACCCATTAATTAATTAATTAACTTACGACCAAACATCTCAAAAAGCTCAACTGCATTTTACCAAATTGTCTCAGACTTACCTTTTCTTATATTTTCGCAACAAATTATTTGTATGTTTAGAGGCATATGCACTTGCTTTTATAGAGGAATTATTACAACCTCTTTTTTCAATTTTAATCAACTACTATACTTAATATTCACAACGTGTTAGGAAACTGATTTTACAATTAACTATTCTTATTCTGTTACCCTAATTATTTGGAAAAATTATAAAACTGGTTCAATTTGAAAGCTTATTTATATATTTCAATTTCTTACCAATCTAGACATTTTAACTTCATTTGGATAAAAATATCCTAATTTTTTTCTTTACTGTAGATAAAATCGAAGAACTGGTTTCCTTTCTTCTCGGTTTCCCTCTTCCCTTCTTTTCTTTCTCTTCATTGTCTACAACAATTTAGACAACAATCAATCCAATAGGAAAAGCTTTTGTTCATCCAACATTCCAATTCAAAAATCAGGTAAGGCTTTGTTATTTATTGCTGGAAAAAACTGAATTGAACTAAATGCTACGAAATATTGAACTGGACTGAATTTAACTGAATGCTATTGAACTTAACTGAATGCTACTGAACTTAACAATAATGATGCTATTAGACTTTAAAATAATTTTAATGATAATATTATATATTAATACGCTTATAATAATAATAATGGTTGTAATAATGTGTTAGGCTATGGTTACTTTGTTTTTTACAAAGTAAGTCTTACTTTATTTTTTCCACCATTGGATGGTGATGAACTTTGACAAAGTAAGCACATCCAATGGATGAAAAAACAAAGTAAAGCTTACTTTGTCAAAAACAAAGTAAGCATAGAAGACACCTGTAATAATAATAATAATAATAATAATAATAATAATAATAATAATAATAATAATAATAATAATAATATATATTATTAAAGATAAAACTAAATTGAATATCAAATAAAAGCTCGGCTCGATAAAAATCTATGAAATTAAATAAAAATGAGTCTAATTTTAACTAAAAATACAAATTACATAAAAACACAAATTTACATAAAGGGATAAGGTACCAAAATTATGGTTTTTTGGAAAGTATCAATTTAGACTCCACGTACAAAATAATAGCAATATATATCTAACGTTTAAAAAATGGTACCAATTAAGGTCTCGATAACGGATTGGACACGTCATTGATATTACTCAGTTAAGTTCTGATTTCTCCCTCCACGTACAATTGACAGAACTTAATGGAGTAATATCAATGATGTGTCTCGTTCCGTTATTGAGGCCTAAATCGGTACCCTTTTTTAAACGTTAAGCTTATATTGGTGCTATTTTGTACGTGATGCCTAAATTGATACTTCTCCAAAAACCATAGGCTATTTTGGTACCTTATCTCAATTATAAATTATTTATAAATAATTATAATTATAATAAATAATGGTAAATTATAGAAAAGTATATATAAATAATTAAAATTATAATAAATAACAATAATAATAATAAACTATATATAAATTATAAACAATAATAATAAATTATATATAAATAATTATAATTATAATAAATAATGATAAATTACTGAATGCTGAACTGGACTGATTGTTACTGAAATTAAGTAACAAAGAACAAAGCCTAAGTCTTGTGTTGATCCTTACCTACATTTCAATTTCAATTTCATATAATATTGTAAGATGATGGATACTTGATATATATGTCAAATGCAAGTGAAATTAGCTTAGTTAATAATAATGTTGAACCCAGATTTTGTTGTTTGAACTCGCATTGTCATTAAAAATGGCATATATCAGTACGTCTCTGCAATTCCCGACACTTGTCGAGTTTAAATGTTGTGACCTAACACGACAATGTGGAGAAGTGATTTCAATATTGCTACGTTATATTATAACGCGACAAACGTCAATAACCAACATATTGTCGCGTTGTCGCATTATATCATAACGCAACAATACCTGCTGATTAAAATATTGTCGCGTTATATCATAACACGATAATACCTGCTGATTAAAATATTATCGCGCGAAAACACCTGTTGTTTAAAATATTATCACATTGTCGCATTTTGTTTGTTAATTTGTGTTTTTTTTTATGAAATGCAGAAGTATGTCGACTGGAACTATTCCATGTATGCTATCGTGGCATGAACATTGGAAAATCATTCGAGATATTATGACATACATGGGTGGTCAATCGAAGTTGTTCCGTTTTGCAACTAACACCTATTTGCAAAAGTTAAAAGAGAAACTTTACACTCCAGTAAGTGTTAATGCAACCTCATTTGATCTACATATGTCCATGCAGTCGGTATATGGTCCACACAAAGTTCTTGGAAGAGTAGCACCAATTAAAGATGATGAGGATGTTATGGTTTTTATAGAATATTGCTGTATGAAATCCGACTGATTTGATTCCTCTATATGCTACCTTTATACCATGAAGAAATGATGAAGGAAAAGACATACAACGTAAGGAGACGAGGAAGCCCCAAGAAGAAGAGACACTGCTAAAATTTGTGTCTGTACAATCAAGTTATGTTTCTACACACGAATTTGACACCCGTGGATTAGATGATATAACGGAAAATCAATTTTGGAATGGTGATGATGTTCATAATTGTGATGATGGTTGCGATCACAATGATGGTTATGATATGTATCACGGTGATGATTGTATCGATGATTATGATGCTGAAGAATTTCAAAATGAAGTACCTATATGACAGAGTGAAGCTAGTGGTGTCAAAACAGAGCCACGAGTTGATGATGTCCCGAATGATAATGAGGATGATTCAAAAAGGCAAAGAAGAAGGACTGATCCATTGCGGTGGATTCTAGTGGCACCCGAGTTGGCTATCCAAAAACCTACAAATGGAGGTGCCTTAACTTTAAAGATGCACGATATTTTTGCAAACAAAAGAGAACTGCAAGATGCACTTGAGAAACATGCTATCTTGAATATATATCAATGGAAGGTTTACAAATCTAACAAATCTATATTTGAAGTTAGATGTATATACATTGAAAAATGTAAATGTTGGGCTAGAGGTATTGTGATACCGGGTTCTGAAATGTTCAGGCTTCGAATGATGGATGGTATCGATCAACACACTTGTCCAAGAGATCAGATATTACCACATCACAGACATGTGGGGAAATGAGTTGCAGGCACACTACTTATAGATAAGTTTGATCTCTCGAATCGAGTGTACCGACCAATTAACATTGCTGAAGATTTTCAAAATGATTACAAAATTAACATCTCTTACATGTAAGCCTGGAGAGCAAGGAGTTGGGTCGTAGATGCTTAAAGTGGTTCACCTAAAGATTCATCCATGTTGTTACATGATTACTGTACGATATTGAAGGTTAAGAACCCGGGTACGGTGATACATATTGAAACAGATGATGACGACCACTTCAAATGCCTTTTCTTAGCTTTTGGTACTTCAATTAGAGCGTTTAAAGAACACATCCGTTCAGTTCTTTGTGTTGAAAAAACCTTTTTAAAAGGTAAATATCCCTGGTGTTTGTTGTTGTTGGTAAAGATGGTAACAATAAGATTTTTCCACTTACATTTTAGATTGGACATAGGGAAAGTAACGAATCATGGACGTGGGTTTTGACCAAGGTAAAGGAATGTATCAACGATGTCCAAAATCTAGCCATAATATCAGACAGATACAAGAGCATTGAACATGCATCGAATTTGGTTTTCCAAATGCCATACATGGAGCTTGTGGATTTCATTTGAAACAAAATATAAATGCGAACCCAAATTCATAAAATGATAACCCCATGTGTTCACATTTTATGAAATGCGAACCCCATTTTATAAAATGCGAATAGGAAAGATTGAAAATGAGGATTTAGATTATCAAACAAAGCTTTTTTTATTAAGAATGAGAACCCCTAGGAAGTTGTAATGTTCACATTCAAAATCTACTTCTACTTGTTCTTTATTGTTCTTAGTTTATTGTTGTTTGTTCTTCTTTAGTTTAAATTACCTACTAGATTAGAAAGAAGATGGATGAAGAAGAAGGTTAAGTTGAAGAAGATGGGGTTGAAGAAGATGAAAGGTTTGTAAGAGTATTTTTGAAAAAATGTATTGGAGGAGTCTAGTTTCGTAGCATATGTCTAAGTGAGTCTACAAATGTAAATGGACTTCTCCTAAGGTCTAATTTCATAATGTACCATTTTTTTATGGAATAAACTTCATTTTATTAAACTATTGACTACAGTGGTTAAACTTTATAACTACCCAATCATAAGGGATCCACCAATGACAAGAGATACATCAATCAATTAAATTCTAAGGACAATGTGCAAAAATACCTCTAATGTTTACATCCAGGAGCAATTTTACCTCCAACATTGGTAGTTAAGAGCAATTAACATTGACAAGTTAGGTCAATTCCAGATATTATTATACAACACACACATTTTATTCCTTATTCTACACTAATTACATGTCCGTTGTTTCCAAAAAAAAAATCATACTTTTTTAGATTTAATAATTGAATTAGAGATTAATATTTTTAAATTCGGTAAACTATTTGAATTTTTTTGTCCAACTCGTACAAAATACGATATATTTTTTACATTTCTTTTGATTTTTTTCCACGTCTAATCATATGTTTGTTATCTGTTACTAATTAGTGATAAAATAACGTATATATGAAGTGTAAATGATAAGATTCATGATCGGGAAGACAATTTGATGAATTACTTTTCAAGTTAAATCAATTTATCAACATCATAGGTAAAATTGCTCTTAGCTGCCGACGTTAAGGGTAAAATTGCACCATTTAGACGTTAGGGGTAAAATTGCTCTTGATTCTAAGCGTTGGAGGTATTTTTGCACATTATCCCTAATTCTATCATATTAAGGGATAAGGTGTAAAAATACCTCTAACGTTTACGATCAGAAGCAATTTTATCAATGTTGGCAGCCAATAACAATTTTACCCCTAACGTTATCAATTTGAGAAATAATTCATATAATTGTCTTCTCGGTCATGCATCTTGTGATTTACACTTCACGTGTAAGTTTTATCACTCATTAGTAACGAATCATAAATATATGACTAGATATGAAAAAAAAAATTAAAAAAATTAAAAAATATATTATCTATTGTACGAGTTGGATAAAAAATTCAAAATATTTCACCGAATTTATAAATATTAATTTCCAATTCTATTATTAAATCAGAAAAAAATATGATTTTTTTTAAACGAGTTGATATGCATGATTCATAATAAAAAAATAAAATATCTGTGTTTTATAATAATATCTGAAATTGATCAAACTTGTCAACGTTAGGGATAAAATTGCTCTTGATTGCCAACATTAAAAATATTTTTACATTTTATCCCTTATTTTAATAAACTACTCAATATCTATTGAATGGTTGACATCTGTGTAATATATTAAATTCACATCAATGGTAGAAAGTTTGATGCTTTCTATGCTTACTTTGTTTTTGGCAAAGTAAAGTATCATTGGATGAGCTTACTTTGTCAAAGTTCGTCACAATCCAATGATGGAAAAAACAAAGTAAAACTTATTTTGTCAAAAATAAAGTAAACGTAGCCTAACCTTTAATTAAATACTCAAGTGTCCACAATAAGAGTGAATTACATTTTATGGCAAGTCATTAATATTAATTGATGTGCGGGAGATTCAATTTTGTGAAGTTAGGGTGTTCCATAGGTGTCTAAGTGAATTTGTTTTCCACGTTGTCCTAATAGTAATAATTTATTTTGTTTTGTTTCTTTGTCCTTTAGCATTTATATTATATTAATATAATGAGAGGAAAAGAAAGAGTTCACGGCGCCGAAAAGAAAGACGGGTAAAAATGGGTATAAATAGGAGGTGGAATTAGGAAAAGGATGATTGAGTTAAAAGAAAGAAGAAATGGAAAGTTGGCCAGAACCGGTGGTTCGAGTTCAATCGTTAGCGGAAAGTGGGATTAAGCAAATACCAGAACGTTACATAAAGCCAGTTGCACATCGATATCGGGCATTCAAGAATAAGAAAATGAATATCCCAGTTATAAATTTGGAGAATGCATTTTCAGAGGATGAAGGTGTGCGTGAGGAGACCCTACAAAGCATCTCAAAGGCTAGCAGAGAATGGGGTTTTTTTCAGATAGTAAATCATGGTGTGAGGCCTGAATTGTTGAAGAGCATTCGTCAAGTGTGGCGTGACTTCTTCAATTTGCCCCTTGAAAGTAAGCAGCTGTATGCTAACTCTCCTTGTACTTATGAAGGCTATGGAAGTCGTTTGGGTGTTGAGAAAGGAGCTATTCTTGATTGGAGTGATTATTTCTTTCTTAATTCTATCCCAAGTCAAAACAACTGCCCTTCCTCATGCAGGGGTTTGGTAGCTGAATACGGAGAACAACTAGTTCAACTTGGTGGAAAACTTATGAGGATATTCTCAAATGACCTTGGATTGGATGAAAATCATCTACTAAAGGCTTTTGGTGGTGATGATGATGATATTGGTGCATGTCTTAGGGTCAATTTCTATCCAAAGTGTCCTCAGCCAGACCTTACATTAGGTCTATCTCCCCACTCAGATCCTGGTGGTATCACCATTCTACTTCCCGACCATGAGGTGTCAGGACTCCAAGTTCGTGTCCCTGGAGAAGGAGAAGACAATTGGCTCACCGTTAAACCCCTACCCAATGCCTTTATCATCAACATAGGAGATCAGATGCAGGTTTTAACCAATTCTATATACAAGAGTGTAGAGCACAGGGTCATAGTCAATTCAAAGAAAGACAGACTCTCTCTAGCCATGTTTTACAATCCTAGAAGCGACTTAATCATCCAGCCTTGCCAACAATTTGTAACAAAGGAAACCCCTGCTCTTTATCAACCTATGACTTTTCATAACTACAGAACTTACATTAGGACTAAAGGTCCATCCGCCAAGAAACTACTTCAATCCTTCATATCTCACTAAACTTTTTTTCTATTCTATTACTACTTTATGTAATCATTCTCTTCTCTTTATTATCTCCTTAAACAGTTCTATTTAATAATTCCTTTGAACCTACAAATTTCATGTCACAACAACAGATTCATTTTCTAATCTTCAAATTCCTCTAAAAAAAAACATTGTCCCACCACCATCTATAGCTATATTATATTCATTTTTAAGAATGGATACTTGTATGGTCGAATTGGGTTTTGGAGTTAGAAAATGGTGAATTACAGACCTTCAAGTTCTCCGATTAAGATATACTACTTTTTTATGGTCCAATTGGGATTTTTTTGATAGATTTCCAAATGTTTAAGACTTCAAATCAGAGTAAGAAGAAAATAGGCTGATCAGAACCGCTAAGGAAAGAACAGAGCTTCAAAATACAATTGACTTCTCTTAAAATACCAATTTTGATCTAATCCGTTTTCAATTTTATATACATGCACCACACAAAAGCAACCAATAAATGTAGAATTATAAATTACATCACAATTTTTACGTGAAAATCCTATACATTTATTTTAGTCTGAAAACAAATCTATTATCCATTAAAAAAACAAATCTATTAAATCTGCAAGACAGATAAACGTTAGTTGCAAGACATTGGGACATGTCTTCGTATTTATACTACGACGCCAGACTCGATAAAATACGACTCAGTCATATCCTATAGTACTAGCACATCAACATTGCATTCAATCCGCACCCTAGACATATATATTCCAGTGGGTTAATTTTTTTTCTAAACCCGTTATCCCGTAATTAATCGAGTATTACGTGTAAAACATTTAAATGGTCATTTTAATCTATTGGAATTGAAAAATAACGAAAACAGCATGAACAACCCAAAGCTGATCGGCTATGGTAAAACAAAACAAGCAGATTTCGGGGCGTCTAGACCCATAGTTGATCGTCTATAGTAGGTGGCCGATCATCCATCTTCACAAATTCCCAAACTTTCTTCTCCATTTTCCAGAAGTAGCATTAAAAAAAGATGAATTAAACACACATAAACACCAAAAGAGAGGCTTTTAAACCCTTTAGAGATTTACCTTCCGAGCTTTGAGCCAGCTTTGGAAAGACGCGGACTCACGAACGAAATCGAACAGGAACCGACAGCCGAAACCCATGAAGAGTGACTTAATTTGGTGAAATTAGATTACAATAGAATGAAATGTGCTAATGTGATGATTATAAACATGCCATTGCCTATTACAAATGATTCTACCCTTGATTTGGTGTTTACCCAAGTAAAATCAACAAAAAACTCGGTTTCCACTTACTCTCACTCTCTCTTTTTAAAAGCTCTGTCTTTTGTAAAACTCTCTCTAACTTCTGAATCTCTGATCCCTAACTTCTGAAGCCCATCTTCCCTTCTATAATTCGTGCCTTACTCTCTCTCTCTCCTCAATTTTCTATAGAGTGCCTTGAACTCAGGGAGTTGTGGGAAAACTCCCATAAATGACGACATAGTCGATTGACTATGTCGGTGGTGATCGGCCATGACCTACTCAGAAAACTAATTCATTTAATTACATGTCATCTAACTTAGCTATGGTTGATCAACCATGGTACATAGCCGATCGACCATGCCCTAAAAACCTCTAAAGTTTATAAAACGACTCGAGTTTTGATCCATGACCATACAACGTGATGTGGGGTCTACCTATAACATGTTGGGCAGAGGCAACTTAATTTCATCACTAGTGTTGAAAAAGTCCGTCCTCACATGCTGCCTCCCCGATTAAGCACTTTTTAAAGCCAATATGGCGACCTCCGATCTTGGTGCTGAAACACTTAATCTTCAAAAAGAGCACGGTGAGAGGGAAAAAATAAGCAAACCTGAGTGGCCGACTATCCTCTCGGTGTAAACTTGATCTATCTATGGTTGGGGTAGTCTACATCCGTCGCCTTCTCCTGACTATTCTCATTATTTCTCAATCGATATCTTCAAGGAAAAAAAAAATATACTTTTGCCTCCTCGATTGAGAATAAAAGAATGATTATAGTAGAATGGTTTTTTTTTTCATCTCTTCCAAATAAGATCCCTTATCTTGAGGAAATGATTAATCTCATCACAAAAATCCAAAATAACATAAAAAAAAATTGGTTGAGTTTGAATTGGACCTTTTTGACCTCGTCCAAGAGGTTTAGATTGAGGAAGTATCGGTTGTAATGACTTGCCTTCAGATCTGCTCGGGACCGTTAGCTTCCATATCGGGGACAAGTAGTCCAAGCATCTATGTCCTGGAAATTCTATGATAGGTTTCCCTCTGGAGTCCCTAAATAAGGGCGATGAGAAGACTGTTGAGAAGTGCAAGCTCGTGAAGTTTCGCTTTATTTAACAGGTCACGACTAGGTGGGAACATGTATCTGATTACCTCATCCCTTTGCCATGGATTGATTGAGTTTGGACCATGTTTGTGTTGGTGTGCCCTAGTTCATAGGCATTGGTTCTATGATATGTATTAAACATTTTTGTATAATATTGAATACATTGTATAAGTGTTTTATGCATAAAGGCAATAATTCATAATGTTTATATCTTGTGTTGTGAAACATGTATGAAGTATCCGTTGATTGATAATCATAAACTATCTGAGACCTGTTGTAAACACTGAGTCGGAGGACCAATGAAGAAAACCCACGATGAACAGTTGAGACGGTTGATTCCATTAAATCCATAAATTTTAGAAAATAAAAAAAAGAGTCAAATCAATAAAAAAGGAAAAGTCGCGGAGAACGACGATTGTGAGTCCCACGAGCAACCTCGATTTCTCCCGACGAAGCGAGTGTTGCAATTCGTCGGGCACCCTGGTGTTTTACGGACGAAAAAGGCTCGAGGGGGGAATCGCCCCCGGACCGTCGACGCCCCGCAAAGGGAACGTCACCCGCAGTCGCCAGGTAAGTGCCCCGCGTTGGAGTGCACAACCAACGAACGTTGGGCGGACGCGCAATTGGCGCTGGACGTGCGCCCCGGCAGCTGGGCGTACGCCCAGCGCCTGCGGGGCGTGCGTCCCGCAAGCTGGGCGATCGCCCAGCACGTTGGATGTACGCCGAAGTGTTGGGCGTACGCCCAACAATTAACATTGGGATCCGCGCCTAGAAAATGCACGGATCCCAATGTATTGAGGGAAGGATTTTTTTGGGGAAAAAATTTATTTTTCTAAAAAGAATTAAAATTTGAAAAAAAGTTAAAATTGAATATTGGACAAAATACAAAAACACCAAAAACCATAACTCGTGGAATCAACCGATATTTCGACTGTCAATTCCGATTCAAGAGGTATCATCTAAGGACTAGACTCATTTAATTTATTTATTTCGTTATTTATTTATTTAATTTATTTATTTATTTATTTTAATTATTCATATTTTATTTATTTAATTTCCGTTTCGTATTAAATAAATATTTGGTTTTGATTTAAAATTGGAAAACCTCGTTTTAAGTCCCAATACGAACCGTGGTCCGGTTTAAAGGTAGTTCGAGACTAAAATGTTGTAGGTCCGTATTTTATAAATGTTTTAATCGACGTTTTTAAATAAAAAAAGGTCATTTTGGGATTCCTCGTAATAAACCGTGACCCGATTCGGGTAGTTCGGGGACCAAAATGATAGAATAAATTAGATCTAATGCTTTCTGTAAATTTGGAATTTTAAAAGGACTAACTCCGTTATTCTCACATTTTTTCCTTATCACGCTTTTGGGTTATTTCTTTGGTTTTTAATTAAAAAGGGGACTAATGGACATCTTTCACACTTTATCTATTATTTGGGCTTATTAGATTAAGGGGTATAATTGAATAATCGGAAAAGTTGTATATAGGGGTATATTAATGTATCAAAGTATATTTTCTTTTTTTTTATAATTAGTAATTCATTTTACTATATATTATATATGTATTTATCTTTCTTAAATATTCCTAATCAAAAGCCTATATACATATACATTTTTAATGAATAGTGTTGGTTTATTATTTTTGGGGTTAACTCATTAACATTTTTAATAGGGTTATGGCCCTTTTGACTTACTAATTACTTTAATGTATTTAATTAATTATTTTGGAGTGTATAAGGTATATGTTATTTATACTTGGGTATTGATGACATATATGTATATATTATTTAATCTTCTACCTTCTTATTCTTTATGTATACACATTTTACTCATTATTTCATAATATAAATTCTTTTATGGTTATTGTTACTTATAGTTATTTAGGATTATATGATATAGTTTACCCTTTTCATTCTATTTTTATTACTAATTTATAGTTATAATTATTATTTTCTTACTATATGTATATTTATTCTTCTTCTTCTGCTATCTATATGTATATATATTAGAGATAATGGTTTTGGGGTTGATATTTGGGTCATTTAATGCATTTAATTGTTGTAATTATATTGGTATGGATTAAGTAGGAAGTAGGGATTAAATTGCGAGAAAATGGGAGGATTAAGTCACAAAAAGAAAATTTTCCAATTTCGCTATTTAAATTAGAAATATTCAAATGCCTTCAAAAATGTAATTAAAAGGTTTTTTATTCTTATTATTTTAAAACGTCTTCCTAAAATATCACGTTTTGAAACTTTAATCTGTTCCAACGGAGGATTAAGCGAACATTATAATTAAAAGCATTTTCGGTAAATAATGGAGTTTTTAAATCAACTTTCTATCAAAAACGATTTTGCACAAAATAATGGACTTGTATATCTAACCACGTTTTTTTTCAAGAGATTTTTACTTCATGTTTTGAAATGCTTAAGTCGTTCCAACGGCGTACTTAAGCAAAAGCATGTGAATCAACGGGGTTTTGAAACGTGCCTAAATCGTTCCAACGGCGATTGAAGCATGAACCATGTATATAGCTTAGGAAAATATTCATTTGTTGTAATCTTTAGATTTATTCATCTTCTTCTCTTCTCCCCCTAACGTGTATTAATTCATAAAATGGGTGATTCTTTAATAAAATGGCTTTCAATAATATATGCTCAAAACGATTTTCAAAACGAGAAAGAAAAGGTTTCAAATGAATTTTAAACTTAAAGAAATGTGTGATTAGTCCGGTAGCGCCTAAAGTGTTAAGCAGGAGGCCGGTGATTCAGAACCGGACGACGTCGAGGTGCCTAGAAGCCTTTCTCCGGAAAGGAGCTAGCCTTCTCGGCTCGTACCCAATTTTTCGAACCCACACCGGTCTTCCGCAAGGAATCGGTGTTCATTTCCCATTCGTGAATGGCGATTCTTCCATACTCCGAGCTCCGGTCCTACCGAGTAGCTTGATTCCCAGATTGGTTGCTTTCGGTGCCAATCACATCATTGTCGTTAATGGTGTCTACCCTCTGGGCTCACTGGGCGAGGCCTGGCACCTACAGTGGTGACTCTGCTGGGGAAGTAGAGAAATTGATTCCGAAAGACATTTATTAAGCAAAATGGGGACGGATCATATTATTTCTTTTCGTATGCATTCATTCGTATTATTGCAAACCTTTTGGGTAATTTTCACGAAACTTCTAGCGAGAGTCCACTCATCACTCGAAAGAAGCTAGCGTAAGTTCCCCCTTATAGTAAGGCGTCGAAGGGTCCCCATCCATTCGATAGGGGCGAATTCGTGCGTTCCTATAAGGTCCTGCGATGAGCCGTGTCAGCATATAGTAGCCTTAGAAGTTTCCCTTAGGATTACCCGTTACCATTTTTGATGTGATAAATGGATCAATTCATGTTTTCAAATTGCCATGATACGTGTCTAATCCTAAAATACGTAAAGAAAATGAAATAATACATTAATATATACTCTTAAACCGATATATAAACTACCCCAAAATATCGAAATGATTTGAAAAGATGACTTAATCACCTCGTATGAATGAACTTGTGCTGTCCGCCTGGTCCTTTCCCGTTGTCCCGAAGAATGCACATTTTCAAGAAATACGTTATGATTTAAGCACACATTAGTAAAGATCGGTTTGGTGTTGAGAATAGTCATATCTCAGTTCAAAGGAATATATGGATGGTAGCCGTTATTCACATTCTTTAAATACGTTGGGATAAAACGAAATTATGACAAAACGAAAACGAAGAAAATTTCTATTTTGAACGACCTCGTTGTAACGTAAAGAGTTTCGTGACCGTGGCCCATCCCTTCCGAATTAAATACGAGCTCTTACGTTACACCTTGTGTTGTTCTAAAGAGAAATGGACGTATCCACAAAAGTGAGTAAAAGATAAAACGACCAAAATCATTTCGTATTTACGATATACATCAATCCTGAGGGTGGTTAAAAAAATGAACCAATGTCGTTAAATACATGCCTCAAACTGGTATATACGTCGTCTGAAATCATGGAAGCTGAATTAAGCTAAACCGCATAATCACGCCATATGGACGAGACTGTACTTTTGACTAATGGCTCGATCATTTCGACCGTTACTGAAGTTACAAGAAATATGGTTTGATTTGCATGTTTGTTTGATTCGTGCCTAAATAAGGACGGTAATAGCCCTATTTCGAATAAACATGCGATTAAACGAAACATTGATTTTATATAACCATGTTGAGATGATATACCCTATGAATCAGAAGAAATAAGGATTTGTTTCTAGCCAAAATATCGTTGTTCGCTCGAATAAGACTCACCATCTTTTTATGTATCAAAACGAGCAGAAGAACTTTGGTGCTAGAAACAAACGCGTTATGCGATGATTCTGTTCCCTAAAAATAAAATCCAAAAGTGATACAATCACCAACGAACACACGGTTATGTCTCTCGATAGATCCCAAAAGATCTCGTTGTAATCCAAAAATCGAGACACGAACCTACATGAACAAAAAGGGAACAAACCATTGTCAAAACGAATAATTGAACCAAAAGAATAACTCGTACCATGTCTAAATTCGAGATACGCTTGAAAGGGAATCAAAACCCGGACTAATGCATCTTGCGAAATAATGAAAGATGAGTTATTTGAAATGGCAATCCCACATGGTCGATATCTTAGTCGCCAAATGTTGATACGTCAGAACGAATTGTATTGTATGTTGAATGATTTACTTTTTCGCAATAATCGACGATATCGCGCTTTCCATGGATCGCAATGTGAGCCTATGCCAAAATCCTAGGAAAGAGACTTGAACCATCGAGTGTGTGGAGGAATAAGGATGGAAGAGCGATGTTGTGATACGTGTACTTGGACTAACGTTTGTTTCTTCTGTCTTATATATATGAATATAATAAACGCACACACCACGACTCATGCATATTAATCATGCATA
The DNA here is from genome assembly GCF_963576675.1 of Euphorbia lathyris. Taxonomy (NCBI): domain Eukaryota; kingdom Viridiplantae; phylum Streptophyta; class Magnoliopsida; order Malpighiales; family Euphorbiaceae; genus Euphorbia; species Euphorbia lathyris. The sequence continues at coordinate 48,634,373 of NC_088918.1, forward strand.
CATGCTAACGGGTGTTGCTCGTGTAGACGTCGCCATTAAGAGGTCGTGGTTCCGTGAGAGTAGTCGGCTAGTCAGATAGTTCGACCAGTTACAGATAGTCAGTTCCGAGTCTTCACCGTTGGCAGTTGTGGCGTCTGAATCATCTCCATTTGAGTCAGCTCAGTCTTCTGTCAGTATGTCTACGGCCGATGAGAAGGTAGCAGGGTTGGAAACTTCTGTGAACAATATCAAGGATCAGCTGGCCACAATCTTGGCCCAGTTGGCGGAGCTAGCATTAAAAGATAACAAGAGTGGTAGTAAGCGTGTGAGAATGATGTGAACACTGGTCCCCGTTTCGGGAATGAGGATGAATATCAGGATTACATTAGAAAGCAACTTGAGAAAGACAAAGCGAGGGAAGAGGAATGGAAGCAGCACATCACTCAAAAAGTGCAGGATCTACGAGGAGTAGGCTCCGGGAGTCAGGATTTCTATAACCTGAAGAATTGCTTGTCGGCAGCTGCTTTGCCGTTGAAATTTAGACTCCTTGATATGAAGAAGTTCGATGGCACAGGAGATCCTATTGCTCATATGAACCAATATGTAGCCGTGATGAAGCACACAATTCTGACTGAGGAGCAAGTCTTAGGGCTATTCAACACTTATCTGGAGGGAGTTTCCCTCGTGTGGTTTCATGCATTACCCCCGGCTATGAAGAGGGATTGGAAAGAGCTGGCAAAGGCATTCATTGCCCAATGTATCTTCAACACCATGTATGAGGTTCCTTTGAAAGAGCTAGAGAGCACTAAGCAGCAGACTGAGGAGTCTTTCTCCGACTTCGTGCGCAGATGGAGGGCTAAGGCGACAGTTATGAAACAAAAACCGCTAGAGCCAGATCAGATCCGGATGGTAATCGGCAACACTGTGCCATATATTAAGAATGAGCTGCGGTATATGCCCTTTACCGATTTTAATCAGATGTATAGCTGCGCCTTGACAGTTGAGTGGGATGGAGAGCCGAAGAAGGCTTACACGAAGTGGACGAAGTCAGGGTATAATGCCGGAGGGCCAAGCGCAAGTGCAGAACCAGTCGAAATAAAGGTGCTAGAACTCAATGCTATCGAGAGGAGGCCGTTTGCCAAGCTTGATCAAACATACGCAAAAGTTTTCGAGCGATTGCAGAAAAAGGGATTGTTGAAATCCCCCACTCCTTATAACAAAGCACCACCTACTCCTCAGATGCAAGCTAGAGGATACTGCGAGTTTCACAACACCTACGGGTATACCATCGAGAACTACGAGAGGTTGAAACATGAGATCCAGGATTTGATTGACGAGAAGAAGATAGCTGATCCATCATCCGTGAACCCTTCCACTAGGTGTAATCCATTGCCTAACCATAGGGTGAGCATGATCGGATATGGGCTTGAAGAAAGCATGGTAGTAGAGTCTTTTGTGAAGATGAAGAGGAGTTGTTGGACTCCGACGAGAAAATGAAAGTAGGAAGTGGTCTGTATGTGTCCTTTTTGGGTGAAGAACCAGTGGATGAAGTAATGGATGTTGGGGTTTAGTGTCCTATAGACAATTGTTCTAGGATACAAACTTAATGTAAATGAATTGTTCTTTATATCATTTGTTTAATGAGATATATGTTTTATAACTATATAAAGGCAATCCCTTTTAAGCACTAAATAAAGTCTAATAAAAGGAAATCCGTAAGTTTATTTAAAGTGATTATAAAGTGTTCATACAAGCATGAAGTGAGACAAAACTTTATAGTAAACTGATAAACTTAAAACCACCCCAAGTCAAGTGATATGTTTGGGATTGACATATCACTGTTGAGACTTGTATGTAACAATGTCTTCTGTCCGACAGCTGATCTCACAAGCTTCATATATACAGATATCTGGACAGTTATATAGATCCGATGAAACGTTGTTCATTAGGATTGGAGATCCGATTTGAGATAACAGGATGGGTAGATTCATCCTTGTCACCTGTTCATCTCATTGGTATTAATAGGTATAACTAACCCTCAGACTCAAAGGAATATTAACTGGTATTCTGGATTACGGAATGTGATGCTTTGACTCTGGTGTACACGATCCTTAACAGAGATGACTCTGGGGTGTGAATAGTAGACGTTGGGTATCACAGGAAGTAATTGCGGAGTCGTTATATATTGGATTGAGCATTTATCACTCCCGATAAATGGGAGATACATCCATGGATCGCTTGTGGAAGACTCGACTCTAAATCCTTGCAAGGTGATAGCTTAAGAGTAAGAAATACAGATTTCACTTAACCTATCTTTTTGAGTTGACTCGGCCTGTACAAGTAAAACGAACGCCTCGCTATATGTGACTTGACATCACCCATAGTCATAAGATTCAGTTCAAGGATGTAGTTGATAAAGGATCGAATTATACTGTAACTAATACGGAAAGGTTAACGACAGAATCAACCTGTCTTCTTATAGCTCTGGGGGAATTATTACGGACTTGCTAATCACATACTTTGTACATCATTACGTTATGCAAAGATTAAATATAATTCTTTGAAAATTAATTTAATAACGTTGCATACGGCTAGAAGCAATAAGAACCTAATGGATCACACATAAGACTTGGAACCTAAAAGAGAGATAGATGTTAATTAATTGATAGAAGCCCAATTGAGCCCAATAAGGCCCATGGACATAAGGGGGTCGAAATTCATGTACTGATATACATGAATAATTAATTTGATTTTGTTAATCCTAATTAGATTAGGAATATGAATTAAATTAATTAAGAGATAATTAAGTTAGGAGTTTTAATTAGATTAATATACTCCTATTATTATCCAATAAGGTTATTATTATTATCCTTAATATATTAGATATATAGTGAGATAATAATTAGGAATTCTATTCCGAATGGAATTCCTATTCGGTAACCTAATTCTATCTAACTAGGGATTAGATACAAGAGATTATAAATACCCCTTCCCTTTCCTTGAGATTTTCGAAATCCAAGCAAGCCATACCCTACTTGTGATTTTCGAAATTCACCTAGTCCAAGAGAGAGAAAATTCGACACCCGTAGTTCGAGGATGAGATTTCTCTACGGCTTCGTTTGATCAATTGATTTCATCTATTTTTTTATCCTTGATCTTGTGTTGATTAATTACAGGCAATCTACTTTGGTTGTTATTCAACGGTTGATACTAAATTAATCTTTCCGTGTTTTATTTCTTGTTTGGGAACTCGAAGAAGAAAAACAAACAAAAGGGAGAAATTCGTTTTACTACTCCTACATCAGGTCAGTTCACGATTTCGCGGATTCCCGGAGATTGAGCCGTCGGATCGCCGCGATGTTTGGACAGGAGCTTCTAGACATATTCTTCCACGTTTCCACCGAAGGGATTGGCGTTCGGAGGTCTGGAAGGTCTGTTTCAGATAGGAGCAGATTGGTAGACAGTTTCTATCTCTTTTGAAGTTGTGGGCACTTCGTTTGCAACGGTAGATAGAACCTCTAAAAGGTATTTCTTCTTATCCTTCTTTATATGAAATAACGGTTAACAGATCTTGTGGTTAAATGGAAACAGGTTAAAATTTTATATTTCCGCTGCTATACCTTAGCCTAATTTCCAACAGTGGTATCAGAGCCATCGTTAAATCTGTTATTTCATATATGAAAATTTAGAAGTTTTTCAATAGGATTGAATAAATATTTATAGTTAGGATTAATTAACAACTTGTTTTGATTAATTGATTCTAAAGATAAATAAGTTTTAATTAATTGTTAATTAAAAGAGATTATGCGTATGTTCCTAATTATTTTGGTTGATAATCATTATAACGAAATCTATTAGTTTTATAGTTAGATTGATAAAATCAGTTTTATTAATTCTAAAGATAAAACGGAAATCTATAATAGTTTTTCCTATTTTCTGAAAAATCGTTTTAAAACCGTTTTAGAACCGATATATATATATTTAAAATCGTTTTTATATTTAAATATATATGTTTCAGAAATTGATAGTTTTCTGTTTTGATTATCGAATGAAAATTTGTTTAAAAGTTTGTTTTACCAATTTGTAAATCAAAATGTTAAATGAATTAAAATCAAAATAATTGGGACGTGCATAATTAAAGTTTTGTATAGTTATATTAATCTAAAGATTAATATAAAAGATACGAAAACTATTAGAAGTAAAATTGGATGAAAGTTAATTGATAAGTTAATGTGATTAACATAAATATTATATAAGATAGTTATGTAATCAACCAATTAAATTTATTTAATTGAGTCTATGCATGTTTGGAGTTATGGACATATTTGGACCCTCTTTAGTCTTTTGGTATTTTTGAAATAGGGCCTGCGAGTCCTGCCTTTCTACTATCTATTGTAATTTCTCCTCTCATCTGATTCCCTTCAATTCAATTGAAGTTTTCTTTAGTAGTATAGAAATTAATATGTAATTTCAAGACGCCATGGAGAAGACAGAGGACCTAAAGAGAAATATGTAATAGTTAGTATTTCCTTAGGTTTGCCCTTTTATTCCGTCTCTGGCTCGACGGAATAATTTAGATGATATGTCCATAACGCCAATGTATGTGAATGTATGTGTCTGATGTATGCTAAAGCAAATCAAGACTAAGTTAGATTATGAGACCTAAAATAAAATCCCTCATTAAAAAGTTAAGTAAATAAACAAGTTATTAAAATCGGTTGCACCTCCCTAATATTATAATTCAGCCGGCAGTGCTGAGGGCTTTTGGGTTGTTGAGTAAACTCAAGCTCGGGGTCCTTTCGGTAACACCTGAATTATCGAAAATCATTTTTCATGAATATGGGGTAATACTTAAATTAGATTATGATAATTGGATGAGTAAACTCATGTTGTCATAAACTAATGGGCAAGACGGTTGGGATTAATATGAATAGCATATTAGTTACTAATGTGGTTAGTAACCCAATAACCTAGGAATCACATTAAAGATGTGATTGATTACATGAATCTACCTAATGAATGAGACTAGCTTGTTGAGTAAACTCAAGGAGAAATCTCAGGAGTTAGGATCCTAGCTCACTAAAGGATTTGTGAAATTCTTCGAATTAATATGGAGGGCTATTAATTTGGCAAAATAGTGGGAGCAATCTAAAATAAACTAAAAGGCCTATAATTTTAGATTGATATACTTTAAGCAAATGAATGACATACGTTTACTCTTTCTCACTCTCAGGTTTAATTAAACCCACTCTTATAATCATGACTAAAACCAATCTGCAAAACATTCTTACCGATAACAAATTGAATGGTTCAAACTTCACCGACTGGTTTCGTAACCTCAAAATTGTTTTGAAGTTCGATAAAATAGGGTATGTACTTGATACATCGATACCCCCTCTCCCTGCTGATGATTCTCCCATTGAGGAAATTAATGCTTACCAGAAGCATAAGGCTGATGATGATCATGCCGGATGCATCATACTTGCATCGATGACACCGGAATTACAAAGGCAACATGAGGAAATGGATGCCTATTCCATCATTATGCACCTAAAGGAATTTTTTGGGAAACAAACCAGGTGCGAACGCTACGAGATATCCAAGTTGCTATATCGTAGTAGGATGCAAGAGGGCACATCTGTCATGACACATTGTGTCAAGATGATTGGCTACATTACCAAACTTTCTAGTATTGGATTTGCGATGGATAACGAATTAAGTATAGACTTAATTCTTCAATCCCTCCCAGAGAGTTATTCACAGTTCATTATGAACTATCAGATGAATGACTTGCAAACCTCTCTTGAAGAGCTTGCAAACATGCTCAAGTCAGTTGAGCCCAATATGAGAAAGGACAAAGCCATACCGGCTCTTGTCATTGAGGGATCAAAGAAAAGGAAAGGGAATTCTCCCAATCCTAAATATCCCAAGAAAGGTAAGAAAGTTGTGCCCAACAAAACTAAGGGGAAGGAAGTGAAGAAGCCCAAAGGAGAGTGTCACTTCTGTGGTAAAGACGGGCATTGGAAAAGAAACTGTTGGTGTACCTAGCCTTCCTCAAAAGGGGAAGAAGCTGGGACTTCACCATCTGGTATGTTTTATATTGAAATTTCACAGTCTGAATCTTTTGGTACTTGATACCGGATGCAGCCTGAGGATATTCCAGGAATATCTAGAAATATTATTTCTATTAGCCGCCTTGTTGACGACGGCTTTTAATATTTCAATAAAAGACAAGAGTTGCAATTTTTATAAAGATTCGATCTTTTATTTTTCAGGAATATCACAAAATGGGATTTATGTGTTAGATGACAAAATTCTTGTTTTTGCAATTGATACCAAAAGACATAAGCTAGATAATTCAACTTACTTGTGGCATTGTCGTTTAGGCCATATAACAAGAGACGCATGCTAAAGCTACATTCAGATGGGCTTATAGATCCAATCGATCCCGAATCATTGGAAACATGCGAATCATGTTTAAAAGGTAAAATGACAAAGACATCCTTTTAGCAATAAAGGTGAGCGTGTATCAGACACTCTAGGACTCATTCATTCAGATGTATGCGGTCCTATGTCAGTCCAAGCAAGAGGAGGATTCAGATTCTTCATAAGCTTCATAGATGACCATACCCGATATGGTTACATCTACTTGATGAAGCACAAGTCCGAAGCTTTTGAGAAATTCAAATGCTTCAAGAATGAAGTAGAAAATCAATTAGGAAAGAAAATAAAGACACTTCGATCCGATCGAGGTGGCGAATATCTTTCAGATGATTTTCTGAATTATCTAACTGAATGTGGGATATGCTCACAATGGACACTTCCCTATACACCACAACACAATGGTGTGTCCGAGAGGAGAAACCGTACCCTATTAGATATGGTACGATCCATGATGAGCATGGCCTTACTTCTAAAGACGTTCTAGGGCTATGCCTTAGAAACTGCCCTCTTCACCCTAAATCCAGTACCAACTAAATCCGCTAGTTCCACACCATATGAATTGTTCGTTGGTAGGAAACCCGTGTTTTCATTTATGAGAGTATGGGGTTGTTCAGCCTTTGTCAAACGCATTGCGTCCGACAAACTAGATTCGAAATCTGATAGATGTTTCTTCATTGGATACCCTAAGGAAACTATGGGATATTACTTCTATCATCCAGATGATCAGAAAGTAATCGTATCCAAGCACACAACCTTCTTAGAGAAAGAGTTTCTCGAAGAAACACAAAAGGGAAGCATGATTGAACTTGATGAAGTTCAAGAAGAAGAAACACCGACTGAAACAACAGAGGCGGTTGAGGTACCCGAAGGAGTCCCATTAGATGAGACTCCAGTGCCACCTATTCGTAGATCATAAAGAGTTCGTGAACTCCCAGTTAGATATGGTTTTCTAGTGGGAGATGATAATGAGGTTCCTGTGTTAGACGACGAACCCGAAAACTACGAAGAGGCTCTTACTAGTCCAGATTCTAAAGCATGGCTTGAGGCCATGGATTCTGAAATGGATTCCATGTATACTAACCAAGTGTGGACTTTGGTTGATCCACCCGAAGGGATAATACCCATTGGGTGCAAGTGGATCTTCAAAAAGAAGACATACATGGATGGAAAGGTTAGCACCTACAAAGCTAGGTTAGTAGCGAAAGGATATCGTCAGAAGCAAGGAATTGATTATGACGAAACTTTCTCTCCTGTGGCTATGTCCAAATCAATCAGAATCATGCTTGCAATTGCCGCTCACTACGATTATGAGATTTGGCAAATGGATGTGAAAACAGCTTTCCTAAACGGAAACCTGCTTGAGGATGTATATATGATGCAGCCTGAAGGTTTCACATCGAAGGATGCAAATAAAGTTTGCAAACTTCAGAGATCCATTTATGGACTCAAGCAAGCATCTAGAAGCTGGAATAAGTGTTTTGACGAAACCATAAAACAATTTGGTTTTGAACAAAATTGCGAAGAAGCTTGCATTTACAAGAAAGCAAGTGGGAGCTCTATAGCATTTCTCATACTATATGTGGACGATATATTATTAATGGGAAATGACGTTGCTCTCTTACAGTCAGTGAAAGTATGGTTATCTGGTAACTTCTCAATGAAAGACCTTGGTGAAGCAGCTTATATACTTGGTATAAAGATCTATAGAGATAGATCAAGAAGACTGCTTGGTCTTTCACAGGCTACATACATTGAAAAGGTGCTAAATCGGTTTAGCATGCTTGAATCAAAACGAGGTAACTTACCCATGTTACATGGAGTAAAGTTAAACAATCATCAATGTCCTAAAACCGATGATGATAAACGACGCATGGCTGTAGTCCCGTACGCCAGCGCAATCGGTTCGATTATGTATGCTATGCTATGCACTAGACCTGACGTAGCGTTCATGTTATCTGTAACGAGTCGTTACCAAGGGAATCCGGGAGACGAGCATTGGATTGCCCTCAAGAACATTCTTAAGTACTTGAGAAGAACTAAAGATATGTTCCTAGTGTACGGAGAAGGTGATCTGAAAATAGAAGGATTTTCAGACGCAAGTCATCTCACAGATGAGAATGATTATAAATCCCAATCAGGATACCTGTTTATCTTGAATGGGGGCGCGGTCAGTTGGAAGAGTTCCAAGCAGGGAAGCGTAGCTTTCTCTATGACCGAGTCAGAGTATATCGCAGCTGCGGAAGCAGCAAAGGAAGCGGTTTGGATTAGAAATTTCATTACAGAACTAGGTGTGGTGCCTGACATTGTCAATCCCATTACACTGTACTGTGATAACAATGGAGCCATTGCGCAAGCAAAGGATCCACGGTCTCATAATGCATCCAAGCATTACCTTAAGCGATACCACATCATTAGAGAGATTGTGGCTAGAGGAGATGTGAGAATAGAAAGAGTACCTACAGAGGACAACGTTGCAGATCCGTTAACAAAGCCTTTAACCCAGAGAATACATGATCGTCATTTAATTTCTACTGGGATAAGTTTTAGAAACAATTGGCTTTAGTCCAAGTGGGAGTACGTTGGGGTTTAGTGTCCTATAGACAATTGTTCTAGGATACAAACTTAATGTAAATGAATTGTTCTTTATATCATTTGTTTAATGAGATATATGTTTTATAACTATATAAAGGCAATCCCTTTTAAGCACTAAATAAAGTCTAATAAAAGGAAATCCGTAAGTTTATTTAAAGTGATTATAAAGTGTTCATACAAGCATGAAGTGAGACAAAACTTTATAGTAAACTGATAAACTTAAAACCACCCCAAGTCAAGTGATATGTTTGGGATTGACATATCACTGTTGAGACTTGTATGTAACAATGTCTTCTGTCCGACAGAAAGCTGATCTCACAAGCTTCATATATACAGATATCTGGACAGTTACATAGATCCGATGAAACGTTGTTCATTAGGATTGGGGATCCGATTTGAGATAACAGGATGGGTAGATTCATCCTTGTCACTTGTTCATCTCATTGGTATTAATAGGTATAACTAATCCTCAGACTCAAAGGAATATTAATTGGTATTCTGGATTACGGAATGTGATGCTTTGACTCTAGTGTAACACGATCCTTAATAGAGATGACTCTGGGGTGTGAATAGTAGACATTGGGTATCACAGGAAGTAATTGCAGAGTCGTTATATATTGGATTGAGCATTTATCACTCCCGATAAATGGGAGATACATCCATGGATCGCTTGTGGAAGACTCGACTCTAAATCCTTGCAAGGTGATAGCTTAAGAGTAAGAAATATAGATTTCACTTAACCTATCTTTTTGAGTTGACACGGCCTGCACAAGTAAAACGAACGTCTCGCTATATGTGACTTGACATCACCCATAGTCATAAGATTCAGTTCAAGGATGTAGTTGATAAAGGATCGAATTATACTGTAACTAATACGGAAAGGTTAACGACAGAATCAACCTGTCTTCTTATAGCTCTGGGGGAATGATTATGGACTTGCTAATCACATACTCTGTACATCATTCCGTTATGCAAAGATTAAATATAATTCTTTGAGAATTAATTTAATAACGTTGCATATGGCTAGAAGCAATAAGAACCTAATGGATCACACATAAGACTTGGAACCTAAAAGAGAGATAGATGTTAATTAATTGATAGCAGCCCAATTGAGCCCAATAAGGCCCATGGACATAAGGGGGTCGAAATTCATGTAGTGATATACATGAATAATTAATTTGATTTTGTTAATCCTAATTAGATTAGGAATATGAATTAAATTAATTAAGAGATAATTAAGTTAGGAGTTTTAATTAGATTAGTATACTCCTATTATTATCCAATAAGGTTATTATTATTATCCTTAATATATTAGATATATAGTGAGATAATAATTAGGAATTCTATTCCGAATGGAATTCCTATTCAGTAACCTAATTCTATCTAACTAGGGATTAGATACAAAGATTATAAATACCCCTTCCCTTGAGATTTTCGAAATCCAAGCAAGCCATACCCTACTTGTGATTTTCGAAATTCACCTAGTCCAAGAGAGAGAAAATTCGACACCCCTAGTTCGAGGACGAGATTTCTCTACGGCTTCGTTTGATCAATTGATTTCATCTATTTCTTTTATCCTTGATCTTGTGTTGATTAATTAGAGGCAATATACTTTGGTTGCTATTCAACGGTTGATACTAAATTAATCTTCCCGTGTTTTATTTCGTGTTTGGGAACTCGAAGAAGAAAAACAAACAAAAGGGAGAAATTCGTTTTACTACTCCTACATCAGGTCAGTTCACGATTTCGCGGATTCCCGGAGATTGAACCGTCATATCGTCGCGATTTTTGGATAGGAGCTTCTAGACATATTCTTCCACGTTTCCACCGAAGGGATTGTCGTTCGGAGGTCTGGAAGGTCTGTTTCGGATAGGGGAAGATTGGTAGACAGTTTCTATCTCTTTTGAAGTTGTGGGCACTTCGTTTGCAACGGTAGATAGAACTTCTAAAAGGTATTTCTTCTTATCCTTCTTTATATGAAATAACGGTTAACGGATCTTGTGGTTAAATGGAAATAGGTTAAAATTTTATATTTCCGCTGCTATACCTTAGCTTAATTTCCAACAATGGATGGAGAATTGGGCGATGGGGCACCTTACGATGAAGACAACACTGAAGAGACCGGACAAGGGTCATCTCGGAGGATTATTCCTGAGTTAAAACTGTTCAATGGGGTGGAAGACTATGAGGTCCATATGTATGAATATGTGTGTGCCATGTTTGTCGAGTCATTCGGAATTGAGGAGGTTACCCCATGGTTCCATCATTCGCTTGTAGGCGAGCCTCTGAGGTGGTTCCAATCGCTTCCTAACTCCACCAAGCATGATTGGTCACGAATGGCAAGCCTATTCCTCATGAAATACAGGAGGGCCAAAGAGAGAACAGTTGAATGTAGCGCAATGCAGATTGGGCATATCAAGCGCCCGTTGCCGGCTGCTAGCAAATATAACGGTAATAAGGACCCTATGGAGCATTTGCACTTCTACTTGTCGGTAATGGGCTGATAGGGACATTTTGTCCCTATCTTTTAGCGTGATTTACAGTTTAATTTTGAGCCAATAATTAAGTTTAATTACAAAAACAAGTGTGTTTTTAAATAAATAATAAAATAAAAATAAAACTTGTACTTTTAATGAATTTCCTTTACTTTCGATTAATTTCAGAAAAATAAAACATCAAGTAACTTCGGTGTTTATAGTCATATTTTGCAGGTACGGGATTATCTCACGAACAAAGGAAGAATTGGAATCTCAGGCCACGCAACTGTACAATTCCCACTAATTCACGGCAGTCAACCTGCTCATTCCCACAAGGTCAACCAAGTCCACGTGGGGCGTAAAGCAAAGAACGTGGGGCGTGCAAGGTGTGAAACAGTGATAAAAGTTCCAGAGACTCAACTACGCGGGGCGTCCCCCAATCTACGCGGAGCGTAAAGGAGCAATGTTTCAATCCTAAGTTCCAGATACTCAAGCATGCGGGGCGTACCCTAGTCTACGCGTGGCGTGGTTGAGTCAACTTTCCTGAATACAGTCCACGCGTAAGAGAAATCTTCAACGGAATGGGTAATTGCCAGACACGCGGAGCGTGCAATGTGAAAACTGCAACAACAATGTGAAATCATCCAAGAAGCTTGTGTATTTATGATTTTACCCTCAAACTTGATGTGCATAAATAAGAGTGATTAGCACTCATTTGATTCATTCAGATTTTATGTAATAAAACTCTACCACCTTGAGAGCTTGTACACTTTTTCTGTCACTCCGTCGAAGTTCCGTTCCATCCTTTTCCACTGATAGGGGCATTTTGTCCCTATCTTTTAGCGTGAATTACGGTTTAATTATGGACTAAATAAGTGAGTTTAATTACAAAAATAATGTGTTTTTAATAAAATAACAAAATAAAAATAAATTTTATGCTTTTGATCAATTTCCTTTGTTTTTAGTTAATTTCGAAAAAATAAGCGTCAAGCTAACTCGACTGTCGAGAATTGTATTTCACAGGTACGAGCAAAGGAGTAAAAACCCACCGACACACGTGGGGCGTCTCTACTTATACGCGGGGCGTACAAGAGCAATTCTTGAATCTAAGTTTCAGAAGCTCAAGTACGTGGGGCGTTTTCCAAGCCACGCGGGGCGTCAAAGATATGATTCGAGCAATTAAACTTCAGAGGCTCAACCACACGGAGCGTACTCCAACCTACACAGGGCGTGGTTATGACAAACAGTCTGAATCTGATCCATACACAGTCAATTATCAACGGAATGGGCAAACACGCGGGGCGTCTGCCTGTCCACGTGGGGCGTGTTCATGACATCAGGCCTGAATCTGATCCTCATGCAGGAAATTGTCAACGGAATGGGCAAACACGCGGGGCGCCTACCTGTCCATACAGGGCGTGTCCTAGCAAAAATGCAGAAATAATGCAACTTGTGTATTTACGATTCTGCCCCCGAGCTTGATGTATAAGTAAGAGTGATTAGCACTCATTTCAGAATTCAATTTTCTATGTATTAGAGTTCCTCACACCTTGAGAGCTTGTATAATCCTCCCGTTACTCCGCTGAAGTTTCGCTCCATCCGCATTCACCAAGATCGAGAGTTCCACCTCCAAGTCCTAAGAGACGACTTTGAGTCTGGTTAGCTAGTCTTAAGGGCCGGTTCTTCTTCTTTTTCTACTTGTTAATTAGCTTGTACTCTTTCTATGTACTAGGCTTGGTTGTATCCCGTATTTTCGTATTCCATATTTATAATACATAATTTACGATTCCGTTTTCACTATACGTGTTAATGTTTATTGTTTGCTTTGATACCTATAATTGATTATTGTGTAGGTCGTTTACGAGCTCCGAAATCTATTAGGAATCATATAGGTGTTGCCTCACCGGAGTTGACAAACCGGAAACTGTAGGAATTAACGAGCCACGGAACTTACGGGCCCTAGTTTCTGATCCTAAGAATTAGAGTCTCCTTAAGGGGAAATCACGACTCTAGAACCTCACGGAGTTGTTCGGTCTATAAATAGTCGTCTTTGCAAGAGTAAATTATTAATCGTATATATTTCGTGTTGTTTATCATAGGTTATAACTTATCATCACCCGTATCACTCTAAGAGGGCTTGAAATACATGAGAATTGTCTCACCCATAGTTTAGGAGTAGTTTGTAGTTGTCACCCAACCCAAGCTAAAGTATTCACCGCTTAGATAACGTGTAAAATCGAGTAGTTTAATACTTGTAGATATAAATCCCGTGGATTCGATACTCGGTCTTAACCGGATTATTACTTGATACGACGGGGTACACTTGCCCCTACGTAGTAGCGTCCCGTAAAGTTAAAAGCACTTAGAAAGATTATATCCATAACCCTATCACACACTTATCATCTTATTATTATCACTCTACCGGAAACTCATCAAGTTTTTGGCGCCGTTGCCGGGGATTTATATGTTTTTGCAATATTAGACCAAAACATTTTATTGTTAGTCTAAGCATTATCTTTGTATAAATTGTTTATATACACTTTTACCGACAATATTTTTCGTTTTCCATATTTTCTTTGTTTATTTTTTTGAGTTTATGCACACCCGATCTCGGAGTGATACTCTCGTTCCTATTGATCTTGAAATTGAACGAACTCTTTGTAGGATTCGGAGAGAAAAGATGGCCAACGTCAACAATGAAACAAACCCACCGGTGAACAACGTCCCGAATGTGGGGGAAACGACACCCGAACAATGATGGAGATTCTAGCTCCGCATCGACCATAAAATCATAATGGAATCGTCGCCCCCGCCATCCCGGCCAACACATATGAGATAAAGACTAGCATGATCCAATTGATCCAACAACTCGGTCAATTTGGAGGAGAACTTCATGAGAACCCTAATGAACATCTTGATAAATTTCTTATGTGTGCCGATACTTCTCGGTAAAATGGTGTTCCGGTTGAAGTCATACATCTAAAGCTGTTTCCATTCTCTTTGACAGGTCAAGCGTTGGAATGGTTGCACTCATTGGAAGCCGGGGCTATCACGTCATGGGTCGAGCTCGAAAAGGAGTTCCTCTCCTATTACTTCCCCCCTTCCAAGACGGTGAAGTTGCGCAATGATATCACTTCCTTTCGGCAGCTCGAGTACGAAGCCCTTCATGCGGCTTGGGCGAGGTTCCGAAAATTGCTTCGAAGTTGCCCACACCACGACATCCCCAAGCACGATCTTGTAAGTACTTTTTATCATGGTTTAACGCCTACTAATCGTGCTACCGTGGATTCCGCAACAGGTGGGGACCTGTTCAGAAAATCAGCAAGCGAAGCATATGAGCTCATCAATGAGCTCGCGAGAAAAAGTGTTCAATGGCAAGAAGATCGGCTTGCCGGACCCTCGAGACATCAAGCATGCGCCATGGAAAAAGAAGCTTCAAGGGGTTCCATGGTTGAGATGAATAAGAAACTAGACACTTTAATAGCACAATTGAGCCTCAACAAAGATGCACAGGTCCTGATGTGCAACCATTGTGGTGGTGATCACGACGGAAGAAATTGCAACACCGGCACCCCTTTTATCGGTGATACCGAGAACGTAAGTTACGTAGGAGGTAACCAAAGGTACAACTCTAACTCAAACTCCTATCCTAACCACCACAATAATAACGATAACGGGTGGAGACCTCGATACCAACATCCTAATTTATCATACAGTAATAACAATAACGTATTGAGGACCCCACCCGAGTTCCACCAAGAATATAGGGAGCACGGGCTGGGGCAATCCCTAAACGCCCCCGGCGGTCGGAATGCCCAACCTCCCAACAACGTGCAAGGCCAATCGGTAACTTCCTTGTTAAAGGACATTCTAACCCCTCTTGTCGATAATGAAGTGTTTTGCAGGGATTTAAGTCACCAAGTGACTCATTTAAACCGACAACAATAGGAGAGACAGCTAGGAACTCTCCCGACCAATACCGAGCAAAATCTGCGGGCTAAGAATAGAGAATCCGGGTAAGCAATAACTCTTCTTAACAGTCACAGCTCGGATCCATCGGGCTCCGTTTCAGATATCTTGCAATAACTCGTCGAGAAAGTCGAGCTACTCCGAATATAAACGTAGCCTCGGTTTGCATTTTCCAAACCTTTTGTCTATATGTATCATATACGTTTTTCCAGTTATTTCTCTTCGTGTGCATCTTCTTTCAAGTTTTCGCTCATTTAAAACCAAAAATAAGGTTCACACGGAGCGCCTCTTTCGGCCAGCCTCGCATGAACCACCTTCTGTTTTACATATTGGCCAGAAACTCGGATCACGCGGAGCGCCCCTCTGGGCACGCCCCGTGTATCCGAGTCTCTACCTAAAAATCACACAAAATACCTCTCTTACGCGGAGCGCCCCCTTGGGTACGCCTCGCGTAAGACCCGACCTATACATTCCTTGTTTCTCTTCAATCCCATCTTTATTTTTCATTTTTTTTGTTTCCATTTCTTTTGCGACGTCTTTAGAATACACGTCATTTTAATCACGCGGAGGGCCGTGCAACCCCGCACTTATATTTTGTTTTGCACTACTAAAAACAAAAATAAAAATAAAATAAACAAAAATAATTAAACTCATTTATTGGCTCATAAATTATCCAACACACTACCTTCTACGGACAATAATTAAAAGTTCCGTTATTTGTCGTCAAAGGTAAATACATCGAAACATAAAGGATCGGTTTAATTAAGAAATTTAAGTCTTGATTTCGAAGTTATGGAATTTATGCAAAGCCAAGGTTCGTAGTAAACAAAGGCATTGAGTCCTAACCCACAAGTTATCTCTATAATGAAATTTAAATAGGCAATAAAAACGGGATGTTTTGAAAATTTTACGAGAACTTGGAAGTACACATTTTAACCCGAAATTCTTGTGAGGTATTTTTGAGCCTAAAAGAGTTCGTACGAGAACTCTACTTCTTTCACAACATTTTGAGAGCTTTGACTTCGCTCAACTCATAGAGTTTGCATCCAATACCGGGTTAAGTACACTTATTTTGGTAAGAAGGGTAACAGATGATAAAACGAACCCACTTAGGCTAATTCCTTTCTTAATTATTTTTCTCGTTTTCATTAACCTTTAGGAAGCCCCCTCGAGCCTATTAACCGACTTCTTTGGTAACACCTTTTTAACATTTAACCCTTTTTCCTCTTGTTCAAATGCCAATGAAATCAACCGCATCGGAATCACCCGAAACAAACCAAGGCCTTAACAAGTAAGCACAATAAATCTTCGAAATCGTTTTTGTGCCGCTCTCAAATAAAAAGAAAAAGAGAAAAAAATATATAAGAATAAGGAGCAAAAAGGCATTCTAAAGCTCTACCCGAGCAATTTCAATTTATATTTTACAAGCTTGCTAAGGCCAAAATGAAAAAGCGATGTGATCATCAAAATGGTATTTGGACTCGAGTCTTTAAAAATTAACCGCTAAAAAGCCACCCACATTACAACCCCCCTCCGGGTTCATTTTTAATATTGCCTAAACCATAATATAGGAGGAAAAACCCGGATAAAAATGCAAACTCAAAGTGACTTCGAGTAAGTACAAAGGAGAGCGCAAAAACACTGACCCACCAAAATTTGAGCGTAAGAGTGAAATCCCTTGGTGAGCTACAATCGGGTTCTCAAAAGATAATCGATCCCCGTTAATATTGCCTATTAAGTTTGATTATGGAGGTTTCGACTAAGTTTTGGTCGCTCATTCGCTTGCGTAAGTACTTGCCGAAAACTTTTTCGTAAAACTTTAGCTTCGAAATCACGCACTTGGTTAAACCAACCGGAAGTTTGTTTCTTAATTGTCTCAATCCCTTGTCTTTCGATTTCTTTTACTTGAAGATAAGTAAAACTTTAAAGTCAGAGGAGGTTGATAGGGGCATTTTGTCCCTATCTTTTAACGTGAATTACGGTTTAATTATGAACTAAATAAGTGAGTTTAATTACAAAAATAATGTGTTTTTAATAAAATAACAAAATAAAAATAAATTTTATGCTTTTGATCAATTTCCTTTGTTTTTAGTTAATTTCGGAAAAATAAGCGTCAAGCTGACTCGGCTGTCGAGAATTGTATTGCAGGTACGAGCAAAGGAGTAAAAACCCACCGACACATGCGGGGCGTCTCTACTTATACGCGGGGCGTACAGGAGCAATTCTTCAATCTAAGTTTCAGAAGCTCAAGTACGCGGGGCGTTTTCCAAGCCATGCGGGGTGTCAAAGACATGATTCGAGCAATTAAACTTCAGAGGCTCAACCACGCGGAGTGTACTCCAACCTACGCAGGGCGTGGTTATGACAAACAGTCTGAATCTGATCCATACACAGTAAATTATCAACGGAATGGGCAAACACGCGGGGCGTCTGGCTGTCCACGCGGGGCGTGTTCATGACATCAAGCATGAATCTAATCCTCATGCAGGAAATTGTCAACGGAATGGGCAAACACGCGGGGGGCCTGCCTATCCACGCGGGACGTGTCCTAGGAAAAATGCAGAAATAATACAACTTGTGTATTTACGATTCTGCCCCCGAGCTTGATGTATAAGTAAGAGTGATTAGCACTCATTTCAGCATTCAATTTTCTATGTATTAGAGTTCCTCACACCTTGAGAGCTTGTATAATCCTCCCGTTACTCCGCCGAAGTTCCGCTCCATCCGCATTCACCAAGCTCGAGAGTTCCACCTCCAAGTCCTAAGAGACGACTTTGAGTCCGGTTAGCTAGTCTTAAGGGCCGATTCTTCTTCCTTTTCTACTTGTTAATTAGCTTGTACTCTTTCTATGTACTAGGCTTGGTTGTATCCCGTATTTTCGTATTCCATATTTATAATACATGATTTACGATTCCGTTTTCACTATACGTGTTAATGTTTATTGCTTGCTTTGATACCTATAATTGATTATTGTGTAGGTCATTTACGAGCTCCGAAATCTATTAGGAATCACATAGGTGTTGCCTCACCGGAGTTGACAAACCGGAAACCGTAGGAATTGACGAGCCACGGAACTTACGGGCCCTAGTTTCTGATCCTAAGAATTAGAGTCGCCTTAAGGGGAAATCACGACTCTAGAACCTCATGGAGTTGTTCGGTCTATAAGTAGTCGTCTTTGCAAGAGTAAATTATTAATCGTATATATTTCGTGTTGTTTATCATAGGTTATAACTTATCATCACCCGTATCACTTTAAGAGGGCTTGAAATACATGAAAATTGTCTCACCCATAGTTTAGGAGTAGTTTGTAGTTGTCACCCAACCCAAGCTAAATTATTCACCGCTTAGATAACGTGTAAAATCGAGTAGTTTAATACTTATAGATATAAATCCCGTGGATTGGATACCCCGTCTTAACCGGATTATTACTTGATACGACGGGGTACACTTGCCCCTACGTAGTAGCGTCCAGTAGAGTTAAAAGCACTTAGAAAGATTATATCCATAACCCTAGCAGACACTTATCATCTTATTATTATCACTCTACCGGAAACTCATCATCCACCAAGCTCGAGAGTTCCACCTCCAAGTCCTACGAGATGGCCTTGAGTCCGGTTAGCTAGTTCCAAGGGCTGATTCTTCTTCCTTTCTTACTTGCTAATTAGCTTGCACTCTTCCTATGTACTAGGCTTGGTTGTATTCCGCATTTACGCCTTCCACATTTATAATATATGATTTGCAATTTCTGTTTCTCTATACGTGTTGATATTTATTGCTTGTTTTGATATTCGTAATTGATTATTGTGTAGGAGGATGCGATTCCCTATACCTTTTGGGAGCCATATAGGAGTTGCCTTACCGGAATTGACAACCTGCAAACCGTAGGAATTGACAAGCCACGGAACTTACGGGCCCTAGTTTCTAATCCCTCGCATTAGACACGCCTTTAGGAGGAACCACGTAGTCTAAGTACTTCGTGGGTCGGTCGGTCGGTCTACACATAGTCGTCTTTGCAAGAGTAAATTATCATTCGTATATGTTCAGAATTATTGTTTATTATATTTTATAACTTATCGTCACCTGTATCACTTCTTTAGAGTTTGAATTATATAAATCTGTTTCACCATAGTTTAGGAGTAGTTTGTAGTTGTCGCCCAAACCAAACTAAAGTATTCACCGCTTAGATACCGAATAGAACCGAGTAGTGTAATACTTGTAGATATAAATCCCGCGGATTTGATACCCAGTCTTAACCGGATTATTACTTGATACGACGGGGTACACTTGCCCCTACGTAGCGTCTGGTAGAGTTAAAGCACGTAGAATGACCTTAATCGTAATGCACACACACAACAACTCATTCGTCACTATACTACTAGGCGTTGCGCATACATCAAGTTTTTGGCGTCGTTGCCGGGGATTTATACTTTCTTGCAATACTAGACTAAAACGTTTTATTGTTAGTCTAAGCATTCTTTTTGTATAAATCGTTTATATACTAACAACATTCTTTCTTGTTCATATTTTCTTCTTTATTTTCTTTCAATAGTTTATGCTCACCCGATCTCAGAGTAATACTGTTGTTCCTATTGATCTTGAAATCGAACATACTCTTTATAGGATCCGGAGAGAAAAGATGGCCAATGTCAACAACGAAACCAACCCACCGGTGAACAACAATCGAGACGGAGGAGGCAACAACACAAGGACAATAATTGAGATCCTAGCTCCACATAGGCCACAAAATTGCAACGGAATCATCGCCCCCACCATCCCGGCCAACACATATGAGATCAAGACTATCATGATCCAATTGATCCAACAACTCGGTCAATTCGGAGGAGAACTTCATGAGAACCCTAACGAACACCTTAATAAATTTCTTATGTATGCCGATACTTCTCGGAAAAATGGTGTCCCGATTGAGGTCATACGTCTAAAACTTTTTCCTTTCTCTTTGACAGGCCAAGTGTTGGAGTGGTTGCATTCATTGGAAGCCAGAACCATCATGTCATGGGACGAGCTTGAAAAGGAATTCCTATCATATTATTTTCCGCCATCCAAAACCGTGAAGTTACGCAATGACATTACCGCCAACTTGAATACGAGGCCCTTCACTCAGCTTGGGTTAGGTTCCAAAAGTTGCTCCGAAGTTGCCCGCACCACGACATCCCCAAGCACGATCTTGTAAGTACTTTTTTTATCATAGATTAACACCTACTAATCATGCAACCGTGGATTCTGCAGCAGGTGAAGCATACGAGCTCATCAACGAGCTCGCAAGGAAAATTGTCCAGTGGCAAGAAGATCGGCTTGCCGGACCACCACGACATCAAGCGTTCGCCATGGAGAAAGAGGCTCCAAAAATTTCCATGGTCGAAATGAATAAGAAACCAGATGCTTTGATAGTGCAATTGAGCCTCAACAAAGATGCACAGGTCCTGATGTGCAATCACTATGGTGGAGATCATGACGGACACAATTACCATGCTGGTAGCCCTTTTATCGGTGATGCCGAAAATGTAAGTTACGTATGAGGTAACCAAAGGTACAGCTCTAACTCAAACTCCTACCCGAACACACACCACCACAATAATAGTGATAACAGGTGGAAGCCTCGATACCAACATCCTAACTTGTCGTACGGCAATAATAATAATGTATTGAGGCCCCCACCCGACTTTCATCATGAATATAGGGAGCATGGGTTAGGCCAATCATAAAATGTTTCCGAAGGGCGAAACGCCCAACCTCCCAACAACGTGCAAGGCCAATCAGTAACTTCCTTGATTAAGGACATTCTAACACATCTTGCCGATAATAAGGTGTTTTGCAGGGATTTGAGTCACCAAGTGGCTCACTTAAATCGTCAACAACAGGAGAGGCAGCTAGGAACCCTCCCGACAAATACCGAGCAAAACCCGCGAGCTAAAAATAGAGAATCCGAACAAGCAATAACTCTCCTTAACGGTAAGGGTTCAGATCTGTCGGGTTCTAATACGGACATCCTGCAATA
This sequence comes from Euphorbia lathyris, assembly GCF_963576675.1. Taxonomy (NCBI): domain Eukaryota; kingdom Viridiplantae; phylum Streptophyta; class Magnoliopsida; order Malpighiales; family Euphorbiaceae; genus Euphorbia; species Euphorbia lathyris. The sequence goes on from NC_088918.1 coordinate 48,655,850, forward strand.
ATCACACTCGTTGAGAAAGTCGAGCTACTCTGACTATAAATGTAGCAGCGGTTTGCATTCTCCAAACCTTTGTTTATATGTACCATACACGTTTTCAATTTGTTTTTACCTGTTTTCATCTCCTTTCGATTTTTAAAAATTTTCACCTTCTGAGTTTTATTTTTTTCATTCGTGCTCGTTTCGTGATTTTTATTAAACCTCCAACCATAACCAAAACAAAAAAAGAATACAAAAATCAACAAAAGAAAAAAATCCCTCTTAAATCCAAACGACACGTGGAGCATGCTTATGGGCAAGCTCCGCATGAACAGGTCTCGGTCACTAAAAATTCGTTGAAAAGACTTCACGCAGAGCATGCCCCACTGGCAAGCTCCGCGTGAAAACAGACATGTATAATAAATTTCGAAATAATTGCCCCTATACGAGACACGCGGAGCGTGCCCTCCCATCACGCCCCGTGTGTCCTGGGGGAGTTGCGAATTGCATCTCCCCATGGCAGCTTTCTTTTCTTTTCTCCACTTTCACACTCCACCTCCTTCTCTCACCATTCACATCACTCATCTCTCTTCCCCATTAATCTTTCCCACTTCTCCACTCCACCTCTCTTTTCACCAATTAAATCTCATTAATTCAAAATTCAAACCCATTAATTGCCCTCTTAACCCCCTCATTAATTCCTCATTAACTTTTAAATTTAATTCCCTTCATTAATTAAGCTTTAAAAACAAAAAAAATAAATACATTAAAATAAAAACTCAAAAACTCTTCAAATCCCACCGTTCTAATGCCTGCACCATCAGGCACACGGAGCGTGCCTTCTGGCAAGCTCCGCGTGCCGTCCACCTTTTCTCCTATTTTCGATCAGAGACCAAAGAACGTGGGGTGTGCCTTCTGGCAAGCTCCACGTGCCGAGGTCTCATTCAATCGTTTTCTGGTCAGAGACAAAGACACGCGTAGCGTGGCCCCACCAAGCCCCGTGTGCGTCCTGGGAATTCGAAAAACACTTGGATTCCCACCACTCTCTCCCCTATTTAAACACCACTATTCTTCCTCTCCTTCTCCCTCACACCTTCTCCATTCTCCCTCACTTCCACCATTATTACTCACCTCCCCTCACCATGACTCGTCGCAAGAAATCCGTCGATGAACGTGTCCGTTGTTCCCATGCTTGCTCTTCCCGCTCCGACCAAAAACCACCCCCACCACCCGATACCAACGAAGTTCCTTCGCTCACTGCTTATTATCGAGCACCTTTCCACATCCTTAATGACACGGAAGGGCGACACTACCAATATGTCGCTGCTTTCCCCGTCATGCCCCTCCCTATCTTCGATCTCTCTGCCCTCAACCACCACAATGTTGGTCGTACCTTTGAAGACAAGCTTCGTGCCCTCGGGTGGCACAATCATTTCATTTGACGCCACCATGTATATCCTTCCTTGGTGCATGAGTTCTTCACCACTCTCACCGCCACCGGGCTTCTAGGCAACTACGTACTTGCTTTCTGCCTCCATAATCAACCCCACTCCATCAACACGGCCTGGATTCGCAACAATTTCACGATCCAAACGGATGTCGGCCTCACCGATTGGCCTACCGAGGTCGCTCCCCGCGATTTTTGGAAATCCATCACCGGTTCGGAGTCCTTCGACATCTCCAACCTCCACTCGGGATGCATCCGCAACCCAATCCTCCAACTCCTCCACAAATTCCTCAACTACTATTTCTCGGGGAAAGCCGAGGCCAACAAAGTCAATAAGCTCGAGCTTCTTGCCCTCTATTGCTGTGAGAATGGGCTCGCTTTTGACTTGTCTCTTCTTGTCGAGAACACTCTCCGGTAAATGAACTCTAAAAGGCGTGCTGGGTTGGGTTTAGGGCACTTGGTCACTATCTACGCCTCCTCCACTCTTGGTCAAGACGTCCTTGATCGCCTATCCCATTTTGACCCCCGACCCCTTGATAAAAATGCTTTAAAATCCCTCCGTTCCTGGTGAAAGCTCGGGTGTCGGCTAACAACATGAGGCGGGGGCATGGGATTCGGAATATGATTTCGATGATCTAGGGGATATCCCAGCCGACCCTTCTTTCTCCACAAACCCCGATTTCCAATCCATCCATGCCCGGTTGGATATCTTACAGGGCAACCAACGGCAAGACCGGGCCATAATGAATACTCGGTTTGACACTCTTGAGGCCCACCGCCTCATGGATCAAGTCGCCCTTGCCACCCGCTTTGACCACATCGAGGCCCAATGCCAAGTGGACCGAGCCAACTTTGACTCATTCACTAACACGTTTTGCAATCACTTCCACATTAATTGGCCTCCTCATCCACCTCCACAATAGTTTTCTTTATTTTATGTTTTCGTGTTTTTATTTTTCTGTTTTTTTGTTTTTAATTTAAGACGTTTTTGGAATTAACGTCTATTTAGTCATGCGGAGGGACGTGCAACCTCGCACTTAGTCTGTTTTGCACTTTATCTTTGTTTTTATTTTTCTTTTATGTTTATATATTAATATATTTGCATTTGCAAGTTTACGTTTCTGTGTTGTCGTGTTTAGTTCATTTCCGTACCATTTTAGACGTTTAATTTTAGTGTACCAAATAGATAAAATATGGTTCACGCGGAGCGTGCCTTTGGGCAAGTCCCGCGTAAACCAGTCTCTGATTTAATAAAACGCTAGGATAATGGTTTACACGGAGCGTGCCCTTAGGCAAGCCCCGCGTGAACAAGCCTCTGTAATTCGTGACCGTTTTTAAGGCATACCACGCGGAGCGTAGCTCAAACCAAGCCCCACGTGGCGCCACTTAAAAAGGTATATATTAAAAATCAGAGAAAAATAAAAATAACAAAAATAAAAATAAAAAAAGCAATAAAGAATTAAAGCAAAAATAATTAAACTAAATGATTAGTTCAACAATTCATCCGACACGTCACCTCCCTCGAAAATAAATTAAAAGTTCTGTTGTTTGTCCTTAGAAGTTAAAAACGTTTAAATACAAAGGATCGGTCTAATTAAGAAGTTTAAGTCTTGGTTCCGAAGCTAGGAAGTTTATGCATAGTCAAGATTTGCACTTAACAAAAGCAACGAGTCCTAACCCACAAGTTATCTCCATAGTGAAATTTAAAAAGACAATAAAAACGGGATTTTTGAAAATTTTACGAGAATTTGAAAGTACACAATTAAACCCGAAATTAATGTGAGGTACTTTGAGCCTAAAAGAGTTCGTACGAGAACTCTATTTTTTCTTCACAACATTTTGAGGGCTTTCGCTTCACTCAATTCATAGAATTTGCATTAAATACCGAGTTAAGTACATTTGTTTTCGTAAAGAATGTAATAGATGATAAAATGGACCCACTTAGACTAATTCTTTCTTAATTATTTTTCTTTGTTTTTCATATACCTTTAAGAAGCCCCCTCGAGCCTATTAACCAACTTCTTTGTTAACTCCTATTTAACACTTAACCCTTTTTCCTCTTGTCCGAATATTAAATAAAATCAAATGCATCGAAAAACCAGAAATAAGCAAATCTTCTAGCAAGAAAGTACGAGTAATCTTTGAAATCGTTTTTGTGCCACTCTCAAATAAAAAGGAAGGAAAAATAAAAATCAAGCAAAAATAGAGAGTAAAATAGGCATTCTCAAACTCCACTCGAGGAATTTCAAAACCTACCTTTCGTGCTTGCTAGAACAAATCAATAAAAAGATGCAATCACCAAAATCGGTATTCAGATTCGAGTTTCTAAAATTAACCCTTCACCGCTAAACAAGCCCACCTACATTACAACCCCCCTCCGGGTTCGTTTTTAATATTGTCCAACCATAATATAGATGGCGGATAAACATGCAAACTCAGGATGACTTTGAGTAAGTACAAAGAAGAGCGCATAAACACCACCCCACCAAAGATTGAGTGATAAGAGTGAAATACCTTGGTGAGGTACAATTAAGTTCTCAAACAATAATCAATCCCAGTTAATATTGCCTATTAAAGTTTGATCATAGAGGTTTCGAATAAGTTTTGGTCACTCGTCCGCTTACGTAAGTACTCATTGAAAACTTCTCGTAAAACCTTACTTTTGAAATCATGCACTTGGTTAAACCAACCGGAGGTTTGCTTCTTAATTGTCTCAATCCCTTGTCTTTCGACTTTCTTTACTTGAGGACAAGTAAAACTTTAAAGTCCGAAGAGGTTGATAGGGATATTTTGTCCCTATCTTTTAGCGTGATTTACGGTTTAATTTTGAGCCAATAATTAAGTTTAATTACAAAAATAAGTGTGTTTTTAAATAAATAATAAAATAAAAATAAAACTTGTACTTTTAATGAATTTCCTTTACTTTCGATTAATTTCAGAAAAATAAAACATCAAATAAATTCGGTGTTCGTAGTTGTATTTTGCAGGTATGGGATTATCTCACGAACAAAGGAAGAATTGGAATCTCAGGCCACGTGTTGCGTAGAGCACTCCACACGCGGCGTGCCACGCAACTGTACAATTCCCACTAATTCACGGCAGTCAACCTGCTCATTCCCACAAGGTCAACCAAGTCCACGCGGGGCGTACATCAGAGAACGCGGGGCGTGCAAGGTGTGAAACCGTGACAAAAGTTCAATAGACTCGACTACGTGGAGCATCCCCTTATCTACGCGGAGCGTCCCTAGATTTACGTGGAGCGTAAAGGAGCAATGTTTCAATCCTGAGTTCTACAGACTCAACGACGCGGGACGTACCCAGGTCTACGCGTGGCGTGGTTGAGTCAACTCTCCTGAATCCAGTCCACGCGTAAGAGAAATCTTCAACGGAATGGGTAATTGCCAAACACGCGGGGCGTGCCCCCTAGCACGTGGGGCGTGCAATGTGAAAACTGCAACAACAATGTGAAATCATCCAAGAAGCTTGTCTATTTACGATTTTACCCCCGAACTTGATGTGTATAAATAAGAGTGATTAGCACTCATTTGATTCATTCAGATTTTATGTAATAAAACTCTACCACCTTGAGAGCTTGTACACTTATTTCGTCACTCCGTCGAAGTTCCATTCCATCCTCTTCCACCAAGCTCGAGAATTCCACCTCCAAGTCCTACGAGACGGCCTTGAGTCCGGTTAGCTAGTTCTAAGGGCCGATTCTTCTTGCCTTCTTACTTGCTAATTAGCTTGCACTCTTCCTATGTATTAGGCTTGGTTGTATTCTGCATTTATGCATTCCACGTTTATAATAAATGATTTGCAATTTCCGTTTCTCTATATGTGTTGATATTTATTGCTTGTTTTGATATTCGTAATTGATTATTGCGTAGGGGGATGCAATTCGCGATACCTTTTGGGAGCCATATAGGAGTTGCCTTACTGGAATTGGCAACCCACAAACCGTAGGAATTGACAAGGCACGGAACTTGCGAGCCCTAGTTTCTGATCCCTTACATTAGACACGCCTTTAGGAGGAACCACGTAGTCTAATTACTTGACGGGTCGGTCGGTCTACACATAGTCATCTTTGCAAGAGTAAATTATCATTCCTATATGTTCGGAATTATTGTTTATTATATTTTATAACTTATCGTCACCCGTATCACTTCTTTAGAGTTTGAATTATATAAATCTGTTTCACCATAGTTTAGGAGTAGTTTGTAGTTGTCACCTAAAGTATTCACCGCTTAGATAACGAATAGAATCGAGTAGTTTAATACTTGTAGATATAAATCCCGCGGATTCGATACCCGGTCTAAACAGGATTATTACTTGATACGATGGGGTACACTTGCCCCTACGTAGTGTCTAGTAGATTTAAAGCACGTAGAAAGACCTTAATCGTAATGCACACACACACAACAACTCATTCATCACTATACTACTAGGCATCGCGCATACATCATGGGCCCCTTGGGTTTTAGTGAAGAAGAGATCACCAGTTTGTTTTGCAATTCGCTGACGGGGGAGCCGTTGATGTGGTATATGTCTCTTCCAATGTACGTCAAATGTAACTGGGCTGCAATGACTAAGAGGTTCATTAAAGAATACACGATATAGATACGTTTGGAGCAAATGCCGGAGTCACCCTCCTATGAGACCCCTGAAGCGGTGCTAGCTATGACCAAGTATGATGGCTACAAGAACCCCGTTGAGCATGCAAACTTATTCCGCACTCATATGTATAATGCGGGGTTCCATCAAAGTGAGTTGCATGAGGATTTCCCAAAAACTCTAGTAGGGGAAGCCTTGGTGTGGCACCATAGGCTGTCAGAGGAGGAAAAGGGTTATTGGATACCCCTTAGGGATGCATTTGTGGTGCGATATGAGATATATATTCCATGGACGGGGTCCCTGGAAGATTTGGAGAGGATTAGACAGTTCCCTGAAGAGGCATTTGTGGATTATGCTAGAAGGTGGATGTATAAGTATGCCTCGTGTCATGCAACTTTAAGCGACCAGGAGCAACTCATGGACATCCGAAGAGGCGCAATCCCGCTTGTCGCAAGGAGGTTGAGCAGGGTGTTCCTACGGGATTGTGATGAGCTGATAGGTTGGGCTTTGTATGGATCGTTGAACCCTTCCTATGTGAATCCGAACGTCTCTCACGTGATGGATCTAATGGTAGTGGATATTTGGGGAAGCTCTTCGGACGAGGAAGGTGTCGGTCAGGGGGTTCCCGTCAATATCTGGGGTGAATCTGATGATGAGCCGGAGATTGTCGTCATGACAAGATCAGGCCGAGTGGCTGAAGGGAAAGCACCAGTTGTGGAGGCTGAGATAGGAGAAGGATCAGCACCCAAGCCGGACGATCAGGTCCTCGAGCAGTTAAAGAAGACGCAAGCTAAGTCTACGGTGAGGGAGATTTTATGCCACTCTAAATACCACTGTGAGAATTTGATGAAGGAGTTGCAGAATCTAGTCATCTCGACTAACATAGAGCCAGCAGTGCTAGTGGGGGCAATTATGGCCCGAAAAAAGATAGAGATCACTTTCACCGATGAGGATCTCCCAAAGGAGGGAAGGCCCACAACAAGCCTTTGTACATTCGGGCGGAGATTAATGGAAAGAAGACCAGTTGTGTGATGGTGGATGATGGATCGACCATTAATGTATGCCTGTTGAAGCTCTTGTCCAAGTTGGGAGTAGAGAGAGAGGATTTGACTACCTCAGACACTGTGATTAGGGCCTACGATGATAGTCGTAGGCATATTGAAGGAGTCTTCAAGGCTAAGCTAAAGGTCGGGCCGCATGAGGAAGAAACTGAGTTCACCGTCCTAGACATACCGGCGACGTTTGATGTGCTATTGGGACGCCCATGTCCTCATTGGTGCAAAATTTGATAAAACACGAAAAATTGTACGAAATAAAGCATACGAAATAAGATAGAAAAATATTAAAGTAAATCATTCAACATAATAGAATAAAATTGAAATTGTACCAAACTTAATAAAAATAAAAGCATTGTACCAAACTTAAATAAAACAACACAAAAGATAAATGAGTTGAGAAAAGATAAGATAAAACCTAGTCTTGCGAAGGTGAACCCGGTGGAGATGGTGTAGTCACGACGCCTTGACGACGGAAGAATGAAAATAATCGGCGTCGGGTTGAAGTGTGCTCCTTCCTCAAACTATGGATGTTTGCATCCACCGCGGTAATCCTCGAACTCATCTCTCGATTATCTTCAACAATATCATCCAACCGCAAATTTATTTGACGGTTATAGGCATTCACTTGGTTCAAAACTTGTTGCCAACCAACTTGTTCATCAACACTGGGCTCTTCTTCAACATGCTCTTGTGTTTGTGCTTGGGTATCAACATGCTCCTCCTCCTCCCCTTCTTCTTCTTCATCCTCACCCTCTTCGGTACCTAAACCTTGGGAACTAGAAGCTCCTCCACTTGTGCGAGCAACAAGATGCTTAACACGTTCTTCATAAGATATAAACACAGAGGGACCAAGTTTACGTACTAAATTGGCTCGTTGAAGAGCCGAAACATCCAAAAGAGGTAAATTTCCATGATAAGGGAGGTTTTGATAATCCGCCAATTCACCACGTGCACCCAAAACAATTCCGGTAATTAAATTACCCATAGGCACTTGCCTATTATTGGAAGCGGCGGCACGTTGCAAATTCTCGAATATCATGCCAATACTATCAATTGTGAGACCTTTAAAAATGCTATCAAGCACGAACAAATCACGACTTTGGACCTTTGAACTTTCTACCCGACCAAACAACGAGAATGATAAAAAATTGTGAAAATAGAAGACACAATTATCTCTAATCCACTTGCTTGAGGTATTTTTGGGATAGAAAACATCTTGGTTTGTCAAAGAATTCCAAACCGTATGTGTATCAAAAGTTTTCGGTTTTTGAATAAAATTGCTAGTAGGAAAACCAAACATCTCACCCATTGCTTCATAATCAGCCTCATATCTAACCCCATTATTTCTAAAAGAAATAATTCCCTTTTTCTTGTCATACTTCAAAGTGACTAAAAACTCAATAATATAGGCATCATCATACGAAAACCTCATACTAGCAAATCTAGTCCAACCAAGAGCACTTAGAAATTCATTAATTCGATCGGAAAAAGATAGTTCATTTACCGTGTCAAAGTGCAAGAACGGCATATCGATGAATTCCATTTTACTTCCGTTGAAGTGAAGATAACGTTAGCCCTTCGCTTCGGATTCGTTATCGAACACGACTCCATATTGAACACGAACACGATTCACCTCGGTTGCCTTGATCTTATTAGCGGCTCTCTTTTGTCTAGGCATTGTGTTTGAGTTTGAAAATGGTTTGAAAATTTGAGAGAATTTGAGAGATGAAAGAAAATTGAAAGGTTTTGAGTTATAAAATGTGTTTGAATGAAGGAAGAAGATGCTGAATAGTTGTGACTATATGGGGAAGAGTAAAAGATCTTTGTATTGGGAAGAGGATTGTGTGTTTAATTGGTGAAAATTGGAGGTCATGTAAGTTTGTGTAAGAGATAGGTATATATAGGTAGAAGAATAGGGGTTTTGAATTAGAGTAGGAATTGGAAAAGGTGTCAATTGAGGCTCAATCCCGTCCATAATCAAGCGTGTCACGACCGAGAATCTCGGTCACGACAGAAGGTCCGTAAGGAGATGTAATTCTCCTGAAATTCCGTCCTTCGTTGTTCGTGTAGAGATTCTGAAATCCCTACCGAGATTCTTGACCTAGTGGCTGAAAAACGCTTATTTCAACTCCGAATTAATTTATTCTTCTTGATTGCAATTATGTCCTATTAATGAAATTATTAATACCTGTAACTTAAAAGCACAATTAAAAACATTAAATGAAGGGAAAACCAAAGGTTTTACCTTAATAAATAGTGAATTAATGAAACAATTAATGCTTATGTATTAATGTTATCAACATGAATGTACATTAAACATAAATGTTTAAAATTAATATTCTTATTAATAACCAAAAACAGATATATACATGAACATAAAGAAACATATATACATTCAACAACATAAATTCAAACATGAAAATTGATGAAAGAAAAACATATATACATGAATTCAAAAATAAACAAACCTATATACATTTATTTACAATCAAACAAAATAAAATAAAATTTAAATGGTATCCCGGTGAATTGAAACACGCATTGCATTAGCCCGATTGATCTTGGCTTGTACGAAGACCTATCTTTCTTCAGGAGAAAGAAATTATGGGCCAACTCTAAAAACTCGTTTGACAAGTCCCTCACTTTCCAGGAATTCATAGTCAAGGACAGGGAATGGTTCTTTATCAGTCCAGGGAACCGAAACACATCCTTTGGTTCCAAGGATAATTCCACATATAATGTTCCCGTATCCAACCTTTCTTTCCTTTGAACGTGATGCGGCAACTAATCCCTTCATTAAGATCTTTGAGGAATTAACGGTGTTGCCTTGGAAAATGTCTCCCAACAAATATAAGTCTGTGTCTTGGACGACACTGCTACCAGTTCGTCCAAACAAACTGTGGCAAAGAAATTTGTGCAGGTACATCATGGAGTTAGAGTTTATAGACTTGTTGTAGGCGAGACTCGGATTGAATCGCCAAAAACCTGTCAACATTCTCCAAATGTCCTGAGATGTCATATCTTTTCCAGGATGGTATTGTGCAATATCCCTTGGTGGGAAACCAAACCATGCATAAAGTTCTGGGTACCCGAATGTATATGCTTCACCATCACGACGATAACTCAGATGAACACGTCGCTTATTAACGAAGCGGAAAGTACAGAGGAATTCTAATACCCATTCTCCTATAATGGGAAACTTCATGAAAGCAAATTTAGACCATCCTAAATTTCTCAGATAGCGATCCATATCTTCGATTATCTCGAGTTCATCATTCAAGAACTCGTCCATTTACATCATCCCGCAGAACATTGCATATCTGAACCGATAATAGCGTCTGCCTTCATCAGTATTGTAGATAGGGAATGGTGCTCCATAACGTTTTGAAATGTCAGTACACTTGGTGCGAGCAGATGCATGTTTGGAGAATAATGTATGATTTGTAAACTTCAAAAGTGTGTGAAGAAGTTCAGAATTCTGAAAGAGATGAAGTGAAATAGAAGAATTCTGATCCTTACTGAAATATATAGGTTAACAGAATGAAATATTATGTCTGTTGAAAACGAAATGGTGTCAATTGGTGCATTTTGGGTAAAAACTGACTAAAATTTTCAAATTTCAGCAAAGAATTAAGGAAGATGTAGAAAACAAAGGTGACAGGTCATCCTCATGCCCGTGTCGCGACCGAGATATTGGAATCTCGGTCGGGACACGCTTTACCCAACCTGGGTAAAGGCATGTCGTAACCCTTCCCTCTCGTCACGGCTGAGATTTTGGAATCTCGGTACGAGCAGGACCTTCTCTAATCTATATACTAAAAATCTTTACTGAGATTTCCTGAATCTCTACTGAGATTTCCTGAATCTCTACTGAGATTTCTAAAATTTCAATATACACATGATAATTTTTCTAAAATAAATTTCAAAACATGACTTAATTAATTTTTTATTTATTTTACAAAACTTATTTGTACACAAAAACAAATTATGAAATAAAAATAAATATAAATATAAAATAAAAATAAAATAAAATAAACATGATGAATAAAAAGTAAGAAAAACGAAAATTAAGAACGAAGACTAAGTAAATTAATTTTCATAAAATTCGTCCATATATTCAATTACTTGAATTGGGGCGCCTTCATACTCAAAATATTTTATTAACTAAATATGGTCTTGTCCATTTTAACTTACTTGGAAATAATTTCAATTGGAAATTAAAAAGTAGAACTGTATCCCCAAAAAAAAATTCTTTTTTTTTTTGTTATTATTTTTTAGCGTTTTCTCAAATTAAGGATCTAGTGATTTCGGTTGAATGCCCGAACTTCTAGTTCTGTGTACGAACAAAAACTACGCACATGAACCGAAACTTTCAAAACTATATTAAAAGTATACAACTCCTTCCTGACGGATAAGATAATTTCATCATATTTTCTGATATATCCGTCTGAGAAGATTTTCCATGGTGATTTCTTAGAGAGATAGATGTAGGTGTTTGAGGAAGTGATAAAAAGTGAAATTATTTGGTTTTAGTGTAGGAATTAAATAATTTTCTTAACAAAGAGATATGATGTTTTTGGTGAAGGATTAAGTTTATAGAAAATAGTTAAAGGTGTCTGGGAAGAGGTAAATTTTTCTGGAAAAATCATCTGTCACGTCTGACATCCTGTTTTAAAAATTTCCTTTCCTTTCTGATGTATCTGCATTCTGAATTTCTTTTCTGTAGACTCCTTCTGTGTATTTATATTAATAATCAAATCTCCAGTCTATCTTCTTGAGAAAACTTGGATTTTTTTTCTGTTATCTGCAAACAAATATGAATGCAAACGTTAAATAACAATGAGGATTTAGTCCTAGTGACCATCCTCAATAAATAAATAAAAATAATAAAATAAATAAATACATATATTATAAACCAAGGTTCGGAATAAAACACAAAAAAAAAATTGTTAAAAAATTGGCGTTCCCCGGCAACGGCGCCAAAAACTTGTTGAGCGATTTCCGCAAGTGCACGATTTCGCTTGTACTAATAAAAAGATATCGATCCCATAGGGAACGTTTTTTCACAAAAACTTATTTTAATATAGTTTAATTCACGTGTTTAGGTTTATATTATAGAAAATCGTTTAATTGAATTGGATTGGATTGAATTGAATTAATCAGAATCAGAAGAGAAATATATGTTAGAAATTTAGAAAACAATTCTGTCTCGAGATTTGATTACGAGACAGAAAATTTAGCGTTTAAAAAAAGGAAAGTGTAAAACTTATTTGCATTAAGCAAAGAAAACAACTTTAACTTTGAAAAGATTATGGGCATGTAATAAATCATAAATTCGTTCAATTAACAAGCTTTGAACCGTAGAAATCTCTCTGGATCGGAGCAGATTTCTACCTTAATCAAATTGGTATTTATTTCCGATAAGCCGACCTAACGATCATATCTTCCGTAAACACTAATTCTTTCAAGTGTTCAACTAAATTTCCTTGTAATTGTATGAAATTAAATACGTTTTAATGAAAACACTAGAACCTTACTTCGAAGGTAACATCAATGTAACAACAGAAATATTTATTGAATTATGTAAACGTTTTATTATAGAATTGTGAATCTTCACAAGTTAACAGAGAAAAATAAACATGGATAGCATTCTAACTAATTTGAGTTCTGAGTTGTCAATCCTTTCCTCAAACTTCGTGGAGTTTGTCAGACTCGGGGTCGCTTCAGCCGTTAGTTCTTCTCGTTGAATCTTCGGAACAGATATGGATCGTCTACTACCAGAATGAAAACTCGTCTTCGAACAATTCTTAATCTAAACTTAATCGCTACTGTGTTTGTAATAATCTAAGAACAATCTTGTGTACATCAAGTTTGTTTTACAGAAATGTAATATAATCTCTGACTCTTTTCTGAGTCAGAGATTCAACATAATATCTGCTCTCTAAAATCTTAATTAATCAACTCAACAACTTTTGAACTCTGAAGTCAACTCTCTATTTATAGATGTTGAAGAGTCGTGTTTGAAGGGTCGTGTCCGCTACGAAAAGTCGTTTCTATCCATCGGAACTGACGCGTTTCTTGGAATTTCGACATGTGAAATCAGTGCTAGATTGGCTGCTGGTCGTACTGAGATTCAGGAATCTCAGTCGCGACCTGGGGAGTAAAAATTTCCTCAGAACGAACTTCGTCTCTGTGTCTGAAAATAGCATGTCGCGACCGAGATATGGGAATCTCGTTCGTGACACGGGGTATTCTTCCCGGTCTCGCTCCGTTCCCGTCTCCTCATATCGGTGCGCTGATTTTCTCATACTTTTGGCTCGTAACTTAGGGTTTTTCCTTCGTTTTTTATCCGTTTTAGCTCCTATTTGGATTTAACCAAATAATTAAGTACCTTGCATCAAAGAAACATATTCGGACGTAAAAGTACTCTAAATAGATCTAATTAGCACGATTTCATGACAAAACTGACGTGAATATTAATGATATTTTAGGTACATTTTGGGCTTAACAAAATACATGTGGGAATTAATTTATTTTAGACAATTGTAATTAGATTATAATTGTGGTTAAATTAATTATAGGATAATTAAGTTAGAAGGTTTAATGTGATTAAATTACTTCTAATTATTATTCTATCAAACAACTTAATATTATCTTTATATTTAGATATACTTATAGACAATATTAATTAGGGGTGGGCACGGTTCGGTTAACCAGTCCATTAGGTGTTAAAATTAACCGAACCGAAACTATCGGGTTTTTAATTAGTGAAACCGAAACCGGTCCATACATATCGGTTAACCATTAATTTCGGTTTGGTTTTTCGATTAACGGTTTTTAACCAGTTCTGAACGGTTAACTAAAAATCAGCGGTTAACCACAATTTTTACCCGAACCTAAATTAAATTGAAAACCTTTAGGATCATACATAACATAATTAATCAAGAAATATATAGTATAAGTCAGTTTTGAGATATAATTTACACGAATCTAGCTATATATATCATATATAACAAAGTAAGCATAACAAAGTAAGCATAGCCTTTAATATGACGTGCATTTCACCGTTAAGAAGTAAAATAAAAAGAAAGTCCAAAACTAGCCAACTAACTATCTCATAAATTTTAAAATTAATATGGTGAATTGAATGGTTTTAGGTATTCGTTAATTAAGAAAAAAGTTGTATATCTTTCATCATTGCTATACAATTTCAAAGATAAACTCTGTGATGAAACTCTTGAATTAAAGAGATTCCTCAAACTCTTTCAAAGATAAACAATTTCAACTACCAACTAGTTATACAATTTCATCATTACTGAAAATATTCTTACAAAACCAACAATATTGCTACTTCCTTCTCTGTCTGCAAACTCTTCAAACCAGACATTGAACAAAAAGATAAAGAATGATAGCAAACCCAGATATTGCTAATTACCTTAATCAACAACGTCGGTGAGAGATCGGAACGAAAGAGGTGTGAGATGGAAGGACGGTGGTGCGAGATCGAACGAAGATGGTGCGAGATCGGAACGATGGCGGTGCGAGACAGAATGAGGAACCACGGTGTGAGGAGATAGGAAGGTATGAGGAATGACTGTGTGAGGAGATCGGAAGGGATGACGAACGATTGTGTATGAGGAGAAAAGACAGACGGTGTGTGTGTAGATCGGGATAAGGAGGAACGATGGTGTGAGGAGGAGAGATGGACGGCGGCTTCCTTTCTTTGGTTTTCTATCTTGGTTTTTGAACAATAGACAGAATAGCGTTTGTTTTTAATAGTTATAATATATGTATATAATATATTAATTTTTTAAAATATATATTTATTAAACGGTTCGGTTAACCGTTAACCACGGTTTTTGAATACTCTAATCCGAAACCGAAACCGAAATCAAAACCGATACCAATCTATTTTTTTAACCATTAAAAAAACCACTGGTTCGATTAATCGCTTTTAGGTTCGGTTATCGGTTTGTTCGGTTTTTTTGCCCACCCCTAATATTAATAGAGTATTATTTAGAATAAAACTCTAAATAAGTAACCTAATTCTATCTAACTAGGGTTTAGATACAAAAGGCCATTTATACCCCCTTAACTGTAAAATTCGGCTAATCCTAAGCAGAGAGAGTGAGAAAATTCGGCCATCAAGAATTGTTGAAGAATTTTGCTCCGCTTGTTTCCATCCAATTGATTTCTATCTCTTCCTTTTTTTATCTTTGATCTTGTGTTGATTTATTAGAGGCAATCTTTATTGATTGCTATTCTTTGGTTGAGATTCTATTCGTTTGATTGTTTGTTTTGCTTGTGTTTGTAGAACCCGGGATTAAGAGTTTTGGGCACTTCGTTTGCAACTGTAGATAGATCGTCAATAAAGGTATTTCGTTCTATCACTCCTTATATGAAATAAGGATTAACGGATCTTGAAAAAAGGGAAATAGATAAAATAGGTAAAAAAATTATATTTCCATTGTGCCTATATTTGCCTATTTTCTTCAGACTCACTCTCATCTTTCATAATCGCATAAGCTATCTTGAAGTTGTTGTTGCATGAAATCATCCCAACAATTTCGAAAAATGGCATTTTGTACTTGTTAGTTTTGTACGTTGAATCCATGTCAATGTACGAGTGGTAGGTCCACAATAATTCCACTGAATCTGGATGTGCCATAAACACATACGTCAACACACCGGTCTCCGGATCAGCAAGCGTCAAATGAACATACTTGTTCTTGATAGCTAGATGGAACAATTGACTAACCACATCTCTACCCTCAAACCCAACCTTCCTCAACCAATTCCTCTAATTATACACATGTTCTATTGTTGGGTTGTCTGATGGATTCTTTTCATGAAGTGCCATCAAAATCGCACATGACTTTGCTTGAGCTGAACTCATGCCACACATAATTTTTTTGGATCCGGGACTCAGTCTGCTTATCTGTTGATATCTCTCTAGATAAACAGTCAATGCATGGTTGTGCATGCCCTTTATCCCTTCCGAAACAAGGATCCCCCAACCGAAAAAGTCTTGCAATTATACGACTTTAAGCTAAAAATTACAATTGCACGCTTTAGTCTTACTTTTCCTTCTTAAAGCCCCTTCAAAACTTTTAATAACTCTATACTGTTCCTCACGTGAACATCTCAAAAGCTTATGTTTTTCTCCGTATTTGTGCGAATCAATAATAAGTTCGAAACCATGTTGAATTGCAACGTTTTTTAGCCCACTCAATAGCTTCGAAACTTTTCTGAAAAATTATGTACGTAATGAAACGGCTACTATAATCGATCTCGTCACCAACCCAATCTTCTAATGGCACCTGATACTCATTACTCATCATATATCAAAATAAAGATTATTATTATATGAAAATGAACTATTTTTAATGTGTTTTCTGTTACCACAATATATCAAAATGAAGATTATCCTTGTATAGAAATGTACTATTTATTTTTAATGTTTTAATTTTTAGATTATTTAAATAATTTGGATTATTTGTTTAATTTATAGATGGTTTATTAAAGTTATATTTTGTTAAATTTATAATTATTTATTTTATGTATTGATTAATAGGTAGTACAGCGAATTAAATTGTATGGATATGGAATTGAAAATGCATACTCTCGTTCATTAAGGTAATGGGACAGTTGGAATAATTCAAAAAATAAAGAGATAAGGATATATAATTAGTATTACCCAGGGATACTCTACCGTAACCATCCCTCTTCCTAATCCTTCCTTTATCAACTCTTTTCAACCCTCCATCCAATCAAAAACCTTAAAGAGCAATTGAAGAAATTGTAAGAAAATGTTGCAGAGAAAGGAGAGATGAAATAGGGAGTTTAGCATTCAAATTTTCACCTATTGCTTCGTTTTATACACCTGGCCTGATAACAATCCCCTTAGTTTCCTGAGAAAATTATCGCCCTGCTTTGATTTCTTTCAAACAACCAAATTGCATGTAGAATCAGCTAGGTTGTGGGAAAAGATGAATTATTAAATTAGAAACAGTAGACTAACGTGATTAAATTTATGCACAAAATGCACACTAGTTCATTCGCATTACCTCTTTCCATCACCAGAATATACTACAGCCCTATGGAGTTCAATTCAAAACTCACTCAACAAGAAACAATTATCAAATCTCCAAGTGATTTCAGGACGCAGCTACAACTCACTATTTTTACATAATCAACATTTCCAGAGACTGATAAGATTTCACCAACAATCAATCCTATTCAATCTCCATAATTCTGCTAAACCTCCCAAAAGCAGCAATTAATCACAGAAGAAAGCAAATCTAACATCATGGACGCACATTCATCACCTAATACTTTCTTTTCCTCGGTCAATCAAACACATATTTCTCTATATCTTACTCACCCCAAGTTTAGTGAACCATCCTTCATTAACTTAATGCTTAAACTGTTGAATCTCCCTCTAGAATAATGACGGGATGCCTTCCTCCAATCCGTTCCCGTTTTCATCATAGCAACAAACTCATCGTAGCTGATTTTCCCGTCCTGCATTCATAGATATAGGATAGTGAGGTTATGATTCCATTCAGTGTCTGTCTATAATGACAAAATATTTCATCTTCGCACCTTGTCTATATCTACTTCTTGGAAGATATCATTTGCGACATCTGTACAATCATCTGCGCCATCTTCCATCAAGGCATCTCGAAGCTCATCTGGCTCGATAAAACCATTGCCATCCTTGTCAAAGTAAGAAAATGCATTGTGAAGATGCTCATCATTAGCCATCCTTTGAAGATGAAGGGATACGGCAACAAATTCCCCGTAGTCTAGTGTACCTTTCCCATTAGTATCTACCTGTTGCACAATAATTTGAACATTCAGAACAGAGAAATTAATATACAAAAATCTTCTGCACGTGTTTCTAGAATTGCCTTCAAATCATAAACAACACTTCTCAGATTGTAATGCAGAGTTCCTAGCAATGCAAGGGCACATTTTTAATCATTGTAATGCTGGCCTTGATCATATAGCTAATTCTATAGGTCTAAACAGGCTTCAGTATATCAAAATTAAAATATGATCAAAAGAGCCCAAGGCGTTAATTAAATGAGTTCCAATGTATATCATGATTAGTCCTTGGTTATAGTCAACTAAAGAAAGCCTCATGTCACAGTAGCATTATATCCCTTTCTCCAAAAAAAAAAAAAAAACACAAGCAAAAGAAAGAAAGAAAGAAAGAAAAAAGAAAAAAAAAACAGAAACACATCCTCATAATTCAGATTATCAGTTTGAGTTATCCAAGTCATATTGGGTTAGGCTATGCTTACTTTGTTTTTGACAAAGTAAGCTTTACTTTGTTTTTACCACCATTGGATGAACTTACTTTGTTAAAGTTCACCATCATCCACACAGTGAGCATGGCCACTCAAGGATTGGAGAAGCATGTATGAACTTTAGAAATGTTGATGATACTTAATATCTTATGCCAATATGCACGCTGCATTTGCATCCATTGAGGCCATTTACTGTAAGACCTGGTATAGTTATATGAATTACTACTTTATATTTGATATTGAAAAAGTAGAAAAAATATATATATATTCTGAATCTCTTTTTCGCGTCCACCTCTCGTTCATATATTGATAATATGGATTTCCTTTTAAGCTATCAGAACGTACTTGCAAAATTGGCAACTGTTAAAATCAAAGGAATTACATAGTTTACAAAAATCAATGAATTGACTTGAAATTTTTAAAAAAAATGAACCAAAGGTGAGGCCTTTCAGTGATTACCCAAGTAATCTCTCCTACATTTCTTTGTTCAACTATAAAAACTAACAAAAAAAGCAGCATGTCAGCACTGTAATTATCACCATTCACCACCAAATTCACTATAAGCATTTGGAATCAGGAGAAAGAAAAAAGCCACTTTCACTAGCTATATCTTCTCCAGCGAATCCAATATGAATTTTGCAAAAACGGTGCCCTCAAGCCCACTCATTATGATACCATCTTTGTCGTAAAGATGCAAAAACAATTCCATAACACCATCCATAACCATAACTAAGAACTTCAAAATTTGCTACCAACGGGCAGCAAAGAACAGAGTCGATGTGGTCAGATGTGGTATAGAAGAAAATAGAAAATTAAGGCAAGTCTGTATAGTTCGGGTTAAAAACACTCACGGTAACTGAAGTTTAGATAAAAGTTTCATCATAGTCACTAAACTTCATTTTGGGCCAATAAAATAACTCAACTTTGCAATTTGTTTCATCACAGTAAAGGAAATACTGTCCACCCAGTAGGCAGATCATCCTCATAAATTTCAATTTTGAATGTCCAACTTGTAACTTTAAGACATTACTGTAGATTAGCATCAAGTAATTGTTGCAATAATGCTTGTGATTGTTGACCATATTAAAAGCATAAGCAATTGTACTCACAGCTTCAATTAACATTTGCACTTCAGACTCTGCAAGCTGGGTGTTAAAATTGCGAAGTCCAGCTTTTAGTTCTTCAGTAGAAACAATACCATCATTATCAGTGTCCACCTTCCTGAACATCTCTTTGATGTCTTCAAGTTCTTCATTGGATAAGAAATCAGCAATAACCTAAATGAAAAATCACACATTAATTTATCAATCGAACAATATCAAAAAGGAAAGCAAAAGATGAAAACTTTGATGGAATGAAGAACCAACCCTGAGGGCTTTTCTTTTGAATCTGTTCATCATAGAAAATTGCTTAAGTCTTGACTTGACAACATCGCCAAGAGGAACATTTGGAGCCTTTTTCGCATTTTGGAGCCACGAATGCTCTGTCAATGGAAACAAAAGTGTAAAAAACAAATAGCATTTATCATCAAAGTTCTAAACCAAGAGTTACCAATTACCATAATGATGGAAGATTTTCAGTACACCATACCTAGCGTTACCGTTGATATAGTAGACAGGGAAGTGCTATATGTTCAACGGCACATAGTTACCAGTTGAAGTTCACACATTAAATATACGCATAAGCATGATATTCAGCACTAAAACATAAGCTTAGATGGCATAATCAAGTCCCATCCAAGAAGCATATAATACTGCTAGCTAGGAAGTATTATTCTAGAGCTACCACACTAAATGAACTTGCAGCATTTCCAGTTCTATCTTCCAAATCATATCTAATTTTCATATACTACATGTGACAGAGGGAGAGGGAAAGAGAAGAGGGAGGGAGGGAGGGAGGGAGGGAGGGAGGGAGGGAGAAGAGATATCTGTCAGGATATCTGAAGCCATATTGTACCATCACAGATTCTTCTTTATGCTGTTATTTTCCACGACCAATCTCAAAAATAGTTACTTGGACCATATCTTTATCAAGCAACTTAACATGTATGGTATGCAGGGGCAAAGGTTTGTTGATATGCAATGGAATGCGTGGCTAACTCATACAAGTAGCTTTTATTTTTCCAAGTGGTACTTTACTTACAATATATTCAGATCACTTGAATTTGAAAGATAGTGAATATATATCATCTGAATGAAACATTTAGCATTTACACCACCTTCCAAGTCATCCCCAAATTTCCAAAACTAGATGTATCAGTATATCTATAAAACAGCCTCACATAACCATTTCATGTGTTTGTTTGTTTGTTTCTGAATCATACAACAACAACAAAGCCTTAGTCCCGAAATGATTCGGGGTCGGCTAACATGAACCGTCATATAAAACCGTGAAATTAAGTCGTGTCAGCAACACAAATTCTCTCCCTTCACTCTGTCCTATCCACTACCATATTTGCCTCAATCCCCAATAAACTCATATCACTCTCGATCACCATCCTCCAAGTTTGCTTAGGTCTTCCCCTACCCCTCACCACTACATCCTTTTGCCACTCTTCAGTCCTCCTAACCGGCACATCAAGCGCTCTTCGTCTTACATGGCCAAACCACCTTAGTCGGTTTTCCCTCATTTTATAATTAATTTCACGAGATATGTCCTTATGAGCTGAAGCAAAATTGGACCAGCAGCACAGTTGGGCAAGTTAAATACTATAATGGTAAATTTCAGACTTACTCAATGACCACTCCAATATCATGGAACTTCATTGCCTCCAAAAATATCTTTTTTTTTTTTTTTTGATAATTCATTGCCTCCAAAATTACTTATACTTGAATGTTAACTACAGTATCCTTTGGAACAATAATACTCATAGAAAACAGATGTAAAAATCACAATTTTTTTTCAAATATACTAGTGATAATATAGGAATTGCTACCGAAAGTAACCTAGGATTTCAACTACTGCATAACCATTTAAAACTTTTTAACCCCTTAATCCAATATTTTGCAAAATTAAAGAATCAAGGGAATCGAACAATTTCAGTGAAGCATAAAATGAAGTTGTTTAAATCCTACATCTCTTTGGCCATGCCAACATGTTAATTTACTGTAATCAGTAGAGGATAATTCATGATATATTCACTCACTCACAAACATTGACGGCACCAATCACAAACTGTGAAGTGATAATGGAAGTTCATGTGAAGGTCTGAATTAATTGAACAAGTAGTCCCTTTTAATAGATTAATAAAGTATCAAATTAGAATCCATTGTAAGAAAATTTATAGGATTTGAGTGCTGTTAAAAGTGATAGGCGCCTTTAAGGCGATGAGAGTCAAATTGCCAGAGATACTACGTACCACCCTAGGTACTCGCCTGAGCAGCGGATGGAGCTACTTAATAAAAAAAAAAGCAAAAGTAAATATTATCGTTCGCAAATCAGATAATCAGTTAAATAGCTTAAATAATTAAATTAAATAAAGCCCGCTATGTGTAAATTAATTATGTGGCATGATATAATCCCTTCTAACATGTGACAGTCCAATTTTTATCATGCATAATTCCTAATCTTAAGTCTCAACATCTGTCAAAACACTGTAAACAAGTACTCCCTCCTTCCCACGAATATAGCACAAATAACCACTAATTTCCTACTATAATCTTATGGTTTGAAACTATTAAGTTCAAAATAAAACAAATGCTCTATTTATTAAATCATTTCATTAATTGAAGGTATATTAGGAAAATACCATTAATATTTAATGTTTTCTTGTTCTATGTGCATATATTTGTGAGACGGAGGGAGTATGCAGTTTCATAAATCATTACCCAATTCAGTTTCATCAACAACCAGCATTCTCAACTATAATTAAATATTTGTGTTTCATTCCTCAACTTAAAAATCATAAATAATTGACCCACTCATTCAATTTCATCAACAACCGTTGCTCTTTCTTCTTTTGCTTGTTCTTAGTCCATGTACCCTCCTCCCCTCCTTTATGATATCTTATCTTCTGTCCAATCGGTGTAGCATCGGGCTCATAAACTATGCGCTCGCAAAAGACTGAATTGGCCTGCCAAGTTCATGGCCTATTTCGGGTTCACTCGGAACTTTGGCAACCACCGTAGGAGGTGTGATGTACATGCACTCATTTCAAGGGGGTCTTTAACATGATGTAGGTAGAGTGGCGCCCATGGGAGGATTCCTTCCATTGGGATAAAGATTGCATGGTCTCGGCCATAGAGTATTGGCAGCGGCGAGATTTTTTTTCTAACTAGATTCTTTATTCCCGCCTGGCATCTTATTACATAGATCCTACTTCATCCTTCCCACTACAGGATTTAGTGGAGGATCTAGGGCGGGCCAATTTTTCGTACCTGTGCTCATTGTGCGCCCCTTTCGTCGAGTGCCCCACAACTTTTTATGGATTCCTTCTTTGTTACCGGGGTCGACCCCAAAGCCTGTCTCAAAACAAGGAGGCCATAGAGAAAGTTTTTTATTCCTTTGTCTCGAACTTCGTGAAGAACTCCATTCTATCTCTCCCTTGTTAAGGGGAAAAAAAAGTAGTGCTTTTAAGAAGCCCCGGTTGTACACTCCCTTCGTTCTACGAATCCTTGTTGATTTCTTAAAGAGACAAACGGCTACTAAAGTAAAACAGCTATTAGTTTTGATGTCTTTCTATTACTTTTCCTCGTAATTATGTGTAATAGATCATAGAAATCAAATAGAAATCTAAACTATCTTTTCTTTTTTAATTGAATTGATGTTACCTTAAATTATTTATTCCTTCGTAAATCCCCTTCAATTTGGTCTATTTCTTATTCCAAATCTTCACATATTCCAATTTATAACTTTTAGAAATGATATAATTCCATTTTGTTCTGCCACCTTGCTTCTTGATACAGATTAAAGACGATAGTGATGATTTTAATCGTAAATTAACAAAGAGTTTCTTCTCTAGAAGGAGTTAATCCCAAGATATAAGTATGAAAACCTTACAAAGAGAAATATTGTTTGATTCATAAAAATGTAATTATCCTTATAAATGGTGGGGTTTAAATAATTTCCCTAAATTCAAGGCTACGGACGCAAATGCCCTTACTAGGGTTACAACATAGAGAGTAATAGGGGTAGATGGGAGGGAAATGATGGTAAATGGCATAATAGAAAATAGGACTAAATGGCAAGACAGTAACGACTAGTCGTCAAACTTGTCTCCTTAAAGAGGAAGTAATGGTGACCTCCTTGGTGAGGAAGTAATCTCAGTGGATATGCTTTGAAAGGATTCGATTCGCCTAGTGATTCTTCTTGCACTAACGGGAGCATCTGCCAGGTCTGGCTTGAATAGAGGATCCAGAAAGGATGTCCTTGTCATTCCCTCTTTCTTTTAAGGAGTTGGATCTCCAACTCGCCCTTAGTAGTTTCAAGGGGTCCATCTGCCTTCCAGGGACTGAGATCACGTATGTTGAAGGCTGGTGACATCTTGCCCAGCCAATTTGGTAGGGCCACGTGATAAGCATTGGCATTCATCCTCTTAGTACTTTATATGGACCGTATCTTCTTGGCCGAAGTTTACTGCTCGGGACGCTGGCAAGCCTATCCTTGCTTAGGTAAACCATCACTTCGTCTCCTACTTCAAACTGAAGGTCCCTTCCACTTTGGCCTTCAACTTCCGGTTCCGCTCCTCAAGAGTCTCCTTCACCTCCTAATGCATCGGCACATACTCATTAGCCAGTTGGTGGGCGGTCGCATTCCCCTTATCCCCTTTGGAAGGTTTGCTATATCCAGCGTGTGATTGAAAATCTTCGTATATACCATTTCAAATGGTGATTCCCAGTTCCCGAATGTACCGATCCATTAAAAGCAAACTCTGCCTGAGCCATAACCAAGTCCCACATACTGGGCTTGTCCTTACACTTCCTTCTTAGCAAGTCCCTAGGGTCCGATTAACCACTTCTGTCTGACCACCAACTTGCGGATGTGCGGTAGTTCTGAACTTTAAGGTCGTATCAAAGAGAGCCCATAACGTCCGCCAAAAGTGGCTCAAAAACTTCGTATCTCAATCTGAAACGATACTCTTTCGTACCCCGTGTAATCTTACTACCTCTTTGAAGAACAGTTTGGCGATCGTTGAGGCATCATTCGTCTTTCAGCATGGCATAAAATGGGCCATCTTGGAAAACCTGTCAACCACAACGAAAATGGAATCCATGCCGCTCTGGGTTCTGGGCAATCCGAGGATGAAATCCATGGATAAATCTTCCCATACTGTCTCAGATACGAGTTGTGGTAGGTGTAGGCCGGCGTTGGTCGCATGTCCCTTGGCAGTTTGGCAAATATAACACCTCTCCACTAGGTAAGTGACATCCCTTCTCATCTTAGGCCAAAAGTACCGAGAGCTCACTGCTTCATAGGTCTTGTCTCTCCCAAAGTGTCCACCTAGGCTTCCACCGTGTAAATCTCGGATGACCTCCCGGATGGAGGTGCATGGTAAACACAGCCACCTTTCATAAGATGTTCATCAAGCAGATGATATGTCCGACCTCCATGTTGGCTTCTACAACTCTCCCAAATACTTCCGAACTCCGGATCCACCCTGTAGTCTCCTCGGATGTGCCCAAAACAATCTATCTCTAGGTTCACTATCTTTAATAGCACCAGCCTTCGACTGAGGGCATCCACCACCTTGTCGGTTGTCCAATCTTGTGGATAAGTTTATAGGGAACTTATCTACAAAGGCAGACCATCGGGCATGCATGGTGCATGGAGCTTCGGAGCTGCTTTTGACTCCCTAAATACTTGTTGGTCTGTATAGAGGACAAATTCTTTTCCTACCAAGTAATGCTCCCATGTTTTCAAACCCTCATAGGTAGCCCACTTCTGCCTCACTTCACATAGTTTTTCACTAAAGTAGGCGATGGGTCTCTTCTCTTACATCAAGACGTCCACAACCCCAACTCCACTGTCATCACACTCAACTTCAAACAATTTATCGAAATCGGGAAAGGCTAGCACTGGCGTTGTACTCAATTTCTCCTTGATCAAGGCAAAACTGTTTTCCTGCTCTCTTTCCCACTTGAATCCCTTTCCTTTCTTAAGGCATTCGGTTAGTGGGGCTACTAGAGTGGTGAAGTTTTGGATTGCTAGCCTATGAAAATTCTGAATGTCTCCCACGTTCCTAGGGGTAGGTCATTCCCTGATAGCTCTCACCTTCTCCTCATCCGCTCGGGTCCCATCTCTGCCAACCACAAACCCGAGGAAGACCATACTCTCCATGACGAAGTGACATTTACAATTGTTGCTTCCTCAACAGGTCAAATACTACCCTCGTATGCTCTACATGATCTTCTAATATCTGGTTGTGGATCAGTATGTCATCAAAATATACAACCACAAACTTCCCAATCACTAGGCGAAGCACTTGATTCATCAGCCTCATGAATGTACTAAGAGCATTAGTCATCCCGAATGGCATCACTAGTCACTCATACAATCCATCCCGGGTCTTGAAGGCAGTTTTCCATTCATCCCCAGCCCGGATACTTATCTGATGGTATCCACTTCTCAAAGACTTTAGATCCGCCAAGTTAATCAAGCATGCCATCCAGTCGTGGGATAGGGAACTTGTACCGAATAGTAGTGATCTTGTTGATAGCACGGTTGTCAATGCAGATCTGCCTTTCAACCGATACGCCACCAACCTCACTTTCATCCGGGATTCCAGTGTACGCAAAAAACCTCTCTACTTCGGATAGCCAATCCAAGAACCCCTCTACGTCTAATTCACCTCCGAACGAAGGTAGATCAATCTTAAGTTTGAAAGCACCATCCCTCTCGAAGTTCCCGAGGTACCCTTCCCTAATATGATTATTATTAAGATATGGGTTCTCCCCAGCAACACCCACATGCATGTTACCTATTAGACCAACGTTCCCAACATTCCCAATATTTCTAGGGATCCCATCATCCCCAACATAATCGAAACCGTCACTATCACAATCAGCATTGTGAACAATAACGTAGTTAGGTCTCCTTACCTCGTGAGTCCTAGGGCCTATCTGAGACGGTGGCTGATGTGCTCTATTCTACCTTAGGGGGGCGAATGTGTGTGGGTTGCCTCTGTGGTTGGGGCTCTGGAATATCTTCCTCCCACCAATTAGGACTTCTGGCGGGCCGTCGCATCACGGTCAATACTTCGAACTTGAAACTTTCCATGGAGGTTCTCATCTCTTAGAGTTGTTCTTTCGTTTGCCTTTGTCGCTCGATATGAGCGCGATTCTGCTCCATAATGAGCTCCATCAGTTCTTCAAACTTTCTGTCCGTAGCTTCCAAGGAGTCTTGAGGTTGCCTTGGTTGAACCATTTCCAAAAGAAGTTTGGGGTTAGGAAACGATGGGCTCTGATACCAACTGATAGAGATTAAAGACGAACGTGATGATTTTAATCGTAGATCAACAAAGGGTTTCTTCTCTAGCTAAACTAGGAGTTAATCCCAAGATATAGGTATGAGAACCTTACTCACAAAGAGAAATATTGTTTGATTCATAAAAAGGTAATTATCCTTACAAATGGTAGGGTTTAAATACTTCCCCTAAATTCAAGGCTACGGACGCAAATGCCCTTACTAGGGTTACAACATAGAGAGTAACATGGGTAAGATGGGAGGGAAATGATGATAACTGGCATAATAGAAAATAGGACTAAATGATAGAGACAGTAATTAGAACGTAACCGACTGGTCCTCAAACTTATCTTCTTAAAGAGGAAGTAATGCTGGCCTCCTTGGTAAGGAAGTAATCCCAGTAGATACACTTTGAAAGGATTCGACTGTGTAAGCCTCGCCAATGTGTCATTTGCCCTTTAGGTACTTTGATTCGCCCGGTGATTCTTCTTGCACTAACAGAAGCATCCGCCAGGTCTGGCTTGAATAAAGGATCCAGAAAGGATGTCCTCATTACTTCTGGGCCGAGGCATTCACCTAGGTGTGATCTACTTGAAGGAGCCTCGTCCAAGGGCTTGCGAGGCGCTTCACCCTCACCGTACTGTGCTAGGGTGCCAAGGCGAGTCCCTAGAGGGCTATTAATAACATAGTGACATTTGACTTTGAATTATTTATGGCACGTTTAAATGAAATTTTCCATGTCTTGATCAAAATTTAAGTAAACAAATATTAACTTTCAAAAAAAAAAAAAAAAGTAAACAACTATTATGTATGAATTAAAAACAATGTATTCCTCAGCATGATATGAGGAAATTAATATACATAATCACAAAATGGGAACTGAAATTCAATTGAAGAAAGACATTTTGGTTCGCGGAGTACAAGAATAAATTCTTCAGCACTCCAGTCATGATATGAGGAAATTAGTATAGCATGTTGCTAAATTCTCAGGTTTCGAAGAATATAACAGAATTACTATCACTGTTCGAAATGAAGGCCGCCTAGGCCCCACCTAGGCGCTCGAAATTGAGAATCCGCCGCGATTTTCTCCAATTAGTCCCTCAAGGCGTTTTATTGACTCCTAGGTGATTTTTAGCCGTCTTATCTCCGCCTAGACCGCCTCGACGCCGCCGATACCGTCTAGGTACCGCCTAAGCGACAATGAACAAAAGCACTTTTTATTGTGAATTTATTTTTTTGGTTTATTATAATTCAATTTTAAGTTGTTTCAATAATATTGTTGTTGAAATGTTGATGTTATGCACATTTTTAAAGATATATGTTGCAAATATACATGTTTTTCTATATTAAACAATTTTATATTATTATTTTTAGATAGTATAATACATATTTTAATTGAATTTATATAATAATTTATTGATTAACAAATAAAAAATACAAAAATACATATCTGATTAATCCCGACTAATCCGCGATTAATCCCTGAGGGCCCTGTCCGCCCGACTAGCGCCTAGCGTTTTTTACAACCTTGATTACTATTAAAAAAACAATCGCTTCCCTTCATTTAGACAACAATACCATAAATGAAATGTTTCTGGAATTACAAAGATAAAAAAAAAAAGAGTATATTAATAGATAAACACACATCATACAGTAAATTCTTGAAAAATGCAGATGCTTTAAGACGTAAATAACTCAAACAGGACATCAAAATACACTTGTCGGGACATCTTCAAAGAAATAACATATCCAACAATACACCCATTTATAACACAATCTATTAACGTATATGCAGAATGTTATTATAAGATGATGCCAAAGCAACATCAAAGAGATATAAATACCTAGCACTTGTTTCGCAGTGAGTCGAAGCTTTGGATCTGGCTCCAGCATCTGCTTGACTAGACTCTTGGCACCCTCAGAAATGTTTGGCCATGGATCCCGTTTGAAATCTATAATCCCACGAAGAATGGCCTGTGCAACCCCTTGCTCAGACTCTGGATTAGATGCCCAGATCGATAAAATAAGAACAATATTAACTTTCAAGGAAACGCATAAAACATGAATTACAATATGAACAAACAAAATGGAAAGATAGCTCCAGTTACAATGAAATAAGAAAAAAAAGGAAATAAGGCGACAAATGGTTCCTTCTGCCTTCCGTGGCACACATAGGGTATACAAGAGAGAGGAAAGGAGCATAAAGAGTAGCATTACCAGCCCAAAATGGGGGAACTCCACACAACAAAATGTAGAGAATGACCCCTGCACTCCAAATATCAATTTCAGGTCCATAGTTCCTCTTGAGCACCTCTGGAGCCATGTAATATGGACTTCCAACAATTTCAGAGAACCTCTCACCTATATAATATTAAAGTTAGGCAGTGATTTATGCCAGAATAACACAGTAACTAAAATATACAACTACATCAAGGAAAGTTGATCAATTGGCTGTCTCTTAAGAAACATCTTGTTTCAGCGCAAGTGCGTAACGAAGGTCTATCACAATAATTAGAAAAAGGACAAGGTTATTTCTAATCTAGTAAACCTGGCTCATACTTCTTTTCAAGGCTCTAGTGACTCTTTTTATGTGTGAACTCTCTGGTATCAGTTCAACGTCCTGAATCTCTATAATAGTGAATTTCAGCAACAATGAGCTTTAAGCTCACAATCAGCAACATATAGTCAATTCAGTCTAAATTGTTGACTTGACTGTACATAGAAAATTCGATCCTCAAACACTCCAGAAGGAGAAACAATAAATAAATAATAGCAATCCAACAGTAATTGCAATTGAAATTCAGATGGTACCGCAGAGTTGTACATTTCTAAGACTACTGCAGTTAAGTAGGCCAATTCAGTAAATTCAATGCTTTAGATTAGTTCAAATGTTTCCCTTGCATTACCATGTATTCACATGTCAATGAAAAAATATTTTATTGGAGATCTTGCTCGCACTCATTACATTCAAAATGAAAAATTATCCATTACTTCGCAATAAAGAGGAGGAGGGTAAGGAGGCGTATATCTTGCTCGTTATTCTGTTCGTCCAATATTACCTTGAAAATTTCATTCCCTTTCTAAAACAAAAATAAAGCGTACAGCTGAAAACTTTAAAGCTGGAATTCCTCACCTGGCTTAAAGAATATAGACAAGCCAAAATCAATTGCTTTCAAAGGAGAATTTTCCTTCTTATTTGCAAACAAAAAATTCTCCGGCTTCAAATCCCTATGGATAACGCCATGCTTGTGGCATAGCTGAACAACCTCGACAATCGTCCGTGTGACAGCCGCAGCAGCTCTTTCAGTATAATGTCCTCTAGCTACTATCCGATCAAACAGCTCACCTCCCTCACACAACTCCATGACCAAGTGGACGGCATTGTCATCTTCACAAGCCTCCTTCAAGCTAACAATACTAGAATTCCTGGGCAAGTGCTTCATTATAGCCACTTCACGTCTCACATCTTCAATATCTACAGCAGTCCTAAGCTTCCTCTTGGAGATACTCTTACAAGCCAATAACTCCCTACTATCCCGCTCAATACAAAGATAAGTAACCCCAAACTCGCCGCGACCAAGCTCCCGATCGACTAGGTACTTCTCTTCGATGTTCTCTTTTGGAATGCCAGTAAGAACAGTGATCGGAGCTTTCTTAGAAGCGGCAGCAGAAGAGTCTTTCTTAGCATGATCATGACTTAAAGATTTGACATCCTCCCGGGCAACAGCGGCGGGAGATCTGCAGCAATTACCCATTTCAAGAAAAATAACAAAAAAAAAAAACAAAATGCAGGGATTGGAAGAGAACGGATCTTGAAGCAAATGGAGCTAGGGTTTCACTTTCACATTCTAAAAGTGAGGCCCTAGCCCTAGCCCTCGCTTAGCCCTAGTAGTAGAGAGAGAAGAGAGTGAATTGTGAAAGAGAAAGAGAAAGAAAGATGGAAGAAAGGGAAGAAGGTAAGGGAGGGAGGAGAAAGGGGGTGGTCTGGTGTGTGGGAAAGTGAAATCAAGTCTTTTGAGAATGAGTTTAGTGTTTTTTTATTTAATTTGATTTAACTTTATAACATAATCTTATTATTATTAATATTATTATCATCGTCGTGTTTGGTTGTGTGACTTTTGTCGGCTAATGGAGGTCTTAACGGAGCCATTGTTTTGTTTGGCTTTGCGAATATTTTCTTTTTCTGAGCATGGCCTTCATCCCAGACACAATCATGGGAATTATTTTCCAATTTTTACCATATTACCCCTAAGGTGAAGAGCTTATGAAAACTTTTTGGGTTTTAACAAATATATTAGAAAATATTTTATAAATAATGAGAAAAAAAAACTGTAATATATGAGGTATCATTTTATAGGGTTTTTCTTTTCTGAAACATATTTCGTAAGAGATTGATCTGTTTGGTAAAGAGTTTTTTAGTGCAAAACTAGAGATTTGAGTCATTTTAAAGGTTTTGATTAGTCAAACCTCTAATAGTGGTGTTCGGTAGAGGTTTGAAATGGTTTATTGGGTCCAAAAAGCTAATTTTGAAAAACCTAATTTTACGAGCTTTTTCAATTAGTATATTGCTTCATATCTTTTGAACGGTATTTTTACCCCTATTTACTACCCTCTAATTTCAAATAAAGACTTTACCATGTTCTTATTTGTCATTTTACACAACAGCTATTAACAATCAGCTACGTTTTACCAAACAAGTTTACACAATCAACTAGTCAAATCAGTTAGTCAAATCCGCTAACAAAAAAAGTAATCAGCTATCAGCTAACACCTATTTACCAAATAAAACCATTACTTTGAAAAATAAATTTTTAACCTAGTGTAGTTGGAAAATATTTTTCCAAAAAAATGATGTTTAATTTTTTTTGGTAGAAACAGGAAAAGAAAAGACACAAAAACCAAAACAAAGAAACCTAACCTGTGATTAGCTTGGGGAAGCTAACCCCAATTCTATCTTCAAATAGAAGAGAAGAGAGAAAAACAAGAGGATCAGAAAGGGTTGTGACGTCCAGCATCCCCTCATGACCAGCCACCGCCAATCGATCAGCAACCCGGTTCTGTTCTCTGAAGGTATGGCTGAACTTTATGAACTCAAAGGAAGAGCAGAGCCTCTTAATAGCTTTGATAAGGTTCCGGCTGTTTAAGCAAATAGCATGATTATCAGAAATCATTTTAATGGCCTCAAGGTTGTCGAACTCAACAGATAACATCTTCAAACCCAGACTCTTGGCAAGCTTTAGGCCAGAGAGAATCCCCCAAAGCTCTGCTGAGAAGGACGAACCCAACCCCAGGTTCTGGGTGAACCCAGACAGCCAGGCTCCCCCAGCACCTCTAAGAACACCTCCAGCCGCAATCTTCCCATCTTTGAGGCAAGAGTCATCCGTATTTAATTTCGCCACCCCTTCTCTCGGCCTGCTCCAACCAAGGTGGACATCCTTCTTCTGGGTTGCCCTAGCAAGAGAGTCCCCTTTGAAGCTATCAGTGATATTTGAAAGTTTTTCCGAGAAGAACTTAGCTAAGTTAGGAATATAAACTGTTTTATCTCCAAAGATCTCCTCGTTTCTCCACTTCCAAATCTGGTGGCAGATGATAGCAAAGAGAATATCACCATGCTCCAGGTTGGCCAGTAACTTCCCACTAACACCATCAGAAAACCAGTCAAGCTCAGAGTGGGCCAGGAAGGAAGAGAGAAGGTGGTGGGGAAGAATTTTCCTCCACACCTCATTACTCTTAGAATAGTCCCTAAGAGCATGGCACAAAGTTTCAACATGGCCTCTGCATCTGCTACAAGCACCTGAATCCACCAGATGCCGTCTATTCCTATCCGAATTAGTAAGTAGCATGTCCTTAACACCAAGCCACAGAAAGCTCCTAATGCGGTAAGGGATTTTTAGGGCCCAAATGATCTTCCAGGTTTCAGAGACATTGCAAAAACAAAATACCTTGCAAAAAAAATTCTCATTATAGTGTGTCGTAACAAAGCTCATTACGGTACATTGCACGCCATCATTAATAGATAAAAGGGGTGTTGCACTGTAAAGTTAGGGATGGCAATGGGTACTGTACCCGCAGGTACCCGGCACTACCCGATCCTAATGGAACTATATATACCCTGTATAAAAGGGTATGGGACGGGTATGAGATCAATATCATTATCCGTTAGAGTAATGGAACGGGTATGGGAATACCCTCCAAGGTACCCGGTACCCGTTATCCGTCATAAATCTTTTATATATGGAAAAATATTATTGTTTCTTGTATGTAAAATGTAAGATTTGAACCCCAACTTTTTGTTGTTCAACCATTGAGTGATAAAACTAAGTTACTTTATTCTTATTTGTTAAGGTTTAATTTATTCAATCTTTAGATCTGTGATTTATTAAATTTGTAATATTTTTTGTTTTATTTATTGATTCTTAACGGGTAAGGATACCCGTGGATACCCGTGAATTAAATGGGACGGGTATGGGATGCAAAAAGTATACCCGTTAGAGTAATGGGACGGATATGGGTAATTAAAAAAATAAAAAAAAAATAAGGATTTGGGATTGGCACTACCCGCAGGTATCTTATCCGTTGTCATCCCTAGATAAAGTCACTTAAATCTATTCTGATGGAGGTTATTTGGCCACCATCAAAATAGATTATATATGTGAGTGTGGCACACGCATGTATGTATATGTAGACAATAAAAGCTAAAATAGTATTCATAAAAAAAAAAGCTAAAATAGTAGAGAAAATAAAGCAAAATAAGACTACATTATATTGCAAATAATCTAGAAAAACAGCTTTCAAAAAATCATCTTTCAAGAGGTTTTAGATGCCCGTAGTTGTATGGTGCAGGATAGTAATGTCTAAAAAAGAATCATGAGGTTTATTTGCGATCATGTGAGCACATTTGTTCCCCTCCATCTGAATATGATTGATCTTAACTGCTTCAAGCTTCTCCATAAGCATATGAATGTTCCTAATTTGCAATATGGTGGGCACGATAAGGTTCACCACTTCAAAATAGTCAGACTCGATCATAAGTTTATGGCATTAATTATTCAAGGCCAACTTCAAATTAGAGTAAAGATACCAAAGATCAGCTCAAATGAGCTACTGTCAGCACTTGGACCTAAAAGGTCAGCTTTACATGCAAAGTACGTCGTCACTTAACATTGTCTTAGGACGCCGGTAACACCCATGATTAAAAATCGTCAATTTTT
The DNA here is from genome assembly GCF_963576675.1 of Euphorbia lathyris. NCBI lineage: Eukaryota > Viridiplantae > Streptophyta > Magnoliopsida > Malpighiales > Euphorbiaceae > Euphorbia > Euphorbia lathyris. Next base: position 48,689,868 of record NC_088918.1, read on the forward strand.
GGAATAATAATAAATTCCATTTAATATACTAACAAAACTCAAAAGTACGATTGCATTAAATTGATAAATGTAATGAAATAAGTTCAAACAAACAAAACCAAACGTTTTAAACTTCTCAAAAGTGTCGATAAACTGGATTATTAAAATATAAAATTCTAATAATGACTCCGCATACTGGCCGATCCGAACGAGAATCGGTACTAATCTTTTACACCTGAAAGGTGGTGGTGGCAAGAGGTGAGCTACCGACTCAATAAGATAATTAATTAAATACACAGTTCAACCACATACGCATATAATAGTTTCGTGTATTTAATTTCAAGCAACATGTTTATCAATTTACAATTTCATAGTCATTTTATTTAAGGGTTCTGCTTATCCTAGTCTAGTAATACTCAATAGTTGCATGATCATAATATCTATATCATAGGCATACCCTATCGTAACAAATACCTGGTACCCCAATGATATAACTTTAGGTACCTGATATTACCCAGTTGACTTCTCATCGGAGCTCCACCTGTGGGGGGGGTGTTGGGTTCGGTGGGGGGGGGGACTCTGATGCTAAAGTCATTAAAGTGTATAGAATGATAAAACAAAAGCACGAAGAATGGAATCGGAATGTGTACCTCAATAGCTTGGGATGCAAGGCTATTTATACTAGGTTAGTTGTAACCCTAGATCTTGTAACTAGAAAGTCTCCATTAATGCCTCATTAATGGTAGTTACTGAGTTCATTCAAGTATAACTGTTGATAGCGACGTTTTGTCCCTATCTTTTTAGCGTGATTTACGGTTTATTTTGAGCTAATAATTAAGTTTAATTACAAAAATAAATGTGTTTCAAATAAATAATGAAATAATAATAATAATGGTGTTTTTAATAAATTTTCTCTTTTCTTTGATTAAATTCATAAAAATAAAGCATCAAGTAATCTCGGTGTTTGTAGTCGTATTTTGCAGGTTCGGGATAAAGGCACAAAACGCAAAGAACAAAAGAAAGAATGGCCAAATCTCAGCCTTGCACCACGCGGAGCGTAAAATACGTCACGTGGAGCGTGCCACATCATTGTGCAATTCCCACTAATTCACGACAGTCAACCTGATCTATATCCCAAGTCAATGAAGGCCATGCAGAGCATAACCCAGAGTACGCGGAGCGTGCAAAGTGTGAAACAATTGATAAAGTTCCGGTACCTCAAACACGCGGAGCGTGCCCTGAAAGACGCGGAGCGTGAAGGAGTGATAAATTCAGAAATGAGTTCTAGTAGCTCAAACACGCGGAGCTTGCCTTGGTCTACGCGGAGCGTGGCTGAGTCAACGTCCTTGGGTCCACTCTACGCGTATGTGAAATCTGCAACGAAGTGAGAAAAGGCAGGACACGCGGAGCGTGGCCTATGAAATCAATAGAGATTGTGTGAATTCTTCCAAAGACTTATGTATTTACGATTTTACCCCCGAGCTTGATGTGTATAAATAAGAGTGTTTATCACTCATTTTGGGTATTCAATTTTCCATGTACTAAAGTTCCTTACACCTTGAGAGCTTGTATAATCCTCCCATCACTCCGCTGAAGTTACGTTCCACCCGCATTCACCAAGCTCGAGAGTTCCACCTCCAAGTCCTAAGAGACGACTTTGAGTCCGGTTAGCTAGTTCTAAGGGCCGATTCTTCTTCCCTTTCTACTTGTTAATTAGCTTGTACTCTTTCTATATACTAGGCTTGGTTGTATTTCGTATTTACGCATAATATATGATTTACAATTCTGTTTTCACTATACGTGTTATTATTTATTGTTTCTCTTGATACTTATAATTGATTATTGTATAGGTCGCTTATGAGCTCCGAAATCTATTAGGAATCACATAGGTGTTGCCTTACCGAAGTTGACAATCCGGAAACCATAGTAATTGACGAGCCACAGAACTTACGGGCCCTAGTTTCTGATCCTAAGAATTAGAGTCGCCTTAAGTGGAAATCACGACCTAAAAACCTCACGGAGTTGTTCGGTCTATAGATAGTCATCTTTGCAAGAGTAAATTATTGATCGTATATGTTTCGAGTTGTTTGTCATATGTTATAACCTATCATTATCCATATCTTTCTACAAGGGCTTGAAATACATGAAAATTGTCTCACCCATAGTTTAGGAGTAGTTTGTAGTTGTCACCAAAACTTAAGTCAAAAGTATTCACCGCTTAGCTAACGTGTAAAACCGAGTAGTTTAATACTTATAGTTATAAATCTCGTGGATTCGATACCCGGTCTTAACCGGATTTATTACTTGATACGATGGGGTACACTTGCCCCTACGTAGCGTCTAGTAGAATTAAAACACGTAGAAAGATCTTAACCATAACACACACACATAACTTACCGCTCTACTAGAGGCGCTTCTCATCAAGTTTTTGGCGTCGTTGCCGGGGATTTATATTTTCTTGCAATGTTAGACCAAAATGTTTTATTGTTAGTCTAAGCATTCTTTTTGTATAAATTGTTTATATATACTTTTACTAACAACATTCTTTCTTGTTCATATCTTCTTATTTATTTGCTTTCTTTAGTTTATGCTCACCCGATCTCGGAGTGGTACTCTTGTTCCTATTGATCTTGAAATTGAACATACTATTTGTAGGATCCGGAGAGAAAAGATGGCCAACGTCAACAACGAAACCAACCAACCAACCCGAGAACAACCAAAGGTAACCCAACCAACCCGTGAACAACATCCGAAATGGAGGAGGCAACGACACGAGGATGATGATGGAGATTCTAACTCCACATAGACCACAAAATCGCAATGGAATTGTCGCCCCCACCATTTCGGCCAACACATATGAGATCAAGACGAGCATGATCCAATTGATTCAACAACTCAGTCAATTCGGGGGAGAACTTCATGAGAACCCTAATGAACATCTCAATAAATTTCTTATGTGTGTCGATACTTCTCGGCAAAATGGTGTTACGGCTGAGGCCGTGGGTCTAAAGCTTTTTCCTTTTTCTTTGACAGGCCAAGCTTTGGAGTGGTTGCAATCATTAGTAGCAGGGTCAATCACGTCATGGGAAGAGCTCGAGAAGGAGTTCCTTTCCTATTATTTCCCACCATCCAAGACGATTAAGTTGAGGAATGACATCACATCTTTTCGACAACTTGAATATGAGGCCCTTCACTCAGTTTGGGCTAGGTTCCGAAAGTTGCTCTGAAGTTGCCCTCACCATGACATCCCCAAGCACGACCTTGTAAGTACATTCTATCATGGTCTAACTCCTACTAATCATGCAACTGTGGATTCTGCCGCGGGAGGGGATTTGTTTAGGAAGTCGACAAGCGAGGCTTATGAGCTTATCAACGAGTTAGCTAGAAAAAGCGTCCAATGGCAAGAGGATCGGCTTGCCGGACCCTCGCGACATCAAACATTTGTCGTGGAGGACGAGGCTCCCAAATTTTCCATAGCCGAGATGAACAAGAAGTTAGACGCCTTAATGGTGCAAATGAGCCTCAAAAATTCAGTACAGGTCCTAATGTGCTCTCATTACAGTGGCGACCATAACGGTCAAGATTGCCAAGCCGGTAGCCCTTTTGCCGACGACACCGAAAGTGTAAGTTATGTGGGAGGGCAGCCAATATATAATTCTAACTATAACTCCTACCATAATTCAAATGCTTACCACCACCGTAATAATAATAACAACGGATGGAGGCCTCAACACCAACACCCAAATTTATCATATGGCAACAATCAAAACGTGTTGAAGCCCCCATCCGGATTTAACCATGAATACAAGGAGCACGGTTTGGGTCAATCCCCAAACTCCCAAGGAGGCCAAAATTCTCAACCTCCTAGCAACATGGAAGACTCTACGGTAATCAATCTTCTTAAAGAAATATCTTCTCGTCTTGCTGATAATGAGGCGTTTTACAGGGATTTGGGACACCAAGTGGCCCAATTGAATCGCCAACAACAAGAGAGACAACAAGGGTCTCTCCCGATGAACACCAAACAAAACCCACGACCAAAGAACCGGGAGTCCGCACAAGCGATATCACTCCGAAGTGGTAAGGGTTTGGAACCACCAGTTCCAAAGGTGATACAACCTGCTCCAAATGTAAGTAACGAACCGGGAGAGGTAAGCAACCCCGGTTCGGACCCAAAAATTCTAACTTCCTCGGATAATGCTAAAAGTGCTAGTGATCCAATTGGAGCTTATGTACCGAAGCTCCCGTTCCCACAAAGATTAAAGAAAGAAAAATTGGATCACCAATACGGCAAGTTTTTAGAAATTTTTAAGAAACTTCATATAAACATTCCATTCGTGGAGGCATTAGAACAAATGCCCACTTATGCGAAGTTTCTCAAAGAAATCCTTTCCAGAAAGAGGAAGTTGGAGCAAAATGAAACGGTAGCGCTTACGGAGAAATGCTCCGCTATAATCATAAATAAACTCCCACCTAAGCTCAAAGACTTGGGGAGCTTTTCCATCCCGTGCATAATTGGGAATGTTGAGTTTAGTAGAGCTTTATATGATTTAGGTGCTAGTATTAACCTAATGCCTTTATCTGTTTTTAGGAAACTCGGATTGGGAGAGCCAAAGCCTGCCAATATGACGTTTCAATTGACCGATAGATCACTTGCCTGGCCAAAAGGAGTAGTGGAGGACGTCCTAGTGAAGGTGGATAAATTCATCTTCCCCACCGACTTTGTAGTGCTCGACATGGCGGAGGACGATTCGGTACCCATCCTTATAGGTAGACCATTTCTTGCAACCGGACGAACTCTTATAGACGTCCATGAAGGTAAGCTTATACTTCGGTTGCAAGACGAAGAGGTAGTGTTCAATGTCTACAACTCCATGAAATTTCCCTCTAATACAATGGAAGATTGTAATTTTTTAAACTCTCTAGACCCTATTGATGTTTTTGTTGAGGATTTGTATAATAGGGTGTCCCGTGGAGGCCTCTTTGGGTATAATTGGTAATGAGCACGTGGATGAGGAGCCACTAAACAAGCCCTTTGAATACTCCTTCGAAATAGAGCAATGTTTTTGGGCAAAGAACCAGTTCGAGCGTTTGGACCGGGATAGTAAAGCAAAACCAAAGTCCTCTCTAGAAGAGCCTCCGACTTTGGAACTTAAACTTTTGCCTCCTAATTTAAAATACGTCTTTTTGCAACCTCCTAACTTTTTATCGGTTGTTATATCTTCTCTTTTGACAGAGGACATGGAGGAAGCATTGCTCATGGTGTTACAAAAAACACAATGGAGCATTTGGGTGGACTATTCATGACATTAAGGGAATTAGCCCCACCATTTGCACACACCGCATCTTTATGGAGGACGAGGTCAAACCCTCCGTGCAACCACAACACTGACTCAATCCCAATATGAAAGAGGTAGTGAAAGCCGAGGTAATCAAACTCCTCGACACAGGTATAATCTTTCTTATCTCCGATAGTCAATGGGTAAGTTCGGTCCAATGTGTCCTTAAAAAGGGGGGCACCATGATAACGGAAAATGATCAAGGGGAATTAATCCCCACAAGAAAGATAACGAGGTGGCGGGTATGGATAGATTATAGAAAACTTAACGAAGCCACCCGTAAAGATCACTTTCCCTTGCCGTTCATTGACCAAATGTTGGAAAGAATGGCGGGACATAAATTCTTTTGTACCTTGGATGGTTTATCCGGCTATATGCAAATCCCCGTTGATCCTTCGGATCAAGAGAAAATGACATTCGCATGTCCTTATGGGACATTTGCATATATGCAGATGCCATTCGGGCTATGCAACTCCCCCGCCATTTTTCAATGTTGCATGCCCGCAATCTTTTCCGAGATGATTGAGGACTTCATGGAAGTCTTCATGGATGATTTTTTTGTTTTTGGGTCATCCTTTGAAAGCTGTTTAAACAATCTTAATAAGGTTTTTCAACGATGTGAGGACACTAATCTCGCTCTAAGTTGGGAAAAGTGTCAATTTATGGTGCAAGATTGTATAGTGTTGGGACACAAAGTGTCCGGGGAGGGAATCGCGGTCGATCCGGCCAAAATTGAGGTGATTGAAAAATTGCCTCCACCAATTAATGTAAAAGGGATCTAGAGTTTTTTGGGCCACGCGGGTTTCTATAGGAGGTTCATTAAGGACTTCCCCAAAATAGCAACCCCCTTGACATAACTACTCCTAAAGGATGCAAAGTTTAATTTTTCTCCCGAGTGCTTAAACGCATTTAATACGCTTAAAGAAAAATTAATCAACGCACCCATCATGGTGAAACCAAATTAGGACCTCCCTTTCGAACTAATGTACGATGCGAGTGACTTGGCAGTGGGTGCTTGTTTGGGCCAACTGGTGGGTAAACTTTTCCACCCAATTTTCTATGCTAGTAAGACTCTCAACGAGGCCCAACAAAATTACTCAATTACGGAAAAAGAGATGCTAGAGGTGGTTTTTGCGTTTGATAAATTTAGATCATATCTTGTGTTATAAAAAATCATCGTGTACACTGACCATGCAGCTCTTAAGTACCTAATGACTAAGCAGGATGCCAAGCCATGTTTGGTCCGATGGATTCTCCTTCTCCAAGAATTTGATATTGAGACTAAGGATAAGAAAGGAGTAGAGAACGTTGTAGCCGACCACCTTTCCCGGTTACAAAGTGACGAAGCCGAATCTCCAGAGCTTGCGGAGATCAAAGAGACCTTTCCAGACGAGACACTTTTTTCGGTAACCTCTTTACCTTGGTACGCCGACATGGCAAACTTCAAGGCCGGTAATGTTCTTCTCCCTCACCTTACTTACGAGCAACGTAGAAAATTCTTTCACGATGCCAAAAATTACTTTTGGGAAGAACCCTTTTTGTTTAAATCATGCGCCAATAACATTATTCGTAGGTGCATTCCGGAAGAAGAGGTAAACAATGTATTACATATGTGTCACACTTTAGAGCCCAGTGGGCATTTTGGTCCGAGTCGAACAATGGCAAAAATCTGACAATGCGGCCTTTATTGGCCAACTATGTCCAAAGATACCCAAGACTTTGTCAAATCTTGTGACACTTGTTAAAGGAGCGGGAACATCTCCCGTAAAAATGAAATGCTCCAACAAGGGATCTTAGTTTGCGAACTTTTTGATGTATGGGGAATAGACTTCATAGGACCTTTCCTTAAGTCGCATAACAACTCCTACATTTTAGTAGCCGTTGATTATGTCTCCAAGTTAAATTTATGCTTTAGTAACTGCTATCTTATCCTGTATTTTTTCATCTGTAAGATTTTAGTCAGTTGTCTCAAGTGGTTATTTAAATCACTGATTTGTAGGATTTAGTTATTGAATAGTTATTTCTGTAACTGTGTCTACTGTATTTAAACTCAGTATCACATCAATAAAATATATACTTTCCACAACAAATTGTGTTGTTATAAAATCATCTCATTCATTTTCCAACAAATTGTTCAGAGCTCTCTTCTTGAGGGACTTGTGAATTTGTTATTATTTCTTTTTCTCTTCTTCTTTATGGATTTGTCACAAACTCCATTTACTGCATTAGCACCACCTGTTTTCAATGGTGAAGGCTATCATATTTGGGCAGCAAGGATGGAAGCACATCTAGAGGCTAATGATCTCTAGAAAGCTGTTGAAGAGGACTACGAAGTTCCTCCATTGTCCGAGAATCCAACTATGGCGCAGATAAAAAAATCACAAGGAGAAGAAATCAAGAAAGTCGAAGGCCAGGGCTACGTTATTTACTGCAGTCTCATCTGATATCTTTATCAGAATCATGACAATGAAATCAGCTTTTGAAGTCTGGAATTTCTTGAAGAAGGAATTTGAAGGAGATGAGAAGATCAAGGGAATGAAGGCTCTTAACTTGATCAGAGAATTTGAATTTCAAAAGATGAAGGATTCAGAAACTGTCAAAGAGTATTCAGACAAATTGATTAGCATTGCTAACAAAGTAAGATTACTCGGTACTGAATTTCCTGATTCTAGATTAGTTCAAAAGCTTCTTGTGACTGTTCCTGAAAGGTTTGAAGCAACCATTTCTTCTCTGGAAAACACTAAGGATCTATCAAAAATTAGTGTGGCAGAGTTGTTGAACGCTTTGCAGGCACAAGAGCAGAGGAGACTTTTGAGGTCTGAGAATTTTGTTGAAGGTGCATTATTTGCAAAGAGCCAATCTAGCCAGGGAGAAAAAGGGATGAAGTATAAGAAGAATAAATCTGACTTTCCTCCTTGTCATCATTGTGGGAAGAAAGGTCATCCACCTTTTAAATGTTGGAGAAGACCAAATCAACAATGTGAGAAGTGCCAAAAGATGGGACATCATCAAAAGATTTGCAAAAGCAACATTCAACAGAAAAATGTTGCTCAAGTTATTGATCACGAAGAAGATGAGTATCTTTTTGTGGCTTCATGTTTTGCTCCTGGAAATTCAAGTGATAATTGGCTTGTAGATAGCGGATGTACGAACCATGTGACTTATGATCGTGCTTTGTTCAAAGAGCTAGATACATCAGTAGTTTCCAAAGTCAGAATTGGAAATGGAGAATACATTCCAGTGAAAGGAAAAGGTGCAGTGGCTATTAATAGCACTTCAGGTACAAAAATAATCAAAGATGTATTATTTGTGTCTAACATAAGTCAGAATTTGTTAAGTGTTGGACAACTTCTTGAGAAGGGTTTCAAAGTTTTATTTGAAACAAATCACTTCATTATAAAGGATTCAGTGGACAAAGATGTCTTCAAAGTGAAGATGAAAGGCAAGACCTTTGCATTGAATCCATTGAAGGAGGAGCAAAAAGTGTTTACTGAAACACAAATTAATTCAGAAGTCTGTGAAAAGATGATCTCATCAGGTTTGAGTTCAAAAAATTTGAAAGAGGCATTGATTCAGCAGAAGGAAGTTCAAGAGGAGGCTGAGGAGAAAAATCCTACTGGTACTACTGCACTTGCTTTAGCTAAAGAAGAAAATGTCAGGGATAAAAAAGAAGATGAAGAAAGGGACCTTGACGATTTTAATGGTTTCTCTGAAACTCAAACTCAGTTTGGTGATTATGATGAGATTGATGAGCATGAGGAGAAATTAATTGAGTCATTTTTGTCCAAAGACTCATGTCCACAGCGCACACTTGCAGATCTCATTATTAAAAAAAACAAACAGTACACAAATGTTTCTTTAGAGTTCCTTAAAAAAAACTTAGAATTTGCAGTGACCAAAGCAAGGAGGAGTGTTAAATTTATGCTTTAGTAACTGCTATCTTATCCTGTATTTTTTCATCTGTAAAACTTTAGTCAGTTGTCTCAAGTGGTTATTTAAATCACTGATTTGTAGGATGTAGTTATTGAATAGTTATTTCTGTAACTGTGTCTGCTGTATTTAAACTCAGTATCACATCAATAAAATATATACTTTCCACAACAAATTGTGTTGTTATAAAATCATCTCATTCATTTTCCAACAAAGTCGTTGCTCTACCCTCAAATGACTCAAAGGTGGTAGGAAAATTTATTAAGAAAAATATTTTTACTCAGTTCGGGACCCCTCGAGCTATAATTAGTGACGGGGGATCCCTGATGCTCGTAAAGTATATAGCATTTCATAGGACAAGTGTATCCTATCGCAACAAGTAATATTGTGCTAAGCACGAGATCGAACCACAAAGACTATTTGTTATAATTAGTAAATCTACCTAGAGTGATCTAATTGTTTAGAGGGTTGGATAAATGTTTGGGTTTTTAGTAATTAACTAAATGAATTGAAAGCAATAACATAACAAAATAAAGTGAACAATTGACAGGGTAGAAGGTGAATCAATGGATGGCACAATCTAGACTGGGGAATCCTTTGATTAAATCCTATGTATGCGTTTAGGGAGTTCAGATTTATGTTTTACCAGTGATTGACGGTAATCGCCCTAATAAGAAAGACAAATGTGATCAAGATCCATCTAACCTATTCACATGCATTCGGGTGACGGCTTGATTAGGCATATACCCTAGGCCATGCAAAGCATTAGGTTCTTTGGCAACTAAGGCTAAAGTCGTAGTCCAGCCACGAAGCCGCACTCCTAGTGGTCTCTAGCGAGGTTAGGTTTACACAGATTCAGCATAGATAATTCCTTGGTCAGGTTATTATCTATCTATAATCCTATCTTTGTCAGGTTTATAGGCATTAGGCACATTATTTACATTAAACAAGCTAGTTGATCATCATCGATTCTCATTCTAGCAATAATCCTATTCCTGACAATTTCTAGGCATTAAGCATGCATAAACTGATCAATCAAAAGGCCCTAGATCCTTAATCATACATATTCATACAATCAATTTTATCCCCATCCCAAATTGGATGGGGATCAGTTCATAGACAAACCAATCATAACAATAGGACAATAGGAATAATGGAAAAGGCTTCAATTAAATATAAAAGTAAAAGACAAGAGTGAGAGATAGAAATCCAAAACCCGCTTTGTCGATTCCGATTACAGAAATAGAAGATGAGGAGCTTCTCCTATCAATCGTTCTTGAAAGAAATAAAAACTGAAAATAAACATGATCTAGAAAGCATGAAAATCTAATCTAAACAAAAATATAAATCTACATTGTGGAGAAAAGGAAGCCCTAACGGCTCTCTGCATTATTAAAAATCTAATTTCCTCCCCCAAGAAAAGTAAGATTAGCTCCCTATTTATAGAGTTAGGGAGAAACCCTAATGAAACCGGGGGCAAAATAGACATTTACAAAGTGTTTTTAATGGGCTTTAGGGCCCGATCCGCGCATTGCAGCAAGGGGGAAGGCGCTGGTGCGCCTTTCCCCGCCTCGTCTCGTCGAGACAAGGAGTGTCTCGACGAGACAAGGGCCTGTCTCGACGAGACAGGTATTGTCTCGACGAGACAGGTCCTAAATGGGGCGATTTTGCTCCGGCTTTTATCTGCTTAGGTCTCTGGGCTTTCAAAAAGTGTTCTAATGGTCCTGATGAATTCCAAAAGTGCTCTGACGGTCCCTAAATAATCTGGAAATGCTCTAATAGGCTTGGGTCTGGTTCGGTAATGCTCAAATAGTCCTGAAAACCCCCTGAAAACACCGAAAATGCCATAAATAATGGAAAATACTAAATTTAACTAAAAACTATCAAATTAATACAAAAAATTAACTAGAAGCTAATTAAAACAATATAAATTAATCCTAAAAATACTATATAAATGGGAGCTATCAACATCCCCACACTTGAATCTTGCTTGTCCTCAAGCAAGACAGAATTCAAAACAGAGAAAAATCAACAAATAGCTCCTTTACAAAAACAAAAATCTACTACACTTTATTATCCACAACAGTTCAGACTACTCATTTTGCAATTAAAAACATAATGAACCTCAGACGAGTCTCCAAAACTGATTAATTGGTTTTATTAATCAACACTTTATGAAAACGAAAGAAGAGAACTAAAATTGATAGCTCACAAGTGGTCACTCTAACGCTCAAGTGTTTGGGTAAAAAAATTTTATTTGTAAACGCTCTACATGTTATTGCACAAAGTGGTCACGTTGGGATTGCATCATCCATCCGGTCAAAATTAATGCATTAAAATTAAACAAAATCATAGGTCTTTAAAGGGTTGTAACATGGGCTAAAGGTTGGGGTAGGAAAAAGGGATTTTTAGGCAAAAAGTTAAATGACTCAAATAGTTAATTTTTTTGCAAAAAGGACACATTTTTCGCATTAGGGAGCTATAAACCACCTCCCCACACTTAAATTTTGCTTGTCCTCAAGCAAGTCAAAATCCAAAAGAGACACGTTTTCCGCTAAGAAGGTTTAAGCTTAAGGTTGTTTTGGTGATTCAATGAAGTATTCGGGAAGCAACTCAAAATATAAACACGTCTTTTATCCTTTCCTCTATAATTTATTTTGTTTTTGATTTGGTCTTTAACCATTTTTTTTTTTAATAGAGGGGAAAAAGAGTGAAATTCAAATGGGTAAAGGTTGCTTCTTCTATCAAAATTACAACTTTTTATTGATTGGTAGCGGGAATTCGAAGGATAAGTGTGTCTAAGGATTTATCAAAACTAAATTGAGTCAATTAACTTGGGTGAGAAAGGATATTTAAGAAGGCTAAGGTTTGTAACAGGGTTGATCAAAGAAAGGGGGAAATATAGGCTCAAAGGGGCTTATCTAGGGGAATTGTTAAGGGATTTTGGCTAAACAAAGAATAGGCTAAATTCACAAAGGATTATACCTAGGGTGCCTAATCATTTCAAGTTTAATAAAAACACAAAATTCAACCAGTATTGGATGCAATTCCTATGAGCACAAAGACAATAAATGTAATCTCACGCCTAAGAGATCAATTGTTCCTAAATATGAGTCTAAAATATTGATCTTTCTGGCTCCAACTCACAATTTAAGGGTTATTTGTATCAATCCTAGCATCATCTAACGTCTCGTTCCATGTCAATTTTAGGCAAATAATACTCTTTGGAGACTCTAACGTTGTTCAAAAATTTTCGCATGCATCAATTTCATTTAGAATGTGCAAATTTTTAAGCGCATTGTCAACTGTATTGTCGGGTTAGCTAAATATATCAAATTCAACTGCTTAGGATTCTTTTTATTCCTAGAATTAAAATAAAAAGCAAACAACAAACATAAAGAATGAAATCCTAAAATTAAAACAAAAACATGCAACCTAATATAGAAAAATTTTAAAAAATTAAAAACATGCAAATGGCAGAATAAAAAATCATCCTATCCTATTACCTCCGCCCCACACTTACAACATGCATTTACTTCCAACAATGTATAAAAGCAAAACATAAAGTGTAGAAAAGAAATAGGATAGAATAACTCCCTCAGGGGTGGCTGTCAATCCAACCCCGAATGTCCGATGCTAAATTGTTCAATTCCAAGCGGAAGTCCTGAAAATCAATCCGGCGTCGGTGAGTATTCCGATTAGAGGGTTCTGCCAAAAGAAAAGAAAACAAACATAAGAATAGAGAAAGCAAAAGAAAAGAAAAAAGTTTAAGTGTTTAATTTTTTTTTTTAAATTAAATTTTTTTTTGGGTGTGTCTCGTCGAGATGAACAGTGTCTCGACGAGACGACACAAATTTTTTTTTAAATTAAATTTTTTTTCCGTCTCGTCGAGATGAACAGTGTCTCGACGAGGTGAGGCGAAAAACCCGATTTTTTATGTACAAATCTAAACAATTATTTCAACCTATTCAATTTACACAGATTATAATCGATATAGTCCCCGGCAACGGCGCCAAAAACTTGATGCTCGTAAAGTATATAGCATTTCATAGGACAAGTGTATCCTAGCGCAACAAGTAATATTGTGCTAAGCATGAGATCGAACCACAAAGACTATTTGTTATAATTAGTAAATCTACCTAGAGTGATCTAATTGTTTAGAGGGTTGGATAAATGTTTGGGTTTTTAGTAATTAACTAAATGAATTGAAAGCAATAACATAACAAAATAAAGTGAACAATTGACAGGGTAGAAGGTGAATCAATGGATGACACAATCTAGGCTGAGGAATCCTTTGATTAAATCCTATGTATGCGTTTAGGGAGTTCAGATTTATGTTTTACCAGTGATTGACGGTAATCACCCTAATAAGAAAGACAAATGTGATCAAGATCCATCTAACCTATTCACATGCATTCGGGTGACGGCTTGATTAGGCATATACCCTAGGTCATGCAAAGCATTAGGTTCTTTGACAACTAAGGCTAAAGCCGTAGCCCAGCCACGAAGCCGCACTCCTAGTGGTCTCTAGCGAGGTTAGGTTTACACAGATTCAGCATAGATAATTCCTTGGTCAGGTTCTTATCTATCTATAATCCTATCTTTGTCAGGTTTATAGGCATTAGGCACATTACTTACATTAAACAGGCTAGTTGATCATCATCGATTCTCATTCTAGCAATAATCCTATTCCTGACAATTTCTAGGCATTAAGCATGCATAAACTGATCAATCAAAAGACCCTAGATCCCTAATCATACATATTCATACAATCAATTTCATCCCCATCCCAAATTGGATGGGGATCAGTTCATAGACAAACCAATCATAACAATAGGACAATATGAATAATGGAAAAAGCTTCAATTAAATATAAAAGTAAAAGACAAGAGTGAGAGATAGAAATCCAAAATCTGCTTTGTCGATTCCGATTACAGAAATAGAAGATGAGGAGCTTTTCCCATCAATCATTCTTGAAAGAAATAAAAACTGAAAATAAACCTAATCTAGAAAGCATGAAAATCTAATCTAAACAAAAATATAAATCTACATTGTGGAGAAGAAGCCCTAGCGGCTCTCTGGATTATTAAAAATCTAATCTCCTCCCCCAAGAAAAGTAAGATTAGCTCCCTATTTATAGAGTTAGGGAGAAACCCTAATGCAACCGGGGGCAAAATAGACATTTACAAAGTGTTATTAATGGGCTTTAGGGCTCGATCCGCGCATTCCAGCAAGGGGGAAGGCGCTGGTGCGCCTTTCCCCGCCTCGTCTCGTCGAGACAAGGAGTGTCTCGACGAGACAGGTATTGTCTCGACGAGACAGGTCCTAAATGGGGCGATTTTGCTCCGACTTTTATCTGTTTAGGTCCCTAGACTTCCGAAAAGTGCTCTAATGGTCCCTGATGAATTCCAAAAGTGCTCTGACGGTCCCTGAATAATCCGAAAATGCTCCAATAGGCTTGGGTCTGGTTCGGAAATGCTCAAATAGTCTTGAAAAACCCTGAAAACACCGAAAATGCCATAAATAATGGAAAATACTAAATTTAACTAAAAACTATCAAATTAATACAAAAACTTAACTAGAAGCTAATTAAAACAATCTAAATTAATCATAAAAACACTATATAAATGGGAGCTATCAATCCCATTTTTACAATCGGCAATTCGACCAATTATTACATAAGTATGGGGTTGCACACCGAGTCTCTACACCCTACCGCCTGCAAACTAGTGGACAAGTCGAAGTGTCTAATCGTGAGTTAAAACACATTCTTGAAAAAATGGTTAACACTTCTAGGAAAGATTGGAGCCTAAAGCTCGATGATGTTCTTTGGGCCTACCGAATGGCATTCAAAACGCCTATCGATATATCGCCCTACCATTTGGTTTTCAGCAAATCGTGTCATTTACCGGTTGAACTTGAACATAAAGCATATTGGGCTTTGAAATTTTTAAATTTTGATGTGCAGGCCACATGGGAACAATGCCTCCTTCAACTCAACACCCTTGAAGAGCTTCGTTTGGGGGCATATGAAAATGCAAAGCTATATAAGGAGCGCACAAAGAAATGGCACGACAAGCACGTGCAAAACCAAGAATTTCATAACGGGGATCAAGTCCTTTTATACAATTCTCGCCTGCTATTGTTCCCCGGTAAACTTAAGAGCCGGTGGTCGGGACCCTACACGGTCGTCAACACCTATCCATCAGGATCGGTGGAAATCCAAGGACCCAACAGTTCAATTCAACGAGTAAATGGCCACCGATTGAAAATCTATTAAGGAGGATCTCTCCCGACATATTACGAGTACACACCTCTACGTTCTCCATAAGCACGCACATTCCGAAGAGAAAGTCAAGCTACTCCGACTATAAACGTAGCACCGGTTTGCATTTTCCAAACCTTTGTTTATATGTATCATACACGTTTTCCATTGTTTTCGTTTTTGTTTTAACTTCTACTTATTTTCATCTCCTTTCGGTTTTTATTTTTCACCTTTCGTGTTTTATTTTCAAGCGTCACCTCTCGTTTATGCTTGTTTCGTAATTTTTAATTTAAGCTTTCATCCCTAAACCAACAAAAATTAAAAACCAACAAAAACAAGAAAAATCAAGTCCCTTGTACATCCAAAGCTCATGCGGAGCGTGGCCCTGGCCAAGCTTCGCGTAACCCAGGCTCTGTTCAAAGAGCCGCATTTAAATGCCTATCATGCGGAGCGTACCCCCAAACACGCTCCGTGTAAAAATAGACCTGTACGATCTCAAAAGCATAAATACAATTAATTCATACAAGTTGGTCACGCGGAGCGTGCCCCCAAATACGCTCCGCGTGGCCTGGGGAAGTTACGATTTGCAACTTCCCATTGCAGTTCTTCTTCTCCACTACAACACTCAACCCACTTCTTCCACAAAGCAATCACATCACTCTCTCTCTCTTCCCCATTAATCTTTCCCACTTCCACACTCAACCTCCTCTTTTTCCCAACCTATTGATTTCCACCCAAAATTCAAATTTCAACTTAATTCCCCATTAATCCTCAATTAACTCACCCATTAATTCACCTCCCAATTAAATTCATTCATTAAACCACCATAAATAAACATAAACCCAATTAATTACACTACACGCGTTTTCCTAAAAGCACGGGCATGCGGAGCGTGCCTTCTGGAAAGCTCCACGTGCCTCTGCTCTTTCGACCCATTTTTTGGCAGAGACTCAGGTACGCAGAGCGTGCCCTCTCGCAAGCTCTGCGTGCCCTAGTCTCATTCGACCATTTATGGTCAGAAACTCAGACACGCAGAGCATGTGATAGCTCCCATTTGTATAGGGTTTTTAGACCTCTTTTAGTTCGTTTTTACTTTATTTCCTTTCAGTTTTGTTATCATTTCGTTAGCTTTTAGTTAAAATAAGTAATTTTGAGTATTTATGGCATTTTTTGTGTTTTCAGGTGTTTTTAAGCCTATTTGAGCATTCTCGAACCAGACCCGAACCTTTTGGAGCAATTCCAGATAATTCAGGGACCGTCAGAGCACCTTTGGGATTCATCAGGGACCATTAGAGCGGAATTTGGAAGCCCAGGGCCCAAGATGGAATAAAACCGGCCCCTTTTTACCCATTTGGTAGCCTGTCTCGTCGAGACAATAGGCTGTCTCGATCTGTCTCGACGAGACGAGGCAAGAGAGGCGTAAAAACGCCTCTCCCCAGCTGGAAACTCGAAATTTAGGTCTTTTTAACACCTATTTAACGCGGGAAAAGTCGTTTGTACCCCCGGAGACCTAGGTTTGCTGCCTACGACTATAAATAGGTAGCTTAACTCAGTTCTTCGGGAGATTACACCGTTTTATTTTTAGCAGACACTTTCCGATTCTATTTTTAGCTTTAATTTCCAGACGGTTTGTAGTTAGATTTTAATTCTTTGAAGAACAGCTCAACGGGTGGAGGATCGACCTGCCTTGTTTATACTGTAATCAGACAACGGGTTTTAGAGATTCTTTCTCTTTCCCTTTATCTTTATTTACATATTAATCAAAGTATGCCTTCATTTATCCACTTGTGCATTATTATTGATTAGTTTGTCTATGAGCTAATCCCCATCCAATCTAGGATGGGGATGAAATTGGTTGAATTGTTATAAATGTTTAGGGTTTAGGGTTTGAGAATTCGCTTTTGATTCGACCAGTTTATGCATGCTTTAAGCCTAGATAATGTTAGGAACATGATTTATGCTAGAATGAGCATTGATAATGATCAACTAGCGTGTTTATGTATATAATGAGCCTAATGACTATGACCCTGACATTAAATAGATGATAGATAGATGAAATCCTGACCACAGAATCATCTAATCTGAATTTGCATTAACCTGACTTCGCTAAAAACCACTAGGAATGAGGCTTCGTGGCTGGGCTACGGCTTTAGCCTTAGTTGCCAAAGAACCTAATGTTTTGCATGACCTAGGGTATATGCCTAATCAAGCCGTCACCCGAATACATGTGAATAGGAAGGAAAATACTGATCACATTAATCTTTCACTTAGGGCAATTACCTTCAATCATTAGTTGAACTTAAACCTGAATCCCTATAAACTCATTCATAGGAATTAACCAATGGATTCCCCTTTCTGGGTTGTAACTACCATTAATCACAATTCACCCTGCAGCTTGTTCTGTTTACTGCTTTCTTAGATTAGTTATTTACTTAATTAGTTTAAACAACAAATTGCTTTTCAACCCTGCTAAACAGATAGATCACCAATTGAATTTACTAATTAGGATAGTAGTCCTTGTGGTTCGATCTCGTGCTTAAGCACTGTATTACTTGTTGCGATAGGATACACTTGTTCTATTTATTGCTATATACTTTACGAGCATCAAGTTTTTGGCGCCGTTGCCAGGGACTATTGTAATTTTGATTAGTTTAATTTTGATTAGGATATTTGTTTGTTTAGCTTACCATGAATCGACATTCTCGGAGTCATTCTCCATTACGGTTTGATCTTGATATAGATCGTCTTTCTCGCAGGTTAAGGAAAGAATTTCTCGCAGGTTAAGGAAAGAACGCCAGGCAGCCTTGCTTAGACAAAGAGCCGATGAGAACTTCAACACAACAATCCCCGAGGAAGTTTGTGAAGAGGAACCAATGGCAGGCAGGTCTATTATGGAGCTGCTCAAGGCAAAGAGGCCTGCTGCGACCTCAAGCATCCTTGATCCCGAGATCGCGGCGGCTTCCTTTGAGATCAAACCGGCAATGATACAGATGATCCAAAACTCGGGTCAGTTTGGTGGGGATTACCATGAAGATCCCAATGCACACCTCAACAAGTTTATGGAGTACTATGGCACCTTCAAGTACAAAGATGTGACACCTGAACATGTCTTTTTGAAGCTGTTCGGTTTTCTCTGAAGGATGATGCTGCAGATTGGCTGAGCTCACTAGCATCGGGTTCTCTAATGGATTGGGACGTCACAATGGCCGCATTCTTGGCCAAGTTCTTCCCGCCATCAAAGACTGCACAGTTCAAGAGTGATATCACTTCGTTCCGGCAGTTTGAGAGTGAGAACCTGCATCTGGCCTGGGAGAGATTTCAGAAGTTGTTGAGGAAGTGCCCCCACCACGGTTTTGAGGTGCACCATCTTGTTGACCTGTTCTATTCAGGTATCACTTCTGCTAGTAGAGATTTACTAGATGCGGCAACGAGAGGTAATCTGTTCAACAAGACAGCAGCTCAAGCTTACAGTCTAGTAAAGGAGCTGGCCAAGAGGAGTGCACATTGGCAAATAGAGAAGCCAAGTCAGAGGAGGGGAGTGTTTGCAGTCGCTGCCCCAAGTACATCTGCAGAACCTGATCCACAGATTATAGCACTGACTGAGAAGATGGACCTATTGGTGGGTCAGTTTTAGAAACCGGAAGTAGTGGCGAAGTGTGAGCTTTGCAGTGGCGGGCACAAGAATGCAGAGTGCCCGATGGTCATCGAGTCTGTGAACTACATCAAACAGTTTGGGCCGTACAGCATGCCTTGGAGGCAAAACCATCCAGGGTTCAGTTGGTCCAACAACCAAGCAGCTCTGGGACCACCAGGATTTGCAGCTCCTCCACCTAACCAGAACCAGAACCAGAATCAGGGGCAAAGGCCCAAAAGTGGGATGGAGGAGAAGATTGATGCTATGGTGAAGATCCTTGGAACAATGGAAGGCAGGCTAGCCAACAATGAGGCCTTCTGCAAAGGCCTGGAAACTTAGATAAGCCAACTGGCTAAGATTAATTCTGAGCGAGCTACCGGACAGCTACTGCCTAACAATGAACCGAATCCAAGGGAAAAACAACCACCAGCACCCTGAGGGGGAAGGACAGTCTAAAGCTCTATAGACTTTAAAATTGAGCGTTGTTGGGAGGCACCCCAAAGATGAGTACAATTTTTAAACAATTCCTTTAATTATTTCATTTTAATTTCTATCAAACTGATTGATTAATTAACTTCTTGTCCTTTGCTTAGTTTTATTAGGATTTCATTAGGATTTGTTTTTCTTTAAGTTTTTATTGAAATTTGGTTTCTATTATTTGTTTGTATAAATTAGGATAACATTAGAGTAGAATAATTATATAAAATTAGAATTGGGTAGATTAGAGTAAATAGTTTAGTGAATTTATAATTTACCAAAAAAAAAACTTTTTTATAAATTCGGCCTTGTCTCGGTGAGACAGCTAGTGTCTCGTCGAGACAAAGCACGTCTCGACAAGACGTGCTTAGGGGACCACGGCGGCATTTCTGCCAGCCGCGGTGTCTCGTCGAGACACATTGTGTCTCGACGAGACGAGCCGCCCAATGCTTATCTTGGGCGGCTCATTTAAGGGGATTGGCCGAACCAATCCCCAAAAAACCCCATTAACCCAATTTTCTAACCCTAATTAACCCCTTCTCCTACCATTTCACCTTCTATCACCACCATAACTCTAATTTCCTTTCTCTCTCTTCCAATTCCTTTGTTCTCTCTCTCTCTATATCCCTAACTCACTTCTCCTTTCTTCCATCTACTCAACTCCTACCCATTCACCTTCCTAACTCCCACAAATTAATCTCCCAACCCTTAAACTACCAAAACTCCCTTCTAACCTCACCTATTTTAAGGCTTCCAACTCCTTTACCTTCTCCCACCTCTCCCCATCTCCATTTCCTCCTTTCATTCCATTTTCTCTTCAAGAATATTAGTTGGTAAGTTTTATTTCAGTTTGATTTTAGTATAGTTGGTTGATTCTTGTTTGTTGGTTCATTGTTTGAGCTTGGAAGATTTGGGATTTTGCATGTTATAGGTTTTCTCTTGCTTATTGCTTGATTTGGCTTAGGAAAACTTAGGGATTTTGATTAAGATAGAATTTATCAGGGATTTTATTTGTCAGAACTTCATTTTGATAATTAGGAAGTGTTTTGAGGGTTATTTTGGTTTTAGATTTGCATGCTTGGGTATGGATACCTTTTTTTCAATTTCTTAGATTTAGGATGAGGGTAGTTTGTTTTTAGAACTAGTTAGGACTTTTGCATGTTAGCTTGACCAATTTTATTCCTAATTTAGGGATTTGCATGTTTAACTTCTTTTGTTTTCACATTTTTGTTAAGTGAGTTTTTCCATTGTTCTAGCTTCAATTTTGTCAGGGTTAGCTTTAGGAATTGTTATTGAACAATTTTCCCTCATTGTTTCTTGTAGGATTTTGGCATCTAACTTCGGTTGTTGTTGTATATTTTTTCGTTTGTGTTGTTGTTGTGTTGGTTTTGTTTTTGTGTAGATTCAATGGAAAATCAACGAAGACGTCGCCTCCGCCGACGCACCGATACACTCCCCAAGGAGGTGGTGCCTATTCTCGGCACCGTTCATGCACGAATTGTAGATCCTCCTCTTGCCCCGGCACCAAACGCAAACCGTTACCACCCTAGCCCGCTGTCACAGAGGTATAAATGTCCTTTCCTTTTAGAGTCTGTTGATGACGGTAAACTTTTCCGAAAAATCAAGAAATATGATTATGCAGTCCCTCGATTTTTTGATTAGGATTGGTTGAAACAGTGTGTGAAGGAAAATAGACAAGCCTAGGCATAGCGGAATAATAAAATTTTATCTATTTTATCTATTTCCCTTTTCCAAGATCTGTTAATTGTTATTTCATATAAAGAGGGATAGAAAGTAATACCTTTACTAATGAACTATCTACCGTTGCAAACGAAGTGCCCACAACTTGTTATTATCAACTCGTGAACCACGAACATTTGATTCAACACAAAACAAAAGATAATCAGTAATCAACCTTCAATGAATAGCAATCGCAATGATTGCCTCTAACAGAAATCGATACGAGATCAAAGAGAGAGTAAGAAATTAAAGTAATTAGCCGAGACGACGACGGAACGATTCCTTGCTCTCCTGAATAGGGTTGGCCGAAATCTGGGGTTAGGGGGTCTATTTATAGACTCCTCAAAACCCTAATCCCAGTCGTGTTAGGAATTTAATTAGTTGGAATCTTATTCTAAATAGGATTCCTAATTAGATAATTAAATAAACACTTTAATATTATCTAAACAATAACTAATTATATTTAGATAATTATTATTAATCAAATTAATAATCAATTAATGTTAGGGATAATTAATTAGAGTTCGAATCACATAAAAACTTCTAATTAATATTATCAGATAATCTTTTAATTTAATCCATAATTATAATCAAATTATAATTATTAATCAAATTAATTTATCCCCTAATATATATATAAATTTCGGCCCATATAGTGTGCCTTTACTAATTACATTTTCGTCCTCCGATTCCAAGTCCCATATGCGACCCATTAGGTTCTTTATTGCCACTAGCCGTATATATCCTTTGAAATTATTCATCACGATTAATTCCAACATGTATATAACGGAATACCGTCGCGAGCTGTTACTAGAAGAACCTATGATATTCCCCCAGAGCAATTAAGAAGTCAGGTTGATAACTGACGTTAACCTTTCTGTATTAGGTACAGTATAATACGATCCTTCATCAACTATATCCTGTCAGTCAATTCCTTATAACCATGGAATGTGTCAAGGTTACATATAACGAAGAGTCTGGTTTTACTTATACATGTTGAATTTACTCTGAAAAGATAAGTTAAGTGAAATGTTCATTTCTACTCTTAACTCCATCACCTTACAAGGATTTCAGTCAATTCACCACAAGCGGCCATTTGGATATATCTCCCACTTATCGGGAGTGACGAATGCTCAATCTGACATTAACCATTCTGTAATCACTTTGCGTGATACCCAACCCTGCTCTCACACACCCTAGGCTCTCACCTATTGGATCGTGCTCGCACAGAATCAAAGTACCAGACTCCATAATCCAGAATTACTAATTAACGAATGTTTGAGTCTGAGGATTAGTTATACCTACTAACACCAATGAGATGAACAGTTGACACATTAGATAAATCAATCCATTCTGTTATCTCAAGTCGGGTCCCAATCCTAATGAACTCCTTCACCGGATCCATGTAACTGTCTAGATATCCGAATATCTAAAGCTTGTGAGATCAGCTTTTTGTCTCGACAGAAAACACTGTTACATGCAAGTCTCAACAGTAATATGCCAACCCTTATAACATATTACTTGACTTGGGTTTACTTTAAGTTTATTGGTCTATTATAAAGTACAGTCTCACTTCATGCTTGTATGAACACTTTATAACTACTTAAATAAACTTAGGGTTACTTTCTTTATGAAAGATTATTGCCATTATATATAGTTACATTTTAATGCTATATATCTGATTAAACAAATGATCAAATAAACAATTTATTCATTAATATTAATATCCCAAAACAATTGTCTTTAGGACACTAAACTCCAACATTCTCCCACTTGGACTAAAGCCAATTGTTTCTGAAACTAATACCAGAAGAACTAAGATGTCTATCGTGAGCTCTTTCTGGTAATGGCTTGGTCAACGGATCTGCAACGTTGTCCTCAGTGGGCACCTTTTCTATTCTCACATCTCCTCTGGCTATGATCTCCCTAATGAGATGATATCGCTTGAGATAATGTTTGGATGCATTATGAGACCGTGGTTCCTTTGCTTTTGCAATGGCTCCATTGTTATCACAGTACAGAGTAATGGGATTCACAATGTCAGACACCACTCCTAGTTCTGTTATGAACTTCCTAATCCAAACAGCCTCTGTTGAGCGATTTCCGCAAGTGCACGGTATACTCTTGTAGTAATAAAAGATATCGAACCCACAGGGAACGCTTTTTAACTAAAACTTATTTTAATTCAGTTTTATTCACGTCTTTAGGTTTAACTTAAGAAAATCGTTTAATTGATTGTATTGGTTTGGATTAATTAGGATTAGAGGAGAATATTATATCGAACTTAGAGAACAATTCTGTCTTGAGATTTTGATTACAAGACAGACGCTTTCGCATTTGGAATAAATCAAAGGTATAAAACTTATTTGCATTAAGCAAAGAAAGCAACTATAACTTTGGTAAGATTATGAACATGTAATAATACAAGAATTTATGCAATTAAATGGCTTTGAACCGTAGAAATCTCTCTGGGTCGGAGCAGATTTCTACCTTAATCAAATTAGTATTTTATATCCGATAAGCCGCGGTCACGATCATATCTTCCGTAAAAACTAATTCTTTCAAGTGTTCAACAAAGTTTCTTTGTAAATGTGATTGTATAAAACGTTTTAATAAAAACACCAATTTATCATTTTGAAAATCATTTTGTCAGAACAATATCAAAATAACAACAAGAAGAATGTATTGAATAAAATAAATATATTATTAGTGAATTGTGAATCTTCACAAGTTAACAGAGAGGAAGAAACATGGATAGCATTTTGATGAAAACTTTGAGATCCGGGTTGTCAATCTTTCCCTCAAACTCCGTAGGTTTGTCAGACCTCTTTGCGCTTCAGCCGTTAGTTCTTCTCGCTGAATCTTCGGAATAGAGACCGGTCAGTCCACTACCAGAATGAAAACTTGTCTCTAATCAACCTTTGAAACTAAACTAATACTACTGTGTTTATAACTAATCTAATAACAACTTGTGTACAGCAAGTTTGTTTATACAGAAATGTAAACTAATCTGACTCATTTCTGAGTCAGAGTTTCTTCAACATAATAACAACTCTCTAATTTCTCTAACTATTTCTCCACTTTGATTTCTGAAATGAATCACTTATTTATAGTTGGTGAAGGGTTGTAAATGAAGGGACGTGTCTGCTGGTGAAGGGTCGCTTTTATCCAAACGAACAGACGCATTTTTTGGATTTAACAACTGAGACAGGGGGCGCAGAAAAAGGCTGAAAACTTCGAATTTCCGATGACTGGTGTTCGTATGCCGTGACTAAGATTCTGAAAATCTCAGTCGTGACAGGGGTATTCTTCCCCGTCTTTCGGCTGCTTCTCGTCTCCTTGAGTCGGTCCTCTGATTAATACGTATTTTTGGCATGTAACTTAGGTTTTTCCTCCGTTTTAGCTCCTATTTGGATTTAACCAAATAATTAAGTACCTTGCATCAAAGAAGTAAATAAAGACGTAAAAGTACTCTAAATGAATATAATTAGCACGATTTCAATGTAAATTTAATGTATTTATATATGATATTTTAGGTATATTTTGTCACGTCCGTGACTAAATTTCTAAAATTTATATTTTGATATTAGTATATCGGATAATTATTGGGTATGTGCGGTTAATTTGGTGCTATAGGAAAAGTTTGGAGTTAATTTGATAGTTTTAGGTGTAAATTAAAAGTTTAGTATAATTTTACAAGATTATAAAAAAATGAAGGATCAAATATGATATTTGACGAATTTGGAATATAAATCCAAATTCGCCAGAGTTCCACCATCTTCTTTTTTTTCTTTTGTTTTGTTTTCTGTTTCTTTTGTTTCCTTTTGCCTCTTCGTCGTTCTTCGACCGTTTCTCCACCGTTTCTTTGATTTACGGAAATTCGACCGTCCGAATCACTCGAAATTGGAACCATAGCATCTTTATATATAGATCTAAGTCCTAGTCGAAGAGTTTTTGAGTTTCGGCAGTGTTTGGAGGGAAATGGCTTAGACAGAGTTTAGAGGCGAATTGAACGGGTTTGTGGTTTTCAATTAATAGCCAATGTAAGTAACTATCAACTATATTTTGAGTTTTATATATACAGTTTGGTTATGAAATAGTTTGGAATTTGATTGTGAAATGATATTTGAGCACGTTATGATTTTATGATTTTATATCCATCGAGAGCTATCCGGATCGGTGGTTCCATATTTGAAGACCATGTTCAGTGAGGGACATGGCCTGTGTACACAGTTTGAAAGACCTATTGGGTATGGCAAAGAAGTGTCGGGTAAGACCATATGGGATAGGCAATGTTAAGAGACGTCTCGATTATATATGTGGTTATGGATTGATACTTAAGGGGAGAAACTCGAGGATGGATACAATGTTTTAAGTTCATTTGGATTATGTTTTTCCGTATGATTGATTACGATTTGGTTTGATAAAACGCTTATTTGATTATAATATTTTATAAGGTTTTGAACTCAAGAATCGATACAAGATTATATATTTTTGGTTTTTGGTTTACTACTTTGATTATATTATGTATTTTGGCTTTGAGTATATTTTATAAGGTTTTGATTAAATCCCTTTATAAAGATATATATGTAGCTATGTTAAAGAAATGTTGTTTTTATGGCTGATAGTTTCTTACTGAGATTTTTGTCTCACGATTTTAAATGTTTTTAATGTTTTTAGGTGAGAAGATATAGAGACGGTTACCGACCGTTTAGGCGAAGTTTGGAAGTTGGCTGCTTAGTGTTAGAATTATGGTTAGAACTTTGGTATCTCATTTGTAATATAATATGATATTATGACTCCTAAGTGTTGATTATAATCTTTCTATTTCACGCCCGATGCCGATTGATGTCGTCTAGGGTCGGGTGTGACATATTTTGGGCTTAACAGCCTCTTTTGCCGCTTCTACAGCTGCGATGTACTCTGATTCAGTTGACGAGAAAGCAATGCTTCCTTGCTTGGAACTCTTCCAACTAACTGAACCTCCATTCAGGATGAACTGGTATCCTGATTGGGATCTATAATCATTTTCATTAGTCAGATGACTAGCATATGACTATCCTTCAATTTTCAATTCTCCTTGTCCATATATGAGGAACATGTCTTTAGTTCTTCTAAGATACTTAAGAATGTTCTTGACAACAATCCAGTGATCGAATCCTGGATTCTCTTGATATCGGCTCGTCATACTCAATACGAACGCCACATCAAGTCTAGTGCAAAGCATAGCACACATGATCGAACCAACCGCGCTAGAGTAAGGAATTACAACCATGCGATTCTTGTCACTGTCCATTTTAGGACATTGACCATTAGATAACTTGACACCATGTACCATTGGTAAGTTACCTCTTTTCGATTCATGCATGTCGAAACGCTTTAGGACTTTGTCAATATATGTAGACTGGGATAGTCCGAGCAGTCTCTTTGATCTATCCCGATAGATCTTAATCCCTAAGATGTAGGCTGCTTCTCCCAAGTCTTTCACGGAGAAATTACTCGATAACCAAACTTTTACTGTTTGCAACATTGCAACATCGTTTCCCATAAGTAGTATATCATCAACATATAGTACTAAGAAAACGACTGAGCTCCCACTTGTCTTCTTGTAAACACAAGCCTCTTCTGAGTTTTGTTCGAAACCAAATTGTTTTATGGTTTCATCAAAACATTTGTTCCAGCTTCTAGATGCTTGCTTGAGTCCATAAATGGACCTTTGAAGTTTGCAAACCTTGGTTGCATTCTTCGACGTGAAACCTTCAGGTTGCATCATGTATACATCCTCAAGTAGGTTTCTATTTAGGAAAGCTGTTTTCACATCCATTTGCCAAATCTCATAATCAAAATGAGCGGCAATTGCAAGCAATATTCTGATGGATTTGAACATGGCTACTGGAGAGAAAGTCTCGTCATAGTCAATACCTTGCCTTTGATGATATCCTTTCGCTACTAACCTAGCTTTATAGGTACTAACCTTTCCATCTATGTCTGTCTTCTTCTTGAAGATCCATCTGCACCCAATGGGTTTTATCCCTTCGGGTGGATCAATCAAGGTCCACACTTGGTTAGTATACATGGAGTCCATTTCAGAATTCATGGCCTCAAGCCATGCTTTAGATTCTGGACTAGTAAGAGCTTCTTCATAGGTTTCGGGTTCATCGTCTAACACGGGAACCAGTTCGTCATCTCCCACTAGAAAACCATATCTAACTAGGAGTTCATGAATTCTTTGAGACCTACGAGTGGGATATGACACTTGTGTTTCATCTAGTGAAACGGGTTCGGGTTCAACTTCTTCTACGTTTTCAACATGTGATTCCTCTTGAACTTCCTCAAGTTCAATCACGCTTCCATTCTGTGTTTCTTCCAGAAACTCTTTCTCTAGAAACACTGCGTGTTTGGATACTATTACCTTTTGGTCATCTGGATGATAAAAGTAATATCCCATAGTTTCCTTTGGGTATCCAATGAAGAAACACTTGTCAGGTTTGGGATTTAATTTATCTGACACAATACGTTTGACGTATGCTGAACATCCCTATATTCTCATGAAAGAGAAGATGGGTTTTCTACCAACGAACAGTTCGAATGGTGTGGAACTGGCGGATTTGGTTGGAACTCGGTTTGAGGTAAATAGGGCAGTTTCTAAGGCATATCCCCATAATGATTTTGGAAGAGAAGTGGTGCTCATCATGGATCGTACCATATCTAGTAAGGTGCGATTTCTCCTTTCTGATACACCATTGTGTTGTGGTGTATAAGGATGTGTCCATTGTGAGCATATTCCACATTCATTTAGATAACTCATAAATTCTTCAGAAAGATATTCTCCACCTCGATCAGATCGAAGTATTTTGATAGTCTTTCCTGTTTGATTCTCAACTTCATTCTTGAAGCATTTGAATTTCTCAAAAGCTTCTGACTTGTGCTTCATCAAATAGATGTAACCATATCTGGTATGATCATCTATGAAGCTAATGAAGTATCTGAATCCTCCTCTTGCTTGGACTGACATAGGACCACATACATCTGAATGTATTAATCCTAGAGTGTCTGATACACGCTGACCTTTATTGCTAAAGGGTGTCTTTGTCATTTTTCCTTTTAAACATGACTCACACTGTTCCCATCGATTCACAATCAATTGAGTCTATAAGCCCATCTTGATGTAGCTTAAGCATGCGTCTCTGGTTTATATGGCCTAAACGACAATGCCACAAGTAAGTTGAGTTATCTAATCTAAGTCTTTTGGTATCAATTGTGAAAGCAGAAACTTTATCATTCAAAACATAAATCCCATTCAATGATATTCCTGAAAAACAGAAAACTTTGTTTCTATAAAATTCGCAATTATTGTTCTTAATTGAAACATGAAAGCCATCTTCTACTAGACAGCTAATAGAAATAATGTTACGAGACATATCCAGAACATACAAACAGTTCCTTAACACTACTACAAGTCCTGATGGTAGATGTAGATCGTAGTTTCCAATTGCGAGTGCGGCAACCCTTGCACCATTTCCAACTCGCAAGTTTATATCTCCTTTCTTCAATTCTCTAGTTTGTTTTAGTTCCTGCATATTCATACAAATATGAGATCCACATCCGGTATCTAATACCCAAGATTCAGACTGTGAAATTGAGTTAATTTCAATATAGAACATACCAGAAGTTACAGCACCGCCCATTCCCTTCTTGAGAGAAGCTAGGTACTCCTTGCAATTTCTCCTCCAATGCCCATCTTCGCCACAGAAGTAGCATTCCCCTTTGGGCTTCTTGACTTGCATCCCCTTTGTTTCGGTGGGCATGCCCCCCTCGCCATTATTGGGATAGTTAGGATTGGGAGGATTCCCTTTCCTCTCCTTTGATCCCTTAGTAGCAAGGGCCAGTATTTCCTTGTTTTCTTTTATATTGGGCTCGACCGTCTCGAGCATATTTGCAAGCTCTTCAAGAGAGGTTTGCAAGCCACTCACTTGGTAGTTCATGATGAACTGTGAATAACTCTCTGGGAGGGATTGAAGAAGTAAGTCTACACTTAGTTCATGATCCATCGCATCTCCAATACTAGAAAACTTGGTAATAAGGCCAATCATCCTGACACAATATGTCATAACAGACTTGCCCTCCTGCATCTTGCATCTATATAGCTGCTTCGTTATTTCGTAGCGCTTGTTGAAACACCTTTCCACATGATTTTGATTTGACAAAATTATTTAAGTAATTGATAAAAAATATTCTAACACATTAAGTTTAAATGCTTTGATTTATTCACACTAATGTGTTTGTTCAATGTTGAGTTTATTGATTTATAAGACATTAAGATAAAAAGTCTAAAGGCCCATAAGTGAAAGTCAAGCCCAAGTCAACACATCAAGACCTCACGGCCCAAGAAGATAAAAACGCTATCGTATCAAGTGAAACGACGACTCAACATGAGGAAAGATCGAGAAGACTTCTAACAAAAGCTTCAAGAGGAAGCTGCTGAGTTAAGCGACAATACAGTCAGGTCAGCGGCAGAACAGAACCAATTTCTAGACAAAGTATTTCTACTTTAGGTAAAGTTCAGAAGGCGCAGGAAGCTGTCTGGAAGACTTTGCCGTAAATGTCGAAACATTCTGTTTATCTGACGAAAAGCTGCTGAGCACTGCCGTAGACAGAAGATGCAAGAATCTCATTAGCCAACGACACTGAGCATGTCCTGAGTGACAACGACAGGAAGCCGTTTGCCTCCAGTGGTTATTTCGAAATTCGAAATCACCGGTGCCTCAAGTGTCACTATAAATAGGCCTCTCAATTGCTTCATTCGATGCAGATCTTCAATTAGTCGAAACGCTGTCCAAATTCATACTTGAAGTTCTGTGAGAAAAGCAAAGCAAAAATCTTACACCAATTTCCAATCATTGTGTAAAAGTCTAGAGTGATTTCAATCATCTAAAGTGTCTTAGCAATTGTTGTTTAGGACAAACACTTTATCATTTCTAGAAGAATAGAAAGGAGAGGCTGAGTACTCGGTTATAGTACTCAGCGGTAGTTATAGGAGTGAGTAGAGGTATAGAGGAAGGTACTCTTGTATACTCAGCTTCTATTGTAAAAGGTTTCATGCTCTACCTTTAAAGAGCTCAGTAGAGAATTCAAAAAGCTCGAAACGAGTTCCGAAGACTGGACGTAGGCGGAGAGGCCGAACCAGGATATGTCTGCTGAGTAACATATTTCTAACCCTTAAACTCCTTTATATATTGCTTGCTATAAAACTGACTAAGTAACGAACTCACGCTGAGTTGAGTGCACTAAGAAGCTGAGTTCAGGAATAGACTCTAAGTGCTATCTCCTGACTCAAGGAAAGAAACAGACTTAGTCACAAGTTGACTAAGCTTGTGTCTTAAAACTACTTAGCGCCGCTGTGTAAACCTTTTCTTAAGAAAATAAGTCAGCCTTAACGGACAAAATTTTAAATAGTTCATTTCCCCCCCTTGGAACTAACCTTGTCACGTTATAAGGGACCAACAAGTGGTATCAGAGCTTAACAGCTCACTGAGCAAGATATAACTATCTTGAGCTGATCGCCACAATGGCTGAGAACAACACTCGTTTCCTCCTAGGAAATCAGACAACTCAGATTTTACCTGAGGGACTGTCCATTACTCGGCCTCCTCTGTTCTTTGGATCTAACTATACATTTTGGAAGAACAGAATGAAAAATTTCATTCAGGCAACAAATATGAGTGCATGGCTTTCTATAGTCCAAGGCCCATTTGTTCCTGTTGAAACTATTGACGACCAAACGGTTGTTAAAGCTGAGACTAAGTGGACAGAAGATGATCTCAAGAAGCTACAAAATCATGCTTCGGCTATAAACATGCTTCACTATGCGTTAGATGCTGTAGAGTACAACAAAATTTCAGGTTGTGAGTCAGCGCAGGAGATCTGGAAGAAACTAGAGGTCGCCTACGAAGGAACCAACAAAGTTAAGGAGTCCAAGGTGAACCAGCATATGAGGTTGTACGAGCTGTTTGAAATGAATGATCATGAAGGAATCTCTGAGATGAACTCAAGGTTCACAAACATTATCAACGAGCTCAAGAGACTTGGCAAGATCTTTACTGAGGAAGAGCAAGTCAAGAAGATACTGAGGAGTCTTCCTAAAAGCTGGCAAGCCAAGAAAACTGCTATTGAGGAAGCTCAAGACTTAACCACCTACAAGTATGATGAACTCATTGGCTCGCTGCTGACCCATGAGATCTCAATGAAGAACTTTGAGGTGAAGGAGAAGTCTGAAGACAAGAAGCAAAAGTCTCTTGTCATGAAAGCTGACTCCACTGACGGGAGCTCAAAAGATGATGAAGAGATGGCCATGTTCACTAGAAAAATGAAAAGGCTGTTCAGAAAGAATGACAAGTATTCAAAGAAGCCTTACAAGAAGTTTGATAAGTACAAAGCTGAGTCCAGCGACAGTAAGTACAAGAAGGACAGCTCAAAGCCAATCACATGCTTTGAATGTCATCAAACTGGCCATATCAAATCAAGCTGTCCTACCTTAAGGAAGGAAAAAAAGAACAACAAGAAGGCAATGGTGGCAACCTGGAGTGATAGTGATGAGTCATCATCATCAGGAGACGATGCCACTGAGTCAGCAAAGATCTGCTTCATGGCAGATGAGCTTGATGAGCCTTGTGTTTCTGAGCATGCTGACCCCTCCGTTGCATCTGACGATGAGGCACACTCAACTGAGGTAATATCACTACCCTTGCTCAGAAATGAAATGATTAATGCCCTGAGTGACCTCTACACACTTATCAAAAAGTGTAACAAGAAGGTTAAAGCACTCAGCAGGCGATGTGACGAGATTGAAGAGGTCAAACTGAGTGACCCTCGATATCTTCTCCAAGACAACTCAACTTTGCATAGCAACATTGAAATTATGCAAAAGTTTGTCTCTGAGGTCCAATCAGATTCTAAGAAACGGAAAAAGGACGTCACATCTATTCAGAACCAACTCAAGGTTCCGAATAAAAGAAATATTCCTCTGAACACCCAGTATCGAAGTACTAGTCAGCAGAGATGGAATCCTCAATGGAATGTTCAGTGTGACTTCTGTGGGAAGAAAGGACACACTGCAAAGGTGTGCTGGCATGCTCAGCACTAGGGTGCTAACCAGTCAGTGAGATATCCTAAACGGAAGGTCAGCTGTGACTTTTGTGGGAAAAATTGACACACTGTCCAAGTGTGTCGTCATAAGATTAAATATGATGCTTTACATGCTGAGCCTAACAAACAAGGACCTAAAAAGACTTGGGTACCTAAAGATAACTAGCTATATTGCAGGTAAGCCCGAGGTGTGCTGAGAAGTCAAAGATGTGGTACATTGACAACGCATGCTCGAGGTATATGACTGGTGATGAAACTCAGTTCATCACATTTGTGCGTAAACGAGGTGGAAATGTAAGTTTCGGAGACAACAAAAAGGGTAAGATAATAGGGTCAGGAACCGTTGGTGGTAATCCTACTATTGAGTCAGTCTCCCTAGTCAGCGGACTCAAATATAACTTACTCAGCGTAGCTCAGCTATGTGACAATGGGAGAAAAGTTATATTTGATGACACTGGATGTAAAATATTCGAGGGTAAAATAAATGAGTTGATTTTAAGTGCCCCTTGATAGGGGCGTTTCGTCCCTATCTTTTAGCGTGATTTACGGTTTAATTTTAGAAGAAGTAAATAAGTTTAATTACAAAAATAGAGTGTTTTAATAAAATAACAAAATAAAAATAAATTCCTTATTTTCGGTTAATTTTCCTTATTTTTGATTAATATTAGAAAATAAAACGTCAAGCTAACTCGGCTCTCAAAGATTTGTATTTCAGGTACGAGGAAGGAGTGAAAATCTACTCAAATACGCGGGGCGTATCATTATTTACGCGGGGCGTATCGTCATTTACGCGGGGCGTAAAACATGGTGTCAGAAATAATTGCCTTATCCGCAGGCACCATGTGGAAATGACTCAGCATACGCGGGGCGTATGACACCTTACGCGGGGCGTATGACACATGTCGGAAATGATTGGCCTAATCCTGAAAGTCAGACTGCATTGTCTCCCGGAGTCAACTCTCCATACGCGGGGTGTATCACCATTTACGCGGGGCGTAAAAGGTAGTTCTTCAACGTAAAAAGATCAGAGACTCATTTACGCGGGGCGTACTTCAGCTACGCAGGGCGTATTGGAGACAATTAGACATAGAATTGGTCCACATGCAGGAGATTTCTGACGGAATGGGCACTTACGCGGGGCGTAGACCACCTTACGCGGGGCGTATCATGGGTTTTCTTTACCAAATAATGTTGCTCCATACTTGTACCTTGTGAAGTTACAATTCTACCCCTAGCTTGATGTATAAATAAGAGTGACTAGCACTCATTTAGACACCTTCTACACCTTCAACCTTCTACCTTCTATCTCTACTACACCTCACCTTCTACCTTCTACCATATACACCTTGTACATAGCTACATTTTGCTTCTTTTAGATAGTTGTTGTGTAGTTTGGTAGTATAGATTCAGTTTATGTAAACTCTCCCACCTCGAGAGCTTGTTCGGTTAATCCGGCGTTCCATCAACATTCCGTTCCATCGTTCGTCACCAAGCTCGAGAGTTCCACTTCCAAGTCCTAAGAGACGGCATTGAGTCCGGTTAGCTAGTTCCGAGGGCCGATTCTCCCCTCTCTACTTGCTAATTAGCTTGCACTCTTCCTATGTACTAGGCTTGGTTGTATTCCCTATTCACGCTTTCCATATTTATAATAT
Organism: Euphorbia lathyris; assembly: GCF_963576675.1. Lineage (NCBI taxonomy): Eukaryota > Viridiplantae > Streptophyta > Magnoliopsida > Malpighiales > Euphorbiaceae > Euphorbia > Euphorbia lathyris. The sequence continues at coordinate 48,724,029 of NC_088918.1, forward strand.
ATGATTTGCAATTTCCGTTTCTATATACGTGTTGATGTTTATTGCTTGTTTTGATACTCGTAATTGACTATTGTGTAGGGGAACGCGATTTCCGATGCCATTCGGGCTATCTTTAGGGAGTCATATAGGTGTTGCCTTACCGGAAGTGACGCTTCGGAAACCGTAGGAATTGACAAGCCACGGAACTTACGGGCCCTAGTTTCTGATCCCCAGCATTAGACACGCCTTGACTAGGAACCACGTAGTCTAAGTACTTCACGGGTCGGTCGAACTACACGTAGTCGTCTTTGCAAGAGTAAATCGTCAACCGAATATATTCAGAGTTATTGCATATTATATTTATAACTTATCGTCACCCATATCACTCCGTGGAGTTTTCCATTACATAAATCTGTGTCACCAATAGGTTAGGAGTAGTTTGTAGTTGCGTCTCACACCAACTCAAAGTATTCACCTCTTAGATAACGTATAAAACCGAGTCGTCTAATACTTGCAGTTATAAATCCCATGGATTCGATACCCGGTCTTAACCGGATTATTACTTGATACGACGGGGTACACTTGCCCCTAAGTAGTGACGTCTAGGAGAGTTAGAGCATTTAAAAGATCACATCCATATTCATAGCGCACTTATCGTAATATACATTTTGTCGTAGAAAAGCTCTACACCTAGATTTTACGCCATCAAGTTTTTGGCGCCATTGCCGGGGATTTATAATTTCTTGCAATATTAGACAAAAACGTTTTATTGTTAGTCTAAGCATTTGTACATATTACTTTCTTTTTGTGAATAATTTATTTTGTTTCATACTAATAATCTTCTCCATGGTATCATAGTTGTCATCTGTGGGACGATCTCATGGATGATGAATGTTCGCACCAACAATCTCCCTCGCAATTTGATGTGGTAATCTCTATCCTTAAAGATATTCAAGTGAGATTATCTAACAATGAGGCATATTGCAGGGATTTGGGAAATCAAATCACTAGATTGACGTCTCGTATTGATTCAACCGCGGACGAATCAATTCGAGATGCCAATCCGGGTGGTCAAATTGTAGGGGTCAAGTTAATTGAGCCCTCTCAAGAGGAGTCCCCAAGTCATGTAGGATGTCTCAACTGCGAGGAGTCGGAAATCCTAATCGATAAGCCGGTTGTGTGCGGGCCCATGGAAATAAATCCAAAGCTAGAAGAGTTTGAGGTTCCTTCTACCTCGGAATATTTCACTCTTTTTGAACTACCAAAGGAGTCAAAAAGGGAGCAAACGAAACTCTTCAATAATTTCTGTAAATATAGTTTTTGGTTTTTGTTAAATTCTTTTGAAGCTAACAATCCGTTTTGTAGGTACTGATTGTTTATTCAAGAATTTGCATTTCTAACGCGAATGGAAGCATACACCTAGGAGGAAATGCTAAGTCGAGCTCATCGACTATAACGTAGCGCTTCTTGGGAGGCAATCCAAGCTCGAATAAGGGAGTTTTCTTTCCCAACTTTTATTTTCCGCATGTCATTTCTTTTAAAATAAATAAAAAAAAAAATCCCACTTTATCCAAAGGAGAATAAGCCACGCGGGGCGTAAACACCTATACACCCCGCGCACCGTGCTTGTTATTTCTGTTTTTGCGTGAGTTAATAACATTCACGCAGGGCGTATCCCTGTTACGCCCCACGTGCTCCACCTTTTCCATAATAAGATGGCTCAGAGCTCGGAGCACGCGGGGCGTCCCTCTACGTGCGCCCCGCGTATCTGAGTCTCTGGCCCCGGTGCACTTAAAAAGCCTCTTCTACGCGGGGCGGCCCCAGGGATACGCCTCGCGTAGGATCTAACCTTAAGGGTCCCTTTTTCAGCTTATTCTTTATTTTTATTTTTGTTTTGTTTTCTTTTTGCGACGCCCTTGGAATAGGCGTCATTTTAATAACGCGGAGGGACGTGCAACCCCGCACTTTTAGTTTGGTTTGCACTAACAAAAACAAAAATAAAAATCAAATAATTATCAAAATAATTAAACAAATTTATTGACTATTGAATTCTTCCGACACGCTACACCTCCTTCGAAAATTAACTAAAGTTCCGTTATTTGTCGTCAAAAAATAAAAGCGTCGAAACATAAAGGAATGATTCAATTAAGAGATTTTAGTCTTGGTTTTGAAATTAGGGAATTTGTGCAAAGCTTAGGTTAGTACTAAACTAAGGCATTGAGTCTTAACCCAAATGTTATCTCCATAATGAACTTTAAAAAGGCAATAAAAACGGGATAGTTGAGAATTTAGCGAAGACTTGATAGTACACAATTTAAACCCGAATCTTTGTGAGGTATTTTTGAGCCTAAAAGAGTTCGTACGAGAACTCTAATTCTTTCACAATTTTTCAAGGGCTTTGACTTTACTCGACTCATAGAATTTGCATCTAATACCGGGTTAAGTACACTTATTTTTGGTAAAAAGGCAATAGATGATAAACTGAACCTACTTAGGCTAATTTTTCTTAATTTATTTTTCTCGTTTTCATTAAACATTAGGAAACCCCTTCGAGCCTATTAACCAACTTTTTTTGTTAATACCCTTTTAACATTTAACCCTTTTTTTTTCCTCTTGTTCAAATACCGACAAAATCAATTTGCACCTGAATTACCCGAAATAAGTCACGGCCTTAGCAAATGAGCACCATAAGCTTTCAAAATATTATTTTTGTGCCTCTATCAAAACAAAGGAGACAATAAAAATAAAAAAGGCATTCTCAAGCTCCACTCGAGCAATTTTGAAGTATATTTTGTAAAATTCGCCAAGGCCGAAATAAACAAGAATACGGTGCGATCATAAGTCGGTATTTTGGAACTTGAGTTTCTTTAAACTAACCACTAAAGAAGCCACCCACATTACAACCCCCCTCCGGGTTCATTTTTAATGTTGCCTAACCATATTTTAGGAGGAAAAACCCGGATGAAAATGCAAATTCAACATGATCTTGAGTAAGTGCAAGGAAGAGTGCGAAAACACCGACCCACCAAAAATTGAGCGTAAGAGTGAAATTCCTTGGTGAGGTACTACCGAGTTCTCAAAAGATGATCGGCTCCCGTTAATATCGCCTATTAAACTTAATCATGGAGGTCTCAAATAAGTTTTTGTACTCAATTGCTTGCGTAGGTACTTACCGAAACCTTTGCATAAAACCGTAACTTTAAAATCACGCACTTGGTAAAACCAACCTTCGGTTTGTTTCTCAATTATCTCAATCCCTTGTCTTTCGATTTCTTTTACTTGAGGACAAGTAAAACTTTAAAGTCCAAGGAGGTTTGATAGGGGCGTTTCGTCCCTATCTTTTAGCGTGATTTACGGTTTAATTTTAGAAGAAGTAAATAAGTTTAATTACAAAAATAGAGTGTTTTAATAAAATAACAAAATAAAAATAAATTCCTTACTTTCGGTTAATTTTCCTTATTTTTGATTAATATTAGAAAATAAAACGTCAAGCTAACTCGGCTCTCAAAGATTTGTATTTCAGGTACGAGGAAGGAGTGAAAATCTACTCAAATACGCGGGGCGTATCATTATTTACGCGGGGCGTATCGTCATTTACGCGGGGCGTAAAACATGGTGTCAGAAATAATTGCCTTATCCGCAGGCACCATGTGGAAATGACTCAGCATACGCGGGGCGTATGACACCTTACGCGGGGCGGATGACACATGTCGGAAATGATTGGCCTAATCCTGAAAGTCAGACTGCATTGTCTCCCGGAGTCAACTCTCCATACGCGGGGCGTATCACCATTTACGCGGGGCGTAAAAGGTAGTTCTTCAACGTAAAAAGATCAGAGACTCATTTACGCGGGGCGTACTTCAGCTACGCAGGGCGTATTGGAGACAATTAGACATAGAATTGGTCCACATGCAGGAGATTTCTGACGGAATGGGCACTTACGCGGGGCGTATCATGGGTTTTCTGCACCAAATAATGTTGCTCCATACTTGTACCTTATGAAGTTACAATTCTACCCCTAGCTTGATGTATAAATAAGAGTGACTAGCACTCATTTAGACACCTTCTGCACCTTCAACCTTCTACCTTCTATCTCTACTACACCTCACCTTCTACCTTCTACCATATACACCTTGTACATAGCTACATTTTGCTTCTTTTAGATAGTTGTTGTGTAGTTTGGTAGTATAGATTCAGTTTATGTAATAAAACTCTCCCACCTCGAGAGCTTGTTCGGTTAATCCGGCGTTCCATCAACATTCCGTTCCATCGTTCGTCACCAAGCTCGAGAGTTCCACTTCCAAGTCCTAAGAGACGGCCTTGAGTCCGGTTAGCTAGTTCCGAGGGCCGATTCTCCCCTCTCTACTTGCTAATTAGCTTGCACTCTTCCTATGTACTAGGCTTGGTTGTATTCCTTATTCACGCTTTCCATATTTATAATATATGATTTGCAATTTCCGTTTCTATATACGTGTTGATGTTTATTGCTTGTTTTGATACTCGTAATTGACTATTGTGTAGGGGAACGCGATTTCCGACGCCATTCGGGCTATCTTTAGGGAGTCATATAGGTGTTGCCTTACCGGAAGTGACGCTTCGGAAACCGTAGGAATTGACAAGCCACAGAACTTACAGGCCCTAGTTTCTGATCCCCAGCATTAGACACGCCTTGACTAGGAACCACGTAGTCTAAGTACTTCACGGGTCGGTCGAACTACACGTAGTCGTCTTTGCAAGAGTAAATCGTCAACCGAATATATTCGGAGTTATTGCATATTATATTTATAACTTATCGTCACCCATATCACTCCGTGGAGTTTTCCATTACATAAATCTGTGTCACCAATAGGTTAGGAGTAGTTTGTAGTTGCGTCTCACACCAACTCAAAGTATTCACCTCTTAGATAACGTATAAAACCGAGTCGTCTAATACTTGCAGTTATAAATCCTGTGGATTCGATACCCGGTCTTAACCAGATTATTACTTGATACGATGGGGTACACTTGCCCCTAAGTAGTGACGTCTAGGAGAGTTAGAGCATTTAAAAGATCACATCCATATTCATAGCGCACTTATCGTAATATACATTTTGTCGTAGAAAAGCTCTACACCTAGATTTTACGCCATCACCCCTCGTATTGATAATGTCTTTATGTTGAACTTAGAAAAGAAATTTTCAAAAACTGTATGCTTAGTGTCAAAGGAAGAAAATTCCTGGCTATGGCACAGGAGACTTGGTCATGTAAGCATGGACCTCCTGGCCAAATTAGCAAGAAAGCAATTAGTTGAGGGACTGCCAGAACTTAAGTTCGAGAAAGATCAATTATGCCACGCTTGTCAAGCTGGAAAACAAACCAAACAATCTTTTCATAGTAAAAACATTGTCTCAACTAAGCGTCCATTAGAGTTGCTACACTTGGATCTCTTCGGTCCAGTCCAGCCGCTGAGCTTGGGTGGTAGAATATTTTCCTTGGTCATTGTAGATGACTTTTCTCGGTACACTTGGATCATCTTGCTGAGTAGCAAGGATGAAACCTTTGAGACGTTTTCAACTTTAGTAAGAAAACTTGAAAATGATAAAGACCTTAAGTTATCTCACATCCGAAGTGATAATGGTGGAGAATTCAAGAACCAACAGTTTGTTGAATTCTGTGAAGCCAACGGCATTGACCATAATTTTTCTGCTCCTAGAACGCCTCAACAAAATGGGGTTGTTGAAAGGAAAAACAGAACCTTGGTTGAAATAGCCAGGACAATGCTGAGTGAGCATAGGCTTCCAAAGTACTTTTGGGGAGAAGCTGTTAACACAACGTGCTACATACTTAATAGGGCTCTAGTTAGACCCATATTAAAAAAGACCCCCTACGAACTTTGGAAAGGATGAAAGCCCAACATTGGATACTTTCGTGCCTTCGGCTGTAAATGTTTTATTCTAAATACCAAAGACAGCCTAGCTAAGTTTGACTCAAAAGCTGATGAAGCTATCTTTTTAGGCTACTCAACAAACAGCAAAGCATACATAGTTTTCAATAAACGAACTCAGGTCTTAGAAGATTCAGTACACGTTGAGTTCGATGAAACTAACCCTGCAGGAAAAGACAAGCAGCTGACTGAGGATGATTCATACTCAGCACCCGCTGACCAAGAAACAACCGTTGAGTCACTACCTCAAGGGCTGACCAAAGGTAAAAGCGAAACTCAAATTGTTTTCACTGACCAATCTACACCTGCAGAGATTGTTGAAACACAACCAGCTCAAGACATCACTCTTCCAAAAGAGATCAGAATACCAAGAGGACACTCAGAAAGTGCCATTCTTGATGCTGCTGTAAACACCCTGATGACAAGAAATCAACTCAGGAGATACCTCAGCAACGTAGCATTCGTCTCAATTCAGGAACCAAAGAACTTCGCTGAAGCTGAGTACGATGAGTTCTGGATGAATGTAATGCAAGAAGAACTTGATCAGTTCAGAAGAAATGAAGTATGGGACTTAGTGCCAAAACTAAGAAGCCAGAAGACCATAGGAACAAGATGGGTCTTGCACAATAAGCTGGATGAACAAGGGAACGTGGTCAGGAACAAAGCAAGACTTGTAGCTCAGGGCTACAGTCAGCAAGAAGGTATTGACTACGGTGAGACCTTCGCCCCAGTGGCAAGGCTAGAGGCTATAAGAATTTTATGTGCGTATGCAAGTTATATGAACTTTAAATTATTTCAAATGGATGTTAAGAGTGCATTCCTTAATGAAGTTATAAATGAGGAAGTCTATGTTAATCAGCCTCTAGGGTTTGAGGATCCCAAGTTCCCAAACCACGTTTATAAACTCAAAAAGGCTCTGTATGGTCTCAAGCAAGCACCACGTGCTTGGTATGAGAGGCTGACCAGTTTCCTGCTGACTAGAAATTATGTCAGAGGTAAATCTGATACAACCTTATTCATTAAGAGGAAGGGTAAAGATACCCTATTGGCTCAAATATATATTGATGACATTATTTTTGGTGCCACTAACGAGTCAATGTGCAAGGAATTTAGTAAGCAGATGCAGACTGAGTTTGAAATGTCAATGATGGGAGAACTCAACTTCTTCCTTGGACTTCAAATCAAACAAGGGAAAAATGGCATCTTCATCAGTCAAACTAAGTATGCTAAGGAGATATTGAAGAAGTATGAACTTGAGAATTGCAAGTCAATATCTACCCCTATGGGCACTGACACTGTCCTCTGCGCTGACGAAAATGGTAAGTCAGTAGACAGCAGATTGTACCGAGGTATGATTGGCTCTCTACTCTACTTAACTGCTAGTAGGCCGGACATTCAGTTCTCAGTATGTTATTGTGCTAGATATCAATCTAACCCTAAGGAATCTCATTACATAGCTGTAAAAAGAATCCTTAGATATTTGCAAGGCTCAGTGAATGCAGGTTTGTGGTATCCCAATACTCATGATTTCACACTCATTAGATACACTGACGCTGACTACGGACGAGACAAGCTTGAACGAAAAAGCACCTCAGGAGGATGCCACTTTCTTGGAAGCTGTCTTGTGTCCTGGTTCAGCAAGAAGCAGGCGTCAGTAGCCCTGTCAACCACTGAAGCTGAGTACATTGCTGCTGGAAGCTGTGTTGCTTAAGTCCTATGGATTAAGCAACAGCTTGAAGATTATGGTGTTCAGACTAAAACAATTGAAGTCAAATGTGACAACAAGAGTGCCATTGACCTATCAAAGAACCCAATCCAGCACAGTAGGATGAAGCATGTCAGCATAAGACATCACTTCATCAGAGATCATGTACTCAAGGGAGAGATCAAGCTGACCTATGTCCCAACGGATGAGCAGCTTGCAGATATCTTCACAAAGCCACTGGCACGTGAGCAATTCAACATACTTAGAGAAGCCATTGGTATGTTTAATCCTCTTTAGTAAATTCCAAGCATAATATGTGATATATGCATGCTGAGTTGATTACCATGCTGAGTGTTTTATGCTAAATCAATATCTATTACATGCTGAGTGCTTATCTTAAGCTGAGCTACTAAGCATACGAATTACTCCTTTGCGTAACACTGACTACTCAGAACTTTAAACGTTTGAAATCCTTAACACTGAGTAAAAATCCGCTGCAAAACTTAATGCAAAACACGCGAATTAAATAGCCACATAGGATGACGTAAGCGCAATAATTAGAAAATACATGCGCCGAATGTGTCATAAATGCTAGAATCCTTGTCGATTGAGTATCTCGAGGTCAAACGGACACCTCAACGTTTCAGATCAACTCGACACCTCTATAAATAGTGGATGATTTCCCACTTTTATCTCTTTACGCTTAGAAATTTCTGGTATTCGAATACTCTTCTCTAAAAATTCCCAAACTTGTCAAACTTCTCTTAGAATCATGACAAAAGATTCTCAGAATGTCTCCGGTGCCGGTTACGCCGATAATCGCTCCGATGAAAACCCTCCATCTCCTACTCAGCAGGAACATAAAGAGACTCCCACCAAGTCTCAAGAACCTGGTCAGTGTGACCACTCAAAGGTCACTACACCGAGGAAGCAAACCAAGGCTGACCAAGCCACCTCCTCGAAAGGAAAACAACAGAAGGATAAGGCAAAGAAGCCCGTGGAACGCACCTATTCTCTGGTTTACGAGAGTGTGAGGGGGTATAAGGTTGACCACTCTCAATGGTTTTCAAAGGGCTTTGTGGAAGCTGAGCAACCTTTCTGTGAGTGGACCAAAAAGAACGGCTGGACTGAGCTGTTCTCAGTCCGCGATGCTACCTATCCTGAGTTAGTGAAGGAATTCTACGCTAACCTAAGAGCCGCAGATGATAATCGGGACTACATGGTCACCAAGGTTCGAGGAAAGGATATCTTCATCAACCCTGCTTACCTTGCCTCACTACTCAAGCTGAAAAACGAAGGAGCAATACTTCGTAAATCAGGTGACCAAGATAAAACCAACTACTCCGTTGAGTTCTGTAAACCTCCTGGTCATATAGGGGAAATTTCGAGTACCTCCATGGGTCAGCATCAGAAGATGGCCCATTACATACTGCCCAATTTCCTCTTCCCCAAGATCAACTGCACCAACTCAGTGACAAACTTTGAGTAGTGCTTCATCTGGCACATGCTGAACTATATGCCGATCAACATGTCTGTCTTTATAATCGATGGGTTTCAAAGAAGTACTGGAACCCTTAGGTTAGGCTCCATTATCACCATAATCCTCAAGGATCACAGGGTGAGCTTGGTTGAGGAAATCCACACTTGGGGCATAGAGATCACTGCAGCTGCACTGTTTGGTCTATTCTACGATCAACCAATTGTGCCCAAGAAAGGGAAAGCAGCCGCTGTCCAGGAAACCGAAGGGATGCAGACCCGTAAAGGAAAGAAGGAAAGAAAGAGGAAAGCTGTTCAAAGCCCCTCTAGAGACGCTGTTTCTCCACCTAAAAAGCTTAAGTTCGTGTCCAGAGGAACTAAGCCCCAAATTCAACAAGGTTAGGTTGGACCTAAGTCAACGGGAAAACCTCAAAAGGCAAGCTGAGCCTGAGGTAGAAGAGAAAGAGGATGCTGATGAGCAACCACTGAGGAAGAAGAAGAAAATCTCTTCTGGGTTAAGTCCCATCAATGCACCTCCCACTGACTTCGTTATTCCTGCTGACTCACACTATACACGAAGTCTTGGCATTGATGGTGAGCAACCACAGGTTGAACAAGATGAAGAAGAACTGGGTGGTCAGTTCGATAATGAGGAAACAGTGGATGATGAGCAACATGAGCCATCAGATGTTGAACAACATGAAACAACCTACACTGAGTAGGTTGAAGAAGAAGAAGCTGAGCCAACATCAAAGGAACACACTATTCAAATGGAAACTTCACCTACTGACTCTATTGAGTCCATTCCTGCTGACCCCTCTCCTCCAAAGACAAAGAGAATGAGAAGACTTAAGAAGAAGGCACATAGATCCCCCGTCATTGATCTAATGAGTGAATCACCTCTGAGGGATGAGATCACTGACCTATCAGATGCGCAGTTTAGGTTCTTCTCTAATCCTATTGAGTCTCCACCAGAGCAACAGGAAAAGCAAGCCTCTGTTTCTCAGTCTAAGGAACATGCCGACTTAACTGCTTCTCTAAACCAAGATGATCCCGAGCAAGTGCTCGAAGTTCCTGCTCCTCAACATGATGAGCAAGCTAAGGAAATACCTGCTCAGGTCAATACTGAACTTCCTCAGCTTCCCAAATCCAGTCAGCTTCAGCCTGACTCTGAGCAAGTAACACATTCTGCCGATCATCCTCTTCCACAAATACAAGTGCAGAATATAATCCAGTCAGCTTCTACTGGAACTCTCAACTCAAGACCAGCCGATGTTCATGCTGGCACTTCTAATATTGAGCAGAACCAAACACCTCCACAATCCGGTTCTACTCGTATTCCGGCAGCTGAGCCAAATAATGATGGATCCTTCTCATATCTGAATGCCTCTGAGTCTGGTCGAAGAATTATTGACTCAGCTCAAGCTTTGCTCCAGGACCTCCATCAAACAGATATCGATGCCGCTGGGACAGTTCCTGTTGAGCCAACTCAGTTTTCGTCTGTCACTCAGCTTCTCACAAAAATCAAAGGTCTTAAGGATCTTCTGAGTGTCATGACTTCACTTCAATCTCAACAGCTGATAGCTCCCATTTATATAGGGTTTTTAGGATTAATTTAGTTTGTTTTAATTAGCTTTTAGTTAAGTTTCTGTATTAATTTGTTAGTTTTTAGTTAAATTTAGTATTTTCCATTATTTATGGCGTTTTCTGTGTTTTCAGGTGTTTTTAGGCCTATTTGAGCATTTTCGAACCAGACCCAAGCCTATTGGAGCATTTCCGGATCATTCAGGGACCGTCAGAGCACTTTTGGGATTCATCAGGGACCATTAGAGCACTTTTCAGAAACCCAAGGACCTAAACGGATAGAAGCCGGAGCAAAATCGCCTTATTTAGGACCTATCTCATCAAGACAATACCTGTCTCGTCGAGACAGGCCCTCGTCTCGTCGAGACACTCCTTGTCTTGACGAGACGAGGCGGGGAAAGGCGCACCAGCGCCTTCCCCCTTGCTGGAATGCGCGGATTTGGGCCTGAAGCCCACCAAAAACACTTTGTAAAAGCCCATTTTTACCCTTGAGGCATTAGGGTTTCCTCCCTAACTCTATAAATAGGAGCTAAACCTAATCCTTGAGGGGGGATTAGCCACTTAATAAATTGGAGAGCCGCTAGGGCTTTCTCTCCTCCACAATGTAGATTTAGCTTTTATTTCAGTTTTATTTTCCTGTTTCTAAATTAGATTTATTTTCTATTTTGTTATTTCTGTTCAAGAACAATTGATGGAAGAAGCTCCAGATCTTCTATTTTTGTAATCAGAATCGACAAGCGGGTTTTGGATTTCTATCTCTCCCTCTTATCTTTTCCTTTTATATTTAATTGAAGCTTTTCCCATTATTCTTATATGCCTATTGCTATGATTAATTTGTCTATGAATTAATCCCCATCCAATTTGGGATGGGGATGAAATTGATTGTAAGAATATGTATGATTAGGGATCTAGGACCTTTGATTGATCAGTTTATGCATGCTTAATGCCTAGAAATTGTTAGGAACAAGATTTATGCTAGAATGAACATTGATAATGATCAACTAGCCTGTTTATGTATATAATGTGTTTAATGCCTGTGACCCTGACATTAAATAGGATTATAGATAGATGAGAACCTGACCACGGAATCGTCTATACCAAACTTGTGTAAATTTGACTTCGCTAGAGACCACTAGGAATGAGGCTTTGTGGCTGGGCTACGGCTTTAGCCTTAGTTGTCAATAAACCTAATGCTTTGCATGACCTAGGGTATATGCCTAATCAAGCCGTCACCCAAATGCATGTGAATAGGTTAGACAAATCCCGTACAAATTTGTCTTTCACTTAGGATAATTACCTTCAATCATTGGTAAAACACAAATCTGAACTCTCTAAACCCATACCTAGGATTTAATCAAAGGAATCCTCAACCTATATTGTGCCATCCGTCAATTCACCTTCTACCCTGTCAATTGTTCACTTTATTTTGTTATGTTTATTTCCTTTAATTCAATTACTTAGTTATTAAAAACCCAAATCTTTATCTAACCCTCAAAACAATTAGATCATTATAGGTAGATTTACTAGTTATAACGAATAGTCTTTGTGGTTCGATCTCGTGCTTAGCACAATATTACTTGTTGCGATAGGATACACTTGTGCCTAGCGGCTCTCCAATTTATTAATAGGCTAATCCCCCCTCAAGGATTAGGTTTAGCTCCCTATTTATAAAGTTAGGGAGGAAACCCTAATGCCTCAAGGGTAAAAATGGGCTTTTACAAAGTGTTTTTGGTGGGCTTCAGGCCCAAATCCGCGCATTCCAGCAAGGGGGAAGGCGCTGGTGCGCCTTTCCCCGCCTCGTCTCGTCGAGACAAGGAGTGTCTCGACGAGACGAGGGCCTGTCTCGACGAGACAGGTATTGTCTCGATGAGATAGGTCCTAAATAGGGCGATTTTGCTCTGGCTTTTATCCGTTTAGGTCCCTGGGTTTCCAAAAACTGCTCTAATGGTCCCTGATGAATCCCAAAAGTGCTCTGACGGTCCCTGAATGATCCGGAAATGCTCCAATAGGCTTGGGTCTGGTTCGGAAATGCTCAAATAGGCCTAAAAACACCTGAAAACACAGAAAACGCCATAAATAATGGAAAATACTAAATTTAACTAAAAACTAACAAATTAATACAGAAACTTAACTAAAAGCTAATTAAAACAAACTAAATTAATCCTAAAAACCTTATATAAATGAGAGTATCAACCTCCCCACACTTGAATCTTGCTTGTCCTCAAGCAAGACAGAATCCAAAGCAGAGAAAAATCAACAAATAGCTCCCTTACAAAAACAAGAATCTACTACTCTTTATTATCCGCAACAGTTCAGACTACTCATTTTGCAATTAAAAATTTAATGAACCTCAAGCGAGTCTCCAAAACTGATTAATTGGTTTTATCAATCAACACTTCATGAAAACGAAAGAAAATGACTAAAATTGATAGCTCACAAGTGGTCACTCTAACGCTCAAGTGTTTGGGTGTAATTTTTTTTGTAAACGCTCTACATTTAATTGCATAAAGTGGTCACGTTGGGATTGCACCATCCATCTGATCAAAATTAATGCATTAAAATTAAACAAAATCATAGGTCTTTAAAGGGTTGTAACATTGGCTAAAGGTTTAGGGTAGAAAAAGGGAATTTAGGCAAAAAATATTAAATGACTCAAATAGTTAAAAATTTTGCAAAAAGGACACATTTTTCGCATTGGGGAGCTGTTAGACAAGGTGCCCAATGGCCTCGCCCGGGCGGACCGGGGGGTGGACACCTCATGGCGACGTAAGCGGTGATTGGCGCCGAAAGCAACCAATCGTGGAATCAAGCTGCTCGACAGGACCAGAGCCTGGAGTATGGAAGAGTCGCCACCCACGAATGGGAAAATGAACACCGATCCCTTGCGGGAGACCGGTGAGGGTTCGGGAAACTTAGGTACGAGCCGAGAAGGTTAGCTCTTTTCCGAAGAAAGGCTACTAGACACCCCGAATTCGCCCGGTTATGAACCACCGGCCTCCTACTCAGCGTGTTAGGCGATAACGGACTAATCGCATATTTCTTTAAGTTTAAAATTCATTTGGAACCTTTTCTTTCTCATTTTGAAAACCGTTTTGAGCATGTCATTAAAAGCCATTTTAGTAAAGAATCACCCATTTTGCATAAATTTAAAGTATATAGGAGAGAGAGGGGGAGAAGAAAGAATCGATTTATTCACAGTGTGATTTAGGCTTTATGTCGTATATTACATCTACGCTAATCTCACTCCCAAAAAAACGAGTTTATTTACATGGTTCGTACCTTAATCGCCGTTGAAACGATTTAGGTACGTTTCAAAGCCCCGTTAATGATGTTCCCTCGAATCGCCGTTGGAACGACTCGAGCGTTTGAAAACGTTGAGCAAATAGTTTTAATCTAAAAACGTGATTAAGCATACAAGTCAATTTATTTTGTACAAAACCATTTAATTAGGAAAACAATTCAAAACTTCATTATTCAAAAAAAAAAAAACAATTTTAATTACAATGTTCGCTTAATCCGTCGTTGGAACGAATTAAGGTTTTAAAACGTGATGTTTTAGGAAACGGTTTAAAGTAATAGGAAAGCCTTTTATTTACATTAGGAATTCTAGAAAACTTAAGTTTAAATAAGCAAATTAAAATCTCTTTTTGTGGTTTACTTTCCCCTTTTTCACTCAATTATCCTTCATTTGAATATAATGACAACAATTAATAAATTAAATCCAAATTCACCCAACCAAAACATTTTCCAAATCATATATACGTATAGGAAATTTAAAAAGGGAAGAAAGATGTACATATATATATATATATTTTTAATAGAAATGATAATTATACATATACATTTAAAAGAAAAGGTAAATAATAAAGACTATGATTAATAGATAAAAATGACACTAATATTCACAAATGATAAGAAATTAACTTTTAACCCCAAAACAACTATTATGACAAGTATATATAGAAAATAACCCTTAATAATCCCAAAATGACAAATATGTATAGTTTAAATGAATTTAAAGGAAAATCTATATATATACTTATAATTTTATCAAATCAAATTAATGAAAAATAATATCTAAACATGTTGAATAAATATATATACAAAATAATTAAAAATAATTTGAATGCATATATTACATAATTATACATACATATATATATATATATATATATATATATATATAAAGGACCAAAAGTCTAAAAGTTGAGAAAGAATGACCAAAATAGCATTTTTTACATTTCAGCAGCTTTACCGACGGAAATTCCGTCGGCAAACTGCCCTTTGTGATAGAAAATAGAAAATTACAGAAACAGTACCTAACATTCCAGATTTGTTCAAACACTTTAAATTAGATCTATTCTATCGTTTTGGACCTCCGAACTACCCAAATAGGATCATAGTCTATAACGGAGACCCCTAAAACGATGTTTTATTTTTAAAACGTTAATTAGAAAGGCTTTTCTAAAATCTATACGTATACAACGTCGGAATTCCCGAACTACCCTCAAACGGGATCACGGTTCATATTGGGATGTTAAGACGAGGTTTTTTATTTCAAAACCCAAACAAACGTTTATTTAATACGAGACGAGAATTAAATAAATACGAGAAAGTAAATAAACGTGATAAATAAATAAATAAAAACTAACAATAAAAATAAATGAACAAAATAAATAAAATAATTAAAATAAATGACACGAGTCTAGTCCTCGGATAATACCTGAAGATCGGTATTGACAGTTGAAGTCGGTTGATTCCACGATGTGATTTTCGGTGTTTTTTCGTGTTTTGGTAAAATATTTAACTTTTAGGAATTTCCAAATTTTTAGGAAAAAAAATGTTTTTTCCCAAAAAAATCACTTTCTCTCTCTAAAAAATGTTTTAGAGTGAGAAGCTCTCAAAATTCCTCCCTCTCCCAATGCATGGGGATCCGTGCCTTTTATAGGCACGGATCCCAAAAAAATTTTGGACGTAGCCCGAAGGGCGTCGGGCTACGCCCAAAAATTTTGGGCCTACGCCCCAAAATGGTTGGGCGGACGCCCAACCAGTGTTGGGCGAACGCCCAACTTGGTTGGGCGAACGCCCAACTTCTGTTGGGCGTACGCCCAACCTCTGTTGGGCTCGCGCCCAACCAACGTTGGGCGTGCGCCCAACAGACGTTGGGCGTGCGCCCAACATCGTTGGGCGTCCGCCCGACGGATGTTGGGCGCGCGCGCCCCGCTGCCGCTGGACGTGTGCCCCGCGCTGCCGGGCACGCGTCCAACTGCCGTCGGGCGCGCGCCGGCTGCCGCTAGGCGCTCGCCCAATGCCGCTGAGCACCCGCGAGCCGTCCACTCGACGACCGCAACCCCTACAGATCCTCTCGTGATTTTTATTGTTATTTTTGCTTTAAATTATCGGAACCGACCGCTTCAACCGTCTTGTTATGGGTTTTCGTCATAGGTCCTCCGACTCGGTGTCTACAGTTGCCCCTACTTTCCTATTTTGACATTGATGTGTGTGTTTTGAAAACGTTTTTTTGCTAACGCAACACATGCAATGTAAATATATTAAAGTAAAAGACACGTATAGAGTAGGAGGAAGAATACCTGATCTCCATGCCGCATGCTCCGGCCTTGTCTTCGATCTTTGCCTTGTCTGTCCCGTCTTTGCCTTTAAATCGGCCGCGGACGGACGCTCTTTCTGGGGAACCTAGTCTCTAAATCGACTGCTGGTAAAATGGCTCAATAGCAACCCTGGTCTCTAGATTGACCGTAGGTAAAATGGCTCAAAAGCAACCCTGGTCAACGACGGCGGGTAGAATGGCTCAAAAGCAACTCTGGTCCACGACCGCGGGTAAAATGGCTCAAAAGCGACCCTGGTCCACGACCACGGGTAAAAATGGCTCAAAAGCAACCCTGGTCAACGACCGTGGGTAAAATGGCTCAAAAGCAACCCTGGTCCACGACCGCGGGTAAAATGGCTCAAAAGCAACCCGGTCTCTAAATCGACCGCAGGCAAAATGGCTCAAAAGCAACCCCGGTCCACGACCGCGGGTAAAAATGGCTCAAAAGCAACCCTGGTCTCTAAATCGACCGCAGGCAAAATGGCTCAAAAGCAACCCTGGTCCACGACCGCGGGTAAAAATGGCTCAAAAGCAACCCTGGTCTCTAAATCGACCGCAGGCAAAATGGCTCAATAGCAATTCTGAATTTTAAAACACTGTCGTCTGTATTTTTACTAGAGCTATCATCTCGGGTATTTGAGTTATTGATAGGAACGCGCTTACCCTTTCGTCTGGAACGCTTTCGACTAATAATCATTTTTCTGCTGACTGTTGTCTGTATTTTAACTGGCACCACTGTTCTGTAAAATTTTGACTGTTGTCTGGAATCATGTCCTTAGGGTATTGGTCACCGTCTGGCAGAAACGCAGGCTGAAACGGACTGCGAATCGGAGGTCTGTGCACCTGGTAATTAATTATTTACTTTTTACCTTTATGTCACGTCAGCCTTTTTTTAAAATGACGCCCACGTCCTTTCCTACCCTTATAAAAGGAGGTGGGGTTTCATTTCAACCCCACACCTTCTCTCTCTTCTCTCTCTCTCTCTAGCTCTAAACTTTGAGCATTCTTCTGATGGGTTCGGATAGATACGATGGCACGAAGGGTATGGATGCAGGTTTTGAGAACTTGACTAGAGTGGCTCCTTTTCAGCATCCTGCTTCTCATCTGAGCCAGACCAACATCAATCCGGTAAGTACCCCCTTAATCTTTATCCTTTGACAAGACTTCTAGGCCTTAGCAGCCCCATTTTGAACGTCGTTTGCATGCTAACCTTTAGACTGCTTAGAAGACTTTTAGTTAGAAAACGCGAATTTTTATGCACGTGAACAATGCTTTATGCTTTTTGTTTGTTGAAAGAATATGGACTATATACATGTGAATAGTAAAAATACGGACAATGCATGCCAACAATAAAAAAAACGTGAATAGTGCACGTGAATAGTAAACACGTGAATAGTGGAAACATGGATAATGCATGCTAACCGCAAAAAACGTGAATAGTGCACGTGAATAGTAAACACATGAATAGTGCACGTGAATAGTAAAAACATGAATAATGCATGCTAACCGCAAAACGTGAATAGTGCACGTGAATAGTAAACATGTGAATAGTAAAAAATACGGATAATGCATGACAACAGTAAAAACGTGAATAGTGCACGTGAATAGTAAACATGTGAATAGTGCACGTGAATAGCAAAAACATGAATAATGCATGCTAACCGCAAAAACGTGAATAGTAAACACATGAATAGTGCACGTGAATAGTAAAAAGCGTGAATAGCGCACGTGAATAGTAAAAACATGAATAGTGCATGTGAATAGTCGTGAATAGTGCCTGTGAATAGTAAAAACATGAACTGTGCACGTGAATAGTGAAAAAAGTAAACAACTAAATTAAACGCTTTTAACCCAAGTTAGAATTAGATTAAGCTCCTCGCAAGCACGCGGGAGAGTGGAACACCAAAGAATAAAGAATTAACCAAATCCTATACAAATGATCCTACAAACGAAATCTCACAGAGTAATGATCCTAACTGACAGGAACTTCTAGGTTAGATTTAAACATAACCGAAAGAATAACTAGGTTAACAAACTTTTATTAGACGTATGCATAGAAGCGAGGTTCTCAAGGAGTAATGACTTTAGTTTGGCCCTTTGCCTTACCCGTTCCGTTCCTTCCAGGTCATTGGCATTTCAGGGACCACCGAGGACATTCATACCTGGCATGCCATGCTTAGCCCGGTGGCTAAAGCCCGGGTACGAGAGTTGGGCTTCGAGCCTTTCATCCTGACGCTACCTCGCGCCAACGGAGTGTGTGACCGGTTCGGCCTGCGCGCCTTATGCGAGAGATGGGTAGACTCGACCCACACCTTTCACTTCTCGTTTAGGGAGATGACGATCTCGCCCCGCGACTTCTCCCTGCTGACCAGATTGTGGGGTAGCGGCATTCTGATCCCGCTTTTCTTCGACATGGTGCATCCTCGGGTTGACCGTGCTGAGATATCTGCTTTGATCGGACCCGGAGTCTATACAGGTGTCAAGTCCACCCCGATGAAGTTTGTTACCACCTTTGGATTATTGAGTCGCAGGGACTTCTGTGACTGAAATGACACAGATCAGGCCACTCGCAGCTTCCTTTTGTATGCTTTAGGCGAGACGATCTTCCACACTAAGAGCGGAACCATACATGCGGGTCTCATCCAGGCTTTCCGTGATTTGGATGCGGTGTCGTCCTACAATTGGTCAGGAGCCGGCTTGGCCTTTCTATATAAGTTCCTGGACTTGACTTGCCGGAAGCGCAAGGATTTCGGCGATTACACCTTTGCCCTCCTGGTACGCCCTCTATCATTGGCTTGTCTCTTTATTCTTTCTGCGATTTCTGTTTCTGACATCCGTTTCTACGAGCAGGTTTGGGCCTATGAGAGGCGGATTCTTCAGTGCACCCGCAGGAGTAGGCCGCGCGCGGTTAGGCTTCCACTTATGGCGAGGTGGAGTGACTTTGATTTGCGCACTGAGAGGAGCCGGACGGTGGCCCGACTCCTATTATGGATCGACACGCGGAGTTTGGGACAGGTGAACGTCTCCTAACTATGCTGGATTTTCGTTTGATCTTGTCTGACCTTTCTTTTGTTTTTCAGATTTCATTCAGATGGGACGACCGCGACTTTGGTCCCGATTATGCTTATGTCACCCGCGTTCAGGGGCAGCAGTGTGTGCTCACCGGCCCGTGCGTACGAGCATGGTATTTGGGCGACCGGGGTTTTACTGGGGTTAGCACCACACATTGGACGCCAAGTGAGATTCCCGTGTCCATGTTTGGAGTGAGGGTCATGCCCTTGTCGGACATCCGTCGCGATTTGACCCGTCGATTTCCCCTCGAGATGTGTGGGACCATGCAGGGGGTCGCGTCCATTATTTATCGACTCTGTTGACCCCGTTGGATCCTCCCGAGGTCACGATGGATGTGGACCCTACGGATGACGTGTTTTCGGCGGAGGCTGTTGCTGCGGTCTTTGGTCAGGAGGAGATTCCGGTGAGTGCTTTGACCTATTTATTCTTTATTTACGAGATGGTTATGGGTATTTATTGTGTCTTTACGTGCAGGAGGGTTCCTTGAGGAGCGCTCGGACGTCAGACTTTTTCGATGGTGCTCGGGCCCGGACGTCTGCGAGCGAGCCTTCCTATTATGCAGGCGAGTCCTCGGGCGTTGCCCGACCAGAGTGGCTTCGCCTTGGCACACCCTTCCCGATCCCAGGGAGAGATTTTCCGATGATTCATTACGGCGAGGCGGGCGTGGCCTACTCTGGCATCGAGACAGCCCCTTCGGTTTTTACCTCGAGGATGGCGTTCGATCCCCCTGATGCCCTCCATACTTCGAGGGAGACGTGTACCGATTACATGGGATTGTCCGGTTATTTCAGAGAGCAGCTCAACCTGCGCTGTGCCGGCCACCTGGTGAGTATTCTTATTCTGTATTAGTGTAGTGAAATGTATGTGTGTGATGCACCTATGTATGTATGACTTCAGTTGTTGTCTGTTTGATATATTTTTTTCTTCTTTTTTTATTTGCAGAGCGATCTTCATGCAAACGAGCAGCGGCTCAGTGAGTCGCAGTGGGATGCCGATGCTAGGGTCGGGTAAGTCTATCGAGAGAGAAATGCTCATTGGTCGAAGATGATGCGAGTGGAGACCGAGGGGCGTCTTGCCGCAGAGGAGATGACGCGAGTGGAGACCGCGGGGCGCCTTGCCGCCGAGGAAGTTCGTCGGGTTGCCGAGGAGGCCTTATCTGCGGAGCGGGATTCTCGTCTGAGGGACTTTGAGGACTTCTGGGATCTTCCTCCTCATTAGGCTCATTATTTGTAGTTTTCTCATTAGTATTACCCCGATGTATAGCTTGTATATAGGGAGAGGGGTGGATAGGACGTAGGCTTTTTATGTGAAAGAGGTAGGAAATGTATAACTCATGATTCATAATACAATGCATTCAGTAGATTATAATGATTCCAATCATCCTCTTCAAATATATTCATGCCTTTATTTATTTACAAACAATAGAAATACTTAGCCGCTTATACATTATTTTCATAATTGCTCAAAATATAACCACTGTTACCAGGACCTGCCTTTTTTCGGTTTTCAGATCCCAGCGATTTTTCATCTCTCCTTTTATTATCCCGGAATTTTCAAACGAGTGCCCTTTCGGGTTTTCACCCATTGGGATGTCCCTTATTGTTGCATAGGTCGCCCTTTGCGGGTTTTCAACCTATCGGGAATTTTCATTTTTTTTTACGAAAAGTATTTCTTAAGCCTATCCAGATTGGTAGGTTCGGAGAACTCCATGCCGTCCATAGTAGTTAGCTTCACCGCCCCTTTGCTTAGGATTTTCTTCACGAGGAATGGTCCTTCCCAGTTTGGCCTGAACTTGCCCCTAGGGTCGGTGTGCGTCATTCGGATCTGTTTCAGCACCAGGTCCCCTTCTTTGATAGGGCTGGCCTTGACCTTTTTATTGAAGGCTCGGGCCATCCTTCTCTGATATAACTGCACGCGGTAAAGAGCCTCCATCCTTTTCTCGTCCACCAATGCTAATTGCTCATATCGCTTCTTCACCCATTCCATCTCGGGAATCTCGGCTTCTATTGCGATTCTTAACGATCGCTTTTCAATCTCAATTGGGAGGAAGGCTTCGGCCCCATATACCAAGGAGAACGGCGTTGCCCTAGTTGACGTTCTAACCATCGTGCGATAAGCCCATAAAGCGAGCGGAAGCTGCCCGTGCCAATTCCGGTGCGATTCTACTGTCTTTACAAGAATCCTTTTAAGGTTCTTATTAGCCGCCTCTACTGCACCATTAGCTTGCGGGCGACGGAGAAGACCTATGATGCTCAATACCGTACTCTTGGAAGAGACTTCTCACCTCTCCCTGAAACTGGACCCTATTATCCGTGATCATGTGATGAGGCACTCCGAACCTGGTGATCAAGTGCTTTTCAATGAACTTCCTCATCTGCTTAGACCCCAACTTGCTAAACGATTATGCCTCTACCCACTTGGTGAAGTAATCAATGGCGACTGCAATGAATTTGTGTCCGTTCGACGCATTAGGCCTCACCTCCCCGAGGATATCAATGCCCCAAGCCGCAAACGGCCAAATGGGTGCTAACACGTGCAGTTCCATAGCTGGTAAGTGATTATAATCTCCGTGGATTTGACAATCATGGCATTTCTTCGCATATTCGTTACAATCTCTTTCCATGGTGAGCCAATAGAAGCCTTGCCTTACGATTTTCTTTGCTAATACTGCTCCTCCTATATGGGCTCCACAAATTCCCGAGTGTACTAACTCCATTGCCTCACGGGCTTCTCCCTCATCCAAGCATCTCAATTGTAAACCATCGACGTGTCTTTTGTAAAGCAGGTCATTGTGGATGACAAATTGCTGAGCTAACCTTCTGATCACAGCCTGATCCCTAAGTTCTGATTCCGCCGGGTATGTCCCACTTTTCATGAAGTTTACGATATCAAAATACCACGGCTTTTCATCTGCTCCCAACAGCATTACGTCTTCATAGCACGGTTTGTGGGACCTCCTCAGCACCAAAGGCTTCGAGGCAAGGTTCCTAGGGTTATCCCATACTGACACCAAAGTGGCCAAAGCATCCGCTGCCTGGTTCTGTGCTTGAGGAATGTGACAAAAACGACACTCGCTGAATCTCTGCACCAGTCCCTCCAACTGGTCTAGGTATGGACGCAACCTTTCTTCCCTTACTTCCCAGTTTCCCTGTGCTTGTTCGATAATCAGTTTTGAGTCGCCCAAAATTTCAACATATGATGCTCACAGTGCTGCTAACGACTCTAACCCGTAGATGCACGCTTCATACTCGGCCATATTATTGGTGAGAGGGAAGGATAACTTCTTTGCCATTGGGACCCTTTCTCCTTCTGGTGAGATAAGTAGCACTCCTACCCCGGCTCCATTTGAGTTAACTGCTCCATCGAAGAACATTTTCCACGGTATAACTTCGATTGCGTTCAAGTGCTCATCGGGGAAATCATAGTTTATCTCTTCCTCTTCCGCATTTAGAGGCTGATTGGCCAGAAATTCTGCTACGGCTCTCCCCTTAATAACCTTTTTCGTTACATATTCGATGTCAAATTCGGACAAGAGCAACAACCATCGGGCTAGCTTCCCTGTTAGAGACGGAGTTTGGTGCAGATACTTTACGGGATCCATCCGGGAAATAATGATCACTTTGTAAGATTGAAAATAGTGCCGTAGTTTCATTGTTAGCCATACTACTGCCACACACGTCTTTTCGATCATGTTATACTTAAGCTCGTATTCCAGGAACTTCTTACTCAGATAATACACCGTGTGCTCCACACCGATGTCCCCTTCTTGGGCCAGCATTGCCCCAATAGATCGCTCCTCGATTGCTACATAGAGGAGAAGCGGTTTTCCAAGTTTAGGCGGTCTTAAAACCGGTGGATTAGACAAATAGTTCCGGACACTCTCCAACGCTTGCTGGCACTTATCATTCCAAACCGTGGGTTGATCTTTCCGTAGCAGCTTAAAGATAGGCTCGCAGATCGTAGTGAGTCGTGATATGAACCGACTGATATACTGAACCTGCCCCAGGAATCCTCTCACTTCTTTCTCATTCTTTGGCGCCGGCATTTCTTGTATGGCCTTTACTTTGTCGGGATCCACCTCAATCCCCTTGTTACTGATCACATAGCCTAAGATCTTCCCCGATGAAACGCCAAAGAAGCACTTCTTCGGGTTCAACCTTAGCTTGAATTCTGCAATTCGGGCCAAAAACTTCTCAAGTGCAGCGAAATGCCCCTCTCTCGTCTCCGACTTGACCATCATGTCGTCCACATAGACTTCCACCTCTTTGTGTATTATATCATGGAACAGTGCCGTAGCCATCCGTTGATAAGTTGCGTCGGCATTTTTCAAACCAAACGGCATTACTCTATAGCAGTATGTTCCCCACCCAGTTGTGAACGAGGTCTTTGCCTTGTGCTTTTCTGCCATTTGAACTTGCATGTAGCCCATGAAGCCGTCAACATTCGTGTGCAAGACGCTCGATGCTTCACTGTCGATTAATACGTCGATGTGAGGCAATGCGAATTCATCTTTGGGGCAAGCCTTGTTGAGATCTCTATAATCGACGCACATTCTCACTTTACCGTCCTTCTTCGCGATTGGTACTACATTTGCTACCCAAGGGGGATAGTCGATTACTTCGATGAACCCTGCTTCTAACTGTTTCTTCACTTCCTCTTTGATCTTATCTGCCCATTCCGGCCTCATGCGTCACAGTTTCTGTTTCACGGGCTTAGCATCGGGGTATGTTGGAATACGGTGAGTTACGATTGATTGATCGATTCCTGACATGTCTTCGTATGTCCAAGCAAACACTATTTCGTATTTTTTAATTATTCTCTCAAATTCTTTCCTCTCTTCAATAGTTAATTCTTGAGCAATTTGTATAAGTTTAGGATTTTCATCCGTGCCAAGATTGAAAGTTGACATTTCTATTGTATTGATTTCAAATGTAGGCATGTTATATGAATGAGAATGCATGGAATGATCAGAATCAACATCAAGCAAGTAAGCAAAATCAGAATTCATTTCATTGATAGTGTTGGCGAGTACATCATCGGATTCAAATAAAGCAGTAATACAATTGTCATCAACAGGGTTCTCGGGTTTCTCATAAGCCTTGGAGGTGTTGGGCTCGTCCACCGCTCCCACAGTTGCCTCAATAGTGGTGACCTGCTCCTCGGCATTCAGATCTAACATCATGATCTCCTCGACGAAGCAGCTTGCCTCTCCTTTGCCCCAGCTGGTGACATCATTGAAGATCTCAAAGCCCGGCAGAATCTTTCCTTCGGCGCTAGTCCATGACTCGGGAGTCCCAGAATAAACCTTCCCGTGTCCCTCATTCACAAAATACTTCTTTAGGCCCACCTTTCCTTCACCACCTGTGTTGGACGGACCTCCCAGCTCATATCCCAAACCCCTCCGGGTTTTCTGACTCTTGAAGTCCGAAGATTCTGGCAACCCTTGATGGTGTGCTCCCAAGCCCATACCGGGGATAAAAACCCCTTTCATCATCTTCACCACATCGGCGGTCATGCTAGACTCGTATATCCCTGAAACTTGGAATCCGGAGAAAAGTTGAGGCTCAATTCCCAACGCCGCCACTGAACTCAATTTCTCAGCTCTGATCGTCACTATCTCCTCCCCGAAGGGAAATTTGATCATTTGGTGGAACGTGGAGGGCACCCCTCCTAGCTTATGGAACCATGGGCGTCCCAACAACACAGCAAAAGTCACCGGTATATCCAGCACAGTGAACTCTGTTTCTTCCTCGTGCGGCCCCACTTTCAGCTTGGCCTTAAAGACTCCTTCAATGTGCCTGCGGCTATCATCGTAGGCTCTGATCACGGTTTCCGAGTCAGTCAAGTCTCCTCTTTCCACTCCCAACTTGGACAAAAGTTTCAGCGGGCAAACATTAATGGCCGATCCATCATCAACCATCACACAACTAGTCTTCTTCCCGTTAATTTCAGCTCGGATGTATAAAGGCTTGTTGTGAGCCTTACCCTCCTCCGGGAGATCTTCGTCGGTGAAAGTGATTTCAGTCTTCTTCCGGGCCATAATTGCCCCTACTAACGCTGCCGGCTCAGTATCGGTAGAAATGACCAAATTCTGCAGCTCCTTCATCAGATTCTCACGGTGGTACTTGGAATGACATAGGACTTCCCACACCGTAGACTTAGCTTGTGTTTTCTTCAACTGCTCGAGGACTTGGTCATCTGGCTTGGGAGCCGATCCTTCCCCTATTTCTGTCTCAACCATGGGTGCCTTCCCTTCGGCCACCCGACCTGATCTTGTCATAACGGCGATCTCCGACTCATCATCGGATTCATCCCAAATATTGATAGGAATTCTCCGATCAGCATCCTCCTCATCCGAGGAACTTTCCCAAATGTCCACAACCATAAGATCCATTACGTGAGGGACGTTTGAATTCAAATACAAGGGATCCGCTGATCCATACATAGCCCATCCTATCAAATCATCATAGTCCCTGAGGGACACTCTGTTCATCCTTCTTGCCGCCATCGGAATTGTGCCTCTTTGTATGCACATGAGCTGCACCTTATCACTCATCGTCTCTTGACACTGCTCGTAGTGGTACCTCCATCTCCTAGCCTAATCCACAAACGGTTCCTCGGGGAATTGCCTGATCCTATCCAGATCTTCCAGGGATCCCGTCCATGGAACATACATCTCATACCTTGACACAAAAGTATCCCTAAGAGGTATCCAATGACCCATTTCTTCCTCTGATAGGCCTTGGTGCCACAACAAGGCTTCTCCTATGAGAGTTTCCGGGAAGTGTTCATGTAACTCACATTGAGGGAACCCGGCGTCATACATATGGTTGCAGAACAACCTTGCGTGCTCCACGGGATCCCAATATCCGCCATACTTGGGCATTGCCAACACCGCTTCAGGTGTTTCATAAGAGGGTGAGTCCGGTGTTTGCTCCGCAAGCATCCATACTGTATATTCCTTAATGAACCTCTTGGTCATCGCGGCCCAATCGCACTTGATACGCATCGGGAGAGACATATACCACATCAGCGGCTCCCCCATCAGTGAATTGCAAAACAGACTGGTGATCTCTTCTTCCTTAAAACCCAACGTCCCATGGCCGACAAGTAGAAGTGAAGGTGCTCCATTGGATCCTTGTTGCCGTTGTATTTACTGACAACTGGCAACGGACGCTTAATAGGCCCAATTTGCAGCGCAAAACACTCTGCGGTCCTATCCTTAGCTTTCTTGTACTTCTCTAGGAATAAATCGGACAATTGTTCCCAATCATGCTTGCAGGAGTCAGGCAATGAGTGGAACCACCCCAAAGGCTCGCCTATTAACGAATGGTGGAACCACTGAGCAATCTCGTCCACCCCAAAGGATTCAACAAACATATCATGCATATACTCACGCAAGTGCACGTCGGGATTCTCTCCCCCACTAAATAGACTCAATTCTGGCACACTAGTTCGAGACGACCCTTCCCCGATCTCTTCAGCACTATCTTCATCATACGGTGCTCCACCGTCTAACTCTTC
The DNA here is from genome assembly GCF_963576675.1 of Euphorbia lathyris. Classification (NCBI taxonomy): domain Eukaryota; kingdom Viridiplantae; phylum Streptophyta; class Magnoliopsida; order Malpighiales; family Euphorbiaceae; genus Euphorbia; species Euphorbia lathyris. The sequence continues at coordinate 48,750,900 of NC_088918.1, forward strand.
ATCCATCGGTTCACCCTCCTGCTTCTTGCCAAGGAAGGACACATATAAACCATTTCCAACATTACTCTTCTCATCGGAGTCCAACAACTCCTCTTCATTTTCCCCGAAGGATTCCATGACTAAACTTGCTCCGAGCCCAGACCCGATCATGCTCACCCTATGGTTAGGCAATGGATTACGCCTAGTGGAAGGGTTCGCTGACGAAGGATCAGCTATCTTCTTTTCCTCAATCAAATCCTGAATCTCGTGTTTCAGTCTCTCGCAGTTCTCAATAGTGTGCCCATAATTACTGTGGAACTCGCAGTATCCCCTAGCTTGTATCTGCGGAGTAGGCGGTGCTTTGTTATAAGGAGTGAGGGCTTTCAACAATCCCTTCTTCTATAACTGTTCGAAAACTTTTGCATAGGTTTGATCAAATTTGGCGAACTGCCTCTTCTCGATAGCATTAAGATCAAGCACTTTCACTGCGGCCGATTCTGTACTTGCGCTTGGCCCTCCGGCACTATATCCAGACTTTGTCAACTTGGTATAAGCTTTCTTCGGCTCTCCTTCCCCCTCGACTGTCAAGGCGCAGCTATACATCTGATTGAAATCGGTAAAAGGCATATACCGCAGCTCATTCTTAATATACGGTAATGTGTTGCCAATTACCATTCGGATCTGATCCTGCTCAAGCTGCTTTTGCTTCATAACCGCCGCCTTGGCTCTCCACCTCCTCACAAAATCGGAAAAAGACTCACCAGCTTGTTGCTTAGTGCTTTCCAGCTCCTTTAGAGTAACCTCAAGCATAGTATTGAAACTATACTGAGCGATAAATGATTTTGCCAACTCCTTCCAATCTCTCTTCGTCACCATCGGCAACGCATGAAACCATACGAGGGCAGCTCCCTCCAGATAGGTATTAAACAGTCCTAGGACTTAATCCTCAGTCAGGATCGTGTGCTTCATTACTGTAACATACTGATTTATGTGAGCCGTGGGATCCCCAGTTCCATCGAACTTCTTCATGTCCGGGAGCCAAAATTTCAAAGGCAAAGCCGTTGCTGACAAGCAGTTCTTCAAATTATAAAAGTCCTGACTCCCGGAACTTCCCCCACGCAGATCCTGCACTTCCTGAGTGATGTGCTCCTTCCACTCCTCTTCCTTAGCCTTCTCTTTCTCAAGCTGTTTCTGGATATAATCCTCATAGTCATCCTCGTTCCCGAAGTGGGGATCGGTGTTCACCTCATTCTCAGCACGCTTACTACCACTCTTGTTATCCTTCAACGCTAGCTCAGCGAGCTCGGCCAAAATTGCGGCCAACTGATCATTAATGTTGTTCACAGAGTTTTCCAATTCGGCCACCTTTTCGTCGGTCGCAGACATACTGGCAGAAGACTGAGTATACTCGGACGAAGACGATTCAGAAGCCACAATTGCCGATTCGGAACCGTCAATCTGTAGTTGATCAAACTGCCTGACTAGCCGGCTACTCTCGCGAAACCACAACCGCTTAATGGTGAAGTTTGCGCGAACGACATCCATTAGTATGTATGCATGATTTTATATGCATGATTCGTGGTGTGTGCGTTTATTTATTTACGGATATATAAGATAAGAAGAACAAACGTCAGTCTAATTACACGTATCACAACATCTCTCTTCCACCCTTATTCCTCCACACACTCGATGGTCCAAGTCTCTTTCCTAGGATTTTGGTTTGGGGCTCACATTGCGGTCCAAGGGACGCGTGATGCCGTCGATTATTGCGGAAAAAGTAAATCATCCACCAGACAATACAGTTCGTTTTGACATATCAACGTTTAGTGACTAATGTTGGAAATTAGGCTAAGGTATAGCAGCGGAAATATAAAGTTTTAGCCTACTTCCTTTTTTAACCATAGGATCCGTTAATCGTTATTTCATATAAAGAGGGATAAGAAGAAATACCTTTTGAAGAACAATCTACCGTTGTTAAAGAAGCGCCCACAAATCTTCTCCAAGTTCCCACGCACGAAGTAAAACACGGTGAGGTTAAGTAAGAATCAACCGTATGAGATGCAACCAAAATAGATTGCCTCTAATTAATCAACACAAGATCAAAGAGAAAAGAAAATGAATGAAATTAATCAAACGATGAAAGCCGTATTAATTCTCGTCCACGAACTAGGGGAGTCAAATTCTCTTTCTCTCTCTAGATGTAGGTTTCGAAAATCACATAGAGGGGAGGGATAGAGTTTGGTCGAAATTCATGTAGTAGGGGGTATATATAATCACTTGTATCTAAACCCTAGTTAGATAGGAATAGGTTACTTAATAGGAATTCCATTCGGAATAGAATTCCTAATTATTATCTTACTATATATCTAATATATCTAGGATAATAATAAACAACCTTATTGGATAATAATAGGAGTATATTAATCTAATTAAAACTCCTAACTTAATTATCTCTTAATTAATTTAATTCATATTCCTAATCAAATTAGGATTAATAAAATCAAAATAATTAATTACTTACTTATATATATAAATTTCGGCCCCCCCTTTAATTAAATGGGCCTTACAGGGATCAATTGGGCTTCCATCAATTAATAACATCCATCTCTCTTTTGGTTCCAAGTCTTATGTGTGATCCATTAGGTTCTTACTACTTCTGGCCGTATGCAACTATTAAATTAATTTCTTTAAGAATTATATTTAATCTTTGTATAACGGAATGATGTACTGAGTATGTTATTGGCAAGTCTGTAATCATTCCCCCAGAGTCCGTTAAGAAGACAGGTTGATTCCGTCGTTAACCTTTCCGTATTAGTTGCAGTATAATTCGATCCTTTATCAACTACATCCTTGAACTGAATCTTATGACTATGGATGATGTCAAGTCACATATAGCGAGACGTTCGTTTTACTTGTACAGGCCGAGTCAACTCAAATAGATAGGTTAAGTGAAATCTGCATTTCAAGTCTTAAGCTATCACCTTGCAAGGATTTAGAGTCGAGTCTTCCACAAGCGATCCATGGACGTATCTCCTATTAATCGGGAGTGATAAATGCTCAATCCAATGTATAACTACCCTGACATTACCTCATGTGACACCCAACCTTTGCAGTTCACACCCCAGAGTCATCTCTGTTAAGGATCGTGGGACCGCAGGATCAAAGTCTCACATTCAGTAATTCAGGATGACCAATTAACATTCCTTTGAGTCTGAGGATTAGTTATACCTATTAATACCAATGAGATGAACAGGTGACAAGGATGAATCTACCCATCCTGTTATCTCAAATTGGATCCCCAATCCTAATGAACAACGTTTCATCGGATCTGTGTAACTGTCCAGATATCTATATATATGAAGCTCGTGAGATCAGCTTTCTGTCGAACAGAAGACATTGTTACATACAAGTCTCAACAGTGATATATCAATCCTAAACATATCACTTGACTTGGGGTGGTTTTAAGTTTATTAGTTTATTATAAAGTTTTTGTCTCACTTCATGCTTGTATGAACACTTTATAATCACTTTAAACAAACTTACGGATTTCCTTTTATTAGACTTTATTTAGTGCTTAAAAGGGATTGCCTTTATATAGTTATAAAACATATATCTCATTAAAACAAATGATATAAAGAACAATTTATTTACATTAAGTTTGTATCCTAGAACAATTGTCTATAGGACACCAAACCCCAACATACTCCCACTTGGACTAAAGCCAATTGTTTCTAAAACTTATCCCAGTAGAAGTTAAATGACGATCATGTACTTTCTGGGTTAAAGGCTTTGTCAACGGATCTGCAACGTTGTCCTCTGTAGGTACTCTTTCTATTCTCACATCTCCTCTAGCCATAATCTCTCTTATGATGTGGTATCGCTTTAGGTAGTGCTTGGATGCATTATGAGACCGTGGTTCCTTTGCTTGCGCAATGGCTCCATTATTATCACAGTACAGAGTAATGGGATTGACAATGTTAGGCACCACACCTAGTTCTGTAATGAACTTTCTAATCCAAACTGCTTCCTTTGCTGCTTCTGCAGCAGCGATGTACTCTGACTCGGTCGTAGAGAAAGCTACGCTTCCCTGCTTGGAACTCTTCCAACTGACCGCGCCCCCATTCAAGATAAACAGGTATCCTGATTGGGATTTAAAATCATTCTCATCTGTGAGATGACTTGCATCTGAAAATCCTTCTATTTTCAGATCACCTTCTCCGTACACTAGGAACATATCTTTAGTTCTTCTCAAGTACTTAAGAATGTTCTTGACAGCAATCCAATACTCGTCTCCTGGATTCCCTTGGTAACGACTCGTTACAGATAACGCGAACGCTACGTCAGGTCTAGTGCATAGCATAGCATACATAATCGAACCGATTGCGCTGGCGTATGGGACTACAGCCATGCATCGTTTATCATCATCGGTTTTAGGACATTGATGATTGTTTAACTTTACTCCATGTAGCATCGGTAAGTTACCTCGTTTCGATTCAAGCATGCTAAACCGATTTAGCACCTTTTCAATGTATGTAGCCTGTGAAAGACCAAGCAGTCTACGCGATATATCTCTGTAGATCTTTATACCAAGTATATAGGCTGCTTCACCAAGGTCTTTCATTGAGAAGTTACCAGATAACCAAACTTTCACTGACTGTAGCAGAGCAATGTCATTTCCCATTAATAATATATCGTCCACATATAGTATGAGAAATGCTATAGAGCTCCCACTTGCTTTCTTGTAAATGCAAGCTTCTTCGCAATTTTGTTCAAAACCAAATTGTTTTATGGTTTCGTCAAAACGCTTATTCCAGCTTCTAGATGCTTGCTTGAGTCCATAAATGGATCTCTGAAGTTTGCAAACTTTATTTGCATCCTTCGATATGAAACCTTCAGGCTGCATCATATATACATCCTCAAGCAGGTTTCCATTTAGGAAAGCTGTTTTCACATCCATTTGCCAAATCTCATAATCGTAGTGAGCGGAAATTGCAAGCATGATTCTGATTGATTTGGACATAGCCACATGAGAGAAAGTTTCGTCATAATCAATTCCTTGCTTCTGACGATATCCTTTCGCTACTAACCTAGCTTTGTAGGTGCTAACCTTTCCATCCATGTCTGTCTTCTTTTTGAAGATCCACCTGCACCCAATGGGTATTATCCCTTCGGGTGGATCAACCAAAGTCCACACTTGGTTAGTATACATGGAATCCATTTCAGAATCCATGGCCTCAAGCCATGCTTTAGAATCTGGACTAGTAAGAGCCTCTTCGTAGTTTTCGGGTTCGTCGTCTAATACGGGAACCTCATTATCATCTCCCACAAGAAAACCATATCTAACTGGGAGTTCACGAACTCTTTGTGATCTACGAATAGGTGGCACTAGAGTCTCATCTAATGGGACTCCTTCGGGTACCTCAACCGCCTCTGTTGTTTCAGTCGGTGTTTCTTCTTCTTGAACTTCGTCAAGTTCAATCATGCTTCCCTTTTGGGTTTCTTCGAGAAACTCTTTCTCTAAGAAGGTTGCGTGCTTGGATACGATTACTTTCTGATCATCTGGATGATAGAAGTAATATCCCATAGTTTCCTTAGGGTATCCAATGAAGAAACATTTATCAGATTTCGAATCTAGTTTGTCGGGCGCAATGCATTTGACAAATGCTGAACAACCCCATACTCTCATGAATGAGAACACGGGTTTCCTACCAACGAACAATTCATATGGTGTGGAACTAGCGGATTTAGTTGGTACTCGATTTAGGGTGAAGAGGGCAGTTTCTAAGGCATAGCCCCAGAACGTCTTTGGAAGTAAGGCCATGCTCATCATGGATCGTACCATATCTAGTAGGGTACGGTTTCTCCTCTCGGACACACCATTGTGTTGTGGTGTATAGGAAGGTGTCCATTGTGAGCATATCCCACATTCAGTTAGATAATTCAGGAAATCATCTGAAAGATATTCGCCACCTCGATCAGATCGAAGCGTCTTTATTTTCCTTTCTAATTGATTTTCCACTTCATTCTTGAAGCATTTGAATTTCTCAAAAGCTTCTGATTTGTGCTTCATCAAATAGACGTAACCATATCGGGTATGGTCATCTATGAAGCTTATGAAGTATCTGAATCCTCCTCTTGCTTGGACTGACATAGGACCGCATACATCTGAATGAATAAGTCCTAGAGTGTCTGATACACGCTCACCTTTATTGCTAAAGGGTGTCTTTGTCATTTTACCTTTTAAACATGATTCGCATGTTTCCAATGATTCATGATCGATTGGATCTATAAGCCCATCTGAATGTAGCTTTAGCATGCGTCTCTTGTTTATATGGCCTAAACGACAATGCCACAAGAAAGTTGAATTATCTATCTTATGTCTTTTGGTATCAATTGCAAAAACAGGAGTTTTATCATCCAACACATAAATCCCATTTTCTGATATTCCTGAAAAATAAAAGATCGAATCTTTATAAAAATTGCAACTATTGTTCTTTATTGAAATATGAAAACCGTCGTCAACAAGACGGCTAATAGAAATAATGTTGCGAGACATTTCAGGAACGTATAAACAATTCCTTAATTCTATTACAAGCCCAGAGGGCAAAGATAAAACATAATCTCCAATTGTGATGGCGGCAACTCTTGCTCCATTTCCCACTCGCAAGTTTATGCTTTCTTTCTTTAGTTCCTTAGTCTGTTTTAGCTCCTGCATATTTGTACAAATATGAGATCCACATCCGGTATCAAGTACCCAAGATTCAGACAGTGAAACTGTATTTATTTCAATATAGAACATACTAGATGTTGAAGCACCGCCGTTTCCCTTCTTGAGGGAGGCTAGGTACTCCTTGCAGTTCCTCTTCCAATGCCCGTCTTTACCACAGAAGTGGCACTCTCCTTTGGGCTTCTTCACTTCCTTTCCCTTTGCTTTGTTGGGCACGGCTTTCTTACCTTTCTTGGGATATTTAGGATTGGGATAATTCCCTTTCCTCTTCTTTGATCCCTCAATGACAAGAGCCGGTATGGCTTTGTCTTTCTTTATATTGGGCTCAACCGACTTGAGCATATTTGCAAGCTCTTCAAGAGAGGTTTGCAAGTCATTCATCTGATAGTTCATAATGAACTGTGAATAACTTTCTGGGAGGGATTGAAGAATTAAGTCTACACTTAATTCGTTGTCCATCGCAAATCCAATACTAGAAAGTTTGGTAATGTAGCCAATCATCTTGACACAATGTGTTATGACAGATGTGCCCTCTTGCATCCTACTACGATATAGCAACTTGGATATCTCGTAGCGTTCGCACCTGGTTTGTTTCCCAAACAATTCCTTTAGGTGTACGATGATGGAATAGGCATCCATTTCCTCATGTTGCCTTTGTAATTCCGGTGTCATCGATGCAAGTATGATGCATCCGGCATGATCATCATCAGCCTTATGCTTCTGGTAAGCATCAATTTCCTCAATGGGAGCATCATCAGCAGGGATAGGGGGTATCGATGTATCAAGTACATACCCTATCTTATCGAACTTCAAAACAATTTTGAGGTTACGAAACCAGTCGGTGAAGTTTGAACCATTCAACTTGTTATCGGTAAGAATATTTTGCAGATTGGTTTTAGTAATGATTTTAAGAGTGTGCGTTTAATTAAACCTGAGAGTGAGAAAGAGTAAATGTATGTCATTCATTTGCTTAAAGTATATCAATCTAAAATTATAGGCCTTTTAGTTTATTTTAGATTGCTCCCACTATTTTGCCAAATTAATAGCCCTCCATATTAATTCGAAGAATTTCACAAATCCTTTAGTGAGCTAGGATCCTAACTCCTGAGATTTCGCCTTGAGTTTACTCAACAAGCTAGTCTCATTCATTAGGTAGATTCATATGATCAATCACATCTCTAATGTGATTCATAGATTATTGGGTTACTAACCACATTAGTAACTAATATGCTATTCATATTAATCCCAACCATCTTGCCCATTAGTTTATGACAACATGAGTTTACTCATCCAATTATCATAATCTAATTTAAGTATTACCCCATATTCATGAAATAACGATTTTCGATAATTCAGGTGTTACCATAAGACCCCGAGCTTGAGTTTACTCAACAACCCAAAGGGTTCCAGTACTGCCGGCTGAATTATAATATTAGGGAGGGGCAACCGATTTTAATAACTTGCTTATTTACTTAACTTTTTAATGAGGGATTTTATTTTAGGTCTCATAATCTAACTTAGTCTTGATTTGCTTTAGCATACATCAGACACATACATTCACATACATTGGCGTTATGGACATATCATCTAAATTATTTCGTCGAGCCAGAGACGGAATAAAAGGGCAAACCTAAGGAAATACTAACTATTACATATTTCTCTTTAAGTCCTCCGTCTTCTCCATGGCGCCTTGAAATTACATATTAATTCCTATACTACTAAAGAAAACTTCAACTGAATTGAAGGGAATTAGATGAGAAGAGAAATTACAATAGATAGTAGATAGGCAGGACTCGCAGGCCCTATTTCAAAAATACCAAAAGACTAAAGAGAGGGTCCAAATATGTCCATAACTCCAAACATGCATAGACTCAATTAAATAAATTTAATTGATTGATTACATAACTATCTTATGTAATATTTATGTTAATCACATTAACTTATCAAATTAACTTTCATCCAATTTTACTTCTAATTGTTTCGTATCTTTTTATATTAAACTTTTAGGTTAATATAACTATACAAAACTTTAATTATGCATGTTCCAATTATTTAGATTTTAATTCATTTAACATTTTGATTTACAAATTGGTAAAACAAACTTTTTAAATAAATTTTCATTCGATAATCAAAAACAGAAAACTATCAATTTCTGAAATATATATATATTCAAATATAAAACGATTTTAAACCATTTAAAATCAAGTGGATATCGGGCCGGGCCCGAGAGTGGGCCGCTGCCGATTGGCAGCGGCCCTTAGGGCGCGCAGGACGCCGCTGCCTTGCGGCAGCAGCGTCCCAGCGCCGCACGCAGCTGCTGCCGCGAGGCAGCAGCCACGCGCGACAGCGGCCAGTCGCGCCGCGAGGCGCGACTCGGGCTGCTGTCGCGTTATATTTTTTTTTATAAGTATATATATATATATATATATATATATATATATATATATATAGATTTTAAAACGGTTTTAAAAACGATTTTCAGAAATAGGAAAAACTACAATAGGTTTCCGTTTTATCTTTAGATTTAATAAAACTGATTTTATTAACCTAACTATAAAACTAATAGATTCTGTTATAATGATTATCAACCGAAATAATTAGGAACATATGCATAATCAATTTTAATTAACAATTAATTAAAGCTTATTTATCCTTAGGATTAATTAATCAAAACTTATTTATCAATTAACCTAACCATAAATATTTATTCAATCCTATTGAAAAACTTCTAAATTTCATATATGAAATAACGGATTTAACGATGGCTCTGATACCACTGTTGGAAATTAGGCTAAGGTATAGCAGTGGAAATATAAAGTTTTAGCCTACTTCCCTTTTTAACCATAGGATCCGTTAATTGTTATTTCATATAAAGAGGGATAAGAAGAAATACCTTTTGAAGAACAATCTACCGTTGTTAAAGAAGCGCCCACAATTCTTCTCCGAGTTCCCACACACGAAGTAAAACACGGTGAGGTTAAGTAAGAATCAACCGTATGAGATGCAACCAAAATAGATTGCCTCTAATTAATCAACACAAGATCAAAGAGAAAATAAGATGAATGAAATTAATCAAATGATGAAAGCCATATTAATTCTCGTCCACGAACTAGGGGAGTCAAATTCTCTTTCTCTCTCTAGATGTAGGTTTCGAAAATCACATAGAGGGGAGGGATAGAGCTTGGTCGAAATTCATGTAGTAGGGGGTATATATAATCACTTGTATCTAAACCCTAGTTAGATAGGAATAGGTTACTTAATAGGAATTCCATTCGGAATAGAATTCCTAATTATTATCTTACTATATATCTAATATATCTAGGATAATAATAAACAACCTTATTGGATAATAATAGGAGTATACAACAACAACAACAACAACAAAGCCTTAGTCCCGAAATGATTCGGGATCGGCTAACATGAACCATCATATAAAACCGTGAAAATCAAGTCGTGTCAGCGACACAGATTCGCTCCCTCCACTCCGTCCTATCCACTACCATATTTTCCTCAATTCCCAATAAACTCATATCACTCTCGATCACCCTCCTCCAAGTTTGCTTATGTCTTCCCCTACCCCTCACCACTACATCCCTTTGCCACTCTTCGGAGTATATTAATCTAATTAAAACTCCTAACTTAATTATCTCTTAATTAATTTAATTCATATTCCTAATCAAATTAGGATTAATAAAATCAAAATAATTAATTACTTACTTATATATAAATTTCGGCCCCCCCCTTTAATTAAATGGGCCTTACAGGGATCAATTGGGCTTCCATCAATTAATAACATCCATCTCTCTTTTGGTTCCAAGTCTTATGTGTGATCCATTAGGTTCTTACTACTTCTGGCCGTATGCAACTATTAAATTAATTTCTTCAAGAATTATATTTAATCTTTGCATAACGGAATGATGTACTGAGTATGTTATTGGCAAGTCTGTAATCATTCCCCCAGAGTCCGTTAAGAAGACAGGTTGATTCCGTCGTTAACCTTTCCGTATTAGTTACAGTATAATTCGATCCTTTATCAACTACATCCTTGAACTGAATCTTATGACTATGGATGATGTCAAGTCACATATAGCGAGACGTTCGTTTTACTTGTACAGGCCGAGTCAACTCAAATAGATAGGTTAAGTGAAATCTGCATTTCAAGTCTTAAGCTATCACCTTGCAAGGATTTAGAGTCGAGTCTTCCACAAGCGATCCATGGACGTATCTCCCATTAATCGGGAGTGATAAATGCTCAATCCAATGTATAACTACCCTGACATTACCTCATGTGACACCCAACCTTTGCAGTTCACACCCCATAGTCATCTCTGTTAAGGATCGTGGGACCGCAGGATCAAAGTCTCACATTCAGTAATTCAGGATGACTAATTAACATTCCTTTGAGTCTGAGGATTAGTTATACCTATTAATACCAATGAGATGAACAGGTGACAAGGATGAATCTACCCATCCTGTTATCTCAAATCGGATCCCCAATCCTAATGAACAACGTTTCATCGGATCTGTGTAACTGTCCAGATATCTATATATATGAAGCTCGTGAGATTAGCTTTCTGTCGGACAGAAGACATTGTTACATACAAGTCTCAACAGTGATATATCAATCCTAAACATATCACTTGACTTGGGGTGGTTTTAAGTTTATTAGTTTATTATAAAGTTTTTGTCTCACTTCATGCTTGTATGAACACTTTATAATCACTTTAAACAAACTTACGGATTTCCTTTTATTAGACTTTATTTAGTGCTTAAAAGGGATTGCCTTTATATATTTATAAAACATATATCTCATTAAAACAAATGATAGAACAATTCATTTACATTAAGTTTGTATCCTAGAACAATTGTCTATAGGACACCAAACCCCAACAACTAAGATATCGACCAAATTGGATTGTCCTTTCGGAGTAACTCGTCTTTCGTCATTTTACGAGATACGTTAGTCCGGGTTTTAACTTCCTTTCGAGCGTATCTCGTGGCGTGAGTTACTCTTTTGGTTCAATCATTCGTTATCGACAATGATTCGCTCCCTCTTATTCGCGTGGGTTCGTATCTCGATTTTTAGATTACAATGGGATCTTTTTGGATCTATCGAGAGACGCAACCACGTGTTTGTTTAGTGATGAAATCACTTTTTGGATTTTATCTTTGGGGACGGACTCATAGCGTAACGTGTTTGTTTTTAGCGTCAAGAATCCGCTTGCTCGTTTTGGCTACGTGAAAAAGACGGCGAGTCTTATTCGAGCACACGATAATCCTTCGACTATTAACAACTCTTTATTTCTTTCAATTTACGGGATATACTATCCTAGCGTGGTTATAGAAAATCAACGCTTCGTTGAATCGCATGCTTATTCGAAGCAGGGATATTATCGCTCTCCTCATTTAGACACGAATTGAGCAAACACGCCAATCGGGCCATATTTCTTGTGGTTTTGGTAACGATCGAAATGATCGAGCCATTAGTCAAACCCACAGTCTCGTCCATATGGTGCGATAATGCGGTTTTTTTAGCTTAATTCGGCTTCGTGATTTTAAACGGCGTATATACCAGTTTGAGACACGTATTTAACGACATTGGTTCATTTTCTTTAACTACTCTAAGGATTGATATACATCGTAGATACGGAATGATTTTGGTCGTTTGTTTATTTTTGCTTTTATTTTCTTAGTCACTTTCGCGGATACACCCATTTCTCTTAAGAACAACACAATGCGTAACGTAAGAGTTCATTTTTCATTCAGAAGGGACAGGCCACGTTTATGAAACTCTTTACGTTACAATGGGGTCATTCGAAACAGAAATGTTCTTTGTTTTCGTTTTGTCATAATTTCGTTTTATCCCAATGTATCTAAAGAATGTGAATAACGACTATCGTAATATAGTCTTTTGAATCGAGATATAACTGTCCGTAATATCAAACCGACTTGAACTAATACGTGCTTACATCACAACATATATCCTGAACATGTGCCTTATTCGGGACACGAAAAGGGACCGGGCGGGTCGCACAAGTTCATTCATACGATATGACTAAGTCGTCTTTAGTTCGAATCGTTTCGATGCTTTGGGGTGGTTTATATATCGGTTTAAGAGTATATATTAACGTATCGTTTCATTTCCTTTACATATTTTAGGATTTAGACACGTATCATGGCAATTTGAAGACACGAACCGATTCATTCATCACATCAAAAATGGTAACGGGTAATCCTATGACAACTTTTAAGGCTACTATCTGCTGACACGGCTGATCGCGGGACCTCACAGGACCGCACAAATTCGCCCCTAACAAATGGATGGGGACCCTTTGGCGCCTTACTATAAGGGGGAACTTACACTAGCCTCTTTCGAGCGACGAATGGACTCTCGCTAGAGGTTTTGCGGAAATTACCCAAAAGGTTTGCAATAATGCGTATGAATGCATACGAAAAGAAATAATACGATCCGTCCCCGTTAAGGGCTTAATACACGTCTTCCGGAATCAAATTTCTCGCTTCCCCAGCAGAGTTGCCACTTGTTAGACAAGGTGCCGACGGCCTCTCCCGGGCGGACCGGGGGGTGGACACCTCATGGCGACGTAAGCGGTGATTGGCGCCGAAAGCAACCAATCGTGGAATCAAGCTGCTCGGCAGGACCGGAGCTTGGAGTTTGGAAGAGTCGCCACCCACGAATGGGAAAATGAACACCGATCCCTTGCGGGAGACCGGTGAGGGTTCGGGAAACTTAGGTACGAGCCGAGAAGGCTAGCTCCTTTCCGGAGAAAGGCTACTAGGCACCCCGACATCATCCGGTTATGAACCACCGGCCTCCTACTCAGCGTGTTAGGCGATAACGGACTAATCACATATTTCTTTAAGTTTAAAATTCATTTAGAACCTTTTCTATCTCGTTTTGAAAACCGTTTTGAGCATGTCATTAAAAGCCATTTTAGTAAAGAATCACCCATTTTGCATAAATTTAAAGTATATAGGAGAGAGAGGGGGAGAAGAAAGAATCGATTTATTCACAGTGTGATTTAGGCTTTATGTCGTATATTACATCTACGTTAATCTCACTCCCAAAAAAACGAGTTTATTTACATGGTTCGTACCTTAATCACCGTTGAAACGATTTAGGTACGTTTCAAAACCCCGTTAATGATGTTCCCTCGAATCGCCGTTGGAACGACTCGAGCGTTTGAAAACGTTGAGCAAACAGTTTTAATCTAAAAACGTGATTAAGCATACAAGTCAATTTACGTTTTACAAAACCATTTAATTAGGAAAACAATTCAAAACTTCATTATTAAAAAAAAAACAATTTTAATTACAATGTTCGCTTAATCCGTCGTTGGAACGAATTAAGGTTTTAAAACGTGATGTTTTAGGAAACGGTTTAAAGTAATAGGAAAGCCTTTTATTTACATTAGGAACTTCTAGAAAACTTAAGTTTAAATAAGCAAATTAAAATCTCTTTTTGTGGTTTACTTTCCCCTTTTTCACTCAATTATCCTTCATTTGAATATAATGACAACAATTAATAAATTAAATCCAAATTCAACTAATCAAAACATTTTCCAAATCATATATACATATAGGAAATTTAAAAAGGGAAGAAAGATGTACATATATATATATATTTTTAATAGAAATGATAATTATACATATACATTTAAAAGAAAAGGTAAATAATAAAGACTATGATTAATAGATAAAAATGACACTAATATTCACAAATGATAAGAAATTAACTTTTAACCCCAAAACAACTATTATGACAAGTATATATAGAAAATAACCCTTAATAATCCCAAAATGACAAATATGTATAGTTTAAATGAATTTAAAGGAAAATCTATATATATACTTATAATTTTATCAAATCAAATTAATGAAAAATAATATCTAAACATGTTGAATAAATATATATACAAAATAATTAAAAATAATTTGAATGCATATATTACATAATTATACATATATATAAAGGACCAAAAGTCTAAAAGTTGAGAAAGAAGGACCAAAATAGCATTTTTTACATTTCAGCAGCTTTACCGACGGAAATTCCGTCGGCAAACTGCCATTTGTGACAGAAAATGGAAAATTACAGAAACAGTACCTAACATTCCAGATTTGTTCAAACACTTTAAATTAGATCTATTCTATCGTTTTGGACCTCCGAACTACCCAAATAGGATCATAGTCTATAACGGAGACCCCTAAAACGATGTTTTATTTTTAAAACGTTAATTAGAAAGGCTTTTCTAAAATCTATACGTATACAACGTCGGAATTCCCGAACTACCCTCAAACGGGATCACGGTTCATATTGGGATGTTAAGACGAGGTTTTTTATTTCAAAACCCAAACAAACGTTTATTTAATACGAGACGAGAATTAAATAAATACGGAAAAGTAAATAAACGTGATAAATAAATAAATAAAAACTAACAATAAAAATAAATGAACAAAATAAATAAAATAATTAAAATAAATGACACGAGTCTAGTCCTCGGATAATACCTCAAGATCGGTATTGACAGTTGAAGTCGGTTGATTCCACGACGTGATTTTCAGTTTTTTTTCGTGTTTTGGTAAAATATTTAACTTTTAGGAATTTCCAAATTTTTAGGAAAAAACATGTTTTTTCCCAAAAAAATCACTTTCGCTCTCTAAAAAATGTTTTAGAGTGAGAAGCTCTCAAAATTCCTCCCCCTCCCAATGCATGGGGATCCGTGCCTTTTATAGGCACGGATCCCAAAAAAATTTTGGGCGTAGCCCGAAGGGCGTCTGGCTACGCCCAAAAATTTTGGGCCTACGCCCCAAAATGGTTGGGCGGACGCCCAACTTCTGTTGGGCGTACGCCCAACCTCTGTTGGGCGCGCGCCCAACCAACGTCGTTGGGCGTCCGCCCGACGGATGTTGGGCGCACGCCCAACGTAGGTTGGGCGCGCGCGCCCCGCTGTCGCTGGGCGTGCGTCCAACTGCCATCGGGTGCGCACCGGCTGCCGCTAGGCGCTCGCCCAACGCCGCTGAGCACCCGCGAGCCGTCCACTCGACGATCGCAACCCCTACAGATCCTCTCGTGATTTTTATTGTTATTTTTGCTTTAAATTATCGGAACCGACCGCTTCAACCGTCTTGTTATGGGTTTTCGTCACAGGTCCTCCGACTCGGTGTCTACAGGAGCTATAAACCACCTCCCCACACTTAAAATCTTGCTTGTCCTCAAGCAAGTCAGAATCCAAAAGGACACGTTTTCCGCTATGTAAAAGAAGGTTTAAGCTCAAGGTTGTGTTTGTGAATCAATGAAGTATTCGGGAAGCAACTAAAAATATAAACACGTCGTTTATCCTTTCCTCTATTTTATTGTTTTTTTTCTTTTTTTTTATTTGGTTTTTAACCATTTTTTTTTCTTTTGAATAGAGGGGATAAAGAGTGAAAATCAAATGGGTAAAGGTTGCTTCTTCTATTAAAAGTACAACCGTTTAATGATTGCTAGCGAGAATTTGAAGGATAGGTGTGTCTAAGGATTTATTAAAACTAAATTGAGTCAATTAACTTGGTGAGAAAAGATATTTAAGAAGGCTAAGGTTTGTAACAGGGTTGATCAAAGAAAGGGGTAAAAGGCTCAAAGGGGCTTATCTAGTGGAATTGTTAAGGGATTTTGGCTAAACAAAGAAATAGGCTAAATTTCACAAAGGGCTATACCTAAGTTGCCTAATCATTTCAAGTTTAATAAAAATACAAAATTCAACCAGTGTTGGATGCAATTCCTATGAGCACAAAGACAATAAATGTAATCCCACACCTAAGAGATCAATTGTTCCTAATCATGAGTCTAAAATATTGATCTTTATGGCTCTAACTCACAATTGAAGGGTTATTTGTATCAATCCTAGCCTCAACTAACGTTCCGTTCCATGTCAATTTTAGGCAAATAATACTTTTTGGAGACTCAAACGGTGTTCAAGATTTTTCGCATGCATCAATTTCATTTAGAATGTGCAAATTTTTAAGCGCATTGTCAACTGTATTGCGGGATAGCTAAATGTATCAAATTCAACTGCCTAGGATTCTTTCATTCCTAGAATTAAAAAGCAAACAAAAACAAAAAGCATGAAATCCTAAAATTAAAACAAAAACATGCAACCTAATATAGAAAAACAAAAAGAAATTAAAAACATGCAAATGGAAGAATAAAAAATCACCATATCCTAGTATCTCCTCCCCACACTTACAACATGCATTTACTTCCATCATTACATAAAAGTAAAACATAAAGTGCAGAAAAGAAATAGGATAGAAAAACTCCCTCAGGGGTGGTTTGTCAATCCAACCCCGATTTTCCGATGCTAAATTTTCAATTCCAAGCTGCAGTCCTGAAAATCAATCCGGCGTCGGTGAGTATTCCGATTAGACGGTTCTGCCAATAGAAAAAAAAAACAAACATAAGAATAGAGAAACCAACAGAAAAGAAAAAGAAAAAACGTTTAATTTAATATATATATATTTTTAAAATTTTTTTTTTCGTGTCCGTCTCGGCGAGATGAACAGTGTCTCGCCGAGACGAGACGGAAATTTTTTTTTTTCGGAAATTTTTTTTCGAGAATTTTGTTTTTTTGATGTGTCTCGTCGAGACAACAGCCCAGACAGGAATCAATCACAAAGCTGGCCGAACTCCAGCTGACCATGGTCAATCACATGAACTCTCTACAGGGTCAACTTCATCAACTGTCAGCTGCGAACACAATGTATGCAACTTCTGCTGAAGTTCATCAACTTTTCAACCAGCTTCATACTGAGCAAGCCATAACAAATGAGCAACTCTCTTCCTCCTCCCAATGCTCAATTGAGCAAATCAGTGAGGCTGTCCGTCTACTCAACTTGAGTAAGGAAGAGATGGAAACTGACCAACTCAAGACGAATGAAATTCTGAAGTACTCTCGAGTTACTTTCAACCACGTGCGCCACTCAAATGCTCAACGTCAGTATTTTGACACATCCTTGCTAAAGATGTTTCATCAAGCCTTTGCCATGCTCACTGACAGTATACACTGGGTTGGAAAGTCTCAAGCATATATCCTGAGTATGCTCAGTGACGCGGCTATCAGAATTCCACGTTCTGTCTTGGATGAGGGTGTTCCTGTTTTTGATGGCATTAATGAAAGCACGCGCAGGCTTAAGGCATTCTCTAAACGCTTAACTCATGCTGCCATTGACGACACCTTCATTCCTCCTCCTGCCGATGGTGGCAAAACGGGGGAGAAAGAACAAGCTCAAAGAACTCAACAATCAGAGGAAGCATCAAGAAGCCAGCAAAAATTCAAGGGAAAGGGAAAAGCTAAAGAGCATGATGTCCAACTTAACTACAAGAAAAAATAGCTTGACTAGGATTGCTAGATTTAGTTTTGTTAAACTTGTAGTCTTTCCCTTATGTATTTTGTTGTGCTGACCCTGAATACAAAACTATGCATGCATCTACCTTTTCAAAATTGACCAATCTTATGTGATGCTTACTTATGTTTTGTGCTGAATAGTTAACGCATCTTCATTAAATCAACTGTGCTACTTGTCTACATTGCTTTAATGATTGTATGTTGTGTTGATCTATAAGTTGACCTCTTTTATATGTCTTCTTAAAACACATTGAACAAAGAAATACTCAGCGCTCTCTGATATCTAAATCTTCCGCATAAACTGAGTTAAAAAGAATATGTTCCATAAGCTGACCTATTTCTGAAAACTGACCTTAGACTTACTTGATTAAACCTTGAAATGTTTAAAGTAAAACTAAGTCAGTAGCTCAACCCTTACGGGGGAGTATCCTGAGTAATATAAGGTCAACTATCATGGGGGAGCTCAACACTGAGTTCTTCAACTGAATATTTTTGCCAACATCAAAATGGGGGAGTTTGTTGAAACACCTTTCCACATGATTTTGATTTGACAAAATTATTTAAGTAATTGATAAAAAATATTCTAACACATTAAGTTTAAATGCTTTGATTTATTCACACTAATGTGTTTGTTCAATGTTGAGTTTATTGATTTATAAGACATTAAGATAAAAAGTCTAAAGGCCCATAAGTGAAAGTCAAGCCCAAGTCAACACATCAAGACCTCACGGCCCAAGAAGATAAAAACGTTGTCGTATCAAGTGAAACGACGACTCAGCATGAGGAAGGATCGAGAAGACTTCTAACAAAAGCTTCAAGAGGAAGCTGCTGAGTTAAGCGACAATACAGTCAGGTCAGCGGCATAACAGAACCAACTTCTAGACAAAGTATTTCTACTTTGGGTAAAGTTCAGAAGGCGCAGGAAGCTGTCTGGAAGACTTTGCCGTAAATGTCGAAACATTCTGTTTATCTGACGAAAAGCTGCTGAGCACTGCCGTAGGCAGAAGATGCAAGAATCTCATTGGCCAATGACACTGAGCACGTCCTGAGTGACAATGACAGGAAGCCGTTTGCCTCCAACGGTTATTTCAAAATTCGAAATCACCGGTGCCTCGAATGTCACTATAAATAGGCCTCTCAATTGCTTCATTCGATGCAGATCTTCAATTAGTCGAAATGCTGTCCAAATTCATACTTGAAGTTCTGTGAGAAAAGCAAAGCAAAAATCTTACACCAATTTCCAATCATTGTGTAAAAGTCTAGAGTGATTTCAATCATCTAAAGTGTCTTAGCAATTGTTGTTTAGGACAAACACTTTATCATTTCTAGAAGAATAGAAAGGAGAGGCTGAGTACTCGGTTATAGTACTCAGCGGTAGTTATAAGAGTGAGTAGAGGTATAGAGGAAGGTACTCTTGTATACTCAGCTTCTATTGTAAAAGGTTTCGTGCTCTACCTTTAAAGAGCTCAGTAGAGAATTCAAAAAGCTCGGAACGAGTTCCGGGGACTGGACGTAGGCGGAGAGGCCGAACTAGGATATGTCTGCTGAGTAACATATTTCTAACCCTTAAACTCCTTTATATATTGCTTTCTATAAAACTGACTAAGTAACGAACTCACGCTGAGTTGAGTGCACTAAGAAGCTGAGTTCAGGAATAGACTCTAAGTGCTATCTCCTGACTCAAGGAAAGAAACAGACTTAGTCACAAGTTGACTAAGCTTGTGTCTTAAAACCACTTAGCGCCGCTGTGTAAACCTTTTCTTAAGAAAAGAAGTCAACCTTAACGGACAAAATTTTAAATAGTTCATATCCCCCTCTTGGAACTAACCTTGTCACGTTATAAGGGACCAACAGCGCTCGCACCGAATTTGATTCCCAAACAATTCTTTTAGGTGCGCGACCATGGAATAGGCATCCATCTCCTCATGTTGCCTTTTCAATTCCAGTGGCATAGATGCAAGTACAATGCTTCTTGTGTGATTATCATCAGCCTTATGCTTCAAGTAAGCTTTGATCTTTTCGATGGGTGCATTAAAAGTCGGGATAGAGGGTATCGGTGTATCAAGTACATACCCTACCTTATCGAACTTCAAAATGATTTTGAGGTTGCGAGACCAGTCGGTGAAGTTTGAACCATTCAACTTGTTATCGGTAAGGATATTTCTTAGATCGGTTTTCGACATGATTGTTTTTAGAGTAAAATTAACCTGAGAGTGAGAAAAGTGACAGATGTTATTCATTTGTTTAATTCATTCACAATTTAAATACGCTGGACTTTTATGTTTTAAATTGCTCCCACTATTTTACCAAATTAATAACCCTCTGTATTAATTCGAAGGATATTCACAATTCCTTTAGTGAGCTAGAATCCGAACTCCTGAAATTTCACCTTGAGTTTACTCAACAAGCTAGTTTCATTCATTAGGTAGATTCATGTAATCAATCACATCAAACATGTGATTTCTAGGTTGTTGGGTTACTAACTACATTAGTAACTGATATGTGTCGTCTATCAATCCCAACCATATTGTCCATTAGGTTAGAACAACATGAGTTTACCCATCCAATTATTCTATCCTAATTTAAGCATTACCCCATATTCGTGAAAAGTGATTTTTCAATAATTCAGGTGTTACCATAAGACCCCGAGCTTGAGTTTACTCAACAACCCAAATGCCCCCAGTACTGCCGGCTGAATTATAATATTAGGGAGGGGCAATCGATTTTAATAACTTGCTTATTTACTTAACTTTTGATTAGTGAGGGATGTTATTTAAGTCTCATAATCTAACTTAGTCTTGATTTGCTTTAGCACATATCAAACATTCATACATTCAACATTGACAATTATGGACACATCTCTAAGTTTATTCTGTTGAGCCAGAAATGGAATAAAGGGTCACCCTAGGGAAATACTAACTATTACATATTTCTCTTTGGGTCCTCCATCTTCTCCTTGGCACCTTGAATTACAACAATATTCAATTCCAAAGAAACTTCAATTTACTTGAAGGGATTTAGATGAGAAGAGAAATACAATAGAGAGTAAGAGAAGGCAGGACACGCAGGGCCTATTTAAATACCAAAAGACTAAATAACTATTAAAGAGGGTCTAATATGTCCATAATGCCAAACATGCATAGACTCAATTAAATTAAATTAAATTGGTTGATTACACAAACTATTTATGTAATATTTAAGTTAATCAAATTAACAACTTAAATTAATTTTCATCCAATTTTAATTATGCATATCCTAATTAATTCGAATAATCCATTTAATACTTTGAATTACTTATATCAAATATTTAGGTAAAACAAACTTTTAAATAAATTGATTTTGATAATCAAAACAAATTATTATATTCTGAAACATATACATATATATATTTAAAACCCGGGCCTGCTTTTAAAAAAACAATTTTTAAAACGGTACCCTTCGGGCGTGGCAGCAGCAAGTTGCAGGGGAACCGCTGCTATTACAGCAGCGGCGCCCCCACTGTTGGTTGCTGCGCAAGGCAGCAACCAACCCCGACAGCCGCTCGGGGTTGCTGCCTTGCGGCAGCGACTCCGAACGGCTGTTCGTATTTATATTTTTTTTATTTTAAATATAAATATATATATAATTGTTCTAAAACAATTTCAAAACAATTTTCAGAATGTTAAAACAGTTTTATCTTTTAGATTTAATAAAACAAAACGTTTTAATTATCTAACTATAAAACTTTTAGGTTTTGTTTAAAACGATTATCAACCAAAATAATCAGGAACTATGCATAATCAGTTTTAATTAACAAGTAATCAAAACTTATTTATCGTTAGGTTAATTAAACTAATCGATTAATTAATTTAACCTAACAATAAATCTATTCAATCTGATTGAAAAACTCTTTTATTTACATATATGAAATAACAGATTAACATAGGCTCTGATACCAATGAAGGAAAATAGACAAGCCTAGGCATAGCGGAATAATAAAATTTTATCTATTTTATCTATTTCCCTTTTCCAAGATCTGTTAATTGTTATTTCATATAAAGAGGGATAGAAAGTAATACCTTTACTGATGAATTATCTACCGTTGCAAACGAAGTGCCCACAACTTGTTATTATCAACTTGTGAACCACGAACGTTTGATTCAACACAAAACAAAAGATAATCAATAATCAACCTTCAATGAATAGCAATCGCAATGATTGCCTCTATCAGAAATCGATACGAGATCAAAGAGAGAGTAAGAAATTAAAGTAATTAGCCGAGACGACGACGGAACGATTCCTTGCTCTCCTGAATAGGGTTGGCCGAAATCTAGGGTTAGGGGGTCTATTTATAGACTCCTCAAAACCCTAATCTCAGTTGTGTTAGGAATTTAATTAATTGGAATCTTATTCTAAATAGGATTCCTAATTAGATAATTAAATAAACACTTTAATATTATCTAAACAATAACTAATTATATTTAGATAATTATTATTAATCAAATTAATAATCAATTAATGTTAGGGATAATTAATTAGAGTTCCAATCACATAAAAACTTCTAATCAATATTATCAGATAATCTTTTAATTTAATCCATAATTATAATCAAATTATAATTATTAATCAAATTAATTTATCCCCTAATATATATATAAATTTCGGCCCATATAGTGTGTCTTTACTAATTACATTTTCGTCCTCCGGTCCCAAGTCCCATATGCGACCCATTAGGTTCTTTATTGCCACTAGCCGTATATATCCTTTGAAATTATTCATCACGATTAATTCCAACATGTATATAACGGAATACCGTCGCGAGCTGTTACTAGCAGAACCTATGATATTCCCCCAGAGCAATTAAGAAGTCAGGTTGATAACTGACGTTAACCTTTCTATATTAGGTACAGTATAATACGATCCTTCATCAACTATATCCTGTAGGTCAATTCCTTATAACCATGGAATGTGTCAAGGTTACATATAACGAAGAGTCCGGTTTTACTTGTACATGTTGAATTTACTCTGAAAAGATAAGTTAAGTGAAATGTTCATTTCTACTCTTAACTCCATCACCTTGCAAGGATTTCAGTCAATTCACCACAAGCGGCCATTTGGATATATCTCCCACTTATCGGGAGTGACGAATGCTCAATCTGACATTAACCATTCTGTAATCACTTTGCGTGATACCCAACCCTGCTCTCACACCCCCTAGGCTCTCACCTATTGGATCGTGCTCGCACAGAATCAAAGTACCAGACTCCATAATCCAGAATTACTAATTAACGAATGTTTGAGTCTGAGGATTAGTTATACCTACTAACACCAATGAGATGAATAGTTGACACATTAGATAAATCAATCCATTATGTTATCTCAAGTCGGGTCCCAATCCTAATGAACTCCTTCACCAGATCCATGTAACTGTCTAGATATCCGAATATCTAAAGCTTGTGAGATCAGCTTTCTGTCTCGACAGAAAACACTGTTACATGCAAGTCTCAACAGTAATATGCCAACCCTTATAACATATTACTTGACTTGGGTTTACTTTAAGTTTATTGGTCTATTATAAAGTACAATCTCACTTCATGCTTGTATGAACACTTTATAACTACTTAAATAAACTTAGGGTTACTTTCTTTATGAAAGATTATTGCCGTTATATATAGTTACATTTTAATGCTATATATCTGATTAAACAAATGATCAAATAAACAATTTATTCATTAATATTAATATCCCAAAATAATTGTCTTTAGGACACTAAACTCCAACAGTGTGGTTTTCATGAGCGTGTGCACGCTTTTATGTCTGCTATGGGTTGGCTAGTGATTGATAGGCGACTTTGCCCTCTGTCTCCCTCTTTTATTTTAGAGTTCTACACGACTCTGAAATTGGAGACAGATGACGATGGGGTGAAAACTTTACATTTTCGCCTTAATAACATTGGGCACGTTTGGAGTGAGGAGGACATGAACTAGGCCTTCGATTTCAAGGAGGCCGATATCACTCAGTGGGAACGGGACTTATCCCACAACCAATACTTCACTGAAGTATCGAGAGAGTTGTGTTATAGTAAGAAAACAGCCACTAATGCAAGTTTGATGGACCCAATGGACCGTCTAATGCATAAGTGGATTTCATTTAACCTGTGTGGTCAGAGGGAGGCTGACAAGGTCACAAAAACGGACCTCCTGTTGTTGTGGTGTATGAAAAAGGGCCGTCCAGCTCGGACGGCCCACGTCCTGTGGTCCCAAATGGCTAATTTTTGCTTTACTAAGCGAACTGCCTTCCCGTTTGGGGCTATCATTAGCCGAATGGCCTTTCTATAGGTGCTTCACGTGGAATTAGACTCCAGACCCTCCACTCCATTCTTATTGCTTGATAAATCTTACCTGAATAGAGTAGGCATTATTCACAACTCTGGTGTGTGGACTAGAGATTATAAGGCAGGTACAACTGGAGCCATCTCATCTGGAGTAGGTGCAGCAGATGTGATGGCAACAAGTTCTGAGGAGGAGGAGGAGGATGAGGATTACCAACCGGGTTACACTGGTGAGCTCGAGGAACGGTTGGAGCAGGCCATTGCTGTGGGTGAACGGAATAGGGCGAGTATCCAGGAACTCAATTATGAATTCTGGGATTTCCGCCTAGATTTCAACAGCTTGGCGAGTGATATTCGGGGTTGGATGGATCGCCACCCCTAGGGAGTATTTCTATCCTATTTTTCTTTTTAGCACTTTACTTTATGCTTTGCTTTTGCATTTCTGGAATAAATGCGTATCGTAAGTGTGGGGGAGGATGCAATAGGATAGAAAACTTTGGAGTTCTTCCATTTTATGCATGTTTTTACTTTTATTGTACTTTGCTTGGCTGTTTGTGTGCGTTTAGATATTTTTGCATGTTTTGGGATTTTTGACATTTTGTTTTGCTTGTTAGCTTTTAGGATTTCTGAGTTTTGTGTTTCTTCCTATTTGTGCTATTAGTTTTTAGGAATAAAAAAAGGAATCCTAGGCAGTTGATTTTGATGCATCTAGTAATCCTTACATTACAGTTAAAATTGTGCTCTAAAAGTCTGAAAGCTCAGTCGAAATTGATGCATGCCAAAACTTGTGAACAACATTTGAGTCTCCAAAAAGTGTCATTTGACTAAGATTGACATGGAACGATTCGTTAGGTGAGGCTGGGATTGTTACAAATAACCCCTAAATTGTGAGTTAGAGCCTTAAGGTCAATATTTTAGACTCGTTTTTATGAACAATTGATCCCTTAGGTGTGGGATTACAGTTATTGTCATTATGCTCATAGGAATTGCATCAAATACTGGTTGAATTTTGTGTTATAATTGAACTTGAAATGATTAGGCAATATAGGTATAGCCCCTTGTGAACTTAGCCTTTTCTTTGATTAGCCAAAATCCCTTACCAATTCCACTAGATAAGCCCCTTTGAGCCTTATTTACCCTTTTTCTTTGATCACCATAGTTACAAGCCCTTAGCCTTCCTAAATACCCTTTCTCACCCTAGTTTTTTTTTTAATTTTTTTTTTGCGCACAATGCGCTTACATTAAAGAAGAAAGAAAAATCCCCACCAGACCCGGATGTGATTCGAACCCATGACCTCCTAAGGCATAGGTAAGCCCTTAGGCTTCCTAAATACCCTTTCTCACCCTAGTTAATTGACTCAATTTCGGTTAGAAAAATCCTTGGGCACACACCCTTAAAATTTCCGTTAGCTACAATAGAAAGGTTGTAATTCTATATAGAAGTAACCGAATTAAATTGACCCTTTGCCCCCTCTATCTCAAAAGAAAGATAAAGAAAAAAAATATATGGTTCAAATAAAAAAAAAGTAGAACCAAATAAATTGTAGAGGAAAGGATAGAAGATATTCTTTAGTTGCTTCCCGAACTGAAAAATTAAACAACCTTGAGCTTTTATCTCGCACATAGCGGAAAAAGCGCCAAATTTTTGCAAATTAATTCTAGTTAGTTGAGTCATTAACTTTGCGCCTAAATTCCCTTTTTCCTACCCCCAAACCTTTAACATGTGTTACAACCCTTTAAAGACCTATAATCTCGTTTAATTGTGATGCTTAAATTCGACCGGATGGATGATGCAATTCCAACGTGACCATTTTGTGCAATAAACTGTAGAGCGTTTACCAAATTCATATTTTACCTAAACACTTGAGTGCAAGAGTGACCACCTGTGAGCTAGCAATCTTAGTCCTTGCCTTTCGTTTTTGCAAAGTGTTGGTTTATAAAATTACTTGACCAGTTTTGGAGATTATTCTGAGGTTCACTTTGTTTTTAATTGCAACTTGAGTAGTCTGAGACCGTATGGATAATAAAGGTGTGATGGATCATTGTCTGTGTACAGGAGCTATTTGTTGATATTTCACTGTTTTTGATTCTTTCTTGCTTGAGGACAAGCAAGATTCAAGTATGGGGGGGTTGATAGCTCCCATTTGTATAGGGTTTTTAGACCTCTTTTAGTTCGTTTTTGCTTTATTTCCTTTTAGTTTTGTTATCATTTCGTTAGCTTTTAGTTAAAATAAGCAATTTCGAGTATTTATGGCATTTTGTGTGTTTTCAGGTGTTTTTAAGCCTATTTGAGCATTCCCGAACCAGACCCGAACCTTTTGGAGCAATTCCGGACAATTTAGGGACCGTCGGAGCACTTTTGGGATTCATCAGGGACCATTAGAGCGAAATTCGGAAGCCCAAGGACCAAGATGGAATAAAACCGGCCCCTTTTTGCCCATTTGGTTGCCTGTCTCGCCGAGACAGGCACTGTCTCGTTGAGACACTAGGCTATCTCGACGAGTCAGCCTCTGTCTCGACGAGTCAGCCTCTGTCTCGATGAGACGAGGCGGGAGAGGCGTAAAAACGCCTCTCCATAGCTGGAAACTCGAAATTTAGGTCTTTTTAACACCTATTTAACGCGGGAAAAGTCGTTTGTACCCCCGGAGACCTAGGTTTGCTGCCTACGACTATAAATAGGCAGCTTAACTCAGTTCTTCGGGAGATTAAACAGTTTTATTTTTAGCAGACACTTTCCGATTCTATTTTTAGCTTTAATTTCCAGATAGTTTGTAGTTAGATTTTAATTCTTTGAAGAACAGCTCAACGGGTGGAGGATCGACCTGCCTTGTTTATGCTGTAATCAGACAAAGGGTTTTAGAAATTCTTTCTCTTTCCCTTTATCTTTATTTACATATTAATCAAAGTATGCCTTCATTTATCCACTTGTGCATTATTATTATGATTAGTTTGTCTATAAGCTAATCCCCATCCAATCTAGGATGGGGATGAAATTGGTTGAATTGTTATGAATGTTTAGGGTTTAGGGTTTGATAATTCGCTTTTGATTCGATCATTTTATGCATGCTTTAAGCCTAGACGATGTTAGGAACATGATTTATGCTAGAATGAGCATTGATAATGATCAACTAACGTGTTTTTGTATATAATGAGCCTAATGCCTATGACCCTGACATTAAATAGATGATAGATAGATGAAATCCTGACCACGGAATCGTCTAATCTGAATTTGCATTAACCTGACTTTGCTAGAGACCACTAGGAATGAGGCTTCGTGGCTGGGCTACGAGTTTAGCCTTAGTTGCCAAAGAACTTAATGCTTTGCATGACCTAGGGTATATGCCTAATCAAGCCGTCACCCGAATGCATGTGAATAGGAAGGACAATACTGATCACATTAGTCTTTCACTTAGGGAAATTACCTTCAATCATTAGTTGAACTTAAACCTGAATCCCTATAAACTCATTCATAGGAATTAACCAATGGATTCCCCTTTCTAGGTTGTAACTACCATTAATCACAATCCACCATGCGGCTTGTTCTGTTTACTGCTTTCTTAGATTAGTTATTTACTTAATTAGTTTAAACAACAAATTGCTTTTCAACCCTGCTAAACAGATAGATCACCAATTGAATTTACTAATTAGGATAGTAGTCCTTGTGGTTCGATCTCGTGCTTAAGCACTGTATTACTTGTTGTGATAGGATACACTTGTCCTATTTATTGCTATATACTTTACAAGCATCAGCGTGGCCCCCGCCAAGCTCCGTGTGACTCTTGGGAATCCGAATTCTTTTTGGATTCCCCTTCTCTTTCCTATATAAACTTCACTATTCCTTCCTCTTCCCTTTTACACTCACTCCTCCTTCCTCAAAACCACCATTGTTGATTGCTTCCAACCCCTCCATTGTTCATCTTTCTTCTTCAAATCTACCTCTTTCACCATGACCCGATGATCAAAACGAACCGCGGATAACACCGCAATGGACGATCTCATTAACCAACGACGTGCCCTTTCCTCCCGTACACCAGAAGAACCACCACCACCACCACCACCAAACACCGATGAAATCCCACCACTCACCCTCCACTATCGAGCTCCCTTCCACATTCAAAATGATACAGAAGGGCACAACTACAAAAACGTAGCCGCCTCCCCCATCATAGCCATTCCCATCTTCATAATCTCCTACCTCGACCATCATAACATTGGTCGTGATTTTGAAGACCGACTCCGGGCATTCGGGTGGCATGATCACTTCCGTGCCCGCCACCTTGTTTATCCCACTTTGGTGCAAGAATTCTTCACCACTCTCACCACCACCGGTCTCCAAGGGAACCACGTCCTTGCCTTCCGACTTCTCAACCGACCCTACTCCATTAACACCGCTTGGATCCGCACACACTTTACCAAGAAAACGGAGGTCGGGGTAACCGTTTGGCCTCCGGAGGTCGCCCCGAGAGACTATTGGAAGTCCATCATAGGGTCCGATAGTTTTGACGTATCCAACCTCCACCCGGCTCGCATCCACAACCCCATCCTCCAACTCATCCACAAGTTCCTTAATTTTTACTTCTCGGGCAAGGCCGAGTCCGACAAAGTCAACAAACCCGAACTCTTTGCCCTCTATTTCTGGGAGAACGGGCTTGCCTTGGACCTATCCCTACTTGTCGAGTCCACTCTCCGGCAAATGAATAAAAAGAAGCGAGCCGGTTTAGGTTTGGGTCACTTGGTTATAATTTTTGCCTCCTCCACTCTCAGTCCTGACGTCCTTGATGGGCTCCCCAATTTAGCCCCTCGCCCCATTGGCAAGTCCTCTTTTAAGAACCTCCAAACCCCTCCTTCCGGCCTGGGTGAAATTTCGGGTGTTGGCACACAAGCCGCGAAAGAATGGGATTCGGATTTTGATTTGGACGACTTGGACGACATTGCTACCGGCCCCTCATTCACCACCAACCCTGACTTCCAATCCATTTATGCTCGGTTGGATGTTTTGAAAGGCAACCAACGGCAAGATCGGGCTACCATAAATGCCCGTTTTGACACACTCGAGGCTCATCGCCTCATGGATCGGGCCAACTTCGATTCGTTCACCAATGCTTTTTGCTCTCACTTCCACATTGAGTGGCCCCCTCATCCGCCTCAACAATAGATTTATGGTGTTTTCTTTTCTATTTTTCTATTTTATTGTTTTCCTGTTTTTATTTTTATGTTTTTATGTCTTAGACGTTTTTGGAATTGACGTCTAGTTTTTCACACGAAGGGATGTGCAACCCCGCACTAGTCGTTTGTCTTGCACTTTATCTTTATTTATATTATGTTTTTATGATATATATCATTTATGTTTTCTCAAGTTCGTTTTCATATCACTTCTGTGTTTAATTTCGTGTTCTGATTAATAAAAATTCGGTTTATGCGGAGCGTGCTTTTGGCCATGCTCTGCATAAACTAGACTCTGATTCAATAATTTGCTCTAGTCTTGGTTCATGCGGAGCGTACTCTTGGCCAAGCTCCGCGTAAACCAGTCTCTGGAATTCACTCCGCTTTTAAGCTGCGCCACGCGGAGCGCAGCTAAAACCAAGCTTCGCGTGGCACAGTTTAAAAACAAAACAAAAAAATAGAATAAAAATAAAGATAAAAATAAATAAATAAAAATAAAAATCAATAAAAATAGATAAATTAATGGTCAATTAAACTAAATAATTAGCTCAGTAATCATTCTGACACGTCACCCCCTTGGAAAGAAATTAAAAGTTCCGTTATTTGTCCTTAAAATAAAGAAA
Organism: Euphorbia lathyris; assembly: GCF_963576675.1. Classification (NCBI taxonomy): domain Eukaryota; kingdom Viridiplantae; phylum Streptophyta; class Magnoliopsida; order Malpighiales; family Euphorbiaceae; genus Euphorbia; species Euphorbia lathyris. The sequence goes on from NC_088918.1 coordinate 48,781,104, forward strand.
CACGCGATTACAAAAGATCGGTTTAGTTAAGAAATTTTAAGTCTTGATTCCGAAGTTAGGAAATTTACGGATAGTCGAAATTTACACTTAACAAAAGCAACGAGTCCAAACCCACGAGTTATCTCAATAGTGAAATTTAAAAAGGTAATAAAAATGGGATTTTTGAAAATTTTACGAGAGCTTGAAAGTACACAATTAAACCCGAAATCAATGTGAGGTATTTTGAGCCTAAAAGAGTTTGCATGAGAACTCTATTTTTCTTCACAAAATTTTGAGGGCTTTTACTTCTCTCAATTCATAGAGTTTGCACTAAATACCGGGTTAAGTACATCTGTTTTGGTAAAAAAGACAATAGATGATAAAATGAGCTCACGTAAGCTAATTCTTTCTTAATTATTTTCTCGTTTTCATATACCTCTAGGAAGCCCCCTCGAGCCTATTAACCAACTTCTTTTCTAACGCCTTTTTAACACTTAACCCTTTTTCCTCTTGTTCGAATACCAAAATCAAATGCATCAAAAAGACCCAAAACAAGCCAAGTCTCTAGCAAGAAAGTACAAGTAATCTTTGAAATCGTTTTTTTGCCGCACTCAGATAAAAAGAAAAATAAAACAAAAATAGAAAGTAAAAAGGCATTCTCAAGCTCCACCGAGCAATTTCAAACTCATCTCCCATACTTGCTAGAACGAATCAATAGAAAACGATGCAATCACCAAATTCAGTGTTCGAACACGAGTTCCTAAAATTAACCCCTAACCACTAAAAAGCCTCACCTATATTACAACCCCCCTCCGGGCTCATTTTTAATATTGTTCGGCCATAACGTGGACGGGAAAACCCGGATGAACATGCAAACTCGGTATGATTTTGGGTGAGTATAAAAAAGAGCGTATAAACATCAACCCACCAAAAATTGTGTGATAAGAGTGAAATACCTTGGTGATGTACAATTAAGCTCTCCAAGAATAATCGATCCTCATTAATATTGCCTATTAAGTTTGATCATGGAGGCTTCAAATAAGTTATGGTCACTCGTCCGCCCACATAGGTGCTTATTGAAAACTTTTTGGTAAAATCTTGGTTTTGGAATCACGCACTTGATTAAACCAAACGGAGGTTTGTTTCTTAATTGTCTCAATCCCTTGTCTTTCGACTTTCTTTACTTGAGGACAAGTAAAACTTTAAAGTCCGAGGAGGTTGATAGGGACGTTTTGTCCCTATCTTTTTAGCGTGATTTACGGTTTATTTTGAGCTAATAATTAAGTTTAATTACAAAAATAAATGTGTTTCGAATAAATTAATGAAATAATAATAAAAATTGTGTTTTAAATATATTTTCTCTTTTCTTTGATTAAATTCAGAAAAATAAAGCATCAAGTAATCTCGGTGTTTGTAGTCGTCTTTTGCAGGTTCGGGATAAACACACAAGATGCAAAGAACAAAAGAAAGAATGGCCAAATCTCAGCCTTGCACCACACAGAGCATAAAATACATCACACGGAGCGTGCCACGTCATTGTGCAATTCCCACTAATTCACGGCAGTCAACCTGATCTATATCTCAAGTCAATGAAGGCCACACGGAGCGTAACCTAGAGTATGCGGAGCGTGCAAAGTGTGAAACAGTTGACAAAGTTCTGATGCCTCAAACACACGGAGCGTGCCCTGAAAGACGCGAAGCGTGAAGGAGTGATAAATTCAGAAATGAGTTCCAGTAGCTCAAACACGCGGTAGCTTGCCTTGGTCTACTCAGAGTGTGGCTGAGTCAATGTCCTTGGGTCCAGTCTACGCGTATGTGAAATCTGCAACAAAGTGAGAAAAGGCAGGACACGTGGAGCGTGGCCTCAAACACGCGGAGCATGCCATGTGAAATCAACAGAGATTGTGTGAATTATTCCAAAGACTTATGTATTTACAATTCTACCCCCGAGCTTGATGTGTATAAATAAGAGTGTTTAGCACTCATTTTGGGTATTCAATTTTCCATGTACTAAAGTTCTTTACACCTTGAGAGCTTGTATAATCCTCCCGTCACTCCGTCGAAGTTACGTTCCACCCACATTCACCAAGCTCGAGAGTTCCACCTCCAATTCCTAAGAGATGACTTTGAGTCCGGTTAGCTAGTTCTAAGGGCCGATTCTTCTTCCCTTTCTACTTGTTAATTAGCTTGTACTCTTTCTATGTACTAGGCTTGGTTGTATTCCATATTTACGCGTTCCACATTTGTAATATATGATTTACAATTGCGTTTTCACTATACGTGTTATTATTTATTGCTTGTTTTGATACTTATAATTGATTATTGTGTAGGTCGCTTACGAGCTCCAAAATCTATTAGGAATCACATAGGTGTTGCCTTACCAGAGTTGACAATCCGGAAACCGTAGGAATTGATGAGCCACGGAACTTACGGGCCCTAGTTTCTGATCCTAAGAATTGGAGTCGCCTTAAGTGGAAATCATGATCTAAGAACCTCACGAAGTTGTTCGGTCTATAGATAGTCGTCTTTGCAAGAGTAAATTATTGATCGTATATGTTTCGAGTTGTTTGTCATATGTTATAACCTATCATTATCCATATCATTCTACAAGGGCTTGAAATACATGAAAATTGCCTCACGTATAGTTTAGGAGTAGTTTGTAGTTGTCACCAAAACTCAAGTCAAAAGTATTCACCGTTTAGATAACGTGTAAAACCGAGTAGTTTAATACTTATAGTTATAAATCCCGTGGATTCGATACCCGGTCTTAACTGGATTTATTACTTGATACGACGGGGTACACTTGCCCCTACATAGTGTCTAGTAGAATTAAAACACGTAGAAAGATCTTAACCGTAACACACATACATAACTTACCGCTATACTAGAGGTGCTTCTCATCAACTGTTAGCTCATTTATGGGGCTATTACTTGCCTATAATGATGTCAGTTTTCTCATGGGAAGACCGCACCGACATTCTTTGGGCATATCGATGCCTAATGGCGGGTCTCCCAAGACATGGCGGCTATGATCCTTTTTATGATGTCTGACCATATGTGGCGTATCGGTGAATCTAAGGATCCGGCGTGGCGTAGAACTTGCCTCGTATGCCACCCTTATGGCGTATCCATTGGCCGTAGCTGTTGGTTAAGTGCTCATTTAGCTCCTTAGCTTTATGGAGCTTTACGAATTGGTCCCTCGATAATATCTAGATGTTATCAGAAGCCCGCCCTAAAAGTGACAATAAAACCCTTTAGGGCTTTTGGGCTTCTTCGCGTGCTGCTAATAGGCGGCCTAGTGATGGGTGCTCTGTTCCATACCACAGATCGGCTGCTAGGTGTCACTTGAAGGCTTTGGTACCGAGAAAGATGGCATCATGGTCTCCTTTTTTTAAACCTTTTTTCTCTCTCTTCGGCTTTTTGCTTGTTCTTTAGGGTTCATCTTCCCAACCTCATCTGACTCATTCAAGCTTTGGAGTTTTCTCTTTTCTGGAATCCTCCGATCCCACCGTCGATCTTCCCATCGTTCATCCTCTCTTATTTCACTCCACTATCCATGTAAGTGCGTCTGACTCTTCTCATTTTCCTTTTCTTCTTATTTTCATGGGCTCGAGTTCTGAACTCTTAGGCTCGAGTTCTTCGATTGAAGGTTCTTTGAGTGAGAGTTCTTCCGTGAGGACTTTGAGTTGTGAATTCACAAATTTAAGGGATCTTAGAGAGAATCAGGAAGTCTGTCAACTTGGGTTTTTAGAAACCCAGGGTCCTGCCGCTGTTGCTGCTCCGGTTGCAACGGCGGCGGTGCTTAGATTGGCTTCTGGTAAAGAGGCCTCCTCCTCGATTCCTTACAGGAGGAATAGGAAGGGTCCAAAGATGGAAATTACTCCATCACGGATGAGCTTTGGGGATCTGACCATGCTGCCGGGTCTTTATCCCTATATGAAGAGAGTAGATTTATTGCTGGCGGATGAGACACATCGTCCTGGTCAGCCCCCGAAGGGGTATTTTGTTGTATACAAAAGCCACGTAGAGAGGGGGTTTGTTTTTCCTATCCCCAAAGTAATAAGAGAGATTCTAGATTACTTTGGCATTCCCATCTGCCAAGTCCACCCAAATGGCTGGCTAGATTTAACGTTGGACGCCTACCTGGCGGTGAATCTGGGAGTGGTCCTGACTCCTCACGTCTTTAGGTCCCTTCATACACCTACTAAGTGAAAGATTGAGGACCATTTGACGTTTACCAAGCTGAAAGGCTATTCGCCTTTTTATGAGAAAATGTAGAATGTCCACAACTAGAGCGATAAGTACTTCTTTGTAAAGCTGCCGGAGGGTGTCTTTAGGCTTTCCTTCCGCCTGGTGCTATAACCCCCGTCATATGGCCGCGAGAGTCCATCACTCTTACATCTGCCGAGGAGATGGTAGCTGGGATTCTGATGGCTATCTAGACAGACTCTTGGTCGTACGCCCAAGCCCTCGAGTTCATTGCGGATGGTGTTCCGTTGGTCCGCCGTCAAGGGGCTTTGATAGTTTATAAGACTCATTCTCAGTTTATAGAAGGTACTTCCCTGTCTTTTTGTAATTTGACCCTTTTTGTTCCATTGACAGTGAGATGCCTAATGCTGATGATGCCATTGCAGAATGTCGTAGGCGAATGAGGGATCTAGAGGCCGAGAAGAAGACCAGCATCGCGGCTGTCGAGAAGAAAGAGGGGAAGCGCCCTCATGAGGATATCAATTTATATGTTAATTCTAAGCTAACCTCATTCCCAAAAACAAGTTTTTATTTATGGCTCGTACCTTAATCGTCGTTGAAACAATTTAGGTACGTTTGAAAACCCCGTTGATTTATATGATTTCTACTCGAATCGCCGTTGGAACGGTTCGAGCGTTTGAAAACGTGAGATAAGAAGCTTTAACAAAAAAACATGATTAAGCATACAAGTCCGTTTGTTTTTGTACAAAACCATTTGGATAGGAAAACAATTCAAAACTTCATTATTTACAAGTAAAAAAAACGATTTTAATTACAAGGTTCGCTTAATCCGTCGTTGGAACGGAATAAGGTTTCAACACGTGATATTTTGGAAATCGTTTGAAAATGATAAAAAAAACCAAAACATTTAGGATCTCTAAAAATCTTTAGTTTAAATAATCAAGTTGAAATCTCTTTTTTGTGGTTTATTTCCCCATTTTCACTCAATTAATCTTTACTTGAACATATTCACAAGAATGAACCATTTAAATCCCAAAATTCTCCAAATAAAACCAATTTGAAATATGTACATGTAAATGCCAAAAAGGAAGGGTGAATATGCATATATATACATTTTATCTAAAAATAAGGATATATCTATAGATTAAAAAGGTAAAAGATATTATATTATATAACTAAGTATATGTATAATAATGAAAATGAAAAAAGAAATACTAAGAATAATACATTTTCATTCTAATTAAAAAGGCTTAATACATCATTTGCCCCCTGAACTTGTCCAAAAAGCTTGATTGGCCCCCTGAACTTTCAAAGTGTCCTGATAGCTCCCTGAACTTGCATAAAATGTTCAGTTAACCCCCTGAACTTGCATAAAATGTAATCAATTAATCACTCAATTGCAAAAAAGTAAGTTAAATACGGAAGATATATTGCACGAGTCTTAAAAAGAGTAAAACGACCGAAATCGAAGTATATGGTGCTTAGAATAGAGAAGACAAGTTGTATAGTTGAGCAAGCAATAACTTCATTTTTAATCTATTTTTTAATTATGTAATAACATTCTAAGATGCGTGGAATACATCTTCCACATTTATCTTACTTTTTTGCGACCGAGTGATCAATTGATTACATTTTATGCAAGTTCAGAGGGCTAACTGAACATTTTATGCAAGTTCAGGGAGCTGTCAAGACACTTTGAAAGTTCAGGGGGCCAATCAAACTTTTTGGACAAGTTCAGGGGGCAAATGATGTATTAAGCCAATTAAAAATATGTAAAAATAATGGACAAAATTCGTAAATAGGAAAATAACATTTATCCCCAAAATAGTTTCACCTAATAATCATATAGAAAATAGCCCCCACCCTAAATAATAGCTAATATAACTTAAATGAACTAAAAACCATATATATATATACAAATATGCTACTTTACAAAACTAAATCAAAATGAATTAAGTTTCAAATATGAGATAAATAGGTACATAATATATAATTGATAATTATAGGACCCAAAAATAACTTTCATAAATATATTACATGATTATATACTTATATATACAAGGATCAAATGTCAAAAAGTTAAGAAAATGGGTTTAAAAGGGCAATAACAGCTATTAGTGACAGAAAACGGTAAATTACAGGATCAGTCCAACAGTTTCCAGATTTATTAAAATACTTCAAATCTAATCTATTCTATCATTTTGGGTCTCCGAACTACCCAAATTGGATCATAGTCTATAACGGAGACTCCTAAAACGATGTTTTATTTCAAAACGTTATTCGGAAATATTTTTAAAACCTATATTTACAACGTTTTAATCCTGAACTACCCTTAAATCGGGTCACGGTTCGTGTTAGGATTTTAAAATGAGGTTTTTTATTTCAAAACAAAAACCGAACGTTTATTTAATACGAGACGGAAAGTAAGTAGATACAAAAAAAATAAATGTGCTAAATAAATAAATAACTAAATAAATAAATAAAAACTACGATATAAACAAATAAATAAATAAATAAATAAAACGAGTCTAGTTCCTCGGATAATACCTCAAGATCGGTATCTGCGGCCAATGTCGGTTGATTCCACGAGTTATGATTTTTTTGGTGTTTTTTATGATTTTGGTAAAATATTTAACTTTTAGGAATTTTTGATTTTTTTTAGGAAAAAAAATATTTTTCCCAAAAAAATTCACTTTCTCTCTCTAAAAAATGTTTTAGAGTGAGAAGCTCTCCAAAAAATCCTCCCTCCTCCAAATGCATGGGGATCCGTGCCTTTTATAAAGTGACGGGGGGTTGGGCGGACGCCCAACACACAGTTGGGCGACGCCGAACTTTAAGTTGGGCAACGCCCAACAGGCGTACTATTTTGACAGTGACGTGTGTGCCTTTTTGAAAAAAACTTTTTCGCGAATGCGACACATGCAATGGGAAATATATTAAAGTAAAAGACACATATAGAGTCGGAGAAGAAGTACCTGACCTCCATGCCATGGGTCTTCAACTTGTCCATCGTCCTTGCCTCGGTTGCGAGCGTTGATCTCCCCACGTGATTCCTCGTTCCCGGTCTTCAAGTCGACTGTCTAACCCTAGTCTATACATCGACCGCAGGCATATAGCTCTTTCTAGCGACCCTAGTCTAAAAATCGACCGCAGGTATGTAGCTCTTTCTAGCGACCCTAGTCTTTACATCGACCGCATGTATGTAGCTCTTTCTAGTGACCCTAGTCTTTATCTCGACCACAGGTATGTAGCTCTTTCTAGTGACCCTAGTCTTTACATCGACCGCAGGTATGTAGCTCTTTCGTTTTGCATATCTCCAAATCAACCATTCGACCCTAATCTTTACATCGATCGCAGGCGTTTTCTTGTATTGCAAATCTCCAAATTGAACATCCGACCCTAATCTATGCATCGATTTCAGGCGTTGTTTGTTGATGATAGTTGGGCTTTATCACTCGTCCGAGAGTTTTTGACCGCAGTCGCTTTGATATTTGGGCTTTATCACTCGTCCAAGAGTTTTTGACTGTAGTCGCTATGATATTTGGGCTTTATCACTCGTCCGAGAGTTTTTGACCGCAGTCGCTTTGATATTTGGTCTTTATCACTCGTCCGAGAGTTTTTGACCGCAGTCGCTTTGATATTTGGGCTTTATCACTCGTCCGAGAGTTTTTGACTGCAGTCGCTTTGATATTTGGGCTTTATCACTCGTCCGAGAGTTTGGACTTGGGACCTCATCCTAGAGGTTTCGACCGCAGTCGCTTCTTTTTACCAGGATCGTTTGAGTTTGACCGGAGTCGATGATGGCGTAGACCGGAGTACGTAGCGGGGCCTGTGCCCATTGATGATGCCGTAGACCGCAGTCCGTAGCGGGGCCTGTGCCCGTTGATAATGCCGAAGACCGCAGTCTGTAGCGGGGCCTGTGCCCATTGATGATACCATAGACCGCAGTCCGTAGCGGGGCATGTGCCTATTGATAATGCCGTAGACCGCAGTCCGTAGCGGGGCCTGTGCCCATTGATGATGCCATAGACCGCAGTCCATAGTAGGGCCTGTGCCCATGGATAATGTCGTAGACCGCAGTCCGTAGCGGGGCCGGTGCCCATTGATAATGCCATAGACCATAGTCCGTAGCGGGTCATGTGCCAATTGATAATGCCGTAGACTGCAGTCCGTACTGGGGCCTGTGCCCATAGATCAAATTTTAATTTGCCTATCGAAGCCTGCCTAGACCCGCACGGATTTCGCGGAGCTATCCGAGTATTTCCGCGTGCGGTTCGACTTGGGTTACGCCCATCACCTGGTGAGTATTTTTATTGTATAACCTAGTGTAGTGATATGTATGCACATGATCATGAATGAATGTATATATATTTTTTTCTCTCTCTCTTTTTTTTTTTACATTGCTTCCCTCCTATTTTTCTTTATAGGGAGACCTCCCTTCTATTGACCGGAGAGTATAGGAGAGCGTGGCGGTTGGGCGAGAGGATTCACTGCAGGATGATGATGCTCAGATCAGACGTTGTTATCGGATATGGAGGATGAACGCTCCAGCTGGGAGGAGCGAGGTCGAGCAACCGAGGAGAGGAGCCGTGTGGATATAGAGGCCCGGTGAGCTGCTGAGGAGAGTTTGCGGATTGCGGTGGAGAGCCGCCGAGTTTCAGATGAGGGTTGGCGGGCGGCTATGGATGCCCGTCGAGTTGCCAAGGAGGCCTTAGCTGAGGAGCGGGTTACTTACTTCAGAAATTTTGATCCGTTAGGGCACTTTTGGGATCTCGGATTTCCTCCGCATTGATATGACTGTCATTGTTTTGCCTTGTATCATCCCGATGTATAACTTGTATATATGGAAAGGAGTGGATATCGGTGTAGGCTTTTTATTTCGTAGTTAGAGAAAGGGAATGTATAACTCATGATTTATAATACAATGCATTCAATCGATTATAACTATTCCAATCATTCTCTTCAAATATTTTCATGCCTTTATTTATTTACAAACAACAGAAATACTTAGCCAATTATACATTATTTTTTTAATTGCTCAAGATATAACTATTGTTACCAGGACCCGCCTTTTTTCGGTTTTCAGATCCCAGCGATTTTTCAACTCTCCTTTTATTATCCCGGAATTTTCAAATGAGCGCCCTCTTGGGTTTTCACTCATTGGGATGTCCATTATTGTTGCATAGATCGCCCTTTGCGGGTTTTCAACCTATCGGGAATTTTTATTTCTCTTTTTGTTTTTTTTTACGAAAAGTATTTCTTAAGCCTATCCATGTAGGTAGGTTCGGAGAACTCCATGCCATCCATCGTGGTTAGTTTCACCGCCCCTTTGCTTAGCATCTTCTTTACGAGAAACGGTCCTTCCTAGTTTGGCCTAAACTTGCCCCTAAGGTCAGTGCGCGTCATTCGAATCTGCTTCAGCACTATGTCCCCTTCCTTAATAGGACTAGCCTTAACCCTTTTGTTGAAGGCTCGAGCCGTCCTCCTTTGATATAGTTGTAGGTGGTAAAGGGCCTCCATCCTCTTCTCGTCGACCAATGCCAACTATTCATACTGTTTCTTCACCCATTCCGCTTCAGGAATCTCTGCTTCTACCGCGATTCTCAGTGATCGCTTCTCAATCTCAATCGACAGAACTGCTTCTGCCCCATATACTAAGGAGAACGGTGTTGCCCCAGTAGATGTTCTAATAGTCGTGCGATGGACCCACAAAGCAAGTGGAAGCTACTCGTGCCGATTCCGATGTGACTCCACGGTCTTTACGAGAATCCTCTTAAAGTTCTTATTAGCTGCCTCCACTGCCCCATTAGCTTACGGACAGTAAGGAGAAGATCTATGATGCTCGATACCGTACTCCTGGAAAAGACTTTTTACTTCTCCTTGAAACTGAACCCCATTATCCGTGATCATGTGATGAGGTACCCCGGACCTGGTGATCAGATGCTTTTCGATAAACTTCCTCATCTGCTTAGATCCCAACTTACTAAACGATTCTACCTCGACCCACTTGGTGAAGTAATCAATGGCCACTGCGATGAACTTATGTCCATTTGATGCATTAGGCCTCACCTCGCCGATGATGTCAATGCCCCAAGCTGCAAACGGCCAAATGGGTGCTAACACATGCAGTTCCATAACTGGCAGGTGATTATAATCCCCATGGATTTGACAATGATGGCATTTCTTCGCGTATTCATTGCAATCTCTTCCCATGGTGAGCCAATAGAAGCCTTGTCTTATGATTTTCTTTGCTAACACTGCTCCTCCCATATGGTCTCCACAAATTTTCGAGTGCACTGACTCCATCGCTTCCCAGGCTTCTCCCTTGTCTAAACATCTCAATTGTAATCCATCGGCGTGCCTTTTGTAGAGCAAGTCATTGTGGATGATGAACTGCTGGGCTAACCTTCTGATCACGGCCTGATCCCTAAGTTCTGATTCTGCCGGATAAGTTCCACTTTTCATGAAGTTCACGATGTCGAAATACCAAGGCTTTTCATCCACTCCTAACAACATTACATCTTCATAGCATGGTTTATGGGACCTCCTTAACACCAGAGGCTTTGAGGCAAGGTTCCGAGGATTATCCCATACCGACACCAAAGTGGCCAAAGCATCCGCCGCTTGGTTCTGAGCTCGAGGAATATGATAAAAGCGGCACTCGCTGAACCTCTGTGCCAACCCCCCTAGCTAGTCTAGGTACGGGCGCAACCTTTCTTCCCTTACTTCCTAATTTCCATGTGCTTGTTCGATAACCAGCTTTGAGTCGCCCCAGATTTCAACATACGATGCTCCGAGCGCTGCTAACGATTCTAACCCGTAGATGCATGCTTCATACTCGGCCATATTATTAGTGAGGGGGAACGACAACTTCTTTGCCATTGGGATCCTTTCCCCTTCCGGTGAGATGAGTAACCCTCCTACCCTGGCTCCATTCGAGTTAACCGCTCCATCAAAGAACATTTTCCATGGTATAACTTCTATCGCATTCAGATGTTCATTGGGGAAGTCATAGTTTATTTCTTCTTCTTTCGCACTTAGGAGTTGATTGGCCAGAAATTCTGCTACAGCTCTTCCCTTGATAACCTTCTGTCACATATTCGATGTCAAATTCTGATAAAAGCAACAACCATCGGGCCAGCTTTCCGGTTAAGGACGGAGTTCGATACAGATACTTCACAGGGTCCATCCAGGAAATAATGATCACTTTGTAAGACTGAAAATAGTGCCGCAACCTCTTCGTTAGCCATACTACTGCCACGCACGTCTTTTCGATCATGTTGTATTTAAGCTCGTATTCCATGAACTTTTTACTCAGATAATACACTGCATGCTCCACACTAGTGTCCCCTTCCTGGGCCAACATTGCTCCAATGGACCGCTCCTCCATCGCTACATAGAGGAGAAGTGGTTTTCTGAGTTTAGGCGGCCTCAAAACCGGTGGATTAGTCAAATAGGCCCGGACGCTTTCCAACGCTTGCTGACACTTATCGTTCCAAACCATGGGTTGATCTTTCCGTAGCAGCTTAAAGATTGGTTCGCAGATTGTGGTGAGTCGTGCTATGAATCGACTGATAAACTGAACCTGCCCCAGGAATCCTCTTACTTCTTTCTCATTCTTCGGTGCTGGCATTTCCTGTATGGCTTTCACTTTATTGGGATCCCCCTCAATCCCCTTGTCACTGATTATGTAGCCTAAGATTTTCCCTGACGAAACGCCAGAGAAGCACTTCTTCGGGTTCAACCTTAGCATGAATTCTGTGATTCGGGCCAGAAATTTCTCAAGTGCCACGAAATGCCCTTCTCTTGTATCCGACTTGACCATCATGTCATCCATATAAACCTCCACTTCCTTGTGTATCATATCATGGAACAGTGTCGTAGCCATTCGCTGATAAGTTGCCCCAGCGTTTTTCAAACCAAACGGCATAACTCTATAGCAGTATGTCCCCCACTCAGTAGTGAACAAGGTTTTCGCTTTATGCTTCTCGGCCATCTGAACTTGCATGTAGCCCATGAAACCACCCACATTGGTGTGCAAGACGCTGGATGTCGCACTGTCAATCAATACATCGATGTGAGGCAACGCGAATTCATCTTTGGGGCAAGCCTTGTTGAGATCTCTGTAATCGACGCACATTCTCACTTTACCGTCTTTCTTTGCGATTGGCACTACATTTGCCACCCAAGGAGGATAGTCGATTACTTCGATAAAACCTGCCTCTAACTGTTTCTTCACCTCCTCTCTGATCTTATCCGCCCATTCTGGCCTCATGCGTTGGAGTTTTTGCTTTACGGGTTTAGCATCGGGGTATGTTGGAATGCGGTGAGCTACGATGGATTTATCAATTCCTGGCATGTCTTCGTACGTCCAAGCAAACACTATTTCATATTTTTAATTATTCTCTCAAATTCTTTCCTCTCTTCAATAGTTAATTCTTGAGCAATTTGTATAAGTTTAGGATTTTCATCTGTGCCAAGATTGAAAGTTGACATTTCTATTGCATTGATTTCAAATGTAGGCATGTTATATGAATGAGAATGCATGAAATGATCAGAATCAACATCAAGCAAGTAAGCAAAATTAGAATTCATTTCATTGATAGTTTTGGCGAGTACATCATCAGATTCAAACAAAGCAGTAATACAATCGTCACCATCGGGGTTTTCATAAGCCTTGGAGGTGCTCGGTTCATCCACTGCTCCCACGGTTGCCTCAGTGGTGATAACTTACTCCTCAGCATTTAGGTCAAGCATCATGATTTCCTCTATGAAGCAGCTTGCTTCTCCTTTGCCCCAGCTGGTGACATCGTTGAAGATCTCGAAGCCTGGCAGAATCTTTCCCTCGGTGCCTCGGTCTGACCTCGTCATAATAGCAATTTCTGGCTCATCATCGGACTCATCCCAGATATTGATTGGAGCTCTCTGATTGATACCTTCCTCGTCTGAGGAACTTCCCCAAATATCTATGACCATCAGATCCTTCATGTGAGGGACGTTTGGATTTACATAGGAAGGGTTTGATGATCCATACTGAGCCCAGCCTATGAGCTCGTCATAATCCCTCAAGAACACCTTGTTCAACCTCTTCGCCACAAGTGGAATAGCACCTTTTCGAATGCACATGAGTTGCTCTTGATCGATCAAAGTGACCTGACACGAGGCATACTTGAACCTCCATCTTCTAGCATAATCCACGAATGCTTCCTCAGGAAACTGCTTGATCCTTTCTAAATCTTCCAAAGACCCTGTCCACGGAATGCATGTCTCATATCTCCATACAAAGGCCTCCATGAGGGATCCCCCAATCCCCGTTTGTCTTCCCCGAGAGCATTCGGTGCCACATCAAAGCTTCCCCTGTGAGTGTCTTTGGAAAATGTTGAATCAACTCACTACGATAGAGTCCTACGTCATGCATGTGGGCGCGGAAACAGTTTATGTGATTGACGGGGTTCTCATCTCCCTTGTACTTAGCCATAGTTAATACCGCCTCAGGTGTCTCCTCGTCAGGTGACTTAGACATTTCCTCCGGATGTTCCAATGCGGTGTATTTCTTGATGAATCTCTTAGTCATTTCAGCCCAATTCACCTTAACATTCATCGGAAGAGACATATACCACACCAGTGATTCTCCTGCCAACGAGTTGCAAAACAAACTCGTAATTTCCTCCTCTTCGAAGCCCAGGGGACCCATAGCGGACAGGTAAAAATGCAAGTGCTCCATGGGGTCTTTGCCTTCATTATACTTGCTGACAGTTGGCAACGGGCGTTTGATAGGCCCAATTTGCATCGCGCTATGTTTCACCACCTGTGCTTTGGCTTTTCTATACTTCATTAAAAACAAGCTTGACATCAGTGACCAATCATGCTTAGTCGATTCAGATAGCAACTGAAACCACCTTAAAGGTTCGCCCACTAGCGATAGATAGAACCACGGAGCAACATCTTCCACCTCATATGGCTCTTTAAACATAGCGCACACATACCCGGACAAATGGGCTTCGGGATCTTCTACCCCACTGAATAAACTTAACACAGGCCTGACCCTTTGAGATGACACTTCTTCGGATTTTCCTTTGTCATTTATCACTTCCTCTGTTAGTCCTTCTCCTAAGACGGATACATGCAATCCACTTCCCACATTTATCTTTTCATCGGAGTCCAACAGCTCCTCTTCATCCTCCCCGAAGGGTCCTACTATCAAGTTTCTTCCTAGACCAGGTCCAATCATGCTTACCCTATAGTTAGGCAAGGGATTAAGCCTAGTGGAAGGGTTCACTGATGATGGATCGGCTATCTTCTTCTCCTCAATCAAATCCTGAATCTCATGCTTTAGCCTCTCACACTTTTCAATGGTGTGCCCGTAGTTACTATGGAACTCGCAATACCCATTGGTTATCATCTGGGGTGTGGGTCCTGTCTTGTTCTTGGGAGTAAGAGCTTTCAGTAACTCCTTTTTCTGCAATCGTTCGAAAACTTTTGCATAAGTCTGATCAAACTGGGTGAACTGCCTTTTCTTGATAGCATTGAGTTCAAGCGCCTTTACTGCGGTAGGTTCTATATTAGTACTTGGCCCTCCGGCACTATACCCCGACTTCATCCATTTAGTATAAGCTCTTTTCGGCTCTCCATCCCCCTCAACTGTCAAAGCGTAGCTATACATCTGATTAAAATCGGTGAAAGGCATACACCGCAGCTCATTCCTAACATATGGCAAAGTATTGCCAATTACCACCCGGATCTGATCCTGCTCCGACGGCTTTTGTTTCATAACTGCCGCCTTAGCTCCCCACCTACTCACAAAGTCGAACAAGGACTCCCCGACCTGCTGCTTGGTGCTCTCTAGCTCCCTCAAAGTAACCTCAAACATAGCGTTGAAGCTATATTGGATGATGAATGCCTTCGCCAGTTCTTTCCAATCTCTCTTTGTTCCTAGCGGCAATGCCTGAAACCATACGAGGGCAGCTCCTTCCAGATAAACATTGAATAGCCTTAGGATCTGTTCCTCAGTCAGAATTGTGTGCTTCATTACTGCCACGTATTGGTTCACATGGGCGATAGGATCCCCAGTTCCATCAAACTTCTTCATGTCAAGGAGTCCGAACTCCACGCGGGTCTTACACTTCCTGTGTGATGGGTGGCTTCCATTCCTCTCCATTTGATTTCTCTCTCCCAAATTGCTTGTTATGAAATCCTGATAGTCACCTCCAAAATAGGAACCGGTGTTCACAATGTTCCTAGCTGGTTTACTACCACTTTTGTTACCCTTCATTGTAAGCTCAGCCAGCTGGACCGACATTGCCGCTAGTTGACCGTTAATGTTGTTCACAGAATTCTCCAATTCAGCCACTTTTTCATTAGTCGCAGACATACTGACCGAAGACTGAGCGGACTCGAACGAAGATGATTCAGAAGCCACAACTGTCGACTGCGATGGTTCGGAACTGACAATCTGTAACTAGTCGAACTGTTTGACTAGTCGACTACTCTCACGGAACCACAACCTCTTAATGATGACGTCTGCACGAGCGATACTCATTAGTATGTATGCATGATTTTATATGCATGATTCGTGGTGTGTGCGTTTATCATTTACGGATATATAAGATAAGAAGAACAAATGTTAGTCTAATTACACGTATCACAACATCTCTCTTCCATCCTTATTCCTCCACACACTCGATGGTCCAAGTCTCTTTCCTAGGATTTTGGTTTGGGGCTCACATTACGGTCCAGGGGACGCGTGATGCCATCGATTATTGCAGAAGAATAAATCATTCACCAAACAACACAATTCGTTTTAACGTATCAGCGTTCAGTGACTAAGATATCGACCAATTGGATTGTCCTATCGAATAACTCGTCTTTCGTTATTTCGCGAGATGCATTAGTTCGGGTTTTGACTCCTTTTTGAGCGTATCTCGGATTTAGACGTGGTACGAGTTATTTTTTCAGTTCAATCGTTCGTTATTGACAATGACTCGTTCCCCTTTATTCGCGTGGGTTTGTGTCTCGATTTTTGGATTACAACGGGATCTTTTGGATCTATCGAGAGACGTAACCATGCGTTTGTATAGTGATGATATCACTTTTGGATTTTATTTTAGGGAACGGATCCATTGCGTAACGTGTTTGTTTTTAGCGTCAAGAATCCGTTTGCTCGTCTTGGCTACGTGAAAAGACGGCGAGTCTTATTCGAGCGCACGATTGCCTTTTGGCTAGCAACAACTTTTTATTTCTTCCAATTTATGGGATATATTATCCTAGCGTGGTTATAGAAAATCAACGTTTCATTTAATCGCATGCTTATTCGAAGCAGGGATATTACCGTTCTTTTCATTTAGGCACAAGTTAAGCAAACATGTAGATCAGGCCATATTTCTTGTAGTTTTGGTAACGGTCGAAATGATCGAGCGATTAGCCAAACTGATTCGTACTAATACGTGCTTACGTCACAACGTATTTCCTAAACATGTGCCTTCTTTGGGACACGGAAAGGGACCAGGCGGGTCGCACAAGTTCATTCATACGAGATGACTAAGTCGTCTTTAGTTCGAATCGTTTCGATGTTTTTGGGTAGTTCGTATATCAGTTATATATTAACGTCTCGTTTCATTTTCTTTATGTATTTTAGGATTAGACACGTATCATGGCACTTTGAAAATACGAATTATTCATTCATCACGTCAAAAATAGTAACGGGTAATCCTATGGCAACTTCTAAGGCTACTATATACTGACACGGCTGATCGCGGGACCTCACAGGACCGCACAAATTCGCCCCTAACGAATGGATGGGGACCCTTTGGTGCCTTACTGCAAGGGGAAACTTACACTAGCCTCTTTCGAGCGACGAATGGACTCTCAATAGAGGTTTCGCGAAAATTACCCAAAAGGTTTGCAATAATGCTTATGAATGCATACGAAAAGAAATAATACGATCCGTCCCTGTTATGGGCTTAATACACGCCTTCCAGAATCAAATTTCTCGCTTCCCCAGCAGAGTCGCCACTTGTAGATGCCGCGGCCTTGCCCGAGCGGACCGGGGGGTGGACACCGTTGACGACAGATGCTGTGATTGGCGCCGAAAGCAACCAATCGCGGAATCAAGCTGCTCGACAGGGCCAGAGCTCGGAGTATGGAAGAGTCGCTACCCACGAATGGGAAATGAACACCGATCCCTTGTGGGAGACCGGTGAGGGTTCGGTAAACTTAGGTATGAGCCGAGAAGGCTAGCTCCTTTCCGGAGAAAGGCTACTAGGAACCCCGACATCGCTCGGTTATGAACCACCGGCATCCTACTTAGCGTGTTAGGCGATAACGGACTAATCGCATATTTCTTTAAGTTTAAAATTCATTTGAAACCTTTTCTTTCTCGCTTTAAAAACCGTTTTGAGCATGTCATTGAAAGCCATTTTAGTAAAGAATCACCCATTTTTGCATGAATTTAAAATATATAGGAGAGAGAGGGAGATAGAAGTAAGAATCGATTTATTTACAGTGTGGTTTTATGCTTCAATTTATATGTTAATTCTAAGCTAACCTCATTCCCAAAAACAAGTTTTTATTTATGGCTCGTATCTTAATCGCCGTTGGAACGATTTAGGTACGTTTCAAAACCCTGTTGATTTACATGATTTCTACTCGAATCGCCGTTGGAACGGTTCGAGCGTTTGAAAACGTGAGATAAGAAGCTTTAACAAAAAAACATGATTAAGCATACAAGTCCGTTTGTTTTTGTACAAAACCATTTGGATAGGAAAACAATTCAAAACTTCATTATTTACAAGTAAAAAAAAACGATTTTAATTACAAGGTTCGCTTAATCCGTCGTTGGAACGGAATAAGGTTTCAACACGTGATATTTTGGAAATCGTTTGAAAATGATAAAAAAAACCAAAAAAAAACATTTTATTTACATTTGGGATCTCTAAAAATCTTTAGTTTAAATAATCAAGTTGAAATCTCTTTTTTGTGGTTTATTTCCCCTTTTTCACTCAAATAATCTTTACTTGAACATATTCACAAGAATGAACCATTTAAATCCCAAAATTCTCCAAATAAAACCAATTTGAAATATGTACATGTAAATGCCAAAAAGCAAGGGTGAATATGCATATATATACATTTTTATCTAAAAATAAGGATATATCTATAGATTAAAAAGGTAAAAGATATTATATTATATAACTAAGTATATGTATAATAATGAAAATGAAAAAAGAAATACTAAGTATAATACATTTTCATTCTAATTAAAAATATGTAAAAATAATGGACAAAATTCGTAAATAGGAAAATAACATTTATCCCCAAAATAGTTTCACCTAATAATCATATAGAAAATAGCCCACACCCTAAATAATAGCTAATATAACTTAAATGAACCAAAAACCATATATATATATACAAATATGCTACTTTACAAAACTAAATCAAAATGAATTAAGTTTCAAATATGAGATAAATAGGTACATAATATATAATTGATAATTATAGGACCCAAAAATAACTTTCATAAATATATTACATGATTATATACTTATATATACAAGGATCAAATGTCAAAAAGTTAAGAAAATGGGTTTAAAAGAGCAATTTTCGGATTCCAGCAGATTACCGACGGAAAATCCGTCGCTAAACAGCTATTAGTGACAGAAAATGGTAAATTACAGGATCAGTCCAAACAGTTTCCAGATTTATTAAAATACTTCAAATCTAATCTATTCTATCATTTTGGATCTCCGAACTACCCAAATTGGATCATAGTCTATAACGGAGACTCCTAAAACGATGTTTTATTTCAAAACGTTATTCGGAAATATTTTTAAAACCTAACTTACAACGTTTTAATCCTGAACTACCCTTAAATCGGGTCACGGTTCGTGTTGGGATTTTAAAACGAGGTTTTTTATTTCAAAACAAAAACCGAACGTTTATTTAATACGAGACGGAAATTAAGTAAATACGAAAAAATAAATAAATGTGCTAAATAAATAAATAAATAAATAAATAAATAAAAATTACGACATAAACAAATAAATAAATAAATAAATAAATAAATAAAACGAGTCTAGTTCCTCGGATAATACCTCAAGATCGGTATCTGCGGCCAATGTCGATTGATTTCAGGAGTTATGATTTTTTTTATTTTTTTTTATGATTTTGGTAAAACATTTAACTTTTAGGAATTTTTGATTTTTTTTAAGGAAAAAAAATATTTTTCCCAAAAAAATTCACTTTCTCTCTCTAAAAAATGTTTTAGAGTGAGAAGCTCTCCAAAAAATCCTCCCTCCTCTAAATGCATGGGGATCCGTGCCTTTTATAGGCACGGATCCCAAAGTTGGGCGTGCGCCGAACGGGGGGTTGGGCGACACCCAACCTTGAGTTGGGCGACGCCCAACAGGCGCTGGGCGGACGCCCAGCGCAAGTTGGGCGCGCGCCCCGGGCTGTTGGGCGTGCGCCCAACTGCCATCGGGCGTGTGCCTGACGCGGCTGGGCGCTCTCCCCACGCCGTCGGGCGCTCGCGAGCCGTCTATTTGCCGGTACGCCATTCTTCGGGATTCTTTCGTGTTTTTTTTATTATCGGAATCAACCGCTTTAACCGTCTGCTATGGGTTTTCGTCACAGGTCCTCCGACTCGGTGTCTACATGCGCCCTTGTAGAGAGGCGTAACAAGCAGAAGGAGATGGAGGCACAAAAGAATGTGCATGTGGCGAATCCCAGCAAGCGGGATGAGAAACGCCCTCTAGAAGGTGCTATGATCCCTCCGAGCAAGAAGACAAGGACAGCTGCTACTGGCGGAGAGAAGTTGGTGGCTAATGCTTTAAGAGCTGGGAAGCCTAAGATGGACTGGTTTGGCCTCAACCAAGAGCAGGTATGGCTTCCTTATCTTTCTTTGTTTTTTGGCTATAGACTCTGATCTTTGCTTCTTCCATGTAGGTGGTCAAACCTGACTTGGGGAAGTACTGGTTCTCCAAGTATGGCACTAAGGGGTCTCTAGGGAACGAAGCGGTCGTGAATGACCTGGATGAAGCCATTGGCCACCTTGGAGAAGTCCAGGAGAGCCAAACCAAGTTCTCCGGATCCGCCCACGCCAAGATAGGAAAAAGGGATCTTCTTTCGGTAAGCTTTTCTTTTCTTGCTTTACATTTTTGGATGAAAGAGTCATCTCCATGCGAGAGACTTTGTTTCTGAATAGTCTTCTTGCTTTGTCAGGCCTATGCTTATATTCGCGCAATGGAGGCGGATCTTCTCCAAGGGGTCGCTGATAAGGCTACTATCAAGAGGCTGGAGAATGAAGTGGCTATTGTTAGTGCAAATGCTGCTGATGCCATCGTGGTTAATAAAAGCAAGGATGATGAGATCCGCGAGCTAAAAGAGAAGATGTCGAAAGATGCCAAGGACCACAAAGTTGCCCTGTTAAATATAGAGATTATGGCAGGTAGCTAGGCTTATTATTATGGCGAGCGGATCATAGCCTATGTTAGACTCGCCTACCCGGAGATTGATTTTATGGATCAGAGTACGTGGTCCCCAAGGTTGAAGATGCCATTAGATATGATAAAGTGCCGAATCCCCGTGACTTCATCCGTGATCAAGTCCGAAAAGAGACGAGGAAAGCAAGCTGATTGTCAACCTTGAAGCGGATGACCTTAACGAGGCATCCAAAGAGGCGGGTGACAAGGCAAGTGTAGCAGAGATTGATGGCGCGGATCCTTAGGCAGGGATTGTTGATAAGGAAAGTGAGGTTCCTTCGAAGGATACGTCTTTTGAGAAGGAACCCAAAGAGGATAATGTTGTAAACATTTAGTTTATTGTAACTAAGTACAATTTTTGTTGAATCCTTTTGCCCATTAATTTTACTTTACACTTTATATCTTTCAGTAAGTAAATTTCTTGGATTTAGGACTTATTTTGTTAGTTCAAGGTAGGTGGCCAGCCATACCTCGGAGTGTGAGCCTTTTTGAAGGCTTGAAGCTTTTATTCCTTTTGAGGAAGTTAAGCTGCCTAGGCGATCGATTGCTTCCTATCTTTGAGGTAAATTGATCCGCCACTAGGTCTTGATGCTCTTTTTTTGAAAAGAATATTTGAGGATGTAAAGATCTCACGTCTGAGAAATTTTTAATCCATCTCTGACGGTGGCTAATCATTTCCTATCTTTGAGGTAGATTGATCCGCCATCCGAGTTTGTTGTTCTCCTATCTTTGAGGAGAAGGTAGATATGCTATCACGGCATTGCTCTACCATGGGAATGCTTTTGTTGCCTCCCCTTTTTGAATTTGGAATATTTATATTTCTGCAAAAAGATACTTAAGAAGAAAATTGCAAATGAAAATTTCTCTTTATTGAAATGGCTATACGCCTTATTACAACAGCTTGGTCTTTTGTGCGAGCCTCATTAAAACCTTTAATAAGAAAAACCACATGGGATAAAAACCTTACTAAAGGAAAAAGAGTACTCAAGACCTTGATTACATTTTACTCTCTGGTGAAGTACTTGCGGAGGTTCTGGATATTCCACATCCGTGGTAGTGTGTTCCCCTCCATGTCCTGAATCTTGAAGGTGGCGGGTCCAACCTTAGTGATTATCTTGTATGGTCCCGTCCATGTGACTCCCAACTTTCCTTTGCCCTCTGTGGATTGAATTTTGTCAGCCTTCCGGAGCACCAAATCTCCTTAATTCAGATCCACGAGTTTGGCGTGTCTATCATGGTAAGCCGCTATCTTTTTCTTGTAGGCGGCGATTCGAACATACGCCTTCTCCCTTTTTGCCTCCAGTTTATCAAGACTTTCCCTTAACCTTTTATCGGTATTATCCTCACAATCGAATAAAACTATGTCGCTTGGGATCTGAATCTCAATAGGAATGATGGCTTCTACTCCATAGGTGAGGGCGAATGGCGTTTCACCCGTCGTGGTTCGAGGAGTAGTTCTATATGCCCATAGGACATTCATCAACTGATCCACCCACTTCTTGTTATGTTCGCCCAATCTCCTTTTTATGCCTTTCACGATTGTTCGATTAGTGACTTCGGTCATTCTGTTGGATTGAGGGTAATATATTGAGGCGAATCTATTCTGGATGCCTTGACTTTCGCAAAATGACCTGAACTCCCCATAATTAAACTGTGTTCCATTATCGGTGATAATTGTGTGGGGGACTCCAAACCTTCCGACGATATTATCCTTTACAAACTCGACCATCCGATGTGCACTTATGGAGGAAACAGCTTCTGCTTCTACCCATTTTGTAAAGTGATCAACGGCTACCACCACGTATTTTCTTTGTCTCTTAGTAGGGGGAAAAGGACCGCCAATGTCAATACCCCATGTGGCGAAAGGTCGTCCCTCAATAATGGGCTTTTGTAGATGTTTAGCCGTGTGAGATTCATTTGCATGGACTTGGCAATTGTGACAGGACTCCACCAGCTTCTGAGCATCAAGTTCTACAGTCGGCCAATAGAATCCAGACAACCTAGACTTCTTGAGAATGGAGGCGGATGCTTCATGGGCTCCACAAGCGCCCTCATGCAGCTCTTTAATGATCTCCTGCCCCTCTTCTGTTGTAACACACTTCAACCAAGGCTGACTAAAATATTTTCTGTACATGTGATCATTTATTATGGAGAAATATGCTGCTTTCCTTACCGTCCGCTTGGCTTCTTCTTTGTCTTGAGGCAAAGTTTCGTCCACGAGATACTGCTGGATCGGTGATCTCTAGTCTCCAACGGCGGATGTAAGAAGAGCTATGACTTCACAGGTGAATGCCAATCTGGTTTTCACTTCAAATGGGCATTGTAGATCCGCCCACTGATCTTTGCTAGAAGCCATCTTAGTCAGGTGATCCGCTTCTGCGTTTGATCCTCGAACCATATGAACTAGCTCCCACTTCGTTTCTTTAGCTTCCAAATGGCTCAATAGCTTCTTGGCATCCTCTACATATTTGACCAGAGTTTCATCTTTCACATCAAAGTTTTTTATTACCTGGTTGACCATTAGCTTGGAGTCACTGTAGATCACAACATGCTCCGGTGTAATCTCCTTCAACAGGCGTAGCCCCAGAATCAAGGCCTCGTATTCTGTAGCATTGTTTGTTGCAGGGAATTCTAGTTTCGCTGCATAATGTAACTTGATGTAATAAGGTCCTTTGATCACTACGCCTATTCCAGCACCTTCCGCTGACGAAGCGCCATCAGTGTACATCGTCCATTCCTCCACTTTTGGTCTAGGAAGATTAACGCCCTCCTCGGTGAATTCATTCACAAAGTCTGCCAAGACTTGGCTCTTCCAAGCGGATCTGCCTTCATAGCGGACATCAAATTCGCCTAGGCGGATGGCCCATTCCATTAACCTTCCTGAAGTTTCTGGCTTCCATAATACCTTCCTCATAGGTATGTTGGTGCGAACGATGACCGTTTGAGCTTGAAAATAGGGTCTGAGGCGGATGGAGGTTGTGACCATGACAAGTGCCATCTTATCCAATCTTGAATATCGAGTCTCCGCATCCTTCAAGACTTTACTGACGTAGTAGATTGGGTATTGTTGACCTCCTTCTTTTCTAATCATGACTGTACAAACCGATTTATTAGTGACAGAAACATACATGTATAGATCCTCACCTTCAAGGGGTCGGCTCATTAGAGGCGGTTCTGTGAGGAAACGCTTGATCCCTTCAAAGGCTGTTTGCAATCTTCATTCCACTCAAACGTCTTTTTTTTCTTGATCACCTCATAGAATGGTTGGCACCTACGAGCAGAGCATGAGATGAATCGGCCAAGTGCTATGATCCGCCCATTGAGGCGTTGCACTTCTCTAACATTTTGCGGCGCTTTCATATTCAGTACAACCTTGATCTTATCTGGCTTGGGGACTACTCCTTTCTGACTGATCATATATCCCAGGAACTTTCCATAAGTTGCCCCGAAGGTACACTTCTCTGGGTTTAGCTTAATGTTGTGGTGGCGAAGGACTCCCAAGACTTCTCTTATGTCCTCTGCATGCTTTTCCATTGTGTAGCTTTTAATGATCATGTCATCCACTACCAAAAAAATGATCATGCCATCCACGTACACTGAGAAGTTATCACCCTTTCTTCCTCCGAATATCTTGTTCATCATCCGCTGGTAAGTAGCTCCAGGGTTCTTAAGCCCAAAAGGCATGACCTTAAAGCAATATGTTGCCTGGTGAGTTACAAAGGAAGTTTTGATTCTGTCAGATGGCTCCATGGGAATCTGATGATAGCTCGATTTCACATCTGTGAAGGAATATATGGTGTGTCCTGCTGTTCTATCAACTAGAATATCAATGCAAGGCAAAGGGTAGTTGTCTTTGGGACACGCCTTATTAAGGTCCGTGAATTCGATACACATGCGATATGATAGGACTGCCTTCTTAACCAGGACCACGTTCGCCAGACATTGTGTATAAATAACTTCCTCAATGGCATCTTCCTTTTTCAGTTTTAGATATCTCCTCCTCGATCACTTTCTGTCGTTTCGGACCATGATTCATTCTCTTCTGAGCTACAGGAATCGCATCTTCGGCGATATTGAGTTTATGAGTGATCACATCTAGACTGACCCTTGTGAGGACCTCATCCTTCCATGCGAACACGTCCTTTGACTCGAGGAGAACCTTCGTAACATCATCTTTGATTTCAGCTCTCAATCCTTTGGCGATCCGCACTTGCTTTCCATCCGCAATGAGGAAAATTTTTGTATCTCCAAGGGCCGTTGTAACAAGCTCATCCTCTTCATCATCCTTAGACTGTGGGCGAATTGATAAGGATGTCGAGTATGTCTCTTGAGCAACTTTCTGATTCCCCTTAATCATCACTCCTGCCTTGGTCGTAGGGATGTACATCATCAAATGGCGTATCGATATTAAAGCCGCCACTTCTGAGATAAAAGGGCATCCCAATATGATGTTGTATGCCAATTGTCCATCCATAATGGAGAATTCCAGATCTCCAATCCATGCTTGATCATCATCCGCCAGCTCACATTCCAGAGTTACTTTCCTTTTCGTTTGGATTGTGTGGCCTGTTACTCCCAAAATGTCCACGATGGTGGTCTCTATCTAGATATGATCAACTTTAAGCTTGGCAAATGCCCCTCTGGTGATGACGTTGCATGAACTACCAGTGTCTATCATCACTCGCTTCATTTCCCATCCTTCTACCATCAAGGTGATAACGAGAGCATCCGCATGCGGAGGGATCGCGGGACCAATGTCTGCAAATGGGCGATTGAGTGATGCCCTATCAAGGGCGGTAGTTCTCGATTTCTTAACTATAGGTTGATATCCTGGCCCGCCAGCGATAACGTTAATGACCCCCTTAACCTTTTTCTTTGGATCATCTTTTGGTTTATCACCATCTCCTTTCTTGTCGTTCTGGACGAACCAATCCAGTTTTCCTCTCTCAATAAGCCTTTCAATCTCCCTGGCCAACTCCCATCATGCATCTGTTTCATGGCCATTTCTCCTGTGATATTTGCAATAATTTTTGGGGTTTCTCCCCGTATTGGTATACTCCCCCCTTTTGGTTTGGGGTATGAAATGCTCCGTTTATGCTGGTTGTTTTCTAGCCACATTAGCACTTTGCTTTTAGAGGCGTTTAATGGTGTAAACGATGGCGTGTATGCTGATTTGTTCCTAGAGCTTCTTCGCCTACTTCTGGAGGATGAATTGGGGAGCTTTTCTTTTTCCCTATCCCGTCTTCAGGATTCGCCTTTCCCTTTTTTAGGAGGAGAAATAGATTCTCTTTGTATATCATCTACTTCCATGAAATCCTTACATCTCTCCATCAATTCTGCAGTGGTTTTTGGTTTGTGCCTGATTAGATCCTCTTGCAAACTCTTGCAGGTCGTATTCTTTATCACTGCTTCGACAGCTGTGGAGACATCCACATTTACTACGCAAATGCATAACTTGTTAAAGTTATTGACGTAATCTCTGAGAGACTCGCCTTCTTTTTGCTTTAACTCGAAGAGCTTTCGCGATGAAACGACTGGCGTGATACTTCCTGTGAACTTCACGCAAAATTCTCTGCTCAACCGATCCCAGCTATCTATCGACCCTGGCGGGAGAGATTGGAACCAGTCATAAGCCGATCCCTTTAGTGTGGTTATGAACATTCGGCATAATACTGCTTCACTGGTGCGATTAAGTCCAAGCAACATGCGATACTTCCTTGCATGAGCTTCAGGATTATCTTCCCCTGAGTAGCCAGGTATGTTTGGGATTTTGAACTGTCTATCAGTTTCCTCATCTTCGATCCGCCTTGTGAAGGGCGATTCTCTATTGGCAAAATGATTATGCCTTGCATTCTCCTCATTCTGCCTACGTATTTCCTCTATGATCTGATCAGCCATAGAGCATTGATTCCTTCTTGGGCGTCTCCTACTGTTAGATCTACTCCGCTGAGAGGAAGAGGAGCTAGACTCTGATGAGGGATCTGATGGTGACCTTCTTCCACCTCTGCCACGCCCTCTTGGTGGGGAACGTCCGCCTCCTCCTTGATTTGGTGGTGGCGGCGGTACCTCCTGTCGAGGTGTCCATTGTGAGCATATCCCACATTCAGTTAGATAATTCAGAAAATCATCTGAAAGATATTCGCCACCTTGATCGGATCGAAGTGTCTTTATTTTCTTTCCTAATTGATTTTCTACTTCATTCTTGAAGCATTTGATTTTCTTAAAAGCTTCGGACTTGTGCTTCATCAAGTAGATATAACCATATCGGGTATGGTCGTCTATGAAGCTAATGAAGTATCTGAATCCCCCTCTTGCTTGGATTGACATATGACCACATACATCGGAATGTATTAAGCCTAGAGTGTCTGATACACGCTCACCTTTATTGCTAAAGGGTGTCTTTGTCATTTTACCTTTTAAACATGATTCACATGTTTCCAATGATTCAGGATCAATTGAATTTATAAGCCCATCTTGATGTAGCTTAAGAATGCGTCTTTTGTTTATATGGCCTAAACGACAATGCTACAAGTAAGTCGAATTATCTATGTTGAAGCACCGCCTTTTCCCTTCTTGAGGGAGGCTAGGTACTCCTTGCAATTCCTCCTCCAATGCCCGTCTTTACCACAGAAGTGGCACTCTCCTTTGGGCTTCTTTACTTCCTTTCCCTTAGCTCTAGTGGGCATGGCTCCCTTGCCTTTCTTGGGATATTTAGGATTGGGAAAATCCCCTTTCCTTTTCTTAGATCCCTCTATGACAAGAGCTGATATTGCCTTGTCCTTTCTCATATTGGGCTCAACTGACTTGAGCATATTTGCAAGCTCTTCAAGAGAGGTTTGCAAGTCATTCATCTGATAGTTCATGATGAACTGTGAATAACTCTCTAGGAGGGATTGAAGAATTAAGTCTATGCTTAGTTCGTTATCCATCACGAATCCAATACTAGAAAGTTTGGTAATATAGTCGATCATCTTGACACAATGTGTCATGACAGATGTGCCCTCTTGCATCCTGCTACGATATAGCAATTTGGATATCTCGTAGCGTTCGCACCTAGTCTGCTTCCCAAACAGTTCCTTAAGGTGCATGATGATGGAATAGGCATCCATTTCCTCATGTTGCCTTTCTAATTCCGGTGTCATCGATGCAAGTATGATGCATCCCGCATGATCATCATCAGCTTTGTGCTTCTGATAAGCATCAATTTCTTCGATGGGAGCATCATCAGCAGGGATAGGGGGTATCGATGTATCAAGTACATACCCTATCTTATCGAACTTCAAAACAATTTTGAGGTTACGAAACCAGTCGGTGAACTTTGAACCGTTCAACTTGTTATCGGTAAGAATGTTTTGCAGATTGGTTTTAGTCATGATTTTAAGAGTGTTTAATTAAACCTGAGAGTGAGAAAGAGTAAACGTATGTTATTCATTTGCTTTAAAGTATATCAATCTAAAATTATAGGCCTTTTAGTTTATTTCAGATTGCTCCCACTATTTTGCCAAATTAATAGCCCTCCATATTAATTCGAAGAATTTCACAAATCCTTTAGTAAGCTAGGATCCTAACTCCTGAGATTTCGCCTTGAGTTTACTCAACAAGCTAGTCTCATTCGTTAGATAGATTCATGTAATCAATCACATCTTTAATGTGATTCCTAGGTTATTGGGTCACTAACCACATTAGTAACTAATATGCTATTCATATTAATCCCAACCGTATTGCCCATTAGTTTATGAAAACATGAGTTTACTCATCCAATTATCATAATCTAATTTAAGTATTACCCCATATTCATGAAAAATGATTTTCGATAATTCAGGTGTTACCATAAGACCCCGAGCTTGAGTTTACTCAACAACCCAAAGGCCCTCAGTACTGCCGGCTGAATTATAATATTAGGGAGGGGCAACCGATTTTAATAACTTGCTTATTTACTTAACTTTTTAATGAGGGATTTCATTTTAGGTCTCATAATCTAACTTAGTCTTGATTTGCTTTAGCATACATCAGACACATACATTGGCGTTATGGACATATCATCTAAATTATTCCGTCGAGCCAGAGACGGAATAAAAAGGGGCAAACCTAAGGAAATACTAACTATTACATATTTCTCTTTAGGTCCTCCGTCTTATCCATGGCGCCTTGAAATTACATATTAATTTCTATACTACTAAAGAAAACTTCAATTAAATTGAAGGGATTTAGATGAGAGGAGAAATTACAATAGATAGTAGAAAGACACGACTCGCAGGCCCTATTTCAAAAATACCAAAAGACTAAAAGAGGGTCCAAATATGTTCATAACTCCAAACATGCATAGACTCAATTAAATAAATTTAATTGGTTGATTACATAAGTATTTTATGTAATATTTAGGTTAATCAAATTAACTTTCATCCAATTTTACTTCTAACAGTTTCGTATCCTTTTATATTAAACTTTTAGATTAATATAACTATACAAAACTTTAATTATGCATGTCCCAATTATTTTGATTTTAATTCATTTAAACCTTTTTGATTTACAAATAGGTAAAACAAACTTTTAAATAAATTTTCATTCGATAATCAAAACAGAAAACTATTAATTTCTGAAACATATATATATATATATATATATATATAACTAATTTTAAACGGTTTAAAATTAAGTGGGTCTCGGGCCGGACCCGAGGGTGGGCTGCTGCCGTTTGGCAGCAGCCCTAGGCGTCTGATCCGTCGCTGCCTTGCGGCAGCGGCGGCAAGGCGCCGCGCGCGGTTGCTGCCGCGCGGCAGCAACCGCGACAGTAGTCGGGTCGCGCCGTAAGGCGCGACCCGAGCTGCTGTAATAATTTTTTTTAATATATATATATATATATATATATATATATCAGTTTTAAAATAGTTTTAAAATGATTTTCAGAAAATAGGAAAAACTATTATAGATTTTCCGTTTTATCTTTTAGAATAAATAAAACTGATTTTATCAATCTAACCATAAAACTAATAGATTTTTGCTATAATGATTATCAACCAAAATTATTAGGAACATGTGCATAACCTATTTTAATTAACAATTAATTAAAACTTATTTATCTTTTAGAACTAATTAATCAAAACAGTTTTGTTAATTAACCTAACTATAAATACTTATTCAACCTGATTGAAAAACTTCTAAATTTTCATATATGAAATAGCAGATTTAACGCAGGCTCTGATACCAATGAAGGAAAATAGGCTAACGTATAGCAGCGGAAATATAAAAATTTTAACCTATTTCTATTAACCCCAAGATCCGTTAATCGTTATTTCATACAAAGAGGGATAAGAAGAAATACCTTTTAGATGTTCTATCTACCGTTGCAAACGAAGTGCCCACAACTCTTACTTCGAGTTCCCGAGCACAAAACAAAACAACAGAAGATCAAGTTAGAATCAATTGTTTATTAACAACCAAAATAGATTGTCTCTAATTAATCAAGACAAGATCAAGGATAAAGAGAAAGAGATGAAAATCAATTGAACGGAAGGAAGCGGTGGAAAATCTCGTCCTCGAGCTAGGGGTCGAAATTCTCTCTCTTGTTGCTAGGGTTTAATTCGAAATTCTCTAGCTTAATTACTAGGGTTGGATTTCGAAAATCCCTAAAGCGGTATTTATAATCTTTCTTGTATCTAATCCTTAGTTAGATAGAATTAGGTTATTGAAATAAGAATTCAATTCGGAATAGAATTCTTAATCATTATCTATTAATATATCTAAACATAAAAGATAATAACAATAACCTTATTGGATAATAATAGGAGTAATATAATCTAATTAAAACTCTTAACTTATTTATCCTTTAATTAATTTAATTCATAATCCTAATCTAATTAGGATTTGATAAAATCAAATTAATTATTTATGTATTCAACATACATAAAATCGCGCCCCTTGGTAATTGGGCCTTATTGGGCTCAATTGGGCTTCCGTTAATTAATTAGCATCTGTCTCTCTTTTGGGTTCCAAGTCTTATGTGTGACCCATTAGGTTCTTATTGCTTCTAGCCGTATGCAACTTTATTAATTAATTTTCAAAGAATTATATTTAATCTTTGCATAACGGAATGATGTACAGAGTATGTGATTAGCAAGTCCGTAATCATTCCCCTAGAGCTATAAGAAGACAGGTTGATTCCGTCGTTGACCTTTCCATATTAGTTACGGTATAATTCGATCCTTTATCAACTACGTCCTTGAACTGAATCTTATGACTATGGATAATGTCAAGTCACATATAGCGAGACGTTCGTTTTACTTGTTCTGGCCGAGTCAACTCCAATTAGATAGGTTAAGAGAAATCCGTATTTCAATCTTAAGCTATCACCTTGCAAGGATTTAGAGTCAAGTCTTCCACAAGTGATCCATGGATATATCTCCCATTTGTCGGGAGTGATAAATGCTCAATCCAATGTATAACGATCCCGTAATCACTTCCTGTGATACCCAACGTCTGCTGTTCACACCCTAGAGTCATCTCTGTTAAGGATCGTGTTACAACAGAGTCAAAGCGTCACATTCCGTAATCCAGAATACCAATTAACATTCCTTTGAGTCTGAGGATTATTTATACCTATTAATACCAATGAGATGAACAGGTGACAAGGATGAATCTACCCATCCTGTTATCTCAAGTCGGGTCCCCAATCCTAATGAACTACTTTTCATCGGATCCATGTAACTGTCCAGATATCTATATATATGAAGCTTGTGAGATCAGCTTTCTGTCGGACAGAAGACATTGTTACATGCAAGTCTCAACCGCGATATGTCAATCCTAAACATATTGCTTGACTTGGGGTGGTTTTAAGTTTATTAGTTTATTACAAAGTTTCATCTCACTTCATGCTTGTATGAACACTTTATAATCACTTTAAACAAACTTACGGATTTCCTTTTTATTAGACTTTATTTAGTGCTTAAAAGGGATTGCCTTTATATAGTTATAAAACATATATCTCATTAAAACAAATGATATAAAGAACACTTCATTTACATTAAGTTTGTATCCTAGAACAATTGTCTATAGGACACTAAACCCTAACACCACCTACCTCGTGGTTCTCCAGATAGGCCCTCAATCATCCCGCCATAACTGGCCCATGCATACTCCCCACTGCATCTGCATAAATTTCCAAAAAATAATCTGACAACATTTCCCTTTCATTATGAACGATTGGTTGATCAGGATCAATATGGCCGATGCTTGTCGGGGGATTAACTGAAAGCGGTACTGATGGTGTTATGGTTCCAGTTGAGGGGTTAGACCCTCCACTTGCCATGTTTGTGATTGTGAACTAAGTCCTTTTTGGATTAGAACTTCCACGCTCACCGCACCAATTGATGACTGGTGGTGAATTCTCGATCGGTATCCTTCCCTGCGGGCGGCGCCGTTGGGATCGGTGGGGGGAAGCTCCGATACCAAAGTTAGTATAAAATAATAGAATAAACTGTAAGCACAAAGTAGGGTTTAGGAGAGCATGAATGTGTACCTCAATAGCTTGGGATGCAAGCTATTTATAGTCATGTAGTTGTAACCATTGGTAACCTGAAAGTCTCCATTAATGCTCCATTAATGGCGGTTACTGATCTCATTCAAGTATGGCCGTTAGCTCATTAATGGATTATTAGTTGCATTTATCGGGAATCGGCTCGGCCGTTTTGGGGGCGGATGGAGATGTGATGGCGGGTCTCCTGTAGGTTTGACTACGGATAGCGTGTGGAGAAATCTATGTGATCCGCCTACTTGGTAGCTTACTTGATACGTCATAGTTTTCCCGATTGCCTCGATACACGGTCGTTTGGTCAATTTCCCTTTTAGTCCCGTAAATAATATTAGGATGTTATCAATAACGATCAGAGAAGATTCTATGTCTATTTTTGTGTTATTTACATTGGAACTATACCATAGGGCTCTAGGTCTAAGTTTCACTGTTCTATTTTTTTTTTCATTTCCACTATGATACTTGTATACTTGTTCTACAGCTATCATTTTGGAGATTCACTAATACATGTGGTATTATTAATAGTTACTTGCCAGTGCTTAGTTCCAAAATATTATCTCCTGACCATTTTGTTCAATAAAAGTTAAAAAGGGTTTGCTTTTTTAATCCTTCCTTTTCTAACATTATTTTCATTGACGTATACAATTTCACAAAATAATAATCATATTAAGTTGAGTTGTCTACATGCAATAATGTTTGGCCTATGAATACAGTTTCATTGCTTAACTATTATATTTCAACTAAGAGATGGTAAATATTTATTAAATAAGATTAATGAAGTAAGTGATTTGTTCACCAAAATTACAAATTTTATTACATAAGTTGATAAATTGTGTGCTATCAGTTGATATGTTTTATGTCTGATGATATGAGCTTTCGGTTGTTTGAAGATGTTGTTTTCTGGTTGCTTTAAAAAAAGGACTGTATTCAGTAAAGTCTTATTACTTTTGTGCCAAACCAGATTCGAATAAGTGGAGAATGCAGCGCCGGCAACGATGAGAGATGTTCGCTGTCCATTGTGGGGTTGTTGGAGAGTTTACAGGTAAAGAGATTTGATGTTAATTGAAGATGTTGCTTCATAAAGTTTATAGTTCCAATCATAGGAACTGCTGTTACAACCCATACAAGATATAGATTTCTGGTTTTCTAGCTTGGAAAAGGGGCACTTCCCTATGGAATCAGAAGTTTCTTTTTTTCCTTCAATCATTTTCTTTCTTGGTTTTTCTTTTAAGTTGCTTCTAAAAATGCATGGTAAGGAGATTCAGTTTCTAGTACTCATATTTAAGTTTGTATTTAATCTCTGTCAAGTGGTAACAAGCAGAAGTTTCCTGATTCAGCTTAATACTCAAATGATGGTTGATACAGAATTGCAGCATAACAAGTCCACTCAAATCAGGGGCAGAGACAAGGGGTGCCGTGAAGATTTTATTAAGGGCTTGATTCATTCTGACTGTTGTTTGCTTCCTGTTGAGCCTCTTGTGGAGGAATGTGAGAAGAGGTAAATTCTTGTTCTCTTTAATCATCCTGATACCATTGCTATTGATGCCATTGCACTCATGTGGGTCACAGAAATCAACTTGGTTTGCTCACTCAGTTCCTCGAGCATCATGTGAGTGAGGGAAGCCAAGATGTGCATCATGAAATGTATATCCATAAAACACAAAAAGCATACAGTTTCATACCATTTGCAGTAGGAGCAAGGACATGTTTAATAGAGATGGCAAAACTCTCTATGCTCATCTTTTTACACAGGCTCACTTCTCTATATCTGTCAGTTCTTCGATGTCGCTTTTTCTGAAACCAAAATAGAGATAGTTTGTTGTATCTAAACCAGATATGGTACGGCAACTCGAACTTGATAAGCCAGGAAATAGAAGGAAGCCTGAGAAGCGTGCAAATGGTATCTTCTGGATTATACTTCTCAATCTCGGAATATTCGTTGCAGACCACTTTTTTTAGGTCATATCCTCCTATCTTACTTTCATGTTCTTGAATATTTCTGTGTAAATTGATGTTTTCCAGGTTTTGCATATGATTAAACGTGTCTAGAAACGGAAGCTGTTCAAACTATCAATTACTAGTTATATGTATTGTTAGAAAATGGGTTTGGTGTGTTGAATAAAAATGGCTTTGAAAGTGTGGGGTATATTTGTCTTTAACCACTTTACTCTCAAGAGCACTTTTACAATCCCACATGGGAAACTTATAACCCTTTGAGTGGGTATATATAGAATTGGGCTTTAGAAGCTTTTAAATTGTGTTAAGTGGTTTTTAGCAAATATACCACATGCGCGCGCTCGCTCGTTCGCCCGACTGGGCCCGAATTTTATTTTATTTTTTATCCGTTTCAACTTCTTTGAATTTTTCTTCAGCATTTTAATTAGTAAAAAACGGAACCTTATTTATCTCCTGGTCTCACTCCACGTTCTAACGTGTATATGAACGTTCTAACGTTCATATTTCTGTGGCCTATAAATACAATAAGTTTCTAGCTTTTCTACACACAGTTTTTTCATCTAATCTCTTCAATCAAACTTTCTGGGCATTTAAAGATACACTCTTGTTGTTCCATCATCTTCGACTTTGAGTGCACAAGTTCGAAGGTTTCTGTGTTAACCTTGGGGAGCGATCGGAATTACAGATTGCACCTCGGTCTGCTGAAATCGCTTTCAAGGCAGTGGCCTCCGCCACGGCACAGTTCGATTTTCATTCTCAATTTCAATTCGGTTTTTTCTGTAACCCTCGTTTGTTTCCTACAATTTGAAAGCGATTCTCTGTTTCGCAATCATGTCTGCTTTAATTGCGAAATCTCTTCCTGACCTCTCCAAACTTGAACCTCTGGACGGTCTTAATTACAAAAGATGGTCGCAGAAAATTCTGATTTTCTTTGAACAGCTCGAACTCGACTATGTTGTTGTCCAGGATCCACCCTCTGACCCAAATGGTCCTGACATGTCTCTGATTGTTCAGCAGTACGACACTCGTTCTGCAAAATATGAAAAAGACAACAAAACAGTTAGGGGTCATCTCCTAAATCATATGTCGAACCCACTGTTCGATATTTTTGTCAATAAAAGGTCTGCCAAAGAAATTTGGGATACCCTGAAAGAAAAATACGGGTCTGATGATGCAGGTAAACGTAAATACGTGGTTGGAAGATGGCTCAATTATCAAATGGTTGATGAAAAACCAATCATTGACCAGATTCATGAATATGAGAATCTAGTTGCTGAAGTTCTGGGTGAAGGCATGACAATGTCTGATCTGCTGCAAGCCAATGTCCTCCTGGAAAAATTTCCACCCTCCTGGAGTGATTTCAGAAACCATCTGAAGCACAAGAAAAAGGACTTTAGTCTCCAGGAACTTGTCAGCCACATGAGAACTGAAGAAGCAAATAGAATGAAAGATAAGCAACTTTCCTCAAAATCTGTTTCAATTAATGCTAATATTGTTGAATCTGTTGTGGTGCCAAAAGACAGGACCAAAGGACCCTCAACCAAATTCCAAAAAGGCTCAAACCAGAACAAGCCTTTCAAGAAGAATGGAAGAATTCAGAAGAGGAAAGTAGTGGAATGTTTTGTGTGTGGTAAACCTGGCCACAAGGCATTTCAGTGCTACCAAAGGAAGAACCAACAACACACCAATCAGAATCCAAACAACAGAGCTGCTCCACAATCCAATCTGGTGGAAAATGAAGAAATTATTGTTGCCGTTGTGGTTGAAGCTAATCTGGTTGAAAACAAAACGGACTGGGTTCTAGATACTGGAGCTACAAGGCACTTATGCTCAAATAAGGACCTGTTTAATCACTTTGAGGATGCTGCTGATGGGGAATGCGTCTACATGGAAAACACCACTACTGCTGGTGTTGTCGGTAAAGGAACAGTTTTAATTAAGTTAACTTCTTGAAAAAGCTTGTCTTTAAATAATGTGATGTATGTGCCTGCTCTTCGTAGAAATCTTATTTCTGGTAGCTTGCTAAATAAGGCTGGTTTAAAAATTATTTTTGAGGCTGATAAGGTTATTCTCACTAGGAATGGGACTTTTGTGGGAAAAGGGTACCTAGCTGATGGCCTCTTTATTTTGAACACTGTCCATGTGAATTCTGTTGGTATTAATGCAACTAAATCTGCTTCTGTTTACTTGAGTGAATCCATTGATTTGTGGCATGATAGATTAGGACATGTAAATTTTGCTTCCATTAAAAAATTGGGAAATATGCATGTTATAAATGTCACTAATTCTAAAATTAACTCCAAATGCTCTATATGTGTGGAAGCAAAATTTGCAAAGAAACCTTTCTTACCTGTTGAGAGTAGAAGTACAGAACTGCTTCGTTTAATTCACTCTGATTTGGCTGATTTTAAAAATTCTGTTAGCAAAGGTGGCAAAAGATATTATATTACTTTAGTTGATGACTTCTCTAGATATACCAAAGTGTATTTATTGAAATCAAAAGATGAGGCTGAGCATATGTTTATTAAGTTTAAATCAGAGGTAGAAAATCAATTAGATAAGAAAATAAAAAGGCTTAGATCCGATAGGGGAGGTGAGTATGGAACCTTTTTCCTTAAGTCCTTTTGTGAGAATAATGGCATTATACATGAGACTAGTGCACCGTATACACCTCAACAAAACGGTATAGCTGAAAGGAAAAATAGAACTCTCAAAGAGATGATGAATGTCATGTTAATTAGTTCTGGGTTATCTGATAACATGTGGGGGGAAGCTGTCTTATCTGCATGTTATATTCTGAATAGGGTTCCTCATAAAAAGTTAGATAAAACTCCTTATGAACTGTGGAAGGGTTTTGCACCCAATTTGAACTTTTTGAGAGTTTGGGGTTGTCTTGCTAAAGTTGCATTTCCATCCTTTAGAAAGCCAAACATAGGACCCAAGACCTTTGATTGTGTTTTCATTGGTTATGCCTCAAATAGTGCCGCTTATAGGTTCATGAATCTAAACGACTATAGCATATGTGAATCTAGAGATGTAGTGTTTTTTAAAAACACCTTTCCCCTAAAGAAAGACAAACAGTGTGATACAACTAGTGCTTCTACTTCATTACCTATTCCTACTCCAATTGTGTCTGCTTCATCTCTACCTCAGGATGAGAATGAAAATGATGTTGCTTTTGAACCTAGGAGAAGCAAAAGAAGAAGAATAGAAAATAGCTTTGGACCAGATTTCATTTCAGCCTTTCTATTAGAAAATCCAGATAACATTACTGATGAGATTATGTCTGCCTATCTAATAGAAGAAGACCCAAAAACATATAAAGAAGCAGTCACTTCTATAGATGATGATTTTTGGAAAGAAGCTATTAAGAGTGAAATAGATTCCATTATGGCCAACCATACATGGGAATTAGTTGATCTGTCAAAAGGCTCTAGATCTATAAGGTGTAAATGGATATTTAAACGAAAATTGAGGCCTGACGGATCCATTGAAAAATTTAAAGCTAGATTAGTTGTAGTGGGTTATAGTCAAAAGAAAGGAATTGACTATTTTGATACTTATTCTCCTGTTACTAAAATCTCTACTATTAGAGTTCTGATTGCCATTGCAGCAATTCATAACCTGGTGATACATCAAATGGATGTAAAGACGGCATTTCTAAACGAGGATTTAGAAGAGGAGATCTATGTACACCAACCAGAAGGACACGTCATACCTGGACACGAGGACAAAGTGTGCAAATTGAGAAAGTCACTCTATAGGTTGAAACAAGCACCCAAGCAATGGTATGAAAAATTTAACAGTGTTTTACTTTCCAATGGGTATGTGGTTAATGGATCGGATACATGTGTCTATTCTAAATCTTGTGATTCGAATTATGTGATTATATGCATATATGTAGATGACATGCTTATCTTAGGGACAAGCTTAGATATGGTTAATGACACAAAATCCTTTCTATCTTCTCACTTTGACATGAAAGACATGGGAGAAGCGGATGTAATTCTTGGCATCAAAATTACTAAGACAGAAAATGGGTTCTCATTAGGACAGTCACATTATGTTGAAAAGCTGTTGAAAAAATTTAACAGTTTTGATCTAGTTCCAACTAGAACTCCTTATGATCCTAGTGTAAATTTAACAAGTAATAAGGGAGGAAATAGTGTCTCCCAAGAGGAATACGCTAAGATCATATGTAGTGTAATGTTCCTAATGAACCATACTAGACCTGACATAGCCTATGTTATTAGTAGATTGAGTAGATATACTCACTGTCCAAGTAATGAACACTGGACTGCACTTTATCGCTTATTGAAATACTTAAGGGGTACCATGAATTATTGTTTGCACTTTACTAAATTTCCTACTGTTTTAGAAGGATATACTAATGCAAATTGGGTATCTAACAATGATAAGGTGAGTTCCACCAGTGGCTATGTTTTTGTTCTAGGTGGTGGTGCAGTGTCTTGGAAATCATCCAAGCAAACCTGTATTGCTCGATCAACCATGGAATCTGAATTTATAGCTCTTGAACTAGCTAGTCAAGAAGCAGAATGGTTGAGAGCTCTAGTAGTAGATGTTCCATTGTGGGGGAATTCTTCTGCACCCATTTCAATGCATTGTGATTCACAGGCAGCTATCGGTACAGCAAAGAATAGTGTCTACAATGGAAAGAGAAGACCTATTCGCATTAGACATGGAATTTTGAAACAACTACTGAAGAATGGGGTAATTGCCTTAGACTATATGAGGTCGGAAAAGAATCTAGCAGGTCCTTTTACCAAAGGGTTACCTAGAAGAGTTGTACTTGAGTCGTCGAGGGGAATGGGACTAAAGCCTGTTGAGTAAAGGAAATATGGTGGACACCATTCGTGGTCAAACGAAACCATATTGTCCTTGTTATGCACTATACTACTCCCATTCCTATGGCAAATAATAGTGCGTGTGTGTTGGGGTTTAGTGTCCTATAGACAATTGTTCTAGGATACAGACTTAATGTAAATGAAGTGTTCTTTATATCATTTGTTTTAATGAGATATATGTTTTATAACTATATAAAGGCAAAACCCTTTTAAGCACTAAATAAAGTCTAATAAAAGGAAATCTGTAAGTTTGTTTAAAGTGATTATAAAGTGTTCATACAAGCATGAAGTGAGACAAAACTTTATAATAAACTAATAAACTTAAAACCACCCCAAGTCAAGCAATATGTTTAGGATTGACATATCGCGGTTAAGACTTGCATGTAACAGTGTCTTCTGTCCGACAGAAAGCTGATCTCACAAGCTTCATATATATAGATATCTGGACAGTTACATGGATCCGATGAAAGGTAGTTCATTAGGATTGGGGACCCGACTTGAGATAACAGGATGGGTAGATTCTTCCTTGTCACATGTTCATCTCATTGGTATTAATAGGTATAAATAATCCTCAGACTCAAAGGAATGTTAATTGGTATTCTGGATTACGGAATGTGACGCTTTGACTCTGGTGTAACACGATCCTTAACAGAGATGACTCTGGGGTGTGAACAGCAGACGTTGGGTATCACAGGAAGTGATTGGGGGATCGTTATACATTGGATTGGGCATTTATCACTCCCGATAAATGGGAGATATGTCCATGGTTCGCTTGTGGAAGTCTTGACTCTAAATCCTTGCAAGGTGATAACTTGAGATTGAAATGAGATTTCTCTTAACCTATCTAATTGGAGTTGACTCGGCCAGAACAAGTAAAACGAACTTCTCGCTATATGTGACTTGACATCACCCATAGTCATAAGATTCAGTTCAAGGACGTAGTTGATAAAGGATCAAATTATACCGTAACTAATACGGAAAGGTCAACGACAGAATCAACCTGTCTTCTTATAGCTCTAGGGGAATGATTACGGACTTGCTAATCACATACTCTGTACATCATTCCGTTATGCAAATATTAAATATAATTCTTTGAAAATTATTTAATAACGTTGCATACGGCTAGAAGCGATAAGAACCTAATGGGTCACACATAAGACTTGGAACCCAAAAGAGAGACAGATGTTAATTAATTGATGGAAGCCCAATTGAGCCCAATAAGGCCCAATTACCATGGGGGTCGAAATTTATGTATATTAGATACATAAATAATTAATTTGATTTTATCAAATCCTAATTAGATTAGGATTATGAGTTAAATTAATTAAAAGATAAATAAGTTAGGAGTTTTAATTAGATTATATTACTCCTATTATTATCCAATAAGGTTATCATTATTATCTTTTATATTTAGATAGATTAATTAAGAATTCTATTCCAAATTGAATTTAACTAGGGTTTAGATACAAGTGATTATAAATAACCCCCTACTAAGGATTTTCGATATCCACTATTGAATTTGAGGAGAGAGAATTCGAACCCCTCTAACCGAGGACGAGTTTTCACCGCTTCCATCCGTTCAATTGATTTTCATCTCTTTCTCTTTATCCTTGATCTTGTGTTGATTAATTAGAGACAATCTACTTTGGTTGTTATAAACGGTTGATTCTAACTTGATCTTCCTTTGTTTTGTTTTCTGCTCGGGAACTCGAAGTAAGAGTTGTGGGCACTTCGTTTGCAACGGTAGATAGAACATCTAAAAGGTATTCCTTCTTATCCCTCTTTGTATGAAATAACGATTAACGGATCTTGGGGTTAATGGAAATAGGTTAAAATTTTTATATTTTCGCTGCTATACGTTAGCCTATTTTCCTTCATTGGTATCAGAGCCTGCGTTAAATCCGTTATTTCATATATAAAAATTTAGAAGTTTTTCAATCAGATTGAATAAATATTTATAGTTAGGTTGATTAACAAAACTGTTTTGATTAATTAGTTCTAGAAGATAGATAAGTTTTAATTAATTGTTAATTAAAATAGGTTATGCACATGTTCCTAATAATTTTGATTGATAATCATTATAACAAAATCTATTAGTTTTATGGTTAGATTGATAAAATCAATTTTATTCATTCTAAAAGATAAAACGAAAAATCTATAATAGTTTTTCCTATTTTCTGAAAATCGTTTTAAAACTGTTTTAAAACTGATA
Organism: Euphorbia lathyris; assembly: GCF_963576675.1. Classification (NCBI taxonomy): domain Eukaryota; kingdom Viridiplantae; phylum Streptophyta; class Magnoliopsida; order Malpighiales; family Euphorbiaceae; genus Euphorbia; species Euphorbia lathyris. Next base: position 48,822,330 of record NC_088918.1, read on the forward strand.
TATATATATATATATATATATACTATAAAAAAAATATATATTACAGTAGTTCGGGTCGTGCCATACGGCGCGACCCGACTACTGTCGCGGTTGCTGCCGCGCGGCAGCAACTGCGCGCGGCGCCTGGCCGCCGCTGTTGCAAGGCAGCGGCGGGTCAGACGACCAGGGCTTCTGCCAAGATCCACTTAGTTTTAAATCGTTTAAAAACTAGTTTTAAATATATATATATATGTATATGTTTCAGAAATTAATAGTTTTCTCTTTTGATTATCGAATGAAATTTATTTAAAAGTTTGTTTTACCTATTTGTAAATAAAAAATGTTTAAATGAATTAAAATCAAAATAATTGGGACGTGCATAATTAAAAGTTTTGTATAGTTATATTAATCTAAAAGTTTAATATAAAAGGATACGAAACTATTAGAAGTAAAATTGGATGAAAGTTAATTTGTTGAGTTAATGTGAATAACCTAAATATTACATAAAATACTTATGTAATCAACCAATTAAATTTATTTAATTGAGTCTATGCATGTTTGGAGTTATGGACATATTTGGACCCTCTTTTAGTCTTTTGGTATTTTTAAAATAGGGTCTGCGAGTCCTGCCTTTCTACTATCTATTGTAATTTCTCCTCTCATCTAATTCCCTTCAATTCAATTGAAGTTTTCTTTAGTAGTATAGAAATTAATATGTAATTTCAAGGCGCCATGGAGAAGACGGAGGACCTAAAGAGAAATATGTAATAGTTAGTATTTCCTTAGGTTTGCCCTTTTATTCCGTCTCTGGCTCGACGGAATAATTTAGATGATATGTCCATAACGCCAATGTATGTGTCTGATGTATGCTAAAGCAAATCAAGACTAAGTTAGATTATGAGACCTAAAATAAAATCCCTCATTAAAAAGTTAAGTAAATAAGCAAGTTATTAAAATCGGTTGCCCCTCCCTAATATTATAATTCAGCCGGCAGTACTGAGGGCCTTTGGGTTGTTGAGTAAACTCAAGCTCGGGGTCTTACGGTAACACCTGAATTATCGAAAACCATTTTTCATGAATATGTGGTAATACTTAAATTAGATTATGATAATTGGATGAGTAAACTCATGTTTTCATAAACTAATAGGCAATACGGTTGGGATTAATATGAATAGCATATTAGTTACTAATGTAGTTAGTAACCCAATAACCTAGGAATCACATTAACGATGTGATTGATTACATGAATCTACCTAACAAATGAGACTAGCTTGTTGAGTAAACTCAAGGCGAAATCTCAGGAGTTAGGATCCTAGCTCACTAAAGGATTTGTGAAATTCTTCGAATTAATATGGAGGGCTATTAATTTGGAAAAATAGTGGGAGCAATCTGAAATAAACTAAAAGGCCTATAATTTTAGATTGATGTACTTTAAAGCAAATGAATAACATACGTTTACTCTTTCTCACTCTCAGGTTTAATAAAACACTCTTAAAATCATGACTAACACCAATCTGCAAAACATTCTTACCGATAACAAGTTGAACGGTTCAAACTTCACCGACTGGTTTCATAACCTCAAAATTGTTTTGAAGTTCGAAAGGAAAGGGTATGTACTTGATACACGGATACCCCCTTACCCAACGGATGATGCTCCCTACCAAGAATTTTATGCTTACTTGAAGCATAAGGCTGATGACGATCAAGCAGGAGACATCATACTTACATCTATGACACCGGAAGTTAAAAGGCAACTACATTCAGATATGGATGCCTATTCCATGGTCAAGCACCTAAAAGAGTTATTTGTAAATCATACTCGGTGCGAACGCTTCGAAATAACAAAGCAGTTATATGGATGCAAGTTGCAGGTGGGCACATCTGTAATGGCACATTGTGCTAAGATGATTAGCCTTATCACCAAGTTTTCTAGTATTGGAAATGCGATGGACCATGAACTAAGTGAGAACTTACTTCTTCACTCCCTCCCCGAGAGTTACTCGCAGTTCATCATGAACTACCAAGCGAGTGGCTTGCAAACCTCTCTTGAAGAGCTTGCACATATGCTCGAGACAGTCGAGCCCAATATAAAAGAAAATGAGGAGATACCAAGCCTTACTATTGAAGGATCAAAGAAAAGGAAAGGGATATCTCCCGATCCAAACCATCCTGAGAAAGGCAAGGAGGCAATGCTCGCCGAAACAAAGGGAAAGGAATTAAAGAAGCCCAAAGGCAAGTGCCACTTTTGTGGTGAAATGGGGCATTGGAGGAGAAATTGTTTGCTGTACCTAGCTACCCTCAAAAAGGGAGAAGCCGGGACTTCAACATCTGGTATGTTTTATATTGAAATAAATACAATTTCACAGTCTGAATCTTGGGTACTTGATACAGGATGCGGATCTCATATTTGTACAAATATGCAGGAAATAAACCAGACTAAGGAATTAAAGAAAGGAAGCATAAACTTGCGAGTAGGAAATGGAGCAAGAGTTGCCGCCCTCGCAATTGGAGATTATGTTTTAAATTTGCCCTCTGGACTTGTAATAGAATTAAGGAACTGTTTATACGTTCCACAAATGTCTCGTAACATTATTTCTATTAGCCGTCTCATTGACGACGGTTTTCATATTTCAATAAAAGAAAACCATTGCGATTTTTATAGAGATTCGATCTTCTATTTTTCAGGAATATCACAAAATGGGATTTATGTGTTAGATGACAAAATTTCTGTTTTCGCAATTGATACCAAAAGACATAAGCTAGATAATTCAACTTACTTGTGGCATTGTCGTTTAGGCCATATAAACAAAAGACGCATGCTTAAGCTACATCAAGATGGGCTTATAAATTCAATTGATCATGAATCATTGGAAACGTGCGAAGCGTGTTTAAAAGGTAAAATGACAAAGACACCCTTTAGCAATAAAGGTGAGCGTGTATCAGACACTCTAGGACTCATTCATTCAGATGTATGTGGTCCTATGTCAGTCCAAGCAAGAGGAGGATTCAGATACTTCATAAGCTTCATAGACGACCATACGAGATATGGTTATATCTACTTAATGAAGCACAAGTCCGAAGCTTTTGAGCAATTCAAATGCTTCAAGAATGAAGTAGAAAATCAATTAGGAAAGAAAATAAAGACACTTCGATCAGATCAAGGTGGCGAATATCTTTCAGATGATTTTCTGAATTATCTAACTGAATGTGGGATATGCTCACAATAGACACCTCCCTATACATCACAACACAATGGTGTAACTGAGAGGAGGAACCGTACCCTATTAGATATGGTACGATCCATGATGAGCATAGCGTTACTTCTAAAGACATTCTGGGGCTATGCCTTAGAAACCGCCCTCTTCACCCTAAATCGAGTACCAACTAAATCCGCTAGTTCCACACCATATGAATTGTTCATTGGTAGGAAACCCGTGTTCTCATTCATGAGAGTATGGGGTTGTTCAGCATATGTCAAACGCATCGCGTCCGACAAACTAGATTCTAAATCTGACAAATGTTTCTTCGTTGGATACCCTAAGAAAACTATGGGATATTACTTCTACCATCCAGATGATCAGAAAGTAATAGTATCCAAGCACGCAACCTTCTTAGAGAAAGAGTTTCTCGAAGACACAGAAAAGGGAAGCATGATTGAACTTGATGAAGTTCAAGAACAAGAAACATCAACTGAAACAACAGAAGCGGTTAAGGAACCCGATGAAGTCCCATTAGATGAGACTCAAGTGCCACCCCTTCGTAGATCATAAAGAGTTCGTGAACTCCCTATTAGATATGGTTTTCTAGTGGGAGATGATGATGAGGTTCCCGTGTTAGACGACGAACCCAAAAACTACGAAGAGGCTCTTAACAGTCCAGATTCTAAAGCATGGCTTAAAGCCATGGATTCTGAAATGGATTCCATGTATACCAACCAAGTGTGGACTTTGGTTGATCCACCCGAATGGATAAAACCCATTGGGTGCAGATGGATCTTCAAAAAGAAGACTGACATGGATGGAAAGGTTAGCACCTACAAAGCTAGGTTAGTAGCGAAAGGATATCGTCAGAAACAATGAATTGATTATGACGAAACTTTCTCTCTTGTGGCTATGTCCAAATCAATCAGAATAATGCTTGCTATTGCCGCTCACTATAATTACGAGATTTGGCAAATGGATGTGAAAACAGCTTTCCTAAACGGAAACCTGCTTGAGGATGTATACATGATGCAACCTGAAGGTTTCATATCAAAGGATGCACACAAAGTTTGCAAACTTCAGAGATCCATTTATGGACTCAAGCAAGCATCTAGAAGCTGGAACAAGCGTTTTGACGAAACCATAAAACAATTTGGTTTCGAACAAAATAGCGAAGAAGCTTGCATTTACAAGAAAGCAAGTGGGAGCTCTATTGCATTTCTGATATTATATGTGGACGATATATTATTAATAGGAAATGACGTAGCTCTACTACAGTCGGTAAAAGTTTGGTTATCTGGTAACTTCTCAATGAAAGACCTCGGTGAAGCAGCTTATATACTTGGCATAAAGATCTACAGGGATAGATCAAGAAGACTGCTTGATCTTTCACAGGCTACATACATTGAAAAAGGTGCTAAAGAGGTTTAGCATGCTTGAATCGAAACGAGGTAACTTACCCATGCTACATGGAGTAAAGTTAAACAAACATCAATGTCCTAAAACTGATGATGGTAAGAAGCGCATGGCTGTAGTCCCGTACGCCAAGGCAATCGGTTCGATTATGTATGTTATGCTATGCACTAGACCTGACGTAGCGTTCGCGTTATCTGTAACGAGTCGTTACCAAGGAAATCCGGGAGACGAGCACTGGATTGCCGTCAAAAACATTCTTAAGTACTTGAGAAGAACTAAAGATATGTTCCTAGTGTACGGAGAAGGGGATCTGAAAATAGAAGGATTTTCAGATGCAAGTCATCTCACAGATGAGAACGATTTTAAATCCCAATCAGGATACATGTTTATCCTAAATGGGGGGGCGGTTAGCTGGAAGAGTTCCAAGCAAGGAAGCGTAGCTTTCTCTACGACCGAGTCAGAGTATATCGCAGCTGCGGAAGCAGCAAAGGAAGCAGTTTGGATTAGAAATTTCATTACTGAACTTGGTGTGGTGCCTGACATTGTAAATCCCATTACATTGTACTGTGATAACAATGGAGCCATTGCGCCAGCAAAGGAACCACGGTCTCATAATGCATCGAAGCATTACCTTAAGCGATACCACATTATAAGAGAAATTGTGGCAAGAGGAGATGTGAGAATAGAAAGAGTACCTACAGAGGACAACGTTGCAGATCCGTTGACAAAGCCCTTAACCCAGAAAGTACATGATCGTCATCTAACATCTACTGGGATAAGTTGTAGAAACAATTGGCTTTAGTCCAAGTGGGAGTATGTTGGGGTTTAGTGTCCTATAGACAATTGTTCTAGGATACAGACTTAATGTAAATGAAGTGTTCTTTATATCATTTGTTTTAATGAGATATATGTTTTATAACTATATAAAGGCAAAACCCTTTTAAGCACTAAATAAAGTCTAATAAAAGGAAATCCGTAAGTTTGTTTAAAGTGATTATAAAGTGTTCATACAAGCATGAAGTGAGACAAAACTTTATAATAAACTAATAAACTTAAAACCACCCCAAGTCAAGCAATATGTTTAGGATTGACATATCACGGTTAAGACTTGCATGTAACAGTGTCTTCTGTCCGACAGAAAGCTGATCTCACAAGCTTCATATATATAGATATCTGGACAGTTACATGGATCCGATGAAAGGTAGTTCATTAGGATTGGGGACCCGACTTGAGATAACAGGATGGGTAGATTCTTCCTTGTCACATGTTCATCTCATTGGTATTAATAGGTATAAATAATCCTCAGACTCAAAGGAATGTTAATTGGTATTCTGGATTACGGAATGTGACGCTTTGACTCTGGTGTAACACGATCCTTAACAGAGATGACTCTGGGGTGTGAACAGCAGACGTTGGGTATCATAGGAAGTGATTGCGGGATCGTTATACATTGGATTGAGAATTTATCACTCCCGATAAATGGGAGATATGTCCATGGATCGCTTGTGGAAGTCTTGACTCTAAATCCTTGCAAGGTGATAGATTGAGATTGAAATGAGATTTCTCTTAACCTATCTAATTGGAGTTGACTCGGCCAGAACAAGTAAAACGAACGTTTCACTATATGTGACTTGACATCACCCATAGTCATAAGATTCAGTTCAAGGACGTAGTTGATAAAGGATCGAATTATACCGTAACTAATACGGAAAGGTCAACGACAGAATCAACATGTCTTCTTATAGCTCTAGGGGAATGATTACGGACTTGCTAATCATATAATCTGTACATCATTCCGTTATGCAGAGATTAAATATAATTCTTTGAAAATTATTTAATAACGTTGCATACGGCTAGAAGCGATAAGAACCTAATGGGTCACACATAAGACTTGGAACCCAAAAGAGGGACATATGTTAATTAATTGATGGAAGCCCAATTGAGCCCAATAAGGCCCAATTACCATGGGGGTCGAAATTTATGTATATTAGATACATAAATAATTAATTTGATTTTATCAAATCCTAATTAGATTAGGATTATGAATTAAATTAATTAAAGGATAAATAAGTTAGGAGTTTTAATTAGATTATATTACTCCTATTATTATCCAATAAGGTTATCATTATTATCTTTTATATTTAGATATATTAATAGATAATGATTAAGAATTCTATTCCAAATTGAATTCCTATTAAGTAACCTAATTCTATCTAACTAGGGTTTAGATACAAGTGATTATAAATAACCCCCTAATAAGGATTTTCGATATCCACTATTGAATTTGAGGAGAGAGAATTCGAACCCCCCTAACCGAGGACGAGTTTTCACCGCTTCCATCCGTTCAACTGATTTTCATCTCTTTCTCTTTATCCTTGATCTTGTGTTGATTAATTAGAGACAATCTACTTTGGTTGTTATAAACGGTTGATTCTAACTTGATCTTCCTTTGTTTTGTTTTGTGCTCGGGAACTCGAAGTAATAGTTGTGGGCACTTCGTTTGCAACGGTAGATAGAACATCTAAAATGTATTCCTTCTTATCCCTCTTTGTATGAAATAACGATTAACGGATCTTGGGGTTAATGGAAATAGGTTAAAATTTTTATATTTTCGCTGCTATACGTTAGCCTATTTTCCTTCAGTGTGTAATCCATAGCCCGATTAAGTGGTGGTTCATGATAATGGACCTGATGGATGTGTTTTGAAGGTTGAGTTACGAGAAACTCTTAATGATCTCATTTTGAGATCACCTACTTGAGTGTGGAGGTGGGCCGCCTTCTATGAAAGACTCAGGCAGTCTTTCTAGAGCACTCATGAGAACCAAGGTGTACGCATGGCCTTCAAAAGCGTTGTAATGTACTATCGCGGAACAGTAAAAGTTTTTAAGGTTATTTACGTGTTGTGGGGGTCTCATATGAAGTTTTAGAAGTTCAAGAGTAATTCACTTCCAAAACGTCACCATGTTGCCTCATCTCACTACGTATCAATTCAATCGAAAGACATTGATACTTAAGTTCTTCGTAACCTTACCATATTCTTTTTATTTGCCCAGAAAATTATCTTCTTTGTGCTATTTTAAAATTGTTTTTATAAAGCCATTTGTGGGGGATTGTTAGAAAATAGCTTTGGTGTGTTGAATAAAAATGGCTTTGATAGTGTGGGGTATATTTGTCTTTAACCACTTTGCTCTCAAGAGCACTTTTACAATCCCACATGGGAAACTTATAACCCTTTGAGTGGGTATATATAGAATTGGGCTTTAGAAGCCTTTAAATTGTGTTAAGTGGTTTTTAGCAAATATACCACACGCGCGCGCGTGCTCGTTCGCGCGACGCCCGCCCGTCCCGACTGGACTGGGCCCGAATTTTATTTTATTTTTTATCCGTTTCAACTTCTTTGAATTTTTCTTCAGCATTTTAATTAGTAAAAAACGGAACCTTATTTATCTCCTGGTCTCACTCCACGTTCTAATGTGTATATGAACGTTCTAACGTTCATATTTCTGTGGCCTATAAATACAATAAGTTTCCAGCTTTTCTACACACAGTTTTTTCATCTAATCTCTTTAATCAAACTTTCTGGGCATTTAAAGATACACTCTTGTTGTTCCATCATCTTCGACTTTGAGTGCACAAGTTCGAAGGTTTCTATGTTAACCTTGGAGAGCAACCGAAATTACAGATTGCACCTCGGTCTGTCGAAATCGCTTTCAAGGCAGTGGCCTCCGCCACGGCACAGTTCTATTTCCATTCTCAATTTCAATTCAGTTTTTTCTGTAACCCTCGTTTGTTTCCTACATGTATCATATCTGCATTTTCATGTTTCTCTTTAAGAAACAGAATAAGTCTTGGAATATGTTTTGAGGCTAATTTTTGGCCGTATGGAAAACTTTATTTGTGAGCATAGGTTTTGAATATACTTTTGCTTATCTTGTTGACACAGCTAAGGTCTTTTTTTAAGGGTGATTGCCATGGTTAACTAGAGAAAGCTGATATTAGTTATTTTGTTTTTTTGTTTTGCAAAGCTCTGTGGCATCAAATCTTTGTACTTGTATCATAATTGGCCTACTTGGTATCAGTTTGTCACAGCAACATTCTGCCATGCCAGTTGGTAAGTGGTCATGTTTGTTAAGGATGTGGAGATGTCAAATTGATCTTTCTTCTTTCCAAAGATTGTGCAGAAAAACTTATTCTGCAAGTATGAATTTAGTCACTCATCATTTCCTCTATCCTGGCTTGTAATTTCTTCAGGGAGCATCTTTCAAGCAACCTTTTCTTCTTGTGCATATTTGGTAAGATTTATTATTCTTTTTTAACTAGAGTTCGCCTTTTAACAAGAAGGCTGCTCTTTGTATAAGATAACTGAACACTAATCGCTCTTTTCTTCATCAACAGGAAAACTCGTTGAAGAAGAGGAATGGAATTTTGCATTGTGGCTTTGCTATATTTTTACAGGTGTTGGAGCCAACCTTGTTTCATGGTTAGTTTTACCAAGAAATGCTCTTTCCATGGGAGCTTCTGGTGCTGTTTTCGGATTATTTAATAAACTCTCTATGCTCATCTTTTTACACAGGCTCACTTCTCTTTACCTGTTAGTTCTCTTCTCCTCATCATATGCCTTTAATTTTATGCATATGCCTACAAATATGGTTGGTGCATGGTAGCTTGTGATCTTCTGTTATTAACTTATTTTTAACTTTATTTGTCTACTCTCGATCTCAACAGAAAATATCTCTCTATGGTAGGAATTACTTTATTTTCAATAAACTACAGTTGATGAGCTATCAGAATTTCATGCATCTCTAGTGAGCCATTTCTTTTACCCTCAGTTTATGTCAATATGAATTAAATATAATGGCCCTAATTAGGCTATTAAAGTGTGTGGCACAATATAGGCACTTGGCATTAAGATCAGCATTCAATTAACTTGTGTATTTTATGTTGTAGGGAGCAAATGGATAGAAGGAAACATGCAGAGAATGGGCATAACAAGTCAGGAGGTTCAAGGTTTAGGTGTTTAGGCTTCTTATATAGTTAAATGTTAGTTTTGTAATGAGAAACCTTTGGTTAGGATTGTGATCTTCACATATGTACAAGTTTATTGTTATATATAAAGGTTATTTGCACATTATTTGCAATCTACTTTTGTTATATATACAGGTTCATGGAAGAGGTAAAAATCAAAAAAACAATGACAAAATTCTTATAAGAAAATGTCATCTTACTTTCTATCTAACGATACAGAACTGATAACAAATTGTCATACTAATTATGTTCCAACGACAGAATTTAATACAAATTATATCATGTGAATTACGTTATGATGACAGTCGAGAAAACAAAAACTGTCATAACATTAACATAACACCTCTATTTTAACTTAATATTTTGACAGATTATTTAAAAATGGTGTCATGAGAACATATATTTCGTGATAGTTGTTATTAGATATAATCCGTATATAAGTAGTTGTCAGATGACATATCGCTATTTGGTCGCTGTCATGTGAGGCTATTACGGATGACAGAACATAACCGTCATCTGAATCATCAATAGACTGCAGCGAGCCCCGTGACAGTTTTATATCTTACGGGATGACGGTTTTTAACCATCATCTGAAGGGGTTTTTGGCATAGTGATAGAGGCACATATGCAATTTTCTAATGCATACCACGGTAGATGTGTCAAAACTTTCACTCAAACCCGTGTAGATCCTTGGCTACAAGCTCTTATGAAGGCCTTTGCTAAGTATAATCCTACAAAACTAATTCACGTGATTCAACATACATAACAACAAAATAACAGACTTAGCGAGATCCAAGTTGCAGTGCACCCGAAAATGATCACTCAAAAATTATAAAAACACATGAACTTCGTTTACCAAGGGGGGAAGCAGTCCTCGACAGCACGACGAGGGACCGAAAAGCCTACATGAGTGCTAGTATCTGAGGTAGTAAGGGTTTTGCAGAACATATGGGGTGTCGTTGATTTCACACTCGCTTCCATATCCTCCTCTTCTCCATCCCCCTCAACTTTCCCTTGGTTGAACTTTTGATCATTTTGTTACACAGAACAGAACAATGTTTCAAGGCAAGATCAACTCCAACTCAGAAATTTCAATCATCCCCAAACTAGAAAACACTACAAGGTTATTAAAAAAGAGAAAGGAGACAACCTTTTCAAAAATCCAACATAAAAATCAACTACAAGAGCATGTTTTCCCATTTGGTAACCATTAAAATCATTGTAAAATGAATCGATGAAGCTATTGCCTTAAATAGTTTTGGTTCACTTGTCTAATTATATTTATTAGATTAAGAAAAATGTTTGTCTTTGCCTCTATAATGGTCTCAATAAGAAACATTCACTTAATTTATAATCAAAAGGAAATATAAAATTAGAAAACACCAACCTCAGACTGAAACTTGTGCATAAACCTCATCATTATCTGCCTCTGTCTGTCAATGAAAATAATTAAAATAAAATGATTGCACATTTAACCACAAAACAACATCATATTACATTCCAATTGGTCCTCAACCTTCACAAACATAAAACAATATAGTACTCATGTACTCTTGGTAATGTAAAAATACTTAAAATAAGTTCAATTCTCAAGAATTGAAAACCAAAAGCTGTAAAAAAAAACTCCATTTGGGCACAACCAAAGATAACATAGAAATTCATAAAAGTGATAAAATTTATATGGAGTTTGACATCAACCACCTGACAGAAGACATGAGAAGGAAGATTATAGGCTGCAAGAGGTAAATCAGGAAGTTCCTCTAAGTGACAACACTTCCTCTCTTTGGTAGAGATATAAGTGGACCAAAGAACTTAAAAAAAGTACAAACTGAACTTGCAAAGCCTGCTTTTCAAATTCACTGAAAGTAGCAAATGGATCAAATAAGGGTACCAAAATGAACTCTTTCCTTTACCCATTTCGAACAACAAACAAATAGCCAATATCTGCATAAGAAATTTAGCAAATTGAAAGGCATCAATACCCATAAATTTGAGTGAACTAATGAAAAAATTGAAGACAAATCATTTGAAGAAACAAAGTTTGCTTTAAGACAGTGGTTAGGAAGCACTAGTTTAACTGCAAATGGGATGGCCTCGATATTCTTATAGTGGCAGCATATCAGACTACCAACTAATTATTTTCAAAAAACTAAAGCCATGCGATGACCTATTGCTTCCTTGTCATCCTCTGGAAAGAATAATAATTTCAATTATATCAATAATTTCAATTATATCACTTACATTCAACAAACATACAAGATGTCACTTAAATTCAACAAACATATAATATTTATTATGTTATTCCGAATATCATAAATTTAAAGTTAATATCAAACATATACACACTCCATAGATAGACAACTGCTATGTGCTAATATGGGTGCATCCAATCAAATGACACAAGGGAACATCACTTGATAACAACAAGTCTTGGGTACAAAATTACTTGCCTTTGCAGCTTCAGGAGTGAGACCAGAACCTAAAGGATAGCCCCAAAATCCTTTCTCTTTACTCTCTATGCAGAACCCTCTAAGGGCTTGATTGGATGGAGGGTTTAGAGGGGTTAGTAATGGAAGGGTTAGTAAGGGTTGATAGAAACCCTTGTTTGGGAGGAGGAAGGGTTAGTAAGGGTTTCTACAAACCCATGTTTGGAACATAAAAAACTTAGGAGGGTAAAGGTTTGGAGGGGTTTTGAAGGGTTTCTTTTTAACAAATTGCATCCAATTTTGAACTCTCCAATTTGGTGGGTTTGGAAGGGTTAGAAATTACCATTCCTTCCATTTCCTTACCTTTCTCTACCTTTCCTTACCCTTCTCTACCCTTCCTTTATTAACCCTTCCCTACCCTTCATCCAATCAAGCCCTAAGGCAGAAACCCTAAAAATTAGATATAACACAAATAAGAAAAAGGAAAGTGAATCATATATAGTTGCGAGGCCATAAGAAAGATGAGTTTCACAAAGTGAAGAGAAACCCCTAAACTTATGGAATTAGTAAGATAAAAAAGATAAACCCCAACAATACTTATGAGATGGAGTTGAGAATGGCTGGAGAAGAAGACCTTTTGAGATGCTAGACACGATTCCAGATTCTAGAGATGAAGATGGAGATGGAGGGTGCAAGGTGAGATGGACTTTAGGAGGGAGATAGATATGAGAAATTGGAGAAAGCAGAAGAAATTAGGTTTTTACTCTCCTTTTATATGGCCTATAAAAATTTGGGCGCGTTAAAATTCTGAGTACTTTTTGCTCCGCCCGCGAAAGTTCGAAAAATTTAGATTCTGATTTAATGACAGTATAATTTAATAAGTGTCATCTAAAATTGATGTACATTTTCAGTTAAAATCAGGTTTTTATGGGATGACAGACATGTGTCATCGTAAAGCCACATTTAATTTGAGGTTCTTTGTATTTATGCTTTCAGATAACAGAATTTAAAATACTGTGGCGAAAAACATTCAGACGACACGAAAACAAATGTCTGTCATATATCTTGTGTTATGTGAAAGAGAAAATGGCATAGTGCTACAAGACAATAAACATTAGCCGTGGGACATTGGGACCCATCTTTCAGATTTAATTACAATGCCGAACTCGATCAAATAGGACTCATTTATTCCTAAGATCTAACACGTCAACATGCAATTATTCTGAAGCCTAGTCCATTCATCTAAATAGATTTAGTTGAAATGATAGAAATACCCTTACACCCGGGATTGCTTTTATCCTTATTTATAAAAGGCAAAAATAATAAACTTCGAAATTGAAACCAAAACTACCCAGACAGAAAACATGGATCTGGCCATTTGTTCCCTGTTACTGATCTAAGGAAGTCCCCGATCGGTAACATGGTTCCCCGATCGAAGACCAAGTCTTCGATTGAGGGCTGCCTTTCAGGCAGACCCTCTGTTTTACGTGTTCGAAGCAGAAAATAAGGGAAAAAAGGAAAGTATAAAAGAATAAGTAGCAGGCAGTAGGGATGGGCTTTAAAAACCCTTCAGAAGTTACCTATGAAACTCTTTTCCAGTTTTTGGTGCAAAGTAGATCGACGTACATGTGATTGTGACTTAAGCAGCAACCTGGACCCATGCAGCAAGAGATTTGAAGTGATCAGAATGTGGTATCCCACTAGTTCGAACCGAAATCCACCAGTTTTGAAGAGAATTTGACCCAAAAGATCAATTCTCACTATGTCATTTTCTCTTTCACATGACACAAGATACATGACAGAGATTTATTTTCGTGTCGTCTGATTATTTTTCGTGATAGTATATTAAAATTTTGTCATCTGAAAGCGTAAATTTAAATCAGCTCAATTCAAATATGGCCTTCCGATGACACAATTCTGTCATCTATAAAAAGCGCATGTTTAAGTCAAAATTTACTTAATCATCAGATGACATTAGTTATAATTACTGTCATTGTTTGCGGAAAACAAAAAAAAAAGCGGCAATGAAATTTTCACTTACGCGGCCAATGAAAAATGATGCGAAATTTATCGCGCTTAATAGGTTTGACTGAAATTTCAGCTCATATATAAACCCCTCTCTCATTCTAAATCCCTAACTAGGTTTCATGTAGCTCATCTTCATCTCTCTCACCCCTCTCGTTGGCTATCTACGGCCGATTGCTTTCTCACTGGGTCGAAACAAGGTAATGGTAAGCCATATTTACTTCGCTCCTGGATGTATTAGAGTGTCATTGTTCCTTACTATTCCTTTTCCTCATCCGATTTACTCTTGTGTATGTTGATTTCAACAGTTGGAAACGATATCTATTATATCGTTGAAAAGGTTAGATCTCTGGTCTTTATCTTTTTTAACATAGGGCAATATATACTTCGTGATGCTATTGTGGGTGATGCTGACATAGGTAGATATTGCTCTTTTTATTTGCAGGGATAGTAAGAGTTCTGAAGTATATAGGACGACTGATGGAAGAGATGGTTTCATGCTTACAACATATGGGAAGATTTCTTTAACTTGTTGAGTACATGTATTGTTATATTGGTTGTATGTATGATGTTGTATGCCTTAGTCAGACATGAGTATGTTTATAAAGGGTTGTGTATAGGAATTGCCATGAACTGAATTCGTTTGTATACAATAGTCAGACATGAGTATGTGATAAATAATGGTTGTGTATGTGTATTGCTATGAAGCTTATGGTTGATGTTCTGTTTAGGGAGCTAGAACTGACTATGAGTATGTTTATGAACATGCTTAGTGCTACTTGTATATAACTTAATCAGTGAAGTATGATGATATAGTCAACTGTTGCTATCTGTGTCACTTGAATATACACATATAACATGTTCTGTGTCACTTGAGTACAGTGAAGTATAGTCATATGGTCATCTAAATCTCCATCACTATGTATCGTGTCACTTGGCTTGGTATGCTTATGGAAAAACATTCAACATGGTGATGAAGTTATATGGTTCTAACACCACAAGTTTATGACTAAGCTTGTGGTGTTAGAACCATACACTTCATCATCGTGCTCACTTTTCATGAACTGTACAATCCAAGTGGCGGGTACATAGTAAAAGCGATTCGAGTTTATGATTTATGTTTTTTTAGGAAGCTGGAACTGTTTGAAGCATGTTGCGGTTTAGTTTAGTATTGTGATTGGCCATACTCTTATGCTATGAATATTCATTGAGTGAAATAATGTTCATGCCTACAACATATGGGTTGTGTATAGGAATTGCCATGTACTGAAATCATTTGTATACAATGGTCAGACATGAGTATGTGATAAACAATGGTTGTGTATGTGTATTGCTATGAAGCTTGCATGTATGAAGCATAGTCACCACAGTGAACCATAGTCATATGGTCAACTAAATCTCCATCACTATGTATCGTGTCACTTGGCTTGTTATGCTTATGGAAAAGTATTTAACATGGTGATAAAGTTATATGATTCTAACAACACAAGTTTATGACTAAGCTTGTGGTGATAGTATCATACACTTCATCACTATGCTCACTTCATCATGAACTGTATAATCCAAGTGGCAGGTACATAGTAAAGGAGCTTTCAAGTATCATGCCTTTCATTACTGTGCTCACTTCATCATTATATTATTTCTACTTTATCTATAGCATGTTATATGTCCATTGTATATATTGTGATTGGTCTTACTCTTATGCTATGAATGTTCATTGAGTGAAATAATGATGCAAGGGCTGAAATGAGTATGTGTATGAAGGAGATGGTTTCATGCCTACAACATATAGGAAGATATTGCTCTTTTTATTTGCAAGGGTAATAAGAGTGCTAAAGTATATGGAAGATATGGTTTCATGCCTACAACATATGGGAAGATTTCTTTAACTTGTTTAGTACATGTATTGTTATGTTGGTTGCATGTATGATGTTGTTGTATGCCTTAGTCAGACATGAGTATGTTTATAAAGGGTTGTGTATAGGAATTGCCATGAACCGAATTCGTTTGTATACAATAGTCAGACATGAGTATGTGATAAACATGGGTTATGTATGTGTATTGCTATGAAGCTTATGGTTGATGTTCTGTTTAGGGAGCTAGAACTAACTATGAGCATGTTTATAAACCTGTTGCTATCTGTGTCACTTGAATATACATATAGCATGTTCTGTGTCACTTGAATATACATATAGCATGTTTTGTGTCACTTGAATATACATATAGCATGTTCTGTGTTAGTGAATTATAGTGATGGATTTATGATGTTATCAGCACAAGTTTTATATCAATTTAGGAAAGCATGTTCTGTGTTAGTGAATTATAGTGATGGATTTATGATGTTATCAGCACAAGTTTTATATCAATTTAGGAATAGCCATGTATACACGAATAAGTTGTGTACTTGTTATATAGCATGTTCTGTATCACTTGAATATACATATGTCTACTTCAATAAGTTGTCTACTTTGTATTACAAAAAAAGGATAGCGTGCAAGGGGGATGATGATGTGACGTGCGAATAGCGTGCAAGGGGGGGGCGTGATGTGCGAATAGCAACAAAGGAGATTTGGATGATAAACAAACACTAGAGCTGGATGGAGTGGAGTACTGGAGAGGCATGAAGCCAACATTGAAGATCAGATTGATTACCAAGTAGATTTGTAATCTGTAATCATTCTGTTCTTCAAGTTTGGCTCTATGCCTCTAGTAGTCCACACCATCCAGCTCAACGTTTGTTTAGCATCCACACCTCCTTTGTTGCTATTCACACATCATGCCTCCCCCTTGCATGCTATTCGCACGCACATCATCATGCCCCCCTTGTGCTCTTGAGTCCATCTCCTGGAAGTTGCTACATAACCTGCCCTGTTGCTGATGTATAGCTCATCAATTCGCTCTCGGCCAAGAAATGGCCCCTCAATGAAGGGCTCTATCAACATTCCATAAATATGCCACAACAGCTAGAAAATTCATAGATAAATTAGACCCCAAACATGCATAGATAAATTAGACCCCAAACATGCATAGACAAATTAGACCCCAAACATAGGCAAATGCATAGATTTATAGCATCATCTTACCGTGGAAACACTATAGGAAGGGCGATCAAGTAGCTAGGGCATAGGTACACGCCCTAAAGGACTTATATTAGGATGATATTTTGGTCCTGAATATGAGCTGAGAATACCGTACCCTATTAGATATGGTACGATCTATGATGAGCATGGCCTTACTTCCAAAGACGTTCTGGGGCTATGCCTTAGAAACTGCCCTCTTCACCCTGAACCGAGTACCAACTAAATCCGCTGTTTCCACACCATATGAATTGTTCGTTGGTAAGAAACCCGTGTTCTCGTTCATGAGAGTATGGGGTTGTTCAGCATATGTCAAACGCGTTGCGTCCGACAAATTAGATTCTAAATCTGATAAATGTTTCTTCATTGGATATCCCAGGGAAACCATAGGGTATTACTTCTATCATCCAGATGATCAGAAAGTAATAGTATCCAAACATGCAACCTTCTTAGAGAAAGAGTTTCTCGAAGAAACACAAAAGGGAAGCGTGATTGAACTCGACGAAGTTCAAGAGGAAGAAACAACGACTGAAACAACAGAAGCGGTTGAGGTACCCGAAGAAGTCCCATTAGATGAGACTCTAGTGGCACCTATTCATAGATCACGAAGAGTTCGTGAACTCCCAGTTAGATATGGTTTTCTAGTGGGAGATGATGACGAGGTTCCCGTGTTAGACGACGAACCCGAAAACTACGAAGAGGCTCTTACTAGTCCAGATTCTAAAGCATGGCTTGAGGCCATGGATTCTGAAATGGATTCCATGTATACTAACCAAGTTTGGACTTTGGTTGATCCACCCGAAGGGATAAAACCCATTGGGTGCAGGTGGATCTTCAAAAAGAAGACTGACATGGATGGAAAGGTTAGCACCTACAAGGCTAGGTTGGCAGCGAAGGGATATCGTCAGAAACAAGGTGTTGATTATGACGAAACCTTCTCTCCTGTTGCTATGTCCAAATCAATCAGAATCATGCTTGCAATTGCTGCTCATTTTCATTATGAGATTTGGCAAATGGATGTGAAAACAGCTTTCCTAAATGGAAATCTGCTTGAGGATGTATACATGATGCAGCCTGAAGGTTTCATATCAAAGGATGCAAATAAAGTTTGCAAACTTCAGAGATCCATTTATGGACTCAAGCAAGCATCTAGAAGCTGGAACAAGCGTTTTGACGAAACCATAAAACAATTTGGTTTCGAACAAAATTGCGAAGAAGCTTGCATTTACAAGAAAGCAAGTGGGAGCTCTATAGCATTTCTCATACTATATGTGGACGATATACTGTTAATGGGAAATGACATTGCTCTATTACAATCGGTGAAAGTTTTGTTATCTGGTAACTTCTCAATGAAAGACCTTGGTGAAGCAGCCTATATACTTGGTATAAAGATCTACAGAGATAGATCGCGTAGACTGCTTGGTCTTTCACAAGCTACATACATTGAAAAGGTGCTAAATCGGTTTAGCATGCTTGAATCGAAACGAGGTAACTTACCCATGGTACATGGAGTAAAGTTAAACAATCATCAATGTCCTAAAACTGATGATGACAAACGACGCATGGCTGTAGTCCCGTACACCAGCGCGATCGGTTCGATTATGTATGCTATGCTATGCACTAGACCTGGCGTAGCGTTCGCGTTATCTGTAACAAGTCGTTACCAAGGTAATCCGGGAGACGAGCATTGGATTGCCGTCAAGAACATTCTTAAGTACTTGAGAAGGACTAAAGATATGTTCCTAGTGTACGGAGAAGGAGATCTGAAAATACAAGGATTTTCAGACGCTAGTCATCTCACAGATGAGAATGATTTTAAATCCCAATCAGGATACCTGTTTATCCTAAATGGGGGCGCGGTCAGTTGGAAAAGTTCCAAGCATGGAAGCGTAGCTTTCTCTACGACCGAGTCAGAGTACATCGCTGCTGCGGAAGCGGCAAAGGAAGCAGTTTGGATTAGAAAGTTCATTACAGAACTAGGTGTGGTGCCTGACATTGTCAATCTCATTACTCTGTACTGTGATAACAATGGAGCCATTGCGCAAGCAAAGGAACCACGGTCTCATAATGCATCCAAGCACTACCTAAAGCGATACCACATCATAAGAGAGATTGTGGCTAGAGGAGATGTGAGAATAGAAAGAGTACCTACAGAGGACAACGTTGCAGATCCGTTGACAAAGCCTTTAACCCAGAAAGTACATGATCGTCATTTAACTTCTACTGGGATAAGTTTTAGAAACAATTGGCTTTAGTCCAAGTGGGAGTATGTTGGGGTTTAGTGTCCTATAGTCAATTGTTGCGGGATACAAACTTATTGTAAATGAATTGTTCTTTATATCATTTGTTTTAATGAGATATATGTTTTATAACTATATAAAGGCAATCCCTTTTAAGCACTGAATAAAGTCTAATAAAAGGAAATCCGTAAGTTCGTTTAAAGTGATTATAAAGTGTTCATACAAGCATGAAGTGAGACAAAACTTTATAATAAACTAATAAACTTAAAACCACCCCAAGTCAAGTGATATGTTTAGGATTGATATATCACGGTTGAGACTTGTATGTAACAATGTCTTCTGTCCGACAGAAAGCTGATCTCACAAGCTTCATATATATAGATATCTGGACAGTTACATAGATCCGGTGAAACGTTGTTCATTAGGATTGGGGATCCGATTTTAGATAACAGGATGGGTAGATTCATCCTTGTCAACTGTTCATCTCATTGGTATTACTAGGTATAACTAATCCTCAGACTCAAAAGAATGTTAATTGGTCATCCTGAATTACTGAATGTGAGACTTTGATCCTGCGGTCCCACGATCCTTAACAGAGATGACTCTGGGGTGTGAACTGCAAAGGTTGGGTGTCACAAGAAGTAATGTCAGGGTAGTTATACATTGGATTGAGCGTTTATCACTCCCGATTAATGGGAGATACATCCAAGGATCGCTTGTGGAAGACTCGACTCTAAACCCTTGCAAGGTGATAGCTTAAGAGTAGAAATGCAGATTTCACTTAACCTATCTTTTTGAGTTGACTCGGCCAAGAACAAGTAAAACGAACGTCTCGCTATATGTGACTTGACATTACCCATAGTCATAAGATTCAGTTCAAGGATGTAGTTGATAAAGGATCGTATTATACCGTAACTAATACGGAAGGGTTAACGACAGAATCAACCTGTCTTCTTAACGGACTCTGGGGGAATGATTACAGACTTGCCAATAACATACTCAGTACATCATTCCGTTATGCAAGGATTAAATATAATTCTTGAAGAAATTAATTTAATAGTTGCATACGGCCAGAAGTAGTAAGAACCTAATGGATCACACATAAGACTTGGAACCAAAAGAGAGATGGATATGATTAATAGATGGAAGCCCAATTGAGCCCAGTAAGGCCCAAATATATGGAGGGGGGCGAAATTTGTATATAGAGATAAAGAATTGATTTTATTCCATTAATCCTAATTTGATTAGGATTATGAATTAAATTAATTAAGAGATAATTAAATTAGGAGTTTTAATTGGATTAATATACTCCTATTATTATCCAATTAGTTTATTTATTATTATCCTAAATATATCAGATATATAGTAAGATAATAATTATGAATCCTTTTCCGAATTGGATTCCTATTAAGTAACCTATTCCTATCTAACTAGGGTTTAGATTCAAGCAACTATATATACCCCCTCCCATGTGAATTTTGACCAAGCCTAATCCCTCCCCCTTTAGTGATTTTCGAAATTGCTATTCAGTGAGAGAAAAAGAATTCCCATCCCCTAGTTCGTGGACAAGAATTCATACGGCATTCCATCGATTGATTAATCTTATTCATCCCTCTTTCTCTTTGATCTTGTGTTGGTTAATTAGAGGCAATCTATTTTGGTTGCATCTCATAAGGGTTGATTTCATCTTAACCTCTCCGTGTTAAACTTTGTGGTTGGAATCTCGGAGAAGAATTGTGGGCGCTTCTTTAACAACGGTAGATTGTTCATCGAAAGGTATTCCTTCTTATCCCTCTTTATATGAAATACCGATTAACGGATCCTATGGTTAAAAGGAAATAGGCTAAAAATTTTATATTTCCGCTGCTATACCTTAGCCCTAATTTCCTTGAGTAGGTTCATCATCTAACACAGGAACCTCTTCGTCGTCTCCCACTAGAAATCCAAATCTCTCTAGGATTTGACAAACTCAACCAGATCTACAATGTAGTAGTGTCACGTGTGTCTCATCCTATGAGACAGATTCGGGTTCCACCGTCATTTCCGCTATTTCAATTGATGCCTCTTCTTGAACTTCATCTAGTTCAATCACGTTTCCTACTTGTGTTTCTAGCAGAAACTGTTTCTCTAGAAATGAATACTATTACTTTCTGATCATCCGGATGATAAAAGTAATATCCTGCAATTTCTTTCGTATATCCAATGAAGAAGCATTTATCAGATTTAGGATCTAACTTATCTAATGTCATGTGTTTAACATGTGTTTAACATCCCCAAATTCTTATGAAAGAGAAAACGGGTTTCTGTCCAATGAACGATCTGAATGGAGTAAAAGTGGCAGATTTGGTGGGTACTCGGTTCAAGGTAAAAAAGACGGTTTCTAGGGTGTAGCCCCAAAACATCTTTAGAAGAGTGGTTGCGCTCATCATAGATCATACCATATCTAAAAGAGTGCAATTTCTCCTTTCAAATACACTGTTGTGATGTGGTGTGTATGGAGGAGTCCATTGTGAGTGAATGTCATGTTCGTTTACATAATTCAGGAAATCAGCTGAAAGATATTCTCCACCTCAATCTGATTGAAGTACCTTGATATACTTTCCTGTTTGTTTTCTACTTCATTCTTGAAGCATTTGAATTTCTCAAAAGCTTCTGATTTATACTTCATCAAGTAGACGAATCCATATCTAGTATAATAATCTATGAAGCTAATAAAGTAACTGAATCCTCCTCTTACTTGTGTTGACATAAGGCCACATACATTTGAATGTATTAGTCCTAAAGTGTCTGATACACATTCCTCTTTATTGCTAAATGGTGTTTTTGTCATCTTTCCTTTTAAATAAGATTCACATATGTCTATTGATTGAGAATCAATTGAGTCTATAAGCTCATCTTGATGCAGCTTAGGCATGTGCCTCTCATTT
The DNA here is from genome assembly GCF_963576675.1 of Euphorbia lathyris. Taxonomy (NCBI): domain Eukaryota; kingdom Viridiplantae; phylum Streptophyta; class Magnoliopsida; order Malpighiales; family Euphorbiaceae; genus Euphorbia; species Euphorbia lathyris. The sequence goes on from NC_088918.1 coordinate 48,844,645, forward strand.
TATATGCCCTAGATGAAAATTCCACAAGTAAGTTGAATTCTCCTTTCTTTGTCTTTTGATATTAATTGTGTAAACAGAAACTTTATCATCTAATACATACATATCATTTAATGATAATCCTGAAAAATAATAAATTCCATTTTTATAGCAGGAGCTTATCACACCTACTTATACCACCCCTCACCCCCTCCACCCCCCTCTCTTAGCTTATCCCTCATTTGTCTCACTCTTCTATCTCCCAAACAAACACGGGATAACTTATCTCGTATTTTTTATCCATATCCCACCTCTTATATTCCTTCTAACAAACACCCCGTTGTGGTTTAAAAATTTACAAACTTGTATCTTGAGGTTCATTCCGTTAGCAAACACATGCCAAATTGACAAACGGTGTTAAAAGTCAAAGAGAAAAGAGTTAGTTTTGTCCTTATATTTATTTATTTTATAAATTAACCCCTTCTTATTATCTAATTGTCACAAACAAATCCAAAAATAAAAAATAAAAAGCAATTACACAGTGTTCTCCATCTCTTTTTAATACAAATCAAAACACACCCACTTTCCCTCTCTATTTTCTCTCTCTAAAAATGATGGGTCTCTTTTCAGCTCCTTTTCTCCTCTTCCTCTTTCTCGCCGCAGGTTCCATTTTAGTGGATTGAATCTCTCCTATTTTGTTTCAACATATTAGACCTTTATTTATGAATTTAAGTTTATGTCCGTCAAATTATTTAGACGGAACTACAGAGATCACAGTCGGCCTTGACTTAAAAGAGAAAATGTTGCAGAGGGCAGGACCTCTGAGTCTCTGAGCCATCGGTTCAAGGGCTCATGTGTTAGGAGAAGCAATTGCGTTGCCGTTTGCCAGACGGAGGGCTTCCGCGGAGGACATTGCTGATGCTTCCGCCGTCACTGTTTCTGCACTACGCATTGTTAAATATTGCCGCGAGATTATCAATCCTTAATTTTCAGTACGGGTGTGTTTCGGAATAAAATAGTTATTTGACTTCGATATTGATCACAATGTACGTGTTTGTCTTTATATTTTAATTTCATCTAATTAATATGTTGAACTTTGTTTTGGTTTAATTTCTATTGATTTCTTTTTCTATTTTTAGAGAGAGAAAATAGGGAGGGAGAGTAGATGTGTTTTGATTTTTATTAAAAAATGATGGAGAAAATGGTGTAATTGATTTTTATTTTTTATTTTGGGGTTTGTTTGTGATAGTTAGATAATAAAGGGGTTAATTTATAAAATAAATAAATATAAGGACAAAATTAATTCTTTTTCCTTTGACTTTTAACACCGTTAGTCCATTTGGTATGTGTTTGCTAACAAAATGAACCTCAAAAGTGCCGATCGAAAACAAGTGTAACTACAAGGTTTATTTTTGTACTTTTCCTGTTATTATTTACATGATTCGGTGTCAAGTGATTTTATAGGACAACTATAAAAGTGGTTTGGTTTTGGCAAAATTGCTAAATTGAGCATTAAGGCAAAAGAAAAAGAAAAAAAGTAGAAAAAGAAAATGAAAGAGGGCCACCGAGTGGGAGACCACAACTCAGCCTTATGATGCCTGCATTTGCATGTCAATTAATTAGTTAACTCCAAATTGATTCCTTTTTTCTTTTTTCTCTAGATGTATATATAGATAGATAGATAGGTGGGTGGGTGAATCCTTGAAAGAATATAGGTTAATGGATCGTCGAGAGGTATTGGGTTTATATCTAGTTATAGTTATAGTGAGTGGTTGCAGCTGCAGTGAAAAAGTGAGAGTATCTTTGTACTATGAAGCTCTATGCCCATACTGTGAAGATTTCATAGTTAATCGATTGGTGAACCTTTTTTATGATAAACAGCTTCTCTCAATCCTCAATTTCACTTTCATTCCTTGGGGCAACGCTTTTATTCAATCCGATGGTACCTTCCTTTGCCAGGTATCTATCTCTCTTTTCTCATCCATTTATTACTTTGTAAGATTTACAATTTTTCTTTTATCACTCAAATCTACATGAAAGGCCTGCAAAATCATCCAAATTTAAAACTAATGTTTTTTTTAAAATATCAATTTTAGTCCTACCAAAATTTAAAAAAACTGGTTTAACTGTTATTTAACTGTCGCATCGGACTTTCTAAACAAATTTATCGATGAACTGAAAAGTTTCGTACTTTTTATTATTATTTTTAATTATATTAGTAACACAATAAATCTTTTATAAAAAGTTTATGATTAACTTATATGTAGAAGAATCAATTGTTAGCTTGAAATGTCTAAAGTGATAGTTAAATAATAATCAAATTTGTCTTTTCAAATTTTCAATAAAATAAGGTTAAAATTGATCTTTCTTCAAAATATTATGATTAAATTTGCATATTTTAAATGATACAGCTAAATATGAACTCTTCTAAAACATTAGGGTTAAATTTGGATCTTATCCCCAATTAATTAAGCACTTTTTAGTCTTTCTCCTAATTAAAATCTACTGCACCCAAACCGATATTTCTTAAATGGTCATTGAGTCATTCCTTTAGCAAAGTAGATAGTCCATTTCTTTTTATAAGTCATTCTAGCAATTGAGTTTTTTTTCAAAATATAAGTCTTTTTGGTTTTCTAATAACTTTTAATTTAGTTTTCCGAGCAGTATTAATTTTTTTAGGGTAAATTTCAAATAAAACCCATGTGGCTTTACTAATTTTTAGATAAAGGACTGTGGTTTACTTTTTGTCAAAACGAGGATTGAGGTTTCACACTTTTAATAATGTTATTAAAACTATCTTTAACGACCTAAAAATGAAAATTTTCAAGAATTAAAGTTGTTCAATATCATATTTTCTATGGAACTACATTTTCAATTTTAGAAAATCATCTTTTTTGAAACTTTCTCTCTCTAAACATTAACTTTCTCTCTCTTTACCAAACATCATCTAAATAATCTCGAAATAAAAAAGTTGAAGAATTAAAGTTGCTTAGAATATTAGTAGTTCTTAAAATATGTCATTTTTGAAGTCGTCAATGGTGATTTTAATAGTATCAATCGAAAAAATCCTTATTTTGCTAAAGTTGAAAACCTCAGTCCTTGTTTTGACAAAAGGTAAACCACAGTCCTTTATCTGAAAATTAGTAAAACCACAGGGGTTTTATTTGAAATTTACCCTTTTTTTTATCTTGATCCATGTATTTTTCAAAATTACAAGACTTATTCACCAACCATTATATAAAAGAATTTCTTTTTAGTTAACCAATTAAATTCATTAATTCATTCTATATTAATTATATTTCTTAATTTGTGTGAAAATTTATATTTTGGATTGGAATGGATGGAGTAATAGTGAAGGTTAATTAAGCTGATTATTACATTTCATTAAATTGAAATGAATGCAGCATGGGGCAAACGAATGCATCTTAAATGCCATTGAAGCCTGCGCCATAACCATCTACCCGGATGTGGTAAGTCTTATTTCTACTGAAAATATATATATATGTTCATTAACTGTAGTATTGGTGTGGGTCATCAGCCAACTAATTCTGAGTTTTTGTTTCCACTGTTGTATGCAATTAATTTATTAATAATGGTGGAAATTGGCAGGAGAAGCATTTCAGGTTTATACAGTGTGTTGAGAGTAAGTGGTTTGAGAAAAGAGAGGAAGAGTGGGTTAATTGCTTTGAAATTTCTGGAATTGGTAGACAACCCATAATTGACTGCTATACTACTGGATATGGAAACACGGTAGGTCCGATTAATCCCAATTAAAGTTAAAATCGTACTAGTTTGACGAACTAATTACAGCATTCAATTGAAGCAGCTTGAACATCAATTTGCAGCCCAAACAGCACAGCTTAATCCCTCTCATAGATTTGTACCCTGGATTGTTGTTAATAATCACCCCCTCCAAGAGGTTTACTTGTCTATCAACTTCAATTTCATAATCAACAACTCAATTCCCAAAAGGAATGATTTAATTCATTACATTTACAGGACTTTGAGAATTTTGTGAGCTATATATGCAAAGCTTATAAAGGGAGTCAAGTACCTGATGCTTGTAAATCTGTTCCACAAGAGAACAGTCAGTTGTGGAAGCAAAATCCTGCTGCAGTTTGTTCGCCCAACTTCACATCATCAGCACCAGCACTACATAGTCATAATATTCACTGAAATCGCCTCTTAAGCTAACTAGACTACATAAATATTAATGTCAACTTGCTGTCTTCCTACTACAAGCCATGTGCTATGTGCTATTGTATTCTCATCATAAATACTACCCTACTTATTATATCCAAATGCCCATATTAATATTATGGTCTCTCTATCAGACTTTATCATATAATATAAAGGAGACTGCAATTATTGTCAGGTTTCAGATTTTAGTTTCAATTCTCAATAAAGAATCTACTTCTCCCTTCCCTACTTTTATTTATTTGTTGACACATTCCAATTTCCAACAACTTCTACTGTACTATTCCTGCTCCGCAATTATTCTTTCACTAAGTTTCTACAACTTTTTGGACATTTCACTCAATTATTATTTATCATGCACTAATCTCAAATAGAATTGGAAGAAAAGAATAACCAGCAATTAAGCAAAAGCATTGTCTAGCAAAAACACCTAAATGGCAAAAATATGTAGTTTGAGGAAATATTTTTCAGTCTAGGTTCAGCTGCCTTTAACCATCTGGTTGGAAAAAAAAAAAAAAAAAATCCAAGGTACGTCATAATTGGGAAAAAAGTTACAATTACAGCATACTGTGTCGTAATTGGAGCTTTTTTTAACCAGATAGTTAAAAACAGTTTCAAATATTTCTTAACCGACCTTATGTTGAGAAACATTTCCTCAAACTACATCTTTTAGGTGTTTTATCCAACAACAACAGTATCTTAGGCCCCTATAATAATTAGAAAAGAAAGAAAAATTACCAAAAAAGAATAAAGCAAGTTGATCAGTAAAACACATGGGATTTAATTTCACCAAGTAGAAAGGGCATTCTTGTCAATTTCCACATAATATAAAGAATAATATTACCGTTCGAGCTTATATATGGAGGAACGAATCTGTCTTATTGTATACTGATCTGACAAAAATGATTTCTCGGACTCGGAAATTAGCCTTCTCACTCTTTATTCCTTTCACTCTAATATTTTTGATATCTCCACCTTGTTATGCTGGAAAAGTCAATCTTTCTGTCTACTATGAAACTCTGTGTCCAGCCTGTGCAAATTTCATAGTCAGAAATCTCATGACTATATTCAACAATGGTCTCACCGAAATCATCAATCTCAGGATGGTTCCTTGGGGTAATGCACATATCACCACAGTTAACGGCACCGTGGTTTGCCAGGTCAAGTTTTCATCTTTTCATTTTTATCCTTTCAATTTTCCAACACTGTGGGTTTCCAATTCATACTCTAAAATTTGCACAGGTTGAACACAGATTTCTGACTATGAATTAAAACCAAAATAGAAAGCACGTCTTTATTATGACCAATTCAAAGCCTCTAGAAGGGTGACTATGAACATGATACACTCACAACACTGTTTCTTATAGTGCAATTTTGATCCATTAATTGATCCTTGTGTTCACGCCAAAATTTGCAGAATGGTTTTGAGGAATGCAAATTAAATACAATACAAGCCTGTGCTGTCAATGTATGGCATGATGTGGTAAGTCTTCTTTTTTTCTTCCTGCATTTTGCATTACCATTTTTAACTTGGAAGTTTCAATCCACTTTCGTTTTTTATCCTTTTTTCTTTAAAATTTCTTACTGCAGAACAAGTATTATGCTTTGATTTACTGCATGGAGTTCCTAGTAATTGAAGGACAACATCAAAATTGGCAAACTTGTTTCAGTTCACTTGGTTTATCTATAAAGCCTGTTGTGGACTGCTATAACAATGGCACCGGAGCAAAGGTTATTAGTTTCATTTCCTTCTTTGTTTAAGCCAAATGGCAATGATAGATTCAGGGCTTAATACATCAAAAGCCCCCTGAACTTGTTCAAAAAGCTTGATTGGTCCCTTGAACTTACATAGTGTCTCGTTAGCCCCCTCAACTTACTTAAAATAATTTATTGGCCACCTGAATTTGTTTAAAATGACCTATTGGCTCCCTGAATCTGCTTACAGTGATCCATTTGCCCCCATGAACTTGTTCAAAGTGACCTACATTGCAATCTGCCTAAATCTGTAAAAAATTCAAAACTTAAAAAGTAAAGGCTTAATTCGTGATTTTAAGTCTTTAAAACAAATTAAATTTTTATTTTGTACATTTTTATAGATTTAGGGACTTAATCATGACACTTTAAACAAGTTTAGGGGACTAATGAGACACCATGTAAGTTCAGGGGGCCAATCAACCTTTTTGGACAAGTTCAGGGGGCAAGTGATGTATTAAGCCTAGATTCATATTTCTTGTTTCCACTCCTTAACACTGAAAAGTAAAATGCAGCTAGACAATTTATATGGTTATGAAACTGCTCACCTTAATCCTCCACAAACATTCATGCCGTGGGTAGTTGTGAATAATCGACCACTTGGAAATGTCAGTCTCTAAAACTTGCTCTCTTCTCTGCTTGTCTGCATGTGAGAGTTAACAAACATTATTGCTCTTAATGCAGGATTATAACAATTTTACAGCCTACGTGTGCAACACTTATAAAGGAAACATCATACCTAATGCTTGCAAGCAAAATCCTGCAGCAAAGATCAACTTAACTGGAGAGGGACACCCAGTCTCCTATACAAATTCCACTTCTTAATTTGAGATTAATAAGAGAGAATATCAGGGCCCCAACAAACCATTTCAGACTGATTCACAGGCTGAAAATATAATGATCACGACCATAAAAATATAATAGGTAGAATTTTTGGTTCTCATACTAATATTATTGTTTTCAGTTATACTCAAAAATTAAACAAATTGTAGGCCATGGATAGAGTAATTAACACAAGCATCAGATTACAATGAAACCTCCGCGGTTCTTTCTGCTGTCTGCATTATTTTTTGTCATGTTCAGTGAAAGGGCCAGAACGCTTTCACTGCTTTCAATTCAGAGAATGCCCACGCCTATAAAATTTTAGAATATTATCCTGGTGATCTATGATTCCGCCAGTACAAATAAAAGCTACCTGGATCTCTTCATCATGTTGTTACCTTCAACTTTTGGGCATAATACCAGCTGAATGAAATAATTTTATGAAAAAAAGGCACATTGTTTGGAGACCCATCTCAAACTATTGATATTAATATTATTGAAACTGATTTCAGAATGTACTCGTCCACAGGATTTGATGATATTGAGTAATATCTAATAGAATAAAGCGAGAAATTAGCTTTCAACTCTGCAGGAGAACTGAGTAACCGCCACCCACAACACTTCACCATGACTAAAAATAACTTAAACCCTATCACAAAAGACTCACACAACAGTAGTAATGGATTAATATATAATCATTATGTCTTCAGGAGAACGTAACAATGTTTTCCAACTTCTGTCACAGATTTATCATCTTCCAAATGCTTTGGCATGTATCAAATGTGGTCATGTTTGTTGGGTCAAATTCAAATTTCTCAACCTTCCTTTTATTTCTATCCACAATATCTGAGATTGATGTTAAAGGAAAACCGGATTATATCGCCTTCAACCACAAAGGATACCTTCCAAAAATGTTCACAATAATATCCCTAAACAAATAAAACAATAACATAGTGGGCTGCAAAGTGCAATGAAAGGATACGGCCTGAGATTTTGGAGTACTCATCCAAATTGGGAATGATAGTTGTGACAGAAGCATACATTGAAAGCTTCCTCCTGCAAGATGAACAGATTTAAAGAACAATTATCTCTCAAAAATTATCATAAACATGAAAAATACTCACAATTGGCACTTGCATTAACTTTCAGAAAAAAATTAACAATAACAATCATTTTTCTGGATCATCAGAAATATGAGTAAAGTGCAATGCAATGCAATCATAGACTAATACCAGATAAAACACATGCTTACATTTTACTCATTGATTAAAGGGCGGCCCGGTCGCACTACGCGTCCCCGCTGAGCGAGGGTCCGGGGAGGGGTCCCACCACAAGGGTGTACTGGGGGCAAGCCTTCCCCTGCCAATTTATTTGACAAGAGGCCGCTCCTAAAACTCGAACCCGTGATCTCTTGGTCACACGACAACAACGTTTACCGTTGCGCCAAGGCTCGCCCTCTATTTTACTCATTGATTATGAAGAAAAAAAAGAGGCTGATGAATCAAATTAAAAGGCTCAGCAACTCTTAAAATGGAGTCAAGATTTTTCATATATTCTTACTGTTCCCTCAGCTCTTCTTGCTCATGTTTCTTCAAAGATTGTTTTTGTTCTTCAACTAAAATCCTTCGTCGTTCGAGATCATTTATCTCACTGTTGATAACTGTGTTTACGTAAATAAGACATAAACAACAATCAATGCCAGTACATAATACTAGAATCCAAGAACTACATCAGTAGAATCAAGTATAGACTTATCTAAGCTCCTCCATCAATAGAAATTCTTTTTCACGTTCTTGTTCTAATTCCTTCTGAAGAGGGTCCAATTCGTCATCTGCAGAAACCTCAAGTTTTGCCTTCTCAGCTTTCTGCTTGCATTCATCTATCTTTTTCTGATAATCTGCTTAATACATGAACATACAGTGTAAAAGAAAATTTCAAATATAGCATTTAAATTTTAAACTTGTCCATCGCAGTGTTGCACAAGCTGATGATTATTGCATCCTCCGTTCCTAACATCATTGCATTACTAATGAAATCTTTTCATATGCACTTCAGTAACTTCATACAGCTAACAACATTTGAAAAAATCCATCATATGTACTTTATCATAAATTCAAAAGATTGCCAGAAACCATTTCTGGCATTGGCGAAAATCTAGGTGTAAATATGCAAGGAAGCAAACTTCAAGCTTCCGGTATCGAAGTTTAACTTGTCAAACATTTCACCAGGGAGACATTGCCCAAAAACCACCACTGCTACAGAATTGAAAATGTAAAAGGCTATAATACCCCACCGCGAGATAAGCAGAAAGTTACTGTTTGGGTTTCAGTTCTCTCCTCGACAAAACACAATGAAAACCACAAGACAAAAGAAACGAAATTTGAGAAATTTAGATCCAAAATAAAAATGTCAACTGAAACAACAGTGATAACAAAAAGCATTGAAATAGGACTGCCATTGCAACTAAAGAGACAGAGAAAGTAGAAAGGGAAAAGGAAATAGACCTTCGAGAAGGCTCCGACTATCGTTGTATCCGGCGTCGCAAGATAACCGAAGAGCTTTAAACTGGTGAAGACTTTGATTAAGAATGTTCATATCCCTCTTTTCCTTCAAAACCGACACAAGGTCATCGCTGAACGATAATAACTTGTCCACATCGATCTTTCCGGAAAAACCCCCCATCTTCAAAATCTGAGAAATGTCGATTCTATTATTCTTAGGGTTTTTGAAAATTTTCTACCAATTAAAGAGATGAAGAATAGTTCAAGAGCGAGAGGTTGAAAATCACAACTATTAGGGCCCCGGTCTGATGGGGCATAGCAGAAAATAATCGTTGAGAGTCGAAAGGGAAAGGGAAAGGGAAAGGGAGGTGATGAATGGGCGTGCACTGTGCAGAGACGGGAGAGGGAAACAATCCTTTTGATCATTTTGAACACAATTTGGGTAAAACGCATATTTGACCCCTCATCAATTCAATTGTTATTATTAAGTCCTATAATCTTTTTAAATAAGTACATTAAATGGTTTGTCAACTATTTTTTTAAGATGAATAAGTTATGCTGCATTTGATTCAAAAAAAATAATAATAATAATAACCATAGCCTTTACCATAAGTTATTTATCTCTAACTTCACTTAATATGATGCAGTGTAGTCTAGTCTAGTCTAGTTTTTTTTTAAGGCTAATATTTCATTAAGTAATAAAACTGAGAAATAAACTCTCACATACATATAAGTTAAATCTAGTATAGATCCACTATAGGATAAGAAAACGACTACAAAAACAAAAAAAAAATCATGAAATGTACAATTAATATAAACAACAGTTGTTTTCCGGCGGGCTTTTACCATAAGCATTGGGATGTAGTGAAGGAAGGCATCTATAATTTTGTCTTGGGGGTGTTCAGTGGTTCGAAGGATATTGAGCTGGTTAATAGAACCCTCCTGGTTCTGATTCCTAAGATTGATAAGTCTTCTTCCTTTTTGCATATGAGACCTATCAGTCTTTGTAATGTTCTTTACAAAACTGTTACAAAGATTGTGGCTAATAGAATCCGTGGCATTCTTCCTGCGATCATTTGTCAGAATCAGGGTAGCTTTGTGCCTGGTAGACAAATGATGGATAATGTGGTGATCGCCCAAGAGATGGTCCACACGATGAAGATTAGGAAGGGGAGGAAAGGCATTGTGGCTCTGAAGCTGGATTTAGAGAAGGCCTATGATCGAATTAATTGGGATTTCTTGATGGAGAGCCTTGAGAGAGCTAGAATCCCGGACAGCTGGAGAAGTTTAATTAAGGTATGTATTTCTTCTCCTGTGTTTCAAGTTATGGTCAATGGGGATATGTCGGAGGAATTTTCCCCGGGCAGAGGAATCCGTCAGGGGGATCCTATGAGCCCTTTCCTTTTTGTTATTGCTATGGAGAGGCTCTCTCACCTGATTCAGGATGCGATTGATAATGGGAGTTTCCACCCTGTGGCGATCAACAGCTTCTGTCCCCAGGTGACTCACTTATTCTTTGCAGATGATGTCCTTATCTTTCTTGAGGGTAATGAGGAGCAGTTGAGAGTCATTATGGATATTCTGGATTGTTTTTGTTCGGCCTCTGGGCAGAAGCTTAATATCCAGAAATCTAGGATGATGTGCTCTAAGAATATGAATCAGAGAGTCTGTAAGAGATTAAGTGATCTCTCAGGTATTCCTCTTACTGATTCTCTTGGGAAGTATCTGGGCGTTCCCCTCCATAGTGAGCGTGTGTCTAAAGGCTCCTTCAAAGAGACTTTGGATAAAGCTAATTCGAAGTGTGCCACTTGGAAAGCCAAGACTCTGTCTCTCGCTGGCCGCCTCACGTTAATTCAATCTGTTAATTGTGCTGCTCCCAATCACATCATGCAGGCTTGTAAGCTTCCGGATCCTGTGCTTAATGATCTTGACAAGATTAACCGTAGGTTCCTGTGGGGGGAAGCTGCGGAGGGCAGGAAGATCCATCTTGTGCCTTGGAGTGAGGTTTGCCGGCCTAAAGATTCTGGGGGTCTGGGTATTAGGAAAGCAAAGGAAAATAATAAAGTTTTATTAATGAAACTCCTTTGGCGTATGTGGCAAAACCCCTCCTCTCTTTGGGTTCGCCTCCTTTGTGGTAAGTATCGGAAAGACAAAATCTTCGGGGGCCCGAAAGAGAGAGTTGCTAATTGTTCCTTCCTCTGGAAAGGACTTAGTGCTGTGTTTGATGAGTTCTGCTTGGGAGTTGGCCTGGAGGTGGGGAATGGTAAGTCCATTAGTTTCTGGTTTGATAACTGGATTGGGGATAAACCATTAATTGAGGTGTGTTCTTCCCCCCCGCCTAGTGATATACGCAACTGGAGGATTGCCGATATGGTTGACTCGGAAGGGGACTGGATCTGGTCAAAGTTTGATACTTTCTTTAGCCTTGAGACTCTCCTTAGAATGCGGGGAGTGAAGGTGAGTAATCAAGAGGAAGACTTGGATAGGCACTGTTGGGCGCTGACTAACAATGGAGTTTATTCTTGCAAATCGGCCTTTGAAGCTTTCTCTCTCTTTAGATCTGATCCTCCCTCGGATGTGTGGAAGTCGATTTGGACCCTTAAAGTTCCTTTCCGTATTAGGAGTTTCCTGTGGCTGGGCGTTAAGGACAGGCTTCTTACTAATTCGGATAGGCACAGAAGGCACTTGGCTGATTCTGGAGCTTGCAGTAGATGCAGAGGCCATGTTGAGACTTTGTGCCATGCTCTTAGAGATTGCTCTAATAGTAAAGAGGTTTGGAGGAAAATTCTCCCACACCATATTTTCTCTTCCTTCATGGCACATTCTGAGGTCGACTGGTTCTCTGATGGTGTTAGAGGAAAGTTGCTTCCATACATGGAGCATGGTGACATTTTCTTTGCTATTATCTGTCACCAAGTTTGGAAATGGAGACGAGGAGATTTTTGGAGATAAAACTGTTTTTATGACAAACTTAGCTGATTTCTTCTCGAAAAAACTTTTCTCTATTATCGATAGTTTCAAAGGAGAGTCCCTTGCCAGAGCCTCTCAGTGTTGTGATGTCCATCTCGTGGGATGGAGCAGGCCAAGAGAGGGGGTTGTGAAGCTGAATACTGATGGTTCCTGCCTCAGTAACGGTAAGATTGCGGCTGGAGGTGTGCTTAGAGTTGTAGGGGGCGTCTGGCTTTCTGGGTTCTCCCAGAATTTAGGGTTGGGTTCTTCCTTTTCTGCGGAGCTCTGGGCTATTCTTACTGGAATCAATCTTGCTAAAAGGCTGGGTGTTAAGAGGCTCTCTGTGGAGTCTGATAATTTGGAAGCAATCAAAATGATTTCTGAGAATCATTCTATGGGTCTTAACAGTCGCAACCTCATCAAAGCTATTATAAGGCTTTGCTCCTCCTTTGAGTTCGTAGAGTTCAGACACATTTTTAGAGAGCAGAATCGTGTTGCTGATCGCTTGGCGGCGGCGGGCCATGAAGGGACGTTAGGCGTTACTACCCTTCCTGTTTCCCCTAGTTTCATCTCTCATCTTCTCTTAGAAGATAGGATTGGGGTTAGCTTCCTTAGGCTAATTCCTGGGTAGTTTGTTGTTATTCGTTTTTCTTTTCCTTTTCTACCAAAAAAAAAATATAAACAACAGTTGAAACATATATTTATTGTAATTCCAAATTCGCAGGCGGAGCAACGGTAGTCTGATCTTCATCATTTGAATCATTCTGAACATTCGGATCTGAACCCTTTCTTTTACAACTACAAAAATCCATGGATAAGATATATTGTTTCTGCCCTTACTAAAATAGAAAAGGTTACAAAAGCAAATTTTATAAACAACAGATACAGTTCAAAGGACTAAGGCTCTGTTCTTTATTACTGAACTGAACTGAACTGAACTGAACTGAATGCTACTGAACTGAACTGAACTGAACTGAACTGAATGATACTGAATACTGAACTGAACTGAATTTAACTGAATGTTACTGAACTTAACTGAATGATACCGAACTTAACCGAATTTAATCGAACGTAACAATAATGATGATATTAGACTTTAAAATAATTTAATGATAATATTGGACATTAATAAGCTTATAATAATAATAATAATAATAATAATATTTCTACCAAAAAAAATAATATCAATAATAAATAAACATATTATTAAAGATTAAACTAAATTAAATATCAAATAAAATCTAGGCTCGATAAAATCCTATGACATTAAATAAAAATGAGTCTAAATTAAATTAAAAATATAAATTACATACAAACACAAATTTATATATAATTTAAAGCCTATGAAATTAAATACAAATTTTTATATGAATACACACTCTTAACTTTTTATTACAATTAAGTATTAAGGTACAAAAATACCTTTAACGTTTTGGGTCCGGGGTTATTTTACTCCTAACGTCTAAATATGAATTTTCATATGAATACAAAATCTTGACTCAATTTATCAATGTTAAGGGTAAAATTGCTATTGGCTTCTAATATTAGGGATAAAATTACACTATTTGAGATATTAAGGTAGTTGAGCCAGTTAATTTTTTAGAGCATTATAATGTAAACGTATTAATATAATATTTATTTACTTTTCGCAAAATTTGCAAATAAGTTGCACCAAATAATTATAATTATAATAAATAATGATAATATATATAATGACAAAGCATAAATTATATATAAATATAATTATAATGAAAATAGATAAATTAATATATAATAATTATAATAAATTGCTGAAATTATAAATAAATAATGATAATAATAATAAATTATATATAAATAATAATAATATATAATAATTATAATAAATAATGATAGATTATTGAATACTGAAACTGAATACTGAACTGATTACTACTGAACTGAACTGAACTGAACTGAACTGATTGTTACTGAAATTAAGTAATAAAGAACAAGGCCTAAGTGATCTTGTAAAATATATGAGCTCCAACTAAAATAAACGAACAAAAAAATAGAGAAAAAACTAGGAACACAAAAACAGCGGTTCCTTCTTCCTCCTCAACTAGATAACATCAACTTGGAGGAAAATAACTTTAAAATAGCAATAAGATGCAGGATAGCGGGAGAAAGGGAAGATTTTGCTGAGGTGTGCGACCGAAGTAAGGTGCTGTTTGATAAAACTGAAAATTAAGTGCTGAAAAAATAAGTACTGAATTTTAAGTGCTGAAAATATTGAGTGATATAATTATTATAAAAATATTAGTTGATAATGTTTAACTTAAAATGTTAAGTTAAATATTTTGACTTACCAAAATAAGTGTTTTTTAACTTAATTTATTAATTTAAGTGGTGGAGAAATAATTGTTATCAAACGCACTTAAATTAAATAAGTGTTTGATATTTTAATTTAAGTCATTAAGTGGCTTATCAAACAAGGCCTAAGGCTCTGTTCTTTATCACTGAAAAAAACTGAACTGAATTGAACTGAACTGAATTGAACTGAACTGAACTGAATTGAATTGAACTGAACTGAATACTGCTGAATACTGAACTGAATTTAACTGAATACTACTGAATACTGAACTTAACTGAATGCTACTGAACTTAACTGAATGCTACCGAACTTAACCGAACTTAACAATAATGATGATATTAGACTTTAAAATAATTTTCATGATAATATTGGACATTAATGAACTTATAATAATAATAATGGTTTAATAAATTTAATAATATCAATAATAAATAAATATATTATTAAAGATAAAACTAAATTGAATATCAAATAAAAGCCCGGGATGATAAAATCTTGGCTCGATAAAAGCCTATGAAATTAAATAAAAATAAGTCTAATTTAAATTAAAAATACAAATTACATACAAACACAAATTTATATATAATTTAAAGCTTATGAAATTAAATACAAATCTTCATATGAATACAAACTCTTAACTTTTTATTTTAATTAAGGGTTAAAGTACAAAAATAACGTTTTGGGTCAGAAGTAATTTTACCTCTAACGTCTAAAATTGTGGAATTTTATCCCTAACATTGATAAATTGGATAAATTTGAGAAATAATTCATAATATGGATGCAATTCCTAATTTTTAAATATGGATGCATACTTTAGTTTTATTTTTTTTTATTAAATCATATATACTTTAATAAACTATCATTTCTTACTTTTATCTAATTTATAGATAATGATAAACTATAAATAATAATAATAATAAATAATGACAAATTATAGATAAATAATAATAATAATAATAAATTATATATAAATAATTATAATATAATAAATAATGATAAATTACTGAATACTGAAACTGAATGCTGAAACTGAATGCTGAACTGAACTGAACTGAATTGAACTGAACTGAATTGAACTGAACTGAACTGAACTGAATTGAACTGAACTAAACTGATTGTTACTGAAATTAAGTGATAAAGAACAGGGCCTCTTCTAATGAAGAAACGATAGTGTTAAGTTGTTTTAAAAGGTTCCTATGGTGGCTTTAGTGAATAAGAAGGTGGGGCGATGATTTAGATGAAGAATGCATGGGGGGTGGGGGTGGGGGGGAGGAGTACGAGTCTCTAGTCTAATATGATGCAGTTCTCTTACTTGCAATAATATATTTAAAAGTTTTTAAGTTTTTTTTTTTATTAAACGAATTGTATGAAACCCCGTAAAATACACGGAATCTATTATAACTTTTTAGTTTTTCTATTAATATAAAAAAAAATTAAATACAAATATTATTCAATTGATTAGTTGTATATATTGAAACACATTTTCACACTAATTTTAATTATGACAAAAAATATTAAAGGAAAATAATACACCCATAATAAGAAAATGTTGATTTATTTGGACTAAGGTGTTTGTTAAGTGTTTTGGTTAAATTAAAATATAAAATTAAAAGAAATAGTCAAATGCATTAGAAGATGGATTAAAAGCTCATGGATCAACTTCAGCCTAATAGCAAGAAGGATCCAAAAGCACCATGCCATGCCTCAAGATAAGACTTATTCAGAGGACAGTAGATCAAGACGCAAGAGACAGACGTTGACTCTGTGCGACTGACATTCTATAACTAAATGAGGAAATATTTAGAAGCTCCAAACGGCGTATCCCCTGGTCAACTTGAAAATTTTGTCTAATTTGGTTAGACAAATAGACTGCCTCTATCGAAGATCAGAAGCATGGCACCTCGGACAAAATAACGGACAAGAGAAAGAAGATCATTGGCTTAGGACATTGGGCTCTGAGGATGAAAGGGACAAAAACGATGTTCCCTCCAACGGTTATTTCGAAATTCAATTAGTCAGCCTTCAAGATGTCACTATAAAAGCCCCCATCACTTGCTACATTTGTGGATGACCAATGAACGCTGAAATTTAAAGAAACCTCTATTGAAGTCCCAAAAGCAAAGCAAAAATCATATACACACTCATTGTATTTATTTGTGTAAAAAGTTCTAAGTTCACACATTGTCTTTTGTGATTAGAACAAAAATTATCAATAGCTTAGAAAGTTCAGAAGCTCTTATGTTTGCTTCAGTTATAAGTAGACATAAAGAGAGGAGAATAGATAGCTGAGTGTGGAGTGCAAAGGAAGGTACTTCACAGAACCTTTGTATCTATTGTAAGGGTTCGTGCTCTACCAGTGAAAGAGTTCGCTAGTGGATTAAAGCTCAGAGGAAGGTACCCTGGGGACTAGATGTAGGCAGGAGGCCGAGCGAGGATAAATCGTTGCGTAACAATTTATCTAACCCTTTACTTCTGATATAAATATATTGCTTGCTTCTGTACATAAATTATATATCTTGTGATTCTGACTGACATACTTAATTAAGTCACACAAAGGTTGCACCCAGTTGCGTAACCTAAGTGTACATGTCCAGAAGCGAAATCAAGCTTAACTTCTGTTCAAAACAGTAAATTAAGTTTGCCTTTGATTCTGAGTGGCTCATGTTATAAAATTTAATATTGAGAAAATTTTATAAAGCTTTAAATCTGTTTATAGTTCCATTCACCCCTGTTAAGCCCAAAATATACCTAAAATATCATTGGTATTTACATCAGTTTTGTTACGAATTTGTGCTATTTATATCTATTTAGAGTACTTTTACTTTCGAATATGTTTTTATCTTGCGAGGTACCTAAATATTTGGTAAAATCCAAATAGGAACGAAAGAGGTTAAAAACAGAATAAAAAGCCCTACAAAAGGAGTCAAAAACGACGAAGATCAATTACACCAAAACGAGGACAAAGCCGAAGTCAAAAACAGAAGAAAAATTCCTATTCTCGGCTGAGAATCCAAATTCTCGGTAGAGAATTTATGGGCCGCGACTGAGAATCCCAAATTCTCGGTCGCGACACGCGTCGTCCAGTCATCTTCTTCCTTTCGTCCGAAGACCAAATAAATGCTCCCCCATTCTCGGCCGAGAATTGCCATTCTCGGTAAGATCAGAAATTCTGCAAGCACAACAAACACATGTTTAAAATCCAAGAAACGCGTTCGTTCGGGTGGATAGAAACGTCTCTTCACAGCAGACACGACTCTCCACAACGGACATGACACTTCATTCACAACTCTTCAACATCTATAAATAAAGAGTTGATTGAGAGTTGAAACATGAATATTGAGAGAGTTAGATTTTGAGATTAGTGCAAGAGTTATGCAGAAACTCTGACTCGGAAATGAGTCAGAGATTAGATTTCATTTTTGTACAAAGCAATATGATGTACACACATTGTTTATTCAATAATAACAAACACAGTAGCGTTTAGATTTGTTCATATTAGTTTACATTTTGGTAGTAGATAGACCAGTCTCTATTCCGAAGATTCAGCGAGAAGATTGAGTAGAGAATCCGCCCCTGAGCCTGACAAACTCTAACGAAACCCAAGGAAAGGATTGACAACTCGTTCACTTGCACGCCGTCGAATGTTTTCATGCTCCTTATTCTCTGTAAACTTGTATCAATTTATATTTCATCTAATAAAGTCTGTTCTATTCGATAGATTTTCATGTAGCACTTTGGTAAAGGATCCGAAATGGATTGCCGGTGTTTTCATTAAAACGTAGTTTAATTCAAAATCTTTACAAGGAAACTTTGTTGAACACTTAGATAAATTATTATCTCGGTAGAGTTTTAATTTGGTTAAGGTAGCGATCTAACCCGACCGTAGGAGGATTGACTACAGTTCAAAGCCTAAAAATTAGAGGTTCCGTTATTTATTTCATCGTTATAATTTATACAAAGTTTAAAGTTGTTTTCTTTGCTTAATGCAAACGAATATATTTGTTTACTTTTCTAAAGAACTAAACAATCCTGTTTTGTAAATTCATTCCTAAATCAGAAGTATTTTCTAAACATCTTCATACTCTAATCTAATTTTCATTCTAGCAATTTCAAAACCAAATCCGATTTAACGATTTTCCATATTATAAATCTTAAAAGTATATTTAACCAATTCAAAATAAGTTTTTGTTAAAAAAACATTCCATGTGGGATCGATATCTTTTATTACTACAAGTGTATACCGTGCACTTGCGGAAATCGCTCAACAACCCCCCCCCCCCCTTTGGAACTAGATTCTATCTTACAAGGGACCAACAAGTGGTATCAGAACTTAGCTCTGTAAATTAAGATATAACTATCTTGAGTTAGATCCCTAATGGTGGTAAATAGCACACGTTTCCTTTCAGGGAATGAGACGACCCAAATCCTTCCTAGAGGATTGTCAATAACCAGACCCTCATTGTTCTTTGGATCAAACTATACATTCTGGAAAAACATAATGAAGAATTTTATCCAACCGACTTGGATTAGGAAGTTCATGACTGAACTAGGAGTGGTGCCTGACATTGTGAATCCTATTACTCTGTACTGTGATAATAATAGAGCCATTGCACAAGATAAAGAACCACGATCTCATAATACATCCAAGCATTACCTTAAGCGATACCACATTGTAAGGGAGATTGTAGCCAGAGGAGATGTGAGAATAGAAAGAGTGCCCACCGGGGACAACGTTGCAGATCCGTTGACAAAGCCATTGACCCAAAGAGTTTATGATCGTCATTTGAATTCTTTTGGGATTAGTTTCATAAACAATTGGCTTTAGTCCAAGTGGGAGTGTAGGAAAATAGACAAGCCTAGGCATAGCGGAATAATAAAATTTTTTATCTATTTTATCTATTTCCCTTTTCCAAGATCTGTTAATTGTTATTTCATATAAAGAGGGATAGAAAGTAATACCTTTATTGGAGAAATATCTACCGTTGCAAACGAAGTGCCCACAACTTGTTATTATCAACTCGTGAACCACGAACGTTTGATTCAACACAAAACAAAACTAATCAGTGATCAGCCTTTAATAAATAGCAATCGCAATGATTGCCTCTAACAGAAATCGATACGAGATCAAAGAGGGAGTAAGAAATAAAGTAAATTAGCCGAGATGAAAGACAAAACGGTTCCTCTTCTCCTTCTTATGTGTGTGTCGAAATTCATGGGTTAGGGAGTCTATTTATAGACTTCTCTAAACCCTAATCCCAGTTGTGTTAGGTAATTAAATAATTGGAATCTTATTCGGAATAGGATTCCTAATTAGATAATTAAATAAACACTTTGCTATTATCTAAATAATAACTAATTATATCTAGATAATTATTGTTAATCAAATTAATAATTAATTAATGTTAGGGATAATTAATTAGAGTTTCAATCACATAAAAACTTCTAATTAATATTATCAGATAATCCTTTAATTTAATTTATAACCATAATCTAATTATAATTATTAAATCAAATTAATATCCCTATTTAATATATAAATTTCGGCTCATGCACTATGTCTCACAAATTTACATTTTCGTCCTCCGATTCCAAGTCCCATATGCGACCCATTAGGTTCTTTATTGCCACTAGCCGTATATATCCTTTGAAATTATTCATCACGATTAATTCCAACATATATATAACGGAATACCGTCGCGAGCTGTTACTAGCAGAACCTATGATATTCCCCTAGAGCAATTAAGAAGTCAGGTTGATAACTGACGTTAACCTTTCTGTATTAGGTACAGTATAATACGATCCTTCATCAACTATATCATGTCGGTCAATTCCTTATAACCATGGAATATGTCAAGGTTACATATAACGAAGAATCCGGTTTTACTTGTACAGGTTGAATTCACTCTGAAAAGATAAGTTAAGTGAAATGTTCATTTCTACTCTTAACTGTATCACCTTGCAAAGATTTCAGTCAATTCACCACAAGCGGCCATTTGGATATATCTCCCACTTATCGGGAGTGACGAATGCTCAATCTGACATTAACTATTCTGCAATTACTTTGTGTGATACCCAACCCTGCTCTCACACACCCTAGGCTCTCACCTATTGGATCGTGCTTGCACAGAATCAAATTATCAGACTCCATAATCCATAATCACTAATTAACGAATGTTTGAGTCTGAGGATTAGTTATACCTACGAATACCAATGAGATGAACAGTTGATACATTAGATAAATCAATCCATTCTGTTATCTCAAGACGGGTCCCAATCCTAATGAACTCCTTCACCGATCCATGTAACTGTCTAGATATCTAAATATCTAAAGCTTGTGAGATCAGTTTTCTGTCTCGACAGAAAACACTGTTACATGCAAGTCTCAACAGTAATATGCCAATCCCTATAACATATTACTTGACTTTGGTTTACTTTAAGTCTATTAGTTCTATTATAAAGTACAGTCTCACTTCATGCTTGTATGAACACTTTATAACTACTTAAATAAACTTAGGGTTACTTTCTTTATGAAAGATTTGTGCCTTTATATATAGTTACATTTTAATGCTATATATCTGATTAAACAAATGATCAAATAAACAATTTATTCATTAATATTAATATCCTAAAACAATTGTCTTTAGGACACTAAAATCCAACATTCTCCCACTTGGACTAAAGCCAATTGTTCCTGAAACTAATACCAGAAGAACTAAGATGTCTATCGTGAGCTCTTTGTGGTAATGGCTTGGTCAACGGATCTGCAACGTTGTCCTCTGTGGGCACCTTTTCTATTCTCACATCTCCCCTGTCTATGATCTCCCTAATGAGATGATATCGCTTAAGATAATGTTTGGATGCATTATGAGACCGTGGTTCCTTTGCTTGTGTAATGGCTCCATTGTTATCACAGTACAGAGTAATGGGATTCACAATGTCAGGTACTACTCCTAGTTCTGTTATGAACTTCCTAATCCAAATAGCCTCCTTTGCCGCTTCTGCAGCTGCGATGTACTCTGATTCAGTTGACGAGAAAACAACACTTCCTTGCTTGGAACTCTTCCAACTAACTGAACCTCCATTCAGGATAAACTGGTATCCTGATTGGGATCTATAATCATTTTCATCAGTCAGATGACTAGCATCTGAATATCCTTCAATTTTCAATTCTCCTTGTCCATATACGAGGAACATGTCTTTAGTTCTTCTAAGATACTTAAGAATGTTCTTGACAGTAATCCAGTGATCAAATCCCGGATTCCCTTGATATAGGCTCGTCATACTCAATGCGAACGCCACATCAGGTCTAGTGCAAAGCATGGCATACAGGATCGAACCAACCGCGCTGGAGTAAGGAATTACAGCCATGCGATTCTTATCACTGTCCGTTTTAGGACATTGACCATTTGATAACTTGACACCATGGACCATTGGTAAGTTACCTCTTTTCGATTCATGCATGTCAAAACGCTTTAGGACTTTGTCAATATATGTAGACTGGGATAGTCCGAGCAGTCTCTTTGATCTATCCCGATAGATCTTAATCCCTAAGATGTAGGCTGCTTCTCCCAAGTCTTTCATGGAGAAATTACTCGATAACCAAACTTTTACTGTTTGCAACATCGTTTCCCATAAGTATTATATCATCAACATATAGTACTAAAAAAACGACTGAGCTCCCACTTGTCTTCTTGTAAACACAAGCCTCTTCTGAGTTTTGTTCGAAACCAAATTGTTTTATGGTTTCATCAAAACGTTTGTTCCAGCTTCTAGATGCTTGCTTGAGTCCATAAATGGACCTTTGAAGTTTGCAAAGCTTGGTTGCATTCTTCGATGTGAAACCTTCAGGTTGCATTATGTATACATCCTCAAGTAGGTTTCCATTTAGGAAAGCTGTTTTCACATCCGTTTGCCAAATCTCATAATCAAAATGAGCGGCAATTGTAAGCAATATTCTGATGGATTTGAACATGGCTACTGGAGAGAAAGTCTCGTCATAGTCAACACATTGCCTTTGACGATATCCTTTCGCTACTAACCTAGCTTTGTAGGTACTAACCTTTCCATCCATGTCTGTCTTCTTCTTGAAGATCCACCTGCACCCAATGGGTTTTATCCCTTCGGGTGGATCAACCAAAGTCCACACTTGGTTAGTATACATGGAGTCCATTTCAGAATTCATGGCTTCAAGCCATGCTTTAGATTCTGGACTAGTAAGAGCTTCTTCGTAGGTTTCGGGTTCATCGTCCAACACGGGAACCAGTTCATCATCTCCCACTAGAAAACCATATCTAACTAGGAGTTCACGAATTCTTTAAGACCTACGAGTGGGATATGACACTTGTGTTTCATCTAGTGAAACGGGTTCGGGTTCAACTTCTTCCGCGTTTTCAACATGTGATTCCTCTTGAACTTCCTCAAGTTCAATCACGCTTCCATTCTGTGTTTCTTCCAGAAACTCTTTCTCTAGAAACACCGCGTGTTTGGATACTATTACCTTTTGGTCATCTGGATGATAAAAGTAATATCCCATAGTTTCCTTTGGGTATCCAATGAAGAAACACTTGTCAGATTTGGGATCTAATTTATCTGACACAATACGTTTGACGTATACTGAACATCCCCATATTCTCATGAAAGAGAAGATGGGTTTTCTACCAACGAACAGTTCGAATGGTGTGGAACTGTCGGATTTGGTTGGAACTCGGTTTAAGGTAAATAGGGCAGTTTCTAAGGCATAGCCCCAGAATGATTTTGGAAGAGAAGTGGTGCTCATCATGGATCGTACCATATCTGGTAAGGTGCGATTTCTCCTTTCTGATACACCATTGTGTTGTGGTGTATAAGGAGGTGTCCATTGTGAGCATATTCATTTAGATAACTCATAAATTCTTCAGAAAGATATTCTCCACCTCGATCAGATCGAAGTATCTTGATAGTCTTTCCTGTTTGATTCTCAACTTCATTCTTAAAGCATTTGAATTTCTCAAAAGCTTCTGACTTGTGCTTCATCAAATAGATATAACCATATCTGGTATGATCATCTATGAAGCTAATGAAGTATCTGAATCCTTCTCTTGCTTGGACTGACATAGGACCACATACATCTGAATGTATTAATCCTAGAGTGTCTGATACACGCTGACCTTTATTGCTAAAGGGTGTCTTTGTCATTTTTCCTTTTAAACATGACTCACATGTTCCCATTGATTCAAAATCAATTGAGTCTATAAGCCCATCTTGATGTAGCTTAAGCATGCGTCTCTGGTTTATATGGCATAAATGACAATGCCACAAGTAAGTTGAATTATCTAATCTAAGTCTTTTGGTATCAATTGTGAAAGCAGAAACTTTATCATTCAAAATATAAATCCCATTTAATGATATTCCTGAAAAATAGAAAATGTTATTTCTATAAAATTCACAACCATTGTTCTTAATTGAAACATGAAAGCCATCATCAACTAGACAGCTAATAGAAATAATGTTACGAGACAACTCTGGAACATACAAACAGTTCCTTAATTCTATTACAAGCCCAGAGGGCAAACTCAAAACGTAATCTCCAATTGCGAGGGTGGCAACTCTTGCTCCATTTCCTACGCAAGTTTATGTCTCCTTTCTTTAATTCCCTAGTCTGCTTTAGTTCCTGCATATTCATACAAATATGAGATCCACACCCGGTATCTAATACCTAAGATTCAGACTACGAAATTGAGTTAATTTCAATATAGAACATACCAGAAGTTGAAGCACCGTCCTTTCCCTTCTTGAGAGAAGCTAGGTACTCCTTGCAATTTCTCCTCCAATGCCCATCTTTACCACAGAAGTGGCATTCCCCTTTGGGCTTTTTGACTTGTTTTCCTTTGGCCTGGGTTGGCTTGCCTCTCTTGTTCTTTTTGGGATATTCCGGATTGGGAAAATTCCCCTTCCTCTTCTTTGATCCCTCAATCACAAGAGCAGGTACCACCTTATCTTTCTTCAGGTTGGGCTCAACAGTCTTTAGCATATTGGCAAGCCCTTCAATAGAGGTATGTAAGTCATTCATTTGGTAGTTCATGGTGAACTGTGAATAACTTTCTGGGAGGGATGTAAGAAGTAAGTCAACACTTAGTTCATGATCCATCGTGAAGCCAATACTAGAAAGTTTGGTGATATAACCAATCATCTTGACACAATGTGTCATAACAGATGTGCCCTCTTGCATCCTGCAGCGAAACAACGGTTTTGATATCTCAAAACGTTCACAACGAGTCTGTTTCCCGAACAGCTCTTTCAAGTGCATGACAATAGAATATGCATCCATCTCCTCATGTTGCCTTTGCAGATTTGGTGTCATCGATGCAAGTATGATGCACTCGGCGTGTTCATCATCGGATTTATGCTTCTGATAGGCATCAATCTCTTCAATGGGTGCATCATCGGCCGGAAGAACGGGTATCGATGTATCCAGTACATACCCTATCTTTTTTAACTTCAAAACAATTTTGAGGTTACGAAACCAGTCGGCGAAGTTTGAACCATTCAACTTGTTATCGGTAAGGATATTTCTTAGATCGGTTTTCGACATGATTGTTTTTAGAGTACGATTTGATAAAATTAACCTGAGAGTGAGAAAAGTGACGGATGTTATTCATTTGTTTAATTCACTTACAATTTAAATACGTTGGACTTTTATGTTTTTAAATTGCTCCCACTATTTTGCCAAATTAATAACCCTTTTATATTAATTCGAAGGATATTCACAATTCCTTTAGTGAGCTAGAATCCTAACTCCTGAAATTTCACCATGAGTTTACTCAACAAGCTAGTTTCATTCATTAGGTAGATTCATGTAATCAATCACATCAAAACATGTGATTTCTAGGTTGTTGGGTTACTAACCACATTAGTAACTGATATGTGTCGTCTATCAATCCCAACCATATTGCCCATTAGGTTAGAACAATATGAGTTTACTCATCCAATTATTCTATCCTAATTTAAGCATTACCCTATATTCGCGAAAAACAATTTTTCGATAATTCGGGTGTTACCATAAGACCCCGAGCTTGAGTTTACTCAACAACCCAAAGGCCTTCAGTACTGCCAGCTGAATTATAATATTAGGGAGGGGCAACCGATTTTAATAACTTGCTTATTTACTTAACTTTTGATTAGTGAGAGATTTTATTTAAGTCTCATAATCTAACCTAGTCTTGATTTGCTTTAGCACATACCAAACATTCATACATTCAACATTGACAATTATGGACATATCTCTAAGTTTATTCCGTTGAGCCAGAAACGGAATAAAGGGTCACCCTAGGGAAATACTAACTATTACATATTTCTCTTTGGGTCCTCCGTCTTCTCCTTGGCGCCTTGAATTACAACAATATTCAATTTCTAAGAAACTTCAATTTTCTTGAAGGGATTTGGATGAGAAGTAAAATACAATAGAGAGTAAGAGAAGGCAGGACACGCATGTCCTATTTAAAATACCAAAAGACTAAATAACGATTATAGAGGGTCTAATATGTCCATAACGCCAAACATGCATAGACTCAATTAAACTAAATTTAATTGGTTGGTTACATAAACTATTTATGTAATATTTGAGTTAATCAAATTAACAACTTAAATTAATTCACATCCAATTTTAATTATTGATAACAAGCAAAGAAATTCTGATCAACTTCCGTCCCTGTGGGGGCGTCGTTGGGTTCGACGGGGGGAAGCTCCGATGCCAAAGTCAGTAAGGTGAATCAAGGGAACAAACTGAATTGACAAAGGATGTGAGAATGTGTACCTTGATAGCCTAGGGATGTAGGCTATATATAGCTAGGAAGTCGTAACCTTCAGTAACTAGAAAGTCTCCATTAATGGTCCATTAATGGCGGTTACAGGTTATCTTTAACCTGGCGGTTAGCTAATTGATAGCTCATTAATGGTCTTTATGGCCGAGTCGACGGTTAGCCGTTACTGTGGTGAATCAGGTGAAGGAGGAGATTCGCCTCATAGGTTCGCCAGCGGATCCCTTCAAGCTGGATCAAGGAGATCCGCCCGCCAGATCTTCTTTGGGGATCTGTACACGGCGTTTCTCCAGGTGAATATCCCTTTCGGTCCTTGGGATAATATCTCAATGTTATCAGAAGCCCTCCCAAAAGTCCCTTAAAGTCCTTTAGGGCTTTTGAGCTTCCGCGCGCCGTCATGAACACATGTATTAATGCGCACTCTGTTCGATGCCAATCGAGGAGTGACACGTGTAACGGGCGCACTGTCCTAGGAAAGAGAAGACGTCCTTCTTTCTCCCTTGCTTTCTCTCTCTTCTCCATTACGTCTTCACTTTCTTCTTTACTGCTCGAAGCTTTTCCTGGGAATTTCAGAGTTCAAAGCTTTTCGATTTCATGTAAGTTCATCTTTTCTTACTTGATTTGTTCTGAATGTTTAGGAGTTCTTCTTCATCTTCTAGATCAACTTCAGAGCCTTTTAATTCGACCCCTTCCCCTAAAATAGTAGTTGATTTTAGTTGGACCACTTCGTCATCGGAGAACTCATCTTCCTCCGAGGACTCCATTAGCTCTGAGTTAGCTGGGTTTTATAACTCGGCGTGTAATCGCTACCAAACTCGTTCCACTAGGAATCAAGTTCTTTCTACTTCTGTCTCTGGTACCGCTCCGGCCGTTAAGTCCATGTGTTTTCCGGGGACAATGGCCTCTTCTTCAATCCAACCTAGGAAAAAGAACCCTCGAGCGGAGTCTACTCCGTCTCGTATGAGTGCCGCGGATCTAATGGATCTGGCGAATCGCTTCCCTTGGATCAATAATTATGAGACTCAGTTAGCCGCAGCCCATCAACGACCCTCATGTCCACCTAGCGGTTTTCTAACAGTATATTGCAGTCATGTGGAGAGAGGGTTCCGACTTCCTCTCCCAAAGATGATGGCGGACATCCTCTCCTACTTTGATATTACGGCCAGCCAACTGCATCCCAACGGTTGGTTGGATATTGCTTTAGACTGCTACCTCGCCTCAAATTTAGGAGTGGTATATACGGGTCGTATCTTTAGAGCTTTCCATAAACCCTCGAAACGGAAGTACGAATCCTATCTCACTTTCGCCAAATTTGGAGTATATTCGCCATTCAGTGACAAAATGTCCAATGTCCATTGCTGGGATGAGAAATTCTTCTATGTGAAGATAAAAGAGGGCGAATCACTGGGATTTCCCTCGTTTTGGAATCCCAAGCCTTTACACATGGCGGGCGATATGCGAATATTGACCGATAGTGATGAAGAGGTGGCGGAGCTCATGAAGAAGATCGAGGCGGATGCATGGACATACGCAGACGCTTTAGCCTTCATGATGAGCGATATTCCGTTGATTCGCCGAGAGGGGGAACAGTTCATTTACTCGAAGATTGTGCAATTTGATCAAGGTAACCTTTATTTCGTCTTGAACATTGATTACTTTACTGTTTTCTTTGGCATGGGTTTATCTAAGGCCAATCATGCTATTGCAGAGAAATGTAGGAAGTTCCTAGAGGCTGAGGCGTGTAGGAAAGATCAAGCGGCAAATCCTCAAAAGGATACTGGAAAACGCCCTGCAGAAACAGTGGTTGAGCCGCCACTAAAAAGGAGGAACCTGCAGCTTCTGGAGGTTTTAAGCTTATGGCGGATGCCATGAAGTCCGCCATGCCTGTAGGGGAGATGGAACAGGTAAGTTGCCTTTTATTTTTATCTGTTCATCAAGTTTTGGACTTGAGTTTTGACCCTTGAATGTTTGTGCAGATGGCGAAGCCTGATATGGGCGGATACTGGTCCGCTAAATATGGCGCTCAAGGATCTTTTGAGAATGAATCCATCATAAATGACTTGGATGAGGCCCTGGGTCAGGTGGGCGAAGTGCAAAGGAATCAGAACCAAATTCTTGGTTCCATTCATGCGCAAAAGGGGAAAATAGAGCTCCTTATGGTGAGTCCCCTAGAAAGGATTTCTTTTTGTAGAAAAAGTTGTTCCTTTGCTCTTTTCTTTTAACGAAACTGTTTGTTTTTTACAGATGTATACTCGCATATGTGCTATGGAGGCCGAGCTCCTTCAAGGTGTGGCGGATAAGGCAACCATTGAAAAGTTGGAGAAAGAGGTAGCGGAAGCCAATGCGAACATCGCTTCTGCTAATGCGAACCTTGCCTCTGCCACAGCCGCCTTAGTCCTTAGAGATGCGGAAATCGAGAAGCTAAAGGAAAAGATTGTGACAGACGCCAAGAACCATGAGGACGCCCTAGGAGAAGCTGAATATATGGCGGGCGAACAAGCCTTCTATTATGGCGAACTGCTCATGGCGTACTTTTCCCTGGCGCATCCCGAGATTAATTTTATAGATCCGCAGTTCGCCGTCCCCGACCCAGAGGACGTAGCCAAATATGACAAAATGTCAGACGCTAAGGAATACCTCCGTGAATATGTTCGGAGATGGATGAAGGGACCCATGGAAGAAAGCAAGCCTTCCACTAATGTCACACTAGTGGAGCTTGAGGAAGTGCCCCCCAAGGCGGGTGAAGAACCGATCACTGATAACGCCCTTCCTCTTGGTCCCACATCTTCCGTGGAGAAGGAGGTACCTTTGGCTGGCGTATCCGAGGCTTTGGAGAAGGAGGTTTCCCAGGCAAGTGCCGTAAGCAAAGATAGTGTAAAGGAGGATGCTCCCATTATTACTTAGTTGTTTACTTTTTGTAAAAAATCCTTTAAGTACAATTTGTTTAATCCTTTATGGCAGCTATTTATTTTACTATTACGTTTGCGTAAGTAAATATATAGGCATGTAGGATTTATTTTGGAGTAGGTGGCCAGCCATACTCCATTGCATGGACCTTTGTGAAGGTTAGAAGCTGTTTTATTCCATTGAAGGAAGTAAAGCTGCCTAGGGGATCAATTTGCTACCTGTCTTTGAGGTGAAGTGATCCGCCCGTAGGACTTGTGAATCCTTTTTTGGGAAGGATATGTAAGAGAGTGTAAAGACCTTGTGTCCAAGGATCGTTTTAACTCTATCGGAGATTGGGATCCTCTCAGAGATGGATCTGCCCATAAGATAGATTCTCTTATGTCTAAGGAGAAAAAAGTAGCTATGAGATAGCGATACTTTGTTAATGCGGAGAGCGTTGGATGCCCCCTTTCTTTTTAAGACTGGAATATTGATATTGTTGCAATAAACTTTAAAAAGAACACAAATAATAGAACAAATGATGTTTATTAATGGGAGAAATGCTTTATTACAGCAAGCAGGTCTTATAGGTGAGCCTCGTTAAAACCTTTAGTAAGAAAAACCACATGGGAAAAAGCTTACTAAAGGAAAAAGAGTACTCAAGACCGTGTGTACACCTCATTTTCTGACAAAATATTTGCGGAGATTTTGGAGGTTCCATGTGCGCGGCAATGTGTTGCCCTCCATGTCCTGAATTTTAAATGTGGCGGATCCAATCTTGTCCACTATCTGATACGGACCCGTCCAGTTGAGCCCTAACTTGCCCTTGCCTTCTCGAGACTGGATTTTGTCGGCCTTTCGGAGCACAAGATCACCTACATTCAGATCCACAAGCTTGGCATTTTCATTATGGTAAGCGGCGATCCGTTGTTTATACGCCGCCATGCGTACATAGGCTTGGTCTCTTCGATCTCCTACCTGATCCAGACTTTCCCTTAGCCTTTTGCCGTTGTCCTCCTCACAATAAAAGGCCACTCTATCGCTTGGGACCTGTATTTCGACTGGGATCACAGCCTCTACACCATGAGAGAGGGCGAATGGTGTTTCTCATGTGGCCGTCCTAGGAGTGGTGCGATAAGCCCATAAAACGCTCGTCAGCTGATCCGCCCACTTCTTATCATGCTCTCCCAATCTCTTCTTTATCCCTTTTATGATCGTCCGGTTCGTGACTTCGGTCATTCCGTTGGACTGGGGATAATAAACGGAGGCAAATCTGTTCAGAATGCCCAACTCTTCATAGAAAGTTTTGAACTCGCTACAGTTGAACTGTGTTCCATTATCAGTGATGATGGTATGCGGAACACCGTATCTTCCCACGATGTTGTCTTTGACGAATTCCACCATTCGTTCTGCAGTGATGGAGGAGACAGCTTTGGCTTCTACCCACTTAGTGAAATGATCCACTGCCACTACCACGTACTTCCTCTGTCGGCGAGTTGGAGGGAATGGCCCGACGATGTCTATTCCCCAGAGGGCGAATGGCCGTCCTTCTATGATGGGCCTTTGGAGATGTTTGGCAGTATGTGATTCATTCGCATGAATCTGGCAATTATGACAAGATTCTACCAATTTTTGTTCATCCAGTTCGGCCGTGGGCCAGTAGAAACCTGCTAACCTGGATTTC
Source organism: Euphorbia lathyris (assembly GCF_963576675.1). Taxonomy (NCBI): domain Eukaryota; kingdom Viridiplantae; phylum Streptophyta; class Magnoliopsida; order Malpighiales; family Euphorbiaceae; genus Euphorbia; species Euphorbia lathyris. The sequence continues at coordinate 48,875,539 of NC_088918.1, forward strand.
TTCAAAATGGTGGCGGATGCTTCATGGGCCCCACATGACCCCTCATGTAGCTCCTTGAGGACTTGTTGTCCCTCCTCCGGTAGAATACACTTTAACCAAGGGTGGCTAAAAGATTTTCTATAAAGGCCATCGTTGATCATGGAGAAATAAACCGCTCTTCTAACTATCCGTCGTGCCTCTTCCTTATCCTCAGGTAAAGTTCCACATAGCAGATATTGGCGAATGGCCGATCTCTAGTCATCTTCTACTGTTGTGAGTAGGGATACTTCCTCTGAGGCGAAGGCTGGAGCTATTTTAACTTCGAAGGGACATTGTGGATCTGTCCAGTTCTCCTCACTGGAGGCTGTTTTGGATAAATGATCCGCCTCAGTGTTGGACCCCCGGGGTACATGAATCAGTTCCCATTTGGTTTCTTTTACCTCAAGGTGATCTAGCAATTTTTTGACTTCTGCTACGTATTTGGCCAAAACATCATCTTTCACCTCGTAATTCTTGATTACTTGATTGACCATTAGTTTGGAGTCACTATAGATCACAATCCGCTCGGGAGTGATTTCTTTGAGTAGGCGTAATCCCAATATCAGAGCTTCATATTCAGCAGCATTATTAGTTGCATGAAAATTCAATTTTGCTACGTATCGTAACTTTATGTATTGGGGACCCTTGATCACAACGCCTATGCCCGCTCCATTCGCCGAGGAGGCGCCGTCGGTGTACATTGTCCACTCTTCCATTGGAGGCTTGGGATGATCTATCCCTTCCTCAGTGAATTCATTCACAAAGTCTGCCAAGACCTGACTTTTCAAAGCTGACCTGCTTTCATATCTCACATCGAATTCACCAAGGCGGATTGCCCATTCCATTAATCTTCCAGAAGTGTCCGGCTTCTGCAACACCTTTCTCATCAGTATATTCGTTCAAACCACCACAGTATGAGCCTGAAAATATGGCCTAAGGCGGATTGCTGTGGTGACAACAGCCAGCGCCATTTTATCAAGCTTAGAATATCTGGTTTCGGCATCTTTCAGAACCTTGCTCACATAATAAATCGGAAACTGCTGGCCGTCTTCCTCTCGTATCATGACCGTGCACACGGCTTTATCCGTAACCGATACGTACATGTAGAGGTCCTCTCCTTTCATCGGCCGACTCATTATGGGCGGCTCCGTGAGAAACCGTTTGATCCCTTCAAAGGCCTTTTTACAATCCTCGTCCCATTCGAACGCCTTTTGCTTTTTGATAACCTCGTAAAAGGGCTGACATCTGCGCGCTGAACAGGAGATAAACCTACCCAGGGCTATGATTCGTCCGTTAAGGCGTTGCACTTCTCTGATGTTCCGTGGTGCCTGCATTTCTAGGACAGCCTTAACCTTGTCAGGATTTGGGCTAACTCCTTTTTCGCTGATCATGAACCCTAAGAATTTTCCATACGTCGCACCAAAAGTACACTTCTCTGGGTTCAGCTTAATATTGTGGCGTCGGAGTATGTCCAGTACCTCATTTACATCATCCGCATGCCTTTCTATGGTTGTGCTTTTAATGATCATGTCATCCATATAGACTGAGTAGTTATCACCTTTGCTTTCTGCGAATATTTTGTTCATCATCCGCTGATAAGTGGCTCCTGCGTTCTTAAGCCCAAAGGGCATGACTTTGAAGCAATAAGTGGCTTGGTGAGTCACGAACGAGGTTTTGATTCTATCTGAAGGCTCCATGAGAATTTGATGATAACTCGACTTCACGTCTGTAAAGGAGTACATCGCATGTCCGGCAGTTCCATCCACGAGTATGTCAATACATGGCAAAGGGTAGTTATCTTTGGGACAAGCCTTGTTAAGATCTGTAAAGTCGATACACATGCGGTAAGATCCGCCTGCTTTCTTCACCAGAACGACGTTCGCCAACCATTGAGTGTAAAGTACCTCCTCAATGGCGTCCGCCCGTTGAAGCTTGGTGATCTCCTCCTCTATCACCTTTTGTCTTTCAAGCCCATGGTTCATTCGCTTCTGAGCTACGGGAATTGCATCTTTGTCAATGTTGAGCTTGTGAGTGATCACGTCTGGACTGATCCCGGGGAGAATCTCATCCTTCCATGCGAAGACATCCTCCGTTTCACGGAGTACCTTAGTGATTGCGTCTTTAATTTCGCCCTTGAGCCCTTTAGCCATTCGCACCTGCTTTTCATCCACCATAAGGTACATTTCTGTCTCGCCCAAGGCCATTGTGACGAGCTCCTCCTCATCCTCTTCTTTAGATTGGGGGCGAATCATTAATGATGCCGAATATGTCTCCTGGGCCACCTTTTAGCTACCTCTGACCATTACACCTCCCTTGGCCATGGGGATGTAAAGCGTTAAGTGGCGTATGGAGATAAGGGCTGCTACTTCGGAGATAAAGGGCCGTCCGAGGATGATATTGTAAGCTAACTGACCATCCAAGACAGAAAATTCCAAATCACCTTTCCAGACCTGATCATCGTCTGTAAGCTCGCAATCCAAAGTGACTTGGCCTTTTGTTTGGATAGTGTGTCCCGTCACTCCTAGGATATCAACCACAGTTGGCTCTACTTGGACTGGATCAATCATGAGTTTGGCGAAAGCTCCTCTGGTGATGACATTGCACGAACTCCCAGTATCAATCATCACTCTTTTCATCTCCCAGCCTTCCACCATCATAGTGACGACTAATGCATCCACATGGGGAGAGATTTCAGGACCTACATCGGCAAAGGGGCGATTTAACGATGTTCTGTCAAGAGCGGTGGTCTTTGCCTTTTTTAGCATTGGTTGGTATCCAGGTCCGCCTGCTATGACATTAATGGTACCCTTTCCCTTCTTCTTTGGGTCCTCTTTGGATCTATCGCCATCTCCTTTCTTGCCATCACTTTGGATGAACTGATCCAATTTGCCTCTCTCAATGAGACGCTCGATTTCCCGAGCTAACTCCCAACATGCATCGGTGTCATGGCCATTTTTCCTGTGATATTTACAATAATTTTTAGGATTTTTACCAGTATTGGTGTACTCCCCCCCTTTTGGTTCGGGGTATGAAATGCTCCGTTTGTGTTGACTGTTCTCGATCCACATAAGGACTTCACTTTTAGAAGCGTTGAGAGGTGTGAAAGAGGTGACAAACGTTGATTTGTTCTTAGAACCTCTTTGCCTGCTTCTAGAGGAAGAATCATGATGCTTGCCTTTGTCTCTATCTCGATGGCGAGATTCGCCCTTGTCCCTTTTAGGCGATGACAGTGATCCTGGATGAATGTCATCCACCTCGATAAAGTCTTTACAACGCTCCATCAATTCTGCCATGCTCGTGGGTTTCTTTCGAATTAGATCTTCTTGCAAGCTCTTACAAGTGGTGTTTCTCACATAACATTCCACTGCTACGGAGATATCCACATCAACGATTTGTCTGCACAATTGGTTAAAAGTGTCCACGTACTCCCGAAGGGATTCGTTCGCCTTCTGCTTTAACTCAAAAAGCTTCCCTGATTTAACCACTAGAGGAATATAGCTGGCGAATTTAGCGCAAAATTCCCTGCTCAATTGATCAAAACTGTTTATCGAGCCCGGAGGTAGAGACTGAAACCACCCATAGGCTGGGCCCCCTAGCGTGGTGACAAACATTTTGCAGAGCACCGGCTCGGTGGCACGATTGAGTTTAAGCAGTATTTGGTATTTTCTGACATGAGCTTTCGGATTGTCAACACCTGTGTATATAGCGAGATTAGGTATTTTAAAAGCTCTATCTGTTTCCTCCGCCTCAATCCAAGCTGCGAAAGGCGAATCTCTATTGGCGAACGGATTATGCCTGGCATTTTCCTCATTCATACGGAGTACCAGAGCTCTAACTCTATCATCAAAATTCTCCGGATCCGCCCTTGGGCGACCCCTTCGTGGAGATCTGCTTGGAGAGGAAGAAGAGCTTGACCCAGATGATGGATCTGATGGTGAACGCCCTCCTCCGCTTCCGCGTCCGCCTCCTCCTCCGCTACTACCTCCTCCGCCCCCCCCCCACCTGGGGGAGCTTGCCCATTACCCCCTCCATAGCTTCCCGACGGGATGTGACCAACAGTTCCTAGGGGTGGCGGCGGCGGTGGTCCACTCAAATGGGGTGTCTCCCTTGGCCTTTTACTCCGTCTATGACCAGTAGATGGGGGCGATCGGCCATGACAGGAGGATTTCGGTCATCGAGGCGAAGGTGATTTAGACCGCATACCTTTCTCCTTTCTATGTTTTTTATGTGTTCGCCCTTCGGATCCGCCAAGGGAGAGATTTGTCCGTGGGCGCCTCGGGATTTTGGACCCACCCAGATTTAACCCAGGATCCGTAGATCCGCCCAGAAGGGTTGAATCGTTTCTTTGACTTCCTTCTGCGCCATTAGGGAATAACTCCCGATTGATTTGACGTTCTCCACCTGCTGCCGTGGTAGTTACCATAGAATCCGTGTTGTGAGCTTGGAGAAATGAAGAACTTTGGGCGCCCGGTCCAAAGTTTAATAAGGGCTAAGATGATATAGCCGATGTGGACGCCATGCTCCAATGCGGAGGAAGGGTCATAAATGACCGCAGGCGATTCCCCGTCTCGGGCCCAAACCGTTCTCCGATTGCTTGTGCACACATGTTGATGAAAGCATCTGGGTTCATACTACTTTCGACGTGCGTTGCAGGAGTAGTTGAATCTGTGCGGCCAGCACTAGATGGTGTAACTAATGGTGTTTCAATCCCTGAAGAGGGATTCTGATATCCAGTTGTCATAGTTTTTTAATGTGAACGAAAAACCCTTTGTTCGATTAAGGATTCCACCTTCACCGCACCAATTGATAACAAGCAGAGAAATTCTGATCAACTTCCATCCCTGTGGGGGCGTCGTTGGGTTCGACGGGGGGAAGCTCCGATGCCAAAGTCAGTAAGGTGAATCAAGGGAACAAACTGAATTGACAAAGGATGTGAGAATGTGTACCTTGATAGCCTAGGGATGTAGGCTATATATAGCTAGGAAGTCGTAACCTTCAGCAACTAGAAAGTCTCCATTAATGCTCCATTAATGGCGGTTACAGGTTATCTTTAACCTGGCGGTTAGCTAATTGATAGCTCATTAATGGTCTTTATGGATGAGTCGGCGGTTAGCCGTTACTGTGGTGAATCAGGTGAAGGAGGAGATTCGCCTCATAGGTTCGCCAGCGGATCCCTTCAAGCTGGATCAAGGAGATCCACCCGCCGGATCTTCTTTGGGGATCTGTACACGGCATTTCTCCAGGTGAATATCCCTTTCGGTCCTTGGGATAATATCTCAATGTTATCAATTATGCATACCCTAATTAATTCGTACAATTCATTTAATGATTTGAATTACTTATATCAAATATTTATGTAAAACAAACTTTTAAATAAATTGGTTTTGATAATCAAAACAAACTATTATATTCTGAAACACATACATATATATTTAAAACGGGTCTGTTTTAAAACTCTTTCAAAACGGTACCACCTATCGGGCCGGACCGATTGAATCGGCCCGGCCCTAAACGTAACAGTTGCTGCCGTAGGGCAGAAGCATGCGCGCGGCGCTGCTGCCTCAGCGGCAGTAGCGTCACGTTGCAGCTGGTTGCTGCCACATGGCAACAACCAGACGCAGCGGCGCGGGGTGGCTGCCTCGCGGTAGCGACCCCGAAAACGCTGCTGATTTAATTTTTTTTTAAATTATATATATATATATATATAATTGTTTTAAAACAGTTTCAAAACAATTTTCAGAATATTAGAAAACAGTTTTATCTTTTAGATTTAATAAAACCAAAATGTTTTAATTATCTAACTATAAAACCTTTAGATTTTGTTTAAACGATTCTCAACCGAAATAATCAGGAACTATGCATAATCAGTTTTAATTAACAAGTAATCAAAACTTATTTATCGTTGGAAATTGAACTAACCGATTAATTAATTAACCTAACAATAAGTTTATTCAATCCGATTGAAAAACTCTTTTATTTACATATATGAAATAACAGATTAACATAGGCTCTGATACCAATGTAGAAAAATAGACAAGCCTAGGCATAGCGGAATAATAAATTTTTTTATCTATTTTATCTATTTCCCTTTTCCAAGATCTGTTAATTGTTATTTCATATAAAGGGGATAGAAAGTAATACCTTTATTGAAGAACTATCTACCGTTGCAAACGAAGTACCCACAACTTGTTATTATCAACTCGTGAACCACGAACGTTTGATTCAACACAAAACAAAACTAATCAGTGATGAACCTTTAATAAATAGCAATCGCAATGATTGCCTCTAACAGAAATCGATACGAGATCAAAAAGGGAGTAAGAAATAAAGTAAATTAGCCGAGATGAAAGTCGGAACGGTTCCTCTTCTCCTTCTTATGTGTGTGTCGAAATTCATGGGTTAGGGAGTCTATTTATAGACTTCTCTAAACTCTAATCCCAGTTGTGTTAGGTAATTAAATAATTGGAATCTTATTCAGAATAGGATTCCTAATTAGATAATTAATTAAACACTTTACTATTATCTAAATAATAACTAATTATATCTAGATAATTATTATTAATCAAATTAATAATTAATTAATGTTAGGGATAATTAATTAGAGTTTCAATCACATAAAAACTTCTAATTAATATTATCAGATAATCCTTTAATTTAATTTATAACCATAATCTAATTATAATTATTAAATCAAATTAATATCCCTATTTAATATATAAATTTCGGCCCATGCACTATGTCTCACAAATTTACATTTTCGTCCTCCGATTCCAAGTCCCATATGCGACCCATTAGGTTCTTTATTGCTACTAGCCGTATATATCCTTTGAAATTATTCATCACGATTAATTCCAACATATATATAACGGAATACCGTCGCGAGCTGTTACTAGCAGAACCTATGATATTCCCCCAGAGCAATTAAGAAGTCAGGTTGATAACTGACGTTAACCTTTCTATATTAGGTACAGTATAATACGATCCTTCATCAACTATATCCTGTCGGTCAATTCCTTATAACCATGGAATGTGTCAAGGTTATATATAACGAAGAGTCCGGTTTTACTTGTACAGGTTGAATTCACTTTGAAAAGATAAGTTAAGTGAAATGTTCATTTCATCAACTATATCCTGTCGGTCAATTCCTTATAACCATGGAATGTGTCAAGGTTATATATAACGAAGAGTCCGGTTTTACTTGTACAGGTTGAATTCACTTTGAAAAGATAAGTTAAGTGAAATGTTCATTTCTACTCTTAACTGTATCACCTTGCACGGATTTCAGTCAATTCACCACAAGCGCCCATTTGGATATATCTCCCACTTATCGGGAGTGATGAATGCTCAATGTGACAGTAACTATTCTGCGATTACTTTGTGTGATACCCAACCCTGCTCTCACACACCCTAGACTCTCGCATATTGGATCGTGCTCGCACAGAATCAAAGTATCGGACTCCATAATCCAGAATCACTAATTAACGAATGTTTGAGTCTGAGGATTAGTTATACCTACTAATACCAATGAGATGAACAGTTGACACATTATATAAATCAATTCATTCTGTTATCTCAAGACGGGTCCCAATCCTAATGAACTCCTTCACCGGATCCATGTAATTGTCTAGATATCTGAATATCTAAAGCTTGTGAGATCAGCTTTCTGTCTCGAAAGAAAACACTGTTACATGCAAGTCTCAACAGTAATATGCCAACCCCTATAACATATTACTTGACTTGGGTTTACTTTAAGTCTATTGGCTCTATTATAAAGTACAGTCTCACTTCATGCTTGTATGAACACTTTATAACTACTTAAATAAACTTAGGGTTACTTTCTTTATGAAAGATTTGTGCCTTTATATATAGTTACATTTTAATGCTATCACTACACCATAGATGGTCTATTACAACACAAAATACATGTGTTGCCTATAAAATGTTGCTAGTGATGTGTTAAATTTCATCTATTCCAACACTTCTTAAAAAGTGTTGGAGTAAATATAATAAATTTGTTCCCTGCTATTTATTGCAACACTATTTTTAGAGTATTGGTAGAACTATTTTCATAGTGTTGGTAGAGATAAAAAAAACTCCTAAACTTTTGACCGGAAAATTTTGAGTTTGGAGGGAAAATTAATTTGTTTTCCCTCTATTTCAAAAAAGTAAAAATAAAATAAAAACAAGGATAAAATTAAACTATTTTGGTAATTACTCTCTCAAATCGATTAAAAAATTACTCTTTATATGCTCACATCTGCTCTCTCTCTCTCTCTCTCGACGTTCCTGCTCTCTCTCGATGAAAGTGATTTACTACTCTCTTATCGGCCCCTTTATCCAGCAACCTTATCGATCTCGCTTCTGTCAGTCGGTCGGTGCTGAGAGGCCGTTCCAGATGACTAAGTCACTCGTGCCTGGACCTGCTCTCGCTCAATTCATGCTCTCTTTCCATTCGTCAATGTTAGGTAACTATTTTTGTGTCATCTTTTCCTTCTTGAGCATCTAATTTGGAGTAAATAAGTTGCATTAGAATGGGGATATATAGATTTAGGTATGTTGGGACGAGGGTTGGGTCTTAGGATGAATTTTTTTTTACCGATTGTGAAAATTTATCTTGGATGCTTTGGGTTTCTGTTCTTTTTATGGGATTACAGTTCGGAGATAGAAAATAAACTTGGGTATGGTTCCAATTTTAGGAATTAGTCAAATAGATAGGCAATCAAGTGTTTACGCTATAAGAAATCCCAAACAATCAAAGACTCGAACTTTTCCATAAAGAAGTTGAGGAGACTGAAACTGATATGTTTGATAAAAAAGGAAGTGGGTATGGAGGAGAAGAAAGAGATTGGCATGGAGATATAAATTGTGAGATTGATAGTTATAAGGAGGAAGAGGAAGGCCGTGATTGGGAAGGCATAGAAAAGAGCGAAATGAAGAGGCTTTTTGGTGCTATTGGGGCATATGTTGATTCTATATGCAAGATTTCAAATGATAAGAGAGTAAGGGTAAAGTTGAGAGTTGATAGATATAATTTACCTATTTTGAAATACTCAAAAGGACAATTGGTGGGTACAAAAATGTTTTGAGATTAGAGGATATTTAGAATGACAAAAATGGGGCATTCAACCACAACTATCCACTCTGATTAATCGTTAAAAACATGATGATGTTGTTAAATCTTATCTGACACATCAGATGTTGATATGTTGTGTAATGATATGAGAAATTAGTGGACACAACACAAATACGTGGTGTTGACAGGATAAGATGTCGAAGATAGAAGCCATTTAGATGATAGAGGAATAATATATAAGGTCATAGGACTCAGACAGACACATCTACCTAGTTATGGGTAGATATCAACACAACTATTATCTTCTGAAAGCAGTATATATAGTAGAAATGTGTCTTTGATCAATTTTTCATCCTATAAAATCCACGAGAGACATGATATTTTTGGTATTTTTATGGATTATAATATGTAAAGTGAAGGGGAAAAGCATCCCGAGACATTACAATTGTTCATTTCATATGTGTATTTATTTTATATGTGTTTGAAAGTAATTATTTTATGTCTATTGTGGCATTAAAGCTCTCCGCTCGATGTAAGTGGTGCCAACAAATCCCCAATACGTCTCTTCTGTTTTTCCATCAATTTCAATGCTCGTCCGTTGATTTTATAGTTCTTTCTCTTCTTTTAAATTGATTAGTTTGAGTTGCTGCTAAATTAAAAAGAAATAATTCATTGTTCAATTAAGTTCGATCTTGTCATTTATACATTCATGTGGACTATAATTTGCAATGCTCCCTTTCACAGGTTTTGAAGGTAATCTGAATCTTGTTACTATCACCTTAATTCAGTTTGCAATTGGAATAGTGCTAGTTTCTTTTATGTGGATTTTCAACCTCTAGAAAGACCTAAAATTAGCAGTTCTCAGGTATTGGATTTCTCCCAAAACCACTGTGCATTGTTTGTGGTTTGTTGACTTGGGTGTATATGAGACTTGGGTTTCTTTTTCTTTCTTTCTTTGATATCTCCTATCACTGGAAGTGGTTCACGTACTAGGTAACCTTTTTACTTATTATACGAGTCTCGGGAAAGTGGTTATTTCATTTACTCACACAATCCAAACTATGGAACCTTTACTCTCGGTTGTTCTTTCTGCCATGTTACTTAGCGAGGTAGGCATTTTGAATCCATGTTTTACTGAGTCTCTCATTCATTTGCATTATCTTGAAATGCTGGATGGTTGACGCTGCATATTCATAAACAAGTGACCACTAATGTTTTCGAAATGCTAATTAAGCCCCATTTCATGTAATTCTAATTGTGTAGCTGCCTACTGTCCGAGTAGTCAGTTCCCTCGTGCAAATTATTGGTGGTGTAGCACATGCATCAGCTATTGAAGCTTCTTTCAATTGGTAAAAAATACAAATGGATAAGTTATATAAGAATAGTGCTGCCACTCCAAACATTTTTTGGAATGTACTTCTTTGTTGGTGATGTTTCATGAATATAATTGTATCTCCATATTTTTCTTAATTAGCATGTTTGATATTGTTCTAATGATTTGCAGAATAGGGCTGGCTTTTCGAGTGTAATGGCTTCCAATTTGATAAACCAATTCTGAAATGTCCTTAGCAAAAAGGTCAAAAAGGTCACGATTAAGAAAGAGGTAATATTTCTTAGCTACAATCCTAGCTTATCAGTCATCATTGGACATTATGTTTTAAGTCTGCTTCTTGATTAAGCAAACCTTTTCTTGATTCAGTTGCATGTGTGAATGTTTCTTGGTGTATGGACTTTTAGATTTGGATTAATTTATTGGGAGTGGCTAATGATTTGTTATTTGTTATTAACAGGACTCAATAAACAACATTGTGGTTGTTTTTAGGGATAAGGTACCATAATAGGCCTACGGGTTTTGGGGAAGTATCAATTTAGGTTCCACGTACAAAATAGCACCAATATAGACTTAACGTTTAAAAAATGGTACCAATTTAAGCCTCGATAACGGAACGAGACACGTCATTGATATTACTCCGTTAAGTTATGTCAATTGTACGTGGAGGGAGAAATCAGAACTTAACGGAGTAATAGGAATGACGTGTCCAATTCGTTATCGAGGCCTAAATTGATACCTTTTTTAAACGTTAAGTCTATATTTGTGCTATTTTGTATGTGGAGCCTAAATTGATACTTCCCCAAAACCCGTAGGCCTATTATGGTACCTTATCCGTTGTTTTTATCATAAATCATGTGCCAAAAGAGGAAAAAGTAGTTGAATTTTAGATGGTAAAAATTTGACTTGGTTTTCATACAATATGAATCATATTAGACTGATCCATTATTTGTAGTGGAATTTTTTCATCTAATTAATCATTATAAATTGCTTTGGCCTTGTAAACAAACAAATGGGAGGTCAATCTAAGTTTTTGAAATTTATTAGTCTGAATTGCTGTTAGATTAAAAAGAAATGATGAATCACACCAATGAAAGATGAGCTGTGAGTTTTTGGACATATATTGATGTATGGGTTTTACTTGTATGAAAGGTTGAAAATGCTTCATATTCCAATGTTTATTTACTTGTATGAAAGGTTGAAAATGCTTCATATTCCAAGGTCTAATCATTTTTTTTTTGTATAAATAATACTAATAATTTTCATGTTTGTATACTTTTTTTTCTCATTCATATTAGACCCGAAGCACCATTTAACTTGTAGTTAAGTGCTCATGCATTTGTATTAAAGTGGTCTGCCTTTTTCACAAATGCATGAGCATCATTGTCCAGGTTCCTTACATGCTATTGCAGAGGGTATCCCCTGTTACCTATTCTGTTGGCAACTGTGTGACCGTGTGGTGGTCATTGTGAGCTCTGTCATCGTCTTCCAGACACCTGTCTCACCTATAAATGCTAATGGTAAATTTACTTGAGAACTATGTGTAGAACTTGTTAAAACAAACATTAGTTCAATATTTTACTATGCTTATCTTAACCTTTTACTTTCTGAAAATTCTTGTTGGCATAACGTAGGAACTGGGATTGCCCTTGCTGGAGTTTTTCTGTATTCAAGAGTGGAATGTATTAAGCCACGAAGGCAACGACAGCTTGAACAACTTATTTATTGTGACATATTTTTGGATATGCATACTCATATTTTTATAGTCAGACATTTTTATATGACGGATATTTTGGGCCGTATTTCTTGTAAAATAACGACGCAACCTCTTCTAGGGAGATGGAAGGATAGTCTTTATTATGGTTGTACGACAACATTATACTTTTTTTAGTTTATTTTTTTGGATCATATGACAATGTTAAATTTCCTTTTTCACATATACGAGAAAAAAGTATTTGAAATTAATGATATTGTTATGCTATTTAAATTAAAAATTGCTTTTAAATTTTGTGTTGCATCTATTAAAGAATGTGTTGTAATAAACGTTTGTTATATAAAAAAAAGTGTTGTAATTATATATAAAAGAATTGCTAGGATCTAAAAATATTAAATTAGAAAGTGTTGCAAATGCGTATAAAAAAGAGTTGCTACAGACTAAAAGCGTTAAATGAGAAAGTGTTGTAAATGTGTAAAAAATTATTGCTACAATAAAATTGTGTTGCAAAATAAAGTGTAGCAAAAATATACTAAAGTGTTGCTTAAAATTTTTCGACAATAGTGTTACCTAATCTATGGTTATGCCAACACTTTCATTGTAGTTGTCTTAGGGTAAGAAAAATGTTGGTATAGACATGTATGCTAACACTTTTATTGATGTTGCTATTAATTTGAAAAAGTGTTGCTACAGACATCAATGGCGACACGAAAAAACCCAACACTTTTTTATGGGTAAAAGTGTTGCCTTTTTGTCTATGCCAATACTTTTATGGTCTTTGCCAACATTTATTGCCTGTTGCAGTAGATCATCTATGGTGTAGTGTATATATCTGATTAAACAAATGATCAAATAAACAATTTATTCATTAATATTAATATCCTAAAACAATTGTCTTTAGGACACTAAACTCCAACAGGGAGAATGTTGGGGTTTTATGTCCTATAGACAATTGTTTTAGGATATAAATGTTTAAATGAATTGTTCTTTTATATCATTTGTTTTAATAAGATATAGTATGTTTAACTATATAAAGGCATTCATCTTTTAGAACTAATTAAGTCATATAAAAGAAAATCCTGAAGTTTTTTTAAAGTGATTATATAGTGTTCATACAAGCATGAATTAAGACCAAACCTTCTAATAAACTTAAAATCACCCCAAGACAAGTAATGTGTTTATGGGATTAACATAATACTGCTGAGACTTGTATGTAATAGTGTCTTCTGTTATGAACATAGAGCTAATCTCACAAGCTTTAGATGTGGAGATATCTAGACAGTTACATGGATCCGGTGAAGGAGTTCATTAGGATTGGGGACCCGACTTAAGATAACAGGATGGATGGATTTATCCTATGTACCATGTTTATCACATTGGTATTAGTAGGTATAAGTAATCCTCGGACTCAAATAAATATTAATTAGTGATTCTGGATTATGGAGTGTGATGCTTTGACTCCGTTCAAACATGATCCATAATAGGAAGGATCATGGGGTGTGTGCGGGCATTCGTTGGGTATCACATAAAGTAATTACAGAATGGTTAATATTAGATTGAGCATTCATCACTCCTGATAAATGGGAGATGTATCCATGATCGCATGTGGAGACTTGACTCTAAATCCTTGCAAGGTGATAGATTAAGAGTCGAAATGGTGATCTCACTTAATCTATATATTCAGAGTCAACTCTACCTGAACATGTAAAATGAACATATTGTTATATGTAACTTGACACTATCCATAGTTACAATATTCGTTCAAGGATATAGCTGATGAAGGATCGAATTATACTGGACCTAATACAGAAAGGTAAATGACGGAATCAACCTGTCTTCTTATGGCTCTGGGGGAATATTTACGGTTCTGTTATTCACAGTCTATGCACTCATTCTGATATATAGTAGGTTGAATGTAATTTTGGAAATTAATTCAACAAATGTATACGGCTAGTAGCGATAAGAACTTAATGGGTCACACATGAGACTTGGAACTAAAAGAGGGCAAGATAGTAATTATTGAATAGAGAGAGAGAAATAGAAGGGGCTGAAATATATACAAATAATATGTATATTAATTTTATTTTATTTATTTATTTATTTAGATAATTATAATTAGATTATAATTATGATTAAATTAATTGTAGGATAAAATAAGTTAGGTAATTTAATTTAATTTTTTTTTTGAAAGAAGGTAATTTAATTTGATTACATCCCTAACTGAAAATATTATCCTATCTGAAATATACATATAGTATGTATATTAATTTCGTTTAATTAATTTATTTAGATAATTATAATTAGATTATAATTATGGTTGATTAATTACATGATAAAATTAGTTAGGTGATTTAATTTATATCCCTAATTGAAAAATATTATCCTATCACAAATAAATAATATAAGTGTTATTTATATTATATTAGATATAGTTATAGTAAATATTCATATTATTTAATAAGAAGTACTATTTGGAATATGACTCTAATTAAGTGTTTTAATTCAATCTAACTAGGGATTGGAATTAAGAGACTATAAATATACCCCCCTCACTTAAGAATTTCGGCCAACACAATTAGGGAGGAAGAAAACTTTGCTCGTCTCCATTCTATTAATTCATATATCTGGTTTCTCTATCCTTGATCTTGTGTTGATTTATCAGAGGCAATCTTTCTTGATTGATATTCATCGTTGTGTTCTAATCGTTTACTTGCTTGTTTTGTTTGTGCTCGTGAAACTCGGGATTAAGAGTTGTGGACACTTCGTTTGCAACTATAGATAGACCGTCAATAAAAGTATTTCACTTTATCCCTCTTTATATGAAATAACGCTTAACGAATCTTGGTTTAAGGGAAATCGGTAAAAAAAATTATATTTCTGTTGTGCCTGTGTTTGCCTATTTTCCTTCAGTGGTATTAAAGCCTACTTTAAATCTGTTATTTTATATATGAAAATATTAAGTTTTTAATCAGATTGAATAGATTTATTGTTAGGTTAATTAATAAATTTGATTTAGTTAGTTAATCTAAAGATAAATGAAATTTTAATTATTTGATAATTAAAACTCTGATTATGAAATTGATTTTAATTTGATTAAAATTATTAATAATTATAAGAAAGAGATTTAGGTTGATTTATTAGATTAATTGATAAATTTGATTTATTGATTAATCTAGTAATAAACCAATATTAATTCCTTATAAAAAAAACCAATATTAATTATTTCATATAGTTAATAATTCTGGATATATGTTTTGATTGGATTAAAAACTGAAACGTAAATTAAAAACAACATTTATTTTATAATTAAAATTAAAAAAAATAAAAATAAATAAATGTTTATGGATTGCTACCGCAAAGCAACAACCCCAGTTGCACGGGCTGCTGCTGCTGTTGCGAGACAATAGCTTGATGCTGCTGTCCCGCGACAACAGTTAGGCCGACTACTCTCGACAGTCAGCCGACTCGGTTTATGATATATATTTTTTAAAAATCGTTTTAATAAATATCATGTTAATTTATGTTTTCTGATCCAGATTACCTAGTTGAATAATTATTAGTGTTTAATCGTTTTAAAATTTATTTAAAGGTTTAATCTAACCATATTTGATATAGTTAAATTAAAAGGTTAAATGAATTTATAAAATAATTAAACGTAGATAGTCAGCTTTGGTATAGTTATATTTTATACGTAATTGGTATTATATTTGATATAAATCGATTAGAATAAAATATAAGTGATACATAATTTATTAGGAGTCAAATTGAAAGTAAATTAACTTAAAGTGATTAACTAAAGCTTTACATAAATAGTTTATGTAATCAACCAATTAAATTTATTTAATTGAGTCTTTGCATGGTTGGTGTTATAGACGTATTTAGACTCCTCTATAATTGTTATTTAGTCTTTTGGTATTTTTAGAAAATATGGCATGCGAGTCCTGTCTTATCTACTCTCTATTGTATTTTTCTTCTCGCCTAAATCCCTTCAAATTAGTTGAAGTATTCTAAAGTAGCATAGAAATTGATATTGTTGTAATTTCAAGGCGCCAAGGAAAAGACGGAGGACCTGAAGGAGGAATATGTAATAGTTAGTATTTCTCTATGATTGGCCTTTTATTCCGTTTTTGGCTCAACGGAATAATTTGATGATATATCCATAACCACCAATGTGAATTGATTGGGTATGATCTATGATAAAGAAAATCAAGACTAGACTAGATTATGAGACTTTAAAATAAATCCCTCACTAATAAAAAAAAATTAGTTCATAAACAAGTTATGAAATCGGTTGCCTCTCCCTAATGTTATAATTCAGCCGGCAGTATCTGGGGGCCTTATGGGTAACACCTGAATTATTTGAAAATAGTTTTCATGCACATAAAGGTAATGACTTAAACTAGATTAGAATAATTGGATGAGCACACTTATGTTGTTCTAAACTGATAACAAGTAGAGAAATTCGGATCAACTTCCGTCCCTGTGGGGGCGTCGTTGGGTTCGACGGGGGGAAGCTCCGATGCCAAAGTCAGTAAGATGATTCAAGAAAACAAACTGAATTGACAAAGGTTGTGAGAATGTGTACCTTGATAGCCTAGGGAATCAGGCTATATATAGCTGTGGAGTCGTAACCTTCAGGTAACTAGAAAGTCTCCATTAATACTCCATTAATGGAGGTTACGAGTTATCTTTAACCTGGCAGTTAGCTAATTGATAACTCATTAATGATCTTTATGGCCGAGTCGGCGGCCAGCCGTTATAATGGCGAATCAGGTGAATGAAGAGATACGCCTCATAGGTCCGCCAGCGGATCTCTCAGAACAAATCCGTGGAGATCCGCCTGCCAGCTCCCCTTTGGGGATCACTACGCGGCGTTCTTGAGGTGAATATCCCTTTTAGTCCTCGGGTTAATATCACGATATTATCAGAAGCCCCCCCCAAAATTCCCTGAAAGTCCTTTAGGGCTTTTGAGCTCCCGCGCGCCGTCATAAACACCTACATTAAGGAGCACACTGTTCAATGCCAATGGATGAATGACACGTGTAGTGGACGCACTGTCCCAGGAAGGAGAAAACTTTATTCTTCCTCTTTCGCTTTCCCTTTCTTCTTCACTTCTTCGTTTTTACTCCATTGATCGAAGCTTTTTCCAGGAATTTTTCAGAGTTTCGCACCAAGCTTCCGATTTCTCATGTAAGTTCATTTTCTTTTGCTTAACTTTTCTCTGGATGTTTAGAAGTTCGTCTTCATCTTCTAGATCAACTTCAGAACTTTTTAATTCAACCCCTTCTCCTGAAATAGAAGTTGATTTTAGTTGGACCACTTCGTCATCGGAGAACTCTTCTTCTTCCGAGGGCACGATTAACTCTGATTTAGCTGGGTTTAGTAACTCGGCGCGTAATTATTACCAAACTCGTTCCACTAGGAACCCGACTCCTTTTACTTCTGTCTCCGGCGCCGCTCCGGCCGGTGCATCTAGGTGGTTTCCGGGGATAAGAACTATGAGACTCAGCTTGCCGCATCTCATCAACGTCCTTCCTGTCCGCCTAGCGGTTTCCTTACAGTATACTGTAGTCACGTGGAGAGAGGGTTCCGACTTCCTCTTCCGAAGATGATGGCGGACATCCTCTCCTATTTTGACATCACGGTTAGCCAGCTACATCCCAACTGCTGGTTGGATATCGCTTTAGACTGCTACCTCGCCTCAAATTTAGGAGTAGTATATACGGGTCGTATCTTTAGAGCTTTGCACAAACCATCAAAACGGAAGTCCGAATCCTATCTTTCGTTCGCCAAATTCGGAGTGTATTCGCCCTTTAGTGACAAAATGTCCAATGTTCATTGCTGGGATGAGAGATTCTTCTACGTGAAGATAAAAGATGGCGAACCACTGGGTTTTCCTTCATTTTGGAATCCCAGGCCGTTACATATGGCGGGCGATATGCGAATTTTAACGGATAGTGATGAGAAGGTGGCGGAGCTCACGAAGCAGATCAAGGCGGATGCATGGACATATGCGGATGCCTTAGCTTTCATGATGAGTGATATTCCATTGATTCGCCGGGAAGGGGATCAATTCATTTATTCAAAGATTACGCAATTTGACCAAGGTACCTTTCATTTCTTCGTGAACTTTGATTACTTTAATGTTTTCTTTGGCAGGGGTTTATCTAAGGCCAATCACGCTCTTGCAGAGAAGCGTAAGAAGTTTCTAGAGGCTGAAGCACGCAAGAAAGATCAAGCGGCGAATCCTCAAGCGGATACTAGAAAACGTCCTGCAGAAACAGTGGTTGAGCCGCCACTAAAGAGGAGGAAGACTACCACCACTGGAGGCCTTAAGCTTATAGCGGATGCCATGAGGCCCGCCAGGCCTGCTGGGGAGATTGCACAGGTAGGTTACCGTTTATTTTTATTTGTTCATCAAGTTTTGGGCTTGAGTTATGATCTTTGAACGTTTGTGTAGACGGCGAAGCCCGATATTGGTGGATACTGGTCCGCCAAATTTGGAGCCCAAGGATCTTTCGAGAATGAATCCATCCTAAACGATTTGGATGAGGCCTTGGGTCAGGTGGGCGAAGTGCAGAGGAACCATAACCAGATTCCTGGTTCCATACATGCGCAAAAGGGGAAAACGGAGCTCCTCATGGTGAGTTCCTTTAGCAGGGATTTCGTTTTGCAGAAAATACTGGTCCTTCATTCCCTTTTGCTTTTTGACTGAATTGTTGAGCTTTTGACAGTTGTATTCTCGCATACGTACCATGGAAACAGAGCTCCTTCAAAATGTGGCGGATAAGGCAACCATCGAGAAGTTAGAGAAAGAGGTAGCGGAAGCCAATGCGAATATCGCTTCTGTTAATGCAAACCTCGCTTCCGCTAATGCAAACCTTGCTTCCGCCACAGCCGCCTTGGTTCTTAGGGATGCAGAAATTGAGAAGTTAAAGGCAAAGATCGTGTCTGATGCCAAAAATCATGAGGACGCCCTTGGAGAAGCGGAATATATGGCAGGTGAGTAAGCCTTTTATTACGGCGAAATGCTCATGGCGTACTTCTCACTGGCGCATCCTGAGACTAATTTCACAGATCCGCAATTCGCCGTCCCCGAACCAGAGGATGTGGCGAATTTTAACAAAATGTCAGATGCTAAGGAGTACCTCCGTGATTATGTTCGGAGATGGATGAAGGGGCCTATGGAGGAAACCAAGCCGTCCACTACTGTCACGTTAGATGAGCTTGAGGAGGTGCAACCTAAGGCGGATGAAGGTCCGATTCTTGACCAGACTCTTCCCCTTGGTCCCACATCCTCTGTGGATAAGGAGGTATCTCCGGCTGGCGTATCTGTGGATGTGGAGAAGGAAGATCCCCAAGCAAGCGCCGTGAGCAAGGAAAGCGCAAAGGAGGATGCTCCCATTGTTACTTAGTTTGTTTTTATTTGTGACATT
Source organism: Euphorbia lathyris (assembly GCF_963576675.1). Taxonomy (NCBI): domain Eukaryota; kingdom Viridiplantae; phylum Streptophyta; class Magnoliopsida; order Malpighiales; family Euphorbiaceae; genus Euphorbia; species Euphorbia lathyris. Next base: position 48,895,110 of record NC_088918.1, read on the forward strand.
GTAAAAACGCTTTTAAGTACAATTTGTTTTAATCCTTTATGGAAGCTATATTATTTTACCTTTACGTTTGCGTAAGGAAATATATATAGGCATCTAGGATTTGGAGTATGTGGCCAGCCATACTCCATTGTATGAACCTTTGTGAAGGTTAGAAACTGTTCTATTCCTTCTAGAGGAAGTAAAGATGCCCAGGGGATCAATTTGCTACCTATCTTTGAGGTGAAGTGATCCACCCGTAGGACTTGTGAATCCTTCTCTGGGAAGGATAAGAGAGTGTAAAGACCTTGCGTCCAAGGATCGTTTTAACTCTATTGGAGATTGGGATCCGCTTAGAGACAGATCCGCCCATAAGATTGATGTTCTTATGTCTTTAAGGCGAAAAGAAAGTAGCTATAAGATAGCGATACGTTGTAAATGTGGAGAGCGTTGGATGCCCCCCTTCTTTTTAAGACTGGAATATTGATATTGCTGCAATAAACTTTAAAAAGAACATAGATAATAGAACAAATGATGTTTATTAATGGGAGAGATGCTTTATTACAGCAAGTAGGTCTTATAGGTGAGCCTCGTTAAAACCTTTAATAAGAAAAACCACATGGGAAAAAGCTTATTAAAGGAAAAAGAGTACTCAAGACCGTGTGTACACTTTATTTTCTGACAAAATATTTGCGGAGATTTTGGAGGTTCCATGTGCGTGGCAGTGTGTTGCCCTCCATGTCTTGGATTTTAAATGTGGCGAAACCAATCTTGTCCACTATCTGATATGGACCCGTCCAGTTGAGCCCTAACTTGCCCTTGCCTTCTCGAGACTGGACTTTGTCAGCCTTTCGGAGCACAAGATCACCCACATTTAGATCCACAAGCTTGGCGTTTTTATCATGGTAAGCTGCGATCCGCTGTTTATATGCCGCCATGCGCACATAAGATTGGTCCCTGCGATCTTCTATCTGATCTAGATGCTCCCTTAGTCATTTACTATTGTCCTCTTCACAATAAAAGGTCACTCTATCACTGGGGACCTATATTTCGACTGGGATCACGGCTTCGACACCATGAGATAGGGCGAATGGTGTTTCCCCTGTGGCCGTCCTTGGGGGTGGTGCGATAAGCCCATAGAACGCTTGTCAGCTGGTCCGCCCACTTCTTATCATGCTCTCCCAATCTCTTCTTTATCCCCTTTACGATCGTCCGATTGGTAACTTCAGTCATCCCGTTGGACTGGGGATAATAAACGGAGGCGAATCTGTTCAGGATGCCCAACCCTTCACAGAATGTTTTGAATTCGCCACAGTTGAACTGTGTTCCGTTATCGGTGATGATGGTATGTGGAACACCGTATCTGCCCACGATGTTGTCTTTGACGAATTCCACCATTCGTTCTGCAGTAATGGAGGAAACAGCTTCGGCTTCTACCCATTTGGTGAAATGGTCCACCGCCACTACCACGTACCTCCTCTATCGGCGAGTCGGAGGAAATGGGCCAACAATGTCTATTCCCCAGAGGGCAAATGGACGTCCTTCTATGATGGGCCTCTGGATATGTTTGGCAGTATGTGATTCATTCGTATGAATCTGGCAACTGTGACAAGATTCTACCAATTTTTGGGCATCCAATTCAGCCGTGGGCCAGTAGAAACCCGCTAACCTGGATTTCTTCAAGATGGCGGCGGATGCTTCATGAGCCCCACATGATCCCTCATGTAGCTCCTTGAGGATTTGTTGTCCCTCTTCCGGCAGAATGCACTTCAACCAGGGATGGCTAAAGGATTTTCTGTAAAGGCCGTCATTGATCATGGAGAAATAAGCCGCTCTCCTAACTATCCGTCGTGCATCTTCTTTGTCCTCAGGTAAGATTCCATTTAGCAGATATTGGCGGATGACTGATCTCCAATCATCTTCTACTGTTGTGAGTAGGGATACTTCCTCTGAGGTGAAGGCTGGAGCTATTTTAACTTCGAAGGGACAATCCGGATCTGTCCAGTTCTCCTCACAAGAGGCCATTTTGGCCAAATAATCCGCCTCTGTGTTGGACTCCCTTGGTACGTGGATCAGTTCCCATTTAGTTTCCTTAGCCTCAAGGTGATCCAGCAATTTTTTGACTTCCGCTACGTATTTGGCCAGAACTTCGTCTTTCACCTCGTAATTCTTGATTACTTGGTTGACCATTAGCTTAGAATCACTATAGATCACAATCCGCTCAGGAGTGATTTCTTTGAGTAGGCGTAATCCCAATATCAGAGCTTCATATTCAGCAGCATTATTAGTTGCATGGAAATTTAATTTTGCTGCGTACCGTAATTTTATGTATTGGGGACCCTTGATCACAACGCCTACACCAGCTCCCTCCGCCGAGGAAGCACCGTCGGTGTACATTGTCCATTCCTCTATTGAAGGTTTGGGATGATCTATCCCTTCATCAGTGAATTCATTCACAAAGTCTGCCAGGACCTGACTCTTTAAAGCTGACCTGCTTTTATATCTTACATCGAATTCGCCTAGGCGAATCGCCCATTCCATCAACCTTCCCGAAGTGTCTGGTTTCTGCAATACCTTTCTCATTGGTATATTTGTTCGAACCACTATAGTATGCGCCTGAAAATATGGTCTAAGGCGGATTGTCGTGGTGACAACAGCCAGCGCCATTTTATCAAGTTTGGAATATCTGGTTTCGGCGTCTTTCAGAACCTTGCTCACATAATAAATCGGAAATTGCTGGCCATCCTCCTCTCGTATCATGACCGTGCATACGGCTTTATCCGTAACCGATATATACATGTCGAGGTCCTCTCCCTTCAAAGGTCGACTCATCATGGGTGGTTCCGTGAGGAAGCGCTTGATTCCTTCGAAGGCCCTTTCACAATCCTCATTCCACTCGAATGCCTTTTGCTTCTTAATGACCTCGTAAAAGGGCTGACATCTGCGAGCTGAACAAGAGATAAACCTGCCCAAGGCTATGATACGCCCATTAAGGCGTTGTACTTCTCTGATATTCCGTGGTGCTTGCATTTCTAGGACAGCCTTAACCTTATCAGGATTTGGCCTAACTCCTTTTTCGCTGATCATGAACCCTAAGAATTTTCCATACGTCGCACCAAAAGTGCACTTCTCCGGGTTCAGCTTAATGTTGTGGCGTCGGAGTACGTCCAATACCTCCTTTATATCATCCGCATACTTTTCTATGGTCGTACTTTTGATGATCATGTCATCCACATAGACAGAATAATTATCCCCTTTACTATCTGCGAATATCTTGTTCATCATCCTCTGATAAGTTGCACCCGCGTTCTTAAGCCCAAAGGGCATAACTTTGAAACAATAATTGGCTTGGTGTGTTACGAACGAGGTCTTGATTCTATCTGAGGGCTCCATGGGGATCTGATGATAACTTGACTTCACATCAGTAAAGGAGTACATGGCGTGACCGGCAGTTCCGTCTACAAGCATGTCAATACATGGCAAATGATAGTTGTCTTTAGGGCAAGCTTTGTTGAGATCCGTAAAGTCAATGCACATGCGGTAAGATCCGCCTGCTTTTTTCACCAAAACGACGTTCGCCAACCACGGTGTGTAAAGCACCTCTTCAATGGCATCCGCCCGCTAGAGCTTGGTGATCTCTTCTTCTATCACCTTCTGTCTTTCCGGGCCATGATTTCTCCGCTTCTGAGCCACGGGAACTGTATCTTTATCAATGTTGAGCTTGTGAGTGATCACGTCTGGACTGATTCCGGGGAGAATTTCATCCTTCCATGCGAAGACATCCTCCGCCTCACAGAGTACCTTGGTGATTGCATTTTTAATTTCGCCTTTGAGCCCTTTAGCCATTCGCACTTGCTTTTCATCCGCCATAAGGTACATTTCGGTCTCGCCCAAGGCCATTGTGACGCGCTCCTCTTCATCTTCCTCCTTAGATTGTGGGCGAATCATTAGTGATGCCGAATATGTCTCTTGGGCCACCTTTTGGCTACCTCTGATCATTACACCTCCCTTGGCCGTGGGAATGTAAAGTATTAAGTGGCGTATGGAGATAAGGGCTGCGACTTCGGAGATAAAGGGCCGTCCGAGGATGATATTGTAAGCTAACTGACCATCCAAGACAGAAAATTCCAGATCACCCTTCCAGACCTGATCATCGTCTGTAAGCTCACAATCCAGAGTGACTTGGCCTTTTGTTTGGATAGTATGTCCCGTCACTCCCAAGATATCGACCACCGTTGGCTCTACTTGAACGGGATCAATCATGAGTTTGGCGAAAGCTCCTCTGGTGATGACATTGCATGAACTCCCAGTATCAATCATTGCTCTTTTCATCTCCCAGCCTTCCACCATCATAGTGACAACCAGTGCATCCGCATGGGGGGATATTTCAGGACCTACATCGGAAAAGGGGCGATTTAACGACGTTCTGTCAAGGGCGGCAGTCCTTGCCTTTTTTAGCATTGGCTGGTATCCAGGTCCGCCTGTTATGACATTGATGGTACCCTTTCCTTTCTTCTTTGGGTCCTCCTTGGGTCTATCACCATCTCCTTTTTTGCCTTCAGTTTGGATGAACCGATCCAATTTGCCCTTCTCTATGAGACGCTCGATCTCTCGAGCTAACTCCCAGCATGCGTCAGTGTCGTGGCCATTTTTCCTGTGATATTTACAATAGTTTTTAGGATTTTTACCATTATTGGTGTACTCCCCTCCCTTCGGTTCGGGGTATGAAATGCTCCGTTTGTGTTGACTGTTCTCGATCCACATAAGGACTTCACTTTTAGAAGCATTGAGAGGTGTGAAAGAGGTGACAAACGTTGATTTGCTCTTAGAATCTCTTCGCCGGTTTCTAGAGGAAGAGTCCTAACGCTTGTCCCTGTCTCTATCTCGGGGACGAGATTCGCCTTTGTCCCTTCTAAGCGACGACGGTGATCCTCGGCGAATGTCATCCACCTCTATAAAATCTTTACAATGCTCCATCAACTCTGCCATGCTGGTGGGTTTCTTTCGAATGAGATCTTCCTACAAACTCTTATAGGTGGTGTTTCTTACGAAACACTCCACAGCTACAGAGATATCCACATCAACGATTTGTATGTAGAGCTGGTTGAAATTGTCCACATACTCTCGAAGGGATTCATTCGCCTTCTGTTTTAACTCAAAAAGCTTCCCAGATTTCACCACTGCAGGAATACAGCCGGCGAATTTAGCATAAAATTCCCTGCTCAATTGATCAAAGCTGTTTATCGAGCCTGGAGGTAAAGATTGAAACCACAAATAGGCTGGGCCCCCCAGCGTGGTAACAAACATTTTGCAGAGCACGGGCTCGGTGGCACGGTTGAGCCTAAGCAATATTCGATATTTTCTAACGTGAGCTTCTGGATTGTCACTTCCTGTGTATATTGCAAGATTGGGAATTTTAAAAGCTCTGTCTGTTTCCTCCGCCTCAATCCAAGATGCGAAAGGCGAATCCCTATTGGCGAACGGGTTATGCCTAGCATTTTCTTCATTCATACGGAGCACCAAGGCCCTAACTCTATCATCAAAATTTTCTGGATCCGACATGGGACGACCTCTTCGTGGCGATCTGCTTGGAGAAGAAGAAGAAGAACTTGAATCAGACGATGGATCTGATGGCGAACGCCCTCCCCCATTACCGCGTCCGCCTCCTCCTCCACTACCTCCTCCTCCTCCACCTCCACCTCCGCCTCCTCCGCCAGGGGGAGCCGGCCCGTTTCCCCCCCTGGCTTCCTAACGGGATGTGGCCAACAGTTCCCGAAGGCGGTGGTGGTGGTGGTGGTCCACTTGGATGGGGTGTCTCTCTTGGCCTTTTACTCCGTCCACGACCAGTAGATGGGGGCGATCTACCACGATGGGAGGATCTCGGTCGTCGGGGCGAAGGTGACCTGGACCGCTTGCCTTTATCCTTTCTATGCTTTTTGTGTGTTCGCCCTTTGGATCCGCCAGGGGGAAGATTCGTCCGTGGACGCCTGGGAATATTGGGTCCGTCCAGATTTAATCTAGGTCCCGCGGATCCACCCGATAAGGATGAATTATTTCTTTGACTTCCTTCAGCGCCATCAGGAAATAACTCACGATTGATTTGCCGTTCGCCAGTCGACGTCGTGGTGGTTATCATAGAATCCGTGTTGTGAGCTTGGATGAATGAAGAACTTTGGGCGCCCGGTCCAAAGCTTAACAAAGGCCAAGATGATACGGCCGATGTGGACGCCATGCTCCAATGTGGAGGGAGGGTCATAAATGACCGCAGGCGATTCCCTGTCTCGGTTCCAAACCGTTCTCCAATTGCTTGGGCACACATATTGATGAAAGCATCTGGAGGCATACTATTTTCGACGTGCGTTGCAGGTGCAGTTGAATCAGTGCGGCCAGCACTAGATGGTGTAACTAATGGTGTTTCAATCCCTGAGGAGGGATTTTGATCTCCGTTTGTCATAGTTTTTTAGTGTGAACGAAAAACCCTTTGTTTGGTTAAGGATTCCACGTTCACCGCACCAATTGATAACAAGTAGAGAAATTCGGATCAACTTCCGTCCCTGTGGGGACGTCGTTGGGTTCGACAGGGGGAAGCTCCGATGCCAAAGTCAGTAAGATGATTCAAGGAAACAAACTGAATTGACAAAGGTTGTGAGAATGTGTACCTTGATAGCCTAGGGAATCAGGCTATATATAGCTGTGGAGTCGTAACCTTCAGGTAACTAGAAAGTCTCCATTAATACTCCATTAATGGAGGTTACGCGTTATCTTTAACCTGGCAGTTAGCTAATTGATAACTCATTAATGATCTTTATGGCCGAGTCGGCGGCCAGCCGTTATAATGGCGAATCAGGTGAATGAAGAGATACGCCTCATAGGTCCGCCAGCGGATCTCTCAGAACAGATCCGTGGAGATCCGCCTGCCAGCTCCCCTTTGGGGATCACTACGCGGCGTTCTTGAGGTGAATATCCCTTTTAGTCCTCGGGTTAATATCACGATGTTATCATAAACTAATGGGCAAAATGGTTGGGATGGATATAAATAAATATCAGTTACTAATGTGGTTAGGCAGTAGTGCTTGTTGGTCCCTTATAACGTATCAAGTTAGTTCCAAGAGGGGTGATAGGAACTATTTTAAATTTTAATACGTGAGGCTGACTTCTTTTTCTTTGAAAAAGGATTACACAACGCGCTGAGTAAATTAAGACACTAGCTTAGTCAACTGGTGACTAAGTCAGCTTCTTTCTTTGAGTCAGGAGATAGCACTTGAGTCTATTCCTGAACTCAGATACTCAATACAACACAACTCAGCGTGACCTCTTTACTTGGTCAGTTTTGTTTAAGCAAGCAATATATATATTAAGGAGTTTAAGGTTAGAAAGATGTTACTCAGCAGATTTATCCAGGTTCGGCCTCTAAGCCTACGTCCTGTCCCCGGAACACGTTCCGAGCTTTCGAATTCTCTACTGAGCTCTTTAACGGTAGAGCATCAAACCTTTTACAACTTAGAAGCTGAGTATAACAAGAGTACCTTCCTCTATACCTCTACTCACTCCTAATCTCTCGCTGAGTACTATAACCGAGTACTCAGCCTCTCCTTTCTAATCTCTAGAAATGATAAAGATTTGTCCTAAACAACAATTGCTAAGACACCTTAGATGGTTGAATAATCACTCTAGACTTTTACACGAAAGATATATAATTTGGTGTAAGAATTTGCTTTGCTTTTTCTCACAAAACTTTGAGTAGATTTTTGGTCAGCGTAATGGCTTGATCAAGTTCTATGTTTTTATTGAAGCAACTGAAGGGCTCTATTTATAGAGACGTCTGAGACATCAGTCATTTCAAATTTCGAAATAACCGTTGGAGGGAAACGGCTTCCTGTCGTTGTCACTCAGTCTTGCTCAGAGCTCTCGGCCAATCAGATTTGAGTATCTTCTGTCCTCGGTCAGCTTTTAGTCAGTTTGGCAGAATGTCTCTCCATTTATGGTAAGGTCAACTAGACAGCGTCCTATGTCTTCTGAACTTTACCCAAAGTGGAAACACTTTGTCTGGAAGTTGTTCTTGCTCAGCTGCTGTCTTGTACTCTTTGTCGATTCAACTCAGCAGCTTCATTCCGAAGTTGTTCAATGAAGGTCTTCTAGATCCTTCTCTCGTTGAGTTGCGTTTTGTTCATAACGACAGCGTTTTGCACACGCGGGCCGAGTGGTTTTGATCTGTTTGACTTGGGCTTAGACTTCCCTATTGGGCTTTAAGCCATTTAGTCTTTATGTCTTATAAACAATTTAACTCAACATTGAACAAACACATTAGTGTAATAAATCAAAGCATTTAAACTTAGTGTGTTTAGAATATATTTAATTTTACTTAAATAATTTTGTCAAATCAAAATCATGTGGAAAGGTGTTTCAACAGTGCTCACCTGGACCCTGAATGACCAAATGAATTTGGTCATTCATCGTTAGATCAAGCTTGTTAGAATCATGTGATGGAGATTCAAACCATCCTAAGGCTTAGATCTAACAAGATTGGGTCTAACGGTGAATGACCAAATTCATTTGGTCATTCAAGGTCTATGGGAGCACTATTGTGTGGTTAGTAACCTAGGAATCACATGGTTGATATGATTGATTACATGAATTTACCTAATAAATGAAACTAGCTTGTTGAGCACACTCAAGCTGAAATTTCAAGAGTTAGGATCCTAGCTCACTAAGGGATTTGTGAAATATTGAGGGTTATTAATTTGGTAAAATAGTGAGAGCAATTTAAAATAAATTAAAACTCTTATATTTAAATTGAAATAAATTAAAGCAAATGAATAACATTTGTCACTCTCACTCTCAGGTTATATTAGTTATACTCTTAAAATCATGTCTAAAACCGATCTGCACAATATACTTACCGATAACAAATTGAATGGTTCAAACTTCACTGATTGGTTTCGCAACCTCAAAATTGTTTTGAAGTTCGAAAAGATAGGTATGTATTGGATACACTGATACCTGCTATTCCGACCGATGATGCTCCCATTGAAGAGATCGATGTTTATTAGAAGCATCGGTTCGATGATGAACATGTAGGATGCATCATACTTGCTTCAATGACACCAGAACTTCAGAGGCAACATGAGGAGTTCGATGCCTATTCTATCGATGCACACTTAAAAGAGTTGTTTGAAAAACAAACTCGATGCGAGCGCTATGAGATAGTGAAATTATTATTTCGCTGTAAGATGCAAGATGGTTCTTCTGTCATGACACATTGTGTCAAGATGATTGGTTAGATCACCAAGCTTTCCAACATTGGATTTGTGATGGACCATGAACTAAGTGTTGACTTAATTCTGACCTCCCTCCTAGAGAGTTATTCACAGTTCATTATGAACTACCAGATGAATGACTTAAATACCTCTCTTGAAGAGCTCGTGAACATGCTCAAGTCTGTTGAGCCCAACGTAAAGAAAGACAAGGTTGTGTCTACGCTTGTTATTAAGGGATCCAATAAGATGAAAGGGAAGTTTCCCAATCCCATAAATCCCAAGAAGAACAAGGGAGCGAAACCAACTCAAGCCAAAAAGAAGTAAATGAAGAAGCCCAAAGGGGAATGCCACTTCTGTGGTAAAGACGTGCATTGGAAAAGGAACTGCAAGGAGTACTTAGCTTCTCTCAAAAAGGGAAAGGGTGGTGCTTCAACCTCTGGTATGTTTTATATTGAAATCAATACAATATCATAGTCTAAGTCGTAGGTATTAGATACCGGATGTGGATCTCATATTTGTACAAATATGCAGGAACTAAGACATACTAGAGACTTGAAGAAAGGAGACATAAAATTGCGAGTAGGAAATGGAGCAATAGTTGCTGCACTCACAATTGGAGATTATGTTTTACATCTAGCATCTGGACTTGTAATAGAATTGAGGAAATGTTTATATGTTCATGAGATGTCTCGTAACATTATTTCTGTTAGTTGTCGTGTGGATGATGGTTTTAATGTTTCAATTAAAAACAATAGTTGTGAATTCTATAGAAATGGCATTTTCTATTTTTCAGGAATATCATTAAATGGGATTTATGTTTTGAATGATAAAGTTTATGTTTTCACAATTGATACTAAAAGACATAAGTTAGATAATTCAACTTACTTGTGGCATTGTCGCCTAGGCCATATAAACAAAAGACGCATGCTTAAGCTACATCAAAATGGGCTTATAGATTCAATTGATTGTGAATCAATGGGAACATGTGAGTCTTGTTTAAAAGGAAAGATGACAAAGACACCCTTTAGCAATAAAGGTGAGCATGTAACAGATGCTTTAGGATTAATACATTCAGATGTATGTGGTCCTATGTCAGTCCAAGCAAAAGGAGGATTCGGGTACTTTATAAGCTTCATAGATGACCATACTAGATTTGGTTATATCTATTTGATGAAGCACAAGTCAGAAGCTTTTGAGAAGTTCAAATGCTTCAAGAATGAAATAGAAAATCAAACATGAAAGACTATTAAGATACTTCGATCAGATCGAGGTGGAGAATATCTTTCAGATGATTTTCTGAATTATCTTACTGAATGTGGGATTTGCTCACAATGGACACCTCCTTATACACCACAACATAGTGGTGTATCTGAAAGGAGAAACCGTACCTTATTAGATATGGTACGATCCATGATGAGCATCACATCTCTTCCAAAGACTTTCTGGGGCTATGCTTTAGAAACAGCTCTATTTACCTTAAACCGAGTACCAACCAAATCTGCCAGTTCCACACCATACAACTGTTCATTGGTAGGAAGCATGTCTTCTCTTTTATGAGGATATAAGGGTGTTCAATATATGTTAAACGCATTGTGTCAGATAAATTGGATTCTAAATCTGACAAGTGTTCCTTCATTGGATACCCAAAGGAAACTTTGGGATATTACTTCTATCATCCAGATGATCAGAAAGTAATAGTATCCAAGCACGCGGTGTTTCTAAAGAAAGAGTTTCTGGAAGAAACACGAATAAGAAGCGTAGTTGAAATTGAGGAAGTTCAAGAGGAAACACCTACTGAAATAGTGGAACGGATGGTGGAACCTGAGTCTGCCTCATTAGATGAGACACAAGTGTCATTACCCACTCGTAGGTCTTAAAGAGTTCGTGAACTCCCAGTTAGATATGGTTTTCTAGTGGGAGACAATGAAGAGGTTTCCGTATTAGACGACGAACCCGAGACTTACAAAAAGGCTCTTACTAGTCCATAATCCAAAGCTTGGCTTGAAGCCATGAATTCTGAAATGGACTCAATATACACCAACCAAGTGTGGACTTTGGTTGATCCACCCGAAGGGATAAAACCCATTGGGTGTCGGTGGATCTTCAAAAAGAAGACAGACATGGATGGAAAGGTTAATACCTACAAAGCTAGGTTAATAGCGAAAGGATATCATCAAAGATAATGGGTTAACTATGACAAAACTTTCTCTCTAGTATCCATGTCCAAATCAATCAGAATTATGCTTGCTATTGCCGCTCATTTTGATTATGAGATTTGGCAAATGGATGTGATAACAACTTTCCTAAATGGAAACCTACTTGAGGATGTATATATGATGCAACATGAAGGTTTTACATCAAAGGATGCAACAAAAGTTTGCAAACTTCATAGATCCATGTATGGACTCAAGCAAGAATCTAGGAGCTGGAATAAACGTTTTGATGAAACCATAAAACAATTTGGTTTTGAGCAAACTACGAAGAGGCTTATGTTTATAAGAAGGTCAGTGAGAGCTCAGTCGTGTTTCTCATACTATATGTGGATGACATATTACTGATGGGAAATGATGTAGCTATGTTGTACAATCGGTGAAAGCCTGGTTATCAGGTAATACTGGGATGCCTCTAGTAGGACGTTAAACTATTGTGTGTGCGCGTTATGGTTATGATCTTTCTACGTGCTTTTAACTCTACTAGACGCTACGTAGGGGCAAGTGTACCCAATCGTATCAAGTAATAATCCGGTTAAGATCGGGTATCGAATCCACGTGATTTATAACTATAAGTATTAAACTACTCGGTTTTACACGTTATCTAAGCGGTGAATACTTTAGACTTGAGTTTGGGTGACAACTACAAACTACTCCTAAACTATGGTGAAACAGATTTGTATAGTTCAAAGTCTAAGGAAGTGATGTGGGTGACGATAAGTTATAATATATAATAAACAATAATCCAGAATATATACGAATGACAATTTACTCTTGTAAAGATGACTATGTGTAGACCGACCGACCCGTGAAGTGCTTAGATTTTATGGTTCCTCCTAAAGGTGTATCTAATGCGAGGGATCAGAAACTAGGACCCGTAAGTTCCAGTGGCTTGTTAATTCCTACGTTTTCCAGTTTGTCAACTCCAGTAAGGCAACTCCTATATGACTCCCAAAAGGTTTCGGGATTCATATCCCCCTACACAATAATCAATTACGAATATCAAAACAAGCAATAAATATCAACCCGTATAGAGAAGCTGAAATTGCAAATCATATATTATAAATGTGGAACACGTAAATGCAAAATACAACCAAGCCTAGTACATAGGAAGAGTGCAAGCTAATTAGCAAGTGGAAAGGGAAGAAGAATCGGCCATTGGAACTAGCTAACCAGACTCAAAGCCGTCTCGTAGGACTTGGAGGTGGAACTCTCGAGCTTGGTGAAAGAGGATGGAACAGAACTTCAACGAAGTAACAGAACAAGTTTACAAGCTCTCAAGGTGGTAGAGTTTTAGTATACAAAATATGAATACTCAAATGAGTGATAAACACTCTTATTTATACACATCAAGCTCAGAGGTAAAATCATAAATACACAAGTCTTTTGGAAGATTTCACATTGAAGCTGTTGATTTCACACAGCACGCTCCGCGTGTCCTGCCTTTTCTCACTTCATTGCAGATTTCACATACGCGTAGACTGAAACCAAGGATATTGACTCAGGCACGCTCCGTGTAGATCAAGGTACGCTCCGCGTGTTTATCCCGTACCTGCAAAATACGACTACGAACACCGAAATTACTTGATGTTTTATTTTTTCTGAAATTGATCAAAAAGTAAAGAAAATTATTAAAAGTACAATTTTTATTTTTATTTTATTATTTATTCAAAACACACTTATTTTTGCAATTAAACTTTAATTATTAGTTCAAAATAATTCATAAATCACGCTAAAAAGATAGGGACAAAACGTCCCAATCAACCTCATCGGACTTTAAAGTTTTACTTGTACTCAAGTAAAGAAAGTCGAAAGACAAGGGATTGAGACAATTAAGAAACAAACTTCCGGTTGGTTTAACCAAGTGCGTGATTCCAAAACCAAGGTTTTACGAAAAGTTTTCAATGAGCACCTACGTGAGCGGGCGAGTAACCATAACTTATTCGAAATCTCTATGATCAAACTTAATAGGCAATATTAACGGGGATTGATTATTCTTGGAGAACTCAATTGTACCTCACCAAGGTATTTCACTCTTATCACAAATTTTTTGTTGGGTTGGTATTTATACGCTCTTCTTTGTACTTACTCAAAATCACACCGAGTTTGCATGTTCATCCGGGTTTTTCCATCCATATTATAGTCGAACAATATTAAAAATGAACCCGGAGGGGGGTTTTAATGTAGGTGATGCTTTTTAGTGGTGAGAGGTTAATTTTAGGAACTCGAGTTCGAATACCGAATTTGGTGATTGCATCGCCTTTTTATTGATTTGTTCTAGCAGGTACGAAAGATGAGTTTGAAATTGCTCGATGGAGCTTGAGAATGCCTATTTACTCTCTATTTTTGCTTTATTATTACTATTATTTTTTTCTTTCTTTTTATCCGAGAGTGGCACAAAAACGTATTTCAAAGATTACTTGTACCTTCTTGCTAGAGACTTGGCACGTTTCAAGTGCATTTGATTTTAGTATTCGAACAAGAGGAAAAAGGACTAAGTGTTAAAAGGGTGTTAGCAAAGAAGTCGGTTAATAGTGTTGAAACACCTTTCCAGCATGATTTTGATTTGACAAAATTATTTATGTTAATCCATGATTAAGACAATTAAATCTAAGTGCTTTGATTTAATTGTACTAATGCGTTTGTTCAATATTGAGTATAAGAATATTTATAAGAACATGAATCAAATTAAGACAGAACATAGTCAGTATGATAACATAGCATGGGCTGAGTAAAGAATGACTCAGTACGAAAGAAGGAAAGTCTTCTTCAGGACCGAAGATTACAGAACGAAGTTGACCGCATAAGTTGAGTGAAAAGCAACTCGGCATAAAAGAAGAGAAGTCTTCTTCAAAACTATATCTTGTAGAACGAAGCTGACCGTGGAAGCTGAGTGAAAGGCAACTCAGTATCGGAATTGGCAACAATCAAAGACAACGGTTATCAAAGTCATACTGAATGATTTTAAGGACATCACCAATGATCCGTTTGCTAAAAGACAACATCCGACAACTGTCTGCACCAATAATAGAAACCTTGGAATTACGCAAAGAGTCAATTTCGAGATGCATGGGTCAACTGTTCGTTAGCTAAAAGACGAAACCTGTACAAGAAGACAAACCTGTGAGAAGAAGACAAGCCTGGCGCCTGCCGAATTCAGACGACAGGATTGGCCTGCATATCTGAAGCTGACCAGAACTTGTCGCAAGAGAAAGCCGTTTGAATCCAACGGAAAAGTCCGGATTCAAATCATTGTATCCTCAGATTTCAACTATAAAAGGACAAGTACACTTCTTGGATCCTTTGCCGAAATACAAGAGAAAAAGAGCATACATACAAAGCACATCAAAATAAGAAAAAGATCTTACACCAAATTTCTATCTCTGTGTAAAAGCTAGTTTGATTCTGTAATCATCTAAAGTGTTCTTTGTCTGAAAAAGAATAAGTTTGTATCAATTGTAAAATTGAGAGAGTTGTGCTGAGTACTCGGTTTTAAGTACTCAGCGGTAGAGAAATCTAGGTGTTTGGTTATAACACTTAGTAGGAGTTGAGTAGACGAATAGAGGAATGTACTCTTGTATATTCAACTTTCTTGTAAACGGTTTGTGCTCTACCTTTAAAGAGCTCAGTATTGGATTGAAAAAGCCCAGAGGGATTCTAGGGACTGGACGTAGGCGGAGAGGCCGAACCAGGATAAGTTGTGCTGAGTAATTTCTAACTCTCTCTCAATATATATCTGTATGTGTTGCTTGTTATATTTACTCAGTATATAAATTGTTTAAGGTGACGATGAGTAAATCAGAGTGCTGAGTTGGAAGCTGACCACAAAAGTGTCATTTCCCAACTCGCAAGTAAAACAGTTCTAGTCAGTATCTGACTAAAGCCGTCTTACGCCTCACTCGGCCGTACTGACCAAAACTAAGTTATGAAACTCAAAGAATTATATTAAGTCAGCATAATTAAAACGAAAAAGTTACATTAGTTCCTAACCCCCCCATTGGAACTAATTACACGGGACCAACAAGTGGTATCAGAGCCTAATAGCTCACTACTCAAAGATATAACTATCTTGAGCTGATCCCGATAAATGGCTGAGAACAACACTCGTTTCCTTCCAGAGAACCAAACAACACAGATACTCCCTGAAGGATTATTAATTAGTCGGCCTCCCCTATTCTTTGGATCTAATTATACATTCTGGAAGAATAGGATGAAGAACTTTATTCAAGCCACAAACATGAGTGCATGGCTTGCAATAATTCAAGGCCCATATGTGCCTTATAAAACTGTTGACAATGAGAAAGTTGTTAAGAGTGAAACTTAGTGGTCAGAAGATGACCTCAAGAAATTACAAAATAACGCTTCGGCTATCAATATGCTTCACCGTGCTCTAGATGCTGTAGAATACAATAAGATTTCAGGTTGCGAGTCAGCATAGGAGATATGGAAAAAGCTGGAGGTGACCTATGAAGGCACGAGCAAGGTCAAGGAATCTAAGGTAAACCAGCACATGAGACTCTACGAGCTGTTCGAGATGAACGAAAATGAAGACATCTCGGAGATGAACTCAAGATTCACAAATATCATAAATGAGCTTAAGAGACTCGGGAAGAATTTCACCGAAGAGGAACAGGTGAAGAAGATCTTGAGAAGTCTACCCAAGAGCTAGCAAGCTAAGAAAACGACTGTGGAGGAAGCCCAAGACTTGACCACGTATAAATATGATGAGCTGATCGAATCTCTGCTGACTCATGAGATCTCTATGAAAAACTTCGAAGCAAAAGAAAAGTCAGAAGACAAGAAGCAGAAATCTCTTGTCATGAAAGCTGCCTCAACCAAAGTTGACCCATCAGATGATGAGGAGATGGCCATGTTTACAAGAAAAATGAAGAAGCTGTTCAGAAATAACGACATGAACATCAAGAGGCCATACAAAAGAAGCGACAGGTACAAAGCTGAGTCCAGTGACAGCATATATAAAAAGGACATCTCCAAGCCTGTCACATGCTTCGAGTGCCAACAAACTGGGCACATTAAGTCAAGCTGTCCCAACTTAAAGAGATAAAAAGAAGGGAAGCAAAAAGGCAATGGTGGCCACATGGAGTGACAGCGATGAGTCAACATCATCTGAAGCTGATGCCACCGAGTCAGCAAACATATGCTTCATGGCCGATGATGCTGCTGACCACACTCAATCTGAGCAAGCTGACTTATCTGAAGAATCTGAACAGGAGGAATACTAAAATGAGGTAACTTCCTTACACTTGCTTAGAAATGAAATGGTTAACGCCCTGAGTGATTTATATACACTGACTAAAAAGTGTAACAAGAAAATAAAGGCACTCAGCAGGCGGTGTGACGAGATTGAAGAGGTCAAACTAAGTGACCTTCGATATCTTCTCCAAGACAACTCAACTTTGCATAGCAATATGGAAATCATGCATAAGTTTGTCTCAGAAGTCCAATCAGATTCAAAGAAACTGAGAAAGGATGTCACAAATCTACAGAACCAAATGAAAGGTTCAAATAAATCCCATGCTGAGTACTCAGGTACTGGTCAGCGTAGACAGTTCACTCAGTGTGACTGTTGTGGGAAAAGAGGACACACAATAGACGTGTGTTGGTATAATAAGAAGATTGTCCAATGTGACTTCTGCGGAAAGAAAGGTCATGCCACCAAGGTATGCTGGCATGCTCAGCACAATGGTGCTGACCAAAAACAAAGTCACCCCAAAAGGGTAACATTTTGTGACTTCTGTGGTAAAACTGGCCACACAATAAATATATGTCGTCACAAACTAAAACATGATATAGCACCTGTTTATGCTAACAAACGAGGACCCAAAAAGAATTGGGTACCTAAAGATGAATAGTTTAAAATGCAGGTGAGCTTGAGATGCGTGGAGAAATCAAAACTATGGTATATTGATAGCGCATGCTCGAGGCACATGACTGGTGATGAAACTCAATTCATCACACTTGAGCTTAAACGAGGTGGAAACGTAAGCTTTGGAGACAATAAAAAAGGTAAGATAGTAGGTTCAGGTACCATCGGAGGTAACCCCACTATTGAGTCAGTCTCCTTAGTTAATGGTCTCAAATATAACCTATTGAGCGTAGCTCAGCTGTGTGACAACGGTAGACATGTTATATTTGATGCTACTCAGTGTCGGATACTCGAGGGAAAAACAAATAAATTGATTTTAACTGCCCCTCGTGTTGACAATGTATACATGTTGA
This sequence comes from Euphorbia lathyris, assembly GCF_963576675.1. Taxonomy (NCBI): domain Eukaryota; kingdom Viridiplantae; phylum Streptophyta; class Magnoliopsida; order Malpighiales; family Euphorbiaceae; genus Euphorbia; species Euphorbia lathyris. Next base: position 48,912,793 of record NC_088918.1, read on the forward strand.
GTTTAGAAAAAAAGTTTTCCAAAAATATATGCTTAGTATCTAAAGAGGATAACTCCTGGCTATGGCATAGGAGACTTGGTCATGTAAGCATGGACCTCCTTGCCAAATTAGTTAGAAAGCAACTAGTTGAAGGATTGCCTATATTGAAATTTGAGAAAGATCAATTATGTAATGCTTGTCAGCAAGCTAAACAAACGAAAAAGTCTTTTCAAAGTAAAAACATTGTCTCAACCAAGAGACCATTAGAATTACTACATTTGGACCTTTTTGGACCTGTCCAGCCACTCAGCTTGGGCGGTAAGAAATTTTCCTTAGTCATTGTAGACGATTTCTCTCGGTATACTTGGATCATCTTGCTGATTAGCAAGGATGAAACATTTGAGATGTTCACAACATTGATTAAAAAGCTTGAAAATGACAAAGACCAATGGTTTGACGAATTATGTGAAGTCAGTGGTATTGACCATAATTTCTCTACTCCTAGAACACCTCAACAAAATGGGGTTGTTGAAAGGAAGAACATAACAATTGTCGAAATTGCTAGGACAATGCTGAGCGAAAATAGGCTTCCAAAGTATTTCTGGGGTGAAGTTGTCCACACAGCATGCTATATACTCAATAGGGCTTTAGTTAGACCTATTCTTAAGAAAACCTCATATGAACTTTGGAAAGGACGGAAGCCCAATATTGGCTACTTTCGTGCCTTTGGGTGTAAATACTTTATACTCAATACCAAAGATAACCTTGCTAAAATTTGATGCTAAAGCTGACGAAGCAATCTTTCTCGGGTACTCAACTAACAGTAAAGCATATAGGGTGTATAACAAACGAACTCAAGTTGTAGAAGAGTCTGTCCATATCGAATTCGATGAAACTGACCCTGCAGGAAAGACAACTTAGTCCGCTGAAGATGAACCAAGCTCAGCTTCCGCTTATCAAAATGGAGCCCCTGAGTCATCAGTACAAAGACTGACCAAAGGTAAGCACTAAACCTAAATTACCTTTGCTGACCAATCTACTCCTGCAGATATTATAGAAACAACTATTCCAGACAACTCAACATTACCCAATAAAATAAAAATTCCAAGAGGACATTCGGAGAAGTCCATTCTTGATGTTGCTGACAACAAGCTGATGATGATAGATCAGCTTAGAAAGTATCTCAGCAATGTTGCATTCATCTCAGTACATGAGCCAAAGAGTTTCGCTGATGCTGAGCACGACGAACATTGGATCAATGCTATGCAAGAGGAGCTTGATCAGTTCAAAAGAAATGAGGTATGGGATTTAGTACCAAAACCTAGAAATCAAAAGACCATAGGAACCAATTGGGTCTTTAGAAATAAGCTGGATGAACAAGGCAATGTAGTTAGAAATAAAACCCGACTTGTAGCCCAAGGCTATAGTCAGCAAGACGGTATTGACTATGGTGAGACCTTTGCTCCCGTTGCTAGGTTAGAGGCTATACGTATATTGTGTGCATATGCTAGTTTCATGAACTTCAAACTATATCAAATGGATATTAAAAGTGCCTTTCTTAATGGATTTATAAACGAAGAGGTATATGTTAGTCAGCCTCCTGGGTTTGAAGATCAAAATTTCCAAACCATGTTTATAAACTCAAGAAGGCCTTGTACGACCTGAAACAAGCACCTCGTGCTTGGTATGAGAGGTTGACCAATTTCCTGCTGATCAGGAACTATGTCAGAGGTAAAGCTGACACAACCTTATTCATTAAGAAGAAGGGTAAAAATACCCTGCTGGCACAAATTTACGTAGATGATATAATATTTGGTGCTATTGACAAATCTATGTGCAAAGAATTTAGTAAACAGATGCAAACTGAGTTCGAAATGTCTATGATGGGCGAACTTAACTTCTTCCTTGGACTTCAAATCAAGCAAGGGAAGAATGGCATCTTCATTAGTCAGTCTAAGTACGCCAAGGAAATGTTAAAGAAATTCGATATGGAGGATTGTAAACCCATATCAACCCCAATGGGTACTGACACTGTCCTGTGCACGGATGAGAAAGGTAAGTCAGTAGACAGTAAGTTATATCGAGGTATGATTGGCTCTCTACTCTATCTTACTGCTAGTAGACCTGATATTCAGTACTCAGTATGCTATTGCGCTAGATATCAAGCTGACCCCAGAGAATCACACCTTATAGTTGTGAAAAGAATTTTTAGATATTTGCAGAGCTCAGTTAATGCAGGTTTGTGGTATCCAAACTCAAATGACTTCACACTCATCGGATACACTGATGCTGACTATGGACGGGACAAGCTAGAGCGTAAGAGTACTTCTGGAGGATGCCATTTCCTTGGAAGCTGTCTAGTGTCTTGGTTCAGCAAGAAGCAGTCATCAGTTGCCCTGTCTACAACTGAAGCTGAGTACATAGCTGCTGGAAGCTGCATGGCCCAAGTCCTATGGATTAAGCAACAGCTTGAGGATTACGGAGTTAAAACAGAAACAATTAAAGTCAAATGCGATAACAAGAGCGCTATTGACCTATCTAAGAATCCAATCCAACACAGCAGGATGAAGCATGTCAGCATAAGGCATCACTTCATTAGAGATCATGTACTCAAAGGTGAGATCAAGCTGACCTACGTACCAACAGATGAACAGCTTGCAGATATCTTCACTAAGCCTTTGGCTCATGAGCAATTCAGCATATTAAGGGAAGCTATCAGTATTTGTAATCCTGTTCAATAAATTCTTGATCAATATTGAGTGATTATACTATATGCTGAGTAGTTATTGCATGCTAAGTAACTTACTCAAACTGAGCTAAATTGAATAATATAGAATCACCCTATGCTGACTAGACATACATGCTGAGTGATTACTATAGGCTGAGTTACTTTTGTATGAAAATTTCTTCTACGTAAAACTGAGCACTTAGTATCTCAAACATTTGGAATTCTAAATGTCGAGTAACGATCACTTGAACATTAAATAGCACGCACGCATTAAATGGCCACCTAGGATGACGTAAGCGCAATAATTAGAAAACAACTTCGCCGAACGTGTCATAAATGCCAGATTATTATCGTTTGATCATCTCGAGGTAAAACGGCTACTCCAACGTTCCAGATCAACTCAACCCTCTATAAATAGTGGACGAATTCCCACTCACATCTCTTTACACTTTGAAATCTCTGGCAAATTGATTTCTATCTAAATCCCCAATCTTCAAATACTCTCAAAGAATCCCTAAAAATCATGTCGGATTCCCAAAACATCTCCCGAGCTGGTTATGACGGCAATCACTCCGATGAAAACCCTCCATCTCCTGCTCAGCAAGAATACATTGAGACTCCCACTAAGTCTCAAAGAAAAGGTCAGCATGACCAAACTCCAAGCAAGAGCCCCCAAGCCGACCTTGCAACCTCTTCGAAAAAGAAGAAGAAGGAAAAGAAAGAACCAGAAAGAACCTATTCTCCAGTTTTCGGCAGCGTTAGGGGTTGGAAAATTGATCGCTCCCGCTGGTTCTCTAAAGGGTTTATCGAAGCAGAAAAGCCCTTCTGCGAATGGATCTCTAAGAATGGCTGGACTGGATTGTTCTCTGTCCGGGAAACCACCTATCCTGAGTTAGTAAGGGAATTCTATGCCAACTTGCAAGCTGCTGATGATGATAGTGACTACATGGTCACTGAGGTCAAGGGGAAGAGGATCTTTGTTAACCCTCCTTATCTCGCTACACTATTAAACCTAAAGAACGAAGGAGCTGAACTCAGAACCACAAACGATTCCACCAAAATTGACTATCCCGTGGAGTTCTGTAAACCGAAAAATCACAAGGGAGAAATAGCCAGTACGTGTATGAGTCAAAATCAAAAGATGGCTCACTACATACTGACCAGCTTCATCTATCCCAAAATCAATGCCCAATCCTCTGCATCTAACTTCGAGCAGTGCTTCATATGGCACATGCTGACCTACCAGCCACTCAACATGGCTGTATTCCTTATCGGCGGATTTCAGCGAAGCACATGGACACTCAGGTTGGGGTCCATTATTACAAGGATCCTTCAAGATCACCAAGTGAGCTTAGCAGAATAAATTCAAGTTTGGGGTACGGAGATTTCTGCAGGTATTCTATTCGGCTTAGTTTATGATCAACCAATTGTACCAAAGAAAGGAAAAGGAGCGGCGGTTGAAGAAGCACAAACTATGCCGACCAAGAAGGGAAAGAAAGCAGTGGTGAAACCCCATACTGACTGAACTCGGCAAGATAAAAAGCGAAAAGCTGACCAAGCCGCTAAAGACATCAATATTGTCCCAAAGAAACTTCGGATTGTCTCTAGCGTGCAGAAAGCTGCTGCTGAGCAAGCTAAGTCAGCAGGAAAAAGGCCCGCTGAGCCTGAGGAAGAAGAGAAAGAGGAAACTCCAGAGACACCTCTAAGGAAGAAAAGAAGAACATCTGATCTGAGTCCCATTAATGCTGCCCCTCTTGACTTTGTCGTCTTCGACGATTCCCACTTCGTGAGAAGTCAAAAGATTGATCTTGAGAAAACACCCTCTAAACAGGAAGATGATTTGGGAGATTTTGGAGGCCAGTTTGAAGCTGAGCGAACAGCTAATGATAAGCAAGATAAGGATGCCACTGAGCAAACTAAGTCAGTTGATGCTGAGCCAATTGAACCACGAGCTGACCCAACTGTAAGTGTTCATGTTGTGAGGAACTTTAATGATGTCCTAGGGATCAATTATTCATCTGAGTCTCTTGACTCAATTGCTGCTGACCCCTCACCTCCAACCAACAAGGTCAGTTCTGAAAAGCGTTTCAAACACAAAGCTTACAAGTCCAACTCCTTAGACCTTTTGGCTGATTCTCCACTTAGAGAACCAATTACTGACCTGGCTGGACTTCAGTACGAATTCTTCTCATCCATAATCGAGCCAACTCCTGACTAGTTTCAGCAAAAACAAGCCTCTGTTACTCATATTGAGGAACAAGCCAAGACTCCTAAAGATCCAATCTCTGCCGAGCAAGAGCTCGAAGTTCAAGCTGCTAAAAAAGGTGAGCGAGCAAAGGAAAATCCTGTAAGTTCTGAAGTACCTCCTCCTGCACCAACTCAATTTCAAACCAATGTTAAGCAGGTCAACATCTCTGCCGATCCACCTCTTCCTAACCCAGCATCGCAGAATGTTGAACGGTCAGTTTCTGGTGCTGACTTTAACAAAAGTCCAGCTGTTGATCATGCTGGCCCATCTGGTACTGGAAAGCAACCTACTCAAAGACCGGCTGCTGAGCGAACTCCTGAGGCAACTTATGCCTACCTAAATGCTACTGAGTCTGGGCGTCGAATCATTGACTCAGCTCAATCCATTCTCCAGGATTTGACTTCCTCTCATGCCGATGCTGCTGGGTTCGTTAATGTTGAGTCAACACAACTTTCTTCTGTCACTCAGCTCCTGAATGAAATCAAGGGTCTCAAAGACCTTGTGAGTGTCATGACAACTGTTCAATCTCAACAGCCCAAGCAAGACTCTATAGTGAAGCTGGCTGAACTGCAGTTAATGATGGTGAATCACATGGATTCCCTCCAAGGCCAAATAAATGCTCTGTCTACAGTAAACACGGGATATGCTACTTCTGCTGAGGTTGACCACCACTTCACCAAGCTACACTCTGAGCTGACCGATACTCATGGGCTAATTTCCTCCTCTTCCAAGTGTTCAATCGAGCAAATTACCGAAGTTGTCCATCTACTCAACTTGAGTAAGGAAGAGATGGACACTGACTTGGTGAAAACAAATGAAATCCTGCAATACTCCCAAGCCACCTTCAAACATGTGCGCCATACTAATGCTCAACGTCAGTTCTATGATTCGGCCTTACTCAAAATGTATCATCAAGCTTATGCTAGGCTGACTGACACGCTGACCTGGATTGGGAAATCTCAGGAATACATTCTCAGTATGCTTAATGCATCTATTCGAGTCCCCGGATCCATTATAGACGATGGCGTTCCTGTTTTCGACGGTCTCAAGGAACACGTAAATGCGAAATACAACCAAACCTAGTACATAGGAAGAGTGCAAACTAATTAGCAAGTGGAAAGGGAAGAAGAATCGGCCATTGGAACTAGCTAACCAGACTCAAAGCCGTCTCGTAGGACTTGGAGGTGGAACTCTCGAGCTTGGTGAAAGAGGATGGAACAGAACTTCGACGAAGTAACGGAACAAGTTTACAAGCTCTCAAGGTGGTAGAGTTTTAGTATACAAAATATGAATACTCAAATGAGTGCTAAACACTCTTATTTATACACATCAAGCTCAGAGGTAAAATCATAAATACACAAGTCTTTTGGAAGATTTCACATTGAAGTTGTTGATTTCACACAGCATGCTCCGTGTGTTTAAGGCCACGCTCCGCGTGTCCTGCCTTTTCTCACTTCATTGCAGATTGCACATACGCGTAGACTGAACCCAAGGATATTGACTCAAGCACGCTCCGTGTAGATCAAGGTATGCTCCGCATGTTTATCCCGTACCTGCAAAATACGACTACGAACACCGAAATTACTTGATGTTTTATTTTTTCTGAAATTGATCAAAAAGTAAAGAAAATTATTAAAAGTACAATTTTTATTTTTATTTTATTATTTATTCAAAACACACTTATTTTTGCAATTAAACTTTAATTATTAGTTCAAAATAATTCATAAATCACGCTAAAAAGATAGGGACAAAACGTCCCAATCAACCTCCTCGAACTTTAAAGTTTTACTTGTACTCAAGTAAAGAAAGTCGAAAGACAAGGGATTGAGACAATTAAGAAACAAACCTCCGGTTGGTTTAACCAAGTGCGTGATTCCAAAACCAAGGTTTTACGAAAAGTTTTCAATGAGCACCTACGTGAGCGGGCGAGTAACCATAACTTATTCGAAATCTCCATGATCAAACTTAATAGGCAATATTAACGGGGATTGATTATTCTTGGAGAACTCAATTGTACCTCGCCAATGTATTTCACTCTTATCACTAAATTTTTAGTGGGTTGGTATTTATACGCTCTTCTTTGTACTTACTCAAAATCACACTGAGTTTGCATGTTCATCCGGGTTTTTCCATCCATATTATAGTCGAACAATATTAAAAATGAATTCGGAGGGGGGGGGGGTTTAATGTAGGTGATGCTTTTTGGTGGTGAGAGGTTAATTTTAGGAACTCGAGTTCGAATACCGAATTTGGTGATTGCATCGCCTTTTTATTGATTTGTTCTAGCAGGTATGAAAGATGAGTTTGAAATTGCTCGATGGAGCTTGAGAATGCCTATTTACTCTCTATTTTTGTTTTATTATTACTATTATTTTTTTCTTTCTTTTTATCCGAGAGTGGCAGAAAAACGTATTTCAAAGATTACTTGTACCTTATTGCTAGAGACTTGGCACTTTTCAAGTGCATTTGATTTTAGTATTCGAACAAGAGGAAAAGGGACTAAGTGTTAAAAGGGTGTTAGCAAAGAAGTCGGTTAATAGTGTTGAAACACCTTTCCAACATGATTTTGATTTGACAAAATTATTTATGTTAATCCATGATTAAGACAATTAAATTTAAGTGTTTTGATTTAATTATACTAATGCGTTTGTTCAATATTGAGTATAAGAATATTTATAAGAACATGAATCAAATTAAGACAGAACATAGTAAGCATGATAACATAGCATGGGCTGAGTAAAGAATGACTCAGTATGAAAGAAGGAAAGTCTTCTTCAGGACCGAAGATTACAAAATGAAGCTGACCGCACAAGTTGAGTGAAAAGCAACTCTGCATAAAAGAAGAGAAGTCTTCTTCGAAACTATATCTTGCAGAATGAAGCTGACCGTATCAAAGTCATGCTGAATGATTTTAAGGACAGCACCAATGATCCGTTTGCTAAAAGACAACATCCGACAACTGTCTGCACCAATAATAGAAACCTTGGAATCACGCAAAGAGTTAATTTCGAGATGCATGGGTCAACTGTTCGTTAGCTAAAAGACGAAACCTGTACAAGAAGACAAACCTGCGAGAAGAAGACAAGCCTGGCGCCTACCGAATTCAGACGACAGGATTGGCCTGCATATCTGAAGCTGGCCAGAACTTGTTGCAAGAGAAAGCCATTTGAATCCAACGGAAAAGTCCGGATTCAAATCATTGTATCCTCAGATTTCAACTATAAAAGGACAAGTACACTTCTTGGATCCTTTGCTGAAATACAAAAGAAAAAGAGCATACATACAAAGCACATCAAAACAAGAAAAAGATCTTACACCAAATTTCTATCCCCGTGTAAAAGCTAGTTTGATTCTGTAATCATCTAAAATGTTCTTTGTCTGAAAAAGAACAAGTTTGTATCAATTGTAAAATTGAGAGAGTTGTGCTGAGTACTCGGTTTTAAGTACTCAACGGTAGAGAAATCTAGGTGTTCGGATATAGCACTTAGTAGGAGTTGAGTAGACGAATAGAGGAAGGTACTCTTGCATATTCAACTTCCTTGTAAACGGTTTGTGCTCTACCTTTAAAGAGCTCAGTATTGGATTGAAAAAGCCCGGAGGGATTCTAGGGACTGGACGTAGGCGGAGAGGCCGAACCAGGATAAGTCATGCTGAGTAATTTCTAACTCTCTCTCAATATATATCTGTATATGTTGCTTATTATATTTACTCAGTATATAAATTGTTTAAGCTGACGCTGAGTAAATTAGAGTGCTGAGTTGGAAGCTGACCACAAAAGTGTCATTTTCCAACTCGCAAGTAAAACAGTTCTAGTCAGTATCTGACTAAAACCGTCTTACGCCTCACTTGTCCGTGCTGACCAAAACTAAGTTGTGAAACTCAAAGAATTATATTAAGTCAGCATAATTAAAACGAAAAAGTTACAATAGTTTCTAACCCCCCCTTGGAACTAATTACACGGGACCAACAAATAGGCTCAAGGGGGCTTCCTAAAAGTTTATGAAAAACGAAGAAAATAATTAAGAAAGAATTAGCCTAAGTGAGCTCATTTTATCATCTATTGTCCTTTTTACCAAAACAAATGTACTTAACCCGACATTTAGTGCAAACTCTATGAATTGAGTGAAGTAAAAGCCCTCAAAATTTCGTGAAGAAAAATAGAGTTCTCATACGAACTCTTTTAGGCTCAAAGTACCTCACATTGATTTTAGGTTTAATTGTGTACTTTCAAGCTCTCGTAAAATTTTCAAAAATCCCGTTTTTATTGCCTTTTTAAATTTCACTATAGAGATAACTCGTGGGTTTAGACTCGTTGCTTTTGTTAAGTGCAAATCTCGACTATCCATAAACTTCCCAGCTTCAGAATCAAGACCTAAACTTCTTAACTAGACTGATCCTATGTAATTGAACATCTTTGATTTAAAGGACAAACAACGGAACTTTTAATTTATTTTCGAGGGGTGACGTATCAGATAAGTTGTTGAACTAATTATTTAGTTTAATTACTTTGCTTTATCGATTTTTATTTTGATTTTTATTTTGATTTTATTTTTGTTTTGATTGTTATTGTGCACGTTTTTAAGTGGTGCCATGCGGAGCTTGGTTTAAGCTACGCTCCACGTGGTACGACTTAAAAATGGCCTCACTTACAGAGCCTGGTTTACGCGGAGCTTGGCCAAAGGCACGCTCCGCGTGAACCAAGATTAAAGTAGGTTATTTAGTCAGAGTCTAGCTCACGTGGAGCTTGGCCAAGGGCACGCTCCGCGTGAACTAGATTTTATTGATTGGAAACACGAATTTAAACTTTGAAATGGTACGAAAACGAATTAAAAACACGAAATGATAGAGAAACGAACTCGGGAATAAAAATATAAACGACATATATATTAATTAAACATATAAACGTAAAAGAAAAACAAAAATAAAGCAAAAAGATAGAGTGCAAGACAAACAACTAGTGCGGGGTTGCACGACCCTCCGCGTGACAAACTAGACGTTAAGTCCAAAGACGTCTAAAACGAAAAATAGAAAAAGGAAAACACAAAAACAGAAAATAGAAAATAGAAAACACAAAACACAAAAAAGAAAGCTCTTGAAAGCTATTGTTGAGGCGGATGAAGTGGCCAATCAATGTGGAAATGGGTGCAAAAGGCGTTAGTGAAGGAGTCGAAGTTGGCCCGATCCTTTTGCCGAGCAGCCTCAATATTGGCTAAGGTGGCTTGATCCATGAGGCGATGAGCCTCGAGGGTGTCAAAATGGGCATTCATGGTAGCCCGGTCTTGCCTTTGGTTACCCTCCAAGATGTCCAACCGAGCATGAATGGATTGAAAGTCGGGGTTGGTGGAGAAAGATTGTCCGGTGGGGACGTCGTCCAAGTCATCCAAATCAAAGTCTGAACCCCATTCCCCCGCATCTCGTTGGCCGGCACCCGAGCTCTCACCCGGACCGGAGGGAGGGTGTTGGAGAGTTTTGAAGGCATTTTTATCAAAGGGTCGGGGAGCAAAATGGGGGAGGGTGGCAAAGTAGTCATCACCGAGAGTAGAAGAGGCGAAGATGGTAACCAAATGGCCCTAACCAAAACCGGCACGCTTTTTGGCATTCATTTGCCGGAGAGCGGGCTCGACAAGCATGGACAAGTCGACAGCGAGCCCATTCTCGCAATAATAAAGGGCAAGGAGTTCGTGCTTGTTGACTTTATTCGCTTCGGCCTTGCCCGAGAAATAATAGTTGATGAACTTGTGGAGGCGTTGGAGGATTAGGTTGTGAATGTGACCCGGGTGGAGGTTGGAAATGTCAAAGGTGTCTGACCCTGTGATGGACTTCCAAATCCCGAGGGGCAACGTTGGGTGGCTATGCGGTGAGCCCGACATCCGTTTGAAGGGTGAAATTGTTACGGATCCAATCGATGTTGATGGAGTGAGGTTGGTTGAGAAGGTGGAAGGCAATGATGTGGTTTCCTTGGAGGACGGTGGTGGTAAGAGTGGTGAAGAATTCATTCACCAAAGCCGAGTAAACAAGGTGGCGGGCACGTAAGTGATCATTCCAACCAAGAGCCTAGAGGCGGTCCGCAAAGTCACGACTAATATTGTGTTGGTTGAGGTGGGAGATGATAAAGATGGGGAGTGTCATGACAGGGGAGGCGATTACGTTTTCGTAATGGCGCCCTTCCTCCTCGGTGAGAATGTGGAAGGGAGCACGAAATGGGCGGTGATAGGTGGTATATCATCGGTGTTTGGTGGTGGGGGTGGTGTTTGGTTGGTGCGGGAAGAACGGGCACGTCTTTGATTGATGATATCGTCCATTGCGGTGTGTTTCGCGATTCGTTTTGATCTTCTAGTCATGGTGGGAGAGGAAGTTTGAGGAAGAAAGATGAACAGAGGATGATCAACAATGGTGGTGGGAGTAGGAAGGGTGAATGTATGGAAGAAGGAGGTGAATAGTGGGATTTAAATAGGGAAGAGAGGGGGAATCCAAAGGGAATTCGGATTCCCAGGAGGCATGCAGAGCTTGGCGGGGGCCACGCTCCGCGTGCCTTTGTCTCTGACCAAAAAGGACGCAAAAGGGAGACGGCACACAGAGCTTGCCAGAAGGCACGCTCCGCGTGCCTGGGTTTACAGACAACGAAAAAAATAGGATTTGAAGAGTTGTTTTTAAGGTGTTTAATTTATTAATTTTTTTTACAATTTTGGTATTTATGGGTAATTAAGGGGAATATTAGGAGAATTAAATTAAGAGTTAATGGTGGATTAATTAGAATTTAATTTTAAATTATAGGGAGTGATGTGGATTTATGGGTGGTTATTATGAAAATTGATTGGTGGGAGAAGAGGTGGAGTGGAGAAGTGGAAAAGGTGTAGTGGGGAAGAGAGAAGTGAGGAGATTGATGGGATAGGATAGGTGGTTAAGGTGGTGGAGTGATGGGAGAAGAGGAAAGAAGGTTTGGGGAAAAGGGAAAGCTGCCATGGGGAGTTGCAGTTTGCAACTGCCCTAGGCCACGCGGAGCGTAGTTGAGGGCACGCTCCGCGTGACCAACGCTGAACCATTTATTTGATGATTTTATTCTTTAAAACGTATAGGTCTATTTTCATGCGGAGCGTGTTTTGGGGTACGCTCCGCGTGACAGGCCTTTGAGTTCGGCTCCTAAGACAGAGCCTGGTTCACGCGGAGCTTGGCCAGAGGCACGCTCCACGTGAATTTGGATGTAAGAGGGATTTTATTTTTCGTGTTTTTGTTGGTTTCTAATTTTTTTTGTTGTTTTAGGGCTGAAAACTTGAACTAAGAATTACAAAACAAGTATAAACGAAAGGTGATGCTTGAAAATAAAACACGGAAGGTGAAAAATAAAAACCGAAAGGAGACGAAAATAAGTAGAAACAAAACTAAAAACAATGGAAAACGTGTATGGTAAATATAAACAAAGGTTTGGAAAATGCAAACTGGTGCTGCGTTTATAGTCGGAGTAGCTCGACTTTCTCGGTGGGTGTGGTTATTGCAGGGCGTCCGTATTAGAACCTGATGGATCTGAACCCTTACCATTAAGGAGAGTTACCGCTTGACTGGACTCTCTATTTTTAGCCTGTGGGTTTTGCTCGGTGTTTGTCGGGAGAGTTCCTAATTGCCTCTCCTGTTGCTGGCGATTTAAGTGAGCCACTTGGTGACTCAAATCCCTACAAAAAAAACCTCATTATCGGCAAGACGTGTTAGAATGTCCTTAAGCAAGGAAGTTACCGATTGACCTTGCACGTTATTGGGAGGTTGAGCATTTCGCCCACCGGAAACATTTTGTGATTGGCCTAGCCCATGCTCCCTATATTCGTGATGAAAATCGGGTGGGGCCTCAACACATTATTATTATTGTCATACGACAAGTTAGGATGTTGGTGTCGAGGCATCCATCTGTTATCGCTATGATTGTGGTGGTGTGTTTTCGGGTAGGAGTTTGAGTTAGAATTGTACCTTTGATTACCTCCTTCGTAACTTACATTTTCGTTATCGCCGGCAAATGTACTACCGGCTTGGCAATCGCGCCCGTCGTGATCTCCACCACAGTGATTGCACATCAGGACCTGTGCATCTTTGTTGAGGCTCAATTGTGCTATCAAAGCATCTAGTTTCTTATTCATCTCAACCATGGAACTTTTTGGAGCCTCTTTCTCCATGGCGAACGCTTGGTGTCGCGGTGGCCCGGCAAGCCGATCTTCTTGCCACTGGACGCTTTTCCTTACGAGCTCATTGATGAGCTTGTATGCCTCACCTGCCGATTTCCTAAACAGGTCCCCACCTGCCGCGAAATCCACAGTTGCATGATTAGTAAGCGTTAATCCATGGTAGAAGGTACTTACCAAATCGTGCTTGGGGATGTCGTGGTGTGGGCAGTTTTGGAGCAACTTTCTGAACCTAGCCCAAGCTGCGTGAAGGGCCTCGTATTCTAGTTGTCGAAAAGAGGTAATGTCGTTCCACAAATTCACCGTTTTGGATGGCGGGAAATAATAGGAGAGGAATTCCTTCTCGAGCTCCTCCCAAGATGTGATGGTTCCTGATTCCAAAGATTGCAACCACTCCAACATTTGGCCTGTCAAAGAGAAAGGAAACAATTTTAGTCGGACGGCCTCAACCGGAACACCATTTTACCGAGAAGTATCGGCACACATAAGAAATTTATTAAGATGCTCGTTAGGGTTCTCATGAAGTTCTCCTCCGAATTTTCCGAGTTGTTGGATCAATTGGATCATGCTTGTCTTGATCTCGTATGTGTTGGCCGGAATGATGGGGGTGACAATTCCATTGCGATTTTGTGGTCTATGTGGAGCTAGGATCTCCATCATCGTCCTTGTGTCATTGCCTCCTCCATTTCGGATGTTGTTCATGGGTTGGTTGGGTTGCCTTGGGTTGTTCTCGGGTTGGTTGGTTTCGTTGTTGACGTTGGCCATATTTTCTCTCCGGATCCTACAAAGAGTACGCTCAATTTCAAGATCAATAGGAACAAGAGTATTACTCCGTGATCGGGTGAGCATACACTAAAGAAAGCAAATAAGAAGATATGAACAAGAAAGAATGTTGTTAGTGAAAATGTATATAAACAATTTATACAAAAAGAATGTTAGACTAACAATAAAAAGTTTTGGTCTAATATTGCAAGAAAGTATAAATCCCCGGCAACGACACCAAAAACTTGGTGGGACGCCTCTAGTAGGACGGTAAACTATTGTGTGTGTGCGTTATGGTTATGATCTTTCTATATGCTTTTAACTCTACTAGACGCTACGTAGGGGCAAGTGTACCCCGTCGTATCAAGTAATAATCCGGTTAAGACCGGGTATCGAATCCATGAGATTTATAACTACAAGTATTAAACTACTCGGTTTTACACGTTATCTAAGCGGTCAATACTTTAGACTTGAGTTTGGGTGACAACTACAAACTACTCCTAAACTATGGTGAAACAGATTTGTACAGTTCAAACTCCAAGGAAGTGATGCGGGTGACGATAAGTTATAATATATAATAAACAATAATCCATAACATATACGAATGACAATTTACTCTCGTAAAGATGACTATGTGTAGACTGATAGGGGTCAAAAACCCCTATCTTTGGGTACGGTTTTTAGTATTATTTCATGAATAAGCGAGCAATTCTCGCATTTATATGCTTTTGTGTGAGTTAGTTAGAAATTGGAGATGTTCTATTTACTTTTCGTTGTTTAGGCTCGTTTTCTGGATATTTTAGGCAATTATGGCCAAATTGGCATGTACGTTAAATTTCCATTATCTTTTATAGCTAATTGATCTGTCAAAAGTCGCACCAAATGGAGTGTTTACTCAAAATAAGCGATTGGCGGGTCAATTTAGCCTCGAGACTAATATTATTTAGAGTTTTCGTGCATGTGTAGGCTAAAACAGGAACGAGTTCGGGTGAAAGTTGCGTTTCGGGACATCCAGTAGTCGCGTAAGGCGTTCTGGGCAATCCCGCTCGTCGAAATGGCCTTTTTGGGGCTGGATCGGCGAGCTGGCACTGCCAGCACGTCGAGCAGGCCTTTAAGGGGCCAGCTCGCCGAGCTGGCTCGCCCAGCTCGGCGAGCTGCCCTGCGAGAATCAGTCAAAAGACTGATTCCTGGCCCCACAAAGACACAATTGACCCCACGAATTCCCACCTGCAAAAGGATACGAATTAGGTCAGAAAGAGAGCCCGAACCGCGTCTATAAATAGGAATTTCCAATTGTAAATTAGATATCTTTCATTATTGTAATTTTCTTAGCTTTCCCCCTTGAAAAATCCTCTCCACCTCCTCCATCTCCTTCAACCTCCATTGAAGAACTTCCGAAGCTCCATCCATCGAGGATTATTCAAGGTCCGTCCTTAAGACCTAGGAAGCCGGCTGCAGGGTAGACAGGTTCCCTGAAAGGGATTTTCTTATCACCTTTTATCTTGCTATGTTTGTACCCTTTGATACACTCTATGAATCCTAGGCTAATTGTATCCCGTGACAATGTTCTTCGTCTTTAATAATATTTTAGCTCTTATTTTGTTCTATGATTTATTTATTTAATCTTTGTCTTACGCTTTATTCAATTGGTTTAACTCATTCAAAAGCCCCAAAATCTAGTAGGCACATATTGTGAGCTGAATCTGACCTAGTTAGAGCCTAGGAGATTGACGACCTCTTAGTTGATTAAACCCAAATTGCTGAGCCTTAAACCTAGTTTCGGCCTTACAAGGGAATCACACACTAGGGACTTCAAGAGGGTAAGTAGGGTTAATCGCCTTGAATACAAGTGACTTAGATTAGGTTTTTAATCTATTGACCTAATAACCTAACTTCATTATTATCGTTCATACCATGTTCCTTCGGGGAATTGCATTAGTGAAAGATCACCTAGGAGTAGTTTAACTTAATTAGGAGTAGAATAACTTAATTAGGAGTAGAATAACTTAGTTCGAATTAGTATAACTTAGCTAGGAGTAGAATAATTCAACTAGGAGTAGATTAACTTAATCAAAACAAACTCAAAACCCACACAGCCTAGATAACACCTGAGACCAAGTAGCTCGATACTTGCAGGAATAAATCCCGTGGATTCGATACCTGGACTTTCTAGATTTTATTACTTGATAACGATGGGGTACACTTATCCCTTAGTGAGCCTTGCGGTACCGAACGCCGTGAGGTGCATCAAGTTTTTGGCGCCGTTGCTGGGGATTTATTTCTTCTGCAATATCAAACCAAAGGTCGATTTGTTAGTTTAGGCATTCCTTTGTGAATATCCTTTGTTTATATCGTTTATACCTGTTTATATATAATTCTTTATAACTTCTATACTTGTTCATATCTTTTGTACTTGTTCATAACTGTATACTTTTACTTATCAACTTTTGTGCTAGAACTTCACTTTTTCTCAGCATTCTCTGATCAATGAATTGACAAGAAAGAGTCGAGTGGCAAGCTCAAAAGTTTACTATCCCATCAAGACAATACATTCATGCCCTGGAGAATGAGGCTCCCAATCCCTCCATGGCCGAGTTAAATAAGAAAATGGATATCTTGATGGCGAAACTGAGCCTCAACACCAATGAAAGTGTAAGTTTTGTGGGTAATCACCAAAGGTATAATTCTAACCCCAATTCTTACAGCTTTTATGGTAGTGATTGGAGGAGACCTCAACACTCAAATCTGTCCTACGGGAACCCTAACATGTTGAGGCCTCCAAATAGGTTTGTTAATGAGCACAGGGAAAACGAATTGGGAGTGTTTCCTTACGAACAAACAAGCCAGGTTTCTCCACAACCCTCTAGTTCACAAGATGAGGTGCTGTCCCTTTTGAAAGGAATATCAGCCCGACTTATAATCAATGAGAAGGTTTGCAAGGACTTGAGCAACCAATTGGCTCAAATAAACCATGAGATGCAAGAGCAATCCTGAGATGCTCTCCCAAGCATAAAGGAAAACATAGAAATCCCATAAAGGGAATCAGCTCAAGCCATCTCTTTGAGGAATGACAAAAATGTAGCACCAAGTCTAATGCCATAGCTCGACTCATCTCTATTTTGCACGAACATATAATCGGAACCATATAAACTTTCACCCATATTATCACATACAACTCTCTTATTTTATAACCAACAACAACAAAGCCTTAGTCCTGAAATGATTCGGGGTCGGCTAACATGAACCATCATATAAAACCGTGAAATCAAGTCGTGTCGGCGATACAAATTCTCTCATTCCACTCTTTCCTATCCACTACCATATTTTCCTCAATCCCCAATAAACTCATATCACTCTCGATCACCCTCCTCCAAGTTTGCTTAGGTCTTCCCCTACCCTTCACCACTACATCCCTTTGCCACTCTTCAGTCCTCCTAACCGGCGCATCAAACGCTCTTCATCTTACATGGCCAAACCACCTTAGTCGGTTTTCCCTCATTTTATTCTCAATAGATGTAACCCTACTTTTGTCCTAATTATTTCATTACTCACCCGATCCTTTCTCGTATGACCACACATCCATTTCAACATACGCATCTCCGCCACCGACATCTTATGAGTGTGACAACGCGAAAGAATCATCCTCAGAAAACAAGCATCACGGATGGTTATGGTTGAGCTCAAGCGAAGCACCCTGAGAGCAAGAAGTTCGGTTCGAAAAATTCTGCCAAAGCCTCTCAGTCTACTTGAATACTCGAAGGATCGATTTTTTTTTCTTTTTTTATTTTTTTTCGTTATTCATAATTAAAAAGAATAAAAAAAGAAAAAAAAAAGTTAATAGCCAAGATTCCATTAGTTTATTAAATTCCTATGCATGTACAATTTCTGTTATGTGAGCCCGCTTAGCTCAGAGGTTAGAGCATCGCATTTGTAATGCGATGGTCATCGGTTCGACTCCGATAGCTGGCTTTTCTCTATTTGTTTGATTTTTTACATGATTGATAATGTTTTTTTGAGATCAAAAAATATTGAAAAGGCTACTTTTCCCTTTCACTGTCCAACGCTCCATACCATATGACAGTGCTGGTCTGATTACCGTGCGGTAGAATTTTTTCTTCAATCTATTTGGCATACCGGGGTCACAAAGGAAACCCGTAGCACTCTTCCACTTCGCCCAACCAGATTTAATCCTATGAGCAACATCTCCATCTATTTCTCTATCCGTTTGGATAATAGATCCTAAATACCGAAAGCAATCCGATGCCTGAACAACTCTCCCATCTAGGGTGATTGTCCATTCCTCCCTACTCCTATCGCCGCTAAACTTACGCTCCAAATATGCATGAACAACTCTCTTATTTTATAACCATTTAAACAAAAAGTAAAATTTTGATTAATGATAAAACTGATTTTTTTTTTTTTTTTTTTTTTTTTACTTACAAACGTTAGGCATGTTAAAATGGTCCCAAAATTAAGCTTATGATTTTTTATGGTCTTAAGGATTGAGCCTTTAATCTTGTGTTTTTCTTCATTCATTAAACCTTTTAACTTTAATTTTCACACATATTGAATCCCTCACTAACAGTTTCTTAGCTAAACTTCTAGTAAAGTGTTCAATTTGTGTAAAAATTAAAAATGAGAAACTTAATTCTTACTAATTAATTGGTTTGAATGGTTAATAACTTAAAATCGTTTAAACTAGATGATTAGACCTCTTTACCTCTTTACCAATACATGTTTGACTAGGAAAACACTAAATAAGCTTAAACATGTGATTTTACCCGAAAGCTCTTTGGTAAAGAGAGCCAATATTAAAATTGAGAGGAGAGGAGAGGAGAGGAGAGGACAGGACCAAGGCACGCCACGAAACCAAATAGGGAGTGAGAGAGGTGATAGTAGTGGCATACATAGAAAACCTTGTTTTTCGGCCCACGCCAGCCCCTTCCCTTGCTTTTATCATTTCTTACTCTGCCCTGCCAACCAAGAGAGAGAGAGAGATATGAAATGAAACCCACCGATTTCAACCCCTGCCCTTAAATCTCATCAAACCCTAACCCTTTAACCCTACAATCCTCTGATTCCTCTATATCTCTCTACTTCTCTTCCGCGATTGCTCTCTTTCTTTCCTTGTTCTACTCGGTATCTACCTCTGTCCCTTTCTTTACTAGCATTCTATTCTATCCTTTCACTTCTTTCTTTCTTCTTCTTTAGTTTTTCTCTTGTTTTCCTTCTCATCATATAACATAGCAAATGGAGTTTTTTTCATGACTTTGCGTTGTTTTTAAGCTTCTCTCTTTCTAAAATCATTTTCTGAAGAACCATCATCATCATCATTTTCATCTTAGATTTTATTTTATGTAAACGGATTAATTTTAATTTATTGGTTATCTTGACGGAAAATGAAATTGGAAATTAGCAGTTTGCCGCACTATATGCTTCCTAGCAAGAGAGCTGGTGGAGGAGAGGTTGTTGTTGAAGAAGACGGACCAATCTGCACTACCACCGAATCTCTAACTAAGAAGCCCCGCATCGATTCCTTCGCCTCGGCTGCGGCCACTGCCAGATCGCCCTCTACCACGGGGAACTCTAACAGTACCGGTAGCAACATAAACAACATTACTAATAACAGCAACAACAATCGTACTACCAACAACATCCAATCGCCGATCATGACTTTTGGTAACGGGACCTCGCAGGACATTGATGAAGATCTCCACAGCCGTCAGCTTGCCGTGTATGGCCGCGAGACTATGCGCCGGCTCTTTGCTTCTAACATTCTCATATCGGGAATGCAAGGCCTCGGTGCTGAGATTGGTATGTAGTATAATGATCCGATTATTACTGGATGGGATACTTTTTGCTTATCCGCAGCTGAAAATTATTTTGATGCTACATTTAATCTACCTTTTTTCATAAAGCTAAACAGTAAGTTGAATGCTTGTTTAGCTGGATACTAGTGTTTGTGGGATTGTAGTTGGACTCGAAATAATCTTTAGCTGGACAATAACGAACACATGCTAATTATGCAAGGATCATGTAGTCCATTTTTGAAAGGAAACTCATATTTAGGGAAATCGGTTGTTTTGTTTCTTGCAGCAAAGAACCTGATTCTTGCCGGGGTTAAGTCCGTGACCTTGCACGATGAAGGAGTTGTTGAACTGTGGGACTTGTCCAGCAATTTTATTTTTGCTGAAGATGATGTGGGAAAGAATCGTGCCCTTGCTTCTATCCAAAAGCTGCAAGAACTGAATAACTCTGTTATGATTTCTACTTTAACTACTGAATTGACCAAGGAACAACTGGCTGATTTTCAGGTACTCGTTCCTGGTTTTTTTGGTGCTAATTTAATAACATTGGTGCTGTTTTATTCTTTCTTGACGATTTTTCAGTTGTTACTCTTGGTGGTTAAAAGATGTAGTCTTGGTTCTGATATCCTTGCTTTTGTTCCTTATTTGAAAAGGGTTGTAATATTATTTATTGCACATTTAGTGTTTGGTTATCATTGTCAAGATATATTAATAATTGTTGCAGATGTTTCAATACTCTTTCAAATGCTGCCCACTAATGAATAATATGCTTATAAATGCATGTGCTTTTATACTTGTATCCTTTTGAAGTTATTTTTATTATGATGTAATAACTTTGGCGTGTTTTTCATACTTGTATCCTTTTGAAGTTATTTTTATTATGATGTAATAACTTTGGCGTGTTTTTCTGATTATCAGGCTGTAGTCTTCACTAACATCAGCTTAGAGAAAGCAACTGAATTTGACGACTACTGCCACAATCACCAACCTCCTATTGCTTTTATAAAATCTGAAGTTCGGGGTCTTTTTGGTAGTGTATTTTGTGACTTTGGTCCTAACTTTACAGTGCTCGATGTTGATGGTGAAGACCCACATACAGGCATAATTGCGTCCATCAGCAATGATAATCCTGCTCTTGTGGCCTGTGTGGATGATGAGAGGCTTGAGTTTCAAGATGGGGATTTGGTTGTGTTTTCTGAAGTTAAGGGGATGACAGAACTGAATGATGGAAAGCCAAGAAAGGTTAAAAATTCAAGACCCTACTCATTTCAAATTGAGGAAGACACCACAAATTATGGTCCATATGCTAGAGGTGGTATTGTGACACAAGTGAAGCAACCTAAGGTCTTGAACTTTAAGCCATTGCGTGAGGCACTTAAGGATCCAGGAGATTTCCTCCTTAGCGACTTTGCCAAGTTTGAGCGTCCACCTGTGTTACATTTGGCATTTCAGGCGTTAGATAAATTTATTTCTGAATTAGGCCGCTTTCCAGTTGCTGGATCAGAAGAGGATGCTCAAAAATTTATTTCTGTGTTCACCAGAATCAATGATAGCTTAACAGAGGGGAGGGTTGAGGAGGTTGATGAAAAAATTCTTCATCATTTTGCATATGGTGCCAGAGCTGTGCTGAATCCCATGGCTGCTATGTTTGGTGGTATTGTCGGACAGGAAGTAATGAAAGCATGCTCTGGGAAATTCCATCCTCTCTATCAGGTATTCAATAAAGCTAGGTATTTGTCCTTAATGAGTTGATTAATTGGTTGGATTATGTCTAATCTACTGGAAGATTTCCCCTGTATAACTCAGTATATATTTTTGTGATTTTTTTGGTCAACTTACCTACTAGTCTCAAATCTATTTATCTCTGTGATATGTCATTTATGCATACATATGACCTTGCTAATATGCCTTTTTCCCGGTTTTGTATGGACAGTTTTTCTACTTTGACTCAGTTGAGTCCCTTCCCACAGAACCTTTGGAGCCCCATGACCTGAAGCCTGTAAATAGTCGTTATGATGCACAAATTTCAGTTTTTGGATTAAAGCTTCAGAAGAAGCTGGAACAGGCTAACATTTTTATGGTCGGATCTGGTGCCCTTGGGTGCGAATTCTTGAAAAATTTGGCTCTGATGGGGGTCTCTTGTGCCGAGGGAGGAACACTTACAATTACTGATGATGATGTCATTGAAAAGAGTAATCTAAGCAGGCAGTTTCTCTTTCGGGACTGGAACATTGGGCAGGCAAAATCAACAGTTGCTGCTTCAGCTGCTGCTTTGATTAATCCTCGCATCAATATTGAAGCACTTCAGAATCGTGCTAGTCCTGAGACTGAGAATGTGTTTGATGATGCATTCTGGGAGAATCTGCATGTTGTTGTAAATGCTCTTGATAATGTGAATGCTCGGCTTTACATTGATGGAAGATGCTTATATTTCCAAAAGCCCCTTCTCGAGTCGGGAACCTTAGGGGCCAAGTGCAACACTCAGATGGTCATTCCTCACCTGACTGAAAATTATGGCGCTTCTCGGGACCCACCTGAAAAACAAGCACCTATGTGCACAGTTCACTCCTTCCCACACAACATTGATCACTGCTTGACATGGGCTCGGTCGGAGTTTGAGGGCTTACTCGAGAAGACACCTGCTGAAGTTAATGCCTACCTGAAAAGTCCGAAGGAATACTTGTCTGCAATGAAGAATTCTGGTGATGCACAGGCGAAGGATAACTTGGAGCGTGTTATTGAGTGTCTTGACAAGGAAAAATGCGCCGACCTTCAGGACTGTATCAGCTGGGCTCGCCTGAAGTACTATTTTTTTCTTCTTCATTTCTCACATTTTTCTGTTGTTCATATTTTAGTTTTACCTTTGATTAACTAGGCTTTTGATGGTATATTTCTTATGTCAGATTTGAAGACTATTTTGCTAACCGTGTGAAGCAATTGACATTCACATTTCCCGAGGATGCAACAACCAGTAATGGCACACCTTTCTGGTCTGCTCCAAAGCGCTTCCCCCGCCCGCTCCAATTTTCAACTGATGATGTGAGTCATCTACATTTCATTATGGCAGCATCCATCCTCCGAGCTGAAGTTTTTGGCATTCCAGTTTCTGATTGGGTTAAGTCTCCGAAGAAGTTGGCTGATGCTGTTAACAACGTGATTGTCCCTGATTTCCGGCCGCAGGAGAATGTGAAGATTGAGACTGATGAGAAAGCCACAAGCATGCCTAGTTCAACAGCTGACGAGGCTGCAGCTATTGACGAGTTGACCTTGAAGCTAGAAAAATGCTGTGGGCACTTGTTGCCTGGCTTCAGGATGAACCCTATTCAGTTTGAGAAGGTTTGTTCCTATTCTTTGAGTTGAACTATTATACGTCAAGTGTTACAAGGGTCTGTTCTTTTTGACTGAAATAAAATTAAATTAACTGAACTGAATGCTACTGAACTGAAGGTTTGTTCCTATTCTTTGAGTTGAACTATTATACGTCAAGTGTTACAAGGGTCTGTTCTTTTTGACTGAAATAAAATTAAATTAACTGAACTGAATGCTACTGAACTGCACCAAATAATTATAATTATAATAAATAATGATGAATTATATATAAATAACACTAAATTACAAATTATATATATTTTTTTTAAATGAAAGGCGGGAAGCTAGAAAACTAAGCGGATAATATTATATAATAAATAATACTAAATTATAAATAATTATAATTATAAATAATAATAAATTATATATAAATAATTATAATAAATAATGATGAATTATATATAAACAACACTAAATTATAAATTATATATATATTTTTTTTAAATGAAAGGCGGGAAGCTAGAAAACTAAGCGGATAAATTATAAATTATATATAAATAGTTATAATTATAATAAATAATGATGAATTATATATAAATAATACTAAATTATAAATTATAATAAATAATTATAATTATAATAAATAATTATAATTATAATAAATAATGATAAATTACTGAACTAAATGCTACTTAACTTAACTGAATGCTATCGAACTTACTTATACTGAAATTAAGTAAAAAAGAACAGGGCCTAGAAGGGTTCAACTTCCATTATTTATTGCTAGGCTACCTTTTTTTTTTTTGTTATTGTATATGTATGTTGTTGGAAATGAAGGATTACGTCTTCCATACAAGGTTGCTTATTCTTGGTCACTGGATTTGCTTACCCTTGTCGAATTTGTATGTGTTAGGTTGTTGATAATATATTCAAGTTGTGAACTGTAAAGAGTTTCTCTAATAGCTCTCTTAGTTTAAAGAAAGCTTGCAAGCCTATTAAGAACTGCTGCCAACCTAATTTATCTTGCCTTTTACTAAGGCAGACATGTAGCGTTGAATTGTATTCAGATCCTTCAAACTTAGGGCGTTTATAAAGTTTAGCCCCTCTTTTTGTTAACTAAAAAATGCTCGAATTTCACGTAAGTGTAATAGAAAATCCAATATTGACAAGAAGCTGGCAAAATACCGATTTATGATCTATGCCAACATAAAATAATGTAAAATACCTATAATTCCCCTAATATATTTTATTCTTAATGTAAAAAGAATAATTTAATATTAAGAGTAAAAAAGGTATTTTCACTAAATTTTATGTTGTCAATGATCATACATCGGCCAAATATGTTGTCAAAGTTGTTCATTCAAATTTCAACTTTTCTGTTACACTTAAGTAAACTTTGAGATTTTTTTTTTTGTTGTAAAATGAAGTTGAGGGGTTAAACTAAGAAAATGACCTAAGTTGGAGAGCCATGAATGTGTGATTTACCCATTGTGTAGCAACGAAACTAGTATAATGTGTTGTGCATATCACTATTCAAATAATGGACATGCATTGCAATATTTTCATGCAGTCCAATGTAAGAGAGATTATTTATTATTATTATTATTATTTTAAAAAATGGTTCTGCTCTGTGCATGTTTCATTTTATTATTCTTGGAATTAATACATTGTTAATGTGAATGCTATAAATTTTATTTATGAAACTTAAACCTCCTGCTTTATCTTTTCTTTGATCACTTTCCATTTTCTGTGCAGGATGATGACACAAATTATCATATGGACTTGATAGCTGGGCTTGCAAATATGAGGGCAAGAAATTATGGCATCCCTGAAGTTGACAAGCTCAAGGCGAAATTCATTGCTGGTCGGATAATCCCAGCAATAGCGACCTCAACTGCTATGGCAACTGGCCTTGTTTGTTTGGAGCTGTACAAGGTTTTAGATGGAGGACACAAAGTGGAGGATTACAAAAACAGCTTTGCTAACCTCGCGCTTCCTCTGTTCTCTATGGCTGAGCCAGTTCCGCCTAAGGTAATCAAGCATCAAGATATGAACTGGACAGTGTGGGATAGGTGGATTATGAAAGACAATCCAACCTTGAGAGATCTTCTCGAGTGGCTACAAAAGAAGGGCTTAAATGCATATAGCATTTCGTATGCAAGTTGTCTGCTCTTTAACAGCATGTTCCCTAGGCACAAAGAACGAATGGACAAAAAGATGGTTGACCTGGCTAGGGATGTGGGCAAAGCGGAATTGCCTGCTTACCGACGACATTTTGATGTGGTGGTTGCTTGTGAGGATGATGAAGACAATGATATTGATATTCCTCAAATTTCTATTTACTTCAGGTAGGTTTTTAGCCCCTGAACAAGCAAATGCATTCCATACATCTATAGGTTGGGAGCTGAGTGCTATAACCCTTTCTTTACAAAAAGAATGAGGTAGTATTCTATCGTACTATTTATATTAATTACAAAGCTGTACTAATTTAATGTTGGTTTGTACTCCATCGTGTTTATTGTTAATTTTCTTTGGTTGGTGAAAATAATCTATCCAATTATACTCCCATAGATTTGCTTTGCGATATTCCTTTTCCCAGATTCATTTCGTCTTTGATTTGGTAAAATTGCAGTAGGCCTTTAACTTTATAGTTAAAGTGATGAACCATGACAACTTTATTTTTTTTTAATAGAAGTTTTGTTGATTTTGAATGCAAATTGAAAACTTTATTTATGTATTAATTGTGTAACAATTCTTTATCTTTTGTTTTTGACATTGAAAGTTAATATAATAGACATGAGTATGGGATATTAAGACTGATGCTTAAAGGCATATCAGTCCCTGTACTTTGTTCTAAATGTCATGCATTGAGTTTCAAATTCCGAAAAATGAAAAAGTGCTTCGTCAATCTTACAAATGGTTTGTAGATCACATTTATGTGTTTGAACCTCCATCTTCTGGACAGTTAGATGTTTCTCATTAATCACTAATTATAGGTTTGTGTTTTGCTGTACCTTCCTCGTCCAGTGTGAAGTTCAATACTGATTAGTGTCTCTTTAGTTTTGTTCAGTCA
Source organism: Euphorbia lathyris (assembly GCF_963576675.1). NCBI lineage: Eukaryota > Viridiplantae > Streptophyta > Magnoliopsida > Malpighiales > Euphorbiaceae > Euphorbia > Euphorbia lathyris. Next base: position 48,938,864 of record NC_088918.1, read on the forward strand.
ACTTAATCAAACAAGCCATTATTCATTATTCAGACAATACAATACATACTATTGCCGGTTTGCATGGACCATCTTTTGTTTCTTCAGATAATCCTCTTTTTTCTGGCAGCCCGTGTTTCTAACCTATGTTGTATGGAAACTCCTTTGTGTTTTGTGTCTATTTCGGAAATAAAAACTCTCGGGAAACTAGTGCGACACGTTTCCAATTATGAACATCATTCTCTTTAATTAGAAATTCTCTTTAATTAATGACAATTTTTATTCACAATTTCTATTTATCATTGTAAAAATCAACTGTAAAGTCTTAATATCAATTTATTATTATTAATATCTATAAATATGTCCTTATATTTTTTATCAATTTATTAGAAATAAGTTTCTAACAAGTTGTCACTCCAAATATAGAAAAAATGTATAATTTGTATCTCAATATTTATATATTTACAGTGAAAGAATCTTTTACAGGTGGGAATATTTTTAATTTGTCCAAGCAGAAAGTTTGACTAATACATGTCCTCTCCATTGGAGAGTCATCTCATTGTTTAATTCTCCTCCGATTCTGACATCATAGAAACTCTGGGCCCCTTTGACCATCTCTCTAGCTTCTTCCAAGGTCTCTCTAGTTAGTGTGCAACCTTCCAGGCGCATTTGGGTCTTTAGACTGGCGCATTCCTTCATCTCCATCCAACTCTGCAACCACTCTTGAGACGAAAGAAAAGGTGCTACAAACAGAGACTCCAGGCCAATTCTTGCTTCTGCTAAATGGAGTGGAAAACTATACTCCATTGATTCAAGTATAGCTTGATAATGTCTGATTTTTCCTTGGAAAAACGACCCAAAACCTGAGCAATTCCTCAATGTTTCCCAGTCATCTCCATCTCCATCTCCAAATGTTATGATACCTCTTCTGTTAACAGAATTGTTTATGAGCTGTTGAGCTATATTTATAAACTCTTGAACCGACTTCCGACTTGTTACCCTCCCCATATGAGGTAGTCCTACCATACAATTAAAGGCTAACCATTCTCTTTTCGTTGTGCTTTTTATCTCAGTGACCAAATCTTCTAGTGGTATCTCCACCACCTTCAAGTTTAGACCATAGCTTCTTCCATGCTCCATTAGTCTCCTTTTGGCCTCCTCGAAACTCCACCTCTCATTCTTCCATTTGATTGCTGTGAGTTTGACACTCTTTTTTAGCCTTGCCGCGGCCTCCAAGACTTGAGGCCATTGAACACCTTCGCCCATGTCAAAGTCAACTATGTGCAGTGTCTCAGCATCAGCTGGCATAGCTTCAAGAATTAATGAATTAGAACCCAAGTGTGCATATCTTCCATAAGGGAAGATTTGGTAAAATGCCCTGAAAGCCGCCTCGAAATTCTTTTGAGATTCTTGTTTCAGATAATCTCCATGTTGCTTTTCAAAATCCTCAGATAAATTGAACGCTAGACGTAACAAAGGTTCGCCTACCAAGCTAACTTTCTCCCCAACACATTTCATTATCACTTGTGCAAGCTCAATTTGCCCATTTTCCATGGCTTCTCCGCAAGCTTTTAGGAGATGAAGGATGCTTAATTCTGTCTCAATTTCCATTTCACCTCCTGGTATGTTTAGTTCAACCGATCCTCCATTAGATTTTAAAGAAGGAGTAGGACTCCATCCTTCATCAGATGAACAAGGAAAAGAACTTGTTTCGCTTTCATTGAATTTCACGTACTCAAACTCCATTTCTCCGTTAAAATTAGGCTCAGATCCTTCTGTATCAAGCAAAAAGTCGTCCACTGATAACAAGGCTTGGTCTAAACAGGAATCTTCTTCCGGAGTAGAAAATGAAGAAGAAGAGAGTTCAAGATTTGAATAGATGACATCGTAGAATGGCCATGAAGGCTGGAAAATAAGTTGTTGAGGCTCCATTAGAATGAATGAATGATTTTTTATGATATGATAAGTTTGTATTTATATTACAAAAATATGATAATTATCAATAATTACAAGTCCCTTTCAAAGGAGTTCTATCCTACCAAGTTCCCATTTTTTTCTCCTACCTTCTCTTGGCATTTTCTTGGAAGAATATATAATCCATTTCCATGCATATATATTCATATATTAGTGTTCAAACTACAATATTTAATTCAAGAAATTTTCAAAGTAAATATCCAGTTTCTAAGGAATTGTGTGATTTTACAAATTTGAGAAATTAATTGTATATATTACCCATGTAAATTTTTTGCAAGGTGGATCTCAATCTCGATCTCCTTCGCCTCCTACGTAATCGAGAGGTGCCGTCTAACCGGTATAAGCACTCCGATGCTTAAGTCAGTTTCTCTTTTAAAAATGAAGAAGAAGAAAAAGGAGACTAGGATTGTTAGCATATTGATTCCCTTAAACACTGTATAGGATGTTATGACCTCTGCTAGGGATTTGAGGTGTCATTCTTTCATACCAAGCTAGAATTTTCAATAGAGTGATATTCACTTAGTATATTAATACTTCTTTTAGAAAGGTCTTGCTATACTTAGACAATATATATAAAATGGTCCTTGGGCCCAATCTGTATCCCGGCTCACTAAATTCAGAATACAATCATCTCTACGGAGGAGTTAAACTCAACTCACATACGCATATATCTCAACACATGTGCTTCCGGCTCACAATATTCGGATAGCACTCTCAACTTGGACCATTTCACATATCCATCTAAGCAAGCTCATATTCATTTCTTATCCAACCATTATCCAGTTCAAGTATGTGCACATGGCTCAACATGCCGTATTTACTCATAACACTGCAACATACTCAATCATATCACTTTAGTATCAACCACAATGTATCACAAACACTCAAACATTATCCACATCAGATTCAACAACATGTCACACTCAACAAGTTACAAGGCACAATACATCCATACACATATATAAGCAATATGCTTACCGTCGCACTTGGTTCGATCTATTCAACACGATCGGGTGTGCATTCAATTGCACCTTGCCCTCCTAATGTCACATAACATTGATACAATTAGCCTTAACATAAACTTAATGGAAATATAAACTAAGGAATGCTATATGATTTACAAGACACTAATGCCACAAAGTTCATGCAATCTAATCCTTTTGTCTTAGATCATCACATGACCTACTTGCACACATTCTGCCATAAATTTCTCTATATGAATCCAAATGCCCTGATTATTGAACCTACTGAAACTAGACATATATGGGTAGAACATATCCAAAATTCACATTAATATCACTTCTACACAATATATGGCATGCAAAATGATTATGTTCTGTTTCCAGCCAAGAAACAGACTACCCAGCTTTGCATCTACCATAATGCACTCAACCTAGCTCACACTAAGCACAATGGATTGCCAAATCCTTTTACATACATATACTTAAAGTAGTTAGGAACACTTTTGTATAAATAAACTTTCTCAAATTCGGACTCTAAGATCCTCAAAATGCTACATCAACATGGCTGCCTCACATGACATTCAATTTCGAGGCAGTCATGATCCATCTAGGTTTTCTTCCTCTATATATGGAATTAAAGTCCCATATTTTACAGAGGGTTTCATAACACATATAGGAACATAGTTTATTCTTTATGTATCTTCAAATTAGAACAATATCAATATGAAAAACAGGTTCCAAAATGACTGAAAGCAGTACCCTAGATTTCTGTTTAGGGCATTTGATACATATCTTTCATTTGGACAGCCTAAAACCAATTCAAACAACACCAAAACTCACAAAACTCAATAATAACTCATCCACAACAACTCCTATCATCATATCTAGGTATTTCATAATCTCAAACTCATAGAAAACAAGCTAAAACAGCATACTAACCTTCAAGTTGTGTCTATCACCTAGTATGCTTCCTAACTTTACTTGTTTGGCTTGACAATGGAAGAAATTGGAAGAGTTTTCTTTGGAAGATGTTAGGGTATGAAAAGGGAAAGTTTGCTGAAGCTTTGGTCGAAATTGTGGCTGGAAAGCATAAAGAATGACGCACCGGCAATGTCAGTCCATTCTCATCTAGGCATTTTGGATGTACTTTTGTTTTGTAAATCCTCTATGTAGGATAATGACTTAAATGTGTATTGTAAATTGTAAATTCTTTCTCTTATGTATAATATGTAAAGTTTATATGAGATTGAAGTTTATATGATTGAGAATTGAAAGCATGTCTATAACTGGTATTGGTTGAGATATAATGTGATCCAAGTGAGGGGGTTACAATTACCTTTCCTTTATTGTGTTCACACCAGCATCCAATAGACATATGACTGTATCCGCATCTTAGATTCTCGACCCTTAGTGATACTAGGCGACTCCACTTTGATATATGGTCGTATGTATAGATCTTAGGTATGAGTCTGTTCAGTCGACGCATGTTTGTCTTGTTCGGGCCTTCTGTGAGTCTCTTCAAAACGTTCTACTAGAGGCGTTCTTCACCTCTTAAAGAATGATTATCTGCTTGTTGTTAAAAGGACCATTTAATGAGGGTACAACCCTCTTTTAAGGCTTTAAATGAAATCCTCAATTTTCGTACTGTCTCTCAAGGCTAGTCATTTAATGAAAAAATGCACATGTCTTGCAAATGCATAGTGTAAGGCGTGGATGTGAGGGACCGCAAAGTTTTTTTTTTTGGTAAAATGGAGGAGCTATGCCCCGAGGAAAAAAAACAATCAACTAGGTCCGAGTCATCTGAGGAAGACAAGAACCACTAATATTAGAAAGCATAATATCATGGATGCCTACAGGAGGCTCATCACACTCGTCAAGATCCAAAGAGAATCGCCCTATGTAGTTTGTTCATCCAATCTGCTGCACGGTTCCCTTCCTTGAATACATGAATCAATCTCACTTCCCACTCCCGCACATATATCTCACGACATTTAGAAATAAGCCAAGAGGAATGATGCCGGCTTACAACGTCCTCTTTAACCATGCATATGACACCCAGTGAATCTAACTAAAAAATAACCCGTCGGTATCGTCTATCCCATGCAAGTTTAAAACTAAAGAAAAGAACCCATAGTTCTGCCAATACCCATATGCATACCCCTAAATTAACTATATAGCATCCTACCTAACCTCCAACAATCATTGCGGAATACACCTCCAGCCGATGTAGGCTCGGGGTTACCTTTACTCGCACAATCATTATTCAGTTTAATCCACCCAACATCCGGCGGTCTCCAGCCTACCAAGACTTCCATCCTTTCCCCAATGCACATTCTCTACTCAAATAGGAACACGACCCTGTATCCGATAATCTGATCTTGTAAAAATGCAACCTTATTCGGACAGGTATCCCCCGACTGCTCAGAAATCCACGAACATCTCCAACGCCACAACCACCATAGTACCGTGTTGGTCCCTTATAATGTGAGAATTAGTTCCTGGGGGGTTAAGGAACTATTTAAAATTTTTCTCTTTAAAGGCTGACTTGTTTCTTTTAACACTTAAGATTTTTCACTTAATTGTTAGCACAATTATATTGAGTGAGGTCAGAGGCATCTTTAGTTAATCAAAGACTAAGACTGCTTCTAACGTTTAGTCAGGAGATAGCACTTGAAAGTCTATTCATGAGCTCAGAACCAAATCACACAACTCAATATGTATTCAGTTAAGTGTTTTTCTAGGCACAATAAAAATCAAACAGATAAGGATTTAAGGATTAGAGAATGTTACTCAGCAGTTTTATCCTGGTTCGGCCTCCTGCCTACATCCAGTTCCCGGAATCCTTCCGAGCTTTAATCCACTACTGAGCTTTTTTGGATAGAACACAAACCCCCTTATAATAGTCAGTGACTATACAGAGTACCTTCCTCTAGGGGTGTGCATCGGTTCGGTTTAAACCGCATACCGAACCGAACCGAGTGAATTCGGTTTTTTAACAATTCGGTTCGGCATTGGTTTTAATTTTCAGTGTATTTCGGTATTCGATTCGATTCGGTTCGGTTTGACAGAAAATGTAAAAAAACCGAACCGCACCGAATTACACATATTTTATATTTTTATATATATATATATACATATATTTGATTATACAAGTTTACTTTTTTTTATTATTGTTGAGATAATAACTCAATATAGATATATTTTGGAAATATTTCAATTTTTTTTGTTGAGGTAAATTTAATGAGAAAATATAGTGATTTTTATTTGTTATTTGTTATTTTTAACTTAATTCGGGTTGTTTGGTTTAAACCAAACCGAACCGCATATTTCGGTTTGATTTTAATTCAGTTTTACCTATTATTTGGTTCGGTGTCGGTTTTAATTATTTTGATCATTTCGGTATTCGGTTTTTTCAATTCGGTTCGGTTCGGTTTTGTACCGATCCACACCCCTACCTTCCTCTATATCCTATACTCAACACTATTCTACCTCTGAGTGCTAAAACCGAGCAACTCAGATTCGCTTAACAATTTTGTTCTAAATACACAGAACACTTTGATTGATCTAAAATCTAATCTTTTACACAAGAATAAGAATGAGTGTAAGATTGCTTTGCTTTGCTTTGACACAGAACTTCAAGTAGGAATTTGGTCAGCGTTTCGACTTGGTGAAAATCTGTATCGAATGAAGCAAATGAAAGGCCTATTTATAGTGACACCTTGAGCCTTCAGTCATTTCGAAATTCAAAATAACTGTTGGAGGGAAACGGCTCTACTGTCCCTTTCACTCCTTAATGCTCAGTGTCTTCGGGTAATGAGAACGTAGTCTTTTATGTCTTGATCAGTAAGCGTCGGGTTGTCTCTTCATTTATGGTAAAGATTCCTGGACAGCGGAACGACAACTGTTCTAGCTCAACTGAAGCTTTTCTCATTTGGGTAGCTTTTGTCTCCACGTTTGCTAAGTCAACTTTTGCTTTGTCTGTTGTCCGTTTAACTCAGTGACTTTGTTGTGAAGCAATTAGCAAGCCTTCTGGATCATTCTTCTTGCTAGGCTGAGTTGGTTCATAAGCTTTGGATCTGTTTTGACTTTGCTTGGGTCTTGTCCTTGCTTAATGGGCTTTGGGCTTTGTTCTTAATGTCTTTTACACTTATGAGTTAAATACTCAAACAACACTTGAACAAACACATTAGTAATAATTAAATCAAAGCATTTAAATTTTAATGTGTTGAAATATTTTATCTTAGGGATTTAATTCTAATTTAAATAATTTTGTCAAATCAAAATCATTGTGGAAATGTGTTTCAACATACCGTTACAAAAGTCACAAGTCAGTCCCTAATCTTCTTCGAATCCTGGGATAAACAGTTCCACCACATCCATTCTTCTAAATTAATGCTAAAGAACATCGTCCTCTCCTCCATCGGAACCTATGGAACCCAAGTCCTTTGGCATGCGAACAATCCCAAACAATGTACAAAATCGACTCAAGTAGACCATAAACTGAGCATCTGCAATCATCACTTAATCGTCGCCAAACCCGATTTACATTGGACAAAACACTGTTCATCAGAATAAGCCAAATGAAAAAGCGGAGCCGTTTCAGAACCTGTAGACTCCATACTTTCTTCCACGATAGGGATTCAACCGAGCCACCCGCCCGAGACTGTGTAAGATGGTAAGTAGACTTAATAGTAAAAATTCCAGAATTCATCAACTTCCATCTCCATGAATCAACAACCTCATTCTCGGGGAAGATAACCATAGACGACAGTCAATAGAGATCAGTCGTTGGCAGAAACATTTTGATTCCATTCCAGTCCCACCCCTCTTTAATTTTCCAATACACTGACATCCTTTGTTCCTTAATGTCATCCGAAAATGGAGAACTATACACATTAGCAAGTGGAGCATCTCCTATCCACGAGTCAGCCTAAAACTGAGTTGTAGCTCCATTAGACACGAGCCTTTCCAATCTCGCTTAAGTAGGGTAGCACTTTTGACAATACATCACTAGATATAACTTGGATTAGATCCTTCCCGGAACCTTTCCAACCCTGAGTAACCTCCTGCATAACATTTTAAAAGAGCTTGTACCCAAAGCGTGTTACCCTCCGCGAGCACTCGTCAGCTGAGTTTTGCGATTAAAGCGAGATTGAAATCTATAGAGTTTCGAATCCCTGAACCACCACAACTTTGAGGGTGGAAAACCGACTCCCAATTCACCAGATGGATCCTATGCTGATTATTAGACCTCTCTAGAGGAAGCACCGATTCAGAAGATCCAGTCGTCGATAGACACTTATAGGTAATAACACTATCTACATGGTATACGTTGGTATCAAAGCTGCCACTACTGTACAATCAACATCATCCATCTAGAAATTAAGAGACATCACGATTTCTACCCGCTCAACCTTGCTTTCTGTTGGGGTTTAGTGTCCTATAGACAATTGTTCTAGGATATAAACCTAATGTAAATGAATTGTTCTTTATGCCATTTGTTTTAATAAAATATGGTTTCATAACTGTATAAAGACAATCTCTTTTAAAGAACTAATAAGTCTAATAAAAGGAAATTCCTGAGTTTATTTAAAGTGATTATAAAGTGTTCATACAAGCATGAAGTGAGACGAAACATTATAATAAACTAATAAACTTAAAGCCACCCCAAGTCAAGTGATATGTTTTGAATAGGGATTGGCATAACACTGTTGAGACTTGCATGTAACAATGTTTTCTGTCGAGACAGAGAGCTGATCTCACAAGCTTCAGATATGCAGATATCTGGACAGTTACATGGATCCAATGAAAGGAGTTCATTAGGATTGGGGACCCGACTTGAGATAACAGGATAGGTAGATTTATCCTTGTCACATGTTCATCTCATTGGTATTAATAGGTATAAGTAATCCTAAGACTCAAAGGAATGTTAATTAGTGATTCTGGATTATGGAATGTGATGCTTTGATCCTGTTGTAACACGATCCATAACAGGGATGACTCTGGGGTGTGTACGGCAGACGTTGGGTATCACAGGAAGTAATTACAGGATAGTTATACATTGGATTGAGCATTTGTCACTCCTGATAAATGGGAGATACGTCCAAGGATCGCTGAAAGACTTAACTCTAAATCCTTGCAAGGTGATAGCTTAAGACTTGAAATGCAGATTTCACTTAACTTATCTAATTGGAGTTAACTCGGCCTATACAAGTAAAATGAATGTCTCGCTATATATGACTTGACATTAGCCATAGTCATAAGATTCTGTTCAAGGATGTAGTTGATGAAGGATCGAATTATACTGTAACTAATACGGAAAGGTCAACGATAGAATCAACCTATCTTCTTATAGCTCTGGGGGAATGTTTCGGATCTGCCAATCACAGTTCGCGTACTCATTCCGTTATACAAAGATTAAATATAATTCTGAGAAAATTCATTTAATGGTTGTATACGGCTAGAAGCAATAAGAACCTAATGGGTCACACATAAGACTTGGAACCCAAAAGAGAAGATGTTAATTAATTGACGGAAGCCCAACTAAGTCCACTAAGGCCCAGTAGCATGGGGGGGGGGGGCGATTTATGTGTTATAAACACAAAAAGGAATTAATTTAATTTAAACAATCATAATTAGATTATGAATTAAATTAATTATATGATAAATAAGTTAGGAGGTTTAATGAGATTAAATTGCTTCTATTATTATCCTATCAATAAGTTATTATTATCTTTATATTTAAATATAATTATAGATAATAACAATAAGAGTTTTATTCTGAATTAAATTCTTATTCAGTAACCTAATTCTATCTGACTAGGGTTTAGATGGAAGAAGCTATATATACCCCCTTTATTGTAAATTTTGACCAGCCCTAGCTATCCCGGAGAGAGTGAATTTCGACCCCCTACTGTAGTGGACCATTGTTCACCGCTTGCTTCTAATCAATCGATTTTCATCTCTTTCTTTTACTCATTGATCTTGTGTTGATTAATTAGAGGCAATCTACTTTGGTTGCTATTATACGGTTGAGTTCTAACTTCGTTTGAATTGTGTTTTTTTTTTGTTTTGTGCTCGTGAACTCGGAGTAAGAGTTGAGGGCACTTCGATTGCAACAGTAGATAGAACATCAAAATGTATTTCCTTCTATCCCCCTTTATATGAAATAACGATTAACGGATCTTGGTTAAAGGAAATAGGTTAAAATTTTATATTTCCGCTGCCAAACGTTTGCCTATTTTTCTTCAGTGGTATCAGAGCCTACGTTAAATCCGTTATTTCATATATGAAAATTAAAAGGTTTTTCAATCAGATTGATTAAGTATTTATTGTTAGGTTAATTAACAAAACTGTTTTGATTAATTAATTCTAAAGATAAATAAGTTTTAGTTAATTGTTAATTAAAATTGATTATGCATATGTTCCTAATTATTTTGGTTGATAATCATTATAACAAAATCTATTAGTTTTATAGTTAGATTGATAAAAGTTAGTTTTATTAATTCTAAAAATAAAACAGAAAATCTTTAAAAGGTTTTCTTATTTTTTGAAAATCGTTTTAAAACCTTTTTAAAACTGATATATATATATATATATATATATTTTATATTTTAAAAAAAATATGAACAGTAGCTCGGGTTGCGTCTGCTGTTCCGCGGTTGCTGCCTCGTGGCAGCAACCGGGTTGCGTCTAGCCGCCGCAAGGCAGCGACGGGCCAGACGCGTGGCTGCTGCCAAACGGCAGCAGCAATGAGTTCGGACCCGTCACGGGCCCGACCCGAGGGCGTATTTGCTTTAAAATTATCTTAAATATATATATATAAGTTTCAGAAATAAATAGTTTTCTATTTTGATTATCGAATAAAAAAATTTATTTAAAAGTTTGTTTTACTTATTTGTAAATCAAAGATGTTAAATGAATTAAAACAAAATAACTGAGATATGCATAACAAAAGTTTTTGTATAGTTGTATTAATCTAATATATAATTGTTACATTTTAATTAGATTAAATATAGAAGATACGGAACTAATAGAATTAAAATTGGATGAAAGTTAATTTGACAAGTTAATGTGATTAACCTAAATATTACATAAATATTTTATTTAATCAACCAATTAAATTTATTTAATTGAGTCTATGTATGTTTGGAGTTATGGACATATTTGAACCCTCTATTTAGTCTTTTGGTATTTTTGAAATAGGACCTACGTGTCCTGCCTGTCTACTATCTATTGTAATTTCTCCTCTCATCTAATTCCCTTTTAGTTACTAATGTGCTTAGTAACCCAATAACCTAGGAATCGCATTGTTGATGTGATTGATTGTATGAATCTACCTAACAAATGAGACTAGCTTGTTGAGTAAACTCAAGGTGAAATTTCAGGAGTTAGGATCCTAGCTCACTAAAGGATTTGTGAAATTCTTCGAATTAATATGGAGGGCTATTAATTTGGCAAAATAGTGGGAGCAATTTAAAATGAATTAAAAGACCTATAATTTTAGATTGATGTACTTTAAAGCAAATGAATAACATACGTTTACTCTTTCTCACTCTCAGGTTAAATTAAAACACTCCTAAAATCATGACTAAAACCAATCTGCAAAATATATTTACCGATAACAAGTTGAACGGTTCAAACTTCACCGACTGGTATTGCAACCTCAAAATTGTTTTGAAGTTCGATAAGATAGGGTATGTACTTGATACATCGATACCCCCTACCCCGGCTGATGATGCTCCCATCGAAGAGATCAATGCTTACCGGAAGCATAAGGCTGACGACAATCACGCGGGATGCATCATACTTGCATCGATGACACCGGAATTGAAAAGGCAACATGAGGAGATGTATGCCTATTCCATCATCACGCACCTGAAAGAGTTGTTTGGGAATCAAACTCGGTGCGAATGCTATGAGATATCGAAGCAGTTATATTGATGCAGGATGCAAGAGGGCACATCTGTAATGACATATTGTCTCAAGATGATTGGCCTTATTACCAAGTTTTCTAGTATTGGAGATGCGATGGATCATAAACTAAGTGTGGACTTACTTCTTCAATCCCACCCCGAGAGTTATTCACAGTTCATCATGAACTACCAGGTGAATGGCTTGCAAACCTCTCTTGAAGAGCTTGCAAATATGCTCGAGACAGTCGAGCCCAATATAAAGGAAAACAAGGGAATACCGGCCCTTGCCATTGAGCGATCAAAGAAGAGGAAAGGGAACCCTCCCAATCCTATCTATCCCAAGAAGGGCAAGGGGGCCATGCTCACTAATGCAAAGGGGATGGAAGTGAGGAAGCCTAAAGGAGAGTGCCACTTTTGTGGTAAAGATGGGAATTGGAAAAGAAACTGTTTGGAGTACCTAGCCACCCTCAAGAAGGGAAAAGTCGGGACTTCGACATCTGGTATGTTCTATATTGAAATAAATATAATTTCACAGTCTGAATCTTGGGTATTAGATACCAGATGTGGATCTCATATTTGTATGAATATGCAGGGACTAAAAAAGACTAAGAAATTGAAGAAGGGAAGCATAAACTTGCGAGTAGGAAATGGAGCAAGAGTTGTGGCGCTCGCTATTGGAGATTATGCTTTGAGTTTGCCCTCTGGGCTTGTAATAGAATTAAGGTACTGTTTTTATGTTCCAGAAATGTCTAGAAACATTATTTCTATTAGCTGTCTTGTTGATGACGGTTTTCATATTTCAATAAAGAACAAACATTGCGAGTTTTATAGAGATGAGATTTTCTATTTTTCAGGAATATCATTAAATGGGATTTATGTGTTAGACGAAAAAATTTCTGTATTCGCAATTGATACCAAAAGACATAAACAAAAGACGCATGCTTAAGCTACATCAAGATGGGCTTATAGATTCAATTGATTGTGAATCATTGGAAACATGCGAAGCCTGTTTAAAAGGTAAAATGACAAAGACACCCTTTAGCAATAAAGGCGAGCGTGTATCAGACACTCTAAGATTAATACATTCAGATGTATACGGTCCTATGTCAGTCCAAGCAAGAGGAGGATTCAGATACTTCATAAGCTTCATAGACGACCATACCAGATATGGTTATGTTTACTTGATGAAGCACAAGTCCGAAGCTTTTGAGAAATTCAAATGTTTCAAGTATGAAGTAGAAAATCAAATAGGAAAGAAAATAAAGATACTTCGATCCGATCGAGGTGGTGAATATCTTTCGGATGATTTTCTAAATTATCTAACTGAATGTGGGATATGCTCACAATGGACACCTCCTTTTACACCACAAGACAATGGTGTATCCGAAAGGAGGAACCGTACCCTACTAGATATGATACGATCTATGATGAGCATAGCTTTACTTCCAAAGACATTCTAGGGCTATGCCTTAGAAACTGCCCTCTTCACCCTAAATCGAGTACCAACTAAATCCGCCAGTTCCACACCATATGAACTGTTCATTGGCAGGAAACCTACTTTCTCATTTATGAGAATATGGGGTTGTTCAGCATTTGTAAAACGCATAGCATCAGATAAACTAGATTCTAAATCTGATAAATGTTTCTTCATAGGATACCCTAAGGAAACTATGGGGTATTACTTCTATCATCCAGATGATCAGAAAGTAATAGTATCCAAGCACACAACCTTCTTAGAGAAAGAGTTTCTCAAAGAAACAGAAAAGGGAAGCATGATTGAACTTGATGAAGTTCAAGAAGAAGAAACACCAGCTGAAACAACAGACGCGATTGAGGAACCCGAAGCAGTCCCATTAGACGAGACTCAAGTGCCACCACCTACTCGTAGATCACAAAGAGTTCGTGAACTCCCAGTTAGATATGGTTTTATAGTGGGATATGATGATGAGGTTCCCGTGTTAGACGACGAACCCGAAAACTACGAAGAGGCTCTCACCAGTCCAAATTCTAAAGCATGGCTTGAGGCCATGAATTCTGAAATGGATTCCATGTACACTAACCAAGTGTGGACTTTGGTTGATCCACCCGAAAGGATAAAACCCATTGGGTGCAGGTGGATCTTTAAGAAGAAGACCGACATGGATGGAAAGGTTAGCACCTACAAAGCTAGGTTAGTAGCGAAAGGATATCGTCAGAAGCAAGGAATTGATTATGACGAAACTTTATCTCCTGTAGCCATGTCCAAATAAATCAGAATAATGCTCGCTATTGCCGCTCACTACGATTACGAGATTTGGCAAATGGATGTGAAAACAGCTTTCCTAAACGGAAACCTGCTTGAGTATGTATATATGATGCAACCTGAAGGTTTCACATCAAAGGATGCAACCAAGGTTTGCAAACTTCAGAGATCTATTTATGGACTCAAGAAAGCATCTAGAAGCTGGAACAAGCGTTTTGACGAAACCATAAAACAGTTTTGTTTCGAACAGAATTGTGAAGAAGCTTGCATTTACAAGAAAGCAAGTGGGAGCTCAGTTGCATTTCTCATATTATATGTGGACGATATATTACTAATGGGAAATGACATAGCTCTACTACAGTCGGTGAAAGTATGGTTATGAGGTAACTTCTCCATGAAAGACCTTGGTGAAGCAGCTTATATACTAGGTATAAAGATCTACAGAGATAGATCAAGAAGACTCCTTGGTCTTTCACAGGCTACATACATTGAAAAGGTGCTAAAGCGGTTTAGCATGCTTGAATCGAAATGAGGTAACTTAACCATGGTACATGGGGTAAAGTTAAGCAATCATCAATGTCCTAAAACCGAAGGTGATAAGAAACGCATGGCTGTAATTCCGTACGCCAGTGTAATTGGTTCGATTATGTATACTATGCTTTGCACTAGACCTGACGTAGCGTTCGCGTTAAGCATAACAAGTCATTATCAAGGTAATCCGGGTGACGAGCATTGGAATTCCGTCAAGAACATTCTTAAGTACTTGAGAATGACTAAAGACATGTTCCTAGTGTACGGAGAAGGGGATATAAAAATAGAAGGATTTTCAGGTGCCAATCATCTCACAGATGAGAACGATTTTAGATCCCAATCAGGATACCTGTTTATCTTGAATGGGGGCGCGGTCAGTTGGAAGAGTTCCAAACAGGGAAGCGTGGCTTTCTCTACGACCGAGTCGGAGTACATTGCTGCTGCGGAGGCAGCAAAGGAAGCAGTTTGGATTAAGAAGTTCATTACAGAACTTGGTGTGGTGCCTGACATTGTGAATCCCATTACTCTGTACTGTGATAACAATGGAGCCATTGCACAAGCAAAGGAACCACGGTCTCAAAATGCATCCAAGCATTACCTTAAGCGATACCACCTTATAAGAAAGATTGTTGCAAGAGGAGATGTGAGAATAGAAAGAGTACCTACAGAGGACAATGTTGCAGATCCGCTGACAAAGCCCTTAACCCAGAAAGTACATGATCGTCATTTAAGTTCTACTGGGATAAGTTGTAGAAATAATTGGCTTTAGTCCAAGTGGGAGTATGTTGGGGTTTAGTGCCTATAGACAATTGTTCCAGGATATAAACCTAATGTAAATGAATTGTTCTTTATGTCATTTGTTTTAATAAGATATGGTTTCATAACTGTATAAAGGCAACCTCTTTTAAAGAACTAAATAAGTCTAATAAAAGGGAATCCCTGAGTTTATTTAAAGTGATTATAAAGTGTTCATACAAGCATAAAGTGAGACGAAACATTATAATAAACTAATAAACTTAAAGCCACCCCAAGTCAAGTGATATGTTTTGAATAGGGATTGATATAACACTGTTGAGACTTGCATGTAACAATGTTTTCTGTCGAGACAGAGAGCTGATCTCACAAGCTTCAGATATGCAGATATCTGGACAGTTACATGGATCCAATGAAAGGAGTTCATTAGGATTGGGGACCCAACTTGAGATAACAGGATGTGTAGATTTATCCTTGTCATCTGTTCATCTCATTGGTATTAATAGGTATAAGTAATCCTAAGACTCAAAAGAATGTTAATTAGGGATTGTGGATTATGGAATATGATGCTTTGATCCTGTTGTAACACGATCCATAACAAGGATGACTCTGGGGTGTGCACGACAGACGTTGGGTATCACAGGAAGTAATTGCAGGATAGTTATTGTTAGGCATGAAATTGACTGAGTTTAACATTATATTCATACGAGAATTGGGGTGTTTTTATGTTAAATTGCAAGAATAAAGAGCTGATTAATGTTTTTTTTATAGATAAGCAAAGATTAAAGCCAA
This sequence comes from Euphorbia lathyris, assembly GCF_963576675.1. NCBI lineage: Eukaryota > Viridiplantae > Streptophyta > Magnoliopsida > Malpighiales > Euphorbiaceae > Euphorbia > Euphorbia lathyris. The sequence goes on from NC_088918.1 coordinate 48,955,012, forward strand.
ACTTGCTGGAAACAGCTTGTTTCGCAACTGCCAAAGAGGAGTAGAGCCTTTCTATGATCCAACGGTCAAACGCCGGATATTCTGATGATGGACAATGACAGCACAGAGGTGGGCGTGGCAGAGGCAGTAGGTGGAAAAGTGTTTCGGTGGCATTACCTAAAGTAACATGACGACAAGAAGTTTCGACCCTTAAGTGTTCAAGGGTCAAAAGGATCCATAATCATTTCTATTTTGCTGAGTGTAGTTAGTGTTGACTTATTATCTGTAATATTTTTAGGGTACTTTCGGGTACCAATTTTGGCCCGGTCTTCCTCCTTTAAATAGATGTAGCAAAGGAAAGATGGGACACGTTCAGCATTGGATATTTTATTGTTTAGAATAGAAAAGTCACTTTCTAGGCGTTAGAGAAGAGCTCCAATGGAGTTTCTGAATGTAGCAAGAACTTCTGATTGCTCACTGCTTGATATGAGTGAGTAATCCATTTTGAATGGGCACGACCAGTCCAGGCCGGTGATGTAAGTCTTATAACTCTTTCAATGAATTTGTAGTATTTTGCCAATGATGTGTTGAGGAGGATTTATATTTCTGTGCTTCGGCATTTATGCATGTGATAGATGAATGTTAGGACACTGCTTGCATCTTCACTGATATCTCTATCAATCTCGCAACCTCGAAGCAGACATGTTAGATGGTTGTGTCAAGGGTTTTCTTAACAGAAATGGAGCTTTGATCTTAATGCAAGAAAGAAAGTTCCTTTAGGACGCTATTGGTTCTAGTAAATCTTAGGAACTTAAGAACACACGAAAGTTGACTTAAGTGGGCATTAAAGTTGATACTTTGACTTCATTGGTATTGTCACTAATTCGTTGGTTTGTTATATGACCTTGCACAACCTGTTCGGCTGTGCCTAGCCTGTTCTACCCTTTTAAACTGTCAACTATTTGTCATCTCTTTTATAGCTTTAGCACTCTTTAGTCTTAACTGACCAAACTCAAACAATCAATCCGACTAAGAAGATACCTTTACACACACACACACTGTTCTACAATGATTTTCTCATATAATCTTGGATCCCAATCCCTGTGGAGACGATACTTGACTTATCACTTTATTACTTGTATCTAGTGCATTTGCTAGAGTCACATATGAGGACAACAAGTTTTTGGCACCGTTGCCGGGGATTGAAAGCAACAAAATTTATCTGAAATTTCTGTGAAATAGGGTGTTTTTAATCTGTTTGCTAAGGCATGCAGGAAAAAGAAGTTCTTTACCAGTTTATGCGCAGAGATGGACCTCTTGTTTTTCCTATCGATCTCGAAGTAGAGAGAATGTGTAGACGAAACAGAGCGGGAGCTCGATGTGCACGGCAAAGAGAACGACAAAGAGAGAAAAGAATGACTGGAAGGGTGCCACCCGAACAACCAGTTCAACCAAACCAAGAAGAAGAAGGAGAGAATAACAACCTTCCTGTTATGCGAATCAGAGATTATTCAAGGCCAACCATAGAGGGACATTCATCATGTATCGTGTTACCCAACGAGGGGAACAACATGTTCGAGGTGAAAGGGTCCATGATACAGATGATCCAGGCCTCAGTACAATTTAATGGGTTTCAATCTGAAGATCCAAATGGGCATATTCAAAAATTCATCACATTGTGCAACACATTCAGATCAAACAGAGGCATTTCTGACGACGTAATCAGACTAAAGCTGTTTCCTTTTTCCCTAAGGGATAAAGCAAAAAACTGGCTAAGAAATTTACAGCCAGGGACAATCACAAGTTGGGAAGAGATGTCACGAGCTTTTCTGATGAAATATTTCCCACCTCGACAAGCCATAAAACTGAGAAACGAAGTGTCTCGGTTTGTGCAAGAGGAGGATAAGTCGCTAGCAGAAGTCTGGGAAAGATATAAAGAGCTGTTGAGAAGGGTACCAAATCATGGTATCCCTATGTGGATGCAAGTGCAGAATTTCTATAATGGTGTAACAAACATCTACAAAATCCAGATCGAGTCCATTGCCAATGGTAACCCAGAAGATCTTGAGCCATAGGCTTTGTATGGCCTTATTGAGAAGGTAGTAAGCACAAGTTACAACTGGCACTCTGCTAGAAGTGAAGGGAAGAAGATGGGAAATGATGATGTTGTGTCAAAATTGACAAGTCAGGTAGAATAGCTTGCTAGACAGCTGGGCAAGATAAATGTGTCTTCAATTCACAACGAACCACCATTCAATGACATTTGCAATTTTTGTGGAGGTCTTCATTTCAGTATCAACTGTCCCAGAGTTAAGCAGGGAAAGGGCGCATAGGCAGAATGTGATTACGCAGGATATAATCATAGAAATCCACCTAACCCGTACTCCAACACGTATAATCCTGCCACAAGAAACCATCCAAATTTCGGATGGACAGGCCAGCCGAACCAGCAGGAGCAACCGAGATATCAATAACAACAAGGAGGACAACAAGTTTTTAGCGCCAGATTTGGTGTCCCATGAGCGATCATTAGTGATCAAGGAACCCACTTTTGCAATGCCAAATTTGAAAAGCTGATGGGCAAGCTTGGAGTCTCTCACAGAATTGCCACACCTTACCATCCACAAACAAGTGGACAGGTGGAGATTTCCAATCATGAAATCAAAAGAATTTTAGAGAAAACTGTTGGCAGTTCTAGGAGAGACTGGGCAAACAAGCTTGACGATGCTCTTTGGGCATATAGGACGGCCTATAAAACACCAATTGGAATGTCTCCGTTTAGATTGTTATACGGAAAATCTTGTCACCTGCCGGTAGAAATGGAACACATGGCTTTTTGGGCATTAACATTTTTAAATTTTGAGCAATAGGCTGTTGGTGATCAGTGAAAACTTCAACTCTATGACATGGAAGAGTTCAGGCTGTTCTCGTACGATAATGCAGTAAACTACAAAGAGAAGACCAAACAGTGACACGACAAAAAGATCCAGGAAAAAGTCTTTCACGAAGGACAATATGTCCTTTTGTACAATTCAAGGCTGAGACTTTTTCCAGGAAAGTTAAAATCACGATGGTCAGGACCATTCACAGTAAACAGGGTGTTCGAGCATGGAGCTGTGGAGATTTTCAAAAATGGTGATGCTCCTTTCAAAGTGAATGGACAACGTCTCAAACCGTATCTTGAGAATGACCACAAGAGGAAGATTGACACTGTTCACTTTCAGGACCCTCCGCACCATTAATCAGAAACACAGGGTGTTCGCTGCAAACACCAATTGCAGCAGGGAAGTACCCCCCTCCCCTCATTTTTTCTTTTTATTTTATGATCCCTCATCATGTGTTAAGTCATTTACCTGATAACAGTTACATTGTCTCATTTTTGCTTTAACCATGCATTCAAGTCAAATCGATATATTCACTTGGAAAAATATAAAACTTCTACCCTTGTCAATAAGAGTGAAGTTTTAAGTTTTGCTTGTGTAATTTTTGGAGGGATGTGGAGCTAGTCGTAAGAGTTTTTGGGGGGGAATAAATTCAAAATATTTTTTTTTGGATAAGGGACACGTCAAATCCACTGTCTTTAGGCTGTAATTTCAGCCTTAGTGTCCCCTCGGTAAAATACAAGGTAGATGGTGTGCCGTAAATACAAGAGTTATGGTACCCTCGCGTCTTTTCGCCTGGAGTGATAATCTCTCCATAAAACTTAATCCAGGTGGCAGATTAGGAGACGGTCTTTAGGGCGGTAGCTCAAGAGATCTGTCTCCTCTTTTCTACTTAAAGAACGCAGACTGCTGGGTACCCTAATTCGTTTTTACACACTATTATCTCTCACCTTTACCAAGATTCTTGTTTCTCTCATATACGGTTGCGGAGGCACCTATTTAGTTTGATTTACAGATGAGAACTAGAGGTTCGGGAAAACACGTAAAAGTCGAAGGCTCGACCAAGAAAGACAAAGCAAAAGGAAAGATGACGGAGCCTAGCACGGTCGCTTTCGTTCCGGATGAAAAGCTAGTGAAAAAGCTCTCTCAGTTCAAAGATCCTGAGGTGCAAAAGTACTACGAAGATTTGGCTAAACTTGAATTCGGGCCCATACGAACAGTTTGTTGGGACACCCTAAAGCGGCTAAAGCTTGATGAACGTGTGCGCACGCTCATGGAGGCAGGCCATTTCGACTGTTTCTTTGAGATAAAGGAGCCGGCATACAGAGAACTGACGCTAGAATTCCTGGCTACTTTCAAGCACGATGCTGAGATCACTGATCCTAAAGAAGAAGGGAAGTTCAGTTTCAGGCTTATGGGTCACACTCAGAGGCCTTCGCTCAACTTGTTTAACCAAATGTTAGGCGCTGCGGACGATGATGACCTGGAGTCCGAGAGCTACAAGGAAGCATTCACCAAGACCCCTGATGTCTTTGACCCTACTGCCTTCTGGAATTCTCTTACATGTCAGCAACATTATGATGGGAGCGTTTCCAAGGCGTCAAATATTGATGACTATGCTGTTCGTTACTTGCACAAGCTGGTATCCGGCATAATCTTTGCTCGAGAAAATCAAGCCACTATGCCGCATGCAGACCTTACAGCCTTGTGGAGTATGGCGATTGGGCCAAGAATGAATTTAGGTTACTGGTTTGGAGAGTACATCAGTGCTTTTTGTAAGAAGAACTCATCACTCATCTGCTGCGGGAGCATTGTCACTAGAATTGCTGAATCTATCGGAGTTTTTAAGCCTGAGGACCACTCTCGGCTCACTATTGTGAACCACCCAGACCAGATTGATCTCCGGAGTCTGTAGAAAATGTTATTTGGTAAGATGGTGAATGGAAAGTGGGTTTGGATGTCGGATTTCGTTGCAACAAGGAAAGTAGAAAGCCGGAAGAGGAAAAGTGAACCAACTGTGTCGGTCTCATCGGATTCTGAACAGGTCGAGCGGCCAAAGAATCTGGATTTCTATAAGAAATGTGCAAAGCTTTCGAGCGAGAACATCCTTGACAAGTTCAACGCCTTGTTTGCTCAAAACCAAGCCAACCGAGAAATGATATTTGCACTTAAGCAAAAGTATGAGTCACAACAGGGATCGATAGACATGCTCAAAACCATCTGTATTGAGGAGCATGGCAAGGAGAGTCCATCCGGTTTTTCCGTCAAGAGTCCGGTAAGAAAAACACCTGAAACACCTGCTAATGCTAATGCTGATGTTTCCTCGAAAGGGGAGGGCATTCCTGCCACTGCGGATAGGGAGGTTAACTCCTCTCTTTCCCAGCCCGCCTGATCTGTCACCTTTGTCGCTGTCCTAGCATTTGGTAACATCTAACACCCTTACTCTATCAAGTTGTGCTCTTTGCCTATATTGTTATGATTTTATTATCTATAATTTGCTGCCATCTTGATAACATTGAGGACAATGTTCCGTTTTAATTTGGGGGTGGGGAGTTACACATCACAATATATGCAGGCATAACATGATAAATGTGTATTCAGGTTGTTAAATTAATTGATTTGGTGTATAGCAAATATCCCCTTGAGAATCTGTGATGTAAATATCCTTTGTAATCTGTTCGTTGATGTCTAGTCTCCTTGTTTATTAAATCTTTTCTCCATGTTTCTCATCTCCATGATTATTCATTCTCTATTCGATTGTTTTGTGTTCGCGGGAATCACTGTACAGACTGTGCGTTTTATGATGGATTTGTCTAGTTTTAGTTGTTTGAATTTTGTCTCCCCGAGTCTGGAAGTTCCAAAAATTTTGAAATTTTTAAATCTTCTTTCACAATTAGTAACCCTTGCCTTATTGCATTTCCCAAAAAATAGTGAGAACTCGAGCCTGCAAATGCATCTAAATTATGCATTGATTTTTTCCGAGTGGGCCAGCACTCACTATCTTTAGGGAGATTTTGCCTTGGTTTGCCCTGTTGAAATGGAGATTCTTTTTGACAATCATAGGAAGAAAAAGTCAACTAGTTCCATTTCCACTACACAAAGAGCCACCTGTGCTTTGCACTCACATTTTAGGATAACCAACTTGAGCCATAACCTGTTCTTTCTGAAAACTATGCAAAGAAACCCCTTCCTCTCACTGATATTCCTAAATAACCTGAATTCTTTCTTGTGCTTCAAAACCAACTGATTGATTTGAAATCATGTGTTTTTAAAGACACACAAATCAGGAAAACAAAGGCAATTGAGCAGATAAAGATAAAGATAAGATAGAAAGGACCATGGGAATTATGTGTGTGGTTGGAAAGATCTTTAATGATTGATATGAATAGAAAGGGTAGTTTGTTATGAGAATCAGGCTGTGTGGGTCGGGTAAGGAAAGAAATGATAAGATGTTGAAAGCTGAGTAAGTTAAATAATTTGCATAAAGACAGTATTTATACACTTAAATAGCCTCTCATTGTCAAACCAGAACCTGAGCCTAACATTACAACCCTTGTCAAGTACTTTGGACTATGTTTGGAAGAATTTTGACCCATAGATTCAGGACCAAAAGGCAAACTCACACCCTAAGGGTGTGGTGACTGAGCTAAGGAGTGAAATTGCTTTCTTTTTCCTATGGTAAATAAATGCCATACAAGAGTGAGTGAATTATTCCAGTCCCTAAGTGAGGCATGTCTGGCGAGTTAGTTGCTCCTTGTGAAAGTAGAAGTCTAATTTTAAGCTTTAAGGAATTTCTCGATTAAAGGCACTCAGTTTAATACAAGCTTTAAACTTTTCAATGAGATCATAGCTTGCATCTGTCAACTACCCCGCTGAACAAAACAATTTCTTTTCTCCATATCAGTCTCTGTATTATTTCATTCCTAACTTTTCTTCTGAATTCTTTTTCTTACATTTGGTTGCTTGAGGACAAGCAAAGATTCAATTAGGGGGTATTTGTTAGGCATGAAATTGACTGAGTTTAACATTATATTCATACGAGAATTGGGGTGTTTTTATGTTAAATTGCAAGAATAAAGGGCTGATTAATGTTTTTTTTTATAGATAAGCAAAGATTAAAGCCAAACTTGCTGGAAACAGCTTGTTTCGCAACTGCCAAAGAGGAGTAGAGCCTTTCTATGATCCAGCGGTCAAACACCGGATATTCTGATGACGGACAGCGACAACACAGAGGTGGGCGTGGCAGAGACAGCAGGTGGAAAAGTGTTTCGGTGGCATTACCTAAAGTAACATGACGACAAGAAGTTTCGACCCTTGAGTGTTCAAGGGTCAAAAGGATCCATAATCATTTCTATTTCGTTGAGTATAGTTAGTGTTGACTTATTATCTGTAATATTCTTAGGGTACTTTCGTGTACCAATTTTGGCCCGGTCTTCCTCCTTTAAATAGATGTAGCAAAGGAAAGATGGGACACGTTCAGCATTGGATATTTTATTGTTTAGAATAGAAAAGTCACTTTCTAGGCGTTAGAGAAGAGCTCCAATGGAGTTTCTGAATGTAGCAAGAACTTCTGATTGCTCACTGCTTGATATGAGTGAGTAATCCATTTTGAATGGGCACGATCAGTCCAGGCCGGTGATGTAAGTCTTATAACTCTTTCAATGAATTTGTAGTATTTTGCCAATGATGTGTTGAGGAGGATTTATATTTCTGTGCTTCGGCATTTATGCATGTGATAGATGAATGTTAGGACACTGCTTGCATCTTCACTGATATCTCTATCAATCTCGCAACCTCGAAGCAGACATGTTAGATGGTTGTGTCAAGGGTTTTCTTAACAGAAATGGAGCTTTGATCTTAATGCAAGAAAGAAAGTTCCTTTAGGACGCTATTGGTTCTAGTAAATCTTAGGAACTTAAGAACACACGAAAGTTGACTTAAGTGGGCATTAAAGTTGATACTTTGACTTCATTGGTATTGTCACTAATTCATTGGTTTGTTATATGACCTTGCACAACCTGTTCGGCTGTGCCTAGACTGTTCTACCCTTTTAAACTGTCAACTATTTGTCATCTCTTTTATAGCTTTAGCACTCTTTAGTCTTAACTGACCAAACTCAAACAATCAATCCGACTAAGAAGATACCTTTACACACACACACTGTTCAGCAACGATTTTCTCATATAATCTTGGATCTCAATCCCTGTGGAGACGATACTTGACTTATCACTTTATTACTTGTATCTAGTGCACTTGCTAGAGTCACATCTGAGGACAACAGTTATACATTGGATTGAGCATTTGTCACTCCTGATAAATGGGAGATACGTTCAAGGATCGGTTGTGGAAGACTTAACTCTAAATACTTGTAAGGTGATAGCTTAAGACTTGAAATGCAGATTTCACTTAACCTATCTAATTGGAGTTAACTCGGTCTGTACAAGTAAAACGAACGTCTCGCTATATATGACTTGACATTATCCATAGTCATAAGATTCTGTTCAAGGATGTAGTTGATGAAGGATCGAATTATACTGTAACTAATACGGAAATGTCAACGACAGAATCAACCTGTCTTCTTATAGCTCTGGGGGAATGTTTCGGATCTTCCAATCACAGTTCGCGTAATCATTCCGTTATACAAAGATTAAATATAATTATGAGAAAATTAATTTAATGGTTGTATACAACTAGAAGCAATAAGAACCTAATGGGTCACACATAAGACTTGGAACCCAAAAGAGAAGATGTTAATTAATTGACGGAAGCCCAACTGAGTCCACTAAGGCCTAGTAGCATAGGTAGGGGGGGGGGGGGCGATTTATGTGTTATAAACACATAAAGGAATTAATTTAATTTAAACAATTATAATTAGATTATGATTATGAATTAAATTAATTGTAGGATAAATAAGTTAGGAGGTTTAATGAGATTAAATTGCTTCTATTATTATCCCATCAATAAGTTATTATTATCTTTATATTTAAATATAATTATAGATAATAACAATAAGAGTTTTATTCCGAATTAAATTCTTATTCAGTAACCTAATTCTATCTGACTAGGGTTTAGATGGAAGAGCCTATATATACCCCCCTTATTGTAAATTTCGGCTATCCCTAGCTATCCCGGAGAGAGTGAATTTTGACCCCCTAGTGTAGTGGATCATCGTTCACCGCTTGCTTCCAATCAATCGATTTTCATCTCTTTCTTTTACTCATTGATCTTATGTTGATTAATTAGAGGCAATCTACTTTGGTTGCTCTTATACGGTTGAGTTCTAACTTCGTTTGAATTGTGTTTTTGTTTTGCGCTCGTGAACTCGGAATAAGAGTTAAGGGCACTTCGATTGCAATAGTAGATAGAACATCAAAAGGTATTTCCTTCTATCCCTCTTTATATGAAATAACGATTAACGGATCTTGGTTAAAGGAAATAGGTTAAAATTTTTATATTTCCGCTGCCAAATGTTTGCCTATTTTCCTTCACTTTCACCCTATCCACCGCATTCTGAAAAGCCTTTTTTGACACCCGTTCATGAATAAGCTAAACCCCTAGGTATTTACCCAAGTTTGTCATGCTATAAATGTTCAACTTTGAAAATAGAACACGACATTTCGAAAAGCTAACCTTTTGACATGAAGCTTTATAAAAAACATCAAGAATATGTTTGATAACACGTGTCTGCTCGATAAAAGCTTCCAACATTAGCACAATATCATCAACAAAGAAAATATGTGAGAGGAATGGACCCCCTTGGAAATTGAAATAGGCTTCCATGTGTTCGTACGAATAACATCAATAGTAAGGTGGTTTAACCTCTCAATACAGAGAACAAACAAATAAGGGGATAGAGTATCACCGTGGCTGAGGCCTCAGAAATGGTAGAATGCCGTAAACGTTTCCCTATTCCAAAGCACTGCCATTTTTGGTGAAGAGACACACATCATGATTAAGCGAACCTAGTGCTCAGGAAGACCCAGACAGTTCATCTTATCTCTCAGAAAATCCTAACTAATATGGTGATATGCTTTCTCAGGTCTAACTTCAGTACCATTACCCCCTTTCTACCTTTTTTCCTCTTCATATAATGCATAACTTCCTGGATAAGAATCACATTATCCGCTATTTACCGGCCTGACACAAAACTGCTCTGACACGGGCCTATGAGATAACGCAGGTGGGTTTTCAAACGTTGTACCAAACAGTTAGTGACAACTTGATAGAGAACATTGCACAAGCTTATAGGCCTAAACTCAGCCAAGTTAACCGGATGTGGTACTTTAGGAATAAGAATAATCAATGTATCATTAATTCCATTTTTAAAAATTCCCTAGTTCAGGCCCCACAAAACACACTCAATTGTCGAATTCCTGGTAAGGTGCCAAAACCGCTGGTAGAAGCATGCCTGAAACCCGTCTATGCCCCATGCCTTCAATGCAGCCATCACAAAAAGGCAGTTTTAACTTCCGCTGCAAAAAATGGCTTACCCAAACAATGTACGATTCCACTCCTGTAGCTTGGACGAGACGTCCTCCATTCCAGGAAGAACGAACAAACTCAATAAAATTAGTAAGTTCAAACCAAGAAACCTAAAAACAAAATGGGAAAGTCAACTTCCTCGTCAGACTAACTTCCAAATCGATCAAGATAGGGGTAGAATTATGACATGGTAGATGCCGAACCACCATATTGGGGAACATGTGATGCTGATTCAAATCACAAAGATCCCTATCAAGACGACAAGCCACTCGTGTTCTAGGATTCCGTCCTATAAACTAGGTAAAAGGGCCCCAATGAAACCAAGATCTAGAAAATTAAGTGACTGAATCCAATTATGAAAACGAGAGCAACAATTTGATATGATCCCAGAGCCCCCCAGTTTTTCATTGGCTGTTTTTATGCAATTAAAATCCTAAATAATAAGGCCTGAAGATTCTGAATGCCTATCACTTTCGCACCTTTCCTTAGAGTGATGCTATGACCTTTCTCTATAAGTCCTCGAATCTTCTTTTCGATGTGGAGGGGCTATGCGATGTGGACCATTTTCTCCGCATGGTTGGGCTTTATGCCTATCTTTTAGCTATTCGACATGGATGGTGACTAGATTCTCCAGTATTATATTGGTTACCGCACACGATCTCTTCTGCCCTTTTTAGTTTGTCTTTCAACTCCGCCATTTTTTCCATATGCACTACCGTAACATTGGGATATTATCCCGAGGACCAAAAGGGATATTCACCTAAAGAACGCCGCGTATTGATCCTCCAAAGAGATCCGACTGGCGGATCACCAAGGTCCCATCAAAAGAGACCCGCCAGAGAACCTATGAGGCGAATCTCCTTGAACACTCATTCGCCATTAGAACGGCTGGGCCGACTCGTCCATAAAAGACCATTAATGAGCTATCAATTAGCTAACCGCCGGCTTAAAGGTAACCTGTAACCGCCATTAATGGAACATTAATGGAGACTTTTTAGTTACTGAAAGTTACAACTTTCTAGCTATATATAGCCTACGTCTCAGGCTATCAAGGTACACATTCATTTTTACCCTTTGTCAATTCAGTTTGCCCTCTTATTCTTCCTTACTGACTTTGGCATCGGAGCTTCCCCCCGTCGAACCCAACGACGCCCCCACAGGGACAGAAGTTAATCAGAATTTCTCCGCGTGTCATCAATTGGTGCGGTGAGCGTGGAATCCTTAATCAAATAAAGGGTTTCCATTCACGTTAGAAAGAATATGACAAATGGAGAGCAGAACCCCTCCTCAGGGGTTGAAACACCATTAATAACACCATCGAGTCAACCAGTAACTAGTGCTGGACGCACTGATCCAAATACTCCCACAACACAAGCTGAAAGTAGTATGCCCCCGGATGCGTTCATCAACATGTGTGCAGAAGCAATAGGGGAAAAGTTTGGCCCTGAAACAAGTGATCGCCTACGGTCATTCATGACCATTCCTCCGTTTTGAAGCTTGGCGCCTACATCTACGATATCTTCTTGGCCCCAGATGACTCTAGGACCAAACGCCCACAATTCTTCATTTCTCCAAGCCCACAATACGGAATCCTTGGTTACTTCCACGGTGGCGTTTAGAGAACGACCGATCAATCGGGAATTATTCCCTGCTGGCGCAGGAGGAAGTCAAAGGAATGATCAAACTCTTCCTGGCGGATCTGCAAACCAAAGGCTAAATCTAGGCGGATCAGATATCCCAAGGCGACCACGGTCGAATCTCTCTTTAGGAGGATCAGAGGGGCGAAAACACAAAAAACGTAGAAAAGAGAAGAGTAGGCGGTCCGAATCACCTTCGCCCCGATGACCGAGATCCTCCCGAAAGGGTAGATCACCCCCATCTACTGGATGTAGACAGAGCAAAAGGCCAATAGAGACACCCCGTACAAATGGGCCACCACCACCACCACACCAAGGAAATGAAGGGCACATTCCTTCAGGAGGCTCTGGAGGGGGTAGCGGTCAAGCTCCCCCGGGCGGACAGGGTGGAGGAGGTGGAGGTGGAGGAGGAGGTGGACGTGGAAACGGAGGCGGACGCGGAAGCGGAGGCGGACGATCACCCTCGGATCCGTCTTCGGGATCCAGCTCTTCATCTTCTCCAAGCAGATCTCCACGGAGGGGCCGCCCAAGAGTGGGTCCGGAGAATTTTGACGACAGAGTTCGAGCTGCGGTGCTCTGCATGAATAAGGAGAATGCTAGGCATAACCCATTCGCCAATAGAGATTCACCCTTCACGGCTTGGATCGAGGCAGAGGAAACAGATAGGCATTTTAAAATACCTAATCTCCCTATATACACGGGTGCTGACAACCCAGAGGCCCACGTCAGAAAATACCGAATACTGCTTCGCCTCAACTGTGCAACTGAACTAGTGTTATGAAAAATGTTTGTCACCACGTTAGGAGGTCCCGCTTATGGCTGGTTCCAATCCCTACCTCCTGGCTCGATAGACAGTTGGGACCAACTAAGCAGAGAATTTTGTGCCAAATTCGCCGGCTGTATCCCTCCAGTGGTCAAGTCAAGGAAGCTTTTTGAATTAAAGCAGAAGGCGAACGAATCCCTTCGAGAGTATGTAAACTCTTTCAACAAATTGTGTATACAAATTGTTGATGTGGATATCTCCATGGAAGTGGAATCTCTGGTAAAAAACACCACTTGTAAGAGTTTATAGGAGGATCTAATTCAAAAGAAGCCCAGCAGCATGGCAGAATTGATAGAGCGCTGCAAAGACTTTATGGAGGTAGATGACATTCGCCGTGAATCACCATCTCCGCGTAGAAGGGACAAAGGCGAATCTCACCATCGGGATAGAGAAAAGGACAAGCACCAGGATTCCTCCTCTAGAAGCCGACGTAGGGGTTCTAAGAACAAATCGGCATTTTTCACCTCCTTCACACCTCTCAATGCTTCTAAAAGTGAAGTGCTTATGTGGATTGAGAACAGTCAACACAAATGGAGCATTTCATACCCCGAACCAAAAGGGGGGGAGTACACCAATACTGGTAAAAATCCCAAAAATTATTGTAAGTATCACAGGAAAAATGGCTATGACACAAATGCATGTTGGGAGTTAGCTCGGGAAATAGAGCGTCTCATTGAGAGGGGCAAATTGGATCGGTTCATCCAAAATGATGGCAAGAAGGATGGTGATAGATCCAGAGATGACCCAAAGAAGAAAGGAAAAGGGACCATCAATGTCATAGCAGGCGGACCTGGGTACCAACCAGTACTGAAAAAGGCAAAGACCACTGCTCTTGACAAGACATCATTGAATCGCCCCTTTACAGACGTAGGTCCAGAGATCTCTCCCCATGCAGATGCTTTGGTCATTACTATGATGGTGGAAGGCTGGGAGATGAAAAGAGTGATGATCGATACTGGGAGCTCGTGCAATGTCATCACAAGAGGAGCTTTCGCCAAACTCATGGTTGATCCAATCCAAGTAGAACCAACCGTAGTGGATATCCTGGGAGTGACAGGACACACCATCCAGACAAAAGGCCAGGTAACATTGGATTGTGAGTTAGCAGATGAGGATCAGGTCTGGAAGGGCGATCTGGAATTTTCTATCTTGGATGGTCAGTTGGCCTATAATATTATCCTCGGACGGCCCTTTATCTCCGAAGCAGCAGCCCTTATCTCCATACGCCACTTAACTCTTTACATCCCCACGGCCAAGGGAGGTGTAATGATCCGAGGGAGCCAAAAGGTGGCCCAGGAGACGTATTCGGCATCACTAATGATTCGCCCCCAATCTAAATACGAAGATGAAGAGGAACTCGTCACAATGGCCTTGGGCGAGACAGAAATGTACCTCATGGCGGATGAAAAGCAGGTGCGAATGGCTAAAGGGCTCAAAGGTGAAGTTAAAGAAGCAATCACCAAGGTTCTCCATGAAGCGGAAGACGTCTTTGTATGGAAAGATGAGATCCTCCCAGGGATCAGTCCAGACGTGATCACTCACAAACTTAACATCGACAAAGATGAAGTTCCCGTAGCTCAAAAACGGAGAAACCATGGCCTTGAAAGACAGAAGGTGATAGAGGAAGAGATCACCAAGCTCCAACGGGCGGACGCCATTGAAGAGGTACTTTATACACAATGGTTGGCGAACGTTGTTTTGGTGAAGAAAGCAGGCGGATCCTACCGCATGTGTATTGACTTTACGGATCTCAACAAGGCTTGTCCCAAAGACAACTATCCTTTTCCATGTATTGACATACTCGTAGATGGAACCGCCAGACATGCCATGTACTCCTTTACAGACGTAAAGTCCTGTTATCATCAAATCCCCATGGAGCCTTCAGATAGAATCAAGACCTCGTTCGTGACTCACCAAGCCACTTATTGCTTCAAAGTCATGCCCTTTGGGCTTAAGAACGCAGGTGCCACCTATCAGCGGATGATGAACAAAATATTCGCAGAAAGCAAAGGTGATAACTACTCTGTCTATGTGGATGATATGATCATCAAAAGCACCACTGTGGAAAAACATGCAGATGATGTAAGGGAGGTACTGGCCGTACTCCGACGCCACAATATTAAGCTGAACCTGGAAAAATGTACCTTTGGGCGACATATGGAAAGTTCTTGGGATTCATAATTAGCGAGAAAGGAGTGAGCCCAAATCCTAACAAGGTTAAGGCTGTTCTGGAAATGCAAGCACCGCGGAACATTAGGGAAGTGCAACGCCTTAACGGGCGGATCGTGGCCTTGGGCAGGTTTATCTCCTGTTCAGCTCGTAGGTGTCAGCCCTTTTATGAGGATATCAAGAAGCAAAAGGCATTCGAGTGGAATGAGGATTGTGAAAAGGCTTTCGAGGGAATCAAACGGTTTCTCACAGAACCGCCCATGATGAGCCGACCCCTAAAAGGTGAGAATCTCTATATGTATATCTCGGTTACAGATAAAGCTGTGTGCACAGTCATGATAAGAGAAGAGGATGGCCAGCAGTATCCAATCTATTACGTGAGCAAAGTATTGAAGGATGCTGAAACAAGGTATTCTAAACTTGATAAAATGGCGCTGGCCGTTGTCACCACGGCAATCCGCTTTAGGCCATACTTCCAGGCCCACACTGTCATAGTTCGCACGAATATACCCATGAGAAAAGTATTGAAAAAGCCGGACACTTCAGGGAGATTGATGGAATGGGCAATTCGCCTGGGAGAGTTTGATGTGCGATATGAGAGCAGGTCCGCCTTGAAGAGTCAGGTCTTGGCAGACTTTGTGAATGAATTCACCGAAGAAGGGGTGAATCTCCCTAAATCTCCAGTAGAGGACTGGACGATGTACACGGATGGAGCTTCCTCCGTCGATGGAGCTGGTATAGGTATCGTGATCAAGGGCCCCCAATACATAAAACTACGGTACGCAGCAAAGTTGGATTTCCATGCAACCAACAATGCTGCAGAATATGAGGCTCTAATATTGGGGTTGCGCCTGATAAAAGAAATCACTCCCGAGCGGATCGTGATCTATAGTGACTCCAAGTTGATGGTCAATCCAGTGATAAAAAATTACGAGGTAAAGGATAATGTTTTGGCCAAATACGTGGCCGAGGTCAAAAAATTGCTGGATCACCTCGAAGCTAAAGAAACTAAATGGGAGTTGATCCATGTGCCCCGAGGATCAAACACCGAAGCAGATCACCTAGAAAAAATGGCTTCCAGCGAAGAGAACTGGACAGATCCGCAATGTCCATTCGAGGTTAAAGCTGCTCCGGCCTTCACCTCCGAAGAAGTATCCCTACTCACAACAGTAGAGGATGATTGGCGGACATCCATTCGCCAGTATTTGTCAGATTGAGCTCTACCCATCGATAAAGAGGAGGCTCGACGGATCGTCAGGAAAGCGGCCTATTTCTCCATGATCAACGATTGCCTTTATAGAAAGTCTTTTAGCCATCCTTGGTTAAAATGTATTCTACCAGAAGAGGGACAACAAGTCCTCAAGGAGCTGCACGAGGGATCATGTGGGGCCCATGAGGCATCCGCCTCCATCTTGAAGAAATCTAGGTTAGCAGGATTTTATTGGCCCACTGCCGAGCTTGATGCACAAAAATTGGTGGAATCTTGCCATAGTTGTCAGATTCATGCAAACGAATCACACACTGCCAAACATCTTCAGAGGCCCATCATTGAAGGGCGACCCTTTGCCATCTGGGGAATCGACATCGTTGGACCATTTCCTCCTACTCGTAGACAAAGGAAGTACGTGGTAGTGGCAGTAGATCACTTCACCAAGTGGGTAGAAGCCGAAGCTGTCTCCTCCATCACTGCTGAACGAATGGTGGAATTTGTTAAAGAAAATATCATGGGAAGATATGGCGTACCCCACACAATCATCACTGATAATGGAACGCAGTTCAATTACGGCGAGTTCAAAACTTTCTGTGAGAAATTGGGTATTTTGAACAGATTCGCCTCCGTTTATTATCCTCAATCCAACGGTATGACTGAAGTTACGAATTGCACGATCGTAAAAGGAATAAAGAAGAGGTTGGGGGAGCATGATAAGAAGTGGGCGGATCAGTTGAGAAGCATCTTATGGGCGTATCGCACCACTCCTAGAACGGCCACAGGAGAAACACCATTCGCCCTCTTTCATGGTGTAGAAGCTGTAATCCCAGTTGAAATACTGGTCCCAAGTGATAGAGTTGCATTCTATTGCGAGGAGGACAACAGCCACAGATTAAAAGAGAGTCTTGATCAAGTGGAAGATCGAAGAGACAAGGCTTATGTACGTATGGCGGCATACAAGCAGCGGATCGCCGCTTACCATGACAAAAATGCCAAACTTGTAGACCTGAATGTGGGAAACCTCGTGCTTCGTAAAGCTGACAAAATCCAGTCTCGAGAAGGGAAGGGCAAGCTAGGGCTCACCTGGACGGGTCCATATCAAATAGTGGACAAGATTGGGTTCGCCACATTTAAGATTCAAGACATGGAGGGGAACACATTGCCACACACGTGGAACCTCCAAAATCTCCACAAATATTTTGTCAGAAAATAAAGTGTACATACGGTCTTGAGTACTCTTTTTCCTTTAGTAAGCTTTTTCCCATGTGGTTTTTCTTATTAAAGGTTTTAACGAGGCTCACATGTAAGACTTGCTTGCTGTAATGAAGCATTTCTCCTATCAATAAACATCAATTGTTCTATTATCTATGTTCTTTTTAAAGTTTTTATTGCAACAATATCAATATTCCATTCTTAAAAAGAAGGGGGGCATCCAACGATCTCCACAGTAAACAAGTACTGCTATCTCATAGCTACTTTTTCTCCTCAAAGATAGGAGAACAAATCTCATAGGCGGATCCATCTCTGGAGGATCCCCATTCGAGATAGAGTTAAAACAGTCCTTGGACGCAAGGTCTTTACACTCTATTGCACCCTTCCCAAAGAAGGATTCACAAGTCCTAAAGGCGGATCACGTCACCTCAAAGATAGGTAGCAAGTTGATCCCCTAGGCAGCTTTACTTCCTCTAAAGGAATAAAACAGCTTCAAAACCTTCACAAAGGTTCCCGCAATGGAGTACGGCTGGCCACCTACTTCACAAAATAAATCCTAAAAACCTATTACTTGCATAGAGTAAACACAAAATGGTTGTCATAAAGGATTAAAAATTGTACTTAAGCTTTACACATAAAGTTATACATTAATAGGAGCATCCTCCTTTACACTCGATTCCCCTATTACGCCCTCCAAAGGGGTCTCCTTTTGTACAGCATCAAGTATGCCCTCAGGGGGAACCACTGGCTCCACAGAAATAATTCCTCCTAACGGAACAGAACTGTCCTTTGGTAGCTCATCACTTATCTTCAAGGGAACTTCACTTGCATCCGCAGTTTGAGGGATGACAATAGGCTTGCTTTCCTGGACGGATCCCTTCATCCATTCCCGAACACGATCCCGAATGTAGTCCTTGACATTTGGAGTTTTGCGATATTTAACAACTACATTCGGATCGAGAATAGTGAATTCCGGATCCGTAAAATCGATCTCAGGATATTCCAATTGGAAGTACGCCATAAGCCATTCACCATAGAAGAAGGCTTGCTCTCCAGCCATAAATTCGGCATCCGCTAAGGCTTCTTCATGCTCCTTAGCATCCACTTCAATCTTCTCCTTCAACTGTCGGATCTCAGCATCCTTACGGGCGGATTCAGCATCTTTAAGAGCAAGAGCTGATTTGGCATTCGCCTTCGCAACCGCAGCTTCTTTTTCCAACCTTTCTATGGTGGCCTTATCCGCCACCCCTTGAAGAAGCTCAGCCTTTGCAACTCGTAAGCGAGTATACGCCTACGAAAACAAACAAAAGCATAGTTGATATTTATCCCCAAAAGAAATTGCCTAAAAATCAAACGTATGGTTGAGAAAGCACTTACGGACAGAAGCTCCTTTTTCCCAAGTTAGATGTTGGCAGCTCCTGAGATTAGAGTTTGACTCTCTCGAACTCTGCCTAATTGCCTAAGAGCTTCATCCAGATCGTTGATTACCGACTCATTCTCCAGGGATCCCTCATCTCCATATTTAGCGGCCCAATAACTGCCCAAATCAGGTCTCGCCATCTACACCATAATCTCCAGGTCAGAACCTAAAATTAAGATGTAGAAAGGAAAAACAAGTAGAGCAATTTACCTGTTCCTTATCCGACGAAGGTATGGCGGATCTCAAGGCATCGTCCATCAACTTTTGCCCGGCCGGAGCGGTGTATCTCTTCTTCTTCTACGGCGGATCGATTGCTGGATCCGCAACACATTTTCCTGTATTCTTTTGAGGCTCCATCGCCTGCGCCTTCCTACGGGCCTCCTCCTCCTTCATCTTCTTACGCATCTCTACAAGAGCGTGATTGGCCTTAGATACACCCTTGTCCAAGAAGAACAATCAAATAATCAAGGTTTAAAGAAAATTAAAGTTACCTTGATCAAATTGAGCAATCTTGGAGTAAGTGAACTTGTCTCCATCTCGGCGTATCAAGGGAATGTCGTTCATTATAAAGTCTAAAGCATCGGCGTATGTCCAAGCATTCGCCTTAACACTCTTCATGAGATCCGCCACAGCCTCATCGCTATCCGTCATTATTCGCATGTCACCCGCCATGTGTAGAGGTCTGGCATTCCAATATGATGGAAAGCCTAACGGCTCATTCTCCTTGATCTTCACATAAAAGAACCTCTCGTCCCAGGAGTGGAACTTGCCATTAAATGGCGAATAAACTCCAAATTTGGCAAAGGTAAAAAATGACTCGGACTTTCATTTAGAAGGTTTATGAAAGGTTCAGAAGACGCGTGGTGTACACACTACGCCTAGATTTGAAGCTAAGTAGCAATCCAGAGCCAGATCTAACCAGCCATTGGGATGCAACTGACAGGTAGTGATATCAAAATAAGCAAGGATATCCGCCATCATCTTTGGGAGAGGTAGACGAAATCCCCTCTCTACATGACTACTATACACGGATAGATATCCGCGTGGCGGACAGGCTGGTCGCTGATGGGCATCTGCCAGTTGGGTTTCATAATTTTTAATCCACGGAAAGCGATCCGCCAGGCTCGCTAGATCCGCAAAGCTCATACGAGATGAAGTGGACTCTGCTCGGGGATTCTTTTTCCTAGGTTGGGCAGAAGAAGAGGCCATTGTCCCCGAAAAATGCCTAAAATCTACGGCCGGAGCAATACCGGTGGCCGAAGTAGAAAGAATTTGACTCCTAGTGGAACGGGTTCGATAACGATTACACGCCGAGTTACGTAACTCAGCTAAATCGGAGCTAACTGTGTCCTCGGAGGAAGATGAATTTCCCGATGACGAAGTGGTCCAACTAAAACTAACTACAATTTCGGGAGGAGGAGTCAAATTAAAAAGCTCAGAGGTTGATCTAGAGGATGACGAAGAACTCCTAAACATTCAGAAAAAATAGAATGAGAAAAGATGAACTTACATATAAGCAAAAGCTTTTAAAGAACTCTGAAACTCCCAGGAAAAGCTTCGAGCAACGAAAAGGTAAATGGAGACGAAATGGGGAGAGAGAGAAAGAGAAGGAAGAAGAAGGCGTATTCTCTTTCCTTGGACAGTACGCCCGTTACACGTGTCACTCTGCGATTGGCATCGAACAGAGTGCTCATTAATGCAGGTAATCATGACGGCGCGCAGAAGCTCAAAAGCCCTAAAGGACTTTACAGGAACTTTGGGGGGGGGGGGGGGCTTCTGATAACATTGGGATATTATCCTGAGGACCAAGAGGAATATTCACCTAAAGAACGCCGAGTATTGATCCTCCAAAGAGATCCGACTGGCGGATCACCAAGGTCCTATCAAAAGAGACCTGCCAGAGAACCTATGAGGCGAATCTCCTTGAACACTCATTCGCCATTAGAACGGATGGGCTGACTCGTCCATAAAAGACCATTAATGAGCTATTAATTAGCTAACCGCCGGCTTAAAGGTAACCTGTAACCGCCATTAATGGAACATTAATGGAGACTTTCTAGTTACTGAAAGTTACAACTTTCTAGCTATATATAGCCTACGTCTCAGGCTATCAAGGTACACATTCATTTTTACCCTTTGTCAATTCAGTTTGCCCTCTTATTCTTCCTTACTGACTTTGGCATCGGAGCTTCCCCCCGTCGAACCCAATGACGCCCCCACAGGGACGGAAGTTAATCAGAATTTCTCCGCGTGTCATCAGTCACTTGATCCGAACCTTCTTAATGCTCCACGTGGTCACTTAATTCGAAGACTCTTAATGCTCCACGTGGCGACTTGATTTGAAGGCTCTTAATGCTCCGCATGGCCACTTGTTCTGAAGGCTCTTAAGGCTCTACGTGGCCACTTGATCCAAAGGATATTAATGCTCCATGTGTCGTTATTTATTTCCTAAGTGTTTAATAAAACATGGGTTCAATTTAATAAAAGGTAGCTTTTTTATCAAAAGAATAAAAGGTAGTATTTTTTCGAGTTAATTAAAAAAAACCCTTGTGGTTTTACGTTTTTGCAGATCGGTACTTGTTAGGATATCAATGCTCCATGTGTCATTATTTACTTGTTAGGATATTAATTCTCCACTTGTCGTTATTTATTTCCTAAGTGTTTAGTAAAACATGGGTTCTATTTAATAAAATGTAGCTTCTTCTTTACATAATAAGCAAGTTTGAGGAGTTGTTGATGTTGGTTCCGAAGTTATGTGAGAATTAGTTCCATAGGGAGGGGGGGGGGGGGGGGGGTTAATGGAACTATTAGGTTTTAAAAGATTTTGTATGTTCTTAATCATTTCTCACAGCACACAACATAAATCAGAGTGCAGATATTAGGGTCCAGAGACAATCTTAGTTAATGTGTAACTAAGATTGCTTATGTCCTTGATTTGGAGAGCAACACTTAGAGGGCTTACGAATCTTGCACGTTAGAGATAACACTCTGGTTGAATTAGCAGTTTCAAAATAATGAGCAAGCAAATATACGGAGTAAGAGTTAGAAAATGATACTCAGCAGATTTATCATGGTTCGACCTCCTGCCTACATCCAGTCCCCAGAATTCATTTTCCGAGCTTTAATCCACTACTGAGCTTTTACTGGTAGAGCATAAACCCTTACAATAGTTGTTGAGCCAATCACGGAGTACCTTCCTCTGTAATTCTACACTCCGACTAACTATCCACCTCTGTTTGCTAAATACTGAACAAACAGAGCTTCCAAACTATTCTATATAATTGATGATTTTTGTTCTAATCTAAGAACACATTGAATGATCTGAAAGAAAAGATTACACAAGAAATATGAAAGTGTTTGTGTAAAGCAGTTCTTGCTTTGCTCTTTGAAACTTCAAGAGATAGTCACTTAGAGCTTTTTGCTTGAAGATCGTTCTTTCTCTCGTATGTCTGTGTGTCTTCAAGGTTGCAAGTGAGAGGCTATTTATAGTTGACACTTGAGGAGATGTTATTTCGAATTTCAAAATAACCGTTGAGAGGGAAAGTGTGCAGCTGTCATTTTCACTTTCCAGAGGCCAGAGCCTTCAACCAATCATCTTGTTTCTTGTGTCTGTTGGTTTGTCAGTTGTGCTGTCAATCAGAGTTGGTCGAAGTCTGTCTTCCTTGTCTAACCAAATCAGGTAAAGTTTTCAGGTTGACCAGGGGACAGACTGTTTGTGGTTCTGAAGCTTTCCTTATAAGGTATGGGCAATTGGCAGATGTGTACAGGAATCAGTTATACTTTTGTAGCTTGAGTAATTCTTATCCATCCTGAACTTTGCAAGTGTCTCACCAACTTCCTAAACTTGCTTATTCTGTAACAACTAAATACAAAAACTTATTAAACCTAAATTCTAAAAATACGTCTTCATCTATTCGAGAGGTAATTTTTTCGCTTCTCCTATCTTTCAACCTATTATAAGAGTTAGTGTTGTAGGTTTGAGAGATTGAATGGATGGAGATCGAGAGTTAGTATTATGATTTTTGTATTTAGTTGTTACAGAATAAACAAGTTTGGAGAGTTGGTGAGACACTTGCAAAGTTCAGGGAGCTAATTTACTTTTATGGACAAGTTTAAGGAGTTGATGATACGCAATAAGCAAGTTTAGGGAGCTGGTGATACACTTGTAAAGTTCAGGGAGTCAATATACTATTTTGGACAAGTTTATGAAGTTCGCGATGTATTAGACTTGTAAATTATAATCATTCTCCTTTTATAAGCAATGTATTGTATTTATTTAATGAAGTATTTCTTTTTCCTTAAAAAAAAGTTTATTTTTATTACATAAGAAGCAAAGATTGGTCGAAATACACGTGTCATGTCATCTTGAAGAGTGTAGTACAAGAAAAGAACATAGAAGAGCATATTAACTTTTACCAAGACAGGAAAACGGTAAATGTTGAAGTCATACTTCACCTTATAACAATCAATGTAGACCCCAATTAAGAAAATATTATACCATTATTGATCTTTACAATGTGCACATCCTCCCAAAAAAAGACAATTACATGTGAAATTGTCATATATGAAGTTCGGCGCCATTAATTTTTTAATGGCTTAATACATCATTTGCTCCCTGAATTTGTTCAAAAAGTTTGATTGGCCCTCTGAACTTTCAAAGTGTTCTGATAGCTCATTGAATTTGCATAAAATATTCAGTTAGCCTCTTAAACTTGCGTAAAATGTAATCAATTGATCACTCGGTCGTAAAAAAAGTAAGTTAAATACGGAAGATGTATTCCACGAGTCTTAAAAAAAGTAAAACGACCAAAATCGGAGTATACAATTCTAATATTAGAGAAGACAAGTTGTATAGTTGAGCAAACAATAACTTCCTTTTTAATCTATTTTTTAATTATGTAATAACATTTTAAGATGCGTGGAATACATCTTCCGCATTTAACTTACTTTTTTACGATAGAGTGATTAATTGATTACATTTTACGCAAGTTCAGGGGGCTAACTAAATATTTTATGTAAGTTCAGGGGGCTATCAGAACACTTTCAAAGTTCAGGGGGCAAATGATGTATTAAGCCTTTTTTAATTGCTTCTTCAAGTATAAGATAAACATATAGGCCCTGTTTGGTAAAAAGCGTTTTGGGATAAAAAGAGCGGTTTTAACCAACTTTAGAGGTTTGACAACTGAAACCGCTAATTGGAGTGTTTGGTGGAGAGAGTTTTGGGATGAAAACGCTAATTTAGAAAAAGCTCTTAAAAGGAGCTTTTTCAATTAGCGTTTTGCAATATTAAAATTAATGGACTTCTTTAACCCTAATAGATAGACTCCCTCTTCTCCTGTGCCAAAATTAATGCCCTTATTCGTCTTTTTGCACAAACTGCTATTACCAATCAGCTAATTTTTACCAAACAGGTCTACACAAACAGCTAGTCAAATCATCTAATGTAATCAGCTAACAGCTAATGTAATCAGCTAACAGCTAACAACTAATTCCCAAACTGGAACATAGTATTAATTGGTCTTCAAATCAAATGTAATTTCATGGAAAGAGACTTAAAATGTTTTATATTATCATTTTATTATAATATATTTATAGTTTTCTACACGTAATTTGGTCTTCAAATCAAATGCAATTCCCTGAAAAGAGACAAATTAATGGTTTTTTATTCTTTATTATTATTTGATTTTTTTTTGGAAGAATATTATTATTTGATTAAGAATATACAACATACTTTATTGTGAAACAAATAATAAGTAATTCTAATTGTGTGAGAGATAATGATTAAAAAAAAAAATTGTGTGAGAGATAATAATAGGGTCTAGTTTTAAACTTTAACTATTACTTAAAACTTTTAATTTAATTAGTTGATAACATACTATTAGGATCCGTTTGATATGCCGTAATTCAATGTAATGTAATCAAGATTATAATATAATCAAAGTTGTAATGTAATGGAATGGAATAGTGATTCTATTACCATGTTTAATTGATAATTATGATGTAATGTAATAACCATTACAATACTTTTCCTAATTAAATGCAATCATAAAATTTTAGTTACATAATTAAAATCAACGAAAAATGTGAAAAATCGAATCGAAATTAAATACAAAATTAGATTAACCGAAATCAATAAATTAGTATATAGTTTTTCTCTTTTTCATATTTTTTTTGCATTTTTCTCGTTTCTTTTAATTTCCATTTTCAACATTTTTCACCGTTTTTCTATTTTCTCATTTTATTGGTTTTTCATTTTTCAATTTTTTTCGGTTTTTCAATTTTTTTTTCATTTTCTCGTTTTCAATTTTCATGTTTTTCTACTTGTTGCATTTTTTGACAAGAATGAGAGGTGAGATTTGAAAAATGAGAGGTTAGATGACAATGTAATGAGAATTCAACACATTTTTCTATGTAATGGGGATTACAAGATTTCTTCAAAAAAAATTAACTCAAGGTTTTCTCATTCCATTACAATGAAATTATAATATGCAACCAAACATGGTAATTAGCCTTCAATGTAATGACCATTTCATTATGAAGGTCATTACACCTTACCAAACGGCACCTTAGAGTTTCTTTGAATAAATGATCGAACGTTCGAATGTTAACAACTTCGTTTGTTGATTAAATTTAAACGCATGATAAAATAAACTAGTATTGCATGCTTATAAAAATTGTATGAGAAATCATTAATATAACTTTTACCTGCTAAAAAACTAATATATATATATATATATATAGAAAGGGTTCAAGTG
The DNA here is from genome assembly GCF_963576675.1 of Euphorbia lathyris. Lineage (NCBI taxonomy): Eukaryota > Viridiplantae > Streptophyta > Magnoliopsida > Malpighiales > Euphorbiaceae > Euphorbia > Euphorbia lathyris. The sequence continues at coordinate 48,980,581 of NC_088918.1, forward strand.
AGAACATCTCCCTTATGTGAGAATTGTTCTTATGTGAGAACACTCGTTAATGGTATTATTATAAATATTCTGTTATTTTTAAAACACAAATGTCGGTCACCAGCGTCACTCATGTGCGTTCAGTTATTCGTCGTCGTCGTTCAACATCTTCGATCTTTCCCTCGTCTCCGATCAATCTCACACTGCTGGTCAGTATAATAAGACATTAGTTTTAGCACATAAGAGATTAGCTTTAGAACATACGATATTAGTTTTAGAACATATCCTAGAGTATATAATATTCTATATTTTATAGCACGTATCCTAAAATATTAAGTAAAATGTTCTAAATAATTAGTTTAGAACATAAAAGATTAGTTGTAGAACATAAGACATTAGTTTTAGAAGTATATGTTCTATATTTTATAGTCTGTGTTCTAAAACGTAAGTAAAATATTCTAAATAATTAGTTTTAGAACATAAGACATTAATTTTAGAATATATACTGGATTATATGTTCTATATTTTATAATATGTGTACTGAAATGTCAAGTCAAATGTTCGAAATAAGGCCTAATACATTACCAGCTCCATGAACTTGTCCAAAATAGTAGATTGGCACCCTGAACTTTGCAAGTGTCTCACCAACTCCCTAAACTTGCTTATTTCGTATCACCAGCTCCCTAAACTTGTCCATAAAAGTAGATTGTCTCCCTGAACTTTGCAAGTGTCTCACCTGTTGAAACACAATTTTCACACAGATTTTGATTATGACAAAAATATTAATATAATATCTCCATAATTAATAATACATGAAAAGATAAAAATGATTTATTTATACTAATATGTTTGTTGAAGTGTTTGGTTAATTTTGAGCAATAGTTCAAAGGTGTTTGATTTGGACCGCAAGGCTTAAACGAAGCCCATCACCAAGAAGGCTTGCGAATTAAAAAGGCTAAGCCTTAATCATAGAAGGATCCAGAAGATCTCTTAGCAACTCTAAAATCAAAAGTGTTCCGGAAGATAAGAATCAAGCCACGCTTGACAAGATCAACAGACGATCAACAGAGACAGAGTTGGCCTGCACACATCTGCCAATTGCCCATACCTTATAAGGAAAGCTTCAAAACCACAGACAGTCTGTCCCCTGGTCAACCTGAAAACTTTACATGATTTAGTTAGACAAGGAAGACAAACTTCGACCAACTCTGATTGACAGACTTCGACCAACTCCATTCACATTCAAATTCCATATGTGATTATCCCTCGTACATTTCCTTTGGTGAAAATTTTATTCACCTATACTCCATTCACATTCAAATTTCTAGAAACTAACACAAGATCGACGATGTTGACTGGTGGAAGAGGAACAGTCCGTCAAAGCAAAGCAAAGAAAAGAAGTTAGGGAAGATAAAAGCAAAATTTACGAACCAAAGGAATGCAGCAAGATAGAGACCACATGTAACTTACCGAAATTATCAGACTGAATGGAGATGAAGCAAACAATAACTCACGGAGATGAAACAAACAATAACTCAAGGCAGAGCAGCGACGATGAAGACTAGTGGAAGAGCAATAGTCTGGTGGAAAAGCAAGAGTTCAAAGAAAAAAGAAAGTCCGGAAGAAGATGAATGAGTGCGTATGTTTTAGAACATGTGATATTAGGTTTAGAACATAAGATATATTTACAATTATTCCATTAATGAGTATTCTTAGATAAATATATGTTTTTACATAAAGGAGGTGTTCTCACCTGATATATATAGTGGTTTAGCTCATGTTTGAGCTAAAACACAAAGGTATAATGGGAGTGGAGCTATATCAACTCATGCTCAACAAGTCATTTTTCAATTCAAAAGTCTAATAGGGAAGAAGATGAAGATGAAAATGACTTTAATTAACAACTACCTTGAGAACAAAGAGGTGAAATTGCAACAACTACAATTTAAGCTTGCTAACTAAAATAAAACGAAATTGTAAACTAAACTAAAACTTTAAAGCTAAAATAATGAAATCCTAATGTGAAACCATAATAGCATGAAAAGTATATAGAATTACAAAGTAGAAGTTCCTATTTATATAGGAATCCAAGATCATATTGCATTATTAGGAACCCTAAAACGTCTCCCTAGTCATTAGTAAGTGTTCCTCTCTTGCCATAGACGAGTTGGACTTGGATAAGGAAAGTGTTGGAGAGTTTTTAGGTAGAGTTGTGCATCTCTTTTAATTCTGGAATTTATCGTCGTCCAGCCGCTCTAGGATAGCTCGTCGAGCAATCACTTAAGTTTGAGTTCTGCACATTTGACTTTATCTTCCTTGGTTGACTCAGAATCACCAACTCATCGAGAAGCTTCACCTATGACCGAGTAGCTCCCACTAACTCGTTGAACAACTATGAACATATTTCTCCAATTTCTTTGTTCAAAGCCTGAAATTACGTGAAAGTAGTCAAGACAGAAAATACTTAGAACTAGGGAGAAATGTGTAAAAACGACACAAAAACAATATAAAACTACAACTTAAAATACTATATAAAATGGTGATGACAGTAGACAATGACCAAGAAGGTGAATATTGATTCGGAAGGTTGATGTTAAGAAAAAGAATCGCAATTACACCATGAAACGATTTAGAAGGAAATAGTGGGGTTACTGTTCGAGGAGTCTAGTATAGTATATATAGTATCCAACTAAAATATGTAAGCCTCTTGTACTCATGATCTTGTCTTCGATTTGCAATTTAGGTGATGATTTCTGAGATCCCAAACTTGTGTTTGCTCTAGCAGACACGATTATAGCATTCAACTCCTTTTAATTATGTGTTGAAATCAAAATTACTTGAAATTGTTGTAATAAGACAGTGTTGCAATGAGGAGTTGATTGATTTGATATGCTTGACATTGCAAAAAACTAAATTCTGAAACACTGTTTGTTACTTAGATGATTAATTTGGAATTATTTTAGTGGAATAGACAAGAATTAATTCAGTTTTTATTTTAGCATTGGTATTAGCGATAGCATTATTGGCTTATGATTATGTGCATTATTGGGTTAGAGGTTCATGCTATAAATGGGTCCATTCCATATATGAATCCATTTGCACCTTTTTAAGGCTCCAAATAAATTATAACTATATGCATGGGTCCTTAGACCTGGAATATTAAAGGAGACTTGGAATTCAATAGTTGAATTAGTCAAGACTCAACCTATCTATCTAATTGATTGAAGAAACACCCTTTTTTTATTAGTAAAATATTTAAACTTACAACAAAAAAGAGGCTGATGATTTGAAAATATAAACCTAGCTAGCTAATTGAAGGAATATATAGTATACTATCTACCTACCTGCATCTATAGAATTTGTAGACATGAAAGTAGCAGATTGATAAGAAGCAGTTGTGAAATGAGGCAAAGTAACATTCAATAATGTTGAGTTACTATTACTAATTTCCAAATCCTGAAGTTGATCATCTCCATTGAGATACCTTATAACTTGTCTCATACTAGGCCTTGCTTCAGGTTTCTCATGCGAACAAACAAGCCCCAATTTCAATATCAATTCCATCTCTTTTTCAACATAATTTGAATCCTCCTCCAACTTTGGATCAACAACATCAAGAATTCTACCCATGTTTTGTTTTTCCATCACCCAATCCGCCAGTATAAACTGCTCTGACTCTATAGGTCTCCTGCCGGTACCTATCTCAAGAAGTAAAACACCATATGCAAACACATCGGAGCTTGTTGAAGCCTTCCCCGTTCTAGCCATTTCTGGGGAAATATACCCAATTGTACCAACAACATTTGTAGTGTGTGATTTAGTTCCATGATCATAGAGCCTGGCAAGCCCAAAATCTCCTAAACGTGCATTCATTTCAGCGTCTATTAGCACATTGCTGGACTTGACATCTCTGTGTATCACCACTTGCTCCCATTCTTCGTGCAGGTATAAAAGCCCTGCTGCGATTCCTTTAACTACGTTGAATCTTTTGTCCCATGTAAATACGATGCCGTTTGAGTTTTTGAATAGAAGATTGTCCAGGCTTCCCAATGGTATATAGTCGTATACTAGAAACAGATCGCTTTTCTTCTTGCACCAACCTTGAAGATTGACTAAATTCTTGTGCCTTAATCTTCCTAAGCTTTCGATTTCGGATGCGAATTCTTTCAAACCTTCAATTGAATTACTACGTGTTATCTTCTTCACAGCAACTTGCTCTCCGTTACAACCCAATACACCTTTGTAAACTCTACCAAATCCTCCAGCTCCGATTACTTCACTTTCTCTAAAACCTTTGGTTGCTGCATACAAGTCCCCGTACCGGAACCGGTGAGGACACTCCAACTCCCAATCTTCAAGACTCTCAAACCGCCCGATTCGCTTATAAAACGTCAGACACAAAAGAATCCCAAGTAATGAAACTGTCACAACGCATAGAGAAATAACTAGAGCAACAACTTTGCCTGGAAAAGAAGAAGAAGAATGCCTGGAAAAGAAGAAGAAGAAGAAGAATCCGGTGAGATAACTGGAAGGCTTGAAATATCAAGAAGAGGTGAATCTCCGGTGTTGGAGAAACTCCAACCAAGAATATAATGAGAGCTGGCCTTTTCTTTTTCCCCCGTGGAAGCTGAGAATCCAACGTACATGGTCTCTTTAAGAATCGGAGTTAGATCGTGTTGATAGGAAATCAAGGGTTTGTTTGGCTTCTGTAATCCCATAGGACAAATAGTTACATGAACAATTTTATTTAGAGAGTCGTATTGTACCCAAGTTTGTATTGGTTTACCGTCGTGCAAATCTACATCTTCTTGTCTAAGTGTATTGTTGACTGTGTAACTTGCTGGCGTGGAAATCTGGGACTGAACGTCATTAATGTTGATCCCGACATGATTTCCGTTTCTGTCAGAGGTTTCGTTGAAGCCACTGACTGTATCGAATTCAACTGCGAATACATGGTTGGAAGGTTTTCCATTGGTGGAAGCATTGAAAAGGCCGAGATAATGTTGGGCTTGAGCACCGGGAATGTTGGGGGAGGGAGATAAGGCGAAGGCGAGGCCGAAACCGCCTTTGCCTTTTGGGACAATAGAGAAGACGAAAGTGGTAGTGAAAGAAGAAGCATTTTTTGAAGTTTTGTTGAAGATTTGTATTGGTTTAGAAAAGAAAGCATGTCCGATGACATTTGGTGTTGGCTTAGTAAGGCAGAGTACCCCAACCCCGTTGGAATTGGAGTTGAAAATAGAAGCTGCTTTATCAAGGACAATATTACCTTTGTTTTCATGGAATCCGTTGAAAATGAATTCTTCCGACTTTGCATTAATACAATACAAAAGGAAAAGGCTTATCAACAAAATTAAACAAGCCATGGGAAATTAAACTAGACAGACTAGTTCATCATCATATATTATATTATAAAAGATGGAAAAGGACATGTTTGAATTTTCTTTATATGCTTTAAATCTCTTGACTTCGTCATTTTACATTTTTGCTTAATAATTTCTTCTTTTTACAGCCTACATTATATGTCAAATTAATGTGTTTTGCAAGTCAACCCCCTTTCATTTCATTGATATCTTTTTTTTTCTTTTTTTTTTTCACTCCTTATCTATAGCTACAAAGCTTAAATATGAAATTTATTTTTGTAGCTAATGTGCTCGAAATATACAACTTTTATAGCATTAACTAATTTTTGCTTCCATAAATATATTTTCTAACAGTACATAATACATTAGCTACAACCTTTCAATTATAATAAAAATATTATAGCTAAGTAATTACTCAACTGCAAATTTGACTTAGTTGTAACAATATTAATAATTAGAAATCATTATAGCTAATATATACAAATAGCTACACTTGTAACACCTTTATAGCTATTTACTAGTTTTTACTTCAACAAATCTATTTCATAGCATGTAATGTATAAGCTACAATTGTTTGGCTGTAATAAAAAAATATTATAGCTAATTGAATTATTTAGCTACAAATTCTATTTATTTATATATAGCTTTATTACTGTATACATATATATATAATTTTTTGACATATAATAAATATTTTATTAATTAGAATAAAATTTTGTGAACAACTATAATTTACCAAAACAATAAAAAAAAAAAATTCTATTTACATGGCTTTGTAGAATATTCTCAAGTAAGAGAAACTAATTATTTTTCTTTAAATAAAAATTATAATTTTACATTGCATTCAACAGAAATTCAGAAAATTGCTTATTAAGGATCTTTATTCTATATATGTAAAGAAAATGTGAAAGTAGGTGGCAAAATTAAGAAAAGAAATTAGATATTCAAATAAATGCACAGCAATATATTCATATAAATCCTTCTAAAACATAACAAAAGAATCATAAGTTTTGATATTGCACAATAATTAAATTAGGGCTAAACATATAATTAATTCATCATTTATTTTTTCAAATTAGGTCTTTAAACTTTAATTTTCATATATTGAACCCCTCACTAGCAGTTCCGTTACATAATCTGTAAATGAACAGTTCAATGTACAGTTAAACCTCGATAAATGAATGTTCGATAAAGTAATAACCTCGTTTGTATAATAAATTCTTTCGGTCCCGACTTGGACCAATGGACTAAAGTAATAACCTCGCTAAATGCATTACAACAACAACAACAACAACAAAGCCTTAGTCCCGAAATGATTCGGGGTCGGCTAACATGAACCATCATATAAAACCGTGAAAATCAAGTCGTGTCAGCGACACAGATTCGCTCCCTCCACTCCGTCCTATCCACTACCATATTTTCCTCAATTCCCAATAAACTCATATCACTCTCGATCACCCTCCTCCAAGTTTGCTTAGGTCTTCCCCTACCCCTCACCACTACATCCATTTGCCACTCTTCGGTTCTCCTAACCGGCGCATCAAGCGCTCTACGTCTCACATGGCCAAACCACCTTAGTCGGTTTTCTCTCATTTTATTCTCAATAGATGTGACCCCTACTTTTGTCCTAATTATTTCATTACGCACCCGGTCCTTTCTCGTGTGACCACACATCCATCTCAACATACGCATCTCCGCCACCGACATCTTATGGATGTGGCAGTGTTTCACTGTCCAACACTCCGTACCATATAACAATGCTGGTCTAATTGCCGTCCGGTAGAATTTTCCCTTCAATCTATTAGGCATGACGGGATCACAAAGGAAACCTGTAGCACTCTTCCACTTCGACCAACCAGCTTTAATCCTATGAGCAACATCTCCATCTACTTCTCCATCCGTTTGGATAATAGATCCTAAATACCGGAAGCAATCCGAGGCCTGAACAACTCTCCCATCCAGGGTGATTGTCCCTGCCTCCCTACTCCTACGGCCGCTAAACTTACACTCCAAATATTCTGTCTTACTTCGACTCAACTTAAAGCCTCTAGATTCTAGAGTTTGCCTCCATAGTTCCAACTTCATCTCCACTCCTTCTTTCGTCTCATCAACCAACACAATATCATCTGCAAACAGCATGCACCATGGTATACCATCTTGAAGTGAACTTGTTAGTTCATCCATAACGATGGCAAAAAGAAATGGGCTTAGTGCGGAACCTTGATGCACTCCAATCGTAATAGGAAACTCTTCAGTCTTCCCAACACTAGTACGTACACTCGTGCATACTCCCTCATACATGTCCTTTATGATGTCAATATATTTCCGCGAAATGCCTTTCCTTATCAAGGCCCACCAAAGTACTTCCCTTGGTACCTTATCATATGCTTTCTCCAAGTCAATGAAAACCATATGCAAGTCTTTCTTCTTATTTCGATAGTGCTCCATTAATTGTCTCATTAGATGGATGGCTTCCATAGTTGATCTTCCCGGCATAAAGCCAAACTGGTTTTCCGAGATCTTCACCGTCCTCCTTAGCCTTTGTTCAATCACTCGCTCCCAAAGTTTCATAGTGTGACTCATTAATTTGATTCCCCGATAGTTGGTACAATCTTGGACATCGCCTTTGTTCTTATACAAAGGGATTAAGGTACTTTTCCTCCATTCTGATGGCATCTTATTGTTTCTCCAAATTTTGTTGAAGAACGTCGTCAACCATTCGATTCCTCTTTCTCCCAAACATCTCCAAATCTCAATAGGGATGCCATCAGGTCCTACTGCTTTCTTCAACTTCATCTTACTTAATTCCATTTTGACTTCACCCTTTTGAATTCTCCGCAGGCATTCATGATTTATCATATCGTGATGGATACTTATATCTCCAACATCTTGTTGGCAATCTCCATTAAATAAGTCATCAAAATAGGACCTCCATCGTTCCTTGATATCCTTATCTCCAACTAGGACTTTCTGGTCCACATCCTTCACACATTTAACTTTTCTGAGATCTCGCGTCTTCCTATCTCTCATCCGAGCAATTCTATATATGTCTCTTTCCCCTTCTTTCGTATCCAATCTTGTATACAGATCTTGATTCACCTTTGCTCTAGCATCTCGTATGACCTTCTTTACTTCCCTTTTAGCCTCTTTGTATTTTTCGTAGTTCTCGTCACTCCTACATTTCCCCAATAGTTTATAGGATTCTCTCTTACTCTTTACTACTTGTCGTACTTCTTCTGTCCACCAAGATGTGTCCTTACCCGGTGGCATGCTACCTTTAGATTCCCCTAGAACTTCCTTCGCTACTTCCCTTATACTATGCTCCATCTTATTCCATATCGAATCTATATCTGAATCCATATTGCAAGTCCAAATATCTTTTTTGGTCATCTCATCCACAAATTTTTGTTGATTCTCCCCTTGCAATTTCCACCACTTAATCTTAGTCTCTACTTGAGGTGTTTGTTTTCTTATACATTTCCTACTTCGAAAATCTAGCACCACTACTCTATGTTGGGTTGTCGTACTCTCACCAGGGATCACCTTACAATCAATATAACTCTTTCTCCAAGCACTCCTTACTAAGAAGAAGTCAATTTGGCTCGCATTACCGCCACTCCGATAAGTCACTAAGTGGGATGTTCTCTTCATAAACCATGTGTTCATGATACTCAAGTCATAGGCTGATGCGAATTCCAAAATATCATTTCCTGCTTCATTCTTATCTCCAAAACCATACCCTCCATGAACACTCTCAAACCCATCTCGCCCAGAACCCACGTGTCCATTGAGATCACCCCCTAGTACCATTTTTTCATCCCTAGGAACCTGTTGCACCACTTCCTTTAAGTCATCCCAAAAAGCTTGTCTTATAGACACATCTAAACCTCGCTAAATGCATTAAGTAATAAAAATATTTAAATCCTTAAAGCCCCAATGAAAATATAAATTAATAATTATTGAATTACATACAATATATATATATATATATATAGACCAAAACCTTTCAATCAATCAACTAGAAGTCATTTCTTCTAAAAAAAATGCATCTATAGTTGATTGTTTTTTCTTTCCACCTAAACTAAAATGAACATTATCCTTAACTTTTTGTAGTGCAAACACAACTTCTGGTATATTTTGCTCATGTTGTACCAAGTAGTTGTTTAAGGTGACAATTGCTTGAAAGACCTCTTTTAACGATACATTTGCGACAATGCAACTATCATCTAGCTTTGGATCATTTCCATCATCATTGTTCATTATTGACTGAATAATTTCGTCGTCTGTATGCATTTTACAATGAAAAATTATGTATAAAATAATAAATATTGATTAATCAATAAATGAATAATTTATTCATTTATCGATAAATAAATAATTTCGCTTAATGAATATTTTTTTCCAGTCTCAAAGATATGCATTTATTAAGGTTTTACTGTATGTGAAAACTAAAATTCAATGACTTAATCCTTAAAATCTTATAAATTTAGGGCTTTAATAAAGTGTTTTGACATTTTTTTTGGTAGAAAAGGAAAGGAAAGCAAAGCAAAACAAGCAACTACACCGGGATTAGCCTAGGAAAGCTAACCCCAATCCTATCCTCTAAAAGAAGAGGAGAAAGAGCGATAGGGGGAACGGTAAGGGTAGAAACACCTAACACCCCCTCATGGCCTGCCGCCGCCAAGTGATCTGCAACACGGTTCTGCTCCCGGAAAATGTGGCTGAACTCAAGGATATCAAATGAGGGGCTAAGCCTCTTAATAGCTTTAATAAGGTTGCGGCTATGAAGACTCATGGCATGACTACCCAAAATCATATTGATGGCCTCCAAGTTATCAGACTCCACAGAAAGCCTCTTAACACCCAGCCTAATTGCCAGCTGGATCCCAGAGAGAATGCCCCAGAGCTCCGCAGAGAAGGAAGAACCCAAACCCAAATTCTGGGTAAACCCAGAAAGCCAGGCGCCTCCCGCATCCCTAAGAACACCTCTGGCAGCAATCTTACCATTACTGAGGCAGGAACCATCAGTATTCAGCTTCACAACCCCCTCTCTCGGCCTGCTCCAGCTCACGAGGTGGACATCACTACTCGGGGAAGATCTGGCAAGAGACTCACCTTTGAAACTATCAATAATAGAGGAGAGTTTCTTCAAGAAGAACTCGGCTAAGTTAGGCAAAAGCACAACTTTATTATCAAAAATCTCCTCGTTCCTCCATTTCCACACTTGATGACAGATAATGGCAAAGAAAATATCCCCATGCTCCATATAAGACAATAACTTTCCCCTAATACCATCTGAGAACTAGTCGTTCACAGAATGGGACATGAAGGAAAAGAAAGTATGATGAGGGAGAATTTTCTTCCAAACCTCTTCACTCTTAGGGCAATCCCTAAGAGCGTGGCACAACGATTCAACATGGCCTCTACATCTACCGCAAGCTCCAGAGGTCGCCAAATGCCTTCTGTATCTGTCTGAGTTAGTAAGTAATCTGTCTTTAACGCCCAGCCACAGGAAGCTCCTCATGCGGTAGGGGATTTTAAGGGACCAAATGGTCTTCCAAATATCCGAGGGATTATCAGTCCTGTTAAGGGAAAACGCTTCAAAGGCAGATTTGCAAGAATAGACTCCATTGTTAGTCAGCGCCCAGCAATGCTTATCCATGTCGTCCTCTTGATTACTCACCTTCACTCCTCTAATTCTAAGGAGAGTCTCAAGGCTAAAGAAAGAATCAAATTTAGGCCAAACCCAGTCCCTTTCAGAGTCCACCACATCGGCTAACCTCCAGTTTTGGATATCACTAGGCGGGGGGAGGGGGGGGGGGGGAAGTGCACACATCCACTAAAGGTTTATCCCCAATCCAGGTATCAAACCAGAAGCTTATGGACTTACCATTACCCACATCCAGACCAACCCCCGAGCAAAACTCAGCAAAAACGGCGCTAAGCCCTTTCCAGAGGAAGGAACAATTGATAACTCTCTCTTTCGGGCCCCCAAAGATCTTATCTTTTCGATACTTACCACAAAGAAGGCGAACCCAGAGAGAGGAGGGGCATTGCCACATATGCCAAAGGAGTTTCATTAATACAACTTTATTATTATCCTTAGCTCTCCTAATGCCCAAACCCCCTGAATCTTTGGGCTGACAAACCTCACTCCAAGGCACCAGGTGGATCTTTCTTCCCTCCGCAGCTTCCCCCCACAGGAACCTTCGGTTAATCTTATCAAGATCATTAAGCACAGGATTCGGAAGCTGACAAGCCTGCATGATGTGGTTGGGAGCAGCGGAATTCACAGATTGAATTAAAGTCAGACGGCCAGCGAGGGAGAGAGTCTTGGCTTTCCACGTGGCACACCTCGTATTGGCTTTGTCCAAAGTATCTTTAAAAGAAACTTTAGACACTCTCTCACTATGGAGAGGAATCCCCAGATACTTCCCAAGAGAATTAGTAAGAGGAATACCAGACAAATCACTTAATCTTTTACAAATTCTCGGATTCATATTCTTAGAGCACATCATCCTAGATTTCTGGATATTAAGTCTCTGACCAGAGGCCGAACAAAAACAATCCAGAATATCCATAATGACACTCAACTGCTCCTCATTACATTCAAGAAAGATAAGGACATCGTCCGCAAAGAATAAGTGGGTCACCTGGGGACAGAAACTGTTGATGGCCACCGAGTGGAAACTCCCAATATCAATGGCATCTTGAATAAGGTGGGACAGCCTCTCCATAGCAATAACGAAAAGGAAGGGACTCATAGGATCACCCTGACGGATGCCCCGACCCGGAGAGAACTCCTCCGACATATCCCCATTCACCATAACCTGAAACACAGGAGAAGTAATACAAACCTTAATAAGATTTCTCCAACTGTCCGGGATCCTAGCTCTCTCCAGACTCTCCATCAGGAAGTTCCAGTTGATACGATCATAGGCCTTCTCCAAATCCATCTTAAGAGCCACAATGCCTTTCTTCCCTTTCCTAATCTTCATAGTGTGCACCATTTCTTGGGCAATCACCACATTATCCGTCATTTGACATTTAATTACTTAATACCTTATTATATTTAAGAGCTAACAAATATATTTTTTTTCAGTTTTTTTTAATAAATAATTTGAAAGTTCAGGGAGTTAAATATGATATTTTTATAATAAAAAATAAAAATGAATCGAAGAGCTCAAGCTAGCTAAGATGATTGTATAGAGCGTTAGTTGGTACCACAAAATTTACTTATATTTTTTTTTGTTAGTCCTTATTACGTACAAGTTTGGAAGAGTGAAATTTTAAATGTGATTAATGTTGGTCCCTTATAATGTGAGAATTAGTTCCTAAAAGGGGTTAAGGAACTATTTAAAATTTTTCTCTTAAGACTGACTTGTATTAATCTTGACTTAAGATTTTTCTCTTAGATTCTTTAGTACGGTGATATTGAGTGAGGTCAGAGGTAGCTTTAGTTAATCCAAGACTAAGGCTGCTTCTAACCTTGAGTTAGGAGATAGCACTAGAGTCTATTCCTGAGCTCAGCACCAAATCACACAACTCAATATATATCAGTTAAGCGTTTTACTAGGCACAGTACAAAGCAAGCAGATAAGGAGTCAAGGGTTAGAGAATGTTACTCAGTAGTTTTATCCTGGTTCGGCCTCCTGCCTACGTCCGGTCCCCGGAATTCTTCCGAGCTATAATCCACTACTGAGCTCTTTTAGGTAGAGCACAAACCTCTTACAATAGTTAGCGAGTATACAGAGTACCTTCCTCTATATCCTATACTCAACATTATTCTACCACTGAGTGCTAAAACCGAGCAACTCAGTATCTCCTAACAATCTTTAGAATTGATAAAGGTTTTATTCTAAATACACAGAACACTTTGAATGATCTAAAGTCTAGTCTTTTACACAGAATAAGAATGAGTGTAAGATTTCTTTGCTTTGCTTTGGCACAGAACTTCAAGTAGGAATTTGGTCAGCGTTTCGACTCGGTGAAGATCTGCATCGAATGAAGCAAATGAAGGGCCTATTTATAGTGACACTTGAGCCTTTAGTGATTTTGAATTTCGAAATAACCGTTGGAGGGAAATGACTCTGTTGTCCCTTTCACTCCTCAGTGCTCAGTGTCTTCGGCCAATAAGAACGTTGCCTTTTTTGTGTTGATCAGTGCTCAGATGCTTTTGGTCAGTAAGCGCCAGGTTGTCTCTCCATTTATGGCAAAGTCTTATCGATAGATTTCTGTTGCGTCTGAACTTTTCCTTAATTGGATTAGCTTTGTCTACAAGTTGGTTGAGTCAACTTCTGCCTTGTCTTTTGTCCGTTCAACTCAGCGGCTTCCTTGTGAAGCAATTAGCAAGCCTTCTGGATCCTTCTTCTTGATGGGCTGAGTTGATCCATAAGCTTGGATCTGTTTGCTTGGGCTTTGACTGGGCTTTATGGGCTTTGGTCTTAATGTCTATCAATACTTATAAATTAAATACTCAACAATTGAACAAACACATTAGTAACAAATAATTCAAAGCATTTAAATGTAATGTGTTGGAATATTTTATCATAGGGATTTAATTCTAATTTGAATAATTTTGTCAAATCAAAATCATTGTGGAAATGTGTTTCAACAATTAATTCAAATGTGTTTATTTAAAGTACAGATACAATGTTATCTTCATTAATCTCTTATTTTTCATTTCGATTTGTTTAATTATTGGACATATATGCACTCAAAATTTAGAAGAAGAAAATTTGAAAAAAAGTAATTAATTATTTTCTTAAAAATAATAAAATGGTAAGTAAAAATGTCTAAATATATCATTATAAATAAAATATCAAAATACATGATTAATCCTTAACCTTTTAGGATCTTATAAATTAAGTCTCCGATCTTTAATTTTCACATATATTGAGTCATCATTAACGGGTTAGATAATGGTATTGTTATTGAGGGGTTCAATGTGAGTGAACTTCAAGTGCAAAAACTTAATCTAGAAAAATAAATGATTAGGAAATCAATCCTTAAAATCCTAAAAGTTGAATAACATAACTATATGTTTAGCATCTATATTCTAAGGTCTCTCTGCGATGGAGTGAATATCATCGTCTCTTTTGAGATGTTGTCGTTCGTCTTCTTGACTGTGCCTAATTCTTTCTGATTGCTTCTTATTATTCCAATTGCTCAATCAATCCGATGGTATGGATCAAGGTGAAGAGTGTTTTTGTTTTATTGGGGATGTCTGCAGATTGGTTTCTTGATTGTGTTTGAACCCTAGATTCCCGGCTCTGTTGTTTCGATTGGTTTTTTGTGGTGATTGTCGTCAGTTTCTTGACTGTGTTTGAACCCTAAAATCCCGTCCCTATTTGCCATCATTTCCTTGATTGTGTTTGAACTCTAAAATCCCATCCCTGGTTCTTTGATTGTTGTATCTTGGTTCTATGGATAAAGGAAAAGGAATTATGGAGGCTTATACGTGTCTTCGACTTGAAGATGAAGATGAGGAGGGTTTGGAACTTGGAGAAGAACATATTGCATCAGAATCGATTCGGCGATTTCATTTTGTGATAGGTCAGTTTCTCAATGATAAATCTATCAATTTCGATTCAATGTGAAATACTTTGGCGTTTATATGGAGGCCTGTGAAGGGGGTTACTGTGACAGAAACTGAAGTAGAAGGGAGATACATCTTCCAATTTTATCATGAGTTGGATGCTAAAAGAGTACTTAATGATGGACCTTGGACCTTTAACCAAAATGTTCTTATGGTTCAGGAGCTTCAGGCAACGGCTTAAGCTGCTAGATTGGAAATTGTTGAGTTAATAATTCGGGTCCAATTGTATGATATACTAGTGGGATTTCAGACGGAGGAGACATGTAGGGCAATAGGGAATCGCATAGGTATTTTCTTGGGATCTGATTTGAAGAACTTTTCTGGGTTGCGCAGGAGTTTTCTTCAGATTAAGGTATCCATTGACATCCGGAAGCCTCTCAAATGTGGATAGAAAATCAAGCATAGTGGAGGTGACTATATGTGGGTAAGTTTTCGATATGAACGGCTTCCTGGTTTTTGTTTGTTTTGTGGAATCATAGATATTAACAATAAATCTATTCAATCTGATTGAAAACTTTATATTTTCATATATGAAATAACGGATTTAACGTAGGCTCTGATACCACTGAAAGGAAAATAGGCAAACACGGGGCAGCGGAAATATAATTTTTTTTACCTATTTCCTTTAACCAAGATCCGTTAAACGTTATTTCATATAAAGAGGGGTATAACGAAATAACTTAATTGACGATCTATCTACAGTTGCAAACGAAGTGCCCACAGCTCTTAATCCCGAGTTTCACGAGCACAATCAAAACAAACAATCAAACGATTAGAATCTCAACCAAAGAATAACAATCAATGAAGATTGTTTCTAACAAATCAACACAAGATCAAGGAAAGAGAAATAGAGATAGAAATTAATCGAATGGAGACAAGCGGGATGATTTCTTCCCCAATCTAGGGTGGCCGAAATTCCAACTCTTGGAATCTATATGTGTTGGCCAAAATTCTCCTTTATGGGAGTATTTATAGCCTCTTGAATATAAACCCTAGTTAGATTGAATTAGATCACTTAATTAGAGTCTTATTCCAAATAATACTCTTATTAATATTATCTATAATTATATCTAAATATAATAAATAATATTTATTATTGATAGGATAATAATTAGAGATATAATCACATTAAACCTCCTAACTTATTTATCCTATAATTAATTTAACCATAATTATAATCCAATTATAATCATCTAAATAAATTAACTAAAATATATACATGTTATGTATATAAAATCCCCCCCCCCCCCCTTTTAATTCATAATTAAACAATTTTAATCATCCATTCATTAATTACTATTATGTCCTCTTTTGGTTCCAAGCCTTATGTGTGACCCATTAGGTTCTTATTGCTACTAGTCGTATACACCCATTGAATTAATTTCCAAAATTACATTCAACCTTTTGTATATCGGAATGAGTGTGTGGACCGTGAATTGCAAAACCGTAAACATACCACCAGAGCTATAAGAAGATAGGTTGATTCTGTCATTGACCTTTCCGTATTAGGTCTAGTATAATCTGATCCTTCATTAACTATATCCTCGAACGAATCTTATGACTATGGATAGTGTCAAGTCACATATAGTGAGACATTCATTTTACTTGTTCAGGTAGAGTTAACTCCGAATGGATACATTAAGTGAAATCTCCATTTCAACTCTTAATCTATCACCTTGCAAGGATTTGGAGTCAAGTCTTCCATAAGTGATCCTGGATATATCTCCCATTTATCAGGAGTGACGAATGCTCAATCCAATGTTAACTATTCTGCAATTACTTCGTGTGATACCCAACGCCTGCCCGCACACACCCCAGGATCCTCCCTGTTATGGATCGTGTTTGAACAGAGTCAAAGTATCACACTCCATAATTCAGAATCACTAATTAACATTCATTTGAGTCTGAGGATTACTTATACCTACTAATACCAATGTGATGAACATGTGACATATGATAGATCCATCCATCCTATTATCTCAAGTCGGGTCCCCAATGCTAATGAACTCCTTCACCGGATCCATGTAATTGTCCAGATATCTCCATATCTGAAGCTTATGAGATCAGCTCTCTGTTCATAACAGAAGACACTATTACATGCAAGTCTCAACAGTATTATGTCATT
The DNA here is from genome assembly GCF_963576675.1 of Euphorbia lathyris. Classification (NCBI taxonomy): domain Eukaryota; kingdom Viridiplantae; phylum Streptophyta; class Magnoliopsida; order Malpighiales; family Euphorbiaceae; genus Euphorbia; species Euphorbia lathyris. The sequence goes on from NC_088918.1 coordinate 48,997,643, forward strand.
CCATATTTAAACATATTACTTGACTTGGGGTTGTTTTAAGTTTATTAGTTTATTATAAGGTTTGGTCTCACTTCATGCTTGTATGAAAACTTTATAATAACTTTAAATAAACTTTAGGATTTTCTTTTATTTGACTTATTTAGTTCTTAAAAGGTGACTGCCTTTATATAGTTGAAAACAATACTATATCTTATTAAAACAAATGACATAAAAGAACAATTCATTTAACATGTTTATATCCTAAAACAATTGTCTATAGGACATAAAATCCCAACACCCTAGGCATATCCTTGTAATCCCATTCGTGTTTGTAGGCTTCAATCCGAAGACGGGTTGTATTTTCAACAACGGTTAAAGCTCGCTCCGGTTTCCAGGTGTTAGAAGATTCGGGATCGGTATTCCATTTGGTGGGAAAAGGATACCTATGTATGACATAAGGATTATTTGGATCTGCGCCATTGGGTTCCATCTAGAACCACTTCGGCTTGAAGTCTTTATGACTCTGGACTTTGTCTTTAATGAAGCCTCTACGTTTAGAGCTATACTTCCGATATATGATATCTTCGTCTTCTTTCTTCATCGGTTGCCAATAAAACCAAAAGAGTGGACTAGTCAGATCAATACCAATATTTGTACATATTTCATTGAAGCTCAGTAGCTCTAACCAAGTGTTTGGAGTAATTTGGCAAGGACTAATGTTGAACTCCTGCAAAACCGAAACAAGGCCTTCTGGAAGGGGAAAGGTCATTTCCCACTCCAAGAATTGAGAAAAGGTCCCTAATTTAAGTACGGAAGGGGGAAGACGGGCTCTTTCATTTGTTCCGGGAAGAGTAATGGTCATCGAATTAAGCCAATTGTATTGTTTCTTAAAATCTACCAAATTCTTATGGGTAAGAGATGAGGGCTGGTTAGGAACCCTAGGGTTTATCTGCTTGGGTTTCTTAACTTCCTCATCCTTCGAAAGGGGGATTTTGGGTAAGATTGGAAGGTTTGGATTTACGCATTTTCTTGGTTGTAGCCCTAGGTGCCATGGAAATGAAATTCAGAGGAGAAAAGAAGAAGAACTTACAAATTGATCGACAATAGCAGAGAAGAGATGAAGTTGAAAGCTTTTTCCAGTTTAAATTTGGGGAAAGGTAAGGCATGTGAAGCAATGTTCCTTGAAGAGTTTTAAATCATTAAGAGAAATAATGGTTTGAAATGGCGGGGTAGCTAGAAGAGTTCTTTTCAGAGGCTAATGTCATCAATTGCTAATCATAATGATGATGGTTCATTAATCAAGAAAGTCCATACTTTTGGCCGGCCCATTTTGGGTCCTAAAGGCCTTTTGACAGGAATAGCAAGGATTAAGGCTGTGGATCTCAAACACACGCCAAAACCATTGGTACGGGAATTTGGATTTCGGACCAATACGGTAATGACACATGTATCCAAGCCCATTTCCAAATATCTATAAATAGGAGTCGAGTTCAAAGAGGAAGGTACACAATTCTATATGTTCAAACTCTATTACATTCTCTCTAAGTCTTGTATTCACATACTAACTTAGGCATCAGAGAGGGTTTACCTTCAGCCCCCTACATAATTGTTTTCTGTCTTACAAGTCATTGAAAGCTATATTCAAGTACTTTGAGGATATTCCGATATCACTATGTTTATCTACCTTTACTCACCTTCCAATGTTATCAACATCCCACCAATCACATTTAAATAAAACAGCCCGCTTACCTGCTAAATATTGAAGTTCTACTATTTCATTAAAAACTCCATAATAATCAATCATTTTGTCACCCATCACTTCTTTCACAAGTATACCACTATTTTTCTTCAACCTTTTTGTTTTAAGTTCCTCGATATGAAATCTAAAACCATTTATCACATAATCCTTAAATGTTTGAATACCATATAAAGGACCATAAGCTATAGATAATAATTCTTCATTTACACGTGCATCCCTCTCTTTATGCAATTGCATAATCTATCAAAAGAAAGTTAACAAAATAAATAAATTTAAGAATATTGATAAATTAAATTCATAAAGTTTTTAGAATAAATAAGTAACTACAAACTCACTCGATGATGAAACCATTCATCTAAATCCATATTATGGTTGCCTGGCTCATATTCACTGTCAAAATATACATAAGTGTAATATAAGTTAAATATCATTTGAAAGTTAGAAAGAAAAATAATGATTATCATGGGAACAATAGTTGTAAATAGAATTATTTAAACTAGTTGTCAATAACTTGTTAATGCAACATTAAAAAGCAAAATAATTATTTTGTTTTTATTCCTTACCTTTTATGCTATAGATTTTTTTGTAAGAGTATTAACAAATAAATATACAGTATTTGATAACATAAGCATATAAAAAGGTTTACAATAAAAATGATTGTATTTCTTCACAATTCTTCAACATATAGATATGAGCTTGTTTTCGTCCTTTTACCGCAAGAGGTCTTATTCAAAGGAAAACCATTATGTGCAAATGCAGACAACCTTTTGTATAAATCTCCAGGGAACCCCCTCAGAGTTTCTTTTCAATTGATTAAACTTCGTTTCAATATCATGCAAGTACTGCAAGCAAAATATTAGACTTTATTCAACAATATACCCTACTGCAAAAGAACTTTCAGGTTGACTTTTGTTAAGAACATAACATTTTTACTTTTGTAAAAACCTGTACAAAGAAATTAAATGGCATAAAATTATAATGGTTAAATGCTATTTGGGTGTTTATTTCTACTAGATCGAGGCATGTAAATATTTCCTAATGCTAGTTCGGCCAACAATCAATTTTTCAGTTTACAGACTCTTAAAAAAACAAATTAAAGACACACTATTTTTTTTATTATACTTGATAAATGATAAAGTTGTTTCACAATAATAGAACTCTGTCTTTCTTCCACCTTCCCCGTTATCTGCAACTTCCTCATCATCATTCTCATTACTTTGGTGAGAAATCTAATCCTTACACTCCCTCAAGATTTTCATTAGAAAATTTATATATGTCTAAAAACATCCAGCTCTTAATTTTTGACCAACTATGTTTCATGATGTGAGTCAAAATGTGCTTATAAAAGAGTCGAAACAGCTTATACTTAATAGCTTATTGAACTAAATGCGAAATTAAGGACATATTGTGTTTACTTTATATTTGTAGGCCCATGCATGATCAATGTTATATTCACCAAGAGGGAGAGCTTTTCGGTATAAAATCTGGCCATGGTACAGAGAGGATGTACAAAGGAAAGGGACAAAAGACATGGTAATGAATGTAATAGGAAATGTGGCATTGTTTTAGCGGTGCCGCATAGAGAACAATTTCTATCAACATTTTATGCGCATCGATTTTTATGTTGCTTGTTTTATTTTTATTAAATACGATATTACCATTTGCTTAACGGTAAAGGAAATTTTGGCCAGCTAAGGAGGATGTTATTTAAAGGCACCTTTAGCCTGACGAGAGTGTTATCTTGAAGGATATATCGGATGTCTTCGAGTTTAACTTCTTCAACTTCATCACATCTTCTATTTAATGCCCTTATCTTTTTATTACACTTCTTTACAAGTGAATAAAGATCACACAAGGCATTAATCATTTATTCTCCGAAGAGAGATAGGGAATTTACCCTATTATTCTGATCGAGCTCTTTCTCATCAGAGGTGTTGGATGACTTAGCCACCTCAGCAGTTCTAGGTGCTTCTGTCTCTACAACCATAAAGCATATATTTGCTGTTTTAGTAGCTTCATTCTTAGAGGATGATGTTTCATCGTTGTCGCTCCAAATGGCAACCATTTCCATCTTGACGTGTTGTTTCTCTTTCTTGAGAGTTAGGCAGTTGGACTTGAGGTGCCCTGGCTGGTGACATTCAAAGCACGTGATGGGTTTTGAGGTTTCCCTTTTGAACTTGCTATCACCATACTCATGTTTGGTCTTATCAGACCTTCTGAATGGCTTCTTTCCATATTTGTCATTCTTTCTAAACATCTGCTTCATCTTGCGGATGAACATGGCCATTTCTTCATCATTGGAGGAGCTTTCATCAGTAGTATCTGCTTTTAGCACTATTAACTTTAGCTTCTTATCCTTTGACTTCTCCTTGATTTTAAAGTTCTTCATGGAGATTTCATGAGTGAGCAAGGATCCGATAAGCTCATCATATTTATAGGTAGTCAAGTTCTGAGCCTCTTCAATAGTCGTTTTCTTGGCTTTCCAAGTCTTCGAAAGACTTTTGAGGATTTTCTTGACATGTTCCTCTTTTGAGAAAGCTTTTCCCAGATGTTTAAGTTCGTTGATGATATTGGTGAACTTTGCATTCATATCAGATATGCCTTCACCATCCTTCATTTCAAATAGTTCATAGAGTCTCATGTTTTGATTTACTTTTGACTCCTTTAATTTGTTGGTACCTTCATAGGTTACTTTTAGCTTATTCCAGATCTCCCGTGTCGTCCCGTGATGACTTGTGGAGAATTTCCGATTAACTTCCGTCTCTGTGAGGGCGTCGTTGGGTTCGACGGGGGGAAGCTCCGATGCCAAAGTCAGTAAGGAAGAACAAGGGAGCAAACTGAATTGACAAAGGGTAAGTGAATGTGTACCTTGATAGCCTGAGACATAGGCTATATATAGTCATGAAGTTGTAACTTTCAGTAACTAGAAAGTCTCCATTAATGTCCCATTAATGGCGGTTACAGGTTACCTTTAAGTTGGCGGTTAGCTAATTGATAGCTCATTAATGGTCTTAATTGCCGGATCGGCCCAGCCGTTCTAATGGCGGATTGAGTGTTTATGGAGATTCGCCTTATAGGTTCGCCCGCGGGTCTCTTTTGGTGAGTCCTTGGTGATCCGCCCGCCGGATCTCTTTGTTTCAATACGCCGTGGTATTCCCGTATCAGGTGACCAACATGTGGCGTTCTTAGGCGAATATCTCTTTTGATCCTTGGGATAATATCACAATGTTATCAGAAGCCCCCCCAAAGTTCCTTGAAAGTCCTTTAGGGCTTTTGAGCTTCTTTGCGCGCCGTCATGATTACCTGCATTAATGAGCATTCTATTCGATGCCAATCGTGGAGTGACACGTGTGACAGGCGCACCGCCCGAGGAGAGAGAAGACGCCTTCTTCATTTTTCCTTTTCTCTTTCTTCCTCATTCGTTCTTCCTCTCCGTTTTCCTTTGCGTTTTCTTTGCAGAGCTTCATCAGAGTTTCAGAATCCTTTAAGCCTTTATTTCTCATGTAAGTTCATCTTTTCATTCTATATATTGTGTTTTTGAATGTTTAGAAGCTCTTCTTCATCCTCCGGGTCAACCTCTGAACTTTTTAATTTGACCTCTCCCTCTGAAATCGCAATTAGTTGGACCTCTTCTTCGTCGGAAAATTCTCTTTACTCCGAAGGTATGGTTAACTCCGATTTAGCTGAGTTGCTCGACTCGGCGTGTAATCGCGGTCGAACTCGTTTAGGTAGTAGTAGTCAAAACCTTTCCATTCCTATCACCGGTATTGCTCCGGCCGTAGATTCTAGGCGATTTTCCAGGATGGTGGGCTCTTCTTCCGCTCCGCCCAGGAAAAAGACACCTCGTGCAGAGTCTACCTCCTCTCGTATGAGTGCTGCGGATCTAGCAGATCTGGCGAGTAGATTCCTATGGATAAATAACTACGAGACCCAACTGGCGAATGCTCATCAACGACCCACATGTCCGCCAAGCGGATTCTTGTCTGTGTACAGTAGTCACGTTGAAAGAGGATTCCGACTGCCTCTTCCCAAGATGATGGCGGACATCCTTACTTACTTTGACATTACCGTTAGCCAATTACATCCAAATGTCTGGTTAGATATTGCTTTAGATTGTTACCTTGCCTCGAACTTAGGGGTAATTTGCACTCCTCGTATCTTTTGAGCTTTTCATAAACCGTCGAAGCGAAAGTCTGAGTCTTTCCTCACCTTTGCAAAGTTTGGAGTGTATTCGCCATTTAGTGGCAAAATGTCCAATGTCCATTGTTGGGATGAAAAATTCTTCTACGTAAAGATAAACGAGGGCGAATCTCTAGGCTTCTCTACATACTGGAATCCCAAACCTTTGCATATGGCGGGAGATATGCGCATACTGACGAATAGTGATGAGGTAGTGGCGTAGCTCATGAAGAGTGTCAAGGCGGAGGCCTGGACATACGCTGACGCTTTAGACTTTATGATGAATGATATTCCTCTGATTTGCCGAGAAGGGGACAAGTTTATTTACTCGAAGATTGCCCAGTTTGATCAAGGTAACTTTGTGTTTTCTTTCTTTGAACCTTGATCGCTTTATTGTTCTCTTTGGCAGGGGTTTATCTAAGGCCAATCACGCTCTTGCAGAGAAGCGTAGGAAGTTGCAGGAAGATGAGGCTCGCAAGAAAGATCAGGCGGCGGATCCCCAAAAGGATGCAGGGAAACGCCTGGCTGATACAGCGGCCGATCCGCCTCTGAAAAGGAGAAAGCCTGTAGCTTCTGGCGGTCAAACGTTTATGGCGGATGCCATGAAATCCACCGCGTCTTCGGTGGAAGGGGAACATGCAAGTTGTTTTTACCTTAATCTTTTTGCCATACCTTGGATCTAAGTTTTGATCCTCTCATTTTCATGCAGACGGTGAAGCCTGACCTAGGCGGTTATTGGTCCGCCAAGTATGGTACCAGGGGATCTTTGAGAAATGAATCTGTTATAAATGACCTGGACGAGGCCCTAGGTCAGTTGGGCGAGGTACAGAAGAACCAAAATCAGATCCCTGGATCAGCCCATGTTCAAATGGGAAAGATTGAGCTTCTAACGGTTAGTTCCTTCTATCCTTTGGCTACAAGTGATCCTTTTTGATAGCTATTGAATGAACCGTTTCATCTTAACAGATGTATACTCGCTTACGTGCCATGGAAGCGGAGCTCATTCAAGGTGTAGCGGACAAGGCTACTATAGAAAAGTTGGAGAAAGAAGTCGCTGATGCCAACGCGAAAGCTGCGTCCGCTATTGCCTTCAAGGATGCCGAGATCCAAAAGCTAAAAGAAAAGATTGAAGCAGATACTAAGGAGCATGAGGATGCGTTAGGAGATGCGGAGTACATGGCGGGGGAGCAAGCTTTCTATTACGGTGAACTGATCATGGCATATTTCCAGCTGGCGTATCCCGAAATCGATTTTACAGATCCGCAGTTCGCCGTTCCGGAACCGGATGATGTTTTCAAATATAACAAAATCCCGAAGATCAAGGACTACCTTCGTGATTACGTTCGAAAATGGATAAAGGGACATGTCGAAGAAAGCAAGCCTTCCGCCAATGTTAAACTAGTGGATCTCGAGGAAGTACCTCCAAAGGCGGGAGAGGAGCTGATAACCGATGGCACCCTTCTTCCTGAGGGTACACCTTCTGCGAAAAAGGAAGTCTCCTTGGTGGGCGTATCTGGAGATGTTGAGAAGGAAGCTTCTCAAGCAGGTGCCTCAGGCGAGAAGAATGTTAAGGAGAATACTCCTGTTAATGTTTAGTTTTGTTTGTTTGTAAAACTTAAGTACAATTGTTTAATCCTTACGGTTGCTATTTATTTTACCTTTACGTTTGCGTAAGTAAATATATATATAAGCTTTTAGGATTTATTTTGGAGTAGGTGGCCAGCCATACTCCATTGTGCGAACCTTTGTGAAGGTTTGAAGCTGTTTTATTCCTTCAGAGGAAGTAAAGCTGCCTTTAGGGATCAACTTGCTACCTATCTTTGAGGTGAAGCGATCTGCCTTTAGGACTTGTGAACCCGTCTTTGGGAAGGGTGCAGGAGAGTGTAAAGACCTTGCGTCCAAGGAATGTTTTAACTCTATCTCGAATGGTAATCATCTACAGATGGATCCGCCCATGAGATTGTTCTCCTATCTTTGAGGAGAAAAAGTAGCTATGAGATAGCAGTACTTTTTAATGTGGGAAGCGTTGATGCCCCCCTTCTTTTTGAGACTGGAATATTTATATTGCTGCAAGAAAATACTTAAAAAGAATATGGACAGTAGAACAATTGCTTTTTATTGATAGAAGATACGCTTTATTACAGCAAGCGGGTCTCATATGTGAGCCTCATTAAAACCTTTAATAAGAAAAACCTCATGGGAAAAAAGCTTATTAAAGGAAAAAGAGTACTCAAGACCTTTGTTTACATTCTATTTTCTGGCGAAGTATTTGTGGAGATTTTGGAGATTCCAAGTGCGTGGCAATGTATTTCCTTCCATGTCTTGAATCTTAAATGTGGCGAACCCAATCTTGTCCACTATTCGATATGGACCTGTCCAGGTGAGCCCTAGCTTGCCCTTCCCTTCTTTAGATTGGATTTTGTCGGCCTTACGGAGCATGAGATCTCCCACATTCAGGTCTACAAGTTTGGCGTTTTTGTCATGATAAGCTGCGATCCGCTGCTTGTATGCCGCCATATGTACATATGCTTTGTCTCTCCTATCCTCCACTTGATCAAGACTTTCTTTCAATCTCTGACTGTTTTCATCCTCGTAATAGAATGCAATTCTGTCACTTGGAACCAGTTTCTCGACTGGGATTACAGCTTCCACACCATGAGAGAGGGCGAATGGGGTTTCGCCCATGGCAGTTCGAGGAGTAGTACGATACGCCCATAAGACGCTTGTTAACTGATCCGCCCATTTCTTATCATGCTCACCCAGTCTTTTCTTTATTCCCTTTATGATTGTCCGATTCATGACTTCGGTCATACCATTGGATTGTGGGTAATATACGGAGGCGAATCTGTTTAGAATGCCCAATTTTTCACAGAATGCTTTAAACTCACCACAGTTGAATTGCGTTCCATTATCCGTGATGATCGTGTGTGGAACTCCGTATCTTCCCACAATGTTATCTTTGACGAACTCAACCATTCGTTCAGCATTGATGGAGGAGACAGCTTCAGCCTCTACCCATTTAGTGAAATGATCTACTGCCACTACCACGTACTTCCTTTGTCTACGAGTTGGGGGAAATGGTCTAACAATGTCAATTCCCCAGACAGCAAAGGGTCGACCTTCAATGATGGGCCTCTGGAGATGTTTGGCAGTATGAGATTCATTCGCATGAATCTGACAACTATGGCAAGATTCCACCAGTTTCTGTGCATCAAGTTCAGCTGTGGGCCAATAAAATCCTGCTAGCCTAGACTTCTTCAAGATGGAAGCGGATGCCTCATGGGCTCCACATGTTCCCTCGTGCAGCTCTTTGAGAACCTGTTGTCCCTCTTCTGGCAAAATGCATTTTAACCAAGGGTGGCTAAAAGATTTTCTGTAGAGGCAATCATTTATCATGGAGAAATAGGCCGCTTTCCTGACTATCCGCCGAGCTTCCTCCTTGTCTGTAGGTAGTGCTCCGTCTAACAGATACTGGCGGATGGCCGACCTCCAATCACCTTCTACTGTCGTGAGTAGGGATACTTCCTCTGAGGCGAAGGCTGGAGCTGCTTTAACTTCGAAGGGACATTGTGGATCCGCCCAGTTCTCCTTGCTGGAAGCCATTTTAGCTAGATGATCCGCTTCAGTGTTTGATCCACGAGGTACATGGATCAACTCCCATTTAGTTTCTTTGGCTTCAAGGTGATCCAGCAATTTTTTAACTTCGGCAATGTATTTGGCCAAAACGTCATCCTTTACCTCGTAATTTTTGATCACTTGGTTGACCATTAACTTGGAGTCACTATAGATCACGATCCGCTCGGGAGTGATTTCTTTCAGCAGACGCAGTCCCAATATTAAGGCCTCGTACTCCGCTGCATTGTTGGTTGCAATAAAATCCAATTTTGCTGCGTATCGTAGTTTTATATATTGGGGACCTGTGATTATGATGCCTATACCAGCTCCATCTGTATACATCGTCCATTCTTCAACTTGAGATTTAGGGAGATTAATCCCTTCTTCAGTGAATTCATTCACAAAGTCTACCAAGACTTGACTCTTTAAGGCTGACCTACTCTCATATCGGACATCAAATTCTCCAAGGCGGATTGCCCACTCCATCAATCTCCCTGAAGTTTCCGACTTTTGCAATACCTTCCTCATTGGTATATTCGTTCGAACTATAACAGTATGAGCCTGGAAGTAAGGCCTAAGGTGGATTGCTATGGTGACAACAGCCAACGCCATTTTATCAAGCTTGGAATATCTAGTTTCAGCATCCTTTAATACTTTGCTCACGTAATAGATTGGATACTGCTGGCCATCCTCTTCTCTTATCATGACCGTGCAAACAGCCTTATCCGTAACTGAGACATACATGTAAAGATTTTCACCTTTCAGGGGTCGGCTCATCAAGGGCGGTTCTGTGAGAAACCGTTTGATTCCCTCGAAAGCTTTTTCGCAATCCTCGTTCCATTCAAATGCCTTTTTCTTCTTGATCACCTCATAAAAGGGCTGACATCTACGGGCTGAACATGAGATAAACCTGCCCAAGGCTACGATCCGCCCGTTAAGGCGTTGCACTTCCCTGATATTTCGTGGCACTTGCATCTCCAGAACGGCCTTGATCTTGTCAGGATTTGGGCTCACTCCTTTCTGGCTAATCATGAATCCCAAGAACTTTCCATACGTTGCACCAAAGGTACATTTTTCTGGGTTCAGTTTAATATTGTGACGTCGGAGTACGCCCAATACCTCCCTTACATCATCTGCATGTTTTTCCACAGTGGTACTCTTGATGATCATGTCATCCACATAGACGGAGTAGTTATCACCTTTGCTTTCCGCAAATATTTTGTTCATCATCCGTTGATAGGTTGCACATGCGTTCTTAAGCCCAAAGGGCATGACTTTAAAGCAATAAGTGGCTTGGTGAGTCACGAACGAGGTCTTGATTCTATCTGAAGGCTCCATTGGGATTTGGTGATAACTCGACTTTACGTCTATGAAGGAGTACATAGCGTGTCCTGCGGTTCCATCTACGAGGATGTCAATACACGGCAAATGGTAGTTGTCTTCAGGACAAGCTTTGTTGAGATCCGTAAAGTCAATACACATGCGGTATGATCCGCCCGCTTTCTTGACTAGAACTACATTCGCCAGCCATTGTGTATAAAGTACCTCTTCAATGGCATCTGCCCGCTGAAGCTTGGTGATTTCCTCCTCTATCACCTTCTGCCTTTCAAGGCCATGGTTTCTCCGTTTTTGGGCAACTGGAACCGCATCTTTGTCGATGTTGAGCTTGTGAGTGATCACATCTGGACTAATCCCGGGGAGGATCTCATCTTTCCATTCAAAGATGTCTTCTACCTCATGAAGAACCTTGGTGATTGCTTCTTTAATTTCTCCCTTGAGCCCTTTAGCCATTCGTACCTATTTTTCATCCGCCATGAGGTACATCTCCGTTTCGCCCAAGGCCATTGTGACTAGTTCTTCCTCGTCCTCATCTTTAGTTTGTGGGCGAATCATTAGCGATGCTGAATGTGTCTCCTAAGCCACTTTTTGACTTCCTCTGATCATTACACCTCCCTTGGCCGTGGGGATGTAAAGAGTTAGGTGGCGTATAGAGATAAGAGCTGCCACCTCGGAAATAAAGGGCCACCCAAGGATGATATTGTAGGCTAACTGGCCATCCAGGATGGAGAATTCCAGATCGCCCTTCCAAACCTGATCTTCGTCAGCTAGCTCACAGTCTAGTGTTACCTGGCCCTTTGTTTGAATGGTGTGTCCTGTGACTCCTAGGATATCCACTATAGTGGTTTCCACTTGGATTGGGTCGACCATAAGCTTGGCAAACGCTCCTCTTGTGATGACATTGCATGAACTCCCGGTATAGATCATCACTCTTTTCATTTCCCAGCCTTCCACCATCATAGTAATGACTAGGGCATCTGCATGAGGTGAGATCTCAGGACCGGCATCTGCAAAAGGGCGATTAAGTGAGGCTCTATCCAGAGCGAAGGTTTTGGCTTTTTTCAACACAGGTTGGTACCCAGGTCCACCTGCTATGACATTGATGGTTCCCTTTGCCTTCTTTTTCTGATCATCCCATGATCTGTCACCATCCCCCTTCTTATTATCATTTTGAACAAACTTGTCTAACTTGCCTCTCTCGATAAGCCTTTCTATCTCCCTGGCCAACTCCCAGCATGCGTCCGTGTCATGACCATTCTTTCTATGGTATTTGTAATAATTTTTGGGATTCTTCCTGATGTTGGTGTACTCCCCCCCCCTTTGGTTTGGGGTATGAAATTCTCCGCTTGTGCTGGCTATTCTCTATCCATATTAGCACTTCGCTTTTAGAAGCATTGAGTGGCGTAAATGACGACACGAATGCCGATTTGTTCTTGGAATTCCTCCGCCGACCTCTAGAGGATGAGTCTTGGTATTTATCTTTCTCCCTCTCCTGACGGCGAGATTTGCCTTTGTCCTTCTTGAGCGGAGAAACTGATTCTCGGCGGATGTCATCCACCTCCATGAAGTCTTTGCAGCGTTCCATCAATTCTGCCATGCTTTTGGGCTTCTTCCGAATCAGATCCTCCTGCAAACTCTTACATGTGGTGTTCTTTACCAGAGATTCCACTGCCATGGAGATATCCACATCAACAATTTGTATACACAATTTGTTAAAATTGTTTACATACTCTCGGAGGGATTCGTTCGCCTTCTGCTTTAATTCAAAAAGCTTCCGTGACTTGACCATTGGAGGGATACATCCGGCGAATTTAGCACAAAACTCTCAGCTTAGTTGATCCCAACTGTCTATCGATCCAGGAGGTAAAGATTGGAACCAATCATAAGCGGGACCCCCTAACGTGGTGATAAACATCTTGCATAGCACTGGTTCCGTTGCTCGGTTAAGGCGAAGCAGTATTCGATATTTTCTAGCATGGGCCTCTGGGTTGTCAGCACTCGTGTATATTGGGAGATTAGGTATTTTAAAATGCCTATCCGTTTCCTCTGCTTCAATCCAAGCCGTGAAGGGCGAATCTCTATTGGCGAATGGGTTATGCCTGGCATTCTCCTCGTTCATGTGGAGTACCGCTGCTCTAACGTGATCATTGAAACTTAACGGTCTAGCTCTGGGGCATCCATCTTGTGGTGGCCTATGCGGTGGTCTCCGAGGGGGAGATCGACTCGGAGAAGAGGAGGAGCTGGAGTCGGATGACGGATCTGACGGTGAACGCCCTCCTCCTGCGTTGCCATTACCCCCTCCGCTGTTGCCATTACCCCCAGGGGGTGCTTGTCCGTTACCCCCACCTTAACCTCATTGAGGAGCAATCCGGTCCTCCCCTTGATTCGCCAATGGTGCTGATCTGTCCGAACGAGGCGTATCCACTGGCCTCTTGCTTTGTCTCCTATCGGAGGCTGGGGGCGATCTACCTCGACGTGAGGATCTGTGCTTAGGAGACGAAGGTGATTTTGACCGCCTACTTTTGCCCTTTTTCCGCTTTTTGTGCCTTTGACTTTCGGATCCGCCCAAGGAGAGACTTGACCGTGGGCGCCTTGGAACACCTGATCCGCCCGGATTTATACCCTGGCCTGCAGATCCTCCAGGAAGAGTTTGATCATTCCTTTGACTTCCTCCCGCGCCACCAGGGAATAATTCCCGATTGAGTGGTTGATCACCAGGCCCTAATATGGTAGTTATCAAAGAATCCGTAGTGTGGGCTTGAAGAAATGAGGAGTTTAAGGCGTTTGATCCTATAGCCGCATGTGGCCACGAAGATACGGCAGATGAGGGTGCCATGTTCCAGAATGGAGGAACGATCATATACGACCGTAGGCGATTACCCATCTTAGTTCCAAACTCCCGTCCTATTGCTTCTGCACACATGTTGATGAATGTGTCCGGTGGCACACTACTTTCAGCCTGCGTTGTGGGAGTGCTTGAACTAGCGCGACCGACACTAGTTACGGGTTGGCTTGATGGTGTTACTAATGGTGTTTCTTCCCCCGATGTGGGGTTCGATTCCCCACTTGCCATGTCCTTTTAAAGTGAACGAAAAAACCCTTTATTTGATTAAGGATTCCACCTTCACCGCACCAATTGATGACTTATGGAGAATTTCCAATTAACTTCCGTCTCTGTGAGGGTGTCGTTGGGTTCGACGGGGGGAAGCTCCGATGCCAAAGTCATTAAGGAAGAACAAGGGAGCAAACTGAATTGACAAAGGGTAAGTGAATGTGTACCTTGATAGCCTGAGACATAGGCTATATATAGTCATAAAGTTGTAACTTTCAGTAACTAGAAAGTCTCCATTAATGTCCCATTAATGGCGGTTACAGGTTACCTTTAAGTTGGCGGTTAGCTAATTGATAGCTCATTAATGGTCTTAATTGCCGGATCGGCCCAGCCGTTCTAATGTCGGATTGAGTGTTTATGGAGATTCGCCTTGTAGGTTCGCCCGCGGGTCTCTTTTGGTGAGTCCTTGGTGATCCGCCCGCCGGATCTCTTTGTTTCAATACGCCGTGGTATTCCCGTATCAGGTGACCAACACGTGGCGTTCTTAGGCGAATATCTCTTTTGATCCTTGGGATAATATCACAATGTTATCATCCCGTAACCTCGGATCTTATTGTATTCTGCAGCATCTAAAGTGCAGTGAAGCATATTGATAGTCGAAGCCTTAGTTTGTAACTTCTTTAAATCTTCATATATCCATTTATCCTTAGTCTTGATGACTTGAGTCCCTCCAATTATCTCAGTAGGTTCATAAGGACCTTTGATTATTACTAACCAGGCGCGCATACTTTGAGCTTGGATAAAATTCTTCATTCTGTTTTTCCAAAATGTATAATTGGATCCAAAAAATAGAGAGGGTCTGGTAATGGATAGACCCTCCAGGAGGATTTGGGTGGTCTCATTACCAGGGAGGATATGTGTGTTATTGGCAGCCATTAAAGATCTTGAGCTCAATATAGTTTTATATTTAGCGATAGAGCTTGGGATCCGATACCACTTGTTGGTCCTTTGTGAGGTTAGATTAGTTCTAAATGGAGGTTGAATGGAACTATTGGTTAATTTTAACCTTTTATAAAATTTCTCACTTAGCGTATAAATGGCTTAGCACGGAGGTAAGCTTCAGAGTGAGAGGCAAGTTCAGTTTACTGAGTTAGTCAGTCTACAGAGCTTGATTCCGCTTATGATGAATCCACTCAGAGGACATCTCGCTTAGTGGAGCTTTTGAATTCTTAAGATTGGCAATTTAATAAGCGTTTAACAGTTAGAGCTTATATGTGAGACAATAACGTTAGAGCAAGCAATATAATCAGAGGTGATAAAGACAAAGTTAAAAAATATGTTACTCAGCAGATTTATACTGGCTCGGCCTCTCGCCTATGTCCAGTTCTCAGAATATCGTCTCTAATCTTTAATCCACTAAAGCACTATTTAACGGGTAGAGTACAAACCGTTATACAATAGATAGAGCTTCTGTAAAGTACCTTCCTTTACACTCACACTCAGCTATCCATCTGTCTAGTTATTTGGCTATAACCGAAACAAACAACAAAGCTTCCGATTTACAAATAGAAAATGGGTTCTAATATAGAACACAATGAATAACTATCTCTTTGTTGGACTTTCACAACTATTGAAATGAATGTGTATTACAAATATTACTCTAGTTTTACTTGAAATATTTTCTATCTCTTTTCATCGTGTAAAAAAATCATCAACTATGAAATGAGATTGGCATTGGTATTTATAGTAGAAGCTTTGGCAGAAGATCCGTATGAATTTCAAACTAGTCGTTTGGAGGGAAAACGACTTCTGTCAACATCAGCTTCTAACTTTTGTGCCTACAGTCTAAAAGGTTACCATTGTCGAAAGATGGGCTCTCTATCTTGAGCCGCGTTCTTATGTCTTCTGATGTGGCAGACTTGTAGTCTGCAATCTTTCTACTTCTGATAACAAAAGAGAGTCGTTGAGGGGACATGGCTTCTATAGCTTGTCCTTTTTGCCAAATTGGAAATAGCGTGATGTGACTTAATGTCAATGCATGTTTTGTTCCAACTATTCCTTTTGGGCTTCTGAAAGTTGGGCTTCTAGTTTTGTTTCCAGAATTAAAACTTGGGCCTTTGTTTTTCTAAAGCCTTTTTGCTTTGCATTTGATTTAATGCTTAAGTTATAAATATCATTCAACAAACTCATTAGCAAAAATCAAACTTAATTTAATTTCTAAATTAAATATTTTGGGGATGTAATTTCTTTATTAATTATTTTTGTCGGAATAAAAAACTCATGGAAATTGTGTTTCAACATTTAGGACCAAAGTAAATTGCATGATATTATGGAAGCTTGTATTATACTGCATAACATGATTATCAAAGATGAGCGACACTTCTACTCCAGAACTTATCCTCTAGAAGTATATGAACTAGTCGGTATTGAAGACCTTCAACAAGAACATGTTCCTAATTTTGCGGCTTACCTCGCACCGGATTTACAGCTTCGCAGTGGAGTCATCCATATAAATCTCAAACTCGATCTAGTTGAACATATATAGCGATATTTCGGAGTCACCGACCTTAATACATGATTCTCGTAAAATATTGTGTTATTTTTTCGTATGTAACCCATATTTTTAATCAATTAATAAGATTTATTCCAAGAGTGTTTTTGTTTTTTTTTCAATTAATAAACAATTAATCACCCAATAATTTTAATTTATTTTTATTAAAATAATAATATGTATTGAATTAATTATTATTTTGGATAAATATTTTTATGGTATTAATAATAAATATTGAATTAATTATATTGTTGGGTAAACAAATTATTAATTGTATGTTAATTCAGTAAATATATAGTGTTTTATAGTGTGGTCTACCAAACTTTGAAGTAACAATGTGCTCTACTGGTGTATGATTATAGGGTGTTATTCTTGATGATGAGGAAGTAGAAAGTAACAAACTTTGTTGCTTAGCATTAGGGGTGCTCTAATGTTGACTTTTGTAAAGTGGTTTTAAAGGATTTAGTTTGATAATTAACTTTCTATTTTTGCTTAATGTGTCATAAAAGTACATTTGCTTTATTATAAGACGTGACACTATGGGGAGTAATTTAATAAAGCATGTTAATGTTCAAGTTAATTACAATATATTATATTCTTATAATCAACAAATCAAAGACCACTCATCATTTAATGGTCGAATTCAAGAAAGACAAGACTATGGAGACCATAGCTAATATTTTCCAATAAGAACCTCATTTCATAAATTGTCAAACTGAACTTTACTTCGTAAATCATCTATATCTATACATAATTTATGTAAAGTGGGACTCAGGACCGACCCATGATGATTTGATGCCCTAGGCGAGATATAAATTATAAACTCTTTATACATAAATAAAAAAAAATTAAACTAAATATATTTATATAATTTAAATTTGACGAAAATATGTAACTTTTATGGCCTTTTTTTTCTCTTTGTAGAATTTTTATTCCTTTGTGGATCTTGTTTTGGGTTTACTCTATACTTGTGTGAGATTTTATCTCTTACATGTAGTTGTACTTTTTTTTTTCATTTAATGGAATGATATAAGCATTTTCAAAATAAAAACTGTAGAATACTTTATAACTTTAGAAAAAAATATTCATATAAATATTCATATAACTATAAAGAGAATGGAAAGAATATTCATATAACTATAAATATTCATATAAACCACGGGGTTGTGGTAAAGTGGTAAAGGTTCCTCATCCCTTAACCAAAGGTCCAGGGTTCGATGCTCGCCTTTGGGAATGGAAAGAATTTCCGTGACCAGTAGTTGATAGGGGCGTTTCGTCTCTATCTTTTAGCGTGATTTACGGTTTAATTTTAGATGAAATAAATAAATTTAATTGCAAAAATAGAATGTTTTAATAAAATAACGAAATAAAAATAAATTCCGCACTTTCGGTTAATTTTCCTTATTTTTGATTAATTTAGAAAATAAAACGTCAAGCTAACTCGGCTCTCGAGAATTATATTTCAGGTACGAGCAAGGAGCAAAAATCCACCGACATACGTGGGGCGTATCACCCTCTACGTGGGCGTGGAACATAGTGTCAGAAATAATTGCTCAATCCACAGGCACCACGTGGAACTTGTCCACTGCCACGCGGGGCGTCCTACCTTCCATGCGGGGCGTATGAGCAATGATAAGTAATAATGTCTCAATCATGAATGTCAGACTGCAGGATCTTCTAAGTCAACTGACAATACGCGGGGCATACAACAATATACGCGGGGCGTGTATGGGAAGTTCTTCAAGATAAAATTCTAGGAACTCATATACGCGAGGCGTCCCCTAGGCCACGCGAGACGTAAAAGACCTAATTCAAACAATAAAATCTCAAAAGCTCAACCACACGAGGCGTACCCCAGTCTACGCGGGGCGTGGTTGAGATAACAAGATCTGGATTTGGTCCACATACAGAAGATTTCTGACGGAATGGGCAAATACACGGGGCGTCCGCCACCATACGCGGGACGTGTCATGGGAAAACTGCAAAAATAATGTAGCTCCATACTTGTATCTTGTGAAATTACAAATCCACCCCTAGCTTGATGTGTATAAATAGGAGTGACTAGCACTCATTTAGTAAGCTTGGGATATATACAAACTCTTGTTATAGATTAAGCTCTTGTTTCATAGTTTTAGATTTTGTTTTTAGGCTTTATATAGCTAAACTCTATCACCTTGAGAGCTTGTTCGTTGATTTCGGCATTCCGTCAAAGTTCCGTTCCATCTCCGTTCACCAAGCTCGAAAGCTCCACCTCCAAGTCCTAAGAGACGGCCTTGAGTCCGGTTAGCTAGTTCCGAGGGTGGATTCTTCCCTTTTCACTTGCTAATTAGCTTGTACTCGTCCTATGTACTAGGCTTGGTTGTATTTCATATTTACATTCTCCATATTTATAATTTATGATTCATAATCTCTTTTTCTATATATGTGATGATGTTTGCTACTTGTTTTGATACTCGTAATTGATTATTGTGTAGGAGAACGCAATTTCCGACGCCATTCGGGCTATCTTTAGGGATTCATATAGGTGTTGCCTCACCGGAAGTGACGCTCCGGAAACCGTAGGAATTGACAAACCACGGAACTTACGGACTATAATTTCTGGTCCCAAGCATTAGACACGTCTTGACTAGGAATCACGTAGTCTAAGTACTTCACGGGTCGATCACACTACACGTAGTCGTCATTGCAAGAGTGAATCATTAACCGTATATATATTTGGAGTCATTATTTGTCATATTTATAACTTATCACCATCCGTATCATTTCGTAGAGTTTTTGTTATATAAATTTGTCTCACCCGTAGTTAGGAGTAGTTTGTAGTTGTTCCCCCGAATCAACTCAAAGTATTCACCGCTTAGATAACATATAAAACCGAGTCGTTTAGTACTTGTAGTTATAAATCCCGTGGATTCGATACCCGGTCTTAACCGGATTATTACTTGATACGACGGGGTACACTTGCCCCTAAGTAGTGGCGTCTAGTAGAGATAGAGCATTTAGGAAGATCACATCCATAGTCATAACGAACTTATCATAATATATTTCGTCGTAGAGCTCTACCTTGTACGCTCACCCTATCAGTAGTCCCACCCATAGAGGTGCAAACCATATTCGAAAGTGAATAGCCACTGCTATCAGCGGTGGATACACTTACGAACCAAAAAAAAATTTAAGAGAAAAAAATATCCATATAAACTTAAAAATATAATTATCTAAAAACTCCTATAGTCCTTTTAAACGTAAAATCACTAATTAAAATTTATATTCAATGTCCTTTTATTTTATTTTTGTGACTATTCTATAAAATATTAATGATATATATTGCTAGCGATATTTTTGAAATATTGCCAATCTCAACCTTGTCACGTGTGGATTTGAGTACGGGTGTATCAGGAAAGTAATTCCCAACTAATTTAGATGATTACGTAATAAATGCGCGAATAACTTGACTTTTAAACAAAACAACTGACGAGAGACACAATGACTGAGAAAATCTCCCTTTTGGGTTCCCAGTGCCGCTATAGAAGCTTTACTAGAACGATGGTAACTACCAAAAATAAAGTGCGAAATTGACACAAAGATTTTGAGGAAAAATCAATTTTATTGATAGGAGTAGCTTGATTACAAGAAAATGATGAAATAAAAGCGATTACAATTCAATTTATGTCTATCACAAAAATAGCTAAATCAATTGTAGATGTTAATCATAAAATAAAATACGAATGATACAACAATTGGAATGCGACAATGAAATAACGGAATTGAAATGATACAAATAGAATTGAAATGAAATTGAAATGACATACTCTAAGCCAATAAATGGCTCGCTTGACGTGATTAGATTCCACGAGCGGGAGCGGGACTTGAACGAACGATCGAATATATGAACGTCTTGAGTATGAACTTTCAATAATGATTTGTTGATGACTGTGGGCGAATTGAATGTTTGGAGAGTTTTAGGTTTAGGATTGGGATTGATGAATGATTTTGAATTGGAATTGGATGAGAAACTAAACAATTGTCAAGCAAAAGGGATGATTCAAGATGCAATTAACTTGGTATCACGGAAACTAAATAATAAAAACTGAAATTTAAAGCTGAAATGAAAAATCGAGACACCAAAACGTGTATAAAATGAGTTTTTGGACACGGAATTGAGCGAAACGAAAGCCTAGAATCAAATTTAGGATGTTGGGAATGATAATAAATTGAAATTTTAGACTAAAATGGTCTATACAATAACGAAACAAGGCCACAAAGAAATCTGGGCAGAATATGCAAAAGAAGAACAAAAACCGAAAATTATGAACTTTGAATGATAAACACTAAAAACCGGACTTTGAATAGACGAACTAAAGAAAGAAAGCTAAAAATTGCTGACTTTGAGCTGAAGAAACTCGAAAAAACAAGGCAAGAAAGGGCCAAAGGAAAAGACTTAAGAGAGTGAGAAGAGAGGCTTGTGTTGCTATGTTGTGTGTTGAAATGAGGAGGGGAAGGCTCTATTTATAGTTGAAAATGGTGGGTTTAATTGTAAATAATTTCTAAATTTCCTCCACTAACCTTTAGTTTTAGTTTATTTAGTTGTTAGGTAAGTGGGTAGTTAAATTGGTTAGAGTAAGGATAGCAACCAATTTAACTAACAATTTAGGCATGAGCCTTACTTCCAAGCTATATTTCTCATTGCATACGTGTTGGTCCCTTATAACGTATCAAGTTAGTTCCAAGGGGGGGATAGGAACTATTTAAAATTTTAATACGTTAAGGCTGACTTCTTTTTCTTTGAAAAAGGATTACACAGCGTGCTGAGTAAATTAAGACACTAGCTTAGTCAACTGGTGACTAAGTCAGCTTCTTTCTTTGAGTCAGGAGATAGCACTTGAGTCTATTCCTGAACTCAGATACTCAATACAACACAACTCAGCGTGACCTCTTTACTTGGTCAGTTTTGTTTAAGCAAGCAATATATATATTCAGGAGTTTAAGGTTAGAAAGATGTTACTCAGCAGATTTATCCAGGTTCGGCCTCTAAGCCTACGTCCTGTCCCCGGAACACGTTCCGAGCTTTTGAATTCTCTACTGAGCTCTTTAATGGTAGAGCATCAAACCTTTTACAACTTAGAAGCTGAGTATAACAAGAGTACCTTCCTCTATACCTCTACTCACTCCTAATCTCTCGCTGAGTACTATAACCGAGTACTCAGCCTCTCCTTTCTAATCTCTAGAAATGATAAAGATTTGTTCTAAACAACAATTGCTAAGACAACTTAGATGATTGAATAATCACTCTAGACTTTTACACGAAAGATATATAATTTGGTGTAAGAATTTGCTTTGCTTTTTCTCACAGAACTTTGAGTCGAATTTTGGTCAGCGTAATGGCTTGATCAAGTTCTGTGTTGAGATGAAGCAACTGAAGGGCTCTATTTATAGAGACGTATGAGACATCAGTCATTTCGAATTTCGAAATAACCGTTGGAGGGAAACGGCTTCCTGTCGTTATCACTCAGTCTTACTCAGAGCTCTCGGCCAATCAGATTTGAGTATCTTCTGTCCTCGGTCAGCTTTTAGTCAGTTCGGCAGAATGTCTCTCCATTTATGGTAAGGTCAACTAGACAGCGTCCTGTGTCTTCTGAACTTTACCCAAAGTGGAAACACTTTGTCTGGAAGTTGTTCTTACTCAGCTGCTGTCTTGTACTCTTTGTCGATTCAACTCAACAGCTTCATTCCGAAGTTGTTCAACGAAGGTCTTCTAGATCCTTCTCTCGCTGAGCTGCGTTTTGTTCGTAACGACAGCGTTTTGCATACGCGGGCCGAGTGATCTTGATTTGTTTGAATTGGGCTTTGACTTCCATATTGGGCTTTAAGCCTTTTAGTCTTTATGTCTTATAAACAATTTAACTCAACATTGAACAAACACATTAGTGTAATAAATCAAAGCATTTAAACTTAGTGTGTTTAGAATATATTTAATTTTACTTAAATAATTTTGTCAAATCAAAATCATGTGGAAAGGTGTTTCAACAAACTCCCCCATTTTGATGTTGGCAAAACTATTCAGCGAGGAACTCAGTGTTGAGCTCCCCCATGATAGTTGACCTATTATTACTTAGCAAACTCCCCCGTCAGGGTTGAGCTACTGACTTAGTTTTACTCTTAACATTTTAAGGTTTAATTGAGTAAGTCTAAGGTCAGTTTTCAGATATAGGTCAGCTCATGGAACATATTCTATTTTACTCAGTATTAAGCGGAAGGTTTAACATTCAGAGAGCACTGAGTAATTATTTTGTTCAATGGGTCTTATGAGACAGTGTTTTATAAACATACAAGACAATGTCAAACATTTAATCAGCATAAGATACAATCAACAAGTATTATAGACAGTAAACACAGTTGATGTAATTGAAGATACATAATAATTAAATACTCAGCATCATATATAAAATACTCAGGTTTGGATAAAAGATGCAAGTATTGAATTGAATTAAAGTAGTCAGCGTATACATCAAACAAACAAAGAAACGTAGAAACATTGACATAAGACTATGCTAGCCTATTTCTATTTCTTTTTCTTTTGCTTGGACTGACTACTTCTAGGAACCTCCTGCTGAGTTCTAGCTTGTTCTTTCTCCCCCGTTTTGTCAGCATCGGGTGGAGGAGGAATTCTGAAGGAGTCGGTTAAGACTGTGGTGGTCAGTACTCCGGACAGCTCCTTAAGTTTATCGGCACTTTCATTGATGCCGTCGAAAATAATAACGCCTTCATCCAAGACCTCTTTAGGTATACCCAGTTCAGCGGCGCTGAGTAGGCTCAGGATGTAGGCTTGAGACTTACCTACCCAAGTAATTGTATCTGACAGCGCAGCAAACACTTGATGAAACGTCTTCAGCAGGGCTGAGTCATAGTATTGGCGCTAGATATTATTATGATGCACATGTGTGAAGGTCCTTTGGGTAGTGACCAGAATCTCATTCTGCTTCATCTGGTCAGTGTCCATCTCTTGTTTATTTAAGTTCAACAGACGAACTGCTTCGCTTATTTGCTCCACCGAGCATTGAGAGTAGGACGCCAGCTGATGGTTGGTCTTGGTTTGCTCAGTGTGAAGCTGGGCAAAGAGCATCTTAACTTCATCAGAAGTTTCATAGTGAGTGTTCGCAGCTGACAAGGTCTGGAATTGGCCTTGAAGAGTGTTAAGATGTTGAATCGTTGTCAGTTGGAGCTCAGCCAACTTAGTTATTGAGTCCTGCTTGGGCTGATGTGATTGAATTGAGATCATATCACTTAGCAGATCCTTCAGTCCTTTAACCTCATTTAAGAGCTGAGTGACTTGGGACAGCTGAGTTGATGCATTATTACTAGACCCAACAGTAGGTTCAGCAGTTTGATGAATGTCCTTGATTAATGACTGCACCGAGTTGATGAGTTTTCTACCAGACTCGGTGGCATGCAGATAGCTGAGTGATCCTTCATCATGTTGCCTAGTTTCCTCAGTATGACTAGTTTGTGGAGGAGTCAGAGTTATGATATGGTCAGTGACTGGAAGAGGGTTTTCAATCTGCACTTGGTTTTTTGGAAGAGATGGTTGATCGGCAGGAGTTATGGTTGGTGAAGTAGTAACCCTAATAGATTCAATGCTGACGGGGGCAGGAATGTTCTGAGTCAGCACAGTGCTTGGAGCTGCAATATTGACGAGAACTTGCTCGATTTGGCTTGTAGAGTTGCCGGAAGCATTTAAGTCGGCTTGTTCCTTTTGTGAAGAAACAGAGGCTTGCTTTTCAAGAAAAGTTTGTTGAGAAGAAGGGGTTTGCTTACTGAAAAACTTTAGCTTAAGAGAAGAAGGATCTTTAGTCGGCTTTTGAACAGGGAGGTCAATGACAGTTTTCTGAGTTGCCTTTACTAATCTTCTTCTGCGAGGAGGAGTGGGATCAGCTTGGATAGATTCTCCTGAGTGAGAAGGAGAAGTCTCTTCTTGATCAGCATTGGGCTGATTAGCTTGTTCTTGTACTTCATCTGTAGCCAACTTAGTTGGGTCAGAAGCTTCCTCTTCACTCGCTGTCTCCTCAGCGTCATCCTGATCGCTTTCTTCTTCTTCTTCTTCTTCTGCTTCCTCATCATCCTGATCTTCGTTATCTAAATCTTCTTCCACCTGAGTGATGAAGTGATCATCCAGTTCCACATCATCTTCTTGATGCTCAGCTTCAGTTCCTTGACATTGTGTGAAGTGAGAATCGCCAGGAACAATGATGTCAGTGGGAATAGCATCAATTGGGGTCAGCTTTGAAGACTTCTTTTTCTTCAGAGGTTGCTCAGCAACATCCAATCTTTCTTCTGTATCAGCTCATCTTGCCTGCTTCTTTTCTGAGCTGACTTAGGTCTCTCCTAACCTTTTTGAGCAGCTGACTTTTGCTTCTTTATCGGCGACTCAGCATCTTTCGAAGGCATCCCAACAACTTTTCTTTTTCGGGCAGCTGGAGCCTTTGTTCTTTTGCCCTTCTTTGGGACAGTCTCCTCAGCAGCCTCATCAGCATTTTTGGCTTTCTTAACTGGTTGGTTATACTTCAAGGCACGCAGTGCAGCAGCTGTTATCTCAGAGCCTTGGGCCTCAGTTTCCTCGAATAGATCAATTTGATGGTCTTTGAGGATTCTGGTTATGAGTGAGCCTAGCCTAAGAGTTCCTGTGCTCCTCTGGAAGCCAGCGATTAAGAAAACTGGCATATTGATGGGCTTATAGGTCAGCATATGCCATATGAAGCATTGCTCGAAATTTGTCGCTGAGCTGGTGCAATTAATCTTGGGGTAGATGTAATTGGTCAGCAGGTAGTGTGCCATCTTTTGATGCTGGCCCATTGATGAACTTGAGATTTCTCCAGAATGACCAGGGGTTTGCAGAAGGTCGCTTCGTACCCAGTTCCTTCATGATCACCAGTTCTCCTCAGCTTTGTTCTCTCATTCTTTCAGCAAATTGGCAAGGTAAGTAGGGTTGATAAAGATTGTTTTCTCCTTTACCATGGTTACTAGGTAGTCCTGGTTGTCGTCAGCAACCCGCAGATTATGGTAAAATTCCCTTACTAGGTTAGGGTAAGTTGAATCTCTAATAGAGAATAGCTCCGTCCATCCATTCTTCGATATCCATTCACAGAATGGTTGCTCGGTTTCTACGAAAGCCTCAGAGAACCATCTTGAGAAGTCTATCTTCCATTCTCTAACGTCTTCGAAGACTTTAGTGTAGGTTCTGACTTTGGTCGGCTTTCCTTTAGATGAGGTAGCTTGGCCAGCTTTGCCTTTGCTCGGTGTAGTGACCTTTGTCATTTCAGGCAGAGTAGTATGCTTAGAAGGTTCATCGGAACTGGTCTTAGGGTGACCGGCACCGGAGATGTTCACTGAAATCTTAGTCATAGTTTCAGAGAGGGTTTTGGAAGTTTTGAGAGTTTTTAGAGAGAGAGAGCTTATGCCAGAGAATTCGGTAAGTGTAAAGAGATAAAAATGGGGATTTACCCATTATTTATAGCGGTGAAAGGTGGATCTTATCGAATCCATATGTCAGTTTTGCCTTGGGATTGTCAACCGACAATGATCCTGGCTTTTATGACACATTCGGCGCATACGTCATCCTAGGTGGCTATTCGTGTGCTTTAGCATTAAATGCAACGGATCTTATACTCAGCGTTTAGAATACTAAGCGTTTTATATTCTGAGTGGTCAGTTTTGCACAGACGGATGATTTCTCAGTTTGAGATAACTACTCGGTGCCAATATTTGCTCAATATGTGATATTCATTCATTTAGCATTTAACACTCAGCATACATCTATTCACTCAGCAAATAATGGATCATTCAGCATGTTAATTCACTCAGTATGAATTTATATTAAGAGCTGGAATTTACTGAAGAGGATTAAACATACCAATGGCTTCTCTCAGTATGTTGAACTGTTCACGAGCCAGTGGCTTTGTGAAGATATCCGCAAGCTGCTCATCCGTTGGGACATAGGTCAGCTTTATCTCACCCTTGAGTACATGGTCTCTAATGAAGTGATGTCTTATGCTGACATGCTTCATCCTGCTGTGTTGAATTGGGTTCTTTGATAGATCAATTGCACTTTTGTTGTCACATTTGACCTCAATTGTCTTTGTTTGAACACCATAGTCTTGAAGCTGTTGCTTAATCTATAGGACTTGAGCAACACAGTGTCCAGCAGTAATGTACTCAGCTTTAGTGGTAGACAAGGCTACTGACGTCTGCTTCTTGCTGAACCAGGATACAAGACAGCTTCCTAAGAAGTGACATCCTCCAGAGGTGCTTTTTTGTTCAAGCTTGTCTCGTCCGTAGTCAGCGTCAGTGTATCCAATGAGTGTGAAACCATGAGTGTTGGGATACCATAAACCTGCGTTCACTGAGCTTTGCAAATATCTAAGGATTCTTTTTACAGCTATGTAATGAGATTCCTTAGGGTTAGATTGATATCTAGCACAGTAGCATACTCAGAACTGAATGTCCGGTCTACTTGCTGTTAAGTAAAGTAGAGAGCCTATCATACCTCGATACAATTTGCTATCTACCGACTTACCATTCTCGTCAGCGCAGAGGACAGTGTCAGTGCCCATAGGAGTAGATATTGGCTTGCAATTTTCAAGATCATATTTCTTCAATATCTCCTTGGCATATTTAGCTTGACTGATGAAGATGCCATTTTTCCCTTGTTTGATTTGAAGTCCAAGGAAGAAGTTGAGTTCTCCCATCATTGACATTTCAAACTCAGTCTGCATTTGTTTGCTAAATTCATTGCACATTGACTCATTAGTAGCACCGAATATAATATCATCAACATATATTTGAGCCAACAGGGTGTCTTTACCCTTTCTCTTAATGAATAAGGTTGTATCAGCTTTGCCTCTGACATAATTTCTAGTCAGCAGGAAACTGGTCAGCCTCTCATACCAAGCACGTGGTGCTTGCTTGAGGCCGTACAAAGCCTTTTTGAGTTTATAGACGTGGTTTGGGAACTTAGGATCCTCAAACCCTGGAGGTTGATTAACATAAACTTCCTCGTTTATAAATCCATTAAGAAATGCACTCTTAACATCCATTTGAAACAGTTTAAAGTTCATATAACTTGCATAAGCGCATAAAATTCTAATAGCATCTAGCCTTGCCACTGGGGCAAAGGTCTCACCATAGTTAATACCTTCTTGCTGACTGTAGCCCTGAGCTACAAGTCTTGCTTTGTTCCTGACTACATTTCCTTATTCATCCAGCTTGTTGCGGAAGACCCATCTTGTTCCAATGGTCTTCTGACTCCTTGGATGTGGCACTAACTCCCATACATCGTTTCTTCTGAATTGATCAAGTTCCTCTTGCATTGCGCTCATCCAGAATTCATCTTCCTCAGCATCAGCGAAGTTCTTTGGTTCCTGAACTAAGACGAAGGCTACGTTGCTGAGGTATCTCCTGAGTTGGTTTTTTGTCATTAGGGTATTCTCAACGGCATCAAGAATAGCACTCTTTGAGTGTCCTCTTGGTATCCTTATCTCCTTTGGTAGATTGATGTCTTGTGCTGTTTGTGTTTCAACAATCTCTGCAGGTGTAGACTGGTCAGTGAAAACAATTTGAGGTTCACTTTTAGCTTGGGTCAGCCCTTGAGGGAATGACTCAGCGGCTGTATCTTGATCAGCGGATACTGAGTGTGGATCATCCTCGGTTAGCGGCCGATATCTTCCTGCAGGGTTAGTTTCATCGAACTCAACATGTACTGACTCTTCTAAAACTTGAGTTCGTTTATTGAAAACTCTGTATGCTTTGCTGTTTGTTGAGTAGTCTAAAAAGATAGCTTCATCAGCTTTTGAGTCAAACTTAGCTAGGCTATCTTTGGTGTTTAAAATGAAACATTTACAGCCAAAGGCACGAAAGTATCCAATGTTGGGCTTTTGTCCTTTCCAAAGTTCGTAGGGGGTTTTCTTTAGTATAGGTCTAACAAGAGCTCTATTAAGAATATAGCACGCTGTGTTAACAGCTTCTCCCCAAAAGTACTTTGGAAGCCTATGCTCACTCAGCATTGTCCTGGCTATTTCAACCAAGGTTCTGTTCTTCCTTTCAACAACCCCATTTTTGTTGAGGCGTCCTAGGAGCAGAAAAATTATGGTCAATGCCGCTGGCTTCACAGAATTCAACGAACTATTGGTTTTTGAATTCTCCACCATTATCACTTCGGATGTGAGCCAATTTTAGGTCTTTATCATTTTCAAGTTTTCTAACCAAATTTGAAAATGTCTCAAAGGTCTCATCCTTGCTACTCAGCAAGATGACCCAAGTGTACCAAGAGAAGTCATCTACAATGACCAAGGAAAATCTTCTTCCACCCAGACTCAGCGGCTGGACTAGACCGAAGAGATCCAAGTGTAGTAACTCTAACGGACGCTTAGTTGAGACAATATTTTTACTATGAAAAGATTGTTTGGTTTGTTTTCCCGCTTGGCAAGCGTGGCATAGTTGATCTTTTTCAAATTTAAGTTCTGGCAATCCCTCAACCAATTGCTTTCTTGCTAATTTGGCCAGGAGGTCCATGCTTACATGACCAAGTCTCCTGTGCCATAGCCAGGAATTTTCTTCATTTGAAACTAAGCATACAGTTTTTGAAAACTTTTTCTCCAAGTTCAGCATGAAGACATTATCAATGCGAGGGGCAGTTAAAATTAACTCATTAGTTTTACCCTCGTATATTTTACATCCAGTGTCATCAAATATAACTTTTCTCCCATTGTCACATAGCTGAGCTACGTTGAGTAAGTTATATTTGAGTCCGCTGACTAGGGAGACTGACTCAATAGTAGGATTACCTCCAACGGTTCCTGACCCTACTATCTTACCCTTTTTGTTATCTCCAAAACTTACGCTTCCTCCTCGTTTACGCTCAAATGTGATGAACTGAGTTTCATCACCCGTCATATGCCTCGAGCATGCGCTGTTAATATACCACATCTTTGACTTCTCAGCACATCTTAGGCTTACCTGTAATGTAACTAGTTACTCTTAGGTACCCAATTCTTTTTGGGTCCTTGCTTGTTAGGTTCAACAGGTAAAGCATCATATTTTATTTTATGGCGACATACTTGAACAGTATGACCATTCTTTCCACAGAAGTCACAGCTGACCTTCCGTTTAGGATTTCTTACTGACTGGTCAGCACCCCAGTGCTGAGCGTGCCAGCACACCTTTGTGGTGTGTCCTTTCTTCCCACAGAAGTCACACTGGACTTTCCGCTAAGGATTCCATCTCTGCTGACCAGTACCTCAGTACTGAGTATTCAGAGGAATATTTCTTTTGTTTGGAACCTTTAGTTGGTTCTGGATAGTTGTGACGTCCTTTCTCCGTTTCTTAGAAACTGATTGGACTTCAGAGACAGACTTATGTATGATCTCCATGTTATCATGCAAAGTTGAGTTGTCCTGAAGAAGAAATCTGAGGTCACTCAGCTTGACCTCTTCAACCTCGTCACAACGCCTGCTGAGTGCTCTAACTTTCTTATTACACTTTTTGACAAGTGTGTAGAGATCACTCAAGGCATTAACTATTTCATTTCTGAGCTGGGGTAGTGATATTACCTCATTTGATTGCTCTTCATCATCAGATGCGATGGAGGGGTCAGCATGCTCAGAGATGCACGGCTCAACAAGTTCGTCAGCTATAAAACAGATCTTTGCTGACTCAGTGGCATCAGCTTCTGATGATGAAGACTCATCACTGTCGCTCCTTTTTGCCATTCTTCCTTTCTTTCCTCAGTGTGGGGCAGCTTGACTTGATATGGCCAGTTTGATGACATTCAAAGCATGTAATGGGCTTTGAGTTGTCCTTCTTGTATTTACTGTCGCTGGACTCAGCTTTATACTTATCAAACTTTCTGTAAGGCTTTTTAGAATATTTGTCATTCTTTCTGAACAGCCTTTTCATCTTCCTGGTGAACATGGCCATCTCCTCATCATCTGTTGAGCTCCCATCAGTGGAGTCAGATTTCATGACAAGAGATTTTTGCTTCTTGTCTTCAGACTTTTCCTTCACCTCGAAATTCTTCATTGAGATATCATAGGTCAGCAGTGAGCCGATGAGTTCATCATATTTGTAGGTGGTTAAGTCTTGAGCTTCCTCAACAGCAGTCTTCTTTGCTTGCCAGTTTTTAGGAAGACTCCTAAGAATCTTCTTGACTTGTTCTTCCTCAGTGAAGATCTTCCCAAGTCTCTTGAGCTCGTTGATGATGTTTGTAAACCTTGCATTCATGTCAGAGATTCCCTCATCATCGTTCATCTCGAACAGCTCGTATAGCCTCATCTGCTGGTTCACCTTGGACTCCTTTACTTTGTTGGTTCCTTCGTAGGTGACCTCCAGCTTCTTCCAGATCTCTTGCGCTGACTCACAACCTGATATCTTATTATATTCTGCAGCATCAAGCGCACAGTGAAGCATGTTTATAGCCGAAGCATGATTTTGTAGCTTCTTGAGATCATCCTCTGTCCATTTGGCCTCAGCTTTGACAACTGTTTGGCCAGCCACAACCTCAACAGGAACAAATGGGCCTTGGACTATTGAAAGCCATGCACTCATATTTTTTGCTTGAATAAAGTTTTTCATCCTATTCTTCCAAAAGGTGTAGTTAGACCCGAAGAATAGGGGAGGCCGAGTAATGGACAACCCCTCAGGTAAGATCTGAGTTGTCTGGTTTCCTGGGAGAAACCGAGTGCTGTTTTCAACCATAGTGGGGATCAGCTCAAGGTAGTTAAACCTTTCTCAGTGAGCTTTTAAGCTCTGATACCACTTGTTGGTCCCTTATAACGTATCAAGTTAGTTCCAAGGGGGGGGATAGGAACTATTAAAAATTTTAATACGTTAAGGCTGACTTCTTTTTCTTTGAAAAAGGATTACACAGCGTGCTGAGTAAATTAAGACACTAGCTTAGTCAACTGGTGACTAAGTCAGCTTCTTTCTTTGAGTCAGGAGATAGCACTTGAGTCTATTCCTGAACTCAGATACTCAATACAACACAACTCAGTGTGACCTCTTTACTTGGTCAGTTTTGTTTAAGCAAGCAATATATATATATATTCAGGAGTTTAAGGTTAGAAAGATGTTACTCAGCAGATTTATCCAGGTTCGGCCTCTAAGCCTACGTCCTGTCCCCGGAACACGTTTCGAGCTTTCGAATTCTCTACTGAGCTCTTTAACGGTAGAGCATCAAACCTTTTACAACTTAGAAGCTGAGTATAACAAGAGTACCTTCCTCTATACCTCTACTCACTCCTAATCTCTCGCTGAGTACTATAAAATCTCTAGAAATGATAAAGATTTGTCCTAAACAACAATTGCTAAGACACCTTAGATGATTGAATAATCACTCTAGACTTTTACACGAAAGATATATAATTTGGTGTAAGAATTTGCTTTGCTTTTTCTCACAGAACTTTGAGTCGAATTTTGGTCAGCGTAATGGCTTGATCAAGTTCTGTGTTGAGATGAAGCAACTGAATGGCTCTATTTATAGAGACGTCTGAGACATCAGTCATTTCGAATTTCGAAATAACCGTTGGAGGGAAACGGCTTCATGTCGTTGTCACTCAGTCTTGCTCAGAGCTCTCGGCCAATCAGATTTGAGTATCTTCTGTCCTCGGTCAGCTTTTAGTCAGTTCGGCAGAATGTCTCTCCATTTATGGTAAGGTCAACTAGACAGCGTCCTGTGTCTTCTGAACTTTACCCAAAGTGGAAACACTTTTTCTGGAAGTTGTTCTTGCTCAGCTGCTGTCTTGTACTCTTTGTCGATTCAACTCAGCAGCTTCATTCCGAAGTTGTTCAATGAAGGTCTTCTAGATCCTTCTCTCGTTGAGCTGCGTTTTGTTCGTAACGACAGCGTTTTGCATACGCGGGCCGAGTGATCTTGATTTGTTTGACTTGGGCTTTGACTTCCGTATTGGGCTTTAAGCCTTTTAGTCTTTATGTCTTATAAACAATTTAACTCAACATTGAACAAACACATTAGTGTAATAAATCAAAGCATTTAAACTTAGTGTGTTTAGAATATATTTAATTTTACTTAAATAATTTTGTCAAATCAAAATCATATGGAAAGGTGTTTCAACAAACGGACCCGACTTAAGTCCACGAGCACATCACAGATTCCTCGGGATGTCTAGTTTCTAGAACAGTTGACCTCGTAGGAAAATTCGTACGTTTGATACCCCGAATGATCAATTGAAGTGATGTTGGTACGATAGACACGTACTTTAACTTCTGACGTTTATTTCTCTCTTCATATGGACTCGAATTAGGCCCACGAGCACATCCAGATTCCTCAAGATGTCTAGTTTGTGAAGCATTTGACCTTGTGAGAAAAATGCATCCGTTTGATGCCTCAAATGGTCAGTGAAAATGATGTTGGTGCTACTGAAAAGATGGTCATTTTTTGCCTTTTCTTTTCTCCCTTTCCTTGTACTGAAGTCCCTTTAGGGTTGGTTGTGTCCCAGCTCGCCGAGCTGGAAACCAGTAGCATCGAAAGGACGATTTTTTTTTGTGATTTGTTTTTATATTCATCAATGAGAATTAAAATATGCTAAAAATATAAAATTTATTTTATGGCCAACAGACATATTAAGGAAAAATTATGATATGGACCTCTATGTTTTGGAGGCCCTAGGCGGTCGTCTTTATTGCCTAAGAGCACCTTTAATGGTGTTTGTAATTTGGATGCCGCCTACACAATAAAACACATCCAAAAATTACATAGAGCTTTATTATTTTAGTATTTGATAGAGCAAAAAAATGTATTAATTAAATAAATTGGATTGAAAGAGTAATTATCCAATTAAAATGCAAAGAAAAACGTGATAAAGTGAGAATGGAGGCCACCTATGTACCATTTATAATGTGGATTACTATACCCAGCCCCAATTTCACACTTCCAGCCCCAGAAAAAGACGTAACCGCCCTTTAGCCAAAAATTGAAAATTCCAAACCCTCCCAAACTCTCTCAAACTCTCCCAAATACATTTTTTCCCGAAATCAAAGACAACACGTTTGATGGAGAGCGATCCGTTATCACCGCGAAGAGACGAGAATGACGTTGTCCCTGAAGTCGAGGTATTTTTCCGATTGAACTTCCATTGATTTCTGTCAATTTTTTGGGAAAAAATTCGCTGGTTCGGACTCGGGCGTGTGAGCATCACGCCTCACCATGTGGTGGGGCGTTTGAATATTACGCCACACCATGTGGTGGGGCGTGATGTTCATACGCCCCACCATGTGGTGGGTGATAGGGGCGGTTTGTCCCTATCTTTTAGCGTGATTTACAGATTAATTTTAAAAGAAATAAATAAGTTTAATTGCAAAAATAAAGTGTTTTTAATAAAATAGCATAATAAAAATAAACTCCGTACTTTCGGTTAATTTTCCTTATTTTTGATTAATTTAGAAAATAAAACGTCAAGCTAACTCGGCTCTCGAGAATTGTATTTCAGGTACGAGCAAGAAGTGAAAATCTACCAAAATACGCGGGGCGTGGAACACTTAGTCAGAAATAATTGCCCTATTCACAGGTACCACATGGGATCTACTCAGCAATACGCGAGGTGTATCAACAACCACGCGAGACGTGGAACATGTGTCAGAAATGATAAGCCTAATCCTGAAAGTCAGACTGCATGGTCTCCCTGAGTCAACTACCCCACGCGGGACATACCACCTTACACGCGGGGCGTGTAAGGAAGTTCTTCAATGCAAAAAGCTCAGAGACTCATTTACGCGGGGCGTGCCTCAGCTACGCAGTGCGTAAATGACCCAATTCAAGCAATAAAATCTCAGAAACTCAAACACGCGAGGCGCATCCCAGTCTACGCGGGGCGTGGTTGAGACAACAAGATCTGGATTTGGTCCACATGCAGAAGATTTCTGACGGAATGGGCAAATACGCGGGGCGTACTCCACCATACGCGAGGCGTATCATGGGAAATCTGCAGAAAATCATGTTCCTCCATGCTTGTATCTTATGAAATTACAATTTTGCCCTAGCTTGATGTGTATAAATAGGAGTGACTAGCACTCATTTAGACACCTTATCTTAGACCTTGTATACACTTTTGATATATAATTCTTAAGATAGTTCTTGTTAGATAGTTTGAGATTTTAGTTTACATAGCAATTCTCTTCCACCTTGAGAGCTTGTTCGTTGATCCCGGCATTCCATCAAAGTTCCGTTCCATCTCCGTTCACCAAGCTCGAAAGCTCCACCTCCAAGTCCTAAGAGACGGCCTTGAGTCCGGTTAGCTAGTTCCGAGGGTGGATTCTTCCCTTTTCACTTGCTAATTAGCTTGTACTCTTCCTATGTACTAGGCTTAGTTGTATTTCACATTTACATCCTCCATATTTATGATTCATAATTGATTATTGTGTAGGAGAACGCGATTTCCGACGCCATTCGGGCTATCCTTAGGGATTCATATAGGTGTTGCCTTACCGGAAGTGACGCTCCGGAAACCGTAGGAATTGACAAACCACGGAACTTACGAGCCCTAATTTCTGGTCCCAAGCATTAGACACGCCTTGACTAGGAACCACGTAGTCTAAGTACTTCACGGATCGGTCACACTACACGTAGTTGTCATTGCAAGAGTAAAACATTAACCGTTTATATATTGAGAGTCATTGTTTGTCATATTTATAACTAATCGCCATCCATATCATTTCGTAGAGTTTTGTTATATAAACTTGTCTCACCCGTAGTTAGGAGTAGTTTGTAGTTGTTCCCCGAATCAACTCAAAGTATTCACCGCTTAGATAACGTATAAAACCGAGTCGTCTAATACTTGTAGTTATAAATCCCATGGATTCGATACCCGGTCTTAACCGGATTATTACTTCATACGACGGGATACAATTGCCCCTAAGTAGTGGCGTCTAGTAGAGATAGAGCACTTAGAAAGATCACATCCATAGTCGTAACGCACTTAACATAATACATATTTCGTCGTAGAAAAGCTCTACCGCACGCCCCATCAAGTTTTTGGCGCCGTTGCCAGGGATTTATAATTTCTTGCAATATTAGGCAAAAACGTTTTATTGTTAGTCTAAGCATTATTTGTATAAATTGTTTATATATACTTCACATATATACTTTTCACTAACAACATTCTTTCTTGTTTATATATACTTTATTTCATTTATTTATTTTATGCACACCCGATCTCGGAGTGATTCTCTCGTTCCTATTGATCTTGAAATTGAACGTACTCTTTGTAGGATTCGGAGAGAGAAAATGGAAAACCTCAACAATGAAGTTAACCAACCCGAGGTCAACCAAAGGCCGCCGGTGCAACCCGTGAACAACAACCGCAATGGTGGAGACATGCGATCGATGATGGAGATTCTTGCTCCGCATCGTCCTCAAAACTGCAATGGAATCATTGCCCCCACCATCCTGGCTAACACATACGAAATCAAGACTAGAATGATCCAACTCATCCAACAACTTGGCCAATTCGGAGGAGAACCTCATGAAACCCCTAACGAGCATTTAGATAAATTTCTTATGTGTGCCGAAACTTCTCGGCAAAACGGTGTACCGGTTGAGGCCGTCCGACTAAAGTTGTTTCCTTTCTCTTTAACAGGACAAGCGTTGGAGTGGTTGCACTCGTTGGAGGCGGGTTCGATTACATCATGGGTGGAACTTGAGAAGGAGTTCCTTTCTTACTACTTCCCGCCCTCCAAAACAGTCAAGTTGAGGAACGACATCACTACCTTCCGGCAGCTCAAACACGAAGCCCTTCATGCAGCTTGGGCAAGATTCCAGAAGTTGCTTCGAAGCTGCCCACACCACGATATCCCCAAGCACGACTTGGTAAGCACTTTTTATCACGGATTAACACCGACTAATCGTGCCACCGTGGATTCCGCAGCAGGTGGGGACCTGTTTAGGAAGTCGGCCAGTGAAGCATACGAGCTCATTCATGAGCTCGTAAGGAAAAGCGTAGAGTGGCAAGAAGATCGGCTTGCCGGACCTTCGCGACATCAAACGTTCGCCGTGGAGAAAGAGGCTCCGAAAAGTTCCATGGCGGAAATGAATAAAAAACTTGACGCTTTGATCGCCCAGTTGAGCCTTAACAAAGTTGCACAGGTCCTGATGCGCAATCATTGTGGTGGAGACCATGACGGACTTAATTGCCAAGCCGGTAGTCCTTTCGCCGGCGACACCAAAAATGTAAGTTACATAGGAGGCAATCCAAGGTATAATCCTAACCCGAACTCCTATTCACACCACCACAATAATAATAACGGCGGATGGAGGCCTCGATACCAACACCCAAACTTGTCGTATGGCAATAATAATAATGTGTTGAGGCCCCCATCCGACTTTGATCAAGAATATCGAGAAAATGGGTTAGGGCAATCACAAGCCATGCCCGGCAATCGGAACGCTCCACCTCCCGATAATGTGCATGGCCAGTCCGTAACATCCTTGTTAAAGGATATCTTAACCCGTCTTTCCGATAGTGAGGTGTTTTGCAGGGACCTTAGCCGCCAGGTGGCCCACTTGAATCGTCAGCAACAGGAAAGGCCATTAGGAACCCTCCCGAAAAACACTGAGCAAAACCCGCGGGGCAAAAATAGGGAGTCCGGACAGGTGATAACGCTCCTAAATAGTAGAAGTTCGGACCCGTCGAGTTCCAACTCGGAAAACTTGCAGTAAGCCGCCGCATGAGAAAGTCGAGCTACTTCGACTCTAAACGTAGCATCGGTTTGAATTTCTCAAACCCCGTGTTTATATGTATCATAACCGTTCTTCAACGTATTTTTATTTATTCTTATTTGTTCTCTCTTTTATGTTATTTTTAGTTTTCTCTCTTTTATGTTATTTGTTTTCTACTTTTATTTTTATTTTTTATAAATCAAAAGAAAAACAAATCCCACTTTTAATCCAAAGAAAATAAGCCACGCGGGGCGTATACTTCTTTACGCCCCGCGCATCTGCGTCTCTGACCCCTTTGCTCGCAGTTGAAGGCATGTTACGCGAGGCGTTTACCCTTCCACACCCCGCGTAACGTTCGACAATTAGTTGCCTCGAAATAAAAGCCACGTGGAAGGACACGCGGGACGTGCCCTAGGGCACGCCTCGCGTATCCTCGGGGAGTTGTGAATTACAACTCCCCATGGCAGCCTTTCCCTCTTCCACCTTTCCCATCACTCTCTCCTCTTCCCCAAAAATCTTTCCCACTTCTCCACTCCACCTCTTCTTCTCTCCAATCACATCCCACCTTTTCAAATTCAAATCTCTTCAACCTCTCTCCATAATAAATTTTGTCTTAACTACCCTCTTAATTATAATTTAAAAAAAAACATAAAAACATTAAATGAAATAATAAAAACATTAAATAAGCAATTAAAACCCATAAAAATTCAAAAAACTCCTTAAAAACCGAAAAACTGCTCGTCCCACGCGGGGCGTACCCCCATTTACGCCCCGCGTCCTCACCCTTCTCCCATCAAATTAGGGTCAGGAGGTGCAATACGCGAGGCGTGCTCTCCTTCACGCCCCGCGTACCGTGCCATTTGCGTGTCAAAAAATGGGCAGGAGGTGGGATACGCGTGGCGTGGCTTCTTCACGCCCCGCGTACCCCTCTGGGAATCCGAGTTTTACTTGGATTCCCCACTCCTCCCCTATAAATAACTCCCCTTTCTCCCTTCTTCTTCCTCACAACTCATTCTCACTTCCCACAACCTTCCTACACACTCTCTCAATCCCTCACTCACACCATGGTAAGGCGAAAATAAGTTGCCGACATGCGTCCCCTGTTGGTCCCTTATAACGTGACAAGTTAGTTCCAAGGGGGGGGGATAGGAACTATTTAAAATTTTGTCCGTTAAGGCTGACTTCTTTTCCTATGAAAAGGATTACACATCGTCACTAAGTAGATTCAAGATACAAGCTTAGTCAACTTGTGACTAAGTCTGCTTCTTTACTTGAGTCAGGAAATAGCACTTTGAGTCTATTCCTGAACTCAGCTTCTTAGTAAACTTAACTCAGCGTGAGCTCTTTACTTAGTCAGTTTTTCACAGCAAGCAATATATATTAAAGGAGTTTAAGGGTTGGAAAGATATTACTCAGCAGACATGTCCTGGTTCGGCCTCTCCGCCTACGTCCAGTCCCCGGAACTCGTTCCGAGCTTTTTGAATTCTCTACTGAGCTCTTTAAAGGTAGAGCACGAAACCTTTTACAAATAGAAGCTGAGTATAACAAGAGTACCTTCCTCTATACCTCTACTCACTCCTATATCTATGCTGAGTACTATAACCGAGTACTCAGCCTCTCCTTTCTATTCTTCTAGAAATGATAAAGTGTTTGTCCTAAACAAAGATTGCTAAGACACTTTAGATGATTGGAAATCACTCTAGACTTTTACACAATAATATGGAAATTGGTGTAAGATATTTGCTTTGCTTTTCTCACAGAATCTTCGAGTATGAATTTGGTCAGCGTTTTGACTAATTGAAGTTCTGCATTGATTGAAGCAAATGGATGGCCTTTATATAGTGACACTCGAGGCACCTGGTCATTTCGAATTTTGAAATAACCGTTGGAGGGAAATGGCTTCCTGTCGTTGTCACTCTGGGCGTGCTCAGCGTCGTTGGCCAATAGGATTCTTGCATCTTCTGTCTTCGTCAGTCTTTGGCAGAATGTTTCACCATTTAAGGAAAAGTCCACGAGACAGCTTTCTGCGCCTTCTGAACTTTTCCCAAAGTAGAAATACTTTGTCTAGAAGTTGAACATTTCATGCCGCTGTCCAGACTGCTTTGTCGTCCAACTCAGCAGCTTCTACTTGAAGCTTTTGCCACGAAGGCTTCTCAATCCTTCTCTTGCTGAGTCGTCGTTTTAGTTGATACGGCTACATTTTGAACTCTTGAGCCGAATGGTATTGATGTGTTGACTTGGGCTTGACTTCCACTTTATGGGCCTTTGGGCTTCTTAATCTCAATGTCTTATATACAATTAAACTCAACATTGAACAAACACATTAGTGTAATAAATCAAAGCATTTTAAATTTAATATGTTAGAATATTTTTATCATTACTTAAATAATTTTGTCAAATCAAAATCATGTGGAAAGGTGTTTCAACAAACTCCCCCATTTTGATGTTGGCAAAAATATTCAGTCGAAGAACTCAGTGTTGAGCTCCCCCATGATAGTTGACCTTATTTTATCAAATAACTCCCCCGTAAGAGTTGAGCTACTGACTTAGTTTTACTCTAAACATTTCAAGGTTTAATTGAGTAAGTCTAAGGTCAGTTTTCAAAGATAGGTCAGCTCATGGAACATATTCTATTTAACTCAGTTTTACGCGGAAGGTTTAAATATCAGAGAGCGCTGAGTAAGCTTTGTTTAATGAGTTTTAGTTAAGTGGACATATAAGATGTGGTCAACATATATGATCAGCACAGCAGACATATCATCAATTAATATAGACAGTGTAGCACAGTTGATTTAATGAAGATGCGTTTTAACAAATTATATCAATCACTTAAGTAAGCATCGCACAAGAGTAGTCAGTATGAAAGAGATAGAGATGCATATAATTTGTTTTGATTTTAAAGTCAGCACAACAGAGTTCACAAATAAAACATAAAGGTTCAAAGACTAGCTATCCTAGCTACTTTTGTTTGCCCTTGCCCTTGTGCTGCGGCTGACTAACTAAGGCTTGCTGAGTTCTTGGGGCTTGTTCTTTCTCCCCCGTTTTGCCATCATCAGGTTTGGGAATGAAGGTGGAGTCAATTGCAGCTTGAGTGAGGCGCTGAGAAAATGCCTTTAGCTTTCTTGTGCTTTCATTCATTCCGTCGAAAATTGGAACACCATCATCCACAATGGATCGAGGAATTCTGATTGATGCAGCACTCAGCATACTTAAAACAGCGGTTTGAGACTTGCCAATCCAGTGCATGGTTTCAGTGAGCATTGCAAAGGCCTGATGAAACATCTTTAGCAAAGAGGAATCATAATACTCACGCCGAGCATTGATTTGGCGCACATTGCTGAAAGTTGCTCGAGAATACTTCAGAATCTCATTGGTTTTAAGCTCGTCAGTGGCCATCTCTTGCCTGTTTAAGTTCAGCAGACGCACAGCCTCGCTAATTTGCTCAATGGAGCATTGAGAGGAGGTGGAAAACTGGTGATTTGTTTTCTCTTGCTCGGTGTGAAGCTGGCTGAAGAGATGATGTACTTCGGCAGAAGTGGCATATGCTGAGTTCGCAGCTGACAATTGATGAATCGCCCCTTGCAGTGAGTTCAGATGGTTAACCATGGTCAGCTGGAGTTCGGCCAGCTTTGTTAAGGAGTCCTGCCGGGGCTGTTGAGATTGTAGTGTAGTCATGACACTCAGAAGATCCTTTATACCTTTGATCTCAGTAAGAAGCTGAGTGACAGATGAAAATGGAGTTGACTCAACAGTAGCAGACCCAGCGGCATTGGTACTTATTTGATGGAGGTCCTGGATAAGAGCTTGAGCTGAGTCAACGATTCTTCGACCAGACTCAGAGGCATTAAGGTAGCTAAAGGATCCATCTTGTGTTGGCCCATATGCCGGATGAGGAGTAGAACCGAATAAGGGCAGTGTTTTGTTCTGCTCATCATTAGAAGGCCCAGCATTGTCAGCGGTTGGCCTAGAATTAGTATTGTCAGTGGAAACTGACTGAATCTGATTCTGCTCATTTAGTTGGGGAAGTGGAGGATCAGCAGAAAGAGTTGCTTGCTCAGTGTCAGGCGGAAGCTGACTAGGTGATGGAATTTGAGGAAGTTCAGTGACCACCTGAGCAGGAAATTCCTTGGCTTGCTCAACATGTTGAGGAGCGGAATCTTCGAGCACTTGCTCGACATTACTTGGGTTGGCGGAGGCATTTAAGTCGGTATGTTCCTTTTGAGAAACAGAGGCTTGATTTTCTTGCAACTCTGGTTGAGACACAGGTGGGTTGGAGAAGTATTTAAGTTGGACATCTGTAAGATCGAGAATCTCATCCCTCAGCAGTGAGTCACCCATGAGGTCAATAACGGGTGCTTTAAAGGCTGTCTTCTTTCTCAGTCTCCTAAGCTTCGGAGGAGTAGGGTCACAAGGGATAGACTCAATGGAGTCAGTGGGTGAGGCTTCCCTTTGAACAGTAGGAGAAGTTACTTGGTGCTCAGTTTCTTCTTCATCAACCAACTCAGTGTTGATTGGGTCAAGATGCTCATCATCTGCTGGTTCCTCAGTGTCATCCTGACCACTTTCTTCTCCTTCAGACTCATCATCCAGTTCTTCTTCTTCTGACTGGTCATCCAACTCTTCCTCATCAAACTGACCACCCAATTGGTCTTGGTCTTATTCTTCCTCAACCTGTTGCTCAGCGTCAATCCCTTGACTCTGTGCATAGTGTGAGTTAGGAGGAACGACGATATCAGTTGGCATGGCCTCAATAGGTCTTAACTCAATGTTGAGCTTCTTCCTCTTTCTTAATGGTTGGTCAGCAACCTCTCTTTCTTCTGTCTCAGGCTCAACTTGCCTAGGTCTTTTCTCAGCTGATCTAGATCCACCCTGACCTGGTTGAATCTGAGTCTTGGTTCCTCCGCAGAAAAATTTAAGCTTCTTCGGGGTAGAAGCAGCAGCTTTAGAGGTGCTTTGCACAGCTTTCCTCTTTCTTTGTGTTCTGCCTTTTATAGTTACTACCCCTTCAGCAGTAGTCCCCTTAACGTTCTGGACAGCTTCTCCTTTTCCTTCCTTCAGCACGATTGGTGGGTCATGTGCCAAACCAAATAGGGCAGCAGCTGTAATTTCGGTTCCCTGAACTTGTATTTCCCCAACCGTGTCCATCTTGTGATCCTGGAGGATTCGAGTGATGAAGGAGCCTAACCTAAGGGTTCCTGTACTTCGTAGAAACCCACCGATTATGAATATGGGCATGTTTATCGGTGTGTAGGTTAGCATGTGCCATATGAAACACTGCTCGAAGTTGGTTGCTGAGTTGGTGCAGTTGATTTTGGGGTAGAGGAAATTGGTCAGTATGTAATGGGCCATCTTTTGATGCTGACCCATGGAAGTGCTTGAAATTTCACCTACATGACCCTCAGGTTTGTAGAAGGTCTGAACGTAGTCAGTTTTCGTATGGTCACCAGATTTACGAAGTATAACTCCTTCGTTTTTTAGCTTGAACAGTGAGGCTAGATACGCTGGGTTGATGGAGATGTTCTTTCCTCGAACATGAGTTGCTAGGTAGTTCCTGTTATCAT
The DNA here is from genome assembly GCF_963576675.1 of Euphorbia lathyris. Taxonomy (NCBI): domain Eukaryota; kingdom Viridiplantae; phylum Streptophyta; class Magnoliopsida; order Malpighiales; family Euphorbiaceae; genus Euphorbia; species Euphorbia lathyris. The sequence continues at coordinate 49,040,390 of NC_088918.1, forward strand.
TGGCGACTTTCAGGTTGGCGTAAAATTCTCGTACCAACTCAGGGTAAGTAGGATCCCGAACTAAGAACAGCTCGGTCCATCCATTGTTCTTGATCCACTCACAGAAAGGTTGCTCGGCATCCACGAATCCTTGTGAGCACCACCGCGAGTGGTCTATCTTCCACCCCCTCACACTCTCGAAGACCTGAGTATAGGTGCGTTCAACTACTTTCTTACCCTTGTCTTTTTGCTGCTGTTTCCCATTGGAAGAGGCAGCTTGAGCTTTCTTGCTCGGTGTAGTAGCTCCAGCGTGGTCACACTGAGTAGGAGAAGTGGGGTTGTCATCGGAGCGGTTATGGGAGAGACCGGCACCGGAGATGTTTAGAGAAACTTTTACCATGTTCTCAGAGAAGTTTTGGGGATTTTGGGAATTTTCAAGAGAGAGGGTATGAATAGCAAAGATTTCTAAGCGTAAAGAAATGAAAGTGGGAATTCATCCACTATTTATAGAGATGTTGAGTTAATCCAAGGCGTTGAGTAGTCCATTTTGCCTCGAGATTCTCAATCGACAAAGATTCTGGCATTTATGACATATACGGTGCGTGTATTTTCTAATTATGGCCTATACGTCATCCTTGGTGGCTATTTAATTCGCGTGCTTTGCATTAAAGTTTACAACGGCTCTTTACTCAGTGTTAAGAATTTCAGGCGTTTAAACTTCTGAGTAGTCATTGTTATGCAAAGGAATAATTCTTATGCTTAGTTGCTCAGCTTAAGATAAACACACAGCATGTAATAGCATAAATCATTCAGCATGGTAATTCACTCAGCATGCATACTATACTTGAAATTTACTGAAGAGGATTAAACATACCAATGGCTTCTCTAAGTATGTTGAATTGCTCACGAGCCAGTGGCTTTGTGAAGATATCAGCAAGCTGCTCATCCGTTGGGACATAGGTCAGCTTGATCTCTCCTTTGAGTACGTGATCTCTGATAAAGTGATGTCTTATGCTGACATGCTTCATCCTGCTGTGCTGGATTGGGTTCTTTGATAAGTCAATGGCACTTTTGTTGTCACATTTGACTTTAATTGTTTTGGTCCGAACGCCATAATCTTCAAGTTGTTGCTTAATCCATAGGACTTGAGCAACACAACTTCCAACAGCAACGTACTCAGCTTCAGTGGTTGACAGGGCTACTGACGCTTGCTTCTTGCTGAGCCAGGACACAAGACAGCTCCCAAAGAAGTGGCATCCTCCTGAGGTGCTTTTTCGTTCAAGCTTGTCTCGTCCGTATTCAGCGTCAGTGTATCCAATGAGTGTGAAGTCATGAGTATTGGGATACCACAAACCTGCATTCACTGAGCCTTGCAAATATCTAAGGATTCTTTTTACAGCTATGTAATGAGATTCCTTAGGGTTAGATTGATATCTAGCACAATAACATACTGAGAACTGAATGTCCGGCCTACTAGCATTTAAGTAAAGTAGAGAACCAATCATACCTCGGTACAATCTGCTGTCTACTGACTTACCATTTTCATCAGCGCAGAGGACAGTGTCAGTGCCCATTGGGGTAGATATTGACTTACAATTCTCAAGTTCATACTTCTTCAATATCTCCTTAGCATACTTAGTTTGACTGATGAAGATGCCATTTTTCCCTTGTTTGATTTGAAGTCCAAGGAAGAAATTGAGTTCTCCCATCATTGACATTTCAAACTCAGTCTGCATCTGCTTAATAAATTCCTTGCACATTGACTCGTTAGTGGCACCAAAAATAATATCATCAACATATATTTGAGCCAGCAGGGTGTCTTTACCCTTCCTCTTAATGAATAAGGTTGTATCAGCTTTACCTCTGACATAATTTCTAGTCAGCAGGAAACTGGTCAGCCTCTCATACCAAGCACGTGGTGCTTACTTGAGGCCATACAGAGCCTTTTTGAGCTTATAAACGTGATTTGGAAATTTAGGATCCTCAAACCCTGGAGGCTGATTAACATAAACTTCCTCGTTTATAACTCCATTAAGGAATGCACTCTTAACATCCATTTGAAACAGTTTAAAGTTCATATAGCTTGCATATGCACATAAGATTCTAATAGCCTCTAGCCTTGCCACTGGGGCAAAGGTCTCACCGTAGTCAATACCTTCTTGCTGACTGTAGCCCTGAGCTACAAGTCTTGCTTTGTTTCTGACCACGTTCCCTTGTTCATCCAGTTTGTTGCGGAAGACCCATCTTGTTCCTATGGTCTTCTGGCTTCTTGGTTTTGGCACTAGATCCCATACTTCATTTCGTCTGAACTGATCAAGTTCTTCTTGCATTGCATTCATCCAGAATTCATCATACTCAGCTTCAGCGAAATTCTTTGGCTCATGGATTGAGACAAATGCTACGTTGCTGAGGTATCTCCTGAGTTGATTCCTCGTCATCAGGGTATTCTCAGCGGCATCAAGAATGGCACTCTCTGAGTGACCTCTTGGTATTCTAATCTCCTTTGGTAGATTGATGTCTTGTGCTGGTTGTGTTTCAACAATCTCTGCAGGTGTAGATTGGTCAGTGAAAGTAATTTGAGTTTCACTTTTACCTTTGGTCAGCCTTTGAGGGAATGACTCAGCGGCAGTTTCTTGGTCAGCGGGTGCTGAGTGTGGGTCATCCTCGGTCAGCGGCTGGTATCTACCTGCAGGGTTAGTTTCATCGAACTCAACATGTACTGACTCTTCTAAGACTTGAGTTCGTTTATTGAAAACTCTGTATGCTTTGCTGTTTGTTGAGTAGCCTAAAAAGATAGCTTCATCAGCTTTTGAGTCAAACTTAGCTAGGCTATCTTTGGTATTTAAGATAAAACATTTACAGCCACAAGCACGAAAGTATCCAATGTTGGGCTTTCATCCTTTCCAAAGTTCATAGGGGGTTTTCTTTAGTATAGGTCTAACTAGGGCCCTATTAAGAATGTAGCACGTTGTGTTGACAGCTTCTCCCCAAAAGTACTTTGGAAGCCTATGCTCACTCATCATTGTCTGGCTATTTCAACCAAGGTTCTGTTTTACCTTTCAACAACCCCATTTTGTTGAGGCATTCTAGGAGCAGAGAAATTATGGTCAATGCCGTTGGTTTCACAGAATTCAACAAACTGTTGGTTCTTGAATTCTCCACCATTATCACTTCGGATGTGAGCTAACTTAAGGTCTTTATCATTTTCAAGTTTTCTTACTAAATTTGAAAACGTCTCAAAGGTTTCATCCTTGCTACTCAGCAAGATGATCTAAGTGTATCGAGAAAAATCATCTACAATGACCAAGGAAAATCTTCTTCCACCCAAGCTCAGCGGCTGGACTGGACCGAAGAGATCCAAGTGTAGTAACTCTAATGGACGCTTAGTTGAGACAATGTTTTTACTATGAAAAGATTGTTTGGTTTGTTTTCCAGCTTGGCAAGTGTGGCATAATTGATCTTTTTCAAATTTAAGTTCTGGCAGTTCCTCAACCAATTGCTTTCTTGCTAATTTGGCCAAGAGGTCCATGCTTACATGACCAAGTCTCCTGTGCCATAGCCAGGAATTTTCTTCCTTTGACACTAAGCATACAGTTTTTGAAAATTTCTTTTCTAAGTTCAGCATAAAGACATTATCAATACGAGGGGCAGTTAGAATTAACTCATTTGTTTTACCCTCGAATATTTTACATCCAGAGTCATCAAATATAACTTTTCTCCCATTGTCACATAGCTGAGCTACGCTGAGTAAGTTATATTTGAGTCCGCTGACTAGGGAGACTGACTCAATAGTAGGATTACCACCAATGGTTCTTGACCCTACTATCTTACCCTTCTTGTTGTCTCCAAAACTTACACTTCCTCCTCTTTTACGCTCAAACATGATGAACTGAGTTTCATCACCAGTCATATGCCTCGAGCATGCACTGTCAATGTACCACATCTTTGACTTCTCAACACACCTTAGGCTTACCTGCAATATAGATAGTTGCTTTTAGGTACCCAATTCTTTTTGGGTCCTTGCTTGTTAGGTTCAACAGGTAAAGCATCATATTTCATTTTATGACGACATACTTGGACAGTGTGTCCATTCTTTCCACAGAAGTCACAGCTGACCTTCCGTTTAGTATGTCTCACTGACTGGTCAGCACCCCAGTGCTGAGCATGCCAGCACACCTTTGTGGTGTGTCCTTTCTTACCACAGAAGTCACACTGGACATTCTGCTGAGGATTCCATCTCTGCTGACTAGTACTTCGGTACTCAGTTTTCAGAGGAATGTTTCTTTTATTTGGAACCTTAAGTTGGTTCTGAATTGATGTGACATCCTTCCTCAGTTTCTTAGAATCTGATTGGACCTCAGAGACAAACTTTTGCATAATTTCTACATTACTATGCAACGTTGAGTTGTCCTGGAGAAGGTATCGAAGGTCACTCAGTTTGACCTCCTCAACCTCGTCACATCGCCTGCTGAATGCTCTAACCTTTTTATTACACTTTTTGACAAGTGTATAGAGGTCACTCAGGGCATTAACCATTTCATCTCTGAGCAAGGGTAGTGATATTACCTCAGTTGAGTGTTCCTCATCGTCAGATGCAATGGAGGGGTCAGCATGCTCAGAAACACATGGCTCAGCAAGTTCGTCAGCCATGAAGCAAATCTTTGCTGACTCAGTGGCATCAGCTTCTGATGATGAAGACTCATCACTGTCGCTCCAAGTTGCCACCATTGCCTTCTTGTTGTTCTTTCTTTCTTTCCTCAGCGTGGGACAACTTGACTTGATATGGCCAGTTTGATGACATTCAAAGCATGTAATGGGCTTTGAGCTGTCCTTCTTGTACTTGCTGTCGCTGGACTCAGCTTTGTACTTATCAAACTTCTTGTAAGGCTTCTTAGAATATTTGTCATTCTTTTTTAACAGCCTTTTGATCTTTCTAGTGAACATAGCCATTTCTTCATCATCTGTTGAGCTCCCATCAGTGGGGTCAGCTTTCATGACAAGAGACTTTTGCTTCTTGTCTTCAGACTTTTCCTTAACCTCGAAATTCTTCATTGAAATCTCATGGGTCAGCAGTGAGCCAATGAGTTCATCATACTTGTAGGTGGTTAAGTCTTGAGCTTCCTCAACAACAGTTTTCTTTGCTTGCCAGCTTTTAGGAAGACTCCTAAGAATCTTCTTGACTTGCTCTTCCTCAGTGAAGATCTTTCCAAGTCTCTTGAGCTCGTTGATGATGTTTGTGAACCTTGCGTTCATGTCAGAGATTCCTTCATCATCATTCATTTCAAACAGCTCGTACAACCTCATGTGCTGGTTGACCTTGGATTCCTTCACCTTGTTGGTTCCTTCATAGGTGACCTCAAGCTTCTTCCAAATCTCCTGCGCTGACTCACAACCTGAAATCTTGTTGTATTCTGCAGCATCTAAAGCACAGTGAAGCATGTTTATAGCCGAAGCATGATTTTGTAGCTTCTTGAGATCATCATCTGTCCATTTAGTCTCAGCTTTAACAACCGTTTGGCCATCAATAGTTTCAACAGGAACAAATGAGCCTTGAACTATAGATAGCCATGCACTCATATTTGTTGCCTAAATGAAATTTTTCATTCTATTCTTCCAAAAGGTATAGTTAGACCCAAAGAATAGACGACGCCGAGTTATGGACAGACCCTCAGGCAAAATCTAAGTTGTCAGATTTCCTGGGAGAAACCGAGTGCTGTTCTCAGCCATAGTGGGGATCAGCTCAAGGTAGTTAAACCTTGCACAGTGAGCTTTTAAGCTCTGATACCACTTGTTGGTCCCTTATAACGTGATAAGGCTGACTTCTTTTCCTATGAAAAGGATTACACAGCGTCACTAAGTAGATTCAAGATACAAGCTTAGTCAACTTGTGAGTGGTTGCACTCGTTGGAGGCGGGTTCGATTACATCATGGGTGGAACTTGAGAAGGAGTTCCTTTCTTACTACTTCCCGCCCTCCAAAATAGTCAAGTTGAGGAACGACATCACTACCTTCCGGCAGCTCGAACACGAAGCCCTTCATGCGGATTGGGCAAGATTCCGGAAGTTGCTTCGAAGCTGCCCGCACCATGATATCCCCAAGCACGACTTGGTAAGCACTTTTTTATCACGGATTAACACCTACTAATCGTGCCACCGTGGATTCCGCAGTAGGTGGGGACCTGTTTAGGAAGTCGGCCAGTGAAGCATACGAGCTCATTCACGAGCTCGCAAGGAAAAGCGTACAGTGGTAAGAAGATCGGCTTGCCGGACCTTCGCGACATCAAACGTTCGCCGTGGAGAAAGAGGCTCCGAAAAGTTCCATGGCGGAAATGAATAAAAAACTTGACGCTTTGATCGCCCAATTGAGCCTTAACAAAGTTGCACAGGTCCTGATGCGCAATCATTGTGGTGGAGACCATGACGGACTTAATTGCCAAGCCGATAGTCCTTTCGCCGGCGACACCGAAAATGTAAGTTACATAGCAGGCAATCCAAGGTATAATCCTAACCCGAACTCCAATTCACACCACCACAATAATAATAACGGCGGATGGAGGCCTCGATACCAACACCCGAACTTGTCGTATGGCAATAATAATAATGTGTTGAGGCCCCCATCCGACTTTGATCAAGAATATCGAGAAAATGGGTTAGGGCAATCACAAGCCATGCCCGGCAATCGGAACGCTCCACCTCCTGATAATGTGCATGGCCAGTCCGTAACATCCTTGTTAAAGGATATCTTAACCCGTCTTTCCAATAGTGAGGTGTTTTGGAGGGACCTTAACCGCCAGGTGGCCCACTTGAATCGTCAGCAACAGGAAAGGCCATTAGGAACCCTCCCGGCAAACACCGAGCAGAACCCGCGGGGCAAAAATAGGGAGTCCGGACAGGTGATAACGCTTCTAAATAGTAGAAGTTCGGACCCGTCGAGTTCCAATTCGGACAACTTGCAGTAAGCCGCCGCATGAGAAAGTCGAGCTACTTCGACTCTAAACGTAGCATCGGTTTGAATTTCTCAAACCCCGTGTTTATATGTATCATAACCGTTCTTCAACGTATTTTTATTTATTTTTATTTGTTCTCTCTTTTATGTTATTTTTAGTTTTCTCTCTTTTATGTTATTTGTTTTCTACTTTTATTTTTATTTTTATTTTTTATAAATCAAAAGAAAAACAAATCCCACTTTAAATCCAAAGAAAATAAGCCACGCGGGGCGTATACTTCTTTACGCCCCGCGCATCTGCGTCTCTGACCCCTTTGCTCGCAGTTGAAGGCATGTTACGCGAGGCGTTTACCCTTCCACGCCCGTGTATCGTTCGACAATTAGTTGCCTCAAAATAAAAGCCACGTGGAAGGACACGCGGGATGTGCCCTAGGGCACACCTCGCGTATCCTCGGGGAGTTGTGAATTATAACTCCCCATGGCAGCCTTTCCCTCTCCCACCTTTCCCATCACTCTCTCCTCTTCCCCAAAAATCTTTCCCACTTCTCCACTCCACCTCTTCTTCTCTCCAATCACATCCCACCTTTTCAAATTCAAATCTCTTCAACCTCCCTCTATAATAAATTTTGTCTTAACTACCCTCTTAATTATAATTTAAAAAAAAACATAAAAACATTAAAAAGAATTGAAATAATAAAAACATTAAATAAGCAATTAAAACCCATAAAAATTCAAAAAACTCCTTAAAAACCGAAAAACTGCTCGTCCCACGCGGGGCGTACCCCCATTTACGCCCCGCGTCCTCACCCTTCTCCCATCAAATTAGGGTCAGGAGGTGCAATACGCGAGGCGTGCTCTCCTTCACGCCCCGCGTACCGTGCCATTTGCGTGTCAAAAAATGGGCAGGAGGTCGGATACGCGTGGCGTGGCTTCTTCAAGCCCCGCGTACCCCTCTGGGAATCCGAGTTTTACTTGGATTCCCCACTCCTCCCCTATAAATAACTCCCCTTTCTCCCTTCTTCTTCCTCACAACTCATTCTCACTTCCCACAACCTTCCTACACACTCTCTCAATCCCTCACTCACAACATGGTAAGGCGAAAACAAGTTGCCGACATGCGTCCCCTGTTGGTCCCTTATAACGTGACAAGTTAGTTCCAAGGGGGGGGGAGGGATAGGAACTATTTAAAATTTTGTCCGTTAAGGCTGACTTCTTTTCCTATGAAAAGGATTACACAGCATCACTAAGTAGATTCAAGATACAAGCTTAGTCAACTTGTGACTAAGTCTGCTTCTTTACTTGACTCAGGAAATAGCACTTTGAGTCTATTCCTGAACTCAGCTTCTTAGTAAACTTAACTCAACGTGAGCTCTTTACTTAGTCAGTTTTTCACAGCAAGCAATATATATTAAAGGAGTTTAAGGGTTGGAAAGATATTACTCAGCAGACATATCTTGGTTCGGCCTCTCCGCCTACTTCCAGTCCCCGAAACTCGTTCCGAGCTTTTTGAATTCTCTACTGAGCTCTTTAAAGGTAGAGCACGAAACCTTTTACAAATAGAAGCTGAGTATAACAAGAGTACCTTCCTCTATACCTCTACTCACTCCTATATCTATGCTGAGTACTATAACCGAGTACTCAGCCTCTCCTTTCTATTCTTCTAGAAATGATAAAGTGTTTGTTCTAAACAAAGATTTCTAAGACACTTTAGATGATTTGAAATCACTCTAGACTTTTACAGAATAATATGGAAATAGGTGTAAGGTATTTGCTTTGCTTTTCTCACAGAATCTTCGAGTATGAATTTGGTCAGCGTTTTGACTAATTGAAGTTCTGCATCGATTGAAGCAAATGGATGGCCTTTATATAGTGACACTTGAGGCACCTGGTCATTTTGAATTTCGAAATAACCGTTGCAGGGAAACGGCTTCCTGTCGTTGTCACTCTAGGCGTGCTTAGCGTCGTTGGCCAATAGGATTCTTGCATCTTCTGTCTTCGTCAGTCTTTGGCAGAATGTTTCGCCATTTAAGGAAAAGTCCATGAGACAGCTTTCTGCGCCTTCTGAACTTTTCCCAAAGTAGAAATACTTTGTCTAGAAGTTGAACATTTCCTGCCGCTGTCCAGACTGCTTTGTCGTCCAACTCAGCAGCTTCTACTTGAAGCTTTTGCCACGAAGGCTTCTCAATCCTTCTCTTGCTGAGTCGTCGTTGTAGTTGATACGGCTACGTTTTGAACTCTTGGGCCGAATGGTATTGATGTGTTGACTTGGGCTTGACTTCCACTTTATGGGTCTTTGGGCTTCTTAATCTCAATGTCTTATATACAATTAAACTCAACATTGAACAAACACATTAGTGTAATAAATCAAAGCATTTTAAATTTAATGTGTTAGAATATTTTTATCATTACTTAAATAATTTTGTCAAATCAAAATCATGTGGAAAGGTGTTTCAACATCCCCCACGGTCCACTCGGGCCCGTACCTCCCGCACTCAAAATCAACAACTACACCAATCACCACCGCCCCCCGAACGGGAGGAAACACCACCACTCACCCACCAATACCGGGCTCCCTTCCATCTTCTCACCAAAGAGGAAGCCCAATCCTACCAAACACTCTCCGCCGCCCACGTGATGGAGCTTCCATACATTGAACGTAGCGTTCTCGATCGCTACAACATTGGAGGTGCCTTCGAGGACCGCCTCCATGCTCTAAATTGGCTCGATCACTATCGAACACGCCACCACGTCTACTCTTCGTTGGTCGTGGAATTCTACACCTCCCTAGAATCCAACAATGTTCCGGGAGCCACCCTCTTCAACTTCCGCCTTCACAACCAACCTTTCACCATTGACACCCAATGGCTCCGCAATCATTTCACCAAACAAGCGGAGGCGGGCATTGCACATTGGCCCGAGGGTGTCTCCCCTCGTGATTTTTGGACCTCCACCACCGGGTCCGATGATTACGATATCTCCAACCTCCGCCCGGCATGCATCCGTGATCCAATCCTCCAACTTCTCCACCGCTTCATCTCCTTCTACTTCTCGGGGAAGTCCGAGTCCACCAAGGTCAATAAGCACGAGCTTTTGGCCCTTTATTGTTGTGCAAACGGCCTCACCTACGACCTTTCCTACCTCGTGGCCGTCCAACTCCACCACATGCCCACTCGAAAACGTGGGAGAATCGGTTTGGGCCATCTCATCACCATCTTCGCCACCTCCGCTCTTGGCGAGACTGCCCTTGATCGCCTTCCAAGTCTTGAGCCTCGGCCCTTGGAGAAAAATGCTTTCAAATCTCTCAAGCGCCCTTCCTCCGGCCCGGGTGAAACTTCGGGGGCGGCCCACTCAAACGAGGAGGAGGGCTCGGACTCGGACATGGGCCTCAATTTCAGTCCACCACCCCTCCATGACTTCAACTCCCTCTATGCCCGGTTGGATATTTTGGAGGATAACCAACGCCGAGATCGGGCCCACTTCGACTCCCGCTTCGATGCCATCGATACCCACCTCGACGCCTCCGAAGTTCAAAGGCGTGAGGATCGGGCCCATCTCGATGCTCGCTTCGATGCCCTCACCAACTCCTTCGCCTCCTACTTCAACATCCACGGAAATCCTCCTCCACCTCAACCATAGTTTCCATTTTTTTTATGTTTTCCTTTGTTTTGTATTTTCTTTTTTTTCGTATTTATTTTAATTCGTTTCGTTTTAGGTGTGTCCTTTGTTATTTTTGTTATCTTTTTATGTTTTTATTGTACTTTCTTCTCCATTTTAATATATTTATGATTTCCGTTTACGTTTCTTCGTGTTTGTTTTTCTCAATTTATGCACCACTAACAACCTTCATGCAGGGCGTATTCCCTTTTACGCCCCGCGTGCTCGTCATTTTTCTTGCATAAAATGCTCAGAAACTCAAACACGCGGGGCACGCCTCTTAGTGTGTCCCGCGTATTTGAGTCTCTGGTCACAAAGAACTTAAAACGTACCTCTTACGCGGGGCGCCCCCCTGGGCACGCCTCGCGTAAGACCTGGCCTTCAAGGGTCCTATTTTTAATTTAAATTTCATCTTTATTTTTGTTTTTGTTTTTCTTTCCTTTTGCGACGTCCTTGGAATAGACGTCATTTTAATAACGCGGAGGGCCGTGCGACCCCGCACTTACCGTTTGTTTTGCACTAACAAAAATAAAAATTAAATAAACAACAAAATAATTAAACTAATTTATTGATTCTTTAATTTTTCCGACACACTACCTCCCTTGGAAATTAATTAAAGTTCCATTATTTGTCCTTAGATGTAAAGACATTAATACAAAGGATCGGTTTTAGTAAGAAATTTTAGTCTTAATTCTGAAGCTCTAGAATTTATGCAAAGCCTAGGTTCGTACTAAACAAAAACATTGAGTCCTAACCCAAAGGTTATCTCTATAATGAAATTTAAAAAGGCAATAAAAACGGGATAGTTGAAAATTTGACGAGAACTTGAACGTACACAATTTAACCCGAAATTTTGTGAGATATTTTTGAGCCTAAAAGAGTTCGCACGAGAACTCTATTTCTTTCACAATTTTTCGAGAGTTTTGACTTCACTCGACTCATAGAGTTTACACCTAATACCGGGTTAAGTACACTTATTTTGGTTAAAATGACAATAGATGATAAAACGAACCCACTTAGTCTAATTCTTTTCTTAAATTATTTTTCTCGTTTTTATCAACCTCTAGGAAACCCCCTCGAGCCTATTAACCGACTTTTCTTGTTAATACCCTTTTAACAATTAACCCTTTTTCCTCGTGTTTAAATACCAACAAAATTAAATCACACCCGAAATAAGCCAAGGCCTTGATAAGTAAGCACTATAAGCTTTCGAAATCGTTTTTGTGCCGCTCCCAAAACAAAAAGAAAAAGGAGAATAGAATAAAGAGCAAAAGGCATTCTCAAGCTCCACCCGAGCAATTTCGAGTTATATTTTACAAACTTGCCAAGGCCCAAATAAAAACACGGTGCGATCATCAAAATGGTGTTTAAACTCGAGTTCTTAAAAATTAACCACTAAAAATCCACCCACATTACAACCCCCCTCCGGGTTCTTTTTTAATATTGTCTAAACCGTAACATAGGAGGAAAAACCCGGATGAAAATGCAAACTCAAAGTGATCTCGAGTAAGTGCAAAGACGAGTGCAAAAACACCGACCCACCAAAATTTAAGCGTAAGAGTGAAATCCCTTGGTGAGGTACTATCGGGTTCTCAACAGATAATCGACCCCCGTTAATATTGCCTATTAAATTTGATCATGGAGGTTTCAAACAAGTTTTGGTCACTCATTTGTTTGCGTAAGTACTTGCCAAAAACTTTGCGTAAAACTTTAGCTTCAGAATCACGCACTTGGTAAAACCAACCGACGGTTTGTTTCTTAATAATCTCAATCCCTTGTCTTTCGATTTCTTTTACTTGACGACAAGTAAAACTTTAAAGTCCGAGGAGATTTGATAGGGGCGTTTCGTCCCTATCTTTTAGCGTGATTTACAGATTAATTTTAAAAGAAATAAATAAGTTTAATTGCAAAAATAAAGTGTTTTTAATAAAATAGCAAAATAAAAATAAACTCCGTACTTTCGGTTAATTTTCCTTATTTTTTATTAATTTAGAAAATAAAACGTCAAGCTAACTCGGCTCTCGAGAATTGTATTTCAGGTACGAGCAAGAAGTGAAAATCTACCAAAATACGCGAGGCGTATCACTCCTCACGCGGGGCGTGGAACACTTAGTCAGAAATAATTGCCCTATCCACAGGTACCACGTGGGATCTACTCAGCAATACGCGAGCCGTATCAACAACCACGCGAGACGTGGAACATGTGTCAGAAATGATAAGCCTAATCCTGAAAGTCAGACTGCATGGTCTCCCTGAGTCAACTACCCCACGCGGGACGTACCACCTTACATGTGGGGCGTGTAAGGAAGTTCTTCAACGCAAAAAGCTCAGAGACTCATTTACGCGGGGCGTGCCTCAGCTACGCGGTGCGTAAATGACCCAATTCAAGCAATAAAATCTCAGAAACTCAAACACGCGAGGCGCATCCCAGTCTACGCGGGGCGTGGTTGAGACAACAAGATCTGGATTCTGTCCACATGCAGAAGATTTCTGACGGAATGGGCAAATACGCGGGGCGTACTCCACCATACGCGAGGCGTATCATGGGAAATCTGCAGAAAATCATGTTCCTTCATGCTTGTATCTTATGAAATTACAATTTTGCCCTAGCTTGATGTGTATAAATAGGAGTGACTAGCACTCATTTAGACACCTTATCTTAGACCTTGTATACACTTTTGATATATAATTCTTAAGATAGTTCTTGTTAGATAGTTTGAGATTTTAGTTTACATAGCAATTCTCTTCCACCTTGAGAGCTTGTTCGTTGATCCTGGCATTCCATCAAAGTTCCGTTCCATCTCCGTTCACCAAGCTCGAAAGCTCCACCTCCAAGTCCTAAGAGACGACCTTGAGTCCGGTTAGCTAGTTCCGAGGGTGGATTCTTCCCTTTTCACTTGCTAATTAGCTTGTACTCTTCCTATGTACTAGGCTTGGTTGTATTTCACATTTACATCCTCCATATTTATGATTTATGATTCATAATCTCTTTCTCTATATTTGTGTTGATGTTTGCTACTTGTTTTGATACTCGTAATTGATTATTGTGTAGGAGAATGCGATTTCCGATGCCATTCGGGCTATCTTTAGGGATTCATATAGGTGTTGCCTTACCGGAAGTGACGCTCCGGAAACCGTAGGAATTGACAAACCACAGAACTTACGGGCCCTAATTTCTGGTCCCAAGCATTAGACACGCCTTGACTAGGAACCACGTAGTCTAAGTACTTCACGGATCGGTCACACTACACGTAGTCGTCATTGCAAGAGTAAAACATTAACCGTTTATATATTGAGAGTCATTGTTTGTCATATTTATAACTAATCGCCATCCATATCGTTTCGTAGAGTTTTGTTATATAAACTTGTCTCACCCATAGTTAGGAGTAGTTTGTAGTTGTTCCCCGAATCAACTCAAAGTATTCACCGCTTAGATAACGTATAAAACCGAGTCGTCTAATACTTGTAGTTATAAATCCCGTGGATTCGATACCCGGTCTTAACCGGATTATTACTTGATACGACGGGGTACACTTGCCCCTAAGTAGTGGTGTCTAGTATAGATAGAGCACTTAGAAAGATCACATCCATAGTCGTAACGCACTTAACATAATACATATTTCATCGTAGAAAAGCTCTACCGCACATCCCATCAGTGGGGCGTAATATTCAAACGCCCCACCACATGGTGAGGCATGATGCTCACACGCCCGACCACATGGTGGGGCATGATGCTCCCACGCCCGGGCATATTTGTGGCTGCTTTTCAGGTTTAAACACCGAAACGCTGTAGAAATGTCGCGTAATGTTCGTTATTTATCATTTGCAGGAGGTTTCGTTTGAAGATTTTGGCGGAAACGGCATTGATTACAGTTCATAGTTTTTTCCCAAACAAACGTTTCAAACATATCATGAAGCTGTTAAGTGGGCAAAACAGACGGCAATTGGGATCAGATTCGAGTTAACAACAACGTCCCACAAGACAGGGGGCAAGTCAAAGTGGATATTGGTTAAATGTGCTCGTGGTATTAAGAATTATAGAAGGAAAAGGGATATGGATACGGATGAGATACTACGGAGGGATACAAAAACAAAGTACTGTGGTTGTAAATTCCAGATAAAGGTTCTAGAAATCGCTGAATTAGGAGGTTGGGTGGTGAATAGGATTACTAGAGATAGAGGACAGCACTGTCATTAGTTGGTTATATATCGTCAGGGCTACAGACAAATGGTGTTAAGCCCAAAATATACCTAAAATATTATATAAAAATACGTTAAATTTACATTGAAATCGTGCTAAATATATTCATTTGGAATACTTTTACGTCTTTATTTACTTCTTTGATGCAAGGTACTTAATTATTTGGTTAAATCCAAATAGGAGCTAAAACGGAGCTAAAATGGAGGAAAAACCTAAAAAACGTAC
This sequence comes from Euphorbia lathyris, assembly GCF_963576675.1. NCBI lineage: Eukaryota > Viridiplantae > Streptophyta > Magnoliopsida > Malpighiales > Euphorbiaceae > Euphorbia > Euphorbia lathyris. The sequence continues at coordinate 49,055,394 of NC_088918.1, forward strand.
CAAGAATACGTATCAGTCAGAAGAACGCTCAAGGAGGATAAGAAGCAGTCGGAAGACGGGGAGACAAGTCCCTGTCGCGACTGAGATTTTCATAATCTCAGTCGCGACTTACGAAAGCCAAACTCTGAAATTTCGAAGTCTTCAACTCGCCCCTGCACCCCCTGTCACGATTGAGATTTTCAGAATCTCATATGAGATTTTCAGAATCTCATATGAGACAGCGAAGAATTCTGCACAGTTTTCACATGTTTAAATCCAAGAAACGCGTCTGTTCGTTTGGATAAAAGTGACCCTTCACCAACGGACACGGCCCATCATTTACAACCCTTCAACAACTATAAATAAGTGATCCATTTCAGAAATTAATGTTGTTGGTTAAGTTAGAAAAGTTAGAGAAGAGAGTTATTATGTTGAGTTTCTGACTCAGAAATGAGTCAGAAAGTTAGATTACATTTCTGTGTAAACAAACTTGCTGTACACAAGTTGTTATTAGATTAGTTATAAACACAGTATTAGTTTAGTTTCAAAGGTTGATCAGAGACAAGTTTTCATTCTGGTAGTGGACTGACCAGTCTCTATTCCGAAGATTCAGCGAGAAGAATTGACGGCTGAAGCGTATAGGGTCTGACAAACCTACGGAGTTTGAGGGAAAGATTGACAACCCGGATCTAAAAGTTTTCGTTGCAATGCTCTCCAAGTTTCTACTTCTCTGTTAACTTGTGAAGATTCACATTTCATTAATGATATACTTATTTATTCAATACATTCTTTCTGTTGTTATTTTGATATTGTTCTGACAAAATGATTTTCAAAATGATAAATTGGTGTTTTTATTAAAACGTTCTATTCCATCTTATTCTTATAAGAACTTTGTTGAACACTTGACAGATTTAGTTTTTGTGGATGACATGATCGCTGATCGTGGCTTATCAGACATAAAATACTAGTTTGATTAAGGTAGAAATCTGCTCCGATCCAGAGAGATTTCTACGGTTCAAAGCCATTTAATTGCATAAATTCCTATATTATTACATGTCCATAATCTTACCAAATTCATAGTTGCTTTCTTTGCTTAATGAAAATAAGTTTTATACCTTCTATTTATTCCAAATACGGAAGTATCTGTCTTGTAATCAAAATCTCAAGACGGAATTGTTCTCTAAACTCAATATAATATATCTAATCCTAATTTACCCAAACCAATTCAATCAATTAAACGATTTTCTTTTGTTAAACCTAAACACATGAATAAAACTGAATTAAATAAGGTTTTAGTTAAAAAGCGTTCCATGTGGGTTCCATATCTTTTATTACTACAAGCGTATACCGTGCACTTGCGGAAATCGCTCAACAAGTTTTTGGCGCCGTTGCCGGGGAACGCCAAATTTTTAATAAAAATTTATATTTTTCGTGTTTTATTCCGAACCTTGGTTTATGTTATATGTATTTATTTATTTTATAGTTTTTTTATTTATTGAGGATGGTCACTAGGACTAAATCCTCGTTGTTATTTAACGTTTGCAATTAGATGTTTGCAGATAAAAAATTCAAGTTTTTTCAAAGATAACCTGGAGATTTGATTATCAATGAAATTCACAGAAGGAGTCTACAGAAAAGAAATTTGGCCGGCAGATACATCAGAAGGAAAAGAAAAATTTTATGAAACAGGATGTCAGACGTGACAGATGATTTTTCTAGAAAATTTACCTCTTCCCAAACACATTTACCTCTTTTCTATACACTAACCCTTCACCAAAATATCACATCTCTTTGTAAAAAAAAATTATTCAAATCCTACATTACATCCAAATAATTTCTTCTTTTATCATATCATTTCCTTAAACACCTACATTTATCTCTCTAAGAAACAGTCGATCAACTCTTCTCAGACAGATATATCAGCAAGTAGGAATGAGGAATACAGTCCTTGAAATTATCTTATCCATTAGGAAGGAATTGTCGATTTTTACCATAGTTTCAACAGTTTCAGTTCATGCACGTAGTTCTTGTTCATGCGCGAACCCAGAAGTTTGGGCATTCAACCGGAATCAGTAGATCCTTAAATTGAGAAAACGTAAAAAAAAACATCTTATTCCAGGTAAGTGAATATGGACAGGACCATTATTTTAAATCGGTCCAGGTAATTAATTTTGTCCATAATTTTGATTCTCCTTAAGAATTCTTAAGGTTTGTCACATTTTTAGTTTTTAATATTTCATATTCTAATTTTTTTTTACATTTTATTTTAGTTTAATTTTTATATTCATCTTTAGTTTAGCAATAATGATTAGATTAGAAATAAATAAAAAATTCATTGAAAGATATTGAAAATATGCTATGTATCTTAAATATTTATACTTAATGAGGCAAATGTCTTTTAATTTAAAGAAATCTCAATTGAATTTAAAAAAATCTCAATTGAATTAAAATCACACATAATTTGAGTTTCTGATTGTATAGAGATTTTTCAACGAATCTCTACAGTTATTTTTATTTGACGTTTTATAAATTTCTGAACTTACTGAGAATTTTTAATTCTCAACTAAGATTTTACAATTCTCTATAGAACTAAGGAGGACCAATGCAAATCATTCCTTGCCAATGGGCAAGACGAGTCGCGATCGATATTCCAATTTCTCGACCATGACACGCATAATTTTCAATAAGATATCTTTTGTTCTATGAAAATTAATTTATTTAGTTTTCGTATTTTTAATTTTTAGTTTTTCTTATCTTTTGTTAATAACTTTTATTTCTATTTTTATTTTTATTTTTATTTATTTTTAGTTTATTTTTTTTCATTTCTAGTTTTGTGTACAAATAAGTTTTGTAAAATAAAAATCTAACTTAGTCATGTTTTGAAAATTTTCATTAAGTGTTAAATGTTTTTGAGAAACTATATATCTAGAAATCTCAGTTGAGATTCTCCATGTTTCAGGATTTGGGAAATCTCACTTGAGATTTTCTGTATTTTAAACATTTTTTATATACCTGTAAGAGATTACAGACATCTCATTTCAAAAATTCAGTCAGTTAAATCCAAAAGGTATCAGTTATACATCTTTTATTCTTAACTCACACAACCTTTCACTTATGTAACCTATATATTCTTGTAGGTTCAGAATTATTATTCAATTTCATTTCATCTTTCAGATTTCTGAATTTCTTTCTTCAAATTCTAAATTCCTACAGACACAATCTTATTTCACAAACATGACCAACTCTCTGAAAAATGCTAGGAAGAACACTTTTGCTCGTAGAAAGCGTGTTGATATCTCTTCACGCTCTGGAGCATGGTTTCCCATCTACAATCATGACGAGGGAAGACATTATTTGCAGTTTAGATATGCACAGTTTTGTGGAATGTTGTATATGAGTTCCTGAACGAAGAACTCGGGATAAGCGATGACATGAATCCCTATCTAACAAATTTGGGATGGACCAAGTTTGCTTCCATGAAGTTTCCTATAATTGGGAACTGGGTATTAGAGTTTTTATCTACTGTTCATTTCATCAATAAGAGACGTGTTCGTCTCAGTTTTCGTTGTGAGGGGCAGATATTCACTTTTGGATATCCAGAACTTCATAATTGGTTTGGATTTCCACCCAGAGACACAACTCAGCACCATCCTGGACGGGATATGACTTCTACAGACATATGGATGATGTTAATAGGATTTTGGCGATTCAATCCACGCCTTGCCTTCAACAAATCCATAAATTCTAACTCCATGTTGTATTTGCACAAATTCCTCTGTCATAGTCTTTTTGGTCGAGTCAGTAGCAATGTTGTGAAAGATACTGATCTCTATGTGTTGGGCGACATTTTCCAAGGCAACTCCGTGAACTCCTCGAAGATTCTAATAGAGGGGTTAGTTGTCGCTTCCCGTTTGAAGAACCGGAAGATTGGGTTCGCCAACATCATTTGTGGAATCATTCTAGGAGCCAAGGGAACCATTTCTGTCCCTTGGACTGATACGGAACCTTTCCCTATTCTTGACTACGAGTTCTTGGAGAACGAGGGGCTTGTTAAACGAGTTTTTCGTTCTGGTCCAACATTCCTTTCTGCTCCAGAGAGGCAAATCTTCATTCAAACGAAGATTAACAGGGCTAATGCACGTCGTTTTTCTAATTCTTAGGGATATAATTTGAGTTTCTGTTGATTATTGTATATATGAGTGTTTATTTATGATTTGAGTTTTTATGAGTAAGATGATTTTATGTAAATATATATATTAAGGTATTGTTTATATTTTCTTTATGATAAATAAAAGTGCATTAATTCCTTAGTTTATTTCTTTTATTTAAGGAACAACCCTTGGTTTTCCTTCAATTTAATGTTTCAGTTTTGTTTATCTCAGTTTCAGGGATTAATATTCACATTAATGTCACTTAATTATAAGAGGAATTGGTTTAGAAGTGTTAAAATCATCAAAAACAGTCCCAATTTTACCGAGAAATTCCAGAATCTCAGTTGAGATTCTAAATTCTCAGTTGAGACAGCAAGAGGACAACTTTCAGCAAAATTTCGACCCCCTTACATACTTGCTGTCGCGACTGAGATTTTGAAAATCTCAGTCGCGACCTGCGACTTCCAGTCACGGGATTTGGGCGAAATTTTGCATCTTTTCCTATTCCTACTCTAATTATTTACCTATTCATCTATCCTAATCAATACCTATTACTTACACCTATTTAAATCACCTATTTTTACACCAATCAATCATCTTTTCTCTTCCCAATACCAAGATTCACTCATCTTCCCCATAAATCTTTACCCTATTCATCTTCTTCTTTCCTAAATCACCAACATTATCTTTTACTCTTCCTTTCATCCTTTCATATTTTCTTCATCTCTTTCACCAAATTTCACAAAAAAAATGCCTAGACAAAAGACCGTTGCTAACAAAACTAAGGCCACTGAAGTCAATAGATTAAGGGTTCAATATGGAGCACCGTTCGATATTGCGACGGAAGCCGAAGGACGCAAATTTCGCCGTTTTTCCAATAGCCAAGTTGAGTTCGTCGACATGCTTTTCCTTGACACCGACACGGTAAATACATTTTCTTTTACCGAACGTATTGATGAATATTTATCCGTGCTTGGTTGGAAAAGATTTTCTAGTATGCGTTTTCCTAGTATTAAATCGCATATTATTGAGTTTTTGGTTACTTTAACCTATGACAAGAAGAAAGGAGTTATCTCTTTTCAGAATAATGGAGTTCGTTTTGACGTTGGGTATGCGGCCATGAACCGTTGGTTTGGACTTCCTACTCGGAATTTTTATTCCAAACCAAAAACTTTTAATTCACACACGGTTTGGCAATCTTTAACCAGCCTAGATGTTTTTAATCCAAAGAACACTTCTAGTAAGCTACTTAAGGATGATTGTATCTTTTTCTTTCACAAGTTTTTATCCTTTTCTTTATTTGGTCGGGTTGAAAGTTCAAAGGTGCAAGTTCGTGATTTGTTTATGTTGGATAGTATTTTTAAGGGTTTGACCATTGACAGTATTGAGGTGATATTTACTAATTTAGTTCGAGCTTCCAAGTCCCGCAATAAGCAAGTGCCTATGGGTAATTTAATTACCGGCATTGTTTTAGGTGCTCGGGGTGAATTAGTAGATTATCAAAATATGCCTCATGTTGGTTTACCTTCCTTGGATCTCACGACACTTCAAAGAGCCAATTTGTTGAAGAAATTGGGACCGCCCGCCTTTATCTCTTATGAAGCTCGTACAAGACGTGTTTTTGCTACCATGGGTAGTGAAGCTTCGAGTTCTCAAGGTTTGGGTGCCCAAGATGATGATGAGGAAGATGAAGAGGAATTTGATGACGAGGAGGAGGAGGCGCATGTTGATGTCAATGCACACGAGCAAGCAAATGAAGAACCGAATGTTGAAGAACAAGTTGGATGGCAACATGTTTTGCAACAAATGAACGAGCATAACCGTCACATGAATTTGCGGTTAGATGAAGTCGTTGCTACCAATGCCGAAATGAGTTCGAGAATAAACACGGTGGATGCCAATATCACTACGTTGAGACGTGAGCACAAATCTACTCATCGCCGGTTGCTATCTTTCTTCCGACGCCAAGGAGTTGAGACTACGCCTTCACCACCGAGTTCACCTTGATAGGTTTTATCCTTTCTATCTTTAACTCATTTTCGTTATTATTCTTATGTTTTGTTCAAGTTTGGTACAATATTTTTAATTATGTTTGAAACAATTATTTTTAATATTCTGTTTGAATGTTATCATACTATATTTTTAATTCTAATTCGTATGGTTTATTTCGTACTATTTTTCGTGTTTTATTGCTTTTTGCACCAATGAGGACATGGTCCAAATTAAGTGTGGGAGGAGATATTTCATATTCATTTTTAATTTTACGTATGAATGAATGCAACGAATGAGAATGAATGCTATTTTAAGAATAAATGCATATTGTTATTCAATTTTAAGTAAACTATAATATGCAACATTTTGCAAAATCAATTGCAACATTTATCTTTTATAAAGTGCAACATTTTTCAAAATAATGGCAATTTTTCATAAACGTAAAATTTTTGTTAACTATATTTTTCATATGTTTCAAACACTTTAAAATAATGTTGAGCATATTTTAAGGTTATCATTATTGATAGAAATAATATTTCTATACGAGCAATATTTTTACAAATCTCCGATACGATTTTATCAAAAACGTCTCGAGTAAATGTATATAAGTAAAAAAAATTTAGTTTCAAATCTCTACTTTATATCATGAATTCATGATAAATATAAATCTTATTTTCAATTTTCAATTAGGTTTATAGGCATAAATCAAACAAACAACTTTAGCTTTTTAGCTCGGTATGATTATTCGTCTTACATTAAAAACCAATTGAAGTTTTTAAGGAAACTTTAGCCATAATACATGTTGAATTTCAAGTCAATATAGGATGAATGTGCTATTTTTCTTTTCCCAATTTATAATTTTAATCAAATAGTCGTATTCTTAACTTTTGGCCACGATTGAGACCAACCTTATCACAATCGAGGTATGAAAGGGAGAACATTAAGTACTGTTTACTTTTGGCCACGATTGCAACCATCCTTATCACGGTCGAGGTATGAAAGGAACGTTCGAAATTAAAGCAAAATTAAACGTGTTTAAAGTTTTAAGTAACGATTGCGTCCACCCATGGCATGGTCGGTACCTCTTAAACGAACACAAAAGCAAATTAATTCATATAAAGTCACGGACGAGACCACCCTTATCATGGGCGTGACTAAGTAAATATATTAAACCTAAGTCCTTAATAAATCTATATTTGTAATAGTTTAGGTTTGGGAAAGGAAATTTTGTGCTTAGAAATGCCTTGAGACGAAAGATTCGAAAACATGCGTGCTTACACCGTCCCGAATACTTCAATATAAAAATTGAGATACAAGACGAATGATATATCTCTTTTACACAAGCTAGTTTGATACTTTGCGTATAAATTTACCATGAAAAGTTTATCTTTCGGTTTAACTAATTTAAAGAGGAATATATGGATATATGTTCTATTTATAAAGAGGTTGATTAAGAATAAATTCAGTGAAATTTTGCTCGGGACTAGCAAAAGCTTAAGTGTGGGAGTTTGTTAAGCCCAAAATATACCTAAAATATCATATATAAATACGTTAAATTTACATTGAAATCGTGCTAAATATATTCATTTGGAATACTTTTACGTCTTTATTTACTTCTTTGATGCAAGGTACTTAATTATTTGGTTAAATCCAAATAGGAGCTAAAACGGAGCTAAAATGGAGGAAAAACCTAAAAAACGTACCAAGAATACGTATCAGTCAGAAGAACGCTCAAGGAGGATAAGAAGCAGTCGGAAGACGGGGAGACAAGTCCCTGTCACGACTGAGATTTTCATAATCTCAGTCGCGACTTACGAAAGCCAAACTCCGAAATTTCGAAGTCTTCAACTCGCCCCTGCACCCCCTGTCACGACTGAGATTTTCAGAATCTCATATGAGACAGCGAAGAATTCTGCACAGTTTTCACATGTTTAAATCCAAGAAACGCGTCTGTCCGTTTGGATAAAAGCGACCCTTCACCAACGGACACGACCCATCATTTACAACCCTTCAATAACTATAAATAAGTGATCCATTTCAGAAATTAATGTTGTTGGTTAAGTTAGAAAAGTTAGAGAAGAGAGTTATTATGTTGAGTTTCTGACTCAGAAATGAGTCAGAAAGTTAGATTACATTTCTGTGTAAACAAACTTGTTGTACACAAGTTGTTATTAGATTAGTTATAAACACAGTATTAGTTTAGTTTCAAAGGTTGATCAGAGACAAGTTTTCATTCTGGTAGTGGACTGACCAGTCTCTATTCCGAAGATTCAGCGAGAAGAATTGACGGCTGAAGCGTATAGGGTCTGACAAACCTACGGAGTTTGAGGGAAAGATTGACAACCCGGATCTCAAAGTTTTCGTTGCAATGCTCTCCAAGTTTCTACTTCTCTGTTAACTTGTGAAGATTCACATTTCATTAATGATATACTTATTTATTCAATACATTCTTTCTGTTGTTATTTTGATATTGTTCTGACAAAATGATTTTCAAAATGATAAATTGGTGTTTTTATTAAAACGTTCTATTCCATCTTATTCTTATAAGAACTTTGTTGAACACTTGACAGATTTAGTTTTTATGGATGACATGATCGCTGATCGCGGCTTATCAGACATAAAATACTAGTTTGATTAAGGTAGAAATCTGCTCCGATCCAGAGAGATTTCTACGGTTCAAAGCCATTTAATTGCATAAATTCCTATATTATTACATGTCCATAATCGTACCAAAGTCATAGTTGCTTTCTTTGCTTAATGAAAATAAGTTGTATACCTTCTGTTTATTCCAATTACGGAAGTATTTGTCTTGTAATCAAAATCTCAAGACGGAATTGTTCTCTAAACTCAATATAATATTCTTATGTAATCCTAATTTACCCAAACCAATTCAATCAATTAAACGATTTTCTTTTTTTAAACCTAAACACGTGAATAAAATTGAATTAAATAAGGTTTTAGTTAAAAAAGCGTTCCCTGTGGGTTCGATATCTTTTATTACTACAAGCGTATACCGTGCACTTGCAGAAATCGCTCAACAGATGGGCGGACTAAGCCCGGGTTCTAAAAAACTTGTTCGTGAAATGAGTTCAGCTCAAGCTAAGCCTTGTGCGATTTTTGCTGCAATCAAAGAAAAACATCCGGAGGATCACCCGACACAAAGACATATCTATAACTACAGGGAGAAAATGAGGACTGGGAGCTTTGAGGGTCGGGATGTAATCGGTCAGTTTTATCGGCTTGCTATAGATAAGGAATACATACATTGGATGCAAGCGGTGCCGGGCAGCAATGTTGTGACTCACTTATTTACGGCACATCCTACATCGATCACACTGTTCCGATCTTATTACTTGTTTGTTGGTATGGATTCAACATATAAAATAAACAAGTATAAGATGCCATTCTTTGAGATCATTGGAATGACGCCTTCAAACAAAAACTTCTTGATCGCATATGCAATCATGAAGGATGAAACTGAGGGAAGTTATATGTGGGTGTTACAAAAATTGAAGTTTTTGCTCCAACCTGATGTGCATCCGACAGCCATTGCTACGGACCGAGAGTTAGGACTGATGAGACCGGTTCGTGAGGTATTTCCTCATAGTCATCATTTATTGTGCACATGGCATATTAATAAAGACGTGGAGGATAGAGTAGGCAAGTTGTGTGGAATGAAGAGTTTCGATGAAGTTTTTAAGAATCCCAAATGGAAACGTATAATTGAAGCCCCGACAGTAGCCGAATATGAGGCGGCAGTGGAAGCCATAAAGAATACTACTACCAACTGGCCTCGTGTGATAGAGTACGTGGAGACCACATGGCTAGTGCATAAAGAGAAGTTTTGTCGAGCATGGACGAACAAGGTGTTGCACTTAGGAAACACCACAACCTGTCGAGTGGAGAGTTCACATGCACAGTTGAAACAGTGGTTGAATTCATCTACTGGTGCACTTGATACAGTGTGGGCGAATGTGCACAAGGACATTGAGGCTCAGATCGAGGCGATCAAGTAAGACATTTATTCTGTTATTTAATTTAATCTTTTAAATTGTAATACATTAGTTTTGTAATCCTTTACTGTATATAATCAGATACTCACTCGAGGACTCGAGAAGAAGAAATGCATCGGCTCACTGTCAACAACCTTTCAAGTATCTCAACTTACATGTTTCACATTACTGCTTACGTGTACTGAATGATGAGCTCAAGCGTATGCGCGGATTGAGTATGGATGTGGTAAGTGAATGTGGATGCGTGTTGCCCATGACTCATGGCATTCCGTGTGCATGTGAGCTTAAAACATATATTGACACAGATGAATCGGTCCGTGCTGACCGCATCCATCCTTTTTGGAGATCTCTTGCGTTTGAAGGGTTGAGTGACATACCAGTTACTGCTCCCGTATATGCTGACGGGTCTGAGGATCGCCGGTGTTTTCACTCTTTTGTGGAAAAGGTTGAAAAATTAGATCCTTCAATGGTGCGTAGCATATCGATGATGATTCGTGATCAGATAAACCCGGAACAAAGTGGCTTCAAAGAACCTGAGGTCAAAGACACTATTAGGGGTAGACCAAAAGGGAATTCATCAACGAAACGAAATCTGAGTGCATGGGAGTATAGTAAGGCACCACGAGGTCGAGCACGGTCCTCAGGTTCGAGGAGTAGTCGTAGTCGAGGCTGATCCTCATCCTCATCTGTGCATAACAACGAGATGTCGGGTATATTTTATTTTAGTAATATATATGTTGAAGTTAAAGTAAATATATTTTTTTTGATGAATTTCATATATTAATATTTTCAGCCGGATTTGATGCGGATATCGCCGGTTACCACCATTTACATCGGGTTCAAGGTCTTATCGTATCATTTATTACTGGATACCATGATGTTGTAGCAGATGGTAACTGTGGATTTCGTGTTTTAGCCGATGCCATCACCTATAACCAGGAGGAGTGGAAGCTGATGAGAGTGCTCATAGAGAATGAGATGCGGGCAAACTGTGATATGTATGCGCCAGTGTACGGGAACGGATTCGATGCTTCCCTCACGCGTATTAAATGGGCAGGAGCGGGGTGTGGTGAGTCCCATTAGATGGTGAGTCCGGATGACTTATATGTTGTTGCATCTGTTTTGAATGCAGTAATATTCCTTTTTACTACATCACAGTTAGGATGTTGCACTATACTGCTGATGCGTTCGGACGATGGAAGACCACCAGAGCGAGAGATTGTGATTTGTCATTTAGGGAGTTATCATCACTACATACGTCTTTATTTAATTCCTGCATTTCCAGTGCCTCCCATTGCCACCCAATGGCGTATATTTTATGATCCGAGTGTTCGTCACTTGGACAATCTATACGCTGAAAGGAGAGCGGCTTGGACTAGATTATAGTAGTTTTATGTGTTGTAATTAATAATATTTATTCATGAACTTATATTATTGTTACTGATTTTAGTTAAAATTGTATGGTATTTTTAGGTTTTAAGTACAATTCTGTAGTTACGGGTTTAACGGTCTATTTACGGGTTTAACAGCCTATTTACGGGTTTAATAAGCTATTTTTTTTTGCCAATCCGTCACGCGGGCGTGTGGCTATCATGCTTCACCGCGTGGTCGGGCGTGATAGCCACACGTCTCACCGTGTGGTCGGGCGTGATAGCAAAACGCCCGACCTTGGGGTGAGGCATGTGGCTATCACGCCCGACCACGCGGTGAGGCGTGATAGCCACACACCCGACCACGCGGTGAGGTGTGATAGCCACACGCCCGCGCGACGGATTGGCAAAAAAAATAGCTTTTCCCTCCCCAAAACCCATGGAAGGGCATTTTCATCCTTTCACGGGGGTAGGGGTGGGAAATTGGGGCTGGGTTTAACAACACCCTTTATAATTGGGTAATTAATTTATTAGTCCCTATATTTTGACAAAACACACTGTTTAGTTCCTGTATTTTTCTCAGTGAACTGTTAAGTCCTTAACGTTTTTCTCAGTAAATTATTTAGTTCATGCTGTTAGACTCTCATAAAGATTTTGTTAGTCAATTTGGATTTGCGTTCTTTTCCTTTATTTTCCTTTCCTTTAAACTCTAATGCATCTGAAATCAACTTTGAGTGTTCTTCTTCTTAATTTTCTTCTTAATCGTTCAAATTCGTAAGCATTGGGTCTGTTCTTTTTCATGTTCTCTATACAAATAGCTTCTTTTTCTAAATTGGATTTTCTCTTCTGAAGTTTGAAGGTGAATAGTAAAGGGTAATTTAGTCATTTCCGAAGTCATAAACGGTAAAAAATCTAACAAACAGACGGAATGACCAAACAGTTCACTGAGAAAAAGGTTAGGGACCTTACCATATGTTTTTAAAAATACAGGGATTAAACTGTGTGTTCTGTCAAAATATAGGGACTAATAAATTAATTACCCTTTATAATTTTATATAGAGTTCACTGTTTGTTACCAATGTTGGTAATAAACTAAAAGTAGATACAACCATTCTAATGGTTGTGTACTACTTTTTCATCAAAGTGACAAAAAAAAAGAGCTGCTACTAGAGGTGCCCTAAGGGCAAAGCCGGCCTTGAAACTTAATATACGTAAAGTTGTTAATTATAAAAAAATAAAAACTTCGTGAAAAATTGATTTTCACGTTAAATCTTTAAATTTTACATAAATCCTCTATTGTTAAACATACTTTACGTAAAATTGCACTCAATTTATGTAAAGTTGTGATTTAAAAAAAAAACTTTGCGAAAAATGTGTTATATATATATATATATATATAAATTTTCCTTAATTGATTGATAACCTGTAATAGGGTGTCCGCTATGGTTACTTTGTTTTTTATAAAATACCGTTACTTGGTGTGGTTTTCACCATTGGATGATAGAGCATAAAATTAATCCAATGGTGAAAACCACACCAAGTAACGGTACTTTGTAAAAAACAAAGTAACTATAGCGAACACCCCTGTAATAGTAGTAGTAGATGCAGTTTTTATTAATTTATGTTTTATTATTTTAATACACGTATTAGTTGTTTAAAACAAAGTATTATTACTTTGTTTTTTATGTTCATGATTTTTGTGGAACATTTCCTTGTGTAGTTTTGTTTGTTCGACTTCTTTTGTTTCAATTTTCAGCATGTAATTTTCTTTAGAAAATAACAGAATAACAATGGAAGGTTTGACTTGCATTTTTTTTAATGGTTGTACAGTAACTATGTACTCATAAAGGTAAGGTGATTAATCAACTATGTAAACCTACACTTAGAAATCCTTATTAACATATGAAAATTGAATTTGAAGTTATAAAATTAACATAAGTAGTGGCATCTATGAATGTAATCATTATGAAATGTATTTAAATTTTAAGAGTCAAATGCACTGAAGTTGTTGACTTTTGAACAATATTATATGTTGGCGACAAAAGGTAATTTTGTGTCACAAATAAAGTTTAGTTTTACATCACAACAAAATTATGGGAAAAGTAAAAAAAAAAATGAGGTCAGAAAAGGAAATAAAGAAAGAAAAGAACTGGCAATATCAGCCACAGAAGTTGAAGGTGAGAGAAACGACTTTGTCAAATTTCATTATGACAAGAGCAAAGAACAAAACACCATCAATTGAAAGATCTAAAAATTTCATCCCTAAATGACAAACTTTCACAACCATCAACTTGTAAGTCTCGGTCATTCAATATCTACTTGTGGTCCAGGAAAGACCTGGAGATGGATTGTTCTACCTTCTCAAAGGGTGTAAAAGTAGAAGTGCTCAAGAAAATTCGAAGCTTTGGGTGGGAAGTCAATATTCAAAGAAACAAAGGACATCTTCTATCATGGTTGACACGGCATTTCTACAACCAGATCGTAATACTCAACCTCACCCTAACCTATCCAAAATTACCCATTCACCTATCAAATTACGCCAATTTTAATTAAACTGAAAACAGATTCTTCAGAGTTGACGAGTTCGGCCAAAATTGGTGCAAATATAATCGCAAGGGGATAATAGCATACTGAATTCTGGATTTGTAACTATATATAGGGTTGAAGTAGACATCTCAATGAGAAGAGAATTTATTGTACACCCCTACATCTCATGATACTAATTTCCGTAATTTATACTGAATGGTGTGGATTCATAATTAAACTAACTACACCCCTACATCTCATGATACTAATTTCCAAAAATCGATTTGCTACAAGGGATAAAGGAAAAGGGCACAAATTTAAATGCAAATGCAGGCTAGGATAAGCAGCAGCACAAACCATCAGGTAGAAGAGAATTTCAAGCATAAACTTGGTTGGAAAAAGAAATATATAATTATGAATGACCTGAAACCACCGATCAGTGGCAGAGGAATTCCACAAACTCTCCGACCCAATTGCAGTTTGACAGAAAACATAATGACTGACAAAAGACAAATGGATGTGTGACCTCCCTCCACACTTTTCACCAGAGACTAAAAAGTTAACAACATCCCACGTACACTAGACTTCAACAACTGTTTTACTCACAGAAAAATCTACCTACATATCATGAGACCATGACACGCGCAATCATCACCTGGGTCCAGTTTGCAGTTTCCTTAAGCTGCTCATCATCAGATTTAAGGCACTCGCCAAGAAAATCAACATAGAATCCATTGTCCCTAAACAATATCTTTGTGTTGGAACCAAGTGCATCGGCCAGATCACCCATCACTGCAACTGCAGCCTTCGTCACAGTTTCATCCCTGCTTAACATAAAGTAAAGACATCAGGAAGGTAAAAAGAAAAAGCAATGAATATAAAAACAAGATTTGGGAACCAATTATCTGAGGGCAAAGTATATACCTTTGACTCTCCCTGAAAACTAATTCTATGAACTGCAATAGATGTCCAGCATGTGGCAGCATGACCTCTGGCTTGGAATCTTTGAATCCCTGAAGAATACCAGAATATGATTCAAAAATGCTACGCTTTAGCTGATTTCCATACTCCATCAACTCCTCATCGCTGTTATCCAAACGGGCACAGATTTGGGCAGCACTCTGCATCATTGTAATTGAAGAGTCAATGTACTTCAAAAATTGTTCCCCGATAGCAAGAGCTATGTCCCCAAAGCAGGAGAATATCGGAGGCTTCACAGACCGGTGCAGTTCAAGACTTTGGAGATTGCGGATAAGGTGGGTCATAATTCCATCACAGTATGGTAAGACCTGGCCATCCATTGCTCGGGAAATGTCACCAACGACACCAATAGTGATTGAGCAAACCTGGTACTCCTCAAAATTCTGCAATCCCATCTCTAGATACTTGTACAATTCAGGCATATACTTTCCGAACTCTGTCCCAGAGGCATAGGCTAGAGCACCAATTGCAAGCATTGCTTCCTCATGCACAGTAGAGCTTCGGCAAGCGAACACTCTGAGAAACAGGATCATAATTGCATCTGCAGCCTGGAGTATAATAGATTTGGTCTCATCAGTACTGCTTAGTTTCTGTATAATGACTTGAAGAACACCACATAGAGAGGCCTGCAAATCTCCTTGCTTCTCCCTGTCATCTGAAGATACAATCTGAAGATCCAATGTCTGCCCCAACTTACCCATGATGACTGGAAGCAGCTCCATAATGACTTGAGATGTTTCCACAATATTAGAAGACCTGATAACTTCATTCAAGGTTTCATATGCAGCAGACCTCAGCTTTGAATCATTCCCATCTGTACGCTCAGCAGTTTTAAGAAGTTGAGATATAATGCCAGGAAGGCATGGAGTGAGCAGAGAGGAACTTGCTCCTGCATCCTCATATCCCTGGGCAAGATAATAGATCGCACCACAAACCTTTTCAGCTACATGTGGAGCATCATTAATGCTCTCCAGTAAAACTGCCACAATACGGTGAAGATTCTCAGGAGAAATCACAGAAAACCCATTAGCAGGACAGTGCAACAACTCAAAAATACGGCTAAGAGTCCATGCAGTTGTGTCCTTGACATGGTTATTCCCATCTTTCATAGCATTAAGTAGAAAATCCAACCCTGCATTTACCAGTGGGCTGAGCTTCTCAATACTTGGGCCTTCAAGAATTGAGCCAAATGCATATGTAGCTGCTTCACGACAACGCCAATCTGGCTTAACTATGTTAGCCTCTACAAATGGCATCACAAGGGAAACAACTGCATCTCCAACAGTTCGAGCAACAAGACCTAAACATGTACCACCAGCCATGGATATGTTCCAGATGCCGTCATCCTGATCTTGATCCTCATCCTGCTTCAATAATGTTTCCAGCAACATAGGAACAAGAGAGGACAGGGCCTTCTCAATAAAGTGTGAGTTCACAGCCTCAGAGTCCCCACTTTCAGGATTCCCATACTCTTGAATCTCTATCTCTTCATCACAGATCGAACTCCAAAACTCAATTGCTTGCAGGGCAACTGTTTCCTCATCTCCTTTTACTGCATTTGATGTAAGCTGAAAGAGGGTTTGCATATATGGTCCAAGTACTGTATAGTATGTTGATGCAATTGAAACAAGACATTCAAATGCAGCCTGTCTAATCTCTTGTTCTTTGGATAAGGCAGTCTCACAGATAACCTTCATTATGTAATTTCGCTCCATCTCATTTTCAAAGTTGGTCTGCGCAAAATCCAGGGCATTATATAAAGCCTTTGTTGCTGCTAGGCGGACTTCTGGACCATGTTGAGCAAGGTTCATCCCTTGGACAACAGCAGTAAGAACAGAGTTCACTTCATCTTGGACAAGGTCTTGATCAGATATCTCCTCACAAACATATCCAAGACTTTCCAGAGTCGCCTGTTTTAGTGCTGCCGGACCATCTTGCTGGGTCATATTGTTAAGCAATGATCCGATTAGTTCAGGCCATTGCTTCCGGGGAATCTCGATAGAAGCCACTTTGGCAATCACTTGCGCAGAAGTATGCCTGGCCTCTTGTGCAGATGACCCCAGAGTTCTCAAGAGCAAGTCTTTGATTTGAGATTTAATAGAAATTTCAATTGACATCCATCGTTGGACAAGATGTTCCTTTCTAACAGCATCCTTCGCGTCCAAAGAGTTCTTAAGTACAATACCAGCCAACCGACGTGATTCAATAGGCTTCTCATTGTTTGCAAGCTCAACAGACAGAGACAAAAGGAAATGAGGCAAGTTATGCTCTTGGAACTGTCTAAGATTAGACTCTGCCTCATTTCGGACTGCTGATTCAGCAGACTGGGCAGACAACAGAATTGAGGTTATATCCATGGCCACCCTTTACAAGACTGAAACAGAAGAATTAATCTGCAAGTTAATACACTAAATAGAACAGAAAATAATAAAACATAAATAATACCCCCTCCGTTTTTTCATATTACATGTATTTTTTAGACATGCACAGGAATTAAGGAGTAATTAAATGCATAGCAAAAAGACTTTGCTGCCCCTATTTATTGAGTCCACTATTCTATTGATTAGCATTTTGCAATTAATGACCCACTTATGTAAAACCTAAGGGTTATTTTGGAAAAAATTAATTATTGTGCATGGATTAAATCAAAATGACAAGCATTATGAAACAAAAAAAAACTCTAAAATGTGATGTGTAATATGAAAATAAAACAGTTGAAAAATCTCATTCCATAACTTATGGAAATAACCCAGCCTAATCAACAACTAATCAACTGAGTATTAGGATCAAAGCAATTAATGCAACTTGGCAAAAAAACAGATAAAAACAGCAGGAACCACAATCTTAAATAGCATTTAAACTAATTCCACATGCAGATTTCGAAAATTTCTTGGTGCTAGAGCAGAAGAGTTTATTTCAATAGGCCAATTGAACCAAACAGTTGCTCCAAGTAAAATCATGTGAATAAGGCTTCTACTTCTGAGAGCAACAAACTCAAAATTCCAATATTCACATTTAGTTTTAACCACCTGCATATATGAACCAATATAAATCGAAGAGAAATGGAAAATCCTCTCCTTAAAAACACAAGCATAGTTCAGAAAGAGAAATAGGCAGCTAAAACGGAACAATAACAGGAAGAACGCTAAAGCCCTGGAGAAGCACAAAAGAAAATAAAAGGAAGTAAATACTTCGATTCAAGCATTCGAACAAGCAAATTGCGAAAAAAAAAAAACCTAGACGTCAAAACCTCCACACCAAAAAGCACTGACACAGAAGCTGTAGAAGAAAAATCCCTAGAAAAATAGAATAAAAGCCAGAGAGAGAGAGGAATACCTAAGAATACGAATCCGGCAGTAAGATGAAGGTGAAAAGCACAGCTGAAAATGAAGTTAGGGTTTCTACCCCTCTCCAACGGAAGAGAGGAAAACGACGATTGAATTGAAAAGGGGTTGAATCGGGAGTTTTGAAAGGTTAGAAATGATATTATTATGTTGTTATATAATCTAATTTCGAAAGGTTGGAAAGAAGCGGGAGGTAAGCATTTTCTCAGAAAAACCAACGGGCAGAGTTTTTGGGCTGCCCGAATACGCCGACCCCGAAAAACCCTAGAATTTTGAAATCTCGCACGTGCCATTCATTCCTCACACGTTTGAACTTCTAACGATCAAATGTGAATTTTCTTTCACATGGGCCACTCTTTTACGATTCTGATTGGATTGGGCTTGCACTTTTACGTCTCCGTCTCAACCATACAGCTTGATTATACTTCACTTGTATTACTTTTTATTTAAATTTTATAATGAAAAATAATACTCAATGTATATTAAATTGAAACCAACTTTTGAAAATCACTAAAATCACAATATAGTATGTTATTGTGTACTCAATTTATATCATACCCCCATCAAAACTAAAACTACTAAAAAATTTAATAAAAAAATATCTTATTACAGGCTAATTTATTAGTACAGTTGTAAAGTAGTTTTTAAGATCCCATAACAAAACTCAATTACTTAGTATTAAAAGATTCTAAACACCTCCAACTATCTTCAAAAAGTTCACAAAAATCTTATCTAGAGCTCAACAAATTTAGACAAAAAAACAAACACTCATAAAATCTCAGACCAAAGAAACATATGAACCACATTATGAGCACAAATTTCAAGATTTAAAGTTTAACAATCATCATAAATAATAATATTTAAATATATTAATTATTCAGTTTACGTGAAAATTCAAGATTTAAACACATTATTAATTACATGAAGCAAAAAAAAAAAAAACTTTGATCTATATTTGAAAAACTCAAACCACCCCAACTCACTAGCCGAAGTCAATCACTCACATGCTACTTTAATTTGGACAATCTTGCATTTTGATTCAGCTCTAATGATCTTTATAAAAGGTGTAATCTTTTTGTCTTAGGTTTCCAACTCAATTTAAACCACCTAAATTATGGTGGAAATGAGAGGTATGGCCAAAATACCAAGTAATATGCATGTTATCGACTTAAACATAGTTGATCGACTATTTTAAGGTAGGCGATCATCCATCAACATAGTTGGCCACTACCTTGCTTAGGGTTTGGTGAAAGTGGCCTTTCAACACTCTTATAGCCTTTGTTTTTAACCTATTTTGTTTATATGAAACATAATGATATACGAATTAGGGAAAGCAACAATTATTTGTTGCATTTCTTTCTCTATCTATCATTTGGATTGAAGAGAACTCTTTTATCTCTTTATAAAGATCATCAAATGATTACACTCAACCAAGATTAATCACCACATTTATCGCACTAAAACACCTTCAAATGCCCAAACTAACTTCTTTGAAATTGATAAGAGTCTCATTGTTTGCTTTTGAGTTAACTTTTTAAGTCCAAAATCCAAAGTTTTTCTTTCAACCATTTTTCCCGGATTCAATTTGTGATATTAGTGTAAACCAATATGAGTATTTTAGCATCACATTAAAAAGCTAAATACTAAAGGGCCTTTAAATTGCACTATTTGTGCTTTAATATGGTGTTTGGTATTTGATGGGCATAAGTAGCCCAACCCAATGTGTACGTTTTCTACTTATCATTTCATTGAAACAAGTAAAAATCGCATTCACACTGTTAGTTCTAAAGTTCTTGGAAACACACCACAATAGAAAGACCTCCGTTTCATTGACTTTATTAGTTTCCTTTTTTCCAAGCAAGTTAAAAGTTATGAATTTTTGGATTAAATTAAGCACTAGATCTCGTAAGGACCGAGACTAGAATTATTGGCATTGAAGTCATCACGCCCTGTGAGTTCAAGCCATGCCTTCTGGGGGCCCATTTTCTCAGGCCAGCAAAGTAGAGATGAATTATCATTCTCTACCCCCCCCCCCCCCCCATTAGCTGTTATCCATGTTTCGTTCTTATGATTGAAAAATTGACCTTTTAACCTAATTGAATAAGTTGAGCCATTAATTTCTTTGTCCTTCTTTAGAGTGCTTAGGAATTCTAAAGTGATGCTATCATAAGCAGTCACCTTTTTGGTGGCCAACCAATTCAAATCAATCATGAAATCTAAGGATTCTTCAAACCTCCTTGTCTACTCCTAAGGTAGCTAAATGAGCTAGATCAAACAAATGCATATGGGCAGGGGGTAAAGTAGAAAAATATTTAAATGTGTCCCCCCTCTTCTTCACAAGTCAAATTAAAAAGGGTTCTAAACCATACCAATAGGTGCGAATCCCATGGTATATATGAATTCATCCGCGTCCTTTTTCACTTGAGACTCTCTGGCCTCACTATTCGTCAGCTTCCTTTTTAATTCTTCAACCTCATCCCCATTAGTCTTTAAGAGGATGGCAGCCATATAATTATTCGTCCTCTCCATGCTAGGCTCCCCCTCTAATTCCTTAACATGTTTCTCAGTTGCGATGCCCTTAACGATCGCCTGCCTGACCACCATGCCATGGTCAAATGTTTAAAATCAAAAGAAAATGGATCATTTCAAATGATCAACAATTGAAATTAAGAGAATAAGGTGAACATATCGCTATGGACTTCCTTATAATATGGTTGGCATGACCAAGGGCAAATAACTTATTTGGGTCATCCAAGACTTTAACATCCATCAAGGTTGGATTCTACCTATACTTAGCGTGCCAATAATCATCAAAAGAAGGCTTCTCCAGCTATGAAAAGAAAAATACATAAGCATGTCAAATATTACAAGGAATAAAAAAACCAACCAACAAGAAAGTACTTACGAGCGTAACATCAATATGGGTCAAAATAGAGACCCAGGAAGGCGCAGTTAGAGTAGGACCTCTAAACTGTAGGATTGGACCCATCAAAGTAGAATTAGATCCGCCGGATGAAGGAACAACTGGTTTAGACCTCTTTGAGAGGGGAATATCCTTAGTGGAAGAAGAGGTCCACTTGCGTTTTTGCCTCTCTTAGGCCTTCTTCTCTTTTGCCTTTAGCACCATCCTTGGTGATTGAGGATTTTATTTTGGGCAGGTTTAAAAATGGAAGGTTGATTTTGGAGAAAGATAATGGTACAAGCAAGTGCCCAAGGCATCCCACTTTGGGATCTTTTTAAATACAAATTTGAGAAACGGTTTGCATTCCCCGAATGCAAGATGAAGCATGTATCACCCTTTAATAGGATGTAGAAGAATTCTAAAAAACTGTAAAGGTTTTTATTTGCTTCTGGTTATGAGAGTGATATTTGAGATTCATATTACGACACATAGATCCGACTTAAACCACTGTTAATCAAATTCTCTTTGCCAAGACTGGAATCTCATTTCGTCTTTTTAGAAATTCGATGGTCCCAATTTAATTAGGAGTCTTTGACAAATACAAATGTTTCCTAAATACAAAATCTTGTCTCTTTAAGGATTTTCCTTGTTAAGTTTAAAGTGACTTTGTTTCTATTTCCTACTTGGGTTACATTACACTCTAATGTAATATAGCTTTTATTCACATTGCTCTTTACTTTTTCTTTTTAGATTATTTAGTCGAAGAATCCGTCGTTGGAAGCTAACCTTGCAAGAACCTTGAAGAAGCACGGTACGGAATCTTGTAAAAAAGATCACTAAATCTTCGGGTGATCATTTCACCCAGCAAATAATTACTTTGAATTATAAGAAGGAAAATTACAAATCTGGGTCAAATGGGAAGCTCATTTACATATTAAACCCATTTACTAATTCTACTACATATCTAGACTGATTTTGTGTGACTTTCCAAAAATACCCTCAATATTTACGCGGAGCTCGCCCCATCTCGTCTGACTTCGCATATTCACCCATATGCTAAGCTTGCGAAGTTAATGTTTTGATTTACTTAATGAATTTAGTTCGCATATGCGAAGCCTGCGAAGCCGAAGTTTGTTTTGCTTGATGAATTTAGTTCGCATATGCGAATGCTGGATATGATTTGAAGCTAATACGCGAAATGGTATATAACAAAAATTGGCAAACAACAACGGATTCGAACATTAAAATCATAACATTATCAAAATTTACAACAAGATTGCCACAATGAACTGTACTAACCAATCATTTTAAAGTGAAACTAACTAATCCGGTACCAAGATTACGCATCCGCTTCAAAATTGGCACCGGATTAAGTTAGGTCCACTTTGAAGATTGGCACCATGGGATGGACGTGTCCCATGGTGCACCCCGAGATTGACACAACCTCTCCTAACGAATCATTTCAGGAGTGAATGTGTCAATCTTGGGGAAGTTCATCCCTATACAGGAAGGAAAATCATCTTCCCTGCAGCCCAGTACGCCGCCTTCCAGAAAGGGATGTTACGTATTCAACCATCTACAGAAAAAATTAACCGTGTTAGTTATGAAAAAGGACGATTTTGGCTTCGCGAAATGAAAATTAGCGAAGCATGCGAATGTAAATGTGCAGGGGAAGAGGTGATTTTACTTCGCATATCTATTTTTTCGCGAAGTCTGCGAGGTCTGAAATGTGACTATCTACGTCGCATATCGATGCTTTCGCGAAGTCTGCGAGGTCTGAAACGTGAGGATCTATTCGCAGACTTCGCGAACTAATCGATTCGCGAGGTAGATCCATACGTTTCAGACTCTTTCTCTTCGCAGAACTTCGCAAAATCATCAATTCACGAAGTAGATCATCACTTTCCAGGCTCGTTCTCTTCGCAAAGCTTAGCGAAACCATCGATTGCGAAGTGAATTCATGAAAAAACGCAGGAAAAAAAAAACAGATACTTACATTTTTCGCCCCTTTCACCCCCAAAAGCGACAATAACAATATGATAACATGGGAAGAACGAAGGAAATAACGTAGAAAAATCATTTCTTTGATGGTAACAAGAAGAAAGAAACCAAGCAACGAACAGGAAGATGAAAAACCATTTACTCGTTTTCTAGGGTTGGGAAGTTGCAGAATCAAAAGATGAAGAGATGAAAAAGAGAAATTCATTATGATTTTGACTAAATGGTGCAGATTTCGTGCAATTTAAAGGAAGAAAGGAAGATCAAAAGTCTTGAAATCATTAATGCAGGAGCAACTTTTCGTATAACCAAGGAGATAGGGGGGAGCGGTGATTCGCGAGTGGTGGAAGTGGGAAGGTCGGGGGTATTTTTGAAAAGTCACACAAAATCAGTCTAGATATATAGTAGAATTAGTAAATAGGTTTAATATGTAAATGGGCTTCCCATTTGACCCAGATTTATAATTTTCCCATTATAAGAAGGTGCGTGCCCCAATCATCACCCTGTTTTATACATTCTCACAGTTCCCCCCCCCCCCCCCCCCCCGCTTTTTTTATTAGAAAAGAGTTACTTGTACTCAAAAAGGAAAAAAAAAAAAATTGTTGGTATTGTCTTAATATTTCAAAGAAATAATTTTTAACAAAATGAACAATATAAAAAATGCAACATATATATATATGATCTTACATTTTTGTGACCAGGCAAATAAACTAATAATATTTGTAATGACCTCTGTTTACATTGCAGTTTAATTTATACTAAGACCTAACTATATATTCACACCAAACCAAATGCTAAAATAATTCGCACAAAATTACAATACAAAAGAAAAATAAAAATTAATTTGCAATGACAAAATGAATTAAGAATGAAAAGTTTAAAAATGTTTCTTAAATACATGATTAATAGAGGTATTTGTAGAAGAATGCTTGTTGTGTCTTACATGCGGAGAGAGTTGGCGGACAGGGGTCTTTATACCGCAGAGCTTGTGCTTGATTCGCCACCGGAAAAACATTTCCAAGCCACAACCTTTGTGCGACAATTGTGAAGAACATGATTGAGAAACATGATCCTGATCTGCATAGTTATAATTGTTGAAAGAGTTTGGAAGCTTCTTGTTCAAATTCTTGGAGGCATATAATGCAGATGATGCAGCTAATGCTGTAGCATCAGGAAGAAAACGCTCCATCATATAATCACGACACAAGCTATCATCTCGACACTTCACACTCTCTAAATTTAGTCTCTCTAATCCATGATTATGATGATCATTTTCTTCAGCCTTCTCAACTATGTCTATTGCTTGTGTCAATGACAAAACCTCTACAGCGTCCGAGAAAACATCGGACACATTCTCATCTTCGTCTACATCTGCATCGCAACCAACATCCTCATGAATGTTAACATAACAGTTACTTGTGCTTACTTGTTCCTGTGGCTGCCATCTACAGGGGGGGAGCCTCGGACGAGGAGTTTCCCCATCTTCCATATCACTTCTCTCAAAGTTTTTCGGCTTTCCAGGAGCTTGTTCCCAGCAAAATGGAATCCCACTGCTTGAATCCTGCAAACTGATATGGGAATTGGTAGCAGAGGAACCCCCTAGGCGTCTGGTGGATAAAAGCGGCAAGTTCAAGTCCAGCTTCCTGGGGAAATTGGTAGTCCTCCTCCTGGCTTCCTTCCATTCTTGTTCCATGTAGAAAATTAAGAAAAGAGAGGAGAGAAATGGAGAAGTTGAGAAGAATGAATAGAAAGTAGTGGTGGCATGTTAACATGAGAAAGCAGTTGGAAACTATAGATATCTCGTGGAAACCATTACTACTTTATTGATGGTCACAAGTTCAACTTCTAAAAAGTGTTCTTTCTAATAATTAAGAGGTTGGCAGTAGTTCAGCTTATCTTTGTAGCACTTATATAAGTAGTAGGCATGAATTGACCTGAAGATGCACCAAAATTGTAATCATTTAAAAGGAAGCTGCCATTTCATGTAAATATTGCTTTTGACCGTGGTAATTCCATTACAAGTTAAAAAGCAGCAGAAGCAGTCTGCACCACTTGTATAATACATTGATACCAAAAACACCATCATGTAGAATAAATATATATTTACATATGCTATCTCACTTTCTACTTTCTTGCCTTTCAAATATATATTATATTTATACCTTTCCTTTCCTTTCCTTTCCTTTCCTATAGGATGCCCTGCTAAATCTGCATCTCTTCTTTCCTAGGCAGAAAATCCAAAAAGATAACTTGCCCCGGCGAATGGAAGCGGAAAGCAAACGACTATGGTACTGCATAATATAATCCCGATATTGATTTTCTCTTATCTCACGTTTGTTGTTCATCTGTCCGTTGCTTTGCTTTACTGTATAACTCAATGGTATCAGAATGGTTTGGGTCAAGACAAAGAGCAGCTTCACAGTCTCGAACAGTGGAGATGTTGTCACCCATTGAGTCGTAAAATGCAGCTCGAAGATGAAGCAGCTGCAAATCTGGCTTGAAAAGTATTGCCTTTGAAAGCTCTGAAATGGCTTCAGCTTCTTTGTGGTCATCCATTAAAACTGAAATCAACACAGTATTAACTGTTTAACTCAATCTTTATCGGTACAGCCTTAATGTGTATTTCATAGTGACAAAGACTCAATATTACTATCTCCAATCTACTTTTCTGAACGTGTATAAACAATTAAGCATTTATTTTACACTTCAACTAAAACAAGTAAGACTAATGAGACTTGAGGTGGAAATAACCATCACCTTTAAACTTTTGGGTTATTCACAAATCCTTCTACTGTAATCCTTTCCAAACAATGTTTAATATAGAAATAGAACTCAATTGAATTGAATTCTTTTAAAATTTATCAAAATAAGAGTTTTCAAACAACTGCCACCTTATTGGCAGAGGTAAGAAATCACCACGCCTAGATATTTATCCTATTTCACATACTCCTTTTATCAAGCAAGTAGTCTTTATTTGAAGATACTAAATACCATATTCAAAATTTTCAATATCTCCTTAATAAAATTAAAAATGTTCCCCTAGAGTTGACAGGCGGAATCAATTTAGCCCAAATCAAATTTTAGGTATCAACTCAGCCTCAAGTTAGAAATATTTAACAAATTAGCCCAAATACAATCAGTTTTAATACCTAAAATTTGATAAATTTGGTCAACTTTATCAAATATTGCCAAATTGAGGACGGAGTTGATACCTAAAATTCGATTTGGCTAAAATTGCTCCTGACTGCCAACACTAGGGGCTATTTTGACCCTTAATTCCTCCTTAATATAATTGAAATGACCATATTCACAAGGGAAAATTACTAAAAACCAGAAAATGACAAATGAGGGCTAGTTTACAAAAAGCAATCCTAATATCCAGGTCGTCTGGAGGGAAGTATTGCTGAACAGTTACATAGAAAAGTGATCTGTAACCATTGAATAGCCAAAAGAACTGTTTAGCGATAACACTTTGAAGGGTATATATTTATGACCTTGAAGCTTCCAGTAAGCAAGCATATTAATGACACAATTTTTGCTCATGATAGCTCCATCAAAATCAACGTAATAAAATCAGTAACAGTTCCATATTCTATAAGAACAGAGTTGTTTATTGCCAAGTAATGTTCACCAGTTATCGATGACCTAGACAGAAGTTCTTCTATAGGCCTCAGTAGAGAACATTTACACAACTATACTTGACTGGAAAAAGAAAATCTCCACCAATTACTAAAGAGTCAATAATCTCAATTAGTTATTTGGAACCAAAGCGTGATTAAGCATTCTGAAAAGGGACTAGAACATTTTTATAACTTAAAATAATGCAAGCATCACAATCAACATTTACTTCATACCATGACTTTGCAGTGCCAAAGACCATATTAGTGTTATGACTTGCAACTAAAAAGAAAACCCTAGAGAGAAAAAGAGGAATTATGATTACTGGACTTACCAGCTGCCCTGTATCTGTATGGATATGTCCTCAACGGATCTAGTTGAGTTGCCATACAAAGATCAGCCTTTGCCATGTCACGATCACAGTACTCAGAACGCTTCTCATGAGCAGATGCATTATTCCTGGCTTTTTCTATCAGTTTTGTCATCTCATCATATGCAGCTTTGCGTTGATTTTTTAGATGATATACACGTGCCAGACCCTGGTGTGCTCTTGTATGCTTTATATTGAGCGCACTCATGTAACAGTCAGCAGCAAGATCCAGCTTATCACAATCAACATACACACTCCCTAGATTATTAAGTGCCTGCCGAACAGAAAAAGTGTCTTAACTATAGATAATATTCAGATTCACTCATTGCAATAGGACGAATTGGCACTTACTTGTCCTTTCCGGAGCCCATCTGAAGGGCACCTAAGCGCTTCCTCAAGAAGTTCGATGACATACATTGATGATTCAGGATCAAGACTTGAATCTGCTAAAGCATATGCCTTAAGAAAAAAAGCTTCAAATGATCTTTGAATTTTGATGGACTCCTCAGCCTTAGCTAGTGCTTCTTCACGATGCCCAGTGTCATATAAAATCCATCCTTCATATACAAGTTTCTCATGCTCAGCAGGAGAGTAGTTTCTAGCCAACCGTAGACTACGCATTGCAGCCTTTTGACAATTTAATCTATAAAATTGAGAAACAATAGAATGTTATTGGAAACCAAACACAAATGGGGAAAAAAGAGAGTAAAAACCCCTCTTTGGAACCTTAAAAATCCACCCCACACAATAAAGAACACATTGGATGTTGGATGTGAAGAATAATAAATCAAATCTCATAAAATTAGTCTAGGAAAGTAGAAACGATCAAGAAACAAAGACAACCTCCACATCTATAAAGAATTGACAAGACATAAGTATACAATAGTGTTTCACATGAACCCTGACTATCCAGGCTTTATTAGAATCCACCCTAATCTAGGATTTATTAGAATCCTAGGGTGGAGATTGAAATCATCAAGGCTTAGATCGAATAAGGCTATCTAAGGGTAACTGACCAAATGTGAACACTACTGCATAAGTATAAACCCTCAAGAGCCTTATCAACACAAGAGTGGCACGTAAGTCATACAAATAATGAAAAAACAAGTATAGTTTCAAGTCTCTGTTTGATTATCATTCACCGCATAAATGATTAAGCAATGAAGCAAGCAAGAACAGTTTAGCAGAAAAATCAACCGTACTTTTATCTGAATAAATGTCTCTGTTTCTCTATCCTCTCCCTGCTAATACTTCTCCATATCCTTTAGACTTGCTTACCTTTTGTCTTTAGCACATGAAAAATAATTATAAATGAGGATAGAAGGAATAGGAAGAGTTGCATTTTATGTTCTAGCTATCAGCTTTAGTGTCATGGTCCCATGCATCATGTCAAGAATGATGGACATACTAGCTACACCATTGAGGGCAAGGCTGCACTGTTTAATGTTTCAATCATTTTAAGTTGCCATCATAGTTATTAAAGGCGCATGGCGCATGGCGCACTAAGGCGCAAAGGGTCCTGGAGCCTTGGCGCATGGCGATGGCGCGCGCCATAGCGAGACAAGGCGCACCGACAAAAATAAAAATTATAAAACTATAAAACTAACATAAAAATGCAATGAATACTAAATCATGAAAATATCTTAAGCATAAATAAATTTAAAATGCAAAATAAACCCCATATTAGCAAACTTTAAAGTTGAATACTAATTCCTAAGTTCTACTCCTAATCAAAACTCTCCAAATCCATCACTCCTCATCATCACTATCACACTCCTCATCTAAAGCGTCATCATCAAACTGATCCTCTTCATCCTCATCAACAAACTCAGTTTCTTCTTCCTCCTCATCTCGAACAACTACATGGGCTTTTCCTCGATCCTTGGAAGATGATACTTTAGCCTTTTTTCCTACTCTTCTAGTGTTATATGCAATCTCTTCAACTCCAGCAGCCTTACCAACTAAACCCCATGTTAGAGTTTCATCTTCAACTCTTCATGACTCTGTCTCTTCGTCTTCTAATTAGTTTAAAACGTATAATCTCTCTCCTCTTTAATACTTTTTGTTAATAGAACATGTGCTTCATCCCAGATATATAAAAAAACTGCCCATAACTGCCTCTAACTGCCAAGGCGCGCCTTGGTGCGCCTTTGGCAATTGCATTTGGCGCAAAATGGCGCACCAGGCGCGCGCCATGGCGATTGCGCCTCGCCATGGGGCTGCCATGGCGCTAAGGCCTGCGCCTGGTGCGCCATGCGCCATAGGCGCGCCTCAGGCGCGCCTTTAATAACTATGGTTGCCATTCCAGTACACATGGTCAGATATGCATTTCTGGAAGAAACAATGGACATAAGATCTATAGAGATGCAAGTTTCAATTTAAAGCATCTTGTAAAAAAAAAAATACAAGATGATAACCTACAATAGGGCAGTACAATAGGTTTATTTTGAGGAGCAAGGTTGGTTAATGTTTGAATTATCATTCCACTACACATGGCAGATACCCATTTCAGAAATTAATCCATGAAGATAAGCTATATAAGCATCTAAGCAGACAAATATGAAACAGTAGTCTAAAATGGTGACAGTACAAGATCAACAAATGGTGACAGTACATGATAATGGTGACAGTACACAGGCCCATATTACCATGTCCTGCAATTAAATCAACAAATAGGGCTGCGAGGAATCGAACCCTAGACCACTTGGTCCAGCTGGCTCTAATACCATATCATGTAACCAATTGAACTAAAAGCTTAAGCTGATAGTTGAAGGTCCATTTCATATTAATATCTGACAGTTTACAACAATGTCAAATAATCAGAGCTTAGAAATATATCACATTGTTGAGCACCAGATATATGAAGGCATATCATATGTATAGCGTTAGGAGAACCACAATATACTTACCGTAAAAGGAGGAGAGATTGCCTGAACCTTAGAAGGCTCTTGCCTGGGTCATTTGCCAACATATGGTGCACAACAGCTAAGGAGCCTATATCATCAACTGAGGACCATCTATCATACAGTTGCATCCAGCAATCCGCCTGACTCCACTGCTGGACAAGAGGGAGAAGAAGTTCTACCATTCGATCACCATGCATCTTCCCATTAAACATCATGTAATTGGGCTCCAATGTCAAGAGTGCACGAACATCTCTGAGAGCTCCTTCATAATCCTCCAAAGCAAGCGAAATCCATGCTCGTAATTCAAGGCAATCGGGAGAGACCTTGAAACCAATTATTTTGTTGAGCTCCGAAATTGCTGCTCCATATCTGCCATCCTGCACCAACATAACAGCTCGGTACTTGTACGGAAAAGAAAGAGTTGGATCCAGCTCAGTTGCTGTGTTCAAATCTGTCGTCTTTTCCTTCCCAACGCAGTATACTGCCCTTTCCTGATAAATCCAACCCACTGGCTTACAATCAGAAGCCAGCGAATTCATCATCTTGTATGCTGAATACTTGTGACCACGTCTGTACCTGGCCCTTGCGAGACCTACTGTTGAATACATATGACCTGCCTCAACAGCTGCTTCAAACCAATTTTGGGCATCTTTATATTCTTTCCTTTCAAGCATCACAACACCTAACTGATGATATGCAACTTGTTTCTGCCAACTTTCAGTTGCACACTCTGCCAACCTCTCCAATAGCATCACAGTTGCATTGGATTTCAAATCTTCCTCTAAAGCAACCTGGCTTAAAAAGAAATACAACAAAAACGAAGCATGCCCAGCCAAAGCCAATCTCTCCCTACCCTCTGGACAGCAAAATAACCTCATCACATGAGAACTGTGCAGCGAATTCGGAAGCTCCCTTAAAAACACCTGTAAACAAGCAGCCACTAAAAGATGGGCAGTCTCCTCCAATCCATACTCGATTAACAACATTGCCTCCTCCATGTCAACAACTAGAGACGCCAAATGAGCATCACAAGCGGACTTCATTTCTTCGCAGCAAAACCTATTTGCAAAAGAAAGAAGCTGTAATAGAGTGGATAGATCGAAAGAACTCAACTTTTTCGTCCTGCTATAAATCTCAACAGCTTTCATTCCTTCTGTAGATATCCCATTACGCGAAAAATTAATTGTCTCCCTCCGCGATTCAACGAAACCGCCATACAACATTGTTCTCAAAGGTCGTGAGAGCAATGCAATATTGTATCGGACACATCTAATCTCATCATCACCGATGCAAAATGACATATCGGCAACATCATCTGAAGTTGAACATTCCTCGTCTAGTAATGATTCATCATCCAATTCTCCTCTATGAGACGTTGAACACATACAGCGATCATGTATCGATTCGGGATCATAACCCGACACCAAACAAGCCCTAGGGCATTCTACATTTCTCCCGCAACAATTCATGGCCGATGTACCAACTAATTCATCTTCTCTTCTCTCGAATCTTAACCACGAGGCCAGGACGATTTTCCAGTGCACATCGACCGCGTGCTGTCTGGCCACACGAAGGCTCCTCCGGAACAATTTCGGATCCGCTAAACCACGGAATATCGCGCATTGCTCTAAATGAATCTGGGATTTCTTAAATTGGGGACAATTGTGAAGTCTACGGTATACTTCCGCAAGGGTTTCGACAAAATCAACATATCTGA
Source organism: Euphorbia lathyris (assembly GCF_963576675.1). Classification (NCBI taxonomy): domain Eukaryota; kingdom Viridiplantae; phylum Streptophyta; class Magnoliopsida; order Malpighiales; family Euphorbiaceae; genus Euphorbia; species Euphorbia lathyris. The sequence continues at coordinate 49,087,261 of NC_088918.1, forward strand.
GGCAAGGGTCGATAAACGGCTCGAGAAGATCGGTGTCAGGAAGACCGTGTGGGAGTAGATTTTCAACAGGTATATTATTGGTGGTATTGTTAGGCGGTGTTTGAGTGGTTCGATTTGGTTTGATTCGAATTGAATTGACTCTTAGGTCTTGAAGGTGTTGCAAAAACTTTTCCCCAACGCTACCGAAGCTGCCTCCGCCCCCGGCAGAACCGTTAGTATTAAGAGCGTAAACCTGGGTGCCTTTACACCCCTCGATAAACTTCAAGCTACGCATTGTAAATATATTGTGCTGCATCTATGCTATAAATATATATATAATTTAAAAAAGCTTTTCCAAGGATTTCAAAACTGGAGATCTGGAAAAGGAAGAAAAATGCAATTAAAAGATACCTCACAGCCTGCAAAAACCACCGTATAGGAAATGGAATGGGAAAAGCTTGGAGACAGAAAGAGGGGAAGCTACGATGGTAGATGCAGGCGAAGGAGAAAAATTGTGGTTTGATTTTCTCAAGAAGAAAAAAAAGGGAAAAAGAAAAATTGTGATGAAAAGAAAATGGAAAAAATTAGAAGAAGGAATATAAGAATATGATCTGGTGTTCAAGATGGCAGCCAACAAGGAGATTGAAAGATGAGGTGGAGGTGGCCGTTGAAACGGCCACACTCTTTGACTCTCTCTTTCTCTCTCGCTGTCTGTCTGTGTCGCTGTTCTGTTTCTCTCTTCCTCTTCCTCTTTAGTATTGTTCTATGTTTTAGTTTTTCTCAACTTACGTGAATTTTGGTGTCTGATTGTGTTTTTTTCTTTTTCTCCCATAATTTCTACTTTTTTTACATCTTATCCGGTAGATCAAGAGAACCGCTAAACCAATGATTTTCTTCTTTTATATTTATTTGCTAAAAACAAAATCAAATTTTATAGTACATATTTTCAGTGGCGGAAGCTCGGAGGTTAGACCGTGGATAAAACGAATTTAAATGCACTTCTAACATGTTTGTAAAAAAAGATGATGCCAGACTTCCTCTTTTCGTTACTTTCTGCTGATCAAATTGGGGTTAGCTTTCCCAGGCTAATCCCGGACTAAGGGTTTTCAGTTTTTTCTTTTCCTTTGCCTACCAAAAAAAAATAAAAAAAATAAATTATATCGAGAATTAAGAAAATTAATGTCTAACATGTATCAATTTACCCTTCCAAAATATTATGTTATTTCGTTTTTTATACCAATAAAAATTCTTTTCTTCTTAATGTAACACATTAAATAATCTGTAAGAAAATCACCATTCATCTTGTTGCCCAAATCAGTTTTAATTACTTTCATTGCAGAGAAAGATCTTTCAACAAAAGTTATTGCAACGGGTAAGATCAAAATCGTCTCAATAAATCGATATGTTAAGGAAATAGAGAGTGCTATTGCATTTGAACCATCTTCTTTTCAAGGACTCCTATATCTGTCAAACTAGAAAATGTCGCATTTGATCTCATTTCACAAATGAAGGGTTTGAGTTCCTCTTTAAACCGAGTTAGATCACAATAAGAAAAATCTTCCGAATATAACTCAGCAAGACGAAGCATTTGTCGGTGATCGAAATGCTCAAAAGCATTTGTAGGATCAAGACATGACATACAAACAAGTAACTATGTATTTGACTCAGGAAAATGATTATCCAATTTTGTAGCAAGATGACCAACAACCTACCATTTTTCAAATATAAAAAATCAAACATGGTTGAATACTAGTTATATCACTAGATGAAAAGTAAAAACAAACAAAGTACCTCGACAAAAATCTCAATATAAAAGTGATGTGATGAGTTCTTTGAACACCATCAAGAAGCTTTCTAACTCGATCTGTAATAATGTCTTTCATATTGGACACTTCAATTTCATTTTCTGAACAAACATCACTGACTTCTTTGCATAACTCTTCCCATCCAATCTCCATGTATGTTGACAAACTCTGTTTCGTCAATCTAATCATCTGTACATCATTAGCAATATTTGATGCTTCACTTTTAAAGACTATGATAACACATTTATCATTCTCAATATGTGTTTCATTAAATGAACAATGAAACAAAATTCATAAATCCACATTCTTCTTATCAAACAATATACACTGCTTGCAGCCTTATGATCTGTGGCATCAGCATGTACAACATGAAGCATCTGTATCATTGAACTACATATACTAAAAAGACGTGAAACTGTAGTATAGTGAGAACCCCATCTGATATCTCATGGACGAGCTATAGAGATTGAAAAATCTAATATAATACGGTAGTTTTGATGTATTAAGCCTTATTATATTTTGACATTTAGTTGCCAGAATCCGAAAGTATACTTTACAATAATTGAATCTACAAACATTGTAGAGATTTTTAGATGCTAAAACTGAAAAAGAAATAGAGTTTCTTGAAGATGCTAAGAACCACTATGTACTAGTCATTTTGTTTTACAAAGAGCATATAAAAATTGAAAGTTTTTTTTAGCAGTTCCAAGCCTGAAACAGACTGAATTTAATCAGCAGCTACCTACTTGGGAATATGAAATTTTTAACTTTATGGTTAATTTTCAACAGCTTGGAAACTTCCAATTATGCGATATCCAACAACATTCTAAAGAATCTAATTTCATTCTAAAGTATCTGATAAGACTGATGTTTATGCATTTTGGGTGGTCCTCTTAGAACTAATAACAGGAAGGAAGCTGATCGAATCAACAAGGCCTCAAAGAGAAGAGAATTTGGTTCTATGGGTAATTTCATTTTATCATTCCAATGGAAGTGTTTTTAAATTTTTCATCTTTTAGCAAATGGTTGTTATTTATGGCTTTAAAAAATTTTCTATGTTCTTGAATATATATTGGTTATCTTTTAGAGCTTCTGTAAAGTATCTTCCTTTACACTCTCACTCAGCTATCTATCTCTCTTGCTATTTGCCTATAACCGAAGCAAACAATAGAGCTTCTAATTTTTATGAATATTAAATGAGTTCTTATGTAGAACACAATGAAGATCTATATCTCTAATGGACGAAAACAAATAGTGAAATGATTGTGTATTACAAATATTGCTCTAATTTCACTTGGAGGTTTGATCTCTTTTTGCAACTTATAATTTCATCAACTTCACAATGAGAATTGCACTTGGTATTTATAATAGAGGCTTGGACAAAAGATCCGTTTGGATTTCAAAATAGTCGTTTGGAGGGAAACAGCTCATGTTAACATCAACTTCTGACTTATGTGATTTACAGTCCAAAAGTTTTCCGTTGCAGAAGGATGGGCTCTTCTGTCTTGAGCCACGCTTTTTCTGAGTTTTGATCAAGCAGACATGCAGTCTACCAACTTTCGTACCCTAACCTTCAGCCCACGTTACAACCCTTAAAGACCTATGATTTTGTTTAATTTTAATGCATTAATTTTGACCGGATGGATGATGCAATCCCAACGTGACCACTTTGTGCAATAACATATAGAGCGTTTACAAAAAAAAATTTACCCAAACACTTGAGCGTTAGAGTGACCACTTGTGAGCTATCAATTTTAGTTCTTTTCTTTCGTTTTCATGAAGTGTTGATCGATAAAACCAAATTAATCAGTTTTGGAGACTCGTCTGAGGTTCATTATGTTTTTAATTGTAAAATGAGTAGTCTGAACAGTTGTGAATAATAAAGTGTAGTAGATTCTTGTTTTTGTAAGGGAGCTATTTGTTGATTTTTCTCTGCTTTGGATTCTGTTTTGCTTGAGGACAAGCAAGATTCAAGTGTGGGGAGGTTGATAGCTCCCATTTATATAGGGTTTTTAGTGTTAATTTAGTTTGTTTTAATTAGCTTTTAGTTAACCTTTTGTATTAATTTGATAGTTTTTAGTTAAAATTAGTAATTTCCTTTATTTATGGCATTTTTGGTGTTTTTATGGATTTTCAGGGACCTTTCGTGCATTTCCGAACCAGACCCAAGCCTATTGGAGCATTTCCGGATTATTCAGGGACCGTCAGAGCACTTTTGGGATTCATCAGGGACCATTAGAGCACTTTTCGAAAGCCCAGGGACCTAAACGGATAAAAGCCGGAGCAAAATCACCCTTTTTAGGACCTGTCTCGTCGAGACAATACCTGTCTCGTCGAGACAGGCCCTCGTCTCGTCGAGACACTCATTGTCTCGACGAGACGAGGCGGGGGAAGGCGCACCAGCGCCTTCCTCCTTGCTGAAATCCGCGGATCAGGGCCCAAAAGCCCATTAAACACTTTGTAAATGCCTATTTCGCCCCCGAAGACATTAGGGTTTCTCCCTAACTCTATAAATAGTGAGCTAATCTTCATTATTCGGGGGGGATTAGCCAACGAATAAATCGGAGAGCCGCTAGGGCTTTCTCTCCTCCATAATGTAGTTTTATTTCTTTTTAGATTAGATTTTCCTGCTTTCTAGGTTAGATTTATTTCCTGTTTTTATTTCTTTCAAGAACAATTGATGGGAGAACTTACTCGTCTTCTATTTCTGTAATTGGAATCGGCAAAACGGGTTTTGGATTTCTATCTCTTTCCCTTTTATCTTTTGCGATTATATTTAATTGAAGCTTTTTCCATTATTCTTATATGCCTATTGCTATGATTAATTTGTCTATGAATTAATCCTCATCCAATGTGGGATATGGGGATGAAATTGATTATATGAATATGTATGATTAGGGATCTAGGACCTTTGATTAATCAGTTTATGCATGCTTAATGCCTAGATATTGTTAGGAACAGGATTTATACTAGAATGAACATTGATAATGATCAACTAGCCTGTTTATGTATATAATGTGCTTAATGCCTGTGACCCTGACATTAAATAGGATTATAGATAGATGAGAACCTGACCACGGAATCGTCTATACCGAACTTGTGTAAATCTGACTTCGCTAGAGACCACTAGGAATGAGGCTTTGTGGCTGGGCTACGGCTTTAGCCTTAGTTGTCAATAAACCTAATGCTTTGTATGACCTAGGGTATATGCCTAATCAAGCCGTCACCCGAATGCATGTGAATAGGCTAGACAAATCCCGTACAAATTTGTCTTTCACTTAGGACAATTACCTTCAATCTTTGGTAAAACACAAATCTGAACTCCCTAAACCCATACCTAGGATTTAATCAAAGGAATCCTCAACCTATATTATGCCATCCGTCAATTCACCTTCTACCCTGTCAATTGTTCACTTTATTTTGTTATCTTTATTGCTTTCAATTAGTTAATTAGTTATCAAAAACCCAACTTTTATCCAACCCTCTAAACAATTAGATCATTCTAGGTAGATTTGCTAGTTATAACGAATAGTCTTTGTGGTTCGATCTCGTGCTTAGCACAATATTACTTGTTGCGATAGGATACACTTGTCCTATTAAATGCTATATACTTTACGAGCATTAGTGCACATCTCAGGTTTACCTGCAAGATAATCAGTGCCTCCTAGGTACCCAAGTCTTTTTGGGTCCTTTAGGTTAGTTTTAACAGGTTTTGTATTTTCTTCATTAAAATAGCCATTCTTGTGTCAGCACCTATTTGTGACATAACCTCTTTTTCCATAGAAGCTACAACAAGCTTCTGAATTTTTCTTCCATCCTTTCCTATTAGAAGCATAGCTTCTGTAGTACTGTTGATGGTGGCTATATTTCTTCGGAGTCAAGTGACTCTGAATCGATGTGATGTCCTTTCGAATGTTTTTAGATTCTTTATGGACTTCAGTGACAAACTTATGCATGATTCTTAGGTTTTCATCTTGCCTAGTACTTCCTCAATTTCATCACATCTCCTTCTTAGTGCCCTAATTTTTTTATTGCACTTCTTTACAAGTGCATAGACATCACATAGGGCATTTATCATTTCATTTCGAAAGACGGGAAGGGAAATTGCCTAAGCATTCTGATGGTCATCATTAGAGGCATTGGAAGCTTCAACTTCTTCAGTAGTTACTTGCTCTTCTTTCTCCGCAACTATGAAACATATATTGGTTGTTTTTGAAGGTAAATAGGCAAACGTTTGGCAGCGGAAATATAAAAATTTTAATATATTTCCTTTAACCAAGATCCGTTAATCGTTATTTCATATAAAGAGGGATAGAAGGAAATACCTTTTGATGTTCTATCTACTGTTGCAATCAAAGTGCCCTCAACTCTTACTCCGAGTTCACGAGCACAAAACAAAAACACAATTCAAACGAAGTTAGAACTCAACCGTGTAATAGCAACCAAAGTAGATTGCCTCTAATTAATCAACACAAGATCAAGGAGTAAAGGAAAGAGATGAAAATCAATTGATCGGAAGCAAGCGGTGAAAGATGATCCACTACAGTATGGGGTCGAAATTCACTCTCTCCGAGATAGCTAGGGCTGGCCGAAATTTACAATAAGGGGGGGATATATATAGTCTATTCCATCTAAACCCTAGTTAGATAGAATTAGGTTACTGAATAAGAATTTAATTTGGAATAAAACTCTTATTGTTATTATCTATAATTATATTTAAATATAAAGATAATAATAACTTATTGATGGGATAATAATAGAAGCAATTTAATCTCATTAAACCTCCTAACTTATTTATCCTATAATTAATTTAATTTAATTCACAATCATAATCTAATTACAATTGTTTAAAAATAAATTAATTCCTTTATGTATATAATACATAAATTGCCCTCCCCCCTATGCTACTGGGCCTTAGTGGACTCAGTTGGACTTCCGTCAATTAATTAACATATGTTTCTCTTTTGGGTTCCAAGTCTTATGTGTGACCCATTAGGTTCTTATTGCTTCTAGCCGTATAAAACTATTAAATTAATTTTCTCAGAATTATATTTAATCTTTGTATAACGGAATGAGTACGCGAACTGTGATTGGCAGATCCGAAACATTCCCCCAGAGCTATAAAAAGACAGGTTGATTCCGTCGTTGACCTTTCAATATTAGTTACAGTATAATTCGATCCTTTATCAACTACATCCTTGAACAGAATCTTATGACTATGGATAATGTCAAGTCACATATAGCGAGACGTTCGTTTTACTTATACATGCCGAGATAGCTCCAATTAGATAGGTTAAGTGAAATCTGCATTTCAAGTCTTAAGATATCACCTTGCAAGGATTAGAGTTAAGTGTTCCACAAGCGATCATTGGACGTATCTCCCATTTATCAGTAGTGACAAATGCTCAATCCAATGTATAACTATCCTGCAATTACTTCCTGTGATACCCAACATCTGCCGTACACACCCCAGAGTCATCCCTGTTATGGATCGTGTTACAACAGGATCAAAGCATCACAATCCATAATCCAGAATCACTAATTAACATTCCTTTGAGTCTTAGGATTACTTATACCTATTAATACCAATGAGATGAACAGGTGACAAGGATAAATCTACCCATCCTGTTATCTCAAGTCGGGTCCCCAATCCTAATGAACCCCTTTCATTGGATCCATGTAACTGTCCAGATATCTGCATATCTGAAGCTTGTGAGATCAGCTCTCTGTCTCGACAGAAAACATTGTTACATGCAAGTCTCAACAATGTTATGTCAATCCCTATTCAAAACATATCACTTGACTTGGGGTGGTTTTAAGTTTATTAGTTTATTATAATGTTTCGTCTCACTTCATGCTTGTATGAACACTTTATAATCACTTTAAATAAACTTAGAGATTTCCTTTTATTAGACTTATTTAGTTCTTTAAAAGAGGTTGCTGATAAGTGTCCAATTCAACGTTCAAATGTCCACTTTAGTGCTAGGTTATTTAATTAATTTAGTGTTGTTTTGGGTGTTATTGCTTATTTTGGTATGATTTATCTCCACAGGACTCAAATGACTAAAAGGAGCAGAATTGGACTTAACTTGAAGAAACTTTGGACTTGAGACGAAATTGGAGTTAGTCTTGCCTAAGACTAAGAAGCAGACGGGCAGAAATCTTTCCAAATATGTCAAGTGCGAATCTGTTCAATTTTATCACGTTTTCAGATGTCTATTAAGGAGTTTTGAGCCTACAAATCAGGAAGGAAGAAGTCAAGTAGTATTAGGAAGTTAGAATATTTATTTTTTATAATTAGCTAGGATTTATCTCCTAATTAGGGTTGGAGAATTCCTATAAATAGGAGAGGATCTATCTCTAAATGAGGGAATTTTTTATTTTAGTTTTTTTATTTAGTTTTAGGTTTAGCTTTTATTTTGTTATCTCTTTCCCAAGAGAGAAAGCGTTATTCTTCCATGGCTATTCATAGCTAAATTTCCAATTTCGGTTAAGGGTTAATTCAAGGGCAGGTTTTCTCAAGTATTGTGAGATCGTTTTACTTCTATAATTCTTCTCTATTGATGTCATTTATTTATTCGCTGTGTTTAGGGATTTCATCCCAATTGTTAATTTACATTTGAGTAATAACGGCCGATTGTTCTTTGACTAAATTAACATACAACTATTTGATTAAGCTAGGGAATCGAAGAGTCATTGTTTAGTTGAATCAAAAAAGGTAGTGATTGATAACATAAAATCGAATCTTGGAATGTATTCGGAGATAAAATCAGACTGACAATCTGAAGTTCCTTTCTCCACGTGACATTAATACATCAAGATTCAATTTTATCACATCAAGTGAATAAATAATTAAGTTTATGAATCGATATCACTGAGAATCGGTTGGCTTAGATTAGGTTATTCTATTTCATAATGCTATTAACAGGTTGAATCTTAGCCGCTGAGGAAAGGTTATTTGTTAATTATGGATTGGTTATAGGGTCCGTTTGTTTTATCTGTTGTTTCCTGTTGCTGTTTGCTGTTTCCTGTTACGGTTTGCTGTTTGCTGTTTGAAAAGGCTGCTGTTCCAAAAAGCAGGGATTCCCTGCTTTTATAAAAAGCTACTTTTCGGCTACAAAAGGCAAACAGGAGGTGTCTAACCAAACACCTTAAACTCTCCTTTTCAAAATGAAAAGGCAAATAGGAGGTCGAAAAGCAGCTACCAAACACCCCCATAGTCTTAGTTAACCAATTCAATAATACGGAAGAATAATCCAAACTAATCTGATATTTGATTTAGAAGAATAACCTTTTCCGTCAATGATCAAGACTAACTGAAATCCTTGCCTGAGAATCCCTTGGCTGAAATCTTCTTTATTTATTATATTCAACTTCAATTTTGATTTTGTTATTTCTGTTAACTTAGTTCATCAATCTACTCAAATCCCCCTTTATTTAATTTTGTTATTTTCTTGGTTATTAATTTAGTTAAATCAATATTAATCCTTTGGGTTCGACCTTTACTTACCCTTGTGCAAGCCTTTATACAGTTATGAAACCAAATCTTATTAAAACAAATGACATAAAGAACAATTCATTTACATTAGGTTTATATCCTGGAACAATTGTCTATAGGACACTAAACCCCAACATACTCCCACTTGGACTAAAGCCAATTGTTTCTACAACTTATCCCAGTAGAACTTAAATGACGATCATGTACTTTCTGGGTTAAAGGCTTTGTCAACGGATCTGCAACATTGTCCTCTGTAGGTACTCTTCCTATTCTCACATATCCTCTTGCAACAATCTCTCTTACAAGGTGGTATCGCTTAAGGTAATGCTTGGATGCATTATGAGACCGTGGTTCCTTTGCTTGTGCAATGGCTCCATTGTTATCACAATACAGAGTAATGGAATTCACAATGTCAGGCACCACACCAAGTTCTGTAATGAACTTCTTAATCCCAAACTGCTTCCTTTGCTGCCTCCGCATCAGCGATGTACTCTGACTCGGTCGTAGAGAAAGCCACGCTTCCCTGCTTGGAACTCTTCCAACTGACCGCGCCCCCATTCAAGATAAACAGATATCCTAATTGGGATCTAAAATCGTTCTCATCTGTGAGATGACTGGCATCTGAAAATCCTTCTATTTTCAAATCCCCTTCTCGGTACACTAGGAACATATCTTTAGTCCTTCTCAAGTACTTAAGAATGTTCTTGAGGGCAATCCAATGCTCGTCACCCGAATTACCTTGATAATGACTCGTTATGCTTAACGCGAATGCTACGTCAGGTCTAGTGCAAAGCATAGCATACATAATCGAACCGATTGCGCTGGCATACGGAATTACAGCCATGCGTTTCTTATCATCTTCGGTTTTAGGACATTGATGATTGTTTCACTTTACCCCATGTACCATGGGTAAGTTACCTCGTTTCGATTCAAGCATGCTAAACCGCTTTAGCAGCTTTTTAATGTATGTAGCCTGTGAAAGACCAAGCAGTCTTCTTGATCTATCTCTGTAGATCTTTATACCTAGTATATAAGTTGCTTCGCCAAGGTCTTTCATGGAGAAGTTACCTGATAACCATACTTTCACCGACTGTAGTAGAGCTATGGCATTTCCCATTAGTAATATATCGTCCACATATAATATGAGAAATGCAACTGAGCTCCCACTTGCTTTCTTGTAAATGCAAGTTTCTTCGCAATTCTGTTCGAAACCAAACTGTTTTATGGTTTCGTCAAAATGCTTGTTCCAGCTTCTAGATGCTTGCTTGAGTCCATAAATGGATCTATGAAGTTTGCAAACCTTGGTTGCATCCTTTGATGTGAAACCTTCAAGCTGCATCATATATACATCCTCAAGCAGGTTTCCGTTTAAGAAAGCTGTTTTCATATCCATTTGCCAAATCTCGTAATCGTAGTGAGCGGCAATAACGAGCATTATTCTGATTGATTTGGATATGGCTACAGGAGAGAAAGTTTCGTCATAATCAATTCTTTGCTTCTGACGATATCCTTTCGCTACTAACCTAGCTTTGTAGGTGCTAACCTTTCCATCTATGTCGGTCTTCTTCTTGAAGATCCACCTGCACCCAATGGGTTTTATCCCTTCGGGTGGATCAACCAAAGTCCACACTTGGTTAGTGTATATGGAATCCATTTCAGAATTCATGGCCTCAAGCCATGCTTTAGAATCTGGACTGGTGAGAGCCTCTTCGTAGTTTTTGGGTTCGTCGTCTAACATGGGAACCTCATCATCATCTCCCACTACAAAACCCTATCTAACTGGGAGTTCACGAACTCTTTGTGATCTACGAGTAGGTGGTGGCACTTGAGTCTCATCTAATGGGACTGCTTCGGGTTCCTCAACCGCCTCTATTGTTTCAGCTGGTGTTTCTTCTTCTTGAACTTCATCAAGTTCAATCATGCTTCCCTTTTCTGTTTCTTCGAGAAACTCTTTCTCTAAGAAGGTTGCGTGCTTGGATACTATTACTTTCTGATCATCTGGATGATAGAAGTAATACCCCATAGTTTCCTTAGGGTATCCTATGAAGAAACATTTATCAGATTTAGAATCTAGTTTATCTGATGCTATGCATTTTACAAATGCTGAACAACCCCATATTCTCATAAATGAGAAAGTAGGTTTCCTACCAATGAACAGTTCATATAGTGTGGAACTGGCGGATTTAGTTGGTACTCGATTTAGGGTGAAGAGGGCAGTTTCTAAGGTATAGCCCCAGAATATCTTTGGAAGTAATGCTATGCTCATCATAGATCGTACCATATCTAGTAAGGTACGGTTCCTCCTTTCGGATACACCATTGTGTTGTGGTGTATAAGGAGGTGTCCATTGTGAGCATATCCCACATTCAGTTAGATAATTTAGAAAATGATCCGAAAGATATTCACCACCTCGATCGGATCGAAGTATTTTTATTTTCTTTCTTATTTGATTTTCTACTTCATTCTTGAAGCATTTGAATTTCTCAAAAACTTCTGACTTGTGCTTCATCAAGTAAACATAACCATATCCGGTATGGTCGTCTATGAAGCTTATGAAGTATCTGAATCCTCCTCTTGCTTAGACTGACATAGAGCATACATCTGAATGTATTAATCCTAGAGTGTCTGATACACGCTCACCTTTATTGCTAAAGGGTGTCTTTGTCATTTTACCTTTTAAACAGGCTTCGCATGTTTCCAATGATTCACAATCAATTGAATCTATAAGCCCATCTTGATGTAGCTTAAGCATGCGTCTTTTGTTTATATGGCCTAAACGACAATGCCACAAGTAAGTCGAATTATCTAGCTTATGTCTTTTGGTATCAATTGTGAATACAAAAATTTTATCGTCTAACACATAAATCCCATTTAATGATATTCCTGAAAAATAGAAAATCCCATCTCTATAAAACTCGCAATGTTTGTTCTTTATTGAAATATGAAAGCCGTCATCAACAAGACAGCTAATAGAAATAATGTTTCTGGACATTTCTGGAACATACAGACAGTTCCTTAATTCTATTACAAGCCCAGAGGGCAAACTCAAAGCATAATCTCCAATAGCGAGCGCGACAAATCTTGCTCCATTTCCTACTCGCAAGTTTATGCTTCCCTTCTTCAATTCCTTAGTCCGTCTGAGTCCCTGCATATTCATACAAATATGAGATCCACATCCGGTATCCAATACCCAAGATTCAGACTGTGAAATTGTATTTATTTCAATATAAAACATACCAGACGTCGAAGTCCCGACTTTTCCCTTCTTGAGGGTGGCTAGGTACTCCAAACAGTTTCTTTTCCAATGCCCATCTTCACCACAAAAGTGGCACTCTCCTTTGGGCTTCTTCACTTCCATCCCATTTTCTTTGGTGGGCGTGGCCCCCTTGCCTTTCTTGGGATAGTTAGGATTGGGAGGGTTCCCTTTCCTCTTCTTTGATCCCTCAATGACAAGAGCCGGTATTCCCTTGTTTTCCTTCATATTAGGCTCGACTGTCTCGAGCATATTTGCAAGCTCTTCAAGAGAGGTTTGCAAGCCATTCACTTGGTAGTTCATGATGAACTGTGAATAACTCTCGGGGAGGGATTGAAGAAGTAAGTCCATACTTAGTTCATGATCCATCGCATCTCCAATACTAGAAAACTTGGTAATAAGGCCAATCATCTTGACACAATATGTCATTACAGATGTGCCCTCCTACATCCTGCATCGATATAACTGCTTTGATATCTCATAGCGTTCGCACCGAGTTTGATTCCCAAACAACTCTTTCAGGTGCGTGACGATGGAATAGGCATCCATCTCCTCATGTTGCCTTTTCAATTCCGATGTCATCGATGCAAGTATGATACATCCCGCGTGATCGTCATCAGCCTTATACTTCCGGTAAGCATTGATCTCATCAATGGGAGCATCATCCACCGGGGTAGGGGGTATCGATGTATCAAGTACATACCCTATCTTATCGAACTTTAAAACAATTTTGAGGTTGCGATACCAGTCGGTGAAGTTTGAACCGTTCAACTTGTTATCGGTAAGTATATTTTGCAGATTGGTTTAGTCATGATTTTAAGAGTGTTTTAATTTAACATGAGAGTGAGAAAGAGTAAACGTATATTATTCATTTGCTTTAAAGTACATCAATCTAAAATTATAGGTCTTTTAATTCATTTTAAATTGCTCCCACTATTTTGCCAAATTAATAGCCCTCCATATTAATTCAAAGAATTTCACAAATCCTTTAGTGAGCTAGGATCCTAACTCTTGAAATTTCACCTTGCGTTTACTCAACAAGCTAGTCTCATTTGTTAGGTAGATTCATACAATCAATCACATCAACAATGCGATTCCTAGGTTATTGGGTTACTAAGCACATTAGTAACTAATATGTTATTCATATTAATCCCAACCATATTGCCCATTAGTTTATGACAATATGAGTTTACCCATCCAATTATCATAATCTAATTTAAGTATTACCTTATATTCATGAAAAGGCGATTTTCGATAATTCAGGTGTTACCATAAGACCCCGAGCTTGAGTTTACTCAACAACCCAAAGGCCCCCAGTACTGCCGGCTGAATTATAATATTAGGGAGGGGCAACCGATTTTAATAACTTGCTTATTTACTTAACTTTTAATTAGTGAGGGATTTTTATTTTAAGTCCCATAATCTAACCTAGTCTTGATTTGCTTTAGCATACATCAGACACATACATTGGCGTTATGGACATATTATCTAAATTATTCCGTTGAGCTAGAAACGGAATAAAAGGCCAAACCTAGGGAAATACTAACTATTACATATTTCTCTTTAGGTCCTCCGTCTTCTCCATGACGCCTCGAAATTACATCAATATTAATTTCTATACTACTAAAGAAAACTTCAACTAACTTAAAGGGAATTAGATGAGAAGAGAAATTACAATAGATAGTAGATAGGCAGGACACGCAGGTCCTATTTCAAAAATACCAAAAGACTAAATAGAGGGTTCAAATATGTCCATAACTCCAAACATACATAGACTCAATTAAATAAATTTAATTGGTTGATTACATAAAATATTTATGTAATATTTAGGTTAATCACATTAACTTGTCAAATTAATTCTATCAGTTTCGTATCTTCTATATTTAATCTAATTAAAATGTAACAATTACATATTAGATTAATACAACTATACTAAAACTTTTGTTATGCATATCCCGGTTATTTTGTTTTAATTCATTTAACATCTTTGATTTACAAATAAGTAAAACAAACTTTTAAATAAATTCTTTTATTCGATAATCAAAACAGAAAATTATTTATTTCTGAAACTTATATATATATATATATATATATATATATATATATATATATATATATATATATATATAAACATATATTTAAAACTAATTTTATTTTAAAACAAATACGTCCTCGGTCCGGACCCGTGACGGGCCCGAACTTATGGCTGCTGCCGTTCAGCAGCAGCCATGCGTCTGGCCCGTCGCTGCCTTGTGGCAGCGGCGGCTAGCCTCGACCCGGTTGTTGAACAGCAGCTCGGGTTGCGCCTCGCGGCGCAACCCGAGCTACTGTTCATATATTTTTTTAATTTAAATATAAATAAATAAATATATATATATCAGTTTTAAAATGGTTTAAAAATGATTTTCAGAAAATAAGAAAACCTTTTAAAGATTTTCTGTTCTATCTTTAGAATTAATAAAACTAACTTTTATCAATCTAACTATAAAACTAATAGATTTTGTTATAATGATTATCAACCAAAAAAATTAGGAACATATGCATAATCAATTTTAATTAACAATTAATTAAAACTTATTTATCTTTAGAATTAATTAATCAAAACAGTTTTGTTAATTAACCTAACAATAAATATTTATTCAATCTGATTGAAAAACCTTTTAATTTTCATATATGAAATACCGGATTTAATGTAGGCTTTGATACCACTGAAGGTAAATAGGCAAACGTTTGGCAGCGAAAATATAAAAATTTAAACCTATTTCCTTTAACCAAGATCCGTTAATCGTTATTTCATATAAAGAGGGATAGAAGGAAATACCTTTTGATATTCTATCTACTGTTGCAATCGAAGTGCCCTCAACTCTTACTCCGAGTTCACGAGCACAAAATAAAAACACAATTCAAACGAAGTTAGAACTCAACCGTGTAATAGCAACCAAAGTAGATTGCCTCTAATTAATCAACACAAGATCAAGGAGTAAAGGAAAGAGATGAAAATCTGATCGGAAGCAAGCGGTGAAAGATGATCCACTACAGTAAGGAGTCGAAATTCACTCTCTACGGGATAGCTAGGGCTGGCCGAAATTTACAATAAGGGGGGATATATATAGCCTATTCCATCTAAACCCTAGTTAGATAGAATTAGGTTACTGAATAAGAATTTAATTCAGAATTAGGTTACTGAATAAGAATTTAATTCGGAATAAAACTCTTATTGCTATTATCTATAATTATATTTAAATATAAAGATAATAATAACTTATTGACGGGATAATAATAGAAGCAATTTAATCTCATTAAACCTCCTAACTTATTTATCCTATAATTAATTTAATTTAATTCACAATCATAATCTAATTATAATTGTTTAAAAATAAATTAATTCCTTTATGTATATAGCGAGACGTTCGTTTTACTTGTAGAGACCGAGATAACTCCAATTAGATAGGTTAAGTGAAATCTGCATTTAAAGTCTTAAGCTATCACCTTGTAAGGATTTAGAGTTAAGTCTTCCACAAGCGATCCTTGGACATATCTCCCATTTATCAGGAGTGACAAATGCTCAATCCAATGTATAACTATCCTGCAATTACTTCCTGTGATACCCAACATCTGCCGTACACACCCCAGAGTCCTGTTATGGATCGTGTTACAACAGGATCAAAGCATCACAATCTATATTCCAGAATCACTAAGTAACATTCCTTTGAGTCTTAGGATTACTTATACCTATTAATACCAATGAGATGAACAGGTGACAAGGATAAATCTACCCATCCTGTTATCTCAAGTCGGGTCCCCAATCCTAATGAACCCATTTCATTGGATCCATGTAACTGTCCAGATATCTGCATATCTGAAGCTTGTGAGATCAGCTCTCTGTCTCGACAGAAAACATTGTTACATGCAAGTCTCAACAGTGTTATGTCAATCCTTATTCAAAACATATCACTTGACTTGGGGTGGTTTTAAGTTTATTAGTTTATTATAATGTTTCGTCTCACTTCATGCTTGTATGAACACTTTATAATCACTTTAAATAAACTTAGGGATTTCCTTTTATTAGACTTATTTAGTTCTTTAAAAGAGGTTGCCTTTATATAATTATGAAACCATATCTTATTAAAACAAATGACATAAAGAACAATTCATTTACATTAGGTTTATATCCTGGAACAATTGTCTAT
Organism: Euphorbia lathyris; assembly: GCF_963576675.1. Taxonomy (NCBI): domain Eukaryota; kingdom Viridiplantae; phylum Streptophyta; class Magnoliopsida; order Malpighiales; family Euphorbiaceae; genus Euphorbia; species Euphorbia lathyris. The sequence continues at coordinate 49,103,986 of NC_088918.1, forward strand.
AGGACACTAAACCCCAACAGTTTTAGCAGCTTCATGTCAAAGGATGATGATTCATCGTTGTCACTCCACGTTACTACCATGGCCTTCTTGTCATACTTTTTCTCCTTTTTCAGAGTTGGGAAATTGGACTTGATGTGCCCCGGCTGATGACATTCGAAGAATGTGATAGGCTTGGAGGGTTCCTTTCTGAACTTAATATGACTTTACTCCCTTCTAGACCTGTTAAACAGTTTGAATGGCTTATTATATTGATCACTCTTTCTGAACACCCGCTTCATCTTGTGGGTGAACATTGCCATTTCTTCATCATCATTAGTGCTTTCTTCTGAGGAATCAACTTTCAAAACAATTTGTCTTCTAACTTCTTTTTAGTCTTAAAGTTTTTCATTAAAATTTCATGTGTCAGAAGAGAACCAATCAGCTTATCATATTAGTATGTTGTTAAATGCTGAGCCTCCTCAATGGCTGTTTTCTTGGCCTGCCAATCTTTTGAAAGGCTTCTGAGGGTTTTCTTGACTTACTCCTCTTCCGAGAAGACTATCCCCAATATTTCGAGCTTGTTTATGATATTGGTGAATTTGGCATTCATATTAGAGATGTCTTCTCCATCCTTCATTTCAAACAGCTCGTAGAGTCTCATATTTTGGTTCACCTTGGACTCCTTTACCTTGCTGGTTCCTTCATAGGTCACTTCCAACTTGTTCCAGATCTCCTGGGCTATCTCACAACCTGAGATCTTGTTGTATTTTGCAGCATTTAAAGCGTAGTGAAGCATATTTATAGTCGAAGCGTTAGTTTGCAGGTTCTTTAAATCATCATCAGATCATTTATCCTCAGTCTTAATGACTTGAGTCCCTTCTACTATCTTAGTAGGAACATAAGAGCCTTTGGTTATTACTAACCAGGTGCTCATGCTTTGAGTTTGGATGAAATTTTTCATTCTGTTCTTCTAGAATGTATAATTAGATCCAAAAAACAAAGGGGGCTGGTAATTGATAGACCTTCTGGAAGGATTTGAGTGGTCTCGTTACTAGGGAGGTTCCTTGTGCTGTTAACATCCATTTAGGGATCTTGAGCTCAAGATAGTGTTATCTTTTAATAAGAGCTTTAAGCTCTAATATCACTTGTTGGTCCCTTGTGAGATATTACTAGTTCCAAATGGGGGTCAATGGAACTATTAATTGGTTAATTTTTAACCTTTTTCTCATTTTTCTCATTTGGTGTGTTTTTGTTTGCAAAGAAAGAGGCAAGATTTAATATCAGAAGCAAGTTCAGACCACTGACAAAGATTGTCTACTAAACGTGGTTCTGATCTCAAATATTGCGTTATAGTAGTCTGTTGTTTGGACAAAGCTTCTGATGATATTATGGGTTTAGCGCTTTAATAACAATTAAATAGAGGCAATATATATAAGTAGAGAATAAGTGTCAGAGTGTAAATAATCAGAAGTAATAAACGCAGAGTTAGAAAATAGTTACTCAACAGAGTTATACTGGTTCAGCCTCTAGCCTACGCCCAGCCCTTAGAATACCTTCTTCTAAGCTTTAATCCACTAAAAAACTATTTCACGGGTAGAGCACAAACCTTTATACAATAGTTAGAGCCTTTGTAAAGTACCATTCTTTACAATATCTCTTAGCTATTTATTTTTTTGCTACTTGCTTATGATCGAAGCAAATAATAGAGCTTTTGAAAATACTTTGAATAAGAATTGTTCTTAACAAAGAACTCAATGAAGATCTAAATCACTTTTGGATAAACGCAATTATTACCATGATTGTGTATTGCGAATATTGCTCAATGAACACTTTTGAAAGTTTTAATCTCTTATAGCAGCTTAGGATTTCGTCAACTTTTCAAAGAGCAAATGTCTTGGAATTTATAGTAGTGCCTGGGCAGAGCTTCCGTTTGAAATTCAAAACTAGCCGTTTGGAGGGAAACGGTGTCTGTCAACATCAGACTTACGATCTATCACCTTTCGCTTAATATTAAGCGAAAGGTTGATGGTGGTATCGAAAGATACAAGACTCGCTTAGTCACCAAGGACTATACACAACATGATGGAATAGACTTTGAGGAGACCTTTTCTCCTTTTGTGAGATTTACTTTCATAAGGCTCATACCCGCAATTATGGCAAGTTTGGACCTAGAGCTACATCAAATATATGTTAAGGCTACTTTTCTTAATGAAGAATTGGAGGAAGAAATTTACATGCAACAGTTTGTATGTTTCATTCAAGAAGGCTATGAACAAAAGGTTTGCAAATTGATCAAATTGATCTATGGCTTCAAACAGTCTTCAAGGCAATGGTACCTTCGTTTCATAATGAGATGACATCGAATGGCTTCAATCAAATCAAAGAAGACCACCGTGTCTATACTAAGCGCTATGGAAATAAGTTTAAAATTCTATCATTATATGTTGATGATATCCTTATTGTAGGTAATGATAAGAATTTTGTAAATCAAACCAAAGCTTTGCTAAGTTCAAGTTTTGAGATGAAAGATATGGGAGAAGCAACATATATCTTTGGGGGTCAAGATCACAAGGGATCACTCTAAGAAACTGTTGGCGTTGTCTCAAGAGACTTACATCAACAAAGTTCTTGAGCAATTCAATATGCGAGACTGCAAACCCATAGATAGCCCAATGAGCAAAGATCATGTTCTAAGCTCAAAGGGGTGCCCTAAAACACAACAAAAAATCCAGAAATAGGAAACTGTTCCTAATGCAAATGCGGTTAGTAGTCTTATGCATGCAATGTTATGCACTAGGTCTGATATCTGCCATGCTGTCGGGATGGTAAACAGATATCAATCCAACCGAGGTCAAGCTCACTGGTCTACTATGAAGAGAATACTCAGGTGTCTCAAAGGAATGGCAGACTATTCTTTGTGTTACCAAGGAATGAATCTTATACTTAGAGGATACACAGATGCAGATTAGGCAGGAGACTTGGATGAAAGAATATCCACAGCTGGCTACGTCTTTTTACTCGAAAATGGGGCAATTTCATGGAGTAGTAAGAAACAGACATATATAGCCTTATCCACCATGGAAGATGAGTACGTGTCTTACTCATCTGTTGCACAAGAGGCTGTTTGGTTGAATAGATTCATGAATCACCTAAACATTGTTACTGCAAGCTCTCTAGTAATAATTAGTAGTGATAGTCAATCTGTTGTTGCTTTTTCTAAGAATCAAAGGTTTTATAGCAGAGCAAAGCATATTGAGATTAAAAATAGATTTCCTTAAAATAAAAACCACATTTTATTCCCATAGGTTTTAGGAGCATTCCAAGGAATATTCTAGGGATATTTGGATAATTATTATGATTTGCTAAGTTTTCTAGCTTTTATTCAATATACTTTTCAATAAAAATAGAAGTTTTTTTTTATATAAGCCCTATTTTCGCTCATAGGGATTCCGAGAACATCAAATAAGGATATTCTCTCCATGGAATGTATCTTGAGGGTCTTTAGGTAATGATCATAAATCTTCTAAGATTTTTCCAGTATAAGTGATATTCTCATCAGTAATTATCCTGATTGTTATAGGATTATCGAAATGAAGTAACAATCGTACATGGTTTCAGTTATTCTTCGGAATATGGGGGTAATTAACTGCGAATACTTTGCATAAAAAACATAATTTTATTGATACAAGTCCTACTTCAGTTCCTAGAGATTCCGAGAATATTAAGAAACTTGGTATTCTCTCCATTGAATAACCCCGAGGGCCTTTCAGAATTGGTCATAATCTTCCGAGATTTTCAACAGAATGAATAGTATGACATCAATAATTATCCCAACTGTTATAGGATTTTCAATACGAAGTAACAAGCGTACAAGGTTTCAATGTATTCTTTTTTTTTTTGGTTAAACCATCCGGTACTCCGAACCACATTGGCCGACTAATCCGGATTCGGGGCGGGTCCAAGGATTACGGTATTTAAACCCCTCCCAATCGCCGTTGTGGGGGATCGATCCTGAGACCGCCCTACCAAGTGCAGCCCCATGCTACCACTGCGCCAACCAACGATTGGTGGTTTCAATGTATTCTTTGGAATATGGGGATAATTATTGTTAATATCATATTTGATTAGAAAAGTTTCCTCAAAACCACTTCCTCAATATTCTTATTATTTTGAATATCATTTTATTATTTTCTTTAAATAAAAGATTTTTTTGGGTAAATTCATCATTAAATCAAACTTTGGACATATTCACGTCCATCGAATTTCGCTTCTTAATTTAAAACCAAATTAACTCATCATGTTTCTAACTTGTTTGAACGAATCCAAGAAGTTGGGAAGTCCCTTCTCAAAATAATAACCATGTGTTGATGTATCGCTTTGGAATAAATAGAAATTATTTAGGGTTGAATGTGAAGTAGAAATCTCATAAAAACTTATTAAGAGATATTTAAGGAGGTTCTAAATTACGGTAAAGTAGATATAAGAGTCCACGAACTGTCTCTGAAGGGTATGGTAGTCTCATTGGTGGTGTCTGATGTATCAATTATTTCCCAGCGAGTAGAAAACAACCCGAGTGGCGACTCTCATTATCCTTCGGGGATGGGTGTTTGCCTCGTTCATAAAACAAAGAACCTAACTAAGAAAAAAGAAAAAGGAGACAGTATCGAAAGGATTCGTCCCCTTCAAAACCGCGTGACATGTTCCTAATACGAACAATGAACATGAGGGAACCACTAAAAGGGAACCCCTAGAGTGAATCTAATTCATAAAAAATCCTCCCCGTGCACCCACTGTGGGAAAATCCCCTCACGCTCTTACTTTTTGGACCGCCCACTCACAACTATCAACATCACAAGGAAAATTTCCCACAAGATTATGTGGGTCTTCAAATCCCTCATCTGTTACAGTCTCTTTGAAACCCCTTTCTTGAGTATCGCCCGCTTTAACTATAGAATCATGTCCCTCTCTCACAAATTATCAAAACCTATAAATTAGGTCAAGAAAAAGGATGATACTTCACCAGAAAATGGACTAGAAAATCAAAGAGGCATCTTTCATTCCTTACCTTCAAACGACCACACAATGTGAGGAAATCGATAGCTGAAGACGATGAAGCAACAAATGGGGCAATTATAGAATCAGAGTCCACAACAGATCCCAATCATTTAGAGGGGTCAAAAGTAGGAGTTGCGACGATTCTAGAAGATAGAAAATTAGTGGAGAAAGAAGGGCATAAATGAAGCTGATGGAAGAAGGAGATGGTGGAGTGAAGAACTAAAGAGCGATACAACAGAGAGGAAGAGGGTGTGGAAGAACTCCATTATTTAGGAGATGGAAAGGAATATAGTGGGTTGGTATTATCACATGTAGCAAATCACGTGGTTTCTATTTTTCTTTGTCATTTGTGTCGATTGTTTCAAAAGAGTGTCGAAATGACTTATTTTTCTTGGTTATTTGCATCGCTTATTTCAAAAAGAGTGATGAAAATAACTTATTTTCCATCATTTGTACCATTCTTCAACAGACAAGTGACACAAATAACTTATTCTTTTTATCATTTGTGTCGCTTGCCATAAGAAGTGACACAAATGACTATTTTTGTACTAGTTAGTGTTGGGTAGCATGAGGAAATGAATGAGAGAAAAATACCGAGTGAGTGAAGAGTGAAATAGAATTGAGAAACACGAATGTGGTGCAGATTAATACATATGAAGACTTTTTTAGCCTTATTTTCATTTATTTATTTATTTATTTCAACCACCTACCAGAATAAGAGAAATTATATCATACATTTGACCACATCATATTCTGGTGTGGAATGCCATAACCAATCAAGATAATACGTACATAAAAAATAGGCCTAATACACAAATAACCCCTTGAACTTGTCCAAATGTTGCAACTGCCCCCCTCAACTTTCTATTGTAACAACTTACCCCTTAAACTTGTTCAATTGTAAGACATAACCCCAAATTGGAAAATTTTTTACCCCGTACTTGAAGCAACAGTAAAAGCGTTTATCCGGATTCGTATCACGCCAAAGATCTGATTATCACACTCCACGAGCGTTGCAGATTTTGCATTTCACGCATTTCTTCAATTGCAGTCCATGTCAGCAATTTGGGGTTATATTTTACAATTAGACAAATTTAAGGGGTAAATTGTTACAATTAAACAAGTTCGAGAGGTAAGTTGTTATAATTGAAAGTTGGAGGGGGTAGTTGCAACATTTGGACAAGTTCAGGGGGTTATTTGTGTATTAAGTCTAAAAAATATAACAAATAATGCCAGCTTTGCAAAATTATTTTGCCCAATGACTTGTTTCTCTTAGAAGATTGTCGCTGGCGACTACCATTCTGTTACTTCTTCTTTGTCGGCCACCACCACTGCCTTGTTCGTTCTCCTTTACCATCACATCTGGTTGTCCTTGCCCGTATGCTACTTTCCATTTCTCTTCCATTATCGAAGAATGTGATAATAAAAGATTGACTATCGGGGAGAAAAGTGATGAGGAACCGAGTGACCACGACAAAACATGTAAATGATTAATGGAGAAGGATATGAAATCCACTCATCACCAACAAGTTTTAAAAGGACAAAAGCATTAGTTTGGACCTGACTTGTTTTAAAAAGTTGTATTTGCAAGAATTCCATATTGCATTGTTGTTTTAAAAACGACCACATTAATGCTAATTGAAAATTAATATTGTTCTTTTACATATTCTATAAGATTGATGGGTCGTTAATTTTTTATACAATATTTTGTTGCTCACTTTCAAAAACACAGTTTTATTTTAGGGTTGCTAGAAGTAGTTCACGAAGGAGATGAGTTATATTCTTTTGGGAGAGAACTAATGGAGTAGTGGTGGCCGACATAGGAGAGCTAACCAAACATTGGTGGCCGACGGTAGTCTTCTAAGGGCTTGATTGGATGGGAGGTTTGGGAGGGTGAGTAAGGGAAGAATGATGACACGCGGAGAAATTCTGATCAACTACCGTCCCTGTGGGGGCGTCGTTGGGTTCGACGGGGGGAAGCTCCGATGCCAAAGTCAGTAAGAAAGAACCAGAGAGCAAACTGAATTGACAAAGGGTAAGTAAATGTGTACCTTGATAGCCTGAGATGTAGGTTATATATAGCTAGAAAGTTGTAACTTACAGTAACTAGAAAGTCTCCATTAATGTTCCATTAATGGTGGTTACAAGTTACCTAGAAGCCGGCGGTTAGCTAATTGATAGCTCATTAATGGTCTTTATGGCCGGATCGGCCCAGCCGTTCTAATGGCGAATGAGTGTCCAAGGAGATTCGCCTCATAGGTTCTCTGACGGGTCTCTTTTGACGAGACCTTAGTTACCCGGTGATCCGCCAGTCGGATCTCGTCAATACGCGGCGTTCTTTAGGTGAATATTCCTCTGGGTCCTCGGGATAATATCTCAATGTTATCAGAAGCCCCCCCTAAGTTCCCTAAAAGTCCTTTAGGGCTTTTGAGCTTCTGCGCGCCGTCATGATTACTTACATTAATGAGCACTCTGTTCGATGCCAATCGCAGAGTGACACGTGTAACGGGTGCCCTGTTCGAGGAAAGAGAAGACACCTTCTTCTCCTTTCTCTTTCTCTTTCTTCCCATTTCGTCTTCACTTACTATTTTGTTGCTCGAAGCTTTTTCCTGGGAGTTTCAGAGTTCCTTCAAAGCTTTCTTACATGTAAGTTCATCTTTTCTCATTCTATTTTTTCTGAATGTTTAGGAGTTCTTCGTCCTCCTCTAGATCAACCTCTGAGCTTTTTAATTTGACCCCTCCTCCTGAAATTGTAGTTAGTTTTAGTTGGACCACATCGTCATCGGGAAATTCATCTTCCTCCGAGGACTCAGTTAGCTCCGATTTAGCTGAGTTACGTAACTCGGCGTGTAATCGCTATCGAACTCGTTCCACTAGGAGTCAAATTCTTTCTACTTCGGCCACCAGTATTGCTCCGGCCGTAGATTTTAGACGTTTTTCGGGAACAATGGCCTCTTCTTCTGCCCAACCTAGGAAAAAGAATCCCCGAGCGGAGTCCACTTCGTCTCACATGAACGCCACGGATCTAGCGGATCTGGCGATTCGCTTCCCCTGGATCAATAACTATGAGACTCAATTAGCGGCGGCTCATCAACGTCCCTCCTGTCCGCCAAGTGGCTTTCTAACCGTATATTGTAGTCACGTAGAGAGAGGGTTCCGACTTCCTCTTTCCAAGATGATGGCAGACATCCTTTCCTATTTCGATATCACCGCCAGCCAACTACACCCCAATGGCTGGTTAGATATTGCTTTAGATTGCTATCTAGCCTCGAATTTAGGGGTAGTGTTCACTCCGCGGATCTTTAGAGCTTTTCATAAACCGTCAAAGCGAAAGTCGGAGTCGTTTCTTACTTTTGCAAAATTTGGAGTGTATTCGCCATTCAGTGGCAAAATGTCCAATGTCCACTGTTGGGACGAGAAATTCTTCTACGTGAAGATAAACGAGGGCGAATCACTAGGTTTTCCAACATTCTAGAATCCCAAACCTTTACATATGGCGGGTGATATGCAAATATTGACGGCGAGTGATGAGGTAGTGGCAGAACTCATGAAGAGTGTCAAGGCGGATGCCTGGACATATGCGGATGCTTTAGCCTTCATGATGAGCGATATTCCCCTGATTCACAAATATGGGGACAAGTTCATTTACTCAAAGATTACATAATTTGACCAAGGTAACTTTGTTTTCTTCTTGAACCTTGATTACTTTATTATTTTCTATGGCAGGGGTTTATCTAAGGCCAATCACGCTCTTGCAGAGAAGCGCAGGAAGTGGTTGGAGGATGAGGCCTGCAAGAAAGCTCAGGTGGTGAATCCTCAAAAGGACACTGGGAAACGTCTGGCGGATGGAATGGTCGATCCGCCTCTGAAAAGGAGGAAGCCTGCAGCCTCTGGTGGTCCCAAGTTTATGGCGGATGCCATGAGATCCGCCATGCCCGCGGGGGAGATGGAACAAGTAGGTTGCCTTTACCTTTTGTCTGTTCGTTATGTTTAGAATCTAAGTTTTGATCCTTACTTCTTTGTGCAGACGGCGAAGCCTGACCTAGGCAAATACTGGTCCGCCAAGTATGGGGCCGATGGATCCTTAGAGAATGAGTCTGTTATCAACGACTTAGATGAGGCTCTAGGCCAGTTGGGTGAGGTGCAGAGGAATCAGAATCAGATTCCCGGATTAATCCATGCTCAAAGGGGGAAGACTGAGCTTCTCACGGTAGGTCCCCTTGCTAGAAAGGATCTTTTTTAGAAAAAGCTATACCTTTGTTCTTTCCTTCTTGACAAAAAGGTTTGCCTTTGACAGATGTATACTCGCATACGTGCTATGGAGGCGAAGCTCCTTCAAGGTGTGGCGGACAAGGCTACCATAGATAGGTTGGAGAAAGAAATAGCTGATGCCAGGGCGAATATAGCATCCGCCACGACTGCCATGGCCCTTAAGGATGCCGAGATAAAGAAGCTGAAGGAGAAGATCGAGGCTGATGCCAAGGAGCTTGAGAATGTTGTAGGAGAAGCTGAGTACATGGCTGGTGAGCAAGCTTTCTTTTACGGCGAACTGATTATGGCGTATGTCTCGCTGGCGCATCCTGAGATCGATTTCACAGATCCGCAGTTCGCCGTTCCAGAGCCAGAAGATGTTCTTAAATTTAACAAAATCCTGGACATCAAGGACTACCTCCGTGACTATGTTCGGAAATGGATGAAGGGACCTGTTGAAGAAAGCAAACCTGCCACCAACGTCCAGCTAGTGGATCTTGAGGAAGTGCCTCCGAAGTCTGGTGAGGAGCTGATAACCGATGGCCCCTCTCTTCCAAGGGAAACACCTTCTGTGGAAAAGGAAGTCTCCTTGGGGGGCGTATCCGGGGCTGTCGAGAAGGAAGCTTCTCAAGCAGATGCTTCTGGCGAGAAGAATGTGAAGGAGGATGCTCCTGTGGTTACTTGATGTTTTATTTTGTTTGTAAAACTTTTCAAGTACAATTTGTTTAATCCTTATGGTAGCTATTTATTTTACCTTTACGTCTGCGTAAACATATAAACGTCTAGGGTTTATTCTGGAGTAGGTGGCCAGCCATACTCCTATTACGTGAACCTTTGCGAAGGTTAGAAGCTGTTCTATTCCTTTAGAGGAAGTAAAGCTGCCTTAGGGATCAACTTGCTACCTATCTTTGAGGTGAAGTGATCCGCCTTTAGGACTTGTGAATCCTTCTTTGGGAAGGGTGTAAGAGAGTGTAAAGACCTTGCGTCCAAGGATCGTTTTAACTCTATCTCGAATGAGGATCCTCTAAAGATGGATCCGCCCATGAGATTTGTTCTCCTATCTTTGAGGAGAAAAAGTAGCTATGAGATAGCAGTACTTTTTTAATGTGGAGAGCGTTGGATGCCCCCCTTCTTTTTAAGACTGGAATATTGATATTGCTGCAATAAAAACTTTAAAAAGAACATAGATAATAGAACAATTGATGTTTATTGATAGGAGAAATGCTTTATTACAGCAAGCAGGTCTTACATGTGAGCCTCGTTAAAACCTTTAATAAGAAAAACCACTTGGGAAAAAAGCTTACTAAAGGAAAAAGAGTACTCAAGACCGTATGTACACTTTATTTTCTGACAAAATATTTGCGGAGATTTTGGAGGTTCCACGTGCGTGGTAATGTGTTCCCCTCCATGTCTTCAATCTTAAATGTGGCGAACCCAATCTTGTCCACTATTTGATATGGACCCGTCCAGGTGAGCCCTAGCTTGCCCTTCCCTTCTCGAGACTGGATTTTGTCAGATTTGCGGAGCACGAGGTCTCCCACATTCAGGTCTACAAGTTTGGCATTTTTGTCATGGTAAGCGGTGATCCGCTGCTTGTATGCCGCCATACGTATATAAGCCTTGTCTCTTCGCTCCTCCACTTGATCAAGACTCTCTGTTAATCTGTGGCTGTTGTCCTCTTCGCAATAGAATGCAACTCTATCACTTGGGACTAGTATTTCAACTGGGATTACAGCTTCTACACCATGAGAGAGGGCGAATGGTGTTTCTCCTGTGGCCGTTCTAGGAGTGGTGCGATACGCCCATAAGACACTTGTGAATTGATCCGCCCACTTCTTATCATATTCCCCCAATCTTTTCTTTATTCCTTTTACGATCGTCTGATTCGTAACTTCAGTCATACCATTGGATTGAGGATAATAAACGGAGGCGAATCTGTTCAAAATGCCCAATTTCTCACAGAAAGTTTTGAACTCGTCACAGTTGAACTGTGTTCCATTATCGGTGATGATGGTGTGGGGTACGCCATACCTTCCCACGATATTGTCTTTAACAAATTCCACCATTCGTTCGGCCGTGATGGAGGAGACAGCTTCGGCTTCCACCCACTTGGTGAAATGATCTACTGCCACTACCACATATTTCCTCTGTCTACGAGTAGAAGGAAACGGTCCAACAATGTCAATTCCCCAGATGGCAAAGGGTCTCCCTTCAATGATAGGCCTCTGGAGATGTTTGGCAGTGTGTGATTCATTCGCATGAACCTGACAACTATGGCATGATTCCACCAATTTTTGTGCATCAAGCTCGGCAGTGGGCCAATAAAATCCTGCTAACCTGGATTTCTTTAAGATAGTGGCGGATGCCTCATGGGCCCCACATGATCCTTCGTGCAGCTCCCTGAGGACTTGTTGTCCCTCTTCTGGCAGAATACATTTTAACCAAGGATGGCTAAATGACTTTCTATAGAGGCAATCGTTGATCATGGAGAAATAGGCCGCTTTCCTGACGATCCGCCGAGCCTCCTCCTTATTGACGGGTAGAGCTCCATCTGACAAATACTGGCGAAGGGATGTCCGCCAATCATCCTCTACTGTTGTGAGTAGGGATACTTCTTCGGAGGCGAATGCGGGAGCAGCTTTAACCTCGAAGGGACATTGCGGATCTGTCCAGCTTTCTTCACTAGAAGCCATTTTTGCTAGGTGATCAGCTTCAGTGTTTGATTCTCGGGGCACATGGACTAATTCCCATTTGGTTTCTTTAGCTTCGAGGTGATCCAGCAGCTTTTTGACCTCAGCTACGTATTTGGCCAGAACGTCATCCTTTACTTCGTAATTTTTGATCACTTGATTGACCATCAACTTGGAGTCACTATAGATCACGATCCGCTCGGGAGTGATTTCTTTAAGCAGGCGTAACCCTAATATTAGAGCCTCATATTCAGCGGCATTGTTGGTGGCATGGAAATCCAACTTTGCTGCGTACCGTAATTTTATGTACTGGGGGCCCTTGATCATGATACCTATGCCAGCTCCATCTGCAGAGGAAGCTCCATCCGTGTACATCGTCCACTCCTCTACTTGAGATTTAGGAAGATTCACTCCTTCTTTTGTGAATTCATTCACAAAGTCTGCCAAGACCTGATTCTTCAAGGCGGTCCTGCTCTCATATCGCACATCAAACTCTCCGAGGCGAATTGCCCATTCCATCAATCTCCCTGAAGTGTCCGACTTTTGCAATACCTTTCTCATGGGTATATTCATGCGAACTATGACAGTGTGGGCCTGGAAGTATGGCCTAAGGCGGATTGCTGTGGTGACAACGGCCAGAGCCATTTTATCAAGTTTAGAATACATGGTTTCAACATCTTTCAATACTTTGCTCACGTAATAGATTGGATACTGCTGGCCATTCTCTTCTCTTATCATGACAGTGCACACAGCTTTTTCTGTAACTGAGACATACATGTAGAGATTCTCACCTTTTAGGGGTCGGCTCATCATGGGCGGTTCCGTGAGAAACCGTTTGATCCCCTCAAAAGCCTTTTCACAATCCTCATTCCACTCGAATGGCTTTTGCTTCTTGATGACCTCATAAAAGGGTTGACATCTACGAGCTGAACAGGAGATAAACCTGCCCAAGACCACGATCCGCCCGTTGAGGCGCTGCACTTCCCTGATGTTCCGTGGTGCCTGTATTTCCAGAACAGCCTTAACCTTGTCGGGATTTGGGCTCACTCCTTTTTCAGTAATCATGAATCCCAGAAACTTTCCATATGTCGCACCAAAAGTACATTTTTCCTGATTTAGCTTAATATTGTGGCGTCGGAGTACGGCCAGTACTTCCCTTACATCATCTACATGCTTCTCCATAGTGGTGCTTTTGATGATCATGTCATCTACATAGACAGAGTAGTTATCACCTTTGCTTTCTGCGAATATTTTGTTCATCATCCGCTGATAGGTGGCACCTGCGTTCTTAAGCCCAAAGGGCATGACTTTGAAGCAATAAGTGGCTTGGTGAGTCACGAACGAGGTCTTGATTCTATCTGAAGGCTCCATGGGTATTTGATGATAACTCGACTTTACATCTGTAAAGGAGTACATAGCATGTCCAGCGGTTCCATCTACGAGTATGTCAATACATGGCAAAGGATAGTTGTCCTTGGGACAAACTTTGTTGAGATCCGTAAAGTCAATGCACATGCGGTAGGATCCGCCTGCCTTCTTCACCAAAACGATTTTCGCCAACCATTGTGTATAAAGGACCTCTTCAATGGCGTCCGCCCGTTGGAGCTTGGTGATCTCTTCCTCTATCACCTTCTGCCTTTCAAGGCCATGGTTTCTCCGTTTCTGAGCTACGAGAACTGCATCTTTCTCGATGTTAAGTTTGTGAGTGATCACGTCTGGACTGATCCCTAGGAGGATCTCATCCTTCCATGCAAAGACGTCCTCCGCTTCATGGAGAACCTTGGTGATTGCTTCTTTAACTTCACCTTTGAGCCCTTTAGCCATTCGCACCTGCTTTTCATCCGCCATGAGGTACATTTCCGTCTCGCCCAAGGCCATTGTGACGAGTTCCTCTTCATCTTCATCCTTAGATTGGGGGCGAATCATTAGTGATGCCGAATATGTCTCCTGAGCCACTTTTTGGCTCTCTCTGATCATTACACCTCCCTTGGCCGTAGGGATGTAAAGAGTTAAGTGGCGTATGGAGATAAGGGCAGGCTTCGGAGATAAAGGGCCGTCCAAGGATAATATTATAGGCCAACTGACCATCCAAGATAGAAAATTCCAGATCGCCCTTCCAGACTTGATCCTCATCTGCTAACTCACAATCCAACGTTACCTGGCCCTTTGCCTGGATGGTATGTCCTATCACTCCCAGGATATCCACTACGGTTGGTTCTACTTGGATTGGATCAACCATGAGTTTGGCGAAAGCTCCTCTTATGATGACATTGCACGAGCTCCCAGTATCGATCATCACTCTTTTCATCTCCCAGCCTTCCACTATCATAGTAATGACCAAAGCATCTGCATGGGGAGAGATCTCTGGACCTACGTCTGCAAAGGGGCGATTCAACGATGCCCTGTCAAGAGCAGTGGTCTTTGCCTTTTTTAGTACTGGTTGGTACCCAGGTCCGCCTGCTATGACATTGATGGTCCCCTTTCCTTTCTTCTTTGGGTCATCTCTAGATCTATCACCATCCTTCTTGCCATCATTTTGGATGAACTGATCCAATTTTCCCCTCTCAATGAGACGCTCTATTTCCCGAGCTAACTCCCAACATGTATCCGTGTCATGGCCATTTTTTCTGTGATACTTACAATAATTTTTAGGATTTTTACCAGTATTGGTGTACTCCCCCCCTTTTGGTTCGGGGTATGAAATGCTCCGTTTGTGTTGACTGTTCTCGATCCACATAAGCACTTCACTTTTAGAAGCATTGAGAGGCGTGAAGGAGGTGACAAATGCCGATTTGTTCTTAGAACCCCTACGTCGGCTTCTAGAGGAGGAATTCTGGTGCTTGTCCTTTTCTCTATCCCGATGGCGAGATTCACCTTTGTCCCTCCTAGGCGGAGATGATGATTCATGGCGAATGTCATCCACCTCCATAAAGTCCTTGCAGCGCTCTATTAATTCTGCCATGCTGGTGGGCTTCTTTCGAATTAGGTCCTCCTGTAAACTCTTACAAGTGGTGTTTTTTACCAGAGATTCCACTGCCATGGAGCTATCCACATCAACAATTTGTATACATAATTTGTTGAAAGAGTTTATATACTCTCGAAGGGATTCATTCGCCTTCTGCTTTAATTCAAAGAGCTTCCTG
This sequence comes from Euphorbia lathyris, assembly GCF_963576675.1. Taxonomy (NCBI): domain Eukaryota; kingdom Viridiplantae; phylum Streptophyta; class Magnoliopsida; order Malpighiales; family Euphorbiaceae; genus Euphorbia; species Euphorbia lathyris. The sequence continues at coordinate 49,119,104 of NC_088918.1, forward strand.
GATTTGACCACTGGAGGGATACAGCCGGTGAATTTAGCACAAAACTCTCTGCTTAGTTGGTCCCAACTGTCTATCGAGCCAGGAGGTAGTGATTGGAACCAGCCATAAGCGGGGCCTCCTAACGTGGTGACAAACATTTTGCATAGCACTGGTTCAGTTGCACGGTTGAGGCGAAGCAGTATTCGGTACTTTCTGACATGGGCCTCCGGGTTGTCAACACCCGTGTATATAGCGAGATTTGGTATTTTAAAATGCCTATCCGTTTCCTCTGCTTCAATCCAAGCCGTGAAGGGCGAATCTCGATTGGTGAACGGATTATGCCTGGCATTCTCCTCATTCATGCGGAGCACCGCAGCTCGAACTCTGTCGTTAAAATTCTCCGGATCCGCCCTTGGGCGACCCCTCCGTGGAGATCTGCTTGGAGAAGATGATGAACTAGATCCCGAAGACGGATTCGAGGGTGATCGTCCGCCACGTCCGCCTCCGTTTCCACGCTCGCCTCCTCCTCCACCTCCACCTCCTCCGCCCGGGGGAGCCTGACCGTTACCCCCTCCAGAGCCTCCCGAAGGAATATGCCCATCATTCCCTTGGTGTGGTGGTGGTGGTGGCGGCCTGTTTGGATGTGGTGTGTCTACTGGCCTTTTGCTCTGTCTACGCCCAGTAGATGGGGGTGATTTTCCTCTGCGGGAGGATCTCGGTCTTCGGGGCGAAGGTGATTCAGACCGCCTACTTTTCTCCTTTCTACGCTTTTTGTGTTTTCGCCCTTCTGAACCACCCAAGGAGAGATTCGACCGTGGTCGCCTTGGGATATCTGATCCGCCTAGGTTGATCCCATGGCTTGCAGATCCGCCAGCAAGAGTTTGATTGTTCCTTTGACTTCCTCCTGCGCCAGCAGGGAATAACTCTCGATTGATCGGTCGTTCTCCCAACGCCGCCGTGGTAATTACCATGGATTCTGTATTGTGGGCTTGGAGAAATGAAGAATTGTGGGCGTTTGGTCTAGAGTCATCTGGGGCCAAGAAGATATCGTAGATGAAGGCGCTAAGCTCCAAACCGGAGGAATGGTCATGAACGATCGTAGGCGATCACCTGTTTCAGGGTCAAACTTTTCCCCAATAGCTTCTGCACACATGTTGATGAATGCGTCCGGGGGCATGCTACTTTCAGCTTGTGTTGCGGGAGCATTCGGATCAGTGCGGCCAGCACTAGTTATTGGTGGTGTTTCAACCCCAGAGGAGGGGTTATGCTCTCCACTTGTCATATTTCTTCTAATCGTGAATGAAAACCCTTTATTTGTTTAAGGATTTCCACGATCACCGCACCAATTGATGACACGCGGAGAAATTCTGATCAACTACCGTCCCTGTGGGGGCGTTGTTGGGTTCGACGGGGGGAAGCTCCGATGCCAAAGTCAGTAAGGAAGAACCAGAGAGCAAACTGAATTGACAAAGGGTAAGTAAATGTGTACCTTGATAGCCTGAGATGTAGGTTATATATAGCTAGAAAGTTGTAACTTACAGTAACTAGAAAGTCTCCATTAATGTTCCATTAATGGTGGTTACAAGTTACCTAGAAGCCGGCGGTTAGCTAATTGATAGCTCATTAATGGTCTTTATGGCCGGATCGGCCCAGCCGTTCTAATGGCGAATGAGTGTCCAAGGAGATTCGCCTCATAGGTTCTCTGGCGGGTCTCTTTTGACGAGACCTTAGTTACCCGGTGATCCGCCAGTCGGATCTCGTCAATACGCGACGTTCTTTAGGTGAATATTCCTCTGGGTCCTCGGGATAATATCTCAATGTTATCAAAGGGTTAGTGGAAACCCTTGTTTGGGGGAAATAAATTTAGAAGGGTAAGGGATTTGAGGGGTTTGGCAAGGGTTTGTAAGGGTTAGATTTCTGCACTTTTCTTTCAATTTTCAAACCCACCAAATTGGGGGGTTTAGAAGGGTTGAAAATTTTATTTCCAATACTGCCCTTATTAAAATTACCTAATACCAAACCAGTCTTTATTATGTTCTTTATTTGCATCTGCTGCTCACTTCCTCCTCCCCTCTTTCCCGATTTCTCTTCCTCACCGGCGGAACTCCGTCACCGGCCGAACTCCGTCAACGTTGATTTAGGTCAGTTTTCTTCTATTTTTTTTGCTGTTAATGTTGTGCTTTCTCTCTTCATATAGATTGATATTGATTTTGTGCAAACATAATAGCAAGATCTGTATATGGGTTTAAATGGTTGCTATGTACATGAGTTTCTCTCTTCTATTATTTTCTTCATACGTTTTCTTTTATTTTTGATCTGTAAATGGTTGCTATGTACTTGGGGTTAGGTTAATTTTTGGTTGTATTTTTTTTAATTCTGTTATCTCTTAACTGTGTTTAGATTTGTTCTTTATGCTTGATTTGAAAAATTTTACTCTACTTGCAAGGATTGTTTCTGATTATTTTGGCTGATGTTGATAATGATGATGATGATGGAAATAGAGGATGAGAAAGGGAGGCGCGAATTTATTTATTTATTTGATTGTGGATAGTAGTAGACTGATACTGGTCTTGCCATGTTTAATAATCACTGGATTTGCGAATTCATGCTTAGAGTGTCTTTGATTTTGCTAATATATAACTTCGGTTTCCTTTTCTTTTTCTATTGCGATTCACAAACAATAATCCTTGTGCAATATATTAGGCATTGCAGCTGATGTATCACTTCTTTTTATATAGAAGCTCCTTAATTGATTATATTATAAAAAAATCCAAATCAATCGGCATTTTCCATTGGTAGTATAAATTTTAGCAAATAGGATTATTATTTTAGTAATAAATTAAGTATTGTTTCATGGCATTTACAAGATTAAGTTTATGGTTCATGTGCTTGCTATTTAGATTTTTTCAGTTCATCACTTTCTTTGTATATCTTTTCTTTTTGTCAATATGTTTGTGCTAGTGCTCAAGTAATGATTATCTATTTTATCAGGATGGATGACAAAGTGAAACTTATCATATTAATGCATCACTTATATAAATTAGTCGGAGCTTAAGTTTTTTGTGTTGCTGCTTGTTGGTATATGAGACGTAGATGTCGACTTAGGAACAATATGGCTCATATGACACATGAAATTAAGCTTGAAAGTGAACGAGTACGAGGTGAAATATTGGATCATCTATCTTCAAGCAACCTCTGTCATAATGTGATAAGAATAAGTTATAGTGGATTTACTGGGTTGTGTGATTTATTAATTAGAGAGGGTGGTCTTAGACCAACTATACAAACAAGTGTTAAAGAACAAGTTATAAAAACACATTGGTTACTAGGACACAATGTATCTCAACGCGAACTTGCACTCATCTTTCGTCGTTCATTTGAGACAGTAAGTCGACATTTTCATAATGTGTTAGATACTATAATCGAATTGGAGGAACTTTTTTTTCAAACAACCTGATGGTACACACGTTCCGTCTGAAATATTCAGCCACAGTAAATTCTACCCATATTTTAAGGTGACCAAATTATCCATTAACCTTTATAAAATTACATATTAGTATATTATTCTTTGAGTGTTAAGTCAAAAATTTAATGTAGGATTGTATTGGTGCTATTGATGGAACACATGTTCGAGTGAAGGTGTCTAATAGAGAAGCTCCTAGATATCATGGGAGGAAAGAATACCCAACACAAAATGTTTTGGCTGCGTGCACATTTGATTTGAAATTTACTTATGTGCTAGCTGGGTGGGAAGGGACAACATCCGATTCCAGGATAATTAAACATGCATTAAGCAGATAATTTCCCCTAAAAATGCCTGAAGGTGATTCTCAAGATAATTTTTTTGTTAGGCTTTTCTTTATATAGTTTAAATACACATGTGACAAAATTCATTACATGTTTAGGAAAATATTATCTTGTCGATGCTGGATTCATGTTGAGGAGAGGACTTATTACACCATATTGAGGGGAACGATACCACTTGAAAGAGTATTCAAGAAACCGCGAAATGCACGTGAGCTGTTCAATCTACGACATGCATCTTTGCGTAATGCGATTGAGCGGTGTTTTGGAGTACTTAAGAAGCGATTCCCTATAATAGAAAGCGGAACAGAGCCAAATTACTGTGTCAAAACACAAAATAAGATAATTGTTGCATGTTGTATATTGCATAATTATATGATTGGTGTGGACCCAAGCGATTCAATACTTGAACAAGTGGATGAGGAAATTCTCAATCGGAACAATTCAAAAGATGAACAACATAATGCAAGGGAAAATAATGAAGAAACTAGACAAGGAGAGATAATGAGAGATTTAATAGCAGCTGATATGTGGGTTGATTATATTCGATGGGTGTTTAGTTTTTAAATTGTTGTAGTAACTCATAAGTTGTCTTGGATATGATTGGTTTTATTGAATTTTAAGTTGGTGTTATTCAATTTTAAGTTGTTTGAATATGATTTATCTTTCTTTTTACATTTGTTTAATACACTTATTATTTTTTATGTAGTTGCCAAAATGCCACGTGCTCCAAAAGCTCAAATTGTTACTTGTAATTGTACGGCTGAAATGGATGATGCTCTAATTGATGAGTATGTCTATCAAGATAAAATAGGAAATAGAATTGGTGGAACGTACATTACCCGTGCATTGGAAGACATTGTTAATGAGTTAAAGCGTATGTTCCCTGATAAGCTTATTGACAAGGAGAAAACTCAAAATCACATGAAAACTATCAAGAAGACATTCAATCGTTGCTATGATATCTTTAAGAATGGAATGAGTGGCTTTTCGTGGAATCCAGTTCTAGAAATGTGGGATGCCGAACCCGAAGTTTGGCAAAAATGAATTGAGGTAACGTTATTGTTCACTAACTCAATCAATTAGAAATTTATTTAATTCATTTTTTTCATGTTTTATTTTGTTCATTATAGGCTCACCCAAGTGCTAGTGAATGGAAAAACAAACGTGTTAGGAATTATGATAAGTTGGTTAGTCTTTATGGGCAAGATAGAGCATCCGGAGAGCATGCTGAATGTGCAGCAGATATTAGACGAAAAAGAGTGAGAGATACACATTCGACAACCACAATTATGAGATTGACTTTATGGTTTCTCAAAATGAGATATCATTGGACAATACTATGAATAATATGGGTGATAATGTGTATGTAGGTGAACATGAAAATGTGGTTGAAAAATTCTTGACTCTTAGTGAGATAAGAGAGCAAGAATTATTTGAAAATCCAACTTCATCTAGATAAAAAAAAACTGAAATTGATGAAATTACTTCTATGACTAAATCAATGGACAATGTGGCTAAAGCTATAGCTAAATTGAGTGATGATTTGGTACGCATTTTCAAATCCAATGAGCTTACGAAGGATTTTGATATGTGGAAATATGTAGAGGAGATTGGAATAGACTCACGTCTATATTATGTTGCTTGTACGTATCTTTTAGACAATCCACAAATGTTGGACTTCTTGAATTAAACACCTATAGCTCATCAAAAGAATTTGTTGATGTTGTGGATTGATCAAGGTTGGTTAAAGAGATTTCATTTTATTTTTATTTTAATAAGCCAAAATTCAATTTAACCTTTCTATTTTTGTTTGTAGGTTCTTGATATGAGATCAAATCATATTGGACGTGCTTTTTGCCATGGATCATGTCATTTTGGATCAAGTTATTTTAAACTGTGTTATGAATTCAGTGTTTAAATTTTTCACAGACTTGTGTTATTACTTAAGTCATTAGAATGTCTATTGTTATGAAATACAGTTGTCCGTATTATTCACTTTTAATTCTAGATAATTTAGATTGGAAGACTTTTGTTAGATAATTTTGGTTGAAAAACATTTTTTATTTTTTGTTGTCAATTATTTATTCTTAAGTAGCAATTTTTATTTATATACTTATTTATTAGTATTTAAGAGTATTGACGGAAATTTCATGATTATATATGAAATTGGATAATTGATTTAGATATGTAATTAAAAACAGTTGTAAGTAATACGATTTAATTACATGGAAAGTACCTAATATACATAATTAATTGAATGAGACATTTTAGTCATTTTATAATATTTCATTCCCTTACGAACCTTTCATTCCAAACAAGGAAAAGGTACAAACCTTTATAAACCCTTACCATCCAACCAAACGGTTAGTGCTTCCCTTTCCCTTCCCCTTCCTCTCCTTTCCATTCCCTTTCTTTATTTACCCTCCACAACCTCTTATCCAATAAGCCCTAAGAGTGATGAGTTATTGGGGCACATTAATATTAGGAATTCTCAACCCAAAAAAGGAACAATTAGTTCGCATTGGATTTTACATGTGTTTTTTTTATCTTGATTGTTTATGGCACACTTACATGAGGATATAATGTGGCGTGTGTGATTCGTCTTCAAATAAGTATTTTGACGATAAAGTGTGCGGAGACAGGAGTCTGGGCCCCTTCGGCCGCCGGAAACACCATGATCACGAATAGTTTCGGTTTCTCTGTCTCCACAAAATTTAAGGTTGTGGTGATTCTGGTCCTCCTGTTTCCAAGAAATTTAGCTCGGGTGCTATATTAGACTCCAAAATTGACCGAGGTCCCGTTAAATCCTCTCTAAATCCAAAATTTCAATTTTTTTGGGCTTATTAGGCCTTCTCTAAATCCAAATTTCTAATTTTTTTACCTGTTAAGTCCCCATTAAATCCAAATTTCTATTTTTTTTGGCATGTTAGGCATTTCTTAAATCTAAATTTCTAATTTTTTTCACATATTAGGCCTTCTCTAAATCCGAATTTTTTTTATTAGACACCGATTTAGCAAATTTTTTTTTTTACACACCACGTGTTGAATCGGTCCCCCAACCGAGCAATCTTGTATTCGTCACTTGACGTATCATATCACCTATTGGCGCCATGTGCCGTTCAATGATTGGTAGGTAATCAAAAATCAAAATTATGTTGATTGATGATTATACAATTTCTTGTAGTATAAATATGATAACTCTACTTTGATTGTAATTTTTTTATTCAAAAAATTTTCAATATAAAAATTAGACTATTGAATAGACTACTAGTATGGAAGTTTGATGGTCTCCTCCTAATGTAAACGTTTTTCTTTATATAATGTTGATTTAGGGATTAGGAATTTGTATACATTCTGGGTTTGGAAATCTCTTCTTATCATATCATCATCAAAGTATTTTTATTTCTTGATTTAATTTTGTTTGGATAAGCCTCATTTCGTTTATAATGTTGTCGGTGTCAAAATCTGATACCCAAACAATTAATGACAAACCAGATCAAAGTAACATGATTGACGAGCAAATGCTAAAATTATTCAACATTTATTATTAATATATACTCTGTATTGTACTGAGATAGTACCATCAATATTGCTTCTTTCGCTAATAATTTCAATTCCCATACTTTGTCTTGCCTTTTTGCTTTTTCTTCGATTTTTCTATGCTTTACATTTATTAACATACATGTTTCCCTTATAAGAGAGTAAAATGACATTTTTTTATTCATCTACTAAGATAGATTTGGTACTTTCTTCTTTATTTGTGGTTTTTCGTCCTTTTTCCGTTTATAAGGAGTTGTGGTCTATCTCCTTATATGGATGGTTGTCGTTTGTCTCCCTATATGAGTGATATCAGGCAAATATAACTCTTCCATGTAGCACCACAGAAGCCGAACCTACTCTAAAAAACAAAGAATACGTAGCGTCTCCTCAGCTAAATACAACAAAATGACTGCGTACCAGAAGCTTCACTCGGAATGTCTCATTAGACCCAATTAAGGATTCAATCATTGCCATAATCACACCTGATCCCGGGAATCACGGACCAAGTAGCCTTGAGGGATATCAGACCCTGATATCTGGATACACTTCTTCATATCAAGAGGAGACATGTGGCCCACCCCGCACCACAATCTATAATCGTCTTTTACGGCTCAATGTTAGTATAAATAGAGTAAGCTCAGCTCAAAGTAAACAAATTCATTTCTATTAAGCTTATATTACAACTTTGTTTATTGATTGTGATCATCCTATAGTCTTTTCATAAAGTGACTTAAACATCATAGCGGGTTCGTCGTATAATGACCCTCTTTTGACCTTGCTTTTGTGCAGTTGCAGGTTGGCACGCGAACTATCAGGATTCAACCACATCAAATTGGACTGATACAATGATGGCTTGTTGTTGCAATTCCATTAAAATTCCTTCCACCAGTGTAGTCCCCACAAGAGAGATCCAGAGAACAACCGAAAACGAAGCATGCTGAATCCGTCGAGTCAATGATGACCTAATCCTGTAAATGTTGGAAGAAGGTGAGGTCCTAGATTCTGTCCAGGAGATGGTCAGCATCATGAGACAAGAACATGCGATCCAAATGGTAGAAGTGAAAGAAAAACTCATGATAACATAAGAAACATTCTGGTATGTGAATAAGCCTAAAAATACCGACTACTCAAATGTATCCCACACTTTTCGAAGCTGCTACCGTCAACAAGATGGATCCCCAAAAAGTTGAATGAAATATTTGGAATCAAGGGGGAAATGAGTCTCTTTTGGTGTGATTCCATTGGACTCGAACTCCCCCTCTACGCATGAAAAGGAACTGATCTGCACAGGCGAGATAAGGAAGAGAACATCGGATATCCAAGTATTGAAAGATCCGGCACCGGTCGGCTGAGTCTCGATCGATCAGCCAAGAGAGAGAAGCCAAGCCCCAAACCCAGGAGTGCTCGACGCTGAAAGAAATGGACCTCCCATTCAAAGATGAGGCCGTCGTAGCTAAACTCGAGGCAATGCAAAAATAGTCCGACAAGCTCAGAAGCACCATTTCTGAGGCAGGGATGTTAGGAAATAGGTTACACAATGGAATATTTTAAATTTTATAACTATTTAGTTAACTCGATGAATTTATTATGTTCATTATTTGACAATAATATTAAAACGATTAAAAAAGCATAAATGATTTAGCTTATTGAAGCGATCTACTAGTGATGTAGCTACCATGGAAGCTTGAATAAACATTGAATGAACTTGATCAACTTTGTTTAGCAACCAAAATAGATTGCCTCTAACAAAGTCCACACGAACATCGAACGAAAAGCAAAACCCAAACTCAAACTATTTGTTTTTTATTAAGTAATTTAGAGAGGAAATCTAGGGTTTTTAGCTTGAACAATTCGGCTAGGTATTGTATAGTGTAGGGAGAAATATATGTAAGTAGGGGGTATATATAGTTTTAATTTTATTATCTAATTTGACTCATAATCACATTAGGTTTAGCTAAACCAAATATAAATTAGAATAACTAATTATTCCTAACTCTAATATATATAAGTTAGTTCCTAATATAAATAGTAATCATATTTATAGTTCCAGCTTGCATTCCAATATTGCATAGTGCCTTTGTTGTCTGGTATCTTTCCTAACGAGCTTGATCTTGGAATATCCTTCTAAGTTGATCCATGATCTCAAAGGCATGTCGCTCTATGAACTGCCTTTGTAGATCAGGGATCATAACACCCAACATTATGCATGCCATGTCTCTGTCGTCCTTGACACGATGGTCATACTCCACCACCATTTCAACGGTGATGCCACAACCGGCAGGATGAGATGTAGGTAAGGCAGCATTCAGTACATACTCCTTAGGCTCGTGTATAAGAACTATTTGCAAGTTCCTAGACAAGTCCATGAAGTTTATCCCTGAGAGCTTTTCCTTTTTCCAAGAGTGGTCTGAGTGAGTTGTTACTTGTTGCAGCCATTATGAATTTCTTTTATGTAATTGATATGGAGTTATCTATGTGGAAAAATTACATTAGAGTTTGAAATAAAGGACTTTAAGCCAAATTCAAATTAATAATCCGTTTTAATTTGTTATTGGTGATATTATTGGTTGTCTTGACCAAGATCCACAATCCATCAATAATTGGTCGAACTAGGGCTCGCTAACCAATCATTGGTGATTTGGTAGAATAAACTATCCAATCCTCTAGGAGGACTCTTGGTTTGGTGGGCTTTGTGACACTTAGCCCATTTATGCTTAGGGCCCGATCTGAGCCAATGCTACACATGTTAAAAATTGCTAGAACTAGTGCAGGTTTGAGTATAACACAAAGGAAGTATGCATTGGAGCTACTGGAAGATGTTGGGATGCTGGCAGTAAAACCTGCTGCAACACCTATGGAGTCAACACTCGGACTTTCTCAGACAAAAGGAATTCCTTTGACAGACCCTACTATTTATAGAAGAATGATAGGCAGACTAGTGTATTTGACTAACACCAGACCTGACATTACTTATGTTGTCAACACATTAAGCCAATATTTGGCAGCTCCTACTACAATCCATCTTCAGGCAGCAAGAAGAGTTTTAGCTTACATCAAAGGGGATCCAGGTGTAGACACCGAGCCGGAGGACCTGTGACGAAAACCTGTAATAAGACGGTTGAAGCGGTTGGTTCCGGGAGTTTTAAAGCAAAAAATATATAATAAAAAACAAGAGGTCAGTAAGAGTTGCGGTCGTCGAGTGGACGGCTCGCGAGTGCTCAGCGACGTGGTGCGAGCGCCTAGCGGCAGTCGGCGCGCGCCTGCGACAGTTGGACGCGCGCCCGACAGCGCGGGGCGCACGCCCGACGGCCGTTGGGCGCGCACGCCCGACAACCATTGGGCGAGCGCCTAACGACGTGGGGCGAACGCCCAACATCGTCAGGCGGACGCCCAACGGTCGTTGGGCGAACGCCCAACGTAAGTTGGGCGCGCACCCAACATCAGTTGGGCGTAGGCCCAAAACATTTTGAGCGTAGCCCGACGCCCGTCGGGCTACGTCCAAAATTTTTTGGGATCCGTGCCTATAAAAAGGCACGGATCCCCATGCATTTGGAAAGAGGATTTTGGAGAGCTTTCTCACTCTAGACATTTTTAGAGAGAGAAAGTGAATTTTTTTGAGAAAAATATTTTTTTTCTCAAAAAGTCTGAATTTCCTAAAAGTTAAATTTTTACTAAAAACCCGAAAAACACCGGAAAATCACGATTCGTGGAATCAACCGACTTCGACTGTCAGATACCGATCTTGAGGTATTATCCAAGGACTAGACTCGTTTTATTTTATTTAATTTATTTTCTTTATTTATTTATTTTTATGTTATAATTTTATTTATGTAGTTATTTATTTAATTTTTCGTATTTATTTAGTTTTCGTCTCGTATTAAATAAACGTTCGGTTTTGTTTTAAAATAAAAACCTCGTTTTAATATCCCAATACGAACCATGATCCGATTCAAAGGTAGTTCGGGATTAAAAAAAACGTTGCAATTATAAGTTTTGAAAATATTTCTAAATAACGTTTTAAAATAAAACATCGTTTTAGGAGTCCCCGTTATAGACTATGATCCAATTTTGGTAGTTCGGGGACCCAAAACGATAGAATAGATCTAATCTAAAGCTTTTGAATAAATCTGGAAACTTCTGGACTGTTTCTGTAATTCTGCCTTTTCTGTCGCTAACAGCAGATTGGAGACGAATTTTCCGTCAGTAATCTGCTGGAATCCGAAAATTCCATTTTTAACCCTCTTTTCTCTTCTTTTTTACATTTCTACTTGTATATATACGTATTTAATTATGTTATGTATTTGTAAAAATTATTTTTGAGCCCTATAACTATTAATTACGTATTATGTAGCTATATATTTCGTATTTGGGTTTAATTCATTTGGATTTGGTTTTGTAAGGTATGATATTCCTATATATATAGTTTTGGCACATTTAAGTTATATTAGCTATTATTTAGGGTGAAAATTATTTTCTATATGTTTATTACTTAAAACCATTTGAAACTCAATGTTATTCTTCCCATTTATGAGTTTGGTTCATTGTTTTTTACATGTTTTGAATTAGAATAAATAGGTATTATATATAGTACTCTTTTTCATTTTCTTTATTATATCGTATAGTATTTCTTACTCTTTTTTATCTATAGGTATATCCTTATTTTTAGATAAAATTATATATATATATATATATATATATATATGTATTTCTATTTTATTTTTGTGTATATGTATATATTCCAAATGAGTTTTACTTGGTGAATTTTGGTTTAATTAGTTCATTAGTGTAATTATGTTCAAGTGGAGGATAATTGAGTGAAAAAGGGGAAAATAAAAGACAAAAAGAGAATTTAATTTGTTTGTTTAAATTAAAGTTTTTCTAGATATTCCTAAAGTGTAAATAACGTTTTCTTGACGTTTTTAAACCATTTCCAAAATATCACGTGTTGAAACCTTAATCCGTTCCAACGACGGACTAGGCGAACCTTGTAATTAAAATCGTTTTCATTGTAAATAATAGAGTTTTGAATCGTTTTCCTAACTAAATGGTTTGTACAAAATAAATGGACTTGTATGCCTAATCACGTTTTTAGAGTTAAAGTTTTTATTCCACATTTTCAAACACTCGAGTCGTTCCAACGGCGATTCGAGTTGATGTCATATAAATTAACGGGGTTTTAAAACGTACCTAAATCGTTCCAACGGCGATTAAGGTACGGACCATGTAAATAAACTCGTTTTGGGGAATGAGATTAGCTTAGAGTTAGTGTATAATATAGAGCATAAATCACGTTGTAAACAAATCAATTCTTTCTTCTCCCCCTTCTCTCTCCTATGTATTTTTAATTCATGTAAATGGGTGATTCTTTATTAAAGTGGCTTTTAATGACATGCTCAAAACGGTTTTCAAAGCGAGAAAGAAAAGGTTTCATGAATTTCAAACTTAAAGAAATATGCGATTAGTCCGTTATCGCCTAACACGCTGAGTAGGAGGCCGGTGGTTCATAACCGGGCGATGTCGGGGTGCCTAGTAGCCTTTTTCCGGAAAGGAGCTAGCCTTCTCGGCTCGTACCTAAGTTTCACGAACCCTCACCGGTCTCCCGCAAGGGATCGGTGTTCATTTTCCCATTCATGGGTGGCGACTCTTCCATACTCTGAGCTCCGGTCCTGCCGATCAGCTTGATTCCAGGATTGGTTGCTTTCGGCGCCAATCACCGCTTACGTCGCCATGAGGGTGTTCATTTTCCCATTCGTGGGTGGCGCGACTCTTTCATACTCCGAGCTCCGGTCCTGCCGAGCAGCTTGATTCCACGATTGGTTGCTTTTGGCGCCAATCACCGCTTACGTTGCCATGAGGTGTCCACCCCCCGGTCCGCCCGGGCGAGGCCGTCGGCACCTTGTCTAACAAGTGGCGACTCTGTTGGGAAAGCGAGAAATTTGATTCCGGAAGGCGTGTATTAAGCCCTTAATGGGGACAGATCGTATTATTTCTTTTCGTATGCATTCATAAGCATTATTGCAAACCTTTTGGGTAATTTCCGTGAAACCTCTAGCGAGAGTCCATTCGTCGCTCGAAAGAGGCTAGCGTAAGTTCCCCCTTATAGTAAGGCGCCAAAGGGTCCCCATCCATTCGTTAGGGGCGAATTTGTGCGGTCCTGTGAGGTCCCGCGATCAGCCGTGTCAGCATATAGTAGCCTTAGAAGTTGCCATAGGATTACCCGTTACCATTTTTGATGTGATAAATGAATCAGTTCGTGTTTTCAAATTGCCATGATACGTGTCTAATCCTAAAATATGTAAAGAAAATGAAACAATACGTTAATATATACTCTTAAACCGATATACAAACTACCCCAAAATATCGAAACGATTCGAACTAAAGACGACTTAGTCATCTCGTATGAATGAACTTGTGCGACCCGCCTGGTCCCTTTCCGTGTCCCAAAGAAGGCACATGTTCAGGAAATGCGCTATGACGTAAGCACATAGTAGTATGAATTGGTTTGGTATTAAGGATAGTTATATCTCGATTCAAAAGACTATATTAACAGTAGCCGTTATTCACATTCTTTAAATAGGTTGGGATAAAACGAGATTATGACGAAACGAAAACGAAGAACATTTCTATTTTGAATGACCCCGTTGTAACGTAAAGAGTTCCGCAAACGTGGCCCGTCCCTTCCGAATAAAAGACGAGCTCTTACGTTACGCCTTATGTTGTTCTTAAGAGAAATGGACGTATCCGCAAAAAGTGACTAAGAAAATAAAAAAAGCAAAAATAAACAAACGACCAAAGTCATTCTGTATCTACGATGTATATCCATCCCGAGGGTAGTTAAAGAAAATGAACCAATGCCGTTAAATACGTGCCTCGAGCCGATATGTACGCCGTTTAAAATCATAAAGCCGAATTAAGCTAAAACTGCATAATTGCGCCATATGGACGATACTGTGGGTTTGACTAATGGCTCGATCATTTCGACCGTTACCAAAACTACAAGAAGTATGGCCCGATCTGCGTGTTTTCTTGACTCGTGCCTAACTGAAAAAGAACGGTAATATCCCTGCTTCGAATAAGCATGCGATTCAACGAAACGTTGATTTTCTATAACCACGCTAGGGTGATATATCCCGTAGATTGGAAGAAATAAAAACTTGTTGCTAGCCGAAAGATTACCGTGCGCTCAAATAAAGACTCGCCGTCTTTTCACATAGCAAAAATGAGCAAACGGATTCCTGACGCTAAAAGACAAACACGTTACGCGATGAGTCTGTTCCCTAAAACAAAATTCAAAAGTGATTTCCTCACTAAATAAACACGTGGTTACGTCTCTCGATAGATCCAAAAGATCCCGTTGTAATCCAAAAATCGAGACACGAACCCACGCGAATGAAAGGGAACGAATCATTGTCAATAACGAACGATTGAATCCAAAAGAATAACTTGTACCGCGTCTAAATCCGAGATACGCTCGAAAGGGAGTCAAAAACTGAACTAATGCGTCTCGTGAAATAACAAAAGACGAGTTATTCAAAAGGACAATCCATTTGGTCGATATCTTAGTCACTGAATGTTGACACGTTAAAACGAATTGTATTGTCTGATGGATGATTTATTTTTCCGCAATAATCGACGGCATCTCGCGTCCCCTGGACCGTAATGTGAGCCCCAAACCAAATCCTAGGAAAGAGACTTGGACCATCTAGTATGTGGAGGAATAAGGATGGAAGAGAGATGATGTGACAATTGTGATTGTTATCTAACATTTTCTTTATGTTATTGCGATCTAATTATGCTTTATGTACGATTTTTGCTAACTAGTTTGTTTAGATTTATATCTTGTTGTACATCAGTCGAGTCAGATTTAAGTTATAATGCGTTCTATGCTTAACGAATCATTGCAATCATACCCTATAGAGTGTTGCATGCTAACCGCATTGCATGCAGCCATTCTAGGTTTCGTAGATTTAGGACGTGTTTATTAGGAAAGTGAGAAAGAGTCGACCCCAGCGTCGCGTGTCATTCAGGAGGCATACTAGTTATGTCGTGACGTATCCCATACGTCTTTGCCTTGTCGTACCTATGTGTTGGGACGCATCCTATGCGTCCTTGGCACGTCTCGCGCGTCTTCACCGTGTCGTTTGTATGCTAGCTAGGAGGCATGTCCATTATGTCCTGACGTATCCTATACGTCTTTGCCTTAGCATACCTTATGCATGGTAGTGTACCTCGTATGTTTCTCTAGTGTCGTAGGCACTAGTCGGAAGGTACAACCCTTATGTCATGGCGTGTCCCATACGCCTTTGTTTTGGCATACCCCGTATGTCGGGGCACCTCTAATATGCCTTTACCCTGTTAAGAGGCGTACTGTTCTCTTATGACGTATCCCCTATGTCCTTGCTGCATCGTGTCATCACGCGTCCACTCGTCAGGAGTCCCACCGGTTATGTGGTGACGTATTCCTGGCATCTTTACTTGGTCGTACCCCGTAGGACGTAACGCACCCCATGCATCCTCCGTTAATCATTCAGACACCGATCAGGAGGCCTACCTATTATGTCATGACGTATCCCATATGTCTTTTCCCGTCATGTCTTGTATATGGTGACCCATTCCTTATGTCTCTACCGTTTCATTACACACCGGTCAGAAGGCGTACTAGGTGTGTTATAACACATCCCGTACATCTTCGCCTCATCGTTTACACCAAATGAGGGACATGAGCTTCGCGCCCCATATGTCATGGCGTATCATGTGCCTTTTCACCAGGTTATGTACGTTAAAGAAGAGGTATACCATTTGGGCCGTGATGTATCCCATACGTCCTTGTCTCGTCCCACCTTCCGTATCGTGAAGTGTCCTGTGCGTCTCCATCACGTCAGTTATACACTAGTCAGGACATGTTCTCGATGCGCCGTCATGCGCCACGTACTTCTGGGTCTTGTCAAGGTCGTACATCGCGATAGGTCACAAATGCGTCGTCCATATCAGATACACTAGTCCAGAGCCATACCCCACATATCACGACTTGAGTTCTCACCTTGTTAGGTGCCTAATGAAAGACATACCCCGTATGTCGTGATGAATATCGCACGTCTTTACCAGGTCTTGTATACCCGTCAAGTGGTCTACCTTTAGACCCCGAGGTGTTCTCTACGTCTTCGCCAGGTTATACTTTATGTGGGATGGGTCGGACATATCTTTATCGTCCCGTTCATACCATTAGGGGGTGTACCGCCTGCATCGTGACCTGTCACATGCACCTTCGCCATCGTGTTTAAGTCATCCGGAGACATATCCCATGTGTCGTGACGTACTCCGCCTCCCTCTATCATGGTTAACAATACCAAACTGCTTGGTGGTCGTACCTCGTTGTCCTAACATTCACATCGTGGGGCAAATTCCGTTCACTTTCCGTATGGTCGACTCGAGACATACTATGTGTGTCGCCACGTCGCTTACAACTTATCGATAGTTCAAAAAAAAAAAAACATTGTCACGACATCGGTTCCCCCGAGACTCGAATTAACCATTCGTCACATGTCTCGTACACGTCCTACTTATGCCTCAAGACATACCATGTATGTCGCTACGCCTTAGCCAACACATCTCAAGATTATGACCGGTACCTTGGACTCAAATGGAACCATAATCTCACAGGTCGTCGTCACCTCCCTTTTGTATCTCAAGACATACCCACGTATGTCGCCATGCTATACACAATGCCCATGTGATTCTGAATTACGTCGTTATATCATCCGTGCCTCCCATCTTGTAAGTTGTCATCATGACCTTCGTACGCTAAGATGTGCCCCGCACGTCGACGCACCGTGCACCTATACTCCAAAGTTAGGTGGTGGCACGATCATTACCTTAGGGTCGAGTCAATTATTCCACACGAATCTCGCTTACCTGTCGTCTTTCGCATCTGGGGGATGCAGTCCATACATAGCACCTCCGTATTTCAGAGTTGTGGGCAATACCTTGAGCTTCAAAATGAACCCTTAACTCGTGTGTTGACCACACCTCCCATTTGTACCTTTAGGTGTGCCACGTGGGTCATCCTGGTGCCCCCTCGTATTTACATCGTCCCACTGTCCGGACCCCAGGTTCACATTAGCCCTCTAACGCACGAAGTCATCGTGTCACATCCGCACTTTAACTAGCGTCTTATATGTCACCTCATCACATCTAATAAATCCATGCATCATTGTACTAACCTCCTAGCTGGTAGGTCATCCTCGTGCCCCATTGGTACTCTCGACCGTACCTTGTATATCGACACGTCGTTGTACTAAGGTAACCTGTGCATCCTTGGCCTTCTTGAGACACCCCGTCACATCTTCAAAACGGCCAAATCGATATGAGACATACCAGGTGTGTCACCACATACCGTAACACGTCAGTATTCCAAACATGTGATACTGGTGCTTCGAGCACGTATCAACTTTTGGTGCATATCTCGTATGTCACCGCTTGCACTTTAGTCATACGTTGGGCCTGGTCAAAACGTGCCCCCACATGTCGCCTTGTCATCGGCAATATTCGTAGTCCACGAATAAGTCATTAGGCTATCCAATTCTAGATCGACCTTTGACACGCGTTCCGTATGTCATCCCTCGCGCCTCATTCACATATCAAAGGCTGAGTCATTTATACCATCCAGTCAAGGTTAAGCTTGTGGCACACCCCCCATACGCGGTTTGGTACGTCCTGTTCGCAGGTCAAATGTCGAGTCATTCATGTCATTGAGTTCAAGTCGAATCTGGGGCAAATTCATATATGTCATCACGTGCATCTCGCTTACATCTCTAATGTCGAGTCATCTGTATCGTCAAGTTCGAGTTGAACTTTTGGCACGAACCTGTCATATAGAGTGATTCATGTTGTCGAGTCCAAGTCATACCCTTGGGCACGTACCCTATGGGCCGTCTCGAGCATCCCGCTCATACCTTGACACACTGAGTCGTTCATGTCATGAGGCTCCTATCAAACTCTTGACGTACGCCCCGTAAATCGTCACTCATGTCTTGAGTACGCCTCAAACAGCGGTTTGTTTATATTGTCAAATCCTCGACACGCTCCCCCTACATCATTGGTACCGTTGTCCATGCGCCCCCAAACTCCGAATTGCCCTATTCACGAGTCTGAGACATATGCCCTATGTGTCGCTATTTGGGTCTCGCTCGTATCAGTAGTATCGAATTGTTCGTACCGCGTCTAAGTCCAACGTTTGGCACTTACCTCCAAGGTCTTGGTTTGCACCTTCGTTGCTCCTTAAATTGTTCATAGTGATAGGTTCCAGTCGAACTATCGACGTCTACCCTGTGTGTCATTACTGTTATCTCAAATATCAGTGATGGACCAAATACGTCATAAATATCCACATAAGATCTTTAGGGACTCTCACAAAACATATCATCGTCTGGTTTGCGCTATGAAACAAGTTGACCTTTGAGACCTACCAGGTAAGTCGTTGTTTTCATCTCGTTGGTACCTCGATTGGATTAAGGCACCTCTCATTCTACTAGATGCACAGATGTCCACAAATTCACCGAGGTATTTATGTCTCTAGCTTGAGTTAATCCTTAGACTGCACCCTGCATGTCGGTATCGTGTCTAGCTGACACCTCTAATATTGTAGGAGGTACCTCTTGAGTCATCTCTGTGCTTCATCTATGCCCAAAGTTGGTCAGATAATACGTGTGTTGTATGTGTACCCTATTCGTGTCTCGTACCTAGCATGTTAGATTTCCCCCGCGACGGTCGAAATCCCAAAATCAAGCCATCACATCATTCGTGAGTTGCGTATAAGTCAATCGTGGGGGCACATCAAGTGTGACTCCCATCATGCCTTTTGGCTACCTCTAAGGCATACCATGTACGTCATCGTACTTCCTAAATGCACCATGTTTCAAACCACTCTGAGCCAAGTAGGAGCTAATAATTGGCACATACCTCGTATGTTGACATATGCATCCTATTCGGACCTCGAGTATCGAGTATGCCATGTTCATTATCCCGTCAAATAATACCCATCATTGTAATAGTTGCTTTTCGAGAGAAGCCGACAATTGGTGCACATCACGTATGTAACTCGCGTCTCCCTTATGCCTTAACCTATTTAGGGCATGTCCCGTGTGTTACCACCTTCTGCATAGCACACCAAGGTCCCATTGGTACACCTACTAACCATTGATCCACGCCCCATGTGGGGTGGCCACATCCCACTTGCTCCTAGTTTAGGACACACCCTCTATGTCGGCCTGTTTCAGAAAGCTCGTGTTTCCCCGAAATGCGGTCCCCTGCTATTAGTGTCGATACCAAGTAAACCCTCGACATATACCTCGCATGTCTTCATCATGGTCTATTCGAGTCTCGCGTTATCGGATACGTACAAAGAGTATCACATCAGCCCATGTAACACCTCGTATCTTCGAAGTACGTCATTACTATTATACGCCTCATGCATAGTCGCTTATGTTGTTTCTTTTAGATCGTGAGTCGGGTCACTGTACAAAGTATGTCATTCCCCACCACTCATGTCGCTACCCCTCTAACGTACCTACACGTCACGGGTATCATCGGGGTACACTCTCATCTACCTAGTGTCCTAGGAATTTTGCTTATCATGAGGGTCGTCTCAATCTCACAAGCGTCAGTCGTGTCGAGTGTCATTCAACATTGTACATCTTGTAAAGCATTGCGTAGTAAACTCGTAGGGTTCATACTAATGTGTGTATGACAGTTGAAATGGTTTCGGGCATCCGCACTTCCAAACAGGTGAGTTAGCACAAACGATCGAAGCGCTGCCGACAGCTCTGGTAAAAAATGGGGTTTAGCTCTATTCGAAATCGTGTTGTAAGAAATAAAGCGCACACCACGAATCATGCATAAATCATACATCATTGATAGGAGGCACAAGTAGATAGCTCTGGCATTCGCATCGCACGTGCATCGCATCATCAAAAATTCGTAATGCCTAAAAAGCTCCACTCACCCATTCTTTCTCTTTCCTTATTAGAAACCCAACTCATGGCCCAGTCCAGCAATTCAAACCACAATCTTGAGAGCCGTGTGCAAGGGGCTTTAGCCAAATACATCTTTTCTGATGAGTTCAAACATGCTCTTAATGATCCGGAGGTTGCTAATGACGATGGGGTTGAAAGTTCCCAGGGGAGGATAGGAGATTTCCATCTCAGAGCAGAGATCGAGTGAGTTCTTCCCGATGTCCTTGCTTCAGATGAATTCAAGATAGAGCTGAAAAGGTTGGTCCGGGAGGTCTTGAGTGAGTCACTGGTTGCGGAAATCCCGAAAGTTGCTGTAGAGAAACCTATGTTTCATTTTGCATCACAATCTACCCCACAAACATTCACTCCACTAAGGGTAGCCTCACACCATGCTTCACGAACACAATAAGCTCCACACCATCGGGGACATGAGATTGTCAGGGTCATTCGCTCTCCATCACCCGCTCAGTATAGAGGGGAGAGAAGGGAGTTCTCCACTTTCACTCAACCCTTATTTGAAGTGTTGGAGGGTCTACGAATGCATGATATACTTCATCCCCTACCAGCCACAGGGGGTCCAACCACTGAGTTAGCCAAACGCAGGGGCTACTGCCACTTCCACCAGAGATATGGTCATGAAACAAGTACTTGCATGAGGTTGAAGCATGAAATTCAAGATCCCATCGAAGCTGGAAAAATAAGTGATCCAGATCCTTCTCAGCGGATGAAGTCTTCGACTTGTTCCTTGAACGGTGAAGTCTACCACGGATCAGGATAAGCGAAAGAAGAAGTTCTCGAGATTGAGGACACTTACGAAGCGGAAGAACCTGAAGCTTCCTGAGGTGGCATGAGAGAAAGGATTGCACTTGTAGTTTTTATCCTTGTCTTTTATTTTATCTTCTATCCCACAAGATGTTATCAAACGTTCCTTTTGAATTCAATGAAATTTCGTTTCCGCAAATTTTATCCCAAATATACGTACTTAGATTCGATATTCACTCAATTGAGATATTCCTGCTTCTATCATTGCATGGATGTAAGCTCTAGAATATACTTATTGCTCAGTACTTAACCACTGAAGAGAGAAAATTAAGAGAGTAAAAAAAAGTGAAAAAAAAGAAAAACAAAATAAATCATGAGAAGCGATTCCCTGGCTCTACAATGATAAGTCAGGCATAGACCCATCAAACGAGGGGTTCTCACCGGCTTGTGACAAGAAAGAAGACTGAGCAACAATCAACAAAGTCCGAAAAGAGAGAAAAAGAAAAGGAAAGAAGGAGCAAGCAACAAGCCCTCAGAACCATACTAGCACTGAGGCACCGACAAAAATTTCTCCCCCAAAGGGGACACAAATACATGAGTGCGCCATTCAGAACGAGGCGGGGGCAACTAACCTACCAGCGAGGAAGTACCTTGTTCCAGGATCAACAAAAGGGTTTAGATCTATGATGACTTAAAGTTAACAAAAAGAAAAAAAAAAGAAAAAAGATGATGCTAAAAAGGCCCAGGGGCAAAGTCAAGTCAATCGGAAGTAAAAGAAAATAAATCAAAAGCTGACGTGATCAGCCAAGAGGCGTCAAGGTGGCAAAAGCGGTTGACATTGTCCAACAAATGTGTAATCAAATGTACGAGAAAAGCTCACTTTAACGAAGAAAGATCAAATCCGTAGTCAAGTGAAGACGAAGGCGGCGACAAAGTTTAGAACTTTAATCAATCTCGAGGGAATCGTGGAATCCTTCTCATGAAAAAAAAAGAAAAAAGAAAGGAAATCCCGATAGGTTGAAAATCTGCAAAGGACGGCCTATGCAACAATAAGGGACACCCCAATAAGTGAAAACCCCACGGGGCGCTTATTTGAAAATTTCGGGGATAAAAGGAGAGAGTTAAAATAACTGAAATGTGAAAACCCGAAAGGGCATACTTTGGTGACAGTGGTTAATAAACTGAGCAGTAAACAATTCAATGTATGTTCGCCAAGTGCTTTATTTAAGCTAGACGGTTGCATTTGCAATGAAAACACCCGCATCAATAGACACCCCATCTCAACTGAAATCACCTCAACTCCCATAAACCGATCCAAAATCTAAAAAAATAGACTATTCCTCTCTCCCATGCTCCATGAAGTCTGGTTCCTCTGCTTCTATGTGGTCCTCTCAAGAGTCAAACTTTGACCGAAGCGTTTCTGCTCCATAACTACTCCCAACGGCAGTATCCCTAGCTTGAGCGCACGTGAAATCTCACCTCGAGTTGGCAGGGGCATGCGCCCGCATCAACTTCTGACCTACACCAAGACGTTAACTTCAATCGGGAGCACGACCCTGCAATCAGATCAACGTCCATCTCACTTCGGAAGCTTCTCCATTAACAAAGGCATCGGGCATGAACTCATCGTCAAATGCTCAACATAGAAGTGGCCCGTGGATATGAACCCACTGTGCTATCTGGTATCATTTACAATAATAAAAAAAAACTGAACAAAAGTTGGATTGAAAACCTCAAAAGAGGCGATCCAAGCAAAAGAAGAGATAGAGAAAATCGGTGAGATATAGAAAAGATGAATTGAAAACCCCTATGGGCAGTTCATGCAAAAGGAGAGATAGAGAATATCAGAGAGATCCCGTTGAGTCGAAAACCCGAAAAGGGCGGCTTAAGCAAAATTATGAAAAAAATGAATGCGTCAATCTCTGGCTAAAGGCGAGAGCCCCTTGACACAAGCTCATCAAAACCAAATCCCCATCCTTACAACCCTTGGTTTCAAACTTATCCTCGCCCTCATCCTTGCACACCTTGGGGATGGCCCGAAGCATCATTTCTCGATCTGAAGCTACCGAAATCCTCCAGCCTATGAAAAAGGGAATCCATTCGACCATCTCATCCACGCATACATAGTTTGCATACACATGTGTCCATACATCCATATAAAGCAAAACGCATAGGCCACACGTATGCACATTCAAACACACGCACGGTCACCTGCATACACACACATAAGTGTTTACACGCATCCATAGATTAGGCTACATCCACCCATCTACATGCATCACTACACCTCATTATTAAGACTAACAAAAATCCTCGCAAGGGGCATGATTCGCTCGCCCTATGCAGAAAATCTAGGTTATAGGATAGCGCACCAATCTCTAATCTGCAGTCCATTTCAGCCTACGCTTCATGATCAACCGTAGCAACTATCAGGGGATGATCACAGAAGATAGTCGAAATATTTTACCGGTGGCGCCAGTCAAAATACAGACAACAGTCAATAGAAAAATAATTCTTAGTCTGAAGTGTTCCAGACGAAAAGATAAGGACGTTCCTATCAAACAACTCAAATATCCGAGACAATAGCTCCAGTGAAAATACAGACGACAGTATCTTAGAATTCAGAATTGCTAGAAAGAACCTTTTTGCTTTTAAGCCATCTTACCTACGATCCACGACCGAGGTTGCCTTTGAGCCATCTTACCTACGATCCAGGTTGCTTTTGAGCCATCTTACCTACGGTCCACGACCGAGGTAGCTTTTGAGCCATCTTACCTACGGTCCACGACCGAGGTTGCTTGTGAGCCATCTTACCTACGGTCCACGATCCAGGTTGCTTTTGAGCCATCTTACCTACGGTCCACGACCGAGGTAGCTTTTGAGCCATCTTACCTACGGTCCACGACCGAGGTTGCTTGTGAGCCATCTTACCTACGGTCCACGACCGAGGTTGCTTTTAAGCCATCTTACCTACGATCCACGATCGAGGTAGCTTTCGAGCCATCTTACCTACGGTCCACGATCGAGGTAACTTTTGAGCCATCTTACCTACGGTCCACAACCGAGGTTGCTTGTGAGCCATCTTACCTACGGTCCACGACCGAGGTAGCTTTTGAGCCATCTTACCTACGGTCCACGACCGAGGTTGCTTGTGAGCCATCTTACCTACGGTCCACAACCGAAGTTTGTTTTAAGCCATCTTACCTACGATCCACGATCGAGGTAGCTTTCGAGCCATCTTACCTACGGTCCACGACCGAGGAAACTTTTGAGCCATCTTACCTACGGTCCACGACCGAGGTTGCTTGTGAGCCATCTTACCTACGGTCCACGATCGAGGTTGCTTTTAAGCCATCTTACCTACGATCCACGATCGAGGTAGCTTTCGAGCCATCTTACCCACGGTCCACGACCGAGGTAACTTTTGAGCCATTTTTACCCGCGATCGATTTAGAGACTAGGTGAAGGAAATTAGGGCTAAGGTATAGCAGCGGAAATATAAAAATTTTAGCCTATTTCCTTTTAACCATAGGATCCGTTAATCGTTATTTCATATAAAGAGGGATAAGAAGGAATACCTTTCAATGAACAATCTACCGTTGTTAAAGAAGCGCCCACAATTCTTCTCCGAGGTTCCAACCACAAAGTAGAATACGGTGAGGTTAAGATAAAATCAACCCTTATGAGATGCAACCAAAATAGATTGCCTCTAATTAACCAACACAAGATCAAGGAGAAAGAGGGATGAATAAGATTAATCAATCGATGGAATGCCGTATGAATTCTTATCCACGAACTTGGGGAATAGAATTCTTTTCTCTCTCTCTCTCTCTAAGTAATTTCGAAAATCACAAGTGGGGAGGCTTAGGGCTTGGTCGAAATTCACTATAGGGAGGGGTATATATATTAGCTTGTATCTAAACCCTAGCTAGATAGGAATAGGTTACTTAATAGGAATCCAATTCGGAAAAGGATTCCTAATTATTATCTCACTATATATCTAATATATTTAGGATAATAATAAATAACCTAATTGGATAATAATAGGAGAATATTAATCTAATTAAAACTCCTAATTAAATTATCTCTTAATTAATTTATTTCATAATCCTAATCAAATTAGGATTAATGGAATAAAATCAATCCCTTACTAATACATACAAATTTCGGCCCCCTCCTTGTATTTGGGCCTTACTGGGCTCAATTGGGCTTCCATCTATTAATCACATCCATCTCTCTTTTGGTTCCAAGTCTTATGTGTGATCCATTAGGTCCTTACTACTTCTGGCCGTATGCAACCTATTAAATTAATTTCTTCAAGAATTATATTTAATCCCTTGCATAACGGAATGATGTACAGAGTATGTTATTGGCAAGTCTGTAATCATCCCCCCAGAGTCCGTTAAGAAGACAGGTTGATTCTGTCGTTAACCCTTCCGTATTAGTTACGGTATAATACGATCCTTTATCAACTACATCCTTGAACTGAATCTTATGACTATGGGTAATGTCAAGTCACATATAGCGAGACGTTCGTTTTACTTGTTATTGGCCGAGTCAACTCAAAAAGATAGGTTAAGTGAAATCTGTATTTCTACTCTTAAGCTATCACCTTGCAAGGGTTTAGAGTCAAGTCTTCCACAAGCGATCCTTGGATGTATCTCCCATTAATCGGGAGTGATAAATGCTCAATCCAATGTATAACTACCCTGAAATTACTTCCTGTGACACCCAACCTTTGCAGTTCACACCCCAGAGTCATCTCTGTTAAGGATCGTGGGACCACAGGATCAAAGTCTCACATTCAGTAATTCAGGATGACCAATTAACATTCCTTTGAGTCTGAGGATTGGTTATACCTATTAATACCAATGAGATGAACAGTTGACAAGGATGAATCTACCCATCCTGTTATCTCAAATCGGATCCCCAATCCTAATGAACAACGTTTCATCGGATCTATGTAACTGTCCAGATATTTGTATATATGAAGCTTGTGAGATCAGCTTTCTGTCGGACAAAAGACATTGTTACATACAAGTCTCAACAGTGATATATCAATCCTAAACATATCACTCGACTTGGGGTGGTTTAAGTTTATTATAAAGTTTTGTCTCACTTCATGCTTGTATGAACACTTTATAATCACTTTAAACAAACTTACGGATTTCCTTTTATTAGACTTTATTTAGTGCTTAAAAGGGATTGCCTTTATATAGTTATAAAACATATATCTCATTAAAACAAATGATATAAAGAACAATTCATTTACAATAAGTTTTTATCCTGCAACAATTGACTATAGGACACAAAACCCCAACACTAGGGTCGCTAGAAAGAGCTGTTTACCCGTGGTCGAGTTAGGCTAGGATCCTTAAGGAAAACGTCCACCGGCAGCCGATTCGAAGGCAAAGACGGAGGGGATCGAAGACGAAGCTGGAGCGCGCAGCGCAGAGATCAGGTATTCTTCCTCCTACTCTATAGGTGTCTTTTACTTTAATATATTTCCATTGCATGTGCCGTGTTAGCAAAAAACGTTTTCAAAACACACACATCACTGTCAAAATAGAAAAGTAGGGGCAACTGTAGACACCGAGTCGGAGGACCTGTGACGAAAACCTGTAACAAGACGGTTGAAGCGGTTGGTTCCGGGAGTTTTAAAGCAAAAAATATATAATAAAAAAACGAGAGGTCAGTAAGAGTTGCAGTCGTCGAGTGGACGGCTCGAGAGTGCTCAACGACGTGGTGCGAGCGCCTAGTGGCAGTCGACGCGCGCCCGACGACAGTTGGACGCGCGTCCGACAATGCGGGGCGCACGCCCGATGGTCGCTGGGCGCGCACGCCCGACAGCCGTTGGGCGAGCGCCCAACGACGTGGGGCGAACGCCCAACATCAGTTGGGCGTGCACCCAACATATGTTGGGCGTGCGCCCAACATATGTTGGGCGTTCGCCCAACTGATTTTGGGCGCACGCCCAACATTTTGGGCGTAGGCCCAAAACATTTTGAGCGTAGCCCGACGCCCGTCGGGCTACGCCCAAATTTTTTTGGGATCCGTGCCTATAAAAAGGCACGGATCCCCATGCATTTGGAAAGTGGATTTTGGAGAGCTTTCTCACTCTAGACATTTTTAGAGAGAGAAAGTGAATTTTTTTGAGAAAAATATTTTTTTTCTCAAAAAGTCTGAATTTCCTAAAAGTTAAATTTTTACTAAAAACCCGAAAATCACGATTCGCGGAATCAACCGACTTCGACTGTCAGATACCGATCTTGAGGTATTATCCGAGGACTAGACTCGTTTTATTTTATTTAATTTATTTCCTTTATTTATTTATTTTTATGTTATAATTTTATTTATTTAGTTATTTATTTATTTATCACGTTTTATTTAATTTTTCGTATTTATTTAGTTTCCGTCTCGTATTAAATAAACGTTCGGTTTTGTTTTAAAATAAAAACCTCGTTTTAATATCCCAATACGAACCATGATCCGATTCAAAGGTAGTTCGGGATTAAAAAAAAACGTTGCAATTATAAGTTTTGAAAATATTTCTAAATAACGTTTTAAAATAAAACATCGTTTTAGGAGTCCCCGTTATAGACTATGATCCAATTTTGGTAGTTCGGGGACCCAAAACGATAGAATAGATCTAATCT
The DNA here is from genome assembly GCF_963576675.1 of Euphorbia lathyris. Lineage (NCBI taxonomy): Eukaryota > Viridiplantae > Streptophyta > Magnoliopsida > Malpighiales > Euphorbiaceae > Euphorbia > Euphorbia lathyris. The sequence continues at coordinate 49,146,858 of NC_088918.1, forward strand.
AAAGCTTTTGAATAAATCTGGAAACTTCTGGACTGTTTCTGTAATTCTGCCTTTTCTATCGCTAACAGCAGATTGGCGACGGATGTTCCGTCAGTAATCTGCTGGAATCCGAAAATTCCATTTTTAACCCTCTTTTCTCTTCTTTTTTACATTTCTACTTGTATATATACGTATTTAATTATGTTATGTATTTGTAAAAATTATTTTTGAGTCCTATAACTATTAATTACGTATTATGTGGCTATATATTTCGTATTTGGGTTTAATTCATTTGGATTTGGTTTTGTAAGGTATGATATTCCTATATATATAGTTTTGGCACATTTAAGCTATATTAGCTATTATTTAGGGTGAAAATTATTTTCTATATGTTTATTACTTAAAACCATTTGGAACTCAATGTTATTCTTCCCATTTATGAGTTTGGTTCATTGTTTTTTACATGTTTTGAATTAGAATAAATAGGTATTATATATAGTACTCTTTTTCATTTTCTTTATTATATCGTATAGTATTTCTTACTCCTTTTTATCTATAGGTATATCCTTATTTTTAGATAAAATTATATATATATATGTATTTCTATTTTATTTTTGTGTATATGTATATATTCCAAATGAGTTTTACTTGGTGAATTTTGGTTTAATTGGTTCATTAGTGTAATTATGTTCAAGTGGAGGATAATTGAGTGAAAAAGGGGAAAATAAAAGACAAAAAGAGAATTTAATTTGTTTGTTTAAATTAAAGTTTTTCTAGATATTCCTAAAGTGTAAATAACGTTTTCTTGATGTTTTTAAACCATTTCCAAAATATCACGTGTTGAAACCTTAATCCGTTCCAACGACGGATTAGGCGAACCTTGTAATTAAAATCGTTTTCATTGTAAATAATAGAGTTTTGAATCGTTTTCCTAACTAAATATTTTGTACAAAATAAATGAACTTGTATGCCTAATCACGTTTTTGGAGTTAAAGTTTTTATTCCACATTTTCAAACACTCGAGTCGTTCCAACGGCGATTCGAGTCGATGTCATGTAAATTAACGGGGTTTTAAAACGCACCTAAATCGTTCCAACGGCGATTAAGGTACGAACCATGTAAATAAACTCGTTTTGGGGAATGAGATTAGCTTAGAGTTAGTGTATAATATAAAGCATAAATCACGTTGTAAACAAATCAATTCTTTCTTCTCCCCCTTCTCTCTCCTATGTATTTTTAATTCATGTAAATGGGTGATTCTTTATTAAAGTGGCTTTTAATGACATGCTCAAAACGGTTTTCAAAGCGAGAAAGAAAAGGTTTCAAACGAATTTTAAACTTAAAGAAATATGCGATTAGTCCGTTATCGCCTAACACGCTGAGTAGGAGGCCGGTGGTTCATAACCGGGCGATGTCGGGGTGCCTAGTAGCCTTTCTCCAGAAAGGAGCTAGCCTTCTCAGCTCGTACCTAAGTTTTCCGAACCCTCACCGGTCTCCCGCAAGGGATCGGTGTTCATTTTCCCATTCGTGGGTGGCGACTCTTCCATACTCCAAGCTCCGGTCCTGCCGAGCAGCTTGATTCCACGATTAGTTGCTTTCGGCGCCAATCACCGCTTACGTCGCCATGAGGTGTCCACCCCCCGGTCCGCCCAGGCGAGGCCGTCGACACCTTGTCTAACACCAGGGAAAGGGTTGTTTTATTCAGCCAACTCTGCAATTGCTTTGAAAGCATTCTCAGATGCAGATTGGGCAACCTGCATTGATATAAGAAGATCAATAACAGGTTTCTGTGTGTTTTTGGGTGATTCTTTGATTTCATGGAAGAGTAAAAAGCAACAAATTGTTTCAAGATCGTCAACTGAAGCAGAGTATCAATCAATAGCTTCCCTTTCTACAGAGATTCAATGGTTTCATTATATTCTACAAGCTTTGCAGATTAATCATAAGTTGCTAGTACCTCTGTTTTGTGATAATTTATCAGCCATCTATCTCACTAACAACTCAACTTTTCATGAGAGGACAAAGCATATAGAGCTAGACTGTCAGAAGGTTTATTTACATGGTTCGTACATTAATCGCCGTTGGAACGATTTAGATGCGTTTTAAAACCCCGTTAATTTACATGCTTTTCACCCGAATCGTCGTTGGAATGACTCGAGTGTTTGAAAATGTGAAGAAAAAATTTATTGAATAAAAGAAAACGTGGTTAGACATACAAGTCACTTATTTTATGCACAATCGTTTTTTTTATAGAAATCGATTTAAAACTCCCTTATATAAAAAAAAACGTTTTTTTTAATTACAAGGTTCGCTTAACCCGTCGTTGGAACGGATTAAGGTTTCAAAACGTGACACTTTTAGAAACCGTTTGATATAGAAAATGAAATTAAAACATCTTATTTACATTTAAAAAACGTTTGGATGTCTTTAATTTTTTTTTTTTTTAAGCTTCTTCATTTACAATTTTATCTCACTCACTTGAAACTTAAATTAATTCCCTCATCCACTTAAACCAAAGCATAATTATAACAATTAATAAGTTATATCCAAATATTACCCCAGCCTACCATCTCTAAATATATATACATATATCCAAATAACAAAAGAAAATGAGTAAATATACATATACAGTAAAGCCTCTATATAGAAATACTCTATATAGGAATAACCTCTATTTTGTTATAAAAAAACTTGGTCCCAACTTGATAATAACCTCAATGACCAAACTCTATTTAGTAATAACCTCTCAATTGTTATACAAATAGTTTGGTCCCAAGTGTATTCCTATATAGAGGTTTTACTGTAGTAAAAAAAATAATAGTTATAACTATAGGTTAATAACGAAAGTAGAGTAAAGAAATGATATATACTATATATATAAATAAGAGTAAAAATATGGCTAATCCAAATAAGAATATGTGAAAATACTAAATAATATTAATAGGTAAAAAACTAATATTTGACCCAAAACACCTAAAATAGTATTTGTACATAAAATGTGTCAAAAATAATCAAGGAAATAAATCCATTACACCAAAAGCTAAGGTGCTGTTTGATAAAACTTAAAATTAAGTGCTGAAAAACTAAGTGCTGAATTTTAAGTGCTGAATATTATAATAGCTGAAAATATTAAATTCTGGAACTGTTTGATTTATACTGAAAATTAAGTATTGAATATAATTAATCTGTTTGATAACTACAATACGAAAAATTATAAAACTATAAAAGGACAATATTAACCTTTTACATTATTTAATTAATTTAAAGCTAAAATATAATAAATTGGATCCATATATTATAAATTTAATAAATATTATAAATTATAAAATAAAACTAAAATAATGATAATAAAAATTCAGGTATTAAACAATTGATAAGAAATTTGATGTCATAAGTCGCTCATACACAGTTGATACGATTGTCCACATATTGCTCCTTCAATGTTTTGTGAAATATTATTTAGGGATCTTTCAAAAAAATCAAGTCTTTTTCATTAAATCTATCCTTGAACAATATGTAATAATAAATTATAGGAGAATGAATTATTATAACCACTGAACATGAGAAAGAAAGACATAGGAAGTCAATCATATGATTTTATCATCAACGGTTAAATTATTTTCAAATTTCAGAATCTGGAAAAAAAAAAAGATGGACAGAATCTGAAAAAAAAAGGTGAAAAGGGGAAACCATATGTTGCACAGAGAAAAGAAAAAGAAGGAAGTAGATAGATTCTGGACCAAAAAAAAAATCATGGGTATAACAGTAAATAGCTTTAAACATAATCAAACAATATATCTGAACGTGTTAAGTGCTCAATTTAAGTTAAAAAAATTAACTTACCTATTTAAGTGGATAATAGCTTAATGGAATAATTTAAGTGCCTAATAAAAAGTTATTATCAAACACACTTAAACTAAAGGGTTAAGGTGCAAAAATACCCCTAACGTTTTGGACCAGGAGCAATTTTACCCCTAACGTCTAAAATGGTGCAACTTTACCCCTAACGTTGGAAGCCAAGAGCAATTTTACCCCTAACGTTAATAAATTGGGTCAATTTGAGAAATAATTCATCAAACTGTCTTCTCGGTCATGAATCTTGTCATCTACACTTCATATGTGTGTCATTTTATCAGTAACAAATCATAAACATAGGTTGAGATGTGAAAAAAAATAAAAAAAAATAAAAAAAATATACTGTCTTTTTGTACGAATTAGATAAAATAAATTCAAAAAATTCACCATATTTATAAATATTAATCTCAAATTCTATTGTTAAATTATAAAAAACATAAAATCTTTTTTCAGAACGAATTGTTATGCAATTGGTGCTGAATAAGGAACAAAAATATCTGTATTTTATAATAGTATCTGAAATTGATCCAATTTATTAATGTTAGGGGTAAAATTGCTCTTGACTTCCAACGCTAGGGGCAAAATTGCACCATTTTAAACGTTAGGGGTAAAATTGCTCCTGGCCCAAAACGTTAGGGGTATTTTTGCACCTTAACCCTAAACCTAAATAAGTACTTAATCTATTAATTTAAGTGCTTTTTTATTTTATCAAACAAGGCGTAAGTACGTATTATATACTATAAAACCACCCAAAACAATATTTAAACCAAATATATACATAAATAATAATATATGATTTAAACCCATTTAAATTAAATTAAATAATATCTATACGAATATATAACTATTTAAAGGGAATAAATACCTATATATATATAGGTACACAGATGAATTATCAAACAAATACACAACTACAATATATATTTATACCAAACTAAAAAGTCCAAAAAGAATGCAAAATAATGTTTTTGAAGTTCAGCAGATTCACGACAGCAAATCCATCACTAATCAGCTTTCACCGACGGAAAACGTATAATTACAGAAACAGTCCCTGTTTCTCTTTTAAAACCAAAAATAACACGGATCTATCTCTATACGACACTTTAACCCCAAACTACCCCAAATCGGGTCACGGTTCATGTAACGGGACGTAAGAGTGAAGTTTTTTATTTTAAATATCGATTAAAACATCTTCAAATAATACATTTACGACGTTTTAGTCCCGAACTACCCCTAAATCGGGTCACGGTTCGTATTGAGATTTAAAACAAAGTTTTTATTTTAGATCCAAACTCAAATATTTGTAAAATGAAAACAGAAAATTAATTTAACAAATCTAAACAATAAAAGTGCAATAAAAGAGTAAACGAAGAGATCTAAATAACAAAGATACAATGAAAGAGTAAACGGGTCTAGTTCCTCAGATTATTACCTCTCAATCGGTAATGGGAATGCCAAATCAAGTCTATTGATAGTGTTTTGAGTCGGATTTTTTGTGTTTTTGATTTGTTCGGGTCTCGTGGAATTTTTTCAGAGGTTCGGGTCTCTTTTTTCTCCTCTTTTTTTGTCTTGGACTCCATCCTATTTATAGGCATATGGAGTCCCAAGCTTAATTTATTTTTGGCTCCAAGCCAACTTGGAGCCAAAGGTAAGCTAGAGCTTAGGAAATTTCATGGAAATTTCCTACTCATCATTATCTTTTTTATTATTATTATTATTATGTATTTATTTATTTATTTATTCTAATAACTAAGAATGCACTTGGCATTCGGCCAAGTGCAGCAAATACATCTAGAATTAACCAAAATCTAAAAATGATTTTTGTCAAAACCGATTTTATAGAATTGGCTTTTATAAAACCGATCTTTTTACAAAACTATTTTTTATTGTTCGAATTTTAAAACAAAACCCCTATCGATCCAAGATTTTATTAATAATGAAATACTCCGAACTCGGCGAGACGATTTAAGATTTCATTCGCGGAACCGATTCGCCCGTCATCTCGATTCGATTTCCGAATTCGATCAAACCGGTCTCCACGGTTCCTTTGAACAATGTTTTTTTATTTATTATTTTTATTGACTCATCATTTATTTAATCGACTAATTTGGATCCCTTTTTATAATTTTTCTTCATCGGTCCTCCGACCCCGGTGTCTACAGTTGCCCCTACTTTCCTATTTTAACAGTGATGTGTGTGCTTTTTCGAAAACCATTTTTGTGAATACAACACATGCAATGTGAAACATATTAAAGTAAAAGACACATATAGAGTAGGAGGAGGAATACCTGACCACCACGTCGTTGGTCTTCAACTCGTCCCCCGTCCTTGCATCGGCCGCGAGCGTTAATCTCCTTGCGCGATTCCTTGTCCTCGGTCTCTAAGCCGACCATCCAACCCTAGTCTCTACACCGACCGCAGGTATATAGCTCTCTCTAGCGACCCTAGTCTAAATCGACCGCAAGTATATAGCTCTTCCTAACAACCTTAGTCTAAATCGACCGAAGGTATATGGCTCTTTCTAGCGACCCTAGTCTAAATCGACCGCAGGTATATAGCTCTTTCAAGCGACCCTAGTCTAAATCGACCGCAGGTATACAGCTCTTTCTAGCGACCCTAGTCTAAATCGATCGCATGTATATAGCTCTTTCTAGCGACCCTAGTCTAAATCGACCGCAGGTATATAGCTCTTTCTAGCGACCCTAGTCTAAATCGACCGCAAGTATATAGCTCTTTCTAGCGACCCTAGTCTAAATTGACCGCAGGTATATAGCTCTTTCTAGCGACCCTAGTCTTTACGTTGACCGCATGTATATAGCTCTTTCTAGCGACCCTAGTCTTTACGTTGACCGCGGGTATATAGCTCTTTCTAACGACCCTAGTCTTTACCTTGACTGCAGGTATATAGCTCTTTCTAGCGACCCTAGTCTTTACATCAACCGTAGGTATTCTTTCATTTTGCATATCTCCAAATCAATCGTTCGACCCTAATCTCTACATCGATCGCATGCGTTTTCTTGTATTGAAGATCTCTAAATCGAACATCTGACCCTAATCTATATATCGATCGCAGGCGTTCTTTTGTTTTGCATATCTCCAAATCAACCGTTTGACCCTAATCTCTACATCGATCGTATGCGTTTTCTTGTATTGCAGATCTCCAAATCGAACATCCGACCCTAATCTATACATCGATCGCAGGCGTTCTTTCGTTTTGCATCTCTCCAAATCAACCGTTCGACCTTAATCTCTACATCGATCGCAAGCGTTCTTTGTTGATGATAGCTGGGCTTTATCACTCGTCCGAGAGTTGGAATTGAGACCTCATCCCAGAGGTTTTGACCGCAGTCGCTTTGATATTTGGGCTTTATCACTCGTCCGAAAGCTTTTGACCGCAGTCGCTTTGATATTTGGACTTTATCACTCATCCGAGAGTTTTTGACCGCAATCGCTTGATGCCTTAGACCGAAGTCCGCAGCGGGGCCTGTGCCCATTGATAATGTCGTAGACCGTAGACCGTAGTCCGTAGCAGGGCCTGTGCCCATTGATAATGTCATAGACCGCAATCCTTAGCGGGGCCTGTGCCCATTGATAATGCCGTAGACCGCAGTCCGTAGCGAAGCCTGTGCCTATAGATAATGTCGTAGACCACAGTCTGTAGTGGGGCCTATGCCTATTGATGATGTCGTAGACCGCAGTTTGTAGCAGGGCATGTGCCCATTGATGATGCCGTAGACCGCAGTCTGTAGCGAGCCCTGTGCCCATTGATGATGTCGTAGAACGCAATCCGTAGCGGGGCCTATGCCTATTCATAATTTCGTAGACCGCAGTCTGTAGCGGGGCCTGTGCCCATAGATTGAATTTTAATTTGCCTATCGGAGCTGTTGGGGTTTCGTGTCCTATAGACAATTGTTCTAGGATACAAACTTAATGTAAATGAATTGTTCTTTATATCATTTGTTTTAATGAGATATATGTTTTATAACTATATAAAAGCAATCCCTTTTAAGCACTAAATAAAGTCTAATAAAAGGAAATCCGTAAGTTTGTTTTAAAGTGATTATAAAGTGTTCATACAAGCATGAAGTGAGACAAAACTTTATAATAAACTTAAAACCACCCCAAGTCAAGTGATATGTTTAGGATTGATATATCACTGTTGAGACTTGCATGTAACAATGTCTTCTGTCTGACAAAAAGCTGATCTCACAAGCTTCATATATACAGATATCTGGACAGTTACATGGATCCGATGAAAAGTAGTTCATTAGGATTGGGGACCCGACTTGAGATAACAGGATGGGTGGATTCATCCTTGTCACCTGTTCATCTCATTGGTATTAATAGGTGTAAATAATCCTCAGACTCAAAGGAATGTTAATTGGTATTCTGGATTACGGAATGTGACGCTTTGACTCTGGTGTAACACGATCCTTAACAGAGATGACTCTGGGATGTGAACAGCAGACGTTGGGTATCACAGGAAGTGATTGCGGGATCGTTATATATTGGATTGGGCATTTATCACTCCCGATAAATGGGAGATATGTCCATGGATCGATTGTGGAAGACTCGACTCTAAATCCTTGCAAGGTGATAGCTTAAGACTTGAAATACATATTTCACTTAACCTATCTATTTTGAGTTGACTCGGCCTGTACAAGTAAAACGAACGTCTCGCTATATGTGACTTGACATTACCCATAGTCATAAGATTCAGTTCAAGGACGTAGTTGATAAAGGATCGAATTATACCGTAACTAATACTGAAAGGTCAACGACAGAATCAACATGTCTTCTTATAGCTCTAGGGGAATGATTACGGACTTGCTAATCACATACTCTGTACATCATTCCGTTATGCAAAGATTAAATATAATTCTTTGAAAGTTAATTTTAATAGTTACATACGGCTAGAAGCAATAAGAACCTAATGGGTCACACATAAGACTTAGAACCCAAAAGAGAGACAGATGTTAATTAAATGACGGAAGCCCAACTGAGCCCAGTAAGGCCCAGTAATAGAGGGGGTCGAAATTTATGTATATAAATACATAAATAATTAATTTGATTTTATCTATTCTAATTAGATTACGATTATGAATTAAATTAATTAAAGGATAAATGAGTTAGGAGTTTTAATTAGATTAAGTTACTCCTATTATTATCCAATAAGGTTATTATTATTATCCTTTATATATTAGATATATTAATGGATAATAATTATGAATTCTATTCCGAATAGAATTCTTATTTCAATAACCTAATTCTATCTAACTAGGGATTAGATACAAGAGATTATAAATAACCCCCCTTATAGGATTTTCGAAATCTACTAAGCAAAACCCTAGTGTAATTTTCGAAATACACAGTGCAACCGGGAGAGAGAATTTCGACACCCCTTGTTGAGGACAAAATAATCCACCGCTTCCTACCGATTCAATTGATTTCATCTTTCTTTCTTTATCCTTGATCTTGTGTTGATTAATTAGAGACAATCTATTTTGGTTGCTATTCAACGGTTGATTCTAACTCGATCTTATATTTGTTTTGTTCTGTGCTCGGGAACTCGAAGTAAGAGTTGTGGGCACTTCGTTTGCAACGGTAGATAGAACATCTAAAAGGCATTTCTTCTTATCCCTCTTTATATGAAATAACGGTTAACGGATCTTATGGTTTATGGAAATAGGTTAAAATTTTATATTTCCGCTGCTATACGTTAGCCTATTTTTCCAACATTGGTATCAGATCCATCGTTAAATCCGTTATTTCATATATGAAAATTTAGAAGTTTTCCAATAGGATTGAATAAATATTTATGGTTAGGTTAATTAACAAATAGTTTTTGATTAATTAATCCTAAAGATAAATAAGTTTTAATTACTTGTTAATTAAAATAGATTATGCGTATGTTCCTAATTATTTTGATGGATAATCATTATAACAAAATCTATTAGTTTTATAGTTAGATTGATAAAATCAGTTTTATTAATTCTAAAGATAAAACGGAAATCTATAGTAGGTTTTCCTATTTTCTGAAAATCATTTTAAAACCGTTTTAGAACTGATATATATATATTTAAAATTATTATTAAAAAAATAAATAAATATAAATGCGACAGCAGCTCGAGTCGCGCCTCGCGGCGCGACCGGCCACTGTCGCGCGGCTGCTGCCAATCGGGAGCAGCCCACTCTCGGGCCCGGCTCGAGACCCACTTGAATTTTAAATTGTTTAAAATCGGTTTTTATATATATTTAAATATATATGTTTCAGAAATTGATAGTTTTCTATTTTGGTTATCGAATGAAAATTTATTTAAAAGTTTGTTTTACCTATTTGTAAATCAAAAGTATTAAATGAATTAAAATCAAAATAATTGGGACGTGCATAATTAAAGTTTTGTATAGTTGTATTAATCTAAAGATTAATATAGAAGATACGAAACTATTAGAAGTAAAATTGGATGAAAGTTAATTTGATAAGTTAATGTGATTAACATAAATATTACATAAAATAGTTATGTAATCAACCAATTAAATTTATTTAATTGAGTCTATGCATGTTTGGAGTTATGGACATATTTGGACCCTCTTTTAGTCTTTTGATATTTTTGAAATAGGGCCTGCGAGTCCTGCCTTTCTACTATCTATTGTAATTTCTCCTCTCATCTAATTCCCTTCAATTTAATTGAAGTTTTCTTTAGTAGTATAGAAATTAATTTGTAATTTCAAGGCGCCATGGAGAAGATGGAGGACCTAAAGAGAAATATGTAATAGTTAGTATTTCCTTAGGTTCGCCCTTTTATTCCGTCTCTAGCTCGACGGAATACTTTAGATGATATGTCCATAACGCCAATGTATGTGTCTGATGTATGCTAAAGCAAATCAAGACTAAGTTAGATTATGAGACCTAAAATAAAAATCCCTCATTAAAAAGTTAAGTAAATAAGGAAGTTATTAAAATCGGTTGCCCCTCCCTAATATTATAATTCAGCCGGCAGTACTGAGGGCCTTTGGGTTGTTGAGTAAACTCAAGCTCGGGGTCTTACGGTAACACCTGAATTATCGAAAATCACTTTTCATGAATATGGGGTAATACTTAAATTAGATTATGATAATTGGATGGGTAAACTCATGTTTTCATAAACTAATGGGCAATACGGTTGGGATTAATATGAATAGCATATTAGTTACTAATGTGGTTAGTAACCCAATAACCTAGGAATCACATTAAAGATGTGATTGATTACATGAATCTACCTAACGAATGAGACTAGCTTGTTGAGTAAACTCAAGGCGAAATCTCAGGAGTTAGGATCCTAGCTCACTAAAGGATTTGTGAAATTCTTCGAATTAATATGGAGGGCTATTAATTTGGCAAAATAGTGGGAGCAATCTAAAATAAACAAAAGGCCTATAATTTTAGATTGATATACTTTAAAGCAACTGAATAACATACGTTTACTCTTTCTCACTCTCAGGTTTATATAATCACTCTTAAAATCATGACTAAAACCAATCTGCAAAACATTCTTACCGATAACAAATTGAATGGTTCAAACTTCACCGACTGGTTTCGCAACCTCAAAATTGTTTTGAAGTTCGATAAGATAGGGTATGTACTTGATACAACGATACCCCCTATCCCTGCTGATGATGCTCCCATTGAGGAAATTGATGCTTACCAGAAGCACAAGGCTGATGATGATCATGCCGGATGCATCATACTTGCATCGATGACACCGGAATTACAAAGGCAACATGAGGAAATGGATGCCTATTCCATCATCATGCACCTTAAAGAGCTGTTTGGGAAACAGACTAGGTGTGAATGCTACGAGATATCCAAGTTGCTATATCGTTGCAGGATGCAAGACGGCACATCTGTCATGACACATTGTGTCAAGATGATTGGCCATATTACCAAACTTTCAAGTATTGGATTCGCGATGGATAACGAATTAAGCATAGACTTGATTCTTCAATCCCTCCCAGAGAGTTATTCACAGTTCATCATGAACTACCAAATGAATGACTTGCAAACCTCTCTTGAAGAGCTTGCAAATATGCTCAAGTCAGTTGAGCCCAATATGAAGAAAGACAAGGAAATACCAGCTCTTGTCATTGAGGGATCAAAGAAGAGGAAAGGGAATTTTCCCAATCCTAAATATCCCAAGAAAGGTAAGAGGGCCATGCCCACTAGAGCTAAGGGAAAGGAAGTAAAGAAGCCCAAAGGAGAGTGCCACTTCTGTGGTAAAGACGGGCGTTGGAGAAGGAACTGCAAGGAGTATCTAGCCACCCTCAAGAAGGGAAAAGGCGGTGCTTCAACATCTGGTATGTTTTATATTGAAATAAATACAATTTCATAGTCTGAATCTTGGGTACTTGATACCGGATGCGGATCTCATATTTGTACAAATATGCAGGAACTAAATCAGACTAAGGAATTGAAGAAAGGAAGCATAAACTTGCGAGTAGGAAATGGAGCAAGAGTTGCCGCCCTCGCAATTGGAGATTATGTTTTAAATTTGCCCTCTGGGCTTGTAATAGAATTAAGGAACTGTTTGTATGTTCCGCAAATGTCTCGTAACATTATTTCTATTAGCCATCTTGTTGACGACGGTTTTCATATTTTAATAAAAGACAAACGTTGCGATTTTTATAAAGATTCGATCTTTTATTTTTCAGGAATATCACAAAATGGGATTTATGTGTTAGATGACAAAATTTCTGTTTTCGCAATTGATACCAAAAGACATAAGCTAGATAATTCAACTTACTTGTGGCATTGTCATTTAGGCCATATAAACAAAAGACGCATGCTTAAGCTACATCAAGATGGGCTTATAAATTCAATTGATCCTGAATCATTGGAAACATGCGAAGCATGTTTAAAAGGCAAAATGACAAAGACACCCTTTAGCAATAAAGGAGAACGTGTATGAGACACTTGTTAGACAAGGTGCCGAACGGCCTCGCCCGGGCGGACCGGGGGATGGACACCTCATGGCGACGTAAGCGGTGATTGGCGCCGAAAGCAACCAATCGTGGAATCAAGCTGCTCGGCAGGACCGGAGCTCGGAGTATGGAAGAGTCGCCACCCACGAATGGGAAAATGAACACCGATCCCTTGCGGGAGACCGGTGAGGGTTCGGGAAACTTTGGTACGAGCCGAGAAGGCTAGCTCCTTTCCAGAGAAAGGCTACTAGGCACCCCGACATCGCCCGGTTATGAACCACCGGCCTCCTACTCAGCGTGTTAGGCGATAACGGACTAATCGCATATTTCTTTAAGTTTAAAATTCATTTGAAACCTTTTCTTTCTCGCTTTGAAAACCGTTTTGAACATGTCGTTAAAAGCCATTTTAGTAAAGAATCACCCATTTTGCATAAATTTAAAATACATAGGAGAGAGAGGGGGAGAGGAGAGAATTGATTTATTCACAGTGTGATTTTATGTCTTAGTCTATACACTAATTCTAAGCTAATCCCATTCCCCAAAAACGAGTTTATTTACATGGTTCGTACCTTAATCGTCGTTGGAATGATTTAGGTACGTTTCAAAGCCCTGTTAATGATGATTACTCGAATCGCCGTTGGAACGACTTGAGCATTTGAAAACGTTGAGCAAACAGTTTTAATCTAAAAACGTGATTAAGCATACAAGTCAATTTATTTTGTACAAAACCATTTAGTTAGGAAAGCAATTCAAAACTTCATTATTTACAACGAAACAATTTACAATGTTCGCTTAATCCGTCGTTGGAACGGATTAAGGTTTCAACACGTGATGTTTTGAAAACGGTTTAAAAATGACAAAAAAAAGTTATTTACACTTTAGGAATATCTAGAAAAACTTTTAATTTAAACAAACAACTTCAAATCTCTTTTTGTCTTTTATTTTCCCCTTTTCACTCAATTAACCTTTACTTGAACATAATTACAACACTTACTAATTAAACCCAAATTCACCCAACCCAAATACTTTTTAAAACATATATATATATATATATAGGAAATTCAAAAAAAGAGGAAATAAATATACTTATTTATATGAATATACACTATGGCAAAATAATAATAATACTTATATAAAAAAGGTAAAATAATAATGTATATATGATTTAATAAGTAAAAGTGGTAGTAAGTATAATACTAGATATGATACACATTTTATTTTAACTTGAGAATATGTAAAAAGTAATGGATAAAGTTTATAAATAAGAAAAAACCATATTTAAACTAAAATAGTTTTTATACATAATAAATATATGGAGGATAACCCACCCAAAACAATAAAAGGAAAATATACATATATACATATAGCCATTATAAAACCAAATTAATGAAAATCATACCCAAATATACAAAATAGGTATTCAATAGTAAGTTATTAATAGTCATGTACTTTGAAAATAATTTTAATAATTCTATTACATATTTATACATATACCTATACAAGAATAAATGTAAAAAAGATGAGAAAATGGTTGGGAAAATGGATTTTTTAAGTTCCAGCAGCTTTACCGACGGAAAATCCGTCGGTAAACCGCTTTTAGTGACAGAAAACGGCAATTTACAGAAATAGTCCAACAGTTTCCAGATTTTATCAAAAACATTAGATCTACTCTATTTTGTCATTTTAGCCTCCAAACTATCCCAAATCGGGTCATGGTTTGTAACGGAGGATTCTAAAACGACGTTTTTATTGAAAATAACGGTTCAAAACATTTATAAAACAACGAATCTACGACGTTTGGATCCCGAACTACCCTTGAATCGGGTCACGGTTCGTATTGGGATCCAAAACGAAGTTTTTATTTCAAAACTAAAACCAAATACTTGTTCAAATGCAAAACAAAAAATTAACTTAACAAATCTAAACAATAAAAGTGTAAAAAACAAATAAATAAATAGATTCAAACAATAAAAAGAGATGAATAAATAAACGGGTCTAGTTCCTCGGATTATTACCTCTCAATCGGTAATAGAAATGCCAAATCAAGTCGATTGATAGTGTTTTGAGTCGGATTTTTTTTGTGTTTTTGCTTTGTTCGGGTCTCGGAGAATTTTTCCAGGGGTTCGGGTTTTTTTCCTCCTCCCAAATGCATTAGGCTCCATCCTATTTATAGGCATGGAGCCTTAACAATTAAAATTGCTTTGGCTTGTAGCCTAAGGGTAGGCTCCAAGCAAAGCTAAATTAGCTTACTCTTGACTTGGAGCCAAGGGTAAGCTAATTTGGCTTAATGATATATCATTATAATTATATGTATTATTATTATTATTATTATTATTTTTTATAATAAATCCTATGTAACATTGCACTTGGCATTGGCCAAGTGCACCAAAATGCACTTGGCCGAATGCCAAGTGCAAGGGCTGGGCCTGGGCAGCCCAGTCCCCGTCACGAGCCGTCCAACGGCCCGTGACGTAAATACCGGCCCCGTCAGGGGCCGCGTTTAAACCTATATTGGAAAATAAATATAAAATACTCTTAAAATTAACCAAAACTAAAAAATGATTTTTATCAAAAATATTTTTACCAAAACCGATTTTATAAAATTAGCTTTTATAAAATTGGTCTTTTTACAAAACTCTCTTTTTATTTTTCGAGTTTTAAAACAAAACCCTTATTGACCCGAAATTTTATTAATAATAGAATTAATAAGAAAATGACACGAAATACTCCGAACTTGGCGAGACGGTTTAAGATTTCATTCGCGGAACCGATTCGCCCGTCATCTCGATTCGATTTCCGAATTCGATCAAACCGGTCTCCACGGTTCCTTTGAACAACGTTTTTTTTATTTATTATTTTTATTGACTCATCATTTATTTTAATCGACTGATTCGGATCCCTTTTTATAATTTTTCTTCATCGGTCCTCCGACCCCGGTGTCTACAGTTGCCCCTACTTTTCTATTTTTGACAGTGACATGTGTGCTTTTTCGAAAACCATTTTCGTAAATACAACACATGCAATGTGAAACATATTAAAGTAAAAGACACATATAGAGTGGGAGGAGAAATACCTGATCTCCATGTCGCACGCTCCTGCCTTGTCTTCAATCTTCACTTTGGCTGTCCCGTCCTTGCCTCTGAATCGGCTGCCGGCGGACGCTCCTTCCGGCGACCCTAGTCTCTAAATCGACCGCAGGTATATAGCTCTATCTAGCGACCCTAGTCTAAATCGACCGTAGGTATATAACTCTTTCTAGCGACCCTAGCCTAAATCGACCGCAGGTAATATTGCTCTCTCTAGCGACCCTAGTCTAAATCGACCGCATGTAACATTGCTCTCTCTAGCGACCCTAGTCTAAATCGACCGCAGGTAAAGTTGCTCTTTCTAGCTACCCTAGTCTCCAAATCAACCGCAGGTAAAATTGCTCTTTCCAGCTACCCTAGTCTCTAAATCAACCGCAGGTAAAATTGCTCTTTCCAGCTACCCTAGTCTCTAAATCAACCGCAGGTAAAATTGCTCTTTCCAGCTACCCTAGTTTCTAAATCAACCGCAGATAAAATTGCTCTTTCCAGCGACCCTAGTCTCTAAATCAACCGCAGGTAAAATTGCTCTTTCTAACTACCCTAGTCTCTAAATCAACCGCAGGTAAAATTGCTCTTTCCAGCTACACTAGTCTTTATCTCGACCGCAGGTATTCTTTCGTTTGCATATCTCGAAATCAATCGTTCGACCCTAATCTCTATATCGATCGCAGGCGTTTTCTTGTATTGTAGATCTCCAAATCGAACATTCGACCCTAATCTATACATCGATCGCAGGCGTCCTTTCATTTGTATATCTCCAAAGCAACTGTTCGACCCTAATCTATACATCGATCGCGGGCGTCCTCTCGTTTTGCATATCTCGAAATCCGTCGTTCGACCCTAATCTCTACATCGATCGCAGGCATTTTCTTGTATTGTAGATCTCCAAATCGAACATTCGACCCTAATCTATACATCGATCGTAGGCGTCTTTCGTTTGCATATCTCCAAATCAACCGTTCGACCCTAATCTCTACATCGATTGCAGGCGTCCTTTCGTTTTGCATATCTCTAAATCAACCGTTCAACCCTAATCTCTACATCGATCGCAGGTGTTTTCTTGTATTGTAGATCTCCAAATCGAACATCTGACCCTAATCTATACATCGATCGCAGGCGTCCTTTCGTTTGCATATCTCCAAATCAAGCATTCGACCCTAATCTATACATCGATCGCAGGCGTCCTTTCGTTTAGCCTATCTCAAAATCCATCGTTCAACCCTAATCTATACATCGATCGCAGGCGTCCTTTCGTTTTGCATATCTCAAAATCAACCGTTCGACCCTAATCTCTACATCGATTGCAGGCGTCCTTTGTTGATGATAGCTGGGCTTTATCACTCGTCCGAGAGTTTGTGACCGTAGTCGCTTTGATATTTGGGCTTTATCACTCGTCCGAGAGTTTTTTTACCGCAGTCGATTTGATATTTGGGCTTTACCACTTGTCCGAGAGTTTTTTGGGCTTTACCACTCGTCCGAGCGTTTTTTTTTACCGCAGTCGCTTTGACATTTGGGCTTTATCACTCGTCCGAGAGTGTTTGACCACAGTCGCTTTGATATTTGGGCTTTATCACTCGTCCGTGAGTTTTTTGACCGCAGTCGCTTTGATATTTGGGCTTTATCACTCGTCCGAGAGTTTGGACTTGGGACCTCGTCCTAGAGGTTTCGACCGCAGTCGCTTCTTTTTACCAGGATTGTTTGAGTTTGACCGGAGTTGATGATGCCGTAGATCGGAGTCCGTAGCAGGGCCTGTGCCTATTAATGATGCCGTAGACCGCAGTCCATAGCGGGGCATGTGCCCGTTGATGATGCCGTAGACCGCAGTCCGTAGCGGGGCCTGTGCCCATTGATGATGTCATAGACCACAGTCCGTAGCGGGGCATGTGCCCATTGATGATGCCGTAGACCGCAGTCCGTAGCGGGGCTTGTGCCCATTGATGATGCCGTAGATCGCAGTCCGTAGCGGGGCCTGTGCCCATAGATCGAATTTTAATTCGCCTATCGAAGCCTGCCTAGACTTGCACGAATGTCGTGGAGCTATCCGAGTATTTCTGCGTGCAGCTTGACTTGAGTCACGCCCGTCACCTGTTGAGTATTTTTATTGTATAACATAGTGTAGTGATATGTATGCACATAATTATGAATGAATGTATATATATTTTTCTCTTTTTTTATTTTTTACATTGCTTCCCTCCTATTTTTCTTTACAGGGAGACCTCCATTCTATTGACCGGAGAGTACAGGAGAGCGTGGCGGTCGGGCGAGAGGATTCACTGCGGGATGATGATGATCAGATCAGACGTTGTTATCGGGATATGGAGGATGAGCGCTCCAGCTGGGAGGAGCGAGGCCAAGCAGCCGAGAAGAGGAGCCGTGTGGATATAGAGGCCCATCGAGCTGATGAGGAGAGTTTGCGGATTGCGGTAGAGGGCCGTCGGGTTGCCGAGGAGGCCTTAGCCAAGGAGCGGACACCTTACTTCGGAGGCTTTGATTCGTTTGAGGGCTTTTGGGACTTTGGGATTCCTTCTCATTGATAGTCCTATCATTGTTTCGTTTACAACTTTATTAGTACTACCGTGATGTATAGCGGGTATATGTGAAAAAGATATTTGTGTAGGCTTTTTATTTGGGGGTGGAGAAAAGAAATGTATAACTCATGACTTACAATACCATGCATTCAGTCGATCATAATAATTCCAATCATTCTCTTCAAATATATTCATGCCTTTATTTATTTACAAACAACAGAAATACTTAGCCAATTATACATTATTTTTATAATTGCTCAAGATATAACTACTGTTACCAGGACCCGCCTTTTTTCGGTTTTCAGATCCCAGCGATTTTTCAACTCTCCTTTTATTATCCCGGAATTTTCAAATGAGCGCCTTCTTGGGTTTTCACTCATTGGGATGTCCCTTATTGTTGCATAGGTCGCCCTTTACGGGTTTTCAACCTATCGGGAATTTTTATTTCTTTCTTTTTTTATTTTACGAAAAGTATTTCTTAAGCCTATCCAGATAGGTAGGTTCGGAGAACTCCATGCCGTCCATAGTAGCTAGCTTAACCGCTCCTTTGCTTAGCATCTTCTTCACGAGAAAGGGCCCTTCCCAGTTTGGCCTAAACTTGCCCCTAGGGTCAGTGTGCGTCCTCCGGATCTGTTTCAGCACCATGTCTCCCTCTCTGATAGGACTAACCTTAACCTTTTTGTTGAAGGCTCGGGCCATCCTCCTCTGATATAGTTGCACGTGGTAAAGGTCCTCCATCCTCTTCTCGTCGACCAATGCCAACTGTTCATACCGTTTCTTCACCCATTTTGCTTCAGGAATCTCTGCTTCTACCGCGATTCTCAGTGATCGCTTCTCAATCTTAATCGGCAGAACTGCTTCTGCCCCATATACTAAGGAGAGCGGCATTGCCCCAGTAGATGTTCTAACAGTCGTGCGATAGGCCCACCAAACAAGTGGAAGCTGCTCGTGTCGATTCCGATGTGACTCTACGGTCTTTACGAGAATCCTTTTAAGGTTCTTATTAGCTGCCTCCACTGCCCCATTAGCTTGCGGACGGTATGGAGAAGATCTATGATGCTCGATACCGTACTCCTGGAAAAGAATTTTCACTTCTCCTTGAAACTGGACCCTATTGTCCGTGATCATGTGATGAGGCACCCCGAACCTGGTGATTAGATGCTTTTCAATAAACTTCCTTATCTGCTTTGATCCCAACTTACTAAACGATTCTGCCTCTACCCATTTGGTGAAGTAATCAATGGCAACTGTGATGAACTTGTGTCTGTTTGACGCATTAGGCCTCACCTCGCCGATGATATCAATGCCCCAAGCTGCAAATGGACAAACGGGTGCCAACACATGTAGTTACATAGCTGGCAGGTGATTATAATCCCCATGGATTTGACAACCATGGCATTTCTTCGCATATTCATTGCAATCTCTTTCCATGGTGAGCCAATAGAAGCCTTGCCTTATGATTTTCTTTGCTAACACTGCTCCTCCCATATGGGCTCCACAAATTCCTGAGTGTACTGACTCCATTGCCTCACGGGCTTCTCCCTCATCCAAGCACCTCAATTGTAAACCATCGGTGTGTCTTTTGTAAAGCAAGTCATCATGGATGACAAATTGCTGAGCTAACCTTCTGATCACAGCCTGATCCCTAAGTTTTGATTCTGCCGGTTACGTTCCACTTTTCATGAAGTTCATAAGGTCGAAGTACCAAGGCTTTTCGTCGACTCCCAATAACATTACATCTTCGTAGCATGGTTTGTGAGACCTCCTCAATACCAAAGGCTTTGAGGCAAGGTTCCGGGGATTATCCCATACCGACACCAAAGTGGCCAAAGCATCCGCTGCCTGATTCTGTGCTCGAGGAATGTGATAAAAACGATACTCGTTGAATCTCTGCGCCAGTCCTTCCAACTGGTCTAGGTATGGACGCAACCTTTCTTCCCTTACTTCCCAGTTTCCCTGTGCTTGTTCGATAATCAGTTTTGAGTCGCCCCAGATTTCAACATATGATGCTCCCAGCGCTGCTAATGACTCCAACCCATAGATGCACGCTTCATACTCGGCCATATTATTGGTGAGAGGGAAGGATAACTTCTTTGCCATTGGGACCCTTTCTCCTTCTGGTGAGATAAGTAGCACTCCTACTCCTGCTCCATTTGAGTTAACCGCTCCATCGAAGAACATTTTCCATGGTATAACTTCTATGGCGTTCAAGTGCTCATCAGGGAAATCATAATTTATCTCCTCCTCTTCTGCGTTCAGAGGCTGATTGGCCAGAAATTCTGCTACGGCTCTCACCTTAATAACCTTCTTTATTACATATTCGATATCAAATTCGGACAAGAGCAACAACCATCGAGCTAGCTTCCCTGTTAGAGACGGAGTTCGGTACAGATACTTCACGGGATCCATCCGAGAAATAATGATCACTTTGTAAGATTGAAAATAGTGCCGTAGTTTCTTTGTTAGCCATACTACTGCCATGCACGTCTTTTCGATCATGTTATACTTAAGCTCGTATTCCAGGAACTTCTTACTCAGATAATACACCGCGTGCTCCACACCGGTGTCCCCTTCCTAGGCCAGCATTGCCCCAATAGATCGCTCCTCGATCGCTACATAGAGGAGAAGCGGTTTTCCAAGTTTAGGCGATCTCAGAACCGATGGATTAGACAAATAGTTCCGGACACTCTCTAATGCTTGCTGGCACTTATCATTCCAAACCGTGTGTTGATCTTTCCGTAGCAGCTTAAAGATCGGCTTGCAGATCGCAGTGAGTCGTGCTATGAAACGACTGATATACTGAACCTGCCCCAGAAATCCTCTCACTTCTTTCTCATTCTTGGGTGCTGGCATTTCCTATATGGCCTTTACCTTGTCGGGATCCACCTCAATCCCCTTGTTGTTGATCACATAGCCTAAGATTTTCCCCGATGAAACGCCAAATAAGCATTTCTTCGGGTTCAACCTTAGCTTGAATTCTGCAATTCGGACCAAAAACTTCTCAAGTGCAGCGAAATGCCCCTCTCTTGTCTCCGACTTGACCATCATGTCGTCCACATAAACTTCTACCTCTTTGTGTATCATATCATGGAACAGTGCCGTAGCCATTCGTTGATAAGTTACCCCGGCATTCTTTAAACCAAACGGCATTACCCTATAGCAGTACGTTCCCCACTCAGTTGTGAACGAGGTCTTTGCCTTGTGCTTTTCTGCCATCTGAACTTGCATGTAGCCCATGAAGCCGTCAACATTCGTGTGCAAGACGCTCGATGCTGCACTATCGATTAATACGTCGATGTGAGGCAATGCGAATTCATCTTTGGGGCAAGCCTTGTTAAGATCTCTATAATCGACGCACATTCTCACTTTGCCGTCTTTCTTCGCGATTGGCACTACATTTGCGACCCAAGGGGGATAGTCAATTACTTCGATGAACCCTGCTTCTAACTGTTTCTTCACTTCCTCTCTGATCTTATCTGCCCATTCCAGCCTCATGCGTCGGAGTTTCTGTTTCACGGGCTTAGCATCGGGGTATGTTGGAATACGGTGAGTTACGATTGATTGATCGATTCCTAGCATGTCTTCGTATGTCCAAGCAAACACTATTTCGTATTTTTTAATTATTCTCTCAAATTCTTTCCTCTCTTCAGTAGTTAATTCTTGAGCAATTTATATAAGTTTAGGATTTTCATCCGTGCCAAGATTGAAAGTTGACATTTCTATTGTATTGATTTCAAATATAGGCATGTTATATGAATGAGAATGCATGGAATGATCAGAATCAACATCAAGCAAGTAAGCAAAATCAGAATTCATTTCATTGATAGTGTTGGCGAGTACATCATCGGATTCAAATAAAGCAGTAATACAATTTTCATCATCGGGGTTCTCGGGTTTCTCATAATCCTTGGAGGTACTGGGCTCTTCCACCGCTCCCACAGTTGCTTCAATAGTGATGACCTGCTCCTCGGCATTTAGATCTAACATCATGATCTCTTCGATGAAACAACTTGCCTTTCCTTTGCCCCAGTCGGTAACATCATTGAAGATCTCAAAACCTGGCAGAATCTTTCCTTCGGTGCTAGTCCATGACTCATGAGCCCCCGAATAAACCTTCCCGTGGCCTTCATTCACAAAATACTTTTTTAGGCCCACCTGTCCCTCACCGCCTGTGTTGGACAGACCTCCCAGATCATATCCCAAACCCCTCCGGGTTTTTTGACTCTTGAAGTCCGGAAATTCTGGCAACCCTTGATGGTGTGCTCCCAAGCCCATACCGGGGATGAAACCCCCTTTCATCATCTTCACCACATCGGCGGTCATGCTAGACTCGTAGATCCCAGAAACTTGGAATCCGGAGAAAAGCTGAGGCTCAATTCCCAATGCCGCCACTGAACTCAATTTCTCAGCTCTGATCGTCACTATCTCCTCCCTAAAGGGAAACTTGATCATTTGGTGGAGCGTGGAGGGCACACCTCCTAGCTTATGGAACCATGGGCGTCCCAACAACACAGCAAAGGTCACTGGTATATCCAGCACAGTGAACTCAGTTTCTTCCTCATGCGGCCCTACCTTCAGCTTGGCTTTAAAAACTCCTTCAATGTGCCTGCGGCTATCATCGTAGGCTCTGATCACAGTTTCCGAGGCAGTCAAGTCCCCTCTTTCCACTCCCAACTTGGACAAAAGTTTCAGCGGGCAAACATTAATGGCTGATCCATCATCAACCATCACACAGCTAGTCTTCTTCCCGTTAATTTCAGCTCGGATGTATAAAGGCTTGTTGTGAGCCTTTCCCTCTTCTGGGAGATCCTCATCGGTGAAGGTGATTTCAGTTCTCTTTCGGGCCATGATTGCCCCTACTAGTGCCGTCGGCTCAGTATCGGTAGAGACGACCAAATTCTGCAACTCTTTTATCAAATTCTCGCGGTGGTACTTAGAATGACATAGGACTTCCCACACCGTAGACCTAGCTTGTGTTTTCTTCAACTGCTCGAGGACTTGGTCATCTGGTTTGGGAGCCGATCCTTCCCCTATTTCTGTCTCAATCATGGGTGCCTTTCCCTCGGCCACTCGACCTGATCTTGTCATAACGGCAATCTCCGGCTCGTCATCAGATCCATCCCAGATATTGATAGGAATTCTCCGATCGGCATCCTCCTCCTCCGAGGAACTCTCCCAAATGTCCAAAACCATCAGATCCATTACATGAGGGACGTTTGAGTTCAAATAAAAGGGATCCGCCGATCCATACATGGCCCAGCCTATCAACTCCTCATAATCCCTGAGGGACACTCTGTTCATCCTTCTTGCCGCCATCGAAATGGCGCCTCTCTGTATGCACATGAGCTGCAACTTATCACTCATCGTTTCATGACACTGCTCGTAGCGATACCTCCACCTCCTAGCGTAATCCACAAACGGTTCCTCGGGGAATTGCCTGATCCTATCCAGATCTTCCAGGGATCCCGTCCATGGAACATACATCTCATACCTCGACACAAACGCACCCCTAAGAGGTATCCAATGACCCATTTCTTCCTCTGATAGGCCTTGGTGCCACAACAAGGCTTCTTCCATGAGAGTTTCCGGGATATGTTCATGTAATTCACATTGAGGGAACCCAGCGTCATACATATGGTTGCGGAACAACCTTGCATGCTCAATGGGATCCCGATATCCGCCATACTTGTGCATTGCCAACACCGCTTCAGGTGTTTCATAAGAGGGTGAGTCCGGGGTTTGTTCCGCAAGCATCCATACTGTATATTCCTTAATGAACCTCTTGGTCATCGCGGCCCAATCGCACTTGATATGCATCGGGAGAGACATATACCACATCAGCGGCTCTCCCATCAGTGAGTTGCAAAACAGACTGGTGATCTCTTCTTCTTTAAAACCCAACGGCCCCATGGCTGACAAGTAGAAGTGAAGGTGCTCCATTGGATCTTTGTTGCCATTATACTTACTGACCCTCGGTAATGGACGCTTGATAGGCCCAATCTGCAGCGCAAAGCATTCTGCGGTCCTATCCTTAGCTTTCTTGTACTTTTCTAGGAATAGATCAGACAGTCGTTCCCAATCATGCTTGTAGGAGTCGGGCAATGAATGGAACCACCTCAAAGGCTCACCTATCAATGAATGGTGGAAGCATAGAGCAATCTCATCCACCCCAAATGATTCGACAAACATATCATGCATATACTCGCGCAAGTGCACATCGGGATCCTCCACCCCACTGAATAGACTCAACTCTGGCACAATAGTTCGAGACGACCCTTCCCCGGTCTCTTCAACACTATCTTCATCATACGGTGCTCCGCCATCTAATTCTTCATCCATCGGTTCACCCTCCTGCTCCTTGCCAAGGAAGGACACATATAAACCATTTCCAACATTACTCTTCTCATCGGAGTCCAACAACTCCTCTTCATTTTCCTCGAGGGATTCCATGACTAATCTTGCTCCGAGCCCAGACCTGATCGTGCTTACCCTATGGTTAGGCAATGGATTACGCCTAGTGGAAGGGTTCGCTGACGAAGGATCAGCTATCTTCTTTTCCTCAATCAAATCCTGAATCTCGTGTTTCAGTCTCTCGCAGTTCTCAATAGTGTGCCCATAATTACTGTGGAACTCGCAGTATCCCCTAGCTTGTATCTGTGGAGCAGGCGGTGCCTTGTTATAATGAGTGAGGGCTTTCAACAACCCCTTTTTCTGCAACCGTTCGAAAACTTTTGCGTAGGTCTGATCAGACTTGGCGAACTGCCTCTTCTTGATAGCATTAAGATCAAGCACTTTCACCGCAGCCGACTCTGTACTCGCGCTTGGCCCTCCGGCACTATATCCAGACTTCGTCCACTTGGTATAAGCTTTCTTCGGCTCTCCGTCCCCCTCAACTGTCAAGGCGCAGCTATACATTTGATTGAAATCGGTAAAAGGCATATACCGCAGCTCACTCTTAATATACGGTAATGTGTTCCTAATTACCATTCGGATCTGATCCTGCTCAAGCGGCTTCTATTTCATAACTGCAGCCTTGGCCCTCCATCTCCTCACAAAATCGGAAAAAGATTCCCCAGTCTGTTGCTTAGTGCTCTCTAGCTCCTTCAGAGTAACCTCAAGCATGGTGTTGAAGCTATACTGAGCGATGAATGACTTCGCTAACTCCTTCCAATCTCTCTTCGTAACCATCGGCAACGCATGGAACCATACGAGGGCAGCCCCCTCCAGATAAGTATTAAACAGCCCCAGGACTTGATCCTCAGTCAGGATCGTGTGCTTCATTACCGCGACATACTGATTCATATGAGCCGTGGGATCTCCAGTTCCATCGAACTTCTTCATGTCCGGGAGCCGGAATTTCAAAGGCAAAGCAGTTACCGATAAGCAGTTTTTCAAATTATAAAAGTCCTGACTCCCGGAACTTCCCCCACGCAGATCCTGCACTTCCTGAGTGATGTGCTGCTTCCACTCCTCTTCCTTAGCTTTCTCTTTCTCAAGTTGTTTCTGGATATAATCCTGATAGTCATCCTCGTTCCTGAAGCGGGGACCGGTGTTCACTTCATTCTCAGCGCGCTTACTACCACTCTTGTTATCCTTCAATGCCAGCTCAGCTAGCTGGGCCAAAATTGCGGCCAACTGATCATTAATGTTGTTCACAGAATTTTCTAATTTGGCCACTTTTTCGTCGGTCGCAGACATACTGGCAGAAGACTGAGTATACTCGGACGAAGGTGATTCAGAAGCCACAACTGCTGATTTGGAACTGTCAATCTGTAGCTGATCAAACTGCCTGACTAGCCGGTTACTCTCGCGAAACCACAACCGCCTAATGATGAAGTATGCGCGAACGGCATCCATTAGTATGTATGCATGATTTTATATGCATGATTCGTGGTGTGTGCGTTTATTTATTTACGAATATATAAGATAAGAAGAACAAACGTCAGTCTAATTACACGTATCACAGCATCTCTCTTCCACCCTTATTCCTCCACACACTCGATGGTCCAAGTCTCTTTCTTAGGATTTTGGTTTGGGGCTCACGTTGCGGTCTAGGGGACGCGTGATGCCGTCGATTATTGCGGAAAAGTAAATCATTCATCAGACAATACAGTTCGTTTTAACGTATTAGCGTTTAGTGACTAAGATATCGACCAAATGGATTGTCCTTTTGAATAACTCGTCTTTTGTTATTTCACGAGATGCATCAGTTCTGGTTTTGACACCCTTTGAACGCATCTCGGATTTTAGACGTGGTACGAGTTATTCCTCTGGTTCAATCATTCGTTATTGACAATGACTCGTTCCCTTTTGTTCGCGTGGGTTCATGTCTCGATTTTTGGATTACGACAGGATCTTTTGGATCTATCGAGAGACGCAACCACGTGTTTGTTTAGTGATGAATCACTTTTTGGATTTTTTCTTAGGGAACGGACTCATCGCGTAACGCGTTTGTTTTTAGCGTCAAGAATCCGTTTGCTCATTTTGGCTATATGAGAAGACAGCGAGTCTTATTTGAGCGCACGGTAATCTTTCGGCTAGCAACAACTCTTTATTTCTTCCCATCTACGGGATATATCACCCTAACGTGGTTGTAGAAAATCAACGTTTCGTTGAATCGCATGCTTATTCGAAGCAGGGATATTACCGTTCTTTTTCAGTTAGGCACGAGTCAAGCAAACACGCAGATCGGGCCATACTTTTTGTAGTTTTGGTAACGGTCGAAATGATCGAGCCATTAGTCAAACCCACAGTCTCGTCCATATGGCGCAATTATGCGGTTTACCTTAATTCGGCTTTATGATTTTAAACGGCGTATATACCGGCTCGAGGCATGTATTTAACGGCATTTGGTTCATTTTCTTTAACTACTCTCGGGATGGATATATATCATAGATACAGAATGATTTTGGTCGTTTGTTTATTTTTGCTTTTCTTTTATTTTCTTAGTCACTTTCGCGGACACGTCCATTTCTCTCAAGAACAACACAAGGCATAACGTAAGAGCTCGTCTTTTATTCAGAAGGGATGAGCCGTGTTTGCGAAACTCTTTACGTTACAACGGGGTCGTTCGAAACAGAAATGTTCTTTGTTTTCGTTTTGTCATAATCTCGTTTTATCCCAACCTATTTAAAGAATGTGAATAACGGCTACCGTTAATATAGTCTTTTGAATCGAGATATAACTATCCTTAATACCAAACCGATTCATACTAATACGTGCTTACGTCATAACGTATTTCCTGAACATGTGCCTTCTTCGGGACACGGAAAGGGACCAGGCGGGTCGCACAAGTTCATTCATACGAGATGACTAAGTCGTCTTTAGTTCGAATCGTTTCGATGTTTTGGGGTAGTTTGTACATCGGTTTAAGAGTATATATTAACGTATCGTTTCATTTTCTTTACATATTTTAGGATTAGACACGTATCATGGCAATTTGAAAACACGAACTGATTCATTTATCACATCAAAAATAGTAACGGGTAATCCTATGGCAACTTCTAAGGCTACTATATGCTGACACGGCTGATCGCGGGACCTTACAGGACCGCATAAATTCGCCCCTAACGAATGGATGGGGACCCTTTGGCGCCTTACTGTAAGGGGGAACTTACACTAGCCTCTTTCGAGCGACGAATGGACTCTCGCTAGAGGTTTCGCGGAAATTACCCAAAAGGTTTGCAATAATGCTTATGAATGCATATGAAACGAAATAATACGATCCATCCCTGTTAAGGGCTTAATACACGCCTTCCGGAATCAAATTTCTCGCTTCCCCAGCAGAGTCGTCACTCGTTAGACAAGGTGCCGAACGGCCTCGCCCGGGCGGACCGGGGGGTGGACACCTTATGGCGACATAAGCGGTGATTGGCGCCGAAAGCAACCAATCGTGGAATCAAGCTGCTCGACAGGACCGGAGCTCGGAGTATGGAAGAGTCGCCACCCACGAATGGGAAAATGAACACCGATCCCTTACGGGAGACCGGTGAGGGTTCGGAAAACTTTGGTACGAGCCGAGAAGGCTAGCTCATTTCCAGAGAAAGGCTACTAGGCACCCCGACATCGCCCGGTTATGAACCACCGGCCTCCTGCTCATCGTGTTAGGCGATAACGGACTAATCGCATATTTCTTTGAGTTTAAAATTCATTTGAAACCTTTTCTTTCTCGCTTTGAAAACCGTTTTGAACATGTCGTTAAAAGCCATTTTAGTAAAGAATCACCCATTTTGCATAAATTTAAAATACATAGGAGAGAGAGGGGGAGAAGAGAGAATTGATTTATTCACAGTGTGATTTTATGTCTTAGTCTATACACTAATTCTAAGCTAATCCCATTCCCCAAAAATGAGTTTATTTACATGGTTCGTACCTTAATCGCCGTTGGAACGATTTAGGTACGTTTCAAAGCCATGTTAATGATGATTACTCGAATCGCCGTTGGAACGACTTGAGCATTTGAAAACGTTGAGCAAACAGTTTTAATCTAAAAACGTGATTAAGCATACAAGTCAATTTATTTTGTACAAAACCATTTAGTTAGGAAAGCAATTCAAAACTTCATTATTTACAACGAAACAATTTACAATGTTCGCTTAATCCGTCGTTGGAACGGATTAAGGTTTCAACACGTGATGTTTTGGAAACGGTTTAAAAATGACAAAAAAAAATTATTTACACTTTAGGAATATCTAGAAAAACTTTTAATTTAAACAAACAACTTGAAATATCTTTTTGTCTTTTATTTTCCCCTTTTCATTCAATTAACCTTTACTTGAACATAATTACAACACTTACTAATTAAACCCAAATTCACCCAACCCAAATACTTTTTAAAACATATATATATATATAGGAAATTCAAAAAAAGAGGAAATAAATATACTTATGTATATGAATATACACTATGGCAAAATAATAATAATACTTATATAAAAAAGGTAAAATAATAATGTATATATGAATTAATAAGTAAAAGTGGTAGTAAGTATAATACTAGATATGATACACATTTTATTTTAACTTGAGAATATGTAAAAAGTAATGGATAAAGTTTATAAATAAGAAAACCATATTTAAACTAAAATAGTTTTTATACATAATAAATATATGGAGGATAACCCACCCAAAACAATAAAAGGAAAATATACATATATACATATAGCCTTTATAAAACCAAATTAATGAAAATCATACCCAAATATACAAAATAGGTATTCAATAGTAAGTTATTACTAGTCATATACTTTGAAAATAATTTTAATAATCCTATTACATATTTATACATATACCTATACAAGAATAAATGTAAAAAAGATGAGAAAATGGTTGGGAAAATGGATTTTTTAAGTTCCAGCAGCTTTACCGACGGAAAATCCGTCGGTAACCCGCTTTTAGTGACAGAAAACGGCAATTTACAGAAATAGTCCAACAGTTTCCAGATTTTATCAAAAACATTAGATCTACTCTATTTTGTCATTTTAGCCTCCAAACTATCCCAAATCGGGTCATGGTTTGTAACGGAGGATTCTAAAACGACGTTTTATTGAAAATAACGGTTCAAAACATTTATAAAACAACGGATCTACGACGTTTGGATCCCGAACTACCCTTGAATCGGGTCACGGTTCGTATTGGGATCCAAAACGAAGTTTTTATTTCAAAACTAAAACCAAATACTTGTTCAAATGCAAAACAAAAAATTAACTTAACAAATCTAAACAGTAAAAGTGTAAAAAACAAATAAATAAATAGATTCAAACAATAAAAAGAGATGAATAAATAAACGGGTCTAGTTCTTCGGATTATTACCTCTCAATCGGTAATAGGAATGCCAAATCAAGTCGATTGATAGTGTTTTGAGTCGGATTTTTTTTGTGTTTTTGCTTTGTTCGGGTCTCGGAGAATTTTTCCAGGGGTTCGGATTTTTTTCCTCCTCCCAAATGTATTAGGGCTCCATCCTATTTATAGGCATGGAGCCTTAACAATTAAGATTGCTTTGGCTTGTAGCCTAAGGGTAGGCTCCAAGCAAAGCTAAATTGCTTACTCTTGACTTGGAGCCAAGGGTAAGCTAATTTGGCTTAATGATATATCATTATAATTATATGTATTATTATTTTTTTTTTTATATAATAAATCCTATGTAACATTGCACTTGGCCGAATGCCAAGTGCAGGAGCTAGGCCTGGGCGGCCCAGTCCCCGTCACGGGCCGTCCAACGGCCCGTGACGTAAATACCGGCCCCATCAGGGGCCGCGTTTAAACCTATATTGAAAAATAAATATAAAATACTCCTAAAATTAACCAAAACTAAAAAATGATTTTTATCAAAAATATTTTTACCAAAACCGATTTTATAAAATTAGCTTTTATAAAATTGGTCTTTTTACAAAACTCTCTTTTTATTTTTCGAGTTTTAAAACAAAACCCTTATTGACCCGAAATTTTATTAATAATAAAATTAATAAGAAAATGACACGAAATACTCCGAACTTGGCGAGACGGTTTAAGATTTCATTCGCGGAACACATTCGCCCGTCATCTCGATTCGATTTCCGAATTCGATCAAACCGGTCTCCACGATTCCTTTGAACAACGTTTTTTTATTTATTATTTTTATTGACTCATCATTTATTTTAATCGACTGATTCGGATCCCTTTTTATAATTTTTCTTCATCGATCCTCCGACCCCGGTGTCTACAACACTCTAGGACTCATTCATTCAGATGTATGCGGTCCTATGTCAGTCCAAGCAAGAGGAGGATTCAGATACTTCATTAGCTTCATAGACGACCATACACGATATGGTTATATCTACTTGATGAAGCACAAATCCGAAGCTTTTGAGAAATTCAAATGCTTCAATAATGAAGTAGAAAATCAACTAGAAAAGAAAATAAAGACACTTCGATCCGATCGAGGTGGCGAATATCTTTCAGATGATTTTCTGAATTATCTAACTGAATGTGGAATTTGCTCATAATGGACACCTCCCTATACACCACAACACAATGGTGTATCCGAGAGGAGGAACCGTACCCTACTAGATATGGTACGATCCATGATGAGCATTGCATTACTTCCAAAGACATTCTAGGGCTATGCCTTGGAAACCGCCCTCTTCACCCTAAATCGAGTACCAACTAAATCCGCTAGTTCCACACCATATGAATTGTTCGTTGGTAGGAAACCCATATTCTCATTCATGAGAGTATGGGGTTGTTCAGCATTTGTCAAACGCATTGCGTCTGAAAAACTAGATTCTAAATCTGATAAATGTTTCTTCATTGGATACCCTAAGGAAACTATGGGATATTACTTCTATCATCCAGATGATCAGAAAGTGATAGTATCCAAGCACGCAACTTTCTTAGAGAAAGAGTTTCTCGAAGAAACACAAAAGGGAAGCATGATTGAACTTGAAGAAGTTCAAGAAGAAGAAACACCGACTGAAACAACAGAGGCGGTTGAGGTGCCCGAAGCAGTCCCATTAGATGAGACTGCAATGCCACCTATTCATAGATCATAAAGAGTTCGTGAACTCCCAGTTAGATATGGTTTTCTAGTGGGAGACGATGACGAGGTTCTCGTGTTAGACGACGAACCCAAAAACTACGAAGAGGCTCTTACTAGTCCAGATTCTAAAACATGGCTTGAGGGCATTGGATTCTGAAATGGATTCCATGTACACCAACCAAGTGTGGACTTTGGTTGATCCACCCGAAGGGATAAAACCTATTGGGTGTAGATGGATCTTCAAAAAGAAGACAGACATGGATGGAAAGGTTAGCACCTACAAAGCTAGGTTAGTAGCGAAAGGATATCATCAGAAGCAAGGAATTGATTATGACGAAACTGTCTCTCCTGTGGCTATGTCCAAATCAATCAGAATAATGCTTGCTATTACCGCTCACTACGATTACCAGATTTGGCAAATGGATGTGAAAATAGCTTTCCTAAACGGAAACCTGCTTGAGGATGTATATATGATGCAACCTGAAGGTTTCATATCAAAGGATGCAAACAAAGTTTGCAAACTTCAGAGATCCATTTATGGACTCAAGCAAGCATCTAGAAGCTGGAACAAGCGTTTTGACGAAACCATAAAACAATTTGGTTTCGAACAAAACTGCGAAGAAGCTTGCATTTACAAGAAAGCAAGTGGGAGCTCTGTAGCATTTCTAATATTATATGTGGACGATATATTACTAATGGGAAATGACATAGCTCTGCTACAGTCGGTAAAAGTATGGTTATCTGGTAACTTCTCAATGAAAGATCTTGGTGAAGCAGCTTATATACTTGGTATAAAGATCTACAGAGATAGATCAAGAAGACTGCTTGGTCTTTCACAGGCTACATACATCGAAAAGGTGCTAAAGCGGTTTAGCATGTTTGAATCGAAACGAGGTAACTTACCCATGCTACATGGAGTAAAGTTCAACAATCATCAATGTCCTAAAACCGATGATGATAAGAAGCGCATGGATGTAGTCCCGTACGCCAGCGCAATCGGTTCGATTATGTATGCTATGCTATGCACTAGACCTGACGTAGCGTTCGCGTTATCTGTAATGAGTCGTTACCATGGAAATCCGAGAGACGAGCACTGGATTTCCGTCAAGAACATTCTTAAGTACTTGAGAAGAACTAAAGATATGTTCCTAGTGTACGGAGAAGGGGATCTGAAAATAGAAGAATTTTCAGATGTAAGTCATCTCACAGATGAGAACGATTTTAAATCCCAATCAGGATACCTGTTTATCTTGAATGGGGGCGCGGTCAGTTGGAAGAGTTCCAAGTAGGGAAGCATAGCTTTCTCTACGACCGAGTCAGAGTATATCGCAGCTGCGGAAGCAGCAAAGGAAGCAGTTTGGATTAGAAAGTTCATTACAGAACTTGGTGTGGTGCCTGACATTGTAAATCCTATTACACTGTATTGTGATAACAATGGAGCCATTGCACAAGCAAAGGAACCACGGTCTCATAATGCGTCCAAGCATTACCTTAAGCGATACCACATTATAAGAGAAATTGTGGCAAGAGGAGATGTGAGAATAGAAAGAGTACCTACAGAGGACAACGTTGCAGACCCGTTGACAAAGCCCTTAACCCAGAAAGTACATGATCGTCATCTAACTTCTACTGGGATAAGTTATAGAAACAATTGGCTTTAGTCCAAGTGGGAGTATATTGGGGTTTAGTGTCCTATAGACAATTGTTCTAGGATACAAACTTAATGTAAATGAATTGTTCTTTATATCATTTGTTTTAATGAGATATATGTTTTATAACTATATAAAGGCAATCCCTTTTAAGCACTAAATAAAGTCTAATAAAAGGAAATCCGTAAGTTTGTTTTAAAGTGATTATAAAGTGTTCATACAAGCATGAAGTGAGACAAAACTTTATAATAAACTTAAAACCACCCCAAGTCAAGTGATATGTTTAGGATTGATATATCACTACTGAGACTTGCATGTAACAATGTCTTATGTCCGACAGAAAGCTGATCTCACAAGCTTCATATATACAGATATCTGGACAGTTACATGGATCCGATGAAAAGTAGTTCATTGGGATTGGGGACCCGACTTGAGATAACAGGATGGGTAGATTCATCCTTGTCACATGTTCATCTCATTGGTATTAATAGGTGTAAATAATCCTCAGACTCAAAGGAATGTTAATTGGTATTCTGGATTACGGAATGTGACACTTTGACTCTGGTGTAACACGATCCTTAACAGAGATGACTCTGGGGTGTGAACAGCAGACGTTGGGTATCACAGGAAGTGATTGCGGGATCGTTATATATTGGATTGAGCATTTATCACTCCCGATAAATGAGAGATATGTCCATGGATCGCTTGTGGAAGACTCAACTCTAAATCCTTGCAAGGTGATAGCTTAAGACTTGAAATACAGATTTCACTTAACCTATCTATTTTGAGTTGACTCGGCCTGTACAAGTAAAATGAACGTCTCGCTATATGTGACTTGACATTACCCATAGTCATAAGATTCAGGTCAAGGACGTAGTTGATGAAGGATCGAATTATACCGTAACTAATACTGAAAGGTCAATGACAGAATCAACCTGTCTTCTTATAGCTTTAGGGGAATGATTACGGACTTGCTAATCACATACTCTGTTGGGGTTTAGTGTCCTATAGACAATTATTGCAGGATACAAACTTAATGTAAATGAATTGTTCTTTACATCATTTGTTTTAATGAGATGTATGTTTTATAACTATATAAAGGCAATCCCTTTTAAGCACTAAATAAAGTCTAATAAAAGGAAATCCGTAAGTTTGTTTAAAGTGATTATAAAGTGTTCATACAAGCATGAAGTGAGACAAAACTTTATAATAAACTAATAAACTTAAAACCACCCCAAGTCAAGTGATATGTTTAGGATTGATATATCGCTGTTGAGACTTGTATGTAACAATGTCTTCTGTCCGACAGAAAGCTGATCTCACAAGCTTCATATATAAAGATATCTGGACAGTTACATAGATCCGGTGAAACGTCGTTCATTAGGATTGGGGATCCGATTTGAGATAACAGGATGGGTAGATTCATCCTTGTCACCTATTCATCTCATTGGTATTAATAGGTATGACTAATCCTCAGACTCAAAGGAATGTTAATTGGTCATCCTGAATTACTGAATGTGAGACTTTGATCCTGCGGTCCCATGATCCTTAACAGAGATAACTCTGGGGTGTGAACTGTAAAGGTTGGGTGTCACAGGAGGTAATGTCAGGGTAGTTATACATTGGATTGAGCATTTATCACTCCCGATTAATGGGAGATACATCCAAGGATCGCTTGTGGAAGACTCGACTCTAAATCCTTGTAAGGTGATAGCTTAAGAGTAAGAAATACAGATTTCACTTAACCTATCTATTTGAGTTGACTCGGCCTATACAAGTAAAACGAACGTCTCGCTATATGTGACTTGACATCACCCATAGTCATAAGATTCAGTTCAAGGATGTAGTTGATAAAGGATCGAATTATATCGTAACTAATACGGAAAGGTTAACGACAGAATCAACCTGTCTTCTTAACGGACTCTGGGGGAATGATTACAGACTTGCCAATAACATACTCAGTACATCATTCCGTTATGCAAGGATTAAATATAATTCTTGAAGAAATTAATTTAATAGTTGCATACGGCCAGAAGTAGTAAGAACCTAATGGATCACACATAAGACTTGGAACCAAAAGAGAGATGGATGTCATTAATAGATGGAAGCCCAATTGAGCCCAGTAAGGCCCATTTAAATAGAGGGGGCCGAAATTTATATGTAATAAATAAGGAATTATTTCAATTCCATTAATCCTAATTAGATTAGTTTTGTGAATTAAATTAATTAAGAGATAATTAAGTTGGGAGTTTTAATTAGATTAATATACTCCTATTATTATCCAATTAGGTTATTTATTATTATCCAATTAGGTTATTTATTATTATCCTAGATATATTAGATATATAATGAGATAATAATTGGGAATTCTATTCCGAATTGAATTCCTATTAAGTAACCTATTCCTATCTAACTAGGGTTTAGATACAAGTGATTATATATACCCCCTCTATACATGTATTTCGACTAATGCTCCCTAATCCCACCTAGTGATTTTCGAAATCCCTAGCTTAGAGAGAGAAAGAGAATTCGACTCCCCTAGTTTGTGGACAAGAATTCATACGGCTTCCATCGATCGATTAATTTCATCCATCTTCTTTTTCTTTAATCTTGTGTTGATTAATTAGAGGCAATCTATTTTGGTTGCATCTCATACGGTTGATTCTAACTTAATCTCACTGTGTTCATGAAAGAAGGAAAAACAAACAAAAGGGAGAAATTCGTTTTTCTTCACCTACATCAGGTCAGTTCACTATTTCGCGGATTCCCGGAGATTGAACCGTCGGATCATCGCGATTTTTGGACAGTAGTTTCTAGACATATTATTCCACGTTTCCATCGAAGGGATTGTCGTTCCGAGGTCTGGAAGGTCTGTTTCGGATAGGGGAAGATTGGCAAACAGTTTCCATCTCTTTTGAAGTTGTGGGCACTTCGTTTGCAACGGTAGATTGATCATCGAAAGGTATTTCTTCTTATCCCTCTTTATATGAAATAACGATTAACGGATCCTATGGTTAAAAGGAAGTAGGCTAAAATTTTTATATTTCCGCTGCTATACCTTAGCCTAGTTTCCAACATACTCTGTACATCATTCCGTTATGCAAAGATTAAATATAATTCTTTGAAAGTTAATTTTAATAGTTGCATACGGCTAGAAGCAATAAGAACCTAATGGGTCACACATAAGACTTGGAACCCAAAAGAGAGACAGATGTTAATTAATTGACGGAAGCCCAACTGAGCCCAGTAAGGCCCAGTAATAGAGGGGGTCAAAATTTATGTATATAAATACATAAATAATTAATTTGATTTTATCTATTCTAATTAGATTAGGATTATGAATTAAATTAATTAAAGGATAAATGAGTTAGGAGTTTTAATTAGATTAAGTTACTCCTATTATTATCCAATAAGGTTATTATTATTATCCTTTATATATTAGATATATTAATGGATAATAATTATGAATTCTATTCCGAATAGAATTCTTATTTCAATAACCTAATTCTATCTAACTAGGGATTAGATACAAGAGATTATAAATAACCCCCCTTATAGGATTTTCGAAATCTACTAAGCAAAACCCTAGTGTAATTTTCGAACTACACAGTGCAACCGGGAGAGAGAATTTCGACACCCCTTGTTGAGGACAAAACAATCCACCGCTTCCTACCGATTCAATTGATTTCATCTTTCTTTCTTTATCCTTGGTCTTGTGTTGATTAATTAGAGGCAATCTATTTTGGTTGCTATTCAACGGTTGATTCTAACTCGATCTTATATTTGTTTTGTTCTGTGCTCGGGAACTCGAAGTAAGAGTTGTGGGCACTTCGTTTGCAATGGTAGATAGAACATCTAAAAGGTATTTCTTCTTATCCCTCTTTATATGAAATAACGGTTAACGGATCTTATGGTTTATGGAAATAGGTTAAAATTTTATATTTCCACTGCTATACGTTAGCCTATTTTTCCAACAGGAGCCTGCCTAGACTTGCACGGATTTCGTGGAGCTATCCGAGTATTTCCGCGTGCGGCTTGACTTGAGTCACGCCCATCACCTGGTGAGTATTTTTATTATATAACCTAGTGTAGTGATACGTATGCACATGATTATGAATGAATGTGTATATATTTTTTCCTCTTTTTTTTTTACATTGCTTCCCTCCTACTTTTCTTTGCAGGGAGACCTCCATTCTATTGATCGGAGAGTACAGGAGGGCGTGGCGACCGGGTGAGAGGATTCACTGCGGGATGATGATGCTCAGATCGGACGCCGTTATCGGGATGTGGAGGATGCGAGGCCGAGCAGCCGAGGAGAGGAACCGTGTGGATATAGAGGCCCGACGGGCTGCTGATGAGCGTTTGCAGATTGCGGTGGAGAGTCGTCGAGTTTCGAATGAGGGTTGGCGGACGACTATGGATGCCCGTCGAGTTGCCTAGGAGGCCTTAGCTGAGGAGCGAGCTACTTACTTCAGAGATTTTGATCCGCTAGGGCACTTTTGGGATCTCAGATTTCCTTCGCATTGATATGATTGTCATTGTTTTGCCTTGTATCATCCCGATGTATAACTTGTATATATGGAAAGGAGTGGATATCGGTGTAGGCTTTTTATCTCGTAGTTAGAGAAAGGGATGTATAACTCATGATTTATAATACAATGCATTCAGTCGATTGTAACTATTCCAATCATTCTCTTTAAATATATTCATGCCTTTATTTATTTACAAACAACAGAAATACTGATGACTAGTGGAGAATTTCCGATTAGCTTCCGTCCCTGTGGGGGCGTCGTTGGGTTTGACGGGGGGAAGCTCCGATGCCAAAGTCAGTATAAAGTATGGAGGAATAAACTGAATTGACAAAGTAGGGTTTCTAGGATGGTGTGAATGTGTACCTTGATAGCTTGAGATGCAAGCTATATATAGTCATGTAGTTGTAACCCTCGGTAACTAGAAAGTCTCCATTAATTCTTCATTAATAGCGGTTACAGGTTTCCTTTAAGTATGTCCGTTAGCTCATTAATAGTCTATTAATTGCCTTTATTGAGGAATCGGCTCAGCTGCTCAGCTGGCGGATCAAAGGGTAGTGGCGGATCTCCCGTAGGTTTGACTACGGATCTCGTGTGGCGAAGTCTCGGTGATCTGCCCATCGGATGTCTTTCTTGATACGCCATTGCCTTCTTTGACCGGTTCAATACGTGGTCGTTTGGGTAAATATCTCCTTTGATCCCTTGGATAATATCTCGATGTTATCAGAAGCCCCCCTAAAGTTCCTTTAAAGTCCTTTAGGGCTTTTGAGCTTCTTCGCGCGCCGTCATGATGACTCGCATTGATGGTCACTCTGTTCAATGCCATTCGTTGGGTGACAGGTGTCATAAGCGCACTACTCGAGGGAAGAGAAAACACCTTATTCCATCTCCCATTTCTCTTTCCACTTCATTTGCGTCTTCCTCTTTCGTCTTTCTTCGAGTTTTTTCAGAGCTTTTTTTGGAGTTCAAAATCCTCAAAGCCTTTAACTCTCATGTAAGTGAATCTTTTCGCTTTGTTTTTTGAATGTTTAGGAGTTCTTCTTCTTCTGAGTCTACCTTCGAACTCTTTAATTTGACCACTTCCTCTGAAACCATAATTAGCTGGACCACCTCTTCGGAAAATTCTGATTCTTCCGAAGGTACTGCCAGTTGCGACCTAGTCGAGTTGTGTAACTCAGCGTGTAGTAGCTATCGAACTCGTTTAGGTAGGACTCAGAACCTTCCCGTCGCTGTTACCCGCATTGTTCCGGTGATAGATTCTAGGCAGTTTTCTGGGATGGAGGCTTCTTCTTCAGCCCCGTTTAGGAAAAAGACGCCACGTGCGGAGTCCACTCCGTCTCGTATGAGCGTCGCGGATCTAGCGGATCTGGCGGATCGCTATCCATGGATTAAGAATTATGAGACTGAATTGGCGGCTGCTCATCAGCGACCCGCCTGTCCACCAAGGGGATATCTGTCTGTGTATAGTTGTCATGTTGAACGAGGGTTCCGACTTCCTCTTCCTAAGATGATGGCGGATATCCTGGCATACTTTGGAATCACTGTCTGCCAGCTGCATCCAAATGGCTGGTTAGATCTGGCTCTGGATTGTTATTTAGCTTCGAACTTAGGGGTAGTATGTAACCCTCGTGTCTTTCGGTCTCTTCACAAACCAACGAAGCGAAAGGCCGAATCTTTTTTCACTTTCGCTAAATTCAAGACTTATTCGCCCTTCTGCGGTAAGATGTCAAATGTCCATCTTTGGGACGAAAGATTTTTCTTTGTAAAGATAAGAGAGGGCGAATCTCTAGGATTTCCGTCAGTTTGGAATGCCAAACCTTTGCATATGGCTGGAGACTTGCGTATATTGACGGACAGTGATGAGGAAGTGGCAGATCTCATGAAAAGTATCAAGGCGGATGCCTGGACATACGCTGACGCCTTGGAATTCATGATGAATAACATTCCCTTGATCCGCCGGGAAGGGGACAAGATCACTTACGCGAAGTTTACACAACTTGATGAAGGTAATGTTGAAACACCTTTCCACATGATTTTGATTTGACAAAATTATTTAAGTAAAATTAAATATATTCTAAACATACTAAGTTTAAATGCTTTGATTTATTTAACTAATGTGTTTGTTCAATGTTGAGTTAAATTGCTTATAAGACATAAAGACTAAAAGGCCAAAGCCCAATACGGAAGTCAAAGCCCAAGTCAAAGAAA
Source organism: Euphorbia lathyris (assembly GCF_963576675.1). NCBI lineage: Eukaryota > Viridiplantae > Streptophyta > Magnoliopsida > Malpighiales > Euphorbiaceae > Euphorbia > Euphorbia lathyris. The sequence continues at coordinate 49,187,166 of NC_088918.1, forward strand.
TCAAGACAACTCGGCCCGCGTGTGCAAAACGCTGTCGTTATGTACAAAACGCAGCTCAGCGGAAGAAGGATCGAGAAGACCTTCATTAAACAACTTCGTAACGAAGCTGCTGAGTTGAATCGACAAAGAGTACAAGATAGAAGCTGAGCAAGAACAACTTCTAGACAAAGTGTTTCCACTTTGGGTAAAGTTCAGAAGACACAGAATGCTGTCTAGTTGACCTTACCATAAATGGAGAGATATTCTGCCGAGCTGAATAAAAGCTGCTCAACACTGACCGAGGATAGAAGATACTCAAATCTGATTGGCCGAGAGCTCTGAGCAAGACTGAGTGACAACGACAGGAAGCCGTTTCCCTCCAACGGTTATTTCGAAATTCGAAATGACCGATGTCTCAGACGTCTCTATAAATAGAGCCCTTCAGTTGCTTCATCAACACAGAACTTTTATCAAGCCATTACGCTGACCAAAATTCTACTCAAAGTTCTGCAAGAAAAAGCAAAGCAAATACTTACACAAAATTCTATATCTTTCATGTAAAAGCCTAGAGTGATTATTCAATCATCTAAAGTGTCTTAGCAATTGTTGTTTAGGACAAATCTTTATCATTTCTAGAGATTAGAAAGGAGAGGCTGAGTACTCGGTTATAGTACTCAGCGTGAGATTAGGAGTGAGTAGAGGTATAGAGGAAGGTACTCTTGTTATACTCAGCTTCTAAGTTGTAAAAGGTTTGATGCTCTACCGTTAAAGAGCTCAGTAGAGAATTCGAAAGCTCAGAACGTGTTCCGGGGATAGGACGTAGGCTCAGAGGCCGAACCTGGATAAATCTGCTGAGTAACATCTTTCTAACCTTAAACTCCTTAATATATATATTGCTTGCTTAAACAAAACTGACCAAGTAAAGAGGTCAAGCTGAGTTGTGTGTATTGAGTGTCTGAGTTCAGGAATAGACTTAAAGTGCTATCTCCTGACTCAACGAAAGAAGCTGACTTAGTCACCAGTTGACTAAGCTAGTGTCTTATTTACTCAGCGCGCTGTGTAATCCTTTTTCAAAGAAAAAGAAGTCAGCCTTAACGTACTTATTTTTTAAATAGTTCCTATCCCCCCCCCTTGGAACTAACTTGTTACGTTATAAGGGACCAACAAGTAACTTTGTTTTTCCTTGAACTTTGATTATTTTATTGTTCCCTTGCCAGGGGTTTGTCTGAGGCCAGTCGCGCCCTTGTAGAGATATGCAAGAAACAGAAGGAGAAAGAGGCTCGAAAGAAGGGGCAGGTAGCGGATCCCCGTAAGAATTCTGAGAAGCGTCTTGTTGGTGATATGGTTGATCCTTCTCTCCTATAGAAGAAGAAATATGTGTCTACCAGTGGAGGAAAGCTACTGGCGGATGCCATGAGAGCCGAGAAACCAGTGGCGAGGCTTGAAGAGGTGCGTCTATCTTATCATTTTCTTTTCTCTTACTTAGAGCTTATTTTCTACTTCTTAATCCTTGTATAGGTGGTGAAGCCGGACTTAGGAGGTTACTGGTTCACCAAATATGGTGACAAAGGATCTTTAAAGAATGAACCTGCCATCAATGATTTGGACGAAGCTCTTGATCAACTAGGCGAGGTACGGGAGAGCCAGAATAAGATCTCGGGATCAGCCCATGTCCAGATGGGAAAAACAGAGCTTCTCACGGTAGGTTTCTTCTATCTCTCTTTACATTTTTGGATGAAAGAGTGATCTCCTTTAGGGAGAGCTTGTTTTTATTCTTTTGTTTGAATCGGCTTTTGCCTTGATAGGTATACACTCGCATGCATGCTATGGAAGCGGATCTCCTTCAAGGAGTGGCGGACAAGGCAACCATAGAAAGGTTAGAGAAAGAGGTCGCTGTTGCCAATGCGAATGCTGCTTCCGCCGTTGCTCTTAATGAGAGTAAGGATGCTGAGATCCTTAGATTGAAGGAGAAGATAGATGCGGATGCTAAAGAGCATAAGGCAACCTTACTGGACACGGAGATCCTGGCAGGGGAACGAGCTTACTATTATGGCGAGTGGATCATGGCGTATGTTCAACTTGCTCATCCCGAGATTGATTTTACAGATCCGGAGTACGTGGTTCCTGACATGGAAGTTTGTCTTAAGTATCGTAAAATCCCGAACGTCAATGACTTCATCCGTGATCACATTCGCAAAATGATGAATGGATCCGTCGAAGAGAGTAAACCCCTTGTCGATCTTGAACCAGAGGACCTTGATGAAGTGTCCCAGAAGGCGGGTGATAAGAGTGAGGAGCTGATAACTGATTGTACCATTCCTCAAGAGGGAACCATTTCTGTAGATAAGGAAGCCTCACTAGAGGGCGCATCTGGTGTGAAAGATGCTAAGGAGGATGCTCCTATAGATGTTTAGTTCTTTGTAAAACTAAGTACAATTTTTATTTTAATCCGTGCTACAACCATTTATCTTTACTTTACGCTTTTCAGCAAGTAAATCTTATAGGTTTTTCAGATTGATTCGAAGTAGGTGGCCAGCCATACTCCGGAGTGTGAGCCTTTGTGAAGGCTTGAAGCTTTTTATTCCTTTAGAGGGAATTAAGTTGCCTTAGGCGATCGATTGGCTTCCTATCTTTGAGGTGAATCGATCTGCCACTAGGACTTTGAACTCTCCTTTGGAAGGAGTGTACGAGAGTGTAAAGATCTCACGTCTGAGAAATGTTTTAACTCTATCTCTGACGGGGATCAATTTGTTTCCTATCTTTGAGGTAGATAGATCCGCCGCTGAGATTGTTCTCCTATTTTTGAGGAGAAAGTAGTTTATGCCATGATAGCATTAAAATGCGTTTGTTGGCCCCCCTTCTTTTTTTAATCTGGAATTTATATTGCTATAAGAAAATACTTAAAAAAGAATTGATAGGACAAAAGTTACTTTTTATTGAATGGCGATGCGCCTTATTACAGCAAGTGGGTCTTACATGTGAGCCTCATTAAAACCTTTAATAAGAAAAACCTCATAGGATAAAAACTTACTAAAGGAAAAAGAGTACTCAAGACCTTGATTACATTCTATTTTCTGGCGAAATATTTGTGGAGGTTTTGGATGTTCCACGTACGTGGCAGTGTGTTCCCCTCCATGTCTTGAATTCTAAATGTGGCGGACCCAATCTTGGTGACTATTCTGTATGGGCCTGTCCAGGTGATCCCCAGCTTTCCTTTTCCTTCCATAGATTGGATTTTATCCGCTTTCCGGAGCACGAGATCTCCCACATCCAGACTTACAGGCTTTGAATTTTTATCATGATAAGCTGCCATGCGCACATACGCCTTCTCCCTTTTTTCCTCCACTTGATCGAGACTTTCCTTCAATCTTTGGCTATTTTTATCTTCGCAATAGAATGCAACTCTGTCACTAGGGACCTGTATCTCAACAGGGATTACAGCTTCCACGCCATGAGAAAGGGCGAATGGTGTTTCGCCTGTAGCCATTCGTGGAGTGGTTCGATACGCCCATAGGACGCTTGATAACTTGTGGAAAAATCCTTGATCGGAGCACTTCCCTGTGAGGCACCATTGGGATCGGCCGGGGACACTCCGATGCCAAAGTCAGTAAGGAAGAACAAGAGAGCAAACTGAATTGACAAAGGGTAAGTAAAAGTGTACATTGATAGCCTTAGGGATGTAGGCTATATATACCTAGGAAGTCGTAACCTTCAGCAACTAGAAGGTCTCCATTAATGCTCCATTAATGGCGGTTACTAGTTACTTTTAAGCTGGCGGTTACTGGTTGATAGCTCATTAATGGTCTTTATGGCCGAGTCAGCGGTTAGCCGTTACTGTGATGAATCAGGTGAAAGAGGAGATTCACCTCATAGGTTCGTCAGCGGATCTCAGTGAGCTGAACCGTGGAGATCCGCCATCCGGTTCTTCTTGCGGCGTTCTCAAGGTGAATATCCCTTTTGGTCCTTGGGATAATATTCTGTTAGTAAGATGAATATCCCTTTTCGTATTCTTTGATCCGTCAAGGCGTATGTACGCTCTCCTTGAGAGCTATGGCGTATCTCGCCATGGTCCATGTGGCGTGGCATAATGCTAGAGACTCCTTCATTTTCCTCATTATTTGCATATTCGCCCCTACATTAATTATCATTAATTCCACATTAATCATGTATAAATATCTCTTTTAGAATGAATAATGGTTTGCCATTATTTCTATTAATTTTCCCTTATTCCTTATTCAAGAATAATTTGGGTTGTTATCAGAAGCCCCCCCTAAAGGTATAAAAAGCTCTTTAGGGCTGTCTAAATGGTGTTTTATTTTTCTATCTTGCAAGAAAGTGGACCCGCCCTAGATGGGGGATCATATATGGAAATGATGCGCCTTTTGGGGCTTCCTTATGCGGGATCTTATGAACAAGATCCGCCTTATGTGGGATCATATATGGATATGATACGCTTTTAGGGGATTTTACTTCTTCGTGGATAGGTGGCCAACCGTATCCATTGTTAGCCTCTAGGGGCTTCTTGAGAGTTATATTTCCTTTAGAAAGGAATAACCTGCCCTTTATGGGACCATTTGTTCCTACCCCATAGGATTATGATTCGCCTTTAGGGACTTATTTTCTTCAGTTCTGCCATATTGAGGAGAATAACCCGCCCTTAGGGATCAGTAAGAATGATCAGCCATTCAGGGACTTTTGTGCATTTTGTGGAGGCGAGACTTTGTTATTTCTATGATGAAGATGAGGATTCATTACTTTGATGAAAACGAGACTTCATTGTTTGGATAAAGACGAGGCTTCATTGATTGGATGAAGACGAGGCTTCATTGATTGGATGAAGACGAGGCTTCATTGATTGGATGAAGACGAGGCTTCATTGTTTGGAGATGAAGACGAGGCTTCATTACTTGGAGGTGAAGACGAGGCTTCATTATTTGGAGATGAAGACGAGGCTTCATTATTTGGAGATGAAGACAAGGCTTCATTATTTGGAGATGAAGACGAGGCTTCATTACTTGGAGATGAAGACGAGGCTTCATTACTTGGAGATGAAGACGAGGCTTCATTACTTGGAGATGAAGACGAGGCTTCATTAGTTGGATGAACCCTTTGCTTTCCAGAACTATTTTTACTAATGCATTATATCTTTTAGCAAGTAATTTTCTAGAATCTGGTTTAGGATTTCTAAGATTGTTTAGGGTAGGTGGCCAGCCGTACCCCAATGTGTGAACCTTTGTGAAGGTTTAGAAGCTGTTATATTCCTTCTAGAGGAAGTAAAGCTGCCAAGGGGATCAACTTGCTACCTATCTTTGAGGTGAAGCGATCCGCCCGTAGGACTTGTGAACCCTTCTTTGGGAAGGGAGTGAGAGAGTGTAAAGTCATTGTGTCCAAGGAATGTTTTAACTCTTTCTCGAATGGTGATCATCTAAAGATGGATCCGCCCATGAGAATGTTCTCCTATCTTTGAGGAGAAAGTTGAGGGTGTAATGATCTCATGTTTGAGACGATTTTAACCCGCTTTTGATGGTGGTCAATCCTTTTCCTGTCTTTGAGGAGAGAGTTGAGCTCATTTGAAAGCTCCTGAGGGTCTGTGCTTCTTATCTTTATGGAAAGGGGATCCGCCCGTGATGGGATCAATTGTCCTATCTTTGAGGTAATTGATCCACCTGTGGAACTTTTCATTCGCCAGCCACTGGGCGTATATCAGCACTAAAAGCTAGGCAAATGAATATAAGAAGTATGGCGAGAAAGAATAAATTATAAAATATAGGATACTATAACAGTTTAATGCACATATAAGAATATATAAAAATACTGATTTTTAGGCCCATGGTTCCGTCTTTTCTGAGCAACTAGAACCGCATCCTCAATGATGTTTAACTTATGAGTAATCACATATGGGCTTACTCCTGTGGGGATCTCATTCTCCTATGTAAATACGCTTTCAGACTCAATGAGAACTTTTTTAACGTCCTCTTTGATCTCAAGTTTTAATCCTTTGGCGATCCGCACCCGCTTTCCATCAACAATAAGGAGCGTTTCTATGTCGCCCAAAGCTGTAGTGACAAGTTAATATTTCTCACCTTCTTCCTCTTTGGATTGTGGGCGGATTGATAGTGACGCCGAGTATAAGTCTCTTTAGCCACCTTTTGGTTCCCGCTAATCATTACTCCTCCTTTGCTGGTGGGAATGTACATTGTCAGACGACGGATGGAAATTAGGGCTGCAACCTCTGGCCCTTGGTCTGGATAGTGTGACCCGTCACTCCAATGATGTCAACAATGGTTGTTTCTATTTGGATCGGATCAACCTTTAGTTTGGTGAATGCACCTTTGGTGATGACATTACGAGAACTGCCCATGTCTTTACTCGTTTTATTTTATCTCCCATCCTTGAATCGCCATTGTTACTACCAATGCATCTGCATGTGGAGAGATTACTGGACCTGTTTCTGCAAAAGGAGCAATGGAGGGATGTTTTATCCAGAGCGGATATTTTTGCTTTTTCCACGGGTGGCTGATACACTGGTCCATCTGCTATGACATTAATGACACTTTTGAATTTATTTTTGGGATCTGTTTTCTACTTGTCATCTTGTTTTTTGTTATTCTGGACAAACCTATCTAGTTTGCCAGCTCCCAGCAAGCTTCAGTGTGGTGGCCAACCTGTAGTACGCTTTGGTGTTTCTTCCAACGGTTACATGCTCACCTCCTTTGGGTTCGGGATATGTAATGTCCCGCTTATATTGAACCTTTTCTTTTATATTGTAGCAAGTTGGAAACTTTAAACATTCTGTCCGCTTCGTACCCTAGGATCCGTGCTGTGAATGGCGAATTCATGTTAACTTGATGGCGTACCTTTCTGCATTGTTCTCTTGTCTATATAGAGCGGTATGCCCTCGTCTTTCAATCTCATCATCCGTGTGTTCAATGTTGAATCATGATGGTGAAGCCGACTCTTGATCTTGATCTCGATCATGTTGAGGTTATGCTTGGAGCTATGGTTTAACGCGGATGGATGTTGTCACAACCGTGGGAGCCATTTTATCTAGCTTCGAATATCTTGTCTCCGCATCCTTCAACATTTTGCTAACATAATAGTTGGAGAACTGCTGACCTTCTTTTTCTTGAATAACCACGGTGCATATAGCTTTTTTCATGACAGATTGATACAAATGCAGGTCTCCCCTTCAGATTGGTCTGCTCATCAAGGGTGGTTCTGCTAGGAATTGTTTTATACCTTGATATGCTTGTTGACAATCTTTCTAGTATGATGATCCGCCCGTTCAACCTCTGGATCTTTCTCATCCATTGTGGGGTTTTCATTTAGGCGCTCTTTTCACCTTTTTCCTCGCATGGCTTTTATTTAGGCGCTCTTTTCACCTTTTTCCTCGCAAGGCTTTTATTTTATCTGGATTTGCTCTAACTCCTTTTTGGCCGATGATATAGTCAAGGAATTTTTCTGAAGTGACTCTGCATATACACTTCTTTGGATTGAGCTTTATTTTTCATATCAGTGTTTGCACTGGTTGTAGTATTAGCAACTCCCTTGTACCTGTGGGTTAGCACTGAAAGAACTCCAGAAGTGGGGCATACTCTGTCCATTATTAAAAGATTGTGGTAAGGCATAAAAGCTATATTCACTTACCTTGGGGATCAATGGCTTGATCCATGGAACATACTTCATAGCAAAAGAATGTTTGCATTGGCCTTGTTGGCAAATATCATGTATGATGCAATTCTCTTTATGGAATTTTTAGTTCATCTTGGAATCAACTTAATAATTCCTTCACGTTGGTCACTGCCTCTAGAATGAACTTAGTCAAAGGATAAAACCGAGTAAATATTATATGTCAAACAAATTCATAATAGAATTTTAATCGTGCTTGTTTTAGTAATAATATCACGTATAACGGTCATAACCATAAAGATTGCTACTGCACATGAATATCATAATGAATTTCTTAATAAATAACCATAATGAGAATGGTTTAAGAATAATGTCCTTTTGTATTTAAATGCGCATTAATATCCAAGATAGCATATTTATTTTAAACGTCATAAAAGTTATGACATTCTATATTGGGTAAGATATCTTACATAGGTTCTATTTACTTGCAATTAATATTGTGCATCCGTACATTAATGTCATTCAGAGATCATTAATGCCTCGTTTGGATGAAATATAATTAAAGTAAGGTAAATGATGGTTTAATAATGTAGTTATATATGAAATTACTCTTATATTTCATTTGTATAAATAAAATAAATACAAAGGGTAATTTTGGAAGAAAAAATACATGTACCATGATTCTCCTCCAATTCGAGGTGTATGGAAAATTACCCAAAATTCATCCTCACATACCTTCATATACCATCATCCAAACAATCTCTAAGGAATTATCATGCATATCCTAAGAATTTTACATAAATTAATGTTCTGATCCAAAACTGACACTTGCACTATTTTGTAGTTAGCTCAGGGTATGAAAGTTTTGTTTATCCAATTTGGTAATTCATCAGCCCATAATGGCCTTAATAGTTAGGGACAATTACAGGATAATTACAAATAGACTCAATATTTTCAAGTCTCTTGTGTTGGTAACAGAAATTCTAACAATGTCAAATAAACAGTTTTTATATGAATAGACACATCCTTGTAAAAAAGGGAATGAAATAACTGTTTGACAAAACAATATCCAAAAATATGAATTTCTGATATTAAAAGTACTATATAGGAGAAAAGTCATATATAGATGGTGAATTGTACAAGGAAAAATCAAATATAATTTTTTTTGTAATTTCTTCTAATAGTTATATGCATGTTCATCCAAAAGACCGACCAGATCTAAATCATTTGTAATTACATGAGCCCTTTTATGATATTTTAATGTCAAATGACAAAATCACATTGAATGGATGAATTTTTTGTAAATCCCAAGATTACGGGTCTTATACATGCATCTTGTACTAATTCAATGATAATGGCATATTACACTTGTCATGCATAAAAATATGAGGGCGTAGTAAGCATGCAAGATTTAATGAAAGATTTGTGTCTACTACTTTATCTTTCACAATTTATTAGATTTATCATAATAACATGTAATGATATTCATAGCACTTTATAAGAGTGAGGGATCTCAATTTTCTTTAATTAAAAATGGAATAAGAAATGGGAGGAAACTTATCTTTTTCATCATAAAATTCCAGATTTAATGTAGAAAACTCTTTCCCACCAATATATGGAGAACTGTATCTTTGGATAGATTTGTTGTACTGATTGAGCCAAAGTTTGAGATTGTGATTTCTATTCTGTTGACTCCATTGTTTTGTTCTTTGTGAAACTCTATACAATCAAGATTTTGTGATCTTCTGTTTGTTAGAGATCCACGATCACCGCACCAATTGATAACTTGTGGAAAAATCCTTGATCGGAGCACTTCCCTGTGAGGCGCCGTTGGGATCGGCCGGGGACACTCCGATGCCAAAGTCAGTAAGGAAGAACAAGAGAGCAAACTGAATTGACAAAGGGTAAGTAAAAAGTGTACCTTGATAGCCTTAGGGATGTAGGCTATATATAGCTAGGAAGTCGTAACCTTCAGCAACTAGAAGGTCTCCATTAATGCTCCATTAATGGCGGTTACTGGTTACCTTTAAGCTGGCAGTTACTGGTTGATAGCTCATTAATGGTCTTTATGGCCGAGTCGGCGGTTAGCCGTTACTGTGATGAATCAGGTGAAAGAGGAGATTCGCCTCATAGGTTCGTCAGCGGATCTCACTGAGCTGAACCGTGGAGATCCGCCATCCGGTTCTTCTTGCGGCGTTCTCAAGGTGAATATCCCTTTTGGTCCTTGGGATAATATTCTGTCAGTAAGATGAATATCCCTTTTCGTATTCTTTGATCCGTCAAGGCGTATGTACGCTCTCCTTGAGAGCTATGACGTATCTCGCCATGGTCCATGTGGCGTGGCATAATGCTAGAGACTCCTTCCTTTTCCTCATTATTTGCATATTCGCCCCTGCATTAATTATCATTAATTCTACATTAATCATGTATAAATATCTCTTTTAGAATGAATAATGGTTTGCCATTATTTCTATTAATTTTCCCTTATTCCTTATTCAAGAATAATTTGGGTTGTTATCAACGCTCATTAACTAATCAGCCCACTTTTTGTCATGCTCCCCAATCTTTTCTTTATTCCTTTAACGATCGTCCGATTTGTATCCTCGGTCATCCCATTAGATTGGGGATAGTAAACAGAGGCGAACCTGTTTTGAATACCCAACTTTTCACAGAAAGTTTTGAACTCTCCACAATTGAATTGTGTTCCATTGTCAGTGATAATCGTGTGGGGAACCCCGTACCTTCCAACGATATTATCCTTGATGAACTCCACCATTCGTTCGGCGTTGATAGAGGAGATAGCTTCGGCCTCTACCCATTTAGCCACTACCACATACTTCCTCTGTCTTTTTGTAGGAGGAAAGGGACCAACGATATCAATTCCCCAAACTGCAAAGGGCCGACCTTCGATGATGGGCCTTTGAAGGTGTTTAGCTGTGTGAGATTCATTTGCATGAACCTGGCAGTTATGACAAGATTCCACTAACTTTTGGGCATCAAGTTCCGTTATGGGCCAATAAAATCCTGCTAACTTGGACTTCTTCAAAATGGAGGCAGACGCCTCATAGGCTCCACATGTGCCTTCATGCAACTCTTTGAGGATCTGTTGTCCCTCCTCCGTTTCGATGCATTTCAACCAGGGATGACCAAAAGACTTTCTGTATAGGCAATCATTTATCACGGAGAAATAGGCTGCCTTCCTTACCGTCCATCGAGCTTCTTCTTTGTCTTGAGGCAAAGTTCCATCTATCAGGTACTGGCGGATCGATGACCTCCAATCACTTTCGATGGATGCAAGTAAGGATACCGCTTCTGAGGCGTAAGACGGTGCTATCTTGGCCTCGAATGGGCACTGTAGATCCGCCCAATGCTCCTTGCTTGAAGCCATTTTAGCTAGGTGATCGGCCTCGGTGTTAGATCCTCGGGGTACATGGACCAGCTCCTACTTGGTTTCTTTGACTTCGAGGTGGTTCAACAATTTTTTAACCTCTTCCACATATTTGGCCAGGACCTCATCTTTCACCTTGAAATTTTTTATTACCTGGTTGACCATTAGCTTGGAATCACTGTAGATCACGATCCGCTCGGGAGTGATCTCTTTTAACAGGCGTAGTCCCAATATTAAGGCCTCGTACTCTGCTGCATTGTTGGTTGCGAGGAAGTCCAATTTAGCAGCGTAATGCAGTTTTATATATTGGGGCCCTTTGATCACGATGCCTATACCTGCGCCTTCAGCCGAAGAAGCCCCATCTATATACATCCTCCATTCCTCGACTTTAGATTTGGGGAGATTCATACCTTCTTCAATGAATTCATTCACAAAGTCTGCCAAGACTTGACTTTTCAGGGCAGATCGACTTTTGTAACGAACATCAAATTCTCCTAAGCGGATTGCCCACTTCATCAATCTCCCCGAAGTTTCTGGCTTTTACAATACTTTCCTCATAGGTATGCTTGTGCAGACTATGTCAGTATGTGCCTGAAAGTAGGACCTGAGACGTATTAAGGTGGTGACAACGGCCAGTGCCATTTTATCCAATTTGGAGTATCGGGTATCGGCGTCTTTTAACACTTTGCTCACATAGTAAATTGGATACTACTGTCCATCCTCTTCCCTAATCATGACTGTGCAAACAGCTTTATCTGTAACCGAGACGTACATGTAAAGATTCTCACCTTTCAAGGGCCGACTCATCAGAGGTGGTTCCGTTAGAAATCGTTTGATCCCTTCAAAAGCTTGCTTGCAGTCCTCATTCCACTCGAATGTCTTTTGTTTCTTGATCACCTCATAGAAGGGTTGACATCTGCGAGCTGAACAGGAGATAAACCTGCCCAAGGCCACAATACGCCCATTTAGACGTACTTCTCTAATATTCTGTGGTGTTTTCATATCCAACACTGCTTTAACTTTATCTGGGTTTGGGCTCACCCCTTTCTGGCTGATCATGAATCCCAAGAATTTTCCATATGTTGCCCCAAAGGTACATTTCTCTAAAATTAGTTTAATGTTGTGATGTCGGAGTACGCCCAGGATCTCCCTTATATCATCTGCATGTTTTTCTACAGTGGAACTCTTGATGATCATATCATCCACATAGACAGAAAAGTTATCACCTTTGCTTCCTTCGAATATTTTGTTCATCATCCGTTGATAGGTCGCCCCTGCATTTTTTAGCCCAAAGGGCATGACCTTGAAGCAGTATGTTGCTTGGTGAGTCGCGAACGAAGTCTTGATTCTATTGGAAGGCTCCATCGGGATCTGGTGATAACTCGACTTCACATCAGTGAAGGAATACATGGCGTGTCCCACGGTTCCATCTACTAGAATATCAATACACGGCAGAGGGTAGTTGTCTTTGGGACAAGCTTTGTTGAGATCTGTGAAGTCAATACACATGCGGTATGATCCGCCTACCTTTTTGACTAATACCACATTCGCCAGCCATTGTGTGTAAAGTACTTCTTCGATGGCGTCCGCCTTTTTGAGCTTAGCAATCTCTTCTTCTATTACTTTCTGTCTTTCAGGACCATGATTTCTCCGCTTTTGTGCTATCGGGACAGCGTCCTTGGCAATATTGAGCTTATGAGTGATCACATCCGGATTAATTCCTGGGAGAATCTCATCCTTCCATGCAAAAACATCCTCTGACTCATGGAGAACCTTTGCAATAGCCTCTTTAATCTCACCTCTTAGCCCTTTAGCAATTCGTACCTGATTTTCATCCGCCATAAGGTACATCTCTGTTTTACCAGAGACATTGTGACAAGTTCCTCTTCTTCCTCATCTTTAGACTGTGGGCGAATCATCAAGGATGCAGAATATGTCTCCTGAGCAACTTTTTGATTTCCTCTGACCATTACTCCTCCTTTGGCCGTGGGGATGTAAATGGTTAGATGGCGGATGGAGATGAGAGCCGCTGCTTCGGAGATGAAAGGACGACCCAGGATGATATTATATGCCAATTGGCCATCTATAATGGAGAACTCCAGATCTCCCTTCCAGATTTGATCTTCATCCGCCAACTCGCAATCTAACGTTACCTGTGCCTTCGTTTGGATTGTATGCCCTGTTACTCCTAGAATGTCCACAATAGTGGTTTCCACTTGGACATGATCGACCATAAGTTTGGCGAATGCTCCTCTTGTAATGACGTTGCACGAGCTTCCAGTGTCAATCATTACTCTTTTCATTTCCCATCCTTCTACCATCATGGTAATGACTAGAGCATCTGCGTGAGGAGGAACCTCCGGGCCTACGTCCGCAAAAGGGCGGTTGAGTGATTCCCTATCCAGAGCGGTAGTCTTTGCCTTTTTTAGCACACGTTGATATCCTGGTCCGCCCGCTATGACATTGATGGTCCCTTTTGCCTTCTTTTTCTGATCATCTCTTGATTTATCACCATCTCCTTTCCTGCTATCATTTTGGACGAACCTGTCTAGATTTCCCCTTTCTATAAGCCTTTCTATCTCTCTGGCCAACTCCCAACACGCATTTGTATCATGACCATTCCTCCTGTGGTACTTGCAATAATTTTTGGGATTTTTCCCTGTGTTGGTGTACTCCCCCCCCTTTGGTTCGGGGTATGAAATGCTCCGCTTGTGTTGGCTGTTCTTATCCACATTAGCACTTCGCTTTTGGAGGCGTTTAATGGTGTAAACGACGGTGTGTATGCTGCTTTGTTTTTAGAGCCTCTACGCCTGCCCCTGGATGACAAATCAGGATGTTTGTCCTTCTCTTTATCCCGTCTACGAGATTCACCCTTGTCCTTTTTAGGCGGAGATACTGACTCCCTGCGGATGTCATCTACTTCCATCAAGTCCTTGCATCTTTCTATCAACTCTGCCATATCTTTGGGCTTCTTTCTGATCAGATCTTCCTACAAGCTTTTACATGTGTTTTTCACTAGAGCTTCCACCGCCATGGAGACATCCACATCAACAATTCGTATACACAATTTGTTAAAATTATCCACATATTCCCGGAGGGGTTCATTCGCTTTTTGCTTCAATTCAAAGAGCTTCCGCGATTTGACCACTGGAGGGATGCAACCGGCGAATTTTGCACAAAATTCCCTACTTAATTGATCCCAGCTGTCAATTGATCCTGGAGGCAAAGATTGGAACTAATCATAATCCGGTCCTCCTAGCGTGGTGATAAACATCCGGCATAACATCGCTTCGCTGGCACGATTAAGGCTAAGCAATATGCGGTACTTTCTGGCATGAGCTTCGGGGTTGTCCGTACCTACATAAATTCGGATATTAGGAATTTTAAAGTGTCTTTCCGTTTCCTCAGCTTCGATCCACGCTGTAAAGGGCGAATCCCGATTGGCAAAGGGATTATGTCTCGCATTCTCTTCATTCTGACGGTGCACCTCGTCTCTAATTAAATCCGCTATATTCTCGGGATTTGCCCCGGGACGTCCTCTACGTGGAGATCTACTCGGAGAAGATGAAAAACTGGAATTAGATGAAGGATCTGATGGCGAACCACTTCCTCCACGTCCTCCTAGTGGAGCCTGCCTATGAGCCCCTTGATTCGGAAGTGGGTGTTGCCTATCTTGACGAGGTTCCTCAACTGGCCGCTTACTTCTCCTACGTTCTAGGGGTGGAGGAGATCTACCTCGTTGGGAGGATCTATATTTTAAGCGAGATGGAGATTTAGATCGTCCCCTGCCATTCGTCTTCCTACTCTTTTTGTGTCTCCGACCCTCTGGTCCGCCCGTTGGAGGATCGGACCTGGCGTTATTAAGAGCTCGAGACCCGCCAATGTTAATCCTTGGGTTTGCTGATCCCTCAGGAAAAGTTTGATCATTCCTCTGACTCCCCTCTGCTCCGTTAGAAAATAGTCATCGATTCAGTGGCGGGTCACTGGCTGCCATGGAAGTAATCACCGTGGAATCTGCAGGTTGGGAGTGAAAAAACGAAGAATCACGAGCATTTGGTCCTATGGTTACATTTTGCCATTGGGATGCCGTAGGAGTTGGTGCCGTACGTCGAAGTGGGGGAATTAACATGTACGACCTTAAGCGGCTTTCCATCTCAGGGCCAAACTCTCTTCCTATGGATCCCGCACATATTTCAAGAAATGAGTCAGGTGACATACTTCCTTCACCATGCACCGTAGGAGCTTCAGGATCAACGCGACCAGCGTTCGCAACAGGATTAGCTGATGGTGTTACTAATGGTGTTTCAATCCCTGTTGAGGGATTAGACCCTCCACTCGTCATATCTTACAATGTGAACGAGACCCTTATTTGGTTAGGGATCCACGTTCATCGCACCAATTGATGACTAGTGGAGAATTTTCGATTAGCTTCCGTCCCTGTGGGGGCGTCGTTGGGTTCGATGGGGGGAAGCTCTGATGCCAAAGTCAGTATAGAGTATGGAGGAATAAACTGAATTGACAAAGTAGGGTTTTTAGGATTGTGTGAATGTGTACCTTGATAGCTTGAGATGCAAGCTATATATAGTCATGTAGTTGTAACCCTCAGTAACTAGAAAGTCTCCATTAATGCTTCATTAATGGCGGTTACAGGTTTCCTTTAAGTATGTCTGTTAGCTCATTAATAGTCTATTAATTGCCTTTATTGAGGAATCGGCTCAGCTGCTCAGCTGGCGGATCAAAGGGTAGTGGCGGATCTCCCGTAGGTTTGACTACGGATCTCGTGTGGCGGAGTCTCGGTGATCCGCCCATCGGATGTCTTGCTTGATACGCCATTGCCTTCTTTGACCGGTTCAATACGTGGTCGTTTGGGTAAATATCTCCTTTGATCCTTTGGATAATATCCCGAATGCTTCCTCAGGAAACTGCTTGATCCTTTCTAAATCCTCCAACGACCCTGTCCATGGAATGTATGTCTCATATCTCCTCACAAAGGCCTCCATGAGGGATCCCCAGTCCCCTTTTGTCTTTGCCGAGAGCATTCGGTTCCACATCAAAGCTTCTCCTATGAGTGTCTTTGGAAAATGCTCAATCAACTCACTGCGATAGAGTCCCGTGTCATATATGTAGGCACAGAAACGGTTTATGTGATCGATGGGGTTCTCATCTCCCTTGTACTTAGCCATGGTCAATACCGCCTCAGGTGTCTTCTCATCGGGTGACTCAGGCATTTCCTCTAGATCCTATGCGGTATATTTCTTGATGAATCTCTTAGTCACTTCAGGCCAATTTACCTTAACGTTCATCGGAAGAGACATATACCACACCAGTGATTCTCCTGCCAATGAATTACAAAACAAGCTCGTAATCTCCTCCTCTTTGAAGCATAGGGGACCCATAGCGGACAGATAAAAATGAAGGTGCTTCATGGGGTCCTTGCCTTCATTATACTTGCTGACAATTGGCAACGGGCGTTTGATAGGCCCGATTTGCATCGCGCTATGTTTCACCACCTGTGCTTTGGCTTTTCTATACTTCATCAAAAACAAGCTCGACATCAGTGACCAATCATGCTTAGTCGATTCAGGTAGCAACTGAAACCACCTCAAAGGTTCGCCCACTAGTGACAGATAGAACCACGGAGCGATATCTTCCACCTCATATAGCTCTCTAAACATGGTGCACACACATCCGAATAAATGGGCCTCAGGATCTTCTACCCCACTGAACAAACTCAACACGGTCCTGACCCTTTGAGATGACACCTCTTTGGATTTCCCTTCGTCATTTATCACTTCCTTTATTAGTCCTTCTCCTAAGACAGATACATGCAATCCATTTCCCACATTTAACTTGTCTTCGGAACTCAAAAGCTCTTCCTTAAATTCAGAGAATGATTCCACCACAAAGCTCTCCTCCAATCCAGATCCGATTGCGCTCACCCTATGACCAGGCGATGGATTGCGCTTAGGGGGAGGGTTTGCTGACGATGGGTCGACTATTTTCTTTTTATCAATCAGATCCTGGATCTCATGCTTTAGCCTCTCACAATTTTCAATGGTGTGCCCGTAGTTACTATGGAACTAGCAATACCCATTGGTTATCATCCGTGGTGTGGGTCCTGTCTTGTTCTTGGGAGTAAGAGCTTTCAGCAACTCCTTTTTCTACAATTGTTCGAAATTTTTTGCATAAGTCTGATCAAACTGGGTGAACTGCCTTTTCTTGATAGCATTGAGTTCAAGCACCTTTACCGCGGTAGGTTCTACATTAGTACTTGGCCCTCCGGTACTGTACCCCGACTTCGTCCACTTAGTATAAGCTCTTTTCGACTCTCCATCCCCCTCAACTGTCAAAGCGTAGCTATATATCTGATTAAAATCAGTGAATGGCATACACCGCAGGTTATTCTTAACATACGGCAAAGTATTGTCGATTACCACCTGGATCTGATCCTGCTCCAATGGCTTTTGTTTCATAATTACCGCCTTAGCTCTCCACCTACTCACAAAGTCGGACAAGGACTCCCCAGTATGCTGCTTGGTGCTCTCTAGCTCCCTCAAAGTAACCTCAAACATAGTGTTGAAGCTATATTGGGTGATGAATGCCTTCGCTAGTTCTTTCCAATCTCTCTTCGTTCCCAGCGGCAATGCATGAAACCACACGAGGGCAGCTCCTTCCATATAAGCACTGAACAACCCTAGGATCTGTTCCTCAGTCAGAATTATATGCTTCACCGTTGCCACATATTGGTTCACATGAGCGGTAGGATCCCCAGTTCCATCAAACTTCTTCATGTCAGGGAGTCTGAACTCCACGTGGGTCTCACACTTCCGGTGTGATATGTGGCTTCCATTCACCTCCCTTTGCTTTCTCTTTCCCAAACTGCTTGTCATGCAATCCTGATAGTTACCTCCAAAATGGGGACCGGTGTTCACAATGTTCCCAGCTGGTTCACTGCCACCTTTGTTACCCTTCATTGTAAGTTCAGCCAGCTGGACCGAAATTGCAGCTAGTTGACCCTTGATGTTGTCCACCCATATCTCTAGACCAACTATTTTCTCTTCTGTCATAGACATACTGATGGATGACTGAGATGACTCAGATGAAGATGACTCAGAAGCCACAACTGCTGACTGTGATGGTTCGGAACTGATAATCTGTAACTGATCAAACTTTCTGACTAGCCGACTACTCTCACGGAACCACGATCTCTTAATGGTGACGTCTGCGCGAGCGATACCCATTAGTATGTATGTATGATTTTATATGCATGATTCGTGGTGTGTGCATTTATTATATACGGATATATAAGATAAGAAGAACAGACATTAGTCTAATTACACGTATCACAACATCTCTCTTCCACCCTTATTCCTCCACACATTCGATGGTCAAGTCTCTTTCCTAGGATTTTGGCCTGGGCTCACATTGCGGTCCATGGGACGCGTGATGCCGTCGATTATTACGGAAATAAATCATTCATCGAACAATACAATTCGTTCTGACGTATCGACGTTTAGTGACTAAGATATCGACAAAATTGGATTGTCCTTTTGAATAACTCGTCTTTTGTTATTTCGCGAGACGTATTAGTTCGGGTTTTGACTCCCTTTGAGCGTGCCTCGGATTTGGACGCGGTACGAGTTATTCTTTCGGTTCAATCGTTCGTTATTGACAATGATTTGTCCCTTTTATTCGCGTGGGTTCGTGTCTCGATTTTTGGATTACGACGGGATCTTTTGGATCTATCGAGAGACTGATGCGCCTCCCGTAAAGGAGACTCACTAAGGGATAAGTGTACCCCATCATTATCAAGTAATAAATCTGGAAAGTCCAGGTATCGAATCCACATGACTTATTTACCACAAGTATCGAGCTACTTGGTCTCAGGTGTTATCTAGGCTTTGTGGGTTTTGAGTTTGTTTGTTTAAGTTAATCTACTCCTAGGTTGAATTACGCTACTCCTAGCTAAGTTATACTAATTCTAACTAAGTTATTCTATGCCTAATTAAGTTAACCTACTCCTAATTAAGTTATACTACTCCTAGGTGATCTTTCACTAATGCAATTACCCGACGGAACATGGTATGAACGATAATAATGAAGTTAGGTTATTAGGTCTCTTGATTAAAAACCTAATCTAAGTCACTTGTATTCAAGGCGATTAACCCTACTTACCCTCCTGAAGTTCCTAGTGCGTGATTCCCTTGTAAGGCCGGAACTAGGTCTAAGGCTCAGCAATTTGGGCTTAATCAACTAAGAGGTCGTCAATCTCCTAGGCTCTCACTAGGTCAGATTCAGCTCACAATATGTGCCTACTCGATTTTGGGGCTTTTGAATGAGTTAAACCAATTGAATAAAGCGTAAGACAAAGATTAAACAAATAATCATAGAACAAAATAAGAGCTAAAATATTATTAAAGGCGAAGAACAATGTCACAGGATGCAATTAGCCTAGGATTCATAGACTGTATCAAAGAGTACAAACAAGGAAAGATAAAAGGAGATACGAAAATCCCTTTCAGGGAACCTGTCTACTCTGCAGCCGGCTTCCTAGGTCTTAAGGACGGACCTTGAATATTCCTCGGTGAACAGCTTTGAAGGAGCTTCAATGGAGGTTGAAGAAGATGGAGGAGATGGAGAGGAATTTCAAGGGGAAAGCTAAAGTAAATTACAATAATGAAAGATATCTAATTTACAATGGAAAAGTTCTATTTATAGTTGTAGCTCGGGCCCTCTTTTTGACCTATTTCGTGTCCTTGTGCAGGTGGGAAGTCGTGAGACCGGTCGTGGAGTTGTGGGGTCAAAACTGACATTTTTGACCAATTCCCGCAGGTCAGCTCGCCCGAGCAGGCCTAAAAAGGCCAGTTCGACGAGCCGTTTTGCCCTGCACGCTTCCGCACGGTCGCTCGATGTTCCACGATGTAATTTTCACCCGAATTTCCCCCGCGCATGCACGAAAACTCCAAATAACATTAGTCTCGAGGCTAAATTGACCCGCCAATCGCTCATTTCAAGCAAACGCCCCGTTTGGTGCGACTTTTGGCGGATCAATTAGCTATAAAAGATAACAGAATTATAACATACATGCCATTTTGGCCTTATTTGCCTAAAATGATCAGAAAACGAGCCTAAACAACAAAAAGTTAATAAAACATTTCCAATTCCTAACTAACTCACACAAAGGCATATAAATGCGAGAATTGCTCGCTTATTCATGAAATAATACTAAAAACCGTCCTAAAACGGTACCCAAAGATAGGGGTTTTTGACCTAAAGGGTTTTCTCTTGATCTAAAGGGTCCACAGGAATTTGCATATAACCGGATAGCCCATCTAAAGTACAGAAAAATTCGTGCCCTGCCAACCGTTCCAACATTTGATCAATAAATGGTAAGGGAAAGTGGTCTTTACGGGTGGCCTCGTTTAATTTCTTATAATCTATGCATACATGCCAACCCGTAACCTTTCTAGTTGGGATTAATTCCCCTTTTTCATTTTCCATTACCGTTGTTCCCCCTTTTTTGGGCACGCATTGAACCGGGCTTACCCATTGGCTATCAGAAATTGGAAAGATGATACCTGCGTCGAGGAGTTTTATAACCTCGGCTTTTACCACCTCTTTCATGTTAGGGTTGAGCCGTCGTTGAGGTTGGGCAGATGGCTTAATCTCTTCCTCAAGGAAAATCCTATGCGTGCAGATTTTGGGGTCGATGCCTTTGATGTCGTGGATTGACCATCCAAAGGCCCCTTTATGCTGCTTCAGCACCTCCACCAATCTTTCTTCCTGTTCAACTGTCAACAAAGAAGAAATAATAATGGGTAAATCTGTAGGAGGTTGAAGAAAAACATATTTCAGATTGTTGGGCAAGGGCTTAAGCTCCAATTTTGGAGGCTCCTCTAGCGAGGTTTTGGGTTTAGGTTTGATCTCACGATCAAGGTCCTCTTTTCGACCCTTGACCCAATAACATTTTTCAGGTGGGAGGTCTTCAAATGGTTCATTCGAGTTTTCACATTCCTCACCACCTAGACCGAGTTCTAAAGAGGTATTTCTTATGTTAAGGTCAACTTCCTCAATACATTCATCTATTAGTGCATCCACAAAATTACAACTTTTGGAACGCTCTTGAGGAAATTTCATAGACTCGTAAACGTTAAATGTTACCTCTTCGTCCTGCACCCTTAGGACCAATTTACCTCCATGGACGTCTATCAATGTCCTACCGGTTGTAAGGAACGGTCTCCCGAGAAGAATGGGGACGGAGTCATCTTCTTCCATGTCGAGGACCACAAAATCGACCAGGAAGATCAGTTTGTCCACCTTCACCAATACATCTTCAACTATGCCTCTAGGCCGTGCGATTGACCTGTCCGCTAGCTGCAGTGTCATGTTTGTTGGTTTAGGCTCTCCGAGTCCTAATTTCCTGAAAATTGATAGAGGCATAAGATTAATACTTGCTCCTAAATCACATAATGACCTATCTATGTGCATGTTGCCTATCCTACACGGGATGGTAAAGCTCCCTTGATCTTTAAGCTTGGGGGGCAATTTATGAGTGATTATGGCCGAGCATTGTTCTGTTAAAGCCACTATCTCATTTTCCCCAAACTTTTTCTTTTTCGACAATATGTCTTTAAGAAATTTTGCATAGTTTGGCATTTCCTCTAGTGCCTCCATTAATGGAATATTGATTTCTAATCTACTAAGGATTTTCGAAAACTGAGCAAATTTCTTATCTAAGTTGGCCTTTTTCTGTTTCTGAGGGAATGGCAGTTTTGGTACATAAGGCCTAACTACTTTTTCTACAGCTACTTCAGGAGCTGGAGTTTCAGATACGGGACCGGGGTTGCTTACCACTTCCGGTTCCCTACTTACCTGTGGTGATGGTTGTGTTTGTGATTGAGGCGCCACGAGTGTGTCCACTTCCTTGCCGCTCCTTAGGGCGATGGCTTGAACCGTTTCCTCTTGTGAGAGGAAAGCCTCTTGGCATTCCCTTTCTTCCTGTCTGATTGCGGCGAGTTGGTTGCTCAGGGTCCTACATGCCTCCTCGTTGGCTGTTAGTCGGACGTATATCTCTCTTAAGGGGGTCATTATTCCTTCTGAACGCTTTATTTGCCTGTCATAAAAATCAGAATTAGAAGGGGGATACGGAAGGGTATCCATGGGTGCCACGTATGGCGCCGGTGGATATCGTGTGTGCTCCTGATTGTAAAAGTTGTAAGTTGGGGGTTCATAATTATACCTTTGACGATTACCCAAGTAACTTACATTCTCACCTCTAGGTACGTAGTAGTCGACATGGCATACCTCACCGGGGTGATTCTGGCCACATCTTGCGCAAAATGGTGTCCTTGTTTGGCTATCACGGCTGAGTGAAGCCACAAGGAGATCCATTTTTGTGTTGAGATCGTTCATGGACGGTTTTGGAGCTCTGTTGTCCATAATTGCTGGAAGAACGATTGTATAAGTACAAAAGTGTAATGTTACAGAAATGACGTAATAATATATCAACAAGTATTTGTATATGTAAGTATGAATATAAACAAGTATAAATGATATAAACAAGTATAGATGATATAAACAAAGGATATTTACAATGAATGCCCAAACTAACAAATCGACCTTTGGTTCGATATTGCAGAAGAAATAAATCCCCGGCAACGGCGCCAAAAACTTGATGCGCCTCCCGTAAAGGAGACTCACTAAGGGATAAGTGTACCCCATCGTTATCAAGTAATAAATCTGGAAAGTCCAGGTATCGAATCCACAGGACTTATTTACCACAAGTATCGAGCTACTTGGTCTCAGGTGTTATCTAGGCTTTGTGGGTTTTGAGTTTGTTTGTTTAAGTTAATCTACTCCTAGGTTGAATTACGCTACTCCTAGCTAAGTTATACTAATTCTAACTAAGTTATTCTACGCCTAATTAAGTTAAACTACTCCTAATTAAGTTATACTACTCCTAGGTGATCTTTCACTAATGCAATTACCCGACGGAACATGGTATGAACGATAATAATGAAGTTAGATTATTAGGTCTATTGATTAAAAACCTAATCTAAGTCACTTGTATTCAAGGCGATTAACCCTACTTACCCTCCTGAAGTTCCTAGTGCGTGATTCCCTTGTAAGGCCGGAACTAGGTCTAAGGCTCAGCAATTTGGGCTTAATCAACTAAGAGGTCGTCAATCTCCTAGGCTCTCACTAGGTCAGATTCAGCTCACAATATGTGCCTACTCGATTTTGGGGCTTTTGAATGAGTTAAACCAATTGAATAAAGCGTAAGACAAAGATTAAACAAATAATCATAGAACAGAATAAGAGCTAAAATATTATTAAAGGCGAAGAACAATGTCACAGGATACAATTAGCCTAGGATTCATAGACTGTATCAAAGAGTACAAACAAGGAAAGATAAAAGGAGATACGAAAATCCCTTTCAGGGAACCTATCTACTCTGCAGCCGGCTTCCTAGGTCTTAAGGACGGACCTTGAATATTCCTCGGTGAACAGCTTTGAAGGAGCTTCAATGGAGGTTGAAGAAGATGGAGGAGATGGAGAGGAATTTCAAGGGGAAAGCTAAAGTAAATTACAATAATGAAAGATATCTAATTTACAATGGAAAAGTTCTATTTATAGTTGTAGCTCGGGCCCTCTTTTTGACCTATTTCGTGTCCTTGTGCAGGTGGGAAGTCGTGGAGTCGTGGGGTCAAAACTGACATTTTTGACCAATTCTCGTAGGTCAGCTCGCCGAGCAGGGCGCGCTGCTCGACGAGTTGGCCCTGCGCAGCCAGCTCGCTCGAGCAGGCCTCTAGAGGCCTGCTCGGCGAGCTGGCCTATACTGGCCAGCTCATCGCGAGCTCGCATGGCCAGCTCGCTCGAGCTGGCCCTAGAGGCCTGCTCGGTGAGCTGGCCTAAAAAGGCCAGTTCGACGAGCCGTTTTGCCCTGCACGCTTCTGCACGGTCGCTCGATGTTCCACGATGTAATTTTCGCCCGAATTTCCCCTGCGCATGCACGAAAACTCCAAATAACATTAGTCTCGAGGCTAAATTGACCCGCCAATCGCTCATTTTAAGCAAACGCTCCGTTTGGTTCGACTTTTGGCGGATCAAGTAGCTATAAAAGATAACAGAATTATAACATACATGCCATTTTGGCCTTATTTGCCTAAAATGATCAGAAAACGAGCCTAAACAACAAAAAGTTAATAAAACATTTCCAATTCCTAACTAACTCACACAAAGGCATATAAATGCGAGAATTGCTCGCTTATTCATGAAATAATACTAAAAACTGTCCTAAAACCGTATCCAAAGATAGGGGTTTTTGACCCCTATCAGAGACGTAACCACGTGTTTGTTTAGTGATAATATCACTTTTGGATTTTATTTTAGGGAACAGACTCATCGCGTAACGTGTTTGTTTCTAGCGTCAAAAATTCGCTTGCTCGTTTTGGCTACATGACAAGACGGTGAGTCTTATTCGAGCGTACAACAATCTCTCAGCTAGCAACAAATCTTTATCTCTTCCAATTTACGGGATATAACATCCCAGCGTGGTTATAGAAAATCAACGTTTCGTTTAATCGCATGCTTATTCGAAGCAGGGATATTACCATTCTTTTCATTTAGGCACGAGTTAAGCAAACACGCAAATCGGGCCATATTTCTTGTAGTTTTGGCAACGGTCAAAATGATCGAGCCATTAGTCAAACCCACAGTCTCGTCCATATGGTGCAATTACGCGGTTTAGCTTATTTTTGTTTTATGATTTTGAGCGGCGTATATACCAGTTCGAGGCACGTATTTAACGACATTGGTTCATTTTCTTTAACTACTCTCGGGATTGACATATATCGTAGATGCGGAATGATTTTGGTCATATTTATTTTCTTTTTATTTTCTTAGTCACTTTTGCGGATACGTCCATTTCTCCTTAGAACAACGCAAGGTGTAACGTAAGAGCTCGTTTTTTATTCGGAAGGGACGAGCCACGTTTACGAAACTCTTTACATTACAACGGGGTCGTTCCAAACAGAAATGTTCTTCGTTTTCGTTTTGTCATAATCTCGTTTTATCCCAACGTATTTAAAGAATGTGAATAACGTCTACCGTTAATATAGTCTTTTGAATCGAGATATAACTATCCTTAATACCAAACCGATTCATACTAATACGTGCTTACATCACAACGTATTTCCTGAACATGTGCCTTCTTCGGGACACGGAAAGGGACCAAGCGGGTCGCACAAGTTCATTCATACGAGATGACTAAGTCGTCTTTAGTTCGAATCGTTTTGATGCTTTGGGGTAGTTTGTATATCGGTTTAAGAGTATATATTAACGTCTCGTTTCATTTTCTTTATGTATTCTAGGATTAGACACGTATCATGGCAATTTGAAAACACGAATTGATTCATTCATCACATCAAAAATAGTAACGGGTAATCCTATGGCAACTTCTAAGGCTACTATATGCTGACACGGCTGATCGCGGGACCTCACAAGACTGCACAAATTCGCCCCTAACGAATGGATGGGGACCCTTTGGCGCCTTACTGCAAGGGGGAACTTACACTAGCCTCTTTCGAGCGACGAATGGACTCTCAATAGAGGGTTCGCCGAAATTACCCAAAAGGTTTGCAATAATGCTTATGAATGCATACGAAAAGAAATAATACGATCCGTCCCCGTTATGGGCTTAATACACGCCTTCCGGAATCAAATTTCTCGCTTCCCCAGTAGAGTCGCCACTTGTAGATGTCGCGGCCTCGCCCGGAAGACCCGGGGGTGGACACCGTTGACGACAGATGCTGTGATTGGCGCCGAAAGCAACCAATCGCGGAATCAAGCTTCTCGGCAGCGCCGAAGCTCGGAGTATGGAAGAGTCGCCACCCACGAATGGGAAATGAACATCGATCCCTTACGGGAGACCGGTGAGGGTTCGGGAAATTTAGGTACGAGCTGAGAAGGCTAGCTCCTTTCCGGAGAAAGGCTATTAGGCACTCCGATATCGCCCGGTTCTGAACCACCGACCTCCTACTTAGCATGTTAGGCGCTAACGGACTAATCGCATATTTCTTTAAGTTTAAAATTCATTTGAAACCTTTTCTTTCTTGCTTTGAAAATCGTTTTAAGCATATATTATGGAAAGCCATTTTAATAAAGAATCACCCATTTACATGAATTTAGAGTATGTAGAAGAAGGAGAGAGATAGAAGGAAGAATTGGTTTATTTACAACGTGAATTATGTCTTAAGCTATATATTAAATCTAAATTAATCTCACTCCCCGAAAGAAGGTTTATTTACATGGTTCATACCTTAATCGCCGTTGGAACGATTTAGATGCGTTTCAAAATCCCGTTAATTTACATGCTTTTCACCCGAATCGCCGTTGGAACGACTCGAGTGTTTGAAAATGTGAAGAAAAAATTTATTGAATAAAAGAAAACGTGGTTAGACATAAAAGTCACTTATTTTTATGCACAATCGTTTTTTTATAGAAATCGATTTAAAACTCCCTTATATAAAAAAACGTTTTTTTTAATTACAATGTTCGCTTAACCCGTCGTTGGAACGGATTAAGGTTTCAAAACGTGACACTTTTAGAAACCGTTTGATATAGAAAATGAAATTAAAACACCTTATTTACATTTAAAAAACGTTTGGATGTCTTTAATTAAAAACCAAATTAAAGCTTCTTCATTTACAATTTTATCTCACTCACTTTAAACTTAAATTAATTCCCTCATCCACTTAAACCAAAGCATAATTATAACAATTAACAAGTTATATCCAAATATTACCCCAACCTACCATCTCTAAATATATATACATATATCCAAATAACAAAGAAAATGAGTAAATATACATATACAGTAAAGCCTCTATATAGAAATACTCTATATAGGAATAACCTCTATTTTGTTATAAAAAAACTCGGTCCCAACTTGGTAATAACCTCAATGACCAAACTCTATTTAGTAATAACCTCTCAATTGTTATACAAATAGTTTGGTTCCAAGTGTATTCCTATATAGAGGTTTTACTGTAGTAAAAAAAATAATAGTTATAACTATAGGTTAATAACGAAAGTAGAGTAAAGAAATGATATATACTATATATATAAATAAGAGTAAAAATATGGCTAATCCAAATAAGAATATGTGAAAATACTAAATAATATTAATAGGTAAAAAATTAATATTTGACCCAAAACACCTAAAATAGTATTTGTACATGAAATGTGTCAAAAATAATCAACTAGATACATTTAAATCAAGGGAATAAATCCATTACACCAAAAGCTAAGTGTATATGTACGTATTATATACTATAAAACCACCCAAAACAATATTTAAACCAAATATATACATATATACATAAATAATAATATATGATTTAAACCCATTTAAAAGAAATTAAATAATATCTAGGGAAAAGTACAAAAATAAACCTTGTGGTTACGCCTATTTTCGAACAACACCCATATGGTTTAAAAGTTTGCAAAGTGGTACCATGTACTTCATTCCGTTAGTAAACACATACCAAATTGACTAACGGTGTTAAAAGTTAAAGAGAAAAGAGTAAGTTTGGTCCTTATATTGATTTATTTTTATAAATTAACCTTCTTATTATCTAATTATCACAAACAAATCCAAAAATAAAAAATAAAAATCAAATATACCATCTTCTATATCTCTCTTTAATTTTTTTTTTCTTCTTTTTTTTCTCTCTCATCTCTCAATCAAATATTCTTAGGATTGAGTTAATCATTATTACTCTTCAAACTCCAATTACAGTCACTATAATTTTCCTGTTCCACTTCAAGATTCAATCACAAACAACTCCATTGATTCCCAAATCTTCACCTACGATCCAGTAATTCCTTCAACAGTTTCATAAACGATGTCGTATAAGGAGGAGGAGGTGATTCGTGTTCTAATTTTGGGGGTGGATCTGGAGGAGGAGAGGTTGGTTATGGATATGAAAAGTTAGTGGGTGAAATGCCATATGGGTATGGGTTAGAAGCTATGGATATTTGTGAAGGTTTATTGGGATATTGTCCATGTCTTTCTCGGTGTAGAAGAAGATTTGATTTTTATGTTGGAGTTTGTTTGTGATAATTAGATAATAAGAAGGTTAATTTATAAAAATAAATAAATATAAAGACCAAACTCTTTTTCCTTTTACTTTTAACACCGTTAGTCAATTTGGTATGTGTTTGCTAACGGAATGAAGTACATGGTACCACTTTGCAAACTTTTAAACCACATAGGTGTTGTTCGAAAATGGACGAAACCACAAAGTTTATTTTTGTACTTTTCCCTAATATCTATACGAATATATAACTATTTAAAGGGAATAAATACCTATATATATAGGTACCTAGATGAATTATCAAACAAATACACAACTACAATATATATTTATACGTCTATCTCAAATACCATACCAAAAAGTCAAAAAAGAATCCAAAATAATGTTTCTGAAGTTCCAGCAGATTCATTGACAGCAAATCCGTCCGTAATCAGCTTTCACCGACGGAAAACGTATAATTACAGAAACAGTCCCTGTTTCTCTTTTAAAACCAAAAATAACACGGATCTATCTCTATACGACACTTTAACCCCAAACTACCCCAAATCGGGTCACAGTTCATGTAACGGGACATAAGAGTGAAGTTTTTGATTTTAAATATCGATTAAAACATCTTCAAATAATACATTTACGACGTTTTAGTCCCGAACTACCCCTAAATCGGGTCACAGTTCGTATTAGGATTTAAACAAAGTTTTTATTTTAGATCCAAACTCAAATATTTGTAAAATGAAAACAGAAAATTAATTTAACAAATCTAAACAATAAAAGTGCAATAAAAGAGTAAATGAAGAGATCTAAATAACAAAGATACAATGAAAGAGTAAACGGGTCTAGTTCCTCGGGTTATTACCTCTCAATCGGTAATGGAAATGCCAAATCAAGTCGATTGATAGTGTTTTGAGTCGGATTTTTTGTGTTTTTGCTTTGTTCAGGTCTCGTGGAATTTTTCCAGAGGTTCGGGTCTCTTTTTTCTCCTCTTTTTTGTCTTGGACTCCATCCTATTTATAGGCATATGGAGTCCCAAACTTAATTTATTTTCGGCTCCAAGCCAACTTGGAGCCAAAAGTAAGCTAGATGAGCTTAGAAAATTTCATGAAAATTTCCTACTCATCATTATCTTTATTATTATTATTATTATTATTATTATGTATTTATTTATTTATTTATTTTTTAATAACTAAGAATGCACTTGGCATTCGGCCAAGTGCAGCAAAATGCACTTGGCCGAATGCCAAGTGCAGGGGGCTGGGCCTGGGTGGCCCAGCCCCCGTCACGGGCCGTCCAACGGCCCGTGACGTAAATAACGGCTCCCGACGGGGCCGCATTTAAATATATACTAAAAAATAAAAATATTTATCTAAACAAAATACATCTAGAATTAACCAAAATCTAAAAATGATTTTTGTCAAAACCGATTTTATAGAATTGGCTTTTATAAAACCGATCTTTTTACAAAACTATTTTTTATTGTTCGAATTTTAAAACAAAACCCCTATCGACCCGGGATTTTATTAATAATGAAACACTCCGAACTCGGCGAGACGATTTAAGATTTCATTCGCGGAACCGATTCGCCCGTCATCTCGATTCGATTTCCGAATTCGATCAAACCGGTCTCCATGGTTCCTTTGAACAACGTTTTTTTATTTATTATTTTTATTGACTCATCATTTATTTTAATCGACTGATTTGGATCCCTTTTTATAATTTTTCTTCATCAGTCCTCCGACCCCGGTGTCTACAACAATTAATTAGTATTCTTGCCCATTAAAATCTTATATTCGTTTTTCATAAATGATTCCATGACTACTAAATTTCATTGCTCATGTAATATATGCAAACTAAAACTAAAATATTGTGGATATTCAATTACTTTTAGTTTGCATATATTACATGAGCAATGAAATTTAGTAGTCATGGAAACATTTATGAAAAACGAATATAAGATTTTAATGGGCA
Source organism: Euphorbia lathyris (assembly GCF_963576675.1). Taxonomy (NCBI): domain Eukaryota; kingdom Viridiplantae; phylum Streptophyta; class Magnoliopsida; order Malpighiales; family Euphorbiaceae; genus Euphorbia; species Euphorbia lathyris. The sequence goes on from NC_088918.1 coordinate 49,217,223, forward strand.
AGAATACTAATTAATTTTATTATAATAAATAAGAATATAGAACAAAATAAAAATATAACATATAAAGTTAATAGGAAAAGAATATAATATGATTAATTTAATTATGACGTTTAGCTTAAATTGTATATATTTTGTAAAACGTTAAGCTTAAATTCGTATTATTTTGTAAACGTTAAGCCTATATTGGTGCTATTTTGTACGTGAGACCTAAATTGATGCTATATTGTAAACATTAAACCTAAATTGATATTATATTGTAAACGTTAAGCCTATATTAGTGCTATTTTGAACGTTGAGTTTAAATTGGTAATTCCCCAAAAACCTTATGCCTATTTTGATACCTTGTCTCTAAACCTGGACATGGGCCGACGAGCCCGTCCGGCCCGTCCAGGCCCAGGCCCATTTAACCGGACTTGAACACATGAAAATGTTATCAGGCCCGACCCGGTCCAAGCTTGTATAAGCCCGTAAAAAATTGGGCGGGCTTGGACTTTGCTAATTTTACATGGGCCCGGCCTGGCCCGATATAAAATATTATATATATATATATATATATAAATTGTAATATATTTTTTATAAAGATAAATATAAATAATTTAATTTTGCTGGTTTCATTATCTTTGAATTAAAATTTTTAGGTAGGCTTAAATTAGGGGTGGACAAAAAAATCGGTCAAACCGGTAACCGAACCGAAAACCGGTAATCCGAACCGAAAAAAACGGTTAACCGAATCAGTGGTTTTCTTAATGGTTAAAAAAATAGATAGATACCGGTTTCGGTTTCGGTTTAGGGTTAGAGTGTTCAAAAACCGCGATTAACAGTTAACCGAACGATTTAATAATATAAATTTTAAAAAAATATAGGCCATTTGACGACAAAGGCAAGACAAATATAAATATAAATACATAGATCATACTGTTTAATATAAATACATAAATTATAATATAAATTAATATAAATATATAACATAGATTATACTGCTTTATGTTGTAATAAGTACTTTGACGAAATATTATTTACATTTCTTTATGTTTTAAATGTAAACTTGATGGATTTTTTTTAGTTCGGTACTTATGTTTGAATTCTAGACTTTTATATGAATTCGTTTCGTTTGAATTTTTGAATTTATGTGTATTTTAATATTGTTTAAAAATTTAGGTTTGGGTAAAAATTTAACCGTTGATTTTTGGTTAACTAGTGAGAATTGGTTAAAAACCGTTAACCGAAAAACCTAACCGAAATTAATGGTTAACCGGTTGATGGTTAACCGATTGATATGGACTGGTTTCGGTTTGGATGGTTAAAAAACCATTGATTACGGTTCAGTTAATTTTTTTGTCTAATGGACCGGTTAACCGAACCGTGCCCACCCCTAGCTTAAATCATTATTATTATTTTTTTTGGTTGGAAAAATGGTAAGGAAATTATGCAGTGTGTGGATTACGGCGAAGGATTGAAAAAATTAGGGTTTTAGAAATAACAACTTTGATAATTAAAACAAAAAAAAAGGATAAAGTACTGATTTTTTTTTTTTTTTTGGTAGAAAAGGAAATGAAAAATGAATAACAACAAACTACCCAGGAATTAGCCTAGGGAAGCTAACCCCAATCCTATCTTCTAAGAGAAGATGAGAGATGAAACTAGGAGAAACAGGAAGGGTAGTCACTGATTTTTTTTAATTACATATTAATATAAATTTAATTGTATTTTATTTTTTTTAATATACAGCGGGCTTGGGATTTATATTTTAGGTCCGAGCCCAGCCCGAACCCGAACCTGACTAAATTTTTTACGAATTGGGCTGAGCCTGGACTCGTCAGGTTTTATTAAAAGCTCGACAGGTCCGGTCCGGACCAGCCCGAACCCGGCCCAGCCCGCCCTATGCCCAGGTTTACTTATCTCTAATTAAAATAGATGGGCAAATTACACAGAAATTCATCTTTTAACAACTATTTACAAATATATGAAGTCATAATTTTGGATTATGTCAAACTAGTAAAATCAGTACTTTTAATATATTTTAAGGATTAAAATTTATAAATTAGAAATTTAGAATATATTTTCTAGGTTTATGATTTATGAATTTTAATCTCTAATTTTTAAACTATAATGTAAAATCATAATATATAGAAAATAATGACATATTAAGAATTAAGTTTGGTGATACACGTAGTTGTAATAATTATGATATTATGTATTTGACCCAAAATAGATTAGGCATAAAATATAACCAAACACCGCCCTCCCCCCGGTACTACGAGCACACGGGAGCGATAGAGCAGCGTTGCCAAGTTTTAGGGTTCTGCGTTCAGCTCATCTTTTTTATTTTGATTGTCAGCTCAAACTTCAATTTTTCCTTCTCCCTTCGTCGTTAGGGCCTTAAATTTCTAATTTCAACTTCTGTTTTCTTCCTGTCTACATGGTGAGAAATCGTAGTGATGACAAGGATAGAGATAGTGTGAGAACTACCCAGCATGAAGCCAGGGATAGAGATAAGAAGGGATCGAGAGAAAGTTCTGATGAAGAAGGGGAGTTAGTGGAAAAAGAGAGGGGTGGGCGACAGAGAGATAGGAACGGTGACAGGATTAAGGAGAATAATCCAAGTTCGGATGGGGATGATGACGGCCGAGCGAGGAGAGACAGACGGGAAAGAGAGAGAACCAATGGGCACAGAAGTAGGAGAGAAACTGAAGATAGAAGTATAGACAGAGACAGAGAACAACGCTCGCATAGGAGGAACTCAGATGAGATCGATGATAGGAAATCAGAACGGGGAAGGGGAAGAGTTGATGATGAAAAGCACAGGCGGCATAGAAACAGAGATGATGATTATGCAAGATACAAGGAAAAGAATGGAAGGGAAGAAGATAATCGAAAAGGTGTGGGTGGTGGAAAGGCATTTGAAGAAACTAAATCTGGAAGAACAGTACTGGATGGAGGAAATCCAAATATTGGAGCGAATTTGGGTAAGAGTGGGGGAGTTTACATCCCACCTTTCAAATTGGCCCGGATGATGAAAGATGTTCAGGATAAAAGCAGTGTAGAGTATCAGAGGTTAACTTGGGATGCTCTTCGCAAGAGTATCAATGGTCTTGTGAACAAAGTTAATGCCACCAACATAAAGAATATCATCCCTGAATTGTTTGCTGAAAACTTGATTAGAGGAAGGGGTCTTTTCTGTAGATCTTGTATGAAGTCACAAATGGCATCTCCAACTTTTACTGATGTGTTTTCTGCCTTAGTCTCTGTGGTGAACACCAAATTCCCTGAGGTGGGTGAGCTATTATTACGAAGGATAGTGTTGCAGCTGAAGAGAGCTTATAAACGAAATGACAAGGTTTGTTTCTAGCCTACTTTCTCATGTTTGGAATGTGCTCCTGGTATTGATTAATTAATTTTTCTTGTTCTGATAACATGTTTATTCATTATTTTCACAGCCTCAATTGCTAGCTGCTGTCAAATTTATAGCTCATTTAGTTAACCAGCAAGTGGCTCATGAAATCATCGCCTTAGAACTGCTTGCTGTTTTGCTGGAGAATCCCACTGATGATAGCGTTGAAGTAGCTGTGGGTTTTGTCACGGAGAGTGGGTCGTTACTACAGGATGTGTCACCCAAAGGGCTTGATGGTATGCAATTCTACTTATAGTGTATCGGTCAGAAATTCTTTTTGATTGTTACGATGCTGAATTTTTTTTTTCTATTGATGATAGTATATATTTGCTACATTTGCCATGCCAATTTTTTTTGCTGTTTAGTTTGCTTAGTTATTCAAAATTATGGTGTTTGATAGTGGCTTATCATTAATCATGGGAAGAAAAAAAAATTGATTTTATTATTTTATTCTATGCTTATGTTGAGGCTCTATCATGTAAAGTTGTGTATAATGATTCTGTGAATATAATTATCTAAGTGGTACAAGTTTTGAGTCAGATGTTCTATGTTGGATGAAGAGATTTATTACTTGTTATTTATTGCTTTAATTTTTATTAGCAGTACTATAATTAAGCCTTATATGTTGACCATTGGCTATATCATCCGGTACTGGTGGGGAATTATGTGATTGTTTTATTTTTCTCGTTTTATTTTTTATTTTTTGCTTATTAATTGTAAAAGTTAAGAGTGCATGCATATGCATTAAGTTCAAGTTTTCTTTCTAGAAAAATAAGGTTAAGTATTCAATGGTTTCATTACGTCATTTTCTATTCATTGCATTCAAAATTCTTGTACTGGATGTAGTCCTCACTCCATATTGTATTAGAGAAAATACAGTTTGATTTGGGTCTTTATCCTAGTATGTCTTTTGAATTCTTTAGGTGCTTTTGAGCGATTCCGTGGCATTCTCCATGAAGGAGAAATTGATAAGAGGGTTCAATTTTTAATTGAGGGCCTATTTGCTGTCAGAAAAGTCAAATTTCAGGTGCAGTCCTCTGCTCTTTGGATTTGATTTCTATGATCTTGCATATTTGGTATACAGTAGCCTAAGCTGCTTTACTAAATATATGCATCTGCAGGGGTACCCAGCTGTTCGTCCGGAATTGGACCTTGTTGAGCAGGAGGATCAATTAACACACGAGATATCGCTTCAAGAGGACATTGATCCTGAGATAACCCTTGGTATGCCTCAGACCTTAGTATCTTGATCAGTTTTCTGTTGGTGTACATGGTTACTAATTGTAATTGTTCTACTTGTTCAGATATCTTCAAACCAGATGATAATTTCCTGGAGAATGAGAAAAAATATGAAGAATTGAGGAAAAGCATTTTGGGTGAGGAGTCTGAGGACGAAGAAGGTTCTGATGGAGGTTCTGCTGATGTGGATGATGATGATGATGATGATGAGGATGATGAGGAAGAAGAAGAAGAACAGATGAAAATAAAAGACGAAACTGAAACAAATCTCATCAATCTCCGGAGAACAATTTATTTAACCATCATGTCCAGTGTAGACTTTGAAGAGGCTGGGCATAAGCTACTCAAAATTAAACTCGAGCCGGGACAGGAGGTAAGCAATAGATATTCTGCTTTTCTTTACTGGCATGTGCAATAGTGATTATTTATGAATATGACAGGCATATGATTTACCAGTATCTTGATGTTGAGTCATATTCATTGGAACTTCAATATATGTGAAGGAACTAAAAGTTCAGGTTACTCTGCAGCTGGCAGATGCTGCTTTGATAATTTAGCAATTTTATTTGTGCCACTCAATGGGTGCAATGTTTGGTATTTTGCATTTTTTTCTATTCCGTTAAGATGGATATAGTTTAACAAGTTATATGAATCATGAACTAAGTTAAGGTCACTGTGGGGTTGCCAAATTGTGAACAGTAATTCTATCATTGACAAATACAGAAAGCATAAAATATGTTTGTTTCCAAGTTGATACGTTAACTAAATATCAATTTATTTGGTCAATATGCTTTTAGCACTATGAAAGGCAATTCTGTTTGAAGCTCTTTTGCATTTCTGCGTCCATATAGATCCACAAATATACTAGTGCTTGAGTGATGTAACCTAATGCTTGTTCCTTCTGATACTCAATATATGCATGTCCCGTGATTCTTTTTGGGTAATTGTCAAGTGGCCAAGAAACTCCTAGGACCAGCTTACTAGTTCTCAAAGATTGAGCCTATGCTCCTATAGTATGTACAAACTTACAAGTAGTATTTAGTTATAACAGCTAGATTGTTTGATTTATAAATTAAATTTGACCATGTAATTGATATTAAATCTATTAGTTCATCATCATTATTATTATTATTATTTGGGTAAATAATTTATTAGTCCCTACATTTTTATCTAACACACTGTCTATAATTATTAAACAGTTTAGTCCCTCTATAAGGTGAATAGAACAAAAGTTAAGGACTAAATAATGTTTTATTAAACTACGAGGACTAAACAGTAATAAATGATTTGCCCTTATTATTATTATTATTATTATTATTATTATTATTATCTTAGCCTTGATTATATTTTGTATTTCTAATTCTATTAATCTATTGTAAATTCTAATTTTGTACAAATAGTCTTCTGTTAAAATTATAAATTATAAACATTTTGTACTTATAATACCAATTAATAATCTTAAAAATCTATTTAATCTCCAATTTTAGAATGTTTAACTTTGTTGATTGGGGTGTTTTATTTCTGCGAGTATTATTTGATTATTTTAAATAAAATAACATAACAACCATTGGAGTTTGACTTTTTTTTTATAACATTTGTGCATGATTTAATTAATATATTAACCCTCTTGTAATTAAAATAATTGGTTATTCATGAATGCATATGTATGATATGCATTAACGAGTATGTATATTATAAATATGCTTAATACATTATTTCCCCTTGAACTTGTCCAAAAAGCTTGATTGGCCCTTGAACTTTCAAAGTGTCCCAATAGCCCCCTCAACTTGCATAAAATGTTCAGTTAGCCCCCTGAACTTGCACAAAATGTAATCAATTGATCACTCGGTTGCAAAAAAAAAAGTAAGTTAAATGCGGAAGATGTATTGCACGTATCTTAAAAAAAAGTAAAACGACCAAGATCGGGGTTTGCGGTTCTAATATTAGAGTTGACAAGTTTTATAGTTGAGCAAGTCATAACTTTCTTTCTAATCTATTTTTGAATTATGTAATAACATTCTAAGATACGTGCAATACATCTTCCATATTTAACTTACTTTTTTGCAACCAAGTGATCGGTTGATTATATTTTGTGCAAGTTCAGGGGGCTAACTGAACATTTTATGCAAGTTGAGGGGGCTATCAGAACACTTTGAAAGTTCAGGAGGCCAATCAAGCTTTTTGAACAAGTTCAGGGGGCAAATGATGTATTAAGTCTTATAAATATAACAAGTGTAGAAATAAAATATATCTGCCTGATACAATACAAGAATACATTTTACGATAAATGCACCAAAAACCTCAGATATGCGTCAGATTCTTAGAGAATTTTAATGAGAAAAGAAAGAGAAGACAGGGAGAAGAATAATTTTAGAATAGAGATCTAATTAATATTCCAGATGATGACAACAATTGTCTTCTCTGTATAACAGAATAACCGAACTCTTTAAGAAACCTGGATAATATCATAATTGGTCCTTGAGTTTTAATTCTGCATTTGTATGTGACAGTAGTAGCTTGATCTTCCCATGTAGCATTTATAGAGTCGAATCTCGATTTAACAACTATGTATAGGAGGCATACCTACCCTTCTAATGTATCAAAAGTTGAGGGATTGCTGTTCCTTCCACTATGGCATTGCGAGCATTGATGACCTTAGCTGGTTGAATGACAAATTCATCCTCGACAGTAGGTAGTAAGGTGGTTAAAGGGCCAGCAGCAGGGTTGGATCGTTCATGGACTCTGCTAGTGGGAGGGAGCTTTAATATATAAGCTACCTTGCCTATTCTTTCCTTGATCTGGAAGGGGCCATAGTAACGAGCAGAGAACTTAAGTGAATTGCGAACTGCCACAATGACCTGTTTGTAGGGTTGAATTTTTAAGAAAACCCAGTCTCCCACCTCAAACTCCCAGTACGATTGCTCGATTCTATTTTGGGCAGATGATACACATTCCTTTGAATGGGAATTCAGTTTGGCCCTCTCCTGTAGTAAGTCTTCAACTGCAGCCACATTTGATGAGCTTGGAGGAAGTATAGGCAGTGTGGGAACTACATCGTAGGATGCTTGAAAGGGAGACATCTTAATAGTGCTGTGATAAGTAGAGTTGTACCAGTACTCTGCCAAGCTGAGCCATTTAGACTATGTTTTAGGCTTTAGGAAACACATGCTTCATAGATAGGTTTGTAAACACTGGTTGAGCCTTTGAGACTAGCCATCTGTTTGAGGGTGGTAAGCAGTGTTGAAATGGAGGCGAGTGCCTAAGAGTTTCAACAACTCTTTCCAGAAAACCCTTGTAAATATCCTGTCTCTATTGGAGACAATGGTTCTAGGCATCCCATGCAATTTGGAGATATTATCTAGGAAGACTCAAGCTATGGTTGCATCACTGAATGGGTGAGATTTTCAGCACTGAATGGGTGAGATATGCTAATGAAGTGGCATCCCTTAGAAAACGGTCCACCACCACCAAAATGGTATCATAACCATGAGATTTTGGTAATTTCTTAATGAAATCCATGGCTATTTCTTGCCATGCCCCATCAGGAATGGGAAGGGGTTGGAGGCCTGGATAAGCTGAATGGTCAGTCTTGCATATTAGACAGACATCATAATTAGTCACCCATGCAGTCACTGATTTGGATAACCCAGGCCAATAAAATGTTGCTGTAATCTAGTGATTGTACCCTTAATTCCAGAATGACCCCCCAAAGGAGAGTTGTGACATTTCCTTAGGAGTTTGACCCTAAGATTTGTGCTGGAACCGATATAAAGGTGAGAATTGTACCTGAGGATACCATTGGTATAGGTAAAAGTGGGATGGGATCCTGGTTGGATAGACAACTACTAGATCAAAGTTGCAGCAAGATCATCTACCTCATAGGATTCTTGAATATCTGTCAGCCAAGTTGGCACATTGATAGATAAAGCCAACAAGCTAAGGTTGGATCCCTCTATGCCTTCCTGTTGCCTAGAAAGGGCATCATCTACCTTGTTGTCAGACCCCTTTTTATACTGAATGGTGTAGTCTAGCCCAAGTAACTTTGAAATGCCCTTATGCTGGAGATAGGTGTGCAACTTCTTCTCCAAGAGGTGTTTAATGCTCTCATGGTCCGTTTTTTATTATAAAAAAAAAGAGTTCTCCAAATAGTGTCTCCAAGTAGTGCATGCTTGCAGAATAGCCAATAGTTCCCTTTCATAAACTGAGAGCCTTTGTTTTCTAGGAATGAGTTCTTTTGAGAGGTAACACATAGGTCTTCCTTGCTGCATCAAGACTGCTCCTATGCCAGTGCCACTTGCATCACATTCCAAAACGAATGGCTGGGTGAAATCAGGTAGGGGTAAGCATGAGTCATGATTTCCTTGAGGAGTATGAAAGCTGTCTAAGCTTCCGAGGACCAATCGAAGCTTGGATTTACCCAAGGTGCCATAGCCCTTGATAAACCTTCTGTAATAGTCAGTAAGCCCTAGGAATCCTCTCAAGCCTTTCAGGGAAGTGGGAGTTGTTCATTGCTGCATTGCTGAGATTTTTGCTGGATGTGTTGCAACACCTTCTAGAGAGACAATATGCCCTAAATAGGCCACTTGTGGAACTCCAAAATCACATTTGGATCCTTTAGCATATAGTGGATGATTGGTGAGTAATTGGAACACTAATTCAATGTCTGCCTTGCCTTGCAAATAGAGCCCTGCTAGATCCCTCTTTTCTCTGGTTCAACTTCGAAAAGTTTTAAATATTTTTGGCATTTGCTTACCCAAGTTCCAACATCATATCCATCAAAATGTGGCAGGTTAGGAATGGTGAGGGGTTGAAAGGATGCCTTTATCTCTATTGAGAAAAGGGGAGGAAGGACTCTGAGGTATGAATCTCTCACTGGTTGGTTGAACCAACATAGCAATGGCAACTAAGGATATGTTGAGTTCTGTGGGAGACTGGGAGTGTTTTGGGTATTGAGTTGCTCCTTGCGAGCTTGGTCTTGTTCATGGCAAAGAGAGTCCACTGTTTGTTGTTGTGCATCATGCATATCCATCATTTGGGCTTGCATCATCTGATCTGAGTTACATTAGACTCGGTTTTCCCCAGGAAGTGAGCATTCATGCTCTTGATCTATTGCTCCAGATTTTCCATGGCCTCCTTTTGCTTTTACTGCTACTCCGAGTTTTCTTATTGACCATACAGTGGTAGTGGCCAAGGAACAAGATATCTGATACCAATGTTAGAACCTTAGTTCTGGCATCAGATTCTTAGAGAATTCAAATGAGGGAAGAACGAGAAGAAGAAAGGGAGGAGAAGAATTTTAGAAGAGAGAAAGATTTCATTAATATTCCAAACGATGACAACAATTGTGACTGCCTTCTCTATATAGAGTAAGGACAAAAATGGTTACAGGCCAGTTGTGCTATTCTACAGCTGGCTAACAACTTCACTAGAATCCAAGAATTAACCAACTAGCTAATTCTAGCTACACAGCTTCTAGAAGCGTTTTAGAGAATTTAAATAATAACAATACAAAAGGAATAACAGAATAACCGAACTTCTAAAGAAACCTGGATAATCTCATAAGTGGTCCTTCAAGTTTTAACTCCGCATTTGTATGTGACACCAGCTGTATTTCTGCATGAATATAACTTTTCCTACCATATCGTGTAATCCTTTTCTTGTGATGACAAGGGTTAAAATCATTCCCTGCGTAGGTTTCTGGAGCTAAAAAATAAAAAACATTGATGGGTTACAAATTTAGTAGATGGTCCTCAATAGGAAATTAATTACCTTTGTCAATTGTAGATTTGATGCCACTGTCCACATTTTAGAACTTCGAATTTTTTTTATTTCCTTTTCATTTTATCGCATAATTGAATTATCTCTTGCTTAAATTAAAGCATATTGTTTTCTTGATGCCTAGGTTCAGACATATTATTTAGCTTTCAAGTATGAATTTCATTTCTTTTTTTTACTCGGGAACTTATCATTTTGTTTTTCAATTGGGTTTGTAGATGGAACTTTGTATCATGCTCTTGGAATGCTGCAGTCAAGAGAGAACTTACCTCCGATACTATGGTCTTTTGGGGCAGAGATTTTGCATGATTAACAAAGTTTATCAGGAGAACTTTGAGAAGTGCTTTGTTCAGCAATATTCTATGATTCATCGGTTGGAAACAAATAAGTTGCGCAATGTGGCCAAGTTTTTTGCCCACTTACTTGGTACAGATGCTCTGCCTTGGCATGTGTTAGCCTATATACGTTTAACTGAGGAGGATACCACTTCTTCTTCACGTATATTTATCAAGATTCTTTTTCAGGTAATTGAGGCTATGTGTGATATCAAATGCATAGTTCTTTTTTTCTTGACATTTAGCGACTTGTCTGTCCTAGTTCTAATAGGAAAGGTCGAGTGTGCAAGACAAAATGGATAGGTGAAATAGTGGAACTTAAGCTGTCTAAACTTTTGAATAGTTAAAAAATGGCATAGGAAAATGCATCCTACCTAGATACGCTCTGGACCAAAAGTGTTAGCACTAGTTAAGAGAAGAAGTGGAACTCAAGCTGTCTAAACTTATGAGTAGTTAAAAAATGGCATAGGAAAATATGTGTCTAGCTAAATATATCTGGACCAAAAATGTTAGTGCATGTTAAGAGAAGATTAGGAAGAAGCCAAGAACAGTATATTTTTTTTCAACAGCTACTAAGAAGCAGTATAGACATGGTGAAGGAACTTTCTTGTACTGTTTATGTATCATGTAACTTTGGTCGAGTGGTATACTGAACTATTTGCTTAATATTCTTATATTGTAGGGGTCAATTGCAAAAGAAGCACGTATTTGAATTTTACCAGCAAAATTGCATGAAACTCTTCCAGAGTTAAATAATTGAAATAAGAGCCAAGATAATGATACAATGTTAATACCATCTTATTAACAAGAAGCATGATAATGATGTTTTTCTTTGATGCTTGAACTCTTTTCTGCTTTATTGCTAAATTGTAGGCAAACATAGATTTTATGTAAAGCGGTGCATTCTTATATTTGTTTGCATGTTGCAAACCAATATGCACATCTAAATTAGATGAGGTAATTGTTTTATCCTGAAAATGAGAACCTGTGATCTGTGTATTTTTTTTTTTAAATCTTATAATCAAATTATTGAGAAAATGCAAGTATGTAATGCAATTATTTATGTTGTGGAAGGAAACAAAGGCCAGCGATAGTGTACTTGATTCTATTCAACGTTTCTGCTGAATATGATTAGTTTTACTAAAATTGTACTTTGTATCTTTGGTACAGGAATTGTCAGAGCATCTTGGGATCCGTACTTTGAATGAGCGCCTCACGGATCCTGGTATGGAAGACTCATTCGAGTCAATTTTCCCTAGAGACAATCCGAAGAACACACGTTTCTCAATTAATTTCTTCACATCCATTGGGCTTGGTGGTATAACTGAAAATTTGCGAGAGTACTTGAAGAATATGCCGCGGCTTATCATGCAACAGCAAAAACCTATTTCGGAATCAGATGAAGAATCAGGAAGTTCTAGTTCATCAGGCTCAGAATCTGATGGTTCTGAATCAGAAGAGTCAGATTCATCAAGTTCTGACGAGGATGAAAAACGCAGGAAGCAAAGGGGAAGAGGTGATAGAGATGAAAAAAGCAGGAAGCGGAGCAGGAGAGAGTAGGGACATTTTTTTTCTCAATCTTGAATGGTTTTTTGATCTTAATTCGAAGCAAAATCATGTATATATAGAACTGTTCTCTACAAGGCTTAATCATTAGAAGTGTGATTTTGAGTTTTCTTGAATTGTATTTTGTGTTTCCCATCAGTTAATTGTGGAGTAGGTAAGTTACTTCTGTACGAAATTTTATATGTTTAAGAAACTATAATTAGATTGAATTGTATTGAGAGACCCATCTTCAACGGAGCTTTTGGATTCATTTGTAGGAAACTTGGAATTCATGATCTGGCAAGTGACTTCATACCTTTTTCTGTCATGATTATACAAATTCATGGATATGCATGCATTTTCCATTCGGTGATTTGGCCTAGGCCAAGAATATGACCCAATCTTAGGGTCTTAGGTAGGAAAGTCTCCATAGACTTCGTCAAGGATCCACCCATTACATTAATCACACCCAATCTTGTAAATTGCGGACCAAGTGAGCTTGAGGGATACTGATCCCTGATATACAGGCACACGCTCTCCTATCAACAGGCGACATATAGCACGTCCCGCTCTAAAGCTTATAATTGTCTCTCATAGCTCGATGAAAGTATAAATAGGGTAAGACACTCTTCAAGGTACACTACATTTATTCATTAACTTTATATTACTACTTTGATTGACTATTGTGATCATTGCTAAGTCTTTCCACAAATTTGATTAAGCATCAGAGCGGGTTAGCCGGACTCTGGCCTCCCTTTGACTTTGTTTCTATCCAATTGCAGGTTTACAAGTGAATTTACAGGATTCAACCACATCAAATATATTCTAAATTAATTCAGTCGCTCATTAAGGGTGCGTTTGACATTGCTTTCCTATACACTAAAAGCAACTTTCCCTGTTTTTCTACCTAACAGTAGCGTTTGTTATATGCAAAACTGCTTTCCTTAAAAACTGCAAAAACTAGGAAAGGTACTTTCAGAAAAAGCTATATCGTGCAGCTTTTGAAAAAATTAGGTGTCACAACTTATTATGAAAGCCGATATTAAATATTTTTGGACAAAAATAACAATAACTTTCAATATAATCTAGTACATATATATTTTTTTTATTGACTTTTAAAACTTTTATTGTGTATTTATCAAACAGTTAGTCGCTGTTTGAGAGTTGAGAAGTTAATAGAGGTGAAAGTTAGAGGAGGTAATGGAGGGGGAATGGAAGTTATCGAAATGAAGGTTAAAATTTAACTTTGTTTGAGAGTTCTTGTTTACTTTATAAAATTTACATTACTCCCATTAACCCTCGTTTTGGAGGTTAAAGATATATACATGTTTAGTAAATAGTTTTTTGAGGTAAAATTAGAGGTTTGAGCCTCTTGATAGATGTTGACTAGTCAAACCATTAATTGTTATGTTTGGTGAAGAATGGTTTAAAAGGGTTTATTAGGGCTCCGTTTGTTTGAGGGAAATATTGTGTTCTGGAAAATTTTATGCAGGGAAAATATTGTGCACGAAAATAAAATATTTTTCGGTGTTTGGCTGCAACACTGGAAAAGATTTTCCAACCACTAAAAACATGAAAAAACACACAAAAAAAAACGTGAAAATTTGTTAAAAACACAAAGTGGAGAGTGCAAAAATCACGAAAAGTAAAAAAATTATTAAAAACATCGAAAAAAGTGGAAAAACACGAAAATGTGAAAAAAATTAATATTAAAAACACGGAAAAAGTTTTTTCACATTTTTGGCGTTTTTCCGCATTTTGTTACTTTTTCGTGTTATTCATGTTTTTCGTACTTTTCATGTTTTCGTGTTTTTTAAGTTTTCGTGTTTTGTTTGCATTTTTCATCTTTTCATGTTTATCGCGTTTTTCACTTATTGTCACGTTTGTGTGTTTTAGCATTTTTCGTGTTTTCGTATTTTTTCACGTTTTCGTGTTTTTTGTATTTTTCACGTTTTTGTATAATTCGCAGTTTTTCACTTTTTCGCGTTGTTCATGTCTTGTGCCTTTTCAAGTGTTTGCCTCTTTTTTTTTTTGCGTTTTTGTGTTTTTCACGTTTGTTCACCTTTTCATGTTTTTTGGGGTTTTTTTTCATATTCTCGTGTTTTGTAACATTTTCACGTTATTCATGTTTTTTCGTGTTTCATATTTTTGTATTTTTACATTTTTTAACGGTTTCTCTATTTTTTTCTAAATGCGTATGTTTTGGGGAAAATGTTTTAAAAGGGTAAAACATTTTCCTTTATTTCTTCCTTCATTTCCCATTGACTTGCCACTTATTTTCCTGCCCAAACAAATACCAGAACACTGGAAAAATATTTTCCTGCAGAATATTTTCCTCCAAACAAACAGAACCTAAAACTAAAAAAATTAATTTAAAAAAAAACTCATTTTAAGAACTAGCTAACTGCTATTTAACAAAGAGAACCATAAAGTTAATGAGAATAAACTATTAATTCCCATTAACTTTAATTTATTGTTAACAACAAACTCTCAAGGGAAAATTATAAAATTGGGTCAAATGGGAGACCCATTTACATATTAAACCCATTTACTAATTCTACTACATATCTAGACTGATTTTGTGTGACTTTCCAAAAATACCCTCAATATTTACGCGGAGCTCGCCCCATCCCGTCTGACTTCGCATATTCACCCATATGCGAAGCCTGCGAAGTTAATGTTTTGATTTACTTAATGAATTTAGTTCGCATATGCGAAGCTGAAGTTTGTTTTGCTTGATGAATTTAGTTCGCATATGCGAATGCTGGATATGATTTGAAGCTAATACGCGAAGTGGTATATAACAAAAAATGGCAAACAACAACGGATTCGAACATTAAAATCATAACATTATCAAAATTTACAACAAGATTGCCACAATAACAACATTCAAACCATAACATTTGTTGAAATACCTTTCCACATAATTTTGATTTGACAAAATTGTTTAAATACAAATTATAACACATATCCTAAACACACTAAGTTTAAATGCTTTGATTTATTCTACTAATGTGTTTGTTCAATGTTGAGTATAAATGTTATAAGTCATAAGGATTGGAAGGCCCAAGCCCAATACGGAAACCAAGGCCCAAGTCAAACAACTCAGTACACTCGGCCCGCGTATGTCAAGACGCTGCCGTTTTTGTTCAAAACGCAACTCAGCAATCGGAAGGATCTAGAAGACCTTCGGGAACAACTTCAAGATGAAGCTGCTGATTAGTCTCGACAAAGCGTATAAGACAGCAGCTGGCAAAGGAAAACTTCCAGACAAAGTGTTTCCTCTTTTGGCAAAGTTCAGACGACACAGTATGCTGTCCAGTTGACTTTACCATAAAAGGAGAGACCATCTGCTGTGCTGACCGAGAACAGAAGATACACGATTATGATTGGCCGAGAGCTCTGTGCAAGTCAGGATGACAACGACATATAGCCGTTTCCCTCCAACGGTTATTTCGAAATTCGAAATGATCGAATGACCAGACGTCTCTATAAATAGTGCCATCACAAGCTTCACAACACACAGAACTTGATCAAGCCATTACGCTGACCAAATCTCTACAAGTTCTGCAAGCAAGAAGCAAAGCAAATTTCTTACACTACATTTTCATATTTGTGTAAAAGTCTAGAGTGATTGTAAATCGTCTAAAGTGTCTTAGCACATCTTTGTATTAGGACAAAAACACTTATCATTTCTAGAAATAGAAAGGAGAGGCTGAGTACTCGGTTTTAAGTACTCAGCGGAGAGATTAGGATTGAGTAGAAGTATAGAGGAAGGTACTCTTGTCATACTCAATTGCTGATATTGTAAAAGGTTTGAGGCTCTACCTTTAAAGAGCTCAGTAGAGGATTCGAAATCTCGGAAGTGTTCCGGGGACAGGACGTAGGCTTAGAAGAAGCCGAACCTGGATAAATCTGCTGAGTGAAGTATTTCTAAACCTTAACTCCTAATTTATATTGCTTGCTTTAAATAATCAAAACTGACCAAGTAAAGAGGTCAAATTGAGTTTTGCGCGTTGAACGTCTGAGTTCAGGAATAGACTCCAAGTGCTATCTCTTGACTCAAGCTGAGGAACTGACCTAGTCACCTGTTGACTAAGCCAGTATCTTGCTGTTTACTCAGCGCCGCTGTTCAAACCTTTTTCTTTAGAAAAAAAAGAAGTCTGCCTAAATGGCGAAAAAAGTTTAAATAGTTCCTAACCCCCCCTTGGAACTATACTTGCAACTAAACAAGGGACCAACAAGTGGTATCAGAGCCTCAAAGCTCACTTTAAAAGGTCCAACAACCTTGAGCTGATCCCTACCATGGGCGAAAACAGCACTCGGTTTCTCCCTGGAAACCAAACAACTCAAATACTGCCTGAGGGGCTGTTGTTAGACAAGGTGCCGAATGGTCTCGCCCGGGCGGACCGGGGGGTGGACACCTCATGGCGACGTAAGCGGTGATTGGCGCCGAAAGCAACCAATCGTGGAATCAAGCTGCTCGGCAGGACCGGAGCTCGGAGATATGGAAGAGTCGCCACCCACGAATGGGAAAATGAACACCGATCCCTTGCGGGAGACCGGTGAGGGTTCGGGAAACTTAGGTACGAGCCGAGAAGGCTAGCTCCTTTCCAGAGAAAGGCTACTAGGCACCCCGACATCGCCCGGTTATGAACCACCGGCCTCCTACTCAGCGTGTTAGGCGATAACGGACTAATCGCATATTTCTTTAAGTTTAAAATTCATTTGAAACCTTTTCTTTCTCGCTTTGAAAACCGTTTTGAGCATGTTATTTGAAAGCCATTTTAGTAAAGAATCACCCATTTTGCATAAATTTAAAGTATATAGGAGAGAGAGGGGGAGAAAAAAAAATTGATATATTCGCAGTATGATTTTATGTTTTAGACTATATTACATCTATGCTAATCTCACTCCAAAAAACGAGTTTATTTACATGGTTCGTACCTTAATCGCCGTTGGAACGATTTAGGTACGTTTCAAAGCCCTGTTAATGATGATTACTCGAATCGCCGTTGGAACGACTTGAGCATTTGAAAACGTTGAGCAAACAGTTTTAGTCTAAAAACGTGATTAAGCATACAAGTCAATTTATTTTGTACAAAACCATTTAGTTAGGAAAGTAATTCAAAACTTCATTATTTACAACGAAACAATTTACAATGTTCGCTTAATCCGTCGTTGGAACGGATTAAGGTTTCAACACGTGATGTTTTGGAAACGGTTTAAAAATGACAAAAAAAAGTTATTTACACTTTAGGAATATCTAGAAAAACTTTTAATTTAGACAAACAACTTGAAATCTCTTTTTGTCTTTTATTTCCCCTTTTCACTCAATTAACCTTTACTTGAATATATTTACAAGAATGAACCATTTAAATCCCCAAAATTCACCAAATAAAACAAATTTGAAATATATACATATAAAGGTCAAAAAGTGAAGTGAATATACATATATACATATATATATATTTTTATCTAAAAATAAGGATATATCTATAGATTAAAAAAAATAAGTAAAAGATACTAAATATATGTATAATAATGATAATGAAAAATACTAAGTATAATACACTTTTATCCTAATTAAAAACATGTAAAGCAATGAACAAAGTTCATTAAGAATAAGAAAATAAACCTTATATCCCAAAATAACTATTATAATAAATATATAGAAAATAACCCTCCCCAAATATACATTAAACATCAAAATAACATCTAATTATCTACAAAACGTCTACTAATTAATTACCCCAAAATGCCCAAGTAAATAACCCTCTAAAATAATACCCAATATAGTTTAAATGAGTTAAAAGAAAATATATACATATAGTTTTGCAAAATCAAATTAATGAAAAGGATACCCAAATGTACAAAATAAATAAATACATAATAAGTAATTATTAGTTATATACCTCAAAAATAATTTTAAAAAACATATTGCATAATTATACATATACATATACAAGAATAAATGTCAAAAAAGATGAGAAAAAGGTTGAAAAAGGGGTTTTTTTAAGTTCCAGCAGCTTTACCGACGGAAATTCCGTCACTAAAATGCCTTTACCGACAGAAACGGAAGAATTACAGAAACAGCTCCTATACTTTCCAGATTTATTAAAAAGCTTTAGATCTGATCTAATCTATCATTTTGGCCACCGAACTACCCAAATCGGGTCATAGTCTATAACGGAGCATCCCAAAACGATGTTTTATTTCAAAACGTTAATCAAAAACATTTTTAAATTTTAGATCTACAACGTTTTAGTCCCGAACTACCCTTAAATCGGGTCACGGTTCGTATTGGGACTTAAAACGAGGTTTTCCGTTTCAAATCAAAACCAAAGATTTATTTAATGAAAACATGAAATTAATTCAACAAATTTAAACAATAAAAATGCAAAAACAAATAAATAAATGGATCTAAACAACAAAAAGAGATGAATAAATAAACGGGTCTAGTTCCTCGGATTATTACCTCTCAATCGGTAATAGGAATGCCAAATCAAGTCGATTGATAGTGTTTTGAGTCGGATTTTTTTGTGTTTTTGCTTTGTTCGGGTCTCGGGGAATTTTTCCAGGGGTTCGGGTTTTTTTCTCCTCCTTCATGTCTTGGGCTCCATCCTATTTATAGGCAAATGGAGCCCTAAACTTAGTTTATTTTTGGCTCCAAGCCAACTTGGAGCCAAAGACAAGCTAAATTAGCGTAGGCAATTTCATGGAAATTTCCATGGCTAATTGTTATCATTGCTATTGTTATTATTATTATTATTATCATTATGTTACTTTACTTTTTATTTTGTGATTTTGTATTTTTAATTTTTTTTTTTTTTTTTATAAATAAAGAGTAAAAAGTGCACTTGGCATTCGGCCAAGTGCATTTGCTGCACTTGGCCAAATGCCAAGTGCAGGGAGGGTTGGGCCTGGGCGGCCCAGCCCTGTCACGGGCCGTCCAACGGCCCGTGACGTAAATACCGGTCCCGACGGGGCCGCGTTTATATATACTAAAAAAACAAAAATGTTTAACTAAATAATATACATCTAAAAATAACCAAAATCAATAACGATTGATTTTCGTCAAAACCGATTTTATAAAATTAGCTTTTATAAAATTGATCTTTTTACAAAACCATATATATATTTTTTGGATTGCTTGAATACCGAAATAAAATCCTCTATCATCCCGAGATTTTATTAATAATAAAATTAATAAGAAAAGGGCGTGAAATACCCCGAACTCGGCGAGACGATTTAAGATTTCACTTGTGGAACCGATTCGCCCGTCATCTCAATTCGATTTCCGAATTCGATCAAACCGGTCTCCACGGTTCCTTCAAATAATGTTTTATTATTATTATTATTTTTTTTTATTGACTCATCGTTTATTCCAATCGACTGATTTAGACCCCCTTTTATAATTTTTCTTCATCGGTCCTCCGACCCTGGTGTCTACAGCTGTCCATTACTAGGCCTCCCCTATTCTTCGGGTCAAACTATACCTTCTGGAAGAATAGGATGAAAAACTTCATTCAGGCTACAAACATGAGTGCCTGGCTATCTATAGTCCAAGGGCCGTTTGTACCTGTTGAGGTTGTGGCTGGCCAAACAGTTATAAAAGCTGAGGCCAAATGGACAGAGGATGATCTTAAGAAGCTTCAAAACCATGCTTCGGCTATCAATATGCTTCACTGTGCGCTCCATGCTGCAGAATATAACAAAATCTCAGGTTGTGAGTCGGCACAAGAGATCTGGAAGAAGCTGGAAGTCACCTACGAGGGAACAAACAAAGTAAAAGAATCCAAGGTGAATCAGCAGATGAGACTGTACGAGCTGTTCGAGATGAACAATGATGAGGGCATTTCAGACATGAACGCAAGGTTCACCAACATCATTAATGAGCTCAAGAGACTTGGGAAAATCTTCACTGAGGAAGAACAAGTCAAAAAGATACTCAGGAGTCTTCCAAAAGACTAGCAAGCAAAGAAGACAGCAGTTGAGGAAGCTCAGGATTTAACCACCTAGAAATATGACGAACTCATCGGTTCATTGCTGACCCATGAGATATCCATGAAAAACTTTGAGGTGAAGGAAAAATCTGATGACAAGAAGCAGAAGTCACTTGTCATGAAGGCTGACTCCACTGACGGGAGTTCAACTGATGATGAGGAGATGGCTATGTTCACAAGAAAGATGAAGAGGCTGTTCAGGAAGAACGACAAGTATTCTAAAAAGCCTTACAAAAAGTTTGATAAGTATAAGGCTGACTCAAGCGACAGCAAATACAGAAAGGACAGCTCAAAGCCCATTACATGCTTTGAGTGCCATCAAGCTGGCCATATTAAGTCAAACTGCCTCACGCTGAGGAAAGACAAGAAGAGTGGGAAGAAGGCAATGGTGGCTACTTGGAGTGACAGTGATGAATCTTCGTCAACAGAAACTGAGGCCACCGAGTCAGCGAAGATATGCTTTATGGCTGACGAACTTGCTGAGCCATGCGTCTCTGAGCATGCTGACCCATCCATCGCATCAGATGATGAAGAGCAATCAAATGAGGTAATTTCTCTTCCCCAGCTCAGAAATGATATGGTTAATGCCCTGAGTGATCTCTATATACTTGTTAAGAAGTGTAATAAAAAGGTTAGAGCACTCAGCAGGCGCTGTGACGAAGTGGAAGAGGTCAAACTGAGTGACCTCAGATACCTTCTTCAGGACAACTCGACTCTGTATGATAACATGAAGATCATGCATGAGTATATGTCTGAAGTCCAGACAGTTTCAAAGAAACTGAGGAAGGACGTCACAACCATCTAGAACCAACTAAAGGTTCCTAAGAAAAATAACATTCCTCTGAGAACTCAGTACCAAGGTACTCAGCAGAGATGGAATCCCCAGCGAAAAGTCCAGTGTGACTTTTGTGGGAAGTTAGGACACACTACTAAAGTGTGCTGGCACGCTCAGCACTGGGGTGCTGACAAGTCAGTAAAAAACCCTAAACAGAAGGTCAGCTGTGACTTCTGTGGAAAGAATGGCCATACTGTCCATGTATGTCGTCATAAAATAAAATATGATGCTATACCTGTTGCACCTAACAAGTCAGGACCCAAAAAGAATTGGGTACCTAAAAGTAACTAGTTACAATGCAGGTAAGCCTGAGATGTGCCGAGAAGTCAAAGATGTGGTATATTGACAGCGCATGCTCAAGGCATATGACGGGTGATGAAACTCAGTTCATCACGTTTGAACGTAAACGAGGAGGGAGTGTAAGTTTTGGAGACAACAAGAAGGGTAAGATAGTAGGCTCAGGAACCATCGGAGGTAATCCTACTATTGAATCTGTCTCCCTAGTCAGCGGACTCAAATATAACTTACTCAGCGTAGCTCAACTATGTGACAATGGGAGAAAAGTTATATTTGATACTACTGGATGTAAAATATACGAGGGTAAAACTAATGAGTTAATTTTAACTGTCCCTCGGATAGATAATGTCTTTATGCTAGACTTAGAGAAAAAGTTTTCAAAAACTGTGTGCTTAGTAACAAAGGAAGAAAATTCCTGGCTATGGCACAGGAGACTTGGTCATGTAAGCATGGACCTCCTGGCCAAACTAGCAAGAAAGCAATTGGTTGAGGGACTGCCTGAACTTAAATTCCAAAAAGATCAATTATGCCACGCTTGCCAAGCTGGAAAACAAACCAAACAATCTTTTCACAGTAAAAACATTGTCTCAACTAAACGTCCGTTAGAATTACTACACTTGGATCTCTTTGGTCCAGTCCAGCCGCTGAGTCTGGATGGAAGAAGATTTTCCTTGGTCATTGTAGATGATTTCTCTCGGTATACGTGGGTTATCTTGCTGACCAGCAAGGATGAGACCTTTGAGACATTTTCAAATTTGGTTAGAAAAATTGAAAATGAAAAAGACCTAAAATTAGCTCATATCCGTAGTGATAACGGTGGAGAATTCAAAAACCAAAAGTTTGTTGAATTCTGTGAAGCCAGCGGCATTGACCACAATTTTTCTGCTCCTAGAACACCTCAGCAAAATGGGGTTGTAGAAAGGAAGAACAGAACTCTGGTTGAAATAGCGAGGACAATGCTGGATGAGCATAGGCTTCCAAAGTATTTTTGGGGAGAGGCTGTTAACACAGCATGCTACATTCTTAATAGGGCTCTAGTTAGACCTATACTCAAGAAAACCCCCTATGAACTTTGGAAAGGACGAAAGCCCAATATTGGATACTTTCGTGCCTTTGGCTGTAGATGTTTTATTTTAAATACCAAAGATAGCTTAGCAAAGTTTGATTCAAAAGCTGATGAAGCTATCTTTCTGGGCTACTCAAAAAACAGCAAAGCATACAGAGTTTTTAATAAGCGAACTCAAGTTTTAGAAGAGTCAATACATGTAGAGTTCGATGAAACTGACCCTGCAGGTAGATACCAGCCGCTGACCGAAGATGATCCAAACTCAGTAACCATCGCTGACTCAGAACCAACTACTGAGTCATTCACGAAAAGGCTGACCAAGAGTAAGAGTGAACCTAAGATTACTTTTACTGACCCATCTACTTCTGCAGAGATTGTTGAAACAGGAACAGCACAAGACATGAATCTACCCAAAGAAATAAGGATTCCTAGAGGGCACTCCGAAAGTGCAATCCTTGATTCTACTGGGAATACCCTGATGACGAGGAATCAACTCAGGAAGTACCTCAGCAATGTTGCTTTCGTCTCAGTACAAGAACCGAAGAATTTCGCTGAAGCTGAGTACGATGAATTCTGGATGAACGCAATGCAAGAGGAGCTCGATCAATTTCAAAGAAATGATGTATGGGAGTTAGTGCCTCATCCAAAGATTCAAAAGACCATCGGAACAAGATGGGTCTTCAGGAACAAGATGGACGAACAAGGAAACGTAGTCAGGAACAAAGCAAGGCTTGTAGCTCAGGGCTACAGTCAGCAAGAAGGTATAGACTACGGTGAGACCTTTGCCCCAGTGGCAAGGCTGGAGGCAATTAGAATATTATGTGCATATGCATCTTACATGAATTTTAAATTATTCCAAATGGATGTCAAAAGTGCATTTCTTAATGGGGTTATAAACGAGGAGGTTTATGTAAATCAACCTCCAGGTTTTGAGGACCCTAAGTTCCCAAACCATGTTTACAAACTCAAAAAGGCTCTGTACGGCCTCAAGCAAGCACCACGTGCTTGGTACGAGAGGCTGACCAGTTTCCTGCTGACTAGAAATTACGTTAGGGGCAAAGCTGATACAACCTTATTCATTAAGAAAAAGGGTAAAGATACCCTGCTGGCCCAAATTTATGTTGATGATATAATATTTGGTGCAACTAACGAATCAATGTGCAAGGAGTTTAGCAAACAAATGCAGACTGAGTTTGAAATGTCTATGATGGGAGAACTCAACTTCTTCCTCGGTCTTCAAATTAAACAAGGAAACAATGGCATCTTCATCAGTCAAGCAAAATATGCCAAGGAGATCTTAAAGAAATATGACTTGGAAAATTGCAAGCCAATATCCACTCCTATGGGCACTAACACTGTCCTCTGCGCTGATGAGAATGGTAAGTCAGTAGACAGCAAGTTATATCGAGGTATGATAGGCTCTCTACTTTACTTAACAGCCAGTAGACCGGACATTCAGTTTTCAGTATGCTACTGTGCTAGATATCAATCTAACCCTAAGGAATCCCATTACATTGCTGTAAAAAGAATCCTTAGATACTTGCAAAGCTCAGTGAACGCATGTTTGTGGTATCCAAATACTCATGATTTTACACTTATCGGATACACTGACGCTGACTATGGACGAGATAAGCTGGAACGTAAAAGCACCTCTGGAGGATGCCACTTTTTAGGAAGCTGTCTTGTATCCTGGTTCAGCAAAAAGCAGGCGTCAGTAGCCTTGTCCACCACTGAAGCTGAGTACATTGCTGCTGGTCACTGTGTTGCTCAAGTCCTATGGATCAAGCAACAACTTGAAGATTATGGTGTTCAAACGAAGACAATTGAGGTCAAATGTGACAACAAAAGTGCAATTGATCTGTCCAAGAACCCAATACAACACAGCAGAATGAAGCATGTCAGCATCCGACATCACTTCATTAGAGACCATGTACTCAAGGGTGAGATTAAGCTGACCTTTGTCCCAACGGACGAACAGCTTGCGGATATCTTCACGAAGCCACTGGCACGTGAGCAGTTCAGCATACTAAGAGAAGCAATTGGTATGTTTAATCCTCTTCAGTAAATTCCTGTGCTAAATGAATATTGAATGCTGAGTGAATTACATGCTGAATGATTTATTGTTTGCTGAGTATCTCATTGAAACTGACTGAATATACAATACTGAGTAAACTTGCACACTGAGTAAATTAGTTTAGAACTTGAACTTAAAATCATCCTTAAATAATGCACTAACCACTCAGAATATCAAACGCTTGACATTCTAAATACTGAGTGATTAATCCGTTAGCATAAATGCCAAGCACGCGTATAACCTAGGATGACGTATTCGCCGTAATGTGTCATAAATGCCAGGATCCTTGTCGGTAGATGATCCCAAGGCAAAACTGACACATGGATTTGGTTAAGATCCACACCGTTCAACTTGTCTATAAATTATGGGCATTTCCCCATTTTTTACTCTTTATGCTTAACAAATTCTTAAGGCTAAGAAATTACTCAAATTTCTCTCTCTCAAATACCTCTATTCTCTCCATCTTAAAAGAATGACTAAGCTATCCTCCAACGTCTCCGGTGCCGGCCACCAAAAGTCCAGCTCCGATGAACCTTCACGAAACCCTTCTACACCGAGCAAGGGTAAAACTGGCCAAACCTCTGGCCAAGGGAAAGCTGTTAAGATCAGGACCTACTCAAAGGTCTTCGACAATGTACGTGAATGGAAGGTAGAACCCTCCAGATGGGTTTCGGAGCACTTTGTACAGAGGATTTCCAAGAATGAATGGACTGGGCTGTTCTCGGTCAGGGATGAGACATATCCTGACCTAGTGAGGGAATTTTACCACAACCTCAAGGTTGCCAGTGACTCCGTCGACTACCTGAGCACTGAAGTAAAAGGGAAAACCATCTTCATCAACCCTCTGTACATAGGAAATCTCCTCCAGCTCAAAACTGAGGGAGTAAGGCTGAGAAAGTCAGGAGATCAGGACAAGACCGACTACGTCCATACCTTCTGCAAACCTGAGGGTCACTCAGGAGAGATCTCAGCATCTTCGATGGGACAGCATCAGAAGATGGCTCACTACCTGCTGAGCTATTTCATTTACCCAAAGATCAACTGCACTACATCAGCAACCAACTTTGAACAGTGCTTCATATGGCACATACTGACGTACACCCCCATCAACATGCCAGTTTTCTTAGTTGATGGGTTCCTACGCAGCACGGGTACAATGAGGTTGGGATCAATCATCACCAGGATCCTCATCGACCACAAGATTGACCTCGAAAGTGAGGAATCTTTCAGAGGAACCGAAATCACAGCTGCCTCGCTGAGGGCACTTAAATTTGGACAACCCTTGAAGAAAGGAAAAGATGCTGCTGCTGCTGGCCAAGCTGATCAGATTGAGGAAACTATTGCTGAGCCTAAGAAAGGGCGAAGAACTAAGGCCCCAGTTTCTCGCAAGAGAAAATCTGCTGAGGCACCTAATGCTGTGTCTCCAGCAAAGAGGCAGAGGTCAGCTGGAAAGTCAGCTGAGAAGAGAAGCAGGCAAGATGAGCCTGACACTGAGGAAGCTGCTGAGCTATCTCAGAAGAAGCAGAAGTCTTCAACACTGGCACCTCTCGACGTCATGCCGATAGATTTCATTGTACCGGGTGATTCTCATTTCACTCAATGCCAAGGTACTGATGCTGAGGAACCTGAGGTCCAGTTAGATGACCACTTCATCTCCCAAGTTGAGGAAGAACTTGATGGAGATAATACTGAAGAAGAAGAAGAAGACGATGAAACCAACGGTCAGGATGACGCTGAGGAGTCTGAAGAGTATGACAGCGAAATTGAAGCTGAGGACGCTAACACTGGGTTAGCTGGTGGAGCTGTGCAGACTGACACTGAGTTAGCTGCTGGAGTTGAGCAAGTGGATCAAGCTGATCAGACCCATACTGAGGAAAAAGAACCTACTCACTCAGAAGAACCTGCTCATCATACCTCTCCACCACGTAGAAGGCGAAAGCTGGTTAAGGCCAGTGAGAAAATGGTCAGTGAACCCCCTTTGCAATCACCATCTATTCCTGAACTTGTCCGCTCCAAGACAACAAAGGATCCTTCTACCGTCCAATTAAAATTTTTCTAACGGCCCTCAACTTCCTCTACTACAACGCCGTTGGAAAAACAAGCCTCTATTTCTTCTCAACAGGAACATGCCGAGCATCATACTTCCACTACTTCAACCAGTCAGGTTGAACTGACCACTGCTCATGCTGTCTCCTCAAGCATGGTGCTGACTCCCCATCCTTCTACCGTCAGCACAGACAGTGTTCGAGTTAACACCTCTACAACCAATCTCTCTGCCGATCACACAACAATTCCTCCATCTCAAGTGCAGATTGAGCAAACTCATCCTATCACTGACCAGGGTACTCCTCTCACACCCTTCTTTTCTGGTCATACGGATGTACATAGGGATGCCACTGAGTCCGGCAAGAAGCTCATCGACTCAGTGCAAGCTCTCATCCAAGATCTTCAACAGTCTGCTTCACCTACTGCTGGATCCTCATTCCCAGAAACAACTCAGCTCTCCCAAGTCACTCTACTTCTCAACGAAGTCAAGGGACTCAAGGACCTGCTGAATGTCGTCTTATCATTTCAAGCCCAGCAAGCAAAGCAAGACTCACTTGCCAAGTTGGCAGAGATTCAACTGTCCATAATTCAACATCTGAACTCGCTACATCAGCAAGTCCAGAAGTTATCTGTTGTGAACACTAACTACGCCACTTCCTCAGAACTGAAGATGCTTTTTGCTCAGCTGCATACTGAGCAACTCAAGACAAATGAGCAAATGGTGGTCCTATAGTCAGTGCTCAGTTGAGCAAATCAGTGAGGCTGTCAGGCTACTTAACCTGAACAAGCAAGAAATGGATACTGACGCGTTGAAGCAGAATGAATTGCTGTCCCTCGCACAACAATCCTTCAACCATATCCGTCATAATAATATTCAACGACATCACTATGACTCAGCACTTCTGAAGACATTCCACCAAGTCTTCGCTGGCCTCTCTGAAGCTCTCATCTGGCAAGCCAAAGCTCAAGCCTTCAGTGTAAATATGCTCAGTGCTGCTGATCTTCATATACCAGTAGAAGTCTCAGCTGATGGAGTTGCCATTTTTGATGGCGTGAACGAAAGTGCTGACAAACTAAAAGAGCTTTCACAAGAACTTTCTCGTGCTGTCTTAACCGATGCGTTCAAGCTCCCTGAAGTTGACAAAACGCGGGAGAAAGCGCAAGCTGCCAGAGCTCAGCATGAGCAACGTCAGTACGAGCGAAGTCAGTCACAGGGCAAGAAAAAGAAATAGATAGACTAGCATGCTTAAGCCACATCTGTGTAACCCATTTTGTCTAGTTTACTTCTTTTGTCTATGTACTTGCTGACTTCTCTCAATATATATATCATACTTTATTTCCTGATTTCAATACTGAGTTATGATATATGCTTTTATAGTACTGAGTTACTTTGTATCTTCATCAGCCATACTTATCACTTATAATATTTATTGACTAAATGATATGCTGATAACATGTTTGACATCATACTATGATCTTATGAAACATTGTGATAAAGAACTCATTGAACAATAATTTGCTCAGCGCGCTCTATATATCTAAAACTTCCGCTTAACACTGAGTAAATAGAATATGTAATATAGCTGACCTACACCTAAAAACTGACCTTAGACTCACTCATTTAAATTCTTAAATGATGCAATTAAAACTAAGTCAGTAGTGCAACCCTTACGAGGGAGTTTGCTAAATGATATAAGGTCAACTATCATGGGGGAGCTCATACTGAGTGCCTTGCTGAATAGTTTTGCCAACATCAAAATGGGGGAGTTTGGCAAAGTTCAGACGACACAGTATGCTGTCCAGTTGACTTTACCATAAAAGGAGAGACCATCTGCTGTGCTGACCGAGAACAGAAGATACACGATTATGATTGGCCGAGAGCTCTGTGCAAGTCAGGATGACAACGACATATAGCCGTTTCCCTCCAACGGTTATTTCGAAATTCGAAATGACCGAATGACCAGACGTCTCTATAAATAGTGCCATCACAAGCTTCACAACACACAGAACTTGATCAAGCCATTACGCTGACCAAATGTCTACAAGTTCTGCAAGCAAGAAGCAAAGAAAATTTCTTACACTACATTTTCATATTTGTGTAAAAGTCTAGAGTGATTGTAAATCGTCTAAAGTGTCTTAGCACATCTTTGTATTAGGACAAAAACACTTATCATTTCTAGAAATAGAAAGGAGAGGCTGAGTACTCGGTTTTAAGTACTCAGCGGAGAGATTAGGATTGAGTAGAAGTATAGAGGAAGGTACTCTTGTCATACTCAATTGCTGATATTGTAAAAGGTTTGAGGCTCTACCTTTAAAGAGCTCAGTAGAGGATTCGAAATCTCGGAAGTGTTCCGGGGACAGGACGTAGGCTTAGAAGAAGCCGAACCTGGATAAATCTGCTGAGTGAAGTATTTCTAAACCTTAACTCCTAATTTATATTGCTTGCTTTAAATAATCAAAACTGACCAAGTAAAGAGGTCAAGTTGAGTTGTGCGTGTTGAATGTCTGAGTTCTGGAATAGACTCCAAGTGCTATCTCCTGACTCAAGCTGAGGAACTGACCTAGTCACCTGTTGACTAAGCCAGTATCTTGCTGTTTACTCAGCGCCGCTGTTCAAACCTTTTTCTTTAGAAAAAAAAGAAGTCTGCCTAAATTGCGAAAAAAGTTTAAATAGTTCCAAACCCCCCCTTGGAACTATACTTGCAACTAAACAAGGGACCAACAACATTATCAAAATTTACAACAAGATTGCCACAATGAACTCTACTAACTAATCATTTCAAAGTGAACCTAACTAATCCGGTACCAATTTTGAATCAGATGAGTAATCTTGGTGTGCACCATGGGACACATCCATCCCAAAAGGTCTGGACTTCCAGACCTTTTGGGATGGACGTGTCGCACGGTGCACACCAAGATTACTCATCCGATTCAAGATTGGCACCGGATTAAGTTAGGTCCACTTTGAAGATTGGCACCATGGGATGGACGTGTCCCATGGTGCACCCCGAGATTGACACAACCTCTCCTAACGAATCATTTCAGGAGTGAATGTGTCAATCTTGGGGAAGTTCATCCCTATACAGGAAGGAAAATCATCTCCCCTGCAGCCTAGTACGCCGCCTTCCAGAAAGGGATGTTACGTATTCAACCATCTACAGAAAAAATTAATCGTGTTAGCAGGGAAAAAGACGTTTTTTGCTTCGCGAAATGAAAATTAGCGAAGCATGCGAATGTAAATGTGCAGGGGAAGAGGTGATTTTACTTCGCGTATCGATTTTTTCGCGAAGTCTGCGAGGTCTGAAATGTGACTATCTACGTCGCATATCGATGCTTTCGCGAACTAATCGATTCGCGAGGTAGATCCATACGTTTCAGACTCTTTCTCTTCGCAGATCTTCGCGAAATCATCGATTAACGAAGTAGATCGTCACTTTCCAGACTCGTTCTCTTCGCAAAGCTTAACGAAACCATTGATTGCAAAGTGAAATCATGAAAAAAACGCAGAAAAAAACAGATACTTACATTTTTCGCCCCTTTCACCCCCAAAAGCGACAATAACAATATGATAACATGGGAAGAACGAAGGAAATAACGTAGAAAAACCATTTCTTTGATGGTAACAAGAAGAAAGAAACCAAGCAACGAACAGGAAGATGAAAAACCATAGCTTCGTTTTCTAGGGTTGGGAAGTTGCAGAATCTAAGAGATGAGAAAAAGAGAAATTCATTGTGATTTTGACTAAATGGTGCAGATTTCGTGCAATTTAAAGGAAGAAAGGAAAATCAAAAGTCTTGAAATCATTAATGTAGGAACAACTTTTCGCATAACCAAGGAGATGGGGGGAGCGGCATTCGCGAGAGGCGAAAGTGGGAAGGTTAGGAGTATTTTTGGAAAGTCACACAAAATCAGTCTAGATATGTAGTAGAATTAGTAAATGAGTTTAATATGTAAATGAGCTCTTCCATTTGACTCAGTTTTGTAATTTTTCCAACTCTCAGTGAAAATTAATTTAAAATTTTACATCCCATTACTCCATTTAACTTTCGTTAATCTTTCCTTGCCCATGCAATTCTGATCCGCATCGGAGTTAAAAAGAAAACCTTTTATCTCCAAAAAAAGAAAAGAAAAGGAGAACGATGAAAATAGATAGTGTACCATAAAAACCCATCTCCTGGATATCTGTCGGCTCGGCTGTGTACGCATCAATCGGAAGAAACAACAAAGACGTTGTGAATTCCTTTCAGTTTTTCCGATTTCAGATCTCATGAAGAATTCTACATCCAATGACGAAGATATTGAGGTCAGGTCAGGTGGTATGCTGGTTCAGAGAAGAGAACCTGATGACGATGGTTGTGGCACTGGGCCTTCTATCATGATCAACGTTTCCTGTGCTTCTTCCCAGCACGAAATCTCTCTACCTGCTCAATCTACTTTCGGTATTTCTTTCTTGTTATTGTTTTCAGTATTATTCCCTACTTTCAACCCCTAAACCGAATCAACAACAGTTTAGTTCCCGTAAAATTAGTCAGTTTATATTCTTTCTATTTTATCCTCTGGCCGCCTCTTTACATTAAGCTGTAAGCAAGTCTAATTTTGTTTACTTGGGTGTCTACGTGTTTAATTCTGCTATTAGTCTTACGAGTTGCAGTGTTTCTTGCATATTTTACCTTTTTTTCAGACAATAAAATTTATCTTGAATTTTTCCCCGTCATTGATATTGAAGTTTTAGGGTTTTCTTAAGGTTTGCCGTGTGTGGTTTTACCCCATCAGAGAAGTTTATTTCATTTGTTTCTGTCGTATTTTAGTTGCTAGACTTTCTTAATTTTTTTCTTCAGTTATTGATTGATTGTTTAGGATGTTAAGCTGTCTAGCTTCTAAACTTTAGAATTGGTATGTGCTTTCTTTGGATGGGCAGAAAAATCTCTTACAATTGTTTTGTTTTTCTTGGGAAATTTTGAAGTTGGAGGAGTCAAGTCAAAGAGGTAGTTAAATGTCCCCTTTATGATATGCAATGATAGTTTCCCTTGTTTGATGGATATGCATCTTCTCTTGGTTTCTAAATCTGATATAGATGTTTCCCTTTTCAATTTCTTTCTCTTTAACATGCATAGACTTCTCTATTTTACTATTGCATTTTGATGCAGAAAACTTCATTGCTATTTTGATATTTTCTGCTTTCAAAATTTCACAAGAATATATTTAGAATCTCTTTTGATCATAGCATAAGTTGCTTTCCGTTTTTAGGGTATGTGAAAGAAGTTATTGAACGAAAAACTGGTGTGGGGCCTAGACGGCAAACGATATTGTTTAGAGGAAAAGAAAAAGAGGACTGGGAGTTATTACATGAGGCAGGTGTGAAGGATAAGTCAAAAATATTGGTTCTGGAAAATGAAGTGAGCAAAGAGAAGAAGCCCGAGGAGATAAAGGAAAGTGAAGAAACCCCACAGCGTGAGTCAAAGGTTAGTGAAGATATGTCAAAGACTGAAGTCAGGGGTAGAGAAGAGATGTCAAAGACATTTCAAGCTATTGGTGAAGTCAGAGAAGAGATCAACAAGCTTGCAGAAAGGGTGAGTAGTTGTCAGCGGTAACAGGTAACTGATTATGCTTTTATTTACTTACATGTTTTTCCTTGTCACCAGGTGTCTGTCTTGGAAGTGGCAATAAAAGAGGGAACCAAGATCGCAGAGGAGGAATTTGCTATGTCTTCAGAATTACTGATGAGGCAATTGCTGAAATTAGATGCTATTGAGGCTGAAGGAGAAGCAAAGATTCAGCGAAAGGCTGAGGTCAGTATTTTGTGTTATGGAACTGCTTTGTTTCAGTTTGTTCATCACATTATTCTCAAGTTAATCGTAGCCAATGAATTCTCAAGTGAGACCAAACCTTTCAGTCAGAACGGGTATAGTCATGGTAATATATATGATCTGCTATACTAAAGAGGTTTTAACTCTTCGAATTGAGCATGTATGAGATTGCTGAAGTATGCCAACATAGATTCATTCCATGGTGGTTTAGAAGCCTCTTTTGCTTGCATTTCTTATTCCATGTAAATTTGAAGACCAAAATGCAGGAGTTATTTTACTGTTTTCCATTGTTTCCATTTTTATTTACTTTTAATTTTGTTTTATTCATTTCTTTCGCTTCATCTACACTAGCTTCATGCTTTGTCATATCCATCCTACGTACTTGGATTCTATGTTTCCTCTCATTCTTTTTATCGATCCTTGCATGTATCCCAACTTCCTATGACGCACAAAAGATAAATAAGCTCATGACTTTTATGTCTTTGCACCATCCTGCTTTATCATTGAAGAGGAAAAAAAGGAAATTCTGCGGCAATGGAATGTGCATGCAAAAATTTCTTTTGTTGCATAAATTAGTTTTTAAGCTTTAGATTTTGTTATGAATTTTAACGTTGCCATGCCACCTGAGAGTTATTCAATAAAATGCTGAAGTGCCGCCTTAACATATTCCTTGTGCAACAGGTACGCCGTGTCCAGAACTACCATGAGTTGCTGGACAACTTAAAGACAAGTAATTCAAGACCGTCTAGCAACAGCAACAATTCTGTATCAGTGACAACTGAGTGGGAGTCGTTTGACTCTGGAGTAGGAAGCTTGGATCCACCAGTTTCATCTTCTACCAGAATTACTCAAGATTGGGAAAGGTTTGATTAGGAGCCTGCTGGACTATTTTAGTATATAGAATTTAGGGTGGAATATAGAAGAATGTATAATTGGATTTTAGGGTTTAAATTGCAAATTGTTTCTTCGCTTGAGTACTGTTGGTTTGCATTTTTGGAGGAAAACTTAATTTTATGGAATGGCCAATGCATTATTTTAGGGATTTTTTTTTTTGATTAAAGGCTGGTTAACGAGAAAGCGCAAAAAAATAGACATCCCAGCTATACTGACACCTCTGAAAATCACAGCAAATATGAACTAATATTATTAAAGGAGCAAAGAAAAGTTATAAAACCAAATACAAAAGCTCAAAACAAAACCATGTCAAGAGAAGCGGTAAAAAACCACGCCCTTCAAGATCGTGCAAAAAAGTCGAGCAACAAAAATCTGTAATCAAATTCCACCAATGTAAAGTTTGTAAACTATCTACCAAACGATCAAAAGAGGCAAAAGAATCAGCAACTGTATTTCCTTCACGATAAATGTGAGAAATGACAAATTGCATTGAATCAAGTTTTGACAAACAAGCAATTCAACTCTGCCGAACCACCCAAGGAACACTATGCGACTTAATACGCAACAATTGAACCACATAGGTAGAGTCACTCTCTAACCATAGGTGACGCCAACCCTTGTCAAAAGCCGTATGAATGGCATGAATGACAGCCTTCAACTTAGCTAAAAATGCAAAAGAAACATCAAACGGAAAAGCAAAAGCATCAATAAACGTACCATTTAAGGATTGGTAAATACCACCACAACCCATAACACCCGGACTATCCAAAACAGAAGCGTAAGTATTAACCTTAATCCAACCAACCGGAGGACGCTACCAAACCACATGAATAATACGAGTGCCCTTAGGAAATCTTCTAACAATTCTCAATTCCTTAAGAATATGTAATTCCACATAAGAATTCCAAGTAAAACCCCGACCCTGATTTGCCGCTTCACCAATAGCGCTCCAAATACGCCGAAGAACCAAAGAAATAACCGATTTCTCATCTTTAAAAATTTGATTGTTCCTTGTTAACCAAAGAGCTCACACAGTGCTAACAATAGCTGCAGACCAAAGTTCAGCAATTTGTGAACTAAACCTCTGTTTACCAGCATCTAAAATCAGAGTTTGGAAATCACCATCCAAAATCAAACGCCTCCCAAACAAAGCAGAAACACCTCGCCAAACCTCCTGCGAAAAAACACACGTTAGCAGAATATGATCAGCCGTCTCCTCATGAGCAAGACACAACGAACATCTAGAAACAATCAAATAACCACGTCTCCTCAAATTCTCACGAGTAGGAAGGTAACCCAAAAAAGCCCTCCAACAAATAAAAGAATGTGCAGGGGGAATAAATCGGCGCCAAAGGAAACCACACCAATCCAATTTCAACCTAGGAGGCCGCATCCAATCATAAAATAATTTTATCGTCAAAATACCACTAGTCGCAGGCTCCCAAATACACAAACCCTCTATTTCAGAACTTCTACAAACCCGCTTGATACCATCTTCCACCTCAACCGGCATAATCGGCAAACCAACCCAATCATTATTGATAAAAAAATCATCCACCATATCCAAGCAACGCCTTTGCTGCAAGGCAGATAAACCCACTTGGAAAGCAACAGTAGGCCGAATCCATCTACCATTCCAAAAATTTAGATCAGATCTCCGCCCAATCCACCAACAACAATTATCTAAAATCAAAGAATACACCCCTCTAACCGAACCCCAAATGGACGAATTATGAAGGCAAGGCCTATGCTGATCCGACTTAGAAATAAAACGGGCTCTAAGTAAATCAAAACACAATGACTTTTCCTGAATCAAACCCCAAGCCATCTTACCCAACAAAGCCTAATTAAGCAAAATCAAATTCTTCACCCCAAGCCCCTAGAGTCAATCGAACAACAGCACAATTTCCAAGGAACCATAACTAATTTCCGATTATCAATCGACCCAGACGAAACAAAATTTCTCATACAACCCATGAAGCTCCTAAGCAAAG
The DNA here is from genome assembly GCF_963576675.1 of Euphorbia lathyris. Classification (NCBI taxonomy): domain Eukaryota; kingdom Viridiplantae; phylum Streptophyta; class Magnoliopsida; order Malpighiales; family Euphorbiaceae; genus Euphorbia; species Euphorbia lathyris. Next base: position 49,252,527 of record NC_088918.1, read on the forward strand.
ACACATGCCATTTATAAACAATAAATGAATGAATGAAACTTCCAGTAATAACAGAGTTAATCAAAGCAACCCAACCAGCCATAGACAAACAATGACCCTTCCATTTGGAAAATCTAGCCAAAACCTTATCCTTCAAACTTTTCAGAACCTATTTGGGAGCCCCAAAGAAAAGAGGAACACCCAAATAACGAAACGGGACCTCCCCAAGCCTAATACCAATAATTGCCGCCAAATGATTACCACGTTTATAAGCAATCGAGCTACCCAAAAACAACTCCGACTTATTCCAATTAACTCTCTGACCCGACAAAGAACCATACGTATCAAAAACATCCCCAATCATCTCCAAATTGGCAAACGAAGCTTTACAAAAAAGCAAGATATCATCCGCGTACAATAAATGAGTAGAAAATACCTTCAAATCAGTGTATTGAATTGGAGCTAACCTCCCCGAATCCCTGAGATAAAGTAACCAACGACTAAGAAAGTCTTCAACAATCCCAAACAAAATAGGAGAAAGAGGATCTACCTGTCTAACCCCTCTTGAAAGCTTTCCCCGGTTCGAATGTGATTTCAAACTCCGCCATCTTTAGGGCCCATTCTGCCAATCTGACAGCTGTTTCTGACCGTTGGAGGACTTTGTGTAATGGTAAGTCTGTCCGAACTCTAGAAGTAATACCAAAGCTTTTGTGTGGTGATTACTACAACGAATGCCAATTTTTCCAAATGGGGGTAGCGGGTTTCCACATCCCTTAAAACCTTACTGACGTAGTAGATGGGGAATTTCTCTCCTTCCCCCTCTATAACTAGCACACTCCCTATGGATTCGTCGGCTACGCTGATATAAAGGTAGAGAGTTTCGCATGTGACCGATCGGCTTAAAAGTGGAGGGCTGGATAAAAACGGCTTAACTCTTCAAATAATTCCTGGCATTCCTTAGTCCCACTCAAAATCCTTTACCCATTTGAGGCTTCTGTAAAAAGGTAGACATCGCATCGTCGAACATGATATGAAATGTCCCAAAGCATTAATTTTTCCTTTCAACTTTTGGACGTCATTAAGCTTTTATGGGGGTCCATCTCGATGATTGCCCAGATCTTATCGGGATTAGCTTCTATTCCTCTTTGTGAGATCATAAAACCTAAGAATTTACCCAATTCAACACCGAAGGTGCATTTTTCTGGGTTCAGCTATCAGGTTGTGTGACTTGAGAGTATCAAAGATGAGATGAATCTCTTTAGCATGTTCCTCCTTTGTTCTGGTCTTGATGATCATGTCATCAACATATACCTCCACCTTATCCTTGATTAGATCCTTAAAAATTTCATTCACAAACCGTTGGTACATCTCACCTGCATTTTTTAAGCCAAAAGACATGACATTATAGCAGTACGTACCTTTGTGAGTTATGAAACTTGTTTTTTCTTTGTCCTCAGGGTCCATGGGGATTTAATGGTACCCTTGTGCCATATCGCAGAAGGAATAAATCGCATATCCCTCCGTAGAATCGATGAGGGTATCAATACAGGGCAAAGACTGGGAGTCCTTCGAGGTGGCTTTGTTGAGGTTTGTAAAATCCACACAAAGTCGCCATTTCCCATTTGCCTTCTTGATGGGCACCACATTTTCTCTCCACTTCGGATATTGGATTTTTTCAATGTGTCCACAGTCCAAGAGCTTTTTGATTTCCATGCAAGAAGGTGAATGGGAAATGGCGACAGTTTTATCAATATTGAGGGAGTGCATCATTACATATGGTGAGATACCCGTGACATCCGAAGGACACCAGGCGAAGGCATCGATGTTGTCTCGAAGGCACCTTGCGATGTCCTCCTTAATAGGATTTGCCAGTCCTTTGGCCACCTTACCTTCCGCCAACGACCCAACAAGCTATGCACACTCTCTTTCCTCTTCCTGCTTGTCCCTGGTCCCTAGTTTCATGTTCAAGGAGGCCATATAGATTTGATGTGCTACTAGATGATTTGCTTGGCCGAGGGCCATTCCCTCATCCGTGGGAATTTCCCAAGCCAATTGTGTGATAGACAAGGCTTCTGCGGAGCTGGATATGAGTAGCCGCCCATAATGGCGTTGTATGGAAGTGTGGTGTCAACTACAAGGAACTCTGCCTTGCTTTGCCACTTAGGTCCTGAATCTTCGACTTCCACCTCTAAGTTGATGCTCCCGAGCAATGGAACCATGTGGCCATTACTCCCCATAAGGGGGGTCGTGCTTCTATTCAGCTTATCCTCCCGAATATTGAGGCCTTCGAAGACTTTTTCGATAATAATGTTGATGAAACTTATGGTATATACGAAGACTCGGCAAACCTTGTGATATTCCGTAGATTTATCAACACCGTATAATGTCCCTGTGAGGCGCCGTTGGGATCGGCCGGGGACACTCCGATGCCTAAGTCAGTAATATTCTTAAGAGAATAAACTGTAATCACAAAATAGGGTTTAGAATAATGTGTAAGTGTACCTTTGTTGTCATGTTACAGGGGTATTTATATAGGTTTGAGTGATAACCGTAATAACTCCCTTTTAATGCCCTTTTAATGAAGTGTAATGCTCTTTTAATGCAGCTTAACTCTGACCTTTAACCTCCGAGCTTTTACGGTCTTTATGGTATCATTAGTGCCAGCTTAATGATAGTGAGCTTCGCTGTATACCAGCTCAGTTTTCCATAAGGGCGGATCGCGATGCGGGGCGGATCCCATATTCTTCTCCTAGGCGGATCTCGGAATGGACATATGATACGACACCGTATTTCCAGCTGTACATTTCAAGGAGAATCTCGGGATGGACCCATGGTACGACACTGTATTTCTAGCTGTACGCCATATATGCCAAAGAGGCGGATCTTATCTTATCTTTTCTCCCTTCAGGTCCTTCCCTTGAGGGGATATTCTCAGCTTAATCCTTCATTTTTTTATGACGGATGTTATCAGAAGCCCCCCTAAGAGGCCTTTTAAGCTCTTTAGGGCTTTTCAACTTTTCCGCATGCCGATGGCATTTATTTTACCTGACAGGCACCTTTATCCATGCCAATGATGTGTTTACAGGTGGCAGTTCTTGACATGAACTTCTAAGCTACTTGATTATTTCGTTCAGTAAAGAAGCCTTTTCTCCTACTTCTTCCATTTTTTCCTGCTTTCGATTATCTATCAGCTATTTGCAGAAGTTTTCCATAACCTTTCATTTGCACCTCGATTTTCCATGTAAGTTTGTTTTTTTGTTGCAGTTTCTTTATCATTTCCTGTAACTGGTTTTATTTAATGCTTCCCTCATCTTCTACTTCCTCTTCCGAAAGAATTCTGGGTTTGGATTCAAACCCTCCCATGGCGCCTTTATCGGTTTCAATTCCTACTGTAACTATGAAGGCCTAGAATCTTACATCGGGGGAGGAAACTAGTTCCTCTGCCCCTAAAAAGAAAGGGGTAAAATCCCCAAAAATGGAGGTGACGTCTTCCAGTTTTGATCTCACCCTTCTAGTGGCTCTTCAATCCCTATATTCTTGGCTTTAAGCAGCCTCCTATTTAATTCCCACGCCTTATCAGAGACCTGCCTCTCCTCCTAGAGGTTATTTTGCCATTTATCAGAGCCATGTTGAAAGGGGCTTTAGCTATCCGGTCCCCAAGGTAATTGGGGACATTCTTGAATTCTTCTACATTCCTATTTGCCAACTACACCCAAACGGGTGGCTGGATTTAGTATTAGATACTTATCTAGCGGCGAATCTGGGCTTAGTTTTGACCCCTCGCATTTTCCAAACTCTTCATACCATGTCAAAACATGGAGTGGAGAGTCATATTACTTTTTCCAAATTGAAAGGATATTCGCCCTTTTATAGCAAAATATCAAACGTTCATCGTTGGGAACAAAGGTTCTTTTTTGTAAAGATAGTGGAGGGCGTACCTTCAGGTTTTCCTTCCGGATAGAACTATAACCCAAAAGATCGGGCGAATCGAAAATTCTTCCTTAGTTAGGAGGAGAAAAATACTCTACGGATTCTTCGATCCGTCAAATATGACTTCTGGGCGTATGACCAAGCTTTGGCCATTATGAAATTTGGCGAGCCCTTAGTGACATTGCAAGATGGGGAGATCCGTTATACTTCCTTCAAAGCTTTCGAAGGTATCTACTAATCTTTTGGTCTGTCTTATTAATTTGTTTTGTTTTTCGCCCCTTCTTGCAGGGGGAGGATTAATGCCAAAGATGTTATTGCAGAGAAGCGGAGACTTCAGGCTACTTTAATTGCTCAGGAGAAGGCGAATGCAGCCCTCAACAAGTAGGAAGGAAAGCGTCTGGCTGCTTCTTAGGTTCACACCCATCCTCCTTCTAAAAGGTCTAAGACCGATGGTCCCATTCAAGGGCAAGTTTTGCAAGCTAGCGGATCTGACCAATTAATGATTCCAGCGAAAACCTCAAAGGTTTCGTTGTTTTCCTCTACTTTCTCCCTGGTCAGCTTTCTTTCCTTTGTATGTTTTCACAAAGAGTGTAGGGATTTTTCTCCGCCTTAATCTGTCTTTGTATGGATTTTCAGTCTTCGAAGCCAGATCTTAGAGGTTATTGGTTAGCCACTCATGGTCTAGAGCTGGTTCTCTTTTCAGACTACATAATGAATGATATTGAGGAAGCTATTGGCAAGCTTCCTAATGTTCTAGAGACAAGGGCCAAGTATAAGACTACTTCTCATCTCAAAATGATCAAGCGTCGGGCTTTAGTGGTATACGACTTTCTTTAACTTGGCGATTTTCCTAATTTTCTTCTTCTAACTTAGTGTTTTTATTTATTCTAGACCATTGATCACTGTAATGCCGTTGAGGCGGACCTCGCTATAAACGCGGTGAACGAAGCCCGTCTTAAGGAGTTGGAAGGGAAAGCGTCTATTGCTAGGTCCAACACGCATGCGGCAAGTGCTCTAGCGGATGGCTTAAAGGAGAAGATTGTTCAGCTGGAGATGAAGTTAGAGGAAAAGACCTCAGAAACTATCAAGTTGTCTGATGAGCTGAAAGCGGAGCAAGACAGACGAGCGAAGGACTGGGAATGCTTGGAAGAGGCGTGTGGGCTTCGTGCTTATTACTATGGCGAACGTATCTTGGTGGCTCTCTTGAGGGATTTTCCAGACTCTGGTATCGATGACCCCCAGGTAGAAGTGCCTTCTGAGAATGAGGCTTTTCATTATGCCTCTTTAAAGAATGCTAGGGCGGTAATTCGCCAAGAAGTGCTTGCTCCTCCTGTTGTGCCGAAGAAGAGTGAGGGGATCATTGATCTAGAGGGTGTTGCCCTTGATATAGAAGATGATACGAGGGGCAATGATGCCAAACCTGGTGAGGGTCTTCCTAAGGCGGATCAGCCTATAGAAGGTCAACGTGACTCCGCCCTTGAGCCCATCAAGAAGCCCATCGGAGTTACTCTAAGCGCTTCCTCTCCCAATGACAAAATTGAAGACCTTACTGTTTAAGGCTCTTATCTTTTTTCATGTAAAAATGCTACAATATACTTTGCACGTTGTTATATTTTTCTTAATATTTCTTTGCTTTTTAAGAAGCTTTTGCCTACATATTTCAAAGATGCATGTTCTATACTTTAAGTGTTTAAACTTTTTCGCCCAATTATACGCTTTGGGAGAGACATAAGTGTTTAGACTTATTTCACTGATTTGCATGCTTTTGATCCTTTGAGAAAGGATATCTTAAGTGTTTTAAACTTATTCCACCGTATTGCATGCTTCTGATCTTTTTAGGAAAATATCTCAAGTGTTTAAACTTTTTCCACCGTATCCCGGGGTAGGTGGCCAGTCGTCCCCCGGTAAGCTTGCGATAAGCTTTTAATTATTTCCTTTGAGTAGGATGTATCCGCCCTTTAGCAGGATTTCTAATGACCACTTTATAAGGAAGTGTCTATCCGTTGCGGGACTTTTATAATTGGATCCGCCCTTTGAAGGGACTTTTAAAAGATTTCTTCACGGGGAAGAGAATCTACCCTATGGAGGGACTTTGTATAAAATCTCTCTATATGAGAAAGAATATAAATGAAGAACACGAATGGAGAGTGAATATGAATCTATGCCTTCCCTCTTGGTGAGAAGACATTTGTGTATTATACGCTAAAAAGAAACATGCAAGCAAAGAATCAATTATTCAATAGCAATTTATTTATTGAGCAAGAAATGGCTTGCCTTTATTACCATGGCTAGCGACCTCTCTTATGAGCCTCATTAAAACCTTATAACAAGAAAAAACTCATTGGGAAAAAATCTTGTTCTAAGGATTACATTCTACTTTTGAAAGTATTTGCGGAGGTTCTGGATATTCTAGGTTCTTGGTATCTCCTTTCCACACATCTCCTCAAGTTTGAAGGTGGCGGCTCCGATCTTAACCGCTACACGGTATGGACCCGTCCAGGTTACGCCCAGCTTTCCTTTCCCATCTGCTGATTGGATTTTGTCGGCCTTTTTCAATACCAAATCTCCTTTATTTAACTCCATTAGCCGAGCATTCTTGTTGTGATAGGAGGCGACTCGTTGTTTGTAGGCGGCAATCCGAATAGAAGCCTTGTCTCTTTTTGTTTCAAGATCATCCAGACTTTTTCTGAGCCTTTCCTCATTCTGTTGCTCGCAGTAAAAGGAGACCCGCCCACTCGGATTCTTGATTTCGATGGGAAGAACCGCTTCGACTCCGTAAGTGAGGGAAAATGGAGTTTCTCCAGTTGCCACACTAGGGGTTGTCCTGTACGCCCATAGAACCGACATCCATTCATCCGCTCAGTACTTTTTCTTTTCCCCTAATCTTTTCTTGATTCCCTTGACAAGGGTTCAGTTTGTGACCTCAGTCATGCCATTGGATTGCAGATAATAAACAGAAGTGAAGTTGTTGGTGATTCCCCAATCTGAGCAATATTTCTTGAACTCTTCACAATTGAACTGTGTCCTATTGTCTGTAACAATTGTATGGGGTACTATTGTCCTCTAAACAGACTCTAGCAAGTGCACTAGATACAAGTAATAAAGTGATAAATAGAGTACCGTCTCCACAGGGATTGATGACCAAATTTTACTAGAAAAACCTTGCAAAACAGGGTGTTCGTGGTGTGTGAATTCTTTATATTGAGAGATATTGGGAATGGACCAAGTAAATGATTCAACTTATGAAAAGGAGTTTTTGATAATGATAAAAGGTAGAACAGGCTAGGCCACAGGGGAACATGTTACTTTCAGTCTCTAAACATCCTATTTATTCATGAATAACGTAAAGTGAAGTCAAGGTCTCTGCTTTAATGCTCACTTATGTCAACTCTCGTGTGTTCTTAATATTCTGAGATGTACTACAACCTTAAGCATCCCTAAAGTTGGTTCTTTCTTGCATTACGATCGAAACAACATTTCTATTAAGAAAACCCTTGATACAACTGTCACGACCCAACCCAGGCCATGACCGGCGCATAAATTAAGTTAACTTTAATCTATGCTAGCCTTAATTCTGAACTAATAGAAATTCCAAAATTTACTAACAGAATATCCAAATCATCTCAATTACATCAATAAGCCTTAAAAGAATCAAATTATTCAAGTCAAATCTCAATAATCAAAAGTCTCCAAAATAATATGAAGCTAAATCATTAAGCAGTCTCCTTCAACATCATTCCAAGGGTTACCTCACGAACAGGGACCTTAATCTGAAAAAGAAATATTCAACGTGGTATGAGATTTTCGTCTATACGAGCGAAAACCTCAGTGAGCAGTAGCTATAGTACACAGTAGAAAAGGAACATGCAGATAGGCTGATACTTTTAAATTATGACAAATATAGTTCAAAATATAGTATTTCAAACTCAGTTAAACAAAAAGGTCAATATTAGATAATCAAATCAAAATGCTGGTAATCAATTGTCAAATATAATACTGAAGCCTTTCAAAATATCAAATATTAGAATAGTCAGAAAATAAGGCATAAGCTTTAAAACACATGGTACAGTGTAACAGAGTGGTGATACTGCACACCACCAGGGCCAGATAAATGGTAAGCGCTACCAATAACAGATACAGATAACAGATAATCGCCTTCACCGATCTTATGCATGATTCTAATGCTGACACAACTGACGATAAACTGACTACTGACAACCTGACTCAAAGACAAATGCAAGGACCTAATGTTATGAAGATCGGTGAGAGGCCAGATAACAGATACAAATATACTGAGCACTTGTACCAGTTTGAAAACATATAGTATACATATATAAATCAGAAAAATCATAACTGATTGAACGAATTATCAGATTTCTAAAACAGAGGTAATAACTGCGATAAATCGCGTATCAGAAACTACGAATCATATCAAACCAAATTTTAATAAATTCATTGTACCTGATAATAAAACAAATCAATATAAAGGCCTGTTCCCAGAATATACGCTCTAATACTACGGATATTTAGTAAACATAAGGTTTAAGCTATACGTTTTTAGAAACAAAAATATACAGTCAAACGCTAGTTTTTTTTTATAAACAGTTTTTCAGTCTAATATTTCAATCAAACAGTGTCATGTACTATAATTACCACTCACCTGAATATTCGAGCAGATGTGAGCGTCCTAAAAGTTCAAATCAGTCAATTTGCGGATTATCGGGATTTCCTATAGGTTCAAGGAAAAGGAAGAACGAATCAACTAATATTAATCATGTCCAAACTAATAGGTAATTAACATTTTAGGTAATCTGTAAACTTAACTATGGACTATGAAATTGTTACTCAATTGGCGGAAATGGTTTGGAAAGAAAATGCCAATGGCAAAAAAAATCACTCAATTAAGAGCTTTATAAGGCAAGCAAGGTTTTCAAAAAGAAATAGTCATTTATAAGTTGTTGATAATTAATACAAATAATCCCCTAATTTGAAATCAACTTGTAATTAAAATGTTTTGCAGGGAAACCACCAAACCCCAATAAAATAATCAACAACATGAACAAAGCTAATTTATATAATATGAAAAAAAGTATTTGCTTGGCTAAAACGTTTACCATTAAATCAAAAAAGAAAAAAAAAAGCAAATTAAGGAATCACTAAATCCAAGCCTAGAGGAAGTCTACGGAATAGGAGGTGAATAGTTCCAGAAAGAAAATTATTTAGATACAGTTTTCAAGCTTGGAAAAGACAGGTCTCTGGAATTTTTGAGGAACAGTTTCCTATGAAGAACAATATAATATTATAGAAAGAATTAAACTTACCTAAATAGCTTTTGGTAGTCTTTTCCAGGTACAAAGAAGATCCAAAGAGTGCAGCAAAATTTAGATTCTAGTTTTTCTTTCAAAAACGTAAAGAGAGGCAAAAGTGCGGCGACTTCTTTCTTGAAAGAGAAAGAGTGAACCGTTTTTTTTTTCTTTTTGACACAAACTAGGTTTTCAAAAGTAGTGGCTAAAGTTTAGGAGTAAAACTGAAATTTCAATTAATAATATATTATATTTAAATAACAACTTTTATTTCAAATAATAATTTTTGAAATCAAATAATTTTTTTTTTTACTGATAATACTATTTGCATATATATATATATCCACAATTTAGGTTATTACATTCTTCCCCCCTAAAGAAAATTCGGTCCCTGAATTTAAACTACAAGGACACTAACCTAGAATATCGAATAAATGAGGATATATGATTCGCATTTCAGATTCAATCTCCCAAGTGGCTTCACTACTAGAATGGTTTTGCCAAAGAACTTTAACTAAAGGAATTTCTTTTGAACGCAGCTTCCGAACTTGATTGTCTAATATCTTTATAGGCTGCTCCTCATATGATAGATCATCTCTAACTTGTATAGTTTGAGGTTTCAAAACATGGGAAGTATCTGGAATATATTTCCTAAGCATCGATATATGAAATACCGGGTGAACCTTAGAGAAATCAGGTGGAAGAGCTAAACGGTATGCAACTGCACCAATCCTTTCAAGAATCTCAAACGGGCCTACATAACGCGGACTCAATTTTCCTTTCTTGCCAAAACGCATGATTCCTTTCATCGGAGAGACCTTCAGAAATACATGATCACCGACCTGAAATTCCACATTCTTGCGCCTCGGATCAACATAACTCTTTTGCCTACTCTGAGCTGTTAAGAGTCTATCACGGATAACACGAACTTTATCTGAAGTCAACTGTATCAATTCAGGTCTAGTGAGTCTCCTTTCTCCAACCTCATCCCAACAAATTGGCGACCGACACTTACGACCATACAAGGCTTCGTAAGGTGCCATCTCAATGCTAGCTTGATAGCTATTGTTATAAGCAAACTCTACCAAAGGCAAATGATGATCCCAATTTTGGCCAAAATCAAAGATACAAGCTCGAAGCATATCCTCTAAAGTCTGAATAGTCCTCTCTGACTGACCATCGGTCTGAGGATGAAACGCTGTGCTAAATTGGAGTCTTGTACCTAACGCTTCTTGAAATTTCTTCCAAAATCGAGAAGTAAATTGAGCACCACGATCTGACACGATAGAGACTGGAACTCCATGAAGTCTAACAATCTCATCAATGTATAACTGAGCAAGCTTAGAAAAATCATAAGTTATCTTCACATGAAGAAAATGAGCAGACTTAGTTAAACGGTCGACTATCACCCAAATGGAATCATACCCTCCCCTAGTACGAGGCAATCCTACCACGAAGTCCATAGCAATGTTCTCCCACTTCCACTCAGGAATAGGTAATGGTTGGAGCAACCCAGACGGTCTCTGGTGTTCTGCCTTGACTTGCTGGCAAGTAAGGCATCTAGCAACAAAGTCTGCAACATCTCTTTTTATTCCACTCCACCAGTATAACTCTCTTAAATCTCTATACATCTTAGTGGAACCAGGATGAACTGTATAAGCCGAACAGTGTGCTTCCTCCAAAATTTCCCTTTTTAAATCATCAACACTAGGAACACACAGTCTAGTCCCATAACGAAGAACTCCATCATCACCAATCATGAAGTCTTAAACCTTACCCTGACAAACATCATCCTTAACTTTACACAATTGAGGATCTTCTTGTTGCGCTGCCTTGATTCTATCTAATAGAATAGGTCTAACACGAAAATGAGCTACCAACGCTTCAGATGTTGCCTCAAATTCTACTCCTTGATCAATCAATTCATGAATATCACCAATCAAAGGTCTCCTCACTACGGAAAGATGAGCTAAGCTACCCAGAGATTTCCTACTTAAAGCATCTGCTACAACATTTGCTTTTCCTGGATGGTACTGAATTGTGCAATCATAATCCTTGAGAAACTCCACCCATCTTCTCTGCCTCAAATTTAAATCACGCTGATCAAAGATGTATTTGAGACTTTTATGGTCAGTGAAAATTTCACATATCTCCCCATACAAGTAATGTCTCCATATCTTCAGGGCAAAGATCACTGCTGCCATTTCCAAATCATGAGTTGGATAATTCTGTTCATGTTGCTTTAATTGGCGAGAAGCATACGCAATCACATGACCATGTTGCATCAATACACAACCCAGACCAACCCTTGAAGCATCACAAAACACTGTGTAGCTCCCCGATCCAGATGGAAGAGCTAACACTGGTGCTGAAGTCAAACGAACTTTCAATTCTTCAAAGCTTTTCTCACACGCTTCTGACCACTGAAACTTCACATTCTTCTGGGTTAACTTGGTTAAAGGAGAAGCTATTCGAGAAAAGTCTTGCACAAAACGTCGATAATAACCCGCTAACCCAAGAAAACTTCGAATCTCTGACACTGAACTAGGCCTTGGCCAATGAAGAACGACATCAACCTTCTTCGGATCAACGCTCACCCCATCTTTGGATACTACGTGCCCTAAGAATGCGACACTATCCAACCAGAATTCACATTTTGAGAACTTAGCATACAACTGGTTCTCTCTTAGGGTCTGAAGAACAAGCCTCAAATGCTGCTCATGTTCTTCTTTACTTTTAGAATACACCAGAATGTCATCTATGAACACTATCACAAAACGATCAAGGAAGGGCTTAAACACCCTATTCATTAGATCCATAAAAGCTGCAAGAGCATTAGTGAGACCAAAAAGCATCACCAGAAATTCATAGTGACCATACCTAGTCCTGAAAGCTGTCTTAGGTATGTCGACATTTTTAACCCTCAACTGATGACAACCGGACCTCAGATCGATCTTAGAAAAGTACTTTGCACCCTGGAGCTGATCAAATAGATCATCAATTCGAGGAAGAGGGTATTTGTTACGTATTGTGACCTTGTTCAACTGTCGATAATCAATGCACAATCTCATTGATCCATCCTTCTTCTTCACAAACAACACAGGAGCACCCCAAGGAGAGACACTAGGGCGAATGAACCCTTTGTCAAGCAAGTCTTGCAGTTGTTCCTTTAACTCCTTGAGTTCAGCAGGAGCCATTCGGTAAGGAGGCATAGATATGGGTCTTGTTTCGGGTGCTAAGTCAACACAGAAATCGATTACTCTTTCAGGTGGCAAACCTGCCAAATCTTCAGGAAAAACATCAGCAAACTCATTCACCACATCAACATTCTCCAACTCGACACCCTCTACTTGAGTATCCTTAACATAAGCTAAAAACCCTTCACAGTTCTTATACAACAATCTTCTTGCAGCAATAGCAGAAATAAGACTATGAGGAACCATGCTACGATCTCCTTGAAATTGAAATTGTATCTCCCCAGGAATTTTGAAAGTTACTAACTTGCTATAACAGTTTAAAGAGGCATGATATGAGGCTAACCAATCAATTCCCAAAAGCACATCAAAATCTAACATTTCAAGTAATACAAGATCAGCTAAGAGTTCCCTTTCCCCTACTTTTACTAAGCAATTCTTAAAAGCTAGATTTATGTAAAGGACATCTCCTATAGGTGTTGCCACAGATAACGGACAATCTAACATAGTGGGGGGGGGGGGACACCAAATTTCATAGAAAAACAAGGAGAAACAAAGGAATGTGTAGCACCAGGATCAATTAAAACTCTAGCATCAAATGAACATACAGAAATGGTACCTGTCACCACTGCATTAGATGCCTGAGCATCCTGCTGTGTCAGAGCAAAGGCTCTAGACTGACCTCGACCTGTTGTTGCATGATTAGGAGCTGGATTGGGACCTCGACCACCCTGACCTCGACCTCCTGAACTCTGGCCTCTACCACCATACTGAGAAGATGGCTGAGTAACAAAAGGAGCAGAACCTGTGTCCTGACTCACAGCTAGTGTTGTGTTACTGCTTGGGCAATCCTTTCTTCTATGTCCCACCTGACCACAACCAAAACAAGCCCCAGTTGCTCGATGGCATGGAGAGTTACCATGGAATTTACCGCAAAGCTGACAAGTAGGGAATGATGATCTAGAGGAACTTTGACTATTCTGAGTACCAGTGGACTGAGCTCTCTGACCATGTCTCTGATTATTCTTGGAGTATTGCCCTCCTTGACCAGGTAAGGAATGAGACCCATGAGATACTGAATAGTTACTTCCCCTACTATACTGACCACTCTGGTTGTCATATCGAGCACGTTTATTCTGATCACGAGCCCTACGCTGATCATCAAACATCTCCATCTGCCTGGACCGATCCACCACCTCCTCAAAGCTAGACAATCGTAGAGGAGCAATTCGATCTAACAGTCTGTCTCGAAGTCCCCTTTCAAACCTCCTTGCCTTCCTCTCCTCAGTTGGAATAAGATGCTCTCCAAAACGAGCAAGTCGAGTGAATTTCATTTCATATTCACTCACAGACATACCACCCCGCTTCAGCACTTCAAACTCTAAAGCTTTAGCTTCCTTAACACTAGGAGGAAGGAACCTCTCTAAGAAGGAATCACGGAACTGTGGCCAAAGGAAAGCATTATCAAGTCCATTCCCTCTTTTGGAAAGATACCAGCTACGTGCCACTCCTTGTAACTGATTCCCTGCTAACAATACCATCCTAGCACTGGTGCATCCCAAAACCTCATAACATCTGTCCATAGCATCTAGAAAATCCATAGGATCGGTTACTGAATCCTCACCCGAAAACTTTGGAGGTAGTAACCTCAAGAAGTCACTGAGATCCTGTAATTGTGCTCTATCATTAGGCATAGCAGATCTTGTAGTTCTTGGTTGTATGTTCTCACCTACCACATTTGTTAGCCTTTCAACTGCTTGAAAGACTCCTTGCAATCCAGCAGCTAAATCAGTGTTAGATATTTGAGCAGGCTGAGAGGTTGAAGCTCTACGAGTGGGCTCAGATGACCCTCCAGCTGGTTGCAATATTGGTTCAGATGTTGGAGCTGCTCCTCCAATAGGGTGTGAAGCTCCCCCATCAAGCTGAGATGAATTCTCAACGGTCACCCTACTCCTAGTACTAACATTAACCGTATTCTTGCCTCTTTTTCTTCCTTTAGGAGGCATGATTACCTATCCATGCAGCAGAGTTAGACACTTTAGCAAATGAGGTATTGAAAATGAGTAAATAGGAAGACCCAGATAGATATGCAAGATAAGGGGTACGAACAGAACACGTGAATCCTATACAGTAAGTTTATAAGAACCCAAACTTGTCTCTGATACCACCTTTGTCACGACCCAACCCAGGCCATGACCGGCGCATAAATTAAGTTAACTTTAATCTATGCTAGCCTTAATTCTGAACTAATAGAAATTCCAAAATTTACTAACAGAATATCCAAATCATCTCAATTACATCAATAAGCCTTAAAAGAATCAAATTATTCAAGTCAAATCTCAATAATCAAAAGTCTCCAAAATAATATGAAGCTAAATCATTAAGCAGTCTCCTTCAACATCATTCCAAGGGTTACCTCACGAACAGGGACCTTAATCTGAAAAAGAAATATTCAACGTGGTATGAGATTTTCGTCTATACGAGCGAAAACCTCAGTGAGCAGTAGCTATATTACACAGTAAAAAAGGAACAGGCAGATAGGCTGATACTTTTAAATTATGACAAATATAGTTCAAAATATAGTATTTCAAACTCAGTTAAACAAAAAGGTCAATATTAGATAATCAAATCAAAATGCTGGTAATCAATTGTCAAATATAATACTGAAGCCTTTCAAAATATCAAATATTAGAATAGTCAGAAAATAAGGCATAAGCTTTAAAACACATGGTACAGTGTAACAGAGTGGTGATACTGCACACCACCAGGGCCAGATAAATGGTAAGCGCTACCAATAACAGATACAGATAACAGATAATCGCCTTCACCGATCTTATGAATGATTCTAATGCTGACACAACTGACGATAAACTGACAACTGACAACCTGACTCAAAGACAAATGCAAGGACCTAATGTTATGAAGATCGGTGAGAGGCCAGATAATAGATACAGATATACTGAGCACTTGTACCAGTTTGAAAACATATAGTATACATATATAAATCATAACTGATTGAACGAATTATCAGATTTCTAAAACAGAGGTAATAACTGCGATAAATCGAGTATCAGAAACTACGAATCATATCAAACCAAATTTTAATAAATTCATTGTACCTGATAATAAAACAAATCAATATAAAGGCCTGTTCCCAGAATATACGCTCTAATACTACGGATATTTAGTAAACATAAGGTTTAAGCTATACGTTTTTAGAAACGAAAATATACAGTCAAACGCTAGTTTTTTTTATAAACAGTTTTTCAGTCTAATATTTCAATCAAACAGTGTCATGTACTATAATTACCACTCACCTGAATATTCGAGCAGATGTGAGCGTCCTAAAAGTTCGAATCAGACAATTTGCGGATTATCGGGATTTCCTATAGGTTCAAGGAAAAGGAAGAACGAATCAACTAATATTAATCATGTCCAAACTAATGGGTAATTAACATTTTAGGTAATCTGTAAACTTAACTATGGACTATGAAATTGTTACTCAATTGGCGGAAATGGTTTGGAAAGAAAATGCCAATGGCAAAAAAAATCACTCAATTAAGAGCTTTATAAGGCAAGCAAGGTTTTCAAAAAGAAATAGTCATTTATAAGTTGTTGATAATTAATACAAATAATCCCCTAATTTGAAATCAACTTGTAATTAAAATGTTTTGCAGGGAAACCACCAAACCCCAATAAAATAATCAACAACATGAACAAAGCTAATTTATATAATATGAAAAAAAGTATTTGCTTGGCTAAAACGTTTACCATTAAATCAAAAAAGAAAAAAAAAAGCAAATTAAGGAATCACTAAATCCAAGCCTAGAGGAAGTCTACGGAATAGGAGGTGAATAGTTCCAGAAAGAAAATTATTTAGATACAGTTTTCAAGCTTGGAAAAGACAGGTCTCTGGAATTTTTGAGGAACAGTTTCCTATGAAGAACAATATAATATTATAGAAAGAATTAAACTTACCTAAATAGCTTTTGGTAGTCTTTTCCAGGTACAAAGAAGATCTAAAGAGTGCAGCAAAATTTAGATTCTAGTTTTTCTTTCAAAAACGTAAAGAGAGGCAAAAGTGCGGCGGCTTCTTTCTTGAAAGAGAAAGAGTGAACATTTTTTTTTCTTTTTGACACAAACTAGGTTTTCAAAAGTAGTGGCTAAAGTTTAGGAGTAAAACTGAAATTTCAATTAATAATATATTATATTTAAATAACAACTTTTATTTCAAATAATAATTTTTGAAATCAAATAATTTTTTTTTACTGATAATACTATTTGCACATATATATATATATATATATATATATATATATATATATCCACAATTTAGGTTATTGCTAACATTCCTGGTTCGGGGTTTGGACGTTTGAGAAATAGTTCCGTGAAGATGAAAGCATTTCCCTATCATTCATCTAACACTAACATACATGCATACAACAATGGAGTGATAACTTTCTCAAACACAACATAATATATCACCATTCATTCATAAATAAGAAAATAGAAGACTTACATAACAGGCCCCAACTGGCCGAACCCGTTCAACACGACTACTCACTCATGCTAAGGAGTGAACAACCTAAGTCAAATATACAGAACTCCATGAAAGGAGATATAAAGATCCTAGAGAGCTTTTCTCTCTAAACTTGTTCAAAACTTATCTATCTTCTGCTCCCAAAAAGATGATCCTTACCTTTTCCTCCTTTACCTCTATATATAGGAGGAACAAAGGGAAAAGTACACAAAATATTAACAAAATATTACAATGCAGAAAGATTGTTCAAAGTATCCGAGATTTCTAAAAGTGGTTAAAAATGTTTTGCCCCTTGAACACTCAAGGTCGATCAATCTTGTCATCATGTTGCTTTCTTCGCCCATTCCTCCCCGCTCCTGCCTACCTGTCAAGTCGCTATCCGTCATCAGGTACACAACGTTTAACCGTTGGATCAAAGGGTGCACGTCTCCTCTTGGTTGTTGCAAAACAGGCTGCATAACAGCCTTTTTGACTTAATCTTTTCAAATCTGCATAAAACACTTATTAGTCCTTCATTTAAGTAATATTACGCCTAAAACACCCCTAATTTATCACAAATAGTATGTTTAATTGTAGTCATATTCATGCCTAACAGGTACGCCAAATCTTCCGATAATGTTGTCATGGAGGAAATCGATCATTCGCCTGGCGGTAATAACAGAAACGGGTTCAGCCTCCGCCCACTTGGTGAAATGATCTACTGCTACTATTACGAACTTGTATTGTCTCTTGGTAGGCGGGAAGGGTCCCACTGTATCAATGCCCCAGGTGGCGAATGGCCAGCCTTCCATGATTGGCCTTTGGAGGGCTTTGTGCACATGTCTTTCATTTGCATGGATCTGATGTTGGTGTGCCCTAGTTCATAGGCATTGGTTCTTATAAAATGCATTTGTGTCACATTAATAAAGGCATTAATCTAGTTCATTTATATCTTGTGCTATAATATGAATAGAGAATCCATTGATTGATAATCTTAAAACCATATCCCAAGTCTATTCTATCATGGGAATGATTAGGACCACATACTTGTATATTCGACGACTGTATGGTAGTAATTGATACTAGCCATAACACTTGATAAGTCAGTTGTGAATATGGGTACATGTTGTATACATGTGACTGGATCGATCCGCTCGAGAAAACTACATAGTGGTTGTGTCATTAGTTTTCTTAAGTAGGTCTCTAACCGTCTTCAGACCAGATTTCATTATAATATCGATGTGGGATCCGGTTCACTTTGATATACGCCTAACAGGTCTGTAATAGGATGCCAAATACGGGTATGATTGGGTGAACAGGTGAACACATTAGTATTGATAGTGAAGTGATGGAATTACCACTCACATAACAGTGAGATGATATCACAGGCCACTTGATAAGTGAGATTGATAAGCGTGTGGCCACACCCTGATAAGTAGTTTACTTATCTGATTCATTAATCTACTTAAGATCAAGAAATATCATAAACATCAGAGAGGATGATAGCCGTCATGCCTCTAGTTTATAATATCGATATCAAATGGTAAAAGACGTTAAGAGATAACTACAGGGTCTCTGCATCTTTAGACTGCTGAAACTCTGTCTTAGTTAGGGGCAGTAATGGTTTGCTAGAACCCACTTACTGTCTGTGAGCCATGAGCCCACTGCTAGCTAAGGACAGTCCTATAGGATCGTGCACATCGAACGTCTGAGTTAGAACTCATAGAACGCTACATTGGAGAGATAGAATTAATTAATGGATTGACAGTAAAATGTCAAGGTAATTAATTGGTGGTTAATTAATTGATTAATTGATACTATGTATCAAGGTAATTAATTAATGGTCTTAAGTGTTGAGTATTTAATTGATTAATTAGTTTGCGCGATGTAATTAGTTAATTTGTAAATTAATGAAATTGCATTCGGTGAATAATTAATTAGATCAATACGTTAATTTATTAATTAGTGTTATTAATTTAATTGGGGTAATTAAATTTAATCTAATCATAATTAATTGCATAGAATAAATATTATTGATATTTATTTATGTAATTAGATTAGGATTGGATTAGTATTGTAATTAACCAATTAACCCTAAACCAATTAGGTTTAGGAATACACTACATATATAAATTAAAACAATCTAAACCTAATTAACCTAATTCATATTCGGCCACTATATTCTTGGAAGAAGAATTTCGGCAGAAACAAAAATATGAGTTTGAGATAGTGGGATTTTCTTGGATTTTTACAAAATCTCTCCAGTTCTTCTTCGTTCTTCGGCTTGCACCGGTTTTGGCTCAATAGCTGTTCGTGCACCTGACTACGAAGATCTTACTACCTTGTGGATTCTTCAGCCGTCTGTAGAAGAGACAGTCAGAGTATGTTTATATCCTTAAACGGATCAAAAGGTTTTATTCAATCAATGGTTAACGGACAAAGATCAAGCTATAATGGATTAGAAATAAATTTTAAACTGCAATTCCGCTGCGCTACAGTTGATTAACTGGCTATAATCCCTAACATCTGACAACTGTGGCATTCCTCCACTAATTTTCTGGCATCTTTCTCTGCTGTGGGCCAATAATACCCTGCTAATCTTGACTTTCTAAAGATCGTAGCATGTGCCTCATGCGCCCCACATATCCCTTCATGCAACTCCCATAAGACATCTTGTCCTTCCTCTGTGGTTATGCATTTTAACCATGGTTGTCTAAATGACTTTCTGTACAACTGATTCTCCATGATAGCATAATGGGTGGCTTTCTTGACCACCTTTTTGGCCTAGTTTTTGTCTTCAGGCAAAATACCTTCCTCCAAGTATTTGACTAAGGCAATTCTCCAGTCATTCTGGGCCAATTGGATGATCGCCACCTCTTCCCTATCAAATGCTGGTTTCATCTTGATTGCAAATGGGCATGTGAGGTCTTGCCATTGGCTCTTGCTGGAGGCTGTTTTAGCTAGATGATCTGCCTCCGTGTTTGATTCTCGTGGGATACGTACTATTTCCCATTTCACGTCTTTGCCCTCCAGTATAGACAGAATTCGCTTTGCCTCTTCTACATATTTCATCAAAGTTTCATCTTTGACATGGAAGTTTTTCATTATCTGGTTCACCATTAGCTTTGAATCGCTGTATATTACCACATGCTCTGGGACAACCTCCCTTAACAATTGCAATCCCAGGATCAGGGCTTCATATTCTACCGCATTGTTAGTTATAGAGAAATCCAGTTTAGCCGCATAACACACTCGGACGTATTCTGGCCCTTTTATCACTACTCCTGCTCCTGCCCCTTCTTCTGAAGAGGCTCCATCTGTATGCATTGTCCACTCCTCTTTCTTGACTTTTGGCGAATTTGTGAATTCCTCCTTTAACGCTATCCTTCCTTCATAACGAATATCAAATTCTCCAAGCCGTATGGACCACTCCATCAACCTGCCAGACGTTTTAGGGCGCTGCAACACCTTTCTCATTGATATACTTGTCTGCACTATGATGGTGTGTGCTTGAAAATACGGACGCAGGCGGATAGAAAGTAACTACCACCGCCAATGCCATCTTATCTAGCTTTGAGTATCTTGTTTCAGCGTCTTTTAACACCTTACTCACATAATATATAGGATATTGCTGTCCTTCTTCCTCTCGAATTATGACTGTACATACCGCCTTTTCTATGACTGATACGTATAAATAAAGGTCCTCTTCTTTGGTTGGTCTACTCATCAATGGTGGTTTAGATAAAAACTCCTTGATTCCTTCGAAGGCTTGTTGGCAATCTTCATTCCAACCAAAGGATTTTTGATCACTTCATAGAAGGGGAGGCATTGCCTATCAGAGCAAGATATGAATCTTCCCAAAGCAATGATCCGCCCATTCAAGCGCTGCACCTCTCGAAAGTTTTTTGGCGACTTCATTTCTAACACTGCCTTTATTTTTTCGGGGTTGGCAGTGACTCCCTGACGATTAATGATATAACCCAAGAATTTGCCAGATGTTGCTCCGAATGTACATTTCTCCGGGTTGAGCTTAATATTATGAGTTTTTAATACATCCAGCACCTCCTTAATATCCGCAGCATGCTCTCTCATGGTCTTGCTCTTGATGATCATGTCATCAATGTATATTGAGAAATTATCGCCTTTCTTATCTTCAAAGATTTTATTCATCATGCGTTGATATGTGGCCCCTGCATTTTTTAGGCCAAAAGGCATCACTTTGAAACAATAAATGGCCTGATGCGTGATGAATGACGTCTTGATTATGTCTTCAGGATGCATGGGTATTTGATGGTAACTGGATTTTACATCTGTAAAAGAGTAGACCTCATGCCCCACCGTTCCATCCACCAAAATGTCAATACACGGCAAGGGGTAGTTATCCTTTGGACACGCCTTATTTAAATCTGTAAAATCAACAAACATTCTATATGCTCCACCGGATTTTTTTAACTAGGACTACATTCTCCAGCCATTCAGTATAAATCACTTCCTCTATTGCATCTGCTTTTTTGAGTTTTGCGATCTCTTCTTCTATCGCCTTTTGTCTCTCTGGTCCGTGATTTCTTCTCTTCTGTGTGACTGGCGTAGCTTCTTCTTGTTGCAGTTTAGTGTCCTAAAGACAATTGTTTTAGGATATAAATATTAATGAATAAATTGTTTATTTAGTCATTTGTTTAATCAGATATATAGCATTAAAATATAACTATATATAAAGGCACAAATCTTTCATAAAGAAAGTAATCCTAAGTTTATTTAAGTAGTAATAAAGTGTTCATACAAGCATGAAGTGAGACTATACTTTATAATAGACCAATAGACTTAAAATAAGCCCAAGTCAAGTAATATGTTATAGGGGTTGGCATATTACTGTTGAGACTTGCATGTAACAGTGTTTTCTGTCGAGACAGAAAGCTGATCTCACAAGCTTTAGATATTTAGATATCTAGACAGTTACATGGATCCGGTGAAGGAGTTCATTAGGATTGGGACCCGACTTGAGATAACAGCATGGATTAAATTTATCTAAAAGTGTCAACTGTTCATCTCATTGGTATTAGTAGGTATAACTAATCCTCAGACTCAAACATTCGTTAATTAGTGATTCTGGATTATAGAGTCTGATACTTTGATTCTGTGCAAGCACGATCCAACAGGTGAGAGCCTGGGGTGTGTGAGAGCAGGGTTGGGTATCACACAAAGTAATTGCAGAATAGTTAATGTCAGATTGAGCATTCGTCACTCCCGATAAGTGGGAGATATACCCAAATAGCCGCTTGTGGTGAATTGACTGAAATCCTTGCAAGGTGTTAGAGTTAAGAGTAGAAATGAAAATTTCACTTAACTTATCTTTTTCAGAGTGAATTCAACCTGTACAAGTAAAACCAGACTCTTCGTTATATGTAACATTGACACGTTCCATGGTTATAAGGAATTGACCGACATGATATAGTTGATGAAGGATCGTATTATACTGTACCTAATACAGAACGGTTAACGTCAGTTATCAACCTGACTTCTTAATTGCTCTGGGGGAATATCATAGGTTCTGCTAGTAACAGCTCGCGACGGTATTCCGTTATATATATATATATATATATATATATATGTTGGAATTAATCGTGATGAATAATTACAAAGGATATATACGGCTAGTGGCAATAAAGAACCTAATGGGTCGCATATGGGACTTGGAATCGGAGGACGAAAATGTAATTAGTGAGACATGTATATATGGGCCGAAATTTATAGATTAATTAGGGATAAATTAATTTGATTAATAATTATAATTTGATTATGGTTGTGAATTAAATTAAAGGATTATCTGATAATATTTATTAGAAGTTTTTATGTGATTGAAACTCTAATTAATTATCCCTAACATTAATTAATTATTAATTTGATTAATAATAATTATCTAGATATAATTAGTTATTATTTAGATAATAGTGAAGTGTTTATTTAATTATCTAATTAGGAATCCTATTCCGAATGAGATTCCAATTATTTAATTACCTAACACAACTGAGATTATGGTTTTGAAAAGTCTATAAATAGACTCACTAACCCCATAATTCGGCTAGCACTAAATAGTAGGGCTAGAGGAATCGTTCCGCAACCGTCTCGGCTAATTACAATCTTTCTTACTCTCTCTTTGATCTCGTATTGATTTCTGTTAGAGGCAATCATTGCGATTGCTATTATTAAGGTTGATTACTGATTAGTTATCTTTTTCTGTGTTGTTTCTTTTGTTGTTCGTGATACATAGATTAAGAGTTGTGGGCACTTCGTTTGCAACCGTAGATAGTTCTTCACCGAAGATATTACTTTCTATCCCTCTTTATATGAAATAACAATTAACAAATCTTGGAAAAGGAAAATAGATAAAATAGATAAAATTTTATTATTCCGATGCGCCCAGGCTTGTCTATTTTCCTTCATTGGTATCAGAGTCTATGTTAATCTGTTATTTCATACATGTAAATAAAAGGGTTTTCAATCAGATTGAATAGATTTATTGTTAGGTTAATTCATAAATTTGATTTAGTTAATTAATCTAAAGATAAACGGTTAAGACGAGATTAAGATGTTTTATGATTCGGTTAATTAACAAAGGGTTTGTAAAATTAAACGGTTGATTAAAACGATGGTTATATATGAGATATATGTGTTTTGTGGATTAAAGGTTTAACCGTTTGAATCATTAAAAGAGTTAATTAGATTAATCTTTGAAAAATTTGATTTTGTTAACGATTTAAGCGAAGCGGTTAGAATCGATTAATTATTGATATATATTTAGAAAAGATTATATATAAATATAAAATAGTTATATATATATATATTCATAATCAAAATTAGTTGTAATTTTAAAAAATAAAAATAAAATAAAATAAATAATGGTATGTGGGTTGCGCGAACAGTAGCTTAATGCTACTGTTTTGCGCAACCTCACATGTATGGGGTTGCGTGATGTTGCTGCCTTTTGGCAGCAACACCACCCTTCGTCGCGGATGCGATCCGCGACGAGACGAACCCGGTTTTCGTCCCGTCACATTTATTTTGTGTTTCTGATTTTTCAAAAATATTTTGATTTTCAGAAAACTAAAATTTATATATAAAATTAATTAATCCACATGTTTTGATCGTTGTTTGTTTTAAATTGTATAAATTAAATTGAGTTGTCTAATTAAAGATATTATGATACGATTAATTAGACGAACTATTTCATTGATACAAAATTAAAATTTAGGAACAACGAATCAGTCCATATAAGTTTATTGATATATAATTGTTATAATTAATAAAAGTGTATGGTAATTATATGTGTTTTAATTTGATTTTGCAAACTGTTTTGTGCTTAATAATTATACTTGATATACTAGTTAAACACATTAAACAGTTTCGGTAAAATAGTTAAACACAATAATTTAATAATCTCTCGTCCTAAAAGTTGTGTTTTGGAATTGATTTTGCGAAGTTATTTGATGTTTAATTATTTGTATGGGATACGGTTGAATTAAACACGGTAAATAATTTTGGTAAAATAATTGAACACAAATAATTGATATTTTGTATAGTTATATTTTGAAAAGTCTAATTAAGTCTATGTTTGATATATTTTAATTAGAATAAAATAGAAATGATACAAAATTTAATTAAAGGTTAATTTGATAGAAAAGTTAAGTAAAGGACTAAATTGATAATAAAATTAATTTAAGAGTTAATTTGATTAACTAAAATATTACATAAACAATTTATGTAATCAACCAATTAAGTTTATTTAATTGAGTCTTTGCATGTTTGGAGTTATGGACATATTTGGACCCTCTATAATTGTTATTTAGTCTTTTTGTATTTTGAAAATATGACATGCGAGTCCTGCCTTATCTACTCTCCATTGTATTTCTCTTCTCACCTAAATCCCTTCAAATTAGTTGAAGTATTCTAAAGTAGTATAGAAATTAAATATTGTTGTAAATCAAGGCGCCAAGGAAAAGACGGAGAACTTGAAGGAGAAATATGTAATAGTTAGTATTTCCCTAGGGTTGACCTTTTATTCTGTTTATGGCTCGACGGAATAATTTAGATAATATGTCCATAACCGCCAATGTAAATTGTATGTGTCTGATGTATGCTAAAGCAAATCAAGACTAGGTTAGATTATGAGACTTAAAATAAAATCCCTCACTAATTAAAAGTTAAGTAAATAAGCAAGTTATTAAAATCAGTTGCCCCTCCCTAATATTATAATTCAGCCGACAGTACTGGGGGCCTTTGGGTTGTTGAGCAAACTCAAGCTCGGGGTCTTATGGTAACACCTGAATTATCGAAAATCGTTTTCACGAATATGGGGTAATACTTAAATTGGGTTAGAATAATTGGATGAGCAAACTCATGTTGTTCTAACCTAATGGGCAATATGGTTGGGATTGATAAACAAAACATATCAGTTACTAATGTGGTTAGTAACCCAATAACATAGGAATCACATAGTTGATGTGATTGATTGCATGAATCTACCTAATGAATGAAACTAGCTTGTTGAGCAAACTCAAGGTAAAATTTCAGGAGTTAGGATTCTAGCTCACTAAGGGATTTGTGAAATTCTTCAAATTAATATTGAGGGTTATTAATTTGGTAAAATAGTGGGAGCAATTTAAAAACATAAAAGACCAACGTATTTAAATTGTAAATGAATTAAGCAAATGAATAACATCCGTCACTCTATCTCACTCTCAAGTAAATACTTTGAATCATCATATCTAAAATGGATCTACGTAATATTTTAACCGATAACAAATTGAATAGTTCAAAATTCACCAACTATTTTGGCAAACTCAAAATTGTTTTCGAAATGATTGGGTATGTATTAAGATACACTGATACCCATCATCAAAATTGTTTTGAAGTTCGAAAAGATTGGGTATGTATTAAGATACGTCAATACCCAATGTCCTTGTTGATGATGCTCCTGTTAAGAGGATTGCTGTTTACCGGAAGCACCAATCAGATGACGAACGTACAGGATGTATCATACTTGCAGTTATGGCACTAGAGCTACAAAAGCAACATGAGAACATGGATACGTATTCCATGGTTATACACTTGGAAGAGGTGTTTTGAGAAACATACTCAAATGCGGACGCTATGAGATGTTGGAGTTTAGTGTCCTCAAGGCAATTGTTTTAGGATATTAATATTAATGAATAAATTGTTTATTTGATCATTTGATTAATAAGATATATATCATTAAAATGAAACTATATATAAAGGCAAGAATCTTTCATAAAGAAAGTAACCCTAAGTTTATTTAAGTAGTTATAAAGTGTTCATACAAGCATGAAGTGAGACTGTACTTTATAATAGACCAATAGACTTAAAGTAAACCCAAGTCAAGTGATATGTTATAGGGGTTGGCATATTACTGTTGAGACTTGCATGTAATAGTGTTTTCTGTCGAGACAGAAAGCTGAACTCACAAGCTTTAGATATTCGGATATCTAGACAGTTACATGGATCCGGTGAAGGAGTTCATTAGGATTGGGACCCGACTTGAGATAACAGAATGGATTGATTTATCTAATGTGTCAACTGTTCATCTCATTGGTATTAGTAAGTATAACTAATCCTCAGACTCAAACATTCGTTAATTAGTGATTCTGGATTATGGAGTCTGATACTTTGATTCTGTGCAAGCACGATCCAATAGGTGAGAGCCTAGGGTGTATGAGAGCAGGGTTGGGTATCACACAAAGTAATTGCAGAATAGTTAATGTCAGATTGAGCATTCGTCACTCCCGGTAAGTGGGAGATATATCCAAATGGCCGCTTGTGGTGAATTGACTGAAATCCTTGCAAGGTGATACAGTTAAGAGTAGAAATGAACATTTCACTTAACTTATCTTTTCAGAGTGAA
Source organism: Euphorbia lathyris (assembly GCF_963576675.1). NCBI lineage: Eukaryota > Viridiplantae > Streptophyta > Magnoliopsida > Malpighiales > Euphorbiaceae > Euphorbia > Euphorbia lathyris. The sequence goes on from NC_088918.1 coordinate 49,279,368, forward strand.
TTCAACCTGTACAAGTAAAACCGGACTCTTCGTTATATGTAACCTTGACACATTCCATGGTTATAAGGAATTGACCGACATGATATAGTTGATAAAGGATCGTATTATACTGTACCTAATACAGAAAGATTAACGTCAGTTATCAACCTGACTTCTTAATTGCTCTGAGGGAATATCATAGGTTCTGCTAGTAACAGCTCGCGACGGTATTCCGTTATATATGTTGGAATTAATCGTGATGAATAATTTCAAAGGATATATACGGCTAGTGGCAATAAAGAACCTAATGGGTCGCATATGAGACTTGGAATCGGAGAACGAAAACGTAATTAGCGGGACACAGACACATGGGCCGAAATTTACATATTAGTTAGAGATATTAATTTAGTTTAATAATTATAATTAGATTATGATTATGAATTAAACTAAAGAATTATCTGATAATATTAATTGGATATTTTATGCAATTAAAACTCTAATTAATTATCCCTAGCATTAATTAATTATTAATTTGATTAATAATAATTATCTAAATATAATTAGTTATTGTTTAGATAATATTAAAGTATTTATTTAATTATCTAATTAGGAATCCTATTCAGAATAAGATTCCAATTAATTAAATTCCTAACACAACTGGGATTAGGGTTTCGGAAGTCTATAAATAGACCCCCTAACCTCAGTATTTCGGCCAACAACTACAGAAAAGGAGGAGAAGGAATTGTTCCGTCGTTGTCTCGGCTAATCTACTTTATTTCTTACTCCCTCTTTGATCTCGTATCGATTTCTGTTAGAGGCAATCATTGCGATTGCTATTTATTAAAGGTTGATTACTGATTAGTTTTGTTTTTGTGTTGAATCAAATGTTCATGGTTCACAAGTTGATAATAACAAGTTGTGGCCACTTCGTTTGCAACGGTAGATAGTTCTTCAATAAAGGTATTACTTTCTATCCATCTTTATATGAAATAACAATTAACAGATCTTGAAAAAGAGAAATAGATAAAATTTTATTATTCCGCTATGCCTAGGCTTGTCTATTTTCCTACATTGGTATCAGAGCCTATGTTAATCTGTTATTTCATATATGTAAATAAAAGGGTTATTCAATCAGATTGAATAGATTTATTGTTAGGACAAATTAATTAATCGGCTAGTTCAATTAATCTAACGATAAATAAGTTTTAATTACTTGTTAATTAAAACTGATTATGCATAGTTCCTGATTATTTCGGTTGATAATCGTTTAAACAAAACCTAAAGGTTTTATAGTTAGATAATTAAAACGTTTTGTTTTATTAAATCTAAAAGATAAAACTGTTTTAATATTCTGAAAATTGTTTTGAAACTGTTTTAGAACAATTATATATATATATATATATATATCTAATAAAAAAAATATCAATAGCTGTTCGGGGTCGCTGCCGCGAGGCGGCAACCCCGACCGCTATTGCGACTGGTTGCTGCCTTGCGGCAGCAACCAGTAGCGGCGGACGCTGCTGCCGCTGAGGCAGCAGCGCCTGGCCGCTAGCTGCTGCCCTACGGCAGCAGCTATACCATAGGGTTGGACCGATTAAATCGGTCCGACCCAATCGATGGTACCGTTTTTAAAAGGAGTTTTAAAAGACCGGTTTTAAATATATATATATATACATATGTTTCAGAATATAATAATTTGATTTGATTATACGAATTAATTAGGATATGCAGATTGTGTTTATCTTAATTGTATTAATGTATTATTTGAAAGTGACTCGTTGATTGTGGTTAATAGTGTCAAATCGGTTGACCCAGATTTGTCAGTTTATGGGTCAATTATTCAGGATTGTAAGTTTTTGTTAAGCAGTCGACACGATTATAAAGTGTCTTTCTCTCCACGTCTAGTGAACAGGGGTGCTCATGTTGTTGCACGACATGCCCTGTCCAATGCTAGCGAGTTCGTTTCTTTTTCTACTCCGGTTTGGTTGCAGGAAACTATTGTTACTGATTCGATTTAAGGAATGAATATTCATCTTGTTTCAAAAAAAAAAAGGATATGCATAATTAAAAATTGGATGAAAATTAATTTAAGTTGTTAATTTGATTAACTCAAATATTACATAAATAGTTTATGTAATCAACTAATTAAATTTAGTTTAATTGAGTCTATGCATGTTTGGCGTTATGGACATATTAGACCCTCTATAATCGTTATTTAGTCTTTTGGTATTTAAATAGGACCTGCATGTCCTGCATTCTCTTACTCTCTATTGTATTTCTCCTCTCATCCAAATCCCTTCAACTAAATTGAAGTTTCTTAGAAATAGAATATTGTTGTAATTCAAGGCGCCAAGGAGAAGACGGAGGACCCAAAGAGAAGACGGAGGACCCAAAGAGAAATATGTAATAGTTAGTATTTCCCTAGGGTGACCCTTTATTCTGTTTCTGGCTCAATGGAATAAACTTAAAGATATGTCCATAATTGTCAATGTTGAATGTATGAATGTTTGATATGTGCTAAAGCAAATCAAGACTAGGTTAGATTATGAGACTTAAATAAAATCCCTCACTAATCAAAGGTTAAGTAAATAAGCAAGTTATTAAAATCGGTTGCCCCTCCCTAATATTATAATTCAACCGGCAGTACTGGGGGCCTTTGGGTTGTTGAGTAAACTCAAGCTCGGGATCTTATGGTAACACCTGAATTATCGAAAAATTATTTTTCACGAATATGGGGTAATACTTAAATTAGGATAGAATAATTGGATGAGTAAACTCATGTTGTTCTAACCTAAAGGGCAATATGGTTGGGATTGATAGACGACACATATCAGTTACTAATGTGGTTAGTAACCCAACAACCTAGAAATCACATGTTTTGATGTGATTGATTACATGAATCTACCTAATTAATGAAACTAGCTTGTTGAGTAAACTCAAGGTGAAATTTCAGGAGTTAGGATTCTAGCTCACTAAAGGAATTGTGAATATCCTTCGAATTAATGTAGATGGTTATGAATTTGGTAAAATAGTGGGAGCAATTTAAAACATAAAAGTCCAACGTATTTAAATTGTAAGTGAATTAAACAAATGAATAACATCCGTCACTTTTCTCACTCTCAGATTAATTTTATCAAATCGTACTCTAAAAACAATCATGTCGAAAACCGATCTAAGAAATATCCTTACCGATAACAAGTTGAATGGTTCAAACTTTGCCGACTGGTTTCGTAACCTCAAAATTGTTTTGAAGTTCGAAAAGATAGGGTATGTACTGGATACATTGATACCCGTTCTCCCGGCCGATGATGCACCCATTGAAGAGATTGATGCCTATCAGAAGCATAAATCCGATGATGAACACGCCGGGTGCATCATACTTGCATCGATGACACCAGATCTGCAAAGGCAATATGAGGAGATGGATGCCTATTCTATTGTCATGCACTTAAAGGAGTTGTTTGGAAAACAGACTCGGTGCGAACGTTTTGAGATATCAAAACCGTTGTTTCGCTGCAGGATGCAAGAGGGCACATCTGTTATGACACATTGTGTCAAGATGATTGGCTATATCACCAAACTTTCAAGTATTGGCTTTGCGATGGATCATGAACTAAGTGTAGACTTGCTTCTTCAATCCCTCCCGGATAGTTATTCACAGTTCACCATGAACTACCAAATGAATGACTTACACACCTCTCTTGAAGAGCTTGCCAATATGCTCAAGACTGTTGAGCCCAACCTGAAGAAAGATAAGGTGGTACCCGCTCTTGTGATTGAGGGATCAAAGAAGAGGAAAGGGAATTTTCCCAGTCCTAAATATCCTAAGAAGAACAAGGGAGGCAAGTCACCCCAGGCCAAAGGAAAGTAAGTCAAGAAGCCCAAAGGGGAATGCCACTTCTATGGTAAAGATGGGCATTGGAGGAGAAATTGCAAGGAGTACCTAGCTTCTCTCAAGAAGGGAAAGGATGGTGCTTCAACTTCTGGTATGTTCTATATTGAAATTAACTCAATTTTGCAGTCTGAATCTTGGGTATTAGATACCGGGTGTGGATCTCATATTTGTATGAATATGCAGGAACTAAAGCAGACTAGGGAATTAAAGAAAGGAGACATAAACTTGTGAGTAGGAAATGGAGCAAGAGTTGTCGCCCTCGTAATTGGAGATTATGTTTTGAGTTTGCCCTCTGGGCTTGTAATAGAATTAAGGAACTGTTTGTATGTTCCAGAGATGTCTCATAACATTATTTCTATTAGCTGTCTACTTGATGATGGCTTTCATGTTTCAATTAAGAACAATGGTTGTGAATTTTATAGAAATAACATTTTCTATTTTTCAGGAATATCATTAAATGGGATTTATATTTTGAATGATAAAGTTTCTGCTTTCACAATTGATACCAAAAGACTTAGATTAGATAATAACAAGTTGTGGGCACTTCGTTTGCAACGGTAGACAGTTCTTCAATAAAGGTATTACTTTCTATCCCTCTTTATATGAAATAACAATTAACAGATCCTGGAAAAGGGAAATAGATAAAATAGATAAAATTTTATTATTCCGCTATGCCTATGCTTGTCTATTTTCCTACATGAGATAGCGATGAATGTTTCGCTCCAAGATGCAAGAAGGTTCTTCTGTTGTGGCACTTTGTGTCAAGATGATTGACTACATCACCAAAGCTTTCTAGTATTAGATTTGTGATGGATAATGAATTAAGTGTTGACTTAGTTCTACAATCCCTCCTAGAGATTTATTCATAAGTTCATCTCGAACTGTCAGATGAATAAACTCAGAGACCTCTCTAGAAGAGCTCTTGAATATGCTCAAGTCAGTTGAGCCCAAATCTTAAGAAAGTGATGCCAACACTTGTTATTGAGGGATCTCACGAGAGAAAATGAAGTTTCCCAATTCGAAAGATTCCAAGAAGAACAAATGCATTAAACCCAAGTCAATAAAAGCAATAAGGGAATGCCACCAATATGGTAAAGAAGGGAATTGGAAGAGGAACTGTAAGAAGTACTTAGACTCTCTCTAGAAGAAGGGTCATGATGGTGCTTTTACTTTTAAAGGATAGATAATTCAACTTACTTGGGATAGTCACCTAGGCCATGTAAGCAAGAAACACATGTCTAAGCTGCATCAAGATGGGCTTATAGACTCGGTTGATTTTGAATCAATGGGCACATGTAAGTCTTGTTTAAAAGAAAGATGACAAAGACACGCTTTAGCAAAAAATGAGAATGTGTATCAGACACTCTAAGACTAGTACATTCAGATGTATGTAGTCATACGTCAAACACAAGCAAGAGAAAGGTTCAATCACTTCATTAGCTTCATAAGATGATCATACCAGATATTGATTCATCTACTTGATGAAGCATGAGTCAGAAGCTTTTGAGAAAGTTCAAATGCTTCAAGAATGAAGTAAGAAAAACAAACAAGAAAGAATATTATAGTGATTCGATTAGATCGTCGTAGAGAATATCTTTCTAATGATTTTTCTGAATTATCTAAATTGAATATAGGATTCGCTCATAATGGACTCCTTCGTATACACCCCGATGTATCTGAAAGGAGAAATTTTACTCTATTGGATATAGTACGATCTGTTGGGGTTTAGTGTCCTATAGACAATTGTTGCAGGATACAAACTTAATGTAAATGAATTGTTCATTATGTCATTTGTTTTAATGAGATATATGTTTTATAACTATATAAAGGCAATCCCTTTTAAGCACTAAATAAAGTCTAATAAAAAGAAATCCGTAAGTTTGTTTAAAGTGATTATAAAGTGTTCATACAAGCATGAAGTGAGACAAAACTTTATAATAAACTAATAAACTTAAAACCACCCCAAGTCAAGTGATATGTTTAGGATTGATATATCACTGTTGAGACTTGTATGTAACAATGTCTTCTGTCCGACAGAAAGCTGATCTCACAAGCTTCATATATATAGATATCTGGGCAGTTACATAGATCCGATGAAACGTCGTTCATTAGGATTGGGGATCCGATTTGAGATAACAGGATGGGTAGATTCTTCCTTGTCACCTGTTCATCTCATTGGTATTAATAGTTATAACTAATCCTCAGACTCAAAGGAATGTTAATTGGTCATCCTGAATTACTGAATGTGAGACTTTGATCCTGTGGTCCCACGATCCTTAACAGAGATGACTCTGGGGTGTGAACTGCAAAGGTTGGGTGTCACAGGAGGTAATGTCAGGGTAGTTATACATTGGATTGAGCATTTATCACTCCCGATTAATGGGAGATACATCCAAGGATCGCTTGTGGAAGACTCGACTCTAAATCCTTGCAAGGTGATAGCTTAAGAGTAGAAATACAGATTTCACTTAACCTATCTATTTGAGTTGACTCGGCCTGTACAAGTAAAATGAACGTCTCGCTATATGTGACTTGACATCACCCATAGTCATAAGATTCAGTTCAAGGATGTAGTTGATAAAGGATCGAATTATATTGTAACTAACACGGAAGGGTTAACGACAGAATCAACCTGTCTTCTTAACGGACTCTGGGGGAATGATTACAAACTTGCCAATAACATACTCAATACATCATTCCGTTATGCAAGGATTAAATATAATTCTTGAAGAAATTAATTTAATAGTTGCATACGGCCAGAAGTAGTAAGAACCTAATGGATCACACATAAGACTTGGAACCAAAAGAGAGATGGATGTCATTAATAGATGGAAGCCCAAATGAGCCCAGTAAGGCCCATTTATATAGAGGGGGGCCGAAATTTATATATAGTAAATAAGGAATTATTTTAATTCCATTAATCCTAGTTTGATTAGGTTTGTGAATTAAATTAATTAAGAGATAATTAAGTTAGGAGTTTTAATTAGATTAATATACTCCTATTATTATCCAATTAGGTTATTTATTATTATCCTAAATGTATTTGATATATTATAAGATAATAATTAGGAATCCTATTCCGAATGGAATTCCTATTAAGTAACCTATTCCTATCTAACTAGGGTTTAGATACAAGTGACTATATATACCCCCTCCTTATGAGAATTTCGACTAAGCCTATCCCCTCCCCTTATTGTGATTTTCGAAACCTACATTAAGAGAGAGAAAGTGAATTCGCATCCCCTAGTTCGTGGACAAGAATTCATACGGCTTCCGTCAATTGATTAATCTCATTCATCTCCTTTTCTCTTTGATCTTGTGTTGGTTAATTAGAGGCAATCTATTTTGGTTGCATCTAATAAGGGTTGATTCTAACTTAACCTCACCGTGTTATACTTCGTGCTTGGGAACTCGGAAAAGAATTGTGGGCGCTTCTTTAACAACGGTAGATTGTTCATCGAAAGGTATTCCTTCTTATCCCTCTTTATATGAAATAACGATTAACGGATTCTATGGTTAAAAGGAAATAGGCTAAAATTTTTATATTTCCGCTGCTATACCTTAGCCTTAATTTCCAACAGTGGTATCAGAGCCATCGTTAAATCCGTTATTTCATATATGAAAATTTAGAAGTTTTTCAATAGGATTGAATAAATATTTATGGTTAGGATTAATTAACAAATTGTTTGGTTAATTAATTCTAAAGATAAATAAATTTTAGTTAATTGTTAATTAAAATTGATTATGCGTATGTTCCTAATTATTTCGGTTGATAATCATTATAACAAAATCTATTTGTTTTATAGTTAGGTTAATAAAATTAGTTTTATTAATTCTAAAAGATAAAACGGAAATCTATTGTAGTTTTTCCTATTTCTGAAAATCGTTTTTAAAATCGTTTTAAAAACTGATATATATATTTATATTTTATATAAAAAAAATATACGACAGCGGCTCGGGTCGCGCCTCACGGCGTGACCAGCCGTTGTCGCGCGGCTGCTGCCTCGCGGTAGCAGCCGCGTGCGCAGCCGCGGGGCTGCTGCCAAACGGCAGCATCCCAGTTTCGGGCCCTAGCCCGAATCCCACTTGATTTTAATTGTTAAAATCGGCTTGTAAATAATTTATATATATATATATATATATATATATATATATATATATATATATGTTTCGGAAATCAATAGTTTTCTGTTTTGATTATCGAATGAAAAATTCGTTTAAAAGTTTGTTTTTACCAAGTTGTAAATCAAAGCGTTAAATGAATTGAAATCAAAATAATTGGGACATGCATAATCGACGTTTTATATGGTTATATTAATCTAAGGGTTAATATAAAGATACGAAACGATAAGATGTAAAATTAGATGAAAGTTAATTTGACGAGTTAATGTGATTAACCTAAATATTACATAAGACGGTTATGTAATCAACCAATTAAATTTATTTAATTGAGTCTTTGCATGTTTGGAGTTATGGACATATTTGGACCATCTTTTAGTCTTTTGGTATTTTTGAAATAGGGCCTGCGCGTCCTGCCTTTCTACTATCTATTGTAATTTCTCCTCTCATCTGATTCCCTTCAATTCAATTGAAGTTTTCTTATAGTAGTATAGAAATTAATATGTAATTTCAAGGCGCCATGGAGAAGACGGAGGACCTAAAGAGAAATATGTAATAGTTAGTATTTCCTTAGGTTTGACCTTTTATTCCGTCTCTGGCTCGACGGAATAATTTAGATGATATGTCCATAACGCCAATGTATGTATGTATGTGTGTCTGATGTATGCTAAAGCAAATCAAGACTAAGTTAGATTATGAGACTTAAATAAAAATCCCTCATTAAAAAGTTAAGTAAATAAGCAAGTTATTAAAATCGGTTGCCACTCCCTAATATTATAATTCAGCCGGCAGTACTGGGGGCCTTTGGGTTGTTGGCTAAAGTCAAGCTCGGGGTCTTATGGTAACACCTGGATTATCGAAAATCGTTCTTTCATGAATATGGGGTAGTACTTAAATTAGATTATGATAATTGGATGGGCAAACTCATGTTGTGATAAACTAATGGGCAAAATGGTTGGGATTAATATGAATGACATATTAGTTACTAATGTGGTTAGTAACCCAATAACCTAGGAATCACATTCGAGATGTGATTGATTGCATGAATCTACCTAACAAATGGGACTAGCTTGTTGGCTAAAGTCAAGGCGAAATCTCAGGAGTTAGGATCCTAGCTCACTAAAGGATTTGTGAAATTCTTCGAATTAATATGGAGGGTTATTAATTTGGCAAAATAGTGGGAGCAATCTGAAATAAATTAAAAGGCCTATAATTTTAGATTGTTATACTTTAAAGCAAATGAATAACATACGTTTACTCTTTCTCACTCTCAGGTTTTGTTTAAACACACACTCTTAAAATCATGACTAAAACCAATCTGCAAAACATTCTTACCGATAACAAACTGAATGGTTCAAACTTCACCGACTGGTTTCGCAACCTCAAAATTGTTTTAAAGTTCGAGAAAATTGGGTATGTACTTGATACATCGATACCCCCTGTCCCTGAAGATGATGCTCCTATCGAGGAAATTGATGCTTACCAGAAGCACAAGGCTGATGACAATCATGCCGGATGCATCATACTTGCATCGATGACATCGGAATTACAAAGGCAACATGAGGAGATGAATGCCTATTCCATCATCATGCACCTAAAGGAATTGTTTGGGAAACAAACCAGGTGCGAACGCTATGAGATATCCAAGCTGTTATATCGTTGCAGGATGCAAGAGGGCACATCAGTCATGACACATTGTGTCAAGATGATTGGCTACATTACCAAACTTTCTAGTATTGGATTTGCGATGGATAACGAATTAAGTGTTGACTTAATTCTTCAATCCCTCCCAGAAAGTTATTCACAGTTCATTATGAACTATCAGATGAATGACTTGCAAACCTCTCTTGAAGAGCTCTCAAACATGCTCAAGTCAGTTGAGCCCAATATGAAGAAAGACAAGACCATACCGGCCCTTGTAATTGAGGGATCGAAGAAAAGGAAACGGAATTTTCCCAATCCTAAACATCCCAAGAAAGGTAAGAAAGCTGTGTCCAAGGGAAAGGAAGTGAAGAAGCCCAAAGGAGAATGCCACTTCTGTGGTAAAGATGGGCATTGGAAGAGAAACTGCAAGGAGTATCTAGCCACCCTCAAGAAGGGAAAAGGCGGTGCTTCTACATCTGGTATGTTTTATATTGAAATAAATACAGTTTCATTGTCTGAATCTTGGGTACTTGATACCGGATGTGGATCTCATATTTGTACAAATATGCAGGAGCTAAAATAGACTAAGGAACTTAAGAAAGGAAGCATAAACTTGCGAGTGGGAAATGGAGCAAGAGTTGCCGCCCTCGCAATTGGAGATTATGTTTTACTTTTTCCCTCTGGGCTTGTAATAGAATTAAGGAATTGTTTATACGTTCCTGAGATGTCTCGTAACATTATTTCTATTAGCCGTCTTGTTGACGATGGTTTTCATATTTCAATAAAGAACAATAGTTGCAATTTTTATAAAGATTCGATCTTTTATTTTTCAGGAATATCACAAAATGGGATTTATGTGTTAGATGATAAAACTCCTGTTTTTGCAATTGATACCAAAAGACATAAGATAGATAATTCAACTTACTTGTGGCATTGTCGTTTAGGCCATATAAACAAGAGACGCATGCTAAAGCTACATTCAGATGGGCTTATAGATCCAATCGATTCCGAATCATTGGAAACATGCGAATCATGTTTAAAAGGTAAAATGACAAAGACACCCTTTAGCAATAAAGGTGAGCGTGTATCAGACACTCTAGGACTCATTCATTCAGATGTATGCGGTCCTATGTCCGTCCAAGCAAGAGGAGGATTCAGATACTTCATAAGCTTCATAGATGACCATACTCGATATGGTTACATCTACTTGATGAGGCACAAATCAGAAGCTTTTGACAAGTTCAAATGCTTCAAGAATGAAGTGGAAAATCAATTAGGAAAGAAAATAAAGACGCTTCGATCCGATCGAGGTGGCGAATATCTTTCAGATGATTTTCTGAATTATCTAACTGAATGTGGGATATGCTCACAATGGACACCTCCCTATACACCACAACACAATGGTGTATCCGAGAGGAGAAACCGTACCCTATTAGATATGGTACGATCCATGATGAGCATGGCTTTACTTCCAAAATCGTTCTGGGGCTATGCCTTAGAAACTGCCCTCTTCACCCTGAACCGAGTACCAACTAAATCCGCTAGTTCCACACCATATGAATTGTTCATTGGTAGGAAACCTGTGTTCTCATTTATGAGAGTATGGGGTTGTTCAGCATATGTCAAACGCATAGCGTCCGAAAAATTAGATTCTAAATCTGATAAATGTTTCTTCATTGGATATCCCAAAGAAACCATGGGGTATTACTTCTATCATCCAGATGATCAGAAAGTAATAGTATCCAGATACGCAACCTTCTTAGAGAAAGAGTTTCTCGAAGAAACACAAAAGGGAAGCGTGATCGAACTCGATGAAGTTCAAGAGGAAGAAACACCGACTGAAACAATAGAAGCGGTTGAGGTACCCGAAGAAGTCCCATTAGATGAGACTCCAGTGGCACCTATTCGTAGATCACGAAGAGTTCGTGAACTCCCAGTTAGATATGGTTTTCTAGTGGGAGATGATAACGAGGTTCCCATGTTAGACGACGAACCCAAAAACTACGAAGAGGCTCTTACTAGTCCAGATTCTAAAGCATGGCTTGAAGCCATGGATTCTGAAATGGATTCTATGTATACTAACCAAGTGTGGACTTTGGTTGATCCACCCGAAGGGATAATTCCCATTGGGTGCAGGTGGATCTTCAAAAAGAAGACTGACATGGATGGAAAGGTTAGCACCTACAAGGCTAGGTTGGTAGCGAAAGGACATCGTTAGAAACAAGGTGTTGATTATGACGAAACATTCTCTCCTGTTGCTATGTCCAAATCAATTAGAATCATGCTTGCTATTGCCGCTCACTACGATTATGAGATTTGGCAAATGGATGTGAAAACAGCTTTCCTAAATGGAAACCTGCTTGAGGATGTATACATGATGCAGCCTGAAGGTTTCATATCAAAGGATGCAAATAAAGTTTGCAAACTTCAGAGATCCATTTATGGACTCAAGCAAGCATCTAGAAGCTGGAACAAGCGTTTTGACGAAACCATAAAACAATTTGGTTTCGAACAAAATTGCGAAGAAGCTTGCATTTACAAGAAAGCAAGTGGGAGCTCTATAGCATTTCTCATACTATATGTGGACGATATACTGTTAATGGGAAATGACATTGCTCTATTACAATCGGTGAAAGTATGGTTATCTGGTAACTTCTCAATGAAAGACCTTGGTGAAGCAGCTTATATACTTGGTATAAAGATCTATAGAGATAGATCGCGAAGACTGCTTGGTCTTTCACAGGCTACATACATTGAAAAGGTGCTAAATCGGTTTAGCATGCTTGAATCGAAACGAGGTAACTTACCCATGGTACATGGAGTAAAGTTAAACAATCATCAATGTCCTAAAACTGATGATGACAAACGACGCATGGCTGTAGTCCCGTACGCCAGCGCGATCGGTTCGATTATGTATGCTATGCTATGCACTAGACCTGACGTAGCGTTCGCGTTATCTGTAACGAGTCGTTACCAAGGGAATCCGGGAGACGAGCATTGGATTGCCGTCAAGGACATTCTTAAGTACTTGAGAAGGACTAAGGACATGTTCCTAGTGTACGGAGAAGGAGATCTGAAAATTGAAGGATTTTCAGACGCTAGTCATCTCACAGATGAGAATGATTTTAAATCCCAATCAGGATACCTGTTTATCTTGAATGGGGGCGCGGTCAGTTGGAAAAGTTCCAAGCAGGGAAGCGTAGCTTTCTCTACGACCGAGTCAGAGTACATCGCTGCTGCGGAAGCAGCAAAGGAAGCAGTTTGGATTAGAAAGTTTATTACAGAACTAGGAGTGGTGCCTGACATTGTCAATCCCATTACTCTGTACAGTGATAACAATGGAGCCATTGCGCAAGCAAAGGAACCACGGTCTCATAATGCATCCAAGCACTACCTAAAGCGATACCACATCATTAGAGAGATTGTGGCTAGAGGAGATGTGAGAATAGAAAGAGTACCTACAGAGGACAACGTTGCAGATCCGTTGACAAAGCCTTTAACCCAGAAAGTACATGATCGTCATTTAACTTCTACTGGGATAAGTTTTAGAAACAATTGGCTTTAGTCCAAGTGGGAGTATGTTGGGGTTTAGTGTCCTATAGACAATTGTTGTAGGATACAAACTTAATGTAAATGAATTGTTCTTTATGTCATTTGTTTTAATGAGATATATGTTTTATAACTATATAAAGGCAATCCCTTTTAAGCGATAGAAAGCTGATCTCACAAGCTTCATATATATAGATATCTGGGCAGTTACATAGATCCGATGAAACGTCGTTCATTAGGATTGGGGATCCGATTTGAGATAACAGGATGGGTAGATTCTTCCTCGTCACCTGTTCATCTCATTGGTATTAATAGGTATAACTAATCCTCAGACTCAAAGGAATGTTAATTGGTCATCCTGAATTACTGAATGTGAGACTTTGATCCTGTGGTCCCACGATCCTTAACAGAGATGACTCTGGGGTGTGAACTGCAAAGGTTGGGTGTCACAGGAGGTAATGTCAGGGTAGTTATACATTAGATTGAGCATTTATCACTCCCGATTAATGGGAGATACATCCAAGGATCGCTTGTGGAAGACTCGACTCTAAATCCTTGCAAGGTGATAGCTTAAGAGTAGAAATACAGATTTCACTTAACCTATCTATTTGAGTTGACTCGGCCTGTACAAGTAAAATGAACGTCTCGCTATATGTGACTTGACATCACCCATAGTCATAAGATTCAGTTCAAGGATGTAGTTGATAAAGGATCGAATTATACTGTAACTAATACGGAAGGGTTAACGACAGAATCAACCTGTCTTCTTAACGGATTCTGGGGGAATGATTACAGAATTGCCAATAACATACTCAGTACATCATTCCGTTATGCAAGGATTAAATATAATTCTTGAAGAAATTAATTTAATAGTTGCATACGGCCAGAAGTAGTAAGAACCTAATGGATCACACATAAGACTTGGAACCAAAAGAGAGATGGATGTCATTAATAGATGGAAGCCCAAATGAGCCCAGTAAGGCCCATTTATATAGAGGGGGACCGAAATTTATATATAGTAGATAAGGAATTATTTTAATTCCATTAATCCTAATTTGATTAGGTTTGTGAATTAAATTAATTAAGAGATAATTAAGTTAGGAGTTTTAATTAGATTAATATACTCCTATTATTATCCAATTAGGTTATTTATTATTATCCTAAATGTATTTGATATATTATAAGATAATAATTAGGAATCCTATTCCGAATGGAATTCCTATTAAGTAACCTATTCCTATCTAACTAGGGTTTAGATACAAGTGACTATATATACCCCCTCCTTATGAGAATTTTGACTAAGCCTATCCCCTCCCCTTATTGTGATTTTCGAAACCTACATTAAGAGAGAGAAAGTGAATTCGCATCCCCTAGTTCGTGGACAAGAATTCATACGGCTTCCGTCAATTGATTAATCTCATTCATCTCCTTTTCTCTTTGATCTTGTGTTGGTTAATTAGAGGAAATCTATTTTGGTTGCATCTCATAAGGGTTGATTCTAACTTAACCTCACCGTGTTATACTTCGTGCTTGGGAACTCGGAAAAGAATTGTGGGCGCTTCTTTAACAACGGTAGATTGTTCATCGAAAGGTATTCCTTCTTATCCCTCTTTATATGAAATAATGATTAACGGATTCTATGGTTAAAAGGAAATAGGCTAAAATTTTTATATTTTCGCTGCTATACCTTAGCCTTAATTTCCAACACGATCCATGATGAGCACAACCTCTCTTCCAAAGATGTTCTAAGGCTACGCCCTAGAAACCGCCGTATTTACCTTGAACCGAGTATCCACAAAACCGCCAAGTTCTATTTCATTTGAATTGTTCATTGGAAAGGAAACCCAGTATCAGCACATGTTAAATACATAACATCAGATTAAGTTAGACCCTAAATCTGATAAATATTTCTTCATTGGAATTCCGAAAAGAAACAGTAGGATATTACTTCTATCATTCAGATGATCGAAAGTAATAGTATCCAAACACTGTATTTCTAGAGAAAGAGTTTCTTCTAGAAACACAAGTAGAAAGCGTGATTGAACTTGAAGAAGTTCAAGAAGAAGGATTAGCTGACATACCGGAAGCGATGGTGGAACCCGAATCTGTCTCACAAGATGAGACACTGGTGACATTAGTAACTCATAGGTCTGGTCGAGTTCCTCAAATCCCAAAGAGATTTGGATTTCTAGTGGGAGCCGATGAAATCCCAAAGAGATTTGGATTTCTAGTGGGAGACGACGAAGAGGCTCACGTGTTAGACGATGAACCTACGACTTATAAGAAGGGTCTTGTAAACCTATACATGTAAGATAGTGGGAGATCGTATGAGCCTTCACATGTAAACTAGTGGGAGCTTGGTCGTTTACTTAGTATTATATGTCGATGATATTTTACTAATGGGAACGACGTAGCTATACTACAATCGGTGAAAATTTTGGTTATCGGATAAAATTCTCCATAATAGACTTAGGAGAAGCAGCTTACATCTTAAGGATTAAGATCTATGGAGATAGATCGAGAAGACTGCTTGACCCCTCCTAGTCTAAACACGTTGACAAAGTGCTCAAAGCGTTTTGCACTAGACCTAACATCACGTTTGCTTTAAGTATGACAAAGTCAATTATAGGTCAATCCGAGTGATGGTCACTGGATTGTTGTCAAGAACATTCTTAAGTACTTAAAATGATTGAAGATATGTTCCGGGTATATGGAGATGAAATTTGAAAGTTGGAGACTTTCAGATATAATCATCAAACAGATAAAGATGATCTTACGGAATACAAGTTTATTCTGAAAGAGGTACGATTAGCTGGAATAGTTCCGAGCAGGAAATCATGACCGAGCCAGTAAATTAAATCAGAGAATATATATATATGTAGCAGCTTCAGAAGCAGCTAAAAGGAAGTTTGGAATGCAAGTTCATTAATGAACTAGGCGTGGTACTTGACATTGTTAATGAGATTAACAATAGGGCTGTAGCTCTTGCTAAGGGCCCGCAGTCTCATAATACGTCCAAACACTACCTCAGTCGTTACCATCTCTTCCGAGAGATAACAACAAGAGTAGATGTGAGAATTAAAAGAGTGCCCACCAAGGCACAATCTTATAGATCCAGAATGCCTTACCCCAAAAGGTTCATGATCGTCATACAAACGCTTATGGGAATGTTTCAGAAACAATTGGCTTTAGTACAAGTGGGAGAATGTTGGAGTTTAGTGTCCTAAAGACAATTGTTTTAGGATATAAATATTAATGAATAAATTGTTTATTTAGTCATTTGTTTAATAAGATATATAGCATTAAAATATAACTATATATAAAGGCACAAATCTTTCATGAAGAAAGTAATCCTAAGTTTATTTAAGTAGTTATAAAGTGTTCATACAAGCATGAAGTGAGACTATACTTTATAATAGACCAATAGACTTAAAATAAACCCAAGTCAAGTAATATGTTATAGGGGTTGGCATATTACTGTTGAGACTTGCATGTAACAGTGTTTTCTGTCGAGACAGAAAGCTGATCTCACAAGCTTTAGATATTTAGATATCTAGACAGTTACATGGATCCGGTGAAGGAGTTTATTGGGATTGGGACCCGACTTGAGATAACAGCATGGATTAAATTTATCTAAAAGTGTCAACTGTTCATCTCATTGGTATTAGTAGGTATAACTAATCCTCAGACTCAAACATTCGTTAATTAGTGATTCTGGATTATGGAGTCTGATACTTTGATTTTGTGCGAGCACGATTCAACAGGTGAGAGCCTGGGGTGTGTGAGAGTAGGGTTGGGTATCACACAAAGTAATTGCAAGATAGTTAATGTCAGATTGAACATTCGTCACTCCCGATAAGTGGGAGATATATCCAAATGGCCGCTTGTGGTGAATTGACTGAAATCCTTGCAAGGTGATAGAGTTAAGAGTAGAAATAAACATTTCACTTAACTTATCTTTTTCAGAGTGAATTCAACATGTACAAGTAAAACCGAACTCTTCGTTATATGTAACCTTGACACGTTCTATGGTTATAAGGAATTGATCGATATGATATAGTTGATGAATGATCGTATTATATTGTACCTAATACAGAAAGGTTAACGTCAGTTATCAACCTGAGTTCTTAATTGCTCTGGGGCAATATCATAGGTTCTTCTAGTAACAGCTCGCTATGGTATTCCGTTATATATATGTTGGAATTAATCGTGATGAATAATTTCAAAGGATATATACGGCTAGTGGCAATAAAGAACCTAATGGGTCGCATATGGGACTTGGAATCGGAGGACGAAAATGTAATTAGTGAGACGCTATATATATGGGCCGAAATTTGTAGATTAATTAGGGATAAATTAATTTGATTAATAATTATAATTTGATTATGGTTATGAATTAAATTAATGGATTATCTGATAATATTAATTAGAAGTTTTTATGTGATTGAAACTCTAATCAATTATCCCTAACATTAATTAATTAGTAATTTGAATAATAATAATTATCTAGATATAATTAGTTATTATTTAGATAGTAGTGAAGTGTTTATTTAATTATCTAATTAGGAATCCTATTCCGAATGAGATTCCAATTATTTAATTACCTAACACAACTGGGATTATGGTTTTGAGAAGTCTATAAATAGACTCCCTAACCCCATAATTCGGCTAGCACTAAATAGAAGGGCTAGAGGAATTGTTCCGCAACCGTCTCAGTTAATTACAATCTTTCTTACTCTCTCTTTGATCTCATATCGATTTCTGTTAGAGGCAATCATTGCGATTGCTATTATTAAGGTTGATTACTGATTAGTTATCTTTTTCTGTGTTATTTCTTTTGTTGTTCGTGGTACACGGATTAAGAGTTGTGGGCACTTCGTTTGCAACCGTAGATAGTTCTTCACCGAAGGTATTATTTTCTATCCCTCTTTATATGAAATAACAATTAACAGATCTTGGAAAAGAGAAATAGATAAAATAGATAAAATTTTATTATTCCACTGCGCCTAGGCTTGTCTATTTTCCTCCACTTCCATTATATTGAGCTTGTGAGTAATGAGATCTAGGCTTACTCCTCTTAATGTTTCATTATCACCAGCGAAAACCTCCTGGCATTCAATAAGGGTTTGCACAATTGCTTCCTTAATCTCTGGCGGAAGCCCCCTCGCAATTTTCACCCTCTTTCCTTCTGAAATAAGGCACGTCTCTGTATCTCCTAGGGCGGCAGTGTTCATATCTTGCTCGTCTTGTTCATCCTCGTCTTCTTGGGGCGTATGGTTAGGGACGCCATGTAGGTTTTTTGAGCCGTTTTTTGGCTTCCTCTGATCATTATCCCGCCTTTTGCTGTTAGCACGTACATAGTTAAATGGCGTACCGAGATCAAAGCGGTCGCCTCTGAGAGAAAGGGTCTTCCCAAGATAACGTTATATGCCAGCCGACCATCTAGGATGGTAAACTCTTGCTCTCCCTTCCAGGTCTGATTCCCATCCATGATCTCGCATTCTAGTATCACCTGTCCTTTAGTTTGGACGGTATGCCCGGTTACCCCTAGTATGTCCACGATAGTTGCTTCCACCTGTATAGGATCTATTTTTAGTTTGGCGAATGCATTTCTTGTGATCACATTACATGAACTCCCAGTGTCAATCATGACTCGTTTCATGTCCCATACTTTGATGTTCATCACGATCACCAACACACCGGTGTGAGGGCCATTCGCCGAACCAATTTCTGCAAAAGGCTTATTAAGAGCCGCCTTATCCGAATCATACGTTCTTGCTTTTTTAGCAAGCGACTGATATCCTGGTCCTCCTGCAATAACATTAATCACTCCCTTGCCTTTGTTTCTGCCACCTTCTTTTTCCTTCCCCTCATTTTGTTCGTTTTCAACGAACCTATCGAGCACACCACATTCAATTAACTTCTTGATCTCTTTATGTAACGCAAAACACCGATTAGTGTCATGGCCCTGCCTTCTATGAAATCTGCAATATGCTTTTGCATTTTTTCCCATTGGGATGTGTTGTTCTCCTTTTAGATCGGGGTACGTGATGTCTCGTTTAAATCTACTCTTCTCTAGCCATAATAGGACTTTATTTTTAGGGATGTTAAGTGGCGTGAAATTTGGGCCACTTTTGGAGGGGCGCTTCCCTCTTTGATCTGCCCATCTGCTATCTGTCCATCTATCATCTCGTCTGCCAGATCTGGCATCCGCCCACCTGTTATCTCGTCTACTAGATCCTCCACGATCCCTTCTCTCTAGTGAATTATTGACTGACGATTCATTAGTTCGGTTGATATCATCAATCTCCAAGAACCTTTTGCCGCGTTCCACTAATTCCACCATTGTTTTTGGCTTATGAATAACCAATTTCTCCTGCAATCGTTTGCACCTTGTGTTTTTTATTATAGCCTCTACCGCCGTATTTACGTCGACATTTGTTATGTTGGTGCACAGTTTAATAAATCGGTTGATATAGGCCCTTAAGGGTTCGCTGATAGGGACGTTTTGTCCCTATCTTTTAGCATGATCTACGGTCTAATTTTGAGCTAAATAAATAAGTTTAATTACAAAATAGTGTGTTTTCAATAAAATAACAAAATAAAAATAAATTTTATGTTTTTAGTTAATCTCCTTTATTTTTGATTAATTTCAGAAAAATAAACGCCAAGCTAATTCGGTTCTCGAGGATCGTATTTTGCAGGTACAAGTTAGAAATAAACAAATAAATAATCCATGAGACACATGGGGTGACCACTCGTACCTTGTAGTCGATCTTCCCTTCCAAGACAGTGAAGTTGCATAATGATATCACTTCCTTTCGGCAACTCGAGTACGAAGCCCTTCATGCGGCTTGGGCGAGGTTCCGAAAATTGCTTCGAAGTTGCCCGCACCACGACATCCCCAAGCACGATCTTGTAAGTACTTTTTATCACGGATTAACGCCTACTAATCGTGCTACCATGGATTCCGCAGCAGGTGGGGACCTATTTAGGAAATCGGCAAGCGAAACATATGAGCTCATCAACGAGCTCGCAAGAAAAAGCATTCAGTGGAAAGAAGATGGGCTTGCCGGACCTCTGCGACATCAAGCGTTCGCCATGGAGAAAGAGGCTCCAAAAAGTTTCATGGTTAAGATGAACAAGAAACTAGACGCTTTAATAGCATAGTTGAGCCTCAACAAAGATGCACCGGTCCTTATGTGCAATCATTATGGTAGAGATCATGACGGACATAATTGCCATACCGGTAGCCCTTTCACCGGTGACACCGAAAATGTAAGTTACGTAAAAGGTAACCAAAGGTATAACTCTAACTCAAACTTCTACTCACTCCACCATAATAATAATGATAACGGGTGGAGACCTCGATACCAACATCCTAACTTGTCATACGACAATAACAATAACGTATTGAGGCCCCCACCCGATTTTCATCATGAA
This sequence comes from Euphorbia lathyris, assembly GCF_963576675.1. NCBI lineage: Eukaryota > Viridiplantae > Streptophyta > Magnoliopsida > Malpighiales > Euphorbiaceae > Euphorbia > Euphorbia lathyris. The sequence goes on from NC_088918.1 coordinate 49,299,997, forward strand.
CACAGGGAGCACGGGCTAGGGCAACCACAAAACGCCTTCGGTGGTTGGAATTCCCAACCTCCCAACAATGTACAAGGTCAATCGATAACTTCCTTGTTAAAGGACATTCTAACCTGTCTTGCCGATAATGAGGTGTTTTGTAGGGATTTGAGTCACCAAGTGGCTCATTTAAACCGTGACCAACAGGAGAGACAGCTAGGAACTCTCCCAATAAATACCGGGAAAAACCCACGAGCTAAGAACAGAGAATCCAGAAAAGCAATAACCCTTCTTAATAGTAAAGGTTCGGATCCATCGGGTTCTAGTTCAGACATCCTGCAATAATCACACTCATTGAGAAAGTCGAGCTACTCCGACTGTAAACGTAGCACCGATTTTCATTCTCCAAACCCTTATCTATATGTACCATATACGTTTTTCAAATTATTTTCATTTGTGTTCTTGCGTGTTTTCGTTTTCTTTCAAGTTTTTGCATGTTTTCGTTTTCTTTCAATTTTTAAACAATTTAAACTTGTTTCTTTCTTTCGACTTCATTTCGTAAAATTTTAAATAAAACCTCAAAGCATAAAAAAATTATAAAACCCGAAAAAGAAAAAAAAATCAAATCCCTCTTCGATCCAAACATTCACGCGGGGCGTGTAAATAAGCAAGCCCCACGTGAACGAGCTTCTGCCGATAAAAAGGTGCTAAAAAGCACTACACGTGGGGCGTACCCCCATACCGCGTCCCGCGTGTTTTTAGACCTGTAGGATTTATATCGCAATAAATGCCATGACCAGAGTATGCAGTGTGCCCCTATACCACGCCCCGCGTGTCCTGGGGGAGTTGCGAATTGCAACTCCCCATGGCAGCTTCCCCTTCTCTTTCTCCACACCTACACTCCACCTCCTTCTTCCACCACTCACATCACTCCTCCCTCTTCCCCATTAATTTCTCCACTTCTCCACTCCACCTCTTCTATCCTCCAATCACCATCCTTCCTTTAATTCAAATTCAAAATAAATTAATTTCCCCTCATTAATATACCATTAATTCCCTAATTAATCCTACAAACTAATTACTATTTAAAAACCCAAAATAATTAAATACCATTAAAACTCCAAAAACATTAAATACAATAAAAACATAAAAAAATGCTTCAAATTCTCATTTGAAACTTCAGACACGCGGGGCGTGCCCCCTGGCAAGCCCCGCGTGCCACCAATTCTTCCTCCCCATTTTGGTCAGAGACCAGAGTACGCGGGGCGTGCTTCCATGCAAGCCCCATGTGCCTCGGTCTCATTGGACCAAAATAGGACCAGAGAGCGGGATACGCGTGGCGTGGCCCCTTCACGCCCCGCGTACCCCTCTGGGAATCCGAGCTAAGCTTGGATTCCCATATCTCTCCTATTTAAACCTCACTATTTTGTTCCCTTTCCTCCCTCACATCCACTCCATCTCCACTTATTCTCTCAACAAATCACTTAATACTCCTCACCATGACCCGTCAAAAGAGAGCCGCCGATATCCGCACTACGCGATCTTCCCGTTTCAACCAAACACCATCACCACCACCACCCGAAGCGAATGAAATACCACCACTCACCATCCAATACCGAGCCCCTTTCCACATTTTCAATGAGGCCAAGGGAACGGCTTACCAAAATGTCTCCCGTTCCCGCATCATGGCGCTCCCCTACATCAACCTCGACGCCTTCGACCACCATAATGTCGGTCGTGCTTTCGAGGATCGTTTACGTGCCCTCGGATGGCACGACCATTTCCATGCATGCTACCGCGTGTACCCCTCTTTGGTACTAGAGTTCTTCACTACTCTAGCCGCCACCGGTATCTAAGGCAACGCGGTCCTTGCCTTCCGCCTCCAAAACCAACCTTACTCCATCAACACGGCGTGGATTCGCACCCATTTCACCACGCAAGGGGAAGATGTTGGCCTCACTCAGTGGCCTTCTGGAGTCGCTCCCCGTGACTTTTGGAAGACCATTACGGGGTTGGACACCTTCAACATCTCCAACCTCCACCCGAGTAGCATCCGCAGCCCCATCCTCTAACTCCTCCATCGCTTCATGAACTACTACTTCTCAGGGAAAGCCGAGGCCAACAAGGTCAATAAACTCGAACTCCTTGCCCTCTAATGTTGTGAGAATGGGCTCACTTTTGACCTCTCCCTCAACATTGAGACTATGCTCCAACAAATGAACACGAGGAGGCGTGCCGGGATAGGTTTGGGGCACTTGGTCACCATCTATGCCTCCTACGCTCTCGGCCAAGAGGCCCTTGACCTTCTACCCATTTTGATCCTTGCCCTTTGGACAAAAATGCCTTCAAAACCCTCCACCGTCATGCCTCCGGTCCGGGTGAGAGTTCGGGTGCGGGTCAACAATAAGAAGCGGGGGAATGGGATTCGGAGTTTGACCTCGATGACTTGGACAATATACCGATCGAACCTTCCTTCTCCACCAACCCCGACTTTCAATCGGTTCATGCCCGGTTGGACATTTTGAAGGGGAACCAATGCCAAGACCGGGCCACAATGAATGCCCGGTTTGACACCCTCGAGGCCAACCTCGCTACCCGCTTTGACATGTTCGAAGCACAAAGGCAAGCGGATCGGGCTACCTTCGAGGCCTTCACCAACACCTTCTTCTCCCATTTTAACATTCATGGGAACCCGCCTCCGCCTCAACCATAGTCTTCTTGTTTTATTTTTATGTTTTATATTTTTTGTTTTTTATATTTTATGTTTTCTTTTTCGTACCTTTGTTTAGTGTATTTTTGTTGTTTTTATTAATATAATTCACTTTTCGAAGCTTTCATTTATGTTCAAGAGTGTTTTCGTTTAATTTCTTAAACGTTTCGGTACAATAATAAGGTTCACGCAGAGCGCCTATCTCGGCAAGCCCCGTGTGAACCACCCTTCTGAAGTTAAACATGGCTTGAAACTTAGGTCACGCGGAGCGCGCCCAAAGGCACGCCCTGCGTATCCAAGTCTCTGCCGCAAAATAAACACAAATAAGTGTCTCACGCGGAGTGTACCCAATGGTACGCCCCACGTGAGAATAGACCTGTAAGGTCCTCTTTTCCCTCAAACCTTTATTTTTCATTTTGTTTTTGTTTTCTTTCCTTTTCACGACGTCTTTGGAATAAACGTCTCTTTAATCACGCGGAGGGCCGTGCAACCCCACACTTACCGTTTGTTTTGCACTAACAAAAAAAAAATAAAATAAAATAGACAAAATGATTAAACTACTAAATTAGTTCAAATTTTTCCCGACTCACGACCTCCCTCGGAAATTAATTAAAAGTTCTGTTATTTGTCTTTAAGAGTAAAATCGTTAAAATATAAAGGATCAGTTTAATTAAGAAATTTAAGTCTTGATTTTGAAGTTAAGGAATTTATGCATAGTCGAGAATTGTGCTTAACAAAAAGCATTGAGTCCTAACCCACGAGTTATCTCTATAATGAAATTTAAAAAAGGCAATAAAGACGGGATTTTTGAAAATTTTACGAGAACTTGAAAGTACACAATTAAACCCGAAATTCATGTTGTTGAAACACCTTTCCACATGATTTTGATTTGACAAAATTATTTATGTAAATGATAAAAATATTCTAACATATTAAATTTAAATGCTTTGATTTATTCACACTAATGTGTTTGTTCAATGTTGAGTTAATTTGATTTTTAAGACATTAAGATAAAAAGCCTAAAGGCCCATAAGAGGAAGTCAAGCCCAAGTCAACAGATCAAGATCTCACGGCCCAGGAAGACAAAACATAGTCGTTCTAAGCAAAGCACTAGCTCAGCATGAAGAAGGATCGAGAAGCCTTCTATCAATTGCTTCAAGATGAAGCTGCTGAGTTGAACGACAAGAAGTACAAGTCAGCGACAGAACAGAACCAACTTAGAGATAAAGTATTTCTACTTTGGGTAAAGCTCAGAAGACGCAATAAGCTGTCTGGAAGACTTTACTATAAATGTTGAAACATTCTGTTCATCTGATGAAAAGCTACTAAGCACTGCCGTAGACAGAAGATACAAGAATCTCATTAGCCAACGACACTGAGCACGTCCAGAATGAAAGCGACAGGAAGCCGTTAGCCTTCGCCCCCGAGATAGAGATCTTTCCGTCGGGGTAGATCACCCCCATCTACTGGTCGTAGACAAAGCAAGAGGCCAGTAGAGACGCCTCGATCGGATAGGCCACCACCACCACCTAACCAAGGAGAGGATAGAAACGTTCCATCGGGAAACCACGGAGGAAATAACGGCCAAGCTCCTCCTAGAGGAAAGGTGGTGGAGGTGGGCATTCGCCATCAGATCCATCGTCTGGATCTAGCTCCTCATCTTCTCTAAGTAGATCTCCCCCTAGAAGACCGCCGAGCGCGGGTCCAGAGAATTTTGATGATCGTGTGAGAGCTGCGGTGCTTCACATTAATGAAGAGAATGCCCGACATAATCCATTCGCTAATCGCGATTCGCCCTTTACAGCATGGATCGAAGCTGAGGAAACGGAGAGGCATTTTAAAATACCTAATATACCCATTTACATGGGTGTGGACTGTTGGGGTTTAGTGTCCTATAGTCAATTGTTGCGGGATACAAACTTATTGTAAATGAATTGTTCTTTATATCATTTGTTTTAATGAGATATATGTTTTATAACTATATAAAGGCAATCCCTTTTAAGCACTAAATAAAGTCTAATAAAAGGAAATCCGTAAGTTTGTTTAAAGTGATTATAAAGTGTTCATACAAGCATGAAGTGAGACAAAACTTTATAATAAACTAATAAACTTAAAACCACCCCAAGTCAAGTGATATGTTTAGGATTGATATATCACAGTTGAGACTTGTATGTAACAATGTCTTCTGTCCGACAGAAAGCTGATCTCAAAAGCTTCATATATATAGATATCTGGACAGTTACATAGATCCGGTGAAACGTTGTTCATTAGGATTAGGGATCCGACTTGAGATAACAGGATGGGTAGATTCATCCTTGTCAACTGTTCATCTCATTGGTATTACTAGGTATAACTAATCCTCAGACTCAAAAGAATGTTAATTGGTCATCCTGAATTACTGAATGTGAGACTTTGATCCTGCGGTCCCACGATCCTTACCAGAGATGACTCTGGGGTATGAACTGCAAAGGTTGGGTGTCACAGGAATAATTTCAGGGTAGTTATACATTGGATTGAGCATTTATCACTCCCGATTAATGGGAGATACATCCAAGGATCGCTTGTGGAAGACTCGACTCTAAACCCTTGCAAGGTGATAGCTTAAGAGTAGAAATACAGATTTCACTTAACCTATCTTTTTGAGTTGACTCGGCCAAGAACAAGTAAAACGAACGTCTCGCTATATGTGACTTGACATTACCCATAGTCATAAGATTCAGTTCAAGGATGTAGTTGATAAAGGATCGTATTATACCGTAACTAATACGGAAGGGTTAACGACAGAATCAACCTGTCTTCTTAACGGACTCTGGGGGAATGATTACAGACTTGCCTATAACATACTCAGTACATCATTCCGTTATGCAAGGATTAAATATAATTCTTGAAGAAATTAATTTAATAGTTGCATACGGCCAGAAGTAGTAAGGACCTAATGGATCACACATAAGACTTGGAACCAAAAGAGAGATGGATATGATTAATAGATGGAAGCCCAATTGAGCCCAGTAAGGCCCAAATATATGGAGGGGGCCGAAATTTATATATAGAAATAATGAATTAATTTTATTCCATTAGGATTATGAATTAAATTAATTAAGAGATAATTAAATTAGGAGTTTTAATTAGATTAATATACTCCTATTATTATCCAATTAGGTTATTTATTATTATCCTAAATATATTAGATATATAGTGAGATAATAATTAGGAATCCTATTCCGAATTGGATTCCTATTAAGTAACCTATTCCTATCTAACTAGGGTTTAGATACAAGCAACTATATATACCCCCTCCCTATAGGAATTTCGACTAAGCCTATCCCTCCCCCTTATAGTGATTTTCGAAATTGCTAATGAGAGAGAGAAAAAGAATTCTCATCCCCTAGTTCGTGGACAAGAATTCATACGGCATTCCATCGATTGATTAATCTTATTCATCCCTCTTTCTCCTTGATCTTGTGTTGGTTAATTAGAGGCAATCTAATTTGGTTGCATCTCATAAGGGTTGATTTTATCTTAACCTCACCGTATTCTACTTTGCGGTTGGAACCTCGGAGAAGAATTGTGGGCGCTTCTTTAACAATGATAGATTGTTCATCGAAAGGTATTCCTTCTTATCCCTCTTTATATGAAATAACGATTAACGAATCCTATGGTTAAAAGGAAATAGGCTAAAAAAATTTATATTTCCGCTGTTATACCTTAGCCCTAATTTCCTTCATGGACAACCTAGAGGCCCATGCAAGCAAGTACCGAATGTTGCTCAGCCTTAACCGTGTAAGTGAGGCGGTCTTATGCCGGATGTTTATCACCACCTTAGGAGGCCCCGCCTATGATTGGTTCCAATCTTTACCTCCCGGATCAATCGACAGCTGGGATCAATTGAGTAGAGAATTTTGTGCTAAATTCGCCGGATGTATTCCTCCAGTGGTCAAGTTACGGAAGCTTTTTGAATTAAAGCAGAAGGCGAATGAACCCCTTCGAGAGTATGTAGACAATTTCAACAAATTGTGTATACGAATTGTCGATGTGGATGTCTCCATGGCAGCGGAGGCACTAGCGAAAAACACCACGTGTAAAAGCTTGCAGGAAGATTTAATTCGTAAGAAGCCCAGAAGTATGGCGGAATTAATTGAAAGATGCAAGGACTTCATGGAGGTAGATGACATTCGCAGGGCATTGTCTCCGCCCAAGAAAGACGGAAGTGAATCTCGCCATCGAGATAAGGAGAAAGACAAGCACCAGGACTCATCCTCTAGAGGTCGGCGAAGAGGCTCTAAGAACAAATCGACATTTGTGTCGTCATTTACGCCGCTCAATGCCTCTAAAAACGAAGTGCTCATGTGGATTGATAATAGTCAGCACAAGCGGAGCATTTCATACCCCGAACCAAAAGGGGGGGAGTACACCAACTCTGGGAAGAATCCTAAAAATTATTGCAAATACCACAGGAAGAATGGCCATGACACGGACGCATGCTGGGAGTTAGCCAGAGAGATAGAAAGGCTTATCGAAAGGGGAAAGTTGGACCAGTTCATCCAGAATGATGGCAAGAAGGGAGACGGTGATAGATCTAGAGATGATCAGAAGAAGAAGGCAAAAGGGACCATCAATTTCATAGCAGGCGGACCTGGGTGCCAACTTGTGTTGAAAAAGGCAAAAACCACTGCTCTAGACAGGACATCACTTAATCGCCCTTTTGCGGATACCGGTCCGGAGATCTCTCCTCATGCAGACACCCTGGTCATTACTATGATGGTGGAAGGCTGGGAGATGAAAAGAGTGATGATTGATACGGGGAGTTCGTGCAATGTCATCACAAGAGGAGCATTCGCCAAACTCATGGTCGACCCAATCCAAGTGGAAACCACCATAGTGGACATTCTAGGAGTAACAGGACATACCATCCAAACAAAGGGCCAGGTAACTTTAGATTGTGAGTTAGCGGATGAAGATCAAATTTGGAAAGGCGATCTGGAATTTTCCATCCTTGGGCGACCCTTTATCTCCGAAGCAGCAGCCCTTATCTCCATACGCCACTTAACTCTTTACATCCCCACAGTCAAGGGAGGTGTAATGATCAGAGGAAGCCAAAAAGTGGCTCAGGAGACGTATTCGGCATCATTAATGATTCGCCCCCAGTCTAAGGATGAGGACGAGGAAGAACTTGTCACAATGGCCTTGGGCGAAACGGAGATGTACCTCATGGCGGATGAAAAACAGGTACGGATGACTAAAGGGCTCAAGGGAGAAATTAAGGAAGCAATCACCAAGGTTCTCCATGAGTCAGAAGATGTCTTTGCATGGAAAGATGAGATTCTCCCCGGGATTAGTCCAGATGTGATCACTCACAAACTCAACATCGACAAAGACGCGGTACCGGTGGCCCAAAAATGAAGAAATCATGGCCCTGAGAGGCAGAAGGTGATAGAAGAAGAGATCACCAAGCTCAAACGGGCGGATGCCATCGAAGAGGTACTTTATACACAATGGCTGGCGAATGTGGTTCTAGTCAAGAAAGCGGGCGGATCATACCGCATGTGTATTGACTTTACAGATCTCAACAAAGCTTGTCCCAAAGACAACTAACCCCTGCCATGTATTGATATCCTAGTAGATGGAACCGCGGGACACGCCATGTACTCCTTCACCGACGTAAAGTCGAGTTATCACCAGATCCCAATGGAGCCTTCGGATAGGATCAAAACTTCATTCGTGACTCACCAAGCCACCTATTGCTTCAAAGTCATGCCCTTTGGGCTTAAGAACACGGGTGCAACCTATCAGCGGATGATGAACAAAATATTCGCAGAAAGCAAAGGTGAAAACTTTTCTGTCTATGTGGACGATATGATCATCAAAAGTACCACTGTAGAGAAGCAAGCGGATGACATAAAGGAGGTACTGGGCATACTCTGACATCACAACATTAAGTTGAACCTGGAGAAGTGTACCTTTGGGGCGACATATGGAAAGTTCTTGGGATTCATGATTAGCCAGAAGGGAGTGAGCCCAAATCCTGATAAAATCAAAACAGTTTTGGAGATGAAAGCGCCACAGAATATTAGGGAAGTGCAACGTCTTAATGGGCATATCGTAGCCTTAGGCAGGGTCATCTCATGTTCATCCCGATAATGCCAGCCCTTTTATGAAGCAATCAAGAAGAAAAAGGCGTTTGAGTGGAGCGAGGACTGCGAGAAAGCTTTCCAGGGGATCAAACGGTTTCTCATGGAACCACCCCTTATGAGTCGTCCCTTGAAAGGTGAGAATCTCTACATGTATGTTTCAGTTACAGATAAGGCTGTTTGCACGGTCATGATAAGGGAAGAAGAGGGCCAGCAATATCCTATCTATTACGTGAGCAAAGTATTAAAAGATGCTGAAACCCGATATTCCAAGCTGGACAAAATGGCACTGGCCGTCGTCACCACCTCCATACGCCTCAGGCCTTACTTTCAAGCACATACTGTCATAGTTCGTACAAGTATACCCATGAGGAAGGTATTGCAAAAACCAGAAACTTCGGGGAGACTGATGGAGTGGGCAATCCGCCTTGGAGAATTTGATGTACGATATGAGAGCAGATCAGCCTTGAAGAGTCAAGTCTTGGCAGACTTTGTGAATGAATTCACTGAAGAGGGAATGAATCTCCCCAAATCTAAAGTCGAGGAATGGACGATGTATACGGATGGAGCCTCCTCAGCAGAAGGTGCAGGAATAGGCATCGTGATCAAAGGTCCCCAATATATAAAGCTACGGTACGCAGTAAAATTGGATTTCCTTGCAACCAACAATGCGGCGGAATATGAGGCCCTAATATTGGGGCTGCGCCTGCTAAAAGAAATCACTCCCGAGCGGATTGTGATCTATAGTGATTCCAAGTTAATGGTCAACCAGGTGATAAAAAATTACGAGGTAAAGGATGATGTTTTGGCCAAATACGTTGCTGAGGTCAAAAAATTGCTGGATCACCTTGAAGCCAAAGAAACTAAGTGGGAACTGATCCATGTACCTCGAGGATCAAACACAGAAGCGGATCACCTAGCTAAAATGGCTTCCAGCAAGAAGAACTGGGCGGATCCGCAATGCCCATTCGAAGTCAAAGCAGCTCTCGCATTCGCCTTGGAGGAGGTATCCATACTCACGACAGTAAAAAGTGATTGGAGATCTACAATCCGCCAGTATCTGATAGATGGAGCTCTACCTATGGACAAGGAAGAAGCTCGACGGATAGTCAGGAAGGCGGCCTATTTCTCCGTGATAAATGATTGCCTGTACAGGAAGTCTTTTAGCCACCCCTGGCTGAAATGCATCGTGCCAGAAGAGGGACAACAGATCCTCAAAGAGTTGCATGAAGGCATATGTGGAGCTCACGAGGCATCCGCCTCCATCTTGAAGAAATCCAGGTTAGCAGGATTTTATTGGCCCACAGCGGAACTTGATGCACAAAAATTGGCGGAGTCTTGCCATAATTATCAGATTCATGCAAATGAATCACACACCGCTAAACACCTTCAAAGGCCCATCATCGAAGGTCAACCCTTTGCGGTCTGGGGAATTGACATAGTTGGACCATTTCCTCCCACAAGAAGACAGAGGAAGTATGTTGTAGTGGCTGTGGATCATTTCACCAAATGGGTAGAGGCTGAGGCTGTCTCCTCTATCAATGCTGAACGGATGGTGGAATTCGTCAAGGATAACATCGTAGGAAGGTATGGATTTCCTCATACAATTATCACTGACAATGGAACGCAATTCAACTGTGTAGAGTTCAAAACTTTCTGTGAAGAATTGGGCATTCTGAATAGATTCGCCTCAGTTTATTATCCTCAGTCAAACGGTATGATCGAACTTACGAACCGGACAATCGTTAAAGAAATAAAGAAAAGATTGGGAGAGCACGACAAGAAATGGGCGGATCAATTAACGAGCGTCCTATGGGCGTATCGCACTACTCCCAGAACAGCTACGGGTGAGACGCCATTCGCCCTTTGTCATGGTGTCGAAGCTATAATTCCAGTTGAAATACAGGTCCCAAGTGACAGAGTTGCATTCTATTGCGAGGGTGAAAACAACCAAAAGTTGAAAGAAAGTCTTGATCAAGTGGAGGAAAGGCGAGAAAAGGCATACGTGCGCATGGCGGCTTACAAGCAACGGATTGCAGCTTATCATGACAAGAATTCCAAACTTGTAAACTTGAATGTGGGAGACCTCGTACTCCGTAAAGCAGACAAAATCCAATCCAAGGAAGGAAAAGGAAAGCTGGGGCTCAACTAGACAGGTCCATACAGAATAGTTGACAAGATTGGGTTCGCCACATTTAAGATTCAAGACATGGAGGGAAACACGCTGCCGCGTACATGGAATCTCCAAAATCTCCGCAAATATTTCGCCCGAAAATAGAATGTAAACAAGGTCTTGAGTACTCTTTTTCCTTTAGTAAGCTTTTTCCCATGAGGTTTTTCTTATTAAAGGTTTTAATGAGGCTCACATATAAGACCCGCTTACTGTAATAAAGCGTATCTCCAATCAATAAAAAGCAATTGTTCTATTGTCAATATTCTTTTTAAGTATTTTCTTGCAGCAATATAAATATTCCAGTCTAAAAAAGAAGGGGGGCACCCAATGCTTCCCACAAAGTACTGCTATCACATAGCTACTTTTTCTCCTCAAAGATAAGAGATCAATCTCATGGGCGAATCAATCCTTAATTGATCACCATTAGAGATAGAGTTAAAACATTTCTCGGACGCGAGTTTGGTTATCTCCTGTCTCAAGGAAAGAAGCAGACTTAGTCACCAGTTGACTAAGCGTGTGTCTTAAAACTACTTAGCGCCGTTGTGTAAACCTTTTCTCAAAGAAAAGAAGTCAGCCTTAACGGACAAAATTTTAAATAGTTCCTATCCTCCCCCTTGGAACTAACCTTGTCACGTTATATGGGACCAACAAGTGGTATCAGAGCTTAAAAGCTCACTGAGCAAGATATAACTATCTTGAGCTGATCCCCACAATGGCTGAGAATAGCACTCATTTCCTCCCAGGAAATCAGACAACTCAGATTCTTCCTGAGGGACTGTCCATTACTCGGCCTCCTCTGTTCTTCGGGTCTAACTACACCTTTTGGAAGAACATAATGAAAAATTTCATTCAGGCAACAAATATGAGTGCATGGCTTTCTATAGTCCAAGGCCCATTTGTTCCTGTTGAAACTGTTGATGGCCAAACGGTTGTCAAAGCTGAGGCTAAGTGGATAGAAGATGACCTCAATAAGCTACAAAATCATGCTTCGGCTATAAACATGCTGCACTGTGCGTTAGATGCTGCAGAGTACAACAAGATTTCAGGTTGTGAGTCAGCGCAGGAAATCTGGAAGAAACTGGAGGTCACCTATGAAGGAACCAACAAAGTTAAGGAGTCCAAGGTGAACCAGCACATGAGGTTGTACGAGCTGTTTGAAATGAATGATGATGAAGGAATCTCTGAAATGAACTCAAGATTCACAAACATAATCAACGAGCTCAAAAGACTTGGCAAGATCTTTACTGAGGAAGAGCAAGTCAAGAAGATACTGAGGAGCCTTCCCAAAAGATGGCAAGCCAAGAAAACTGCTGTTGAGGAAGCTCAAGACTTGACCACCTACAAGTATGATGAACTCATTGGATCTCTGCTGACCCATGAGATCTCAATGAAGAATTTTGAGGTGAAGGAGAAGTCTGAGGACAAGAAGCAAAAGTCTCTTGTCATGAAAGCTGACTCCACTGATGGGAGCTCAACAGACGATGAAGAGATGGCCATGTTCACTAGAAAAATGAAAAGGTTGTTCAGAAAGAATGATAAATATTCCAAGAAGCCTTACAAGAAGTTTGACAAGTACAAAGCTGAGTCTAGCGACAACAAGTACAAGAAGGACAGCTCAAAGCCCATCACATGCTTTGAATATCATCAAACTGGCCATATCAAATCAAGCTGTCCTACCTTGAGGAAGGAAAAGAAGAACAGCAAGAAGGCAATGGTGGCAACCTGGAGTGATAGTGATGAGTCATCATCATCAGGAGCTGATGCCACTGAGTCAGCAAAGATCTGCTTCATAGCAGATGAGCTTGTTGAGCCTTGTGTTTCTGAGCATGCTAACCCCTCCATTGCACTCAACTGAGGTAATATCACTACCCCTGCTCAGAAATGAAATGATAAATGCCCTGAGTGACCTCTACACACTTATCAAAAAGTGTAACAAGAAGGTTAGAGCACTCAACAGGCGATGTGACGAGATTGAAGAGGTCAAACTGAGTGACCTTCGATATCTTCTCCAAGACAACTCAACTTTGCATAACAACGTAGAAACTATGCACAAGTTTGTCTCAGAGGTCCAATCAGATTCTAAGAAACTGAGAAAGGACATCACATCTATTCAGAAGCAACTCAAGATTCCGAATAAAAAAAATATTCCTCTGAACATCAGTACCGAAGTACTAGTCAGCAGAGATGGAATCCTCAACGGAATGTCCAGTGTGACTTCTGTGGGAAGAAGGGACACACCACAAAGGTGTGCTGGCATGCTCAGCACTGGGGTGCTGACTAGTCAGTGAGATATCCCAAACAGAAGGTCAGCTGTGACTTCTGTGGGAAAAATGGACACACTGTCCAAGTGTGTCGTCATAAGATTAAATATGATGCTTTACTTGCTGAGCCTAACAAACAAGGACCCAAAAAGACTTGGGTACCTAAAGATAACTAGCTATATTGCAGGTGAGCCTGAGGTGTGCTGAGAAGTAAAAAATGTGGTACATTGACAACGCATGCTCGAGGCATATGACTGGTGATAAAACTCAGTTCATCACACTTGTGCGTAAACGAGGTGGAAGCGTAATTTTCGGAGACAACAAAAAAGGTAAGATAGTAGGGTCAGGAACCGTTGGTGGTAATCCTACTATTGAGTCAGTCTCCCTAGTCAGTGGACTTAAATAACTTACTCAGCGTAGCTCAGCTATGTGATAATGGGAGAAAAGTTATATTTGATAACACTGGATGTAAAATACTCGAGGGAAAAATAAATGAATTGATTTTAACTGCCCCTCGTATTGATAATGTCTTTATGCTTAATTTGGAAAAGAAATTTTCGAAAAATGTATGCTTAGTGTCAAAGGAAGAAAATTCCTGGCTATGACACATGAGAGTTGGTCATGTAAGCATGGACCTTGTGGCGAAATTAGCAAGAAAGCAATTAGTTGAGGGACTGCCATAACTTAAGTACGAAAAGGATCAATTATGCAACGCTTGTCAGGCTGGAAAACAAACTAAAACATCCTTTCATAGTAAAAACATTGTCTCAACCAAGCGTCCACTTGAGTTGCTACACTTGGATCTCTTCGGACCAGTCCAGCCGCTGAGCTTGGGTGGTAGGAGATTTTCCTTGGTTATTGTAGATGACTTTTCTCGGTACACTTGGGTCATCTTGCTGAGTAGCAAGGATGAAACCTTTGAGACATTTTCAACATTAGTAAGAAAACTTGAAAATGATAAAGACCTAAAGTTAGCTCACATCCGAAGTGATAATGGTGGAGAATTCAAAAACCAACAATTTGCTGAATTTTGTGAAGCCAGCGGCATTGACCATAATTTTTCTGCTCCTAGAACGCCTCAACAGAATGGGGTTGTTGAAGGAAAAACAGAACCTTGGTTGAAATAGCCAGGACAATGCTGAGTGAGCATAGGCTTCCAAAGTACTTTTGGGGAGAAGCTGTCAACACAACTTACTACATACTTAATAGGGCTCTAGTCAGACCCATATTAAAGAAGACTCCCTACGAACTTTGGAAAGGACGAAAGGCCAACATTGGATACTTTCGTGCCTTCGGCTGTAAATGTTTTATTCTAAATACTAAAGACAGCCTTGCTAAGTTTGATTCAAAAGCTGATGAAGCTATCTTTTTAGGCTACTCAACAAACAGCAAAGCATATAGAGTTTTCAATAAACGAACTCAGGTCTTAGAAGAGTCAGTACACATTGAGTTCGATGAAACTAACCCTGCAGGAAAAGACAAGCAGCTGACTGAGGATGATCCATACTCAGCTCCCGCTGACCAAGAAACAGCCGCTGAGCCACTACCTCAAAGGCTGACCAAAGGTAAAAGCGAAACTCAAATTGTTTTCACTGACCAATCTATACCTGCAGAGATTGTTGAAACACAACTAACTCAAGACATCACTCTACCAAAAGAGATCAGAATACCAAGAGGACACTCAGAGAGTGCCATTCTTGATGCTGCTGAAAACACCTTGATGATAAGAAATCAACTCAGGAGATACCTCAGTAACGTAGCATTCGTCTCAGTTCAGGAACCAAAGAACTTCTCTGAAGCTGAGCACGATGAGTTCTGTATGAGTGCAATGCAAGAAGAACTTGATCAGTTCAGAAGAAATGAAGTATGGGACTTGGTGCCAAATCCAAGAAGCCAGAAGACCATAGGAACAAGATGGGTCTTCCGCAACAAGCTAGATGAACAAGGGAACGTGGTCAGGAAGAAAGCAAGACTTGTAGCTCAAGGCTATAGTCAACAAGAAGGTATTGACTACGGTGAGACCTTCGCCCCAGTGGCAAGGCTAGAGGCTATAAGAATTTTATGTGCATATGCAAGTTATATGAACTTTAAATTATTTCAAATGGATGTTAAGAGTGCATTCCTTAATGGAGTTATAAACAAGGAAGTCTATGTTAATCAGCCTCCAGGGTTTGAGGATCCCAAGTTCCCAAACCACGTTTATAAACTAAAAAAGGCTCTGTATGGTCTCAAGCAAGCACCACGTGCGTGGTATAAGAGGCTGACCAGTTTCCTGCTGACTAGAAATTATGTCAGAGGTAAAGCTGATACAACCTTATTCATTAAGAGGAAGGGTAAAGATACCCTACTGGCTCAGATATATGTTGATGACATTATTTTTGGTGCCACTAAATGTGCAAGGAATTTAGTAAGCAGGTGCAGACTGAGTTTGAAATGTCAATGATGGGAGAACTCATCTTCTTCCTTGGACTTCAAATCAAACAAGGGAAAAATGGCATCTTCATCAGTCAAATTAAGTATGCTAAGGAGATATTGAAGAAGTATGAATTTGAGAACTGCAAGTCAATATCTACCCCTATGGGCACTGACACTGTCCTCTGCGCTGACGAAAATGGTAAGTCAGTAGACAGCAAATTGTACCGAGGTATGATTGGCTCTCTACTCTACTTAACTGCTAGTAGGCCGGACATTCAGTTCTCAGTATGTTATTGTGCTAGATATCAATCTAACCCTAAGGAATCTCATTACATAGCTGTAAAAAGAATCCTTAGATATTTGCAAGGCTCAGTGAATGCAGGTTTATGGTATCCCAACACTTATGATTTTACACTCATTGGATACACTTACGCTGACTACGGACGAGACAAGCTTGAATGAAAAATCACCTCAGGAGGATGTCACTTCCTTGGAAGCTGTCTTGTGTCTTGGTTCAGTAAGAGGCAGTCGTCAGTAGCCCTGTCAACCACTAAAGCTGAGTACATTGCTGCTGGAAGCTGTGTCGCTCAAGTCCTCTGGATTAAGCAACAGCTAGAAGATTATGGTGTTCATACTAAAACAATTGAAGTCAAATGTGACAACAAAAGTGCCATTGACCTATCAAAGAACCCAATCCAGCACAACAGGATGAAGCACGTCAGCATAAGACATCACTTCATCAGAGATCATGTACTCAAGGGAGAGATCAAGCTGACCTATGTCCCAATGGATGAGCAGCTTGCTGATATCTTCACAAAGCCACTGGCTCGTGAGCAATTCAACATACTTAGAGAAGCCATTGGTATGTTTAATCCTCTTCAATAAATTCCAAGTGTAATATGTGATATATGCATGCTGAGTTGATTACCATGCTGAGTCATTTATGCTAAATCAATATCTATTACATGCTGAGTAGATATACACGTTGAGTGGTTATCTTAAACTGAGTTACTAAGCACACGAATTATTCCTTTGCGTAGAACTGACTACTCAGAACATTAAACGTTTAGAATTCTTAACACTGAGTAAAAGATCCGTTGCACAAATTAATGCTAAACACGCGAATTAAATAGCCACCTAGAATGACGTAAGCGCAATAATTAGAAAATACATGCGCCGATTGTGTCATAAATGCCAGAATCTTTATCGATTGAGTATCTCGAGGTCAAACGGCCACCTCAATGCTTCAGATCAACTCGACACCTCTATAAATAGTGGACGAATTCCCACTTGTACCTCTTTACGCTCAGAAATTTCTGGTATTCAAATACTCTCTTTTTCAAAAAATCCCAAACTTCTCAAAATTCTCTAAGAATCATGTCTAACGATTCTCAGAATGTCTCCGGTGCCGGTTACGACGATAACCGCTCCGATGAAAACCCTCCATCTCCTGCTCAGAAGGAATATATCGAGACTCCCACCAAGTCTCAAGAACCTGGTCAGCGTGACCACTCTAAGGTCATTACCCCGAGCAAGAAAACCCAGGCTGACCAAGCTACCTCTTTGAAAGGGAAACAAAAAAACAGGATAAGGGAAAGAAACCGATGGAACGTACCTACTCCCTAGTTTACAGCAGCGTAAGGGGATATAAAGTTGACCACTCCCGCTGGTTCTCGAATGGATTTGTGGAAGCTGAGCAACCCTTCTGTGAGTGGATCTCAAAGAACGGCTGGACCGAGCTGTTCTCGACTCGAGAAGCCACCTACCCTGAGTTAGTGAAGGAGTTCTACACTAACCTAAGAGCCGCTGATGACAACAGGGACTACATGGTCACCAAGGTTCAAGGGAAAGATATCTTCATCAACCCTCCTTACCTTGCCTCATGATAGCTCCCATTTATATAGGGTTTTTAGGATTAATTTAGTTTGTTTTCCCTTTGTTTCTATTTAATTTCAGTATCGTTTTATTACTTTTTAGTTAAAATTAGTAATTTCCTTTATTTATGGTATTTTTGGTGTTTTCATGGATTTTCAGGGACCTTTCGTGCATTTCCGAACCAGACCCAAGCCTATTGGAGCATTCTCGGATTATTCAGGGACCGTCAGAGCAATTTTGGGATTCATTAGGGACCATTAGAGTACTTTTCGGAAGCCCAGAGACCTAAACAGATAAAAGCCGGAGCAAAATCGCCCCCTTTTGGACCTATCTCGGCGAGACAATACATGTCTCATCGAGATAGGCCCTCGTCTCGTCGAGACACTCCTTGTCTCGACGAGACGAGGCGGGGCAAGGCGCACCAACGCCTTCCCCCTTGCTGAAATTCGCGGATCAGGGCCCAGAAGCCCATTTAAACACTTTGTAAATGCCTATTTTACCCTTGAGGCATTAAGGTTTCCTCCCTAACTCTATAAATAGGGAGCTAATCCTAATCTTCCAGGGGGGGATTAGCCACTTAATAAATTGGAGAGCCGCTAGGGCTTTCTCTCCTCCACAATGTAGGTTTTTAGCTTTTATTTCAGTTTTATTTTCCTGTTTCTAGATTAGATTTCTTTTCTATTTTTTTATTTCTTTCAAGAACAATTGATGGGAGAAGTTCTTCATCTTCTATTTCTGTAATTGGAATCGGCAAAGCGGGTTTTGGATTTCTATCTCTCCCTCTTATCTTTTCCTTTTATATTTAATTGAAGCTTTTTCCATTATTCATATATGCCTATTGCTATGATTAATTTGTCTATGAATTAATCCCCATCCAATTTGGGATGGGGATTAAATTGATTGTTTGAATATGTGTGATTAGGGATTTAGGACCTTTGATTGATCAGTTTATGCAAGCTTAATGCCTAGATTTTTAGGAACAAGATTTATGCTAGAATGAACATTGATAATGATTAACTAGCCTGTTTATGTATATAATGTGCCTAATGCCTGTGACCCTGACATTAAATAGGATTATAGATAGATGAGAACCTGACCACGGAATCATCTATACCGAATTTGTATTAACCTGACTTCGCTAGAGACCACTAGGAATGAGGCTTTGTGGCTGGGCTACGGCTTTAGCCTTAGTTGTCAATAAACCTAATGCTTTGCATGACCTAGGGTATATGCCTAATCAAGCCGTCACCCGAATGCATGTGAATAGGTTAGACAAATCCCGTACAAATTTGTCTTTCACTTAGGACAATTACCTTCAATCATTGGTAAAACACAAATCTGAACTCTCTAAACCCATACCTAGGATTTAATCAAAGGATTCCTC
Organism: Euphorbia lathyris; assembly: GCF_963576675.1. NCBI lineage: Eukaryota > Viridiplantae > Streptophyta > Magnoliopsida > Malpighiales > Euphorbiaceae > Euphorbia > Euphorbia lathyris. The sequence goes on from NC_088918.1 coordinate 49,318,922, forward strand.
AGCCTAGATTGTGCCATCCATTAATTCACCTTCTACCATGTCAATTGTTCACTTTATTTTGTTATGTTTATTTCCTTTAATTCAATTAATTAGTTATTAAAAACCCAAATCTTTATCCAACCCTCTAAACAATTAGATCATTCTAGGTAGATTTCCTAATTATAACAAATAGTCTTTGTGGTTCGATCTCGTGCTTAGCACAATATTACTTGTTGCGATAGGATACACTTGTCCTATTAAATGCTATATACTTTACGAGCATCACCTCACTGCTAAAACTAAAAACCGAAGGAGCTAAACTTAGAAAATCAGGTGACCAAGATAAAATTGATTATCCCGCTGAGTTTTGCAAACCTGCCGGTCATGTCGGGCAAATCTCGAGTACCTCCATGGGTCAGAATCAAAAGATGGCCCATTACATACTGACCAACTTTCTCTTTCCAAAGGTCAACTCCACTTCCTTAGCGTCGAACTTCGAGCAGTGCTTCATCTGGCACATGCTGACCTACCAGCCGATCAACATGCCAGTCTTTTTAATCGGTGGTTTTCAAAGAAGTACTAGAACCCTTAGGTTAGGCTCCCTCATTACCAGAATCCTCAAAGATCACCAGGTGAATTTGGTTGAGGAAATTAATGTCTGGGGGACTGAAATTACTGCAGCTGCACTATTCGGCTTGGTTTACGATCAACCCATTGTCTCTAAGAAAGGAAAAGGGGCCGCTGTTCAGGAAGCAGAGGGTATGCAGACCAGAGAAGGAAAGAAAAAGAGGAAAGCTCAAGCTGACAAGCAGGACAAAGAGGAAAGCTGTTCAAAGCTCTTCCAAGGACGCTGATGCTCCACCGAAAAAGCTTCAGTTTGTGTCCAAAGGAACAAAGCCTCAAGTTGCACAAGGTCAGGTTGGACCTAAGTCAGCAGCAAACCTCAAAAGGCAAGCTGAGCCTGAGGAAGAAGAAGAAAAAGAGGACACTCCTGAGCAACCACTGAGAAAGAAGAAGAAGATCTCTTCTGGGTTAAGTCCTATCAATGCACCTCCACTTGATGTCGTAATCTCTGAAGACTCTCATTTTGTGCGAAGTTATGGCATTGATCTTGAGAAAAATCCAACTGACCAAGATGAAGAAGAATTGGGAGGTCAGTTTGATGCTGAGGAGACAGTAGATGTTGAGCAACATGAGACAACAGATGTTGAGCAACATGAGACAACCAACACTGAGCAGGTTCAAGAAGAAGCTGAGCCAACAGCAAAGGATCATGCTGATCAAAGGGCAACTTCACCTACTGACTCAATTGAGTCCATTCCTGCTGACCCCTCTCCTCAAAAGACTAAGAGATTAAGGAGACTTAAAAAGAAGGCTCATAAATCCCCAGTGATTGATCTTATGGATGACTCACCACTACGGGATCCAATCACTAATCTCTCTGATATGCAGTTTAAGTTCTTCTCCAATCCCACTGAGTCTCCTCCAAGAGAGCACCCGGAAAAGCAAGCCTCTGTTTCTCAACCAAAGGAACATGCCGACTCAATTGCTACTCAACATCAAGTTCATACCGAGCAAGTGCTCGAAGTTCCTTGATAGCTCCCATTTGTATAGGGTTTTTAGACCGATTCTGGTTCAGTTTCGCTTCGTTTTCTTTAAGTTTTATATTCATTTTCTTCTCTTTTAGTAGAAATAAGTCCTCTCGTGTATTTATGGCAATTTCTGTGTTTTCAGGTGTTTGAAGGCGTATTTGAGTTTTCCCAAACCAGATCCGAACCTTTTGGGGCGATTTTGGACAATTCAGGGACCGTCGGAGCACTTTTGGGATTCATCAGGAACCATTAGAGCGGATTTCGAGAGCCAAGGGACCAAAGTGAAGAAAAACTGTGGAATTACCTCATTTGGAAGCCTGTCTCGTCGAGACGCAGGCCTGTATCGCCGAGACAGGCAGTGTCTCGACGAGACACTAGGCTGTCTCGATGAGACGGCCACTTGTCTCGGCGAGACAGCCTCTGTCTCGACGAGACGAGGCGGGAGAGGCGCAAAAACGCCTCTCCCCAGCTGGAATCTCGAATTTTAGCCCAATTAGAGGCTTGTAATACGCGGGAAATGCCCTTTTTACCCCTCTAAGACCTAGGTTTGCTGCCTATCGCTATAAATAGGCAGCTTAACATACAAAGAGGGGGTTCGTTCTTTTTGTTTTTCATTATTTGGAGAGCAGACACCAAAGTAGAGTTTTAATTTTGCACTCATAGTTTAGGTTTATTTTCGAAGAACTGCTCAAAGGGTGGAGGATCTACCTTGTTTACCATGTAATCAGACAAACAGGTTTATAATTTCTTTACCCTTAATCTTCTTTACATTTATTCAAGAATGTCTTCATTTATCCCCTATAACATGTTTATTCTGATTAGTTTGTCTATGAACTAATCCCCATCCAATCTAGGATGGGGATGAGATTGATTAAGATGATATGAATGGTAGGGTTTAGGGTTTAAGAATTGCTTTTTGAATTGATTGGATTATGTATGCTTTATGCCTAGATGATGTTAGGGACATGATTAATTGCTAGAATGAGCATTGATAGTGATCAACTAGCGCGTTTATGTATATATTGCGCCTAATGCCTGTAACCCTGACACAAGCTAGATATTAGATAGATTGATTCTTGACCATGGAATCATCTTTACCGAATTTACATAAATCCGACTTCGCTAGAAACCTCTAGGAATGAGGCTTTGTGGCTGGGCTACGACTTTAGCCTTAATTGTCAATAAACCTAATGCTTTGCATGACCTAGGGTATATGCCTAATCAAGCCGTCACCCGAATGCATGTGAATAGGAAAGACAATACTGATCATATTAGTCTTTCACCTAGGGCTATTACCTTCAATCTTTATAAAGCTTAAACCTGAACCCCTTTTACCACATTCGTAGGGATTAATCAATGGATTCCCCTACCTGGATTGCAACTATCATTGACCACAATCCACCTTACGGCTAGTTCTGTTTACTGCTTTTTTTTAGGATAGGAATTTATTTTATTAGTTTAAAGCACAAAATTTTACTTCAACCAGCCGAATAAACATATTATCCATTGAATTTAACTAATTGGGATAGTAGTCCTTATGGTTCGATCTCGTGCTTAAGCACTGTATTACTTGTTGCGATAGGATACACTTGTCCTATTTATTGCTATATACTTTACGAGCATCAAGTTTTTGGCGCCGTTGCCGGGGACTACTTTAATTTTGATTAGTTTGAATTTTGATAGGTGTTTGTTTGTTTGGCATACCATGAACCGACGTTCTCGGAGTCATTCTCCATTACGGTTTGATCCTGATATAGACCGTCAAAAGAACGTCAGGCAACCTTGCTTAGACAAAGGGCCGAGACTTTCAACACAGACATCCCAGAAGAAGTTTGTGAAGAGGAACCAATGGCAGATAGGTCTATTATGGAGTTGCTCAAAGCTCAGAGGCCAGCTGCAACCTCAAGCATCCTTGATCCTGCGATTACGGCGACTACCTTTGAGATCAAACCGGCAATGATACAGATGATCTAGAACTCGGGTCAGTTCGGTGGGGATTACCACGAAGATCCCAACGCACACCTCAACAAATTTATGGAATACTGTGGCACCTTCAAATATAAGGATGTTGCGCCTGAACAAGTCTTCATGAAGCTGTTCAGATTTTCTCTGAAGGATGATGATGCAGATTGGCTGAACTCATTAGCACCAGGTTCTTTGACTGATTGGGAAGTGACAATGGCCGCATTTCTGGCCAAGTTCTTCCCGCCATCAAAAACTGCACAGTTTAAGAGTGACATCACGTCATTTCGACAGTTTGAGAGTGAGAACCTACATCTGGCATGGGAAAGATTCCAAAAGTTGTTGAGGAAGTGTCCCCACCACGGTTTCGAGGTGCAGCATCTTGTGGACTTGTTCTATTCAGGCATCACTTCTGCTAGTAGGGCCTCCCTGGATGCCGCGGCAGGAGGTAATTTGTTCAACAAGACGACAGCTCAAGCATACAGTCTGGTAAAGGAGCTGGCCGAGAGGAGTGCACATTGGCAGATTGAGAAGCCAAGCCAAAGAAGGGGAGTATTTGCAGTAGCTGCCCCAAATACATCTGCAGAGCCCAACCCACAGATCACAGCACTGACGGAGAAGATGGATCTCCTGGTAGCTCAGTTTCAGAAACCTGAAGTAGTGGCTAAATGTGAGCTTTGTAGTGGCGGGCATAATAACGCGGATTGCCCAATGGTCATCGAGTCGGTGAACTATATCAAGCAATTTGGACCGTACAACACTCCGTGGAGACAAAACCATCCTGGGTTCAGTTGGTCCAATAACCAAGCAGCTCTAGGACCACCAGGATTTGCTCCACCACCACCTCAGCAGAACCAGAACCAGAATCAGGGGCAAAGGCCCAAGAGTGGAATGGAGGAGAAGATCGATGCTATGGTAAAGATCCTTGGAACCATGGAAGGTAGGCTAGCCAACAATGAGGCCTTCTGCAAGGGCCTAGAGACTCAGATTAGCCAACTGGCTAAAATTAACTCTAAGCGAGCTACCGGACAGCTGCCTCCTAACAATGAACCAAATCCAAGGGAGAGACAACCACCAGCACCCTGAGGGGGAAGGACAGTCTAAAGCTCTATAGACTTTAAAATTGAGCGCTGTTGGGAGGCACCCCAAAGATGAGTACAATTTTTGAACAAATCTTCTAATAATTTCTTTTAATTTTTATCAAATTATCTCGCTAATCAATTCATTTTGGACTTATTTGTTTACTTTCAGTTTTTATTTAAACATAGATATCATTGCACAGGTTTATTAGGCTAGAATAGGTTAATTATCTTCATTTAAAAAAAAAGAGTTTTGGAAACACGCCTCGTCTCGGCGAGACGAGCTTGGTCTCGTCGAAACAAAGGCATGTCTCGTCGGGACAGCCCATGTCTCGACGAGACGACTTCGGGGGACCACGACAGCATTTCTGCCAGCCGCGGTGTCTCGTCGAGACACATAGTGTCTCGATGAGATGAGCCGCCCAAGGCTTAACTTGGGCGGCTCAATTAAGGGATTGGCCGAACCAATCCCCTAAAATTACCCCTTTCTCCCCAATTTAACCCTAACCTACCCATTTTTAACCCAACCCTTCTTTTATCACCACCATAACTCTCATTCCCCTTCTCTCCCTTAAATCCCTTAGGTTCTCTTTCTCTTTCTATCCCTAACTCATTCCACCCATTCACCTTCCTCAACTCCCACCTTTTCATCTTCCAACTCTTGAACTACCAAAACCCATTCCTAAATCCATCTATTTAAGGTTTCCAACTCCTCTACCTTTCTCCACCTTATCTCATCTCCATTCCTTCCTTTCATTTCATCTTTTCTTCAAGCTTCTCAGTTGGTAAGTTTTATTTCCATTTGTTTTGGCAATTTTTGGTTGATTTTTGCTTGATGGGTCTTTGCTAAGGGTTTGGATGTTTTGGGATTTGCATGCTTTGGGATTTATATTGATTATTCCTTAATTTTGGCTTGGGTAAACTTAGGGATTTGTTTGAGATAGAGCTAATTAGAGATCTTTGAGTCTTTAAAAGCTTAACTTGATGGATTAGAGAATGATTGGTTTGGAGAGATAAGTTTGGCTGTGATAAATTTAGGGATTATCTAATTGAGAATTTGACTTACTAACTCCTTCCCTAATTAGGGATTTGCATGTTTCCACCACTTTCCTTTCTTCTTCTTCTTCTTCTTTATGTTTTTTTTTTCTTCTATGAGTTTTGTTAGGATTTAGTTTATTTTAGTGGGTTTCCTTGTTCAAATTTCAATTCTTTTTCAGTTTTTACTTTCGGAATTGCTGCTGAACAATCTTAATTCACTGTTTCTTCAATTTTAGCAATTAACAGATTCAATGGAAGACCAACCTCGTCGCCGCCGTCTCCGTCGTCGTCTTGATACACTTCCCGAGGGAATGGTGCAGGTTCCGGGCACCGTTCGAGCACGAATCATCGACCCCCCTCCTACTCCTGAGCCACGCACCAACAGGTACCACCCCTGTCCATTATCACAGAGGTATCATTGTCCCTTCCTTATTCAGTCTGTTGACGAGGGTAGGCTTTTCAGAAAAATCAAACATTATGAATGTGCAACACCTAGATTTTTTGATTGGGAGTGGTTGACACAGTGCGGGTTAGATGAGCGGGTTCAATCCCTTCTAGCTAATATGGGGTGGTTGATAATTGAACGGCGCCGTCATACTCTATCTCCCTCCTTTATTTTAGAGTTCTACACAACTCTAAAATTGGAGACAGACGACGACGGAGTGAAAACTCTTCACTTTCGCCTGAATAATATTGAGCGTGTGTGGACTGAGGGAGACATGAATGAGGCCTTCGAATTTAAAGAGGGCGATATAGTCGAGTGGGAACGTGATTTAACCCATAGCCAATACTTCACTGAAGTATCTAGAGAGTCTCGTTATAGCAAGAAAACGGTCACCAATGCAAGCTTGACGGACCCAATGGACCGTCTCATGCATAAGTGGATTTCATTTAACCTAAATGGTCAGAGGGAGGCTGACAAGGTAACAGAGATGGACCTCTTAATGCTGTGGTGCATGAAAAAAGGCCGTCTAGATAGATATGGCCCACGTCCTATGGACCCAGATGGCTAACTTTCGCTTCTCTAAGCGCATGGCCTTCCCGTTTGGGGCTATCATTACCCGAATAGCCTTTTTAGAGGAACTCAAAACGAAATTGAATGCCAGGCCTTCCAAACCATTCTTGTTGCTGGATAAAACTTACCTGAATAGGGCACATATTATTCACACCCCTGGTGTGTGGACTAGAGATTTTGCTGCAGGTACAGCCGGAGCTAGTTCTTCTCGGACAGATGCGGCAGATATGCTGACATCAAGTTCTGAGGAAGAGGAGGCGGAGGACGCAGATTACCAACCAGGTCACATTGGTGCCCTCGAGGAAAGGTTGGAACTAGCCATTGCTGTGGGTGAACAGAACAGGGAGAACATCCGGGCGCTTAATTACGAGTTCCAGGATTTTCGTCTAGATTTCAACAGCTTGGCAAGTGACATTCGGGGTTGGATGGATCGCCACCCTTAGGGAGTATTTCTATCCTATTTCTTTTTCGCACTTTATTGTATGATTTGCTTTTTGCATTTCTGGAATAACTGCTTATCGTAAGTGTGGGGAGGTTGCAATAGGATAGAAAACTTTAGAGTTCTTCCATTGATTTATATGTCTTAGGATTTTTGAGTTTTCATTCTGCTTGTTAGTTTTTAGGATTTCTGAGTTTTGTGTTTTTCTTGTTTTTGCCATTAGCTTTTAGGAATAAAAAAAGGAATTCTAGGCAGTTGATTTGGATGCATCTAGTAATCCTGACATGACAGTTGAAATTGTGCCCTAAAAGGACCGAAAGCTCAGTTGAAATTGATGCATGCAAAAACTTGTGAACAACATTTGAGTCTCCAAAGAGTGTCATTTAACTAAGATTGACATGGAACGATTCGTTAGGTGAGGCTAGGATTGTTACAAATAACCCCTAAATTGTGAGTTAGAGCCTAAAGGTCAATATTTTAGACTCATTTTTAGGAACACTTGATCTCTTAGGTGTGGGATACATTTATGGTCATTATGCTCATAGGAATTGCATCCAATACTGGTTGAATGTTGTGTTATAATTGAACTTGAAATGATTAGGCAATCTAGGTATAGCTCTTTGTGAACTTAGCCTTTTCTTTGATCAGCCAAAACCCCTTACCAATTCCACTAGATAAGCCCCTTTGAGCCTTATTTACACCTTTTCTTTGATCAACCGAGTTACAAGCCCTTAGCCTTCATAAATACCCGTTCTCACCCTAGTTAATTGACTCAATTTCGGCTAGAAGAATGCTTGGGCACACACACTTAGCCGTTAGCTACAATGGAAAGGTTGAAATCCTAAGAAGAAGTAACCCGATCAAATTGACTCTTTGTCCCCTCTATCACAGAACATTTAAAAAAAAAATCGAGTAAATTGTAGAGGAAAGGATAGAAGATTTTCTTTAGTTGCTTCCATTAAAAAGAACAACCTTGAGCTTTTATCGCGCGCATAGCGGAAAAAGTGCCAATTTAAGCCAAAATTCTAGCTAGTTGAGTCATTAACTTTAAGCCTAAATTCCCTTTTTCCTACCCCAAAACCTTTAGCCTGTGTTACAACCCTTTAAAGACCTATGATCTCGCTTAATTGTAATGCTTAATTTCGACCGAATGGATGATGCAATCCCAACGTGACCATTTGGCCATAAACTGTAGAGCGGTTTACCAAATTCATATTTTACCTAAACACTTGAGTGAAAGAGTGACCACCTGTGAGCTAGCAATCTTAGTCCTCGCCTCTCGTTTTTGCAAAGTGTTGGTCGATAAAATTACGTGATGAGTTTTGGAAATTGCTTTTGAGGTTCATGTCGTTTTTAATTGCAACATGAGTAGTCTGAAACCGTAGGAATAAAAAAGGGTGCAATGGATCCTTGTCCGTGTACGGGAGCTATTTGTTGATATTTCACTGCTTTTGATTCTTTCTTGCTTGAGGACAAGCAAGGTTCAAGTGTGGGGAGGTTGATAGCTCCAATTTGTATAGGGTTTTTAGACCGATTCTGGTTCAGTTTCGCTTCGTTTTCTTTAAGTTTTATATTCATTTTCTTCTCTTTTAGTAGAAATAAGTCCTCTCGTGTATTTATGGCACTTTCTGTGTTTTCAGGTGTTTGAAGGCGTATTTGAGTTTTCCCAAACCAGACCCGAACCTTTTGGGGCGATTCCGGACAATTCAGGGACCGTCGGAGCACTTTTGGGATTCATCAGGAACCATTAGAGCGGATTTCGGGAGCCCAGGGACCAAAGTGAAGAAAAACCGGGGAATTACCTCATTTGGGAGCCTGTCTCGTCGAGACACAGGCCTGTCTCGCCGAGACAGGCAGTGTCTCGTCGAGACACTAGGCTGTCTCGACGAGATGGCCACTTGTCTCGGCGAGACAGCCTCTGTCTCGATGAGACGAGGCGGGAGAGGCGCAAAAACGCCTCTCCCCAGCTGGAATCTCGAATTTTAGCCCAATTAGAGGCTTGTAATACGCGGGAAATGCCCTTTTTACCCCTCTAAGACCTAGGTTTGCTGCCTATCGCTATAAATAGGCAGCTTAACATACAAAGAGGGGGTTCGTTCTTTTTGTTTTTCATTATTTGGAGAGCAGACACCAAATTAGAGTTTTAATTTCGCACTCGTAGTTTAGGTTTATTTTCGAAGAACTTCTCAAAGGGTGGAGGATCTACCTTGTTTACCTTGTAATCAGACAAACGGGTTTAGAATTTCTTTACCCTTAATCTTCTTTACATTTATTCAAGAATGTCTTCATTTATCCCTTATAACATGTTTATTCTGATTAGTTTGTCTATGAACTAATCCCCATCCAATCTAGGATGGGGATGAGATTGATTAAGATGATATGAATGGTAGGGTTTAGGGTTTAAGAATTGCTTATTGAATTGATTGGATTATGTATGCTTTATGCCTAGATGATGTTAGGGACAGGATTAATTGCTAGAATGAGCATTGATAGTGCTCAACTAGCGCGTTTATGTATATATTGCGCCTAATGCCTGTAACCCTGACACAAGCTAGATATTAGATAGATTGATTCTTGACCATGGAATCATCTTTACCGAATTTGCATAAATCCGACTTCGCTAGAAACCTCTAGGAATGAGGCTTTATGGCTGGGCTACGGCTTTAGCCTTAATTGTCAATAAACCTAATGCTTTGCATGACCTAGGGTATATGCCTAATCAAGCCGTCACCCGAATGCATGTGAATAGGAAAGACAATACTGATCATATTAGTCTTTCACCTAGGGCTATTACCTTCAATCTTTATAAAGCTTAAACCTGAACCCCTTTTACCACATTCGTAGGGATTAATCAATGGATTCCCCTACCTGGATTGCAACTATCATTAACCACAATCCACCCTGCGGCTAGTTTTGTTTACTGCTTTTTTTAGGATAGGAATTTATTTTATTAGTTTAAAGCACAAAATTGCTCTTCAACCAGCCGAATAAACATATCATCCATTGAATTTAACTAATTGGGATAGTAGTCCTTGTGGTTCGATCTCGTGCTTAAGCACTGTATTACTTGTTGCGATATCCTATTTATTGCTATATACTTTACGAGCATCATTCCTGCTCCTCACATACTGAGATAGCAAAGGAAACACCTGCTCAGGTCAGTGCTGAAACACCTCAACCTCCTCAAACTAGTCAGCTTCAGCCTGACTCTGAGCAAGTATATAATTCTGCCGATCATCCTCTTCCACATCCTCAAGTGCAGAATATCAACCGATCAGCTTCTACTGGCAATCTGAACTCAAGTCTAGCCGCTGATCTTGCTGGCACTTCAAATAATGAACTGAACCAAACAACTCCTCTATCCGGTTCCACTCATATTCCGGCATTTGGGCCAAACATTGATGGATCCTACAACTACTTGCACGCTACTGAGTCTAGTCGAAGAATCATTGACTCAACTCAAGTCTTACTCTAGGACCTTCATCAAACCAATTTTGAGGCCGCTGGGTCAGTTCCTGTTGAGCCAACTCAACTTTCATCTGTCACTCAGCTTCTCACAGAAATCAAAGGTCTTAAGGATCTTCTGAGTGTCATGACATCACTCCAGTCTCAACAACCCAATCAGGAATCAATAACAAAGCTGGCCGAACTCCAGCTGACAATGGTCAATCACATGAACTCTCTCTAGGGTCAATTTCAAAACCTGTCAGCTGCGAACTCTATGTATGCAACTTCTGCTGAAGTTCATCAACTCTTTACCCAGCTTCAATCTGAGCAAGCTAGAACCGAAGAGCAACTCTATTCCACCTCCTAATGCTCCATTGAGCAAATTAGTGAAGCTGTTCGTCTACTCAACTTGAGTAAGGAAGAGATGGAAACTGACCAACTAAAGACAAATGAGCTTCTGCAACACTCCCAATCCATCTTCAAACATGTGCGTCATTCGAATGCTCAACGTCAGTATTATGACTCGGCTCTGCTTAAAATGTTTCATCAAGCTTATGCCATGCTGACTGACAGTATCACCTGGGTTGGGAAGTCTCAAGAATACATTCTAAGTATGCTCAGTGCCTCGGTTAGGGTTCCCTGTTCTGTCTTGGATGATGGTGTTCCTGTTTTTGATGGTATAAATGAAAGCACACGCAAGCTTAAGGCATTCTCTGTACGGTTAACTCGTGCTGCCCTCAACGACACCTTCATTCCTCCTCCTCCCGATGCTGGCAAAACGGGGGAGAAAGAACAAGCTGAACGAACTCAGCATACAAGAGAAGCATCTGGAAGTCAGCAGAAATAAAAGGGAAAAGCCAAAGAGCATTCTGCCCACATCAACTATAAGAAAAAATAGATTGACTAGGATTGCTAGATTTAGCTTTTAAATCTTGTATTCTTTTCCTGATGTATTTTGTTGTGCTGACCATTAATCCAAAACTATGCATGCATCTACCTTTTTTCAAAATTGACTAATTTTATGTGATGCTTACTTATGTTTTGTGCTAAACATTTAACGTATCTTCATTAAATCAACTGTGTTATGTGCTTACATTGCTTCATGATTGTCTGCTGTGTTGATCTATACGTTGACCTCTTTTATATATCTTCTTAACTAAAACTCATTGAACAAAGATATACTCAGCGTACTCTGATATCTAAATCTTCTGCATAACTTAACTGAGTTAAATAGAATATGTTCCATGAGCTGACCTATTTCTGAAAACTGACCTTAGACTTACTTGATTAAACCTTGAAATGTTTAAAGTAAAACTAAGTCAGTAGCTCAACCCTTACGGGGGAGTATCTTGAGAAAAACAAGGTCAACTATCATGGGGGAGCTCAACACTGAGTTCCTTACTGAATATTTTTGCCAACATCAAAATGGGGGAGTTTGTTGAAACACCTTTCCACATGATTTTGATTTGACAAAATTATTTATGTAAATGATAAAAATATTCTAACACATTAAATTTAAATGCTTTGATTTATTCACACTAATGTGTTTGTTCAATGTTGAGTTAATTGATTTATAAGACATTAAGATAAAAAGCCTAAAGGCCCATAAGAGGAAGTCAAGCCCAAGTCAACAGATCAAGACCTCATGGCCCAGGAAGACAAAACGCATTCGTTCTAAGCAAAGCACTAGCTCAGCATGAAGAAGGATCGAGAAGCCTTCTATCAATTGCTTCAAGATGAAGCTGCTGAGTTGAACGATAAGAAGTACAAGTCAGCGGTAGAACAGAACCAACTTAGAGACAAAGTATTTCTACTTTGGGTAAAGCTCAGAAGACGCGGTAAGCTGTCTGGAAGACTTTACTATAAATGTCGAAACATTCTGTTCATCTGACGAAAAGCTGCTGAGCACTGCCGTAGACAGAAGATACAAGAATCTCATTGGCCAACGACACTGAGCACGTCCAGAGTGAAAGCGACAGGAAGCCGTTGTTGGTCCCGTATAACGTGACAAGGTTAGTTCCAAGGGGGGGGATAGGAACTATTTAAAATTTTGTCCGTTAAGGCTGACTTCTTTTCTTTAAGAAAAGGTTTACATAGTAGCGCTAAGTAGTTTTAAGACACAAGCTTAGTCAATTGGTGACTAAGTCTGCTTCTTTCCTTGAGTCAAGAGATAGAACTTAAGTCTATTCCTGAACTCAGCTTCTTAGTGCACTCAACTCAGCGTGAGTTTGTTACTTATTCAGTTTTATAGCAAGCAATATATAAAGGAGTTTAAAGGGTTAGAAATATGTTACTCACCAGACATATCCTAGTTCGACCTCTCCGCCTACGTCTAGTCCCCGGAACTCGTTCCAAGCTTTTTGAATCCTCTACTGAGCTCTTTAAAGGTAGAGCACGAAACCTTTTACAACAGAAGCTAAGTATACAAGAGTACCTTCCTCTATTCCTCTACTCACTCCTATACCTACCGCTGAGTACTATAACCGAGTACTCAGCTTCTCCTTTCTATTCTTCTAGAAATGATAAGTGTTTTTCCTAAACAATAATTGCTAAGACAGTTTAGATGAATGAAATCACTCTAGACTTTTACACAATGATTGGAATTGGTGTAAGATTTGCTTTGCTTTTCTCACAGCACTTCAAGTATGAATTTGGTCAGCGTTTCGACTTGATTTGAAGATCTGCATCGAATGAAGCATTTGAGAGGCCTATTTATAGTGATACTTCAAGCACCGGTGATTTCGAATTTCGAAATAACTGTTGGAGGCTAACGGCTTCTTGTCGCTTTCACTCTGGACGTGCTCAGTGTCGTTGGCCAATGAGATTCTTGTATCTTCTGTCTACGGCAGTGCTCAGCGGATTTTCGTTAGATGAACAGAATGTTTCGACATTAATAGTAAAGTCTTCCAGACAGCTTACTGCGTCTTCTGAGCTTTACCCAAAGTAGAAATACTTTGTCTCTAAGTTGATTCCGTTCTGCCACTGACTTGTACTTCTTGTCGTTTAACTCAGCAGCTTCATCTTGAAGCAATTGATAGAAGGCTTCTTGATCCTTCTTCATGCTGAGCTAGCACTTTGCTTAGAATGAATGCGTTTTGTCTTCCTGTGCCGTGAGGTCTTGATCTGTTGACTTGGGCTTGACTTCCTCTTATGGGCCTTTAGGCTTTTCATCTTAATGTCTTAAAAATCAAATTAACTCAACATTGAACAAACACATTAGTGTGAATAAATCAAAGCATCTAAATTTAATGTGTTAGAATATTTTTATCAATCACATAAATAATTTTGTCAAATAAAAATCATGTGGAAAGGTGTTTCAACAAACTCCCCCATTTTGATGTTGGCAAAAATATTCAGTAAGGAACTCAGTGTTGAGCTCCCCCATGATAGTTGACCTTGTTTTTTTCTCAAGATACTCCCCCGTAAGGGTTGAGCTACTGACTTAGTTTTACTTTAAACATTTCAAGGTTTAATCAAGTAAGTCTAAGGTCAGTTTTCAGAAATAGGTCAGCTCATGGAACATATTCTATTTAACTAAGTTAAGTTATGCGGAAGATTTAAATATCAGAGTACATGATAGCTCCCATTTGTATAGGGCCTTTAGGCCCCTTTTAGCTTCCTTTTGCTTTATTTCCTTTCAGTTTTATTATTGTTTTGTTATCTTTTAGTTAGAATTAGTAATTTCTCTTATTTTTGGCATTTTCTGTGTTTTCGGTGTTTTTGGGCCTATTTGAGCATTTCCGAACCAGACCCAAGCCTATTGGAGCATTTCCAGATTCTTCAGGGACCATCAGAGCACTTTTGGGATTCATCAGGGACCATTAGAGCACTTTTCGGAAGCCCAGGGACCGAAACAGATAAAAGCCGGAGCCACAGTTCCTTGAATAGGACCTGTCTCGAAAGCCCATTTAAACACTTTGAAAAAGCCCATTTTTAGCCTGGAGGCATTAGGGTTTCCTCCCTAATTCTATAAATAGGGAGCTAAACCTAATCCTTGAGGGGGGATTAGCCACTCAATAAATTGGAGAGCCGCTAGGGCTTTCTCTCCTCCACAATGTAGATTTAGCTTTTATTTCAGTTTTATTTTCCTGTTTCTAGATTAGGTTTATTTTCTGTTTTGTCTTTTCTTTCAAGAACAATTGAAGGGAGAAGTTCTTCATCTTCTATTTTTGTAATCAGAATCGGCAAAACGGGTTTTGGATTTCTATCTCTTTCCCTTTTATCTTTTGCGATTATATTTAATTGAAGCTTTTTCCATTATTTCTTATATGCCTATTGCTGTGATTAATTTGTCTATGAACTGATCTCCATCCAATTTGGGATGGGGATGAAATTGGTTGTATGAATATGTATGATTAGGGATCTAGGACCTTTGATTGATCAGTTTATGCATGCTTAATGCCTAGATATTGTTAGGAACATGATTTATGCTAGAATGAACATTGATAATGATCAACTAGCATGTTTATGTATATAATGTGCCTAATGCCTGCGACCCTGACATTAAATAGGATTATAGATAGATGAGAACCTGACCACGGAATCGTCTATCCCGAATTTGTATTAACCTGACTTCGCTAGAGACTAGGAGGAATGAGGCTTTGTGGCTGGGCTACGGCTTTAGCCTTAGTTGTCAATAAACCTAATGCTTTGCATGACCTAGGGTATATGCCTAATTAAGCCGTCACCCGAATGCATGTGAATAGGTTAGACAAATCCCGTACAAATTTGTCTTTCACTTAGGACAATTACCTTCAATCATTGGTAAAACACAAATCTGAACTCCCTAAACCCATACCTAGGATTTAATCAAAGGAATCCTCAACCTATATTGTGCCATCCGTCAATTCACCTTCTACCCTGTCAATTGTTCACTTTATTTTGTTATGTTTATTTCCTTTAATTCAATTAGTTAGTTATTAAAAACCCAAATCTTTATCCAACCCTCTAAACAATTAGATCATTCTAGGTAGATTTGCTAGTTGTAACGAATAGTCTTTGTGGTTCGATCTCGTGCTTCGCACAATATTACTTGTTGCGATAGGATACACTTGTCCTATTAAATGCTATATATTTTACGAGCATCAAGTTTTTGGCGCCGTTGCCGGGGACTATTTTGATTATAATTAGATTAAATTTGCTTGGAACTATTTTATTTATAATTAGATTATATTTCGAAATACCCGACAACAACACCATCAAGTGTTGCCGGGGACTATTTCGTTTATAATCTGTGTAAACTGAATAGGTTGAAACAATTGTTTAGATTTGTATATAAAAAATTAAAAAAATATATTTTTTTCGGGTTTTTCGTGTCGTCTCGGCGAGACACCTGGCTGTCTCGACGAGACACATAAAAGTAATAAAAAAAAAATTTCGAAAAATTTTTTCTGAAAAAAAAAAAATTCCGTCTCGTCTCGGTGAGACACTGTTCATCTCGCCGAGACGGACACGAAAAAAAAATTAAATTAAACGTTTTTTTTCTTTTTCTTTTCTGTTGCTTTCTCTATTCTTATGTTTGTTTTTTTTTCTATTGGCAGAACCGTCTAATCAGAATACTCACCGACGCCGGATTGATTTTCAGGACTGCAGCTTGGAATTGAAAATTTAGCATCGGAAATTCGGGGTTGGATTGAAAAATCACCCCTGAGGGAGTTTTTCTATCCTATTTCTTTTCTGCACTTTATGTTTTACTTTTATGTAATGATGGAAGTAAATGCATGTTGTAAGTGTGGGGAGGAGATACTAGGATATGATGATTTTTGATTCTGTCATTTGAATGTTTTTAATTTCTTTTTGTTTTTCTATATTAGGTTGCATGTTTTTGTTTTAATTTTAGGATTTCATACTTTTTGTTTTTGTTTGCTTTTTAATTCTAGGAATAAAAGAATCCTAGGCAGTTGAATTTGATACATTTAGCTATCCCGCAATACAGTTGACAATGCGCTTAAAAATTTGCACATTCTAAATGAAATTGATGCATGAGAAAAATCTTGAACAACGTTTGAGTCTCCAAAAAGTATTATTTGCCTAAAATTGACATGGAACGGAACTTTAGTTGAGGCTAAGATTGATACAAATAACCCTTCAATTGTGAGTTAGAGCCATAAAGATCAATATTTTAGACTCATGATTAGGAACAATTGATCTCTTAGGTGTGGGATTACATTTATTGTCATTGTGCTCATAGGAATTGCATCCAATACTGGTTGAATTTTGTGTTTTTATTAAACTTGACATGATTAGGCAACCTAGGTATAGCCCTTTGTGAATTTAGCCTATTCTTTGTTTAGCCAAAATCCCTTAACAATTCCACTAGATAAGCCCCTTTGAGCCTTTTACCCCTTTCTTTGATCAACCATGTTACAAACCTTAGCCTTCTTAAATATCCTTTCTCACCCAAGTTAATTAACTCAATTTAGTTTTGCTAAATCCTTAGACACACAATCCTTCAAATTCTCGCTAGCAATCATTAATAGGTTGTGCTTTTAATAGAAGAAGCAACATTTACCCATTTGATTTTCACTCTTTATTCCCCTCTATTTAAAAAGAAAAAAATGGTTAAAAACCAAAAAAAAAAAAGAGTAGAGGAAAGGATAAAAGACGTGTTTATATTTTTAGTTGCTTCCCGAATACTTCATTGCCTCATAAACACAACCTTGAGCTTAAACTTTCTTATACATAGCGGATAACGTGTCCCTTTTGGATTCTGACTTGCTTGAGGACAAGCAAGATTTTAAGTGTGGGGAGGTGGTTTATAGCTTCCTAATGTGAAAAATGTGTCCTTTTTGTCCTTTTTGCAAAATTTTTAACTATTTGAGTCATTTAACTTTTTGCCTATAAATTCCCTTTTTCCTACCCCAACCTTTAGCCAATGTTACAACCCTTAAAGACCTATGATTTTGTTTAATTTTAATGCATTAATTTTGACCGGATGGATGATGCAATCCCAACGTGATCACTTTGTGCAGTAAAATGTAGAGCGTTTCCAAAAAAATTTACACCCAAACACTTGAGCGTTAGAGTGACCACTTGTGAGCTATCAATTTTAGTTCTCTTCTTTCGTTTTCATGAAGTGTTGATTGATAAAACCAATTAATCGGTTTTGGAGACTCATCTGAGGTTTATTATGTTTTTAATTGCAAAATGAGCAGTCTGAACTGTTGTGAATAATAAAGTGTAGTAGATTCTTGTTTTTGTAAGGGAGCTATTTGTTGATTTTTCTCTGCTTTAGATTCTGTCTTGCTTGAGGACAAGCAAGATTCAAGTGTGGGGAGGTTGATAGCTCCCATTTGTATAGGGTTTTTAGGCCCCTTTTAGCTTCCTTTTGCTTTATTTCCTTTCAGTTTTATTATTGTTTTGTTATCTTTTAGTTAGAATTAGTAATTTCTCTTATTTTTGGCATTTTCTGTGTTTTCAGGTGTTTTTGGGCCTATTTGAGCATTTCCGAACCAGACCCAAGCCTATTGGAGCATTTCTGGATTCTTCAGGGACCATCAGAGCACTTTTGGGATTCATTAGGGACCATTAGAGCACTTTTCGAAAGCCCAGGGACCGAAACAGATAAAAGCCGGAGCCACAGTTCCTTGAATAGGACCTGTCTCGGCGAGACATCATCTGTCTCGTCGAGACAGGCCCTCGTCTCGTCGAGACATGCCTTGTCTCGACGAGACGAGGCGGGGAAAGGCGCGCCTGCGCCTTCCCCCTTGCTGGAATGCGCGGATTTGGGCCCAGAAGCCCATTTAAACACTTTGAAAAAGCCCATTTTTAGCCTGGAGGCATTAGGGTTTCCTCCCTAATTCTATAAATAGGGAGCTAAACCTAATCCTTGAGGGGGGATTAGCCACTCAATAAATTGGAGAGCCGCTAGGGCTTTCTCTCCTCCACAATGTAGATTTAGCTTTTATTTCAGTTTTATTTTCCTGTTTCTAGATTAGGTTTATTTTCTGTTTTGTCTTTTCTTTCAAGAACAATTGAAGGGAGAAGTTCTTCATCTTCTATTTTTGTAATCAGAATCGGCAAAACGGGTTTTGGATTTCTATCTCTTTCCCTTTTATCTTTTGCGATTATATTTAATTGAAGCCTTTTCCATTATTTCTTATATGCCTATTGCTGTGATTAATTTGTCTATGAACTGATCTCCATCCAATTTGGGATGGGGATGAAATTGGTTGTATGAATATGTATGATTAGGGATCTAGGACCTTTGATTGATCAGTTTATGCATGCTTAATGCCTAGATATTGTTAGGAACAGGATTTATGCTAGAATGAACATTGATAATGATCAACTAGCATGTTTATGTATATAATGTGCCTAATGCCTGCGACCCTGACATTAAATAGGATTATAGATAGATGAGAACCTGACCACGGAATCGTCTATCCCGAATTTGTATTAACCTGACTTCGCTAGAGACCACTAGGAATGAGGCTTTGTGGCTAGGCTACGGCTTTAGCCTTAGTTGTCAATAAACCTAATGCTTTGCATGACCTAGGGTATATGCCTAATCAAGCCGTCACCCGAATGCATGTGAATAGGTTAGACAAATCCCGTACAAATTTGTCTTTCACTTAGGACAATTACCTTCAATCATTGGTAAAACACAAATTTGAACTCCCTAAACCCATACCTATGATTTAATCAAAGGAATCATCAACCTATATTGTGCCATCCGTCAATTCACCTTCTACCCTGTCAATTGTTCACTTTATTTTGTTATGTTTATTTCCTTTAATTCAATTAGTTAGTTATTAAAAACCCAAATCTTTATCCAACCCTCTAAACAATTAGATCATTCTAGGTAGATTTGCTAGTTGTAACGAATAGTCTTTGTGGTTCGATCTCGTGCTTAGCACAATATTACTTGTTGCGATAGGATACACTTGTCCTATTAAATGCTATATATTTTACGAGCATCAGTACACTGAGTATATCTTTGTTCAATGAGTTTTAGTTAAGAAGACATATAAAAGAGGTCAACTTTTAGATCAACACAGCAGAAAATCATGAAGCAATGGAAGCACATAACACAGTTGATTTAATGAAGATACGTTTAAATGTTTAGCACTTGAAAAAGGTAGATGCATGCATAGTTTTGAATTGATGGTCAGCACAACAAAGTATATTAGGAAAAGAGTACAAGTTTTAAAAGCCTACATCTAGCAATTCTAGTCAAGCTATTTTTTCTTGTAGTTGATGTGGGCAGAATGCTCTTTGGCTTTTCCCTTTTGTTTTTGCTGACTTCCAGATGCTTCTCCTGTATGCTGAGTTCTTTCAGCTTGTTCTTTCTCCCCCGTTTTTCCAGCATCAGGTAAAGGAGGAATGAAGGTGTCGTTGAGGCCAGCACGAGTTAACCGTACAGAGAATGCCTTAAGCTTTCACGTGCTTTCATTTATACCATCAAAAACAGGAACACTGATAGGGGTAAAAAACCTCTATCTTTGGGTACGGTTTTAGGATGGGTTTTAGCGTTATTTAGTCAATAAGCGAGCAATTCTCGCATTTAAATGCTTTTGTGTGAGTTAGTTAGAAATTGAAAATGTTTTATTTACTTTTCGTTGTTTAGGCTTGTTTTATGATCAATTTAGGCAAATACGGCCAAAATGGCATTCATATTATA
Source organism: Euphorbia lathyris (assembly GCF_963576675.1). Taxonomy (NCBI): domain Eukaryota; kingdom Viridiplantae; phylum Streptophyta; class Magnoliopsida; order Malpighiales; family Euphorbiaceae; genus Euphorbia; species Euphorbia lathyris. The sequence continues at coordinate 49,339,095 of NC_088918.1, forward strand.
ATTCCGTTACCTTTTAAAGCTAATTGATCTGTCAAAAGTCGCACCAAACGAAGCGTTTGCTCAAGTAAGCGATTGACGGGTCAATTTAGCCTTTGGACTAATGTTATTTGGAGTTTTTATGCATGCGCAGGGGTAAGTTCGGGCGAAAAACACGTTATTGGCATTCGGCAACCGCGCGGGGGCGCATCGGGCTAGACTGCTCGACGAACTGGCCTATTTTAGGCCTGCTCGGGCGAGCTAGCGTGGCCAGCTCACCGAGAAGGCTGTGCCTGCTCACCGAGCAGACCTGCGAGAATTGGTCAAAAAGACCAATTCTGCCCCCACGACGCCACGATGGACCCCACAACTTCCTACTTGCATAAGGACACGAAATAGGTCAAGAAAAGGGCCCGAGCCACGCCTATAAATAGGATTTTTCCAATGTAATTAGACATCTTTTATCTTTTGTAATTTTCTTAGCTTTTCATCTTGAGAAATCCTCTCCACCTCCTCCATATCCTTCAAACCTCCATTGAAGATACCTCCGAAGCTCCACTCACCGAGGATTTCTCAAGCTCCATCCTTAAGTCCTAGGAAGACGCTTGCATTGGTAGACAGGTTCCCTGAAAGGGATTTTTCTTCTTTTACATTCTGTCTAGCCTCTGATACATGTTATGAATCCTAGGCTCATTGTAACTTCGTGACAATACTTTTCATCTTTGATATATATTATAGTTTTGTTTCTTCAATTGTTTTATTGCTTTAATCTTTGTCTTACGCTTTGTCTGATTGGTTTAACTCATTCGATAATCCCAAAATTAAGTTGGCACATATTGCGAGCTGAATCTGACCTAGTCAGTGCCTATAGGATTGACGACCCTATAGAAGATTAAGCCCAAATTGCTGAGCCTTAGAGCTAGTTTCGGCCTTACAAGGGAATCACGAACTAGGGACTTTAGGAGGATAGGTCGGGTTAATCGCCTCGGACACAAGTGACTCAGATTAGGTTTTAAATCCGTTGTCTAAACAACCTATTTTCATTATCATCGTATCCCTTCATGTTCCTTCGGATAATTGCATTGGTAAAAGATCACTTAGGAGTAGTTTAACTTAATTAGGGGTAGAGTAACTTAATTAGGCGTAGAATAACTTAGTTAGAATCAGATAACTTAGCTAGGAGTAGTATAATTCAACCTAGGAGTAGATTAACTTAAGAAAAACCAACTCAAAACCCCTTAAGCCTAGATAACACCTGAAACCAAGTAACTCGATACTTGCAGAAATAAATCCTGTGGACGATACCTGGACTTTCCAGAAATTTATTACTTGATAACGACGGGGTACACTTATCCCTTAGTGAGTCTCGCGGTGCGACTGCCGTGAGGCGCATCAAGTTTTTGGCGCCGTTGCCGGGGATTTATTTCTTCTGCAATATCGAACCAAAGGTTGATTTGTTAGTTTAGGCATTCCTTTGTGAATATCTTTGTTTATATCATCTATACTTGTTTATATCATTTATACTTGTTTATATTCACACTTACGTATATAAATACTTGTTGATATATTACTTCATTTCTGTAACATTACTTGTACTTATAAAAAAATCGTTCTTCCAGCAATTATGGACAACAAAGCTCCAAAACCGTCCATGAACGATCTCAATGCGAAAATGGATTTCCTTATGGCTTCGTACAGCCGTGATAGCCAAACAAGGACACCATTTTGCGCAAGATGTGGCCAGAATCACCCCGGTGAGGTATGCCACATCAACTACTACGTACCTAGAGGTGAGAATGTAAGTTACTTGGGTAATCGTCAAAGGTATAATTCTGAACCCCCAACTTACAACTTTTACGATCAAGAGCATACACGATATCCACCGGCGCCCTACATGGCACCCATGGATACCCTTCCATGCCCCCTTCTAATTCTGATTTTTTATGGCAGGCAAACAGAGTGTTCAGAAGGAATAATGACCCTCTTAAGAGAGATATCCGTCCGACTAGCAGCCAACGAGGAGGCATGTAGGACCCTGAGCAACCAACTCGCCGCAATCAGACAGGAAGAAAGGGAATGCCAAGAGGCTTTCCTCTTACAAGAGGAAACGGTTCAAGCCATCGCCCTAAGGAGCGGCAAGGAAGTGGACACACTCGTGGAACCTCAATCGCAAACACAACCATCACCGCAGGTAAGTAGGGAACCGGAAGTGGTAAGCAACCCCGGTCCCGTATCTGAAACTCCAGCTCCTGAAGTAGCTGTAGAAAAAGTAGTTAGGCCTTATGTACCAAAACTGCCATTCCCTCAGAAACAGAAAAAGGCCAACTTAGATAAGAAATTTGCTCGGTTTTCGGAAATCCTTAGTAGATTAGAAATCAATATTCCATTAATGGAAGCACTAGAGGAAATGTCGAACTATGCAAAATTTCTCAAAGACATGTTTTCGAAAAAGAAAAAGTTTGGGGAAAATGAGATAATGGCTTTAACAGAACAATGCTCGGCCATAATCACTCATAAATTGCCCCCCAAGCTTAAAGATCAAGGGAGCTTTACCATCCCGTGTAGGATAGGCAACATGCACATAGATAGGGCATTATGTGATTTAGGAGCAAGTATTAATCTCATGCCTTTATCAATTTTTAGGAAATTGGGACTCGGAGAGCCTAAACCAACAAACATGACACTGCAGCTAGCGGACAGGTCAATCGCACAACCTAGAGGCATAGTTGAAGATGTATTGGTGAAGGTGGACAAACTGATCTTCCCGGTCGATTTTGTGGTACTCGACATGGAAGAAGATGACTCCGTCCCCATTCTTCTTGGGAGACCGTTCCTTGCAACCGGTAGGACATTGATAGACGTCTATGAAGGTAAACTGGTCCTAAGGGTGCAGGACGAAGAGGTAACATTTAATGTTTACGAGTCTATGAAATTTCCTCAAGAGCGTTCCAAAAGTTGTAATTTTGTGGATGCACTGCTAGATGAATGTGTAGAGGAAGTTGACCTTAACATGAGAAATGCCTCTTTAGAACTCGGTCTAGGTGGTGAGGAATGTGAAAACTCGAATGAACCTTTTGAAGACCTCCCACCTGAAAAATGTTATTGGGTCAAGGGTCGAAAAGAGGACCTTGATCGTGAGATCAAACCTAAACCCAAAACTTCGCTAGAGGAGCCTCCAGAATTGGAGCTTAAGCCCTTGCCCAACAATCTGAAATATGTTTTTCTTCAACCTCCCACAGATTTACCCGTTATTATTTCTTCTTTGTTGACAGTTGAACAGGAAGAAAGATTGGTGGAGGTGTTGAAGCAACATAAAGGGGCCTTTGGATGGTCAATCCACGACATCAAAGGCATTGACCCCAAAATCTGCACGCATAGGATTTTCCTTGAGGAAGAAATTAAGCCATCTGCCCAACCTCAACGACGGCTCAACCCTAACATGAAAGAGGTGGTAAAAGCCGAGGTTATAAAACTCCTCGACGCAAGTATCATCTTTCCAATTTCTGATAGCCAATGGGTAAGCCCGGTTCAATGCGTGCCCAAAAAAGGGGGAACAACGGTAATGGAAAATGAAAAAGGGGAATTAATCCCAACTAGAAAGGTTACGGGTTGGCGTGTATGCATAGATTACAGAAAATTAAACGAGGCCACCCGTAAAGACCACTTTCCTTTACCATTTATTGATCAAATGTTGGAACGGTTGGCAGGGCACGAATTTTTCTGTACTTTAGATGGGTTATCCGGCTATATGCAAATTCCTGTGGACCCTTTGGACCAAGAGAAAACCACATTCACTTGTCCCTATGGAACTTTTGCATATAGGCGGATGCCCTTCGGACTGTGTAATGCCCCTGCCACATTCCAACGCTGTATGATGGCTATGTTTTCTGACATGGTCGAAGAATTCCTAGAAATTTTCATGGATGATTTTAATGTTGTAGGACCTACCTTCGATCAATGTCTTAAAAACTTGGACCGAGTCTTAGAACATTGTGAAGATAAAAACTTGGCACTCAATTGGGAAAAGTGCCAGTTTATGGTCCAAAACTGCATAGTGTTAGGACACAAGGTGTCAGGAAAAGGGATCGAGGTCGATCCGGCAAAAATTGAGGTGATTGAAAAACTGCCACCTCCTACCAGTGTAAAATTGGTTAGGAGCTTTTTAGGACATGCGGGGTTTTATAGGCGGTTCATAAAAGACTTTTCAAAAATCACTAAACCCCTCACTCAATTATTACTAAAAGATGCTGATTTTAATTTCAATGAAGAATGTATGTCTGCATTTAAATTACTGAAAAAGAAATTAATTGAAGCACCTATTGTGGTAAGCCCGGATTGGTCCCTTCCCTTTGAGTTAATATGCGATGCCAGTGATTTGGCTGTAGGAGCCTGTCTTGGGCAGAGGGTGGATAAACTTTTTCGCCCAATCTTCTATGCTAGCAAAACCTTAAATGATGCACAGCAGAATTACTCAATAACTGAAAAGGAATTGCTAGCCGTAGTTTTTGCCTTTGACAAATTTAGATCTTATTTGGTGCTATCTAAGGTAATTGTTTTTACTGACCATGCAGCTTTAAGGTATTTGATGAGCAAGCAAGATGCAAAAACTAGGCTAATTCGTTGGATCTTACTACTCCAAGAATTTGACATCGAGATCAGAGACAAGAAAGGAGTGGAAAACGTGATAGCGGACCACCTATCCAGGTTAGAGTCAGATCAGCAATCCTTAGAGCATGAGGCAATCAAGGAGGTATTTCCGTACGAAACGTTGTATTCGGTAAAAACTCTCCCCTGGTTTGCAGACATCGCGAACTACAAAGTCGGTAACATTCTTCCTCTTGATTTAGATGCAAACAAAAGACGTAAGTTTTTGTTTGAAAGCAAACAATATTTTTGGGAAGAACCTTATTTATTTCGATTTTGCACTGATGGCATGATTAGGAGATGTATACCTGAGGAGGAGGTAGAGTCAGTGATTAACATGTGTCACTCTAGGGAACCAGGCTGCCACTTTGGGCCAGATATGACAGTGGAAAAAATCCTCCAAAGTGGATTTTGGTGGCCACACATGCATAGTAATGTCAATAGTTATATTAAATACTGCGATGCATGTTAGAGAGTAGGGAATATCTCTAGGAGGAATGAGATGCTTCAGCAAGGCATATTCGTTTGTGAGCTATTTGATGTTTGGGGCATAGACTTTATAGGACCTTTCCCTATGTCACACAACAACCAATACATTCTTGTCGCGGTTGATTATGTCTCTAAATGGGTAGAGGCCGAAGCCCTACCCACAAACGATGCTCGCGTAGTGATAAAATTCATGAGAAAGAACATCTTTACTAGATTTGGAACCCCCCGGACTATCATTAGTGATGGGGGATCCCATTTTTGCAATAAACAGTTTGACACGTTGCTCCAGAAGTATGGCGTAGCCCATAGGGTCACAACACCTTACCATCCTCAGACGAGTGGTCAGGTAGAAGTGTCAAACAGAGAGCTAAAACGTATTCTTGAGAAAATAGTGGGGAATGCTAGAAAGGATTGGAGTCTTAAACTGGACGATGCTCTTTGGGCATACCGGACAGCATTCAAGACTCCCATAGGAATGTCCCCCTACCGTTTAGTTTTCGGGAAATCTTGTCATTTGCCTGTTCAACTAGAGCACAAAGCCTATTGGGCGCTAAAATTTCTAAACTTTGACCCTAAACTTTCAGGTGACCTACGGTTGACACAACTACATGAACTGGATGAGCTCCGATATAACTCTTACGAGAATGCCAAGCTGTACAAAGAACGAACCAAGAGGGTGCACGATAAAAAAAATATAGTGGAAAACCTTCCATAAAGGCGACCAAGTACTGCTTTATAACTCCCGATTGAGATTCTTCCTGGCAAGCTCAAAAGTAGATGGTATGGACCATTCTCAGTTCTTGACGCGCATCCCTCTGGTATGGTTGAGATTATGTTGAAAGATGGAACCACCCAGAAAGTAAATGGACATCGACTCAAACTTTATCTCGGTAAAGACAATTCGGGTGTCCAAATTCTCCGTCTTCAGGATGATCAGTGAGTTGTCTTCTCCACCCTAACTTTTTACACTTGTTCTTTATGATTTGTGATGCAATGTTGGAACTTATTGCATATTTTTAGTGTGAGGAGGAGGGGTAGACAAACTTACAAAAATTGTATAATTTTTAAATTTTTGTTGCGTCGTGTCTAGTTTAGTTTTGCATTTTTCGGGTTTCATTTATGTTTTGCATGTTTAGGACCTAAAACCGTGAACCTCCTTCGAATCTAAACTTCGTTATTTGTCCTTGAGGGCTGAGAACCGAATCTAAGATTGCATGACAACTAGTTTAGATGTAGGACACAATCCTTGTATCTGTAAAAGCATGAGCTAAAGTTTGCATTTAGACCCTACTTTTGAAGAAATGCTAAAATCATTACTTAGGAAGAGAACTTAAGAATTGAAGGCATGTGATATTAAACTTGAGTTTGGGGAAAACTAGTAAACACAAAATTGAAACCCAAAGAATTGTGAGTTGAATTTGAGCCTAAGAGCGAACATCAAAAAGCTCTTTTTCTTGACATTTTTGTGTGAATGCTTTGACTTGTGGAAAGATTACAGATTTTGCACCTAATACTGTGTTGAACCTACATGCAATGATTTGAGATGATAAACGATGAATCAGCTGTTGGTCCCTTGTAAGGTTGCAAATATAGTTCCAAGGGGGGGTTAGGAACTATTTTACCCTTTTTTAAATGATTAGGGCAAATTTATTTTTCTTAAGAAAAGATTATATGGCAGCGGCGCTGATCAATCGACAAGACACTGGCTTAGTCAACTAGTGACTAGGTCAGTTTCGTTGCTTAGGTCAGGAAATAGCCTCAGAGTCTATTCCTGACTTAATTCGTTGGCAGCGCACAACTCAGCTTGACCTCTTTTACTTGGTCAGTTTTAGTTTGTTTTAAGCAAGCAATATAAATAAGGAGTTAAGGTTTAAAAATACTTCACTCAGCAGATTTATCCAGGTTCGGCTTCTTCTAAGCCTACGTCCTGTCCCCGAAACACTTCCGAGATTTCAAATCCTCTACTGAGCTCTTTAAAGGTAGAGCCTCAAACCTTTTACAATATCAGCAATTAAGTATGACAAGAGTACCTTCCTCTATACTTCTACTCAATCCTAATCTCTCCGCTGAGTACTTAAAACCGAGTACTCAGCCTCTCATTTCTATTCCTAGAAATGATTAAGATTTGTCCTAAACAACAATTGCTAGAACACCTTAGATGATTGAGGATCAATCAGTCTAGACTTTCACACAAATGAATAGGCTTGTAGTGTAAGAATTTGCTTTGCTTTTGATGGAGAACTTTTGTATATGTTTGATCAGCGTAACGGCTTTTGCTCAAAGTTCTCTGTTGAATGTGGATTCTTAATGATCTATTTATAGAGGGCTGTGAGAGCTTCTGGTTATTTCGAATTTCGAAATAACCGTTGGAGGGAAATGGCTACATGTCGTTTTCACTCAGTCTGTCAGCAGTTATCTTAGCCAATCAGATTCCAGCATCTTCTGTTCTTCGGTCAGTGTGACAGTATGTTCCTCCATTTTGGGTAACGTCAACCAGACAGCTTGCTGTGTCTTCTGATCTTTACTCGAAGAGGAAATACTTTGTCTGGAAGCTGTCTTGTGGTCAGCGGCTGTCTTGTACATTTTGTCGAGACAGCTCAGCAGCTTCATACCGAAGTTGTCTACGTGGATCTTCTCGATCCTTCTTTGCTCAGCATGCGTTTCATTACTTCAACGGCAGCGTTTTGGAGATACGCGGGCTGAGTGATCTTGGGCTTGTTTGACTTGGGCTTTGACTTCCATATAGGGCTTGAGCCTTATGATCTTTATATCTTATAATAAATTATAAACTCAACATTGAACAAACACATTAGTAACAATAAATCAAAGCATTTAAACTTAGTGTGTTGTAGAATATTTAATTTCACTTAATTAATTTTGTCAAATCAAAATCCTGTGGAAAGGTGTTTCAACAAACTCCCCCATTTTGATGTTGGCAAAACTAATCAGCAAGGAACTCAGCGTTGAGCTCCCCCATGATAGTTGACCTTTTTGATTAAGTGAACTCCCCCGTCAGGGCTGAGCTACTGACTTAGTTTTATTCTAAACATTCTAAGGTTAATTGAATAAGTCTAAGGTCAGTTTTCAGGTATAGGTCAGCTTATGGGACATATTCTATTTTACTCAGTATTCAGCGGAAGTAATGTATAGTGACAGAGCGCTGAGTAATTTATTTGTTCAATGGTTTATATTAGACAAGTTCAAACATTAATTTTTATACGCAACATGCATTCAGATAATACTTAGCATGTAGGATATATAACATGAGATAGTCAGCATACATAATATATGTTACAAGAAGAAGGAAATAAACTAAGTATAGACTAAGTTTCAATGGACTATCTATTTCTTCTTATTTTGCTGACTGCCTTCAGCCTGAGTTCTTCGCTGATTTTTCTTCTCCCCCATTTTGCCAGCACCAGGTGGAGGCAACTTGAAAGAATCCAAAAGAACAGCTCGGGAGAGCTCGGTAGAGAAGGTCTTCAAACGATCAGCACTTTCGTCTAGGCCATCAAAGATAGGAGCACCGTTGCTGAGGACCTCAGGACTAATATGGATATCAGCAGCACTGAGCATACTGAGTACATAAGCTTGTCCTTTTCCCAGCCATGTAATTGTGTCTGTCAGCGTAGCAAAGGAGTTGTGGAAGGTTTTTAGAAGTGAAGTATCGTAGTGCTCGCGCTGAAGATTCGTATGTCTAACATGATCAAATATGTTCTGGGAAGTGGTCAATATTTCATCCTGTTTGAGTTGATCGGTGTCCATTTCCTCTTTGTGAAGGTTTAGTAGACGAACGGCCTCACTTAGTTGCTCCATCGAGCATTGAGATGTGTTTGCAAGCTGAGCATTAGTCTTGTTCTGTTCAGTGTGAAGCTGAGCAAACAACATCTTTAACTCAGAAGAAGTGGCGAGATTGGGATTCACAACTGACAGGTTCTGGAGCTGGGTAGATAGAGTAGTGAGGCATTGAACAGTGGTCAGCTGGATCTCAGCCAGTTTAGCTATCGAATCCTGCCTAGCATGCTGTGCTTGCGAAGATAGGAGAAGACTTAGCAGATCTTTAAGTTCCTTAACTTCATTGAGAAGTTGAGTTACTTGAGAAGGCTGAGTAGACTCAATTGGAGAAATGGCAGCAGCAGGAGGAGTTGAGTGTTGAATGTCTCGAATCAGGGCCTGCACTGAGTCAATGATTCTTTGACTGGACTCAGTGACATTTGTTGTGGCCAGAGGGATATCAGTTTGACCAGGTAAAGAAGAGGTTGCTGGGTCAGGGACTGGAGTTAGTGTTGGGTTCTGCTCAAGTGTTTGTTGTCCAGATGTTTGGTGAGCAGGGTCAGCTTCAGTGGAATGGTCAGGTTGGATAGGTTCAGAGCTGACGGGTGCTATGTTTTCTTCTTGAGTTTGCTCGGTGTGGATTGTTGGATTTACAGGGTTAGGTTGTTCGGCATGTTCCTGTGTAGAAACAGAGGCTTGTTTTTCTAAGGCCTGGGAAGGCTGAGGAGTTGGTGCAGAAGGAACTGGCTTCCTAAAGAAGGTCATCTTTACCTTGGAAGGATCATGTACCGGTGCGCTGACTGGTTGGTCTAAGATGTTGGCCTTTACCAGTCTTCTTCTTCTGGGCTTTTGTACATGAGGAAGATTAGCTTGATTCTCATCAGCTTGAGATGGAGAAACGTGTATGTTCTGATCAGCAGTTGGCTGGTCAGTTTGTTCTTGATTGTGTTCAACTCCATTAGCTGACTCAGTGTGAGCTTGGTCAACTTGAGCATTTTCACTGGCGGTCCTTTCAGAGTCAGCTTCCTCCGTTTGCTCTTGTGTATTCCCTTCTTCCTCAGTATCATCGTTCTCAAGCTCTTCCTCGAGCTGAGTGACGAAATGTTCGTCTAGGTCCACCGCATCTTCCTGGTGCTCAGTTTCTTTAGCACGATGCTGAGCATAATGTGAGTCCGACGTGACAATGAAGTCAAGTGGAAGAGCATGGATGGGTGAAAGGGTAGAAGTCGTTTGCTTCTTCTGAGCAGCACCAGCTGTACACTCAGTTGCAGGCTCATCTTGCCTGCAGTGCTTTTCAGCTGACTGAGTAGTCTCTAAGTTTGACTCAGCAGCAGATTTGGATTTCTTGGATTGAGGCTCAGTTTCCTTAGATGGGGTGCCAGTAGGCTTCCTTTTTCTGATAGCAGGAGCTTTTGTTCTTTTGCCTTTTACTGGAACAATCACCTCAGCAGGTAGTTCTTCTTCGACTTGATCTTCAGGCAGCTCAACGAACTTTCCCTTCTTTAAGGGCTGATTGAATTTGAGAGCACGTAGTGAGGCGGCAGTGATCTCCGACCCCTTAATGCAAGTTTCTCCTTGAAGGTCAACTTTGTGATCAACTAGGATCTTAGTGATCAATGAGCCGAGTCGAAGATTGTTGGTACTGCGCAGAAACCCAACTATGAGAAACACTGGCATGTTTATTGGTTTGTAGGTCAGCATGTGCCAGATAAAGCACATCTCGAAGTGTGATGCTGAGCTGGTGCAGTTGACCTTTTGGTAGATTAGTTGAACCAGCAGGAAATGGGCCATCTTCTGATGCTGACCCATGGACGAGCTGGATACCTCTCCAATGTACCCAGCAGGCTTACAGAAAGTTTCATCATAGTAGATGTCCTCCTGGTCACCGTTTCTTCTTAATTCGGCACCTTCAGTTTTGAGGCTGAGTAGGGATCCCAAGTACGTTGGGTTTATGAAGATGGTTTTTCCTCTGACTTCGGTGACTAAGTAGTCATGGTTTTTTACGTCAGCTTTGAGGTTATGGTAGAATTCCATAACCAAGTCAGGGTAGGTGGGAAAATGCAAGGAGAACAACTCGGTCCAGCCGTTGTTCTTTATCCATTCAGAGAACGGTTGTTCTGAGTCGATGAAGGTTTGAGAAACCCAGAGAGAAGCTTCCACTTTCCATTCTCGTACGTTCTCGAATACTCGAATGTATTGTCTAGGTTCAGCTGGTTTCCCTTGAGCTTGAATGGCTTTTTCTTTGCCATGACCAGCAGCTTTGGAGGGTGAAGGCTGAGTTGGGGGATTGCTGGTTGTTTGTTCATCGGTGGTGGTCTGGGAACGACCGGCACCGGAGACGTTGAAAGAGGGTTTTGTCATCTTGGGAGGTTTTGAAGTTCGTAAGTGCTTAAGGAAATTTTCAAGCCTTCTATAGTTCAGTACGTATAGAGAGAAGGTAGTGGGGAAATACCCACTATTTATAGATCTTTAATTAGGGTTTCCGTTTGAATTTAGGTCGATTTTGCCCTTGGGTTGTCCAATCGGCAGAAACCCTGACATTTATGACACTTTAAGACGTATTAGGCGCATGCGCAGTACAGGTATCATTACGCGTATGGTGGCATTAAATGCAAATGATTACCTTTACTCAGCGTTTGTTGGTATAAACGTTTCGTATTCTGAGTAGTCAGTTTTAAAATTCATATACGATGCATATGCACATAAAATCCTAATTGCTTCTAGCCTTGCCACTGGGGCAAAGGTCTCACCGTAGTCAATACCTTCTTGCTGACTGTAGTCCTGAGCTACAAGTCTTGCGTTGTTTCTAACTACGTTTCCTTGTTCATCCAGCTTGTTCCTGAAGACCCATCTCATTCCAATGGTCTTTTGGCTCCTAGGATGTGGCACTAGCTCCCACACATTATTCCTCCTGAACTGATTGGGTTCCTCTTGCATGGCATTCATCCAGAATTCGTCATCCTCAGCTTCGGCAAAGTTCTTCGGCTCCTGTACTGAGACAAAAGCTACATTGCCAAGATACTTCCTTAGTTGATTTCTTGTCATCAGCGTATTTCCAGCTGAGTCAAGAATTGCATTTTCTGAATGCCCTCTTGGGACTCTTATCTCCTTGGATAGATTTATGTCTTGTTCTATCTGTGTTTCAACATTCTCTGCAGAAGTAGATTGGTCAGTGAAAGTAATCTTAGGTTCACTCTTACTTTTGGTCAGCCGTTTTGTGAAGGACTCAGTAGCTGGTTCTTGATCAGCAGGTGCTGAGTTTGGTTCATCTTCTATCAGCGACTGGTATCTTCCTGCAGGGTCAGTTTCATCGAATTGCACATGTATAGATTCTTCTAATACTTGAGTTCTCTTATTAAAAACTCTGTATGCTTTGCTGTTTGTTGAGTAGCCTAGAAAGATAGCCTCATCAGCTTTTGAATCAAATTTGGCTAAGCTATCTTTGGTATTTAAAATAAAGCATCTACAGCCAAAGGCACGAAAGTATCCAATGTTGGGCTTTCGTCATTTCCAAAGTTCATAAGGGGTTTTCTTAAGTATAGGTCTAACTAGAGCCCTATTCAGAATATAGCATGCTGTGTTAACAGCTTCTCCCCAAAAATACTTTGGAAGCCTATGCTCATCCAGCATTGTCCTGGCAATCTCAACCAGAGTTCTGTTCTTCCTTTCAACAACCCCATTTTGCTGAGGCGTTCTAGGAGCAGAGAAATTGTGGTCAATGCCGCTGGCTTCACAGAATTCAACAAACTTTTGGTTTTTGAATTCTCCACCGTTATCACTACGGATATGAGCTAATTTTAGGTCTTTCTCATTTTCAATTTTTCTAACCAAGTTTGAAAATGTCTCAAAGGTCTCATCCTTACTGGTCAGCAGGATAACCCATGTGTACCGAGAGAAATCATCTACAATAACCAAGGAAAACCTTCTTCCACCCAGACTCAGCGGCTGGACTGGACCAAAGAGATCCAAGTGTAGCATTTCTAACGGACGCTTAGTTGAGACAATGTTTTTACTGTGAAAAGATTGCTTGGTTTGTTTTCCAGCTTGGCAAGCATGGCATAATTGATCTTTTTGAAATTTAAGTTCAGGCAGTCCCTCAACCAATTGCTTTCTTGCTAATTTGGCCAGGAGGTCCATGCTTACATGACCAAGTCTCCTGTGCCATAGCCAGGAATTTTCTTCCTTTGTTACTAAGCACACAGTTTTTGAAAACTTTTTCTCTAAGTCTAGCATAAAGACATTATCTATCCGAGGGGCAGTTAAAATTAACTCATTAGTTTTACCCTCCTATATTTTACATCCAGTAGTATCAAATATAACTTTTCTCCCATTGTCACATAGCTGAGCTACGCTGAGTAAGTTATATTTGAGTCCGCTGACTAGGGAGACAGATTCAATAGTAGGGTTACCTCCGATGATTCCTGAGCCTACTATCTTACCCTTCTTGTTGTCTCCAAAACTTACACTCCCTCCTCGTTTACGTTCAAACGTGATGAACTGAGTTTCATCACCCGTCATATGCCTTGAGCATGCGCTGTCAATATACCACATCTTTGACTTCTCGGCACATCTCAGGCTTACCTGCTTTGACTTGTGGAAAGATTACAGATTTTGCACCTAATACTGTGTTGAACCTACATGCAATGATTTGAGATGATAAACGATGAATCAGCTGTTGGTCCCTTGTAAGGTTGCAAATATAGTTCCAAGGGGGGGTTAGGAACTATTTTACCCTTTTTTAAATGATTAGGGCAAATTTCTTTTTCTTAAGAAAAGATTATATGACAGCGGCGCTGATCAATCGACAAGACACTGGCTTAGTCAACTAGTGACTAGGTCAGTTTCGTTGCTTAGGTCAGGAAATAGCACTCAGAGTCTATTCCTGACTTAATTCGTTGGCAGCGCACAACTCAGCTTGACCTCTTTTACTTGGTCAGTTTTAGTTTGTTTTAAGCAAGCAATATAAATAAGGAGTTAAGGTTTAGAAATACTTCACTCAGCAGATTTGTCCAGGTTCGGCTTCTTCTAAGCCTACGTCCTGTCCCCGGAACACTTCCGAGATTTCAAATCCTCTACTGAGCTCTTTAAAGGTAGAGCCTCAAACCTTTTACAATATCAGCAATTGAGTATGACAAGAGTACCTTCCTCTATACTTCTACTCAATCCTAATCTCTCCGCTGAGTACTTAAAACCGAGTACTCAGCCTCTCATTTCTATTCCTAGAAATGATTAAGATTTGTCCTAAACAACAATTGCTAGAACACCTTAGATGATTGAGGATCAATCACTCTAGACTTTTACACAAATGAATAGGCTTGTAGTGTAAGAATTTGCTTTGCTTTTGATGGAGAACTTTTGTATATGTTTGATCAGCGTAACGGCTTTTGCTCAAAGTTCTCTGTTGAATGTGGATTCTGAATGCTCTATTTATAGAGGGCTGTGAGAGCTTCTGGTTATTTCGAATTTCGAAATAACCGTTGGAGGGAAACGACTACAGGTCGTTTTCACTCAGTCTGTCAGCAGTTATCTTAGCCAATCAGATTCCAGCATCTTCTGTTCTTCGGTCAGTGTGACAGTATGTTCCTCCATTTTGGGTAACGTCAACCAGACAGCTTGCTGTGTCTTCTGATCTTTACTCGAAGAGGAAATACTTTGTCTGGAAGCTGTCTTGTGGTCAGCGGCTATCTTGTACGTTTTGTCGAGACAGCTCAGCAGCTTCATACCGAAGTTGTCTACGTGGATCTTCTCGATCCTTCTTTGCTCAGCATGCGTTTCATTACTTCAACGGCAGCGTTTTGGAGATACGCAGGCTGAGTGATCTTGGGCTTGTTTGACTTGGGCTTTGACTTCCATATAGGGCTTGAGCCTTATGATCTTTATATCTTATAATAAATTATAAACTCAACATTGAACAAACACATTAGTAACAATAAATCAAAGCATTTAAACTTAGTGTGTTGTAGAATATTTAATTTCACTTAATTAATTTTGTCAAATCAAAATCCTGTGGAAATGTGTTTCAACATCAGCCTCATTAGAATTAACCCTTTTCTTTACCTTATTTTCTCTTTTTCATCCACTCTAGGAAGCCCATTTGAGCCTATATTTTTGTAGTTTATAGATTTTTCTTTCATTCTAACCCAATTTTTGCAAACCATCATTTGGTTTGCTACTTAACCCTAAGTTTTTGCAAAGCTCACATCTAGCCTTTGTCGTTTCTAGCGCTTTATCTTTGTTTATGGCATCATAGTAGCAAGCCAAAAGGCTAAAAAGTGAATGAGCATCCCTATCCCAAAAAGAAAAAAAAAGGAAAAACAGAAAAACAGAAAAAGAAAAGAAAAGAAAAGAGACGAACAAAAAGGGGAGAACTTCATTCCCCGGTTCTTAAAATCAAAACGTCTCAAGAAAAAAAAATAATGAATAAAAAGCTCAGTCACTTCATATTTGCTAAAGCCATTTTTTTACTTTGTTTTTCTAGCGCTAGAACTATTAATCCTTGTTGTACCTTTAACCCTCTAACCACATTACAACCCCAATTCGAGGCTGTTTTTGATATCATCGGAGTCATATAGCATAGTAGAGGAAATCGGATGAACGTGCAAAATCAACGTGATCCTAAGCAAGAACATAAGCCGAGAGTAAACACTTTAGCCACCAAAATTGTGTGAAATGAGTGAACTACCTATGGTGAGGTGTTTTACTTAGCGATCCCCTCAAGCTCGTTTAATTGAACATGTGTCCTTTGTCTTAAAACATATGACCTATGATAATTGAAATGCGGCTTTTGGATATCGTGTCTCTACTTTGTATTTCCGAATGCATGTAATTACAGATGCTCGAAATTTTGTCAAGCACCTAGTCAAACCGGGAGGTTTTCTAGCTTGCTTGTGATTGCGGGTTTAGTTTTTTAGTTTACTTGGGGACAAGTAAAGTTTTAAGTGCGAGGAGGTTTGATAGGGGTAAAAAACCCCTATCTTTGGGTACGGTTTTAGGACTGGTTTTAGTGTTATTTAGTCAATAAGCGAGCAATTCTCGCATTTAAATGCTTTTGTGTGAGTTAGTTAGAAATTGGAAATGTTTTATTTACTTTTCGTTGTTTAGGCTCGTTTTATGATCAATTTAGGCAAATACGGCCGAAATGGCATGCATATTATAATTCCGTTACCTTTTAAAGCTAATTGATCCGTCAAAAGTCGCACCAAACGAAGCGTTTGCTCAAGTAAGCGATTGGCGGGTCAATTTAGCCTTTGGAATAATGTTATCTGGAGTTTTTGTGCATGCGCAGGGGTAAGTTCGGGCGAAAAACACGTTATTGGCATTCGATAACTGCGCGGGGGCGCATCGGGCTAGACTGCTTGACGAACTGGCCTATTTTAGGCCAACTCGCCGAGCTGGCTATGCTAGCTCACCGAGCAGGCCCTCAGGGGCCTGCTCAGGCGAGCTGGCCTTCGTAGGCAAGCTCACCGAGCAGGCCCTTAGAGGCCTGCTCGGGCGAGCAGGCCCTCAGAGGCCTGCTCGCCGAACAGCTCGCCCTGCTCGGCGAGCAGACCTGCGGGAATTGGTCAAAAAGACCAATTCTGCCCCCACGACGCCACGATGGACCCCACGACTTCCTACCTGCATAAGGACATGAAATAGGTCAAGAAAAGGGCCCGAGCCACGCCTATAAATAGGATTTTTCCAATGTAATTAGACATCTTTTATCTTTTGTAATTTTCTTAGCTTTTCATCTTGAGAAATCCTCTCCACCTCCTCCATATCCTTCAAACCTCCATTGAAGATACCTCCGAAGCTCCGCTCACCGAGGATTGCTCAAGCTCCATCCTTAAGTCCTAGGAAGATGCCTGCATTGGTAGACAGGTTCCCTGAAAGGGATTTTTCTTCTTTTACATTCTGTCTAGCCTCTGATACATGTTATGAATCCTAGGCTCATTGTAACTTCGTGACAATACTTTTCATCTTTGATATTATATTATAGTTTTGTTTCTTCAATTGTTTTATTGCTTTAATCTTTGTCTTACACTTTGTCTGATTGGTTTAACTCATTCGATAATCCCAAAATTAAGTTGGCACATATTGCGAGCTAAATCTGACCTAGTCAGTGCCTATAGGATTGACGACCCTATAGAAGATTAAGCCCAAATTGCTGAGCCTTAGAGCTAGTTTCGGCCTTACAAGGGAATCACGAACTAGGGACTTTAGGAGGATAGGTCGGGTTAATCACCTCGGACACAAGTGACTCAGATTAGGTTTTAAATCCGTTGTCTAAACAACCTATTTTCATTATCATCATATCCCTTCATGTTCCTTCGGATAATTGCATTGGTAAAAGATCACTTAGGAGTAGTTTAACTTAATTAGGGGTAGAGTAACTTAATTAGGCGTAGAATAACTTAGTTAGAATCAGATAACTTAGCTAGGAGTAGTATAATTCAACCTAGGAGTAGATTAACTTAAGAAAAACCAACTCAAAACCCCCTAAGCCTAGATAACACCTGAAACCAAGTAACTCGATACTTGCAGAAATAAATCCTGTGGACGATACCTGGACTTTCCAGAAATTTATTACTTGATAACGACGGGGTACACTTATCCCTTAGTGAGTCTCGCGGTGCGACTGCCGTGAGGCGCATCAAACACCATCATCCAAGACAGAACGGGGAACCCTGACCGAGGCACTGAGCATACTCAGAATGTATTCTTGAGACTTCCCAACCCAGGTGATACTGTCAGTCAGCATGGAAAAAGCTTGATGAAACATTTTAAGCAGAGCCGAGTCATAATACTGATGTTGAGCATTCGAATGACACACATGTTTAAAGATGGATTGGGAGTGTTGCAGAAGCTCATTCGTCTTGAGTTGGTCAGTTTCCATCTCTTCCTTACTCAAATTAAGTAGACGGACAGCCTCACTAATTTGCTCAATGGAGCATTGGGAGGTGGAAGAGAGTTGCTCGTTGGTTCTGGCTTGCTCAAAGTGAAGCTGGTTGAAGAGTTGATGAACTTCAGCAGAAGTTGCATACATTGAGTTTGCAGCTGACGGGTTTTGAAGTTGAGCCTGGAGAGAGTTCATGTGATTGACCATTGTCAGCTGGAGTTCGGCCAACTTTGTTATTGATTCCTGCTTGGGCTGTTAAGACTGGAGTGATGTCATGACACTCAGAAGATCCTTAAGACCTTTGATTTCTGTGAGAAGCTGAATGGCAGACGAAAGTTGAGTTGGCTCAACAGGAACTGACCCAGCGGCTTCGGCATTGGTTTGATGAAGGTCCTACAGCAAAGCTTGAGCTGAGTCAATGATTCTTCGACCAGACTCAGTTGCGTGTAACTAGTTGTAGAATCCATCAATGTGTGGCCCAAATGCCGGAGTATGAGTGGAACCGGATGGAGGAGGTGTTTGGTTCAATTCATTATTGGACGTGCCAGCATGATCAGCGGCTGGACTTGAGTTTAGATTGCCAGCAGGAGCTGACTGGTTGATATTCTGCACTTGAGGATGTGGAAGAGGATGATCGGCAGAATTATCTACTTGCTCAGAGAAAGGCTGAAGCTGACTGGTTTGAGGAGGTTGAGGTGTTTCAGCACTGACCTGAGCAGGTGTTTCCTTAGCTAGCTCAGTATGTTGAGGAGCAGGAACTTCGAGGATTTGCTCGGTATTATCTTGGCTTGGAGTAGCAATTGAGTCGACATATTCCTTTGGTTGAGAAACAGAGGCTTGCTGTTCCGGGTGCTCTCTTGGAGGAGACTCAGTGGGATTGGAGAAGAACTTAAACTGCATATCAGAGAGATCAGTGATCGGATCCCGTAGTGGTGAGTCATCCATAAGATCAATCACTGGGGATTTATGAGCCTTCTTTTTAAGTCTCCTTAATCTCTTAGTCTTTTGAGGAGAGGGGTCAGTAGGAATGGACTCAATTGAGTCAGTAGGTGAAGTTGCCCCTTGATCAGCATAATCCTTTGCTGTTGGCTCAGCTTCTTCTTGAACCTGCTCAGTGTTGGTTGTCTTATGTTGCTCAACATCTGTTGTCTCATGTTGCTCAACATCTACTGTCTCCTCAGCATCAAACTGACCTCCCAATTCTTCTTCATCTTGGTCAGTTGGATTTTTCTCAAGATCAATGCCCTGACTTCGCACAAAATGAGAGTCTTCAGAGATTACGACATCAAGTGGAGGTGCATTAATAGGACTTAACCCAGAAGAGATCTTCTTCTTCTTTCTCAGTGGTTGCTCAGGAGTGTCCTCTTTTTCTTCTTCTTCCTCAGGCTTAGCTTGCCTTTTGAGGTTTTCTGCTGACTTAGGTCCAACCTGACCTTGTGCAACTTGAGGCTTTGTTCCTTTGGACACAAACTGAAGCTTTTTTGGTGGAGCGTCAGCGTCCTTGGAAGAGCTTTGAACAACTTTCCTCTTTCTGTCCTGCTTGTCAGCTTGAGCTTTCCTCTTTTTCTTTCCTTCTCTGGTCTGCATCCCCTCTGATTCCTGAACAGCGGCCCCTTTTCCTTTCTTAGGGACAATGGGTTGATCGTAGACCAAGCCAAATAGTGCAGCTGCAGTAATTTCAGTCCCCTAGACATTTATTTCCTCAACCAAATTCACCTGGTGATCTTTAAGGATTCTGGTAATAAGGGAGCCTAACCTAAGGGTTCCAGTACTTCTTTGAAAACCACCGATTAAAAAGACTGGCGTGTTGATCGGCTGGTAGGTCAGCATGTGCCAGATGAAGCACTGCTCGAAGTTCGACGCTGAGGAAGTGGAGTTGACCTTTTTAAAGAGGAAATTGGTCAGTATGTAATGAGCCATCTTTTGATTCTAACCCATGGAGGTGCTCGAGATTTCCCCAACATGACCGGCAGGTTTGCAAAACTCAGCGGGATAATCAATTTTATCTTGGTCACCTGATTTTCTGAGTTTAGCTCCTTCGTTTTTCAGTTTTAGCAGTGAGGCAAGGTAAGAAGGGTTGATGAAGATATCTTTTCCTTGAACCTTGGTGACCATGTAGTCCCGGTTATCATCAGCAACTCTTAGGTTAGTGTAGAACTCCTTCACTAACTCAGGGTAGGTGGCTTCTCAAGTCGAGAACAGCTCGGTGCAGCCGTTCTTTGAGATCCACTCACAGAAGGGTTGCTCAGCTTCCACAAATCCCTTCGAGAACCAGCGGGAGTGGTCAACTTTATATCCCCTTACACTGCTATAAACCAGGGAGTAGGTATGTTCCATCGGTGTCTTTCCCTTATCCTGCTTCTGTTTCCTTTTTGAAGAGGTAGCTTGGTCAGCCTGGGTTTTCTTGCTCGGGGTAGTGACCTTAGAGTGGTTATGCTGACTAGGTTCTTGAGACTTGGTGGGAGTCTCGCTATATTCCTACTGAGCAGGAGATGGAGGGTTTTCATCGGAGCGGTTATCGTCGTAACCGGCACCGGAGATATTCTGAGAATCGTTAGACATGATTCTTAGAGAAATTTGAGAAGTTTGGGAACTTTAGAGAAGAGAGAATTTGAATACCAGAAATTTCTAAGCATAAAGAGGTACAAGTAGGAATTCGTCCACTATTTATAGAGGTGTCGAGTTGATCTGAAGCGTTGAGGTGGCTGTTTGACCTCGAGATACTCAACCGACAAAGATTCTGGCATTTATGACACAATCGGCGCATGTATTTTCTTATTATTGCGCTTACGTCATCCTAGGTGGCTATTTAATTCGCGTGTTTAGCATTAATTTGTGCAACAGATCTTTTACTCAATGTTAAGAATTCTAAACGTTTAATGTTCTGAGTAGTCAGTTCTACGCAAGGAATTATTCGTGTGCTTAGTAACTCAGCTTAAGATAACCACTCAGCGTGTATATCTACTCATCATATAATAGAAATTGACTTAGCATAAATCACTCAGCATGGTGATCAACTCAGCATGCATATATCACATATTATACTTGGAATTTATTGAAGAGGATTAAACATACCAATGGCTTCTCTAAGTATGTTGAATTGCTCACGAGCCAGTGGCTTTGTGAAGATATCAGCAAGCTGCTCATCCGTTGGGACATAGGTCAGCTTTATCTCTCTCTTGAGTACATGATCTCTGATGAAGTGATGTCTTATGCTGACATGCTTCATCCTGCTATGCTGGATTGGGTTCTTTGATAGGTCAATGGCACTCTTGTTGTCACATTTGACTTCAATTGTTTTAGTCTGAATGCCATAATCTTCTAGCTATTGCTTAATCTAGAGGACTTGAGCAACACAGCTTCCAGCAGTAATGTACTCAGCTTCAGTGGTTGACAGGGCTACTGACGACTGCTTCTTACTGAACCAAGACACAAGACAGCTTCCAAGGAAGTGACATCCTCCTGAGGTGCTCTTTCATTCAAGCTTGTCTCATCCGTAGTCAGCGTCAGTGTGTCCAATGAGTGTGAAATCATAAGTATTGGGATACCATAAACCTGCATTCACTAAGCCTTGCAAATATCTAATGATTCTTTTTACAGCTATGTAATGAGATTCCTTAGGGTTAGATTGATATCTAGCACAATAACATACTAAGAACTGAATGTCCGGCCTACTAGCAGTTAAGTAGAGTAGAGAGCCAATCATACCTCAGTACAGTTTGATGTCTACTGACTTACCATTTTCGTCAGCGCAGAGGACAGTGTCAGTGCCCATAGGGGTAGATATTGACTTGCAATTCTCAAGTTCATACTTCTTCAATATCTCCTTAGCATACTTAGTTTGATTGATGAAGATGCCATTTTTCCCTTGTTTGATTTGAAGTCCAAGGAAGAAGTTGAGTTCTCCCATCATTGACATTTCAAACTCAGTCTGCATCTGCTTACTAAATTCCTTGCACATAGACTCGTTAGTGGCACCAAAAATAATGTCATCAACATATATCTGAGCCAGTAGGGTATCTTTACCCTTCCTCTTAATGAATAAGGTTGTATCAGCTTTACCTCTGACATAATTTCTAGTCAGCAGGAAACTGGTCAGCCTCTCATACCAAGCACGTGGTGCTTGCTTGAGACCATACAGAGCCTTTTTGAGTTTATAAACGTGGTTTGGGAATTTGGGATCCTCAAACCCTAGAGGCTGAATAACATAGACTTCCTCGTTTATAACTCCATTAAGGAATGCACTCTTAACATCCATTTGAAATAATTTAAAGTTCATATAACTTGCATATGCACATAAAATTCTTATAGCCTCTAGCCTTGCCACTGGGGCGAAGGTCTCACCATAGTCAATACCTTCTTACTGACTATAGCCCTGAGCTACAAGTCTTGCTTTGTTCCTGACCACGTTCCCTTGTTCATCTAGCTTGTTGCGGAAGACCCATCTTGTTCCTATGGTCTTCTGGCTTCTTGGATTTGGCACTAAGTCACATACTTCATTTCTTCTGAACTGATCAAGTTCTTCTTGCATTGCACTCATCCAGAACTCATCATGCTCAGCTTCAGCGAAGTTCTTTGGTTCCTGAACTGAGACGAATGCTACGTTGCTGAGGTATCTCCTGAGTTGATTTCTTGTCATCAGGGTGTTTTCAGCAGCATCAAGAATGGCACTTTCTGAGCGTCCTCTTGGTATTCTGATCTCTTTTGGTAGAGTGATGTCTTGAGCTGGTTGTGTTTCAACAATCTCTGCAGGTATAGATTGGTCAGTGAAAACAATTTGAGTTTCGCTTTTACCTTTGGTCAGCCCTTGAGGTAGTGGCTCAGCGGATGTTTCTTGGTCAGCGGGAGCTGAGTATGGATCATCCTCAGTCAGCTGCTTGTCTTTTCCTGCAGGGTTAGTTTCATCGAACTCAATGTGTACTGACTCTTCTAAAACCTGAGTTCGTTTATTGAAAACTCTATATGCTTTGCTGTTTGTTGAGTAGCGTAAAAAGATAGCTTCATCAGCTTTTGAATCAAACTTAGCAAGGCTGTCTTTAGTATTTAAAATAAAACATTTACAGCCGAAGGCACGAAAGTATCCA
The DNA here is from genome assembly GCF_963576675.1 of Euphorbia lathyris. Taxonomy (NCBI): domain Eukaryota; kingdom Viridiplantae; phylum Streptophyta; class Magnoliopsida; order Malpighiales; family Euphorbiaceae; genus Euphorbia; species Euphorbia lathyris. Next base: position 49,361,940 of record NC_088918.1, read on the forward strand.
ATGTTGGGTTTTCGTCCTTTCCAAAGTTCGTAGGGAGTCTTCTTTAATATGGGTCTGACTAGAGCCCTATTAAGTATGTAGCACGCTGTGTTGACAGCTTCTCCCCAAAAGTACTTTGGAAGCCTATGCTCACTCAGCATTGTCCTAGCTATTTCAACCAAGGTTCTGTTTTTCCTTTCAACAACCCCATTCCGTTGAGGCATTCTAGGAGCAGAAAAATTATGGTCAATGCCGCTGGCTTCACAGAATTCAACAAACTGTTGGTTTTTGAATTTTCCACCATTATCACTTCGGATGTGAGCTAACTTTAGGTCTTTATCATTTTGAAGTTTTCTTACTAATGTTGAAAATGTCTTAAAGGTTTCATCCTTGCTACTCAGCAAGATGATCCAAGTGTACCGTGAAAAGTCATCTACAATGACCAAGGAAAATCTCCTACCACCCAAGCTCAGCGGCTGGACTAGTCCGAAGAGATCCAAGTGTAGCAACTCAAGTGGACGCTTGGTTGAGACAATGTTTTTACTATGAAAAGATGTTTTAGTTTGTTTTCCAGCCTGACAAGCATTGCATAATTGATCCTTTTCGAACTTAAGTTCTGGCAGTCCCTCAACTAATTGCTTTCTTGCTAATTTGGCCAGGAGGTCCATGCTTACATGACCAAGTCTCTTGTGCCATAGCCAAGAATTTTCTTCCTTTGACACTAAGCATACATTTTTCAAAAATTTCTTTTCCAAATTCAGCATAAAGACATTATCAATACGAGGGGCAGTTAAAATCAATTCATTTGTTTTTCCCTCGAGTATTTTACATCCAGTGTTATCAAATATAACTTTTCTCCCGTTATCACATAGCTGAGCTACGCTGAGTAAGTTATATTTAAGTCCACTGACTAGGGAGACTGACTCAATAGTAGGATTACCACCAACGGTTCCTGACCCTACTATCTTACCATTTTTGTTGTCTCCGAAACTTACGCTTCCACCTCGTTTACGCACAAGTGTGATGAACTAAGTTTCATCACCAGTCATATGCCTCGAGCATGCGCTGTCAATGTACCACATTTTTTACTTCTCAGCACACCTCAGGCTTACCTGCAATATAGCTAGTTATCTTTAGGTACCCAAGTCTTTTTGGGTCCTTGTTTTTTAGGCTCAGCAGGTAAAGCATCATATTTAATCTTATGACGACACACTTGGACAGTGTGTCCATTTTTCCCACAGAAGTCACAGCTAACCTTCCGTTTGGGATATCTCACTGACTGGTCAGCACCCCAGTGATGAGCATGTCAGCACACCTTTGTGGTGTGTCCCTTCTTCCCACAGAAGTCACACTGGACATTCCGCTGAGGATTCCATCTCTGCTGACTAGTACTTCGGTACTGAGTGTTCAGAGGAATATTTCTTTTATTCGGAATCTTGAGTTGATTCTGAATAGATGTGATGTCCTTTCTCAGTTTCTTAGAATCTGATTGGACCTCTGAGACAAACTTGTGCATAGTTTCTATGTTGCTATGCAAAGTTGAGTTGTCTTGGAGAAGATATCGAAGGTCACTCAGTTTGACCTTTTCAATCTCGTCACATCGCCTGCTGAGTGCTCTAACCTTCTTGTTACACTTTTTGATAAGTGTGTAGAGGTCACTCAGGACATTTATCATTTCATTTCTGAGCAGGGGTAGTGATATTACCTCAGTTGAGTGTGCCTCATCGTCAGATGCAATAGAGGGGTCAGCATGCTCAGAAACACAAGGCTCAGCAAGCTCATCTGCCATGAAGCAGATCTTTGCTGACTCAGTGGCATCAGCTCCTGATGATGATGACTCATCACTATCACTCCAGGTTGCCACCATTGACTTCTTATTGTTCCTCGTTTCCTTTCTTAAGGTAGGACAGCTTGATTTGATATGGCCAGTTTGATGACATTCAAAGCATGTGATTGGCTTTGAGCTGTCCTTCTTGTACTTGCTGTCGCTTGACTCAGCTTTGTACTTGTCAAACTTCTTGTAAGGCTTCTTTGAATACTTATCATTCTTTCTGAAGAGCCTTTTCATTTTTCTAGTGAACATGGCCATCTCTTCATCGTCTGTTGAGCTCCCGTCAGTGGAGTCAGCTTTCATGACAAGAGACTTTTGCTTCTTGTCCTCATACTTCTCCTTCACCTCAAAATTCTTCATTGAGATCTCATGGGTCATCAGAGATCCAATGAGTTCATCATACTTGTAGGTGGTCAAGTCTTGAGCTTCCTCAACAGCAGTTTTCTTGGCTTGCCAGCTTTTGGGAAGGATCGTCAGTATCTTCTTGACTTGCTCTTCCTCAGTAAAGATCTTGCCAAGTCTTTTGAGCTCGTTGATTATGTTTGTGAATCTTGAGTTCATTTCAGAGATTCCTCCATCATCATTCATTTCAAACAGCTCGTACAACCTCATATGCTGGTTCACCTTGGACTCCTTAACTTTGTTGGTTCCTTCATAGGTGACCTCCAGTTTCTTCCAGATTTCCTGTGCTAACTCACAACCTGAAATCTTGTTGTACTCTGCAACATCTAACGCACAGTGAAGCATGTTTATAGTCGAAGCATGATTTTGTAGCTTCTTGAGGTCATCTTCTGTCCACTTAGCCTCATCTTTGACAACCGTTTGGCCGTCAACAGTTTTAACAGGAACAAATGGGCATTGGACTATAGAAAGCCATGCACTCATATTTGTTGCCTGAATGAAATTTTTCATTCTGTTCTTCCAAAAGGTGTAGTTAGACCCGAAAAACAGAGGAGGCCGAGTAATAGACAGTCCCTCAGGAAGAATCTGAGTTGTCTGATTTCCTAGGAGGAAACGAGTGCTATTCTCAGCCATTGTGGGGATCAGCTCAAGATAGTTATATCTTGCTCAGTGAGCTTTTAAGCTCTGATACCACTTGTTGGTCCCGTATAACGTGACAAGGTTAGTTCCAAGGGGGGGATAGGAACTATTTAAAATTTTGTCCATTAAGACTGACTTCTTTTCTTTAAGAAAAGGTTTACACAGCGGCGCTAAGTAGTTTTAAGACACAAGCTTAGTCAACTGGTGACTAAGTCTGCTTCTTTCCTTGAGTCAGGAGATAGCACTTAAGTCTATTCCTGAACTCAGCTTCTTAGTGCACTCAACTCAGCGTGAGTTCGTTACTTAGTCAGTTTTATAGCAAGAAATATATAAAGGAGTTTAAAGGGTTAGAAATATGTTACTCAGCAGACATATCCTGGTTCGGCCTCTCCGCCTACGTCCAGTCCCCGGAACTCGTTCCGAGCTTTTTGAATCCTCTACTGAGCTCTTTAAAGGTAGAGCACGAAACCTTTTACAACAGAAGCTAAGTATACAAGAGTACCTTCCTCTATTCCTCTACTCACTCCTATACCTACCGCTGAGTACTATAACCGAGTACTCAGCTTCTCCTTTCTATTCTTCTAGAAATGATAAGTGTTTTTCCTAAACAACAATTGCTAAGACACTTTAGATGAATGAAATCACTCTAGACTTTTACACAATGATTGGAATTGGTGTAAGATTTGCTTTGCTTTTCTCACAGAACTTCAAGTATGAATTTGGTCAGCGTTTCGACTTGATTGAAGATCTGCATCGAATGAAGAATTTGAGAGGCCTATTTACCTATGATTTCGAATTTTGAAATAACCGTTGGAGGCTAACGGCTTCCTATCGCTTTCACTCTGGACGTGCTCAGTGTCGTTGGCCAATGAGATTCTTATATCTTCTATCTACGGCAGTGCTCAGCGGCTTTTCATCAGATGAACAGAATGTTTCGACATTAATAGTAAAGTCTTCCAGACAGCTTACTGCGTCTTCTAAGCTTTACCCAAAGTAGAAATACTTTGTCTCTAAGTTGATTTCGTTCTGCCGCTGACTTGTACTTCTTGTCGTTTAACTCAGCAGCTTCATCTTGAAGCAATTGATAGAAGGCTTCTTGATCCTTCTTCATGCTGAGCTAGCGCTTTGCTTAGAATGACTGCGTTTTTTCTTCCTGGGCCGTGAGGTCTTGATCTGTTGACTTGGTCTTGACTTCCTCTTATGGGCCTTTAGGCTTTTTATCTTAATGTCTTAAAAATCAAATTAACTCAACATTGAACAAACACATTAGTGTGAATAAATCAAAGCATTTAAATTTAATGTGTTAGAATATTTTTATCAATCACATAAATAATTTTGTCAAATCAAAATCATGTGGAAAGGTGTTTCAACAGCCGTTAGCCTCCAACGGTTATTTCGAAATTAAAAATCACTGATGCTTGAAGTGTCACTATAAATAGGCCTCTCAAATGCTTCATTCGATGCAGATCTTCAATCAAGTCGAAACGCTGACCAAATTCATACTTGAAGTTATATGAGAAAAGCAAAGCAAATCTTACACCAATTCCAATCATTGTGTAAAAGTCTAGAGTGATTTCATTCATCTAAAGTGTCTTAGCAATTGTTGTTTAGGACAAACACTTATCATTTCTAGAAGAATAGAAAGGAGAAGCTGAGTACTCAGTTATAGTACTCAGCGGTAGTTATAGGAGTGAGTAGAGGAATAGAGGAAGGTACTCTTGTATACTCATCTTCTGTTGTAAAAGGTTTCGTGCTCTACCTTTAAAGAGCTCAGTAGAGGATTCAAAAAGCTCGGAACGAGTTTCGGGGACTGGACGTAGGCGGAGAGACCGAACCAGGATATGTCTGCTGAGTAACAGATTTCTAACCCTTAAACTCCTTTATATATTGCTTGCTATAAAACTAACTAAGTAACGAACTCACGCTGAGTTGAGTGCACTAAGAAGCTGAGTTCAAGAATAGACTTAAGTGCTATCTCCTATCTCAAGGAAAGAAGCAGACTTAGTCACCAGTTGACTAAGCGTGTGTCTTAAAACTACTTAGCACCGCTGTGTAAACCTTTTCTCAAAGAAAAGAAGTCAGCCTTAACGGACAAAATTTTAAATAGTTCCTATCCCCCCTCCCTTGGAACTAACCTTGTCACGTTATACGTGACCAACACATGTGAGGTATTTTGAGCCTAAAAGAGTTCGTACGGGAACTCTACTTCTTTCACAATATTTTGAGGGCTTTGACTTCACTCAACGCATAGAGTTTGCATCTAATACCGGGTTAAGTACACTTGTTTTGGTAAGAAGGGCAATAGATGATAAAATGAACCCACTTAGGCTAATTCTTTCTTAATTATTTTTCTCGTTTTTCATGAACCTCTAGGAAGCCCCTTCGAGCCTATTAACCGACTTCTTTGCTAACACCCTTTTAACACATAACCCTTTTTCCTCTTATCCGAACACCAAACACAAATGCCTCGGAAATACCCGAAACAAGCTAAGTCTCTAGCAAGTAAGCACAATAAATCTTTGAAATCGTTTTTGTGCCACTCTCAAGCAAAAAGAAAAAGAAAAATAAATAAAACAAAAATGGAGAGCAAATAGGCATTCTCAAGCTCCACCCGAGCAATTTCAAAATATACTTTTCGTACCTGCTAGAACAAAACAATGAAAAAAACGATGCAACCACCAAAGTGATATTCAGATTCGAGTTTCTAAAAATTAACCACTTACCACTAAAAAGTCACCCACATTACAACCCCCGTCCGGGTTCATTTTTAATGTTGCCCAATCATAACATAGGTGAAAAAACCCGGATGAACATGCAAACTCGAGGTGACTTTGAGTAAGTACAAAGAAGAGCGTGTAAACACCAACCCACCAAAAATTGAGCGTTAAGAGTGAAATCCCTTGGTGAGGTACAATCGAGTTCTCAAAAGATAATCAATCCCCGTTAATATTGCCTATTAAGTTTGATCATGGAGGTTTCGAATAAGTTTGGCCACTCATTCGCTTGCGTAAGTACTTGCCGAAAACTTTTCGTAAAACCTTAGTTTTGAAATCACGCACTTGGTTAAACCAACCAGAGGTTTGTTTCTTAACTGTCTCAATCCCTTGTCTTTCGACTTCTTTTACTTGAGGACAAGTAAAACTTTAAAGCCCGAGGAGGTTGATAGAGACGTTTTGTCCCTATCTTTTACCGTGATTTACGCTCTAATTTTGAGCTAAATAAATAAGTTTAATTAAAAAATAGTGTGTTTTCAATAAAATAACAAAATAAAAATAAATTTTATGTTTTTAGTTAATTTCCTTTATTTTTGATTAATTTCAAAAAAATAAACGTCAAGCTAATTTGGTTCTCGAAGATTGTATTTTGCAGGTACAAGTTAGAAATAAACAAAGAAATAATCCATGAGACACGGTCGTGGAACCCACCACGCGGGGCGTGGGACAATGCCCCCTAAAACACGACAGTCAACTAGGCGTTCCGACATGGTCAACACCTACCACGCGGGGCGTAGAATAGGACACGCGGGGTGTCTATGGTGTGAAATTGAGACAAAAGATCCAGGAGCTCAAATACGCGGGGCATCCCCCATACCACGCGGGGCGTCCAAGGCATAATCCAAGCAATTAAGTTCTAGGAGCTCAACCATGTGGGGCGTACTCCAGTCTAAGCGGGGCGTGGTTGAGTCAACATGTCTGAATTTGGCCCACGCGGAAGAAATTATCAACAGAATGGGCTAATTTTGCAGAGACGCGGGGCGTACCACCTTCCACGCGGGGCATTCCTTGTGAAACCTGCAAATATAGTGTGAATTCTTACTTGTAACTTGTGTATTTATGATTTTACCCCCAAGCTTGATGTGTATAAATAAGAGTGATTAGCACTCATTTCCTGATTCAGATTTTATGTAACTAAACTCTACCACTTTGAGAGCTTGTTCACTTGTTTCGTCACCTCGTCGAAGTTCCGTTCCATCCTCTTCCACCAAGCACGAGAGGTTCCACCTCCAAGACCTAAGAGACGGCCTTGAGTCCGGTTAGCTAGTTCCAATGGCCGATTCTTCCATTCTTACTTGCTAATTAGCTTGTACTCTTCCTATGTACTAGGCTTGGTTGTATTCATATTCTTTTTCCATTCCATATTTATAATATATTGATGTTTACTACTTCTTTTGATATTCGTAATTGATTATTGTGTAGGAGGGGCACGATTACCGGCGCCCTTTCACGGGTCATCTTTAGGGAATCATATAGGTGCTGTCCTACCGGAAGTAACACACCGAAAACCGTAGGAATTGACAAGCCACGGAACTTACGGGCCCTAGTTTCTGATCCCCAGCATTAGACACGCCTTGACTAAGAACCACGTAGTCTAAGCACTTCATGGGTCGGTCGGTCTACACGTAGCCGTCTTTGCAAGAGTAAAGTATCAATCGTATATGTTCGGAGTCATTGCTCATTATATTTATAACTTATCGCAACCCGTAGAGTTTCGGTTACATAAGTCTGTCTCACCATAGTTTAGGAGTAGTTTGTAATTGTCACCCAAACCAACCTAAAGTATTCACCGCCTAGATAACGAATAGAACCGAGTAGTTTAATACTTGTGGTTATAAATCCCGTGGATTCGATACCCGGTCTTAACCGGATTATTACTTGATACGACGGGGTACACTTGCTCCTAAGTAGTAGCGTTTAGTAGAGTTTAATTACACACGTAACACCTTACACACACTTATATATTTCACCCATACATCACACACACATTTACACACCTCTATTGGACACGCATCATTCGCCCTGTTTGTGCTTCAGATCATATAGCGTTCTGCTAGACACCTTACAAGGAATGCTACCTGCAAATTTTGAACAAAATTCCCTACTTAATTGTTCCAACTATTTATTGATCCGACCGCCAGAGATTCGAACCACCCGTAGGCCGATCCGCTCAATGTTGTAGAGAACATTCTACAAAGGATCCCCTCATTTCCTCCATATATGTCCATCAGCTCTCTGTATTTTCTCACATGTGCTTCAGGATTTTCTTCACTTTTATACTGCGACAAATTTGAGGACTTGAAACGTCCATCTGTTTGGAATCCCATAATATGGGCAGTGAAAGGCGAATGCCTATTAACTTGATGGGTGTATCGTTCTTTGTTCTGGTTCTGCTTCCGTGATTCCTCTTGGAAGCGTGCCTCTACCGCCGCAGTGAACCGGTTTGGAGAAAGAGACTCCTCATTCCAGCTTGATTAGCATTTCCTCGTGTTCCAGACGAACATCTGTGACGTGATCTCGACCTTTCTCTTGGCTCAGAATTGTTCGGCACCATATTGACGGGTATAACATAAGTGGCGTCTCCCTAGGGTTGTTGTTCTGAAAACACCCTTTTAGCCCGCTCTGTTACATCGTTTCCATTGAGGATATTGCATGCTCGCTCGGCTGATTCGTTGCCCAACTCCCGTCGGACAGATTCCACCATTTGGTCAAAAAATGACTCAGGAGACCACTAATGTGAAGGTTGAACTGTGCCATCGAGGTGTGGCATAATTTGTTCAATGGGAGTGACGTTGTTGTCATCGTTAGCAGGGGCACTTCCTGTGTTTACCGTAGTGGAGATATTCCCAGTGGGATTGTTTGAAGACATGTTTGAATGTTCGTTGTGTAACCCTATTACTATTAGGATTCCACGTTGACCGCACCAATTGATATTCCGTAGATTTATCAACACCGTATAGCATCCATGTGAGACGCCGTTGGGATCGGCCGGGGACACTCCGATGCCTAAGTCAATAATATTGTTAAGAGAATAAACTGTAATCACAAAGTAGGGTTTAGAATAATGTGTAAGTGTACCTTTGTTGTCATGTTACAGGGATATTTATATAGGTTTGAGTGATAACCGTAATAACTCCCTTTTAATGCCCTTTTAATGAAGTGTAATGCTCTTTTAATGCAGCTTAACTCCGACCTTTAACCTCCGAGCTTTTACGGTCTTTATGGTATCATTAGTGCCAGCTTAATGATAGTGAGCTTCGCCGTATACCTGCTCAGTTTTCCATAAGGGCGGATCGCCATGTGGGGCGGATCCCATATTCTTCTCCTGGGCGGATCTGAGAATGGACCCATGATACGACACCGTGTTTCCAGCTATACACTTCAAGGCGGATCTCGGGATGGACCCATCAGTACGACACCGTATTTCTAGCTGTACGCCATATATGCCAAGGAGGCGGATCTCATCTTGTCTTTTCTCCCTTCAGGTCCTTCCCTTGAGGGGATATTCTCAGCTTAATCCTTCATGTTTTATGGCGGATGTTATCACCTTGTAATCGACAATCAACATCTCAATTACCAGGCCGTCATCATGCCATCCTTCAGGCTTATTTTGAGGTTGCCGAAGTAAAAGCCTGAGCGTTGCTCCTTTACTTTTTCAATGGTTGTAGTCTCCTCCCTCTTCCTTTTGGTTCAGGAACCTCTGGCAATCACGTTTATTACGCCCCTGGGGGGCCGACCATTCTGCTTCTCTTCCTTCTCCTTCTTTCTTTCCTCACCATACTTTTTGAGGAATTAGTCCAACTTACTACTTTCAGCCATTTTCTCCAACTCCGTAGCTAGATTTCGACAGTCTTATGTGTCGTGGCCCTCGCTCTTGTGAAAATAGGGTAATTGAATTATGCCTATTTGAACCACTTAAAGTGGGGTAATTGAATTAGGCCTGTTTGAACCTAATTGAATTAAATATAATCTGTAGGGTTAAATTTATGGTTAGGGATAAATAATGGACTAATTAGATATTAGCCACTTAACTTAAACCTAATTGGTGCAGGTATATAATGATTAGGTTAAAGAAGCTAATTAACCTAGCCTCCATCTAATAATTTTGGTCCTTCCCTCTCCTAGATAGTGTTCTTCGCGTTCTTTCTATTCCGTGTTGATTACGGCTAACACTGGTTCAATTCCTATACGGTTGGTGCACATGATCTTAGAGATTCACTCGACTTGTGGATTCATGCAACCGTCTTTAGAAGAGACATCATCCGTGAGTTCCTAATCTTTGTTTTTAATTTTGTTTTGAAGTTCATCCCATGGCAGTCTGACACGATTTAACTGGATTATAGAAAATTCCAACGGTAGCATTCCGTTGTGCTTTGTTGATTTTCGATGATTAATCCCCAACACTAATATGGTCTTCCCCTCAGGAACCAAGGTGATGAAATGGTCAATGAATGATTCTTCATTTGATTGAAGTTATAGATCGAATCAGGTAGGAGCTGCTCGTACCAAAAGACCGTCGATTCTTTCAGAGTGGTGGGAAAAATACGGCATAATACAACATATGTAGATGTAGTTGCTTCCGTTATTCCCTAAAAGTTTTTGGCGTAGGTGACAGGGTCGCCCAATCCTCTGTACTGTATGAAGGTTAGAAGCCGGAATCCCCGAGGCATGGGCTACTGCTGAATCTTATTCGATAGATGTGTGTTGGTTTCTGCCAAATCAGAATATCCTTCTCGGGAACTGGATTTTCATGAAGAATGCTTCTCGAGGAGCTCCAATATGTCCTCTTTGTTGAGGGGAGCATCCTCTTTGGCCCTCGTCTTCTTCAGCTCGGACCTCCGATGGCGGTTTCCTCAGGCCTTTGGTGGGGAACGATGTTTACCTCGCCCGCTAGGTTTTTCCTTTTCCTTCTCCTTATGGTCCTTTCGCCTTGTACGGTGCTGAGGAGAGCTTTTTGATCTAGAATACCTCCGCCTAGGGGACAGGCTTCAAGAATTTCCCTAAGGGTCCTAGTGGATTCCTTACTAGACTCTCCGGTTTGAGCGGGGTTTTCTCATTGCCTTCTTTCACTTTTTGCAACTATTGTCGAAGATCAGTCATCTCCACCTCATGCGTTGCTTTTGCATCATCCATCTCTTTCTACATGGTTGCTAGATTTTAGACGAACCTTCGGGTTACTTCCTCTGCCAGGAGTTGGCATTGAGGGTCTACCTAGGGCTGGGGTCCTGCCTATTGATTAACTTCTTGATCATTGTTTTGGTGAATCTCCGAGTGAACGCGGCTAGATTGAACTGTCACTAAATATTCTGACAGATGGTGGATAATTGAACTCCATGCTCACCGCACCAATGATAACTTGTTACCTGATATTGGTTACGTGTCCAAACCGTGATGCTGATCCGACATCATGTTGAGCCTACAAAACAGTATGCAGGACAAACGGGGCCGGAGTCCGGCAAAATCGCTCTGATGCCTAAGTCGGTTTGCGATTTAAGGTCGAATGGAAGGGTATGAACTAGTTTAGAGATAGTAGTTAACGTGCCGAACCTTGTGTCTATACATGTGTATTTATAGTGTTCAATTAGGTTTAAGGTTGTCGTCTTCTTTGGGAATCCTTACAGAGCTAGGATTTCTGATCCCTTAAGGAGTCTGAATCCAGGGAAGAATCCTTTGTGTCGTAGGATTCTAGAAGATTCTTTGGACCTTTGAGGTTAGAACCTTATAAGCCGTGATAGGTTGCCACTCGTTAGGCTTAGGCTGTATTGGTCGTCACTGACTTGTGGAAATGAGTCTGGGGCCGACTAGGCCCTTATTGTGCTTGGACTTGGGCCGCAATAAGTATAGTGATGACGTCATGCATGTGATAGCATTTAGTTTGATATCAGCATCCTCTTAAGCCTTACTTTTTTTTTCAATATTTTAATGGACATTGCATATGATGTCAAAATTGAATTGTTAATGATTTCACGAGTCCCTTTAATATTTGATGTCAAAATTGAATTGTTAGTTCAAAGATAAAAAAACACTAGTCTTATTTTGTATAAAGTAAATCGAATTGATGTTGAAGAGTTGAAAGCATGATAAGGAATAATAATAATAATATTGAATGTAATTAAGCATATAATAAATGATGGAAGTTGAAGAGTAAAAGGTCACAAACTAATAGTAACACCTCTAGCACCGTTGCCATAAGGAGAAGGTTGAGTATGAGATGGAAGAGTAGTAGTAGAAGTAGGATCGTATTTCTCACCATCACCCCATAGAGCATAAGCTTCTTCACCATGAACAGCATCATCTCCAATAACAAGTTGATCTTCAGTCATTCTTAAAGGTATAAACAATCTTATTGCTAAAAGGATAATAGAGGTACTCATAATGTTCCATCCAATAATGAAACATGCACCAACTATTTGCTTCATAAATTGTTTACCACCATTTCCACCGTAAAATGCACCTCTTGTCTTTTTTGGAAGTATGAATTCACACAGTTCTGGCTCTGCTAATAGTCCTGTTAGTAGCCCTCCTAGTAGACCCGCTACAGCGTGTGTGTGAAACACTCCTAATGTATCATCCACCTGTAATGTTTTTTATAATTATATCAGCCAGCCCTCATCTTTGACTTTTTTGGGTGGAAAATTCCTAATTAAGCAACTTGCTAGTACTATTTTATTTTATTTTAGAGGAAGAATTTTCAAAAGATAGACCTGTTGTAGGAGCGTACACTTCTTGTGTAAAACCATCATAGACACCCATGGAATACTTCCAGACATAATTCCATAAACTATAGCCGCCCATGATTGTACTAATCCTGCATTAATTTATTTATTAATTTATTTATCAATTATAGATTAGTGAATAATAATTGAGGAAAAACTAACCGGCTCCAGGAGTAATGCAAGCTAGTCCAGTCATCATGCCCTGAACAGCTCCGATGACCGACGGTTTTCCGAAGAAAATAACATCAAGAGAAGTCCAAACAAGCAAGCTTGTAGCTGCGCTTATATTAGTGTTTAAAACTGCAATTGAAGCAGCAACATTAGCTGCATATGGCGCTCCTCCGTTGAACCCTGACCACCCCATCCACAGCAATCCAGCTCCGGCAAGCATTAACAATACATTATTTGGAGGGAATCTCTCTCTATCACTTTTCAGCCTTGCTCCAACCTATTTAGTAATTAATAACTTCATCAATTACTACATCTCAATTATTGCTTTATTTAATTAATTACTTACCCAATAAGCAGCAGTTAATCCGGAAATTCCAGAAGACAGATGAATAACATAGCCGCCCGAATAATCAATAACCCCCCATTGATACAGAAACCCACCTCCCCATAAACTAAAAGCTCCCACAGTATAAGAAAAAATAAGCCACAAAGGCACAAAAACCATCCATGCTTTAATATTCATCCTTCCAAGAACTGAACCGGCTAGTAATATCAGCGTAATTGCCGCAAAAGTGAACTGGAAATAGACCAGTGTGGCCATCGAGAAATAAGGTTCAACGGTCACTTCTACTCCGTCTTCATTTTTATGTTTACTTTCAGGAATTCTGGCTCGCCCGGTCAGGTAATTCTGCCCTAAAGCAGGCGCACCTTTACCCCAAAAAGGGAGGAGTTGGTCGCCGAAAGCCATTCGGAAACAAAGTAGAACCCAGCAAATAAGAACGGCGGCGAAGGCGTAGAGGGCCATAAAAGCTGAATTCACGGCCCATTTTTTCTTCACAATACTGGCGTACAGGATAACAAGCCCTGGCATACTCTGGATTGCAACCAGAGTTGACGCCGTCATCTGCCATGCGTTGTCTCCTTTGTTTAGCCATATAGGTACCGCCGGCGTTACGTCGCTATAAGCTCCTGACATTTTTCCTATGCTCCGATCCGATCCGATCCCGACTTTATTATTATGTTTTGATTTTGAGCTTCTTTTTAATTGGGGAAGAGAAGACTTTTCCACTTTTTCTTTTACACAAAACGGAGTTTTACAAGATTGCTAATTATTTGAAAATTAAATAAAAAAGGAAACCGAGTATTATTATTATTATTATTCCTTAATTTATCATATTCATATTTGGGCAGAAATTAAACTTTGTCAAATGCTATGGAAAAAACGTTTAAAGTTACTGCCGGTTATCTTTTAAAGTCCAAATTTATTTATAAACGATAACGTGTTTCTAACTAAAATCAATTTATCGACCGTAATGAAAAATTCGAATTCGAACAGATTAGTTTGATTGTTATTTAAGTATCATGTTAGACATTCAAACATTAAATATGTCTAAACTATATATTTATTATATTATTAATACAGTTAAATCTCGATAAATGAATGTTCGATAAAGTAATAACATTGTTTATATAATAAATTCTTTCGGTCCTGATTTGGACCAATGGACTAAAGTAATAACCTTGCTAAATGCATCAAGTGATAAAAATATTTAAATATTTAAGGGCTCAATGAAAATATAAATTAATAGCTATTGAATTATATAGATATATATAGAGGATGACTCTTGTGAGAACCCTGGATTTGAACCCTGACCATTTCACTTATACTCCATGATGCTTACCACTAAAACAGTTGTTTTTCTTGTGTATTATGTCGCGCGCTGCTTAATATGTCACTGTCCTTGTAGCTTCTATTGTTTAATATTTGACGCATGCACTTATTAGTATCGATTAAATGTGCATAATAATGAATTATTAATATAAAAAAGAAATGTGCATAATAATGAATTATTAATAGAAAAAAATTCAAGAACATGCTCCAATTTCTTATTTATTTAACTCCTCTATATTTTTGTAATTTATGTTTTAAAATGTTAAGGACAATATTCTAAATATTGTTACATATGTTCCAAACTTTATAATTTGTGTTCTAAAAATTAAGTATAATGTTTTAAAAAAATCAGTAAATATATGGACCATTTTTGCATTTGTTCTATAATATAATTTATAACTCATATTCTAAATAACATAACGTATATTCTAAAAAACAAAACGTATATTCTCAAGTTTATAGTTTGTGTTCCTAAAAATTAAGTATAATGTTTTAAAAAAATAAGTAGATATCTGGATCGTTTTTGCATTTGTTCTATAATATAATGGCCTAATACACAAATAACCCCCCTGAACTTGTCCAAATATTGCAACTGTCCCCTCAACTTTTAATTGTAACAATTTACCCCTTAAACTTGTCCAATTGTAAAACATAACCCCAAATTGGGAATTTTTTTACCCCGTATTTGAAGCAACCGTAAAAAAGTTTCACCGGATTCGTATCACGCCAAAGATCTGATTATCATACTCCACGAGTGTTGCAGATTTTGTATTTCACGTGTTTCTTCAATTGCAGTCCATATCAGCAATTTGGGGTTGTGTTTTACAATTGGACAAGTTTAAGGGGTAAGTTGTTACAATTGGACAAATTTGAGGGGTAAGTTGTTACAATTGAAAGTTGGAGGGGGCAGTTGCAACATTTGGACAAGTTCAGGGGGTTATTTGTGTATTAGGCCTAATATAATTTATAACTTATGTTCGAAAAAACATAAAGCATGTTCTAGAAACATAACGTATGTTCTAAAAAATATGTCGTACGTTCTAAACTTCATAGTTAGTGTTTTAAAAGTTAAAATATATGTTCTAACGTATGTTTAAAAAAATATATTTTCTTATATAATATTAATATAAAATTTTATTAAAATATATAATATATTTTTATTTAAAAAATATTGTATTGGATTTTCTTAGCATCAGATGCACTTAATAATATATAAATAAAAGAATTGTATAATGAACAAATAAAAACAAGTGTCACGGCGTTAAGACATGCGCGTGTGCTCATTTCCTCTACATCGCAGGTTTGAATCCCTCATCCTCCCTCATTTTCTCATTTAATTGTTGATTAAAGGTGGTGCACGTTATTTACCAAAAGGCCACCGCGAACACAACTTCTAGTATATTTTGCTCATTTTGTAGCAAGTAGTTGTTTAAGGTGACCATTGCTTGAAAGACCTCTTTCGACCATATATTTGCGACAACGCAACTATCATCTGGCTCTGGATCATTTCCATCATCATTGTTCATTATTAACTCGATAATTTCTTCGTCCCTATGCATTTTATGATGAAAAATTATCTATAAAATAATAAATATTGATTTATCAATAAATAAATAATATCTCTTAATGAATATTTTTTCCGATCTCAAGGATATGAATTTATCGAGGTTTTACTGTACAATTAAAAAAAAGATAGCACAAGAGACAAAAATAAAAGAACTATGGCACATGGAGTAATCTTAGTCGTGGATCATGACTGATGATGATGAGTGGTGATGATGTAGAGGAGAGGAGATAGGCAGTGGTGAGAAGCATGATTGTTCCTTGTGCTCTTTATTCTAGAAGGTTGTTCTGTTTGAAAGACTAGAATGCTCATAGGCATTTGAAACATTAGTAGTACAAGACTTAAAGTCTTCGTACTTATGTTTGGGAACTCCCAAAGTATCATTGCACCGAGAAAACTCTTCCTCTTTCTCTTCTCTTCTTCTTTCTTCTTCTTTGCCTGTAACTCTTCTTCTCCCTTCTTTATTTGATTTAAAGACTGCAACTTCAGCATGAAACTGGTATTGGGACTTTATTCTTCTAGCCATTTCTAAGTGTTTTCAGGAAAAATATTACAAAAATAGTACACACTTGAACTTCACCTTATTTATTTCGGCTAATTGATCCACCAAAGGTCACACCCAAAGGAGTTTTTACTCAAATCTAAAGACTGGTGGGTCAATTTAGCCTTTGGACTAATGATTTTCGAAGTTTGATATGTATGTGTAGGTTGAACGGGATCAAAATCGGTGGCAAATCGTGTCTCAGGGACCCCCGGGAGTCAATCTACGAGTTGGGCAAAATCAGCCCGTCGAGTTGGCCAACTCAGTGAGCTGGCTCCCCCATGTCGGTGAGCTGGCCTGCGGGAATCAACTTTTTAACTGATTCCCAGCCCCACACCGGCTCCATTGCGCCTCGGTCTTCCTACCTGAATTGGGAAACATTTTAGAATAGGTTTTAGGTCATCTACAACTATAAATAGGACGTTTTCATTATGTAAATTTATCTTTGGCTTGTGTAAACTAACCTACCCCCTACCTTGAGAATCCATCCTCCTTCCTTTCGTCTACCATTGAAGAACTTCACCACCGTGCTCTAAGGGATTCTTCAAGGTTATTCATCCTTCAGTCCTAGGAAGACGACTACTTGGTCGACAGGTTCCCTGAAAGGGATTTCTTCTCTTTTATTTCATGTTTGCCTTAGATCTTTTCTATGAATCCTAGGCTAACTGTAACCTCATGATAAATACTTATTTTCATCTTTAATCTAATTTCCAGTATTGATTGTTATTTCTTTGCTGTTTATGCTTTACCTAATTGGTTTAAATCATTCAAATATCCAAATATCATGTAGGTTCATATTGCGAGTCGAATTTGTTTAACCCTAATCGAAGAACCTATAAGATTGACGACCTTATAGTTGGTAAGACCCAAATTGCTGAACCAAAGAGCTAGTTTCGACCTGATAGCGAACTAGGAACCATAGAAGGATAAGTTGGTTTAATTGCCTTAGGTTTAAGCAACTCAGATTAGGTTGACAATTAAATGTTAAATTAGGTTGGAATTAGTACTATTGCATCACTCCATCCAATTCTAGGTTAAATCACCTTGCTAAAGATCACTTAGGAGTAGATTTAACTTAGATAGGAGTAGGTTTAATTTAAATAAAACTCAATCTAAACCCCCAATCGCCTAGATAACATTAGACGTCTAGTAGTTTGGTACTTGCGGTATAAATCCTGACGATTTTATACATGGACTTGTCCAGATTTTATTATTTGATAACGACGGGGTACACTTATCCCTTAGTGAGCTTTCAAGCAGTCGCTCGGGGGCACATCAAGTTTTTGGCACCGTTGCTGGGGATTAAATAAAAAAAAATCTCGGCAGTGCCAACCATCAAGTTTTTGGCGACGTTGCCGAGGATTTATCTTCCAGCAATATCGAACCAAAGGTCAAATTTGTTACTTTGGGCATTCTATTTGTATATAGCAGTTTATATTACTTTTGATTATTTACTTTTTATACTTGTCTATATATTCAATACTTCTATTTTAAATTACTTTTGTATTGTATTGCAAATCTGAATTTTCTATTTTTTAAATGTAAGTTCCTACACATAAAAATACTTGTTGATAACTGTAGTCTAGCTTATTGTTTTAACTCATTAACTTGTTGTTTTACAGTTGTAATTTTCTGATAGTGTTTTAGTTTTTACTTATATTTTCATAAACTTAGGCCCATACTTGTTAAGTTCATAGTTGTGATTTTGGATAATTTATATTTGTGAAACCTTGATTAACATCTATAGTTGTAAACCTTGATTATACTTGTTAAATTTTGTGTTCATAGCTGTAAAATTTTACTTATGAACTTTTGGGCTATAGAACTTCACTTTTTCTCAGCATTCTTTAATCAATGAATTGGCAAGAAAAAGTCCAGTGGCAAGCTTAAAGGTTAACTGTCCCGTCAAGACAACATGTTCATGCCATGGAGAATGAGGCTCCCAATCCCTCAATGGCCAAGTTGAAAAGGTGTAAGTTTTGTGGGCAACCACCAAAGGTACAATTCTAACACAAATACTTATAGTTTCTACTATAGTGATTGGAGGAGACCTCAACACCCAAATCTATCATACGGGAACCCTAACATGTTGAGGCCTCAAAATTGATTTGTTAATGAGCACATGGAAAACAAATTGAGAATGTTTCCTTACGAACAAGCAAGCCAAGATCCTCCATAACCCTCTAGTTCACAAGATAAGGTGATGCCCCTCTTGAAAGAGATGCCAGCCCAACTTGTAAAGAATGAGGCACTTTGTAAGAACTTGAGCAACCGATGGGCTCAAATAAACCATGAGATGCAAGAGCAATCCCGAGATGCTCTCCTGAGCAAAAAGGTGTAGGAAATTAGGGCTAAGGTATAGCAGCGGAAATATAAAAATTTTAGCCTATTTCCTTTTAACCATAGGATCCGTTAATCGTTATTTCATATAAAGAGGGATACGAAGGAATACCTTTCGATGAACAATCTACCGTTGTTAAAGAAGCGCCCACAATTCTTCTCCGAGATTCCAACCACCAAGTTTAACACGGAGAGATTAAGATGAAATCAACCCTTATGAGATGCAACCAAAATAGATTGCCTCTAATTAACCAACACAAGATCAAAGAGAAAGAGGGATGAATAAGATTAATCAATTGATGGAATGCCGTATGAATTCTTATCCACGAACTAGGGGATGGGAATTCTTTTTCTCTCTCTAATTAGTAATTTTGAAAATCACTATAGGGGGAGGTTAGAGGCATAGTCGAAATTCACATGGGAGGGGGTATATATAGTTGCTTGAATCTAAACCCTAGTTAGATAGGAATAGGTTACTTAATAGGAATCCAATTCGGAAAAGGATTCCTAATTATTATCTCACTATATATCTAATATATTTAGGATAATAATAAATAACCTAATTGGATAATAATAGGAGTATATTAATCCAATTAAAACTCCTAATTTAATTATCTCTTAATTAATTTAATTCATAATCCTAATCAAATTAGGATTAATGGAATAAAATCAATTCCTTATCTCTATATACAAATTTCGCCCCCTCCATATATTTGGGCCTTACTAGGCTCAATTGGGCTTCCATCTATTAATCATATCCATCTCTCTTTTGGTTCCAAGTCTTATGTGTGATCCATTAGGTTCTTACTACTTCTGGCCGTATGCAACTATTAAATTAATTTCTTCAAGAATTATATTTAATCCTTGCATAACGGAATGATGTACTGAGTATGTTATTGGCAAGTCTGTAATCATTCCCCCAGAGTCCGTTAAGAAGACAGGTTGATTCTGTCGTTAACCCTTCCGTATTAGTTACGGTATAATACGATCCTTTATCAACTACATCCTTGAACTGAATCTTATGACTATGGGTAATGTCAAGTCACATATAACGAGACGTTCGTTTTACTTGTTCTTGGCCGAGTCAACTCAAAAAGATAGGTTAAGTGAAATCTGTATTTCTACTCTTAAGCTATCACCTTGCAAGGGTTTAGAGTCGAGTCTTCCACAAGCGATCCTTGGATGTATCTCCCATTAATCGGGAGTGATAAATGCTCAATCCAATGTATAACTACCCAGACATTACTTGCTGTGACACCCAACCTTTGCAGTTCACACCCCAGAGTCATCTCTGTTAAGGATCGTGGGACCGCAGGATCAAAGTCTCACATTCAGTAATTCAGGATGACCAATTAACATTCTTTTGAGTCTGAGGATTAGTTATACCTAGTAATACCAATGAGATGAACAGTTGACAAGGATGAATCTACCCATCCTGTTATCTCAAATCGGATCCCCAATCCTAATGAACAATGTTTCACCGGATCTATGTAACTGTCCAGATATCTATATATATGAAGCTTGTGAGATCAGCTTTTCGTCGGACAGAAGACATTGTTACATACAAGTCTCAACCGTGATATATCAATCCTAAACATATCACTTGACTTGGGGTGGTTTTAAGTTTATTAGTTTATTATAAAGTTTTGTCTCACTTCATGCTTGTATGAACACTTTATAATCACTTTAAACAAACTTACGGATTTCCTTTTATTAGACTTTATTCAGTGCTTAAAAGGGATTGCCTTTATATAGTTATAAAACATATATCTCATTAAAACAAATGATATAAAGAACAATTCATTTACAATAAGTTTGTATCCCGCAACAATTGACTATAGGACACTAAACCCCAACATACTCCCACTTGGACTAAAGCCAATTGTTTCTAAAACTTATCCCAGTAGAAGTTAAATGACGATCATGTACTTTCTGGGTTAAAGGCTTTGTCAACGGATCTGCAACGTTGTCCTCTGTAGGTACTCTTTCTATTCTCACATCTCCTCTAGCCACAATCTCTCTTATGATGTGGTATCGCTTTAGGTAGTGCTTGGATGCATTATGAGACCGTGGTTCCTTTGCTTGCGCAATGGCTCCATTGTTATCACAGTACAGAGTAATGGGATTGACAATGTCAGGCACCACACCTAGTTCTATAATGAACTTTCTAATCCAAACTGCTTCCTTTGCCGCTTCCGCAGCAGCGATGTACTCTGACTCGGTCATAGAGAAAGCTACACTTCCCTGCTTGGAACTTTTCCAACTGACCGCGCCCCCATTTAGGATAAACAGGTATCCTGATTGGGATTTAAAATCATTCTCATCTGTGAGATGACTAGCGTCTGAAAATCCTTGTATTTTCAGATCTCCTTCTCCGTACACTAGGAACATATCTTTAGTCCTTCTCAAGTACTTAAGAATGTTCTTGACGGTAATCCAATGCTCGTCTCCTGGATTCCCTTGGTAACGACTCGTTACAGCTAACGCAAACGCTACGTCAGGTCTAGTGCATAACATAGCATACATAATCGAACCGATCGCGCTGGCGTACGGGACTACAGCCATGCGTCGTTTGTCATCATCAGTTTTAGGACATTGATGATTGTTTAACTTTACTCCATGTACCATGGGTAAGTTACCTCGTTTCGATTCAAGCATGCTAAACCGATTTAGCACCTTTTCAATGTATGTAGCCTGTGAAAGACCAAGCAGTCTACGCGATCTATCTCTGTAGATCTTTATACCAAGTATATAGGCTGCTTCACCAAGGTCTTTCATTGAGAAGTTACCAGATAACCAAACTTTCACCGATTGTAATAGAGCAATGTCATTTCCCATTAACAGTATATCGTCCACATATAGTATGAGAAATGCTATAGAGCTCCCACTTGCTTTCTTGTAAATGCAAGCTTCTTCGCAATTTTTTTCGAAACCAAATTGTTTTATGGTTTCGTCAAAACGTTTGTTCCAGCTTCTAGATGCTTGCTTGAGTCCATAAATGGATCTCTGAAGTTTGCAAACTTTATTTGCATCCTTTGATATGAAACCTTCAGGCTGCATCATGTATACATGCTCAAGCAGATTTCCATTTAGGAAAGCTGTTTTCACATCCATTTGCCAAATCTCATAATCAAAATGAGCGGCAATTGCAAGCATGATTCTGATTGATTTGGACATAGCAATATGAGAGAAGGTTTCGTCATAATCAACACCTTGTTTCTGACGATATCCCTTCGCTACCAACCTAGCCTTGTAGGTGCTAACCTTTCCATCCATGTCAGTCTTCTTTTTGAAGATCCACCTGCATCCAATGGGTTTTATCCCTTCGGGTGGATCAACCAAAGTCCAAACTTGGTTAGTATACATGGAATCCATTTCAGAATCCATGGCCTCAAGCCATGCTTTAGAATCTGGACTAGTAAGAGCCTCTTCGTAGTTTTCGGGTTCGTCGTCTAACACGGGAACCTTGTCATCATCTCCCACTAGAAAACTATATCTAACTGGGAGTTCTCGAACTCTTCGTGATCTACAAATAGGTGCCACTGGAGTCTCATCTAATGGGACTTCTTTGGGTACCTCAACCGCTTCTGTTGTTTCAGTCGTTGTTTCTTCCTCTTGAACTTCGTCGAGTTCAATCACGCTTCCCTTTTGTGTTTCTTCGAGAAACTCTTTCTCTAAGAAGGTTGCGTGTTTGGATACTATTACTTTCTGATCATCTGGATGATAGAAGTAATACCCTATGGTTTCCCTGGGATATCCAATGAAGAAACATTTATCAGATTTAGAATCTAATTTGTCGGACGCAACGCGTTTGACATATGCTGAACAACCCCATACTCTCATGAACGAGAACACGGGTTTCTTACCAACGAACAATTCATATGGTGTGGAAACAGCGGATTTTGTTGGTACTCGGTTCAGGGTGAAGAGGGCAGTTTCTAAGGCATAGCCCCAGAATGTCTTTGGAAGTAAGGCCATGCTCATCATAGATCGTATCATATCTAATAGGGTACAGTTTCTCCTCTCGGATACACCATTGTGTTGTGGTGTATAGGGAGGTGTCCATTGTGAGCATATCCCACATTCAGTTAGATAATTCAGAAAATCATCAGAAAGATATTCGCCCCCTCGATCAGATCGAAGTGTTTTTATTTTCTTTCCTAATTGATTTTCCACTTCATTCTTGAAGCATTTGAACTTGTCAAAGGCTTCTGATTTGTGCCTCATCAAGTAGATATAACCATAGCGAGTATGATCATCTATGAAGCTAATGAAGTATCTGAATCCTCCTCTTGCTTGGACTGACATAGGACCACATACATCTGAATGAATGAGTCCTAGAGTGTCTGATACACGCTCACCTTTATTGCTAAAGGGTGTATTTGTCATTTTACCTTTTAAACATGATTCGCATTTTCCAATGATTCAGAATCGATTGGATCTATAAGCCCATCTGAATGTAGCTTTAGCATGCGTCTCTTGTTTATATGGCCTAAACGACAATGCCACAAGTAAGTTGAATTATCTAGCTTAAGTCTTTTGGTATCAATTGCAAAAACAGGAGTTTTATCATCTAACACATAAATCCCATTTTGTGATATTCCTGAAAAATAAAAGATCGAATCTTTATAAAAATTGCAACTATTGTTCTTATTGAAATATGAAAACCGTCGTCAACGAGACGGCTAATAGAAATAATGTTACGAGACATCTCAGGAACGTATAAACAATTCCTTAATTCTATTACAAGCCCAGAGGGCAAAAGTAAAACATAATCTCCAATTGCGAGGGCGGCAACTCTTGCTCCATTTCCCACTCAAATGCTTCAAGAATGAAGTAGAAAATCAATTAGGAAAGAAAATAAAGACGCTTCGATCTGATCGAGGTGGCGAATATCTTTCAGATGATTTTCTGAATTATCTAACTGAATGTGGGCTATGCTCACAATGGACACCTCCCTATACACCACAACACAATGGTGTATCCGAGAGGAGAAACCCTACCCTACTAGATATGGTACGATCCATGATGAGCATGGCCTTACTTCCAAAGACGTTCTAGGGCTATGCCTTAGAAACTGCCCTCTTCACCCTAAACCGAGTACCAACTAAATCCGCTAGTTCCACACCATATGAATTGTTCGTTGGTAGGAAACCCGTGTTCTCATTCATGAGAGTATGGGGTTGTTCAGCATTTGTCAAACGCATTGCGTCCGACAAACTAGATTCTAAATCTGATAAATGTTTCTTCATTGGATACCCTAAGGAAACTGTGGGATATTACTTCTATCATCCAGATGATCAGAAAATGATAGTATCCAAACACGCAACCTTCTTAGAGAAAGAGTTTCTCGAAGAAACACAAATGGGAAGCATGATTGAACTTGACGAAGTTCAAGAAGAAGAAACATCGACTGAAACAACAGAGGCGGTTGAGGTACCCGGAGGAGTCCCATTAGATGAGACTCTAGTGACACCTATTCGTAGATCACAAAGAGTTCGTGAACTCCCAGTTAGATATGGTTTTCTAGTGGGAGATGATAATGAGGTTCTCGTGTTAGACGACGAACCCAAAAACTACGAAGAGGCTCTTACTAGTCCAGATTCTAAAGCATGGCTTGAGGCCATGGATTCTGAAATGGATTCCATGTATACTAACCAAGTATGGACTTTGGTTGATCCACCCGAAGGGATAAAACCCATTGGGTGCAGATGGATCTTCAAAAAGAAGACAGACATGGATGGAAAGGTTAGTACCTACAAAGCTAGGTTAGTAGCGAAAGGATATCGTGAGAAGCAAGGAATTGATTATAAGGAAACTTTCTCTCCTGTGGCTATGTCCAAATCAATCAGAATCATGCTTGCAATTGCCGCTCACTACGATTATGAGATTTGGCAAATGGATGTGAAAACAGCTTTCCTAAACGGAAACCTGCTTGAGGATGTATATATGATGCAGCCTGAAGGTTTCATATCGAAGGATGCAAATAAAGTTTGCAAACTTTAGAGATCCATTTATGGACTCAAGCAAGCATCAAGAAGCTGTAATAAGCATTTTGACGAAACCATAAAACAATTTGGTTTCGAACAAAATTGCGAAAAAGCTTGCATTACAAGAAAGCAAGTGGGAGCTCTATAGCATTTCTCATACTATATGTGGATGATATATTATTAATGGGAAATGACATTGCTCTACTACAGTCGGTAAAAGTATGGTTATCTGGTAACTTCTCAATGAAAGACCTTGGTGAAGTAGCTTATATACTTGGTATAAAGATCTACAGAGATAGATCGAGAAAACTGCTTGGTCTTTCACAGGCTACATACATTGAAAAGGTGCTAAATCGGTTTAGCATGCTTGAATCGAAATGAGGTGACTTACCCATGCTACATGGAGTAAAGTTAAACAATCATCAATGTCCTAAAACCGATGATGACAAAAGACGCATAGCCGTAGTCCCGTACGTCAGCGCAATCGGTTTGATTATGTATGCTATGCTATGCACTAGACCTGACGTAGCATTCGCGTTCGCGTTATCTGTAACGAGTCATTACCAAGGAAATCCGGGAGACAAGCATTGGATTGTCGTCAAGAACATTCTTAAGTACTTGAAGAACTAAAGATATGTTCCTAGTGTACGGAGAAGGTAATCTGAAAATAGAAGGATTTTCAGACGCAAGTCATCTCACAAATGAGAATGATTTTAAATCCCAATCAGGATACCTGTTTATCTTAAATGGGGGCGCGGTCAGTTGGAAGAGTTCCAAGCAGGGAAGCGTAGCTTTCTCTACGACCGAGTCAGAGTATATCGCAGCTGCGGAAGCAGCAAAGGAAGCAGTTTGGATAAGAAAGTTCATTACAGAACTTGGTGTGGTGCCTGACATTGTAAATCCCATTACATTGTATTGTGATAACAATGGAGCCATTGCACAAGAAAAGGAACCACGGTCTCATAATGCGTCCAAGCATTACCTTAAGCGATACCACATCATAAGAGAGATTGTGGCTAGAGGAGATGTGAGAATAGAAAGAGTACCTACAGAGGACAACGTTGCAGATCCGTTGACAAAGCCCTTAACCCAGAAAGTACATGATCGTCATTTAACTTCTACTGGGATAAGTTTTAGAAACAATTGGCTTTAGTCCAAGTGGGAGTATGTTGGGGTTTAGTGTCCTATAGACAATTGTTCTAGGATACAAACTTAATGTAAATGAATTGTTCTTTATATAATTTGTTTTAATGAGATATATGTTTTATAACTATATAAAGGCAACCCCTTTTTAAGCACTAAATAAAGCCTAATAAAAGGAAATCCGTAAGTTTATTTAAAGTGATTATAAAGTGTTCATACAAGCATGAAGTGAGACAAAACTTTATAATAAACTAATAAACTTGAAACCACCCCAAGTCAAGTGATATGTTTAGGATTGATATATCTCTGTTGAGACTTGCATGTAACAATGTCTTCTGTCCGACAGAAAGCTGATCTCACAAGCTTCATATATACAGATATCTGGACAATTACATGGATCCAATGAAAAGTAGTTCATTAGGATTGGGGATCCGATTTGAGATAACAGGATGGGTAGATTCATCATTGTCACCTGTTCATCTCATTGGTATTAATAAGTATGACTAATCCTCAGACTCAAAGGAATATTAATTGGTATTCTGGATTACGGAATGTGACGCTTTGACTCTGGTGTAACACGATCCTTAACAGAGATGACTCTGGGGTGTGAACAGTAGACGTTGGGTATCTCAGGAAGTGATTGCGGGATCGTTATATATTAGATTGAGCATTTATCACTCCCGATAAATGGGAGATACATCCAATGATCGCTTGTGGAAGACTCGACTCTAAATCCTTGCAAGGTGATAGCTTAAGACTTGAAATACAGATTTCACTTAACCTATCTATTTGAGTTGACTCGGCCTGTACAAGTAAAACGAACGTCTCGCTATATGTGACTTGACATCATCCATAGTCATAAGATTCAGTTCAAGGATGTAGTTGATAAAGGATCGAATTATACTGTAACTAATACGGAAAGGTTAAAGACAGAATCAACCTGTCTTCTTATGGCTCTGGGGGAATGATTACGGACTTGCTAATCACATACTCTGTACATCATTCCGTTATGCAAAGATTAAATATAATTCTTTGGCGCAACGGTAAAACGTTGTTGCCGTGTGACCAGAGGTCACGGGTTCGAGTCTTAGGAGCGGCCTCTTGCCAATTAAATTGGCAAGGGAAGGCTTGCCCCCAATACACCCTTGTGGTGGGACCCCTTTCCGGACCCTCGCTCAGCGGGGACGCGTAATGCGACTGGGCCGCCCTTTGAAAATTATTTAATAACGTTGCATACGGCTAGAAGCAATAAGAACCTAATGGGTCACACATAAGACTTGGAACCTAAAAGAGACATAGATGTTAATTAATTGATGGAAGCCCAATTGAGCCCAATAAGGCCCATGGACCATAGGGGGTCGAAATTCATGTAGTCAAAATACATGAATAATTAATTTGATTTTATTAATTCTAATTAGATTAGGATTATGAATTAAATTAATTAAGAGATAAATAAGTTAGGAGATTTAATTAGATTATAATACTCCTATTATTATCCAATAAGGTCATTATTATTATCTTTAATATATTAGATATATAATGAGATAATAATTAGGAATTCTATTCCGAATTGAATTCCTATTCAGTAACCTAATTATATCTAACTAGGGATTAGATACAAGAGGTTATAAATAAACCCCCTATGGGATTTTCGAAATCCACTAGCAAAAAATCCCCACTGTGATTTTCGAAATACTCAATGCAATGGGAGAGAGAATTTCGACACCCCTAGTTCGAGGATGAGATTTTCTACGGCTTCCTTCCGATCAATTGATTTCATCTATTTCTTTTATCCTTGATCTTGTTTTGATTAATTAGAGGCAATCTACTTTGGTTGCTATTCAACGGTTGATTCTAAATTAATCTTCCCGTGTTTTATTTCGTGTTTGGGAACTCGGAGAAGAGTTGTGGGCACTTCATTAACAACGGTAGATTGATCATCAAAAGGTAATTCTTCTTATCCCTCTTTATATGAAATAACGATTAACGGATCCTAGGGTTAATGGAAATAGGTTAAAATTTTTATATTTTTGCTGCTATACCTTAGCCTAATTTCCAACATTTATAGCCAACATATGGAGATAGGGCTACGATTTCCCTTAATGAGTAGCGTGGAGGATATTTTGGTAGAATTTATGCTTTGTCCTTTCTAGATTTCTCTGAACTCTTGGGTGGATCTACTTAGGTTCTCCAAGGTTGCACATAACTTCGGCATTAAGTTGAACGATGCCATATTTCATCACATTTGGAGGCCAAAGTTGAGGGTAGTGGATGGCCTCATTATTTAGGATATGTATAAGAAATATACCACCTTCCTCACCAAGAAAAAGGATAATGTTAAGGGGTTCAAGAGTAAGTGGTTTCAGGTTGGCCCTAACAAGGATGATCCAGATAGCCCTTATTCTGACAGCTTTCCCTTCCACGTGGATTGGTTTGATCTAGCCTGAGATTATATGAACATGATCCAGATGATGTAGAATGATATGTCGTGTGGTTTGAGGGGCCTGGATGTGGTGGTTTATTCCACTCGCATGACTAAGTATGTTGAGCTTCTCCAAGGTGAATTTTTTATGCTTTATTTTGATGCTTTTGTTTTGCATTGCAGATTTTTATCATGTCTAACCTAGAAATTCGTGCTCGTGTGTGAGCAAGGAGGGATATGGAGGCTACTGCTAGGATTGTTGGTATGCATGAAGGGGTGTTCCTGCTCCAAAAGGAAGTGATGCATCAGAGGATGTGCAAACTCTAGCACGGTGCCATCGGAAAATCTGTCTCCCTATATTAAATTTTCTCAGACCAGACCTACTAATGGGGGTGGGTTGCTAAGGTAAGGTTCAGATTTGACATGACGGCTTCTCTAGCTACTGAGACTTTGGTCCCAGAACCTTCCATTCCTGAGCCACAAGATGCTCTTATCGATCTTTTGATCCTGAGATTATAGGTTATGCACCTGAGGAAGAGATGAGAATTTGCATGTTCGGGGTGAATGCTTCTGCTTGACAATCACTAAGACTTTGGCTGATGATTGTAGGGAGGCCTCTAATGAATTTTCTACAGTAATGCTATATGATTTGGACATGGCTCCAAAGGACGCTGTTGAAGAAGTTTTGCTAGAAATAGAGTCAAATCTTTGAGCTTCACTTAAGGAAGTTGAGATACATGCTCCTAGAGGGGGCTATACGGATAGTGGGCCTGAAGTTTGGGCTCCTCCAAAGGGGTGGACAGGAAAAAATAGGTTTCTAAAGGGCCTACTATGAGGAGATTGAGGCTCATGTTCGGGATTGAGTTTTAAGTTGAAGGTTCATAGGCACAAGCAAAAGATGCTTCTTCCTGTCCTATAGGAAGAAGGCTCGAATAGGGAAGGCACTTGTGAGCGGCCACCGTACCCGATACCCCACTTTCGTAGGTGTGTTTCGACAAATGGGATTTCGTTTTTATATTACACCATCACTTACTGTGTCCCTTCCGGTGTATGTAATTGACTATTTTTCTAACCCTTTTATCACGTTTTGAGGTTAGATTAATTATTTCAGAGTCGCCACTTGAGTTTTAATGTTCGAGAACATGTCAAAAAATTAGAGGACATACGGACTCACAACATGTCATCTCTTCAGAGTTAGATTCGTGACTTAAACTATTTAAAGGTATGATAAATACATGTGTAGACTTGTCTCTTATTAAAGTACTATTTATATTCTAATCAAATTTTATTTAAATATCGTTTAATGTTCGAAAGCGATAAATAAATACTAAAATGATAAAAAATATTACATCATGATTCAAATGGCACAAATAGCTATAATACATCACACTATGCCATTTTTCCTTTCACATGACACAAGATACATGACAGACATTTATTTTCATGTCGTCTGAATATTTTTCGTGACAGTATTTTAAATTTCTGTCATCTGAAAGTGTAATTAAAAATGCGCTAGATTCACATGTGGCGTTCCGATGACAGAATCCTGTCAAAAAAACTCGCGTTTTTATTAAATTTCACTTGCTCATCAGATGACACCTGCAATAAATGACTGTCATTGTATGAGGAAAACAAAAAAAGCAGCAAATGAAATTTCACTTATGCGGCCATATACCAAATTTAAGTGCTCGATCGTTTGATTGAAATTTCAGCTCATTTATAAACCCTTTCTCTCATCCAAAACCCCATTTTAGGTTATGCAATCTTCATCCCTCTCTATCTCCATGGTTGATTCCTACATGCAATCAGTGAGCTCGAAACACGGTACTGGTAAGGATCTATTGATTTTCATTGTTCCTTACTCTATCTTTTCCTCATCTGATTTAATTTTGTGTATGTCGATTTCAGCAGCTGGAATAAGGATCTATTGATTTTCAGACCTATCGTTGAAAGGGTTAGATCTCTCGCTTAGATACACTGATTTTATTGTATTCATTGTTAGATTCACTGCTGAAAAGCTTGGGTCTTTATCTTTTTTAACCTAGGGCAATACAGTGCATGATGCTGAAGATGTTCTGATTCCTTTTTATTTGAACATAATATTTGCAGGGATAGTAAGAATGCTACATAAGAAAGGCTGACTGAAGAGATTGTCAATCAGCTCTTGCGTTTAGCATATGGGAAGATTTCTTTAACTTATTGAGTATATATTATTGTTATGTTGGTTTGAACTGATTGGTTGCATGTATGATGTTGTTGTGGGTGGTGCTGCTATAGATTTACAATATATCTTCCATTTGGCTTGTTATCTGATTGAGTATGTGTATGTGTATAAAACATGTTGGCTTGTTTATGCTTGATTTTCTGTTTAGGAAGCTAGAACTGATTGAGTATATGTATGAAGCATGTTTATGTTTGATGTTCTGTTTAGGAAACTAGAACTCATTGAGTATATGTATGATGTTGTGGGTGATGCTGAAATAGGTTTACTATATATCTTCCATTTGGCATGCTATCTGATTGAAACCATCCAGAATGGTGATGGGTTTTCGATGCTATCAACATAAGTTATGCACTTGTGGTTAGAGCATCGCAAACTTCATCACCATGCTCACTTTTCAACGAGTACAATCCAAGTGGAAAGTATATTGTAAAGGGTTATGTATGTGCATTGCTATTAACTGCTTACTTGAATAACTTAACCATGCATGAAGTGATTGGTATGAATGTGAGTTATATTGCTATGAAATGATTGGTATGAACTGTTTGGGAAGCTAGAACTCATTGAGTTAGATAGAACTGTTTAGGAAGCTAGAACTCATTGAGTTTGTGTATGAATGATCATTAAACATATGGCTGATTAGGCATACTCTTAAGCTTTGAATGTTCATTGTGATTGGCAATACTCCTATAGTTATACTGCTGGAACTGATTGTGTATGTGTGTGAAGCATGTTAGCTTGTTTTATGTTTTGTTTAGGAAGCTAGAACTGATTGAGTTTGTGTATGAATGTTCATTGAGCATGTGGCTGATTAGGCACTCTTAAGCTTTGAATGTTCATTGTGATTGGCAATACTCCTATAGTTATACTACTAGAACTGATTGTGTATGTGTATGAAGCATGTTGGCTTATTTTATGTTCTGTTTAGGAAGCTAGAACTGATTGAGTTTGTGTATGAATGTTCATTGTTTGTGTATGAATGTTCATTCGGCATCTAGCTGATTAGGCATAGTCTAAAGCTGAAAATGCTATGAACTCACATAATTCCTTTTTATTTGAACATGAGTTATGTTGTTGAGATAGGTTTACAGTATACCTTCCACTTGGCTTGTTATCTGATTGAAACCATTCAGAATGGTGATGAGTTTTCGATGCTATCAGCATAAGTTATAAACTTGTGGTTAGAGCATCGCAAACTTCATCACCGTGCTCACTTTTCAACAAGTACAATCCAAGTGGCAAGTATATTCTAAAGGGTTTAAAGCTATAAATGTTCATTGTGATATGGGAATACTCTTATACAATAGTCAGACATGGGTATGTGATAAACTATGGTTGTGTATGTGTATTGCTATGAAGCTTATGGTTGATGTTCTGTTTAGGGAGCTAGAACTGACTATGAGTATGTTTATGAACATGCTTAGTGCTACTTGGAACATGCTTAGTGCTACTTGTATATGACTTGTGTACAGTGAAGCATAGTCATATGGTCATCTAAATCTCCATCACTATGTATCGTGTCACTTGGCTTGGTATGCTTATGGAAAAGCATCCAACATGGTGTTGTTTATGTGTGTGAACATTCTTAGTGCTACTTGTATATAACTTAGTCAGACATGAGTATGTGATAAACTATGGCTGTGTATGTGTATTGCTATGAAGCTTGCATGTATGAAGCATAATCACCAAGTGAAGCATAGTCATATGGTCAACTAAATCTCCATCACTATATATCGTGTCACTTGGCTTGGTATGCTTATGGAAAAGTACTTAACATGGTGATGAAGTTGTATGATTCTAACAACACAAGTTTATGACTAAGCTTGTGGTGACAGTATCATACACTTCATCACTATGCTCACTTCATCATGAACTGTACAATCCAAGTGGAAGGTACATACTAAGGAGCTTTCAAGTATCATATAGCATGTTCTGTGCCCATTGTATATATTGCGATTGGCCATACTCTTATGATATGAATGTTCATTAAGTGAAATATTGAAGTATATGGGACGACTGATGGAAGAGATGGTTTCATCCCTATAACATATGGGAATACTCTTATCCTATGAATGTTCATTGAGTGAAATAATGTTCATGCCTACAACATATGGTAGTGTGTATAGGAATTGCCATGTACTGAATTCGTTTGTATATACAATAGTCAGACATGAGTATGTGATAAACAATGGTTGTGTATGTGTATTGCTATGAAGTATGTGTATGAACCTGTTGCTATCTGTGTCACTTGAATATAGATATAGCATGTTATGTGTCAGTGAAGTATAGTGATGGATTTATGATGCTATCAGCACAAGTTTTATATCAATTTAGGAATAGACATGTATACACGAATAAGTTGTCTACTTGTTATATAGCATGTTCTGTGTCACTTGAATATACATATGTCTACTTGAATAAGTTGTCTACTTTGTATTACAAAAAATGGATAGCATGCAAAGGGGGCATGATGATGTGATGTACGAATAGCATACAAGAGGGGGCATTATGCGCGAATAGCAACAAAGGAGATTTAGATGCTAAACAAACACTGGAGCTGGATGGCGTGGAATACTGGAGGGGCATGGAGCCAACATTGAAGATTAGATTGATTACCAAGTAGATTTGTAATCAGTAATCATTCTGTTCTTCAAGATTGGCTCTATGCCCATCCAGTAGTCCACACCATCCAGCTCAGTGTTCAGCATCCAAATCTCCTTGCTATTCATACATCACGCCCCCTTATACGCTATTCACACGTCACATCATCATGCCCCCCTTGATTGCTATTCGCACATCATATATCCCTTGCATGCTCTTCAGTTCATCTCCCAACAGTTGCTTCATAACCTACCCTGTTGCTGAGGTATCGCTCAGCAATTCGCTCTTGGACAGGAAATGGATCCTCAATGAAGGGCTCTATCAGCATTCCATAAATATGCCACATCAGCCAGAAAATGCATTTATAAATTAGACCCCAAACATATGAATATATAAATTAGAACCCAAACATAGGCAAATGCATAGATTTATTTCATCAACTTATCGTGGCAATACGATGGGAAGGGCGATCAAGTAGCTGGGGCATAGATACATGCCCCAAAGGACCGATATTAGAATGATAAATTTTGGTCCTGAACATAAGCTGCGAATAATAGTAATATCATGAGTGTATATGCATATATATGAACTGCTTACTATGTGTTAATAAGTTCATATTCTTACAACTGGAGGTGTGGAGAGGAAATCGACAAAGAAGTCCATATGGACTATGAATACATCTCCTTCATAAGGGGTGTTTGGAGGGCCCTTCATCACGAAAGTCCATTGCCGACGGTCAGGACCTATATAACTATTAAGAAGCCACCTGGGTGCCTAATGCCGGAGTAGGGAAATCTGCACCTCAACACGAGTATGGAGGTCCCTCATACGTCTATCCATGTTCGATATAACTAGAGTAAGTATAGTATTGGGTTGTGGACTCTTGAGAATTGGTAAAAGCTTCATATTTATACTGTGGGTAAGTGAAAGGTCTAGGAAGGGGAAAGGGTAAATGAGAGTTATTAGGTCTCTCTGTATACGGTACGTAACTAATGAGCATTAGTTGGTTTTGCAGATATCAAGACTTAGGGATTCTAGGCCTAATAATGACTTATAGATATATGCAGATCAAGTTAGATTTTGCTTCCAACACCACGCCTTTGAAAGATTGACAGATTTGGAGATGTATTAATTGCTTGTTGTCTTTACCTTTACATACATTCAGAAATTTGTCTAGTTCAAATATAAACAGATTATGAGTATTAGTCTGGTTCAAATGTAAACAGATTGGCAAATTTAAAATCATTGATATACATAAATTCTTGTTCATGTGATTATGTTTCAATAACCAGATTCATTCGAAGAAGAAGGCAAAGAGTGACATTTACGTTTAAAAAAATATCATCCAAACAACAATACAAAGACATTAAAATAAACGAATCTGTCATCTGAAAATAAATCCATTGACATGATTGATCAAGATCTATGTCATCTGAAACAAGCTACAACGATATAAATTATTATAAAAACTGTCATTGCGAATACCAATATGCCAATTTCCCATATATCTACTTGACATTTTTAATTATTAGTATGTCATGTGATGACATTAAAGGTGACGTTAATAATAAAAAAGATGCATAATAACAAGATTAATATGACAGTACGAAACTAGGCTTATGTCATGCATCGTATCTTCATATGACAGAACCTAACCGTCGTATGAAGGTGCAATAGACAACAGCGAGCCCTCTGGCAGATTTATATCATGCGGGACGACAGTTTTTAACCGTCATTTGAAGGGGGTTTTGGCGTAGTGTCAATTCTAGTCCTAATAAATAAAGCTATTATACCTGTAAAACAATAAACATTAGCGGCGGGACATTGGACTCGTCTTTCAGATTTAACTACACGACGCCGGACTCGATCAAATAGGACTCACTCAAGCCTAAGATCTATCACACAACATGCAATTGTGTCCACAACCTAGTTTAAATTTCTAATGAATTTAATATCCTTAAAGGAAGAAAATACCATTTTAGCCGAGATTTCTTTTATGTCGTTATATAAGTGGAAAATGATAAATTTACCGAAATGAAATGAAATTTATCCTACCCCGGACCAGAATTGGAAATCTATCTGTTTGTCTCCATCACTGATCTGACACGGTGTGCCCGGTCTTTAACGGATGTCACCGATCAGTGACTAAGTCACCGATCGGTAACTAGTTAGAGACAGATTGTCTCGTTTTGTGTTAGAAAACCCGTAGGGCTTGAAAACAAAAATAAATAAACAACTTGCAATTAAAAAGGAGGCTTTTAAAACCCTTCAAAAGTTACCTCTTAAGCACTTTTCTAGTTTATCGTGTGCGGCGGACCGATGAACACAAGATGAGAATGTGGATTAGACATCTAATTCAAGTCAAATTAGAGCAAGCTTAATTAGTTCATACCTATTCAAGTCACAACAGAACATTAATCAGTCAAACAAACATCAAGCTTAATAGTTAACTTGTTTGTCTAGCTTGTGCATACATGCTAATCAGCTCATACCTATTCATGCCTGACTTGTTTGTCTAACTTGTGCATACATGATAATTAGTTAGCAAGCCAAATCAGAGCAAGCTTAATCAGTTCATACCTATTCATGCCTAACTTGAATTAGACATCTAATGCAAGCCAAATCAGAGCTAGCTTAATCAGTTCATACTTATTCAAGTCATAACAGAACATTAACCAGACAAACAAACATCAAGCTTAATAGTTCAACGTGTTTGTCTAACTTGTGCATACATGTTAATCAGTTTATACCTGTTAACTTTAGGAAAAATCCTCGATCGGAGCACTTCCCTGTGAGGTTCCGTTGGGATCGGCTGGGGACACTCCGATGCCAAAGTCAGTAAGATGGATCAAGGAAACCAACGGAATTGACAAGAATGGTGAGAATGTGTGTGTACCTTGATAACCTAGGGGGTCAGGCTATATATAGCTGGGAAGTTGTAACCTTCAGGTAACTAGAAAGTCTCCATTAATGCCTCATTAATGGCGGTTATGGGTTATTCTGAACCTGGCGGATTAGCTAATTAATAACTCATTAATGATCTTTTATGGCCGAGTCAGCGGCCAGCCGTTATAGAGGCGAAGGGAGAGATTCGCCCTATAGGTCCGCCAGCGGATCTCTCTGAGCTGATCTGGGGAGATCCGCCAACCAGCTTCCTTTTGGAGACCACTTTACGGCGTACTTTGAGGTGAATACCCCTTTTGGTCCTCAGGATAATATCTCAATGTTATCAGAAGCCCCCCCAAAATGTCTTTAAAGTCCTTTAGGGCTTTTGAACTTCCACGCGTCGTCATAAACACTTGCATTAATGAGCACATTGTTCAATGCTATTGGATGATTGACACATGTAGTGGACACACTGTCCCAGGAAGAAGAAAACTTCTTTCTTCTTCTTACGTTTTCTCTTTCTTCCTCATTTCCCCATTTTTCTCCTGCGCTCGAAGCTTTTCTGGGATTTCTTCTGGGTTTTGCACCAAGCTTCCGATTTCTCATGTAAGTTTTTCTTTTCACTTTAACTTTTCCTGGATGTTTAGAAGTTCGTCTTCATCTTCTAGATCAACTTCAGAACTTTTTAATTCCTCTCCTCCTCCTGAAATTGAAGTAGATTTTAGCTGGACTACCTCGTCATCGGAGAACTCCCATTCTTCCGAGGACACGGTTAATTCCGATTTAGCTGAGTTTGATAACTCGGCGCGTAATCATTACCAGACTCGTTCCACTAGGAATCCTTCTCTTTTTACTTCTATCTCCGGTGCTGCTCCGGCGGGTGACCCTAGGTGGTTCTGGGGATCAATGGCCTCTTCTTCGATTCCTCCCAAGAAAAAGAATCCCCGAGCGGAGTCCACTCCGTCTCGTATGAATGCCGCGGATCTAGCGAATCTGGCAGATCGCTTTCCCTGGATCAAAAATTATGAGACCCAGCTCGCCGCATCTCATCAACGTCCTTCCTGTCCGCCTAGCGGCTTCCTCACAGTGTATAGTAGTCATGTGG
The DNA here is from genome assembly GCF_963576675.1 of Euphorbia lathyris. Taxonomy (NCBI): domain Eukaryota; kingdom Viridiplantae; phylum Streptophyta; class Magnoliopsida; order Malpighiales; family Euphorbiaceae; genus Euphorbia; species Euphorbia lathyris. The sequence continues at coordinate 49,398,937 of NC_088918.1, forward strand.
AGAGAGGGTTCCGACTTCCTCTTCCAAAGATGATGGCGGACATCCTCTCTTACTTTGACATCACAATCAGCCAGCTACATCCTAACTGCTGGTTGGACATTGCTTTAGACTGCTACCTTGCCTCGAATTTAGGAGTTGTATACACAGGCCGTATCTTTAGAGCTTTTCACAAACCCTCAAAAAGGAAGTCCGAATCTTATCTCACGTTCGCCAAGTTCGGAGCTTATTCGCCTTTTAGCGAAAAAATGTCTAATGTTCATTGCTGGGATGAGAAATTCTTCTACGTGAAGATAAAGGATGGCGAACCATTGGGCTTTCCTTCAGTCTGGAATCCCAGGCCGCTACATATGGCGGGTGACATGCGAATTTTAACAAACAGTGATGAGGAGGTGGTGGAGCTCATGAAGAAGATTAAGGCGGATGCATGGACTTGTGCAGATGCCTTAGCTTTCATGATGAGTGATATCCCATTGATTCGCCGGGAAGAGGATAAATTTATTTACTCAAAGATTGCGCAATTTGACCAAGGTACCCTTCATTTCTTCGTGAACTTTAATTACTTTAATGTTTTCTTTGGCAGGGGTGTATCTAAGGCCAATCACGCTCTTGCAGAGACACGCAGGAAGTTTTTGGAGGCTGACGCACACAAGAAAGGTCAAGCGGTGAATCCTCAAGCTGATACTGGTAAACGTCCCGTAGAGAAGGTGGTTGATCCGCCACTAAAGAGGAGGAAGCCCAACACCACTGTGGGCCTTAAGCTTATGGCGGACGCCATGAGGTCCGCCAAACCTGCTGAGGAGATTGCACAGGTAGTCTACCTTTTGATTTCCCTTCGTTCATCAAGTTTCGGACCGGAGTATGACTCTTTCATGTTTGTGTAGACGGCGAAGCCTGATATTGGTGGATACTGGTCCGCCAAATTGGGAGCCCAAGGTTCTTTCGAGAACGAATCCATCCTAAATGATCTAGATGAGGCCTTGGGTCAGGTGGGCGAAGTGCAGAGGAACTATGACCAGATTCCTGGTTCAATTCATGCTCAAAAGGGGAAGACGGAGCTCCTGTCGGTGAGTTTCTTTTAGAAAAGATGTAGAAAGTATTAGTTCCTTAGTCCTTTTGCTTTTTGATTGAATCGTTTGTTTTTGACAGCTGTATGCTCGCCTTCGCACCATGGAAAATGAGCTCCTTCATAATGTGGCGGATAAGGCAACTATTGAGAGGTTGGAGAAAGAGATAGTGGAAGCCAATTCCACTATTGCTTCTATTAATGCAGGTCTTGCTTCTGCCACAGCCGCCTTAATTCTCAGGGATGAGGAGATTAAGAGTCTAAAGGCAAAGATTGCATCTGATGCCAAGAGCCACGAAGACGCCCTTGGAGAAGCTGAATACACGGCGGGTGTGCAAGCTTTTTATTACGGCGAGATGCTTATGGCGTACTTCTCTTTGGCGCATCCTGAGATTAACTTCACAGATCCGCAATTCGCCGTCCCTGAACCGGAAGATGTGGCGAAGTTCAATAAAATGCCAGACGCTAAGGAGTACCTCCGTGATTACGTTCGGAGATGGATGAAGGGACCTATGGAGGAAACCAAACCCTCTACTACGGTCTTGGTGGATGAGCTTGATGAAGTGCCCCTTAAGGCGGATGCAGAACCAATTCCTGACCAGGCTCTTCCACTTGGTCCCGCATCTTTGGTGAATAAGGAGGTATCTTCTGATGGCGTATCTGCGAATGTGGAGAAGGAGGATCCCCAAGCAAGCACCGTGGGTGAAGAAAGCGCAAAGGAGGATGCTCCTATTGTTGTTTAGCTTGCTTTTATTTGGGATATTGTAAAAACATTTCTAAGTACAATTTGTTTTGATCCTTTATGGAAACTATGTTATTTTACCTTTACGTTTGCGTAAGGAAATATATAGACACCTAGGATTTGGAGTAGGTGGCCAGCCATACTCCACTGTATGAACCTTTGTGAAGGTTTGAAAGCTGTTCTATTCCTTCTAGAGGAAGTAAAGCTGCCCAGGGGATCGATTTGCTACCTATCTTTGAGGTGAAATGATCCGCCCGTAGGACTTGTGAATTCCTTTCTGGGAAGGATAAGAGAGTGTAAAGACCTTGCGTCCAAGGATCGTTTTAACTCTATTGGAGATTGGGATCCGCCTAGAGGCAGATCCGCCCATAAGATTGATCCTCTTATGTTTTTAAGGGCATCGAGGACGTATCTCTAAGATAGCGATACATTGCAAATGTGGAGAGCGTTGGATGCCCCCCCTCTTTTTAAGACTGGAATATTGATATTGCTGCAGTAAACAATAAAAAGAACATAGATAATAGAACAAATGATGTTTATTAATGGGAGAAACCTTATTACAGCAAGTAGGTCTTATAAGTGAGCCTCGTTAAAACCTTTAATAAGAAAAACCACATGGGAAAAAGCTTATTAAAGGAAAAAGAGTACTCAAGACCGTGTATACACTTCATTTTCTAACAAAGTATTTGCGGAGATTTTGGAGGTTCCACGTGCGTGGTAGTGTATTGCCCTCCATGTCCTGTATTTTAAACGTGGCTGGTCCAATCTTGTCCACTATCTGATATGGACCCGTCCAGTTAAGTCCTAGCTTGCCCTTGCCTTCCCGAGATTGGACTTTATCAGCTTTACGGAGCACGAGATCTCCCACATTTAGATCCACAAGTTTGGTGTTTTTATCATGGTAAGCTGCAATCCGCTGTTTGTATGCTGCCATGCGTACATAGGATTGATCCCTGCGATCTTTAATCTGATCTAGGTGCTCCCTTAGTCGTTTGCCATTGTCCTCTTCACAATAAAAGGCCACTCGGTCACTGGGAACCTGTATTTCGACTGGAATAACGGCTTCAACGCCATGAGAAAGGGCGAACGGTGTTTCCCCTGTAGCCGTCCTTGGGGTGGTGCGATAAGCCCATAAAACACTTGTTAGTTGATCCGCCCATTTCTTATCATGCTCTCCCAATCTCTTCTTTATCCCCTTCACGATCGTTCGATTGGTTACTTTGGTCATTCCATTGGACTGGGGATAATAAACGGAGGCGAATCTGTTCAGGATGCCCAACCCCTCATAGAAAGCCTTGAATTCGCCACAGTTGAACTGTGTTCCATTATCGGTGATGATGGTATGTGGAACACCGTATCTTCCTACGATGTTGTCTTTGACGAATTCCACCATTCGTTCTGCAGTAATGGAGGAAACAGCTTCGGCTTCTACCCATTTGGTGAAATGGTCCACTGCCACTACCACGTACCTTCTTTGCCGACGAGTCGGGGGAAATGGGCCGACAATATCTATTCCCCAGAGGGCGAATGGACGTCCTTCTATGATTGGCCTCTGAATGTGTTTGGTAGTATGTGATTCATTCGCATGAATCTGACAATTGTGACAAGATTCTACCAATTTTTGGGCATCCAATTCAGCCGTGGGCCAGTAGAAACCTGCTAACCTGGATTTTTTCAAGATGGCGGCGGATGCTTCATGTGCCCCACATGATCCCTCATGTAGCTCTTTGAGGATCTGTTGCCCTTCTTCCGGTAGAATGCATTTCAACCAAGGATGACTAAAGGACTTTCTGTAAAGGCCGTCATTGATCAAGGAGAAATAAGCTGCTCTCCTGACTATCCGTCGTGCCTCTTCCTTGTCTTCAGGTAAGGTTCCATTTAGCAGATATTGGCGAATGACCGATCTCCAATCATCTTCTACCGTTGTGAGTAGGGATACCTCCTCTGAGGCAAATGCTGGAGCTATTTTAACTTCGAAGGGACAATCCGGATCTGTCCAGTTTTCTTCACAAGAGGCCATTTTGGCCAAATGATCAGCCTCTGTGTTGGACTCCCTTGGTACGTGAATCAGCTCCCATTTAGTTTCCTTAGCTTCAAGGTGATCCAGTAACTTTTTGACTTCCGCTACGTATTTGGCCAGAACCTCGTCTTTCACCTCGTAATTCTTGATTACTTGGTTGACCATTAGTTTAGAGTCGCTATAGATTACGATCCGCTCCGGAGTGATTTCTTGGAGTAGGCGTAATCCCAGTATCAGAGCTTCATATTCAGCAGCATTATTAGTGGCATGGAAATTTAATTTTGCTGCGTATCGTAATTTTATGTATTGGGGACCTTTGATCACAACGCCTGCACCCGCTCCATCCGCCGAGGAGGCTCCATCGGTGTACATTGACCATTCCTCTATCGGAGGCATGGGATGATCTATCCCTTCATCAGTGAATTCATTCACGAAGTCCGCCAGGACCTGACTCTTTAAAGCTGACCTGCTTTCATACCTCACATCGAATTCACCAAGGCGAATTGCCCACTCCATCAACCTTCCTGAAGTGTCTGGTTTCTGCAACACCTTTCTCATTGGTATATTTGTTCGAACCACTACAGTATGCGCCTGAAAATATGGCCTAAGGCGGATTTCCGTGGTTACAACAGCCAGTGCCATTTTATCAAGTTTTGAATACCTGGTTTCGGCGTCTTTCAAAACCTTGCTCACGTAATAAATCGGAAACTGCTGGCCATCCTCTTCTCGTATCATGACCGTGCATACGGCTTTGTCTGTGACCGATACATACATGTAGAGATCTTCTCCCTTCAAAGGTCGACTCATCATGGGTGGCTCTGTGAGGAACTGCTTGATTCCTTCGAAGGCTCTTTCACAATCCTCATTCCACTCGAATGCCTTTTGTTTCTTGATGACTTCGTAAAAGGGCTGGCATCTGCGAGCTGAACAAGAGATAAACCTGCCCAAGGCTATGATACGCCCGTTAAGGCGTTGTACCTCTCTGATATTCTGTGGCGCTTGCATTTCCAGGACTGCCTTAACTTTGTCAGGATTTGGGCTAACTCCTTTTTCGCTGATCATGAACCCTAAGAATTTTCCATAGGTTGCCCCGAAAGTGCACTTCTCTGGGTTTAACTTAATGTTGTGGCGTCGGAGTACGTCCAGTACCTCCTTTATATCATTTGCATGCTTTTCTACGGTTGTACTTTTGATGATCATATCATCTACATAGACAGAATAATTACCCCTTTTATTATCTGCGAATATCTTGTTCATCATCCTCTGATAAGTTGCACCTGCATTCTTAAGCCCGAAGGGCATAACTTTGAAACAATAAGTGGCTTTGTGTGTTACGAACGAGGTCTTGATTCTATCTGAGGGCTCCATAGGGATCTGATGATAACTTGACTTCACATCAGTAAAGGAATACATTGCGTGACCGGCGGTTCCATCTACAAGCATGTCAATACATGGCAAAGGATAGTTGTCCTTGGGGCAAGCTTTATTGAGATCTGTAAAGTCAATGCACATACGGTAAGATCTGCCAGCTTTTTTCACCAACACGACGTTCGCCAACCACTGAGTGTAAAGTACCTCCTCGATGGCATCCGCCCTCTGGAGCTTGGCGATCTCTTCCTCAATCACCTTCTGCCTTTCCGGGCCATGATTTCTCCGTTTCTGAGCCACAGGAACTGCATCCTTATCAATGTTGAGTTTGTGAGTGATTACGTCTGGGCTGATTCCGGGGAGAATTTCATCCTTCCATGCAAAGACATCCTCCGCCTCACAGAGCACTTTGGTGATTGCATCTTTAATCTCGCCCTTGAGCCCCTTAGCCATTCGCACCTGCTTTTCATCCGCCATAAGGTACATTTCGGTCTCGCCCAAGGCCATTGTGACGCGCTCCTCTTCATCTTCCTCCTTAGACTGGGGGCGAATCATTAATGATGCCGAATACGTCTCTTGGGCCACCTTTTGGCTACCTTTGATCATTACACCTCCTTTGGCCGTGGGAATGTAAAGTGTTAAGTGGAGAATGGAGATAAGAGCTGCAACTTCAGAGATAAAAGGTCGTCCGAGGATGATATTGTAAGCTAACTGACCATCCAAGACTGAAAACTCTAAATCTCCCCTCCAAACTTGATCATCGTCTGTAAGCTCACAGTCCAAAGTAACTTGGCCTTTTGTTTGAATAGTATGTCCCGTTACTCCCAAGATATCGACCACGGTTGGCTCTACTTGAATAGGATCAATCCTGAGTTTGGCGAAAGCTCCTCGGGTAATGACATTGCATGAACTTCCAGTATCAATCATTACCCTTTTCATCTCCCAGCCTTCAACCATCATAGTGACGACCAGAGCATCTGCATGGGGTGGTATCTCAGGACCTGCATCTGAAAAGGGGCGATTTAATGATGTCCTGTCAAGGGCAGTAGTCCTTGCCTTTTTCAACGTTGGCTGGTACCCAGGTCCGCCTGCTATGACATTGATGGTACCCTTTCCTTTCTTCTTTGGGTCCTCCTTGGGTCTGTCACCTTCTCCTCTTTTGCCTTCCGTTTGGATGAACCGATCCAATTTGCCCCTTTCTATGAGACGCTCAATTTCTCGAGCTAATTCCCAGCATGCATCAGTGTCATGGCCATTTTTCCTGTGGTACTTACAATAGTTTTTAGGGTTTTTACCATTATTGGTATACTCCCCCCCCCCCTTTGGTTCGGGGTATGAAATGCTCTGCTTGTGTTGGCTGTTCTCGATCCACATAAGAACTTCACTCTTAGAAGCATTGAGAGGTGTAAAGGAGGTGACAAACGTTGATTTATTCCTAGAATCTCTTCGCTTGCTTTGGGAGGAAGGATCCTGACGCTTGTCTTTGTCCCGATCTCGAAGACGAGATTCGCCCCTGTCTCTTTTTGGCGATGATGGTGAACCTCGGCGAATGTCGTCCACCTCTATAAAATCTTTACAACGCTCCATCAGCTCTGCCATGCTGGTGGGTTTCTTTCGGATGAGATCTTCCTGCAAACTCTTGCAGGTAGTGTTTCTTACGAAACATTCCACAGCTACGGAGATATCCACATCAACGATTTGTATGCACAATTGGTTGAAAGTGTCCACATACTCCCGAAGGGGTTCATTCGCTTTCTGCTTTAACTTAAAAAGCTTTCCAGATTTCACCACTGCAGGAATACAACCGGCGAATTTAGCACAAAATTCCCTGCTCAATTGATCGAAGCTGTTTATCGAGCCCGGAGGTAGAGATTGAAACCACAAATAGGCTGGGCCCCCCAGCGTGGTGACAAACATTTTGCAGAGCACGGGCTCGGTGGCTCGGTTGAGCCTGGCCAGTATTCGATACTTTCGAACGTGAGCTTCTGGATTATCTTTGCCTGTGTATATTGCGAGATTGGGAATCTTAAAAGCTCTTTTTGTCTCCTCCGCCTTAATCCAAGCTGCAAAAGGCGAATCTCTATTGGCGAACGGGTTATGCCTGGCATTTTCTTCATTCATACGGAGCACCAGGGCCCTTACCCTATCATCAAAATTTTCCGGATCCACCCTGGGACGGCCTCTTCGTGGCGATCTGCTTGGAGAAGAAGAAGAAGAAGAACTTGAATCAGACGATGGATCTGATGGCGAACGTCTTCCTTTATTACCGCGTCCACTTCCTCCTCCGCCTCCGCCTCCTCCTCCACCACCACCTCTCCCTCCATTTCCTCCACCTGGGGGAGTCGGACCGCTTCCTCCCCCCTGGCCTCCTGACAGGGTGTGTCCAACAGTTCCTGAAGGCGGCGGCGGTGGTGGTCCACTTGCATGGGATGCCTTTTCTGGCCTTTTACTTCGCCTACGGCCAGTAGATGGGGGCGATCTGCCACGACGGGAGGATCTTACTCGTCGGGGCGAAGGTGACCTTATCCGCTTATCCTTCTCTTTTCTATGCTTCTTGCGAGTTGGCCCTTTAGATCCGCCAAGGGATAAATTCGTCCGTGGACGCCTGGGTATATCGGACCCACCAAGATTCAACCCCGGACCCCCAGATCCGCCAGGAAGGGTCGTATCATTTCTTTGACTTCCTTCCCCAGGGAATAACTCCCGATTAATTGGTCGCTCGCCACCTGATGTCGTGGCAGTTAACATGGAATCCGTGTTGTGAGCTTGAAGGAACGAGGAGCTATGGGCACCTGGTCCAAGGCCAAACTTTAACAAAGGCAAAGATGAAACGGTTGAAGTAGACATCGTACTCCAACGCGGAGGAAAAGTCATGTATGTTCGAAGGCGATTTCCTATCTCGAGTCCATATCGCGCCTCGATATCTTGTGCACGCAAAATTGATAAAAGCAGCGGTAGGCATGTTATTGTCGACATGCGTTATTGGAGCGGTAGTATCGGTGCGACCAACACTAGATGGTGTAACTAACGGTGTTTCAATCCCTGAGGAGGGATTTTCACCTCCGTTGGTCATTGCGTTTTCAGCGTGAACGAAAAAACCCTTTGTTTGATTAAGGATTCCACGTTCACCGCACCAATGTTAACTTTAGGAAAAATCCTCGATCGGAGCACTTCCCTATGAGGTGCCGTTGGGATCGGCTGGGGACACTCCGATGCCAAAGTTAGTAAGATGGATCAAGGAAACCAACAGAATTGACAAGAATGGTGAGAATGTGTGTGTACCTTGATAACCTAGGGGGTCAGGCTATATATAGCTGGGAAGTTGTAACCTTCAGGTAACTAGAAAGTCTCCATTAATGCCTCATTAATGGCGGTTACGGGTTATTCTGAACCTGGCGGATTAGCTAATTAATAACTCATTAAAGATCTTTTATGGCCGAGTCAGCGGACAGCCGTTATAGAGGCGAAGGGAGAGATTCGCCCTATAGGTCCGCCGACGGATCTCTCTGAGCTGATCTGGGGAGATCCGCCAACCAGCTTCCTTTTGGAGACCACTTCGCGGCGTACTTTGAGGTGAATACCCCTTTTGGTCCTCAGGATAATATCTCAATGTTATCAATACCTATTCATATATGACTTGTTTGTCTAACTTGTGCATACATGTTAATCAGTTCATACCTATACATACGTGACTTGTTTGTCTAACTTGTGCATACATGCTAATCAATTCATACATATTCATGCCTAACTTGAATTAGACATCTAATGCAATAGTTCATACCTATTCAAGTCGCAACAGAACATTAATCAGTCAAATAAACATCAAGCTTAATAGTTCAACTTGTTTGTCTAACTTATGCATACATGCTAAAGAAGCAAAGGCCTTCACAAGATAAAATGATGATAGGGGCATTTTGTCCCAATCTTTTAGCATGAATTATAGTTTAATTATGGGCTAAATAAGTGAGTTTAATTACAAAAATAATGTGTTTTTAATAAAATAAAAAAATAAACATAAATTTTATGCTTTTGATCAATTTCCTTTGTTTTCAGTTAATTGCGGAAAAATAAGCGTCAAACTAACTCGACTGTCGAGAATTGTATTTCGCAGGTACAAGCAGAGTAAAATCCACCGACACACGCGGGGCGTCTCTACTAATATGCGGGGTGTACAAGAGCAATTTTTCAATCTAAGTTTCAGAAGCTCAGGTACGCGGGGCGTGCTCCAAGCCACGCGGGGCGCCAAAGACATGATTCAAACGATTAAACTCCAGAGGCTCAACCACGCGGGGCATACTCCAACCTACGCGGGGCGTACTCCAACCTACGAGGGGCGTGGTTATGACAAACAGTTTGAATCTGATCCACACACAGTCAATTATCAACGGAATGGGCAAACACGCGGGGCGTCTGCCTGTCCACGCGGGGCATGTTCGTGACATCAGGCCTGAATCTGATCCTCATGCAGGAAATTGTCAACGGAATGGGCAAACACGCGGGATGCTTGTCTGCCCACGCGGGGCGTATCCTGGGAAAAATGCAGAAATAATGCAACTTATGTATTTACGATTCTATCCCCGAGCTTGATTTATAAGTAAGAGTGATTAGCACTCATTTCAGTATTCAATTTTCCATGTATTAGAGTTCCTCACACCTTGAGAGCTTGTATAATCCTCCTGTTACTCCGCCGAAGTTCCACTCCATCCGCATTCACCAAGCTCGAGAGTTCCACCTCCAAGTCCTAAGAGACGACTTTGAGTCCGGTTAGCTAGTCTTAAGGGCCGATTCTTCTTCCCTTTCTACTCGTTAATTAGCTTCTACTCTTTCTATGTACTAGGCTTGGTTGTATCCCGTATTTTCGTATTCCATATTTATAATACATGATTTACGATTCCGTTTTCACTATACGTGTTAATGTTTATTGCTTGCTTTGATACTTATAATTGATTATTGTGTAGGTCGTTTACGAGCTCCGAAATCTATTAGGAATCACATAAGTGTTGCCTCACCGGAGATGACAAACCGGAAACTGTAGTAATTGACGAGCCACGGAACTTACGGGCCCTAGTTTCTGATCCTAAGAATTAGAGTCACCTTAAGGGGAAATCACGACTCTAGAACCTCACGGAGTTGTTTGGTCTCTTAATAGTCGTCTTTGCAAGAGTAAAACTATTAATCGTGTATATTTCGTGTCGTTTATCATAGGTTATAACTTATCATCACCCGTATCACCCTAAGAGGGCTTGAAATACATGAAAATTGTCTCACCCGTAGTTTAGGAGTAGTTTATAGTTGTCACCCAACCAACTAAATTATTCACCGCTTAGATAACGTGTAAAACCGAGTAGTTTAATACTTGTAGTTATAAATCCCATGGATTCGATACCCGGTCTTAACCAGATTACTACTTGATACGATGGGGTACACTTTCCCCTACGTAGTAGCGTCCAGTAGAGTTAGAGCACTTAGAAAGTTCATATCCATATCCATAACCCTAACACACACTTATCATTATATTTTACCGCTCTACCGGATACGCTATCAAGTTTCTGGCGTCGTTGTCGGGGATTTATATGTTCTTGCAATATTAGACCAAAACGTTTTATTGTTAGTCTAAGCATTATCTTTGTATAAATTTTTTACATACACTTTTACCGACAATATTTTTTCTTGTTCATATTTTCTTTGTTTACTTCTTGAGTTTATGCACACCCGATCTCGGAGTGATACTCTCGTTCCTATTGATCTTGAAATTGAACGAACTCTTTGTAGGATTCGGAGAGAAAAGATGGCCAACGTCAATAATGAAACCAACCCACCGATGAACAACGTCCCGAATGGACACCTCCCTATACACCACAACACAATGGTGTATCCGAGAGGAGAAACCGTACCCTATTAGATATGGTACGATCTATGATGAGCATGGCCTTACTTCCAAAGACGTTCTGGGGCTATGCCTTAGAAACTGCCCTCTTCACCCTGAACCGAGTACCAACTAAATCCGCTGTTTCCACACCATATGAATTGTTCATTGGTAAGAAACCCGTGTTCTCGTTCATGAGAGTATGTGGTTGTTCAGCATATGTCAAACGCGTTGCGTCCGACAAATTAGATTCTAAATCTGATAAATGTTTCTTCATTGGATATCCCAGGGAAACCATAGGGTATTACTTCTATCATCCAGATGATCAGAAAGTAATAGTATCCAAACACGCAACCTTCTTAGAGAAAGAGTTTCTCGAAGAAACACAAAAGGGAAGCGTGATTGAATTCGACGAAGTTCAAGAGGAAGAAACAACGACTGAAACAACAGAAGCGGTTGAGGTACCCAAAGAAGTCCCATTAGATGAGACTCCAGTGGCACCTATTCGTAGATCACGAAGAGTTTGTGAACTCCCAGTTAGATATGGTTTTCTAGTGGGAGATGATGACGAGGTTCCCGTGTTAGACGACGAACCCGAAAACTACGAAGAGGCTCTTACTAGTCCAGATTCTAAAGCATGGCTTGAGGCCATGGATTCTGAAATGGATTCCATGTATACTAACCAAGTTTGGACTTTGGTTGATCCACCCGAAGGGATAAAACCCATTGGGTGCAGGTGGATCTTCAAAAAGAAGACTGACATGGATGGAAAGGTTAGCACCTACAAGGCTAGGTTGGTAGCGAAGGGATATCGTCAGAAACAAGGTGTTGATTATGACGAAGCCTTCTCTCCTATTGCTATGTCCAAATCAATCAGAATCATGCTTGCAATTGCCGCTCATTTTGATTATGAGATTTGGCAAATGGATGTGAAAACAGGTTTCCTAAATGGAAATCTGCTTGAGGATGTATACATGATGCAGCCTGAAGGTTTCATATCAAAGGATGCAAATAAAGTTTGCAAACTTCAGAGATCCATTTATGGACTCAAGCAAGCATCTAGAAGCTGGAACAAGCGTTTTGACGAAACCATAAAACAATTTGGTTTCGAACAAAATTGCGAAGAAGCTTGCATTTACAAGAAAGCAAGTGGGAGCTCTATAGCATTTCTCATACTATATGTGGACGATATACTGTTAATGGGAAATGACATTGCTCTATTACAATCGGTGAAAGTTTGGTTATCTGGTAACTTCTCAATGAAAGACCTTGGTGAAGCAGCCTATATACTTGGTATAAAGATCTACAGAGATAGATCGCATAGACTGCTTGGTCTTTCACAGGCTACATACATTGAAAAGGTGCTAAATCGGTTTAGCATGCTTGAATCGAAATGAGGTAACTTACCCATGGTACATGGAGTAAAGTTAAACAATCATCAATGTCCTAAAACTGATGATGACAAACGACGCATGGCTGTAGTCCCGTACGCCAGCGCGATCGGTTCGATTATGTATGCTATGCTATGCACTAGACCTGACATAGCGTTCACGTTATCTGTAACGAGTCGTTACCAAGGGAATCCGGGAGATGAGCATTGGATTGCCGTCAAGAACATTCTTAAGTACTTGAGAAGGACTAAAGATATGTTCCTAGTGTACGGAGAAGGAGATCTGAAAATACAAGGATTTTTAGACGATAGTCATCTCACAGATGAGAATGATTTTAAATCCCAATCAGGATACCTGTTTATCCTAAATGGGGGCGCGGTCAGTTGGAAAATTTCCAAGTAGGGAAGCGTAGCTTTCTCTACGACCGAGTCAAAGTACATCGCTGCTGCGGAAGCGGCAAAGGAAGCAGTTTGGATTAGAAAGTTCATTACAGAACTAGGTGTGGTGCCTGACATTGTCAATCCCATTACTCTGTACTGTGATAACAATGGAGCCATTGTGCAAGCAAAGGAACCACGGTCTCATAATACATCCAAGCACTACCTAAAGCGATACCACATCATACGAGAGATTGTGGCTAGAGGAGATGTGAGAATAGAAAGAGTACCTACAGAGGACAACGTTGCAAATCCGTTGACAAAGCCTTTAACCCAGAAAGTACATGATCGTCATTTAACTTCTACTGGGATAAGTTTTAGAAACAATTGGCTTTAGTCCAAGTGGGAGTATGTTGGGGTTTAGTGTCCTATAGTCAATTGTTGCAGGATACAAACTTATTGTAAATGAATTGTTCTTTATATCATTTGTTTTAATGAGATATATGTTTTATAACTATATAAAGGCAATCCCTTTTAAGCACTGAATAAAATCTAATAAAAGGAAATCCGTAAGTTTGTTTAAAGTGATTATAAAGTGTTCATACAAGCATGAAGTGAGACAAAACTTTATAATAAACTAATAAACTTAAAACCACCCCAAGTCAAGTGATATGTTTAGGATTGATATATCACGGTTGAGACTTGTATGTAACAATGTCTTCTGTCCGACAGAAAGCTGATCTCACAAGCTTCATATATATAGATATCTGGACAGTTACATAGATCCGGTGAAACGTTGTTCATTAGGATTGGGGATCCGATTTGAGATAACAGGATGGGTAGATTCATCCTTGTCAACTGTTCATCTCATTGGTATTACTAGGTATAACTAATCCTCAGACTCAAAAGAATGTTAATTCGTCATCCTGAATTACTGAATGTGAGACTTTGATCCTGCGGTCCCACGATCCTTAACAGAGATGACTCTAGGGTGTGAACTGCAAAGGTTGGGTGTCACAGGAAGTAATATCAGGTTAGTTATACATTGGATTGAGCATTTATCACTCCCGATTAATGGGAGATACATCCAAGGATCGCTTGTGGAAGACTCGACTCTAAACCCTTGCAAGGTGATAGCTTAAGAGTAGAAATACAGATTTCACTTAACCTATCTTTTTGAGTTGACTCGGCCAAGAACAAGTAAAACGAACGTCTCGCTATATGTGACTTGACATTACCCATAGTCATAAGATTCAGTTCAAGCATGTAGTTGATAAAGGATTGTATTATACCGTAACTAATACGGAAGGGTTAACGACAGAATCAACCTGTCTTCTTAACGGACTCTGGGGGAATGATTACAGACTTGCCAATAACATACTCAGTACATCATTCCGTTATGCAAGGATTAAATATAATTCTTGAAGAAATTAATTTAATAGTTGCATACGGCCAGAAGTAGTAAGAACCTAATGGATCACACATAAGACTTGGAACCAAAAGAGAGATGGATATGATTAATAGATGGAAGCCCAATTGAGCCCAGTAAGGCCCAAATATATGGTGGGGGCGAAATTTGTATATAGAGATAAGGAATTGATTTTATTCCATTAATCCTAATTTGATTAGGATTATGAATTAAATTAATTAAGAGATAATTAAATTAGGAGTTTTAATTGGATTAATATACTCCTATTATTATCCAATTAGGTTATTTATTATTATCCTAAATATATTAGATATATAGTGAGATAATAATTAGGAATCCTTTTCCGAATTGGATTCCTATTAAGTAACCTATTCCTATCTAACTAGGGTTTAGATTCAAGCAACTATATATACCCCCTCCCATGTGAATTTCGACCAAGCCTCTAACCTCCCCCTATAGTGATTTTTGAAATTACTAATTAGAGAGAGAAAAAGAATTCCCATCCCCTAGTTCGTGGACAAGAATTCATACGACATTCCATCGATTGATTAATCTTATTCATCCCTCTTTCTCTTTGATCTTGTGTTGGTTAATTAGAGGCAATCTATTTTGGTTGCATCTCATAAGGGTTGATTTCATCTTAACCTCTCCGTGTTAAACTTTGTGGTTGGAATCTCGGAGAAGAATTGTGGGCGCTTCTTTAACAACGGTAGATTGTTCATCGAAAGGTATTCCTTCTTATCCCTCTTTATATGAAATAACGATTAACGGATCCTATGGTTAAAAGGAAATAGGCTAAAAATTTTATATTTCCGCTGCTATACCTTAGCCCTAATTTCCTTCAGTGGTATCAGAGCCATCGTTAAATCCGTTATTTCATAGATGAAAATATAGAAGTTTTCAATAGGATTGAATAAATATTTATGGTTAGGATTAATTGACAAATAGTTTTGATTAATTAATTCTAAAGATAAATAAAGTTTTGATTAATTGTTAATTGAAACTGATTATGCTTATGTTCCTAATTATTTCGGTTGATAATCGTTATAACAAAATCTATTAGTTTTATAGTTAGGTTGATAAAATTAGTTTTATTAATTCTAAATGATAAAACGGAAATCTATTGTAGTTTTTCCTATTTCTGAAAATCGTTTTAAAATTGTTTTAGAACTGATATATATACATATATATATACATATATATATATATATATATATTTAATAAAAAAATATATATATATATAACGACAGTAGCCCGAGTCGCGCCTCATGGCGTGACTGGCCGCTGTCGCGCGGCTGCTGCCTCGCGGCAGCAACCGCGTGCGGCGCAGGGGCACCGCTGCCGCAAGGCAGCAGCGTCCCGCGTGCCCTAAGGGCTGCTGCCAATCGACAGCAGCCCGCTCTCGGGCCCGGCCCGATACCCACTTGATTTTAAATGGTTTAGAATCGTTTTGTATTAAATGTATATATATGTTTCAGAAATTAATAGTTTTCTGTTTTGATTATCGAATGAAAAATTCGTTTAAATGTTTATTTTTACCAATATGTAAATCAAAGTGTTAAATGAATTGAAATCAAAATAATTGGGACGTGCATAATCAACGTTTTATATGGTTATATTAATCTAAGGATTAATATAAAGATACAAAATGATTAGAAGTAAAATTGGATGAAAGTTAATTTGACGAGTTAATGTGATTAACCTAAATATTACATAAGCCGGTTATGTAATCAACCAATTAAATTTATTTAATTGAGTCTATGCATGTTTGGAGTTATGGACATATTTGGACCCTCTTTTAGTCTTTTGGTATTTTTGAAATAGGGCCTGCGCGTCCTGTCTTTCTACTATCTATTGTAATTTCTCATCTCATCTAATTCCCTTCAATTCAATTGAAGTTTTCTTATAGTAGTATAGAAATTAATATGTAATTTCAAGGCGCCATGGAGAAGACGGAGGACCTAAAGAGAAATATGTAATAGTTAGTATTTCCTTAGGTTTGGCCTTTTATTCCGTCTCTGGCTCGACGGAATAATTTAGATGATATGTCCATAACGCCAATGTATGTCTGATGTATGCTAAAGCAAATCAAGACTAAGTTAGATTATGAGACTTAAATAAAATCCCTCGTTAAAAAGTTAAGTAAATAAGCAAGTTATTAAAATCGGTTGCCCCTCCCTAATATTATAATTCAGTCGGCAGTACTGGGGGCCTTTGGGTTGTTGAGCAAACTCAAGCTCGGGGTCTTATGGTAACACCTGAATTATCGAAAGTCATTCTTTCATGAATATGGGGTAATACTTAAATTAGATTATGATAATTGGATGAGCAAAGTCATGTTGTCATAAACTAATGGGCAATATGGTTGGGATTAATGTGAATAACATATTAGTTACTAATGTGGTTAGTAACCCAATAACCTAGGAATCACATTCAAGATGTGATTGATTACATGAATCTACCTAACAAATGGGACTAGCTTGTTGAGCAAACTCAAGGCGAAATCTCAGGAGTTAGGATCCTAGCTCACTAAAGGATTTATGAAATTCTTCGAATTAATATGGAGGGCTATTAATTTGACAAAATAGTGGGAGCAATCTGAAATAAATTAAAAGGCCTATAATTTTAGATTGTTATACTTTAAAGCAAATGAATGACATACGTTTACTCTTTCTCACTCTCAGGTTTTGTTTAAACACACACTCTTAAAATCATGACTAACACCGATCTGCGTTACATCCTTACCGATAACAAATTGAATGGTTCAAATTTCACCGACTGGTTTCGTAACCTCAAAATTGTTTTGAAGTTCGAAAGGAAAGGGTATGTACTTGATACACCGATACCCCCTTACCCAATGGATGATGCTCCCTACCAAGAGGTTTATGCTTACTTGAAGCATAAAGCTGATGATGATCAAGTAGGGGACATCATACTTGCATCATTGACACCGGAAGTTAAAAGGCAACTGCATTAAGATATGGATGCCTCTTCCATGGTCAAGCACCTTAAAGAGCTATTTGTGATAGAAAATCGGTGCGAGCGCTTCGAAATAACCAAAGAGTTATATAAAAGCAAGATGCAGGAGGGCACATCTGTGATGGTACATTGTGCCAAGATGATCAGCCTCATAACCAAGTTTTCTAGTATTGGAGATGCGATGGACCATGAACTAAGTGAAAACTTACTTCTACAGTCCCTCCCTGAGAGCTACTCACAGTTCGTCATGAACTATCAGATGAGTGGCTTGCAAACCTCTCTTGTAGAGCTTGCACATATGCTCGAGTCAGTCGAGCCCATTATAAAAGAAAACGAGAAAATGTTGGCCCTTGCTATTGAAGGATCGAGAAAAAGGAAAGGGGTCGCTCCCGATCCAAACCATCTTGATAAATGCATGGGGGCTGTGCTCACCGAAACAAAGGGAAAGGAACCAAAGAAGCCCAAAGGAAAGTGTCACTATTGTGGTGATTTCGGGCATTGGAAGAGAAACTGCAAGGAGTATCTAGCCACCCTCAAGAAGGGAAAAGGCGGTGCTTCTACGTCTGGTATGTTCTATATTGAAATAAATACGGTTTCATTGTCTGAATCTTGGGTACTTGATACCGGATGTGGATCTCATATTTGTACAAATATGCAGGAGCTAAAACAGACTAAGGAACTAAAGAAAGGAAGCATAAACTTGCGAGTGGGAAATGGAGCAAGAGTTTCCGCCCTCGCAATTGGAGATTATGTTTTACTTTTGCCCTCTGGGCTTGTAATAGAATTAAGGAATTGTTTATACGTTCCTGAGATGTCTCGTAACATTATTTCTATTAGCCGTCTCGTTGACGACGGTTTTCATATTTCAATAAAGAACAATAGTTGCAATTTTTATAAAGATTCGATCTTTTATTTTTCAGGAATATCACAAAATGGGATTTATGTGTTAGATGATAAAACTCCTGTTTTTGCAATTGATACCAAAAGACATAAGCTAGATAATTCAACTTACTTGTGGCATTGTCGTTTAGGCCATATAAACAAGAGACGCATGCTAAAGCTACATTCAGATGGGCTTATAGATCCAATCGTTCTGAATCATTGGAAACATGCGAATCATGTTTAAAAGGTAAAATGACAAAGACACCCTTTAGCAATAAAGGTGAGCATGTATCAGACACTCTAGGACTCATTCATTCAGATGTATGTGGTCCTATGTCAGTCCAAGCAAGAGGAGGATTCAGATACTTCATTAGCTTCATAGATGATCATACTCGCTATGGTTATATCTACTTGATGAGGCACAAATCAGAAGCCTTTGACAAGTTCAAATGCTTCAAGAATGAAGTGGAAAATCAATTAGGAAAGAAAATAAAAACACTTCGATCTGATCGAGGTGGCGAATATCTTTCTGATGATTTTCTGAATTATCTAACTGAATGTGGGATATGCTCACAATGGACACCTCCCTATACACCACAACACAATGGTGTATCCGAGAGGAGAAACCGTACCCTATTAGATATGGTACGATCTATGATGAGCATGGCCTTACTTCCAAAGACGTTCTGGGGCTATGCCTTAGAAACTGCCCTCTTCACCCTGAACCGAGTACCAACTAAATCCGCTGTTTCCACACCATATGAATTGTTCGTTGGTAAGAAACCCGTGTTCTCGTTCATGAGAGTATGGGGTTGTTCAGCATATGTCAAACGCGTTGCGTCCGACAAATTAGATTCTAAATCTGATAAATGTTTCTTCATTGGATATCCCAGGGAAACCATAGGGTATTACTTCTATCATCCAGATGATCAGAAAGTAATAGTATCCAAACACGCAACCTTCTTAGAGAAAGAGTTTCTCGAAGAAACATAAAAGGGAAGCGTGATTGAACTCGACGAAGTTCAAGAGGAAGAAACAACGACTGAAACAACAGAAGCGGTTGAGGTACCCGAAGAAGTCCCATTAGATGAGACTCCAGTGGCACCTATTCGTAGATCACGAAGAGTTCGTGAACTCCTAGTTAGATATGGTTTTCTAGTGGGAGATGATGACGAGGTTCCCGTGTTAGACGACGAACCCGAAAACTACGAAGAGGCTCTTACTAGTCCAGATTCTAAAGCATGGCTTGAGGCCATGGATTCTAAAATGGATTCCATGTATACTAACCAAGTTTGGACTTTGGTTGATCCACCCGAAGGGATAAAACCCATTGGGTGCAGGTGGATCTTCAAAAAGAAGACTGACATGGATGGAAAGGTTAGCACCTACAAGGCTAGGTTGGTAGCGAAGGGATATCGTCAGAAACAAGGTGTTGATTATGACGAAACCTTCTCTCCTGTTGCTATGTCCAAATCAATCAGAATCATGCTTGCAATTGCCGCTCATTTTGATTATGAGATTTGGCAAATGGATGTGAAAACAGCTTTCCTAAATGGAAATCTGCTTGAGGATGTATACATGATGCAGCCTGAAGGTTTCATATCAAAGGATGCAAATAAAGTTTGCAAACTTCAGAGATCCATTTATGGACTCAAGCAAGCATCTAGAAGCTGGAACAAGCGTTTTGACGAAACCATAAAACAATTTGGTTTCGAACAAAATTGCGAAGAAGCTTGCATTTACAAGAAAGCAAGTGGGAGCTCTATAGCATTTCTCATACTATATGTGGACGATATACTGTTAATGGGAAATGACATTGCTCTATTACAATCGGTGAAAGTTTGGTTATCTGGTAACTTCTCAATGAAAGACCTTGGTGAAGCAGCCTATATACTTGGTATAAAGATCTACAGAGATAGATCGCATAGACTGCTTGGTCTTTCACAGACTACATACATTGAAAAGGTGCTAAATCGGTTTAGCATGCTTGAATCGAAATGAGGTAACTTACCCATGGTACATGGAGTAAAGTTAAACAATCATTAATGTCCTAAAACTGATGATGACAAACGACGCATGGCTGTAGTCCCGTACGCCAGCGCGATCGGTTCGATT
Organism: Euphorbia lathyris; assembly: GCF_963576675.1. Classification (NCBI taxonomy): domain Eukaryota; kingdom Viridiplantae; phylum Streptophyta; class Magnoliopsida; order Malpighiales; family Euphorbiaceae; genus Euphorbia; species Euphorbia lathyris. The sequence goes on from NC_088918.1 coordinate 49,419,169, forward strand.
ATATATGTTATGCTATGCACTAGACCTGACGTAGCGTTCGCGTTATCTGTAACGAGTCGTTACCAAGGGAATCCGGGAGATGAGCATTGGATTACCGTCAAGAACATTCTTAAGTACTTGAGAAGGACTAAAGATATGTTCCTAGTGTACGGAGAAGGAGATCTGAAAATACAAGGATTTTCAGACGCTAGTCATCTCACAAATGAGAATGATTTTAAATCCCAATCAGGATACGTGTTTATCCTAAATGGGGGCGCGGTCAGTTGGAAAAGTTCCAAGCAGGGAAGCGTAGCTTTCTCTACGACCGAGTCAGAGTACATCACTGCTGCGGAAGCGGCAAAGGAAGCAGTTTGGATTAGAAAGTTCATTATAGAACTAGGTGTGGTGCCTGACATTGTCAATCCCATTACTCTGTACTGTGATAACAATGGAGCCATTGCGCAAGCAAAGGAAACACGGTCTCATAATACATCCAAGCACTACCTTAAGTGATACCACATCATAAGAGAGATTGTGGCTAGAGGAGATGTGAGAATAGAAAGAGTACCTACAGAGGACAACGTTGCAGATCCGTTGACAAAGCCTTTAACCCAGAAAGTACATGATCGTCATTTAACTTCTACTGGGATAAGTTTTAGAAACAATTGGCTTTAGTCCAAGTGGGAGTATGTTGGGGTTTAGTGTCCTATAGTCAATTGTTGCGGGATACAAACTTATTGTAAATGAATTGTTCTTTATATCATTTGTTTTAATGAGATATATGTTTTATAACTATATAAAGGCAATCCCTTTTAAGCACTGAATAAAGTCTAATAAAAGGAAATCCGTAAGTTTGTTTAAAGTGATTATAAAGTATTCATACAAGCATGAAGTGAGACAAAACTTTATAATAAACTAATAAACTTAAAACCACCCCAAGTCAAGTGATATGTTTAGGATTGATATATCACGGTTGAGACTTGTATGTAACAATGTCTTCTGTCCGACAGAAAGCTGATCTCACAAGCTTCATATATATAGATATCTGGACAGTTACATAGATCCGGTGAAACGTTGTTCATTAGGATTGGGGATCCGATTTGAGATAACAGGATGGGTAGATTCATCCTTGTCAACTGTTCATCTTATTGGTATTACTAGGTATAACTAATCCTCAGACTCAAAAGAATGTTAATTGGTCATCCTGAATTACTGAATGTGAGACTTTGATCCTGCGGTCCCACGATCCTTAACAGAGATGACTCTGGGGTGTGAACTGCAAAGGTTGGGTGTCACAGGAAGTAATGTCAGGGTAGTTATACATTGGATTGAGCATTTATCACTCCCGATTAATGGGAGATACATCCAAGGATCGCTTGTGGAAGACTCGACTTTAAACCCTTGTAAGGTGATAGCTTAAGAGTAGAAATACAGATTTCACTTAACCTATCTTTTTGAGTTGACTCGGCCAAGAACAAGTAAAACGAACGTCTCGCTATATGTGACTTGACATTACCCATAGTCATAAGATTCAGTTCAAGGATGTAGTTGATAAAGGATCGTATTATACCGTAACTAATACGGAAGGGTTAACGACAGAATCAACCTGTCTTCTTAACGGACTCTGGGGGAATGATTACAGACTTGCCAATAACATACTCAGTACATCATTCCGTTATGCAAGGATTAAATATAATTCTTGAAGAAATTAATTTAATAGTTGCATACGGCCAGAAGTAGTAAGAACCTAATGGATCACACATAAGACTTGGAACCAAAAGAGAGATGGATATGATTAATAGATGGAAGCCCAATTGAGCCCAGTAAGGCCCAAATATATGGAGGGGGCGAAATTTGTATATAAAGATAAGGAATTGATTTTATTCCATTAATCCTAATTTGATTAGGATTATGAATTAAATTAATTAAGAGATAATTAAATTAGGAGTTTTAATTGGATTAATATACTCCTATTATTATCCAATTAGGTTATTTATTATTATCCTAAATATATTAGATATATAGTGAGATAATAATTAGGAATCCTTTTCCTAATTGGATTCCTATTAAGTAACCTATTCCTATCTAACTAGGGTTTAGATTCAAGCAACTATATATACCCCCTCCCATGTGAATTTCGACCAAGCCTCTAACCTCCCCCTATAGTGATTTTCGAAATTACTAATTAGAGAGAGAAAAAGAATTCCCATCCCCTAGTTCGTGGATAAGAATTCATACGGCATTCCATCGATTGATTAATCTTATTCATCCCTCTTTCTCTTTGATCTTGTGTTGGTTAATTAGAGGCAATCTATTTTGGTTGCATCTCATAAGGGTTGATTTCATCTTAACCTCTCCGTGTTAAACTTTGTGGTTGGAATCTCGGAGAAGAATTGTGGGCGCTTCTTTAACAACGGTAGATTGTTCATCGAAAGGTATTCCTTCTTATCCCTCTTTATATGAAATAACGATTAACGGATCCTATGGTTAAAAGGAAATAGGCTAAAAAATTTATATTTCCGCTGCTATACCTTAGCCCTAATTTCCTTCAGTGGTATCAGAGCCATCGTTAAATCCGTTATTTCATATGTGAAAATATAGAAGTTTTCAATAGGATTGAATAAATATTTATGGTTAGGATTAATTGACAAATAGTTTTGATTAATTAATTCTAAAGATAAATAAAGTTTTGATTAATTGTTAATTGAAACTGATTATGCTTATGTTCCTAATTATTTCGGTTGATAATCGTTATAACAAAATCTATTAGTTTTATAGTTTTATCGTTATAATCATCAACGACCCGCCTGTCCGCCAAGCGGATTCTTGTATGTGTACTGTAGTCACGTAGAAAGAGGATTCTGACTGCCTCTTCCAAAGATGATGGCGGACATCCTTGCTTACTTTGACATTACTGCTAGCCAATTACATCCGAATGGCTGGTTAGATATTGCTTTAGATTGTTACCTTGCCTCGAACTTAGGGGTAGTATAGACTCCTCGTATCTTTCGAGCTTTTCATAAACCGTCGAAGCGAAAGTCTGAGTCTTTCCTCACCTTTGCAAAGTTTGGAGTGTATTCGCCGTTTAGCAGCAAAATGTCCAACGTCCATTGTTGGGACGAAAAATTCTTCTACGTAAAGATAAACGAGGGCGAATCTCTAGGATTTCCAACATTTTGGAATCCCAAACCTTTGCACATGGCGGGAGATATGCGTATATTGACGGATAGTGATGAGGTAGTGGCGGAGCTCATAAAGAGTGTCAAGGCGGAGGCTTGGACATACGCTGACGCCTTAGACTTCATGATGATTGATATTCCCCTGATACGCCGAGAAGGGGACAAGTTTATTTACTCGAAGATTGCCCAGTTTGATCAAGGTAACTTTGTGTTTTCTTTGAGCCTTGATTGCTTTATTGTTCTCTTTGGCAGGGGTTTATCTAAGGCCAATCATGTTCTTGCAGAGAAGCGCATGAAGTTGAAGGAAGATGAGGCTCGCAAGAAAGGGCAGGCGGTGGATCCCCAAAAGGGTGCAGGGAAACGCCTGGCGGATGCAACGGCCGATCCGCCTCTGAAAAAGAGGAAGTCTGCAGCTTCTGGCGGTCAAAAGTTTATGGCGGATGCCATGAAATCCGCCGCGTCTTTGGTGGAGGGGGAACGGGCAAGTTGTTTTTACTTTAATCTATTTGCCATACTTTAGATCTAAGTTTTGATCCTCTCATCTTCATGCAGACGGCGAAGCCTGACCTAGGCGGTTATTGGTTCGCCAAGTACGGTACCAGGGGATCCTTGAGAAATGAATCTGTTATCAATGACCTGGACGAGACTCTAGGTCAGTTGGGCGAGGTACAGAAGAACCAAAATCAGATCCCAAGATCAGCCCATGTTCAAATGGGAAAGATTGAGCTTCTAACGGTTAGTTCCTTCTGTCCTTTGGCTATAAGTGATCCCCTTTTGGCAGCTTTTGAATGAACTGTTTCGTCTTAACAGATGTATACTCGCTTGCGCGCCATGGAAGCGGAGCTCCTTCAAGGTGTAGCGGATAAGGCTACTATAGAAAAGTTGGAGAAAGAAGTTGCTGACGCCAACGCGAAAGCCGCGTCCGCCATTTCCCTCAAGGATGCCGAGATCCAAAAGCTAAAGGAGAAGATTGAAGCAGATGCTAAGGAGCATGAGGATGCTTTAGGAGATGCAGAGTACATGGCTGGGGAGCAAGCTTTCTATTACGGTGAGCTGATCATGGCGTATTTCCAACTGGCGTATCCCGAGATCGATTTTACAGATCCGCAGTTCACCGTTCCGGACCCAGATGATGTTCTCAAATATAACAAAATCCCGGACATCAAGGACCACCTCCGTGATTACGTTCGGAAATGGATGAAGGGACCCGTCGAAGAAAGCAAGCCTTCCGCCAATGTCAAGCTAGTGGACCTCGAGAAAGTACCTCCAAAGGCGGGTGAGGAGCCGATAACCGATGGCACCCTTCTTCCTGAGGGAACACCTTCTGTGGAAAAGGAAGTCTCCTTGGTGGGCGTATCTGGAGCTGTTGAGAAGGAAGCTTCTCAAGCAGGTGCCTCAGGCGAGAAAAATGCTAAGGAGAATGCTCTTGTCAATGTTTAGTCTTGTTGTTTGTAAAACTTAAGTACAATTGTTTAATCCTTACAGTTGTTATTTATTTTACCTTTACGTTTGCGTAAGTAAATATATAAGCTTTTAGGATTTATTTTGGAGTAGGTGGCCAGCCATACTCCATTGCGCGAACCTTTGTGAAGGTTTGAAGCTGTTTTATTCCTTTAGAGGAAGTAAAGCTGCCTTTAGGGATCAACTTTCTACCTATCTTTGAGGTGAAGCGATCCGCCTTTAGGACTTGTGAACCCTTCTTTGGGAAGGGTGCAAGAGAGTGTAAAGACCTTGCGTCCAAGGAATGTTTTAACTCTATCTCGAATGGTGATCATCTAAAGATGGATCCGCCCATGGGATTGTTCCCCTATCTTTGAGGAGAAAAAGTAGCTATGAGATAGCAGTACTTTTTAGTGTGGGAAGCGTTGGATGCCCCCCTTCTTTTTGAGACTGGAATATTTATATTGCTGCAAGAAAATACTTAAAAAGAATATGGACAATAGAACAATTGCTTTTTATTGATAGAAGATACGCTTTATTATAGCGAGCGGGTCTCAGATTTGAGCCTCATTAAAACCTTTAATAAGAAAAACCTCATGGGAAAAAAGCTTATTAAAGGAAAAAGAGTACTCAAGACCTTGTTTACATTCTATTTTCTGGCAAAGTATTTGCGGAGATTTTGGAGATTCCAAGTGCGCGGCAATGTATTTCCTTCCATGTCTTGAATCTTAAATGTGGCGAACCCAATCTTGTCCACTATCCGATATGGACCTGTCCAGGTGAGCCCTAGCTTGCCCTTCCCTTCTCTAGATTGGATTTTGTCGGCCTTGCGGAGCACGAGTTCTCCCATATTCAGGTCTACAAGTTTGGCGTTTTTGTCATGATAAGTTGCGATCCGCTGCTTGTATGTCGCCATACGTACATATGCCTTGTCTCTTCTATCCTCCACTTGATCAAGACTTTCTTTCAATCTCTGACTGTTTTCATCCTCGCAATAGAATGCAACTCTGTCACTTGGAACCAATATCTCGACTGGGATTACAGCTTCCACGCCATGAGAGAGGGCGAATGGGGTTTCGCCTATGGCCGTTCGAGGAGTAGTACGATACGCCCATAAGACGCTTGTTAACTGATCTGCCCATTTCTTATCATGCTCACCCAGTCTTTTCTTTATTCCCTTTACGATTGTCCGATTCATGACTTCGGTCATACCGTTGGATTGTGGGTAATATACGGAGGCGAATCTGTTCAGAATGCCTAATTTTTCACAGAAAGCTTTGAAATCACCACAGTTGAATTGCGTTCCATTATCAGTGATGACCGTGTGTGGAACTCCGTATCTTCCCACAATATTATCTTTGACGAACTCCACCATCCGTTTAGCATTGATGGAGGAAACAGCTTCAGCCTCTACCCATTTAGTGAAATGGTCTACTGCCACCACCACGTACTTCCTCTGTCTACGAGTAGGAGGAAATGGTCCAACAATGTCAATTCCCTAGACAGCAAAGGGTCGACCTTCGATGATGGGCCTCTGGAGATGTTTGGCGGTATGAGATTCATTTGCATGAATCTGACAACTACCATTTGGATAAGTCTGGGCGTTTGTGGCTTGAAGCAGCATTGTGCTTTGAGGTTTTGTGTTTAGTAGGCATGGTGTAGAACTAAAGAAACAAGGTTTCTGTTACTTAGTGAAAAATGGTGTTTGAAGAAAATCAGAAATTTAATCTGACAAAGATGAAAAAGATCTGTAACAGAACCAAGATTCTTATGGATGAATTTATAAGATCTTAGGACGAAATGAGGTGTTATTTTGATGCGAAATGGCATAAAATTACACCCTTCGGAATTGAAGAAACTTAAGTTTTCGTTTATGAAAGGGTTTGTCTGCAGGTTGAAGATGAATCAGGCCTGATAGTGCAGGAATAACGCGTGTCGTGACCGAGAATTCCAAATTCTCGGTCGTGACACGCTGATTTCCTTGCAGAAATCAGGCGTCGTAACCCATTTTCTGATTCACGGCAGAGAATTAATTATTCTCGGTAAGTTCAGAAAAAAACCCAACCTATTTGGACAACTCTAAAAAAGAGGATTCTCGGCTGAGAATTCCAAATTCTCGGCAGAGAATTGTCTGAAACTTTAATTTCGGTCTAATTTCCTAAAATAAAATCTAAAATCATAAAGTAAACACATTTTATGCATGTAAATCATAACATTAAGTTATCTAATCATAAAAATGGCATTTTGAAAAAAATAAAATAAAATAAAATAAAAATGAACAAAAACTAAATAAACTAAATGATTTATACGTCAGATAATCTTGTTACGAACTCAATTCCTATTTGTGAAATATTTTCGTAATAGATTTTACATCGATTACCATTAACTTTGAAATGAACCCCGTTAGGACCTTCCAGTTCTAAGGAACCATAATCGAATGTTTTGATGACTAAATACGGTCCTATCCATCTGGACTTAAGTTTTCCTGGAAATAAATGAAGTCGTGAATTAAATAACAACACTTTATCCCCAACATTAAAGTGTTTGACTTTAATTTTGGCATCGTGCCATTTTTTAACTTTTTCTTTATAAATCTTTGCATTTTCGTAAGATAGATGGCATAACTCATTTAACTCATTTAAATCGAGCAAACGTTTTTTACCTGCTTGTCGTAAATCAAAGTTAAGTTCCCTAATAGCCCAATAGGCTTTATGTTCTAATTCGACTGGCAGATGACATGCCTTCCCATACACTAAGCGGTATGGAGTCATTCCTATTGGTGTTTTAAATGCAGTACGGTATGCCCATAACGCATTATTGAGTTTACAAGACCAATCTTTTCTTGAAGATGAAACTGTTTTCTCTAGAATCCATTTGAGTTCTCTATTTGATATCTCCGCCTGACCATTTGACCGAGGATGGTATGGCGTAGACACGCGGTGGCGTACTCCATATTTTTTCATAAGCGTTTCAAGACTTCGGTTTATAAAATGGGTACCGCCATCACTAACGATGACTCTAGGACAACCAAATCTACAAAATATATTGTCAAGAAAACTAATGACTACTTTAGAATCATTCGTTGGGTTGCAATTGCTTCAACCCACTTTGAAACATAATCAACGACAAATAATATGTAAATTTTACCAAAAGAAGGGGGAAAAGGTCCCATGAAATCTATTCCCCACATATCAAAGACTTCAACTTCTAATATGGTTGTGAGGGGCATCTCATTTTTCCTTCCTAGATTTCCTGTTCTTTGGCACTTATCACAACGAGTAATAAATGAACGGACGTCTTTAAACATCGTAGGCCAAAAGAAACCACATTCAAATATTCTAGCTACTGTCTTGCTAACTCCATTATGTCCTCCATAAGAGCTAGAATGGCATTCCGACATTATGGATTCATATTCATTTTCACCAACGCATCTCCTAATTATCCCGTCACCACAGGTCTTAAACAAAAAAAGGATCTTCCCAAAAATATTGTTTAATGTCAAAGAAAAATTTCTTCTTTTGTTGGAAAGTTAATCCTTCCGGAACAATGTTGGCTGCAAGATAATTTGCAATATCCGCATACCATGGTGACATGACATCTTTTATTTGGTAGAGATGTTCATCAGGGAAATCATCTCGTATACCGATAGTTTCACCTATAGGACCATTTTCATCTTCAAGTCTCGATAGATGATCGGCGACAAGGTTTTCTACTCCCTTTTTGTCTTTAATTTCTATATCAAATTCTTGTAGCAATAAAACCCATCTAATGAGACGTGGTTTTGCATCCTTTTTAGCAAATAAATATCTTAATGCTGCATGATCAGTATAAATAATAACTTTCGAACCTTACAAGTATGATCTAAACCTATCACATGCAAAAACTACGGCTAACATTTCTTTCTCTGTTGTGGTGTAGTTTAATTGTGCACCGGACAGTGTGTGACTTGCATAATAAATGACATGAAGTTTCTTATCCTTCCTTTGACCTAAAACACATCCGACAGCTAAATCACTTGCATCACACATAATTTCAAAGGGTAAATCCCAATCGGGTTTAGCAATAATAGGTGCACTGACTAAAGCTGTTTTCAATGTTTCGAAAGCTTTAACGCAATCTTCATTAAAATCAAAGGTTGAATCTTTCATGAGTAGATTAGTGAGTGGTTTGGAAATTACAGAAAAATTCTTGATAAATCTTCTGTAAAAACCGGCATGTCCTAAAAATGATCTTACTCACTTAACAGTAGTTGGAGGGGGTAATTTTTCTATTACTGAGGTTTTTGCTCTATCCACTTCTAATCCTTTTTCAGATATTTTGTGACCTAAAACAATTCCTTCGTCAACCATGAAATGACATTTTTCCCAGTTTAATACCAAATTTGTTTCTTCACACCTAGACAAAACTTTATCCAAGTTTTTTAGGCACGAATCAAAAGAATCTCCATAAACTGAAAAATCATCCATAAAAACTTCAATGATATCTTCAATGAAATCATTAAAAATCGCAGTCATACAACGTTGAAATGTTGCAGGTGCGTTACATAGACCAAAGGGCATTCTCGTATATGCAAACGTTCCATAAAGACATGTGAAGGTCGTTTTATCTTGGTCATCCGGGTAAATATATATTTGAAAGAATCCGGAGTAACCGTCTAGAAAACAGTAGAAAGCATGACCAGCTATCCTTTCGATCATTTGATCAATGAAAGGTAGAGGAAAATGATCTTTCCTAGTTGCTTTATTTAGGTTCCTATAGTCTATACAAACCCTCCAACCAGTAGTGGTTCGTGTAGGTATTAATTCGCCTTCTTCATTCCTTACAACTGTTATGCCTCCCTTTTTAGGTACACAATGGATTGGACTAACCCATTCACTATCCAAAATAGGGTAGATGATTCCATTGTCCAGAAGTTTAGTAATCTCATTTTTGACTACTTCCTTCATATTCAGATTTAGGCGTCTTTGCCTATCCGCTTTAGGTGGCTTATCTTCTTCTAAGTGAATTCTATACTTTACAATGCTCGGATTAATACCTTTTAAGTCTGAAATTTGCCAACCCATACTTCCTATCCTATTTCTAACAACTTCTTTCAATTTCTCTTCTTGAACCAGTGTTAACTTGTTAGAGATAATTATAGGTAGAGAATCGCCTTCGCCTAAGAAAGCGTACCTCAAATGACTTGGTAATTCTTTAAGTTCTAATTTAGGTGGAACTATAATCGAAGGCGGAACCGGTCCATCTTCTCGAATCAAAGGTTCTGGGTCCTTATCTTCTAGTTCCTCACTCATTATAGGTTCTATTATTTCTTCTTTTTGAACAATGTCATTGACACATTCTTCAATCAAATCAAGTTTCATACAAGTGAAATCTTCCATAGGATATTTCATTGCTTGGTTCATATCAAACTCAATCTTATCATCTCCTATTCGTAAAACTACTTTCCCTTCCGACACATCAACTAGAGCACGTCTCGTGTTCATGAACGGTCTACCAAAGATTAGCGGACAATTAACGTCATAAGCAAAATCTAAAATAACGAAATCGGTAGGAAAAATAAATTTGTCAACTTTAACTAAAACATCCTCAATTATACCGTATGGTCTTTTAGTGGTTTGATCCGCTAATTGCAAAACCATATTGGTACGTTTGATATCTTCTTCTAAGCCTAACTTATTAAAAATAGATAATGACATCAAGTTAATGCTTGCTCCTAAATCACAGAGACAACTGGGAAATTCAATATCTCCCAATTTACACGGAATGGTAAAACATCCGGGATCTTTGAGTTTTGTGGGCAAATTACTGGACACAATTGAACTGCAATCTTCAGTTAGTGAAATGGATGAAATTCCTTTCCAACTGATTTTCTTTGAAATTAAATCTTTTAGGAATTTACCATAGTTGGGAATTTGCGTAATCACATCCATAAACGTCAAATTAATATGCAAATTTTTAAGTTTGTCTAAAAAGGTCAAAAGTTGTTTGTCATAGTCCTTATTGCGGACTTTGTGTGGAAAAGGTGGTTTGGGTACAAAAGTTTTTGTACTAGAGTCAATTGGTGCATCTTTTTGATTTAATATATCTTCTTTGGACTTTGGTAAATCAGTTCCAGGTAAAGTCGAATTTCCGGGCATTTCCGGACCTAAGTAATTTTTCCCTGAACTAAGAGTGATAGCCTTAACATGCTCTTTCGGATTTTCTTCCGTATGGCTTGGAAGACTTCCCTCTTTGCGGGATGGAATTGATTTAGCAAGTTGTCCAATTTGATCCTCCAATTTATGGATGCTAGATGATTGGTTTTTAATAAGCTGATCGAATTTATTCTCGATCCGTTTAAAACCATCGTCGTGATTACTTATTTTTCCGCTCATAGCATCAATAAATTTGTCGATTTTAGAAGATAAAGTGCTAATCGTATCTCTTGATTGATTTTGATAATTAGTGGTACGATTTTGATTAGCATTAGCATTAGCATTATTATTATTATCTCTCCAGTTAAAGTTAGGATGATTTCTCCATCCAGGATTATATGTATTGGAGTAAGGGTTATTAGGTTGGTTTTGCCCTTGGACAAAGTTTACCTGTTCAATTTCGCTCATACCTTCATAATCCACATCCGTTTGGATTGGCTTACCATTAGGATCACACGGTGCCATAAACCTATCAATTTTGTGCGATAAGGCAGAAAACTGGGCTTGCAACATCGCAACTGGATCAAGATTCACTATACCTTTAACTGATGACGTAGTTGAGGATGATGGTTTCGCTATTGGTACGTGTCCACGTTCCGCGGGCCACATACTGCTGTTAATCGCCATTTCCTCCAAAAGTTCTCTTGCTTGGGCAGATGTTTTCTTCATGAATAACCCGCCAGACATAACGTCCAATGAACCTCTAGTTGTAGGATTTAGTCCATTATAAAATGTTTGCATTAAAAGTTCAGCGGGCAATTGGTGGTGCGGGCATAAACGTTGAAGTTCTTTAAAACGTTCCCAAGCCTCATAAAGAGTTTCATTATCATTTTGAGAAAAAAATGTTAACTCTTTAATGACTCTTGCGGTTTTTGCTAAAGGAAAATTTTTTGATAAAAATGCTTGGGCTAATTGCTCCCAAGTCTCAAATGTTGCGGCTGGCATAGAAGTCAACCATTCTTTGGCTCGATCCTTCAAAGTAAAAGGAAAAAGGCGAAGATTGATTGCTTCTGCAGTCACATTTGGTATTTTAAAAGTGTCACAAATTTCTAAGAAATTTGTCAAATGGGTGTTAGGACTTTCGTTAGGTAACCCATAAAATGTTACGTTATTTTGTAACATATTAAGCAATGCTGGCTTAATTTCAAATTGATTTGCATTAATTTGGGGTCTAACTATACTGTTCGTTACACCGGCCACTCCTGGCCTAGCGTAATCCATAAGTGTGGCCATAACTTCTGGCTCGGTAATTCTAGTTTTTATTGGAGTTTTGTTTTTGTTTTTCTTTTATTTCTTATTCTTTTTAAGAGTTCTTTCAATTTCTGGGTCAATAGGATCTGGTGACGTGCCTGAACTTCGAGAACTGCGCATGAACCTGAAATTTCGCACGAACCGAAACTACCTACAAAACAGAATTTGAAAAATAAATATGTTAGTAACTAAAAATAAATAAAATATAAAAGTTTGAATAAGTATAAATAAACCTAGATTCGAAATAAAATATGAAAAATCTAAATTTTTGTCAAAAATTTTGGCGTTCCCCGGCAACGGCGCCAAAAACTTGTTGAGCGATTTCCGCAAGTGCACGGTATACGCTTGTAGTAATAAAAGATATCGATCCCACAGGGAACGTTTTTTAACAAAAACTTATTTTGAATCGGTTAAAATTACTTATAAGATTAATAGTAAGGAAAATCGTTAAATCGGTTTTGGTTTTGAAATTGCTAGAATGAGAATTAGATTAGAGTACGAAAATGTTAGAAAATATTCTGATTTAAGAATGAATTTGCAAGACAGGAACGCTTAGTACTTTTTTAGAAAAGTACACAAATGTATTTGTTTGCATTAAGAAAAGAAAACAACTTTAAACTTTGTATGAATTATAAAGATGAAATAAATGACGGAACCTCTAATTTTTAGGCTTTGAACGCAACAATCCTCCTAACTGGTTTAGATTGCTTCCTTAACCAAATTAAAACTCTACCGAGATAATAATTTGTCTAAGTGTTCAACAAAGTTTCCTTGTAAAGATTTTGAATTAAACTACGTTTTAATGAAAACACCAGCATCAATCCACTTCGGATCCTTTACCAAAGTGCTGCATAAAAATCTATCGAATAGAACGGACTTTATTAGATGAAATATAAATTGATACAAGTTTACAGAGAACACGGAGCATGAAAACATTCGATGACTTGCAAGTGAACGGGTTGTCAATCCTTTCCTTGGGTTTCGTTAGAGTTTGTCAGGCTCAGGGGCGGATCCTCTACTCAATCTTCTCGTTGAATCTTCGTAATAGAGACGGGGTCTGTCTACTACCAAAATGTAAACTAAATTGGAACAATGTCTAAACGGTACTGAATTTGTTATTCTTGAATAAGCAATGTGTGTACATCATATTGTTTTGAACAGAAAATGAAATCTAAATTCTGAATCACTTGACTTGGAATTTCTGCATAAATTCTATACTAATCTCTTTCTTCTACATCTCTTCAACTCTTCATCAACTCTTTATTTATAGATGTTGAAGAGTCTTGATTGAAGCGTCGCGTCCGTTGTGAAGGATCGTATCCGTTGTGAAAGGACGTCTTTATCCACCCGAACGAACGCGTTTCGTCGAAAACGAAATTGTGCAATTTGGCTTCTACAGATTTCTGCTCTTACCGAAAATATTTAATTCTCGGCTGAGAATGGGGGAGCATCATTTTGGTCTTCGAACGAAGGGAAGGAGGAGCTGAAGGGAGCGTGTCGCGACCGAGAATTGGGGGGGCCGCGGTCGCAGCACGGAACTTTTCCGCATCTTTGGCTTTCGTTCTCGTCCTCGATTTGGCGTTATTAATTTTCGTCGTCTTCGACTCCTTTTGTAGTGTTTTTCTTCTATTTTTGATCCTTTTTCACTCCTATTTGGATGTTACCAAATATTTATGTACCTTGAATGAAAGAAACATATTCGAGAGTAAAAGTATTCTAAACAGATATAAACAGCACAAATTCATAGCAATATTGATGTAATTATTGATGATATTTTAGGTATATTTTGGGCTTAACACCTATCCAGCTATATGCAAATCCCCGTTGATCCTTCGGATCAAGAAAAAACAACATTCACTTGTCCTTATGGGACGTTTGCATATAGACGGATGTTGTTTGGGCTTTGTAATGCCCCCGCCACCTTTCAACGTTGCATGACGGCTATATTCTCCGAAATGATTGAGGACTTCATGGAGGTCTTCATGGATGATTTTTCGGTTTTTGGGTTGTCCTTTGGAAATTGCTTAAACAATCTGGATAAGGTCCTTCAACGATGCGAGGACACTAATCTCGCTCTTAGTTGGAAAAAGTGTCAATTTATGGTTCAAGATTGTATCGTGTTAGGACACAAAGTGTCCGGGGAGGGAATCGCGGTCGATCCGGCCAAGATTGAGGTGATTGAGAAATTGCCTCCACCTATCAATGTAAAAGGGATCCAGAGTTTCTTAGGTCACGCGGGTTTCTATAGGAGATTCATTAGGCATTTTTCTAAAATAGCAACCCCCTTGACCCAACTCCTCCTAAAGGATGCGGAATTTAATTTTTCTTCCGAGTGTGTAATTGCATTTAATACGCTTAAAGAAAAACTAATTAACGCGCCCATCATGGTGAAACCCAATTGGGATCTCCCCTTTGAACTAATGTGCGATGCTAGTGATTTGGCAGTTGGTGCTTGTTTGGGCCAACGGGTGGATAAACTTTTCCGCCCAATTTTCTATGCAAGTAAAACTCTCAACGAGGCCCAACAAAACTATTCAATCACGGAGAAAGAGACGCTTGTGGTAGTTTTTGCTTTTGATAAATTTAGATCCTATCTTGTGTTATAAAAAATTATCGTATACACTGACCATGCAGCTCTTAAGTACTTAATGACCAAGCAAGATGCCAAACCTCGGTTGATATGATGGATCCTCCTCCTCCAAGAATTCGACATTGAATTAAAAAAGGAGTGGAGAATGTCGTGGCCGACCACCTTTCCCGTTTGCAAAACGAGAAAACCGAATCTCCGGAACTTGTGGAGATCAAGGAGACCTTTCCCGATGAGACACTTTACGCGGTAACCCCTCTACCTTGGTATGCCGACATGGAAAACTACAAGGTCGGTAATGTTCTTCCCCCACACCTTACTTACGAGCAACGTAAGAAGTTCTTTCACGATGCTAAGAATTATTTTTGGGAAGACCTTTTTTTTGTTCAAATCTTGTGCTGACAATATTATTCGTAGGTGCATACCGGAGGAAGAGGTAAACCATGTATTACACATGTGCCACACCCAAAAGCCGGGGGGGCCATTTTGGCCCAAGTCGAACTATGGAAAAAGTCTTGCAATGCGACTTTTATTGGCCCACCATGTCCAAAGATTCCCAAGACTTCGTCAAGTCATGTGACGCTTGTCAATGGAGCGGGAACATCTCCCGTAAAAATGAAATGCTCCAACAAGGAATCCTAGTTTGTGAACTCTTCGATGTTTGGGGGATAGACTTCATGAGACCTTTCCCTAGGTCGCATAACAACGCCTACATTTTAGTGGTCGTTGACTATGTCTCTAAATAGGTGGAAGTCGTTGCCTTGCCCTCCAATGATTATAAGGTGGTGGGAAAATTCATTAAGACAAACATTTTTACTCGGTTCGGGACCCCTCGGTCTATTATTAGTGATGGGGGTTCCCACTTTTGCAACCATCAATTTGATCAACTCTTACATAAATACGGTTAGCACCTCTAGGAAATATTGAAGCCTAAAGCTCGATGACGCATTTTGGAAAAAACGCATTTTGGAAAAAACGGTTAGCACCTCTAGGAAATATTGAAGCCTAAAGCTCGATGACGCTCTTTGGGCCTACCGCACGGCGTTTAAAATGCCTATTGGAATGTCACCTTATCGATTGGTTTTCGGGAAATCTTGTCACTTGCCGGTGGAATTAGAGCATAAGGCCTATTGGGCTCTTAAATTTCTAAATTTTGATGTGCAGTTTACAGGGGAACATCGTCTCCTTCAACTCAATGCCCTCGATGAACTTCGTCAGAGGTCATATGAAAATGCCAAACTTTACAAAGAGCGTACGAAAAAATGGCATGATAAACATGTGCAAGTTCGGGAGTTCAACAAGGGGGACCAAGTTCTCTTATATAACTTCCGTCTTCGTTTGTTCCCTGGAAAATTGAAAAGTCGATGGTCGGGGCCATACACGATCGTCAATGCACACCCATCCGGAGCGGTAGCAATCCACCATCCTAACAACACAATCCAACGGGTAAACTGCCACCGATTGAAAATATACCGAGGCGGAGCTCTTCCACAACATGGCGAAACCACGCATCTCCGGACTCCATAAGCACGCACGCACAAAAGTCGAGCTACTCCGACTATAAACATAGCACCGGTTTGCATTCTCCAAACCTTTTGTCTATATGTATCATATACGTTTTTCCAGTTATTTCTCTTCGTGTGCATCTTGTTTCAAGTTTTTGCTCATTTCAAACCAAAAATAAGGTTCACGCAGAGCGCCTCTTTCGGCCAGCCCCGCGTGAACCACCTTCTGTTTTACATATTGGTCAAAAACTCGGATCACGCGGAGCGCCCCTCTAGGCACGCCCCGCGTACCTAAGCCACTGACCGTAATTCCCCATTTTTACACCTCGTACGCGGAGCGTACCCCTGTCTACGCCCTGCGTATCCGAGTCTCTGCCCAACAATCACAAAAAATACATCTCTTACGCGGAGCGCCCCCTTGGGTACGCCTCGCATAAGAGCAGGCCTGTAAGGCCCCATCTTCATTTTTCATTTTGTTTTTGTTTTCATTTCTTTTGCGACGTCTTTGGAATACACATCATTTTAATCCCGTAGAGGGCCGTGCAACCCCGCACTTACAGTTTGTTTTGCACTAACAAAAACAAAAATAATAATAAAATAAACAAAAATAATTAAACTCATTTATTGGCTCATAAATTACCCAACACACTACCTTCTACGGGCAATAATTAAAGGTTCCGTTATTTGTCGTCAAAGGTAAATACATCGAAACATAAAGGATCGGTTTAATTAAGAAATTTAAGTCTTGATTTTGAAGTTATGGAATTTATGCAAAGCCAAGGATCGTACTAAACAAAAGCATTGAGTCCTAACCCACAAGTTATCTCTATAATGAAATTTAAAAAGGCAATAAAAACGGGATTTTTGAAAATTTTACGAGAACTTGAAAGTACACAATTTAATCCGAAATTCATGTGAGGTATCTTTTTGAGCCTAAAAGAGTTCGTATGAGAACTCTACTTCTTTCACAACATTTCGAGAGCTTTGACTTCACTCAACTCATAGAGTTTGCATCTAATACCGGGTTAAGTACACTTATTTTGGTAAGAAGGGCAATAGATGATAAAACGGACCCATTTAGGCTAATTCCTCTCTTAATTATTTTTCTCGTTTTCATTAACCTTTAGGAAGCCCCCTCGATCCTATTAACTGACTTCTTTTCTAACACCTTTTTAACATTTAACCCTTTTTCCTCTTATTCAAATACCAATAAAATCAATCACATCGGAATTACCCGAAACAAACCAAGGCCTTAACAAGTAAGCACAATAAGTCTTCGAAATCGTTTTTGTGACGCTCTCAAAAGAAAATATATATATAATAATAAAAATAAAGAGCAAAAAGGCATTCTCAAGCTCTACCCAAGCAATTTCAAGTTTTATTTTACAAGCTTGCTAAAGCCAAAATGAAAAAGCGATGCGATCATCAAAATGGTATTTGGACTCGAGTTTCTAAAAATTAACCACTAAAAAAGCCACTCACATTACAACCCCCCTCCGGGTTCATTTTTAATATTGCCTAAACCATAACATAGGAGTAAAAACCCGGATGAAAATGCAAACTCAAAGTGACTTCGAGTAAGTACAAAGGAGAGCGCAAAAACACCGACCCACCAAAATTTGAGCGTAAGAGTGAAATCCTTTGGTGAGGTACAATTGGGTTCTCAAAAGATAATCGATCCCCGTTAATATTGCCTATTAAGTTTGATCATGGAGGTTCCTAATAAGTTTTGGTCACTCATTCGCTTGCGTAAGTACTTGCCAGAAACTTTTCGTAAAACTTTAGCTTCGAAATCACGCACTTGGTAAAACCAACCGGAAGTTTGTTTCTTCTCAATCCCTTGTCTTTCGATTTCTTTTACTTGAGGACAAGTAAAACTTTAAAGTCCGAGGAGGTTGATAGTGGCATTTTGTCTCTATCTTTTAGCATGAATTATGTTTTAATTATGGGCTAAATAAGTGAGTTTAATTACAAAAATAATGTGTTTTTAATAAAATAACAAAATAAAAATAAATTTTATGCTTTTGATCAATTTCCTTTGTTTTCAGTTAATTGCGAAAAAATAAGCGTCAAACTAACTCGGCTGTTGAGAATTGTATTTCGCAGGTACAAGCAAAGGAGTAAAATCCACCGACACACGCGGGGCATCTCTACTAATACGCGGGGCGTACAGGAGCTCAGGTACGCGGGGCATGCTCCGAGCCACGCGGGGCACCAAAGACATGATTCAAGCGATTAAACTCTAGAGGCTCAACCATGCGGGGCGTACTCCAACATACGCGGGGCGTGGTTATGACAAACAGTCTGAATCTGATCCACACACAGTCAATTATCAACGGAATAGGCAAACACGTGGGGCGTCTGCCTGTCCACACGGGGTGTGTTCGTGACATCAGGCTTGAATCTGATCCTCATGCAGGAAATTGTCAACAGAATGGGCAAACACACGGGGCGCCTGCCTGCCCACGTGGGGCGTATCTTAGGAAAAATGCATAAATAATGTAACTTGTGTATTTACGATTTTATCCCCGAGCTTGATGTATAAGTAAGAGTGATTAGCACTCATTTCAGTATTCAATTTTCCATGTATTAGAGTTCCTCACACCTTGAGAGCTTGTATAATCCTCCCATTACTCCGCCGAAGTTCCGCTCCATCCGCATTCACCAAGCTCGAGAGTTCCACCTCCAAGTCCTAAGAGACGACTTTGAGTCCGGTTAGCTAGTCTTAAGGGCCGGTTCTTCTTCCCTTTCTACTCGTTAATTAGCTTGTACTCTTTCTATGTACTAGGCTTGGTTGTATCTCGTATTTTCATATTCCATATTTATAATACATGATTTACGATTCCATTTTCACTATACGTGTTAATGTTTATTGCTTGCTTTGATACTTATAATTGATTATTGTGTAGGTCGTTTACGAGCTCCGAAATCTATTAGGAATCACATAGGTGTTGCCTCACCGGAGTTGACAAACCGGAAACCGTAGGAATTGACGAGCCACGGAACTTATGGGCCCTAGTTTCTGATCCTAAGAATTAGAGTCGCCTTAAGGGGAAATCACGACTCTATAACCTCACGGAGTTGTTCGGTCTATTAATAGTCGTCTTTGCAAGAGTAAAACTATTAATCGTGTATATTTCGTGTCGTTTATCATAGGTTATAACTTATCATCACCCGTATCACCCTAAGAGGGATTGAAATACATGAAAATTGTCTCACCCGTAGTTTATGAGTAGTTTATAGTTGTCACCCAACCAACTAAATTATTCACCGCTTAGATAACGTGTAAAACCGAGTAGTTTAATACTTTTAGTTATAAATCCCGTGGATTCGATACCCGGTCTTAACCGGATTATTACTTGATACGACGGGGTACACTTGCCCCTACGTAGTAGCGTCCAGTAGAGTTAGAGCACTTAGAAAGTTCATATCCATATCCATAACCCTAACACACACTTATCATTATATTTTACCGCTCTACCGGATACGCTATCAAATGACAATGCCATAAAGTTATCAAATCGCTAATACACAAATGATCAATATTATTCCTAAACCCCACTAAAAGGAAGTGAAGTCCAACTACCATTTTTGTTGTCTAGTTGCTATAAGCTTGCCCAGGTTTACCAAGTTCATATTCCATTAGTTCATACTCGTTTTCAATTTATCACACATTACAGGAGAAGCCAATAAATACCCTTTTAACATATACATTGGTCTATTCATGCCTAACTTGAATTAGACATCTAATACAAGTCAAATCAGAGCAAGCTTAATTAGTTCATACATATTCAATTCAAACCAGAACATCAAAGATATAAAACAGAGGAGATTTAAAGAAGTAAATGCCTTCACAAGATAAAATGACAAGGCCATGAAGCTATCAAATCGCTAATACACAAATGATCAATATTATTGTTAAACCCCACTAAAAGGAAGTGAATGTTGAAACACATTTCCACACTAATTTTGATTATGATAAAAATATTAACGGAAATTAATATTCCCATAATTAATAACACATTAAAATTAAATGTTGATTTATTTGGACTAATGTGTTTGTTAAGTGTTTTGATAAATTAAGTGTAAGATTAAAAGAAATAATAAAAGGCCTTAAAAGATGGATCAAAGGCATATGGATTAACTTCAGCCCAATAGTAAGAAGGATCTAGAAGCTCAAAGCCATGCCTTAAGAGAAGACTTATTCGAAGGACATAAGATCAAGAAACAAAAGACAAGATTAGAGTGTGGCATCTCGAACAAACTAATGGAAAAGAGAAGGAATACAATTGGCTGAGGACACTGGGCTCTAAGGATGAAAGGGACAGATGAGTTGTTTCCCTCTAACGGTTATTTTGAAATTCGAAATAACCAGCCTTCAAAGTGTCACTATAAAAGCCCCATCATTTGCTATATTTGGACTTGATCATCAACACTGAATTCAAGAGAGAATCATTATTGAAGTTCCAAAAGCAAAGCAAAATTATATACACATTCATTGCATTCATTTGTGTAAAAAGGTTCTAAGTTCATTCATGGTGTTCTAAGTTAGAACAAAAACTATCAATAGCTTAAGAAATTCAGAAGATCTTCTATTTGCTTCGATTATAAGTGTTGGTGTGCCCTAGTTCGTAGGCATTGGTTCTGGAATATGTATTAGATATTTTTTTATATTGTTTGAATGCATTGTATATGTATTATATGAATAAAGGCAATAATTCATAATGTTTATATCTTGTGCTATGAAACATGTATGGAGTATCCGTTGATTGATAATCATGAAACATCCGAGACATGTTCTATTCGTGGAAACGAATATAACTAAAGGTCTATGCATCTAGTATCTGTGTAGGAAGCACTACTACAACACTTGTATAGTCAGATATGGATACATGTACGCATTGATGTAGCTCAATATGGGACTGGACCGATCTGCACTATAACGATTCATGGTGGGCATGTCATTGATCTTTCTAAGTGTAGAACTCTATTATCTTCAGACCTATTTGGTTATAGTAAATGATATGGGATGTCGTTCACTTTGATATACGACTAACATGTCCGTAACAGGATACCAAATACGGGTATATTGGGTGGATCGTTGAACACGTTGTTGCAGATAGATGAAGTGAAGGGATTACCACTCACCTAATGGTGAGCCGATATCACCGACCACTTGATAAGTGGAACTAAGGAAGTGTATGTCCATACCCTGATAAGTAGTTTACTTATCTGTTTCATCAGTTCACTTTAGATCAAGAAATATGATAACCGAATAGAGAATGACACTCACCATATCTCTGGTTTATAATATGGATATGTAAATGGTAAGAGATACTGAGAAATCATCTACTGGGTTTCATATGTCTTCTATAGACGGCTGAAGTAATTCGTATAAGCCAGATGCCTTAATGGTTTGCTAGAAACCAATTATGGTCATTGGGCTTTAGGCCTATGTCTGGTTAAGGACGACCCCTTAGGATCGTGCACACACAACTCGTGGAATTGAATAAATATATAACCTTAAATATATATTATGTATTTAATCAGAATGGAATATGTTAATTAATTGTCAATTAATTAACAAAGGGATAAATTATTATTTGTTATTTAACAAGTTAATTAATTTGATATTTAATTTGGTTATGGTTAATTAATTAAGTTTCCAAATGTAATTAATCAATCAATTAATTAGATTACATAGGATAAATTATTAATTGAACCATAATGTAATTTAATTCTATTGAGCCTTAATTATATATGTTGGTAATTTAATTAGGCATATTTGATCCTAATTGAATTAAATATAATATGTAGGGTTATATTTATGATTAGGGATCAAGGAGGGACTAGTTGGATATTAATCACTTAAAGTGGGGTAATTGAATTAGACCTATTTGGACCTAATTGAATTAAATATAATATGTAGGGTTATATTTATGGTTAGGGGCTAAGGATGGACTAATTAGATATTAGCCACTTAACATAAACCTAATTGATGTAGGTATATATTCATTAGGTTAAGGAAGCAAATTAACCCTAGCCTCCACAATATAGAATTTCGGCCCCCCTAGTCCATAGAATGTGTTCTTCGCGTTCTTGACATTCTGAATTGATTACGGCTAGCACCGGTTCAGTTCCTATACAGTTGGTGCATGTGATTAAGAAGATTCACTCGACTTGTGGATTCCTGCAGCCGTCTCTAGAAGAGACATCATCTGTGAGTTCCTAATCTTTGTTTTTAATTTTGTTTTGAACTTCACTCCTTGGAAGTCTAACACGATCTTAACTAGATTATAGAAAATCTAATGGTAGTATTCCGCTGCACTTTGTTGATTTTCGATGATTAATCCCCAACAATAAGTAGACATGAAGAGAGGAGAATAGATAGTTGAGTGTAAAGGAAGGTACTTTACAAAGGCTATCTATCTATTGTAAGGGTTTATGCTATACCTAGTGGAAAGAGTTTATTAGTGGATTAAAACTTAGAGGAAGGTACCCTGGGGACTGAATGTAGGCAGGAGGTCGAATCAGGATAAATCACTGCGTAACAATTTCTTTAACCATTTCCATCTGATATAATTATATTGCTTGCTTCTGTGCTTAAATTACATAACTTGTATTTCTAACTATTGTACTTAATAGCATACTTAATCAAGTCACACAGAGGTTGCACCCAGTTGCGTAGCCTAAGTGTTTTAATCCAGAAGTAGAATTAAGCTTAGCTTCTGTTCAAAACAGCTAACTAAGTTTGCTTTTGATTCTAAGTGCCTTGTGCTATCCAATTAATTGTGAGAAAATTTATAAAGCCTTAAATTTATTAATAGTTCCATTCACCCCACTTTTGGAACTAGACTCTATCTCACAAGGGACCAACAGTGAAGTTCAACTACCATTTATGTTGTCCAATTGCTATAAGCTTGCCCAGGTTTACCAAGTTCATATTCCATTGGTCCATACTCGATTTCAATCTATCACACTTTACGGGAGAAGCCAATAAATACCCTTTTAAATATACACACTAGTATATATTCTTATAATGTTGTTCTTATAAAGAAGATGAGTTTAGTCGGGACATACTTATGGCATTGTTAATATTCCTACAAATTCATACTTAGTCAGTTCATAATCCCTAATGTTAATCATATTTGCAAACAAAATGAGCAAGACCTACCTTTCTTAGTGATGCGTGCCGTCTAGTGTAGTGTTTTCTACGATAAAATGTGTATGATAAGTGTGTTACGACTATGGATGTGATCTTTCTAAATGCTCTATCTTTACTAGACGTCACTACTTAGGGGCAAGTGTACCCCTTCGTATCAAGTAATAATCGGGTTAAGACCGGGTATCGAATCCACGGGATTTATAACTGCAAGTATTAAATGATGCTCGTAAAGTATATAGCATTTAATAGGACAAGTGTATCCTATCGCAACAAGTAATATTGTGCTAAGCACGAGATCGAACCACAAAGACTATTCGTTATACCTAGTAAATCTACCTAGAATGATCTAATTGTTTAGAGGGTTGGATAAAGATTTGAGTTTTTAATAACTAACTAATTGAATTAAAGGGAATAAACATAACAAAATAAAGGGAACAATTGACAGGGTAGAAGGTGAATTGACGGATGGCACAATATAGGTTGAGGACTCCTTTGATTAAATCCTAGGTATGGGTTTAGGGAGTTCAGATTTGTGTTTTACCAATGATTGAAGGTAATTGTCCTAAGTGAAAGACAAATTTGTATGGGATTTGTCTAACCTATTCACATGCATTCGGGTGACGGCTTGATTAGGCATATACCCTAGGTCATGCAAAGCATTAGGTTTATTGACAACTAAGGCTAAAGCCGTAGCCCAGCCACAAAGCCTCATTCCTAGTGGTCTCTAGCGAAGTCAGATTTACACAAGTTCGGTATAGACGATTCCGTGGTCAGGTTCTCATCTATCTATAATCCTATTTAATGTCAGGGTCACAGGCATTAAGCACATTATATACATAAACAGGCTAGTTGATCATTATCAATGTTTATTCTAGCATAAATCCTGTTTCTAACAATATCTAGGCATTAAGCATGCATAAACTGATCAATCAAAGGTCCTAGATCCCTAATCATACATATTCATACAACCAATTTCACCCCCCATCCCAAATTGGATGGAGATTAGTTCATAGACAAACTAATCATAATAGGAGGAAATCATGAATAATGGAAAAACATCTTCAATTGAATATAAAAGCAAAAGATAAGAGAGAGATAGAAATCTAAAACCCGCTTTGTCTGATCCGATTACAAAAATAGAAGATCTAGAGCTTCTCCCATCAATTGTTCTTGAATAAGAAATAAAAACTGAAATTAATCTAACCTAGAAAGCTGGAAATCTAATATAAAAAGCAATAAATCTACATTATGGAGGAGAGAAAGCCCTAGCGGCTCTCTAATTTATTGAGTGGCTAATCCCCCCTGAAAGATTAGGATTAGCTCCCTATTTATAGAGTTAGGAAGGAAACCCTAATGACTCAGGGGTAAAAATGGCATTTACAAAGTGTTAAATGGGCTTTTAGGGCATTTACAAAGTGTTAAATGGGCTATTTGAGGAACTGTGACTCCGGCTTTTATCTGTTTAGGTCCCTGGGCTTCCAAAAAGTGCTCTAATGGTCCCTGACGAATCCCAAAAGTGCTCTGATGGTCCCTGAATGATCCGGAAATGCTCCAATAGGCTTGGGTCTGGTTCGGAAATGCACGAAAGGTCCCTGAAAATCCCTGAAAACACCGAAAATGCCATAAATAAAGGAAAATACTAAATTTAACTAAAAAGTAATAAAACGATACTGAAATTAAATAGAAATAAAGGGAAAACAAACTAAATTAATCCTAAAAACCCTATATAAATGGGAGCTATCAACCTCCCCACACTTGAATCTTGCTTGTCCTCAAGCAAGACAGAATCCAAAGCAGAGAAAATCAACAAATAGCTCCATTATAAAAACAAGAATCTACTACACTTTATTATTCACAACAGTTCAGACTACTCATTTTGCAATTAAAAACATAATGAACCTCAGACGAGTCTCCAAAACTGATTAATTTGGTTTTATCGATCAACACTTCATGAAAACGAAAGAAAAGTACTAAAATTGATAGCTCACAAGTGGTCACTCTAACGCTCAAGTGTTTGGGTAAATTTTTTTTTTTTTTTTTTGTAAACGCTCTACATGTTATTGCACAAAGTGGTCACGTTGGGATTGCATCATCCATACGGTCAAAATTAATGCATTAAAATTAAACAAAATCATAGGTCTTTAAGGGTTGTAACATTGGCTAAAGGTTGGGGTAGGAAAAAGGGAATTTATAGGCAAAAAGTTAATGACTCAAATAGTTAAAAAAATTACAAAAAGGACACATTTTTCGCATTTAGGGAGCTATAAACCACCTCCCCACACTTAAAATCTTGCTTGTCCTCAAGCAAGTCAGAATTCAAAAGGGACACGTTATCCGCTAAGTATAAGAAGGTTTAAGCTCAAGGTTGTGTTTGTGAATTCGGGAAGCAACTAAAATATAAACACATCTTTTATCCTTTCCTCTATTATTTTTTTTTCCTTTTTTTTTTAATTTGGTTTTTAACCATTTATTTTTTCTTTGAATAGAGGGGAAAAAGAGTGAAATTCAATTGGGTAAAGGTTGCTTCTTCTATTAAAATTACAACCTTTTAATGATTGCTAGCGGGAAATTGAAAGATAGGTGAGTCTAAGGATTCATCAAAACTAAATTGAGTCAATTGACTTGGGTGAGAAAGGATATTTAAGAAGGCTAAGCTTTGTAACATGGTTGATCAAAGAAAGGGATAAAAGGCTCAAAGGGGCTTATCTAGTGGAATTGTTAAGGGATTTTGGCTAAACAAAGAAATAGGCTAAATGTCACAAAGGGCTATACCTAGGTTGCCTAATCATTTCAAGTTTAATAGAAACACAAAATTCAACCAATATTGGATGCAATTCCTATGAGCACAAAGACAATAAATGTAATCCCACACCTAAGAGATCAATTGTTCCTAATCATGAGTCTAAAATATTGATCTTTATGGCTCTAACTCACAATTGAAGGGTTATTTGTATCAATCATAGCCTCAACTAACGTTCCGTTCCATGTCAATTTTAGGCAAATAATACTCTTTGGAGACTCAAACGTTGTTCAAGATTTTTCGAATGCATCAATTTCATTTAGAATGTGCAAATTTTTAAGCGCATTGTCAACTGTATTGCGGGATAGCTAAATGTATCAAATTCAACTGCCTAGGATTCTTTTTATTCCTAGAATCAAAATAAAAAAGGCAAACAAAAACAGAAAGCATGAAATCCTAAAATTAAAACAAAAACATGCAACCTAATATAAAAACAAAAAGAAATTAAAAACATGCAAATGACAGAATAAAAAATCATCATATCCTAGTATCTCCTCCTCACACTTACAACATGCATTTACTTCCATCATTACATAAAAGTAAAACATAAAGTGCAGAAAAGAAATAGGATAGAAAAACTCCCTCAGGGGTGGCTTGTCAATCCAACCCCGACTTTCCGATGCTAAATTTTCAATTCCAAGCTGCAGTCCTGAAAATTAATCCGGCGTCGGTGAGTATTCCGATTAGAGGGTTCTGCCAATAGAAAAAAAAGAAAACAAACATAAGAATAGAGAAAGCAACAGAAAAGAAAAAGAAAAAAACGTTAAATTTTTTTTTTAATTTTTTTTTTTAAAAATTTTTTTTTGTTTTTTCGTGTCCGTCTCGGCGAGATGAACAGTTTCTCGCCGAGACGAGACGGATTTTTTTTTTTCGGAAAAAAAAAATTTTCAGGAAATTTTTTTTTTATGTGTCTCGACGAGACGACACGAAAAACCCAAAAAATATATATATTTTATTTTTATATATAAATCTAAACAATTGTTTCAACCTATTCAATTTACACAGATTATAAACGAAATAGTCCCCGGCAACGGCGCCAAAAACTTGATGGTGTTGTTGTCGGGTATTTCGAAATATAATCTAATTATAAATAAAATAGTTCTAAGCAAATTTAATCTAATTATAATCAAAATAGTCCCTGGCAACGGCGCCAAAAACTTGATGCTCGTAAAGTATATAGCATTTAATAGGACAAGTGTATCCTATCGCAACAAGTAATATTGTGCTAAGCACGAGATCGAACCACAAAGACTATTCGTTATAACTAGTAAATCTACCTAGAATGATCTAATTGTTTAGAGGGTTGGATAAAGATTTGAGTTTTTAATAACTAACTAATTGAATTAAAGGGAATAAACATAACAAAATAAAGGGAACAATTGACAGGGTAGAAGGTGAATTGACGGATGGCACAATATAGGTTGAGGACTCCTTTGATTAAATCCTAGGTATGGGTTTAGGGAGTTCAGATTTGTGTTTTACCAATGATTGAAGGTAATTGTCCTAAGTGAAAGACAAATTTGTACGGGATTTGTCTAACCTATTCACATGCATTCGGGTGACGGTTTGATTAGGCATATACCCTAGGTCATGCAAAGCATTAGGTTTATTGACAACTAAGGCTAAAGCCGTAGCCCAGCCACAAAGCCTCATTCCTAGTGGTCTCTAGCGAAGTCAGATTTACACAAGTTCGGTATAGACGATTCCGTGGTCAGGTTCTCATCTATCTATAATCCTATTTAATGCCAGGGTCACAGGCATTAAGCACATTATATACATAAACAGGCTAGTTGATCATTATCAATGTTTATTCTAGCATAAATCCTGTTTCTAACAATATCTAGGCATTAAGCATGCATAAACTGATCAATCAAAGGTCCTAGATCTCTAATCATACATATTCATACAACCAATTTCACCCCCATCCCAAATTGGATGGAGATCAGTTCATAGACAAACTAATCATAATAGGAGGAAATCATGAATAATGGAAAAACATCTTCAATTGAATATAAAAGCAAAAGATAAGAGAGAGATAGAAATCTAAAACCCGCTTTGTCTGATCCGATTACAAAAATAGAAGATCTGGAGCTTCTCCCATCAATTGTTCTTGAATAAGAAATAAAAACTGAAATTAATCTAACCTAGAAAGCTGGAAATCTAATCTAAAAAGCAATCAATCTACATTATGGAGGAGAGAAAGCCCTAGCGGCTCTCTGATTTATTGAGTGGCTAATCTCCCTTGAAAGATTAGGATTAGCTCCCTATTTATAGAGTTAGGAAGGAAACCCTAATGCCTCAGGGGTAAAAATGGCATTTACAAAGTGTTAAATGGGCTTTTAGGGCCTTGATCCGCGAATTTCAGCAAAGGGGAAGGCGCAGGCGCGCCTTCCCCCGCCTCGTCTCGTCGAGACAAGGCCTGTCTCGCCGAGACAGGTGATGTCTCGCCGAGACAGGTCCTATTTGAGGAACTGTGACTCCGGCTTTTATCTGTTTAGGTCCCTGGGCTTCAGAAAAGTGCTCTAATGGTCCCTGACGAATCCCAAAAGTGCTTTGATGGTCCCTGAATGATCCGAAAATGCTCCAATAGGCTTGGGTCTGGTTCAGAAATGCACGAAAGGTCCCTGAAAATCCCTGAAAACACCGAAAATGCCATAAATAAAGGAAAATACTAAATTTAACTAAAAAGTAATAAAACGATACTGAAATTAAATAGAAACAA
Source organism: Euphorbia lathyris (assembly GCF_963576675.1). Lineage (NCBI taxonomy): Eukaryota > Viridiplantae > Streptophyta > Magnoliopsida > Malpighiales > Euphorbiaceae > Euphorbia > Euphorbia lathyris. The sequence continues at coordinate 49,447,991 of NC_088918.1, forward strand.
AGGGAAAACAAACTAAATTAATCCTAAAAACCCTATATAAATGGGAGTTATCATTAAACTACTCGGTTTTATACGTTATTTAAGCGGTGAATACCTTGAGGTTGATATGGGGACCAACTACAAACTACTCCTAACTACGGGTGAGGTGAATTTATATAACAAAACTCTATGAAATGATATGGATGCGATAAGATATAAATATGACAAATAACGACTTCTAGTGTTTATACGGTTGATGGTTTGTTCGTGCAATGATGACTACGTGTAGTGTGACCGACCCGTGAAGTACTTAGACTACGTGGTTCCTAGTCAAGGCGTGTCTAATGCTCGGGATTAGAAATTAGGGCCCGTAAGTTCAGTGGCTTGTCAATTCCTACGGTTTCCGGTTTGTCACTTCCGGTAAGGCAACACCTATATGAATCCCTAAAGATATCCCGAATGGCGTCGAAAATCGCGTTCTCCTACACAATAATCAATTATGTATATCAAAACAAGTAACAAACATCAACACATATATAGAAAAGAAGATTATGAATCATAAATTATAAATATGGAGAATGTAAATATGAATTACAACCAAGCCTAGTACATAGGATGAGTGCAAGCTAATTAGCAAGTGTAAAGGGAAGAATCCACCCTCGGAACTAGCTAACCGGACTCAAAGCCGTCTCTTAGGACTTGGATGGTGGAGCTTTAGAGCTTGGTGCACGGAGATGGAGCGGAACTTTGATGGAATGCCAGAATCAACGAACAAGCTCTCAAGGTGGAAGAGTTTGGCTATATAAAGCCTAAAAAACAAAATCTAAAACTACAAATGATAAGAATTCAATCTCAAGAAGGTGTATATTACAAGGTGTCTAAGATCTAATGTCCTTTCAAATGAGTGCTAGTCACTCTTATTTATACACATCAAGCTAAGGGTAAAATTGTAATTCCACAAGGTGCAAGCATGGAGGAACATAATTTTGTGCAGGAATCCCATAATACGCCTCACGTAGGGTGTGGAACGCCCCGCGTGTTTGCCCATTCCGTCAGAAATCTCCTGCATGTGGACCAATTCCAGATCTTGTTGTCTCAAACATGCCCCGCGTAGACTGGGATGCGCTTCGCGTGTTTGACTCTCTGAGTTTTTATTGTTTGAATTGGGTCTTTTACGCCGTGCGTAGCTGAAGCACGCCCCGCGTAAATGTGTCTCTGAGCTTTTTGCATTGAAGAACTTCCTTACATGCCCCGCATGTAAGGTGGTACGTCCCGCGTATGAATAGTTGACTCAGGGAGACCGTGTAGTCTGACTTTCAGGATTAGGTTAATCATTTCTGACATATGTTCCACACCCCGCGTATGGTGGTACACGCCTCGCGTATTGATGACTAGATCCCACGTGGTGCCTGTGGATAAGTCAATTATTTCTGATCCAATGTTTCACGCCTCGCGTGAGGAGTGATGCGCCTCGTGTGTATGGGTGGATTTTCACTTCTTGCTCGTACCTGAAATACAATTCTCGGGAGCCGAGTTAGCTTGACATTTTATTTACTAACATTACTCAAAAATACGGAAAATTAACCGAAAGTACGAAATTTATTTTTATTTCGTTATTTTATTAAAACACTCTATTTTTGTAATTAAACTTATTTATTTCTTCTAAAATTGAACCGTAAATCACGCTAAAAGATAGGGGTAAAATACCCCTATCAAACCTCTTCGGACTTTAAAGTTTTACTTGTCCTCAATTAAAAGAAATCGAAAGACAAGGGATTGAGATTATTAAGAAACAAACTGTCGGTTGGTTTTACCAAGTGCATGATTTCAAAGTTAAAGTTTTATGCAAAGTTTTCGGTAAACACCTACTAAAACGATCGAGTGACCAAAACTTATTTGAAACCTCCATGATCAAAATTAATAGGCAATATTAACGGGGGTTGATTATCTTTTGAGGACCCGATAGTACCTCACCAAGGGATTTCACTCTTACGCTCAAACTTTGGTGGGTCGGTGTTTTAGCATTCTTCTTTGCACTTACCCGAGATCACTTTGAGTATGCATTTTCATCCGGGTTTTTCCTCCTATGTTATGGTTTAGACAATATTAAAAATGAACCCGGAGGGGGGTTGTAATGTGGGTGGCTTTTTAGTGGTTAATTTTTTAAAACTCGAGTTTAAATACCATTTTGATGATTGCACCGTATTTTATTTTGGCCTCGGTAGGTTTGTAAAATATAACTCAAAATTGCTCGAGTGGAGCTTGAGAATGCCTTTTTGCTCTTTATTATGTTCTTCTTTTTCTTTTTGTTTTGAGAGCGGCACAAAAACGATCTCGAGGACTTATGGAGCTCACTTTTTAAGGCCCTGACTTATTTCGGGTGCGAATCGATTTTGTTGGTATTTAATCAAGAGGAAAAAGGGTTAATTGTTAAAAAGGGTGTTTACAAAAAAAAAGTTGGTTAATAGGCTCGAGGGGGTTTTCTAGAGGTTAATAAAAACGAAAAAAATAAATTAAGAAAAGAATTAGACTAAGTGGGCTTGTTTTATCATCTATTGCCATTTTAACCAAAATAGGTGTACTTAACCTGGTATTGGATGCAAACTCTATAAGTCGAGTGAAGTCAAAGCTCTCGAAAAATTGTGAAAGATTTAGAGTTCTCGTACGAACTCTTTTAGGCTCAAAATTACCTCTCAAAAGATTCGGGTTTAAATTGTGTACTATCGAGTCTTCGCTAAACTTTCAAACATCCCGTTTTTATTGCCTTTTTAAATTTCATTATGGAGATGACATGTGGGTTAGGGGTCAATGCTTTTGTTTAGTATAAACCTAGGCTTTGCATAAACTCTAGAACTTCAAAATTAAGACTAAAATTTCTCACTAAAACCGATCCTTTGTGTTCCGTCTTTTTATTTTAAAGACAAATAACATAACTTTTATTTTATTTCCAAGGGGGGTAGTGTGTCGGAAGAATTTTCAGAATCGATAAATTAGTTCAATTATTTTGTTGTTTATTTGATTTTTATTTATTTTTGTTTTTGTTAGTGCAAAACAAACTGAAAGTGCGGGGTTGCACGGCCCTCCGCGTTAATAAAATGATGTCTATTCCAAGGACATCGCAAAAGAAGAGAAAAACAAAAACAAAAATAGACATGAATTTAAAATTGGACCCTTTAAAGGTTTGGTCCTACGCGAGGCGTGCCCAAGGGGGCGCCCCGCGTAGGAGGTGCGTTCTGAGCTCGTTTTGGGCAGAGACTCAAATACGCGGGGCGCAGTAAAAGGGGCGCCCCGCGTGTTCGAATTTCTGGATGGAGTACACACGAAAAATGGTGATCACGCGAGGCGTAAAATGGAGTATGCCCGGCGTGAACGTTTTTTATGGCACAGAAATTGAGAAAAATAAACACGAGACATAAACGGAGACCATAAATATATTAAATAAACAAGGGAAGTACATTAAAAACATAAAAAGATAACGAAAATAACAACAGAAATACCTAAAACGAAACATATATGAAAAGAAAATACAAAACAAAGGAAAACGAAACAAATGAAAACTATGGTTGAGGCGGAGGAGGGTTTTCGTAGATGTTGAAGTGGGTGTAGAAGGTATTGGTGAAGGCTTCGAAGCTAGCCCTATCCGCTTGCCTTTGGGCCTCAGAGGCGTCGAGGCGAGCGTCGAGGGAATCGAAGCGGGAGTCGAAGTGGGCCCGATCACGACGTTGGTTGCCCTCCAAAATATCCAACCGGGCATAAAGAGCATTGAAATCGTGGAGGGGTGGAGGACTGAAATTGAGGCCCATGCTCGAGTCCGAGTCACCTTCCTCATTGGAGTGGGCCGCCCCCGAAGTTTCACCCGGGTCGGAGGTGGAACGCTTGAGAGACTTAAAGGCGTTCTTTTCCGGGCCGAGGCAAAAGGCTCGGGAGGCGATCAAGGGTAGCCTCGTCGAGAGTGGTGAGGGCAAAGATGGTGACGAGGTAGCCAAACCCGAGCTTGGCCCGCTTCCGGATGGGCGTGGAGCGGATGTGGACGGCCACATGGTAGGAGAGGTCATAAGTGAGCCCGTTGGCACAACAGTAGAGGGCCAACAGTTCATGCTTGTTGACCTTGGTGGACTCGGACTTCCCTGAGAAGTAGAATGAGATGAAGCGGTGGAGAAGTTGGAGGATAGGGTTGCGGATGCAAGCCGGATGGAGGTTGGAGATGTCGTAATCTTCGGACCCGGTGATGGAGGTCCAAAAGTCTTGGGCGGAGACACCATCGGGCCAATGGGCGATACCGGCCTCCGCTTGGTGAGTGAAATGGTTTTGGAGCCATTGAGTGTCAATGGAGAAGGGGCGGTTGTGAAGGCGGAAGTTGAAGAGGGCGGCTCTGGGGACCCCATTGGAGGTGAGGGTGGTGAAGAACTCCACCACTAGTGACGGGTATACCCGCCGGTGTGTAGAATAGAGCTCGTACCAACCGAGGGCACAGAGGCGAGCTTCGAAGGGAGCGCCGAGATCATAATGATCAAGCACGTTATCTGAGATGTATGGGAGCTCCTTGACCGTGGCCGCGCAAAGAGTTTCATAATTTTGGGCCTCCCCCTCAGTTAGGAGATGAAAAGGAGCCCGATATTGGCGGGTGAGTGGTGGAGTTCCCTCCCGTTCGTGTGATGGTGGTCGTTCATTTTGGTTATGGGCGGAACGGGCCCGAGTGGACCGTGGGGGACGCATGTCGGCGATTTGTTTGCGCCTAACTATGGTGGTAGTGGGTAGTGGGTGATTTAGAAAGAGTAGAAGAGGAGTTGGGGAAGTAGGAGTAAGTTGTGGGGGAGAGAAAGAAGGAGAGGGAGGAGTATTTATAGGAGAGGGATGGGAATCCAAGTAAAACTCGAATTCCTAGGGGGGTACGCGAGGCGTGAAGGGGCCACGCCACATGTATCCCACCTCCTGACCGTTATTATTCGCAAAAAGGGTAAGGTACGCGGGGCATGAAAGGGAACACGCCTCGCGTATTACACCTCCTGCCCCTTTTTGATGGAAAAAAAGGGAAAGGACGTGGGGCGTACATGGGGGTACGCCCCGCATAAAAGGCAGAAGTTGAAGAATTTTTTTTCGGTTTTGAGTAGTTTTTGAATTTTTATGATTTTCAATTAATGTTTTTATGATTTGTTAATTCTTTTTATTGTTTTTATGTTTTTAAGTTGTAATTAAGAAGGTAGTTAAGATAGAATTTATTATGGAGGGAAGTTGAAGAGATTAAAATTTGAAAAGGTGGGATGTGATTGGAGAGAGGAAGAGGTGGAGTGGAGAAGTGGGAAAGATCTTTGGGGAATGAGAGAGTGATGGGAAAGGTTGGGGAAGGAAAAAGCTGCCATGGGGAGTTGTGATTCACAACTCCCCGAGGACACGCGAGGCGTGCCCTAGGGCACGTCCCGTGTGTCCCCCCCACGTGGCATTTATTTTAATGGTCACAGGTTACGCGAGGCGTGATAGGAGAGGTGCCCCGCGTAACGTGTCTTTTATTGAGAGAAATGGGTCAGAAACGCAAATGCGCGGGGCGTACTGGGTTGTACGTCCCGCGTGTTTAGGAATTTTTAGATTATCAATGGGATATGTTTTTCTTTTAATTTATGAGAAATGATAAAAATAAAAATAAAAATAAAAATAAAAATAAGAATGAAAATAAAATGAAAATAAAAGCAAAAATAAAAATAAAAATAAAAGTAAAAATAAAAATTTTAAATTTTAAAAATAACAATGACTCAAAGGGGAAAACTAAAACTACATAAAAGGGTAAATAAATAAAAACAAGTCTATGATACATATAAACAGGAGGTTCGAGAAATTCAAACCAATGCTACGTTTAGAGTCGAAGTAGCTCGACTTTCTCGTGCTGCGGCTCAATGCAAGCTGTCCAAGTTGGAACTTGACGGGTCCGAACTTCCACTATTCATGGGTGTTATCGCCTGCCCGGACTCCCTATTCTTGCCCCGCGGGTTTTGCTCGGTGTTCGCCGAGAGGGTTCCTAGCGGCCTTTCTTGTTGCTGACGATTTAGATGGGCTACTTGGCGGCTAAACGGTGTTCCGATTGAGGCCCACCTGTAACATGTATTTAAAATGCGAAATTAGTTCATACCTATGATAAAGACCCATCCTTTTGATTAGTAAATATGATGATTATTAAAGATATCTAAGAGAAAGACACAGCCTTTTCATTGGTAACTCAGACAATTAATACATCATTATTCCAACAACTGGTGCAGCAATAGTAAATCTGAAGATTATTATAGGTTCGATCAGGAAAAGCTAGATTAAGGAACAACAAAACCCTAATAAATCGAGGAAGGGAACAAATAGGACTTACCATTTCTATGTTTCGATCTCAGAAACAGATATTTCCATGGATAAAGCTTCTATGGAGTTAGCCAAAGAGAGGGATGAGAGAGCTAAACCCTGAACCATCGAGCTAAAGATATAAGCTGAAGAAACCTAATTTACCCTGTAACCTTTGGTTTATATATGAGCTGAAATGTTAATTAAAATGTTTGAGCGCGTTAAATTTAGGAAGGGTAAAGGTCAGCCGGGAAACTTATTTTCATTTGCTGTATTTTTTTCGTTTTCAGACAACATCAATAGTTCTATATACTTCGTGCCATCTGATGATTAAATACATTTTCGATTAAAATCGCGTTTTCTTGAGATGACAAACGTGTGTCATCGTAACGACACATGCGATTTGAAGTTGTTTGCACTTAAAAATAATAAAACGACACGAAAATAAATGTCTCTCATACATCTTGTGTCATGTGAAAGGGAAAATGGTGTAGTCCATCTTAGTTCAATAACATTTGATATTGATTATGATTATGTAAAATCACCTTTTATCTAGCTTTATAAGATATCAAAATTTTCTTAAAAACATAAGAATTATGTTATTAATCTTAGTATAATTGCATAACCAAATTCTTATAGAGATGTTGTTCACCATTGTTAGAAGCAAGCTATGCAATAGGAATTAAAGGCTCTGGAATTAACTAAAAGTTAGACTCATGTCCCTCTACCACTAGGGAAGGTTGATAAACGTCGAAGGTAGGTTTATAAGGTAAAATTAAAGAGTGATGTGTTGGTCCCTTATAACGTGACAAGTTTAGTTCCAAAGGGGGGGGATAGGAACTAATTAAAATTTTATCCGTTTAGGCTGACTTCTTTTCTTAAGAAAAGGTTTACACAGCGGCGCTAAGTAATTTTAAGACACAAGCTTAGTCAACTTGTGACTAAGTCTGTTTCTTTCCTTGAGTCAGGAGATAACACTTAGAGTCTATTCCTGAACTCAGCTTCTTAGTGCACTCAACTCAGCGTGAGTTCGTTACTTAGTCAGTTTTATAGCAAGCAATATATAAAGGAGTTTAAGGGTTAGAAATATGTTACTCAGTAGACATATCCTGGTTCGGCCTCTCCGCCTACGTCTAGTCCCCGGAACTCGTCCGAGCTTTTTGAATTCTCTATTGAGCTCTTTAAAGGTAGAGAACGAAACCTTTTACAATAGAAGCTGAGTATACAAGAGTACCTTCCTCTATACCTCTACTCACTCCTTTATCTACCGTTGAGTATTATAACCGAGTACTCAGCCTCTCCTTTCTATTCTTCTAGAAATGATAAAGTGTTTGTCCTAAACAACAATTGCTAAGACACTTTAGATGATTGAAAATCACTCTAGACATTTACACAATAATTGGAAATTGGTGTAAGGTTTTGCTTTGCTTTTCTCACAGAACTTCAAGTATGAATTTGGACAGCGTTTCGACTAATTGAAGATCTGCATCGAATGAAGCAAATGAGAGGCCTATTTATAGTGACACTTGAGGCACCGGTAATTTTGAATTTCGAAATAACCGTTGGAGGGAAATGGCTTCCTGTCGTTGTCACTCAGTACGAGCTCAGTGTCGTTGGCCAATGAGATTCTTGCATCTTCTGTCCACGGCAGTTCTCGGTAGCTTTTCGTCCGGTAAATAGAATGTTTCGACATTTTTGGCAAAGTCTTCCAGACAGCTTCCTACGCCTTCTGAACTTTACCCAAAGTAGAAATACTTTGTCTAGAAGTTGGTTCTTGTCTGCCGCTGTCTTGTACTTCTTGTCGACACACTCAGCAGCTTCATCTTGAAGCAATTGAGAGAAGGCTTCTCGATCCTTCTTCATGCTGAGCTTGTGCTTTGTACAAAACGACCGCGTTTTGTATCTTGGGCCGTGATGTCTTGATGTGTTGACTTGAGCTTGACTTCCACTTATGGGCTTTATATCTTAACGTCTTATATACCAATAAACTCAACATTGAACAAACACATTAGTGTAAATAAATCAAAGCATTTAAATTTAATGTGTTAGAATATTTTTTATCAATTACATAAATAATTTTGTCAAATCAAAATCATGTGGAAAGGTGTTTCAACAAACTCCCCCATTTTGATGTTGGCAAAAATATTCAGTCAAGAACTCAGTGTTGATCTCCCCCATTATAGTTGACCTTATATTACTCAGTATACTCCCCCGTAAGGGTTGAACTGCTGACTTAGTTTTACTTTAAACATTTCAAGGTTTAATCAAGTAAGTCTAAGGTCAGTTTTCAGAATTAGGTCAGCTCATGGAACATATTCTATTTAACTCAGTTTATGCGAAAGATTTAGATATCAGAGAGCGTTGAGTATTTCTTTGTTCAATGTGTTTAAGAAGACATATAAAAGAGGTCAACATATTGATCAACACAGCATACGGTCATAGACAATTGATTTAATGAAGATGTGTTAACTATTCAGTACAAAACATAAGTAAGTGTCACATAAGATTGGTCAAATTTGGAAAAAGATAGATGCATGCATAATTTTGTATTCAGGGTCAGCACAACAAAAAAATACATAAGGGAAAGACTACAAGTTTTATCAAAATTGAATCTAGTCAATCCTAGTCAAGCTATTTCTTCTTGTAGTTGAGTTGGGCTTCATGCTCTTTAGCTTTACCCTTTCCCTTGAATTTCTGCTGACTACCTGAAGCTTCTTCTGAATGTTGAGTTCTTTGAGCTTGTTCTTTCTCCCCCGTTTTTCCACCATCGGCAGGAGGAGGAATGAAGGTGTCTTTAAGGGCAGCTTGAGTTAGGCGTTTAGAGAATGCCTTTAGCTTTTGTGTGCTTTCATTTATGCCGTCAAAAATTGGAACACCATCATCTAAAATAGCACGTGGAATCCTGATAGCTGCGGCACTCAGCATACTCAGAATATATGCTTGAGACTTACCAACCCAGTGAATACTGTTAGTAAGCATGGCAAATGCTTGATGAAACATCTTCAGCAAAGACGTGTCAAAGTACTGACGCTGAGCATTGGAGTGACGCACGTGGTTGAAAGTAACTCGAGAGTACTTCAGGATTTCGTTTGTTTTGAGCTGGTCAGTTTCCATCTCTTCTTTGCTTAAGTTTAGTAGACGCACAGCCTCACTAATTTGCTCAATGGAGCATTAGGAGGAGGAAGAGAGTTGGTGATTAGTTTTCTCCTGCTCAGTGTGAAGCTGGTTGAAGAGTTGATGGACTTCGGCATAAGTTGCATACATTGTGTTCGCAGCTGACAATTGATGAAGTTGACCCTGTAGAGAGTTCATGTGATTAACCATGGTCAGCTGGAGTTCAGCCAGCTTCGTTAATGATTCCTGCCTGGGCTGTTGAGATTGTAATGAAGTCATGACACTCAGAAGATCCTTAAGACCTTTGATCTCTATAAGAAGCTGAGTGACAGACGAAAGCTGAGTGGGCTCAACATTAATAGACCCAGTGGCATCGGCGTTTGTTTCATGACGGTCCTAGAGAAGGGCTTGAGCTGAGTCAATGATTCTTCGACCAGACTCAAAGGCAGTAAGATAACTGAAGGATTCATCATTGGTTGGCCCAGATGGCGGAAGAGGAGTAGAACCGAATGGAGGCGGTGTTTGGTTCTGCTCAACATTAGAAGTGCCAGCATGATCAACATCTGGTCTTGAGTTAAGATTTCCAGTGGAAGCTGACTGGATTAGATTCTGCACTTGGATTTGTGGAAGAGGATGATCGGCAGAATGTGTTACTTGCTCAGAGTCAGGCTGAAGCTGACTGGATTTGGGAAGCTGAGAAGGTTCAGTACTGACCTGAGCAGGCATTTCCTTAGCTTGCTCAACATATGAAGGAGCAGGATCTTCGAGCACTTGCTCGACATAATTTTGGCTTGGGGAAGCAGTTAAGTCGGCATGTTCCTTTGGCTGAGAAATAGAGGCTTGCTTTTCTTGTTGCTCTAGTGGAGACTCAATAGGGTTAGAGAAGAACTTAAGGTGTATATCTGTTAGGTCAGTGATCTCATCCCTCAGAGGTGAGTCACCCATAAGGTCAATGACGGGGGATCGATATGCCTTCTTCTTAAGTCTTCTTAGTCTCTTTATCTTTGGAGGAGTAGGGTCAGCAGGAATGGACTCAATAGAGTCAGTGGGTGAAGTTTCCCTTTGAACAGCGGGATGATTTGCCGTTGGCTCATCATCTTCTTCGTCAACTAGCTCAGTGTTGGTTGGTTCATATTGCTCATCATCAGCTGTCTCCTCAGTGACAACCTGACCACCCAGTTCTTCTTCTTCTTTAAACTGACCACCCAGTTCTTCTTCTTCTTCAAACTGACCACCCAATTGGTCTTGTTCTTCCTCTTCATCTGACTGTTGTTCAGTGTCAATGTCTTGACTCTGTACATAATGTGAGTTAGGAGGAATGACGACGTCAGTTGGAAGGGCATCGATAGGACTTAATTCAGAAGAGATCTTCTTCTTCTTTCTTAATGGTTGCTCATCAATATCCTCTCTTTCTTCTACCTCAGGCTCAGCTTGCCTTGGTCTTTTCTCAGCTGACCTAGGTCCATCCTGACCTTATTGAGGTTGAGGCTTAGTTCCTCTGGATACAAATTTAAGCTTCTTTGGTGCAGAGACAGCTTCTTTAGAGGTGCTTTGAACAGCTTTCCTCTTTCTTTACATCCTTCCCTTTCGAGTCACCATCCCCTCAGTTTCCTGGAAAACGACTGCTTTCCCTTTCTTAGGCACAATGGGTTGATCGTAAAATAGACCAAACAGTGCAGCTGCAGTTATCTCTGTGCCTATAGTGTGGATTTCCTCAACTAAGCTCACCTTGTGGTCTTTGAGGATTCTGGTAATGATGGAGCCTAACCTGAGGGTTCCAGTGCTTCTTTGAAACCCACCGATTATGAAGACATGCATGTTTATCGGCGTGTAGGTCAGCATGTGCCAGATGAAGCACTGCTCAAAGTTTGTCGCTGAGTTGGTGCAGTTGATCTTTGGGAAGATGAAATTGGTCAGTATGTAGTGGGCCATCTTCTGATTCCGACCTATGGAGGTACTCTAAATTTCTCCTACATGACCAGGAGGTTTACAGAATTCAACGGAGTAGTTGGTTTTATCTTGGTCACCAGATTTACGAAGTATTGCTCCTTCGTTTTTCAGCTTGAGTAGTGAGGCAAGATAAGCGGGGTTGATGAAGATATCCTTCCCTCGAACCTGGGTGACCATGTAGTCCCGATTTTCATCCGCGACTTTTAGGTTAGCATAGAATTCCTTAACTAATTTTGGATAGGTAGCGTCGCGAACTGAGAACAGCTCGGTCCAGCCGTTGTTCTTGATCCAGTCGCAGAAGGGTTGCTCAGCTTCCACAAAGCCCCTTGTGAACCATCTGGAGTGGTCTACCTTATACCCCCTCACACTCTCGTAAACTGGAGAGTAGGTGCGTTCCAGAGGCTTCTTTGCCTTATCTTACTTTTGCTTTCCTCTCGAAGATGCGGCTTGGTCAGCCTGGGTTTTCATCCTTGGGGTAGTGACCTTTGAATGGTCACGCTGACTTGGTTCTTGAGACTTGGTGGGAGTCTCACCGTGTTCCTGCTGAGCAGGGAATTGAGGGTTTTCATCGGAGCGATCAACGGTGTAACCGGCACCGGAGACATTCTGAGAATCTTTTGCCATGATTATTAGAGAAGTTTTGAGAAGTTTTGGAGATTTTAGAGAAGAGTATTTGAATACCAGAAATTTCTAAGCGTAAAGAGATAAAAGTGGGAAATCATCCACTATTTATAGACGTGTCGAATTGATCCTAAGCGTTGAGGTGGCAGTTTGACCTCGAGATACTCAATCGACAAATATTCTGGCATTTATGACACATTCGGCACATGTGTTTTCTAATCATCGCACTTACGTCATCCTAGGTGGCTATTTAATTCGCGTGTTATGCATTAAATTTTGCAACGGATCTTTACTCGGTGTTAAGGATTTCAAACGTTTAAATTTCTGAGTAATCAGTGTTACGCAAAAGAATAATTTTTATGCTTAGTAGCTCAGCTTAAGATAAACACTCAGCATGTATATCTACTCAGCATGTGATAGTTATTGATTTAGCATAAATCACTCAGCATGGTAAATCACTCAGCATGCATATATCACATATTATACTTGGAATTTATTAAAGAGGATTAAACATACCAATGGCTTCTCTAAGTATGTTGAATTGCTCACGAGTCAGTGGCTTTGTGAAGATATCAGCAAGCTGCTCATCCGTTGGGACATAGGTCAGCTTGATCTCTCTCTTGAGTACATGATCTCTGATGAAGTGATGTCTTATGCTGACATGCTTCATCCTACTGTGCTGGATTGTGTTCTTTGATAAGTCAATGGCACTCTTGTTGTCACATTTGACTTTAATTGTTTTAGTCTGAACGCCATAATCGTCAAGCTGTTGCTTAATCCATAGGACTTGAGCAACACAGCTTCCAGCAGTAATGTACTCAGCTTCAGTGGTTGATAGGGCTACTGACGCCTGCTTCTTGCTGAACCAGGACACAAGACAGCTTCCAAGGAAGTGGCATCCTCCCGAGGTGCTTTTTCATTCAAGCTTGTCTCGTCCGTAGTCAGCGTCAGTGTATCCAATGAGTGTGAAATCATGAGTATTGGGATACCACAAACCTGCATTCATTGAGCCTTGCAAATATCTAAGGATTCTTTTTACAGCTATGTAATGGGATTCCTTAGGGTTAGATTGATATCTAGCACAATAACATACTGAGAACTGAATGTCCGACCTACTAGCATTCAAGTAAAGTAGAGAACCAATCATACCTCGGTACAATCTGCTGTCTACTGACTTACCACTTTCGTCAGCACAGAGGACAGTGTCAGTGCCCATTGGGGTAGATATTGACTTGCAATTCTCAAGTTCATACTTCTTCAATATCTCCTTAGCATACTTAGTTTGACTGATGAAGATGCCATTTTTCCCTTGTTTGATTTGAAGTCCAAGGAAGAAGGTGAGTTCTCCCATCATTGACATTTCAAACTCAGTCTGCATCTGCTTACTAAATTCCTTGCACATTGACTCGTTAGTGGCACCAAAAATAATGTCATCAACATATATCTGAGCCAATAGGGTATCTTTACCCTTTCTCTTAATGAATAAGGTTGTATCAGATTTACCTCTGACATAATTTCTAGTCAGCAGGAAACTGGTCAGCCTCTCATACCAAGCACGTGGTGCTTGCTTGAGACCATACAGAGCCTTTTTGAGCTTATAAATGTGGTTTGGGAACTTGGGATCCTCAAACCCTGGAGGCTGATTAACATAGACTTCCTCGTTTATAACTCCATTAAGGAATGCACTCTTAACATCCATTTGAAACAATTTGAAGTTCATATAACTTGCATAAGCACATAAAATTCTTATATCCTCTAGCCTTGCCACTGGGGCGAAGGTCTCACCGTAGTCAATACCTTCTTGCTGATTGTAGCCCTGAGCTACAAGTCTTGCTTTGTTTCTGACCACGTTCCCTTGTTCATCCATCTTGTTGCGAAAGACCCATCTTGTTCCTATGGTCTTCTGGCTTTTTGGTTTTGGCACTAAGTCCCATACTTCATATCTTCTGAACTGATCAAGAAGTTCTTCTTACATTGCATTCATCCGAAACTCATCATACTCAGCCTCAGCGAAGTTCTTTGGTTCGTGAATTGAGACGAATGCTACGTTGCTAAGGTGTCTCCTGAGTTGATTTCTTGTCATCAGGGTGTTCTCAGCGGCATCAAGAATGGCACTCTCTGAATGTCCTCTAGGTATTCTGATCTCTTTTGGTAGATTGATGTCTTGTGCTGGTTGTGTTTCAACAATCTCTGCAGGTATAGATTGGTCAGTGAAAACAATTTGAGTTTCGCTTTTACCTTTGGTCGGCCCTTGAGGCAATGACTCAGCGGCTGTTTCTTGGTCAGCGGGAGCTGAGTGGGGATCATCCTCAGTCAGCTGCATGTCTCTTCCTGCAGGGTTAGTTTCATCGACCTCAACGTGTACTGACTCTTCTAAGACCTGAGTTCTGTTGGAAATTAGGCTAAGGTATAGAAGCGGAAATATAAAATTTTAACCTATTTCCATTTAACCACAAGATCCGTTAACCGTTATTTCATATAAAGAAGGATAAGAAGAAATACCTTTTAGAAGTTCTATCTACCGTTGCAAACGAAGTGCCCACAACTTCAAAAGAGATAGAAACTGTCTACCAATCTGCCCCTATCCGAAACAGACCTTCCAGACCTCCGAACGACAATCCCTTCGGTGGATATGTGGAAGAATATGTCTAGAAGCTCCTGTCCAAAAATCGCGACGATCTGACGGTTCAATCTCCGGGAATCCGTGAAATCGTCAACTGACCTGATGTAGGAGTAGTAAAACGAATTTCTCCCTTTTGTTTGTTTTTCTTCTTCGAGTTCCCAAACACGAAATAAAACACGGAAAGATTAATTTGGAATCAACCGTCGAATAGCAACCAAAGTAGATTGCCTCTAATTAATCAACACAAGATCAAGGATAAAAGAAATAGATGAAAATCAATTGATCAAACGAAGCCGTAGAGAAATCTCGTCCTCGAACTAGGGGTGTCGAATTTTCTCTCTCTTGGACTAGGTTATTTTCGAAAATCACAGTAGGGTATGGCTTTCTCGGTTTCGAAAATCTCAAGGGAAGGGATATTTATAATCTCTTGTATCTAATCCCTAGTTAGATAGAATTAGGTTACTGAATAGGAATTCCATTCGGAATAGAATTCCTAATTATTATCTCACTATATATCTAATATATTAAGGATAATAATAATAACCTTATTGGATAATAATAAGAGTATATTAATCTAATTAAAACTCCTAACTTAATTATCTCTTAATTAATTTAATTCATATTCCTAATCTAATTAGGATTGACAAAATCAAATTAATTATTCATGTATATTACTACATGAATTTCGACCCCTTATGTCCATGGGCCTTATTGGGATCAATTGGGCTTCTATCAATTAATTAACATCTATCTCTCTTTTAGGTTCCAAGTCTTATGTGTGATCCATTAGGTTCTTATTGCTTCTAGCCGTATGCAACGTTATTAAATTAATTTGCAAAGAATTATATTTAATCTTTGCATAATTGAATGATGTACAAAGTATGTGATTAGCAAGTCCGTAATCATTCCCCCAGAGCTATAAGAAGACAGGTTGATTCTGTCGTTAACCTTTCCGTATTAGTTACAGTATAATTCGATCCTTTATCAACTATATCCTTGAACTGAATCTTATGACTATGGGTGATGTCAAGTCACATATAGCGAGACGTTCGTTTTACTTGTACAGGCCGAGTCAACTCAAAAAGATAGGTTAAGTGAAATCTGTATTTCTTACTCTTAAGCTATCACCTTGCAAGGATTTAGAGTCGAGTCTTCCACAAGCGATCCATGGATGTATCTCCCATTTATTGGGAGTGATAAATGCTCAATCCAATATATAACGACTCTGCAATCACTTCCTGTGATACCCAACGTCTAATGTTCACACCCCAGAGTCATCTCTGTTAAGGATCGTGTTACACAAGAGTCAAAGCATCACATTCCGTAATCCAGAATACCAATTAATATTCCTTTGAGTCTGAGGATTAGTTATACCTATTAATACCAATGAGATGAACATGTGACAAGGATGAATCTACCCATCCTGTTATCTCAAATCGGATCCCCAATCCTAATGAACAATGTTTCATCGGATCTATGTAACTGTCCAGATATCTGTATATATGAAGCTTGTGAGATCAGCTTTCTGTCGGACAGAAGACATTGTTACATACAAGTCTCAATAGTGATATATCAATCCCAAACATATCACTTGACTTGGGGTGGTTTTAAGTTTATCAGTTTACTATAAAGTTTTGTCTCACTTCATGCTTGTATGAACACTTTATAATCACTTTAAATAAACTTACGGATTTCCTTTTATTAGACTTTATTTAGTGCTTAAAAGGGATTGCCTTTATATAGCTATAAAACATATATCTCATTAAACAAATGATATAAAGAACAATTCATTTACATTAAGTTTGTATCCTAGAACAATTGTCTATAGGACACTAAACCCCAACATACTCCCACTTGGACTAAAGCCAATTATTTCTAAAACTTATCCCAGTAGAAGTTAAATGACGATCATGTATTCTCTGGGTTAAAGGCTTTGTCAACGGATCTGCAACGTTGTCCTCTGTAGGTACTCTTTCTATTCTCACATCTCCTCTAGCCACAATCTCTCTAATGATGTGGTATCGCTTAAGGTAATGCTTGGATGCATTATGAGACCGTGGTTCCTTTGCTTGCGCAATGGCTCCATTGTTATCACAGTACAGTGTAATGGGATTAACAATGTCAGGCACCACACCTAGTTCTGTAATGAACTTTCTAATCCAAACCGCTTCCTTTGCTGCTTCCGCAGCTTCGATATACTCTGACTCGGCCGTAGAGAAAGCTACGCTTCCCTGCTTGGAACTCTTCCAACTGACCGCGCCCCCATTCAAGATAAACAGGTATCCTGATTGGGATTTATAATCATTCTCATATGTGAGATGACTTGCGTCTGAAAATCCTTCTATTTTCAGACCACCTTCTCCGTACACTAGGAACATATCTTTAGTTCTTCTCAAGTACTTAAGAATGTTCCTGACGGCAATCCAATGCTCGTCTCCCGGATTCCCTTGGTAACGACTCGTTACAGATAACGCGAACGCTACGTCAGGTCTAGTGCATAGCATAGCATACATAATCGAACCGATTGCGCTGGCGTACGGGACTACAGCCATGCGTCATTTATCATCATCGGTTTTAGGACATTGATGATTGTTTAACTTTACTCCATGTAACATGGGTAAGTTACCTCATTTCGATTCAAGCATGCTAAACCGATTTAGCACCTTTTCAATGTATGTAGCCTGTGAAAGACCAAGCAGTCTTCTCGATCTATCTCTATAGATCTTTATACCAAGTATATAAGCTGCTTCACCAAGGTCTTTCATTGAGTGAAGGAAATTAAGGCTAAGGTATAGCAGCGAAAATATAAAAATTTTAGCCTACTTCCTTTTAACCATAGGATCCGTTAATCATTATTTCATATAAAGAGGGATAAGAAGGAATACCTTTTGAAGAACAATCTACCGTTGTTAAAGAAGCGCCCACAATTCTTCTCCGAGTTCCCAAGCACAAAGTATAACACGGTGAGGTTAAGTTAGAATCAACCCTTATGAGATGCAACCAAAATAGATTGCCTCTAATTAACCAACACAAGATCAAAGAGAAAAGGAGATGAATGAAATTAATCAATCGACGGAAGCCGTATGAATTCTTGTCCACGAACTAGGGGATGCGAATTCACTTTCTCTCTCTAATTGTATGTTTCGAAAATCACAATAAGGGGAGGGCTTAGGATTAGTCGAAATTCACTTATTAGGGGGGTATATATAATAACTTGTATCTAAACCCTAGTTAGATAGGAATAGGTTACTTAATAGGAATTCCATTCGGAATAGGATTCCTAATTATTATCTTATAATATATCAAATACATTTAGGATAATAATAAATAACCTAATTGGATAATAATAGGAGTATATTAATCTAATTAAAACTCCTAACTTAATTATCTCTTAATTAATTTAATTCACAAACCTAATCAAATTAGGATTAATGGAATTAAAATATTTCCTAACTTATTATATATAAATTTCGGCCTCCCCTAATTAAATGGGCCTTACTGGGCTCATTTGGGCTTCCATCTATTAATGACATCCATCTCTCTTTTGGTTCCAAGTCTTATGTGTGATCCATTAGGTTCTTACTACTTCTGGCCGTATGCAACTATTAAATTAATTTCTTCAAGAATTATATTTAATCCTTGCATAACGGAATGATGTACTGACTATGTTATTGGCAAGTCTGTAAGCATTCCCCCAGAGTCCGTTAAGAAGACAGGTTGATTCTGTCGTTAACCCTTCCGTATTAGTTACAGTATAATTCGATCCTTTATCAACTACATCCTTGAACTGAATCTTATGACTATGGGTGATGTCAAGTCACATATAGCGAGACGTTCGTTTTACTTGTATAGGCCGAGTCAACTCAAATAGATAGGTTAAGTGAAATCTGTATTTCTTACTCTTAAGCTATCACCTTGCAAGGATTTAGAGTCGAGTCTTCCACAAGCGATCCTTGGATGTATCTCCCATTAATCGGGAGTGATAAATGCTCAATCCAATGTATAACTACCCCGACATTACCTCCTGTGACACCCAACCTTTGCAGTTCACACCCCAGAGTCATCTCTGTTAAGGATCGTGGGACCGCAGGATCAAAGTCTCACATTCAGTAATTCAGGATGACCAATTAACATTCCTTTGAGTCTGAGGATTAGTTATACCTATTAATACCAATGAGATGAACAGGTGACAATGATGAATCTACCCATCCTGTTATCTCAAATCGGATCCCCAATCCTAATGAACGACGTTTCATCAGATCTATGTAACTGTCCAGATATCTATATATATGAAGCTTGTGAGATCAGCTTTCTGTCGGACAGAAGACATTGTTACATACAAGTCTCAACAGTGATATATCAATCCTAAACATATCACTTGACTTGGGGTGGTTTTAAGTTTATTAGTTTATTATAAAGTTTTGTCTCACTTCATGCTTGTATGAACACTTTATAATCACTTTAAACAAACTTACGGATTTCCTTTTATTAGACTTCATTTAGTGCTTAAAAGGGATTGCCTTTATATGTAGTTATAAAACATATATCTCATTAAAACAAATGATATAAAGAACAATTCATTTACATTAAGTTTGTATCCTACAACAATTGTCTATAGGACACTAAACCCCAACATACTCCCACTTGGACTAAAGCCAATTGTTTCTAAAACTTATCCCAGTAGAAGTTAAATGACGATCATGTACTTTCTGGGTTAAAGGCTTTGTCAACGGATCTGCAACGTTGTCCTCTGTAGGTACTCTTTCTATTCTCACATCTCCTCTAGCCACAATCTCTCTTATGATGTGGTATCGCTTTAGGTAGTGCTTGGACGCATTATGAGACCGTGGTTCCTTTGCTTGCGCAATGGCTCCATTGTTATCACAGTACAGAGTAATAGGATTGACAATGTCAGGCACCACACCTAGTTCTGTAATGAACTTTCTAATCCAAACTGCTTCCTTTGCTGCTTCCACATCAGCGATGTACTCTGACTCGGTCGTAGAGAAAGCTACGCTTCCCTGCTTGGAACTTTTCCAACTGACCGCGCCCCCATTCAAGATAAACAGGTATCCTGATTGGGATTTAAAATCATTCTCATCTGTGAGATGGCTAGCGTCTGAAAATCCTTCAATTTTCAGATCTCCTTCTCCGTACACTAGGAACATGTCTTTAGTCCTTCTCAAGTACTTAAGAATGTTCTTGGCGGCAGTCCAATGCTCGTCTCCCGGATTCCCTTTGTAACGACTCGTTACAGATAACGCGAACGCTACGTCAGGTCTAGTGCATAGCATAACATACATAATCGAACCGATCACGCTGGCGTACGGGACTACAGCCATGCGTCGTTTGTCATCATCAGTTTTAGGACATTGATGATTGTTTAACTTTACTCCATGTAGCATGGGTAAGTTACCTCATTTCGATTCAAGCATGCTAAACCGATTTAGCACCTTTTCAATGTATGTAGCCTGTGAAAGACCAAGCAGTCTTCTCGATCTATCTCTATAGATCTTTATACCAAGTATATAAGCTGCTTCACCAAGGTCTTTCATTGAGAAGTTACCGGATAACCATACTTTTACCGACTGTAATAGAGCAATGTCATTTCCCATTAACAGTATATCGTCCACATATAGTATGAGAAATGCTATAGAGCTCCCACTTGCTTTCTTGTAAATGCAAGCTTCTTCGCAATTTTGTTCGAAACCAAATTGTTTTATGGTTTCGTCAAAACGCTTAATCCAGCTTCTAGATGCTTGCTTGAGTCCATAAATGGATCTCTGAAGTTTGCAAACTTTATTTGCATCCTTTGATATGAAACCTTCAGGCTACATCATGTATACATCCTCAAGCAGGTTTCCATTTAGGAAAGCTGTTTTCACATCCATTTGCCAAATCTCATAATCGTAGTGAGCGGCAATAGCAAGCATAATTCTGATTGATTTGGACATAGCAACAGGAGAGAAGGTTTCGTCATAATCAACAACTTGTTTCTGACGATATCCTTTCGCTACCAGCCTAGCCTTGTAGGTGCTAACCTTTCCATCCATGTCAGTCTTCCTTTTGAAGATCCACCTGCACCCAATGGGAATTATCCCTTCGGGTGGATCAACCAAAGTCCACACTTGGTTAGTATACATGGAATCCATTTCCGAATCCATGGCCTCAAGCCATGCTTTAGAATCTGGACTAGTAAGAGCCTCTTCATAGTTTTCGGGTTCGTCGTCTAACACGGGAACCTCGTTATCATCTCCCACTAGAAAACCATATCTAACTGGGAGTTCACGAACTCTTCGTGATCTACGAATAGGTGCCACTGCAGTCTCATCTAATGGGACTTCTTCGGGTACCTCAGCTGCTTCTGTTGTTTCAGTCGGTGTTTCTTCCTCTTGAACTTCGTCGAGTTCAATCACGCTTCCCTTTTGTGTTTCTTCGAGAAACTCTTTCTCTAAGAAGGTTGCATGCTTGGATACGATTACTTTCTGATCATCTGGATGATAGAAGTAATATCCCATAGTTTCCTTAGGGTATCCAATGAAGAAACATTTATCAGATTTCGAATCTAGTTTGTCGGATGCAATGCGTTTGACAAACGCTGAACAACCCCATACTCTCATGAATGAGAACACGGGTTTCCAACCAACGAACAATTCATATGGTGTGGAACTAGTGGATTTAGTTGGTACTCGATTTAGGGTGAAGAGGGCAGTTTCTAAGGCATAGCCCCAGAACGACTTTGGAAGTAAGGCCATGCTCATCATGGATTGTACCATATCTAGTAGGGTACGGTTTCTCCTCTCGGATACACCATTGTGTTGTGGTGTATAGGGAGGTGTCCATTGTGGGCATATCCCACATTCAGTTAGATAATTCAGGAAATCATCTGAAAGATATTCGCCACCTCGATCAGATCGAAGCGTCTTTATTTTCCTTTCTAATTGATTTTCCACTTCATTATTGAAGCATTTGAATTTCTCAAAAGCTTCTGATTTGTGCTTCATCAAATAGACGTAACCATATCGGGTATGGTCATCTATGAAGCTTATGAAGTATCTGAATCCTCCTCTTGCTTGGACTGACATAGGACCGCATACATCTGAATGAATAAGTCCTAGAGTGTCTGATACACGCTCACCTTTATTGCTAAAGGGTGTCTTTGTCATTTTACCTTTTAAACATGATTCACATGTTTCCAATGATTCATGATCGATTGGTCTATTAGCCCATCTGAATGTAGCTTGAGCATGCGTCTCTTGTTTATATGGCCTAAACGACAATGCCACAAGTAAGTTGAATTATCTATCTTATGTCTTTTGGTATCAATTGCAAAAACAGGAGTTTTATCATCTAACACATAAATCCCATTTTGTGATATTCCTGAAAAATAAAAGATCGAATCTTTATAAAAATTGCAACTATTGTTCTTTATTAAAATATGAAAACCGTCGTCAACAAGACGGCTAATAGAAATAATGTTACGAGACATCTCAAGAACGTATAAACAATTCCTTAATTCTATTACAAGCCCAGAGGGAAAAGGTAAAACATAATCTCCAAATGCGAGGGCGGCAACTCTTGCTCTATTTCCAACTCACAAGTTTATGCTTCCTTTCTTTAGTTCCTTAGTCTGATTTAGCTCCTGCATATTTGTACAAATATGAGATCCACATCTGGTATCAAGTACCCAAGATTCAGACTGTGAAACTATATTTATTTCAATATAAAACATACCAGATGTAGAAGCACCGCCTTTTCCCTTCTTGAGGGTGGCTAGATACTCCTTGCAGTTTCTCTTCCAATGCCCGTCTTTACCACAGAAGTGGCACTCTCCTTTGGGCTTCTTCACTTCCTTTCCATTGGATACAGCTTTCTTACCTTTCTTGGGATAATTAGGATTGGGATAGCTCCCTTTCCTTTTCTTTGATCCCTCAATGACAAGAGCTGGTATGGCTTTGTCTTTCTTCATATTGGGCTCAATTGACTTGAGCATATTTGCAAGCTCTTCAAGAGAGGTTTGCAAGTCATTCATCTGATAGTTCATGATGAACTATGAATAACTCTTTGGGAGGGATTGAAGAATTAAGTCTACACTTAGTTCGTTATCCATCGCGAATCCAATACTAGAAAGTTTGGTAATGTAGCCAATCATCTTGACACAATGTGTCATTACAGATGTGCCCTCTTGCATCTTGCAACGATATAGCAACTTGGATATCTCGTAGCGTTCGCACCTGGTCTGTTTCCCAAACAGTTCTTTAGGTGCATGATGATGGAATAGGCATAGTTGCCTTTTTTTAATTCTGATGTCATCGATGTAAGTATGATGCATCCGGCATGATCGTCATCAGCCTTGTGCTTCTGGTAAGCATCGATTTCCTCGATGGGAGCATCATCCTCAGGGATAGGGGGTATCGATGTATCAAATACATACCCTATTTTATCGAACTTCAAAACAATTTTGAGGTTGCGATACCAGTCGGTGAAGTTTGAACTATTCAACTTGTTATCGGTAAATGTATTTTGCAGATTGGTGTTAGTCATGATTTTAAGAGTGTTTAATTAAACTGAGAGTGAGAAAGAGTAAACGTATGTTATTCATTTGCTTTAAAGTATATCAATCTAAAATTATAGGCCTTTTAGTTTATTTTAGATTGCTCCCACTATTTTGCCAAATTAATAGCCCTCCATATTAATTCGAAGAATTTCACAAATCCTTTAGTGAGCTAGGATCCTAACTCCTGAGATTTCGCCTTGAGTTTACTCAACAAGCTAGTCTCATTCATTAGGTAGATTCATATGATCAATCACATCTCTAATGTGATTCCTAGGTTATTGGGTTACTAACCACATTAGTAACTAATATGCTATTCATATTAATCCAAACCATCTTGCCCATTAGTTTATGACAACATGAGTTTACTCATCCAATTATCATAATCTAATTTAAGTATTACCCCATATTCATGAAAGAATGATTTTTGATAATTCAGGTGTTACCATAAGACCCCGAGCTTGAGTTTACTCAACAACCCAAAGGCCCCTAGTATTGCCGGCTGAATTATAATATTAGGGAGGGGCAACCGATTTTAATAACTTGCTTATTTACTTAACTTTTTAATGAGGGATTTTATTTTAGGTCTCATAATCCAACTTAGTCTTGATTTGCTTTAGCATACATCAGACACATACATTCACATACATTGGCGTTATGGACATATCATCTAAATTACTCCGTCGAGCCAGAGACAGAATAAAAGGGCAAACCTAAGGAAATACTAACTATTACATATTTCTCTTTAGGTCCTCCGTCTTCTCCATGGCGCCTTGAAATTACATATTAATTTCTGTACTACTAAAGAAAACTTCAACTGAATTGAAGGGAATTAGATGAGAGGAGAAATTACAATAGATAGTAGATAGGCAGGACTCGCAGGCCCTATTTCAAAAATACCAAAAGACTAAAAGAGGGTCCAAATATGTCCATAACTCCAAACATGCATAGACTCAATTAAATAAATTTAATTGGTTGATTACATAACTATCTATGTAATATTTATGTTAATCACATTAACTTAACAAATTAACTTTCATCCAATTTTACTTCTAATAGTTTCGTATCCTTTTATATTAAACTTTTAGGTTAATATAACTATACAAAACTTTAATTATGCATATTCCAATTATTTAGATTTTAATTCATTTAACATTTTGATTTACAAATTGGTAAAACAAACTTTTAAACAAATTTTCATTCGATAATCAAGAACAGAAAACTATCAATTTCTGAAATATATATATATATTCAAATATAAAACGATTTTAAACCATTTAAAATCAAGTGGGTATCGGGCCGGGCCCAAGAGTGGGCCGCTACCGATTGGCAGCGGCCCTTAGGGCGCGCGGGACGTCGCTGCCTTGCGGCAGTGGCGCCCCAGCGCCGCACGCAGCTGCTGCCGCGAGGCAGCAGCCGCGCGCGACAGCGGCCAGTCGCGCCGCGAGGCGCGACTTGGGCTGCTGTCGCGTTATTTTTTTTTTATATAAATATATATATATATATCAGGTTTTTAAAACGGTTTTAAAAACGATTTTCAGAAATAGGAAAAACTACAATAGGTTTCCGTTTTATCTTTAGTATTAATAAAACTGATTTTATTAACCTAACTATAAAACTAATAGATTTTTTTATAATGATTATCAACCGAAATAATTAGGAACATACGCATAATCAATTTTAATTAACAATTAATTAAAACTTATTTATCCTTAGGATTAATTAATCAAAACTATTTGTTAATTAATCCTAACCATAAATATTTATTCAATCCTATTGAAAAACTTCTAAATTTTCATATATGAAATAACGGATTTAACGATGTCTCTGATACCACTGAAGGAAATTAAGGCTAAGGTATAGCAGCGGAAATATAAAATTTTTAGCCTACTTCCTTTTAACCATAGGATCCGTTAATCGTTATTTCATATAAAGAGGGATAAGAAGGAATACCTTTTGAAGAACAATCTACCGTTGTTAAAGAAGCGCCCACAATTCTTCTCCGAGTTCCCAAGCACGAAGTATAACACGGTGAGGTTAAGTTAGAATCAACCCTTATGAGATGCAACCAAAATAGATTGCCTCTAATTAACCAACACAAGATCAAAGAGAAAAGGAGATGAATGAAATTAATCAATCGACGGAAGCCGTATGAATTCTTGTCCACGAACTAGGGGATGCGAATTCACTTTCTCTCTCTAATTGTATGTTTCGAAAATCACAATAAGGGGAGGGGTTAGGCTTAGTCGAAATTCACTTATTAGGGGGGTATATATAATAACTTGTATCTAAACCCTAGTTAGATAGGAATAGGTTACTTAATAGGAATTCAATTCGGAATAGGATTCCCAATTATTATCTTATTTTTTTTTGGTAGAAAAGGAAAAGAAAAACGAACAACAACAAACTACCCAGGAATTAGCCTAGGGAAGCTAACCCCAATTCTATCTTCTAAGAGAAGAGCAGAGATGAAACTAGGGGAAACAAGAAGGGTAGTAACGCCTAACGTCCCTTCATGGCCCGCCGCCGCCAAGCGATCAGCAACACGATTCTGCTCTCTAAAAATGTGTCTGAACTCTACGAACTCAAAGGAGGAGCAAAGCCTTTTAATAGCTTTGATGAGGTTGCGACTGTTAAGACCCATAGAATGATTCTCAGAAATCATTTTGATTGCTTCCAAATTATCAGACTCCACAGAGAGCCTCTTAACACCCAGCCTTTTAGCAAGATTGATTCCAGTAAAAATAGCCCAGAGCTCCGCAGAAAAGGAAGAACACAACCCTAAATTCTGGGAGAACCTAGAAAGCCAAGCGCCCCCTGCATCTCTAAGCACACCTCCAGCCGCAATCTTACCGTTACTGAGGCAGGAACCATCATTATTCAGCTTCACAACCCCCTCTCTTGGCCTGCTCCATCCCACGAGATGGACATCACAACACTGAGAGGCTCTGGCAAGGGACTCTCCTTTGAAACTATCGATAATAGAGAAAAGTTTTTTCGAGAAGAAATCAGCTAAGTTTGTCATAAAAACAGTTTTATCTCCAAAAATCTCCTTGTTTCTCCATTTCCAAACTTGGTGACAGATAATAGCAAAGAAAATGTCACCATGCTCCATGTATGGAAGCAACTTTCCTCTAACACCATCAGAGAACCAGTCGACCTCAGAATGTGCCATGAAGGAAGAGAAAATATGGTGTGGGAGAATTTTCCTCCAAACCTCTTTACTATTAGAGCAATCTCTAAGAGCATGGCACAAAGTCTCAACATGGCCTCTGCATCTACTGCAAGCTCCAGAATCAGCCAAGTGCCTTCTGTGCCTATCCGAATTAGTAAGAAGCATGTCCTTAACGCCCAGCCACAGGAAACTCCTAATACAGAAAGGAACTTTAAGGGTCCAAATCAACTTCCACACATCCGAGGGAGGATCAGATCTAAAGAGAGAGAAAGCTTCAAAGGCCGATTTGCAAGAATAAACTCCATTGTTAGTCAGCGTCCAACAGTGCCTATCCAAGTCTTCCTCTTGATTACTCACCTTCACTCCCCGCATTCTAAGGAGAGTCTCAAGGCTAAAGAAAGTATCAAACTTTGACCAGATCCAGTCCCCTTCCGAGTCAACCACATCGGCAATCCTCCAGTTGCGTATATCACTAGGCGGGGGGGAAGAACACACCTCAATTAACGGTTTATCCCCAATCCAGTTATCAAACTAGAAACTAATGGACTTACCATTCCCCACCTCCAGGCCAACTCCCGAGCAGAACTCATCAAACACAGCACTAAGTCCTTTCCAGAGGAAGGAACAATTAGCAACTCTCTCTTTCGGGCCCCCGAAGATTTTGTCTTTCCGATACTTACCACAAAGGAGGCGAACCCAAAGAGATGAGGGGTTTTACCACATACGCCAAAGGAGTTTCATTAATAAAACTTTATTATTGTCCTTTGCTTTCCTAATACCCAGACCCCCAGAATCTTTAGGCTGGCAAACCTCACTCCAAGGTACAAGATGGATCTTCCTGCCCTCCGCAGCTTCCCCCCACAGGAACCTACGGTTAATCTTGTCAAGATCATTAAGCACAGGATCCGGAAGCTTACAAGCCTGCATGATGTGATTGGGAGCAGCGCAATTAACAGATTGAATTAACGTGAGGCGGCCAGCGAGAGACAGAGTCTTGGCTTTCCAAGTGGCACACTTCGAATTAGCTTTATCCAAAGTCTCTTTGAAGGAGCCTTTAGACACACGCTCACTGTGGAGGGGAACGCCCAGATACTTCCCAAGAGAATCAGTAAGAGGAATACCTGAGAGATCACTTAATCTCTTACAGACTCTCTGATTCATATTCTTAGAGCACATCATCCTAGATTTCTGGATATTAAGCTTCTGCCCAGAGGCCGAACAAAAACAATCCAGAATATCCATAATGACTCTCAACTGCTCCTCATTACCCTCAAGAAAGATAAGGACATCATCTGCAAAGAATAAGTGAGTCACCTGGGGACAGAAGCTGTTGATCGCCACAGGGTGGAAACTCCCATTATCAATCGCATCCTGAATCAGGTGAGAGAGCCTCTCCATAGCAATAACAAAAAGGAAAGGGCTCATAGGATCCCCCTGATGGATTCCTCTGCCCGGGGAAATTCCTCCGACATATCCCCATTGACCATAACTTGAAACACAGGAGAAGAAATACATACCTTAATTAAACTTCTCCAGCTGTCCGGGATTCTAGCTCTCTCAAGGCTCTCCATCAAGAAATCCCAATTAATTCGATCATAATATATTTAGGATAATAATAAATAACCCAATTGGATTATAATAGGAGTATATTAATCTAATTAAAACTCCTAACTTAATTATCTCTTAATTAATTTAATTCACAAACCTAATCAAATTAGGATTAATGGAATTAAAATATTTCCTAACTTATTATATATAAATTTCGGCCTCCCCTAATTAAATGGGCCTTACTGGGCTCATTTGGGTTTCCATCTATTAATGACATCCATCTCTCTTTTGGTTCCAAGTCTTATGTGTGATCCATTAGGTTCTTACTACTTCTGGCCGTATGCAACTATTAAATTAATTTCTTCAAGAATTATATTTAATCCTTGCATAACGGAATGATGTACTGACTATGTTATTGGCAAGTCTGTAATCATTCCCCCAGAGTCCGTTAAGAAGACAGGTTGATTCTGTCGTTAACCCTTCCGTATTAGTTACAGTATAATTTGATCCTTTATCAACTACATCCTTGAACTGAATCTTATGACTATGGGTGATGTCAAGTCACATATAGCGAGACGTTCGTTTTACTTGTATAGGCCGAGTCAACTCAAATAGATAGGTTAAGTGAAATCTGTATTTCTTACTCTTAAGCTATCACCTTGCAAGGATTTAGAGTCGAGTCTTCCACAAGCGATCATTGGATGTATCTCCCATTAATCGGGAGTGATAAATGCTCAATCCAATGTATAACTACCCTGACATTACCTCCTGTGACACCCAACCTTTGCAGTTCACACCCCAGAGTCATCTCTGTTAAGGATCATGGGACCGCAGGATCAAAGTCTCACATTCAGTAATTCAGGATGACCAATTAACATTCCTTTGAGTCTGAGGATTAGTTATATCTATTAATACCAATGAGATGAACAGGTGACAATGATGAATCTACCCATCCTGTTATCTCAAATCGGATCCCCAATCCTAATGAACGACGTTTCATCGGATCTATGTAACTGGCCAGATATCTATATATATGAAGCTTGTGAGATCAGCTTTCTGTCGGACAGAAGACATTGTTACATATAAGTCTCAACAATGATATATCAATCCTAAACATATCACTTGACTTGGGGTGGTTTTAAGTTTATTAGTTTATTATAAAGTTTTGTCTCACTTCATGCTTGTATGAACACTTTATAATCACTTTAAACAAACTTACGGATTTCCTTTTATTAGACTTCATTTAGTGCTTAAAAGGGATTGCCTTTATATATAGTTATAAAACATATATCTCATTAAAACAAATGATATAAAGAACAATTCATTTACATTAAATTTGTATCCTGCAACAATTGTCTATAGGACACTAAACCCCAACATTGAGAAGTTACCAGATAACCATACTTTCACTGACTGTAAGAGAGCAACGTCATTTCCCATTAATAATATATCGTCCACATATAGTATGAGAAATGTTATAGAACTCCCACTTGCTTTCTTGTAAATGCAAGCTTCATCGCAATTTTGTTCAAAACCAAATTGTTTTATGGTTTCGTCAAAACGCTTATTCCAGCTTCTAGATGCTTGCTTGAGTCCATAAATGGATCTCTGAAGTTTGCAAACTTTATTTGCATCCTTCGATATGAAACCTTCAGGCTGCATCATATATACACCCTCAAGCAGGTTTCCGTTTAGGAAAGCTGTTTTCACATCCATTTGCCAAATCTCATAATCGTAGTGAGCGGCAATTGCAAGCATGATTCTGATTGATTTGGACATAGCCACAGGAGAGAAAGTTTCGTCATAATCAATTCCTTGCTTCTGACGATATCCTTTCGCTACTAACCTAGCTTTGTAGGTGCTAACCTTTCCATCCATGTATGTCTTCTTTTTGAAGATCCACCTGCACCCAATGGGTATTATCCCTTCGGGTGGATCAACCAAAGTCCACACTTGGTTAGTATACATGGAATCCATTTCCGAATCCATGGCCTCAAGCCATGCTTTAGAATCTGGACTAGTAAGAGCCTCTTCGTAGTTTTCGGGTTCGTCGTCTAACACGGGAACCTCGTTATCATCTCCCACTAGAAAACCATATCTAACTGGGAGTTCACGAACTCTTTGTGATCTACGAATAGGTGGCACTGGAGTCTCATCTAATGGGACTCCTTCGGGTACCTCAACCGCCTCTGTTGTTTCAGTCGGTGTTTCTTCTTCTTGAACTTCGTCAAGTTCAATCATGCTTCCCTTTTGTGTTTCTTCGAGAAACTCTTTCTCTAAGAAGGTTGCGTGCTTGGATACGATTACTTTCTGATCATCTGGATGATAGAAGTAATATCCCATAGTTTCCTTAGGGTATCCAATGAAGAAACATTTATCAGATTTCGAATCTAGTTTGTCGGACGCAATGCGTTTGACAAAGGCTGAACAACCCCATACTCTCATAAATGAAAACACGGGTTTCCTACCAACGAACAATTCATATGGTGTGGAACTAGCGGATTTAGTTGGTACTCGATTTAGGGTGAAGAGGGCAGTTTCTAAGGCATAGCCCCAGAATGTCTTTGGAAGCAAGGCCATGCTCATCATGGATCGTACCATATCTAATAGGGTACAGTTTCTCCTCTCGGACACACCATTGTGTTGTGGTGTATAGGGAGGTGTCCATTGTGAGCATATCCCACATCCAGTTAGATAATTCAGAAAATCATCTGAAAGATATTCGCCACCTCGATCAGATTGAAGCGTCTTTATTTTCTTTCCTAATTGATTTTCTACTTCATTCTTGAAGCATTTGAATTTCTCAAAAGCTTCTGACTTGTGCTTCATCAAGTAGATGTAACCATATCGGGTATGGTCATCTATGAAGCTTATGAAGAATCTGAATCCTCCTCTTGCTTGGACTGACATAGGACCATATACATCTGAATGAATGAGTCCTAGAGTGTCTGATACACGCTCACCTTTATTGCTAAAGGGTGTCTTTGTCATTTTACCTTTTAAACATGATTCACATGTTTCCAATGATTCGGGATCGGTTGGATCTATAAGCCCATCTGAATGTAGCTTTAACATGCGTCTCTTGTTTATATGGCCTAAACGACAATGCCACAAGTAAGTTGAATTATCTAGCTTATGTCTTTTGGTATCAATTGCAAAAGCAGGAATTTTGTTATCTAACACATAAATCCCATTTTGTGAAATTGCTGAAAAATAAAAGATCGAATCTTTATAAAAAATTGCAACTCTTGTCTTTTATTGAAATATGAAAACTGTCGTCAACAAGACGGCTAATAGAAATAAAGTTGCGAGACATTTGAGGAACGTATAAACAATTCCTTAATTCTATTACAAGCCCAGAGGGCAAATTTAAAACATAAACTCCAATTGCGAGGGCGGCAACTCTTGCTCCATTTCCTACTCGCAAGTTTATGCTTTCTTTCTTTAGTTCCCTAGTCTGATTTAGCTCCTTCATATTTGTACAAATATGAGATCCACATCCGGTATCTAATACCCAAGATTCAGACAGTGAAACTGTATTTATTTCAATATAAAACATACCAGATGTTGAAGCACCGCCATTTCCCTTCTTGAGGGAGGCTAGGTACTCCTTGCAGTTCCTCTTCCAATGCCCGTCTTTACCACAGAAGTGGCACTCTCCTTTGGGCTTCTTCACTTCCTTTCCCTTAGCTTTGTAGGGCACGACTTTCTTACCTTTCTTGGGATAATTAGGATTGGGATAGCTCCCTTTCCTTTTCTTTGATCCCTCAATGACAAGAGCTGGTATGGCTTTGTCTTTCTTCATATTGGGCTCAATTGACTTGAGCATATTTGCAAGCTCTTCAAGAGAGGTTTGCAAGTCATTCATCTGATAGTTCATAATGAACTGTGAATAACTTTCTAGGAGGGATTGAAGAATTAAGTCTATACTTAATTCGTTATCCATCGCAAATCCAATACTAGAAAGTTTGGTAATGTAGCCAATCATCTTGACACAATGTGTCATGACAGATGTGCCCTCTTGTATCCTACTACGATATAGCAACTTGGATATCTCGTAGCGTTCGCACCTGGTTTGTTTCCCAAACAATTCCTTTAGGTGCATGATGATGGAATAGGCATCCATTTCCTCATGTTGCCTTTGTAATTCCGGTATCATCGATGCAAGTATGATGCATCCGGCATGATCATCATCAGCCTTGTGCTTCTGGTAAGCATCAATTTCCTCAATGGGAGCATCATCAGCAGGGAGAGGGGGTATCGATGTATCAAGTACATACCCTATTTTATCGAACTTCAAAACAATTTTGAGGTTACGAAACCAGTCGGTGAAGTTTGAACCATTCAATTTGTTATCAGTAAGAATGTTTTGCAGATTGGTTTTAGTCATGTTTATAAGAGTGAGTTTAATTAAAACTTGAGATGTGAGAAAGAGTAAACGTATGTTATTCATTTGCTTTAAAGTATATCAATCTAAAATTATAGGCCTTTTGTTTATTTTAGATTGCTCCCACTATTTTGCCAAATTAATAGCCCTCCATATTAATTCGAAGAATTTCATAAATCCTTTAGTGAGCTAGGATCCTAACTCCTGAGATTTCGCCTTGAGTTTTACTCAACAAGCTAGTCTCATTCATTAGGTAGATTCATGTAATCAATCACATCTTTAATGTGATTCCTAGGTTATTGGGTTACTAACCACATTAGTAACTAATATGCTATTCATATTGATCCCAACCATCTTGCCCATTAGTTTATGACAACATGAGTTTACTCATCCAATTATCATAATCTAATTTAAGTATTACCCCATATTCATGAAAAATGATTTTCGATAATTCAGGTGTTACCGAAAGGACCCCGAGCTTGAGTTTACTCAACAACCCAAAGGCCCTCAGCACTGCCGGCTGAATTATAATATTAGGGAGGGGCAACCGATTTTAATAACTTGTTTATTTACTTAACTTTTTAATGAGGGATTTTATTTTAGGTCTCATAATCTAACTTAGTCTTGATTTGCTTTAACATACATCAGACACATACATTCACATACATTGGCGTTATGGACATATCATCTAAATTATTCCGTCGAGCCAGAGACGGAATAAAAGGGCAAAGCCTAAGGAAATACTAACTATTACATATTTCTCTTTAGGTCCTCCGTCTTCTCCATGGCGCCTTGAAATTACATATTAATTTCTATACTACTAAAGAAAACTTCAATTGAATTGAAGGGAATCAGATGAGAGGAGAAATTACAATAGATAGTAGAAAGTCAGGACTCGCAGGCCCTATTTCAAAAATACCAAAAGACTAAAGAGAGTCCAAATATGTCCATAATTATCTTATGTAATATTTATGTTAATCACATTAACATATCAAATTAACTTTCATCCAATTTTACTTCTAATAGTTTCGTATCTTTTATATTAATCTTTAGATTAATATAACTATACAAAACTTTAATTATGCACGTCCCAATTATTTTGATTTTAATTCATTTAACATTTTGGTTTACAAATTGGTAAAACAAACTTTTAAACGAATTTTTCATTCGATAATCAAAACAGAAAACTATCAATTTCTGAAACATATGTATTTAAAATATGTAAAAACGATTTTAAATATATATATATATATATCAGTTCTAAAACGGTTTTAAAACGATTTTCAGAAAATAGGAAAAACTACTATAGATTTCCGTTTTATCTTTAGAATTAATAAAACTGATTTTATCAATCTAACTATAAAACTAATAGATTCTGTTATGATGATTATCAACCAAAATAATTAGGAATATACGCACAATCTATTTTAATTAACAATTAATTAAAACTTATTTATCTTTAGAATTAATTAATCAAAACAATTTGTTAATTAATCCTAACTATAAATATTTATTCAATCCTATTGAAAACTTCTAAATTTTCATATATGAAATAACGGATTTAACGATGGCTCTGATACCACTGTTGGAAATTAGGCTAAGGTATAGCAGCGGAAATATAAAATTTTAACCTATTTCCATTTAACCACAAGATCCGTTAACCGTTATTTCATATAAAGAAGGATAAGAAGAAATACCTTTTAGAAGTTCTATCTACCGTTGCAAACGAAGTGCGCACAACTTCAAAAGAGATAGAAACTGTCTACCAATCTGCCCCTATCCGAAATAGACCATCCAGACCTCCGAACGACAATCCCTTCGGTGGAAACGTGGAAGAATATGTCTACAAGCTCCTGTCCAAAAATCGCGACGATCCGACGGTTCAATCTCCAGGAATCCGTGAAATCGTGAACTGGCCTGATGTAGGAGTAGTAAAACGAATTTCTCCCTTTTGTTTGTTTTTCTTCTTCGAGTTTCCAAACACGAAATAAAACATGGGAAGATTAATTTGGAATCAACCGTCGAATAGCAACCAAAGTAGATTTCCTCTAATTAATCAACACAAGATCAAGGATAAAAGAAATAGATGAAAATCAATTGATCAAACGAAGCCGTAGAGAAATCTCGTCCTCGAACTAGGGGTGTCGAATTTTCTCTCTCTTGGACTAGGTGATTTTCGAAAATCACAGTAGGGTATGGCTTTCTGGGTTTCGAAAATCTCAAGGGAAGGGGTATTTATAATCTCTTGTATCTAATCCCTAGTTAGATAGAATTAGGTTAATGAATAGGAATTTCATTCGGAATAGAATTCCTAATTATTATCTCACTATATATCTAATATATTAAGGATAATAATAATAACCTTATTGGATAATAATAGGAGTATATTAATCTAATTAAAACTCCTAACTTAATTATCTCTTAATTAATTTAATTCATATTCCTAATCTAATTAGGATTGACAAAATCAAATTAATTATTCATGTATATTACTACATGAATTTCGACCCCCTTATGTCCATGGGCCTTATTGGGCTCAATTGAGATTCTATCAATTAATTAACATCTATCTCTCTTTTAGGTTCCAAGTCTTATGTGTGATCCATTAGGTTCTTATTGCTTCTAGCCGTATGCAACGTTATTAAATTAATTTTCAAAGAATTATATTTAATCTTTGCATAACGGAATGATGTACAGAGTATGTGATTAGCAAGTCCGTAATCATTCCCCCAGAGCTATAAGAAGACAGGTTGATTCTGTCGTTAACCTTTCCGTATTAGTTAGAGTATAATTCGATCCTTTATCAACTACATCCTTGAAATGAATCTTATGACTATGGGTGATGTCAAGTCACATATAGCGAGACGTTCGTTTTACTTGTATAGGCCGAGTCAACTCAAAAAGATAGGTTAAGTGAAATCTGTATTTCTTACTCTTAAGCTATCACCTTGCAAGGATTTAGAGTCGAGTCTTCCACAAGCGATCCATGGATGTATCTCCCATTTATCGGGAGTGATAAATGCTCAATCCAATATATAACGACTCCGCAATCACTTCCTGTGATACCCAACATCTACTGTTCACACCCCAGAGTCATCTTTGTTAAGGATCGTGTTACACCAGAGTCAAAGCATCACATTCCGTAATCCAGAATACCAATTAATATTCCTTTGAGTCTGAGGATTAGTTATACCTATTAATACCAATGAGATGAACATGTGACAAGGATGAATCTACCCATCCTGTTATCTCAAATCGGATCCCCAATCCTAATGAACAATGTTTCATCGGATCTATGTAACTGTCCAGATATCTGTATATATGAAGCTTGTGAGATCAGCTTTCTGTCGGACAGAAGACATTGTTACATACAAGTCTCAACAGTGATATGTCAATCCCAAACATATCACTTGACTTGGGGTGGTTTTAAGTTTATCAGTTTACTATAAAGTTTTGTCTCACTTCATGCTTGTATGAACACTTTATAATCACTTTAAATAAACTTACGGATTTTCTTTTATTATACTTTATTTAGTGCTTAAAAGGGATTGCCTTTATATAGTTATAAAACATATATCTCATTAAACAAATGATATAAATAACAATTCATTTACATTAAGTTTGTATCCTAGAACAATTGTCTATAGGACACTAAACCCCAACAAGTTCATTTATTGAAAACTCTGTATGCTTTGCTGTTTGTTGAGTAGCCTAAAAAGATAGCTTCATCAGCTTTTGAGTCAAACTTAGCTAGGCTGTCTTTGGTATTTAAGATAAAACATTTACAACCGAAGGCACGAAAGTATCCAATGTTGGGCTTTCGTCCTTTCCAAAGTTCGTAGGGGGTCTTCTTTAATATAGGTCTAACTAGAGCCCTATTAAGTATGTAGCACGCTGTGTTGACAGCTTCTCCCCAAAAGTACTTTGGAAGCCTATGCTCACTCAGCATTGTCCTGGCTATTTCAACCAAGGTTCTGTTTTTCCTTTCAACAACCCCATTTTGTTGAGGCGTTCTAGGAGCAGAAAAATTATGGTCAATGTCGTTAGCTTCACAGAATTCAACAAATTATTGGTTCTTGAATTCTCCACTATTATCACTTTGGATGTGAGCTAACTTAAGGTCTTTATCATTTTCAAGTTTTCTTACTAAAGTTGAAAACATCTCAAAGGTTTCATCCTTGCTACTCAGCAAGATGATCCAAGTGTACCGAGAAAAGTCATCTACAATGACCAAGGAAAATATTCTACCACCCAAGCTCAGCGGCTGGACTGGACCGAAGAGATCCAAGTGTAGTAACTCTAATGGACGCTTAGTTGAGACAATGTTTTTACTATGAAAAGATTGTTTGGTTTGTTTTCCAGCTTAACAAGCGTGGCATGGTTGATCTTTTTCAAACTTAAGTTCTGGCAGTCCCTCAACTAATTGCTTTCTTGCTAATTTGGCCAGGAGGTCCATGCTTACATGACCAAGTCTCCTGTGCCATAGCCAGGAATTTTCTTCCTTTGACACTAAGCATACAGTTTTTGAAAACTTCTTTTCTAAGTTCAGCATAAAGACATTATCAATACGAGGGGCAGTTAAAATCAACTCATTTGTTTAACCCTCGAATATTTTACATCCAGTGTCATCAAATATAACTTTTCTCCCATTATCACATAGCTGAGTAAGTTATATTTGAGTCCGATGACTAGGGAGACTGACTCAATAGTAGGATTACCACCAACGGTTCCTGACCCTACTATCTTACCCTTTTTGTTGTCTCCAAAACTTACACTTCCTCCTTGTTTATGCACAAATGTGATGAACTGAGTTTCATCACCAGTCATATGCCTCGAGCATGCGCTATCAATGTACCACATCTTTGACTTCTCAGCACACCTCAGGCTTACCTGCAATATAGCTAGTTGATTTTAGGTACCCAATTCTTTTTGGGTCCTTGTTTATTAGGTTCAACAGGTAAAGCATCATATTTCATTTTATGACGACATACTTGGACAGTGTGTCCATTCTTCCCACAGAAGTCGCAGCTGACCTTCCGTTTAGGATATCTCACTGACTGGTCAGCACCCCAGTGCTGAGGATGCCAGCACACCTTAGTGGTGTGTCCTTTCTTCCCACAGAAGTCACACTGGACATTCCGCTGAGGATTCCATCTCTGTTGACTAGTACTTCGGTACTGAGTGTTCAGAGGAATATTTCTTTTATTCAGAACCTTAAGTTGGTTCTGAATAGATGTGACATCCTTCTTCAGTTTCTTAGAATCTGATTGGACCTCAGAGACAAACTTTTGCATAATTTCTACGTTACTATGCAAAGTTGAGTTGTCTTGGAGAAGATACCGAATGTCACTCAGCTTGACCTCCTCAATCTCGTCACATCGCCTGCTGAGCGCTCTAACCTTTTTGTTACACTTTTTGACAAGTATGTAGAGGTCACTCAGGGTATTAACCATTTCATTTCTGAGCAAGGGTAGTGATATTACCTCAGTTGAGTGTTCCTCATCGTCAGATGCAATGGAGGGGTCAGCATGCTCAGAAACACAAGGCTCAACAAGCTCATCTTCCATGAAGCAGATCTTTGTTGACTCAGTGGCATCGTCTCCTGATGATGATGACTCATCACTATCACTCCAGGTTGCCACCATTGCCTTCTTGCCGTTCTTCCTTTCCTTCCTCAAGGTAGGACAACTTGATTTGATATGGCCAGTTTGATGACATTCAAAGCATGTAATGGGCTTTGAGTTGTCCTTCTTGTACTTGCTGTCACTTGACTCAGCTTTGTACTTATCAAACTTCTTGTAAGGCTTCTTGGAATATTTATCATTCTTTCTGAACAGCCTTTTCATCTTTCTAGTGAACATTGCCATTTCTTCATCATCTGTTGAGCTCCCATCAGTGGAGTCAGCTTTCATGACAAGAGACTTTT
Organism: Euphorbia lathyris; assembly: GCF_963576675.1. Lineage (NCBI taxonomy): Eukaryota > Viridiplantae > Streptophyta > Magnoliopsida > Malpighiales > Euphorbiaceae > Euphorbia > Euphorbia lathyris. The sequence continues at coordinate 49,486,186 of NC_088918.1, forward strand.
GCTTCTTGTCTTCAGACTTCTCCTTCACCTCGAAGTTTTTCATTGAGATCTCATGGGTCAGCAGGGAGCCAATGAGTTCATCATACTTGTAGGAGGTTAAGTCTTGAGCTTCCTCAATAACAGTTTTCTTGGCTTGCCAGCTTTTAGGAAGACTCCTCAGTATCTTCTTGACTTGCTCTTCTAATAGGGGTATTTTACCCCTATCTTTTAGCGTGATTTACGGGTTGATTTTAGAAGAAATAAATAAGTTTAATTACAAAAATAGAGTGTTTTAATAAAATAACGGAATAAAAATAAATTCCATGCTTTTAGTTAATTTCCCTTATTTTTGAGTAATTTAGAAAATAAAAACGTCAAGCTAACTCGGCCCCGAGATTTGTATTTCAGGTACGAGCAAGGAGTGAAAATCCATTCAAATACGCGAGGCGCATCATCCCATATGCGGGGCGTGAAACATAAAGTCAGAAATGATTGCCCTATCCACAGACACCACGCGGAATCTAGTCACACGAGGCGTATGACACATGTCAGAAATGATTGGCCTAATCCTGAAAGTCAGACTGCATGGTCTCCCTGAGTCAACTATCTCTACGCAGGGCGTACTACCTTACACGCGGGGCGTGTAACGAAATTCTTCAACACAAAAAGTTCAGAGACTCATTTACGCAGGGCGTGCCTCAAGCCACGCACGGTGTAAAAGGACCAAATCAAGCAATAAAAAGTCAGAGACTCAAACACGCAAGGCGCAGTCCATTCTACGCGGGGCGTGTTTGAGACAACAAGATCTGGAATTGGTCCACATGCAGGAGATTTATGACGGAATGGGCATACACGCAGGGCGTACACCACCATACGCGGGGCGTATTATGGGATTTCTGCACAAAATTATGTTCCTCCATACACTTTACATCTTGTAATTCTTGCTATTTGTAGTTTAGATTTTGTTTTTAGGCTTTGTATAGCCAAACTCTTCCATCTTGAGAGCTTGTTCGTCGATTCCGGCATTCCATCAAAGTCCCGCTCCACTTCCGTGCACCAAGCTCGAAAGCTCCACCATCCAAGTCCTAAGAGACGACTTTTGAGTCCGGTTAGCTAGTTCCGAGGGTGGATTCTTCCCTTTTTACTTGGTAATTAGCTTGAACTCATCCTATGTACTAGGCTTGGTTATAATTCATATTTACATTCTCCATATTTATAATTTATGATTCATAATCTTCTTTTCTATATATGTGTTGATGTTTGTTACTTGTTTTGATATTAATAATTGATTGTTGTGTAGGAGAACGCGACTTCCGACGCCATTCGGGCTATTTTTAGGGATTCATATAGGTGTTGCCTTACCGGAAGTGACAAACCGGAAACCGTAGGAATTGACAAGCCACGGAACTTACGGGCCCTAATTTCTGGTCCCAAGCATTAGACACGCCTTGACTAGGAACCACGTAGTCTAAGTACTTCACGGGTCGGTTACTCTACACGTAGTCGTCTTTGCAAGGGCAAACCATCAACCGTATAAACATTAGAAGTCATTATTTGTCATAATTATAACTTATCGCATTCATATCACTTCATAGAGTTTCGTTATATAAATTTGCCTCACACGTAGTTAGGAGTAGTTGGTAGTTGGCCCCCATATCAACCTCAAAGTATTCACCGCTTAAATAATGTATAAAACCGAGTCGTTTAATACTTGCAGTTATAAATCCCGTGGATTTGATACCCGGTCTTAACCAGATTATTACTTGATACGACGGGGTACACTTGCCCCTAAGTAGTGACGTCTAGTAGATACAAAGCACTTAGAAAGACCACATCCATAGTCATAGCGCAATCATCGTAATATACATTTTGTCGTAGCAAACACTACGCTAGACGGAACTCGCATCAAGTTTTTGGCGCCGTTGCCGGGGATTTATAATTTCTTGCAATATTAGACAAAAACGTTTTATTGTTAGTTTAAGCATTCTTTTTGTATAAATTATTTATATATACTTTTACTAACATCATTCTTTCTTGTTGATATTATATTTTATTTCACTTATTTTATGCATACCCAATCTCGGAGTGATTCTCATATTCCTATTGATCTCGAAATTGAACGTACTCTTTGTAGGATTCGAAATTGAAGATGGCAAACCCCAACGCTGAGGTCAACCAACCCGAAGGAAACCAAAGGCCACACGTGAACAACATTCGCAGGCGCAACGACACATGTTCGATGATGGAGATCCTTGCTCTGCACCGTCCCCAAAATCGTAACGGAATTGTCGCCCCCACGATACCGGCCAACACGTACGAGATAAAGATCGACATGATCCAGCTGATACAACAATGCGGTCAATTCCGCGTATGTTGGGGTTTAGTGTCCTATAGTCAATTGTTACGGGATACAAACTTATTGTAAATGAATTGTTCTTTATATCATTTGTTTTAATGAGATATATGTTTTATAACTATATAAAGGCAATCCCTTTTAAGCACTGAATAAAGTCTAATAAAAGGAAATCCGTAAGTTTGTTTAAAGTGATTATAAAGTGTTCATACAAGCATGAAGTGAGACAAAACTTTATAATAAACTAATAAACTTAAAACCACCCCAAGTCAAGTGATATGTTTAGGATTGATATATCACGGTTGAGACTTGTATGTAACAATGTCTTCTGTCCGACAGAAAGCTGATCTCACAAGCTTCATATATATAGATATCTGGACAGTTACATAGATCCGGTGAAATGTTGTTCATTAGGATTGGGGATCCGATTTGAGATAACAGGATGGGTAGATTCATCCTTGTCAACTGTTCATCTCATTGGTATTACTAGGTATAACTAATCCTCAGACTCAAAAGAATGTTAATTGGTCATCCTGAATTACTGAATGTGAGACTTTGATCCTGCGGTCCCACGATCCTTAACAGAGATGACTCTGGGGTGTGAACTGCAAAGGTTGGGTGTCACAGGAAGTAATGTCAGGGTAGTTATACATTGGATTGAGCATTTATCACTCCCGATTAATGGGAGATACATCCAAGGATCGCTTGTGGAAGACTCGACTCTAAACCCTTGCAAGGTGATAGCTTAAGAGTAGAAATACAGATTTCACTTAACCTATCTTTTTGAGTTGACTCGGCCAAGAACAAGTAAAACGAACGTCTCGCTATATGTGACTTGACATTACCCATAGTCATAAGATTCAGTTCAAAGATGTAGTTGATAAAGGATCGTATTATACCGTAACTAATACGAAAGGGTTAACGACAGAATCAACCTGTCTTCTTAACGGACTCTGGGGGAATGATTACAGACTTGCCAATAACATACTCAGTACATCATTCCGTTATGCAAGGATTAAATATAATTCTTGAAGAAATTAATTTAATAGTTGCATACGGCCAGAAGTAGTAAGAACCTAATGGATCACACATAAGACTTGGAACCAAAAGAGAGATGAATATGATTAATAGATGGAAGCCCAATTGAGCCCAGTAAGGCCCAAATATATGGAGGGGGGCGAAATTTGTATATAGAGATAAGGAATTGATTTTATTCCATTAATCCTAATTTGATTAGGATTATGAATTAAATTAATTAAGAGATAATTAAATTAGGAGTTTTAATTGGATTAATATACTCCTATTATTATCCAATTAGGTTATTTATTATTATCCTAAATATATTAGATATATAGTGAGATAATAATTAGGAATCCTTTTCCGAATTGGATTCCTATTAAGTAACCTATTCCTATCTAACTAGGGTTTAGATTCAAGCAACTATATATACCCCCTCCCATGTGAATTTCGACTATGCCTCTAACCTCCCCCTATAGTGATTTTCGAAATTACTAATTAGAGAGAGAAAAAGAATTCCCATCCCCTAGTTCGTGGATAAGAATTCATACGGCATTCCATCGATTGATTAATCTTATTCATCCCTCTTTCTCTTTGATCTTGTGTTGGTTAATTAGAGGCAATCTATTTTGGTTGCATCTCATAAGGGTTGATTTCATCTTAACCTCTCCGTGTTAAACTTTGTGGTTGGAATCTCGGAGAAGAATTGTGGGCGCTTCTTTAACAACGGTAGATTGTTCATCGAAAGGTATTCCTTCTTATCCCTCTTTATATGAAATAACGATTAAGGATCCTATGGTTAAAAGGAAAAAGGCTAAAATTTTTATATTTCCACCGCTATACCTTAGCCCTAATTTCCTTCAGTGGTATCAGAGCCATCGTTAAATCCGTTATTTCATATATGAAAATATAGAAGTTTTCAATAGGATTGAATAAATATTTATGGTTAGGATTAATTGACAAATAGTTTTGATTAATTAATTCTAAAGATAAATAGAGTTTTGATTAATTGTTAATTAAAACTGATTATGCTTATGTTCCTAATTATTTCGGTTGATAATCGTTATAACAAAATCTATTAGTTTTATAGTTAGGATGATAAAATTAGTTTTATTAATTCTAAATGATAAAACGGAAATCTATTGTAGTTTTTCCTATTTCTGAAAATCGTTTTAAAATTGTTTTAGAACTGATATATATACATATATATATATATATATATATATATATATATATATATATATATATTTAATAAAAAAAAATATATAACGACAGCAGCCCGAGTCGCGCCTCACGGGCCCGGCCCGCGTGCCCTAAGGGCTGCTGCCAATCGGCAGCAGCCCGCTCTCGGGCCCGGCCCGATACCCACTTGATTTTAAATGGTTTAAAATCGTTTTGTATTAAATGTATATATATGTTTCAGAAATTAATAGTTTTCTGTTTTGATTATCGAATGAAAAATTCGTTTAAATGTTTGTTTTTACCAATATGTAAATCAAAGTGTTAATTGAAATCAAAATAATTGGGACGTGCATAATCAACGTTTTATATGGTTATATTAATCTAAGGATTAATATAAAGATACAAAACGATTAGAAGTAAAATTGGATGAAAGTTAATTTGACGAGTTAATGTGATTAACCTAAATATTACATAAGCCGGTTATGTAATCAACCAATTAAATTTATTTAATTGAGTCTACGCATGTTTGGAGTTATGGACATATTTGGACCCTCTTTTAGTCTTTTGGTATTTTTGAAATAGGGCCTGCGCGTCCTGCCTTTCTACTATCTATTGTAATTTCTCCTCTCATCTGATTCCCTTCAATTCAATTGAAGTTTTCTTATAGTAGTATAGAAATTAATATGTAATTTCAAGGCACCATGGAGAAGACGGAGGACCTAAAGAGAAATATGTAATAGTTAGTATTTCCTTAGGTTTGGCCTTTTATTCCGTCTCTGGCTCGACGGAATAATTTAGATGATATGTCCATAACGCCAATGTATGTGAATGTATGTATGTCTGATGTATGCTAAAGCAAATCAAGACTAAGTTAGATTATGAGACTTAAATAAAATCCCTCGTTAAAAAGTTAAGTAAATAAGCAAGTTATTAAAATCGGTTGCCCCTCCCTAATACTATAATTCAGCCGGCAGTACTGGGGGCCTTTGGGTTGTTGAGCAAACTCAAGCTCGGGGTCTTATGGTAACACCTGAATTATCGAAAGTCATTCTTTCATGAATATGGGGTAATACTTAAATTAGATTATGATAATTGGATGAGCAAACTCATGTTGTCATAAACTAATGGGCAATATGGTTGGGATTAATGTGAATAACATATTAGTTACTAATGTGGTTAGTAACCCAATAACCTAGGAATCACAATCAAGATGTGATTGATTACATGAATCTACCTAACAAATGGGACTAGCTTGTTGAGCAAACTCAAGGCGAAATCTCAGGAGTTAGGATCCTAGCTCACTAAAGGATTTATGAAATTCTTCGAATTAATATGGAGGGCTATTAATTTGACAAAATAGTGGGAGCAATCTGAAATAAATTAAAAGGCCTATAATTTTAGATTGTTATACTTTAAAGCAAATGAATGACATACGTTTACTCTTTCTCACTCTCAGGTTTTGTTTAAACACAGACTCTTAAAATCATGACTAACACCGATCTGCGTTACATCCTTACCGATAACAAATTGAATGGTTCAAACTTCACCGACTGGTTTCGTAACCTCAAAATTGTTTTGAAGTTCGAAAGGAAAGGGTATGTACTTGATACATCGATACCCCCTTACCCAATGGATGATGCTCCCTACCAAGAGGTTTATGCTTACTTGAAGCATAAAGCTGATGATGATCAAGTAGGGGACATCATACTTGCATCATTGACACCGGAAGTTAAAAGGCAACTGCATTCAGATATGGATGCCTCTTCCATGGTCAAGCACCTTAAAGAGCTATTTGTGATAGAAACTCGGTGCGAGCGCTTCGAAATAACCAAAGAGTTATATAAAAGCAAGATGCAGGAGGGCACATCTGTGATGGTACATTGTGCTAAGATGATCAGCCTCATAACCAAGTTTTCTAGTATTGGAGATGCGATGGACCATGAACTAAGTGAAAACTTACTTCTACAGTCCCTCCCTGAGAGCTACTCACAGTTCGTCATGAACTATCAGATGAGTGGCTTGCAAACCTCTCTTGTAGAGCTTGCACATATGCTCGAGTCAGTCGAGCCCATTATAAAAGAAAACGAGGAAATGTTGGCCCTTGCTATTGAAGGATCGAGAAAAAGGAAAGGGGTCGCTCCCGATCCAAACCATCTTCATAAATGCATGGGGGCTGTGCTCACCGAAACAAAGGGAAAGGAACCAAAAAAGCCCAAAGGAAAGTGTCACTATTGTGGTGATTTCGGGCATTGGAAGAGAAACTGCAAGGAGTATCTAGCCACCCTCAAGAAGGGAAAAGGCGATGCTTCTACGTCTGGTATGTTCTATATTGAAATAAATACGGTTTCATTGTCTGAATCTTGGGTACTTGATACCGGATGTGGATCTCATATTTGTACAAATATGCAGGAGCTAAAACAGACTAAGGAACTAAAGAAAGGAAGCATAAACTTGCGAGTGGGAAATGGAGCAAGAGTTGCCGCCCTCGCAATTGGAGATTATGTTTTACTTTTGCCCTCTGGGCTTGTAATAGAATTAAGAAATTGTTTATACGTTCCTGAGATGTCTCGTAACATTATTTCTATTAGCCGTCTCGTTGACGACGGTTTTCATATTTCAATAAAGAACAATAGTTGCAATTTTTATAAAGATTCGATCTTTTATTTTTCAGGAATATCACAAAATGGGATTTATGTGTTAGATGATAAAACTCCTGTTTTTGCAATTGATACCAAAAGACATAAGCTAGATAATTCAACTTACTTGTGGCATTGTCGTTTAGGCCATATAAACAAGAGACGCATGCTAAAGCTACATTCAGATGGGCTTATAGATCCAATCGTTCTGAATCATTGGAAACATGCGAATCATGTTTAAAAGGTAAAATGACAAAGACACCCTTTAGCAATAAAGGTGAGCGTGTATCAGACACTCTAGGACTCATTCATTCAGATGTATGTGGTCCTATGTCAGTCCAAGCAAGAGGAGGATTCAGATACTTCATTAGCTTCATAGATGATCATACTCGCTATGGTTATATCTACTTGATGAGGCACAAATCAGAAGCCTTTGACAAGTTCAAATGCTTCAAGAATGAAGTGGAAAATGAATTAGGAAAGAAAATAAAAACACTTCGATCTGATCGAGGTGGCGAATATCTTTCTGATGATTTTCTGAATTATCTAACTGAATGTGGGATATGCTCACAATGGACACCTCCCTATACACCACAACACAATGGTGTATCCGAGAGGAGAAACCGTACCCTATTAGATATGGTACGATCTATGATGAGCATGGCCTTACTTCCAAAGACGTTCTGGGGCTATGCCTTAGAAACTGCCCTCTTCACCCTGAACCGAGTACCAACTAAATCCGCTGTTTCCACACCATATGAATTGTTCGTTGGTAAGAAACCCGTGTTCTCGTTCATGAGAGTATGGGTTGTTCAGCATATGTCAAATGCGTTGCGTCCGACAAATTAGATTCTAAATCTGATAAATGTTTCTTCATTGGATATCCCAGGGAAACCATAGGATATTACTTCTATCATCCAGATGATCAGAAAGTAATAGTATCCAAACACGCAACCTTCTTAGAGAAAGAGTTTCTCGAAGAAACACAAAAGGGAAGCGTGATTGAACTCGACGAAGTTCAAGAGGAAGAAACAACGACTGAAACAACAGAAGCGGTTGAGGTACCCGAAGAAGTCCCATTAGATGAGACTCCAGTGGCACCTATTCGTAGATCACGAAGAGTTCGTGAACTCCCAGTTAGATATGGTTTTCTAGTGGGAGATGATGACGAGGTTCCCGTGTTAGACGACGAACCCAAAAACTATGAAGAGGCTCTTACTAGTCCAGATTCTAAAGCATGGCTTGAGGCCATGGATTCTGAAATGGATTCCATGTATACTAACCAAGTTTGGACTTTGGTTGATCCACCCGAAGGGATAAAACCCATTGGGTGCATATGGATCTTCAAAAAGAAGACTGACATGGATGGAAAGGTTAGCACCTACAAGGCTAGGTTGGTAGCGAAGGGATATCGTCAGAAACAAAGTGTTGATTATGACGAAACCTTCTCTCCTGTTGTTATGTCCAAATCAATCAGAATCATGCTTGCAATTGCCGCTCATTTTGATTATGAGATTTGGCAAATGGATGTGAAAACAGCTTTCCTAAATGGAAATCTGCTTGAGAATGTATACATGATGCAGCCTGAAGGTTTCATATCAAAGGATGCAAATAAAGTTTGCAAACTTCAGAGATCCATTTATGGACTCAAGCAAGCATCTAGAAGCTGGAACAAGCATTTTGACGAAACCATAAAACAATTTGGTTTCGAACAAAATTGCGAAGAAGCTTGCATTTACAAGAAAGCAAGTGGGAGCTCTATAGCATTTCTCATACTATATGTGGACGATATACTGTTAATGGGAAATGACATTGCTCTATTACAATCGGTAAAAGTTTGGTTATCTGGTAACTTCTCAATGAAAGACCTTGGTGAAGCAGCCTATATACTTGGTATAAAAAATCTATAGAGATAGATCTTGGTCTTTCACAGGCTACATGCATTGAAAAGGTGCTAAATAGGTTTAGCATGCTTGAATCGAAACGAGGTAACTTACCCATGGTACATGGAGTAAAGTTAAACAATCATCAATGTCCTAAAACTGATGATGACAAACGACGCATGGCTGTAGTCCCGTACGCCAGCGCGATCGGTTCGATTATGTATGCTATGCTATGCACTAGACCTGACGTAGCGTTCGCGTTATCTGTAACGAGTCGTTACCAAGGGAATCCGGGAGACGAGCATTGGATTGCCGTCAAGAACATTTTTAAGTGCTTGAGAAGGACTAAAGATATGTTCCTAGTGTACGGACAAGGAGATCTGAAAATACAAGGATTTTCAGACGCTAGTCATCTCACAGATGAGAATGATTTTAAATCCCAATCAGGATACCTGTTTATCCTAAATAGGGGCGCGGTCAGTTGGAAAAGTTCCAAGCAGGGAAGCGTAGCTTTCTCTACGACCGAGTCAGAGTACATCGCTGCTGCAGAAGCGACAAAGGAAGCAGTTTGGATTAGAAAGTTCATTACAGAACTAGGTGTGGTGCCTGACATTGTCAATCCCATTACTCTGTACTGTGATAACAATGGAGCCATTGCGCAAGCAAAGGAACCACGGTCTCATAATGCATCCAAGCACTACCTAAAGCGATACCACATCATAAGAGAGATTGTGGCTAGAGGAGATGTGAGAATAGAAAGAGTACCTACAGAGGACAACGTTGCAGATCCGTTGACAAAGCCTTTAACCCAGAAAGTACATGATCGCCATTTAACTTCTACTGGGATAAGTTTTAGAAACAATTGGCTTTAGTCCAAGTGGGAGTATGTTGGGGTTTAGTGTCCTATAGTCAATTGTTGCCGGATACAAACTTATTGTAAATGAATTGTTCTTTATATCATTTGTTTTAATGAGATATATGTTTTATAACTATATAAAGGCAATCCCTTTTAAGCACTGAATAAAGTCTAATAAAAGGAAATCCGTAAGTTTGTTTAAAGTGATTATAAAGTGTTCATACAAGCATGAAGTGAGACAAAACTTTATAATAAACTAATAAACTTAAAACCACCCCAAGTCAAGTGATATGTTTAGGATTGATATATCACGGTTGAGACTTGTATGTAACAATGTCTTCTGTCCGACAGAAAGCTGATCTCACAAGCTTCATATATATAGATATCTGGACAGTTACATAGATCCGGTGAAACGTTGTTCATTAGGATTGGGGATCCGATTTGAGATAACAGGATGGGTAGATTCATCCTTGTCAACTATTCATCTCATTGGTATTACTAGGTATAACTAATCCTCAGACTCAAAAGAATGTTAATTGGTCATCCTGAATTACTGAATGTGAGACTTTGATCCTGCGGTCCCACGATCCTTAACAGAGATGACTCTGGGGTGTGAACTGCAAAGGTTGGGTGTCACAGGAAGTAATGTCAAGGTAGTTATACATTGGATTGAGCATTTATCACTCCCGATTAATGGGAGATACATCCAAGGATCGCTTGTGGAAGACTCGACTCTAAACCCTTGCAAGGTGATAGCTTAAGAGTAGAAATACAGATTTCACTTAACCTATCTTTTTGAGTTGACTCGGCCAAGAACAAGTAAAACGAACGTCTCGCTATATGTGACTTGACATTACCCATAGTCATAAGATTCAGTTCAAGGATGTAGTTGATAAAGGATCGTATTATACCGTAACTAATACGGAAGGGTTAACGACAGAATCAACCTGTCTTCTTAACGGACTCTGGGGGAATGATTACAGACTTGCCAATAACATACTCAGTACATCATTCCGTTATGCAAGGATTAAATATAATTCTTGAAGAAATTAATTTAATAGTTGCATACGGCCAGAAGTAGTAAGAACCTAATGGATCACACATAAGACTTGGAACCAAAAGAGAGATGGATATGATTAATAGATGGAAGCCCAATTGAGCCCAGTAAGGCCCAAATATATGGAGGGGGGCGAAATTTGTATATAGAGATAAGGAATTGATTTTATTCCATTAATCCTAATTTGATTAGGATTATGAATTAAATTAATTAAGAGATAATTAAATTAGGAGTTTTAATTGGATTAATATACTCCTATTATTATCCAATTAGGTTATTTATTATTATCCTAAATATATTAGATATATAGTGAGATAATAATTAGGAATCCTTTTCCGAATTGGATTCCTATTAAGTAACCTATTCCTATCTAACTAGGGTTTAGATTCAAGCAACTATATATACCCCCTCCCATGTGAATTTCGACCAAGCCTAATCCCTCCCCCTTTAGTGATTTTCGAAATTGCTATTCAGTGAGAGAAAAAGAATTCCCATCCCCTAGTTCGTGGACAAGAATTCATACGGCATTCCATCGATTGATTAATCTTATTCATCCCTCTTTCTCTTTGATCTTGTGTTGGTTAATTAGAGGCAATCTATTTTGGTTGCATCTCATAAGGGTTGATTTCATCTTAACCTCTCCGTGTTAAACTTTGTGGTTGGAATCTCGGAGAAGAATTGTGGGCGCTTCTTTAACAACGGTAGATTGTTCATCGAAAGGTATTCCTTCTTATCCCTCTTTATATGAAATAACGATTAACGGATCCTATGGTTAAAAGGAAAAAGGCTAAAAAATTTATATTTCTGCTGCTATACCTTAGCCCTAATTTCCTTCAGAGGGGAACTCCACGAGAAACCTAACGAACATCTCGATAAATTCCTTATGGCAAGCGTTGGAGTGGCTACACTCTTTGGAGGCGGGATCCATCATATCATGTGAGGAACTCGAGAAGGAGTTCCTTTCCTACTATTTTTCGCCGTCCAAAACAGTCAAGTTACGGACCGATATCACGTCCTTTAGGCAGTTGGAATGCGAGGCCCTTCATGCAGCTTGGGCTAGGTTCCGGAAGTTACTCCGAAACTTCCCCCACCATGACATCCCGAAGCACGACTTGGTAAGCACTTTTTACCACGGGTTAACCCCCACTAACCGTGCGACTGTTGATTCCGCTGCAGGTGAGGATCTATTTCGGAAGTTAGCTAGTGAGGCCTACGAGCTCATTCATGAGCTCGCGAGGAAAAGTGTTCAATGGCAAGAGGATCGGCTTGCCGGCCCGTCGCGACACCAAATGTTCGCTGTGGAGAAAGAGGCTCCGAAAAGCTCCATAGCAGAGATGCATAAGAAACTTGACTCGTTAATTGCCCAGCTAAGCCTCAACAAAAGTGCACAGGTCCTGATGTGCAATCACTGTGGTGGAGACCACGACGGACTCAATTGCCAAGCCGGTAGCCCTTTCGTCGGCGACATCGAGAGTGTAAGTTACGTAGGAGGAAATCCAAGGTATAATCCTAATCCGAACTCCTATCACCACCACAATAATAATAACAGCAATTGGCGACCTCGGTACCAACACCCGAACTTGTCATATAGCAATAATAACAACGTGTTGAGGCCCCCATCTGGCTTTGAGCAAGAATATCGAGAAAACGGGCTCGGGCAATCACAAGCCATGCCCGGTAATCGGAACGCTCCATCTCCCGACTATGTACATGGCCAATCGGTCACGTCTTTGTTGAAGGATATATTAACCCGTCTTTCTGATAGCGAGGTGTTTTGCAGGGATCTTAGCCGCCAAGTAGCCCATCTGAACCGTCAGCAACAAGAGAGGCCACTAGGAACCCTACCGGCGAACACCGAACAAAATCCGCGGGACAAAAATCGGGAATCCGGACAGGCGATAACGCTCATGAATAATGGAGGTTCGGACCCGTCAAGTTCCAACTCGGGCAACTTACATTGAGCCGCCGCGCGAGAAAGTCGAGCTACTTCGACTCTAAACGTAGCATCGGTTTGAATTTCTCAAACTCTTTGTTTATATGTATTATAAACTTATTTTTATTCCTTTTCTCTTTTATTTATTTTCTCCCCTTTTTGGATTGTTGTTATTTTTTATTTTCATTTCTATTTTTGCTTTATTTCTCATCTTTCTGCTCTTCATTTTTATTTTATTTTATTTTCATCTTACTTTCTATTATTTTTATAAAATCAAAAGAAAAACAAATCCCATGTAAATCCAAAAAAAAAATTTACGACACGCGGGGCGTATACACCTATACATCCCACGTATCTACGTGTCTGATCCTAATTCCTAATAAAAAGACACGGTACGCGGGGCGCCCCTCCTACCACGCCCCGCGTACACTTTAATTTTTGACACTCTTAAATAAACGCCACGTGGGAAGACACGCGGGACGTGCCTCAAGGCACACCTCGCGTATCTTCGGGGAGTTGTGAATCACAACTCCCCATGGCAACTCTCCCTCTCTCAAACTTCCCATCACTCCTCTTCCCTATACACATTTTCCACTTCCACACTCCACCTCCTCTTCCATCCAATCAACTTCCATCTTTTCAAATTCAAATTTTCAACTTCCCTGCACAATAAATTTTGCATTAACTACCCCCTTAATTACAATTTAATAACACATAAATATTAAAAAGAGTTAATAAATAAACATAAAAATCATAAAATCAATTAAAAGCTCATTAAAAACTCATAAATCAAAAAAATCAAAAAATCAGAAAACTGCTAAAACCGAAAAAAATTCTTCATTTTCTGTCTTCTACGCGGGGCGTAACCCCATATACGCCCCGCGTCCTCGCCCTTTTTTTCATCAAAAAGGGGCAGGAGGTGCGATACGCGAGGCGTGCCCCCTTTCACGTGCCGCGTATCACACCATTCTTGCGCAAAATAAAGTCAGGGGGAGGGATACGCGTGGCGTGGCCCCTTCACGCCCCGCATACCCCTCTAGGAATCCGAGCTTTGCTTGGATTCCCCTCTTTTCCCCTATATAAACTCCCCCTTCTTCCCCCCTTCTTCCTCACAACCCTCATACACTCTCCCATTCCTCTTCTACTCTTCCTCTATCTTCCATTACCACCATGGTTAGGCGAAAGCAAACCGTCGACATGCGCCCCCCACGGTCCACTCGGGCCCGATCTTCCCGTTCCGCCCAAAACCAACAATCACCTCCACCTCCCGAACGGGAGGGAACTCCACCACTCACCCGCCAATACTGGGCTCCTTTTCATCTCCTAACCGAGGAGGAGGCCCAAAGGTACGAAGATCTTTGTGCTGCCACTATCAAGGAGCTTCCCTATATCCAACGTAGCATGCTTGATCAATATGATTTAGGCATTCTCTTCGAAGCTCGCCTCCGCGGTCTCGGTTGGTACGATCTCTATTCTACGCATCGGCGGGTGTACCCGTCACTAGTGGTGGAGTTCTACACCACCCTCACCTCCAACAACGTCCCCGGAGCCGCCCTCTTCAACTTCCGCCTCCACAACCGCCCCTTCTCCATTGACACTCAATGGCTCCAACACCATTTCACTTACCAAGCGGAGGGGGGGCATATCCCGTTGGCCCGATGGTGTTGCCGCTCATGAGTATTGGACCTCCATCACCGGGTCTGAGGACTATGATATCTCCAACCTCCGCCCATCTCTCATCTGCGACCCTATCCTCCAACTTCTCCACCGCTTCATCTCATTTTACTTCTCGGGGAAGTCCGAGTCCACTAAGGTCAACAAGCACAAACTGTTGGCCCTCTACTGTTGTGCCAATGGGCTCACTTATGACCTCGCCTATCATGTGGCTACTCACCTCCATTCCACGCCCATCCGGAAGCGGGCCAAGCTCGGGTTTGGCCACCTTGTCACCATCTTCGCCCTCACCGCTCTCGGTGAAGCTACCCTTGATCGCCTCCCGAGCCTTTTGCCTCGGCCCGTGGAGAAGAACGCCTTTAAGTCTCTTAAACGTCTGACCTCCGGCCCGGGTGAGACTTCGGGGGCGGCCCACTCCAATGCGGAAGGTGACTCGGACTCGAGCATGGGTCTCAATTTTAGTCCTCTACCCCTCCATGACTTCAACTCTCTTTATGCTCGGTTGGATATTTTGGAGGATAACCAACGTCGTGATCGGGCCCATTTCGACTCTCGCTTCGACGCCCTAGATGCTCGCTTCGATGCCTCTAAGGCTCAACGGCAA
Organism: Euphorbia lathyris; assembly: GCF_963576675.1. Lineage (NCBI taxonomy): Eukaryota > Viridiplantae > Streptophyta > Magnoliopsida > Malpighiales > Euphorbiaceae > Euphorbia > Euphorbia lathyris. Next base: position 49,501,360 of record NC_088918.1, read on the forward strand.
GCGGATAGGGCTAGCTTTGACGCATTCACCAACGCCTTCTACACCCACTTCAACATCCACGGAAACCCTCCTCCACCACAACCATAGTCCCCTTTTTCTTTATTTTGCATTTTCTTTCTTCGTGTTTGTTTTAGTTTGTGTTGTTAGTTGTTTTCTTGTTTTCTTGTAATTTCCTTTTCCTTTATTATATTTTTAACTTTCCTTATGTTTCGTGTTTAGTCGGTTTATTTTCATGGTTGTTTATTTTTGCACATTCAATAACACTCACGCAGGGCGTACCCCCTTGTACGCCCCGTGTGTCCTTTATTTTCTTGCACAAAATACTCGGAAACTCAAACACGCGGGGCGTCCCCCTACTGCGCCCCGCGTATTTGAGTCTCTGCCCAAAAACAACATAAAACGCACTGTCTACGCGAGGCGCCCCCTGGGCACGCCTCGCGTAGCATCTGACCCCCAAGGGTCTCACTTTTAATTCACCATTTGTTTTTGTTTTTGTTTTTCTTTTGCGACGTCCTTGGAATAGACGTCATTTTAATAACACGGAGGGTCGTGCAACCCCGCACTTTCAGTTTGTTTTGCACTATCAAAAACAAAAATAAAAATAGAAAAAGACACAAAAATAATTAAACTAATTTGTTGATTCTTAAGATTTTTCCCGACACACTAACCTCCCTCGGAATTAATTAAATGTTCCGTTGTTTGTCCTTAAATGTAAATACTATCGGACCACAAAGGATAGTCTTAATTTTGAAGTTATAGAATTTATGTAAAGACTAGGTGATACTAAACAAAAGCGTTGAGTCCTAACCCATAAGTCATCTCCATAACGAAATTTAAAAATGCAATAAAAACGGGATGTTTGAAAGTTTAGCGAAGACTCGATAGTACACAATTTAAACCCAAAAGTTTGTGAGGTAACTTTGAGCCTAAAGGAGTTCTTACGAGAACTCTACTTCTTTCACAATTTTTCGAGAGCTTTGACTTCACTCGACTCATAGAGTTTGCACCTAATACCGGGTTAAGTACACCTATTTTGGTTAAAATAGCAATAAATGATAAAACGAACCCACTTAGTCTAATTCTTTTCTTAATTTATTTTTCTCGTTTTCATCGACCTCTAGGAAACCCCCTCGAGCCTTTTAACCAACTTTTATTGTTAATACCATTCTAACAATTAACCCTTTTTCCTCTTGTTTAAATACCAACAAAATTAATTCGCACCCAAAATAAGCCAAGGCCTAGATAAGTAAGCACTATAAGTTTTCGGAATCGTTTTTGTGCCGCTCTCAGAACAAAAAGAAAAAGAAAAAAACACAATAAAGAGCAAAAGGCATTCCCAAGCTCCACCCGAGCAATTTCGAGTATTATTTTACAAACTTACCAAGGCCAAAACAAAATGCGGTGCAATCATCAAAATGGTATCTAAACTCGAGTCTCAAAAAAAATTAATTAACCACTAAAAAGCCACCCACATTACAACCCCCTCCGGGTTCATTTTTAATATTGTCTAAACCATAACTTAGGAGGAAAAACCCGGATGAAAATGCAAACTCAAAGTGATCTCGGGTAAGTGCAAAGAAGAGTGCTAAAACACCGACCCACCAAAGTTTGAGCGTAAGAGTGAAATCCCTTGGTGAGGTATTATCGGGTTCTCAAAAGATAGTCAACCCCCGTTATTATTGCCTATTAATTTTAATTATGGAGGTTTCAAACAAGTTTTGGTCGCTCGATTGTTTGCGTAGGTACTCGCCGAAAACTTTGCATAAAACTTTAACTTTGAAATCACGCACTTGGTAAAACCAACCGTCGGTTTGTTTCTTAATAATCTCAATCCCTTGTCTTTCGATTTCTTTTACTTGAGGACAAGTAAAACTTTAAAGTCCGAGGAGGTTTGATAGGGGTATTTTACCCCTATCTTTTAGCGTGATTTACGGGTTGATTTTAGAAGAAATAAATAAGTTTAAATACAAAAATAGAGTGTTTTAATAAAATAACGGAATAAAAATAAATTCCATGCTTTCAGTTAATTTCCCTTATTTTTGAGTAATTTAGGAAATTCAAGCTAACTCGGCCCCGAGATTTGTATTTCAGGTACGAGCAAGGAGTGAAAATCCATTCAAATACGCGAGGCGCATCATCCCATACGCGGGGCGTGAAACATAAAGTCAGAAATGATTGCCCTATCCACAGACACCATGCGAAATCTAGTCAGCATACGCGAGGCGTATGACACATGTCAGAAATGATTGGCCTAATCCTGAAAGGCAGACTGCATGGTCTCCCTGAGTCAACTATCTCTACACAGGGCGTACTACCTTACACGCGGGGCGTGTAAGGAAATTCTTCAACACAAAAAGTTCAGAGACTCATTTACGCAGGGCGTGCCTCAAGCCACGCACGGCGTAAAAGGACCCAATCAAGCAATAAAAAGTCAGAGACTGAAACACGCAAGACGCAGTCCATTCTACGCAGGGCGTGTTTGAGACAACAAGATCCGGAATTGGTCCACATGCAGGAGATTTCTGACGGAATGGGCATACACGCAGGGCGTACACCACCATACGCGGGGCGTATTATGGGATTTCTGCATAAAATTATGTTCCTCCATACACTTTACATCTTGTAATTCTTGCTATTTGTAGTTTAGATTTTGTTTTTAGGCTTTGTATAGCCAAACTCTTCCATCTTGAGAGCTTGTTCGTCGATTCCGGCATTCCATCAAAGTCCCGCTCCACTTCCGTGCACCAAGCTCGAAAGCACTTACGGATTTCCTTTTATTAGACTTTATTTAGTGCTTAAAAGGAATTGCCTTTATATAGTTATAAAACATATATCTCAATAAAACAAATGATATAAAGAATAATTCATTTACATTAAGTTTGTATCCTAGAACAATTGTCTATAGGACACTAAACCCCAACATACTCCCACTTGGACTAAAACCAATTGTTTCTAAAACTTATCCCAGTAGAAGTTAAATGACGATCATGTACTTTCTGGGTTAAAGCCTTTGTCAACGAATCTGCAACGTTGTCCTCTGTAGGTACTCTTTCTATTCTCACATCTCCTCTAGCCACAATCTCTCTAATGATGTGGTATCGCTTAAGGTAATGCTTGGACGCATTATGAGACCGTGGTTCCTTTGCTTGCGCAATGGCTCCATTGTTATCACAAAACAGTGTAATGGGATTTACAATGTCAGGCACCACACCAAGTTCTGTAATGAACTTTCTTATCCAAACCGCTTCCTTTGCTGCTTCCGCAGTTGCGATATACTCTGACTCGGTCGTAGAGAAAGCTACGCTTCCCTGCTTGGAACTCTTCCAACTAACCGCGCCCCCATTCAAGATAAACAGGTATCCTGATTGGGATTTAAAATCATTCTCATCTGTGAGATGACTTGCGTCTGAAAATCCTTCTATTTTCAGATCACCTTCTCCGTACACTAGGAACATATCTTTAGTTCTTCTCAAGTACTTAAGAATGTTCTTGACGGCAATCCAATGCTCGTCTCCCAGATTCCCTTGGTAACGACTCGTTACAGATAACGTGAACACTACATCAGGTCTAGTGCATAGCATAGCATACATAATCGAACCGATTGCGCTGGCGTACGGGACTACAGCCATGCGTCTTTTGTCATCATCGGTTTTAGGACATTGGTGATTGTTTAACTTTACTCCATGTAGCATGGGTAAGTTACCTCGTTTTGATTCAAGCATGCTAAACCGATTTAGCACCTTTTTAATGTATGTAGCCTGTGAAAGACCAAGCAGTCTTCTCGATCTATCTCTGTAGATCTTTATACCAAGTATATAAGCTGCTTCACCAATGTCTTTCATTGAGAAGTTACCAGATAACCATACTTTTACCGACTGTAGTAGAGCAATGTCATTTCCCATTAATAATATATCGTCCACATATAGTATGAGAAATGCTATAGAGCTCCCACTTGCTTTCATGTAAATGCAAGCTTCTTCGCAATTTTGTTCGAAACCAAATTGTTTTATGATTTCGTCAAAACGCTTATTCCAGCTTCTTAATGCTTGCTTGAGTCCATAAATGGATCTCTGAAGTTTGCAAACTTTATTTGCATCCTTCGATATGAAATCTTCAGGCTACATCATATATACATCCTCAAGTAGGTTTCCGTTTAGGAAAGCTGTTTTCACATCCATTTGCCAAATCTCATAATCGAAATGAGCAGCAATTGCAAGCATGATTCTGATTGATTTGGACATAGCCACAGGAGAGAAAGTTTCGTCATAATCAATTCCTTGCTTCTGACGATATCCTTTCGCTACTAACCTAGCTTTATAGGTGCTAACCTTTCCATCCATGTCTGTCTTCTTTTTGAAGATCCACCTGCACCCAATGGGTATTATCCCTTCGGGTGGATCAACCAAAGTCCACACTTGGTTAGTATACATGGAATCCATTTCAGAATCCATGGCCTCAAGCCATGCTTTAGAATCTGGACTAGTAAGAGCCTCTTCGTAGTTTTCGGGTTCGTCGTCTAACACGGGAACCTCATTATCATCTCCCACTAGAAAACCATATCTAACTGGGAGTTCACGAACTCTTTGTGATCTACGAATAGGTGGCACTGGAGTCTCATCTAATGGGACTCCTTCGGGTACCTCAACCACCTCTGTTGTTTCAGTCGGTGTTTCTTCTTCTTGAACTTCGTCAAGTTCAATCATGCTTCCCTTTTGTGTTTCTTCGAGAAACTCTTTCTCTAAGAAGGTTGCATGTTTGGATACTATCACTTTCTGATCATCTGGATGATAGAAGTAATATCCCACAGTTTCCTTAGGGTATCCAATGAAGAAACATTTATCAGATTTCGAATCTAGTTTGTCGGACGCAATGCGCTTGACAAATGGTGAACAACCCTATACTCTCATGAATGAGAACACGGGTTTCCTACCAACGAACAATTCATATGGTGTGGAACTAACGGATTTAGTTGGTACTCGGTTTAGGGTGAAGAGGGCAGTTTCTAAGGCATAGCCCTAGAACGTCTTTGGAAATAAGGCCATGCTCATCATGGATCGTACCATATCTAGTAGGGTACGGTTCCTCCTCTCGAATACACCATTGTGTTGTGGTGTATAGAGAGGTGTCCATTATGAGCATATCCCACATTCAGTTAGATAATTCAGAAAATCATCTGAAAGATATTCGCCACCTCGATCAGATCGAAGCGTCTTTATTTTCTTTCCTAATTGATTTTCTACTTCATTCTTAAAGCATTTGACTTTCTCAAAAGCTTCTGATTTGTGCTTCATCAAGTAGATGTAACCATATCGGGTATGGTCATCTATGAAGCTTATGAAGAATCTGAATCATCCTCTTGCTTGGACTGACATAGGACCGCATACATCTGAATGAATGAGTCCTAGAGTGTCTGATACACGCTCACCTTTATTGCTAAAGGGTGTCTTTGTCATTTTACCTTTTAAACATGATTCACATGTTTCCAATGATTCGGGATCGATTGGATCTATAAGCCCATCTGAATGTAGCTTTAGCATGCGTCTCTTGTTTATATGGCCTAAACGACAATGCCACAAGTAAGTTGAATTATCTAGCTTATGTCTTTTGGTATCAATTGCAAAAACAGGAATTTTGACATCTAACACATAAATCCCATTTTGTGATATTCCTGAAAAATAAAAGATCGAATCTTTATAAAAATTGCAACTCTTGTCTTTTATTGAAATATGAAAACCGTCGTCAACAAGACGGCTAATAGAAATAATGTTTCGAGACATTTGCGGAACGTACAAACAGTTCCTTAATTCTATTACAAGCCCTGAGGGCAAATTTAAAACATAATCTCCAATTGCGAGGGCGGCAACTCTTGCTCCATTTCCTACTCGCAAGTTTATGATTTCTTTCTTTAGTTCCTTAGTCTGTTTTAGCTCCTGCATATTTGTACAAATATGAGATCCACATCCGGTATCAAGTACCCAAGATTCAGACTGTGAAACTGTATTTATTTCAATATAAAACATACCAGATGTTGAAGCACCGCCATTTCTCTTCTTGAGGGAGGTTAGGTACTCCTTGCAGTTCCTCTTCCAATGCCCGTCTTTACCACAGAAGTGGCACTCTCCTTTAGGCTTCTTCACTTCCTTTCCCTTAGCTTTGTAGGGCACGACTTTCTTACCTTTCTTGGGATATTTGGGATTGGGATAATTCCCTTTCCTTTTCTTTGATCCCTCAATGACAAGAGCCGGTATGGCTTTGTCTTTCTTCATATTAGGCTCAACTAACTTGAGCATATTTGCAAGCTCTTCAAGAGAGGTTTGCAAGTCATTCATCTGATAGTTCATAATGAACTGTGAATAACTCTCTGGGAGGGATTGAAGAATTAAGTCTATGCTTAATTCGTTATCCACCGCAAATCCAATACTAGAAAGTTTGGTAATGTAGCCAATCATCTTGACACAATGTGTCATGACAGATGTGCCCTCTTGCATCCTGCAACGATATAACAACTTGGATATCTCGTAGCGTTCGCACCTGGTTTGTTTCCCAAACAATTCCTTTAGGTGCATGATGATGGAATAGGCATCCATTTCCTCATGTTGCCTTTGTAATTCCGGTGTCATCGATGCAAGTATGATGCATCTGGCATGATCATCATCAGCCTTGTACTTCTGGTAAGCATCAATTTCCTCAATGGGAGCATCATCAGCAGGGATATGGGGTATCGTTGTATCAAGTACATACCCTATCTTATCGAACTTCAAAACAATTTTGAGGTTACGAAACCAGTCGGTGAAGTTTGAACCATTCAATTTGTTATCGGTAAGAATGTTTTGCAGATTGGTTTTTTGTCATGATTTTAAGAGTGTATTTAATTAAACCTGAGAGTGAGAAAGAGTAAACGTATGTCATTCATTTGCTTAAAGTATATCAATCTAAAATTATAGGCCTTTTAGTTTATTTTAGATTGCTCCCACTATTTTGCCAAATTAATGGCCCTCCATATTAATTCGAAGAATTTCACAAATCCTTTAGTGAGCTAGGATCCTAACTCTTGAGATTTCGCCTTGAGTTTGCTCAACAAGCTAGTCTCATTCGTTAGGTAGATTCATATAATCAATCACATCTTTAATGTGATTCCTAGGTTATTGGGTTAATTACCACATTAGTAACTAATATGCTAGTCACATTAATCCCAACCATCTTGCCTATTAGTTTATGACAACATGAGTTTGCTCATCCAATTATCATAATCTAATTTAAGTATTACCCATATTCATGAAAAGTAATTTTCGATAATTCAGGTGTTACCGAAAGGACCCTGAGCTTGAGTTTGCTCAACAACCCAAATGCCCTCAGCACTGCCGGCTGAATTATAATATTAGGGAGGGGCAACCGATTTTAATAACTTGTTTATTTACTTAACTTTTTAATGAGGGATTTTATTTTAGGTCTCATAATCTAACTTAGTCTTGATTTGCTTTAGCATACATCAGACATATACATTCACATACATTGGCGTTATGGACATATCATCTAAATTATTCCGTCGAGCCAGAGATGGAATAAAAGGGCAAAACCTAAGGAAATACTAACTATTACATATTTCTCTTTAGGTCCTCCGTCTTCTCCATGGCGCCTTGAAATTACATATTAATTTCTATACTACTAAAGAAAACTTCAATTGAATTGAAGGGAATTAGAAGAGAGGAGAAATTACAATAGATAGTAGAAAGGCAGGACTCGCAGGCCCTATTTCAAAAATACCAAAAGACTAAAAGATGGTCCAAATATGTCCATAACTCCAAACATGCATAGACTCAATTAAATAAATTTAATTGGTTGATTACATAACTATCTTATGTAATATTTATGTTAATCACATTAACTTATCAATTAACTTTCATCCAATTTTACTTCTAATAGTTTTCGTATCTTTTATATTAATCTTTAGATTAATATAACTATACAAAAATTTAATTATGCACGTCCCAATTATTTTGATTTTAATTCATTTAACATTTTGATTTACAAATTAGTAAAACAAACTTTTAAACAAATTTTCATTCGATAATCAAAACAGAAAACTATCAATTTCTGAAACATATATATTTAAATATAAAAAAAATGATTTTAAACAATTTAAAATCAAGTGGGTCTCGGGCCGGGCCCGAGAGTGGACTGCTACCGATTGGCAGCAGTCCTAGGGCGGCTGGAACGCCGCTGCCTTGCGGCAGCGGCGCCCAGGCACCGCACGTGGCTGCTACCGCGAGGCAGCAGCCGCGCGACAGCGGCCAGTCGCGCCGCGAGGCGCGACTCGGGCTGCTGTCGTATTTTTTTTATATATATAAAACAATTTTAAATATATATAAATCAGTTCTAAAACGGTTTTAAAACGATTTTCAGAAAATAGGAAAAACTACTATAGATTTCCGTTTTATCTTTAGAATTAACAAAACTGATTTTATCAATCTAACTATAAAACTGATAGATTTTGTTATGATGATTATCAACCAAAATAATTAGGAACATACGCACAATCTATTTTAATTAACAATTAATTAAAACTTATTTATCTTTAGAATTAATTAATCAAAATAATTTGTTAATTAATCCTAACTATAAATATTTATTCAATCCTATTGAAAACTTCTAAATTTTCATATATGAAATAACGGATTTAACGATGGCTCTGATACCACTGTTGGAAATTACGCTAAGGTACAGCAACGGAAATATAAAATTTTTAACCTATTTCCATAAACCACAAGATCCGTTAACCGTTATTTCATATAAAGAGGGATAAGAAGAATTACCTCTTGATGATCAATCTACCGTTGTTAATGAAGTGCCCACAACTCTTCTCCGAGTTCCCAAACACGAAATAAAACACGGGAGGATTAATTTAGAATCAACCGTTGAATAGCAACCAAAGTAGAATGCCTCTAACTAATCAACACAAGATCATGGATAAAAGAAATAGATGAAATCAATTGATCGGAAGGAAGCCGTAGAGAAATCTCATCTTCGAACTAGGGGTGTCGAATTTTCTCTCTCTCTCACTATAGGGATTTCGAAAATCTCAGTAGGGAATGCACTTGGGGATTTCGAAAATCACTAGGGGGGGTATTTATAATCTCTTGTATCTAATCCCTAGTTAAATAGAATTAGGTTATTGAATAGGAATTCAATTCGGAATAGAATTCCTAATTATTATCTCATTATATATCTAATATATTAAGGATAATAATAATAACCTTATTGGATAATAATAGGAGTATTTTAATCTAATTAAAACTCCTAACTTATTTATCTCTTAATTAATTTAATTCATAATCCTAATCTAATTAGGAATAACAAAATCAAATTAATCATTCATGTATTTAATCACATGAATTTTGACCCCCCTTGGTCCATAGGCCTTATTGGGCTCAATTGGGCTTCCATCAATTAATTAACATATATCTCTCTTTTAGGTTCCAAGTCTTATGTGTGACCCATTAGGTTCTTATTGCTTCTAGCCGTATGCAACGATATTAAATAATTTTCAAAGAATTATTTAATCTTTGCATAACGGAATGATGTACAGAGTATGTGATTAGCAAGTCCGTAATCATTCCCCCAGAGCTATAAGAAGACAGGTTGATTCTGTCGTTAACCTTTTCGTATTAGTTACAGTATAATTCGATCTTTTATCAACTACATCCTTGAACTGAATCTTATGACTATGGGTGATGTCAAGTCACATATAGCGAGACATTCATTTTACTTGTACAGGCCGAGTCAACTCAAAAAGATAGGTTAAGTGAAATCTGTATTTCAACTCTTAAGCTATCACCTTGCAAGGATTTAGAGTCGAGTCTTCCACAAGCGATCCATGGATGTATCTCCCATTTATCGGGAGTGATAAATGCTCAATCCAATATATAACGATCCCACAATCACTTCCTATGATACCCAACGTCTACTGTTCACACCCCAGAGTCATCTCTGTTAAGGATCGTGTTACACTAGAGTCAAAGCGTCACATTCCGTAATCCAGAATACCAATTAATATTCCTTTGAGTTTGAGGATTAGTTATACCTATTAATACCAATGAGATGAACAGGTGACAATGATGAATCTACCCATCCTGTTATCTCAAATCGGATACCCAATCCTAATGAACAACTTTTCATCGGATCTATGTAACTGTCCAGATATCTGTATATATGAAGCTTGTGAGATCAGCTTTCTGTCGGACATAAGACATTGTTACATACAAGTCTCAACAGTGATATATCAATCCCAAACATATCACTTGACTTGGGGTGGGGGTAAATTTCATCAATGGTGTACAACCTTTGCCCTATTTCACACTTTGGTGTACAACCTTCAATTTGTCTCATTAATATGTACGAACTTATAGGCGACCTCCCACTTTGGTGTACAGCCAGTAAAAATGACCGGTCAACGCGCCACCTCATCATTTTCATTTAAGTCATTAGTAAAGTGGGGCCCACAAATTATAAAAAAAATTAATTTTTATCTTTTACCCTTATCTCTTTATCTCTTCATCTTCTTCCCTCCATTTCTTTTTCTCTCTTCAAATTTCTTTCTCTTTCTAACTTCTCTCTTTACATTTCTCTCTCTCTAACTTGTTTAAAGCTTCCATGTTCAATAGTTTCTTCATCAGAAACATGTTAAATATATTTTTTGAGGGATTTATACCACTTATTGTTATGAATGGCTTATTTGACAGGAACAACATCTTTGCACTGTTTAATTATACATTTAATAAACAATCATTGATATGTGTTAATTTTGGACTGATTTAACAACTCGTTGACAAACATGACGATAAATAACCCAAAAATCATCAAGTCTAATGGTTCAGTTGTTTCCATTAATTTCTTTGTCATTTTCCGTTTTGATAAGAATTAATTAAGGATGTTTAATAACATAAGATATATACGGATGATATTACAGATAATTGGTCAGACTGGTGGAGAAGTTAGAGCTGTGTCTGATATGCACCAAAGAAAAGCAGAAATGGCTCGTCAAGCTGATGCCTTCATTGCACTTCCTGGTAAAATTAAGATTTCATCCATAAATTAATTAACTTTATTAATTAATGACCTAACATTTGAAAATGACATTCATTAATGACAGGTGGATATGGCACCCTTGAAGAATTGCTGGAGGTTATTGCCTCGGCTCAACTTGGTATTCATGGCAAACCTGTAAGAAATCTTCTTCTTCATTCTTCTATTTTGAAAATTTTAGAAACTATAATATAAATAATATCAATGTTGGAGAAGGAAGGAACGTTGAAATTGAAATAAAGAAATCTCAACCTCCCTAACTACTTAAAAGTAGCGACATTTATGGATTTGTTTTTGTTTTTTTTCATAGTAATATATAACTGAATAAAAATATATTTAGCATGTTTATGATGAAGAAACTATTGAACATGGAAGCTTTAAACAAGTTAGAGAGAGAAATGTAAAGAGAGAAGTTAGAGAGAGAAAGAAATTTGAAGAGAGAAAAATAAATTGAGGGAAGAAGATGAAGAGATAAAGAGATAAGGGGTACAAGAAAGAAAAGATAAAAATTGATTTTTTTTATAATTTGTGGGCCCCACTTTACTAATGACTTAAATGAAAATGATGAGGTGGCGCGTTGACCGGGCATTGACCGTTCATTTTTACCAACTGTACACCAAAGTGGGAGGTCACCCATAAGTTCGTACATATTAATGAGACAAATTTAAGGTTGTACACCAAAGTGTGAAATAGGGCAAAGGTTGTACACCATTGATGAAATTTACCCCTTGGGGTGGTTTTAAGTTTATTAGTTTATTATAAAGTTTTGTCTCACTTCATGCTTGTATGAACACTTTATAATCACTTTAAATAAACTTACGGATTTCCTTTTATTAGACTTTATTTAGTGCTTAAAAGGGATTGCCTTTATATAGTTATAAAACATATATCTCATTAAAACAAATGATATAAAGAACAATTCATTTACATTAAGTTTGTATCTTAGAACAATTGTCTATAGGACACTAAACCCCAACACTTGAGATCATCTTCTGTCCATTTAGTTTCAGCTTTAACAACCGTTTGGCCGTCAATAGTTTCAACAGGAACAAATGGGCCTTGGACTATAGAAAGCCATGCACTCATATTTGTTGCCTGAATGAAATTTTTCATTATGTTCTTCCAAAAGGTATAGTTAGACCCGAAGAACAGAGGAGGTCAAGTAATGGACAGTCCCTCAGGTAGAATCTGAGTTGTCTGATTTCATGGGAGGAAACGAGTGCTGTTCTCAGCCATTGTGGGGATCAGCTCAAGATAGTTATATCTTGCTCAGTGAGCTTTTAAGCTCTGATACCACTTGTTGGTCCCTTATAACGTGACAAGTTTAGTTCCAAAGGAGGGGGATAGGAACTAATTAAAATTTTGTCCATTTCGGCTGACTTCTTTTCTTAAGAAAAGGTTTACACAGCGGCGCTAAGTAATTTTAAAACACAAGCTTAGTCAACTTGTGACTAAGTCTGTTTCTTTCCTTGAGTCAGGAGATAGCACTTAGAGTCTATTCCTGAACTCAGCTTCTTAGTGCACTCAACTCAGCGTGAGTTTGTTACTTAGTCAGTTTTATAGCAAGCAATATATAAAGGAGTTTAAGGGTTAGAAATATGTTACTCAGCAGACATATCCTGGTTCGGCCTCTCCGTCTATGTCCAGTCCCCGGAACTCGTCCGAGCTTTTTGAATTCTCTACTAAGCTCTTTAAAGGTAGAGCACGAAACCTTTTACAATAGAAGCTGAGTATATAAGAGTACCTTCCTCTATACCTCTACTCACTCCTATATCTACCGCTGAGTACTATAATCGAGTACTCAGCCTCTCCTTTCTATTCTTCTAGAAATGATAAAGTGTTTTTCCTAAACAACAATTGCTAAGACACTTTAGATGATTGAAAATCACTCTAGACTTTTACACAATAATTGGAAATTGGTGTAAGGTTTTGCTTTGCTTTTCTCACAAAACTTCAAGTATGAATTTGGACAGCGTTTCGACTAATTGAAGATCTGCATCAAATGAAGCAAATGAGAGGCCTATTTATAGTAACACTTGAGGCACCGGTAATTTCGAATTTCGAAATAACCATTGGAGGGAAACGGCTTCCTGTCATTGTCACTCAGTATGTGCTCAGTGTCGTTGGCCAATGAGATTCTTGCATCTTCTGTCCACGGCAGTGCTCGGCAGCTTTTCGTCCAGTAAACAGAATGTTTCGACATTTTTGGCAAATTCTTCCAGACATCTTCCTGCGCCTTCTGAACTTTACCCAAAGTAGAAATACTTTGTCTAGAAGTTGGTTCTTGTCTGCCGTTGTCTTGTACTTCTTGTCGACACACTCAGCATCTTCATCTTGAAGCAATTGAGAGAAGGCTTCTCGATCCTTCTTCATGCCAAGCTTGTGCTTTGTACAAAACGACCGCGTTTTGTATCTTGGGCCGTGATGTCTTGATGTGTTGACTTGAGCTTGACTTCCACTTACGGGCTTTATATCTTAATGTCTTATATACCAATAAACTCAATATTGAACAAACACATTAGTGTAAATAAATCAAAGCATTTAAATTTAATGTGTTAGAATATTTTTTATCAATTACATAAATAATTTTGTCAAATCAAAATCATGTGGAAAGGTGTTTCAACATGATGGTACTCTTGAGAGGTATAAAGCCAGGGTAGTAGTTAAAGGTCACACATAAGTATAAGCAATAGATTACATGGACACATTTTCTCATGTTCGAAAGTTTAGCAATGTCAGGTTAGCATTAGCTATTGCAGTAATTCAAGGGTGGCCTTTATACTAGTGTGATATTGATAATGTTTTTCTCCATGGAGAATTGCAGGACGAGGTTTACATAGAACCTCTTGAAGGCTTGGTTTTGCCTAGGCCTGCTTTAGCTTGTAAGTTACAGAAATCACAAGGTAACAGACAATGGTATTTTAGGCTTTCAACTTTCTTAAATCAATATGGATATGAGCAATGTGAGTCACACCATTCATTGTTTGTCAAACATAATTCACATTTAATTATTGTGTTATTAGTTTATATTGTTGACATATTAATGATAGCTAGTGATTTGCAGGAACTCAAATGATTAAAACTGCTTTGAATAATGAGTTTAAAATTAAAGATATAGGTGACTAAGTCAATTCTTATCTAAACCTAATAACATTCATTTTGCTGCAACTAAAAGGATTTTGTTATATATTAAGAAACATCCAGGACAAGGTCTGTTTTATTCAACTAAGTTTGCATTAGCTTTAAAAGTCTTTGCAGACGCAGATTGAAAAAGCAAGAAACATGTAACTGTCTCAAGGTCCTCCACAGATGTAGAGTATATGGCTAAGACTTATGTAAGTGCAGGGGTTAACATATATCTTGCAGTTTTTACAAGTTAAATATAAATTGCATGTGCCTTTATTTTGTAATAACTAGTCTGCCATTTATTTTACTAACAATTCTACTTTTCATGAAAGAACAAAACATGTACAATTGAATTCTCATTTTGTTAAGGAGAAGCATAAAGTAAGTTTGTGAATTCAATGGTAGTTTCTACCTTGAATCAACTTGGAGACACTTTTATAAAGGCATTACCTTCGAGATTTTTTCAATTTTTTTTTAAACAAGCTGTAAATTTTAATTGTGTGTATTCTAGCTTGAGAGGTAATAAGAAAATGGTTGTACATATAAAGTTACTTTAGTAATATAGGAAATAGTCAATAGTGTTTTGGTATTCTAGTAATCTAGTTAGGTAGGCATTAAATTTTTAACTTTCTTCTTCCTCTCTTCTAAGTAGTGGTGGCAATAGGGAGGAGATTATCCGAAAACTGCGGGTATCTGAACCGACAGAGATGAAGAATAATTGTAAAAATTAGGGATGTGGATGGGGACGAGGATTTTTTTTTCCTAAATCCTAAATGAGGATGGGGATTGCTATTTCCGCCCCGTTACCATGTAAATTCCCGTGGGGATCTTCGAATAAAATTATTAATTTTAATTTTTAACCACTATTTTTTATATCAATGTATCATAATAAATTAGTACATTTATATATATATATATAACTAACAATTATCTGTAACTAACAATTGTTGGTTACAAATTAAAGAGTAACCAACAAACTTGGTACAGATTAATCTGCAACCACTTTGCTGGTTACTCTGTAATGTAACCAACACAATATTAAATGTTTTTTTTTTGTTATTTTTTTAAATATTATAATTAAATTTTTGTATATATATAAAAAAAATATTATTAATTTATTGGGTACGAGAATTCTCCCGAAACTATATGAGGGGATGGAGGTGAAAAAATCTCCGTATCATTTAACAGGGATTCTCCGAAACCGTTCCGTAAACATTTGGGGACGGAATGATAAATGCATACCCGTCCCCGCCCCGGACCGTTGCCATCCCTACTCCTACTCATGAGCTCATCTCTTCTATCTTCCATGTTCATCATGGATTCAATTCAATTCAATGAGATTCATTCTTGTGGTTGGCATTCCAATCTTGTTAGTTACATCTATTATCCAATTAACTAACTGATATATGATGAAGAAAAAATAGAGTTTGAGAATTAGAAGAAGAGAAGAAGGAAGTGAAAAGAAATGGTGGCTATTAATTTGTATTATAGAAAAGACAATTGTTTGGGGCAAGTACCTCGAGATCTCACTTGGAATATATAGTGTCAAATTCATATAGTCAGATCAAGAGTACTCGTCCTTTTTCCATTTCCTTTACTATTATTACTATATTGATTCAGTTTAGCTACTTTCAATCTACTAAGCTTTGATGATGATGATGGTGAATACAGAGACAAAGATAACTCACTATCAATTTGAGTTTCGGCATTAACCTCTTGCCCTGATATTAAGTTGAGTGATAAATCCAAATCAAGATTGCAATCTGCTGCTGCCTTTCTTTTGGTTGATCTGAGTTCTTGAACATAATTATTACTTGCTATACTCTTAATGCCCACTTTGGTTTCAGTGAAATTTGAACATTGACGGAATTCCGGTTGGGAGTGTGCAGCGGAAGGAGCTGAGATCCTTGTCCCATATAATCCTTGTCTGCTTTCGTCGACTAAACACCGACCCATATGAGAATTATAAACAAAGTTTTCTCGAGCATTCCAAGAAGCATCTCCATATCTTGAGAAAAACAGCAAATTTTTAGTATTCAAGAAAACAAACTACAAAGGCAGGCAGGCAGCCCTAGACAGATAGATGCATTAGACATGGTTTGTCCTATATGTATACCTGTAGGTAGGAGTATGGTGAAGGCTGAGGTTATAAATATTGGCATCTCCAGTTTCCAACATTGCTGTTAGATTAATTGTGAATTAGAAAAAAAACATAATTGATGATTATTAAAGATAGGATAGGGGAATTTAAATACCTTGAGTTGGGTCATCGATCTTTTTGCTTCTATACATCTATGAATATGAATGAAGTAAGTAAATAAACAAGTGAAGTAGAATAATATAATAGGGTAGTTTATGAAAGTAAAAAAAAAAAGAACCTGTAAATGGCTCTTGACATGAGCAATGCTAAGTCCGTTAACATTCATCAATTGAAGAACCAATTTAGGAGTTGCTCCTGAAACGGAATTGGAATTGGAATTGGAAGAAGAAATAAATAAAGATGGAAGAGAGAGCTTACTGTGTTGGCCTCCAAGTCGTTCAATGGCTTTAACAAAGGAAAGATGAAGCTGAGGAGTCCAACGAAGCCTAGGCATCTTGGATCTAACATAACCTCTAACTGAACACTTCTCTTCTTCTTCAAGTGTACTATTATTGCTTGATTTCTCATTCTCTTCTGTTTTCTCACTTCCTTCCATCTTTATTGCTTCATTCCCACTCTCATAACAGATATGTCTCGTCCTTCTCCATTGAAGTTGCTCTTCTCTTCTCTTCTCTTCGGAACCCTAGATCTTCACAAACAAGATTGTCTTTCTCTCTCTAATTGGGACATTTAAACAATACAATTATTCACCTAATTTTTTCTATAATATATAATATCATGGTGTATATATGCACGGATGTCATGCACTGCAACCAAAACATATTTCATAGGAAACCTTTCCAACTCTTTCTCGTGTTTCAAAACTCAATTAACCATTCTTATTTATATATACGAGTTACACAAAACCAAGAAAAAAAAAGTCAATTCTTTTCTTTTTCCTTTCGCATCCCTTTTTCGGTCTATTTTTCTATTTTGTTGATCTATTTTAAAGGGGACGAATGATCTTTTTTCTTCCTCCTAACACCGAGTTAGATTTATGTATTTCTTTTTATTACTTTTTTAGTATGTGTTTATATATTTCATTGGAACTCTTTATCCATCTAATTGTATGCTTTCTATTATTGTGTCGTTTATGTTTTTTTTCAAGAGCGAAAATAGTCTATCTTGTCCCTAAATCAATAAATCTATGTTCGGAATGGTTTAAATGATTAAGTTTGGGTTGCAGATGTCTTTCTACATATTTGGATTTACCAGAAATATATTGTTGTTTTGTGGTTTTTTATGTCTTTTATGGGTTCTTTTTGCTCTTTGTAATCATT
The DNA here is from genome assembly GCF_963576675.1 of Euphorbia lathyris. Lineage (NCBI taxonomy): Eukaryota > Viridiplantae > Streptophyta > Magnoliopsida > Malpighiales > Euphorbiaceae > Euphorbia > Euphorbia lathyris. The sequence goes on from NC_088918.1 coordinate 49,518,988, forward strand.
TTCATCAATTCGTGGATATTGTATTTGTTTTACTTTGTAGTCGTGTGAGGTTTTATTTTCTACATTTTGAAATTACAAGCATTAAAAAAAATGAGTTAAACATTTTAAGGCCCCGTAGTTTTTCCCATTTTATATATTAACCCTTCAAACTTTTAATTCCACAATAAGTTTATCAAATTGTATAACCAGCACCTTTAAGTCTTTATCTAACTTAGGGCCCGTTTGTTTTACCTACTGTTTGTTGTTACGGTTTTCTATTTGTTGTTACGGTTTGCTGTTTGAAAAAGCTGATTTTTCAAAAAGCAGAGATTCTCTACTTTTGTAAAAAGCTGCTTTTCGGGTGTAAAAGGCAAACAGGAGATCACTAACCAAACACCCAATGCTGTTTTTCAGATGTAAAAGGCAAATAGAAAGTCACTAACCAAACACCTAAAACTCTCCCTTTTGAAGTGAAAAGGCAAAAAGGAGCAACCAAACACCCCCTTAGGTTTGTTAATCGGACCGAATCATAGCCCATTCTTATTTATAATGATTCCTCATCTCTTCTCCATTAAAATAAGGATTTGTGTGTAAAAATATCTCCAACGTTGATAGTTAAGAGTAATTTTATCCATAACGTTTAAAATACTGTAATTTTAACTCTAACGTTAACAACCAATAGCAATTTTATCCCTAAAATTGATAAGTTAGCTCAATTTCGAAAATAATTCATCAAGTTGTATCTTTTTTTAGCCATGAACATTGTCATCTCCACTGCATATGTGCAATATTTTATCACTCACCAATAAAAGATCACAAACATATATATACACGTGAAATAAAAAATAAAACGAGTTTAAAAAAATCCAAACATTTTGTCAAATTTAAAAAATATTAGCATGCAAATTCTATTATGAAAGTAAAAAAATAAAAAAAAATAAAACTAATTAATATATATGTAGAATACATTAAAAAAAATATTTGTGTTTTTTTAATGATGTTTGAAATTGTCTCAAGTTCTGACGTTAGAGGTACAATTTCTATTGGTTTCCAACAATTGGGATAAAGTTACATCATTTTAGCCGTTAAGCGTAAAATTGCTCGTGAAAGCTACGTGAAGGGTAATTTTTTATTAGATGTGATTAAACCAAAAAAATAAAATGAACGCAAAGAAGTATATGAACACTAAAATTGAAAATTAAAGAACAGAGTTAGACAAATCTGAGGCATATAGTAGAAGTCTCCTTAAGACATATTTCATCGTTATTGATGAGCGTCTCTGAGGATACAACAGATTATACAAGCGAACTCTTAGCGTATGTAGATTCGTTATCAGTGGAGTAGGAAAACAAGAACAATACGACGTACAAAAAGCATAAAATTTCAGAGAGAATTTTTTTCTAGTCACTGAATTTTGACAATTCCCTTCTATATAAATAGAACTCGAAAGGATATGTCTATTCATGAAATGCATGGATAAATTAGACCTTAAACATGCATAGATAGATTAGACCCCAAACAAAGACACATGCATAGATTTATAGCAACATCTTACCGTGGCAACAGGAAAGGAAGGGCGAGCAAGTAGCTGGGGAAGAGATACCCTTCCCGAAGGACTGATATTAGGATGATAAATCCTAGTCCTGAATATGAACTGAGAATAATAGTAATATCATGAGTGTATATGCATATATATGAACTGATTACAATGTATTAATAAGTTCGTGTTCTTACAACTGGGGATGTGAAGGGGAACTCGACAGGGAAGTTGATATCGACTCTGTATATACCTCCTTCATAAGGGGTGTTTTGAGGGGCCTTAATCATGACAGACCATTTCATATGGTCACCATTCTCAGAGCATGTATATATATATCATCAAGCATATGTTGTTGGGGTTTAGTGTCCTAAAGACAATGGTTGTAGGATGCAAACTTATTGTAAATGAATTGTTCTTTATATCATTTGTTTTAATAAGATATATGTTTGATAACTATATAAAGGCAAACCCTTTTACAGCACTAAATAAAGTCTAATAAAAGGAAATCCGTAAGTTTGTTTAAAGTGATTATAAAGTGTTCATACAAGCATGAAGTGAGACAAGACTTTATAATAAACTAATAAACTTAAAACCACCCCAAGTCAAGTGAGATGTTTAGGATTGACATATCACTGTTGAGACTTGTATGTAACAATGTCTTCTGTTCGACAGAAAGCTGATCTCACAAGCTTCACATATATAGATATCTGGACAGTTACATAGATCCGATGAAACGTCGTTCATTAGGATTGGGGATCCGATTTGAGATAACAGGATGGGTAGATTCGTCCTTGTCACCTGTTCATCTCATTGGTATTAATAGGTATAAATAATCCTCAGACTCAAAGGAATGTTAATTGGTCATCCTGAATTACTGAATGTGAGACTTTGATCGCGTGGTCCCACGATCCTTAACAGAGATGACTCTGGGGTGTGAACTGCAAAGGTTGGGTGTCACAGGAGGTAATGTCAGGGTAGTTATACATTGGATTGAGCATTTATCACTCCCGACGAATGAGAGATACGTCCAAGGATCGCTTGTGGAAGACTCGACTCTAAATCCTTGCAAGGTGATAGCTTAAGAGTAGAAATACAGATTTCACTTAACCTATCTATTTGAGTTGACTCGGCCTGTACAAGTAAAACGAACGTCTCGCTATATATGACTTGACATCATCCATAGTCATAAGATTCAGTTCAAGGATGTAGTTGATAAAGGATCGAATTATACTGTAACTAATACGGAAGGGTTAACGGCAGAATCAACCTGTCTTCTTAACGGACTCTAGGGGAATGATTACGGACATGCCGATAACATGCTCTGTTCATCATTCCGCTATGCAAGGATTAAATATAATTCTTGGAGAAATTAATTTAATAGTTGCATACGGCCAGAAGTAGTAAGGACCTAATGGATCACACATAAGACTTGGAAACAAAAGAGAGATGGATCTGATTAATAGATGGAAGCCCAGTTGAGCCCAGTAAGGCCCATGGATAAGGGGGGGTCGAAATTATATGTATTAAAGGAAGGGAATTAATTTATTCCACTCTTCCTAATTGGATTAGGATTGTGAAATTAAATTAATTAAGAGATAATCAAGTTAGGAGTTATTAATTGGATTAATGTCCTCCTATTATTATCTAACTAGGTTACTTATTATTATCCTAATTATATTAGATATATAGTAAGATAATAATTAGAAATCCTATTCCGAATTGGATTGCTATTAAGTAACCTAATCCTATCTAACTAGGGTTTAGAGACAAGATAATATATATACCCCTTACCTAGTGAATTTCGACACACACTCTAGCCCCACCCCTTGTGATTTTCGAAATCTACTAGCTAGAGAGAGAAAGTGAATTCCATCCCCAAGTTCGTGGACAAGAATTCATTCGGCATTCCATCGATTGATTAATCTAATTCATCCGTCTTTCTCCTTGATCTTGTGTTGGTTAATTAGAGGTAATCTATTTTGGTTACATCTCATAAGGGTTGATTCTAATTTAACCTCACCGTGTTCACGAAAGAAGAAAAACAATCAAAAGGGAGAAATTCGTTTTTCTTCGCCTACATCAGGTCAGTTCACTATTTCGAGGATTCCCGGAGATTGAACCGTCAGATCGTCGCGATATTTGGACAGTAGCTTCTAGACACATTCTTCCACGTTTCCACCGAAGGGATCGTCGTTCGGAGGTCTGGAAGGTCTATTTCGAATAGGGGCAGATTGGTAAACAGTTTACATCTCCTTTGAAGTTGTGGGCACTTCGTTTGCAACGGTAGATTGATCATCGAAAGGTATATCTTCTTATCCCTCTTCATATGAAATAACGATTAACGGATCCTATGGTTAAAAGGAAGTAGGCTAAATTTTTTATATTTCCGCTGCTATACCTTAGCCCTATTTCCAACATATGTGACTTAGCAGAAATAGAGAAGGAAGAACAATGCACAACTTCTGGGTGAGTAAGATACGTACCTGAAATATTGAGAAGCCACTTGGGTGACTCCTGCCAGAGTTTGGTAAACTCCAACTCAACACGATGATGGAGGCGCCTAAGATCAGACATGATCGGTATAACTAGGGTACGTATACTGCTGGGTTATGGACTTTTGAAAAATATGGTAAAAGCTTTATTTTATACTGTGGGTGGGTAAGTGAAAGGTCTAGGAAGGGGAAAGGGTAAATGGGTTATTAGGTCAGAAGAGTTTTTGTACGTAATTAATGAAATGCATTTGGTTTTGAAGCTATCAAGACTTGGGGATTATAGGCCTAATAATGACTAATCAGATATGGGACTGAATAGTAACCGAGGATGTCTGCGGAGCGGTTCCGAAGTGTCTTTACTGGGGTCAACGTCACTGTGTGTGGATCGATCCATGGATACACTCCGATGATCAAGTTAGTAAGTATATATGCGAGGTACAAAGTAAAGTAAGAGGAGAGAGAAAGCATACATGCCCATGTGGGAGCCCTTTGATGGGTATTTATAGGAGTCGTTGATGGGCCTGTTGTGTTAGCATGACTTGGTGGATCTTGGTGTTTAGTGGGCATGACCCACATCCCTAATCAAGTAGCCCCCCCCCCCCCCCTCCGAGGTGTAAGTGTTCTGATCATTGAATGTGAGGCGTTTTATTGAAAGCGATCTTCTGACGAACGGGGTGTTCGCCTGGGGGTTACTTAATCGATGCCAGGGTTGTGGATGCTTGATTGCGAGGTGCGATATGGTGTTGTTGAGTTTTAGCCTTTCGATGTCGTGTACTCAGTTGCTAGCTTGCTCGATGCTATCTTCGAGCATACCTATTAGCGAGGCTGGTCGTCTGACTTTGGTGAGGTTATTGAGCCTTTTGGGATTCCTTTGCGTGCGTAGGTGGACTGACACACATTAATGGTGAAATGATGTGTGCAGCGCGTGCGCCATTCAAGGCCTTTAATGCCTTTTGATTGGCGAGTTTTTTACCGCCAATAAAAGGGGTCTTGGTGTGTCTTTTTCCCAGTTTCTCCCACTTTAAAATCATTTTCCTGCATAGTGCATCTCGCTAAAGCACTCTCTCATTCTCTGTTCATCTGTTTGCTTGGAAGTTGCATTCTTGGGAGTGCTGGGCTTCGGAGGTTCGTGGTTAGTACTCGTGGGGAGCTCCTGAGGGTTTATATCTAGTCTGCGAGGTTAGTGCCTTTTCCTTACCACGCTTATTTCATTTCATTTTCATTTGGGGGTATTTGTAAGGAAGTATGTCGGAGAGTTCCTCGCGAGGGAACCTAATGACTGGACTTCATCTGTCGTGGTGTTGTGCGGGAGTGCCCGAAGAAACATAAATATGTGGCTGAGCAGGAGGGGTGGGATAGCTCTCGTGGTCTAAAGAAGAGAAAAGTGTGACACACCGTCGTTCCTCCAATCGAACCGCGAGTGCCGCGTCTTGTGGAGGGGATTCAGGCCGATATCTACGAGGTGAGCATCGAAGTGCCACATGGCCTTGTGAGTGGTGGCAACGATCTAGAGACATTGTATGATCAGATGAGTATGGACGAGGGAGCCGAGCGTGACAGGGTCGAATGGTAAGTAGTTTGAACGGTCAAAGTGGTCGGGGCGTCCTAAGCATTTCTCCGTCCAGGATGCACATAGTATCATCGACTCTACCGATCTGTCTTCACTTTCGGTGGCCTATCGGATTGGGTTCCATACAAGTTGAGTGCTCTGGGCAGTGATGACCGAGCTCATCACGTCAAGAATCCAAACGAACTGGTTATGTACGAAGAGCAATTCGAAGCGGGGATGCGCTTGCCCTTGTTGCCCTTTTTCGTGGAGGTGATGAAGGAGTTCGACATATGCCCTGGGCAAATTCATCCTAACGGTTGGCGGATGCTGGTGAGCTTTTATGCTCTAGGTTGATCGGTGGGGTATCGCGCTACGGGGCTTATCTTTCGTAGCTGTTGGTCCCTTGTTTAGTTGCAAGTATAGTTCCAATGGGGGGTTAGGAACTATTTAAACTTTTTTCGCAATTTAGGCAGACTTCTTTTTCTAAAGAAAAAGGTTTGAACAGCGGCGCTGAGTAAACAGCAAGATACTAGCTTAGTCAACAGGTGACTAGGTCAGTTCCTCAGCTTGAGTCAGGAGATAGCACTTGGAGTCTATTCCTGAACTCAGACGTTCAACGCGCACAACTCAACTTGACCTCTTTACTTGGTCAGTTTTGATTATTTAAAGCAAGCAATATAAATTAGGAGTTAAGGTTTAGAAATACTTCACTCAGCAGATTTATCCAGGTTCGGCTTCTTCTAAGCCTACGTCCTGTCCCCGGAACACTTCCAAGATTTCGAATTCTCTACTGAGCTCTTTAAAGGTAGAGCCTCAAACCTTTTACAATATCAGCAATTGAGTATGACAAGAGTACCTTCCTCTATACTTCTACTCAATCCTAATCTCTCCGCTGAGTACTTAAAACCGAGTACTCAGCCTCTCCTTTCTATTTCTAGAAATGATAAGTGTTTTTGTCCTAATACAAAGATGTGCTAAGACACTTTAGACGATTTACAATCACTCTAGACTTTTACACAAATATGAAAATGTAGTGTAAGAAATTTGCTTTGCTTCTTGCTTGCAGAACTTGTAGAGATTTGGTCAGCGTAATGGCTTGATCAAGTTCTGTGTGTTGTGAAGCTTGTGATGGCACTATTTATAGAGACGTCTGGTCATTCGGTCATTTCGAATTTCGAAATAACCGTTGGAGGGAAACGGCTATATGTCGTTGTCATCCTGACTTGCACAGAGCTCTCGGCCAATCATAATCGTGTATCTTCTGTCCTCGGTCAGCACAGCAGATGGTCTCTCCTTTTATGGTAAAGTCAACTGGACAGCATACTGTGTCGTCTGAACTTTGCCAAAAGAGGAAACACTTTGTCTGGAAGTTTTCCTTTGCCAGCTGCTGTATTGTACGCTTTGTCGAGACTACTCAGCAGCTTCATCTTGAAGTTGTTCCCGAAGGTCTTCTAGATCCTTCCGATTGCTGAGTTGCGTTTTGAACAAAAACGGCAGCGTCTTGACATACGCGGGCCGAGTGCACTGAGTTGTTTAACTTGGGCCTTGGTTTCCGTATTGGGCTTGGGCCTTCCAATCCTTATGACTTATAACATTTATACTCAACATTGAACAAACACATTAGTAGAATAAATCAAAGCATTTAAACTTAGTGTGTTTAGGATATGTGTTATAATTTATATTTAAACAATTTTGTCAAATCAAAATTATGTGGAAAGGTATTTCAACAAACTCCCCCATTTTGATGTTGGCAAAACTATTCAGCAAGGCATTCAGTATGAGCTCCCCCATGATAGTTGACCTTATATCATTCAGCAAACTCCCCCGTAAGGGTTGCACTACTGACTTAGTTTTAATTGCATCATTTAAGAATTTAAATGAGTGAGTCTAAGGTCAGTTTTTAGGTGTAGGTCAGCTATGTTACATATTCTATTTACTCAGTGTTAATCGGAAGTTTTAGATATACAGAGCGCGCTGAGCAAATTATTGTTCAATGAGTTCTTTATCAGAATGTTTCATAAGATCATAGTATGATGTCAAACATGTTATGAGCATATCATTTAGTCAATAAATATTATAAGTGTTAAGTATGGCTGATGAAGATACAAAGTAACTCAGTACTATAAAAGCATATATCATAACTCAGTATTGAAATCAGGAAATAAAGTATGATATATATATTGAGGGAAGTCCGCAAGTATATAGACAAAAGAAGTAAACTAGACAAAATGGGTTACACAGATGTGGCTTAAGCATGCTAGTCTATCTATTTCTTTTTCTTGCCCTGTGACTGACTTCGCTCGTACTGACGTCGCTCATGCTGAGCTCTGGCAGCTTGCGCTTTCTCCCCCGTTTTGTCAACGTCAGGGACCTTGAACGCATCGGTTAAGACAGCACGAGAAAGTTCTTGTGAAAGCTCTTTTAGTTTGTCAGCACTTTCGTTCACGCCATCAAAAATGGCAACCCCATCAGCTGAGACTTCTACTGGTATATGAAGATCAGCAGCACTGAGCATATTTACACTGAAGGCTTGAGCTTTGGCTTACCATATGAGAGCTTCAGAGAGGCCAGTGAAGACTTGGTGGAATGTCTTCAGAAGTGCTGAGTCATAGTGATGTCGTTGAATATTATTATGACGGATATGGTTGAAGGATTGTTGTGCGAGGGACAGCAATTCATTTTGCTTCAACGCGTCAGTATCCATTTCTTGCTTGTTCAGGTTAAGTAGCCTGACAGCCTCACTGATTTGCTCAACTGAGTACTGACTATAGGACACCATTTGCTCATTTGTCTTGAGTTGCTCAGTATGCAGCTGAGCAAAAAGCATCTTCAGTTCTGAGGAAGTGGCGTAGTCAGTGTTCACAGCAGATAACCTCTGGACTTGCTGATGGAGCGAGTTCAGATGTTGAATTGTGGACAGTTGAATCTCTACCAACTTGGCAAGTGAGTCTTGCTTTGCTTGCTGGGCTTGAAATGATAAGACGACATTCAGCAGGTCCTTGAGTCCCTTGACTTCGTTGAGAAGTAGAGTGACTTGGGAGAGCTGAGTTGTCTCTGGGAATGAGGATCCAGCAGCAGGTGAAGCAGACTGTTGAAGATCTTGGATGAGAGCTTACACTGAGTCGATGAGATTCTTGCCGGACTCAGTGGCATCCCTATGTACATCCGTATGACCAGAAGAGAAGGGTGTGAGAGGAGTACCCTGGTCAGTGACAGGATGAGTTTGCTCAATCTGCACTTGAGATGGAGGAATTGTTGTGTGATCGGCAGAGAGATTGGTTGTAGAGGTGTTAACTCGAACACTGTCTGTGCTGACGGCAGAAGGATGGGGAGTCAGCACCATGCTTGAGGAGACAGCATGAGCAGTGGTCGGTTCAACCTGACTGGTTGAAGTAGTGGAAGTATGATGCTCGGCATGTTCCTGTTGAGAAGAAACAGAGGCTTGTTTTTCCAACGGCGTTGTAGTAGAGGAAGTTGAGGGCCGTTTGAAAAATTTTAATTGGACGGTAGAAGGATCCTTTGTTGTCTTGGAGAGGACAAGTTCAGGAATAGATGGTGATTGCAAAGGGGGTTCACTGACCATTTTCTCACTGGCCTTAACCAGCTTTCGCCTTCTACGTGGTGGAGAGGTATGATGAGTAGGTTCTTCTGAGTGAGTAGGTTCTTTTTCCTCATTATGGGTCTGGTCAGCTTGATCCACTTGCTCAATTCCAGCAGCTAACTCAGTGTCAGTCTGCACAGCTCCACCAGCTAACCCAGTGTTAGCGTCCTCAGCTTCAATTTCGCTGTCATACTCTTCAGACTCCGCAGCGTCATCCTGACCGCTGGTTTCATCGTCTTTTTCTTCTTCTTCTTCAGTATTATCTCCATCAAGTTCTTCCTCAACTTGGGAGATGGAGTGGTCATCTAACTGGACCTCAGGTTCCTCAGCATCAGTACCTTGGCATTGAGTGAAATGAGAATCACCTGGTACAATAAAATCTGTCGGCATGACGTCGAGAGGTGCCAGTTTGAAGACTTCTGCTTCTTCTGAGATAGCTCAGCAGCTTCCTCAGTGTCAGGCTCATCTTGCCTGCTTCTCTTCTCAGCTGACTTTCCAGCTGACCTCTGCCTCTTTGCTGGAGACACATCATTAGGTGCCTCAGCAGATTTTCTCTTGCGAGAAACTGGGGCCTTAGTTCTTTGCCCTTTCTTAGGCTCAGCAATAGTCTCCTCAGTCTGATCAGCTTGGCCAGCAGCAGCAGCAGCTTTTCCTTTCTTCAAGGGCTGTCCAAATTTAAGTGCCCTCAGCGAGGCAGCTGTGATTTCAGTTCCTCTAAAAGATTCCTCACCTTCGAGGTCAATCTTGTGGTCGATGAGGATCCTGGTGATGATTGATCCCAACCTCATTGTACCCGTGCTGCGTAGGAACCCAGCAACTAAGAAAACTGGCATGTTGATGGGGGTGTACGTCAGCATGTGCCATATGAAGCACTGTTCAAAGTTGGTTGCTGATGTAGTGCAGTTGATCTTTGGGTAAATGAAATAGCTCAGCAGGTAGTGAGCCATCTTCTGATGCTGTCCCATTGAAGATGCTGAGATCTCTCCTGAGTGACCCTCAGGTTTGCAGAAGGTATGGACGTAGTCGGTCTTGTCCTGATCTCCTGACTTTCTCAGCCTTACTCCCTCAGTTTTGAGCTGGAGGAGATTTCCTATGTACAGAGGGTTGATGAAGATGGTTTTCCCTTTTACTTCAGTGCTCAGGTAGTCGGCGGAGTCATTGGCAACCTTGAGGTTGTGGTAAAATTCCCTCACTAGGTCAGGATATGTCTCATCCCTGACCGAGAACAGCCCAGTCCATTCATTCTTGGAAATCCACTCAGCAAATGGCTGTTCGTTCTGTACAAAGTGCTCCGAAACCCATCTAGAGGGTTCTACCTTCCATTCACGTACATTGTCGAAGACCTTTGAGTAGGTCCTGATCTTAACAGCTTTCCCTTGGCCAGAGGTTTGGCCAGTTTTACCCTTGCTCGGTGTAGAGGGGTTTCGTGAAGGTTCATCGGAGCTGGACTTTTGGTGGCCGGCACCAGAGACGTTGAAGGATAGCTTAGTCATTCTTTTAAGATGGAGAGAATAGAGGTATTTGAGAGAGAGAAATTTGAGTAATTTCTTAGCCTTAAGAACTTGTTAAGCGTAAAGAGTAAAAAATGGGGAAATGCCCATAATTTATAGACAAGTTGAACGGTGTGGATCTTAACCAAATCCATGTGTCAGTTTTGCCTTGGGATTATGTACCGACAAGGATCCTGGCATTTATGACACATTACGGCGAATACGTCATCCTAGGTTATACGCGTGCTTGGCATTTATGCTAACAGATTAATCACTCAGTATTTAGAATGTCAAGCGTTTGATATTCTGAGTGGTTAGTGCATTATTTAAGGATGATTTTTAGTTCAAGTTCGAAAACTAATTTACTCAGTGTGCAAGATTACTCAGTATTGTATATTCAGTCAGTTTCAATGACATACTCAGCAAACAATAAATTATTCAGCATGTAATTCATTCAGCATTCAATAATCATTTATGCACATAAATTTACTGAAGAGGATTAAACATACCAATTGCTTCTCTCAGTATGCTAAATTGATCTCGTGCTAGAGGCTTTGTAAAGATATCAGCAAGCTGCTCGTCTGTTGGCACATAAGTCAGCTTGATTTCTTTCTTGAGTACATGATCTCTGATGAAGTGATGTCTTATGCTGACATGTTTCATCCTGCTGTGTTGAACTGGGTTCTTTGAGAGGTCAATTGCACTTTTGTTGTCGCATTTGACTTCAATTGTCTTTGTTTGAACACCATAATCTTCAAGCTGTTGCTTAATCCAAAGGACCTGAGCAACACAGCTTCCAGCAGCAATGTACTCAGCTTCAGTTGTGGACAGGGCTACTGACGCCTGCTTCTTGCTGAACCAAGATACAAGACAGCTTCCTAGGAATTGGCATCCTCCAGAGGTGCTTTTTCTTTCCAGCTTGTCTCGTCCATAGTCAGCGTCAGTGTATCCGATGAGTGTAAAGTCATGAGTATTTGGATACCACAGACCTGTATTTACTGAGCTTTGCAAATATCTAAGGATCCTTTTTACAGCTATGTAATGGGATTCCTTAGGGTTAGCTTGATATCTAGCACAATAACATAATGAGAACTGAATGTCCGGTCTACTTGCTGTTAAGTAAAGTAAAGAGCCAATCATACCTCGGTATAACTTGCTGTCTACTGGCTTACCATTCTCATCAGCGCAGAAGACAGTGTCAGTGCCCATAGGAGTGGATATTGGCTTGCAATTTTCCAAGTCATATTTCTTTAAGATCTCATTGGCATATTTTGCTTGACTGATGAAGATGCCATTGTTTCCTTGTTTAATTTGAAGACCGAGGAAGAAGTTGAGTTCTCTCATCATAGACATTTCAAACTCAGTCTGCATTTGTTTGCTAAACTCCTTGCACATTGATTCGTTAGTTGCACCAAATATTATATCATCAACATAAATTTGGGCCAGCAGGGTATCTTTACCCTTTTTCTTAATGAATAAGGTTGTATCAGCTTTGCCCCTGACGTAATTTCTAGTCAGCAAGAAACTGGTCAGCCTCTCGTACCAAGCACGTGGTGCTTGCTTGAGGCCGTACAAAGCCTTTTTGAGTTTGTAAACATGGTTTGGGAACTTAGGGTCCTCAAAACCTGGAGGTTGATTTACATAAACCTCCTCGTTTATAACTCCATTAAGAAATGCACTTTTGACATCCATTTGGAATAATTTAAAATTCATGTAAGATGCATATGCACATAATATTCTAATTGCCTCCAGCCTTGCCACTGGGGCAAAGGTCTCACCGTAGTCTATACCTTCTTGCTGACTGTAGCCCTGAGCTACAAGCCTTGCTTTGTTCCTGACTACGTTTCCTTGTTCGTCCATCTTGTTCCTGAAGACCCATCTTGTTCCGATGGTCTTTTGACTCTTTGGATGAGGCACTAACTCCCATACATCATTTCTTCGAAATTGATCGAGCTCCTCTTGCATTGCGTTCATCCAGAATTCATCGTACTCAGCTTCAGCGAAATTCTTCAGTTCTTGTACTGAGACGAAAGCAACATTGCTGAGGTATTTCCTGAGTTGATTCCTCATCATCAGGGTATTCCCAGCAGAATCAAGGATTGCACTTTCGGAGTGCCCTTTAGGAATCCTTATTTCTTTGGGTAGATTCATGTCTTGTGCTGTTCCTGTTTCAACAATCTCTGCAGAAGTAGATGGGTCAGTAAAAGTAATCTTAGGTTCACTCTTACTCTTGGTCAGCCTTTTCGTGAATGACTCAGTAGCTGGTTCTGAGTCAGCGATGGTTATTGAGTTTGGATCATCTTCGGTCAGCGGCTGGTATCTACCTGCAGGGTCAGTTTCATCGAACTCTACATGTATTGACTCTTCTAAAACTTGAGTTCGCTTATTAAAAACTCTGTATGCTTTGCTGTTTGTTGAGTAGCCCAGAAAGATAGCTTCATCAGCTTTTGAATCAAACTTTGCTAAGCTATCTTTGGTATTTAAAATAAAACATCTACAGCCAAAGGCACGGAAGTATCCAATATTGGGCTTTCGTCCTTTCCAAAGTTCATAGGGGGTTTTCTTGAGTATAGGTCTAACTAGAGCCCTATTAAGAATGTAGCATGCTGTGTTAACAGCCTCACCCCAAAAATACTTTGGAAGCCTATGCTCATCCAGCATTGTCCTGGCTATTTCAACCAGAGTTCTGTTCTTCCTTTCTACAACCCCATTTTGCTGAGGTGTTCTAGGAGCAGAAAAATTGTAGTCAATGCCGCTGGCTTCACAGAATTCAACAAACTTTTGGTTTTTGAATTCTCCACCGTTATCACTACGGATATGAGCTAATTTTAGGTCTTTTTCATTTTCAATTTTTCTAACCAAATTTGAAAATGTCTCAAAGGTCTCATCCTTGCTGGTCAGCAAGATAACCCACGTATACCGAGAGAAATCATCTACAATGACCAAGGAAAATCTTCTTCCACCCAGACTCAGCGGCTGGACTGGACCAAAGAGATCCAAGTGTAGTAATTCTAACGGACGTTTAGTTGAGACAATGTTTTTACTGTGAAAAAATTGTTTGGTTTGTTTTCTAGCTTGGCAAGCGTGGCATAATTGATCTTTTTGGAATTTAAGTTCAGGAAGTCCCTCAACCAATTGCTTTCTTGCTAGTTTGGCCAGGAGGTCCATGCTTACATGACCAAGTCTCCTGTGCCATAGCCAGGAATTTTCTTCCTTTGTTACTAAGCACACAGTTTTTGAAAACTTTTTCTCTAAGTCTAGCATAAAGACATTATCTATCCGAGGGGCAGTTAAAATTAACTCATTAGTTTTACCCTCGTATATTTTACATCCAGTAGCATCAAATATAACTTTTCTCCCATTGTCACATAGCTGAGCTACGCTGAGTAAGTTATATTTGAGTCCGCTGACTAGGGAGACAGATTCAATAGTAGGATTACCTCCGATGGTTCCTGAGCCTACTATCTTACCCTTCTTGTTGTCTCCAAAACTTACACTCCCTCCTCGTTTACGTTCAAACGTGATGAACTGAGTTTCATCACCCGTCATATGCCTTGAGCATGCGCTGTCAATATACCACATCTTTGACTTCTCGGCACATCTCAGGCTTACCTGCATTGTAACTAGTTACTTTTAGGTACCCAATTCTTTTTGGGTCCTGACATGTTAGGTGCAACAGGTATAGCATCATATTTTATTTTATGACGACATACATGGACAGTATGGCCATTCTTTCCACAGAAGTCACAACTGACCTTCTGTTTAGGGTTTTTTACTGACTTGTCAGCACCCCAGTGCTGAGCATGCCAGCACACTTTAGTAGTGTGTCCTAACTTCCCACAAAAGTCACACTGGACTTTTCGCTGGGGATTCCATCTCTGCTGAGTACCTTGGTACTGAGTTCTCAGAGGAATGTTATTTTTCTTAGGAACCTTTAGTTGGTTCTGGATGGTTGTGACGTCCTTCCTCAGTTTCTTTGAAACTGTCTGGACTTCAGACACATACTCATGCATGATCTTCATGTTATCATGCAGAGTCGAGTTGTCCTGAAGAAGGTATCTGAGGTCACTTAGTTTGACCTCTTCCACTTCGTCACAGCGCCTGCTGAGTGCTCTAACCTTTTTATTACACTTCTTAACAAGTGTATAGAGATCACTCAGGGCATTAACCATATCGTTTCTGAGCTGGGGAAGAGAAATTACCTCATTTGATTGCTCTTCATCATCTGATGCGATAGATGGGTCAGCATGCTCAGAGACGCATGGCTCAGTAAGTTGGTCAGCCATAAAGCATATCTTCGCTGACTCGGTGGCCTCAGTTTCTGTTGATGAAGATTCATCACTGTCACTCCAAGTAGCCACCATTGCCTTCTTCCCACTCTTCTTGTCTTTCCTCAGCGTGGGGCAGTTTGACTTAATATGGCCAGTTTGATGGCACTCAAAGCATGTAATGGGCTTTGAGCTGTCCTTTCTGTATTTGCTGTCGCTTGAGTCAGCCTTATACTTATCAAACTTTTTGTAAGGCTTTTTAGAATATTTGTCGTTCTTCCTGAACAGCCTCTTCATCTTTCTTGTGAACATGGCCATCTCCTCATCATCAGTTGAACTCCCGTCAGTGGAGTCAGCCTTCATGACAAATGACTTCTGCTTCTTGTCATCAGATTTTTCCTTCACCTCAAAGTTTTTCATGGATATCTCATGGGTCAGCAATGAACCGATGAGTTCGTCATATTTGTAGGTGGTTAAATCCTGAGCTTCCTCAACTGCTGTCTTCTTTGCTTGCCAGTCTTTTGGAAGACTCCTGAGTATCTTTTTGACTTGTTCTTCCTCAGTGAAGATTTTCCCAAGTCTCTTGAGCTCATTAATGATGTTGGTGAACCTTGCGTTCATGTCTGAAATGCCCTCATCATTGTTCATCTCGAACAGCTCGTACAGTCTCATCTGTTGATTCACCTTGGATTCTTTTACTTTGTTTGTTCCCTCGTAGGTGACTTCCAGCTTCTTCCGGATCTCTTGTGCCGACTCACAACCTGAGATTTTGTTATATTCTGCAGCATCGAGCGCACAGTGAAGCATATTGATAGCCGAAGCATGGTTTTGAAGCTTCTTAAGATCATCCTCTGTCTATTTGGCCTCAGCTTTTATAACTGTTTGGCCAGCCACAACCTCAATAGGTACAAACGGCCCTTGGACTATAGATAGCCAGGCACTCATGTTTGTAGCCTGAATGAAGTTTTTCATCCTATTCTTCCAGAAGGTATAGTTTGACCCGAAGAATAGGGGAGGCCTAGTAATGGACAGCCCCTCAGGCAGTATTTGAGTTGTTTGGTTTCCAGGGAGAAACCGAGTGCTGTTTTCGCCCATGGTAGGGATCAGCTTAAGGTTGTTAGACCTTTTAAAGTGAGCTTTTAGGCTCTGATACCACTTGTTGGTCCCTTGTTTAGTTGCAAGTATAGTTCCAAGGGGGGGTTAGGAACTATTTAAACTTTTTTCGCAATTTAGGCAGACTTCTTTTTCTAAAGAAAAAGGTTTGAACATCGGCGCTGAGTAAACAGCAAGATACTGGCTTAGTCAACAGGTGACTAGGTCAGTTCCTCAGCTTGAGTCAGGAGATAGCACTTGGAGTCTATTCCTGAACTCAGACGTTCAACGCGCACAACTCAACTTGACCTCTTTACTTGGTCAGTTTTGATTATTTAAAGCAAGCAATATAAATTAGGAGTTAAGGTTTAGAAATACTTCACTCAGCAGATTTATCCAGGTTCGGCTTCTTCTAAGCCTATGTCCTGTCCCCGGAACACTTCCGAGATTTCGAATTCTCTACTGAGCTCTTTAAAGGTAGAGCCTCAAACCTTTTACAATATCAGCAATTGAGTATGACAAGAGTACCTTCCTCTATACTTCTACTCAATCCTAATCTCTCCGCTGAGTACTTAAAACCGAGTACTCAGCCTCTCCTTTCTATTTCTAGAAATGATAAGTGTTTTTGTCCTAATACAAAGATGTGCTAAGACACTTTAGACGATTTACAATCACTCTAGACTTTTACACAAATATGAAAATGTAGTGTAAGAAATTTTCTTTGCTTCTTGCTTGCAGAACTTGTAGAGATTTGGTCAGCGTAATGGCTTGATCAAGTTCTGTGTGTTGGGAAGCTTGTGATGGCACTATTTATAGAGACGTCTGGTCATTCGGTCATTTCGAATTTCGAAATAACCGTTGGAGGGAAACGGCTATATGTCGTTGTCATCCTGACTTGCACAGAGCTCTCGGCCAATCATAATCGTGTATCTTCTGTCCTCGGTCAGCACAGCAGATGGTCTCTCCTTTTATGGTAAAGTCAATTGGACAGCATACTGTGTCGTCTGAACTTTGCCAAAAGAGGAAACACTTTGTCTGGAAGTTTTCCTTTGCCAGCTGCTGTCTTGTACGCTTTGTCGAGACTACTCAGCAGCTTCATCTTGAAGTTGTTCCCAAAGGTCTTCTAGATCCTTCCGATTGCTGAGTTGCGTTTTGAACAAAAACGGCAGCGTCTTGACATACGTGGGCCGAGTGTACTGAGTTGTTTAACTTGGGCCTTGGTTTCCGTATTGGGCTTGGGCCTTCCAATCCTTATGACTTATAACATTTATACTCAACATTGAACAAACACATTAGTAGAATAAATCAAAGCATTTAAACTTAGTGTGTTTAGGATATGTGTTATAATTTATATTTAAACAATTTTGTCAAATCAAAATTATGTGGAAAGGTATTTCAACAGTAGCTTCTTCAAGCCGATAAAGGGGCCTCGTTCTGATCATGTTACATTCTCACACACGAAGTGTTGTCTCCTTTGTGGACTCTAGCAAGTGCACTAGATACAAGTAATAAAGTGATAAGTCAAGTATCGTATCCACAGGGATTGATGACCAAAGTTTATGAGAAATACTTTGTGAACAGGGTGCTCGTAGTGCGTGATTCTTTTATATTGACAGATGTTGGTAGTCGTGAAAACTGGAGATTATACAGATTAATTTACGTGTTAAAAATGATTAGTTGAAGATGATAACAAAGTGAACAGGCTGTGCACAGCGGAATAGGTTGCCGTAAGCTCTACCCTAATGAATCATGAACAATGCAACTGAAGCCAAGGTTTCTGCTTTAACTCTCACTTTAGTCAACTCTCGTGTGTTCTTAAGATTCTAAGACTTACTAAAACCAATAGCGTCCTAAAGGCTTGTTCTTTCTTGCATTAAGACTGAAGCAACATTTCAAAAGAGAAAACCCTTGATAAAACCACCTAACATTTCTGCTTCGGGGTTGGATGCTTGATAGAGAGTTCAGTGAAGATGAAAGCAGTGTCATATCATTCATCTAACACAAGCATACATGCATACGCAATCAAATATATAACCTCAATAAGCACTTCATGCATAAACATCCTTCATTCATTACTAGGATAGAGAACTTACATTACCGGCCCCTACTGGCCAAGCCCATTCAAAAGGATTACTCACTCATACAGGCGAGTGAGCAATCAGATAATTCAAAGCTTTGAAACTCCATCTATCGAGCTCTCTCTCTCCTTCCAAAAAGTCTATCTTGTCATTTCTTCCAAAATCTGATAACTTTCCTTCCTTACTACCTCTATTTAAAGGAAATGTCAGCGTCTAAAAACCGTACTAGAAAAGTATCCGCACAAAATATATTACAAAACAAAGTCAAAAGTTCAGAAATCTAAAAATTGCTAAAAGTGGTTGAAGATCATTTTGACCCTTGAACACTCAAGGGTCGAGCTTTCTTGTCATCTTGTTACTTTCCGCCTGCACTTCTCCACCTCTCTGCCAGCAGCTACTGTCGTACCTGCCTCTTGTCTAGTCGGTGTCCATCATCAGGGGTTCTAGCGTTTGACCGTTGGATCAAAGAATGGCATAATCTCCTCTTGGTAGTGCGAACAGGCTGCTTCCAGTCTATTCGGCTAAATCTTTTCTTATCTGCATAAAAACACCTATAAGGCCTTCTTTCATGTAATAAAACACTACAAACACCCTTAATTCATTATAATTAACACCTTTAAATGTAGTCAATTTCATGCCTAACAAACACCCCCAAATTGAATCTTTGCTTGTCCTCAAGTAAACAATAGATAGAAAGCAAGTTAATCTAAAGGACAAAGAGTTGGGAATGAAAGAATACGGAAACAGGAGTTTGAATGTTACAGGGAACTGAGAGGGTGATAGTAATTGCTTTGTTCACAGGAGATAATGATAGAATAAGTGCAAGTTGTGATCTTTTGATGAAGTTAAACCAGTGCAGGATTGTGTACCTTTCTCTAGAAATTCCTTAAAGCTTAAAATTAGACCTCAAATTCCACAACGAACAACCTGTTTGCCTATTTACCTCACCAAGGAATGGAATTTTTCGCTCACTCTCGTATGGCCTTTGTTTGCCATAGGGGAAAGAATGCAACTTCACTCCTCAGGTCAACAAATACACCCTTAGGGTGTGAGTTTGCTTTTTGGTCCCATGTCAATAGATCAACAATTTTCCAAACATAGTCAAAAGGTCTTGAACATGGTTGTAATGTTAGGCTTAGGCTAAGGTATGGGAGTGAATGGCTTTTTAAGTGTCAGAATTCTATCTTTATGCAGCAGTATTTAATTATACCCAATTCTCAGCATATGAGCAATTCTTGTTCTTAACTTAAACAATCTACACAGCTTGTTGTTTTACATTGGCCAGACTATTCTTTTAAACACGCAGACGTCAATCATCCAAACATTTTATTTCAGGCTCAAGATTAACGGACTTTATTTATTTTCCCATATTCCAGTGTCATACCTCAATTGTCAGCATTTTTATTTACATAACTCATATTTTTGTATTTTTCTCTTTGTTTCAAAGCATGAGACAGAATCAAGATATTATGGGATAATAGTGAAAGGAATGGGCTTCTTCGTGTGATGTGTATTTAAGAAAGAACAGGCTAAGGCTCAAGTTGGTTATCCTAATAATGTGAGTGTAATGCACGGGTAGGCTCTTTGTGTAGTGAATTCGGAATCTAGGTGCCTTTTTCCTCCTATGGTTGGCAAAAAGAATCTCCATGTCAACAGGGCATACCCAAGCAAATTCTCCCTAAAGATAGTAAGTGTTGGCCCACTCTTAAAAGGAAACAATGCATTTTCAAATGCTTTTGCGGGCTCAAGTTCTCACTATTTTAGGGGGCTATGCATTAAGGCAAAAGGTTCCTATTGTGAAAAATGATTTAAAATTTCAAAATTTGTGGAACTTCATTATTCGGGAAAACACAAATCAAACACTAATTTAACTTCATACATTCCACTTATAACCAGCACAGTCTGTTCAGTGATTAAAGTAAAACAAAACAATCGAAACACAAGAATATGTACCAAGGATTTAACATGAGGAGGAATATATACGAAGAGAATTTACTGAAGATAATATGAATCAAAGATCTCAGGGGGATACTTGTTATTCATAAGATTTAACTAATTAACAACTTG
This sequence comes from Euphorbia lathyris, assembly GCF_963576675.1. NCBI lineage: Eukaryota > Viridiplantae > Streptophyta > Magnoliopsida > Malpighiales > Euphorbiaceae > Euphorbia > Euphorbia lathyris. Next base: position 49,539,144 of record NC_088918.1, read on the forward strand.
TTCAAGCTTTTTTTTTATCATGTTCATGCATACAGATATTGTAATTGTAATCCCTTCCCACCCCCAAATTAGAATGAAACATTGTCCTCAATGTTGGTATGAAGGAACACAATAATAAACAATAAACAAATGCCGCATGATAAACGACAGAGTGACTAAGAACATAAAACGAAGGGTGATAGGTGTTACCATATGCTTAGGACAGTGACATATTTGACGTAATCAGGCGGGAGGGGAAAGAGGGGAATCAACCTCTCTATCCGCAGCGGAGTAGCACCATCCCCTTTCGAGGAGGCAGCAGCGTTGGCATGTGTGTCAAGTTTAGTTCTTACCGGACTTTTGATCGAAAAACCAGAAGGGCTTTCCTTTCCATGCTCCTCAATACAAAGATTTTTCAACATGTCGATCTCTCCCTGCTGTGCAGCATACTTCTCCTCAAGAGCAAATATCATTTCTCTGTTGGCCTAGTTTTGAGCGAACAGGGCATGGAACTTGGTAAGAATGTCTTCGTTGGTGAGCTTGGCACACTTCTGGTAAAAGCCCAAATCTTTGGCGTGCTCGATCTGTTCCGACTCAGAGGATACTGACACAGTGGGCTTATGCTTTCGCTTTCTACTTTCAACTCTTTTAGCTTCCACAAAATCCGGCATCCAGACCCATTTCCCGTTGACCATCCTTCCAAACAACATACTCTGAAGGCTCTTCAAGTCAATCTGGTCTGGGTGGTTCACCACCGTGGGCCGATTCTTATCCTCAGGTTTGAACACCCCAATGGCTTCCGCTATACGGGTTACAATACTTCCACAGCAAATTACCGACGAGTTTTTCTTTCCAAACGCACTAATATACTCCCCAAACCAGAAACCTAGGTTCATCCTTTTTCCGTGCACCATACTCCACAGAGCGGTGAGGTCGGCATGAGGGATGGTGGCCTGATTCTCACGAGTGAATATGGTGCCTGAGACCAGCCTGTGTAGATACCTGATAGCAAAATCCTCGATACCCGACGCCTTGGATGCACTTCATCATAACTTGGCTGGCCCAAGATTGATTGCCAGAAAGTCGAAGGGTCGAACTCATCAGGGGTTTCCATAAAAGCCCCTTTGTAACCTTTCGACTCCAAGTCGTCGTCATCCGCCGCATCTAGGAGATTGTTGAATGTGTTCAAGGTTGGCCGTTGAGTGTGGGTCATGAGCCGGAAACTAAATTCCCCTTCCTCATCGGGGTCCGTGATTTCGGGATTATGTTTGAACGTTGCAAGAAACTCCAAGGTGAGTTCTTTATATGCCGGTTCTTTCATTTCGAAGAAACATCCGAAATTCCCCGCCTCCATGAGTTTCCGCACTTTTTCATCAAGCTTGAGTTTTTTCAATGTATCCCAACACAGTTCGTAGCGGCCCGAACTCGAGCTGAGCGAGATCATCATAATATTTTTGTGTGGCGGCGTCCTTGAACTGGGAGAGCTTCTTTACTAATTTTTCGTCGGGAACAAATACAACCGCGCTCGTGCCCACCATTTTGCTCTTTCCCTTTTCTTTCTTTGTGCCCTCGATTTTAACTTGCTTGCCAGATCCTCGAGTTCTCATCCTATGCTCAAGTCTAAATAGGGTTTCCAAACGATAAAGATCACAGAACATGTGGTGAACAGTGAAAAAGATGTGTGAAAAAGAAAGCAAGTCGAACAAGGGGCCGTAATTTGGTTGGTCTCCTTAAGTAGGGAGAGGAATGAAACGGCCTGTTGCCAACCCGTCATTATGAGAGCGCTTAAATGAACGCCACCTAGACAAGTGGTTGGCAAAAGGCGCGTACCTCTGAGGAGACCCCTGGGCGACGAACGGTCACTATTCAAATTTTGAATTTACTACTCTCCTATCCGTTTGATTTTATCGAGAAAATGAGAGCATGTGGAATAGGTACCTAGTGACAGATGATTAGATGTTTTACTTTTTCAGTCTTTAGTTCGCCTCCCATTTTCCAAGGATAGCGCTTCAACGGAAGGGTAAATCAACTTCCTATTTGAACAAGTAAAAACGTAAAACTTGACCCTTGTAGAAAGGTGTAAGTTTTACATCTTTGCTTGCGCTGAAGATACTCATTACGGACCATTGCACGACACAAAATTGATCTTAACTACCTTTAACATTATTTAACAAAATTGGAAATGTAAACTAATTTAAGTGCAATGTTACTTGTGCTACAATTGGTGTTTGTAGCGAACACCCTATTTGTGCTTCTAATGGCGTGGGGGATCTTGGAAGTGAACTGTGTCGATCTTCCTTGTGTGATCGTTCTCTAGATAGGGTTTTAGTCTTTGCCCATTCACCTTAAAAGGTTCCTGACCCTCCTTGCCAATTTCAACTACACCATGACCAAACACCTTGTTTACCAGATAAGGTCCCATCCATCTTGATTTCAGCTTCCCAGGAAACAACCTGAGTCTCGAATTGTACAAGAGAACTCTTTGTCCTTCGTGAAACGTCTTCGTCTCGATTTTTCTATCGTGCCACATCTTGGTCTTGTCTTTGTAATTCACAACATTTTCATACGAGAACAGCCTGAACTCTTCCATGTCACAGAGTTGAAGTCTTCGATGGTCTTCCACAGCCTGTTGCTCAAAAATTAAGAAGGTTAATGCCCAAAAAGCCCTATGTTCCATTTCAACCGGCAAGTGACAAGACTTGCCGTATAATAATCTAAACGGTTACATTCTGATTGGCATTTTATAGGCCGTCCTATATGCCCAAAGAGCATCGTCAAGCTTGTTTGCCCAGTCTCTCCTAGAACTGCCAACAGTTTTTTCTAAAATTCTTTTGATTTCACGATTGGAAATCTCCACCTGTCCACTTGTTTGTGGATGGTAAGGTGTGGCAATTCTGTGAGAGACCCCAAGCTTGCCCATCAGCTTCTCAAATTTGGCATTGCAAAAGTGGGTTCCTTGATTACTAATGATCGCTCGTGGGACATCGAATCTGGCAAACATGTTAGGGTTTAGTGTCCTATAGACAATTGTTCTAGGATAAACTCAATATAAATGAAGTGTTCTTTATATCATTTGTTTTAATGAGATATGGTTTCATAACTGTATAAAGGCAATCCCTTTTAAAGAACTAAATAAAGTCTAATAAAAGGAAATCCATAAGTTTGTTTCAAGTGATTATAAAGTGTTCATGCAAGCATGAAGTAAGATGAAACTTTATAATAAACAAATAAACTTAAAACCACCCCAAGTCAAGTAATATGTTTAGGATTGACATATCACTGTTGAGACTTGCATGTAACAATGTCTTTTGTCCCGATAGAAAGCTGATCTCACAAGCTTCATATATACAGATATCTAGACAGTTACGTGGATCCAATGAAAAGGAGTTCATTAGGATTGGGGACCCGAATTGAGATAACAGGATGGGTAGATTCATCTTTGTCACTTGTTCATCTCATTGGTATTAATAGGTATAAGTAATCATCAGACTCAAAGGAATGTTAATTGGTCATTCTGGATTACGAAATGTGATACTTTGATCCTGTTGTAACACGATCCTTAACAGAGATGACTCTGGGGTGTGAACGGCAGACGTTGGGTATCACAGGAAGTAATTGCAGGATAATTATACATTGGATTCAGCATTTATCACTCCCGATAAATGGGAGATACATCCATGGATCGCTTGTGGAAGACTCGACTCTAAATCCTTGGAAGGTGATAGCTTAAGACTTGAAATACAGATTTCACTTAACCTATTTAATTGGAGTTGACTCGGCCTGTACAAGTAAAACGAACGTCTCGCTATATGTGACTTGACAGTATCCATAGTCATAAGATTCAGTTCAAGGATGTAGCTGATAAAGGATTGAATTATACCGTAACTAATACAGAAAAGTCAACGACAGAATCAACCTGTCTTCTTATAGCTCTGGGGGAATGTTTCGGATTTGCTAATCACATTTCGCGTACTCATTCCGTTATGTAAAGATTAAATATAATTATGTGGAAATTAATTTAATAGTTACATACGGCTAGAAGCAATAAGAACCTAATGGGTCACACATAAGACTTGGAGCCCAAAAGAGAAACAGGTGTTAATTAATTGATGGAAGCCCAACTGAACCCAATAGGGCCCAGTAACTAAAGGGGGGCGAAATTTATGTATTAAATACATAAATAATTAATTTGATTTTATCAATCCTAATTAGATTAGGATTATGAATTAAATTAATAAAATGATAATTAAATTAGGAGTTTTAATGAGATTAAAATTACTCATATTATTATCAAATAAGGTTATTATTATTATCTTTATATTTAGATATATTAATAGATAATAATTAAGAATTCTATTCCGAATTAAATTCTTATTAAGTAACCTAATTCTATCTAACTAGGGTTTAGATACAAGAGAATATAAATACCCCCCTCATTGTGATTTTCGAAATACACAAGCAATCCAGGAGAGAGAATTTTCAACCCCCTAGCCGAGGACGAGATATTCACCGCTTCCTACACCGATTCAATTGATTTTCATCTCTTTCTTTTATTCCTTGATCTTGTGTTGATTTATTAGAGGCAATCTATTCTTGATTGCTTTTCATACGGTTGATATCTAACTTGATTTGGGTTGTGTTTTGTCTTGTGCTTGGGAACTCGGAGTAAGAGTTGTGGGCACTTCGATTGCAACGGTAGATAGATCTTCATTAAGGTATTTCCTTCTATCCCTCTTTATATGAAATAACGATTAACGGATCTTAGGTTAATGGAAAAAGGTTAAAATTTTTATATTTCCGCTGCTATACGTTAGCCTTTAATTCAATCAGTGGTATCAAAGCCTGCGTTAAATCCGTTATTTCATATATGAAAATTTAGAAGTTTTTCAATCGGATTGAATAAATATTTATAGTTATGTTAATTAACAAAACTGTTTTGATTAATTAGTTCTAAAGATAAATAAGTTTTAATTAATTGTTAATTAAAATAGATTATGCATATGTTCCTAATAATTTTGGTTGATAATCATTATAACAAAATATATTAGTTTTATAGTTAGATTGATAAAATCAGTTTTATTTATTCTAAAGATAAAACGGAAAATCTATAATAGGTTTTCCTATTTTCTGAAAATCGTTTTAAAACCGCGCGCGGCGCCTGGCCGCCGCTGCCGCAAGGCAGCGGTGGGTCAGACGCTTAGGGCTGTTGCCGAACGGCAGCAGCCCAACCTCGGGCCCAGCCCGAGACCCACTTAATTTTAAATCGTTTAAAATTAGTTTTAAATATACTTAAATATATATGTTTCAGAAATTAATAGTTTTCTGTTTTGATTATCGAATGAAAATTTATTTAAAAGTTTGTTTTACCTATTTGTAAATCAAAAGTATTAAATGAATTAAAATCAAAATAATTGGGACATGCATAATTAAAGTTTTGTATAGTTGTATTAATCTAAAAGTTAATATAGAAGATACGAAACTATTAGAAGTAAAATTGGATGAAAGTTAATTTGATAAGTTAATGTGATTAACCTAAATATTACATAAAATACTTATGTAATCAACCAATTAAATTTATTTAATTGAGTCTATGCATGTTTGGAGTTATGGACATATTTGGACCCTCTTTTAGTCTTTTGGTATTTTTGAAATAGGGTCTGCGAGTCCTGTCTTTCTACTATCTATTGTAATTTCTCCTCTCATCTGATTCCCTTCAATTTAATTGAAGTTTTCTTTAGTAGAATAGAAATTAATATGTAATTTCAAGGCGCCATAGAGAAGACGGAGGACCTAAAGAGAAATATGTAATAGTTAGTATTTCCCTAGGTTTGGCCTTTTATTCCGTCTCTGGCTCGACGGAATAATTTAGATAATATGTCCATAACGCCAATGTATGTGTCTGATGTATGCTAAAGCAAATCAAGACTAAGTTAGATTATGAGACTTAAAATAAAAATCCATCACTAATTAAAAGTTAAGTAAATAAGCAAGTTATTAAAATCGGTTGCCCCTCCCTAATATTATAATTCAGCCGGCAGTACTGGGGGCCTTTGGGTTGTTGAGCAAACTCAAGCTCGGGGTCTTACGGTAACAACTGAATTATCGAAAAACATTTTTCATGAATATGGGGTAATACTTAAATTAGATTATGATAATTGGATGAGCAAACTCATATTGTCATAAACTAATGGGCAATATGGTTGGGATTAATATGAATAGCATATTAGTTACTAATGTGGTTAGTAACCCAATAACCTAGGAATCACATTAAAGATGTGATTGGTTACATGAATCTACCTAACAAATGAGACTGGCTTGTTGAGCAAACTCAAGGCGAAATCTCAGGAGTTAGGATCCTAGCTCACTAAAGGGTTTGTGAAATTCTTCGAATTAATATGGAGGGCTATTAATTTGGCAAAATAGTGGGAGCAATCTAAGATGAATTAAAAGGCCTATAAATTTTAGATTGATATACTTTAAAGCAAATGAATAACATACGTTTACTCTTTCTCACTCTCAGGTTTAATTAAACACTCTTAAAATTATGACTAACACCAATCTGCAAAACATACTTACCGATAACAAGTTGAACAGTTCAAATTTCACCGACTGGTATCGCAACCTCAAAATCGTTTTGAAGTTCGAGAAGAAAGGGTATGTACTTGATACACCGATACCCCCTTACCCAACGAATGGTGCTCCCTACCAGGAATTTTATGCTTACTTGAAGCATAAGGCTGATGACGATCAAGCGGGAGACATCATACTTGCATCTATGACACCAGAATTGAAAAGGCAACATGCAGATATGGATGCCTATTCCATAGCCAAGCACCTAAAAGAGTTATTTGTGAATCAAACTCGGTGCGAACACTACGAGATAACAAAACAGTTATATAGATGCAAGATGCAGGTGGGCACATCTGTAATGGCACATTGTGTCAAGATGATCGGCCTTATCACCAAGTTTTCTAGTATTAGAGATGCGATGGATCATGAACTAAGTGTAAACTTACTTCTTCAGTCCCTCCCTGAGAGTTACTCACAGTTCATCATGAACTACCAAGTGAGTGGCTTGCAAACCTCTCTTGAAGAGCTTGCAAATATGCTCGAGACAGTCGATCCCAGTATAAAAGAAAACGAGGAGATACCGGCCCTTGCTATTGAAGGATCAAAGAATAGGAAAGGGATCTCTCCTGATCCAAACCATCCTAAGAAAGGCAAGGAGGCCATGCTCACCGAAACAAAGGGAAAGGAAGTGAAGAAGCCCAAAGGAAAGTGCCATTATTGTGGTGAAGTGGGGCATTGGAAGAGAAATTGTTTGCTGTACCTAGCTACCCTCAAGAAGGGAGAAGCCGGGACCTCAACATCTGGTATGTTTTATATTGAAATAAATACAATTTCACAGTCTGAACCTTGGGTACTTGATACCGGATGCGGATCTCATATTTGTACAAATATGCAGGAACTAAATCGGACTAAGGAATTAAAGAAAGGAAGCATAAACTTGCGAGTAGGAAATGGAGCAAGAGTTGCCGCCCTCGCAATTGGAGATTATGCTTTGAATTTGCCCTCTGGGCTTGTAATAGAATTAAGGAACTGTTTGTATGTTCCACAAATGTCTCGTAACATTATTTCTATTAGCCGTCTTATTGACGATGGTTTTCATATTTCAATAAAAGACAAACATTGCGATTTTTATAGAGATTCGATTTTCTATTTTTCAGGAATATCACAAAATGGGATTTATGTGCTAGATGACAAATTTTCTATTTTCGCAATTGATACCAAAAGACATAAGCTAGATAATTCAACTTACTTGTGGCATTGTCGTTTAGGCCATATAAACAAAAGACGCATGCTAAAGCTACATCAAGATGGGCTTATAGATCCAATTGATCCTGAATCATTGGAAACATGCGAAGCATGTTTAAAAGGTAAAATGACAAAGACACCCTTTAGCAATAAAGGTGAGCGTGTATCAGACACTCTAGGACTTATTCATTCAGATGTATGTGGTCCTATGTCAGTCCAAGCAAGAGGAGGATTCAGATACTTCATAAGCTTCATAGACGACCATACCCGATATGGTTATATCTATTTGATGAAGCACAAGTCAGAAGCTTTTGAGAAATTCAAATTCTTCAAGAATGAAGTAGAAAATCAATTAGGAAAGAAAATAAAGATACTTCGATCCGATCGAGGTGGCGAATATCTTTCAGATGATTTTCTGAATTATCTAACTGAATATGGGATATGCTCACAATGGACACCTCCCTATACACCACAACACAATGGTGTATCCGAGAGGAGGAACCGTACCTTACTAGATATGGTACGATCCATGATGAGCATAGCCTTACTTCTAAATACATTCTGGGGCTATGCCTTAGAAACTGCCCTCTTCACCCTAAATCGAGTACCAACTAAATCCGCTAGTTCCACACCATATGAATTGTTCGTTGGTAGGAAACTCGTGTTCTCATTCATGAGAGTATGGGGTTGTTCAGCATTTGTCAAACGCATTGTGTCCGACAAACTAGATTCTAAATCTGATAAATGTTTCTTCATTGGATATCCCAGGGAAACCGTAGGGTATTACTTCTATCATCCAGATGATCAGAAAGTAATAGTATCCAAGCACGCAACCTTCTTGGAGAAAGAGTTTCTCGAAGAAACCGAAAAGGGAAGCATGATTGAACTTGACGAAGTTCAAGAAGAAGAAACACCGACTGAAACAACAGAAGCGGTTGAGGTGCCCGAAACAGTCCCATTAGATGAGACTCCAGTGCCACCTATTCGTAGATCACAAAGAGTTCGTGAACTCCCAGTTAGATATGGTTTTCTAGTGGGAGATGATGACGAGGTTCCCGTGTTAGATGACAAACCCGAAAACTACGAAGAGGCTCTTACTAGTCCAGATTCTAAAGCATGACTCGAGGCTATGGATTCTGAGATGGATTCCATGTACACCAACCAAGTGTGGACTTTGGTTAATCCACCCGAAGGGATAAAACCCATTCGGTGCAGGTGGATCTTCAAAAAGAAGACTGACATGGATGGAAAGGTTAGCACCTACAAAGCTAGGTTAGTAGCGAAAGGATATCGTCAGAAGCAAGGAAATGATTATGACGAAACTTTCTCTCCTGTGGCTATGTCCAAATCAATCAGAATAATGCTTGCTATTGTCGCTCACTACGATTACGAGATTTGGCAAATGGATGTGAAAACAGCTTTCCCAAACGGAAACCTGCTTGAGGATGTATACATGATGCAACCTGAAGGTTTCATATCAAAGGATGCAAACAAAGTTTGCAAACTTCAGAGATCCATTTATGGACTCAAGCAAGCATCTAGAAGCTGGAACAAGCGTTTTGACGAAACCATAAAACAATTTGTTTTCGAACAAAATTGCGAAGAAGCTTGCATTTACAAGAAAGCAAGTGGGAGCTCTGTAGCATTTCTGATATTATATGTGGACGATATATTATTAATGGGAAATGACATAGCTCTACTACAGTCGGTTAAATTATGGTTATCAGGTAACTTCTCCATGAAAGACCTTGGTGAAGCAGCTTATATACTTGGTATAAAGATCTACAGAGATAGATCAAGAAGACTACTTGGTCTTTCACAAGCTACATACATTGAAAAGGTGCTAAAGCGGATTAGCATGCTTGAATCGAAACGAGGTAAATTACCCATGGTACATGGAGTAAAGTTAAACAATCATCAATGTCCTAAAACCGAAGATGATAAGAAGCGCATGGCTGTAATCTCGTACGCCAGCACAATCGGTTCGATTATGTATGTTATGCTATGCACTAGACCTGACATAGCGTTCGCATTAAGTTTGACGAGTCATTACCAAGGTAATCTGGGAGACGAGCACTGGAATGCCGTCAAGAACATCCTTAAGTACTTGAGAAGAACTAAGGACATGTTTCTAGTGTACGGAGAAGGGGATCTAAAAATAGAAGGATTTTCAGATGCCAGTCATCTCACAGACGAGAACGATTTTAAATCCCAATCAGGATACCTGTTTATCTTGAATGGGGGCGCGGTTAGTTGGAAGAGTTCCAAGCAGGGAAGCGTAGCTTTCTCTACGATCGAGTCAGAGTATATCGCTGCTGCGGAAGCAGCAAAGGAAGCGGTTTGGATTAGAAAGTTCATTACAGAACTTGGTGTGGTGCCTGACATTGTAAATCCCATTACACTGTACTGTGATAACAATGGAGCCATTGCGCAAGCAAAGGAACCACGGTCTCATAATGCATCCAAGCATTACCTGAAGCGATACCACATTATAAGAGAAATTGTGGCAAGAGGAGATGTGAGAATAGAAAGAGTACCTACAGAGGACAACGTTGCAGATCTGTTGAAAAAGCCCTTAACCCAGAAAGTACATGATCGTCATCTTAGTTCTACTGGGATAAGTTGTAGAAACAATTGGCTTTAATCCAAGTGGGAGTATGTTGGGGTTTAGTGTCCTATAGACAATTGTTCTAGGATAAACTCAATATAAATGAAGTGTTCTTTATATCATTTGTTTTAATGAGATATGGTTTCATAACTGTATAAAGGCAATCCCTTTTAAAGAACTAAATAAAGTCTAATAAAAGGAAATCCATAAGTTTGTTTAAAGTGATTATAAAGTGTTCATACAAGCATGAAGTGAGACGAAACTTTATAATAAACTAATAAACTTAAAACCACCCCAAGTCAAGTAATATGTTTAGGATTGACATATCACTGTTGAGACTTGCATGTAACAATGTCTTCTGTCCCGACAGAAAGCTGATCTCACAAGCTTCATATATACAGATATCTGGACAGTTACGTGGATCCAATGAAAAAGAGTTCATTAGGATTGGGGACCCGAATTGAGATAACAGGATGGGTAGATTCATCTTTGTCACTTGTTCATCTCATTGGTATTAATAGGTATAAGTAATCATCAGACTCAAAGGAATGTTAATTGGTCATTCTGGATTACGGAATGTGATACTTTGATCCTGTTGTAGCACGATCCTTAACAGAGATGACTCTGGGGTGTGAACGACAGACGTTGGGTATCACAGGAAGTAATTGCAGGATAATTATACATTGGATTCAGCATTTATCACTCCCGATAAATGGGAGATACATCCATGGATCGCTTGTGGAAGACTCGACTCTAAATCCTTGCAAGGTGATAGCTTAAGACTTGAAATACAGATTTCACTTAACCTATCTAATTGGAGTTGACTCGACCTGTACAAGTAAAACGAACGTCTCGCTATATGTGACTTGACATTATCCATAGTCATAAGATTCAGTTCAAGGATGTAGCTGATAAAGGATTGAATTATACCGTAACTAATACAGAAAGGTCAACGACAGAATCAACCTGTCTTCTTATAGCTCTGGGGGAATGTTTCGGATTTGCTAATCACATTTCGCGTACTCATTCCGTTATGTAAAGATTAAATATAATTCTGTGAAAATTAATTTAATAGTTACATACGGCTAGAAGCAATAAGAACCTAATGGGTCACACATAAGACTTGGAGCCCAAAAGAGAAACAGATGTTAATTAATTGATGGAAGCCCAACTGAGCCCAATAGGGCCCAGTAACTAAGGGGGGGGGGGCGAAATTTATGTATTAAATACATAAATAATTAATTTGATTTTATCAATCCTAATTAGATTAGGATTATGAATTAAATTAATAAAAGGATAATTAAATTAGGAGTTTTAATGAGATTAAAATTACTCCTATTATTATCAAATAAGGTTATTATTATTATCTTTATATTTAGATATATTAATAGATAATAATTAAGAATTCTATTCCGAATTAAATTCTTATTAAGTAACCTAATTCTATCTAACTAGGGTTTAGATACAAGAGAATATAAATACCCCCCTCATTGTGATTTTCGAAATACACAAGCAATCCAAGAGAGAAAATTTTCGACCCCCTAGCCGAGGACGAGATATTCACCGCTTCCTACCGATTCAATTGATTTTCATCTCTTTCTTTTATTCCTTGATCTTGTGTTGATTTGTTAGAGGCAGTCTATTCTTGATTGTTTTTCATACGGTTGATATCTAACTTGATTTGGGTTGTGTTTTGTCTTGTGCTTGGGAACTCTCAGTAAGAGTTGTGGGCACTTCGATTGCAACGGTAGATAGATCTTCATTAAGGTATTTCCTTCTATCCCTCTTTATATGAAATAACGATTAACGGATCTTAGGTTAATGGAAAAAGGTTAAAATTTTTATATTTTCGCTGATATACGTTAGTCTTTAATTCCATCAAAACAGCCTTTTCAGGAATTTTACAACCACACGGGCGTCATTGGTAGGGCTAACCATTGCTTCAACCCACTTGCTCATATAATCAACAGCTACTAAGATATATTTATGCCCAAAGGATGTAGGGAATGGTCCCATAAAATCTATGCCCCATATATCAAAAATTTCACAAACAACTATGTTATTGAGGGGCATGGCATTTCTAGCTGAGATATTGCCTATTCGTTGGCACTCATTGCAAGTGCGAACGAACACGTTGGCATCTTTAAAAAGTGTTGGCCAGAAAAAACCTGATTGAAGTACTTTGGCTGCAGTCCTGCTAGCGCTATGATGTCCTCCAGCTTCTCTGCCATGACAATGGCTTAGAACAGCCTGTCCCTCCTCTTGAGATATACACCGGCGAATAATTTGGTCGGCGCACAACCTGAAAAGATAGGGTTCTTCCCAAAAATAATATTTAATTTCAGCATAGAACTTCCTCCTTTGATTAGTGGACAGGTTATGAGGTTTAAGCGAACTGGCTAGATAATTAGCAATGTCGGAGAACCATGGCGCAGGCTGTACGGTATATAGACGCTCGTCTGGAAAACTCTCCAAAATCTCTGGTTGTTCCTGGCTGCTTTGGTGAGGAATTCTTGACAAATGATCAGCTGCCACATTTTTCGTTCCCTTCTTATCCTTAATTTCAAGATCGAACTCTTGAAGTAAGAGTAACCATCGTATCAATCTTGGTTTTGCATCCTTTTTTGCGAAAAGATAGCGTAATGCAGCATGGTCTGTGTGAACAATGACTTTTGACAGCACCAAGTAGGGGCGAAATTTGTCGAAAGCATACACAACTGCGAGGAGATCCTTATCGGTCGTGGTGTAATTTTGTTGGGTCTCGGTTAATGCTTTGCTTGCATAATAGATAGGTCGGAATTTCTTCTCAACCCTCTGCCCAAGAACAACTCCCACACATGTATCACTTGCGTCACACATCATCTCAAAAGGTTGTTCCCAGTCGGGTCCTGCCAGTATGGGCGAGTTGATCAGCTTGCCTTTCAATAGTTCAAAAGGGTTTAGACAGCTTGCATCAAAAGAAAATTCCGCATCCTTATGAAGTAATGCTGACAAGGGCAGCGCAATCTTTGAAAAATCTTTGATAAACCGGCGGTAAAACCTTGCGTGCCCCAGAAAACTTCTCACATCTTTTACATTGCTTGGAACAGCCAGCTTCTCTATTACTTCCACCTTAGCCTTGTCCACTTCCATCCCCTTTTCTGAAATCGTGTGCCCGAGAACAATTCCACCCGTAACCATGAAATGGCATTTTGACGGGTTTGTCGAAGCCCGACAAAATAGATTTATAGTTTTTTACTGATTTCTCTATTGGACTACAATTTGATTTGTAGTAATAGTAAGACCAGGTCGAATCCCAAGAGAACAATTAACCTCTTAATTCAAATGAGCAAATAAAATAAAAAGGGGGGTTTTGATTTTGATGGATGATTAAATCAAATTAAACAAGTAAAGTAAATGAGAATTCAATAATAAGAAAGCCCGATTCAAGAGATTGGGTTCATTGGGTGTTTGTTGATCCTTGGTTTAAATGATAAACAAATTAGAATTCAAATCTTTGATTAAAGAGTATAAGGAATACCTAATTCACTCTTTCACTTTCTCTTAATTTATTAATTTAAATGAAGCATCTAAATCAACCTAGTTATTAAGAAAGGGGAATGAAGCATATCCAATTTCTCAATAACCGCATTAGGATTAAGAAAGTTTATCAAATCAATTCCTATTGAGAGGAACGTCGACAAACAATAGCAATTGGCTGAATTTTCTTCCCAATCAATCTCAAGCAAAAACTCAATTACTCAAGATTGATTTTTGCTACTTGTTGTAATTCATTCAAGACAATTACGGATCAAGAATAAATACTTAGCAATAGAAGATCGAATACGATTCAATAATCATAAAAAGAATTGAAAAAGAAAATCAGAACTTGAATTAATACTTGAAGAAATTAATACATGAAACCTCACAACTTTCAACCTAATGAAATCCCTCTTGAATCAGAAAATGGAACTTAGCTACTCATATTGAAAACAATTCAACAATACAATTGAAAATCTGTAAAACCTAGTTCTCTCCCTAAGGAATATTAAGCCTCTATTTATAGGGGGGAAACCCTAAGAAGAAAGACTAAAATATCCTTAAGAGATAAGGAAAGAAACTAAATCTCTAATTAATTAATGATTAAATAGAGATAATAGGAAATATTCAAATCCTAACTAAAATAAAATACAATTAAATAAGATAATATCCCAAAATCAAATCTGAAAATATCTTCTTATCTCTTCCAAATTCGTCCAGCCACGTGCCCACGCCTTAACTGAAGTTGGCTGCTATTTCTCAATTACAGCTGAGACAGGACGTGCCCACGCCTTAACTGAAATTGGCCTCTGATTTGCAAATACTCCAAAATGCTCCAAAAGGCCACTAATTTCCAGATTTTTCACCAAACATCTAAACTTTCTCCCAAAACAAAATATGAAACAAAAACATCAATTAAACACCAAATGTTTCCAAATTACATAGAATAAGATAGAAAGTAACAAGACTAAAATGGTCTTGTCAAACTTCCCCACACTTAAACTATGCTTGTCCTCAAGCATATAGAACATCCAAAACTCAATTAAAAACTATCTACATGATCTCACTAGTGAGTATGCATCAAGAATTTCCATTAAGAAGAATGAGTCATAGGCAAGTAATCTAAGCATTTGGTTTTAATAGAGAAAACAAGCATTTAACTTCTTTCAACACTTTCCTTAGAATCAAAGCACACAATTTAACTCTCTCACAAGGGGAATTCACTCTATTCACTCAAAGTGTTTAGGGTAATCAATAAGCACTCGAATCAAAAAATAAACATGTCATTACCATAAGTTTGCTCAAAGATCAAATCGCCACCACTTGGAATGAAAGTATGCAATCAATCAACGGGTCTTTGTTCAAGGTTGTAACGGGGTTTAGGCAATTGATGCAGATGTTGGTTACAATCACTGATTTCCCTCCCCACACTTAAAATCTACATTGTCCCCAATGTATGCACAAGCAAACGGCTCAGAAAGATAAAGATAGGGATATAGAAAACGTCCCTTAACTGAGCCGATGCCGATAACAGATCAAAGAGTTGGTGGAGGAGGTGGAGCAAAACCCAAAAAACTACAAAGCCCTTCCACAATGTGAGTTAGTTTCCTGACTTCATCCTTCAGTTCTTGATTTTGAGTCAATAATTTCTGAATATCCGAACTCGAAGACGAATAAGGCTCACCATCCTCAAAAACATTGTCACTTTCATCTACTCGCTTCCGCTTGGCGATTTTCTTGGGTTCCCCATAATCCCTAGATGGGAAGAAAGCAGAAGGTTCCTGCGCAGAAGAAACTAAACCCATCCTGTACAGACAATCAATATTAAGAGGTTCCATATCACAAGCTATATGCAAATCATTTTTCTCAAGACTGAACAACTTTAAATTGACGGCCAAGTGAGTGATAATTGAACCAAGGATTAAATTGCGAGAATTAGTTATAGCCAACTGAAATTGGTTAGCTAGCCAACATCCCAAATTAACCTTAATACCTTTTACCATACACCAAATAAAATATAATTCAGTTTTAGAACATAAGCTTGAACTATCCTTATGACCTGAAAAATTAAACGCTAACAAGCGATGAACATATCTCCACACAGGTTTAATAAAGTAAGAATCCTTGTTTGCACTTGTCCTATACAAACTCTTATCCGAAGACAATTCTTTCCAAGCATTAATAGGTTCGAAATTTCCAAAATCAACAACTAACTGCTTATAAATTTCAGTTTTAGCAAATGCTTTGTCAATGAAACCCAAGGCTAAATTGAATTCAGTAACTGAATATTTAAATTAACGTCCCAATAATCTAAATTGAATAACCCTAGGACTATCCAAATCAAAATTAGCAGGTTTGTCAAACTGAAATGTAGTGTAAAATTCTCTTGTTAACTCGATATAAGCAGGACAATTAATTGACAAGTAAATTTTCCAACAACTATCAGCAACCAAATCTTCAAAGGACTCAACCAAGCTAAAATATTCAAGAGTAGCATAATCAACATACTTGCAAGGAAGTACAGTTTTAGATTGAATCAAAGCATATCGATTTCTCCTAGCCTGAGTTGAGAAAGAAAGGTTACCTTTAAGAGCTTTTTCCGAAGGGGGAAGAATAGCCTTACCTTTTTGCATTTTGGATCTCCTAGTAGGAGGAATTTTAGAACCTTTTGCTTTGGTTTTCTACTTGTGACTGGAAGAAGGGACTGCTCCGATCACGTCCTCAGATGGGTCCTCTGGTGTTGCTGATTTTTGTGGCGAAGGGGCGAACGAAACATCGATTTTCATTGTTCTAACGGCGCGCTTCCTTCCCATGACTGTAAAGAGGGTAGAGAAAGGAAAAGAGAGGAGAAAGAAAAACCGCTAAACCCTTATTATGGTGATCGGGGATGAAACGAGAACGGCGAAAGAAAAAAAAATCTCTGATAGTCGCCGCTGCTGTTGAATCGCCGCTCCACAAGAAAGAAAAAAATCGAAGGAAAAGAAAAAAATAGGTAGGTTAGGATTTGGGTATGGCATATGACACTTATTTGTTTTTTTTTATTATTAAATTACAAGTCAAAACAAACATGGGCTTTTATTATTTGAATAAAACAAGTTCAAACATCAGTTTACGA
Organism: Euphorbia lathyris; assembly: GCF_963576675.1. Lineage (NCBI taxonomy): Eukaryota > Viridiplantae > Streptophyta > Magnoliopsida > Malpighiales > Euphorbiaceae > Euphorbia > Euphorbia lathyris. The sequence goes on from NC_088918.1 coordinate 49,556,180, forward strand.
TTTTATATATATATATATATTTTTTGATTTTTTTTGATATAAATTAATTAAAGAAAACTATTAATAATAATAAACAAAAACTAATAATAAAAAAATAAAATAAAATAAAATAAAAATAAAGAAAATAAAGAAAATAAAAATAAAATAATGGTAGTGAAAGAAAACAAAAAGGAACAGAGACCAATTTTGCTTAAGTCGTGGGCACGTCAATTGTCAATGTACTTATACACTAAGAGCTGTAACCAGTTTTTCATAAGCCGTGAGCACGGTTAAACTAAAATTGGTTTCTGCTTCTATTTGACCAAAAGGTTATAATTTGACACGTGGTCACGGTTTAAACGAAATTAGCCCCTGGAATTCAAACTAAAAATTAACAATACTAAAAAAAAAAGCTATTTAATGGGTTGCCTCCCAAGAGCGCAATTATTTAACGTCGCTATGCTCGATGAACTCCCTTTTTTTAATTTTTCTCATAATGTGGGATTCCCACACTCATCTCCGACTCTCGTTCCTCTTTGAAACCTTCATGGAACACCTTCAAGCGATGTACATTCACTTTGAAAACTTTATTCGTCTCGAGACTCTTGATCTCAACTGTACCATAAGGAAAAATGTTAATCACAAAAAAGGACCAATCCAACGAGAACGTAACTTACTGGGCATGAGTTTTAATCGAGAACTATATAATAAAACTTTTTGTCTGATTCGAAATTGTTTTCTCAAGATCATACTATCATGAAACAACTTCGTCTTCTCCTTATAAATTCTCGAATTCTCATAAGCTTCCAAACGTAGCTCCTCAAGTTCTTGCATTTGCAATTTACGATTTACACCGGCTAGCTCCATATCCAAGTTACATCTTCGTATTGCCCAGAATGCTTTGTGCTCAATTTCCACTGGTAAATGGCAAGGTTTCCCGAACACTAACCTGTAGGGAGACATCCCTATTGGTGTTTTGTACGCGGTCCGATAAGCCCAAAGTGCATCTTCGAGACGCAAACTCCAATCTTTTCGTCCCGGATTGACCGTTTTCTCTAAGATAGATTTGACCTCTCGATTTGATACTTCAGCTTGCCCATTTGTTTGGGGATGATAGGCAGTGGATGTTCTGTGATTTACCCCATACCTTTTCAACAAGACCTCAACTGAGCGATTGCAAAAGTGACTCCCTTGATCGCTTATGATGGCTTTCGGAACTCCAAATCTACTGAAAATGTTAGACTTGATAAAACTTATAACAGCTTTAGAATCGTCAGTTTTGGTGGCTTTAGCTTCCACCCACTTTGATACATAATCGACAGCTAAAAGTATATAAACATACCCACAAGATGACGGAAAAGGACCTATGAAATCAACGCCCCATACATCAAAAATATCACAAACAAGTATAGGTGTTTGAGGCATTTCATTACGATTAGAAATATTTCCGGTCATTTGGCATCGTTCACAACTTTTGCAAAACATGTATGCATCTCTAAACAATGTTTCCCAATACAAACCACAATCCAAAACTTTCCTAGCTATTCTTTTGGGTCCAAAATGACCACCACATGCAAGATAATGACAGAAATTTAAAATTGATGCATGTTCATTTTCAGGTACACAACGTCTAATTACTTGATTCGAACAAAATTTCCACAAATATGGTTCATCCCACACATAATATCTTGCCTCTCTTTTAATTTTTTCTTTCCTATAATGACTCATATCAGTTGGAAACTGTCTAATAACCAAGTAATTAACTATATCAGCATACCATGGAAGCAAACCTTGCACTTCGAATAATTGTTCATCAGGAAAGTGCTCGGAGAGAGGGAGAGGTTCTTCTTCTTGGATAATTCTACTCAAATGATCGGCTACTGAATTTTCAGATCCCTTCCGATCCTTAATCTCCAAATCGAACTCTTGAAGTAGGAGAATCCATCTTATCAACCTTGGTTTAGACTCCTTCTTTGCCAAAAGATATTTCAATGTTGCATGATCAGAAAACACAATTACTTTAGAACCCAACACATATGATCTAAATTTATCTAAAGCAAAAACAATAGCCAAAAGCTCTTTTTCTGTTGTAGAGTAATTTCGTTGTGCATCGTTTAAAGTCTTTGAGGCATAATAGATGACATGGTTCTTCTTATCAATTCGTTGTCCCAAAACAGCTCCGACTGCATAGTTGCTTGCATCACACATGATTTCGAATGGTTCATCCCACTTTGGTGGTTGAATGATGGGAGAAGTTGTTAGTAATGACTTCAACTTATCAAAGGCTTCCTTGCACTCTTCTCCAAACTCAAACTTCACGTCTTGCTTCATCAAGTTAGACAAAGGTTGGGCTATCTTTGAAAAGTCTTTTATAAACCTTCGATAAAAACCTGCATGTCCAAGGAAAGAACTGTTGAAACACCTTTCCACATAATTTTGATTTGACAAAATTGTTTAAGTATAATTGAAATACATATTCTAAACACACTAAGTTTAAATGCTTTGATTTATTCTACTAATGTGTTTGTTCAATGTTGAGTTAAATTGTTTATAAGACACAAGAATTAAAAGGCCCAAGCCTAATACAAGTGTCAAAGCCCAAGTCAAACAACTCAGTACTACTCGGCCCGCGTTTGCCAAAACGTTGTCACTTTGGATAGAATGCAACTCAGCGTAAGAAGGATCTAGAAGACCTTCGGGAACAACTTCAAGATGAAGCTGCTGAGTAGATTCGACAAACGTACAAGACAGCAGCTGGCTAAGGAAAACTTCCAGACAAAGTATTTCTACTTTGGGTAAAGTTCAGATGACACAGTATGCTGTCCAGTTGACTTTACCATAAAAGGAGAAACATTCTGCTGAGCTGACCGAGAACAGAAGATACACAAATCTGATTGGCCGAGAGCTCTGAGCAAGTCAGGATGACAACGACAGGAAGCCGTTTCCCTCCAACGGTTATTTCGAAATTCGAAATGACCGATGCCCAGACGTCTCTATAAATAGAGTGCCATCAGCTGCTTCAATACTTACAGAACTTGATCAAGCCATTACGCTGACCAAATATCTACGCAAAGTTCTGCAAGCAAAAAGCAAAGCAATCTTACACTACATTCAATATCTTTTGTGTAAAGTCTAGAGTGATTATTCAATCATCTAAGGTGTCTTAGCAAATCATTGTTTAGGACAAACACTTATCATTTCTAGAGATTAGAAAGGAGAGGCTGAGTACTCGGTTATAGTACTCAGCAAGAGATTAGGATTGAGTAGAGGTATAGAGGAAGGTACTCTTGTTATACTCAGTTGCTAAGATTGTAAAAGGTTTGAGGCTCTACCTTTAAAGAGCTCAGTAGAGGATTTGAAATCTCAGAACGTGTTCCGGGGACAGGACGTAGGCTTAGAAGAAGCCGAACCTAGATAAATCTGCTGAGTAACGTATTTCTTACCTTAAACTCCTTATATATATTGCTTGCTTAAATAACCAAAACTGACCAAGTAAAAAGGTCAAGTCGAGTTGTGCGCATCGAACATCTGAGCTCAGGAATAGACTTTAAGTGCTATCTCCTGACTCAAGTCAAGAAACTGACCTAGTCACCAGTTGACTAAGCCAGTATCTTACTGATCACTCAGCGCCGCTGTTAAAACCTTTTCTCTTAAGAAAAGAAGTTTGCCCAAACTTTAGAAAAAGTTTAAATAGTTCCTAACCCCCCCTTGGAACTATACTTGCACTGTTATAAGGGACCAACAAGAACGTACTTCCCTAACATTTGTAGGGAAAGGTAAGCTAACAATTAAATCAATTTTAGCTTTGTCAACTTCAATTCCCTTAGACGAAATCACATGCCCCAAAACGATTCCTTGATTGACCATAAAATGACATTTCTCATAATTAAGCACTAAATTAGATTCAATGCATCGTTTAAGTATTTTAGTCAAATGGTTTAAACAACTATCAAAAGAATCACCATAAACAGTAAAATCATCCATGAACACATCGATGCATTTTTCAATATATTCAGAAAATATACTCATCATACAACGTTGAAATGTTCCCGGAGCATTGCAAAGTCCAAATGGCATCCTTCGATAGGCAAATGTTCCAAATGGGCATGTAAACGTCGTCTTCTCTTGGTCTTCTTTGGCAATAACGATTTGGTAATAACCTGAAAAACCATCAAGAAAACAAAAGAATAAGTTTCCAGCCAACCTTTCCAACATTTGATCAATAAAAGGAAGAGGAAAATGGTCCTTTCTAGTAGCCGCATTTAGCCTTCGAAAATCAATACACATTCTCCATTCGTTTTGCACTCTTGTAAGCACCAACTCATTATTTTGATTTCTTACCACTGTGATTCCCGTTTTCTTTGGCACAACATGAACGGGGCTCACCCATTTGCTATCTGAGATGGCATAGATTATCCCTTCATCCAAAAGCTTGATGACCTCTTTCAACACTACCTCTTTCAATACCGGATTGAGTTTTCTTTGTGGCTCCCTCACTGGTTTTGTATCTTCTTCTAAGAAAATTCGATGCATGCAAACAGATGGGCTAATGCCTTTAATGTCGGCTAAAGTCCACCCAATTGCCTTTTTATGCTCTTAAAGAACTTTGATCAAACTTTCTTCTTGCTCCGTGCTTAGACCTTTTGCAATTATCACCGGAAGTGTCTCCTCTTCTCCCAAATAGACATACTTCAAATGATCTGGTAAATCTTTCAATTCAAGCCTTGGAGCCTGCAAAATTGAAGGTAGCATTTTCTTGTAAGTATGAGGTATTTCAATATCAGATTTTTCTATACCTTTTTGCACCTCCTTCAATGAATTATCACTTCTTTGTTCATCTTCTTCTAACTCACTTAGACTATTTTTTGCTTGAAAATTTTCCTGCACAAGTGAGTCAATTACATCAACATGATAAACAGCATCTGAATTTTCTGGGTACTTCATGGCATCAAAAATATTAAATTTTACAATCTCTCCGTCAAATTCTACGGAGAGAGTACCCTCATGAACATCAATCTTTTTTCTTGCTGTTTTCATAAATGGCCTTCCAAGTAACAAAGGTGCTGAATTTCCAGATGTATCATTCTTCATCTTCAAAATATAGAAATCCACCGGAAAAATCAATTCATTCACCTGTACCAAAACATCTTCCACAACTCCTTCCGGATAAGAGTTAGAACGATCAGCTAATTGAATCACTACCCTAGTTTCTTTCAAAGATCCCAAATTAAGAGCATTATAAATAGAATAAGGCATTACATTTATTGATGCTCCTAAGTCTAGCATGGCATGTTCAATTCGTTTATTCCCAATAACACAAGGCATTGTAAACATGCCTGGGTCTTTACATTTAGTAGGTAGACTCTTTTTAATCACAGCTGAAACATTTTCCCCTACTCTTACTCTTTCATCAATTTTCAATTTTCTCTTATTTGTGCACAATTCCTTCAAAAATTTAGCATACTTTGGAATTTGCTTGATAGCATCAAGGAGTGGAATGTTTACCTCTACCTTTCGAAAGGTTTCCAATACCTCTCTCTCATATTCTTCCTTTTTTGATTTCACCAATCTTGAAGGAAAAGGGGCCAATTTAGATGGAATTAATGGAATAGGAGCAGATTTTAGCTTAGGATCTTCCTTGGGTACAATTGGTGGCTCCTCTTGTTTCTCTTCTCTTTTTGGAGGTGAAGTTGATTAAACTTCCTTCCCACTTCGCAATGTGATTAGAGAAGCATTTTCCTTTGGATTCTCCATAGTTTGGGAAGGAAATTTTCCAGAATTTTGTGCCTCCAATTTATGAACTGAGGTAGCTAATTGAGTCATTTGACTTCCCAAATTATGAATTTCTGCCTCCATTTTCTGTTGAAATTTAAAAGTACTTTCAGCTAGGCTTTTAACAATGTCTTCTAAAGGCATACCTGAGTTAGAAGTTGAAAGTCTGGATGGTCCTTGCACTTGAGGTGGTCGATTATATGACTGGTTTTGCAACCTTGGCTATCCTCCTTGATTTCCATAATTAAAATTTGGATGATCCCTCCATCCCGAATTGTAAGTGTTGGAATAAGTGCCATATTTGCGTTATGGTTGTCCTGGAAATCCTCCAATAGCATTTGCTTGTTGGAAATCTTCTTGTAATGATGGGCACTCATCAGTATGATGTCCCACATTTGAACATACTCCACATACCTTTTCGGGTTGCACTTTATCTGCAGCAATTTGACGAACCAAAGAAACTAATTCAGTAAACTTATTTTCAATGTTCGAATTACTTACCTCGTTAACTTGTTGGGTTGTTTTGCTTGATCTTGTTCCGAATTGTTGGGAGTTTTCAGCCATAGTGGAGATTAATTGTCTTGCCTCATCGGGTGTCTTATTCACCAACGCTCCTCCACTAGCTGCATCAATCATGCTTCTATCAATTGGAGCCAATCCTTCATAAAAATATTGGATTAGGAGTTGTTCAGGTATTTGATGATGTTGGCAACTAGTGCAAAGTTGCTTGAACCTCTCCCAATATTCATATAAGGTCTCTCCAGAAGCTTGTCTAATTCCACATATCTCCTTTCTAATATTCGCTGCACGTGAAGATGGAAAGAATTTCTCAAGAAATAACCTTTGCATTTCGGTCCATGTCGTGATAGATCCTGATGGAAGTTAGTACAACCAATCCTTAGCCTTATCTTTTAAAGAAAAAGGAAAGGCTCGTAGTTTAACTTGCTCTTCGGTTACTCGTTCGGGTTTCAAACCGGAACAAACGACATGAAATTCCTTCAAATGTTTATGAGGATCTTCACCTGTAAGACCATGAAAAGAAGGGAGTAAGTGAATTAATCCAGATTTAAGTTCAAAAGGTACCTCTGGATTTGGGAACTCAATGCAAAATGATTGGCGATTTAAATTGGGTGCTGCAAAATCCCTTAATGTTCTATTTCCAGCCATCGTCTCTTCCTCACTTTGAAAAACAAAATTTTCTCTGATTTCTTCTAAATTTTCTAAAGACGATGAACAAACACTCATTTGTTTTGTTTCTTTTCTTAACCTCCGTATTTCTTTTTCTATTTCAGAAATAAATATTCGTTCACTTCCACGGGAGGTGCGGATCATAAAAAGTTTCAAAAACAAAGGAAAATGAATCAAGAAACTAAATTGTTCCCCGGCAACGGCGCCAAATTTTGATGGGTTTGTCGAAGCCCGACAAAATAGATTTATAGTTTTTTACTAATTTCTCTATTGGACTACAATTTGATTTGTAGTAATAGTAAGACCAGGTCGAATCCCAAGAGAACAATTAACCTCTTAATTCAAATGAGCAAATAAAATAAAAAGGGGGGTTTTGATTTTGATGGATGATTAAATGAAATTAAACAAGTAAAGTAAATGAGAATTCAATAATAAGAAAGCCCGATTCAAGAGATTGGGTTCATTGGGTGTTTGTTGATCCTTGGTTTAAATGATAAACAAATTAGAATTCAAATCTTTGATTAAAGAGTATAAGGATTACCTAATTCACTCTTTCACTTTCTCTTAATTTATTAATTTAAATGAAGCATCTAAATCAACCTAGTTATTAAGAAAAGGGAATGAAGCATATCCAATTTCTCAATAACCGCATTAGGATTAAGAAAGTTTATCAAATCAATTCCTATTGAGAGGAACGTCGACAAACAATAGCAATTGGCTGAATTTTCTTCCAAGTCAATCTCAAGCAAAAACTCAATTACTCAAGATCGATTTTTGCTACTTGTTGTAATTCATTCAAGACAATTACAGATCAAGAATAAATACTTAGCAATAGAAGATCGAATACGATTCAATAATCATAAAAAGAATTGAAGAAGAAAATCAGAACTTGAATTAATACTTGAAGAAATTAATACATGAAACCTCACAACTTTCAACCTAATGAAATCCCTCTTGAATCAGAAAATGGAACTTAGCTACTCATAATGAAAACAATTCAACAATACAATTGAAAATCTGTAAAACCTAGTTCTCTCCCTAAGGAATATTAAGCCTCTATTTATAGGGGGAAAACCCTAAGAAGAAAGACTAAAATATCCTTAAGAGATAAGGAAAGAAACTAAATCTCTAATTAATTAATGATTAAATAGAGATAATAGGAAATATTCAAATCCTAACTAAAATAAAATACAATTAAATAAGATAATATCCCAAAATCAAATCTGAAAATATCTTCTTATCTCTTCCAAATTCGTCCAGCCACGTGCCCACGCCTTAACTGAAGTTGGCTGCTGTTTCTCAATTACAGTTGAGACAGGACGTGCCCACGCCTTAACTGAAATTGGCCTCTGATTTGCAAATACTCCAAAATGCTCCAAAAGGCCACTAATTTCCAGATTTTTCACCAAACATCTAAACTTTCTCCCAAAACAAAATATGAAACAAAAACATCAATTAAACACCAAATGTTTCCAAATTACATAGAATAAGATAGAAAGTAACAAGACTAAAATGGTCTTGTCACATTTCTCCCAATTCAAAACCAGGTGAGTGTCCTTGCATCACACAAGCACAGCTTCGAGGTTGTTTAGACAATTTCCAAAAGAGTTTCCATAAATAGAGAAATCGTCCATAATGATTTCTACAGTCCGCTCCGCCATATCATGAAATATAGACATCATGCATCTTTGAAACGTGGTCGGAGCGTTGCATAGTCCGAACGGCATGCGCCTGTATGCATAAGTCCCATATGGACATATGAACATCATCTTTTCCTGATCCTCACAGTGAATTGCAATCTGATTGTACCCAGAGTAACCGTCAAGGAAACAATAGAATGCATACCCCGCTAACCATTCTAACATCTGGTCAATGAAGGGCAAAGGAAAATGATCCTTCCTTGTGGCTTTGTTGAGCTTTCAGTAATCCACACAAACTCGCCATCCTGTTATGGTTCTCGTGGGGACCAACTCGTCTTTCTCGTTGAGTACCACGGTTGTTCCTCCCTTCTTTGGTACAAGGTGAACAGGGCTGGTCCACACACTATCAGAAATGGGATAAATAATTCTGGCATCCAGCAGCTTGATCACCTCTTTTCGCACGACCTCTTTCATGTGGGGGTTCAATCTGCGCTATGGCTGGACAGATGGCTTGTGATCCTTCTCCATCAAAATTCTGTGGACATAGACTGCTGGACTAATTCCTTTGATATCATCAATTTTCCATACGATTGCCTCCTTGTTCCTTCGCAGTACCTCCATGAGTTGAGCTTTCTGATCAGGAGTTAACTTTGAAGATATAATAACTGGACTCCCGCTGGGTGGTTCCAGGAATGCATACTCGAGGTGTGAAGGCAACGGTTTCAGTTCAGGTTTTGATAATGGTATAGTTGGTATCTCCGGTGGTTCTTGATGAGTGGGGACAGTAGGATCTAACGGAGGTGTGGGTAAGCTGGATTCAAGAGAACAACTTGTTCCTTCACATAAGTTCACCTCTTCTCCCAATAGAGTCTCCAGAGTGTCCTGTTCCTGCAAAGGGGATATAGACTTTGGAACTCATCTAAGAAACAGCATGTGTCATCACTAGTGTTAGCTCGTCTCATTGCCTCATTCATTTTAAAAATGATCTCCTCCCCATTAATTCTTAAAAACAGTTTTCCCTCTCCCACATCTATCAATGCTTTACCCGTAGCTAAAAATGGTCGACCTAGGATAATAGGAACATGCAGGCCTTCATCTATGTCCATTATGATAAAATCAACAGGCAATATGAATTTTCCTACTTTGACCAACACATCTTCCACAACTCCCCTAGGGTAACATACTGATCGATCGGCTAATTGAATAGACATTCTGGTGGGTTGTGGCTCTCCTAATCCTAGTTTAGCATATACAGAATATGGCATTAGGTTTATGCTAGCTCCTAGGTCACATAGTGCATTTTCAATATTTAAGCTTCCCATTGAACAAGGAATAGAAAAACTCCCTGGATCTTTTAGCTTTTTCGGTAGCTGCTGCTTGTTTTGGAGTATTGAAGAACAATCCATGTTGAGTTGGATCATTGATATGTTTTCTAGCTTTTTCTTGTTTGACAGGATGTCTTTTAAGAATTTCGCATATGTTGGCATCTGGGCAAGTGCTTCTACGAAAGGAATGTTGATATGCAACTTCCTCAAGGTGTCTAGCACCTTAGAATTTTGTTCTTCCATTTTTTTGTTTATTAACCGCGTCGGATATGGCACAGGTGGAACATACGGCGGAGGTGGCTTGTACACCTTTCCGCGTTCCTCCTGATCCTGCTCACTGGTGGATTTTTCTCCTGCGGCTTCTTCTTGACTAGGAACAGTTTGTTCCTGCTCTCCTTCAGTTTCTTTGGATGTTCCTGCACACTCGGCATTTTCATCAGTTGATAAAGTTGGTTGAGTTTCCTTACCGGATCTCAGAGTGATAGCCATGACGTCGCCCTTCGGGTTTGGCTCCGTGTTGCTTGGCATCATTCCCTTTTCCTTTTGACGTAGATGCAGCTAATTGATGGACTTGTGTTTCCAGATTTTTAATTGACGCATGTGTCTGCTTCATGAACTGCATCATCATTGTCTTCATGTCTGGCTCTACATCTTCTTTTGGTGGCACAGGTTGTTTATAATGCTGCTGAGGTTGCCTCTGGTAGTGTCCTCTTTGCTGTTGTTGATATCTTGGTTGTTCTTGATACCTCGGTTGCTCCTGCTGGTTGGTCTGGACTGTCCATCCGAAATTCGGATGATTTCTTGTAGCTGGGTTATATGTGTTAGAGTATGGGTTAGGTGGAGTCCTCTGATTATAACCTGCATAATCGCATTCTGCTTGTGCTCCCTTCCCTTGCTTGACTCTAGGACAATTGATGTTAAAATGAAGTCCTCCACAAAAATCACATATATCATTGAACGGTGGTTCGTTGTGGATCGAGGATACATTTATCTTGCCGAGCTGCCTGGCAAGTTGTTCCACCTGGCTTGTCAATTTTGACACCACATCTTCATTCACCATTCTCTTTCCTTCACTTCTGGCAGAGTGCCAGTTATAGCTCGTGCTTACTACTCTCTCAATTAGGTCATATAAGGCTTGGGGTTCAAGGTCTTCAGGGTTCCCATTTGCAATGGATTCGATTTGGATCTTATAAATGTTGGTGACTCCATTGTAAAAGTTCTGCATCTGCATCCACATGGGGATGCCATGATTGGGTACCCTTCTTAATAACTCATTGTACCTCTCCCATGCCTCGGCTAAAGATTCATCCTCTTCTTGCACGAAATGGGATACCTCGTTTCTCAGTTTAATGGCCTGTCTCGGTGGAAAGTATTTCATCAGAAATGCGCTGGCCATTTCTTCCCAAGTGGTGATCATCCCTGGTTGCAGATTTTTCAACCAGTTCTTTGCTTTGTCTTTCATAGAAAAAGGGAACAGCTTTAGCCTGATCACATCGTCGGAAACGCCTCGGTTTGATCTGAAAGTGTTGCATAGTGTGATAAACTCCAGGATATGCCCATTTGGGTCTTCTGACTGGTATCCATTGAACTGTATTATTGCCTGCAACATTTGTATCATCGATGCTTTCACCTCAAACATGTTGTTCCCTTCGTTGGGCAACACGATGCACGACGAGTGCCCTTCAGTAGTTGGCCTCGAATAGTCCCTGATCCTCATGACAGGAGGATTGTTATTCTCTCCTTCTTCTTCTTGATTTGGTTGGACTGGTTGTTCGGGTGGTACCCTTCCAGCCATTCTTCTCTCTCTTTGTCGTTCTCTTTGTCTCGCACGTCGAGCTCCCGCTCTGTTTCATCTACACGTTCTCTCTAACTCGAGACCGATAAAGACTCCTTCTGGCTGCACTATTTAGCAAACAAATTAAAAAAACCTTGTTTCACAGAAAATTTCGTATAACATTTGTTGCTTTCAATCCCCGGCAACGGCGCCAAAAACTTGTTGTCTCCTTTGTGGACTCTAGCAAGTGCACTAGATACAAGTAATAAAGTGATAAGTCAAGTATCGTATCCACATGGATTGATGACCAAAGTTTATGAGAAATACTTTGTGAACAGGGTGCTCGTAGTGCGTGATTCTTTTATATTGACAGATGTTGGTAGTCGTGAAAACTGGAGATGAAACAGATTACTTTACGTGTTAAAAATGATTAGTTGAAGATGATAACAAAGTGAACAGGCTGTGCACAGCGGAACAGGTTGTCGTAAGCTCTACCCTAATGAATCATGAACAATGCAACTGAAGCCAAGGTTTCTGCTTTATCTCTCACTTAAGTCAACTCTCGTGTGTTCTTAAGATTCTAAGACTTACTAAAACCAATAGCGTCCTAAAGGCTTGTTCTTTCTTGCATTAAGACTGAAGCAACATTTCAAAAGAGAAAACCCTTGATAAAACCACCTAACATTTCTGCTTCGGGGTTGGATGCTTAATAGAGAGTTCAGTGAAGATGAAAGCAGTGTCCTATCATTCATCTAACACAAGCATACATGCATACGCAATCAAATATATAACCTCAACAAGCACTTCATGCATAAACATCCTTCATTCATTACTAGGATAGAGAACTTACATTACCGGCCCCTACTGGCCGAGCCCATTCAAAAGGATTACTCACTCATACAGGCGAGTGAGCAATCAGATAATTCAAAGCTCTGAAACTCCATCTATCGAGCTCTCTCTCTCTCTCCTTCCAAAAAGTCTATCTTGTTGTTTCTTCCAAAATCCGATACCTTTCCTTCCTTACTACCTCTATTTAAAGGAAAGGTCAGAGTCTAAAAACCATACTAGAAAAGTATCCGCACAAAATATATTACAAAACAAAGTCAAAAGTTCAGAAATCTAAAAATTGCTAAAAGTGGTTGAAGATCATTTTGACCCTTGAACACTCATGGGTCGAGCTTTCTTGTCATCTTGTTACTTTCCGCCTGCACTTCTCCACCTCTCTGCCAGTAGCTACTATCGTACCTGCCTCCCGTCTAGTCGATGTCCATCATCAGGGGTTCTAGCGTTTGACCGCTGGATCAAAGAATGGCATAATCTCCTCTTGGTAGTGCGAACAAGCTGCTTCCAGTCTATTCGGCTAAATCTTTTCTTATCTGCATAAAAACACCTATAAGGCCTTCTTTCATGTAATAAAACACTACAAACACCCTTAATTCATTATAATTAACACCTTTAAATGTAGTCAATTTCATGCCTAACAAACACCCCCAAATTGAATCTTTGCTTGTCCTCAAGTAAACAATAGATAGAAAGCAAGTTAATCTAAAGGACAAAGAGTTAGGAATGAAAGAATACGGAAACATTTTTCCATAGGGGAAAGAATGCAACTTCACTCCTCAGCTCAGCAAATACACCCTTAGGGTGTGAGTTTGCTTTTTGGTCCCATGTCAATGGATCAACAATTTTCCAAACAGAGTCAAAAGGTCTTGAACATAGTTGTAATGTTAGGCTTAGGCTAAGGTATGGGAGTGAATGGCTTTTTAAGTGTCAGAATTCTGTCTTTATGCAGCAGTATTTAATTATACCCAATTCTCAGCATATGAGCAATTCTTGTTCTTAACTTAAACAATCTACACAGCTTGTTGCTTAACATTGGCCAGACTATTCTTTTAAACACGTAGACGTCAGTCATCCAAACAGATGTGAAGTCGAGTTATCATCAAATTCCCATGGAGCCTTCAGATAGAATCAAAACCTCGTTCGTGACTCACCAAGCCACTTATTGCTTCAAAGTCATGACCTTTGGGCTTAAGAACGCAGGAGCCACTTATCAGCGAATGATGAACAAAATATTCGCAGAAAGCAAAGGTGATAACTACTCAGTCTATGTGGATGACATGATCATTAAAAGCACAACCATAGAAAGGCATGCGAACGATGTAAAAGAGGTACTGGACGTACTCCGACGCCACAATATTAAGCTGAACCCAGAGAAGTGTACTTTTGGTGCAACGTATGGAAAATTCTTAGGGTTCATGATCAGCGAAAAAGGAGTTAGCCCAAATCCTGACAAGGTTAAGGTTGTCCTAGAAATGCTGGCACCACGGAACATCAGAGAAGTGCAACGCCTTAACGGGCGGATCATAGCCCTGGGCGGGTTTATCTTCTGTTCAGCGCGCAGATGTCAGCCCTTTTACGAGGTTATCAAGAAGCAAAAGGCGTTCGAATGGGACGAGGATTGTAAAAAGGCTTTTGAAGGGATCAAACGGTTTCTCACGGAGCCGCCCATGATGAGTCGGCCGATGAAAGGAGAGGACCTCTACATGTACGTATCGGTTACGGATAAAGCCGTGTGTACGGTCATGATACGCGAGGAAGACGGCCAGCAGTTTCTGATTTATTATGTGAGCAAGGTTCTGAAAGATGCCGAAACCAGATATTCTAAGCTTGATAAAATGGCGCTGGCTGTTGTCACCATAGCAATCCGCCTTAGGCCATATTTTCAGGCTCATACTATGGTGGTTCGAACGAATATACCGATGAGAAAGGTGTTGCAGAAGCCGGACACTTCTGGAAGGTTGATGGAATGGGCAATCCGCCTTGGTGAATTCGATGTGAGATATGAAAGCAGGTCAGCTTTGAAAAGTCAGGTCTTGGCAGACTTTGTGAATGAATTCACTGAGGAAGGGATAGATCATCCCAAGCCTCCAATGGAAGAGTGGACAATGTACACCGACGGCGCCTCCTCGGCGAATGGAGCGGGCATAGGCATTGTGATCAAGGGTCCCCAATACATAAAGTTACGGTACGCAGCAAAATTGAATTTTCATGCAACTAATAATGCTGCTGAATATGAAGCTCTGATATTGGGATTACGCCTACTCAAAGAAATCACTCCCGAGCGGATTGTGATTTATAGTGACTCCAAACTAATGTTCAATCAAGTAATCAAGAATTACGAGGTGAAAGATGATGTTTTGGCCAAATACGTAGCAGAAGTCAAAAAATTGCTAGATCACCTTGAGGCAAAAGAAACCAAATGGGAACTGATTCATGTACCCCGGGGGTCCAACACTGAGGCGGATCATTTAGCCAAAACGGCCTCCAGTGAGGAGAACTGGACAGATCCACAATGTCCCTTCGAAGTTAAAATAGCTCCAGCCTTCGCCTCAGAGGAAGTATCCCTACTCACAACAGTAGAAGATGACTGGAGATCGGCCATTCGCCAATATCTGCTATGTGGAACTTTACCTAAGGATAAGGAAGAGGCACGGTGGATATTTAGAAGAGCGGCTTATTTCTCCATGATCAACGATGGCCTTTATAGAAAATCTTTTAGCCACCCTTGGTTAAAGTGTATTCTGCCGGAAGAGGGACAACAAGTCCTCAAGGAGATACATGAGGGGTCATGTGGGGCCCATGAAGCATCCGCCACCATTTTGAAGAAATCCAGGTTAGCAGGTTTCTACTGGCCCACGGCCGAACTGGATGCATAAAAATTGGTAGAATCTTGTCATAATTGCCAGATTCATGCGAATGAATCACATACTGCCAAACATCTCCAAAGGCCCATCATAGAAGGACGACCATTCACCCTCTGGGGAATAGACATCGTCGGGCCATTCCCTCCAACTCGCCGACAGAGGAAGTACGTGGTAGTGGCAGAAGATCATTTCACCAAGTGGGTAGAAGCCGAAGCCGTCTCCTCCATCACTGCAGAATGAATGGTGGAATTCGTCAAAGACAACATCGTGGGAAGATACGGTGTTCCGCATACCATCATCACTGATAATGGAACATAGTTCAACTGTAGCGAGTTCAAAACTTTCTGTGAAGAGTTGGGCATTCTGAACATATTTGCCTCCGTTTATTATCCCCAGTCCAACGGAATGACCGAAGTCACGAACCGGACGATCGTAAAAGGGATAAAGATGAGATTGGGAGAGCATGATAAGAAGTGGGCGGATCAGCTGACGAGCGTTTTATGGGCTTATCGCACCACTCCTAGGACGGCCACAGGAGAAACACCATTCGCCCTCTCTCATGGTGTAGAGGTTGTGATCCCAGTCGAAATACAGGTCCCAAGCGATAGAGTGGCCTTTTATTGTGAGGAGGACAACGGCAAAAGGCTAAGGGAAAGTCTGGATCAGGTAGGAGATCGAAGAGACCAAGCCTATGTACGCATGGCGGCGTATAAACAACGGATCGCCGCTTACCATGATAAAAATGCCAAGCTTGTGGATCTGAATGTAGGTGATCTTGTGCTCCGAAAGGCCGACAAAATCCAGTCTCGAGAAGGCAAGGGCAAGTTAGGGCTCAACTGGACTGGTCCGTATCAGATAGTGGACAAGATTGGATCAGCCACATTTAAAATTCAGGACATGGAGGGCAACACATTGCCGCGCACATGGAACCTCCAAAATCTCCGCAAATATTTTGTCAGAAAATGAGGTGTACACACGGTCTTGAGTACTCTTTTTCCTTTAGTAAGCTTTTTCCCATGTGGTTTTTCTTACTAAAGGTTTTAACGAGGCTCACCTATAAGACCTGCTTGCTGTAATAAAGCATTTCTCCCATTAATAAACATCATTTGTTCTATTATCTGTGTTCTTTTTAAAGTTTATTGCAGCAATATCAATATTCCAGTCTTAAAAAGAAGGGGGGCATCCAACGCTCTCCGCATTAACAAAGTATTGCTATCTCATAGCTACTTTTTCTCCTTAGACATAAGAGAATCTATCTTATGGGCGGATCCATCTCTGAGAGGATCCCAATCTCCGATAGAGATAAAACGATCCTTGGACGCAAGGTCTTTACTCTCTCTTACATATCCTTCCCAAAAAAGGATTCACAAGTCCTACGGGCGGATCACTTCACCTCAAAGACAGGTAGCAAATTGATCCCCTAGGCAGCTTTACTTCCTTCAATGGAATAAAACAGCTTCTAACCTTCACAAAGGTCCATGCAATGGAGTATGGCTGGTCACCTACTCCAAAATAAATCCTACATGCCTATATATTTACTTACGCAAACGTAATAGTAAAATAAATAGCTGCCATAAAGGATTAAACAAATTGTACTTAAAGGATTTTTTACAAAAAGTAAACAACTAAGTAATAATGGGAGCATCCTCCTTTACACTATCTTTGCTTACGGCACTTGCCTGGGAAACCTCCTTCTCCAAAGCCTCGGATACACCAGCCAAAGGTACCTCCTTCTCCACGGAAGATGTGGGACCAAGAGGAAGGGTGTTATCAGTGATCGGTTCTTCACCCGCCTTGGGGGGCACTTCCTCAAGCTCCACTAGCGTGACATTAGTGGAAGGCTTGCTTTCTTCCATGGGTCCCTTCATCCATCTCCGAACATATTCGCGGAGGTATTCCTTAGCGTCTGACATTTTGTCATATTTGGCTACATCCTCTGGGTCGGGGACGGCGAACTGCGGATCTATAAAATTAATCTCGGGATGCGCAGGGAAAAGTACGCCATGAGCAGTTCGCCATAATAGAAGGCTTGTTCGCCCGCCATATATTCAGCTTCTCCTAGGGCATCCTCATGGTTCTTGGCGTCTGTCACAATCTTTTCCTTTATCTTCTCGATTTCTGCATCTCTAAGGACTAAGGCGGTTGTGGCAGAGGCAAGGTTCGCATTAGCAGAAGCGATGTTCGCATTGGCTTCCGCTACCTCTTTCTCCAACTTTTCAATGGTTGCCTTATCCGCCACGCCTTGAAGGAGCTCGGCCTCCATAGCACGTATGCGAGTATACATCTGTAAAAAACAAACAGTTTCATTAAAAGAAAAGAGCAAAGGAACAATTTTTTCTACAAAAAGAAATCCTTTCTAGGGGACTCACCATAAGGAGCTCCATTTTCCCCTTTTGCGCATGAATGGAACCAGGAATTTGGTTCTGATTCCTTTGCACTTCGCCCACCTGACCCAGGGCCTCATCCAAGTCGTTTATGATGGATTCATTCTCAAAAGATCCTTGAGCGCCATATTTAGTGGACCAGTATCCGCCCATATCAGGCTTCGCCATCTGCACAAACATTCAAGGGTCAAAACTCAAGTCCAAAACTTGATGAACAGATAAAAATAAAAGGCAACTTACCTGTTCCATCTCCCCTACAGGCATGGCGGACTTCATGGCATCCGCCATAAGCTTAAAACCTCCAGAAGCTGCAGGTTTCCTCCTTTTTAGTGGCGGCTCAACCACTGTTTCTGCAGGGCATTTTCCAGTATCCTTTTGAGGATTTGCCGCTTGATCTTTCCTACGCGCCTCAGCCTCTAGGAACTTCCTACGTTTCTCTGCAATAGCGTGATTGGCCTTAGATAAACCCCTGCCAAAGAAAACAGTAAAGTAATCAAAGTTCAAGACGAAATAAAGGTTACCTTGATCAAATTGCGTAATCTTCGAGTAAATGAATTGTTCCTCCTCTCGGCGAATCAACGGAATATCGCTCATCATGAAGGCTAAAGCGTCTGCGTATGTCCATGCATCCGCCTTGATCTTCTTCATGAGCTCCGCCACCTCTTCATCACTATCGGTCAATATTCGCATATCGCCCGCCATGTGTAAAGGCTTGGGATTCCAAAACGAGGGAAATCCCAGTGATTCACCCTCTTTTATCTTCACATAGAAGAATTTCTCATCCCAGCAATGGACATTGGACATTTTGTCACTGAATGGCGAATATACTCCCAATTTGGCGAAAGTGAGATAGGATTCGTACTTCCGTTTCGAGGGTTTATGGAAAGCTCTAAAGATACGACCCGTATATACCACTCCTAAATTTGAGGCGAGGTAGCAGTCTAAAGCAATATCCAACCAACCGTTGGGATGCAGTTGGCTGGCCGTAATATCAAAGTAGGAGAGGATGTCCGCCATCATCTTTGGGAGAGGAAGTCGGAACCCTCTCTCCACATGACTGCAATATACTGTTAGAAAACCGCTAGGCGGACAGGAGGGTCGTTGATGGGCTGCGGCTAACTGAGTCTCATAATTATTGATCCAAGGGAAGTGATTCGCCAGATCCACTAGATCCGCGGCACTCATACGAGACGGAATAGACTCCGCTCGAGGGTTCTTTTTCCTAGGTTGGATTGAAGAAGAGGCCATTGTCCCCGAAAAACACCTGGACTTAACGGCCGGAGCGGTACCGGAGACAGAAGTAGAAAGAACTTGATTCCTAGTGGAACAAGTTTGGTAGCGATTACACGCCGAGTTATAAAACCCAGCTAACTCAGAGCTAATGGAGTCCTCGGAGGAAGATGAGTTCTCCGATGACGAAGTGGTCCAACTAAAATCAACTACTATTTCAGGGGAAGGGGTCGAATTAAAAAGCTCCGAAGTTGATCTAGAAGATGAAGAAGAACTCCTAAACATTCAGAACAAATCAAGTAAGAAAAGATGAACTTACATGAAATCGAAAAGCTTTGAACTCTGAAATTCCCAGGAAAAGCTTCGAGCAGTAAAGAAGAAAGTGAAGACGAAATGGAGAAGAGAGAGAAAGCAAGGGAGAAAGAATGACGTCTTCTCTTTCCTAGGACAGTGCGCCCGTTACACGTGTTAGGAGTTCATGACAGCGCGCGGAAGCTCAAAAGCCAGGAAGGACTTTAAGGGACTTTGGGGGGGCTTCTGATAACATTGAGATATTATCCCAAGGACCCAAAGGGATATTCACCTGAAGAAACGCCGTGTACAGATCCCCAAAGAAGATCCGGCGGGCGGATCTCCTTGATCCAGCTTGAAGGGATCCGCTAGCGAACCTATGAGGCGAATCTCCTCCTTCACCTGATTCACCACAGTAGAGGCTAACCGCCGACTCGGCCATAAAGACCATTAATGAGCTATCAATTAGCTAACCGCCAGGTTAAAGATAACCTGTAACCGCCATTAATGGAGCATTAATGGAGACTTTCTAGTTGCTGAAGGTTACGACTTCCTAGCTATATATAGCCTACATCCCTAGGCTATCAAGGTACACATTCTCACATCCTTTGTCAATTCAGTTTGTTCCCTTGATTCACCTCACTGACTTTGACATCGGAGCTTCCCCCCGTCGAACCCAACGACGCCCCCACAAGGACGGAAGTTGATCAGAATTTCTCTGCTTGTTATCAAGAATAAATAAAACTGATTTTATCAATCTAACCATAAAACTAATAGATTTTGTCATAATGATTATCAACCAAAATTATTAGGAACATGTGCATAATTTATTTTAATTAACAATTAATTAAAACTTATTTATCTTTTAGAACTAATTAATCAAAACAATTTTGTTAATTAACCTAACTATAAATATTTATTCAACCTGATTGAAAAAATTCTAAATTTTCATATATGAAATAACGGATTTAACGCAGGCTCTGATACCACTGAAGGAAAATAGGCTAACGTATAGCAGCGAAATATAAAAATTTTAACCTATTTCCATTAACCCCAAGATCCGTTAATCGTTATTTCATATAAAGAGGGATAAAAGAAATACCTTTCAGAAGTTCTATCTACCGTTGTAAACGAAGTGCCCACAACTCTTACTTCAAGTTCCCGAGCACAAAACAAAACAATAGAAGATCAAGTTAGAATCAACCGTTTATAACAACCAAAGTAGATTGTCTCTAATTAATCAACACAAGATCAAGGATAAAGAGAAAGAGATGAAAATCAATTGAACGGAAGGAAGCGGTGGAAAATCTCGTCCTCAAGCTAGGGGTCGAAATTCTCTCTCTATTTTCTTAGGGTTGGATTTCGAAAATCCTATAGGGGGGTATTTATAATCTTTCTTGTATCTAATCCTTAGTTAGATAGAATTAGGTTATTGATAAGAATTCAATTCGTAATAGAATTCTTAATTATTATCTATTAATATATCTAAATATAAAAGATAATGATAATAACCTTATTGGATAATAATAGGAGTAATATAATCTAATTAAAACTCCTAATTTATTTATCCTTTAATTAATTTAATTCATAATCCTAATCTAATTAGGATTAATAAAATCAAACTAATTATTTATGCATCACCATGCATAAAATCGCCCCCCTTGAGTAATTGGGCCTTATTGGGCTCAATTGGGCTTCCGTTAATTAATTAACATCTGTCTCTCTTTTGGGTTCCAAGTCTTATGTGTGACCCATTAGGTTCTTATTGCTTCTAGCCGTATTCAACTTATTAAATTAATTTTCAAAGAATTATATTTAATCTTTGCATAACGGAATGATGTACAAAGTATGTGATTAGCAAGTCCGTAATCATTCCCCTAGAGCTATAAGAAGACAGGTTGATTCTGTCGTTGACCTTGCCGTATTAGTTACGGTATAATTCGATCCTTTATCAACTACGTCCTTGAACTGAATCTTATGACTATGGGTAATGTCAAGTCACATATAGCGAGACGTTCATTTTACTTGTTCTGGCCGAGTCAACTCCAATTAGATAGGTTAAGAGAAATCTGTATTTCAATCTTAAGCTATCACCTTGCAAGGATTTAGAGTCAAGTCTTCCACAAGCGATCCATGGACATATCTCCCATTTATCGGGAGTGATAATTGCTCAATCCAATGTATAACGATCCCGCAATCACTTCCTGTGATACCCAACATCTACTGTTCATACCCCAGAGTCATCTCTATTAAGGATCGTGTTACAACAGGATCAAAGCGTCACATTCAGTAATCCAGAATGACCAATTAACATTCCTTTGAGTCTGAGGATTATTTATACCTATTAATACCAATGAGATGATCAGGTGACAAGGATGAATCTACCCATCCTGTTATCTCAAGTCGGGTCCCCAATCCTAATGAACTACTTTTCATCGGATCCATGTAACTGTCCAGATATCTATATATATGAAGCTTATGAGATCAGCTTTCTGACGGACAAGAAGACATTGTTACATGCAAGTCTCAACAGTGATATGTAAATCATGAACATATTACTTGACTTGGGGTGATTTTAAGTTTATTAGTTTATTACAAAGTTTCGTTTCACTTCATGCTTGTATGAAAACTTTATAATCACTTTAAACAAACTTACGGATTTCCTTTTATTAGACTTTATTTAGTTCTTAAAAGGGGATTGCCTTTATATAGTTATAAAACATATATCTCATTAAAACAAATGATATAAAGAACACTTCATTTACATTAAGTTTATCCTAGAACAATTGTCTTATAGGACACTAAACCCCAACATACTCCCACTTGGACTAAAGCCAATTGTTTCTATAACTTATCCCAGTAGAAGTTAGATGACGATCATGTACTTTCTGGGTTAAGGGATTTGTCAACGGATCTGCAACGTTGTCCTCTATAGGTACTCTTTCTATTCTCACATCTCCTCTTGCCACAATTTCTCTTACAATGTGGTATCGCTTTAGGTAATGCTTGGATGCATTATGAGACCGTGGTTCCTTTGCTTGTGCAATGGCTCCATTGTTATCACAATACAGTGTAATGGGATTTACAATGTCAGGCACCACACCAAGTTCAGTAATGAACTTCCTAATCCAAATCGCTTCCTTTGCTGCTTTCGCAGCAGCGATATACTCTGACTCGGTCGTAGAGAAAGCTACGCTTCCTTGCTTGGAACTCTTCCAGCTGACCGCACCCCCATTCAAGATAAACAGGTATCCTGATTGGGATTTAAAATCGTCCTCATCTGTGAGATGACTTGCATCTGAAAATCCTTCTATTTTCAGATCCCCTTCTCCGTACACTAGGAACATATCTTTAGTTCTTCTCAAGTACTTAAGAATGTTTTTGACGGCAATCTAGTGCTCGTCTCCCGGATTTCCTTGGTAACGAGTCGTTATACTTAACGCGAACGCTGCGTCAGGTCTAGTGCATAGCATAGCATACATAATCGAACCGATTGCGCTGGCGTACAGGACTACAGCCATGCGCTTCTTATCATCATTGGTTTTAGGACATTGATGATTGTTTAACTTTACTCCATGTAGCATGGGTAAGTTACCTCGTTTCGATTCAAGCATGCTAAACCGCTTTAGCACCTTTTCGATGTATGTAGCCTGTGAAAGACCAAGCAGTCTTCTTGATCTATCTCTGTAGATCTTTATACCAAGTATATAAGCTGCTTCACCGAGGTCTTTCATTGAGAAGTTACCAGATAACCAAACTTTTACCGACTGTAGTAGAGCTATGTCATTTCCCATTAATAATATATCGTCCACATATAATATTAGAAATGCTACAGAGCTCCCACTTGCTTTCTTGTAAATGCAAGCTTCTTCGCAATTTTGTTCGAAACCAAATGGTTTTATGGTTTCGTCAAAACGCTTGTTCCAGCTTCTAGATGCTTGCTTGAGTCCATAAATGGATCTTTGAAGTTTGCAAACCTTGTTTGCATCCTTTGATATGAAACCTTCAGGTTGCATCATATATACATCCTCAAGCAGGTTTCCGTTTAGGAAAGCTGTTTTCACATCCATTTGCCAAATCTCGTAATCGTAGTGAGCGGTAATAGCAAGCATTATTCTGATTGATTTGGACATAGCCACAGGAGAGAAAGTTTCGTCATAATCAATTCCTTGCTTCTGACGATATCCTTTCGCTACTAACCTAGCTTTGTAGGTGCTAACCTTTCCATCCATGTCAGTCTTCTTTTTGAAGATCCACCTGCACCCAATGGGTTTTATCCCTTCGGGTGGATCAACCAAAGTCCACACTTGGTTGGTGTACATGGAATCCATCTTAGAATCCATGGCTTCAAGCCATGCTTTAGAATCTGGACTGTTAAGAGCCTCTTCGTAGTTTTCGGGTTCGTCGTCTAACACGGGAACCTCATCATTATCTCCCACTAGAAAACCATATCTAATAGGGAGTTCACGAACTCCTTGTGATCTACGAAGGGGTGGCACTTGAGTCTCATCTAATGGGACTGCATCGGGTTCCTTGACCGCTTCTGTTGTTTCAGTTGGTGTTTCTTGTTCATGAACTTCATCAAGTTCAATCATGCTTCCCTTTTCTGTGTCTTCGAGAAACTCTTTCTCTAAGAAGGTCGCGTGTTTGGATACTATTACTTTCTGATCATCTGGATGATAGAAGTAATATCCCACAGTTTCCTTAGGGTATCCAACGAAGAAACATTTATCAGATTTAGAATCTAGTTTGTCGGACGCAATTCGTTTGACATATGCTGAACAACCCCATACTCTCATGAATGAGAACACGGGTTCCTACCAACGAACAATTCATATGGTGTGGAACTAGCGGATTTAGTTGGTACTCGATTTAGGGTGAAGAGGGCGGTTTCTAAGGCATAGCCCCAGAATGTCTTTGGAAGTAATGCTATGCTCATCATGGATCGTACCATATCTAGTAGGGTACGTTTCCTCCTCACGGATATACCATTGTGTTGTGGTGTATAGGGAGGTGTCCATTGTGAGCATATCCCACATTCAGTTAGATAATTCAGAAAATCATCTGAAAGATATTCGCCACCTCGATCGGATCGAAGTGTCTTTATTTTCTTTCCTAATTGATTTTCTACTTCATTCTTGAAGCATTTGAATTTCTCAAAAGCTTCGGACTTGTGCTTCATCAAGTAGATATAACCATATCGGGTATGGTCGTCTATGAAGCTTATGAAGTATCTGAATCCTCCTCTTGCTTGGACTGACATAGGACCGCATACATCTGAATGAATGAGTCCTAGAGTGTCTGATACACGTTTCACCTTTATTGCTAAAGGGTGTCTTTGTCATTTTACCTTTTAAACATGCTTCGGATGTTTCCAATGATTCAGGATCAATTGAATTTATAAGCCCATCTTGATGTAGCTTAAGCATGCGTCTTTTGTTTATATGGCCTAAACGACAATGCCACAAGTAAGTTGAATTATCTAGCTTATGTCTTTTGGTATCAATTGCGAAAACAGAAATTTTGTCATCTAACACATAAATCCCATTTTGTGATATTCCTGAAAAATAGAAAATCGAATCTCTATAAAAATCGCAATGTTTGTCTTTTATTGAAATATGAAAATCTTCGTCAACAAGACAACTAATAGAAATAATGTTACGAGACATTTGTGGAACGTATAAACAGTTCCTTAATTCTATTACAAGCCCAGAGGGCAAATTTAAAACATAATCTCCAATTGCGAGGGCGGCAACTCTTGCTCCATTTCCTATTCGCAAGTTTATGCTTCCTTTCTTTAATTCCTTAGTCCGATTCAGTTCCTGCATATTTGTACAAATATGAGATCCGCATCCGGTATCAAGTACCCAAGATTCAGACTGTGAAATTGTATTTATTTCAATATAAAACATACCAGATGTTGAAGCACTGCCTTTTCCCTTCTTGAGGGAGGCTAGGTACTCCTTGCAGTTCCTTTTCCAATGCCCGTCTTTACCACAGAAGTGGCACTCTCCTTTGGGCTTCTTCACTTCCTTTCCCTTAGCTCTAGCGGGCATGGCTCCCTTGCCTTTCTTGGGATATTTAGGATTGGGAAAATTCCCCTTCCTTTTCTTTGATCCCTCTATGACAAGAGCTGATATTGCCTTGTCCTTTTTCATATTGGGCTCAACTGACTTGAGCATATTTGCAAGCTCTTCAAGAGAGGTTTGCAAGTCATTCATCTGATAGTTCATGATGAACTGTGAATAACTCTCTGGAAGGGATTGAAGAATTAAGTCTATGCTTAGTTCGTTATCCATCGCGAATCCAATACTAGAAAGTTTGGTAATATAGCCAATCATCTTGACACAATATGTCATCACAGATGTGCCCTCTTGCATCCTGCTACGATATAGTAACTTGGATATCTCGTAGCATTCGCACCTAGTCTGTTTCCCAAATAGCTCTTTAAGGTGCATGATGATGGAATAGGCATCCATTTCCTCATGTTGCCTTTGTAATTCTGGTGTCATCGATGCAAGTATGATGCATCCCGCATGATCATCATCAGCTTTGTGCTTCTGGTAAGCATCAATTTCTTCGATGGGAGCATCATCACCTGGGATAGGGGGTATCGTTGTATCAAGTACATACCCTATCTTATCGAACTTCAAAACGATTTTGAGGTTACGAAACCAGTCGGTGAAGTTTGAACCGTTCAACTTGTTATCGGTAAGAATGTTTTGCAGATTGGCATTTCTCCCAATTCAAAACCAGGTGGGTCTCCTTGCATCGCACAAGCACAGCTTCGAGGTTGTTTAGACAATTTCCAAAAGTTCCATAAACAGAGAAATCGTCCATAAAGATTTCTACAGTCCACTCCACTATATCATGAAATATAGACATCATGCATCTTTGAAACGTGGCCGGAGCGTTGCATAGTCCGAACGGCATGCGCCTGTAGGCATAAGTCCCATATGGACATATGAACATCGTCTTTTCCTGATCCTCATAGTGAATTGCAATCTGATTGTACCCAGAGTAACCGTCAAGGAAATAATAGAATGCATACCCCGCTACCCATTCTAACATCTGGTCAATGAAGGGCAAAGGAAAATGATCCTTCCTTGTGGCTTTGTTGAGCTTTCGGTAATCCGCACAAACTCGCCATCCTATTATGGTTCTCGTGGGGACCAACTCATCTTTCTCGTTGAGTACCACAGTTGTTCATCCCTTCTTTGGTACAAGGTGAACAGGGCTGGTCCACACACTATCAGAAATGGGATAAATAATTCTGGCATCCAGCAGCTTGATCACCTCTTTTCGCACGACCTCTTTCATGTGGGGGTTCAATCTGCGCTGTGGCTGGATAGATGGCTTGTGATCCTTCTCCATCAAAATTCTGTGGATATAGACTGCTGGACTAATTCCTTTGATATCATCAATTTTCCATGTGATTGCCTCCTTGTTCCTTCGCAGTACCTCCATGAGTTGAGCTTTCTGATCAGGAGTTAACTTTGAAGATATAATAACTGGACTCCTGCTGGGTGGTTCCAGGAATGCATACTCGAGGTGTGAAGGCAACGGTTTCAGTTCAGGTTTAGATAATGGTACAGTTGGTATCTCCGGTGGTTCTTGATGAGTGGGGACAGTAGGATCTAACGGAGGTGTGGGTAAGCTGGATTCAAGAGAACAGTATGTTCCTTCACATAAGTTCACCTCTTCTCCCAATAGAGTCTCCAGAGTGTCCTGTTCCTGCAAAGGGGATATAGACTTTGGAACTCATCTAAGAAACAGCATGTGTCATCACTAGTGTTAGCTCGTCTTATTGCCTCATTCATTTTAAAAATGATCTCCTCCCCATTAATTCTTAAAAACAGTTTTCCCTCTCCCACATCTATCAATGCTTTACCCGTAGCTAAAAATGGTCGACCTAGGATAATAGGAACATGCAGGCCTTCATCTATGTCCATTATGATAAAATCAACAGGCAATATGAATTTTCCTACTTTGACCAACACAACTTCCACAACTCCCCTAGGGTAACATACTGATCGATCGACTAATTGAATAGACATTCTGGTGGGTTGTGGCTCTCCTAATCCTAGTTTAGCATATACAGAATATGGCATTAGGTTTATGCTAGCTCCTAGGTCACATAGTGCATTTTCAATATTTAAGCTTCCAATTGAACAAGGAATAGAAAAACTCCCTGGATCTTTTAGCTTTTTCAGTAGCTGCTACTTGTTTTGGAGTATTGAAGAACAATCCCTATTGAGTTGGATCATTGATATGTTTTCTAGCTTTTTCTTGTTTGACAGGATGTCTTTTAAGAATTTCGCGTATGTTGGCATCTGGGCAAATGCTTCTACGAAAGGAATGTTGATATGCAACTTCCTCAAGGTGTCTAGCACCTTAGAATTTTGTTCTTCCAGTTTTTTGTTTATTAACCGCGTCGGATATGGCACAGGTGGAACATACGGCGGAGGTGGCTTGTACACCTTTCCGCGTTCCTCCCGATCCTGCTCACTGGTGGATTTTTCTCCTGCGGCTTCTTCTTGACTAGGAACAGTTTGTTCCTGCTCTCCTTCAGTTTCTTTGGATGTTCCTGCACACTCAGCATTTTCATCAGTTGATAAAGTTGGTTGAGTTTGCTTACCGGATCTCAGAGTGATAGCCATGATGTCGCCCTTCAGGTTTGGCTCTGTGTTGCTTGGCATCATTCCATTTTCCTTTTGACGTAGATGCAGCTAATTGATGGACTTGTGTTTCCAGATTTTTAATTGACGCCTGTGTCTGCTTCATGAACTGCATCATCATTGTCTTCATGTCTGGCTCTACATCTTCTTTTGGTGGCACATGTTGTTTATAATGTTGTTGAGGTTGCCTCTAGTAGTGTCCTCCTTGTTGTTGTTGATATCTTGGTTGTTCTTGATACCTCGGTTGCTCTTGCTGGTTGGTCTAGACTGTCCATCCGAAATTCGGATGATTTCTTGTAGCTGGGTTATATGTGTTAGAGTATGGGTTAGGTGGAGTCCTCTGATTATAACCTGCATAATCGCATTCTGCTTGTGCTCCCTTCCCTTGCTTGACTCTGGGACAGTTGATGTTAAAATGAAGTCCTCCACAAAAATCACATATATCATTGAACGGTGGTTCGTTGTGGATCGAGGATGCATTTATCTTGCCGAGCTGCCTGGCAAGTTGTTCCACCTGGCTTGTCAATTTTGACACCACATCTTCATTCCCCATTCTCTTTCCTTCACTTCTCGCAGAGTGCCAGTTATAGCTCGTGCTTACTACTCTCTCAATTAGGTCATATAAGGCTTGGGGTTCAAGGTCTTCAGGATTCCCAT
This sequence comes from Euphorbia lathyris, assembly GCF_963576675.1. NCBI lineage: Eukaryota > Viridiplantae > Streptophyta > Magnoliopsida > Malpighiales > Euphorbiaceae > Euphorbia > Euphorbia lathyris. The sequence goes on from NC_088918.1 coordinate 49,584,805, forward strand.
TTGTAATGGATTCGATTTGGATCTTATAAATGTTGGTGACTCCATTGTAAAAGTTCTGCATCTGCATCCACATGGGGATGCCATGATTTGGTACCCTTCTTAATAACTCCTTGTACCTCTCCCATGCCTCGGCTAAAGATTCATCCTCTTCTTGCACGAAATGGGATACCTCGTTTCTGAGTTTAATGGCCTGTCTCGGTGGAAAGTATTTCATCAGAAATGCGCTGGCCATTTCTTCCCAAGTGGTGATCGTCCCTGGTTGCAGATTTTTCAACCAGTTCTTTGCTTTGTCTTTCAGAGAAAAAGGGAACAGCTTTAGCCTGATCACATCGTCGGAAACGCCTCGGTTTGATCTGAAAGTGTTGCATAGTGTGATAAACTCCAGGATATGCCCATTTGGGTCTTCTGACTGGTATCCATTGAACTGTATTGTTGCCTGCAACATTTGTATCATCGATGCTTTCACCTCAAACATGTTGTTCCCTTCGTTGGGCAACACGATGCACGACGAGTGCCCTTCAGTAGTTGGCCTCGAATAGTCCCTGATCCTCATGACAGGAGGATTGTTATTCTCTCCTTCTTCTTCTTGATTTGGTTGGACTGGTTGTTCGGGTGGTACCCTTCCAGCCATTCTTCTCTCTCTTTGTCGTTCTCTTTGTCTCGCACGTCGAGCTCCTGCTCTGTTTTGTCTACACATTCTCTCTAACTCGAGATCAATAGGAAAAATAGGAGGTCCAGCTCTGCGCATAAACCGATAAAGACTCCTTCTGGCTGCACTATTTAGCAAACAGATTAAAAACACCTTGTTTCACAGAAAATTTCGTATAACATTTGTTGCTTTCAATCCCCGGCAACGGCGCTAAAAACTTGTTGTCTCCTTTGTGGACTCTAGCAAGTGCACTAGATACAAGTAATAAAGTGATAAGTCAAGTATCGTATCCACAGGGATTGATGACCAAAGTTTATGAGAAATACTTTATGAACAGGGTGCTTGTAGTGCGTGATTCTTTTATATTGACAGATGTTGGTAGTCGTGAAAATTGGAGATTAAACAGATTACTTTACGTGTTAAAAATGATTAGTTGAAGATGATAACAAAGTGAACAGGCTATGCACAGCGGAATAGGTTGCCGTAAGCTCTACCCTAATGAATCATGAACAATGCAACTGAAGCCAAGGTTTCTGCTTTATCTCTCACTTAAGTCAACTCTCGTGTGTTCTTAAGATTCTAAGACTTACTAAAACCAATAGCGTCCTAAAGGCTTGTTCTTTCTTGCATTAAGACTGAAGCAACATTTCAAAAGAGAAAACCCTTGATAAAACCACCTAACATTTCTGCTTCGGGGTTGGATGCTTGATAGAGAGTTCAGTGAAGATGAAAGCAGTGTCCTATCATTCATCTAACACAAGCATACATGCATACGCAATCAAATATATAACCTCAACAAGCACTTCATGCATAAACATCCTTCATTCATTACTAGGATAGAGAACTTACATTACCGGCCCCTACTGGCCGAGCCCATTCAAAAGGATTACTCACTCATACAGGCGAGTGAGCAATCAGATAATTCAAAGCTCTGAAACTCCATCTATCGAGCTCTCTCTCTCTCCTTCCAAAAAGTCTATCTTGTTGTTTCTTCCAAAATCTGATACCTTTCCTTCCTTACTACCTCTATTTAAAGGAAAGGTCAGAGTCTAAAAACCGTACTAGAAAAATATCCGCACAAAATATATTACAAAACAAAGTCAAAAGTTCAGAAATCTAAAAATTGCTAAAAGTGGTTGAAGATCATTTTGACCCTTGAACACTCATGGGTCGAGCTTTCTTGTCATCTTATTACTTTCCGCCTGCAGTTCTCCACCTCTCTGCCAGTAGCTACTATCGTACCTGCCTCCCGTCTAGTCGCTGTCCATCATCAGGGGTTCTAGCGTTTGACCGCTGGATCAAAGAATGGCATAATCTCCTCTTGGTAGTGTGAACAGGCTGCTTCCAGTCTATTCGGCTAAATCTTTTCTTATCTGCATAAAAACACCTATAAGGCCTTCTTTCATGTAATAAAACACTACAAACACCCTTAATTCATTATAATTAACACCTTTAAATGTAGTCAATTTCATGCCTAACAAACACCCCCAAATTGAATCTTTGCTTGCCTCAAGTAAACAATAGATAGAAAGCAAGTTAATCTAAAGGACAAAGAGTTAGGAATGAAAGAATACGGAAACATGAGTTTGAATGTTACAGGGAACTGAGAGGGTGATAGTAATTGCTTTGTTCACAGGAGATAATGACAGAATAAGTGCAAGTTGTGATCTTTTGATGAAGTTAAACTAGTGCAGGATTGTGTACCTTTCTCTAGAAATTCCTTAAAACTTAAAATTAGACCTCAAATTCCACAACGAACAACCTGTTTGCCTATTTACCTCACCAAAGAATGGAATTTTTCGCTCACTCTCGTATGGCCTTTGTTTTCCATAGGGGAAAGAATGCAACTTCACTCCTCAGCTCAGCAAATACACCCTTAGGGTGTGAGTTTGCTTTTTGGTCCCATGTCAATGGATCAACAATTTTCCAAACAGAGTCAAAAGGTCTTGAACATAGTTGTAATGTTAGGCTTAGGCTAAGGTATGGGAGTGAATGGCTTTTTAAGTGTCAGAATTCTGTCGTTATGCAGCAGTATTTAATTATACCCAATTCTCAGCATATGAGCAATTCTTGTTCTTAACTTAAACAATCTACACAGCTTGTTGCTTAACATTGGCCAGACTATTCTTTTAAACACGTAGACGTCAGTCATCCAAACATTTTATTTCAGGCTCAAGATTAACAGACTTTATTTATTTTCCCATATTCCAATGTCATACCTCAATTGTCAGCATTTTTATTTACATAACTGATATTTTTGTATTTTTCTCTTTGTTTCAAAGCATGAGACAGAATCAAGGTATTATGGGATAATAGTGAAAGGAATGGGCTTCTTCGTGTGATGTGTATTTAAGAAAGAACAGGCTAAGGCTCAAGTTGGTTATCCTAATAATGTGAGTGCAATGCACGGGTAGGCTCTTTGTGTAGTGAATTCGGAATCTAGGTGCCTTTTTCCTCCTATGGTTGGCAAAAAGAATCTCCATGTCAACAGGGCATACCCAAGCAAATTCTCCCTAAAGATAGTAAGTGCTGGCCCACTCTTAAAAGGAAACAATGCATTTTCAAATGCATTTGCGGGCTCAAGTTCTCACTATTTTAAGGGGCTATGCATTAAGGCAAAAGGTTCCTATTGTGAAAAATGATTTAAAATTTCAAAATTTGTGGAACTTCATTGTTCGCGAAAACACAAATCAAACACTAATTTAACTTCATACATTCCACTCATAACCAGCACAGTCTGTTCAGTAATTTTTTTTATATATAATTATGAATATATATATATATATATATCAGTTTTAAAACGATTTTCAGAAACTAGGAAAAACTATTATAGATTTTCCGTTTTATCTTTTAGAATAAATAAAACCGATTTTATCAATCTAACCATAAAACTAATAGATTTTGTCAAAATGATTATCAACCAAAATTATTAGGAACATGTGCATAATTTATTTTAATTAACAATTAATTAAAACTTATTTATCTTTTAGAACTAATTAATCAAAACAGTTTTGTTAATTAACCTAACTATAAATATTTATTCAACCTGATTGAAAAACTTCTAAATTTTCATATATGAAATAACGGATTTAACGCAGGCTCTAATACCACTGAAGGAAAATAGGCTAACGTATAGCAGCGGAAATATAAAAATTTTAACCTATTTCCATTAACCCCAAGATCCGTTAATCGTTATTTCATATAAAGAGGGATAAAAGAAATACCTTTCAGAAGTTCTATCTACCATTGCAAACGAAGTGCCCACAACTCTTACTTCGAGTTCCCGAGCACAAAACAAAACAATAGAAGATCAAGTTAGAATCAACCGTTTATAACAACCAAAGTAGATTGTCTCTAATTAATCAACACAAGATCAAGGATAAAGAGAAAGAGATGAAAATCAATTGAACGGAAGGAAGCGGTGGAAAATCTCGTCCTCGAGTTAGGGATCGAAATTCTCTCTCTATTTTCTTAGGGTTGGATTTCGAAAATCCTATAGGGGGGTATTTATAATCTTTCTTGTATCTAATCCTTAGTTAGATAGAATTAGGTTATTGAATAAGAATTCAATTCGGAATAGAATTCTTAATTATTATCTATTAATATATCTAAATATAAAAGATAATGATAATAACCTTATTGGATAATAATAGGAGTAATATAATCTAATTAAAACTCCTAATTTATTTATCCTTTAATTAATTTAATTCATAATCCTAACCTAATTAGGATTAATAAAATCAAACTAATTATTTATGCATCACCATGCATAAAATCGCCCCCCTTGAGTAATTGGGCCTTATTGGGCTCAATTGGGCTTCCGTTAATTAATTAACATATGTCTCTCTTTTGGGTTCCAAGTCTTATGTGTGGCCCATTAGGTTCTTATTGCTTCTAGCCGTATGCAACTTATTAAATTAATTTTCAAAGAATTATATTTAATCTTTGCATAACGGAATGATGTACAAAGTATGTGATTAGCAAGTCTGTAATCATTCCCCTAGAGCTATAAGAAGACAGGTTGATTCTGTCGTTGACCTTTCCGTATTAGTTACGGTATAATTCGATCCTTTATCAACTACGTCCTTAAATTGAATCTTATGACTATGGGTAATGTCAAGTCACATATAGCGAGACGTTCGTTTTACTTGTTCTGGCCGAGTCAACTCCAATTAGATAGGTTAAGAGAAATCTGTATTTCAATCTTAAGCTATCACCTTGCAAGTAGGGCTGGGCGCGGATCCTGGAGATACTGGACCGGACCGAATATCCGAGGAAAAAACTCCGGAATTGGACCGGACCGTTGACTTTTTTTGGAGAACCGAACTGGATTAGACCGTTGACTTTTTGTCAAAGAACTGGACCGAAATTTATCCAGGACCGGACCAATAACCGAATTGAATTGGATTGGATTGGACCGAACTGAAATAACCGAAAGTTTAGCAATAATAAATTTATATTTCATACATTAACTTTATATAAAGAGAAATATTATATAATATATAGTTATATATTTTGTAAGGTTTGGTAAACTAATTACAATAATGTAAATTTATAATTTATTAATAAGGTATAACATTATTATATAGTCATAAAAATTATCCCGATTAATTCCCGTTTATAAAATAAAATAAAAAATATTTACCTAAAATGTAGACATGGAGAATTAAACACCTAACCAAATGGAACATTGTTAATCGCCTTAACCATCTAAACCAATTCTACTTCTTGTTAATCATTTAATTAAGTAACAAATATTAGAAGTTTTAAATATTAAAATTTTTAAACATTTTATAAAATAGAATCTCGTGCTTCTTTTACCTATTCTCTCTGCTTCGATTTTTTTCTAGGGTTCTATCTCCTCCACTGCACTACATCGCCACTACCACCTCGCACACCGCTGCTACCACCACCTCGCACGCCGCCATCTCCACCTTGCACACCGCCACCTCCACTTTTTACCGATCTAAACTCTGATAAGTTTTCTAAACTCTAAACTTTTATATTTCAATTTCTAAACTCTGTGTTGTGTACATGGTGTAGATTTGAAGTTTTATATGTTCTGTGTTATATTTGAAGTTTGAAGTTTTATATGTTAGGGTATTAGATATAGTTCTTAATTAATTCACAGAAGCTTCCTCTCATGAAAAATCAATTAGGAAAATTTTCTTCACCTGGTTTTTCAACCATGGAAAATTTTCTAGATAGCCACTTCCACCTTTCCCATCTCATCACCTCTTGTTCAATCGGGTATTATGGGGTCTTATAGCTAAAAAAAGCTTTTCTTAATCTGCCAAGGGAGGACAACATCAATCTATAACTGAGATACCGACATTGATGAATTGAACCTATAGAAATGCAGCTATCTTGGCCCACCCCATCCGCCCTTAGTCAGATAACCAAGAATCAAAGAAATTTGATCATCCAAATCTTCAGTGAATAATTAGAAAGTGGACAACTTTTCTATTAAAAGCAGATTGTTGATCATTTGTTAAGAATTCATAATTGTCAATGTCATTTTGTTCTTCAAGTGATTGTGAAATATCACTGAAGAAAAGAATAGAGATTACAATAAATATCATGAAAATCCTCATAAGAGATACCATTTTTGTGTGTTTATATTATGTTGAAATAATGGGAATGGAGAAAAGGGATGCTAATGAGTTGGTGGCACAAGTCATAAAGATTATTATTGCATTGTTAGATGAGTATATAGTGCAAAATGTGCAAGAAAATGTGAATCTTGGAGCACATTCTTCTAGTTGGGATGAAGCGGATGATGACATTGATGATGAGATTGATGATTATTTTTTTAATATTGATAAAGATATGTCAATTGAGGGAAAATTGGAAAGATATGTCAATGAGGCACCTGAAAAATATGTAATTGAGTTTGACCTTCTATTGTGGTGGAAGATTAATGCTATGCGATATCCTACTTTATCCAAAGTTGTAAAAGATGTTTTTGCAATTCAATGCTCAACTATGGCTTCTGAATCTACGTTTAGCACAAGTGGTAGAACTTTGGATCAATTTAGGAGTTCTTTAACTCCTGATACAACTGCGGTTTTGATTTGTTGTCAAGATTGGTTGAAAACTTCAACTCAAGCTTTCAAGCATGAAGAAGAAGTTGAAGATCTTGATGCTATTGAAGAAGGTGATATTTACTTACCAATTATATTTCATAGTTTTATTTTAATTAAATGTTTATGAATACTAACTATATAAATGTTATTTAATTTGTAGAAATTAGTTCTGATCCTGAAATTGCATCATCTCTTTTATCCATATTTCAATTGGATATCTAAGGTTTTTTTAACCGAATCAAATGCACTTTGGTAAGCATATTTTGTTTCCTTTTACTTTTTGTTAGTGTGTTGATTAATTTTATTGAAGTGAAAGCTAATTAATTTAATATTTGTTGATTCACTAATATGGTAAATTTTATATGTTTAGGTTGATGTTTGGCTTTTACTGCATTTGCTTTGGAAAACAAAGAATTTGTTGTGTTAAGAAGATTCAATTACAAATTGGGATGATGATTAGAGAGATTTTGCTAATGAAGTGTTGTCTTTTTGAATTAAATGTTGTTTGTTTTTATGGATTTGTTATTTTGTAACTTTGATTTTGTGGGTTTTTTTTAGCCTTGTTGTCTATTGTAACTTTTAATGAATGTTATTTACTTCCTAAAAAAATATCATTTATTTCAAGTTATATAAGATAATAAAATTTTGTAAATTAAATTTTTAATTTATTTTTTAGGACTTAAACTATTAGATATTTATCCGAATCACCAAAAAATTATATTGGACTGGACCGGAACCGAATCCCCGAACTGGACTGGACCGAAATTTTGGGGCAATTCAATTCTGGAGATTTATTCTTTCAATCCAATCCTGGAGATTTCCTTTTATTAATCTCCGAATTTCAATCCAATACTGGAGATTCATGAATCCCCGACTTGGACCGAACTGTGCCCAGCCCTACTTGCAAGGATTTAGAGTCAAGTCTTCCAAAAGCGATCCATGGACATATCTCCCATTTATCGGGAGTGATAAATGCTCAATCCAATATATAACGATCCCGCAATCACTTCCTGTGATACCCAACGTCTGCTGTTCACACCCTAGAGTCATCTTTGTTAAGGATCGTGTTACAACAGGATCAAAGCGTCACATTCAGTAATCCAGAATGACCAATTAACATTCCTTTGAGTCTGAGGATTATTTATACCTATTAATACCAATGAGATGATCAGGTGACAAGGATGAATCTACCCATCCTGTTATCTCAAGTCGGGTCCCCAATCCTAATGAACTACATTTCATCGGATCCATGTAACTGTCCAGATATCTATATATATGAAGCTTGTGAGATCAGCTTTCTGTCGGACAGAAGACATTGTTACATGCAAGTCTCAACAGTGATATGTCAATCCTGAACATATTACTTGACTTGGGGTGATTTTAAGTTTATTAGTTTATTACAAAGTTTCGTCTCACTTCATGCTTTGTATGAACACTTTATAATCACTTTAAACAAACTTACGGATTTCCTTTTATTAGACTTTATTTAGTTCTTAAAAGGGGATTGCCTTTATATAGTTATAAAACATATATCTCATTAAAACAAATGATATAAAGAACACTTCATTTACATTAAGTTTGTATCCTAGAACAATTGTCTTATAGGACACTAAACCCCAACAGAGTAGAGAGCCAATCATACCTCGGTACAATTTGCTATCTACTGACTTACCATTTTCGTCATCGCAAAGGACAGTGTCAGTGCCCATAGGGGTAGATATTGACTTGCAGTTCTCAAGTTCATACTTCTTCAATATCTCCTTAGCATACTTAGTTTGACTGATGAAGATGCCATTTTTCCCTTGTTTGATTTGAAGTCCAAGGAAGAAGTTGAGTTCTCCCATCATTGACATTTCAAACTCAGTCTACATCTGCTTACTAAATTCCTTGCACATGGACTCATTAGTGGCACCAAAAATAATGTCATCAACATATATCTGAGCCAGTAGGGTATCTTTATCCTTCCTCTTAATGAATAAGGTTGTATCAGCTTTACCTCTGACATAATTTCTAGTCAGCATGAAACTGGTCAGCCTCTCATACCAAGCACGTGGTGCTTGCTTGAGACCATACAGAGCCTTTTTGTGTTTATAAACGTGGTTTGGGAACTTGGGATCCTCAAACCCTGGAGGCTGATTAACATAGACTTCCTCGTTTATAACTCTATTAAGGAATGCACTTTTAACATCTATTTGAAATAATTTAAAGTTCATATAACTTGCATATGCAAATAAAATTCTTATAGCCTCTAGCCTTGCCACTGGGGCGAAGGTCTCACCATAGTCAATACCTTCTTGCTGACTATAGCCCTGAGCTACAAGTCTTGCTTTGTTCCTGACCACGTTCCCTTGTTCATCTAGCTTGTTGCAGAAGACCCATCTTGTTCCTATGGTCTTCTAGCTTCTTGGATTTGGCACTAAGTCCCACACTTCATTTCTTCTGAACTGATCAAGTTCTTCTTGCATTGCACTCATCCAGAACTCATCGTGCTCAGCTTCAGAGAAGTTCTTTGGTTCCTGAACTGAGACGAATGCTACATTGCTGAGGTATCTCCTGAGTTGATTTCTTATCATCAGGGTGTTTTCAGTAGCATCAAGAATGGCACTCTCTGAGTGTCTTCTTGGTATTCTGATCTCTTTTGGTAGAGTGATGTCTTGAGATGGTTGTGTTTCAACAATCTCTGCAGGTATAGATTGGTCAGTGAAAACAATTTGAGTTTCGCTTTTACCTTTGGTCAGCCCTTGAGGTAGTGATTTAGCGGCTGTTTCTTGGTCAGCAGGTGCTTAGTATGGATCATCCTCAGTCAGCTGCTTGTCTTTTCCTGTAGGGTTAGTTTCATCGAACTCAATATGTACTGACTCTTCTAAGACCTGAGTTCGTTTATTGAAAACTCTATATGCTTTGCTGTTTGTTGAGTAGCCTAAAAAGATAGCTTCATCAGCTTTTGAATCAAACTTAGCAAGGCTGTCTTTAGTATTTAGAATAAAACATTTACAGCCGAATGCATGAAAGTATCCAATGTTGGGTTTTCGTCCTTTCCAAAGTTCATAGGGAGTCTTCGTTAATATGGGTCTGACTAGAGCCCTATTAAGTATGTAGCAAGCTGTGTTGACAGCTTCTCCCCAAAAATACTTTGGAAGCATATGCTCACTCAGCATTGTCCTGGCTATTTCAACCAAGGTTATGTTTTTCCTCTCAACTACCCCATTCTGTTGAGGCGTTCTAGGAGCAGAAAAATTATGGTCAATGCCGCTGGCTTCACAGAATTCAACAAACTGTTGGTTTTTGAATTCTCAACCATTATCACTTCGGATGTGAGCTAACTTTAGGTCTTTATCATTTTCAAGTTTTCTTACTAATGTTGAAAACGTCTCAAAGGTTTCATCCTTGCTACTCAGCAAGATGATCCAAGTGTACCGAGAAAAGTCATCTACAATGACCAAGGAAAATCTCCTACCGCCCAAGCTCATCGGCTGAACTGGTCCGAAGAGATCCAAGTGTAGCAACTCGAGTGGACGCTTGGTTGAGACAATGTTTTTACTATGAAAAGATGTTTTAGTTTGTTTTCCAGCCTGACAAGCATTGCATAATTGATCCTTTTCGAACTTAAGTTCTGGAAGTCCCTCAACTAATTGCTTTCTTGCTAGTTCTGCCAGGAGGTCCATGCTTACATTACCAAGTCTCATGTGCCATAGCCAGGAATTTTCTTCCTTTGACACTAAGCATACATTTTTTGAAAATTTCTTTTCCAAATTCAGCATAAAGACATTATCAACACGAGGGGCAGTTAAAATCAATTCATTTGTTTTTCCCTCGAGTATTTTACATCCAGTGTCATCAAATATAACTTTTCTCCCGTTATCACATAGCTGAGCTACGCTGAGTAAGTTATATTTAAGTCCACTGACTAGGGAGACTGACTCAATAATAGGATTACCACCAACGGTTCCTGACCCTACTATCTTACCCTTTTTGTTGTCTCCGAAACTTACGCTTCCACCTCGTTTACGCACAAGTGTGATGAACTGAGTTTCATCACCAGTCATATGTCTCGAGCATGCGCTGTCAATGTACCACATTTTTGACTTCTCAGCACACCTCAGGCTTACCTGCAATATAGCTAGTTATCTTTAGGTACCCAAGTCTTTTTGGGTCCTTGTTTGTTAGGCTCAGCAGGTAAAGCATCATATTTAATCTTATGACGACACACTTGGACAGTGTGTCCATTTTTCCCATAGAAGTCACAGATGACCTTCCGTTTGGGATATCTCACTGACTGGTCAGCACCCCAGTGCTGAGCATGCCAGCACACCTTTGTGGTGTGTCCTTTTTTCAGAGGAATATTTCTTTTATTCGGAACTTTGAATTGGTTCTGAATAGATGTGACGTCCTTTCTCAGTTTCTTAGAATCTGATTAGACCTCAGAGACAAACTTGTGCATAGTTTCTATGTTGCTATGCAAAGTTGAGTTGTCTTGGAGAAGATATCGAAGGTCACTGAGTTTGACCTCTTCAATCTCGTCACATCGCCTGCTGAGTGCTCTAACCTTCTTGTTACACTTTTTGATAAGTGTGTAGAGGTCACTCAGGGCATTTATCATTTCATTTCTGAGCAGGGGTAATAATATTACCTCAGTTGAGTGTGCCTCATCGTTAGATGCAATGGAGGGGTCAGCATGCTCAGAAACACAAGGCTGAGCAAGCTCATCTGCCATGAAGCAGATCTTTGCTGACTCAATGGCATCAGCTCCTGATAATGATGACTCATCACTATCACTCCAGGTTGCCACCATTGCCTTCTTATTGTTCCTCTTTTCCTTCCTCAAGGTAGGACAGCTTGATTTGATATGGCCAGTTTGATGACATTCAAAGCATATGATTGGCTTTGAGCTGTCCTTCTTGTACTTGCTGTCGCTGGACTCAGCTTTGTACTTGTCAAACTTCTTGTAAGGCTTCTTTGAATATTTATCATTCTTTCTGAACAGCCTTTTCATTTTTCTAGTGAACATGGCCATCTCTTCATCGTCTGTTGAGCTCCCGTCAGTGGAGTCAGCTTTCATGACAAGAGACTTTTGCTTCTTGTCCTCAGACTTCTCCTTCACCTCAAAATTCTTCATTGAGATCTCATGGGTCAGCAGAGATCCAACGAGTTCATCATACTTGTAGGTGGTCAAGTCTTGAGCTTCCTCAACAGCAGTTTTCTTGGCTTGCTAGCTTTTGGGAAGGCTCCTCAGTATGTTCTTGACTTGCTCTTCCTCAGTAAAGATCTTGCCAAGTCTTTTGAGCTCGTTGATTAGGTTTGTGAATCTTGAGTTCATTTCAGAGATTCCTTCATCATCGTTCATTTCAAACAGCTCGTACAACCTCATGTTCTGGTTCACCTTGGACTCTTTAACTTTATTGGTTCCTTCATAGGTGACCTCCAGTTTCTTCCAGATTTCCTGTGCTGACTCACAACCTGAAATTTTGTTGTACTCTACAGCATCTAACGCACAGTGAAGCATGTTTATAGCCGAAGCATGATTTTGTAGCTTCTTGAGGTCATCTTCTGTCCATTTAGTCTCAGCTTTAACAACCGTTTGGCCGTCAATAGTTTCAACAGGAACAAATGGGCCTTGGACTATAGAAAGCCATGCACTCATATTTGTTGCCTGAATGAAATTTTTCATTCTGTTCTTCCAAAAGGTGTAGTTAAACCCGAAGAACAGAGGAGGTCGAGTAATGGACAGTCCATCAGGAAGAATCTGAGTTGTCTGATTTCCTGGGAGGAAACGAGTGCTGTTCTCAGCCATTGTGGGGATCAGCTCAAGATAGTTATATCTTGCTCAGTGAGCTTTTAAGCTCTGATACCACTTGTTGGTCCCGTATAACATGACAAGGTTAGTTCCAAGGGGGGGGATAGGAACTATTTAAAATTTTGTCCATTAAGGCTGACTTCTTTTCCTTGAGAAAAGGTTTACACGGCGGCGCTAATTAGTTTTAAGACACAAGCTTAGTCAACTGGTGACTAAGTCTGTTTCTTTCCTTGAGTCAGGAGATAGCACTTAAGTCTATTCCTGAACTCAGCTTCTTAGTGCACTCAACTCAGCGTGAGTTCGTTACTTAGTCAGTTTTATAGCAAGCAATATATAAAGGAGTTTAAAGGTTAGAAATATGTTACTCAGCAGACATATCCTGGTTCGGCCTCTCCGCCTACATCCAGTCCCCGGAACTCGTTCCGAGCTTTTTGAATCCTCTACTGAGCTCTTTAAAGGTAGAGCACGAAACCTTTTACAACAGAAGCTGAGTATACAAGAGTACCTTCCTCTATTCCTCTACTCACTCCTACAACTACCGCTGAGTACTATAAACGAGTACTCAGCTTCTCCTTTCTATTCTTCTAGAAATGATAAGTGTTTGTCCTAAACAACAATTGCTAAGACACTTTAGATGAATAAAATCACTCTAGACTTTTACACAATGATTGGAATTGGTGTAAGGTTTGCTTTGCTTTTCTCACAGAACTTCAAGTATGAATTTGGTCAGCGTTTCGACTTGATTGAAGATCTGCATCGAATGAAGCATTTGAAAGGCCTATTTATAGTGACACTTCAAGCACCGGTGATTTCGAATTTCGAAATAACCGTTGGAGGCTAATGGCTTCATGTCGCTTTTACTAAGGACGTGCGCAGTGTCGTTGGCCAATGAGATTCTTGTATCTTCTGTCTACAACAGTGCTCAGCAGCTTTTCGTCAGATGAACAAAATGTTTCGACATTAATAGTAAAGTCTTCCAGACAGCTTACTGCGTCTTCTGAGCTTTACCCAAAGTAGAAATACTTTGTCTCTAAGTTGGTTCTGTTCTGCCGCTGACTTGTACTTCTTGTCGGTTTAACTCAGCAGCTTCATCTTGAAGCAATTGATAGAAGGCTTCTCGATCCTTCTTCATGCTGAACTAGTGCTTTGCTTAGAACGACTGCGTTTTGTCTTCCTGGGCCGTGAGGTCTTGATCTGTTGACTTGGGCTTGACTTCCTCTTATGGGCCTTTAGGCTTTTTATCTTAATGTCTTATAAATCAAATTAACTCAACATTGAACAAACACATTAGTGTGAATAAATCAAAGCATTTAAATTTAATGTGTTAGAATATTTTTATCATTCACATAAATAATTTTGTCAAATCAAAATCATGTGGAAAGGTGTTTCAACAGTAAGAGCCTCTTCGTAGTTTTCGGGTTCGTCGTCTAACACGGGAACCTCATCATCATCTCCCACTAGAAAACCATATCTAATTGGGAGTTCACAAACTCTTTATGATCTACGAATGGGTGGCACTTGAGTCTCATCTAATGGGACTGCTTCGGGTTCCTCAACCGCCTCTGTTGTTTCAGTCGGTGTTTCTTTTTCTTGAACTTCATCAAGTTCAATCATGCTTCCCTTTTCTGTTTCTTCGAGAAACTCTTTCTCCAAGAAGGTTGCATGCTTGGATACTATTACTTTCTGATCATCTGGGTGATAGAAGTAATATCCCATAGTTTCCTTAGGGTATCCAATGAAGAAACACTTATCTGATTTAGAATCTAATTTGTCTGACGCTATGCGTTTGACAAATGCTGAACAACCCCATACTCTCATGAAAGAGAATGTGGGTTTCCTACCAACGAACAATTCATATGGTGTGGAACTAGCGGATTTAGTTGGTACTCGATTTAGGGTGAAGAGGGCAGTTTCTAAGGCATAGCCCCAGAATGTCTTTGGAAGTAATGCTATGCTCATCATAGATCATACCATATCTAGTAAGGTACGGGTTCCTCCTTTCGGATACACCATTGTGTTGTGGTGTATAGGGAGGTGTCCATTGTGAGCATATCCCACATTCAGTTAGATAATTCATAAAATCATCTGAAAGATATTCGCCACCTCGATCGGATCGAAGTATCTTTATTTTCTTTCCTAATTGATTTTTTACTTCATTCTTGAAGCATTTGAATTTCTCAAAAGCTTCGGACTTGTGCTTCATTAAGTAAACATAACCATATCTGGTATGGTCGTCTATGAAGCTTATAAAGTATCTGAATCCTCCTCTTGCTTGGACTGACATAGGACCGCATACATCTGAATGTATTAATCCTAGAGTGTCTGATACACGCTCACCTTTATTGCTAAAGGGTGTCTTTGTCATTTTACCTTTTAAACATGTTTCGCATATCTCCAATGATTCAGGATCAATTGGATCTATAAGCCCATCTTGATGTAGCTTAAGCATGCGTCTTTTGTTTATATGGCCTAAACGACAATCCCACAAGTAAGTCGAATTATCTAGCTTATGTCTTTTGGTATCAATTGCGAATACAGAAATTTTGTCATCTAGCACATAAATCCCATTTTGTGATATTCCTGAAAAATAGAAAATCCCATCTCTATAAAATTCGCAACGTTTGTCTTTTATTGAAATATGAAAACCGTCGTCAACAAGACGGCTAATAGAAATAATGTTTCTGGACATTTCTGGAACATACAAACAGTTCCCTAATTCTATTACAATCCCAGAGGGCAAACTTAAAGCATAATCTCCAATAGCGAGGGCGGCAACTCTTGCTCCATTTCCTACTCGCAAGTTTATGCTTCCTTTCTTCAATTCCTTAGTCCGATTTAGTTCCTGCATATTTGTACAAATATGAGATCCGCATCCGGTATCAAGTACACAAGATTTAGACTGTGAAATTGTATTTATTTCAATATAAAACATACCAGATGTTGAAGTCCCTGCTTTTCCCTTCTTGAGGGTGGCTAGGTACACCAAACAATTTCTTTTCCAATGCCCGTCTTTACCACAAAAGTGGCACTCTCCTTTGGGCTTCTTCACTTCCTTTCCCTTTGTTTCGGCGAGCATGGCCCCCTTGCCTTTCTCAGGATGGATTGGATTGGGGAAGTTCCCTTTCCTCTTCTTTGATCCTTCAATAGCAAGGGCCGGTATTCCCTCATTTTCTTTCATATTGGGCTCGACTGTCTCGAGCATATTTGCAAGCTCTATAAGAGAGGTTTGCAAGCCATTCACCTGGTAGTTCATAATGAACTGTGAATAACTCTCGGGGAGGGATTGAAGAAGTAAGTTTATACTTAGTTCATGATCCATCGCATCTCCAATACTAGAAAACTTGGTAATAAGGCCAATCATCTTGACACAATGTGTCATTACAGATGTGCCCTCCTGCATCTTGCATCTATATAACTGTTTTGTTATCTCGTAGCGTTCGCACCGAGTTTGATTCGCAAACAACTCTTTCAGGTGCGTGACCATGGAATAGGCATCCATATCCTCATGTTGCCTTTTCAATTCCGGTGTCATTGATGCAAGTATGATGTCTCCCGCGTGATCGTCATCAGCCTTATGCTTCAGGTAAGCATAAAATTCTTGGTAGGGAGCACCATCCGTCGGGTAAGGGGGTATCGGTGTATCAAGTACATACCCTTTCTTATCGAACTTCAAAACGATTTTGAGGTTGCGATACCAGTCGGTGAAGTTTGAACCGTTCAACTTGTTATCGGTAAGTATATTTTGCAGATTGGTGTTCGTCATGATTTAAGAGTGTTTTAATTTAAACCTGAGAGTGAGAAAGAGTAAACGTACGTTATTCATTTGCTTTAAAATACATCAATCTAAAATTATAGGTCTTTTAGTTCATTTTAGATTGCTCCCACTATTTTGCCAAATTAATAGCCCTCCATATTAATTCGAAGAATTTCACAAATCCTTTAGTGAGCTAGGATCCTAACTCCTGAGATTTTACCTTGAGTTTGCTCAAAAAGCTAGTCTCATTTGTTAGGTAGATTCATATAATCAATCACATCTTTGATGTGATTCCTAGGTTATTGGGTTACTAACCACATTAGTAACTAATATGCTATTCATATTAACACAACCATATTGCCCATTAGTTTATGATAACATGAGTTTGCTCATCCAATTATCATAATCTAATTTAAGTATTACCCCATATTAATGAAAAGGCGATTTTCAATAATTCAGGTGTTACCATAAGACCCCGAGCTTGAGTTTGCTCAACAACCGAAAGGCCCCCAGTACTGCCGTCTGAATTATAATATTAGGGAGGGGCAACCGATTTTAATAACTTGCTTATTTACTTAACTTTTAATTAGTGAGGGATTTTTATTTTAAGTCTCATAATCTAACTTAGTCTTGATTTGCCTTAGCATACATCAGACACATACATTGGTGTTATGGACATATTATCTAAATTATTCCGTCGAGCCAGAGACAGAATAAAAGGCCACTAGGGAAATACTAACTATTACATATTTCTCTTTAGGTCCTCCGTCTTCTCCATGGCGCCTTGCAATTACATATTAATTTCTATACTACTAAAGAAAACTTCAATTAATTTTGAAGGGAATTAGATGAGAGGAGAAATTACAATAGATAGTAGATAGGCAGGACTCGCAGACCCTATTTCAAAAATACCAAAAGACTAAATAGATGGTCCAAATATGTCCATAACTCCAAACATACATAGACTCAATTAAATAAATTTAATTGGTTGATTACATAATATACTTATGTAATATTTAGGTTAATCACATTAACACATCAAATTGACTTTCATCCAATTTTAATTCTATTAGTTTCGTATCTTATATATTAACCTTTTAGATTAATACAACTATACAAAGCTATATTCATGCATATCCCAATTATTTTGATTTTAATTCATTTAATACTTTAGATTTACAAATAGGTAAAACAAGCTTTAAATAAATTTTTCATTCGATAATCAAAACATAAAACTATTAATTTCTGAAACATATATATATATATATATATATATATATATATATATATAAATATATTTAAAACTTAATTTTATTTTAAAAACAATTTTTAAAACGAATACCCATCGGGCCGGGCCCATGACGGGCCCGAAGCCATGGCTGCTGCAGTTTGGCAACAGCCAGCGTCTGGCCCGTCGCTGCCTTGCGGCAGCGGCGGCTAGACGCAACCCGGTTGCTGCCGTGAGGCAGCAACCGCGAACGGCTGTTCGGGTCGCGCGGTGCGACCCGAACTGCTGTTCATCAATTTTTTTTTATTTTAAATATATATATATATATATATATATATGTGTGTGTGTGTGTGTGTGCGTGTGTGTGTTTTAAAACGGTTTTAAAACGATTTTCAGAAAATAAGGAAAAAACTTATTAAAGATTTTTTCGTTTTATCTTTAAAATAATAAAACTAATTTTTATCAATCTAACAATAAAACTAATAGATTTTGTTATTATGATTATCAACCAAAATAATCAGGAACATATGCAGAATCTATTTTAATTAACAATTAATTAAAACTTATTTATCTTTAGAATTAATTAATCAAAATCAGTTTCGTTAATTAACCTAACTATAAATATTCATTCAATCTGATTGAAAAACTTCTAAATTTTCATATATGAAATAACGGATTTAACGCAGGCTCTGATACCACTGAAGGAAAATAGGCAAACATTTGGCAGCGAAAATATAAAAATTTTAACCTATTTCCATTAACCCAAGATCCGTTAATCGTTATTTCATATAAAGAGGGATAGAAGGAAATACCTTTTGGAGTTCTATCTACCGTTGCAATCGTAGTGCCCGCAACTCTTACTCCGAGTTCCCGAGCACAAAACAAAATACAATTCAAAATCAAGTTAGAACTCAACCGTATAAAACAACCAAAGTAGATTGTCTCTAATTAATCAACACAAGATCAAGGAAAAAGAGAAAAAGATGAAATCAATTGAATCGGTAGGAAGCGGTGGATTATTTCGTCCTCAATAAGGGGTGTCGAAATTCTCTCTCCCGGGATTGTCTGTGTGTGAGTCGAAATTTACCAATAGGGGGGTTATAAATACTCTCTTGTATCTAAACCCTAGTTAGATAGAATTAGGTTACTGAATAAGAATTTAATTCGGAATATAATTCTTATTTATTATTTACAATTATATCTTAAATATAAAGATAATAATAATAACCTTATAGGATAATAATAGGAGCAATTTAATCTCATTAAACTTCCTAACTTGTTTATCCTTTAATTAATTTAATTCACAATTATAATCTAATTAGAATTGTTTAAAAATCAAATTAATTATTTATGTATTTTACTACATAAAATCGCCCCCCTCATTTACTGGGCCTTAGTGGACTCAGTTGGGCTTCCATCAATTAATTAACATCTGTTTCTCTTTTGGGCTCCAAGTCTTATGTGTGACCCATTAGGTTCTTATTGCTTCTAGCCGTATGCAACTATTAAATTAATTTTCTCAGAATTATATTTAATCTTTGCATAACGGAATGAGTGCGTGAAATGTGATTAGCAAATCCGAAACATTCCCCTAGAGCTATAAGAAGACAGGTTGATTCTATCGTTGACCTTTCCGTATTAGTTACGGTATAATTCGATCCTTTATCAACTACATCCTTGAACTGAATCTTATGACTATGGATAATGTCAAGTCACATATAGCGAGACGTTCATTTTACTTGTACAGGCCGAGTCAACTCCAATTAGATAGGTTAAGTGAAATCTGTATTTCAAGTCTTAAGCTATCACCTTGCAAGGATTTAGAGTCAAGTCTTCCACAAGCGATCCTTGGACGTATCTCCCATTTATCGGGAGTGACAAATGCTCAATCCAATGTATAACTATCCTGCAATTACTTCCTGTGACACCCAACGTCTGCCGTTCACACCCCAGAGTCATCTCTGTTATGGATCGTGTTACAACAGGATCAAAGCATCACATTCCGTAATCCAGAATCACTAATTAACATTCCTTTGAGTCTTAGGATTACTTATACCTATTAATACCAATGAGATGAACATGTGACAAGGATGAATCTACCCATCCTGTTATCTCAAGTCGGGTCCCCAATCCTAATGAACTCCCTTTCATTGGATCCATGTAACTGTCCAGATTATCTGTATATCTGAAGCTTGTGAGATCAGCTCTCTGTCTTGACAGAAGACATTATTACATGCAAGTCTCAACAGTGATATGTCAATCCTAAACATATTACTTGACTTGGGGTGGTTTTAAGTTTATTAGTTTATTATAAAGTTTCGTCTCACTTCATGCTTGTATGAACACTTTATAATCACTTTAAACAAACTTAGGGATTTCCTTTTATTAGACTTATTTAGTTCTTTAAAAGAGGTTGCCTTTATATAGTTATGAAACCATATCTTATTAAAACAAATGACATAAAGAACACTTCATTTATATTTAGTTCATATCCTAGAACAATTGTCTATAGGACACTAAACCCCAACACCCATTAGTGAGGATCAGGATATCATGGCTCGGATAGAGTCCAAGGTGTAGTGTTACTTGAACGTCGTCCGCTAGATGCCTCAGGATGCGCATATGATGAACTCAGAACTGGCTCGCCATATTGTGAGGTTGGGTTCCATGTGGGTGCCGATCTTTACCATCCTCCTATCCCCGAGTCGGCAGTCTCCCAGAGGTTCGATGGGGGTAGGGTTATACCATCTCTTGTCCATCAGGTCATTAACTAAGTACATTGCTGCGCGAGGCTGAGTAACCTGCCATTGGATCTTTCTTACCAGCATCATGTCGCCATTTATGGTGATCGAGCCCCTGCAATAGGGCAGAGTAAGGCTGAGCTCGGAGATGTTGATGGTGGCTTTGACTGTGGCGAGCAGAGGTCTCCCTAGCTAGGATTACATTATACGCCAAGGGGATGTCAACCACCACCCACTCGGCCACCCATTCCACCTTCTTGCCACATCGAGACAGGATTATAGGCAGCGGGATGACTCCCTTGACCAGGACCTCGATCTCGGAGAGTCCGACTAGGGGGAAACTGCTTGCTCGCAAAGCTTCGCTAACGCTTTTCATAGCGCTCAGAGCGACCTAAGTGAGTAAGTTGCTGGAGCTTCCTGTGTCCACTAAGATTCTACGAACGCTGAAGTTGACGATGCTGAGGGTCACCACTAGAGCCTCAGAATGTGGGGTTCGGAGAGGGGGCTACATCGTGAGCATCTCATTTGTCGCTTTTCTTTTGACGGATGAGCTAGAGATCTTGCAATGCCCGGGGGCTCCCTCACTGATGACGTGAATCTCGCCCTGATAACTCGACTTCTTTACACCCTCAGCCCTGGCGTGGTCTCTCGGGCTCGGACTG
This sequence comes from Euphorbia lathyris, assembly GCF_963576675.1. Taxonomy (NCBI): domain Eukaryota; kingdom Viridiplantae; phylum Streptophyta; class Magnoliopsida; order Malpighiales; family Euphorbiaceae; genus Euphorbia; species Euphorbia lathyris. The sequence continues at coordinate 49,605,719 of NC_088918.1, forward strand.
TGCTCTCGCTGCCTTGAACGCCTTGGGGGAGTTCCTTGCTCTATGATTTTGTCTATTTCCTTCTGCAGCTGGTGATATTTCTCAGTTGAGTGTCTGGAGGACTTCTGGTACTTGTAGTATTGCTCTTTCTATACGTGGGATCTGCCCTTATCGGCTAGCGATAGTTGGCGGTCGTGCTTTCTAGGACTGGGTTGCGTGGTGTAATGCACCTCCTTGCTACGGGGTCTGTTGACTCTTCTGTTTTGGGAATCCGGTTCCCCGCACGGGTGATATGACAGAGGAGCCTCATCCCTACGCCCTCTTCCCAGCTCATGTGTCTCCGCCAAAGCTTTGCCCTTCTTTTATCTCCTTGAATCCCCTTTCGCTTTGTCCTTTTCTAACTCCTCATACCCCAGGGTACTGTCGTAGTCATCGTAATGCACAAAGGTTTGAGCCATGGTCATCAGTTCCTTGAAGGATCGGGGCATTTTTTGGAAACACTTCTACTTGAGGGGTTCACACGATGTTCCCTTGGCCAAAGCATCGTGAGTGACCTCTAGGTTTAGGCCCTTGACCTGCGAAGCCATATGGTGAAACCTTAAGAGAAAGTTGCGAAGCGGCTCCATCGCTCGCTGCTTGAGCCTGTTGAGATCAGAGCTAATTTTTTTTGACTTTGGCCGCAGCAGCGAACCTCGAGAGGAATACATCCTTGATCAGGTTGAACGAGTCGGTGGACTCTGGTGCAAGCACTCGGTACCACTCCTACGCACTTCTTGAGAGAATGGTGGGAAACACCTTGCATATAATGTCTTCGTCTTTGGAATAGAGGTTTATGGTGGTCATGAAGGAGGCCACATGGTCGTTGGGGTCCTCCGTTCCATTGTATTGTGCCAAGCGAGGTGCTTTCCAATCCCACGGAAAACGGGTCTCTATGATTCGATGGACCAGTGGGGTTTTGCTAGACGTCACATTGCCCCCCATTACTCCTCCGAGGGATCTTTTGTCCAGGAAGCGTTGGATCTTTGATTCTAGAAGTTCCTTGATATCCGCGGTGGAAGTAAGTTCGGTTCCCCATGCTCAGTTGATCGATGGGGGCGGTGCGATTTCTGGGACCCTCGGTGAGGTCGCTGGAGCGATGACCGCTACTCTAGATCCATCTATTTCCGACCTCGAGCCTTGGGGCGACGTAGTCTCCTTGAGGTATTGCCAGATTTTGGCATTCTCATCTTGCAGGCCTCATTGTTGTTCGATGATCTTCATCTGAGTCGCGGTTTGAACTGCATGTGCCGTTTGGAAGCTGCAAATCGCACTGAGAAGCTGTGATGTGTTGTAGGATTCCTCGTCCACCGGGTCCACTTCTTCCAATAAGATCTCCATGTTCCTTGGGGAGAACGGGATGGTAGGAGTGGGCCGGTGCTCGTTCGTTATAGAGCTTGCTCCACTAGTGAGCATTTCCTTTGAGGGCGTAGCTTCAGCTGGGCTTTCCATTCTCTTGAAATTCCAAAGTTACTCGTAGTCCACGCTCACTGCACCAAATAATCAGATATAGGACTGAATAGTAACCAAGGATGTCTGTGAAGCGGTTTCGAAGTGTCTTAGCTGGGGTCGACGTCACTGTGTGGGGATCGGTCTCTGGTGTTGGAGTTTAGTGTCCTAAAGATAATTGTTTTAGGATATAAATATTAATGAATAAATTGTTTATTTAGTCATTTGTTTAATCAGATATATAGCATTAAAATGTAACTATATATAAAGGCACAAATCTTTCATAAAGAAAGTAATCCTAAGTTTATTTAAGTAGTTATAAAGTGTTCATACAAGCATGAAGTGAGACTATACTTTATAATAGACCAATAGACTTAAAATCAACCCAAGTCAAGTAATATGTTATAGGGGTTGGCATATTACTGTTGAGACTTGCATGTAACAGTGTTTTCTGTCGAGACAGAAAGCTGATCTCACAAGCTTTAGATATTTAGATATCTAGATAGTTACATGGATCCGGTGAAGCAGTTCATTAGGATTGGGACCCGACTTGAGATAACAGCATGGATTAATTTATCTAAAAGTGTCAACTGTTCATCTCATTGGTATTAGTAGGTATAACTAATCCTCAGACTCAAACATTCGTTAATTAGTGATTCTGGATTATGGAGTCTGATACTTTGATTCTGTGCGAGCACGATCCAACAGGTGAGAGCATGGGGTGTGTGAGAGCAGGGTTGGGTATCACACAAAGTAATTGCAGAATAGTTAATGTCAGATTGAGCATTCGTCACTCCCGATAAGTGGGAGATATATCCAAATGGCCGCTTGTGGTGAATTGACTGAAATCCTTGCAAGGTGATAGAGTTAAGAGTAGAAATGAACTTTTTACTTAACTTATCTTTCAGAGTGAATTCAACCTGTACAAGTAAAACTGGACTCTTCGTTATATGTGACCTTGACACGTTCCATGGTTATAAGGAATTGACCGACAGGATATAGTTGATGAAGGATCGTATTATACTGTACCTAATACAGAAAGGTTAACGTCAGTTATCAACCTGACTTCTTAATTGCTCTGGGGGAATATCATAGGTTCTGCTAGTAACAGCTCGCGACGGTATTCCGTTATATATATGTTGGAATTAATCGTGATGAATAATTTCAAAGGATATATACGGCTAGTGGCAATAAAGAACCTAATGGGTCGCATATGGGACTTGGAATCGGAGGATGAAAATATAATTAGTGAGACACATATATATATGGGCCGAAATTTGTAGATTAATTAGGGATAAATTAATTTGATTAATAATTATAATTTGATTATGGTTATGAATTAAATTAAAGGATTATCTGATAATATTAATTAGAAGTTTTTATGTGATTGAAACTCTAAATAATTATCCCTAACATTAATTAATTATTAATTTGATTAATAATAATTATCTAGATATAATTAGTTATTATTTAGATAATAGTAAAGTTTTTATTTAATTATATTAGGAATCCTATTCCGAATAAGATTCCAATTATTTAATTACCTAACATAACTGGGATTAGGGTTTTGAGAAGTCTATAAATAGACTCCCTAACCCCATAATTCGGCCAACACTAAAATAGAAGGGCTAGAGGAATCGTTCCGCAACCGTCTCGGCTAATTACAATCTTTCTTACTCTCTCTTTGATCTCGTATCGATTTCTATTAGAGGCAATCATTGCGATTTCTATTATTAAGGTTGATTACTGATTAGTTATTCTTTTCTGTGTTGTTTCTTTTGTTGTTCGTGATACACGGATTAAGAGTTGTGGGCACTTCGTTTGCAACTGTAGATAGTTCTTCAGAAAAGGTATTTCATTCTATCCCTCTTTATATGAAATAACAATTAACAGATCTTGGAAAAAGGGAAATAGATAAAATTTTATTATTCCGATGCGCCTAGGCTTGTCTATTTTCCTTCACCTGGATACACTCTGACGATCAAGTTAGTAAGTATATATACGAGGTACAAAGTAAAGTAAGAAGAGAGAGAAAACATGCATGCCCATGTGGGAGCCTTTTGATGGGTATTTATACGAGCCGATGATGGGCCTGTTGTGTTAGCACGGTCTGGTGGATCTTGGTGTTTAGTGGGCCTGACCCACATCCCTAATCAATGACTTTATAAGATATGCAGATCAAGTTCGATTTTCTTTCCCAATTCGATTTGTATTGCTTTTTTCTGATATTAATTACATTCAGGAATTTATTTGTACAAATGTAAACAGATTATGAGCATTGATCTCCAATTAATTTGAAAACATTGATATACTGTATTTCATGTTCATTTGAGTATGTTTCATTATTCAGGTAAAAACCAGAAATTCATCTGAAGAAGAAAGCAAAGAGCCACATCAAATTAAAAAAAATATCATCTAAACAGTAATAGGAAGACATTAAAATAAACGAATCTGTCATCTGAAAACAAATCCATTGACATGATTGATTAAGACCTATGTCATCTGAAACAAGCTACGACGACAGAAATTATTATACAAACTGTCATTGTAAATACCAATATGCCAATTTTCCATATACCTCCTTGACATTTTTAATTATTAGGATGTCATGCGATGACCCTAAAGGTGACGGTAATAATAAATAAGATGTCATCATAACACGAGTAATATGAGAGCCTACACATAGGCTTATGTCATGTGATGTGCCTTTGGTTGGTAAAGACTTTGGTTTTCGGTGGCCAATTATAATGATGGAATATTATTTATCATGCTTTATATATATAGGTTTATTTATGATTTTTGGATTTCCTTCGCTTTGTGTTTTTCCATAATTATGTAACTCTTGTTTTCTTTTATTACTTTAATCAATGGGCTAGTAATTGATAAATTATTATTATTAATTTACATAATGACTTTTCAATTTTCCTTTTGTTATTATTAATTAATTAAATTTTTTTAATTATGATTTTCTTACTACGTTGAAAACTCATCAAAAAGACCTCTAAAACACTTCTCATCATTTCTCTCTGCTTCCGCTATTATATATAACTAGTCGAAAACCCGTGCGATGCACGGGATACGAAACTTTTATATAATTTAGATAAATAAATAAATTGACATATTGACTTTTAAGTAATTTTATATCATGCTATGATTTTTTTTTATATTATGTATATTTGAAATTAATATATATTTTTTATTGATAATTCAAATTAAATTAATTTTGAAAATAATTGATTAATTTTTTATAGAATTTTAATTAAATGTGAATGATTTATTTATTTTTACAAAATTCAATGAAGTGTACTTTTTAGTAATTTTAATACATTTTCATATTTTGATCCGAAAATACCATTTTCCACTAAACCTTCTCTGGATATTTTTTTTATCTCCTTCTTCAGATTCTCTTTCTATTAATTTGACTGAAACGGGGTAGGGCAATCCCTGTAGGAGTAGGAGCCAGCTAATCCCTCTACCAGTCTAACCCTGCGAGTAAGGCGAAGAGTGCCCTAGTCCCGGGATGCTCACTACGACCTGCTGATACTCCCGCGTAGTAGGAGCGGACTGAGTGGCAGTCTGGAGTCGGGTTTTTTTCCTGAGGGAGAAGTGTTTTCTGAGTCAGTTGCTGCTCTAGAGTCTGAAGCTACCTTATCTACTGAAGATTATGAAGAAGGTGAAGATTATGAAGAAGGAAATGCGAGAGATATATATGTAAAAAACGGGTCCGATTACGCCTATTCCTAATCCTAAATTTTATGAAACAATAATAATAAAATAGGAGATTAATTAAGAAATATATTAGAATATAATGAAAACCCAAAAATTGAATTAAACTATAAATAAAATTAAATAATATATTTACGATACAAAAGAATTACAATATATGTTAAAAAAATTGAATTAAACTACAATTAAAATTAAATATTATATCTACGATACAAAAGAATTACAATCTATGTTAAAGTGGAAGCAACATCAATATATTATACTATAAACTATGACAATCAATACTTTTCTAATGTTGCACATGAAGAAACTTTGTCAATTCAATATGTTACATATAAAAAAAAAAATTCATAAGAATTAGTCACAAATCATCTTGATGATAATGATCTTGTTTGATGGAATTTCATGATCACCAAGTATTCGAATTCAATTATTCATTCTGCTAGAATAACCCAATATATCCAATTGAATCAGCTCAAGGTGATGATTTTTCCTATTTTCATCTCGTAATATCTTATTAAGACATTCAATCAATTTATTCTTCATTCTTTCACTATATAGAATATCAGTCACGCTATCACTTATTTGATTTCATTAACATTTTCTAATAATTATATATTCCGTAATTTTGTAACCAAGAAAAACAAATAAAAGAATAGAAAGCAAAAATGAATAGACAAAAAAGATAATTAGAAGAGAACTATCTTCCTCTCGTTTTTTTTTTTTTGAAAATAAGAGAGAATGTAAAGATATAAGCATATAAAGGGGAGAGTAGAAATATTTTTTGCCCATTAATTAAAAAATTTATTTTTTCTTAATGAAGTATTAAGCCTACTCAGTACAAAAAAAAACGTTTTATAATTAATATTTGAAATTAATTCTATTAATTAGAATCATTATGCTCAATATTTGAGAATTTGAAGAGATTCAAATAATATTTTTTTCAATTAATATTTTTCAACAGTTTGTCCTATGACCATGTTTCATTTTCATACGTTAAAAACTCTCGAAATACTAATAATTTTATACAAACCATAATATAATAGTTAGAAACTATACATGCCAATGTTGCAAAATCAATTAGCTCAATATCTGATAATTAATGTACATTTTTAGGATTTTAAGCATCAAAATTTATTTTTATTTACCTTCATTTTGAATTCGTATCTAGCATAATCCAAATTCTTCAATAATAAACATCTTATCAAGTGCATTAGACGCTTACAATCTCTTTGTCTAGAGAACTAGAAAAAAAATAACTTCTTGATAATAATAATAATAATAATAATATAATATAATTTATAATTGAAATAAACTTCCTTGTAAGTATAATATTTCAATACCTCTTTAATATTTTATTCAATATGTCTCAAACTTCAATGAACAACTATTGTGTGAAACTTTATATCTATTTGTACCAAAATACATAAAAATAAAAAATCCAATCCATATCAGTTAGATAAACTCAAACTAAAAAAAATGAGTAGATTTCAACAGGTTTCGAATTAGAAAAATTAATCTAACTTCAATTAAAGCTAAAAATTGAGTTCATATAAAGTCGAAAATCTAAATTTAGTTAGAGTTAACAATTGAAACGATAAAACCTAGCAACATATACTAAAAAAGAATGCAAATATACAAAATCTTTATTTTAGTCATTTTGAAAAAAAAAAGACAAATAAAAAAGAAAATATGGATAAGGTAGCGAGAGGTATGGAACCTGGGTAACGACAGAAATGGAATTTCATCTCTGAAAGATGAAACTATAACAACTATTGTTTAATAAAAATAAAACAATAACACAATTGAGAACAAAAATAACTACAACATGTGAAAAAAAAATCGAATAATTACCTTGAGAAACGTAAGAATTTCTTGTAATTTTTGACACTTTTGTGTTTCCCGATTTTAGTTGTCAGTCTTCTATTTCTATCGGGTTTCTTCAATTGGAGATATCACTTTGAAAAAAAAGATAAATAAAAAAGAAAAACATGGATAAGGGTAGCGAGAGGTATAGAACCTGGGTAACGACAGAAATGGATCTGAAAGATGAAACTATAACAACTATTGTTTAGTAAAAATAAAACAACAACACAACTGAGAACAAAATAACTACAACATATGAAAAAAAAATCTAATAATTACCTTCAGAAATATAATATTATCTATCATGACCAATGAATATAATGGCGGAATATTATCTATCATGCTTTATATAGAAGTTTATTTGTGACTTTTGGATTTCCTTTGTTTTGTGTTTTTTCATCTTCCCGTAACTCTTACTTTCTTTTATTATTTTAATTAATGGGCTAATAATTATATAATTTATTATAAATATAAATCTGTTATTTTTTATTAATTAAATCTTTTTAATCTTGATTTTTTACTACATTGACAACTCATCAAAAATGCCTCTAAAACACTTCTTATTTCTCTCTGCTTCCGCTATTATATATAGTATAGATAGATATAGATAGATATGTACCGTAGAGCTATGAAAAGAACACTAATGTATACTATTATTACAAAAGCTAAAGAATTGAAAAAAACAGCTAATTACTTTTGTTTTCTAGCGCAGTATTTTATCCCTATATTTTAGTACGATTTTAGAAATTATTTCATGTCTTTTATTATCTTTTTATTTTCTTTAATATTAATTTATCTTTGTTTTGTCAATTTTAAGTTTTTAATTACTTTTTTAGCATTTTGTCAATGTTCCTAACTTTTGTCAAGTATTTCAACATGATGATGATCCATCCGGATGTTTGTTATTAGGAGATCGAGGATCTCATCGGCTTTAGACCGGATTTGGCTAGATTATAGGCCAATCCTGTATATGACTACTAGATTGTTCAGGGAGCATGACGAAGACTGAGTCCAGTCGAGGTGGAGTGATATGCTTATGCTTATGTTCTCATTCTACTTTCCACCACTCTATTCTGAACTAGTGACTCCGATTTAGTCATGTCAGTGCTTCCTGCTTTGGTCGATCTTGATTCGGTCAAGGATTATGATTGGGCTACTCCTACACTCACTCACTTGTTCCATGGCTTAGATCTCTGCTGCATGATGAAGAAGGAGTTGGACGACCTTGGGTATTTCATTCAGGTACAACTTTTAATTCTTTTATTTATTTCACACTTTCTTTTTCTGTATTGACATTCTTTTGATCCTTGCAAGTCTAGGCTTCGAGTACATAGTTGTTTTGGCTCTTGGGCTATCTACTTGATCCCATGCTCCACCCGTGTTGGGCAGTGTTCTAGCTGGAACTTCAGCTTTAATGCCACAGCTGATTACTACCGTCAGCGGCTGGCTGACTTGACTTGGGAGCAGGGAAGCAAACACAACACACTTATTAGATTTAAAGTATATTTACATAAGTTAGAATACTTACTTGTGCCTTATTTTTGTGCTTTGACAGGTGCAAGCTTATCATTGGCGTAAGTCAAATAGTTGGTCTAGGGCTATGATTAGAGTCTTCGAGATTAGCCATCTGAGGTTCATAGCTCAATGCCCTATGATATGGGTATTCTATTTGGGAGACCGAGTACGAGGATGGTCGGAAGGACCTACTCGTCTCACAATCCCAACTCCTCCTCCATTTGTGATGCTTTACGTATCTTCCTATACTCATTATATGGATTTTAGTACTATGATATATGGTCAAGAGCAGCCGATCCAGGAGGGTTATTATCCCACATTTATTAGGGACATGCTGAAATTGTGGCGTCACCTCCTAGTAAATGCACGTGTTAGACCTCCTGCTCAGGTAAATAATTTTCTTCTTCTTTCTTTGTTTCTTATTTTTGTTCTTTTCATTATTTCCGACATTAGCCATATTTTTTTACAGGGTAGAAAGACATCTCGGGCAGGCCCTGTTGAAACACCTTTCCACATGATTTTGATTTGACAAAATTATTTATGTATGATAAAAATATTCCAACACATTAAATTTAAATGCTTTGATTTATTCATACTAATGTGTTTTGTTCAATGTTGAGTTATTTGATTTATAAGACATTAAGATAAAAAGCCTAAAGGCCCATAAGTGGAAGTCAACCCCAAGTCAACAGATCAAGACCTCACGGCCCATGAAGACAAAACGTCGTCGTACTGAGTAAGACATAAGCCCAGCAACAAGAAGGATCGAGAAGCCTTTTTCCAATTGCTTCAAGATGAAGCTGCTGAGTTAAACGACACGAAGTACAAGTCAGCGGCAGAACATAATAAACTTGGAGACAAAGTATTTCTACTTTGGGTAAAGCTCAGAAGGCGCAGGAAGCTGTCTGAAAGACTTTGCCATAAATGTGGGAACATTCTGTTTCATCTGACGAAAAGCCGTTGAGCACTGGCGAAGACAGAAGATACAAGAATATGATTGGTCGAGGACGATGAGCACGTACTGAGTGAAAGCGACAGGAAGCCGTTTGCCTCCAACGGTTATTTCGAAATTCGAAATCACCGGTGCTTGAAGTGTCACTATAAATAGGCCTCTCAAATGCTTCATTCGATGCAGATCTTCAATTAAGTCGAAACGCTGACCAAATTAATACTTGAAGTTCTGTGAGAAAAGCAAAGCAAATCTTACACCAATTCCAATCTTGTGTAAAAGTCTAGAGTGATTTTATTCATCTAAAGTGTCTTAGCAATTGTTGTTTAGGACAAACACCTATCATTTCTAGAAGTATAGAAAGGAGAAGCTGAGTACTCGGTTATAGTACTCAGCTGTAGTAATAGGAGTGAGTAGAGGAATACAGGAAGGTACTCTTGTATACTCATCTTCTGTTGTAAAAGGTTTCGTGCTCTACCTTTAAAGAGCTCAGTAGAGGATTCAAAAAGCTCGAAACGAGTTCCGGGGACTGGACGTAGGCGGAGAGGCCGAACCAGGATATGTCTGCTGAGTAACATATTTCTAACCCTTAACTCCTTTATATATTGCTTGCTATAAAACTGACCAAGTAACGAACTCACGCTGAGTTAAGTGCATTGAGAAGCTGAGTTCAGGAATAGACTCAAGTGCTATCTCCTAACTCAAGAAAAGAAACAGACTTAGTCACCAGTTGACTAAGCTTGTATCTTAAAACTACTCAGCACTATTGGGGTTTAGTGTCCTATAGACAATTGTTCTAGGATACAAACTTAATGTAAATGAATTGTTCTTTATATCATTTGTTTAATGAGATATATGTTTTATAACTATATAAAGGCAATCCCTTTTAAGCACTAAATAAAGTCTAATAAAAGGAAATCCGTAAGTTTATTTAAAGTGATTATAAAGTGTTCATACAAGCATGAAGTGAGAAAAAACTTTATAGTAAACTGATAAACTTAAAACCACCCCAAGTCAAGTGATATGTTTGGGATTGACATATCACTGTTGAGACTTGTATGTAACAATGTCTTCTGTCCGACAGAAAGCTGATCTCACAAGCTTCATATATACAGATATCTGGACAGTTACATAGATCCGATGAAATGTTGTTCATTAGGATTGGGGATCCGATTTGAGATAATAGGATGGGTAGATTCATCCTTGTCACCTGTTCATCTCATTGGTATTAATATGTATAACTAATCCTCAGACTCAAAGGAATATTAATTGGTATTCTGGATTACAGAATGTGATGCTTTGACTCTGGTGTAACACGATCCTTAACAGAGATGACTCTGGGGTGTGAACAGTAGACGTTGGGTATCACAGGAAGTAATTGTGGAGTCGTTATATATTGGATTGAGCATTTATCACTCCCGATAAATGGGAGATACATCCATGGATCGCTTGTGGAAGACTCGACTCTAAATCCTTGCAAGGTGATAGCTTAAGAGTAAGAAATACAGATTTCACTTAACCTATCTTTTTGAGTTGACTCGGCCTGTACAAGTAAAACGAACGTCTCGCTATATGTGACTTGACATCACCCATAGTCATAAGATTCAGTTCAAGGATGTAGTTGATAAAGGATCGAATTATACTGTAACTAATACGGAAAGGTTAACGATAGAATCAACCTGTCTTCTTATAGCTCTGGGGGAATGATTACGGACTTGCTAATCACATACTCTGTACATCATTCCGTTATGCAAAGATTAAATATAATTTTTTAAAAATTAATTTAATAACGTTGCATACGGCTAGAAGCAATAAGAACCTAATGGATCACACATAAGACTTGGAACCTAAAAGAGAGATAGATGTTAATTAATTGATAGAAGCCCAATTGAGCCCAATAAGGCCCATGGACATAAGGGGGTCGAAATTCATGTAGAGATATACATGAATAATTAATTTGATTTTGTTAATCCTAATTAGATTAGGAATATGAATTAAATTAATTAAGAGATAATTAAGTTAGGAGTTTTAATTAGATTAATATACTCCTATTATTATCCAATAAGGTTATTATTATTATCCTTAATATATTAGATATATAGTGAGATAATAATTAGGAATTCTATTCCGAATGGAATTCCTATTCAGTAACCTAATTCTATCTAACTAGGGATTAGATACAAGAGATTATAAATACCCATTCCCTTGAGATTTTCGAAATCCAAGCAAGCCATACCCTACTTGTGATTTTCGAAATTCACCTAGTCCAAGAGAGAGAAAATTCGACACCCCTAGTTCGAGGACGAGATTTCTCTACGGCTTCGTTTGATCAATTAATTTTCATCTATTTCTTTTATCCTTGATCTTGTGTTGATTAGTTAGAGGCAATCTACTTTGGTTGCTATTCAACGGTTGATACTAAATTATTCTTCCCGTGTTTTATTTCGTGTTTGGGAACTCGAAGAAGAAAAACAAACAAAAGGGAGAAATTCGTTTTACTACTCCTACATCAGGTCAGTTCACGATTTCGCGGATTCCCGGAGATTGAACCGTCGGATCGTCGCGATTTTTGGACAGGAGCTTCTAGACATATTCTTCCACGTTTCCACCGTAGGGATTGTCGTTCGGAGGTCTGGATGGTCTGTTTCGGATAGGGGCAGATTGGTAGACAGTTTCTATCTGTTTTGAAGTTGTGGGCACTTCGTTTGCAACGGTAGATAGAACTTCTAAAAGGTATTTCTTCTTATCCTTCTTTATATGAAATAACGGTTAACGGATCTTGTGGTTAAATGGAAATAGGTTAAAAAATTTATATTTCCGCTGTTATACCTTAGCCTAATTTCCAACAGTGGTATCAGAGCCATCGTTAAATCCGTTATTTCATATATGAAAATTTAGAAGTTTTTCAATAGGATTGAATAAATATTTATAGTTAGGATTAATTAACAAATTGTTTTGATTAATTGATTCTAAAGATAAATAAGTTTTAATTAATTGTTAATTAAAATAGATTATGCGTATGTTCCTAATTATTTTGGTTGATAATCATTATAACGAAATCTATTAGTTTTATAGTTAGATTGATAAAATCAGTTTTATTAATTCTAAAGATAAAACAGAAATCTATAGTAGTTTTTCCTATTTTCTGAAAATCGTTTTAAAACCGTTTTAGAACTAATATATATATATATTTAAAATCGTTTTTATATTTAAATATATATGTTTCAGAAATTGATAGTTTTCTGTTTTGATTATCGAATGAAAATTTGTTTAAAAGTTTGTTTTACCAATTTGTAAATCAAAATGTTAAATGAATTAAAATCAAAATAATTGGGACGTGCATAATTAAAGTTTTGTATAGTTATATTAATCTAAAGATTAATATAAAAGATACGAAAACTATTAGAAGTAAAATTGGATGAAAGTTAATTGATAAGTTAATGTGATTAACATAAATATTACATAAGATAGTTATGTAATCAACCAATTAAATTTATTTAATTGAGTCTATGCATGTTTGGAGTTATGGACATATTTGGACCCTCTTTTAGTCTTTTGGTATTTTTGAAATAGGGCCTGTGAGTCCTGCCTTTCTACTATCTATTGTAATTTCTGCTCTCATCTAATTCCCTTCAATTCAATTGAAGTTTTCTTTAGTAGTATAGAAATTAATATGTAATTTCAAGGCGCCATGGAGAAGACGGATGACCTAAAGAGAAATATGTAATAGTTAGTATTTCCTTAGGTTTGCCCTTTTATTCCGTCTCTGGCTCGACGGAATAATTTAGATGATATGTCCATAACGCCAATGTATGTGAATGTATGTGTCTGATGTATGCTAAAGCAAATCAAGACTAAGTTAGATTATGAGACCTAAAATAAAATTCCTCATTAAAAAGTTAAGTAAATAAACAAGTTATTAAAATCGGTTGCCCCTCCCTAATATTATAATTCAGCCAGCAGTGCTGAGGGCCTTTGGGTTGTTGAGTAAACTCAAGCTCGGGGTCCTTTCGGTAACACCTGAATTATCGAAAATAATTTTTCATGAATATGGGGTAATACTTAAATTAGATTATGATAATTGGATGAGTAAACTCATGTTGTCATAAACTAATGGGCAAGACGGTTGGGATTAATATGAATAGCATATTAGTTACTAATGTGGTTAGTAACCCAATAACCTAGGAATCACATTAAAGATGTGATTGATTACAAGAATCTACCTAATGAATGAGACTAGCTTGTTGAGTAAACTCAAGGCGAAATCTCAGGAGTTAGGATCCTAGCTCACTAAAGGATTTGTGAAATTCTTCGAATTAATATGGAGGGCTATTAATTTGGCAAAATAGTGGGAGCAATCTAAAATAAACTAAAAGGCCTATAATTTTAGATTGATATACTTTAAGCAAATGAATGACATACGTTTACTCTTTCTCACTCTCAGGTTTAATTAAACCCACTCTTATAATCATGACTAAAACCAATCTGCAAAACATTCTTACCGATAACAAATTGAATGGTTCAAACTTCACCGACTGGTTTCGTAACCTCAAAATTGTTTTGAAGTTCGATAAAATAGGGTATGTACTTGATACATCGATACCCCCTCTCCCTGCTGATGATGCTCCCATTGAGGAAATTGATGCTTATCAGAAGCATAAGGCTGATGATGATCATGTCGGATGCATCATACTTGCATCGATGACACCGGAATTACAAAGGCAACATGAGGAAATGGATGCCTATTCCATCATCATGCACCTAAAGGAATTGTTTGGGAAACAAACCAGGTGCGAACGCTACGAGATATCCAAGTTGCTATATCGTAGTAGGATGCAAGAGGGCACATCTGTCATGACACATTGTGTCAAGATGATTGGCTACATTACCAAACTTTCTAGTATTGGATTTGCGATGGATAACGAATTAAGTATAGACTTAATTCTTCAATCCCTTCCAGAAAGTTATTCACAGTTCATTATGAACTATTAGATGAATGACTTGCAAACCTCTCTTGAAGAGCTTGCAAATATGCTCAAGTCAGTTGAGCCCAATATGAAGAAAGACAAAGCCATATCGGCTCTTGTCATTGAGGGATCAAAGAAAAGGAAAGGGAGCTATCCCAATCCTAATTATCCCAAGAAAGGTAAGAAAGCCGTGCCCTACAAAGCTAAGGGAAAGGAAGTGAAGAAGCCCAAAGGAGAGTGCCACTTCTGTGGTAAAGACGGGCATTAGAAAAGAAACTGTTGGTGTACCTAGCCTTCCTCAAAAGGGGAAGAAGCTGGGACTTCAACATCTGGTATGTTTTATATTGAAATTTCACAGTCTGAATCTTTTGGTACTTGATACCAGATGTAGCCTGAGGATATTCCAGGAATATCTAGAAATATTATTTCTATTAGCCGCCTTGTTGACGACGGCTTTTCATATTTCAATAAAAGACAAGAGTTGCAATGATAAAGATTCGATCTTTTATTTTTCAGGAATTTCACAAAATGGGATTTATGTGTTAGATAACAAAATTCCTGCTTTTGCAATTGATACCAAAAGACATAAGCTAGATAATTCAACTTACTTGTGGCATTGTCGTTTAGGCCATATAAACAAGAGACGCATGCTAAAGCTACATTCAGATGGGCTTATAGATCCAATCGATCCCGAATCATTGGAAACATGCGAATCATGTTTAAAAGGTAAAATGACAAAGACACCCTTTAGCAATAAAGGTGAGCGTGTATCAGACACCCTAGGACTCATTCATTCAGATGTATGTGGTCCTATGTCAGTCCAAGCAAGAGGAGGATTCAGATTCTTCATAAGCTTCATAGATGACCATACCCGATATGGTTACATCTACTTGATGAAGCACAAGTCAAAAGCTTTTGAGAAATTCAAATGCTTCAAGAATGAAGTAGAAAATCAATTAGGAAAGAAAATAAAGACGCTTCGATCTGATCGAGGTGGCGAATATCTTTAAGATGATTTTCTGAATTATCTAACTGAATGTGGGATATGCTCACAATGGACACCTCCCTATACACCACAACACAATGGTGTGTCCGAGAGGAGAAACCGTACCCTATTAGATATGGTACGATCCATGATGAGCATGGCCTTACTATTGAAACACATTTCCACAAGATTTTGATTTGACAAAATCATCCATGATTAAGAGGCAATTAAATTTAAATGCTTTGATTTAATTGTACTAATGTGTTTGTTCAATATTGAGTGCAAAAATATACATATAAAGTTAGACAGGACAAAAGTCAGCATAAGCCAAGCTGAGTGGAACAGAACTCAGCATGAAAGAATAGAAGCTGAGTGGAGTAGAACTCAGTATCAGAAGTCTCCTTCAAAGTTACATTAGTTCCTATCCCCCCCCCCCTTGGAACTAATTACTAGGGACCAACAAGTGGTATCAGAGCTTAAAAGCTCACTAGTCAAAGATTTAACAATCTTGAGCTGATCCCGATAAATGGCTGAAAACAGCACTCGTTTCCTTCCAGGGAACCAAACAACACAGATACTCCCTGAGGGATTATCAATTAGTCGGCCTCCCATATTCTTTGGATCTAATTATACATTCTGGAAGAATAGGATGAAGAACTTTATTCAACCACAAACATGAGTGCATGGCTTGCAATAGTCCAAGGTCCACATATACCTTACAAAACTGTTGATAATGAGAAAGTTGTCAAAAGTGAAACTGAGTGGACAGAAGATGACCTCAGAAAATTGCAAAATAATGCTTCGGCTATCAATATGCTTCACTGTGCTCTAGATGCTGCAGAATACAATAAGATTTCAGGTTGTGAGTCAGCACAGGAGATCTGGAAGAAGTTGGAAGTGACTTATGAAGGCACAAGCAAGGTCAAGGAGTCCAAAGTAAACCAGCACATGCGATTGTATGAACTGTTTGAGATGAATGACAATGAGGACATCTCAGCAATGAATGCCAGGTTTACCAACATAATAAATGAGCTCAAAAGACTCGGGAAGAACTTCACTGAAGAAGAACAAGTGAAGAAAATCTTACGAAGTCTTCCCAAAAGCTGGCAAGCTAAGAAGACAGCTGTAGAGGAAGCTCAGGACCTGACCACATACAAATATGATGAGCTGATCGGTTCCTTGCTGATCCATGAAATTTCCATGAAAAACTTTGAAGCTAAAGAAAAATCTGAGGATAAGAAACAGAAATCACTAGTTATGAAAGCTGACTCCACAGAAGCTGAGTCAACTGATGATGAGGAAATGGCCATGTTTACTAGAAAAATGAAAAAGCTGTTCAGAAGAAATGAAAGAAATAGTAAGCGGCCATACAAGAGAGGAGATAGATATAAAGCTGAGTCCAGTGACACCAGGTACAAAAAGGACAGCTCCAAGCCTGTCACATGTTATGAGTGCCATCAAACTGGGCATATTAAGTCAAGCTGTCCTAATCTGAAGAAAGATAAGAATGGAAGCAAAAAGGCAATGGTGGCCACGTGGAGTGTCAGTGATGAGTCAACATCATCTGAAGCTGAGCAAAATGAAACAGCCAACATATGTTTCATGGCAGATGATGGAGCTGACCAATCTCAATCTGAGCAAGCTGACCTCTCTGGAGATTCTAAGTAGGAGGAAAATAACAATGAGGTAACATCCTTACTTTTGCTTAGAAACGAAATGGTAAATGCCCTGAGTGACTTATATACACTAACTAAGAAGTGTAACAAAAAGATTAAGGCACTCAATAGGCGCTGCGACGAGATTGAGGAGGTCAAACTGAGTGATCTTCGATATCTCCTCCAAGACAAATCAACATTGCATAGCAATATAGAGGTTATGCACAAGTTTGTCTTGGAAGTCCAATCAGATTCAAAGAAACTGAAAAAGGACGTCACCACCTTACAGAACCAAATAAAAGGTTCAACTAAGAATAAACCCCATGCTGAGTACTCAGGTACTGGTCAGCATAAACAGTTTACTCAATGTAGCTGTTGTGGGAAGAAAGGACACACAAAAGCTGTGTGCTGGCATAACAAACAGACTGTCCAATGTAACTTCTGTGGTAAGAAAGGTCATACTACTAAGGTATGCTGGCATGCTCAGCACAACAATGCTGACCACACTCAACATCACCCTCAAAGGGTAACTCAGTGTGGCTTTTGTGGTAAAAGTGGCCATACTACAAAAGTATGCCGTCACAAACTAAAATATGACTCTGCATCTGTTTATACTAACAAGAAAGGACCCAAAAGGAATTGGGTACCTAAAGATGAATAGTTTAAAATGCAGGTTAGCTTGACATACGTGGAGAAGTCAAAACTTTGGTACATAGACAGCGCATGCTCAAGACACATGACAGGTGATGAAACTCAGTTCATCACAAGTGTAAGCTTTGGAGACAACAAGAAAGGTAAGATAGTTGGCTCAGGAACTATCGGGGGTAACCCCAGAATTGAGTCAGTCTCCTTAGTTAAAGGTCTCAAATATAATCTTATAAGTGTAGCTCAGCTTTGCAAGAGTGGAAGAAAGGTTATATTTGATGATACTCAATGTCAAATACTCGAGGGAAAAACAAAGGATTTGATTTTAACAGCCCCTCGCGTAGAAAATGTTTATATGTTGAGTTTAGAAAAACAATTTTCAAATAATATATGCTTAGTATCTAAAGAGGACAACTCCTGGCTATGGCATAGGAGACTTGGGCATGTCAGCATGGACCTCCTTGCCAAACTAGCTAGAAAGCAATTAGTTGAGGGATTACCCAAATTAAAGTATGAAAAAGATCAACTTTGTAATGCTTGTCAGCAAGGTAAACAAACCAAAAAGTCTTTTCATAGCAAAAATGTTGTCTCAACCAAAAGACCATTGGAATTACTACATTTGGATCTTTTCGGACCTATCCAGCCACTCAGCATGGGAGGTAAGAAATTTTCCCTAGTTATTGTAGATGATTTCTCTAGGTATACTTGGATCATCTTGCTGAGTAGAAAAGATGAAACATTTGAGATGTTTACTACATTAGTCAAAAACCTTGAAAATGATAAAGACCTAAGAGTAGCTCACATTAGAAGTGATAATGGTGGAGAATTCAAAAACAAAATGTTTGATGAATTCTGTGAAACCAATGGTATTGACCACAATTTCTCTGCCCCTAGAACTCCTCAACAGAATGGAGTTGTTGAAAGGAAAAATAGGACAATAGTAGAAATTGCCAGGACAATGCTGAGTGAAAATAGGCTTCCGAAGTATTTTTTGGGAGAAGCTGTCAACACAGCATGTTATATATTGAATAGGGCTTTAGTTAGACCCATATTAAAGAAAACTCCCTATGAACTTTGGAAAGGACGAAAGCCCAACATTGGCTACTTTCGTGCCTTTTGGTGTAAATGTTTCATACTCAATACAAAAGACAATTTGGCAAAATTTGATGCCAAAACCGACGAAGCAATCTTTTTAGGGTACTCAACAAACAGCAAAGCATATAGAATTTATAATAAAAGAACTCAAGTTGTAGAAGAGTCAGTCCATGTAGATTTCGATGAAACTGACCCTGCAGGTAAGACAACTCAACCCATGGAGGATGAGCCGAACTCAGCTCATACTGACCTAATTGGAGGTGCTGAGTCATCAGCACAAGAGCTGACCAAAGGTAAAATCGAAACTGAAATTACCTTTGCTGACCAATCTGTCCCTGCAGAGATTGTAGAAACACCTGTTCCAAACAACTCAACATTACCCAAGGAGATAAAAATTCCAAGAGGACATACAGAAAAGTCCATCCTTGATGATGCCAACAACAAAGTAATGACTAGAGACCAGCTCAGGAAATTCCTTAGCAACGTTGCTTTCGTATCAGTTCATGAACCAAAGAACTTTGCTGATGCTGAGCATGATGAGTATTGGATCAATGCTATGCAAGAAGAGCTTGACCAATTCACGAGAAATGAGGTATGGGATTTAGTACCTAAACCTAGGAATCAAAAATCCATAGGAACTAAGTGGGTTTTTAGAAACAAACTAGATGAGCATGGAAATATAGTTAGGAACAAAGCCCGACTTGTAGCCCAAGGCTATAGTCAGCAAGAGGGCATTGATTATGGTGAAACTTTTGCACCAGTTGCTAGGTTAGAAGCTATACGTATATTGTGTGCATATGCTAGTTTCATGAACTTTAAATTGTATCAAATGGATGTTAAAAGTGCATTTCTTGATGGCTTTATAAACGAAGAGGTATATGTTAATCAACCTCCAGGTTTTGAAGATCCAAAATTTCCAAACCACGTTTATAAACTCAAGAAGGCCTTATATGGCCTGAAGCAAGCTCCAAGAGCTTGGTATGAAAGGTTGACCAACTTCCTGCTGACCAGGAATTATGTCAGAGGAAAAGCTGACACAACCTTGTTCATTAAGAAAAAGGGTAAACATACCCTACTTGCACAAATCTATGTAGATGACATAATATTTGGTGCTACTGACGAATCTTTGTGTCAAGAGTTTAGCAAACAGATGCAGACTGAGTTCGAAATGTCTATGATGGGGGAACTCAGCTTCTTCCTTGGACTTCAGATCAAGCAAAGTAAGAACGGCATCTTCGTTAGTCAGTCTAAGTACACCAAGGAGATGTTAAAGAAGTTTGATATGGGAGACTGTAAGCCCATATCAACCCCTATGGGTACTGATACTGTCCTATGCAAAGATGAGAAAAGTAAGTCAATAGATAGTAAACTTTATCGAGGTATGATAGGCTCCTTACTTTATCTCACTGCTAGTAGACCTGATATACAGTACTCAATATGTTATTGTGCAAGATATCAAGCTGACCCAAGGGAATCTCACTTAATTGCTGTAAAAAGAATTTTTAGATATTTGCAGAGCTCAGTTGATGTAGGTTTGTGGTATCCAACTTCAAATGACTTCACACTCATAGGATACACTGATGCTGACTATGGACGGGATAAGCTAGAACGTAAGAGTACTTCAGGAGGATGTCATTTCCTTGGAAGCTGTCTAGTATCCTAGTTCAGCAAGAAGCAGTCATTAGTTGCTCTGTCTACAACTGAAGCTGAGTACATTGCTGCTGGAGGCTGTGTAGCTCAAGTCCTATGGATAAAGCAACAGCTTGAGGATTATGGAGTAAGAACTGAGACAATAGAGATCAAATGTGACAACAAGAGTGCCATTGATCTATCCAAGAATCCTATCCAACACAGCAGGATGAAGCATGTCAGTATAAGGCATCACTTCATCAGAGATCACGTACTAAAGGGTGAGATCAAGCTGACCTATGTGCCAACAAATGAACAGCTTACAGATATCTTCACCAAGCCCTTGGCTCGTGAGCAATTTAACATACTAAGGGAAGCTATCGGTATGTCTAATCCTCTTCAATAATTCTAAATATTTGAATAAATGTTGAGTGATTGTCATGCTGACTGATATCAATCTAGTACCTACTGCACATTGAGCTTAATAGTCTATGCTGAGTAGATACAAATGTTGGGTAAATATTCTGTGCTGAGTAGATAAACATATTGAGTAATCACCTTATGCTGAGTAGATGTACATGCTGTGTGATTAACGTATGTTGAGTTACTAAGAGATAGAAAATCCATCTAAGTAGAATTAAATACTCAGTATCGTAAACGATTCATATTCTAGCAAACTGAGTAAAAGCCCACTTGTACAAATGAATAATGATACGTGTAACAAATCATACCTAGAAAAACGCAAGTAATAATGAATACCCATGCGCCGAACCTGTCATAAATGGCAGAATCCTTGTCGATTAAAATCCCAAGAAGAAAACGGCTAGTTCATTAATTAGGAATGATTCAAGACTCTATAAGTAGTGGAAGGATCCCCACTCATTACTCTTTATGTTTAAAATCTTCTGAAATCGAATCCTTCTCTATCCCTAAAACCTTAAAACCTTCATCTGTAACAATGGCTTCCGGCAAAAACGAATCCCTAACTTCACCACTCAGCTTGGCCAAACCTCTGGCAAACCCACTCAAGCTGACCCCGCCGGTTCATCAAAGCCAGTAGAAAGGAACATGATCAAGGTCCATAAGAAGGTCAACAACTTGGAGGTTCTAAAATGCAGATGGTTCTCTCCAGGATTCATCACTTCTGAGAAACCGTTCTGTGACTGGATCGAGAAGAACAAATGGACCGATCTCTTCTCACTCACCGGAAAAACATACCCTAGGTTGGTCAGAGAGTTCTATTCCAACATGTTTGTTGATGAAGAAGATGCTGACTATTTGGAGACCACGGTCAAAGGACAGAAAATCACCATAACCTCTGCCTATCTAGCTACTCTGCTAAACTTACCAGACGAAGGAATGGAGTTTCGGACAACAAAAGAAAAGGTACCAAAGGAAAAGCTTGACCAGATCAAGGGGTTCTGCAAACCCAAGAATCATAAGGGTGAAATACCCAGCACATGTATGGGGCAAAATCAGAAGATAGCACACTACATACTGACCAACTTCATTTTCCCCAAACTCAACTCAGCCTCATCTGCCTCCAACTTTGAGCAGTTCTTCATATGGCACATGCTGACCTACACCCCTCTCAACCTTCCGGTATTTCTGGTTGGTGCGCTCCAGCGAGGAGGTAAGAAACTTCGGTTAGGTTCTTTAATCACTAAGATCCTCGAGGATAAACAGATCGAGACCATAAATGAAACTGATACCTTGGGAAGTGAGATCACAGCAGCTCTGCTGGTTGGATTATTATACAATCAACCATTGAAAGGATATGAAGAAGTTGAAGATATTGAGGAAAATGATGAAGCTAAACAGGAAGTTGTGCCTGAGCATGAGCCTGAGAAAGAAGTGGAGGCTCCTATTGAGTCCCCTAAGGACAAGAAGAAGAGAAAAGCGCTGGCAACATGTGCAAAAGATGTTGACGCAGTGCCTAGGAAGAAGAGGGCTATGACCAGAGCTAAGAATGTTGATACTGACCAGGCTAAGGAGAAAGCTGAGTCGGCAGGAAAAAGAAAGAGGCCAGAAGAGCCTGAGGATGAAGAAGAGGAAACTCTAGAATCCCCCTTGATGAAAAGGAAGAAGGGTCATACCTCAAAGACAGTTGAAGCTAATCCCTTGGATTGGGTTGTACCTCCAAAAGATCATGGAATTGACCTAGACCAAACTCATGCTGAGCCGGTCAAGGATGCTGAGCAAGAAACTCATGTTGAGGAAGAAGTCAATACCGAGCAGGAACAACCTACTCATGTTGAGCAACATCAGGATGATGCTGAGCGGAGAATTGAGGAAGAAGAAAATGTTGCTGTTGAGGATCACGTTGAGCAACATGAGAATCCAACTATGGAAGAAGAGACAGTTGATACTGATGAGGAGGATATTCACGCTGACCCATCTCCTCCTAAAGAAATAAGGTTCAAGCGACTCAAGAAGAAGGCACAAAAGCACATTGATCTTCTGGATGATTCCCCTCCTCAAGATATTGATGCTGAACTCTCCAAAATTCAGTTCAAATATTTCTCCCATGATGCTGAGCCTGAGTCTCCTCCAACGGATCTTGTGCAAAACCAAACCTCTGTTACTCATATTGAGGAACAAGCCAAGACTCCGGAGAATCCAAATCCAACTGCTCAAGATGGAACAAATCCTGCTCAAGTTGAGCAGGTCAACATGACTAACCAAACTCCACCTCCAACACAGCATGTTGATAAATCAGCTCCTGAAGCCAATCTGCACCAAAGTCCTGTCACCAATCAAGATAATCAATCTGGCAAACAGCCAACTCCACCACCATCAAGCTCAATTCCAGCCTCTAAGACAAATGCTGCTCAATTCACATACTTGAATGCTACTGAGTCAGGCCGACGAATCATTGCCTCTGCTCAGTCCTTGCTTCAAGATTTGAACCCTCCTCAAGCTGATGCTACTAGATCTTCTCATGCTGAGTCCTCCCAACTGTCTGGTATCACTCAGCTTCTCAATGAACTAAGAGGACTCAAGGATCTTGTAAGTGTAATGACCACCGTTCAAACTCAGCAACCCAGGCAAGACCAAATAGCAAAGCTGACTGAGTTGGTACTCACAATGGTGAACCATCTGAACTCGCTTGAAGGCAAAATCCAACAACCATCGGAAGTTAATCCAGGGTATGCAACTTCCACTGAGCTTCAAGGCTATTTTGCTAAGTTAACTGCAGAACTGACCAAATCAAACGCAACTGGCAATCCTGAGTCTGCTACCTCTGCTGAGCTACAAGACTGCTTTGCCAAGCTAACTGCTGAACTGACCAGTACGCGTGAATTAGTATCTTCTACCTCTCAGTGTACGATTGACCAACTGAGTGAAGCATTCAGTCTACTCAACATCAACCAAGCACAGATGGATGTTGACCCAGTCTCCAATGGTCAACTCTTGAGTTTTTCCCAAGCAATTATGAAGGCAATGCGCATCAACAATGCTCAGCGCATGTTTTATGACTCTGCCATGCTGAAGATGTACCACCAATCTTTTGCTCAGATCACTAGCTCGCTCACCTGGCTTAGCAAATCACATGAATGCCTACTCAGCATGATTAGCAGCTCTCTCCGGGTTCCTCGCCATGTCCAAGATGACAGTGTACCTGTAATTGATGGCTTACGTGAAAGCACAAAGAGGCTCCCGCGTTACTCAAATGTCCTCTCCACGCATGCTCACAATGATACCTTCCTTTATAAACCCGATGATGGCAAAACGGGGGAGAAAAGCCAAGAAGGAACTCAGAGCCAAGAAGGAACTCAGCTTGCAGGTAATGCCTCAGGAAGTAAAGATAAAGGCAAAGGAGTATATCGAGCTTAGGTCAATATGAAGGAAAAGAAGAAGAACTAGAGATGCTTAGTCAATGTTTAGAACTTAGCATAGAATCTTTCCTCATATGTTTTTGCTTAATCTATGACAAGTACCATTTTCTCAACTTGGCTGATAAAATTGAACAAACAAATTAAGAAGTAAAACATACTCAGTATACATTAACACTAAAATACTCATGTAATAAACTGAGTAACAACATACTTCTAATATTTTTGAAAACTGACTTAAATCCAATTAGCTCAGATCTTGAAAAATCTAACATTAAACTAAGTCAGTATACACAAATGTCTTAAGGTTAATTCAATTAAATCTTGGAAGGTTTAGAATTAAGTTAAGACAAAATGTGCAACCCTTACGGGGGAGTTATTTCAAAAATAAATCAATCATGGGGTAACTTATAACTGAGTTCCATAATTATGTATTTTGCCAACATCAAAATGGGGGAGTTTGTTGAAACACCTTTCCACAAGATTTTGATTTGACAAAATCATCCATGATTAAGAGGCAATTAAATTTAAATGCTTGGATTTAATTGTACTAATGTGTTTGTTCAATATTGAGTGCAAAAATATACATATAAAGTTAGACAGGACAAAAGTCAGCATAAGCCAAGCTGAGTGGAACGGAACTCAGCATGAAAGAATAGAAGCTGAGTGGAGTAGAACTCAGTATCAGAAGTCTCCTTCAAAGTTGCCAGAACGAAGCTGACTAAATTAGAAGACTCCTTCAGAATTGTATAAACAGAACGGAGCTGACTAAGAAGGAACTCAGCATGGAAGTTGAACACTCGAAGATAACGAATGAAGCTGAGTGACAGTCAGGATAGCATGAAGGATCCGTTCACTAAAGGACAAAGTCTGCCAATCTTCTGCACCAATAATTGAAGCCTCGAAAATACACAGAAGACTAATTCCAAGAAACATGGATCAATGGATTATTGGTAAAAGACAACTGCACAAAAAGACAAGTCTGACGCAAGAAGACAAAGCCTGACGCCTGAAGAAAACAGAGGAAGGGAATGGCCTGTACAGTCTGAAGCTGACCAGAAGATGTTCCCTAAAAGAGCCGTTTTGGTGTTAACGGCTAAAACAATTCAAATGATCCATCTGCAGATTTCCATCTATAAAAGGACAATCAAGAACCTTGGACCATTTGCCGAATAACAAAAAGAAAAATCCAAGAGTGAAATCCTCAAAGCACTCAAATACAAAGATCTTACACCAAATCTTCTATTCTTTGTGTAAATGCTAGAGTGATTCTGTGTAATCTTCTAAAGTGTTCTTTACTGAAAAGAGAACAAGTATTTATCAATTGTAATATTGAGAGTGTATGCTGAGTGCTTGGTTGTAAGCATTCAGTGGTAGAAAAATCTAAGTGCTGGGTTGTAGTACTTAGTAGGAGCTGAGTAGACGAATAGAGGACGTACTCTTGCATACTCACTGCCTTGTAAAGGGTTTGTGCTCTACCTTGAAAGAGCTCAGTATTGGATTGAAAATCCCAGGAGGAACTGGGGACTGGACGTAGGCAGAGAGGCCGAACCAGGATAAGTCGTGCTGAGTAACTTCTAAACTCTTTCTCTCAATATATATATATATATGTGCATGTGTTGCTTATAACATTTACTCAGCATATAAATTGTTAAAACTGAAACTGAGTAAATCTGAGTGCTGAGTTGGAAGCTGACCTCTCAAGAGTCAATTCCCAACTCTCAGGTCAAGCAGTCTTAGTCAGCATAGAACTAAAACTATCTGACTAATTAGTCGGCCGTGCTGACCAATACGCTGAGTTAACAAACTCTTAAAATAACATTAAGTCAGCATAATTAAAGGCGAAAAAGTTACATTAGTTCCTATCCCCCCCTTGGAACTAATTACTAGGGACCAACACTTACTTCCAAAGACGTTCTAGGGCTATGCCTTAGAAACTGCCCTCTTCACCCTAAATCGAGTACCAACTAAATCCGCTAGTTCCACATCATATGAATTGTTCGTTGGGAGGAAACCCGTGTTTTCATTTATGAGAATATGGGGTTGTTCAGCCTTTGTCAAACGCATTGCGTTCGACAAACTAGATTCGAAATCTGATAAATATTTCTTCATTGGATACCCTAAGGAAACTATGGGATATTACTTCTATCATCCAGATGATCAGAAAGTAATCGTATCCAAGCACGCAACCTTCTTAGAGAAAGAGTTTCTCGAAGAAACACAAAAGGGAAGCATGATTGAACTTGACGAAGTTCAAGAAGAAGAAACACCGACTGAAACAACAGAGGTGGTTGAGGTACCCGAAGGAGTCCCATTAGATGAGACTCCAGTGCCACCTATTCGTAGATCACAAAGAGTTCGTGAACTCCCAGTTAGATATGGTTTTCTAGTGGGAGATGATAATGAGGTTCCCGTGTTAGACGACGAACCCGAAAACTACGAAGAGGCTCTTACTAGTCCAGATTCTAAAGCATGGCTTGAGGCCATGGATTCTGAAATGGATTCCATGTATACTAACCAAGTGTGGACTTTGGTTGATCCACCCGAAGGGATAATACCCATTGGGTGCAGGTGGATCTTCAAAAAGAAGATAGACATGGATGGAAAGGTTAGCACCTACAAAGTTAGGTTAGTAGCGAAAGGATATCGTCAGAAGCAAGGAATTGATTATGACGAAACTTTCTCTCTTGTGGCTATGTCCAAATCAATCAGAATCATGCTTGCAATTGCCGCTCACTACGATTATGAGATTTGGCAAATGGATGTGAAAACAGCTTTCCTAAACGGAAACCTGCTTGAGGATGTATATATGATGCAGCCTGAAGGTTTCATATCGAAGGATGCAAATAAAGTTTGCAAACTTCAGAGATCCATTTATGGACTCAAGCAAGCATCTAGAAGCTGGAATAAGCGTTTTGACGAAACCATAAAACAATTTGGTTTTGAACAAAATTGCGAAGAAGCTTGCATTTACAAGAAAGCAAGTGGGAGCTCTATAGCATTTCTCATACTATATGTGGACGATATATTATTAATGGGAAATGACGTTGCTCTCTTACAGTCAGTGAAAGTATGGTTATCTGGTAACTTCTCAATGAAAGACCTTGGTGAAGCAGCTTATATACTTGGTATAAAGATCTATAGAGATAGATCGAGAAGACTGTTTGGTCTTTCACAGGCTACATACATTGAAAAGGTGCTAAATCGGTTTAGCATGCTTGAATCGAAACGAGGTAAATTACCCATGTTACATGGAGTAAAGTTAAACAATCATCAATGTCCTAAAACCGATGATGATAAACGACGCATGGCTATAGTCCCGTACGCCAGCGCAATCGGTTCGATTATGTATGATATGCTATGCACTAGACCTGACATAGCGTTCGCGTTATCTGTAACGAGTCGTTACCAAGGGAATCCGGGAGACGAGCATTGGATTGCCGTCAAGAACATTCTTAAGTACTTGAGAAGAACTAAAGATATGTTCCTAGTGTACGGAGAAGGTGATCTGAAAATAGAAGGATTTTCAGACGCAAGTCATCTCACAGATGAGAATGATTATAAATCCCAATCATGATACTTGTTTATCTTGAATGGGGGCGCGGTCAGTTGGAAGAGTTCCAAGCAGGGAAGCGTAGCTTTCTCTACGACCGAGTCAGAGTATATCGCAGCTGCGGAAGCAGCAAAGGAAGCGGTTTGGATTCGAAAGTTCATTACAGAACTAGGTGTGGTGCCTGACATTGTCAATCCCATTACACTGTACTGTGATAACAATGGAGCCATTGCGCAAGCAAAGGAACCACGGTCTCATAATGCATCCAAGCATTACCTTAAGTGATACCACATCATTAGAGAGATTGTGGCTAGAGGAGATGTGAGAATAGAAAGAGTACCTACAGAGGACAACGTTGCAGATCCGTTGACAAAGCCTTTAACCCAGAGAATACATGATCGTCATTTAACTTCTACTGGGATAAGTTTTAGAAACAATTGGCTTTAGTCCAAGTGGGAGTATGTTGGGGTTTAGTGTCCTATAGACAATTGTTCTAGGATACAAACTTAATGTAAATGAATTGTTCTTTATATCATTTGTTTAATGAGATATATGTTTTATAACTATATAAAGGCAATCCCTTTTAAGCACTAAATAAAGTCTAATAAAAGGAAATCCGTAAGTTTGTTTAAAGTGATTATAAAGTGTTCATACAAGCATGAAGTGAGACAAAACTTTATAGTAAACTGATAAACTTAAAACCACTCCAAGTCAAGTGATATGTTTGGGATTGACATATCACTGTTGAGACTTGTATGTAACAATGTCTTCTGTCCGACAGAAAGCTGGTCTCACAAGCTTCATATATACAGATATCTGGACAGTTACATAGATCCGATGAAACGTTGTTCATTAGGATTGGGGATCCGATTTGAGATAACAGGATGGGTAGACTCATCCTTGTCACCTATTCATCTCATTGGTATTAATAGGTATAACTAATCCTTAGACTCAAAGGAATATTAATTGGTATTCTGGATTACGGAATGTGATGCTTTGACTCTGGTGTAACACGATCCTTAACAGAGATGACTCTGGGGTGTGAACAGTAGACGTTGGGTATCACAGGAAGTAATTGCGGAGTCGTTATATATTGGATTGAGCATTTATCACTCCCGATAAATGGGAGATACATCCATGGATCGCTTGTGGAAGACTCGACTCTAAATCCTTGCAAGGTGATAGCTTAAGAGTAAGAAATACAGATTTCACTTAACCTATCTTTTTGAGTTGACTCGGCCTGTACAAGTAAAACGAACGTCTCGCTATATGTGACTTGACATCACCCATAGTCATAAGATTCAGTTCAAGGATGTAGTTGATAAAGGATCGAATTATACTGTAACTAATAGGGAAAGGTTAACGACAGAATCAACATGTCTTCTTATAGCTCTGGGGGAATGATTACGGACTTGCTAATCACATACTCTGTACATCATTCCGTTATGCAAAGATTAAATATAATTTTTTGAAAATTAATTTAATAACGTTGCATACGGCTAGAAGCAATAAGAACCTAATGGATCACACATAAGACTTGGAACCTAAAAGAGAGATAGATGTTAATTAATTGATAGAAGCCCAATTGAGCCCAATAAGGTCCATGGACATAAGGGGGTCGAAATTCATGTAGAGATATACATGAATAATTAATTTGATTTTGTTAATCCTAATTAGATTAGGAATATGAATTAAATTAATTAAGAGATAATTAAGTTAGGAGTTTTAATTAGATTAATATACTCCTATTATTATCCAATAAGGTTATTATTATTATCCTTAATATATTAGATATATAGTGAGATAATAATTAGGAATTCTATTCCGAATGGAATTCCTATTCAGTAACCTAATTCTATCTAACTAGGGATTAGATACAAGAGATTATAAATACCCATTCCCTTGAGATTTTCGAAATCCAAGCAAGCCATACCCTACTTGTGATTTTCGAAATTCACCTAGTCCAAGAGAGAGAAAATTCGACACCCCTAGTTCGAGGACGAGATTTCTCTACGGCTTCGTTTGATCAATTAATTTTCATCTATTTCTTTTATCCTTGATCTTGTGTTGATTAGTTAGAGGCAATCTACATTGGTTGCTATTCAACGGTTGATACTAAATTATTCTTCCCGTGTTTTATTTCGTGTTTGGGAACTCGAAGAAGAAAAACAAACAAAAGGGAGAAATTCGTTTTACTACTCCTACATCAGGTCAGTTCACGATTTCGTGGATTCCCGGAGATTGAACCGTCGGATCGTCGCGATTTTTGAACAGGAGCTTCTAGACATATTCTTCCACGTTTCCACCGTAGGGATTGTCGTTCGGAGGTCTGGATGGTCTGTTTCGGATAGGTGAAGATTGGTAGACAGTTTCTATCTGTTTTGAAGTTGTGGGCACTTCGTTTGCAACGGTAGATAGAACTTCTAAAAGGTATTTCTTCTTATCCTTCTTTATATGAAATAACGGTTAACGGATCTTGTGGTTAAATGGAAATAGGTTAAAAATTTTATATTTCCGCTGCTATACCTTAGCCTAATTTCCAACAAGGACTGCTGTATAAACCTTTTCTTAAAGAAAAGAAATCAGCCTTAACGGACAAAAATTTTGAATAGTTCCTATCCCCCCTTGGAACTAATCTTGTCATGTTACACGGGACCAACAAGTGGTATCAGAGTTTAAAAGCTCACTGAGTAAGATATAACTATCTTGAGCTGATCCCCACAATGGCTGAGAACAGCACTCGTTTCCTCCCACGAAATCAGACAACTCAGATTCTTCCTGAGGGACAGTCCATTACTCGGCCTCCTCCGTTCTTCGGGTCTAACTACACCTTTTGGAAGAACAGAATGAAAAACTTCATTCAGGCAACAAATATGAGTGCATGGCTTTCTATAGTCCAAGGCCCATTTGTTCCTTTTGAAACTGTTGACGGCCAAACGGTTGTTAAAGCTACAAAATCATTCTTCGGCTATAAACATGCTTCATTGTGTGTTAGATGCTGTAGAGTACAACAAAATTTCAGGTTGTGAGTCAGCACAAGAAATCTGGAAGAAACTGGAGGTCACCTATGAAGGAACTAACAAGGTTAAGGAGTCCAAGGTGAACCAGCACATGAGGTTGTACGAGCTGTTTGAGATGAATGATGATGAAGGAATCTCTGAAATGAACTCAAGATTCACAAACATAATCAACGAGCTTAAAAGACTTGGCAAGATCTTTACTGAGGAAGAGCAAGTCAAGAAGATACTGAGGAGTCTTCCCAAAAGCTGGCAAGCCAAGAAAACTACTGTTGAGGAAGCTCAAGACTTGACCACCTACAAATATGATGAACTCATTGGATCTTTGCTGACCCATGAGATCTCAATGAAGAACTTTGAGGTGAAGGAGAAGTCTGAGGACAAGAAGCAAAAGTCTCTTGTCATGAAAGCTGACTCCATTGATGGGAGCTCAACAGACGATGAAGAAATGGCCATGTCCACTAGAAAAATGAAAAGGTTGTTCAGAAAGAATGACAAATATTCCAAGAAGCATTGCAAGAAGTTTGACAAGTACAAAGCTGAGTCCAGCGACAACAAGTACAAGAAGGACAGCTCAAAGCCCATCACATGCTTTGAATGTCATCAAACTGGCCATATCAAATCAAGTTGTCCTACCTTGAGGAAGGAAAAGAGGAACAGCAAGAAGGCAATGGTGGCAACCTGGAGTGACAGTGATGAGTCATCATCATCAGAAGCTGATGCCACTGAGTCAGCAAAGATTTGTTTCATGGCTGATGAGCTTGCTGAGCCTTGTGTTTCTGAGCATGCTGACCCCTCCATTGCACCTGACGATGAGGCACACTCAACTGAGGTAATATCACTACCCCTGCTCAGAAATGAAATGATAAATGCCCTGAGTGACCTCTACACACTTATCAAAAAGTGTAACAAGAAGGTTAGAGCACTCAGCAGGTGATGTGACGAGATTGAAGAGGTCAAACTCAGTGACCTTCGATATCTTCTCCAAGACAACTCAACTTTGCATAGCAACATAGAAACTATGCACAAGTTTGTCTCTGAGGTCCAATCAGATTCTAAGAAACTGAGAAAGGACATCACATCCATTCAGAATCAATTCAAGGTTCCGAATAAAAGAAATATTCATCTGAATACTCAGTACCGAAGTACTAGTCAGCAGAGATGGAATCCTCAGCGGAATGTCCAGTGTGACTTCTGTGGGAAGAAAGGACACACCACAAAGGTGTGCTGGCATGCTCAGCACTGGGGTGCTGACCAGTCAGTGAGATATCCCCAATGGAGGGTCAGCTGTGACTTCTGTGGGAAAAATGGACACACTATCCAAGTGTGTCGTCATAAGATTAAACATGATGTTTCACCTGCTGAGCCTAACAAACAAGGACCCAAAAAGACTTGGGTACCTAAAGATAACTAGCTATATTTCAGGTAAGCCTGAGGTGTGCTGAGAAGTCAAAAATGTGGTACATTGACAGCGCATGCTCGAGGCATATGACTGGTGATAAAACTCAATTCATCACACTTGTGCGTAAACGAGGTGGAAGCGTAAGTTTCGAAGACAACAAAAAGGGTAAGATAGTAGGGTCAGGAACCATTGGTGGTAATCCTACTATTGAGTCAGTCTCCCTAGTCAGTGGACTTAAATATAACTTACTGAGCGTAGCTCACCTATGTGACAACGGCTGAAAAGTTATATTTGATAACACTAGATGTAAAATACTCGAGGGAAAAACAAATGAATTAATTTTAACTGCCCCTCGTGTTGATAATGTCTTTATGCTGAATTTGGAAAAGAAATTTTCAAAAAATGTATGCTTAGTGTCAAAGGAAGAAAATTTCTAGCTATGGCACATGAGACTTGGTCATGTAAGCATGGACCTCCTGGTCAAATTAGCAAGAAAGCAATTAGTTGAGGGACTGCCAGAACTTAAGTTCGAAAAGGATCAATTATGCAATGCTTGTCAGTATGGAAAACAAACAAAAAAATCTTTTCACAGTAAAAACATTGTCTCAACCAAGCGTCCACTCAAGTTGCTACACTTGGATCTCTTCGAACCAGTCCAGCCGTTGAGCTTGGGTGGTAGGAGATTTTCCTTGGTCATTGTAGATGACTTTTCTCGGTACACTTGGATCATCTTGCTGAGTAGCAAGGATGAAACCTTTGAGACGTTTTTAACATTAGTAAGAAAACTTGAAAATGATAAAGACCTAAAGTTAGCTCACATCCGAAGTGATAATGGTGGAGAATTCAAAAATCAACAGTTTGTTGAATTCTGTGAAGCCAGCGGCATTGACCATAATTTTTCTGCTCTTAGAACGCCTCAACAGAATGGGGTAGTTGAGAGGAAAAACAGAACCTTGGTTGAAATAGCCAGGACAATGCTGAGTGAGAATAGGCTTCCAAAGTACTTTTGGGGAGAAGCTGTCAACACAGCTTGCTACATACTTAATAGGGCTCTAGTCAGACCCATATTAAAGAAGACTCCCTACGAACTTTGGAAAGGACAAAAACCCAACATTGGATACTTTCGTGCCTTCGGCTGTAAATGTTTCACTTTAAATACTAAAGATAGCCTTGCTAAGTTTGATTCAAAAGCTGATGAAGCTATCTTTTTAGGCTACTTAACAAACAGCAAAGCATATAGAGTTTTCAATAAACGAACTCAGGTCTTAGAAGAGTCCGTACACGTTGAGTTCGATGAAACTAACCCTGCAGGAAAAGACAAGCAGCTGACTGAGGATGATCCATACTCAGCACCTGTTGACCAAGAAACAGCCGCTGAGTCACTACCTCAAGGGCTTACCAAAGGTAAAAGCGAAACTCAAATTGTCTTCACTGGCCAATTTATACCTGCAGAGATTGTTGAAACACAACCAGTTCAAGACATCAATCTACCAAAGGAGATCAGAATACCAAGAGGACACTCAGAGAGTGCTATTCTTGATGCTGCTGAAAACACCCTGATGACCAGAAATCAACTCAGGAGATACCTCAGCAATGTAGCATTCGTCTCAGTTCTGGAACCAAAGAACTTCTCTGAAGCTGAGCACGATGAGTTCTGGATGGGTGTAATGCAAGAAGAACTTGATCAGTTCAGAAGAAATGAAGTATGGGACTTAGTGCCAAACCCAAGAAGCCAAAAGACCATAGGAACAAGATGGGTCTTCCGTAACAAGCTAGATGAACAAGGGAACGTAGTCAGGAACAAAGCAAGACTTGTAGCTCAGGGCTACAGTCAGCAAGAAGGTATTGACTACGGTGAGACCTTCGCCCCAGTGGCAAGGCTAGAGGCTATAAGAATTCTATGTGCATATGCAAGTTACATGAACTTTAAGTTATTTCAAATGGATGTTAAGAGTGCATTCCTTAATAGAGTTATAAACGAGGAAGTCTATGTTAATCAGCCTCTAGGGTTTGAGGATCCCAAGTTCCCAAACCACGTTTATAAGCTCAAAAAGGCTCTGTATGGTCTCAAGCAAGCACCACGTGCTTGGTATGAGAGGCTGACCAGTTTCCTGCTGACTAGAAATTATGTCAGAGGTAAAGCTGATACAACCTTATTCATTAAGAGGAAGGGTAAAGATACCCTACTGGCTCAGATATATGTTGATGACATTATTTTTGGTGCCACTAATGATTCCATGTGTAAAGAATTTAGTAAGCAGATGCAGACTGAGTTTGAAATGTCAATGATGGGAGAACTCAACTTCTTCCATGGACTTCAAATCAAACAAGGGAAAAATGGCATCTTCATCAGTCAAACCAAGTATGCTAAGGAGATATTGAAGAATTATGAACTTGAGAACTGTAAGTCAATATCTACCCCAATGGGCACTGACACTGTCCTCTGCACTGACGAAAATGGTAAGTCAGTAGACAGCAAATTGTACCGAGGTATAATTGGCTCTCTACTCTACTTAAACTACTAGTAGGCCGGACATTCAGTTCTCAGTATGTTATTGTGCTAGATATCAATCTAACCCTAAGGAATCTCATTACATAGCTGTAAAAAGAATCCTTAGATATTTGCAAGGCTCAGTAAATGCAGGTTTATGGTATCCCAATACTTATGATTTCACACTCATTGGATACACTGACGCTGACTACGGACGAGACAAGCTTGAACGAAAAAGCACCTCAGGAGGATGTCATTTCCTTGGAAGCTGTCTTGTGTCTTGGTTCAGTAAGAAGCAGTCGTCAGTAGCCCTGTCAACCACTGAAGCTGAGTACATTGCTGCTGGAAGCTGTGTGGCTCAAGTCCTCTAGATTAAGCAACAGCTGGAAGATTATGGTGTTCAGACTAAAACAATTGAAGTCAAATGTGACAACAAAAGTGCCATTGACCTATCAAAGAACCCAATCCAGCACAGTAGGATGAAGCATGTCAGCATAAGGCATCACTTCATTAGAGACCATGTACTCAAGGGAGAGATCAAGCTGACTTATGTCCCAACGGATGAGCAGCTTGCTGATATCTTGACCAAGCCACTGGCTCGTGAGCAATTCAACATACTTAGAGAAGCTATTGGTATGTTTAATCCTCTTCAATAAAATTTTATGCTTAAATTACCATGCTGAGTGATTCGGGCTAAATCAGTAACTGTTGCATGCTGAGTATAACATAATATGAAATTCTTCATGCTGAGTAGATGTACACACTGAGTGATTATCTTAAGCTGAGTTACTAAGCACACGAATAATTATTCTACAAAAACTGACTACTCAGAATACCAAACGTATGGCATTCTTAACGCTGAGTAAAAGATCCGTTGTAGAATTAATACTAGCACGCGCATTAAATAGCCACCTAGGATGATGTATGCGCAATAATCAGAAAACATATGCGCTGATTGTGTCATAAATGCCAGAATCATTGTCGGTTGATTATCTCGAGGTTAAACTGCCACCTCAACGCTTCAGATCAACTCGACACCCCTATAAATAGCGGATGAATTCCCACTTCTACCTCTTTACACTTAGAAATTTTGGCAATCATATTCCATCTCTCTAAAAATCCCAAACCTCTCAAAAATCTCTAAGAATCATGTCTAACGATTCTCAGAATGTCTCTGGTGCCGGTTACGATGATAACCGCTCCGATGAAAACCATGCATCTCCTGCTCAGCAGGAATATAGCGAGACTCCCACCAAGTCTCAAGAACCTGGTCAGCATGACCATTCTAAGGTCACTACCCCGAGCAAGAAACCCCAGGCTGACCAAGCTACATCATCAAAGAAACAGAAGGACAAGGGGAAGAAACCAATTGAGAGAACCTACACACCGGTCTACGAAAGTGTAAGGGGATACAAGGTTGACCACTCCCGATGGTTCTCGAAAGGGTTTGTTGAAGCTGAGCAACCCTTCTGCGAGTGGATTTCTAAGAATGGCTGGACCGAGCTATTCTCCGTTCGAGAAGCCACCTACCCAGAGTTGGTGAAGGAATTCTACGCTAACCTGAGAGCTGATGATGATAACATTGACTACATGGTCACCAAGGTCAAAGGGAAAGACATCTTCATCAACCCTCCTTACCTTGCTAAACTGCTCAATCTGAAAACCGAAGGAGATAAACTCAGAACAACGAACGACTACACGAAAATCGATTACCCCACTGAGTTTTGCAAACCCGCCGGTCATTCGGGGGAAATCTCTAGTACCTCCATGGGTCAGCATCAGAAAATGGCACACTACATACTGACCAACTTCCTTTTTCCAAAGGTCAACTCCACGTCCTCGGCGTCTAACTTCGAGTAGTGCTTTATTTGGCACATGCTGACCTACCAACCGATCAACATGCCAGTTTTTATCATCGGTGGGTTTCAACGAAGTACTGGAACCCTTAGGTTAGGCTCACTTATCACCAAAATCCTCAAAGACTATCAGGTGAGCTTGGTCGAGGAAATTGAAGTCTGGGGGACTGAGATTACTGCAGCTGCATTGTTCGGCTTGGTCTACGACCAATCCATTATCCCTAAGAAAGGAAAAGGGGCCGCTGTTAAGGAAACAGAGGGGATGCTGACCAGAGAAGGAAAGAAAGTAAGGAAAGCTGAAGCTGATAAGCAAGACAGAAAGAGGAAAGTTGTTCAAAACTCTTCCAAAGACGTTGATGCTCCCCCGAAAAAGATTCGGTTTGTGTCCAAGGGAACAAAGCCTCAAGTTCAACAAGGTCAGGTTGGACCTAAGTCAGTAGAAAACCTCAAAAGGCAAGCTGAGCCTGAGGAATAAGAAAAAGAGGACACTCCTGAGCAGCCTTTGAAGAAGAAGAAGAAAATATCCTCTGGGTTGAGTCCTATCGATGCACCCCCACTTGACGTCGTCATCTCTGAAGACTCACATTTTATTACAAGTCAAGGCATTGATCTTGAGAAAAACCCCACTGACCAAGATGAAGAAGAATTGGGTAATATCGGAGATCAGTTTAATGCTGAGGAGACAGCAGATGTTGAGCAACATGAGACAGTAGATGTTGAGCAACATGAGACAGCAGATGTTGAGCAACATGAAACAACCAACACTGAGCAGGTTGAAGAACAAGCTGAGCCAACAGCAAAGGATCATGCTGATCTAGGGGTAACTTCACCTTCTGACTCACTTGACTCTATTCAAGCTGACCCCTCTCCTCCAAAGACTAAGAAATTAAGGAGACTTAACAAGAAGGCTCATAAATCCCCAGTTATTGACCTTCTGGATGACTCACCTCTACGGGATCCCATAACTGATCTCTCTGACATGCAGTTCAAATTCTTCTTCAATCCCACTGAGTTTTCTCCACCAGAGCAACAGAAAAAGCAAGCCTCTGTTTCTCAACCTAAGGAACATGCCGACTCAATTGCTACTCAAGGTCAAGTTGATATTGAGCAAGTGCTCGAAGTTCCTGCTCCTCAACATACTAAGATAGCAAAGGAAACACCTGCTCAGGTCAGTTCTGAAACTCCTCCACCTCCTCCAACTAGTCATCTTCAGCCTGACTCTGAGCAAGTAAATGACTCTGCCGATCAATCTCTTCCACATCCTCAAGAACAGAATATCGACCAGTCAATTCCTACTGGTAGTCAAAATAAAAGTCCAGCCACTGACCACGCTGGCACTTCAAATAATGAACAGCACCAATCACCTCCTCTATCTGGTGCTACTCATA
This sequence comes from Euphorbia lathyris, assembly GCF_963576675.1. Classification (NCBI taxonomy): domain Eukaryota; kingdom Viridiplantae; phylum Streptophyta; class Magnoliopsida; order Malpighiales; family Euphorbiaceae; genus Euphorbia; species Euphorbia lathyris. The sequence continues at coordinate 49,643,758 of NC_088918.1, forward strand.
TTCCGGCATTTGGGCCAAACATTGATGAATCGTACACTTACCTGCACGCCACTGAGTCTGGTCGAAGAATCATTAACTCAGTTCAAGCCTTACTCAGGGATCTTCATCAATCCAATGTCGAAGCCGTTGGGTCAGTTCATGTTGAGCAAACTCAACTTTCCTCTGTCACTCAGCTTCTCACAGAAATCAAAGGTCTTAAGGATCTTCTGAGTGTTTGATATCTCTCCAGTCTCAACAGCCCAAGCAGGAATCACTATTAATGCTGGCTGAACTCCAGCTGACTATGGTAAATCACATGAACTCTCTCCAGGGTCAATTTCAAAACCTGTCAGCTGCGAACTCAATGTATGCAACCTCTGCTGAGGTTCATAATCTCTTCACCTAGCTTCATTCTGAACTAGCCAAGACAAACGAGAAACTCTCTTCCTCCTCCCAATGCTCCATTGAGCAAATTAGTGAGGTTGTCTGTCTACTCAACTTGAGTAAGGAAGAGATGGAAACTGACCAACTCAAGACAAATAAGCTTCTGCTCCCAATCCATTTTCAAACATGCACGTCACATGAATGTTCAGCGTTAGTATTATGATTCGGCTTTGCTTAAGATGTTTCTTCAAGCTTATGCCATTCTGAGTATGCTCAGTGCCTCGGTCAGGGTTCTCCGTTCTGTCCTGGATGATGGTGTTCCCATTTTTGACGGTCTCAATGAAAGCACGAAAAAGCTTAAGGCATATTCCGTGAGGTTAACTCGTGCTGCCCTCAATGACACCTTCATTCCTCCTCCACCCGATGCTGGCAAAACGGGGGAGAAAGAACAAGCTGGTAGAACTCAGCATACAGGGGAAGCATCTGGTAGTCAGCAGCAACAAAGACATGCCAATGGAAAAGGCAAAGATAGCATTGTCCAAGTCAACAGAAAGAAATAGTTTTGGCTAGATTTGTTAAGATCTTGACTTGTATTTTTGTTGTTATCTGGTGTATTTTGTCTTGCTGACCATCTATCTAAACTTATGCATCTACCATTCAAATTGACTAAATTTTATGTGATGCTTGTTTATGTTTTCTGCTAAACACTAACGTATCTTCATTAAATCAACTGTGTTATTTATTCACATTGATTTATGATTGTCTGCTGTGTTGATCTAAACGTTGACCTCTTTTATATGTCTTCTTAACTAAAACTCATTGAACGAAGATATACTCAGCGTACTTTGATATCTAAACTCAATCTTCTGCATAACTTAACTGAGTAAAAAGAATATGTTCCATGAGCTGACCTAATTCAGAAAAACTGATCTTAGACTTACTTGATTAAACCTTGAAATGTTTAAAGTAAAACTAAGTCAGTAGCTCAACCCTTACGGGGGAGTATCTTTAGAAAAACAAGGTCAACTATCATGGGGGAGCTCAACACTGAGTTCCTTACTGAATATTTTTGCCAACATCAAAATGGGGGAGTTTGTTGAAACACCTTTCCACATGATTTTGATTTGACAAAATTATTTATGTATGATAAAAATATTCCAACACATTAAATTTAAATGCTTTGATTTATTCATACTAATGTGTTTTGTTCAATGTTGAGTTATTTGATTTATAAGACATTAAGATAAAAAGCCTAAAGGCCCATAAGTAGAAGTCAACCCCATGTCAACAGATCAAGACCTCACGGTCCATGAAGACAAAACGTCGTCGTACTAAGTAAGACATAAGCCCAGCAACAAGAAGGATCGAGAAGCCTTTTTCCAATTGCTTCAAGATGAAGCTGCTGAGTTAAACGACACGAAGTACAAGTCAGCGGCAGAACAGAATAAACTTGGAGACAAATATTTCTACTTTGGGTAAAGCTCAGAAGGCGCAGGAAGCTGTCTGAAAGACTTTGCCATAAATGTGGGAACATTCTGTTTCATCTGACGAAAAGCCGTTGAGCACTGGCGAAGACAGAAGATACAAGAATATGATTGGCCGAGGATGTTGAGCACGTACTGAGTGAAAGCGATAGGAAGCCATTTGCCTCCAACGGTTATTTCGAAATTCAAAATCACCAGTGCTTGAAGTGTCACTATAAATAGGCCTCTCAAATGCTTCATTCGATGCAGATCTTCAATTAAGTCGAAACACTGACCAAATTAATACTTGAAGTTCTGTGAGAAAAGCAAAGCAAATCTTACACCAATTCCAATCTTGTGTAAAAGTCTAGAGTGATTTTATTCATCTAAAGTGTCTTAGCAATTGTTGTTTAGGACAAACACCTATCATTTCTAGAAGTATATAAAGGAGAAGCTGAGTACTCGGTTATAGTACTCAGCGGTAGTAATAGGAGTGAGTAGAGGAATAGAGGAAGGTACTCTTGTATACTCAGCTTCTGTTGTAAAAGGTTTCGTGCTCTACCTTTAAAGAGCTCAGTAGAGGATTCAAAAAGCTCGGAATGAGTTCCGGGGACTGGACGTAGGCGGAGAGGCCGAACCAGGATATGTCTGCGGAGTAACATATTTCTAACCCTTAACTCCTTTATATATTGCTTGCTATAAAACTGACCAAGTAACGAACTCACGCTGAGTTAAGTGCATTGAGAAGCTGAGTTTAGGAATAGACTCAAGTGCTATCTCTTGACTCAAGAAAAGAAACAGACTTAGTCACCAGTTGACTAAGCTTGTGTCTTAAAACTACTCAGCACTGCTGTATAAACCTTTTCTTAAAGAAAAGAAGTCAGCCTTAACGGATAAAATTTTTGAATAGTTCATATCCCCCCCCCTTGGAACTAATCTTGTCACGTTACACGGGACCAACAGGCCCATCTACTCATGGTGTATCCACTAAGAGTGCTGATAGTGAAGGTGCTGGAGTACCTACCACCAGCTTTTCCAGTCAGGCTCCTACTTCGGACTTCATGATAGGAGAGCTGACTCATCACTTTAAGACCAACCTTTAGCTTGTTAGGCCAGAGGGAGGCGAGAGTGAGGTACCATTATTCACTGGCTCTTCTTTCGAGCCTCCTTACGATCCTCCATACACCACATATGTAAGTATATGAATTTCATTTAAACTACAATTCAGAAGAATTGTGAGGGAATTGATATTCAACTATTGAGATGAAGAAGTCTGCTACAAGGAGAAAAGATAAAGAAGATATGTATCTAGAAAATCCCTAATCTGCTGTCTATATACAGCAGGTCAATAAGAAAGATAAAAGACCATATTATCCTTACTAATCTAAGATATAAACTTAAACTACCCTTTACATATTTTATTCTATCACCCCCTTCAAGCTGGAGTGCAAATACTCAAAACTCCAAGCTTGTTTAAGAAATAATGAAACAATTTTGTCGGCAAGGCCTTTGTCAATATATCTGCTACTTAATTGAGTGTAGTCACTGCCAATGGATGAACCAGACCTTGTTTGTGTTTTCCCCTGACAAAATGCCGCGTGACAGCGGCCAGTCGCGCCGTGAGGCGCGACTCGGGCTGCTGTCATATTTTTTTTTATATTAAATATATATATATATATCAGTTCTAAAATAATTTTAAAACGGTTTTCAGAAATAGGATAATCTACAATAGATTTCCGTTTTATCATTTAGAATTAATAAAACTAAGTTTATCAACCTAACTATAAAACTAATAGATTTTGTTATAATGATTATCAACCGAAATAATTAGGAACATAAGCATAATCAGTTTTAATTAACAATTAATCAAAACTTTATTTATCTTTAGAATTAATTAACCAAACAATTTGTTAATTAATCCTAACCATAAATATTTATTCAATCCTATTGAAAACTTCTATATTTTCATATATGAAATAACGGATTTAACGATGACTCTGATATATAAAAGAAGGTACTTTATGAAGCCTATGTATCTGTTCTAAGGGTTTGTGCTCTACCTGTTGGAAAGAGTTCATTAGTGGATTAAAACTTAGAGGAAGGTACTCTAGGAACTGGATGTAGGCAGGAGGCTGAACCAGTATAAATCACTAGGTAACAATTTCGGGTAAATTTCATCGATGGTGTACAACATTTGTCCCATTTCACACTTTGGTGTACAACCTTCAATTTGTCTCACTAATATGTACGAACTTATAGGTGACCTCTCACTTTAGTGTATGGCCGGTTAAAATGACCGGTCAACCCAAGTCAATGCGACACATCAGCATTTTTTATCCACTCATTAGTAAAAAGTGGGACCCAAAAATTATAAAAAACTTTAATTTTATCCCTTTCTTTTTTTTGCCCTTATCTCTCCATCTCTTCATCTTCTTCCCTCTATTTCTTTCTCTCTCTTCAAATTTCTTTCTCTCACCAACCCCTCTCCCCCTCTCTCTCTTCAAAGATTCAATGTTAGAATATATATGAATTTTATTTTGTTTTTCATTTTATCTGCACAATTTGCCTTTTTTTTCTCCACTTGTTTCTCCGTCTTTCTCAACTTGGCTTCCTATATTGCCTTATTGCTGTTCTCACATGGAAGAATAGATGAAAGCTTCTCTTGTGCCTTATTTTCTACTTTGGTTTTTTTGCTATCTTTCATGCCTTAATGAAGGAATTTCTCTTTATTTTTTTTCAATTCCATGAGAGCAACATCTATGTCAATTGATCCCCTTGAAGACCTCTTTGAATCAGGTTCTACAACAAGAGATTTGGAATCGTCATGCTTCTCTTCTGGTGAGGTGGAATAGTTAACTTTTGATCTGCGAAATTAATTTTTGTTTCCGCCGGTGCAGGAGCTTCAGTCGCCGCCGGTTTTGCTAAATCACTTTAAAGAATCAACATGCTTCTCTCCTGGTGGCTTAAAGCTCCGCCATAAATTAGATACTGCCAAACAGGTAGAGCTTGATAAAAAAATTGTAAATATCTAATAAAATCTCAAATAGAGAGAATGAAACTGCTTTATCCAAATCATCGTTGATGAATCTATAAGAATGATGTCGAGAAGGAAGAATGGTAACTCACAATTTAAGCGCAATCCAGTACGCGAAGTTCATCTAAAGATCCTTTAACTATTATTGATGTTGATTCTATGTTTTGTATGCATTTGTTTTTATTTATCAAATTAAGTTTGATTTAGTTTTTTCTGGGTATCGTTTATCCTGGATGAAAATGGGACTGAAGATATAGAGAGAAGTTAAAGAGAGAATTTGCAGAAAAAAAAATGGAGAGAGAGAAAGGAAAAAAAGAGAAATAATGTTTTTTATTTAAAAATAAAGGTATTTTTATAATTATACTATATGTGGGTCCCTTTTAATTAATGAGTAAGATAAAAAATGATGAGGTGACGTGTTGACTTTGGGTTGACCGGTCATTTTAACCGGCCATACACCAAAGTGAGAGGTCACCTACAAGTTCGTATATATTAGTGAGACAAATTGAAGGTTGTACACCAAAGTGTGAAATGAGGCAAAGGTTGTACACAATTGATGAAATTTACCCTAACAATTTCTCTAAACTTTTCCTTCTGATATATTTATATTGCTTGCTTCTGTGCTTAAAATTATATAACTTGCACTTCTGACTATATTGTACTCAATAGTATATTTAATCAAGACACACAGAGGCTACCCCAGTTGCATGGCCTAAGTGTTTAACGTTTAGAAGCAGAATCAAGCTTTGTTTCTGTTGAATACAAAAAATAAAGTTTGCCTCTGATTCCGAGCCGCCTTGTGCTATTGAATTAATTGTGAGAAAATTTTATAAAGCCTTAAATTTTATTAATAGTTCCATTCACCCCCCTTTTTGGAACTAGATTCTATTTGACAAGGGGCCAATAAGTGGTATCATAGCCTAAAAGCTCTATTTATTAAGATAGAACTATCTTGAGCCAGATCCCTAATGGCAGTAAATAGCACATGTTTCCTTCCGGAAAATGAGACAACTCAAATCCTCCCAGAAGGATTGTCAATAACCAGACCCCCATTGTTCTTTGGATCAAACTATACATTCTGGAAAAACAGAATGAATTTTTTATCCAAGCTCAAAACATGAGTGCTGGCTATAAATAGTGAAAGGCCATATTGAACCTTATGAAACAGTTGAAGGAGTTAAGACTCTGAAAACTATAAGTGGTCAGAGGATGACTTGGAGAAGCTTAAGAATAACGCTTTGGCTATCAATATGCTTCATTGTGCTCTAGATGCTATATAATATAATAAAATCTAGGATGCGAGTCAACAAAGGAGATTTGGGATAAGCTCAAAGTCAGCTACGAAGGTACCAGCAAGGTCAAAGAGTCTAAAGTCAATCAGAATATGAGACTCTATGAACTCTTTGAGATGAAGGAAAATGAAGGCATATCTGACATGAATGCTAGATTCACCAACATCATCAATGAACTCAAAAGACTTGGAAATATCTTCTCAAAGGAGGAACAAGTCGAAAAGATTCTCAGAAGCCTTCCGAAGGGTTGGCACACAAAGAAGATAGCGATTGAAGAAGCTTAAGACTTAACGAAATATAAGTATGATGAGATGATTGGATCCCCACTGACTCACGGAATTTCAATGAAAAATTTCAAAGCCAAAGAGAAGTCAAAAGATAAGAAGCAGAAGTCAATAGTACTTAAAGTTGATTCTGCAGAAGACAGCACTACTGACGATGAAGAGATGGAAATGTTCACTCAAAAGATGAAACAGATGTTTCAGAAGAGCGATCACTACAGAAAGCCATACAGAAGGTCTAAGAGACTAAGAAGATAACATGGTGATAGCAAAACTTAGAAGGACCTTTCCAAACCAATCACCTGTTTTGAGTGCCATCAACCTGGACACATCAAGTCAAATGGAAGGATAAGAAGTCTCAAAAGAAGGTTATGGTAGCCACATGGAGTGACAGTGATGAGCCTTCCTCTTTAGAAGCAGATGCTGCTGAGACAGCATATGTGTGCTTCATGGCTAATGAGACAGAAGAGAAGAGTGCAAATGAAGAAGAACCATCAATTGCCTTTGAGAATAAAACTCAGAATCTAGAGGTAAACTCTCTTCCTATTTTTAGAAAGGAAATGATAAATGCCCTCTGTGATGTCTATACACTTGTTAAAAAGTGTAATAAGAAAATCAGGGCACTCAATAGAATATATGATGAGATTGAGGAAGTCAAACTCTCTGACATCTGACATCTCCTCCAGGACAACACTAGGCAAGATGAGAATTTAAAATCATTCACAAGTTTGTCTCTGAAGTTTAGAAGGAATCTGAAAGCCTTCGGAATGATATCACATCGATTCAGAGTCATTTGACTCCGAATCATTATAGCCACCATCTTCAGTACTATGGAAGTAACTCTTCCAATAGGAAAGGATAGAAAACACAGAAGAACGTCCAATGTGACTTCTGTGGGAAATATGGCCACACCACTAAGGATTGTTGGCATAGAAATGGCTATACAAAACATGAAAATATAAAACCTGTCAAAACTAACCCCAGAGGACCCAAAAAGACTTGGTACCTAAGAAACCTTGATATTGATACAAGTTGGCCTGAGATGTGCAGAGCAGTCGAAAATGTTGTATATTGCATGCTCAAGGCATATGACTGGTGATGAAACTTAATTTATCACACTTGAACATAAAAGAGGTGGTACTGTAAGTTTTGGAGATGACAAGAAAGGAAGGATAGTAGGCTCTGGATCCATCAGAACCAATCCTGTTATTGATGAAGTCTCATTAGTTAGAGGCTTGAAGTTCAACCTACTGAGCGTGGCTCAGCTCTGTGAGAAAGACAGAAGGGTTATCTTTGAGGCCTCTGGATGTCAAATCATCGACAATAAGACAAACTCTATTATCCTTACTGCTCCTAGGATAGATAATGTTTTCATGCTGAACTTAGAAAACAAGTTTTCAAAAGAAATTTGTCTTGTCTCAAAGGAAGAAAATTTCTGGCTATGGCACAGAAGACTTGGTCATGTGAGCATGAACCTTCTGGCCAAATTAGCAAGAAAGCAATTAGTTGAAGGACTGCCAATTTTGAAATTCGAAAAGAATCAATTGTGTAATACTTGTCAAGCTGGAAAGCAAACTAGAAATCTTTCAAAAATAAAATTCTAGTATCAACCAAACGTCCTCTAGAACTACTATACTTAGATCTTTTTGGGCATGTACAACCTCTAAGCTTGGGCGGAAGAAGATTCACACTTGTAGTAGTAGATGATTTTTCTCGGTATACATGGGTCATCTTGCTCAGCAGTGTTGGGGTTTAATGTCCTATAGACAATTGTTCTAGGATACAGACTTAATGTAAATGAAGTGTTCTTTATATCATTTGTTTTAATGAGATATATGTTTTATAACTGTATAAAGGCAAAACCCTTTTAAGCACTAAATAAAGTCTAATAAAAGGAAATCCGTAAGTTTGTTTAAAGTGATTATAAAGTGTTCATACAAGCATGAAGTGAGACAAAACTTTATAATAAACTAATAAACTTAAAACCACCCCAAGTCAAGCAATATGTTTAGGATTGACATATCGCGGTTGAGACTTGCATGTAACAGTGTCTTCTGTCCGACAGAAAGCTGATCTCACAAGCTTCATATATATAGATATATGGACAGTTACATGGATCCGATGAAAGGTAGTTCATTAGGATTGGGGACCCGACTTGAGATAACAGGATGGGTAGATTCTTCCTTGTCACTTGTTCATCTCATTGGTATTAATAGGTATAAATAATTCTCAGACTCAAAGGAATGCTAATTGGTATTCTGGATTACGGAATGTGGCGCTTTGACTCTGGTGTAACACGATCCTTAACAGAGATGACTCTGGGGTGTGAACAGCAGACGTTGGGTATCACAGGAAGTGATTGCGGGATCATTATACATTGGATTGAGCATTTATCACTCCCGATAAATGGGAGATATGTCCATGGATCGCTTGTGGAAGTCTTGACTCTAAATCCTTGCAAGGTGATAGCTTGAGATTGAAATGAGATTTCTCTTAACCTATCTAATTGGAGTTGACTCGGCCAGAACAAGTAAAACGAACGTCTCGCTATATGTGACTTGGCATCACCCATAGTCATAAGATTCAGTTCAAGGACATAGTTGATAAAGGATCGAATTATACCGTAACTAATACGGAAAGGTCAACGACAGAATCAACCTGTCTTCTTATAGCTCTAGGGGAATGATTACGGACTTGCTAATCACATACTCTGTACATCATTCCGTTATGCAAAGATTAAATATAATTCTTTGAAAATTATTTAATAACGTTGCATACGGCTAGAAGCGATAAGAACCTAATGGGTCACACATAAGACTTGGAACCCAAAAGAGAGACAAATGTTAATTAATTGATGGAAGCCCAATTGAGCCCAATAAGGCCCAATTACCATGGGGGTCGAAATTTATGTATATTAGATACATAAATAATTAATTTGATTTTATCAAATCCTAATTAGATTAGGATTATGAATTAAATTAATTAAAGGATAAATAAGTTAGGAGTTTTAATTAGATTATATTACTCCTATTATTATCCAATAAGGTTATCATTATTATCTTTTATATTTAGATATATTAATAGATAATAATTAAGAATTCTATTCCAAATTGAATTCCTATTAAGTAACCTAATTCTATTTAACTAGGGTTTAGATACAAGTGATTATAAATACCCCCCTACTAAGGATTTTCGAAATCCACTATTGAATTTGAGGAGAGAGAATTCGAACCCCCCTAACCGAGGACGAGTTTTCACCGCTTCCATCCATTCAATTGATTTTCATCTCTTTCTCTTTATCCTTGATCTTGTGTTGATTAATTAGAGACAATCTACTTTGGTTGTTATAAATGGTTGATTCTAACTTGATCTTCCTTTGTTTTGTTTTGTGCTTGGGAACTCGAAGTAAGAGTTGTGGGCACTTCGTTTGCAACCGTAGATAGAACATCTAAAAGGTATTCCTTCTTATCCCTCTTTGTATGAAATAACGATTAACGGATCTTGGGGTTAATGGAAATAGGTTAAAAATTTTATATTTCCGCTGCTATACGTTAGCCTATTTTTCTTCAAGTAGCAAGGATGAAATGTTCGAGATTTTTTTCAACCCTCTGTAAAAGGATTGAAAATGAAAATGACTTGGAAATCGCTCATATCAGAAGTGATAATGGTGGAGAATTCAAAAACCAATTGTTTGATGAATTATGTGATACCAGATGCATTGACCACAACTTCTTTGCTCCTAGAATTCTCAACAGAATGGGGGTAGTTAAAAGGAAGAACAAAACGTTAGTTGAAATGGCTAGGACAATGCTGAGTGAAAATAAGCTTCCAAAATATTTTTAAGGAGAATCTGTTAACACTATGTGTTACATTCTCAATAGGGCTTTAGTTAGACCTATACTGAAGAAAACTCCCTATGAACTATGGAAAAGGCGAAAGCCTAAAATAGGATACTTCCGAGCTTTTGGTTGTAAATTCTTTATTTTAAACACTAAGGACAATCTTCCAAAGTTTGATTCAAAGGCTGATGAAGCCATTTTTCTTGGCTACTCAACAAACAGCAAAAGCCATTTTTCGTGATAATTGAGGAATCAGTACATGTGGAATTCAATGAGACTAACCCTGCAGGTAAACTCAACAGCAAAGATGATGAAGACCTAGTCTCAGTACCTAATGAGAACATTCAAGCTACTGAGCTTTATTCCACTGGCATGTCAGAAGGTAAAATTGACTTTGATATTATTTGTACTGATAAAATTCCTCCTGTAGAGATTATTGAAACACCCACAGCTGAAGACAATCCTCTCCCTAGAGAAGTAAGAGTTCCTAAAGGACACTCTATGGAGAATATCTTAGACACTGTCGAGAATGGAGTGAGAACTAGAAACCAACTTAGGCTATTGAACAATGTGGCCTTTGTATCAAACATAGAACCAAAGAACTTCCCAGAAGCTGAAGGAGATGAATACTGGATGATTGCAATGCAAGAGGAGTTAGACCAGTTCAGAAGAAATGATGTATGTGACTTAGTCCCTCTGCCAAAGAACAAGAAAACTGTCGGAACCAGATGGGTCTTCCGAAACAAGTTAAATGAAGAAGGAAACATGATAAGGAATAAAGCTAGAATAGTTGCACAAGGATACAGTCAACATGAAGGTATTGACTATGGAGAAATTTTTGCTCTAGTAGCAAGGTCAGAACCTATTCGTATCTTATGTGCTTATGTAAGTTTTATGAACTTTAAATTGTTTCAGATGGATGTGAAAAATGCATTCCTCAACAGGATTATAAATGAAGAGGTATATGTAAATCAACCTCCTAGTTTTGAAAACCCCAAGCTTTCGAACCACATTTATAAGCTCAAAAAGGCTCTATATGGATTGAAACAAGCACCACGTGCTTGGTATGAACGCTTAACTAGCTTCCTTTTGACTAGAAACTTGTTAGAGGCAAATCTGATACAACCTTATTTATTAAGAGGAAGGGTAAAGATACCCTTTTAGCACAAGTATATATTGATGATATAATTTTTGGTGCTACTGATGAGACACTATGTAGAGAATTTAGAAGCAAATGCAAACATAATTTGAAATGTCCATGATGGGAGATCTTAGCTTCTTTCTTGGAATTCAAATTAAACAAGGCAAGAATGTAATCTTCATTAGCCAAACCAACTATGCCAAGGAGATACTGAAGAAATATGACATGGAGAATTGCAAAGCAATCTCAACACATATGAGCACTGACACCGTACTTTCACTAGATGAGTCAGGTAAGTCAGTAGACAACAAATTATATAGAGGTATGATTGGCTCCTTACTCTATTTAACTACTAGTAGACCAAATATACAATTCTCAGTATGCTATTGTGCTAGATATCAATATAACCCTAAGGACTCTCACTACATAGTAGTGAAAAGAATCCTTAGGCATTTACAAGGTTCTGTGAATGCAGGTCTATGGTATCCAAATACCTCATAGGTTACTCTTCTAGGATACACGGATGATGACTATGGATGGGACAAGCTTGAACAAAAAAGAACTTTTGGAGGATGTCACTTTCTTGGAAGCAGCTTAGTTTCCTGGTTCAGTAAGAAGAAATCCAGAGTAGCCCTGTCAACCACAGAAGCTGAGTACATTGCTGCTGGAAACTGTGTTGCTCAAGTCCTATGGATCAAGCAACTCCTAGAATATTTTGGACTAAAAACAAAGACTATTGATTTCATGTGTGACAACAAGAGTTCTATTGATCTATCCAAAAATCCAATCCAGCATAGCAAGATGAAGCATGTCAGCATAAGGCATCACTTCATCAGAGATCATGTACTTAAAGGATAAATTAAATTGATCTATGTAACTTCAGAAGAACAACTTGGTAATATCTTCACTAAGCCTCTGGCACGAGAGCAATTCTATGCTCTGAGAGAATTAATAGGTATGTTCAATCCTCTTCAGTAGTTCTGAGTGCTTGATTTGTATGCTTCTGAATGATAATTTGCATATATGCTATGTGTCTCTTCTGAATGGATGCCACATCTTCTAGGGTTAGCATGCGTATTAAACCTAGTAGCTAGATGACATCACTTCCATCATTAACTTTACCAAATGCATGCATCGTCACTGCATTAATGTCAGAAACTAGGCCAACATTGGCTTTAATTCTGACGATTAGACTCCGACCTCTCACCTGCCCTAATTTTTCCCATAAAAAGAGGCCAAAATTCTTCTTCTTCTCTTTACGCCTGAAATTTCTTGCTCTCTCTATTTCTGCAAACTCTTTTCTCCATTTCTCTAAGTTCTTCTAAGCTTTTTCTTTGATCAACAATGGCTTCTAAAGACGATAGAACCTCCTCGAGCAGATCTGAAGAACAAGAGCTTCTTTCCTCTGAGCACAATCCATCATCACATGAGGAAGAACAAGTATAATATGAGGACTCCCCTCAACACTAAACTCAGGGAGAAGACATTAATGTGGAAAACCAAGAAACTGCACATGATGAAGAACATGTGGAAATCCAACTGAAAACCTAGCTGAAAATCCAACGAAGAATAACTCCGAAGAAGAAACTGAGGAGCAACCTCAAAAGAAGAGAACCCAACAGAAAGGAAATAAACAAAAAGGTCCAATCAAATGCACCCCTCTGACTGTTTACCCACACTTGCCCAAAATATATAATCCATTAATCCAGAGGTCTAGATATTTCGCTGCTGAATTCTTGAAGACTGCTGAACCCTTCTATACATGGATCAAGCAGCAAAAATGGGACAAGTTCTTTGCTCTTCCGAGAATTGTTTATCCCTCTATTGTCATTGAGTTATAAGAAAATCTCAAGGTGGCAGAAGAGAACTGTGAATTTCTTCAGACCAAGGTCAACCACAAGAAGATTACCATCACTCCTGCATTTCTTGCTGAGCTTCTGGACCTAAAGAACGAAGGAACAGAACTCAAAAAGGCAGGTGATGAGAAGGATGTGAAGGCTTTCCCTACCAGGTATTGCATACCAAAAGGTTATACTGGTGAAGTTATTGCCACTTTCATGGCTCAAACACCCCGTCAAAGCTATTATCTCATTGTCAACTATCTCTTCCCCAAGAAGAGCTCAGTAAACTTTGTGTCCAGATTTGAGCTGTGCATCCTCTGGCACATGATGGAAAACAAGCCCTTCAATCTGACTGTCTTCCTCATTGCTGCTCTTCAATATAGAACATACTAGATGTAGAAGCATTGTCTTTTCCCTTCTTGAGGGAGGCTAGGTACTCCTTGCAGTTCCTTCTCCAATGTCCGTCTTTACCACAGAAGTGGCACTCTCCTTTGGGCTTCTTCACTTGCTTCCCCTTAGCTTTAGTGGGCATGGCCCTCTATCCCTTCTTGGGATGTTTAGGATTGGGAGGGTTCCATTTCCTCTTCTTTGATCCCTCAATGACAAGAGTCGATATTGCCTTGTCTTTCTTCATATTGGGCTCAACTGTCTTGAGCATGTTTTGCAAGCTCTTCAAGAGAGGTCTGCAAGTCATTCATCTGGTAGTTCATGATGAACTGTGAATAACTCTCTGGGAGGGATTGAAGAAGTAAGTCCACACTTAGTTCATGATCCATCGCGAATCCAATACTAGAAAGCTTGGTAATAAAGCCAATCATCTTGAAACGATGTGTCATCATAGATGTGCCCTCTTGCATCCTGCATCGATACAACAGCTTCGATATCTCGTAGCATTCGCGCCGAGTCTGTTTCCCAAACAACTCTTTCAGGTGCGCGACAATGGAATAGGCATCCATCTCCTCATGTTGCCTTTGCAATTCCGGTGTCATCGATGCAAGTATGATGCATCCCTCGTGATCATCATCGGACTTATGCTTCTGGTAAGCATCGATCTCTTCGATGGGAGCATCATCAGCTGGGGTAGGGGGTATCGATGTATCAAGTACATACCCTATTTTATCGAACTTCAAAACAATTTTGAGGTTGCGATACCAGTCGGTGAAGTTTCGACCGTTCAACTTGTTATCGGTAAGTATATTTTGCAGATTGGTTTTAGTCATGATTTTACGAATGTGTTTTAATTTAACCTGAGAGTGTGAAAGAGTAAACGTATGTTATTCATTTGCTTTAAAGTATATCAATCTAAAATTATAGGTCTTTTAATTTCATTTCAAATTGCTCCCATTATTTTGCCAAATTAATAGCCCTCCATATTAATTCGAAGAATTTCACAAATCCTTTAGTGAGCTAGGATCCTAACTCCTGAAATTTCACCCTGAGTTTGCGCAACAAGCTAGTCTCATTTGTTAGGTAGATTCATGTAATCGATCACATCAACAATGTGATTCCTAGATTATTGGGTTACTAACCACATTAGTAACTAATATGTACTCATATTAATCCCAACCATATTGCCCATTAGTTTATAACAACATGAGTTTGCTCATCCAATTATCATAATCTAATTTAAGTATTACCCTATATTCGTGAAAACGATTTTCGATAATTCAGGTGTTACCATAAGACCCCGAGCTTGAGTTTGCTCAACAACCTAAAGGCCCCCAGTACTGCCGGCTGAATTATAATATTAAGGAGGGGCAACCGATTTTAATAACTTGCTTATTTACTTAACTTTTAATTAGCGAGGGATTTTTATTTTAAGTCTCATAATCTAACCTAGTCTTGATTTGCTTTAGCATACATCAGACACATACAATTCACATTGGTGTTATGGACATATTATCTAAATTATTCCGTTGAGCCAGAAATGGAATAAAAGGTCAAACCTGGGGAAATACTAACTATTACATATTTCTTTTTAGGTCCTCCGTCTTCTCCATGGCGCCTTGAAATTACATCAATATTAATTTCTATACTACTAAAAAAAATTCCACTAATTTAGATAATATGTCCATAACACCAATGTGAATTGTATGTGTCTGAAGGGAATTAGATGAGAAGAGAAATTACAATAGATAGTAGATAGGCAGGACACGCAGGTCCTATTTTCCAAAAATACCAAAAGACTAAATAGAGGGTCCAAATATGTCCATAACTCCAAACATGCATAGACTCAATTAAATAAATTTAATTGGTTGATTACATAAATTATTTATGTAATATTTAGATTAATCACATTAACTTGTCAACTTAACTTTCATCCAATTTTAATTCTATTAACTTTGTATCTCTTATATTTAATCTAATCAAACTGTAACAATTACATATTAGATTAATATAAACTATACAAAATCTTTTATTATGCATATCTCAATTAATTTGTTTTAATTTATTTAACAACTTTGATTTACAAATATCAAATAATAAGTAAAACAAACTTTTAAATAAATTCTTTTATTTGATAATCTAAAATAGAAAACTATTTATTTCTGAAACGTGTATATATATATATATATATAAGTATATTCAAAACTATTTTATTTTAAAACCCTTTTAAAATATACACACCATTAGGTCGGGCCCGTAAAGGGCCCGACCAAAACTACTGCTGACGTCTGGCAGCAGCATTGCGGCTGGCCGTTGCTGCCTTACGGCAGCGACGCCCAGTCGCAATTGGTTGCTGCCTCGCGGCGCAACCCGGACTACTGTTCTATATATTTTTTTTAATTTTAAATATATATGTATATATATCTGATTTAAAACGATTTTCAGAATATAAGAAAAGCTTTCAATGATTTTCTGTTTTATCTTTTAGAATTAACAAAACAACTTTTATTAATCTAACCATAAAACAAATAGATTTTGTTACAATGATTATCAACCAATATGATTAGGAACTTATGCATAATCAAGTTTAATTAACAATTAATTAAAACTTATTTATCTTTAGATTAATTAATCAAAACAATTTTATTAATTAACCTAACAATAAATATTTATTCAATCTGATTGAAAAACCCTTTTAATTTTCATATATGAAATAACGGATTTAACGCAGGCTCTGATACCACTGAAGGGAAAATAGGCAAACATTTGGCAACGGAAATATAAAAATTTTAACCTATTTCCTTAAACCAAGATCCGTTAATCGTTATTTCATACAAGGAATGATAGAAGGAAATACCTTTCTGAAGAACTATCTATCTTTGCTAGCGAAGTGCCCTCAACTCTAGATCCGAGTTCACGAGCACAAAACAAAAACACAAGATCAAACAATATTAGAATTCAACCGATGAATAACAACCAAGATAGATTGCCTCTAATTAATCAACACAAGATCAATGATAAAGAGAAAGAGATGAATCAATTGATTGGAAGCAAGCGGTGAAAATCGATCCACTACAGTAGGGAGGTCGAATTCTCTCTCTCCGGAATTGCTAGGGTTGGCTGAAATTATCAATAGGAGGGGTATATATAACCTCTTGTATCTAAACCCTAGTTAGATAGAATTAGGTTATTGAATAAGAGTTATATTCAGAATAATACTCTTATTATTATTATTATCTATAACTATATCTAAATATAAAGATAATAATAACTTATTTAATAGGATAATAATTAGAAGTAATTTAATCACAATAAACTTTCTAATTGAATTATCCTATAATTAATTTAATCCACAATTTTAATCTAATTAGAATTGTTTAAAATCAAATTAATTCTTTATGTGTTTAATACACATAAATCGCCCCCCTCCTCAATATGGGCCTTAGTGGACTCAGTTGGGCTTCCATCAATTAATTAACATCCATTCCTCTTTTGGGTTCCAAGTCTTATGTGTGACCCATTAGGTTCTAATTGCTTCTAGCCGTATACAACCATTAAATTAATTTCCCAAAATTATATTTATTCTTTGTATAACAGAATGAGTGTGAGAACTGTGATTGGCAGAACCGAAACATTCCCCCAGAGCTATAAGAAGATATGTTGATTCCGCCGTTGACCTTTCCGTATTAGTTACAGTATAATTCGATCCTTTATCAATTACATCCTTGAACAGAATCTTATGACTATGGATCATGTCAAGTCACATATAGCGAGACGTTCGTTTTACTTGTACAGGCTGAGTTAACTCCGAATAGTTAAGTGAAATCTCCATTTCAAGTCTTAAGCTATCACCTTGCAAGGATTTAGAGTTAATTCTTCCACAAGCGATCCTTGGACGTATCTCCCATTTATCAGGAGTGACAAATGCTCAATCCAATGTTAATTATCCTGCAATTATTTCCTGTGATACCCAACGTCTGCCTGAACACACCCCAGAGTCATCCCTATTATGGATCATGTTAGAACAGGATCAAAGCATCACATTCCATAATCCAGAATCACTAATTAACATTCCTTTGAGTTTGAGGATTACTTATACCTATTAATACCAATGAGATGAATAGATGACAAGGATAACCATCATGTTATCTCAAGTCGGGTCCCCAATCCTAATGAACTCTTTCACTGAATTCATGTAACTATCCAGATATCTGCATATCTGAAGCTTGTGAGATCAGCTCTCTGTCACGGTAGAAAACATTATTACATGCAAGTCTCAACAGTATTATGTCAATCCCTATTCAAAACATATTACTTGACTTGGGGTGGTTTTAAGCTTATTAGTTTATTATAATATTTTGTCTCACTTCATGCTTGTATGAACACTTTATAATCACTTTAAATAAACTTAGGGATTTCCTTTTATTTAGACTTATTTAGTTCTTTAAAAGTAATTGCCTTTATACAGTTATGAAACCATATCTTATTAAACCAAATGATATAAAGAACAATTCATTTATAGCTGGTTTATATCCTAGAACAATTGTCTATAGGACACTAAACCCCAACAGAATCCTCCTCTGGAACAGAGATCGGTATGGAGGTTCTGAACTCCTTAGCCTATAGCAAGGTTCAACAACTTGCTGAAGATGATGAGGAAGATGCCCCTGCTAAGACCAAGAAGATAGGGAAAGGAAGAAAACGAAAGGCTATTGAGCCTAAGAAAAATCAAACTCCTAAATCTCCAAAGTCTCCCAGAAGGACTTGAATAAAGAAAGTGAGGGTTAGTACCTCAAAATCTAACTCCAACTAGGAGGGAATCACTGCTTCTGAACAACATGATTCTGAGGCAAACCAAATTGATAACACCGGTAAGTCCTCAAAGAAAATTCGCTCTGAGATCCCTATTGAGGATCAGTCTCTTAAGAAGAAGCCCTCTATCAAAATCAAACATATCTCTGCTGCTCCACTCAGAATTGCAATTGCTGAAGACGCACATTTCTTTCAGTAGAATAAGAAAGATGCTGAAGTAACCCCAGTCAATTCAGCACCTCCTTCTGGCAATCCTCCCACTGTTATAAATTTGTCAACTAAGGACAAAGGGAAGGGAAAGGACCAGGACCAAACTCCTATAGAAGGAGATATGACTTCAGAGGAAGCTGCAGCTCTGAAGAAAACGCTCAGCTTGAGCAAAGCTAAGCTTCTAAATGCCTATGTAGGCAACTGCTCTGGACCTCCAAAATCTCCAACTCCACCACCTATTGAGCCAGCAAACATTCCAACTTCTGAACCTAAACATGCTGAACCTAAAAGACGCTTCAAGAAGAAAAGCGCTAAGGTTTAATTCAATCTTGCAAAGGACACCACTTCTGATCAAGACTCTGAAATTGATCCTTCCACTATTGATATTCCATTTCCAAATATTCCTACTGAGGACAATGCGGTTGTTGAGACAATAAAGGAAAAACAAGCCTCTATTCCTAACTCAAGGGAACAAGTTGATTCTGAACCCAACTTGGGACATGACACTGAAATTCCAGCCTCTGCTCAAACCACTTCCACTACTACTGAGCAAGCTTCTCAAAACATCAACTCTGATATTCCTACTTCTGGTTTGGATGCCACTCCTCCATCTAATCTTACTTCACCTCACACTCCTTTACCTTCATCATCCAAACAACCATAACAGGCTAAGGCACCTGCCTCTGAGGTTGGCACTGAACATATCCAGAATCAAACTTCTGCCGAACATGTCCAACATCAGTTTTCTTCTCCCTCATTCCTTAATGCCACTAGTGAAGGGAAGAAGATACTGGAAGCTGATTTTGCCCTTGTGGCTGACATGGCTAAGTCTCAAGCCTCTGCCTCCACAACATCTGCTTCATCTATTGAGTCAAATTCTCTGAGCGCGACTATGCAGCTGCTGAATGAGATGTCAAATATCAAATCTCTTATCAAAACAGTTGGTGCCTTAGTCTCTTAGCAAGCTCCCACACTTTTGCTGATCGAATGGAGGCATTACAACTCATGATAATCCAACACATGGATCTACTTGAAGCCAAGATTCGAGCTCTTCTAACAAATGTGCCTTCTGCTGAAGATATCTCTGAACACCTATCTTCTCAATTTCAGCAGATGACCACAGAGCTAATTAAGGTCCAGCAGCAACTTGGTTCAGCACCAACTTCTGCTGTTGATCTACTTGTATAATCCATATGCCTTCTGAATATTAACATAAGTGCTATAGAAACGTTGGACAAGAAGGCCTCTGTTATTTACCAACAAAATGTTGATACTTTCAAGCACGTGCAGACCCTTGCCAATCAAAATTGAATTCTGGACCATGCACTTATGAGCATCAACTAGAAGTACATTGCTGCTCTTGCTGATTGCGTCGTTTGGGGCTCCAAAGTCTTTTAATTTTTCATTAGCAACATGTGCAACTCTAGTGTTGTGCCTCCAGAATCTGCTCGTGCTGGTCCTGTAATTTTCAACGGTATGAACCAAAGCTCTCAGAAGCTTCAGGTATATACTGAACAACTCAAGTCCAGAATCATTGCTGGTCATGGCAATCCTCCTGGTTCCTTCCCTATAACTAATGCTGGCAAAAGGGAGAGAAAACCTCTGAGGCTGAACGAAAATCCAAACAAGACAAGGACGCAACCTCTAGGGGACAAGCTTTGGTAACAACAACTCCACAACAACATCCATCTAAAATAGGAAGTCTAACGTAGTTCAAGTTAACCTTAAACCACTTAAGTAGATAGGAACTTGTATTGCTTAGCTTTCTTTTGTGTTTATAGACTGTTCAGTCTTAACTGTTGTATGCTGAGATGTGTATATATACTCTTACCTTTTCCAATATTGCTTCTATTTGATTAATTGCTTCTGATACATGTCTTTCATTCTGATGTAATAACTTACACACTTATAATCTATCTGCTCTGATCAACCAACACTTAAACAAAAATAAATAAAAGGACAAACACTCTGAGTACTTAAACTTAAATGCTCCGATATATAAGATGCTCTGAGACATAAAATTCTTTGATACATAATTGATACTAAGGATGTTACAACTTAACTCTGATATCCTATCAACATAACTTTGATTCTCTAACTTTTATCACAAGGACAATATCTCAGTATCAGTATGACAGTTTATTCCATTGATATATTTCACTCTGATTAACATGCTTCTGACTCTGAACTTAATTTTACTATTGAACTTTCAATGTCTAACATCTTTTCAATCTTAAGTAAAATTATTTTTTAGTAGCTCAACCCTTACGGGGGAGAATCCAGAAGCAAAGTAAGTTCAACTATTATGGGGGAGTTTTTTGAAACAAAATTTCCACACTAATTTTGATTATGACAAAAATATTTAAAGAAATTAATATTCCCATAATTAATAACACATTAAAATTAAATGTTGATTTATTTGGACTAATGTGTTTGTTGAAGTGTATGTTTAATCAAAGTGCAAGTATGGAAAAAATAATCAAAGGCCTTAAGAATGGATCAAAGGCCCAAGGATCAACTTCAGCCAAATAGCTGGAAGGATCCAGAAGCACAAAACCATGACTAAATGAAGAATCATTCCAGAAGGCAGAAGATCAAGGCACAAGAGACAAGATCAAACATTGACTCTGTTCAGCTAACAATCCATCACCAAATAAGGAAAGAAGCAAAAGCTCTAGACGGCTTATCCCCTGGTCAACTTGGAATCTTTGCCTCATTTGGTTAGACAGTCAGTCTGCCTATAGATATCAAGCCTTGCCCAGTGAACCCGAGGGGATGATACCATTGACGACAACGACGCGATTGGAGCCAAAAGCAACCAATCTGGGAATCAAGCTATTCGGCATGATTGGAGCTTGGAGTTGGAAGAGTCACCACCCACGAATGGGAAATGAACACCGGATTCCTTGCGGGAGACCGGTTGGGTTCGGGAAATTAGGTACGAGTCGAGAAGGCTAGCTCCTTTTCGGAGAAAGGCTACTAGGCACCTCGAAATCTCCCGGTTTGAACCACCGACCTCCTACTTAATACTACTAAGAGCTAACGACCTAATCATATATACCTTTAAGTTTCAAATTCGTTTGAAAACCTTTTCTTTCTCGTTTTGAAAACCGTTTTGAGCATTTGATTGAAAGCCATTTAAGTTAGAAGAATCACCCATTTTTAGTTAAATGAATCGATACTTTTACGAAGGAAGGCGTAGCGGAAATGTAAATCGGAAAGATAAATTACAACATTTGAGTATATGTATCTATACTAAGTTATATACACTAATGTCTAAAACTAATCTCTCTCCTCCAAAACTCCCCCATTTATTTACATGTTCGCACCTAAATCGCCGTTGGAATGATTAAGGCGTATTAAAAACGTGAAGTTAGAAATCGTTTGAATTTAATCGTGAAAAGCGTGATTAAGCATACAAGTTAATTATTTGTAAAATATCATTTCAGAAAGAATATAAAATCAAAACATTTTTTTTTTACATTAGATAACATTTAAATACTTTTAATTAGAAAATCAAATTAAAACACCCTCTTTAAAATTAATTCTCTATTACACCATTAATCCACCCAAATATAATCATAATATTCCACATACTAAACCAAAAACCATTCATCCTAAAGTATCTAAATACCGTCTTCTTCTCCTCTAGATCCGCCCCCCCCTTAAGTCCTACAGCTCTCTTCTTTTATTTAGTCCAACCCCTCTTTTAATTTCTTCTATTTTTTGTTTCTTATCTTCACAAATCATACCCCATTTTTTCCACACCCCCTATCTCTTACTAATTTTTTTTTAGATTTTGGTTTTCTAATTAATGGTGTTGTCCCCGTATTTATTACCCTCATCCATTGTCTCTGCCTTTTCTCTTTTCAAGTCCCCTCCCTCTCTTTCTTTCATACTTTTTTCTTTTATCGATTTTCTTGTTTTAACTTAAAACTAAGTAATAATATATGTAATGGAATTAGGTAAACTAAAAACTAATAATAATATATAAAAAATGTAAATTATGAAAACGCTATTAAAAAGGATAGATATCAAGAGCTTGTGTTTTGAATTCACGAGAGTCTGAAATCTGTCTGTTTTCTTTGTTCGATTTTTCCACATTTACAGACTACTGAGGTAAGGAGCCATTTTTAGCTTTTCTCATCGGGTTCGAAACCGTGATCCCATACGACGAGACGTGGGGCCCACCTGCAACATGCTGAGCAAAGGCAACTATAATTTCATCACGAGGGTCAGAAAAGTTCATGCTAACAGTAACATAACATAACGTAATATGACATGACATAACGTAACATAAAGTGACGTAATGTAACGTAATGTAACGTGACGTGACGTAACGTAACATAATGTAAGGTGACATAACGTGACGTGACGTAACATAACATAAAGTAACGTAACGTGACGTAAAGTAACGTAACCTGACGTAACATAATATAACGTAATATAACTCGACATGACGTAATGTAACGTAATATAATGTCACGTAACGTAACATAAGTAATCTAACGTAACATAACGTAATGTAACGTAACATAAGGTAACATAACTTGACATAACGTAACGTGATGTAACATAACGTAATGTAATGTAACATAATAATATAAGCTTAATTTACGTAAATTTATTATGTTACAAATAAAAATTAACGTAACGTAACACAAGGTAACGTAACGTAACTGTTAAGCCCAAAATACACCTAAAATATCATCAATAATTACATCAATATTGCTACGAATTTATGATATTTATACCTATTTAGAAAGCTTTTACTTTCGAATATGTTTCTTTCATGCAAGGTACATAAATATTTGGTAAAATCCAAATAGGAGTAAAAAGAGCTCGAAAATAGAAGAAAAACCCTACAAAAGGAGTCGAAGACGACAAAAATTAATAACGCCAAGTCGAGGACACGAACGAGGGCTGAAAAACGAAAAATGCTCCGTGCCGCGACCGTGGCTTTCCCTTTTCACGGTCGGGACACGCATCGTCAGTCACTTTTCCCCTTCGTCTAAAGTGCATTTGATGCTCCCCCATTCTCGGTAGTGAATTTGATAAATCTCGGTACGAGTAGGAGATTTTAGAAGCATGTTACACACTTTCGTTTTCGACGAAACGCGTTCGTTCGCGTGGATAAAGATGTCCTTTCACAACGGATACGTCCTTTCACAATGGATACGTCTCTTCACAACGGACACGACACTTCGATCAAGACTCTTCAACATCTATAAATAAAGAGTTGATGGAGAGTTGAAGAAAGGATATAATGTTATATGTGTAGAAGAAAGAGATTAGTGTAGAATTTATGCAGAAATTCCGAATCAAGTGATTCAGAAGTTAGATTTAGATTCTGTTCAAAAGCAATATGATGTACACACATTGTTTACAAAATAATAACAAATTCAGTAGCGTTTAGACATTGTTCCAGTTTAGTTTTCATTTTGGTAGTAGACCGACCCAGTCTCTATTACGAAGATTCAGCGAGAAGATTGAGTAGAAGATTTGCCCCTGAGCCTGACAAACTCGAACGAAACCCAAGGAAAGGATTGACAACCCGTTCACTTGCACGCCGTCGAAGAATTCAATGCTCCATGTTCTCTGTAAACTTGTATCAATTTATATTTCATCTAATAAAGTCCGTTCTATTCGATAGATTTTTATGCAGCACTTTGGTAAATGAGCCGAAGTGGATTGATGCTGGTGTTTTCATTAAAACGTATTTAATTCAAATCTTTACAAGGAAACTTTGTTGAACACTTAGGCAAATTATTATCTCGGTAGAGTTTTAATTTGGTTAAGGGAAATTATCCCGGATAAGGGTTTTGTCGCGTTCAAAGCCTATTAATTAGAGGTTCTGTCATTTATTTCATCTTTATAATTCGTACAAAGTTTAAAGTTGTTTCTTTGCTTAATGCAAACAAATATACCTGTTTACTTTTCTAAAGTACTAAAACGTTCCTGTTTTGCAAATTCATTTTTAATCAGATATTTTCTAACATCTTCATATTCTAATCTAATTCTCATTCTAGCTATTTCAAAACCAAAACCGATTAAACGATTTTTCCATATCATAAACCTTAAAGTAAATTTAACCGATTATAAATAAGTTTTGTTTAAAAAAGCGTTCCCTGTGGGATCGATATCTTTTATTACTACAAGCGTATACCGTGCACTTACGGAAATCGCTCAACAAGTTTTTGGCGCCGTTGCCGGGGATACGCCAAATTTTTTTGACAAAATTTTAAATTTTTCGTGTTTTATTACGAATCTAGGTTTATTCATACTTATTCAAACTTTTATATTTTATTCATTTACAATTACTAACATATTTATTTTTCAAATTCTGTTTTGTAGGTAGTTTCTGTTCGTGCGAAATTTCAAGTTCATGCGCAGTTCTCGAAGTTCGGGCACGTCACTAGATCCTATTGACCCAGAAATTGAAAGAACCCTTAAAAAGAACAAGAAAGAAAAGAAAAAGAAAAACCAAACCCCAATAAAAACTAAAATTACCGAGCCAGAAGTAATGGCCACACTTATGGATTACGCTAGGCCAGGAGTGGCCGGTGTAACAAACAGTATAGTTAGACCCCAAATCAATGCAAATCAATTTGAAATTAAGCCTGCGTTGCTTAATATGTTGCAAAATAATGTAACGTTTTATGGGTTACCTAACGAAAATCCTAACACCCATTTGACAAATTTCTTAGAAATTTGTAACACTTTTAAAATTACTGATGTAACTGCAGAAGCAATCAAACTTTGCCTTTTTCCTTTTACTTTGAAGGATCGAGCTAAAGAATGGTTAACTTCTATGCCAGCCGCATCAATTGAGACTTGGGAGCAATTAGCCCAAGCATTTTTATCAAAATTTTCCCTTTAGCAAAAACCGCAAGAGTCATTAAAGAGTTAACATCTTTTTCTCAAAATGATAATGAAACTCTTTATGAGGCTTGGGAACGTTTTAAAGAACTTCAACGTTTATGCCCACACCACCAATTGCCCGGTGAACTTTTAATGCAAACATTTTATAATGGACTAAATCCTACAACTAGAGGTTCATTGGATGCTATGTCTGGAGGGTTATTCATGAAGAAAACATCTGCCCAAGCAAGAGAACTTTTGGAGGAAATGGCAATCAATAGCAGTATGTGGCCCGCGGAACGTGGACACGTACCATCAGCGAAACCATCATCCTCAACAACATCATCAGTTAAAGGTATAGTGAATCTTGATCCAGTAGCGATGTTGCAAGCCCAATTTTCTGCCTTGTCGCACAAAATTGATAGGTTTATGGCACCGTGTGATCCTAATGGTTAACCAATCCAAACGGATGTGGATTACGAAGGTATGAGTGAAATTGAACAGGTAAACTTTGTCCAAGGGCAAAACCAAACTAATAACCCTTATTCCAATACATATAATCCTGGATGGAGAAATCATCCTAACTTTAACTGGAGAGATAATAACAATAATGTTAATGCTAATCAAAATCGTACTACTAATTATCAAAATCAATCAAGAGATGCGTTTAGCACTTTATCTTCTAAAATCGACAAATTCATTGATGCGATGAGCGGAAAAATAAGTAATCACGGCGATGGTTTTAAACGGATCGAGAATAAATTCGATCAGCTTATTAAAAACCAATCATCTAGCATCCATAATTTGGAGATTCAAATTGGACAACTCGCTAAATCAATTCCATCCCGCAAAGAGGGAAGTCTTCCAAGCCATACGGAAGAAAATCCGAAAGAGCATGTTAAGGCTATCACTCTTCGTTCAGGGAAAAACTACTTAGGCCCGGAAATGCCCGGAAATTCGACTTTACCTGGAACTGATTTACCAAAACCCAAAGAAGATACATTAAAACAAAAAGATGCACCGATTGACTCTAGTACAAAAACTTTTGTACCCAAACCACCTTTTTCCACACAAAGTCCGCAACAAGGACTATGATAAACAACTTTTAACATTTTTAGACAAACTTAAGAATTTGCATATTAATTTGACGTTTATGGATGCAATTACGCAAATTCCCAACTATGGAAAATTCCTCAAAGATTTAATTTCAAAGAAAATCAGTTGGGAAGGGATTTCATCCATTTCACTAACTGAAGATTGCAGTTCGATTGTGTCAAGCAATTTGCCCATAAAACTCAAAGATCCCGGATGTTTTACCATTCCGTGTAAATTGGGAGATATAGAATTCCCAAGTTGTCTTTGTGATTTAGGAGCAAGCATTAACTTGATGCCATTATCTATTTTTAATAAGTTAGGCTTGAAGAAGACATCAAACGTACCAATATGGTTTTGCAATTAGCGGATCAAACCACTAAAAGACCATACGGTATAATTGAGGATGTTTTAGTTAAAGTTGACAAATTTATTTTTCCTACCGATTTCGTTATTTTAGATTTTGCTTATGATGTAAATTGTCCGCTAATCTTTGGTAGACCGTTCATGAACACGGGACATGCTCTAGTTGATGTGTCGGAAGGGAAAGTAGTTTTACGAATAGGAGATGATAAGATTGAGTTTGATATGAATCAAGCGATGAAATATCCTATGGAGGATTTCGCTTGTATGAAACTTGATTTAATTGAAGAATGTGTAAATGACATTGTTCAAAAAGAAGAAATAATAGAGCCTATAATGAGTGAGGAACTAGAAGATAAGGACCCAGAACCTTTGATTCGAGAAGATGGACCAATTCCGCCTTCAATTGTAGTTCCACCTAAATTAGAACTTAAGGAATTACCAGGTCATTTGAGGTACGCTTTCTTAGGCGAAGGCGATTCTCTACCTATAATTATCTCTAACAAGTTGACACAAGTCCAAGAAGAGAAATTGAAAGAAGTTGTTAGAAATAGGATAGGAAGTATGGGTGGTAAATTTCAGACTTAAAATGTATTAATCCAAGTATTGTAATGCATAGAATTCACTTAGAAGAAGATAAGCCACCTAAAGCGGATAGGCAAAGACGCCTAAATCCGAATATGAAAGAAGTAGTAAAAAATGAGATTACTAAACTTCTGGACAATGGAATCATCTACCCTATCTCGGATAGTGAATGGGTTAGTCCAATCCATTGTGTACCTAAAAAGGGAGGCATAACAGTTATAAGGAATGAAGAAGGAGAATTAATACCTACACGAACCACCACTGGTTGGAGGGTTTGTATAGATTATAGAAATTTAAATAAAGCAACTAGGAAAGATCATTTTCCTCTTCCTTTCATTGATCGAAAGGATAGCTGGTCATGCTTTCTATTGTTTTCTTGACGGTTACTCCGGATTCTTTCAAATATACATTTACCCGGATGACTAAGATAAAACAACCTTCACATGCCCTTACGGAACATTTGCATATAGAAGAATGCCATTTGGTCTGTGTAACGCACCTGCAACATTTCAACGTTGTATGACTGCGATTTTTAATGATTTCATTGAAGATATCATGGAAGTTTTTATGGACAATTTTTCAGTTTATGGAGATTCTTTTGATTCATGCCTAGAAAACTTGGATAAAGTTTTGTCTAGGTGTGAAGAAACAAATTTGGTATTAAACTGGGAAAAATGTCACTTCATGGTTGACGAAGGAATTGTTTTAGGTCACAAAATCTCTGAAAAATGATTAGAAGTAGATAGAGCAAAAACCTCAGTAATAGAAAAATTACCCCCTCCAACTACTGTTAAGGGAGTAAGGTCATTCTTAGGACATGCTGGTTTTTACAGAAGATTTATTAAGAATTTTTCTGTAATTTCCAAACCACTTACTAATTTACTCATGAAAGATTCAACCTTTGATTTTAATGAAGAATGCATTAAAGCTTTCGAAACATTGAAAACTGCTTTAGTCAGTGCACCTATTATTGCTAAACCTGATTGGGATCTACCCTTTGAAATTATGTGTGATGCAAGTGACTTAGCTGTCGGATGTGTTTTAGGTCAAAGGAAGGATAAGAAACTTCATGTCATTTATTATGCAAGTCACACACTGTCTGGTGCACAATTAAACTACACCACAATAGAAAAAGAAATGTTAGCCGTAGTTTTTGCATGTGACAAGTTTAGGTCATATTTATTAGGTTCGAAAGTTATTATTTATATTGATCATGCAGCATTAAGATATTTATTTGCTAAAAAGGATGCAAAACCACGTCTAATTAGATGGGTTTTATTATTACAAGAGTTTGATATAGAGATTAAAGACAAAAAGGGAGTAGAAAACCTTGTCGCCGATCATCTATCAAGACTTGAAGATGAAAACGGTCCTATAGGTGAAACTATCGGTATACGAGATGATTTCCCTGATGAACATCTCTATCAAATGAAAAGTTTTATATCACCTTCGTATGCAGATATTGCTAATTACCTCGCAGCCAATATTGTTCCGGAAGGATTAAATTCCCACCAAAGGAAGAAATTTTTCTTCGATATTAAACAATACTTTTGGGAAGATCCTTTTTTGTTCAAAACATGTGGTGACGGGTGTTAGACGAGGTGTCGCGGCCTAATCTCCCGGGCGGACCGGGGGGTGGACACCTCATGGCGACGTAAGCGGTGATTGGCGCCGAAAGCAACCAATCGTGGAATCAAGCTGCTCGGCAGGACCGGAGCTCGGAGATATGGAAGAGTCGCCACCCAAGAATGAGAAAATGAACACCGATCCCTTGCGGGAGACCGGTGTGGGTTCGGGAAACTTAGGTACGAACCGAGAAGGCTAGCTCCTTTCTGGAGAAAGGCTACTAGGCACCCCGACATCGCCCGGTTATGAACCACCGGCCTCCTACTCAGCATGTTAGGCGATAACGGACTAATCGTATACTTCTTTAAGTTTAAAATTTATTTGAAACCTTTTCTTTCTCATCTTGGAAACCGTTTTGAGCATATATTATTGAAAAGCCACTTTAATAAAGAATCACCCATTTACATCAGTTCAATATACATATAAAAGAGAGGGGAAGAAGGAAGAATTGATTTATTTACAACGTGATTTACATTTCGTGTTGCATGTTAATTCCATACTAACTCATTTCCCCAAAAACGAGTTTATTTACATGGTTCGTACCTTAATCCCCGTTGGAACGATTTAGGTATGTTTCAAAACCCCGTTTAATGATGTTCACTCGAATCGCCGTTGGAACGACTCGGGCGTTGAAAATGTTGGGATAAAAGCCTTTGATAAGAAAACGTGGTTAAACATACAAGTCAATTTTATTTTGTACAAATCCTTTAAGAAAACGATTCAAAACTCCATTATTTACAATGAAAACGATTTTAAGTACAAGGTTCGCTTAATCCGTCGTTGGAACGGACTAAGGTTTTAAAACGTGATGTTTTGGAAATGATCTAAAGATGTCAAGAAAATATTATTTGCACTTTGAGAACCTCTAGAAAAGCTTTTAGTTTAAATAACCAAATTGAAAACTCTTTTTGGTGATTTATTTCCCCCTTTTGACTCAATGGACTCTTTACTTGTCATAATTACAACAATAAACATATTAAATCAAAATTCACTCCAAATAAAGCCCATTTGAAATATGGACCCATAAATGTCCAAAGAATAAAGAAAATAATATAGACATATTATATACATTTTAGCCAAAAAAAACCCATGAAATATTTATAGAGAAAATAAGGATAAGTGAAAAGATACTATGTAATAAACATATAAGAAATGATAATAAAAATACTAAATATAATACGTTTTTACTTTAAACATGTGAAAATAATAGATAAAACTCCTAAATAAGAAAATAACATTTATCCCCAAAATAGTTTCACCTAATAATAACTAGTATAACCCGAATAGCCCAAAAACTATATATATATATATATATATATATATATATATATATATATATATATATATATATATATACATAATGTAGTTTAAATATCAAAATAAAACCAATTATCCACAAAATATCTACTAATTAATTACTTCCAAAACACCCAAGTAAATAACATTCTAAAATAAAATCCATTATCATTTAAATGAAGGAAAAAGAAAATATATATATACGTATACTTATATTAGATTAAATCAAAAAATGATATATAAATATCCTAAATAACTATATGTACCAACTATCCAAAAATAGTTTGAAAACATTTATTACATAAATATATATATATATGTACAAAGGATTAAAAGCTTAAAAGTTGAGAAAGAGGGACCAAAACAGCATTTTTTACATTCCAGTAGATTTACCGACGGAAAATCCGTCGGTAATCAGCAATTACAGAAAACGCAAATTACAGCAGCACTCCAATTATTTCCAGATTTATTCAAAAGCTTTAAATTAAGTCTAATTTAATCGTTTTGGATTTTCGAACTACCAAAAATGGATCATAATCAATAACGGAAGTTCCTAAAACGACGTTTTTATTTTAAAACGTTATTTGGAAATTTCTTTTTTTAAGAAACTTATAATTACAACGTCTTTTAATACCCGAACTACCTTTTTATCGGATCACGGTTCGTATTGGGATATCAAAACGAGGTTTTTATTTTAAAACAAAACCAAATTTTATTCAACACGAGACGAAAATTAAATAAATACGCAAAATTAAATAAAACGTGGTAAATAAATAAATAGATAAATAAATAAAATTATAACATAAAAATAAATAAAGGAAAAGAAATAAATTAAATAAAATAAAACGAGTCTAGTCCTCGGATAATACCTTAAGTTCGGTATTGACGATTGAAGTCGGTTGATTCCACGAATCGTGCTTTCCCGGTATTTTTTGTGTTTTTAGTAAAATCTTAACTTTTAGGAAATTCGGAATTTTCAGGAAAAAAAATATTTTTTCCCAAAAAAAGTCACTTCTCTCTCTAAAATGTTAGAGTGAGAAATTCCTCTCCCAAAAATCCTCTTCCCCAAATGCATGGGGATCCGTGCCTTTTATAGGCATTGGATCCCCGGAACGAATGGGCGACGCCCGAGCAAGATCGGGCGTCGCCCAAAGGGGTTGGGCGGCCGCCCAAGCCATGTTGGGCGGCCGCCCAACTTCTGTTGGGCTATCGCCCAACATTGTTGGGCGATCGCCCAACAATAGTTGGGCGGCCGCCCAACATTTGTTGGGCGATCGCCCAACAATTGTTGGGCGATCGCCCAACAGAGTTGGGCGAGCGCCCAACGATCGTTGGGCGTTCGCCCAACATTGTTGGGTGCTCGCCCAACGGCTGTCGGGCGCGCTCGCCCAACGCCTTCCGGGGCGCGTCTCGCGCTGTCGGGCGCACACGCCTCGTGGCCGTCGAGCGCGCGTTCCGCACCGCCGGGCTCGTGCGTCCAACGGACGTCGAGCGCGCGCCATTCGCGGTCAGACGCGTGCTTCCAACGCGCGTCGGCTGCCGCTAGGCGCTCGCACCACACCGCCGAGCACTCGCGAGCCGTCCAATCGACGACCGCGACCCACTGTAATTTCTCCTTCCTTATTATATATTATATATTTTTTGTTTTTAAAACTTCCGGAATCAACCGTTTCAACCGTCTTGTTTACAGGTTTTCGTCACAGGTCCTCCGACTCGGTGTCTACAGTTGCCCCTACTTTCCTATTTTGACAGTGATGTGTGTGTTTTGAAAACGTTTTTTGCTAACGCAACACATTCAATGTAAAACATATAAAAGTAAAACACACGTAAAGAGTAGGAGGAAGAATACCTGACCTTCGCGCTGCGCGTTCCGGTGTCGTTCTCCGATTCTTTCCAGCCTCGCCTCTGAATCGGCCGTCGGTGGATGTTCTTCTTACGGACCCTAGCCTGAGTTGACTGTGGGTAAAATTGGCCCGAAAGCAACCTCGGTCGTGGACCGTAGGTAAGATGGCTAAAAAGCTACCTCGGTCGTGAACCGTAGGTAAGATGGCTAAAAAGCTACCTCGGTCGTGAACCGTAGGTAAGATGGCTAAAAAGCTACCTCGGTCGTGAACCGTAGGTAATATGGCTGAAAAGCTACCTCGGTCGTGAACCGTAGGTAAGATGGCTAAAAAGCTACCTCGGTCGTGAACCGTAGGTAAGATGGCTAAAAAGCTACCTCGGTCGTGAACCATAGGTAAGATGGCTAAAAAGCTACCTCGGTCGTGAACCGTAGGTAAGATGGCTAAAAAGCTACCTCGGTCGTGAACCGTAGGTAAGATGGCTGAAAAACTACCTCGGTCGTGAACCGTAGGTAAGATGGCTAAAAAGCTACCTCGGTCGTGAACCGTAGGTAATATGGCTAAAAAGCTACCTTGGTCGTGAACCGTAAAAAAGCTACCTCGGTCGTGAACCGTAGGTAAGGTGGCTCAAGGGCAAAAAGGTTCTTTCTAACGATTCTGAATTCTTTTAAAACACCGCTGTCTGTATTTTCTCACTGGAGCTAGTGTCCCGGAGGTTCGATCTGGGTATCGCGGAGAGACCGACGGTGGCACAGCTCCTGGATTGGATCGATTCGCGGACGTTGGGACGGGTAGATATCTTCTAGTCGCGCTAGATTCTTGTTTGATCTGACCTGACCCCCCTTTTGTGTTTTCAGATCAAGTTCAGGTGGGACGACCTTAACTTCGGTCCCGATTATGCGTATGTTACCCTCATCCAGGAGCAGCAGTGCGTGCTTACCGGCCCTTGCGTGCGGGCCTGGTATTTAGGCGACCGGGGCATCATCGGGATTAGGGCCTCGCACTGGTCACCAGGCGAGATCCCCGTTTCCATGTTCGCGGTGCGGACCATGCCCTTGTCGGTTATCCTTCAGGACTTGACCCGTCGGTTCGTGGGTAGAGAGGTGTGGGTTCATGCCGGGGGCCGTGATCTTTACCTATCGACTTTGTTGAGCGCGAGGGATGCCCCAGCGGTGGCGATGGATGTGGATCCCGTGGCAGACGTGTTTTCTCGGGAGGCTATCGCGGCAGTCTTCGATCAGGAGGAGGTCCCGGTGAGTGGTTCAGCCTATTTACCTTTATTCTCGAGATAGCTAGCGGTATTTGTTGTGTTTTCATTTGCAGGAGGGGTCCTGGAGGAGTGCTCATTTGTCAGACTTCTTCGATGGCGCTCGGGCTCAGACATCTGCGAGCGAGCCCCCCTACGATGTCGGCGAGTCCTCCAGCGCTGCCCGACCGGAGAGATCCTCTTTGGGTGTGCCCGTTTCGGACTACGGGAGAGATTTCGCGATCCTTTGTTATGATGAGTCCGGGATAGCCTACGCGGGTGTCGAGATGGCTCCTCCCGTCTTCACATCGAGGGTACCATTTGACCCTTCCGACGCTTCTCAGACTACGAGAGAGACTTGTACTGATGACGTGGGGCTGTCCGGTTACCTCAGAGACCACCGCAGCTTGCGCTGTGCCGACCACCTGGTATGTATCCTTGCCTTATTTTAGTGTAGTGGAATGCATGCATGTATGTATGATTTCTATTCTTGCCTATGCTGCTTCTTTTTTTTTTTTCACCTCTGTTTTTCTTCTTTTTTTTTGTTCCCTTTTTAGAGCGATCTTCACGCCCATGAGCGGAGACGGAGTGAGTCGGTGCGGGAGGCCGATGCCAGGGTTGGCCAGGTGTACCAAGAGCGGAACGACCACTAGACCTGGCCACGGGCTCGGGTACCCGCCCAGGCCCGTGTCCCTTGGGCCGGGCTTGGACAATGAAATTTACTCTTAGACCCAGCCCGGCCCAGGCCCGCCAAAGCCCGCCTATTTTTTGGGCGGGCTTGGGACATATAAAAATATCACGGGCTGGCCCAGCCCGGCCCGCCTTATTAATATTAATTAAAAAATTTATATATTTATAATTAAATATTTATTTTAAGTATAAATTTGATTTTTTATAATTGGAAATTATGTATATTTTTTTAGGTGGGCTTATATGGGTTGGGCTTGGGATTTGATTTTTAGGCCCGAGCCCAGCCCGGCCCGAGCCAGCCTAAATTAATACTGGGCTGGGCTTGGGACGAGCACTTTTACACAAAAGCCCGCCAGGCCCGGCCCATGGACAGGTCTAACGACCACTGGTCGGAGTTGATGCGGAGGGAGACTGAGGGTCGCCTTGCTGTCGAGGAGAGAGCACGAGTCGCCGAGGAGAGACTCCGAGTTGCCGAGGAGGCCTTATCTGCAGAGCGGGCGTCACGCTTGAGGGATTTTGAGGACTACTGGGATATCCCTCCTTATTAGGCTTTATGGCTTTGTAGTAGTTTTTTATTAGGATTACCCCGATGTATATCTGATGTATAGGGAGCGGGGTGGATAGCATGTAGGCTTTTTATTGTGAAAAGTAAGGTAGGAAATGTATAACTCATGATTTATATTACCATGCATTCGGTAGATTACGATGATTCCAATCATTCTCGTCAAATATATTCATGCCTTTATTTATTTACAAACAACAGAAATACTTAGTTAGCCTCTTATACATTGTTTTTGTAATTGCTCAAGTTATAACTACTGTTACCAGGACCCGCCTTTCGGTTTTCGGATCCCGGCGATTTTTCTCCTCTCCTTTTACTATCCCGGAATTTTCAAATGAGTGCCCTTTCGGGTTTTCACCCACTGGGATGTCCCTTATTGTTGCATAGGCCACCCTTTACGGGTTTTCAACCTATCGGGAATTTTTTTTTTTTTTACGAAAAGTATTTCTTAAGCCTATCCAGGTTGGTAGGTTCGGAGAATTCCATGTCGTCCATAGTAGTTAACTTCACCGCTCCTTTGCTTAGTATCTTCTTCACGAAGAACGGCCCTTCCCAGTTTGGCCTAAACTTTCCCCTCGGGTCGGTGTGCGTCACACGGATTTGTTTTAGCACCATATCCCCTTCTTTGATAGGGCTGGCCTTGACCTTTTTGTTGAAGGCTCGGGCCATCCTTCGCTGATATAACTTCACATGGTAAAGGGCCTCCATCCTCTTCTCGTCTACCAATGCCAGCTGTTCATACCGCTTCTTCACCCATTCCGCTTTAGGAATCTCTACTTCTACCGCGATTCTCAGCGATCGCTTCTCAACCTCAATAGGCAGAACCGCTTCTGCCCCATATACTAAGGAGAATGGCATTGCCCCAGTTGACGCTCTAACCGTCGTGCGATAAGCCCATAAAGCGAGCGGAAGCTGCTCGTGCCAATTCCGATGCGATGCTACTGTCTTTACGAGAATCCTCTTAAGGTTCTTATTTGTGGCTTCCACTGCCCCGTTGGCCTGCGGGCGATATGGAGAAGACCTATGATGTCTGATACCGTATTCTTGAAAGAGACCTCTCACTTCCCCCTGGAACTGGACCCCATTATCCGTGATCATGTGATGAGGCACTCCGAACCTAGTGATCATTTGTTTTTCGATAAATCTCCTCATTTGCTTCGACCCTAGCTTACTGAATGATTCGGCCTCCACCCACTTGGTGAACTAATCGATAGCGACTACGATGAATTTGTGTCCATTTGACGCATTAGGTCTCACCTCACCGATGATATCGATGCCCCAAGCTGCGAACGGCTAGATGGGCGCCAATACATGCAGTTCCATGGTCGGTAAATGATTATAATCCCTATGGATTTGGAAATCGTGACATTTCTTTGCATATTCGTGGAAATCTCTTTTCATGGTAAGCCAATAGAAGCCCTGCCTCACAATTTTCTTCGCTAACACTGCTCCCCCCATATGGGCTCCACAAATTCCTGAGCGCACCGAATCCATCGTCTCGCGGGCTTCCCCTTCATCTAGACATCTTAATTTCAACCCATCGATGTGCCTTTCGTAGAGTAAGTCATTATGGATGATGAATTTTTGAGCTAATCTTCTGATCACGGCTTGATCCCTAAGTTCCGACTCCGCCGGGTATGTTCCATTCTTCATAAAGTTCACGATATCGAAATACCACGGCTTTTCATCTGCCCCTAATAACATTACGTCTTCGTAGCATGGTTTGTGAGATCTCCTCAATACCAACGGCTTCGAGGCAAGGTTCCGAGGGTTGTCCCAAACTGATACCAAAGTGGCCAAAGCATCTGCTGCCTGGTTCTGTGCTCGAGGAATATGATAAAAACGACATTCCTTGAATCTTTGTGCCAACCCCTCTAGCTGGTCTAGGTATGGACGTAGCCTTTCTTCCCTCACTTCCCAGTTTCCTTGTGCCTGTTCGATGATCAGCTTGGAGTCACCCCAAATTTCGACATATGATGCCCCTAGTGCTGCTAGTGACTCCAACCCACAGATGTACGCTTCGTATTCGGCCATATTATTGGTGAGCGGGAAGGATAACTTCTTTGCCATCGGGATTCTTTCTCCCACCGGTAAGGTAAGTAGTACTCCTACTCCGGCTCCATTCGAATTAACTGCTCCATCGAAGAACATTTTCCACGGTATAACTTCAATTGCGTTCAAGTGTTTATCGGGGAAATCATAGCTTATCTCTTCCTCCTCTGCATTCAGAGGTTGGTTGGCCAGAAACTCTGCTACGGCCCTCCCTTTGATAACCTTCTTCGTTACATATTCAATGTCAAACTCGGATAAAAGTAGCAATCATTGGGCTAACTTCCCTGTTAAAGACGGAGTTTGGTACAGATACTTCACCGGATCCATTCGGGAAATAATGATCACTTTGTAAGATTGAAAATAGTGCCGTAGTTTCTTTGTTAACCATACTACCGCCACGCACGTCTTTTCGATCATGTTATACTTAAGCTCATATTCCAAGAATTTTTTACTCAGATAATACACTGCGTGCTCCACCCCAGTGTCCCCTTCCTGGGCCAGCATTGCCCCAATAGATCGCTCTTCGATTGCTACATAGAGGAGAAGCGGTTTTCCAAGTTTAGGCGGTCTCGGGACTGGTGGATTAGACAGATAGTTCCGGACACTCTCCAATGCTTGCTGGCACTTATCATTCCAAGCTGTTGGTTGATCTTTCCAAGCAGCTTAAAGATCGGCTCGCAGATCGCAGTGAGTCGTACTATGAACCGACTGATACACTGAACCTGCCCTAGAAATCCTCTCACTTCTTTCTCATTCTTGGGTGCTGGCATTTCCTGTATGGCCTTTACCTTATCGGGATCCACCTCAATCCCCTTGTTACTGATCACATAGCCTGAGATCTTCCCTGATGAAACGCCAAAGAAGCACTTCTTCGGGTTCAACCTTAGCTTGAATTCTGCAATTCGGGCCAAAAACTTCTCTAGTGCAGCGAAATACCCCTCTCTCGTCTCCGATTTGACCATCCTGTCGTCCATATAGACTTCCACCTCTTGGCGTATCATATCATGGAACAGTGCCGTAGCCATCCGTTGATAAGTTGCCCCAGCATTTTTCAATCCAAACGGCATAACTCGATAGCAGCATGTTCCCCATTCAGTGGTGAACGAAGTTTTCGCTTTGTGTTTTTCGGCCATCTGAACTTGCATGTAGCCCATGAAGCCATCCACATTCGTGTGTAAGACGCTTGATGCTGCACTGTCGATCAATACGTCAATGTGAGGTAATGCGAATTCATCTTTGGGGCAAGCCTTGTTGAGATCTCTATAGTCGACGCACATTCTCACTTTACCGTCCTTTTTGTGATTGGCACTACATTTGCGACCCAAGGGGGATAGTCGATTACTTCGATGAAACCTGCTTCCAACCGTTTCTTCACTGCCTCTCTGATCTTATCTGCCCATTTCGGCCTCATGCATCGAAGTTTCTGTTTCACGGGCTTAGCATCGGGGTATGTTGGAATACGGTGAGTTACGATTGATTGATCGATTCCTGGCATGTCTTCGTACGTCCAAGCAAACCCTATTTCGTATTTTTTTTTATTCTCTCAAATTATTTTCTCTCTTCAATAGTTAATTCTTGAGCAATTTGTATAAGTTTAGGATTTTCATCCGTGCCAAGATTTAAAGTTGACATTTCTATTGCATTGATTTCAAATGTAGGCATGTTATATGAATGAGAATGCATGGAATGATCAGAATCAACATTAAGCAAGTAAGCAAAATCAGAATTCATTTCATTGATAGTATTGGTGAGTACATCATCAGATTCAAACAAAGCGGTAATCTAGTTGTCATCAACAGGGTTCTCGGGTTTCTCATAAGTCTTGGAGGTACTGGGCTCATCCACCGCTCCCACAGTGGCCTCAATAGTGATCACCTGCTCCTCGATATTAAGATCTAACATCATGATCTCCTCGATGAAATAGCTTGCTTCTCCTTTGCCCCAGTCGGTAACATCATTGAAGATCTCAAAACCTGACAGAATCTTTCCTTCGGTGCTAGCAGCCATTTCCAGCTCATCATCAGACTCATCCCAGATGTTGATCGGAACTCTCTGATTGATACCCTCCTCATCGGAGGAACTTCCCCAAATATCCACGACCATCAGATCCATTACGTGAGGGACGTTCGGATTTACGTAAGAAGGGTCCGACGATCCATACCGAGCCCAGCCTATCAGTTCTTCATAGTCCCTGAGGAACACTCCATTCATTCTTCTAGCGACGAGTGGAATAGCACCCCTTCGGATACACATGAGTTGCTCCTGATCGCTCAAGGTGACCCGACATGAGGCATACTTGAACCTCCATCTCATAGCATAATCCACGAATGCTTCCTCGGGAAATTGCTTGATCCTTTCTAAATCTTCCAACGACCCAGTCCACGGGATGTACATCTCATATCTCTGCACGAAAGCCTCCATGAGGGACCCCTAGTCCCCTTTTGCCTTTGCCGAGAGCATTCGGTGCCACATCAAAGCTTCTCCTACGAGTGTCTTTGGAAAATGCTGAACCAACTCACTTCGATAGAGTCATACGTCAAACATGTAGGCACGGAAACAGTTTATGTGGTCGATGGGGTTCTCACCTCCTTTGTACTTAGCCATGGTTAACACCGCCTCAGGTGTCTCCTCATCGGGTAACATCGGCACTTCCTCTAGGTATCCCCCTGCGGTGTACTTCTTGATGAATCTCTTAGTCATTTCATCCCAATTCACTTTAACGTTCATCGAAAGAGACATATACCACACTAGTGACTCTCCCGCCAATGAGTTGCAAAACAAACTCATGATTTCGTCCTCTTTGAAGCCCAAAGGACCCATAGCGGATAGGTAAAAATGCAAGTGCTCCATGGGGTCCTTGCCTTCATTATACTTGCTGACAGTCGGAAACGGACGTTTGATAGGCCCAATTTGCATCGCGCTATGTTCCCCCACCTGTGTTTGGGCTTTTCGATACTTCACCAAAAACAAGCTTGACATCAGTGACCAATCATGCTTAGTCGAGTCAGGTAGAGATTGAAACCACTTCAAAGGTTCGCCCACCAGCGAGAGATAGAACCATGGAGCGACTTTTTCCACTTTGTATAGCTCCCCAAACATAGCGCACACGTATCCATACAAATGAGCTTCGGGGTCTT
This sequence comes from Euphorbia lathyris, assembly GCF_963576675.1. Lineage (NCBI taxonomy): Eukaryota > Viridiplantae > Streptophyta > Magnoliopsida > Malpighiales > Euphorbiaceae > Euphorbia > Euphorbia lathyris. The sequence continues at coordinate 49,683,772 of NC_088918.1, forward strand.
CTACCCCACTAAACAGTTTCAACACAGGCATGATCCTCCGAGATGATACTTCCTCGGTTTCCTCAGTTTTAGTTCTATCGTCCATCACTTCTTCCGTTGGCTCTTCCTCCAAAACAGACACGTATAAACCATTTCCCACATTCCTTTTCTCATTGGAGTCCAACAGCTCCTCCTTAAATTCGCAGAATGACTCCACCACAAAGCTCTCTTCCAACCCAGATCCAATTGTGCTCACCCTATGACTAGACGATGGATTGCACCTAAGGGGAGGGTTTGCTGACGATGGGTCGACTATTTTCTTTTTATCAATCAGATCCTGGATCTCATGCTTTAGCCTCTCACAATTTTCAATGGTGTGCCCGTAGTTACTATGGAACTCGCAATACCCCCTGGTTATCATCTGTGGTGTGGGTCCTGTCTTGTTCTTGGGAGTAAGGGCTTTCAGCAACTCCTTTTTCTGCAATCGTTCGAAAACTTTTGCATAGGTCAGATCAAATTGGGCGAACTGCCTTTTCCCGATAGCGTTAAGTTCAAGCACTTTCACTGCGGTAGGTTCTACATTAGTACTTGGCCCTCCGGCACTATACCCCGACTTCGTCCATTTAGTACAAGCTCTTTTCGGCTCTCCATCCCCCTCAACTGTCAAAGCGTAGCCATACATCTGATTAAAATCGGTGAAAGGCCTGCACCGCAACTCATTCTTAACATACGGCAAAGTGTTGCTGATTACCACCCGGATCTGATCCTGCTCCGACGGCTTTTGTTTCATAACTGCTGCCTTAGCTCTCCACCTACTCACAAAGTCGGACAAAGACTCCCCAACCTGCTGCTTGGTGCTCTCTAGCTCCCTCAAAGTAACCTCAAACATAGTGTTGAAGCTAAATTGGGTGATGAATACCTTCGCTAGTTCTTTCCAATCTCTCTTCGTTCCTAGTGGCAATGCATGAAACCACATGAGGGCAACTCCTTCCAGATAGGCGCTGAACAACCCTAGGATTTGTTCCTCCGTCAGAATTATATGTTTCATTGCTGCCCCATATTGGTTCACATGGGCGGTAGGATCCCCAGTTCCATCGAACTTCTTCATGTTCGGGAGCTGGAATTTCAAAGGCAAAGCAGTCGCCGATAAGCAGTTCTTCAAGTTATAAAAATCCTGACTCCCAGAGCCTACCCCGCATAGATCATGCACTTCCTGAGTGATGTGCTGCTTCCATTCCTCTTCCCTTTGTTTTCTCTTTCCCAAACTGCTTGTTACGCAATCCTGATAGTTATTTCCAAAACGGGGACCCGTGCTCACAATGCTCTTAGCTGGTTTACTGCCGCTCTTGTTACTCTTAATTGCAAGCTCGTCCAGCTGGACTAAAATCGCGGTTAACTGATCGTTGAGGTTGTTTACCACTCTTTCTAACCCTGATATTCTCTCATCTGGCGTAGACATACTGACCGAAGACTGAGATGATTCGGACAACGATGATTCGGACGTCACAACTGCTGATTCGGAACTGACGATCCGTAACTGATCAAACTGCCTGACTAGCCGATTACTCTTGCGGAACCACAACCGCTTAATGATGAAGTCTGCGTGTATGGCGTCCATTAGTATGTATGCATGATTTTATATGCATGATTCGTGGTGTGTGCATTCATTTATTTATGGATATATAAGATAAGAAGAACAAACGTTAGTCTAATTACACGTATCACGACATCTCTCTTCCACCCTTATTCCTCCACACACTCGTTGGTCCAGGTCTCTTTCCTAGGATTTTGGTTTTGGGCTCACATTGCGGTCCAGGGGACGCGTGATGCCGTCGATTATTGCGGAAAAGTAAATCATCCATCAGACAATACAGTTCGTTTTGACGTATCAACGTTCAATGACTAAGATATTGACCAAATGGATTGTCCTTTCGGAATAACTCGTCTTTTGTCCTTTTGCGAGAAGCATTAGTTCGGGTTTTGACTCCCTTTGAGCGTATCTCGGTTTTTAGACGTGATACGAGCTATTCTTTTGGTTCAACCATTCGTTATTGACAATGACTCGTTCCCTTTTATTCGCGTGGGTTCGTGTCTCGATTTTGGATTACAACGGGATCTTTTGGATCTATCGAGAGACGTAATCACGTGTTTATTTAGTGATGAAACCACTTTTGGATTTTATTTTAGGGAACGGACTCATCGCGTAACGTGTTTGTTCTTAGCGTCGAGGATCCGTTTGCTCATGTTAGCTACGTGAAAAGACGGCGAGTCTTATTTTGAGCGCACGGTAATCTTTCGGCTAGCAACAATTCGTTGTTCTTCCCAATCCACGGGATATATCATCTTAGTGTGGTTATAGAAAATCAACATTTCGTTGAATCACATGCTTATTCGAAGCGAGGATATCACCGTTCTCTTTCCTTTAGGCACGAATTGGGCTAGCACGCACATCGGGCCATATTTCTTGTAGTTTTGGTAACGGACGAATTGATCGAGTCGTTAGTCAAACTTACAGTCTCGTCCATATGGCGCAATTATGCGGTTTAGCTTAGTTCAGCTTCGTGATTTTAAACGGGGTATATACTCGTTCGAGGCACGTATTCAACGGCATTGGTTTATTTTCTTTAACTACTCTCGGGATTGACATATATCGTAGTTTCGGAATGATTTTGGTCGTTTAGTTCATTTTTTGCTTTTCTTTTCTTAGTCACTTCTGCGGACACGTCCATTTCTCTTAAGAACGACACGGGGCATAACGTAAAAGCTCGTCTTTTATTCGGAAGGGACGGGCTACTTGTGCGAAACTTTTCACGTTACGACAGGGTCGTTCGAAAAAGAAATGTTCTTCGTTTTCATTTCGTTATGCTCTCGTTTCATCCCAATTTATTTAAAGAATGTGAATAACGGCTACTGTTAATATAGTCTTTTGAATCGAAGTATAACTATCCTCAACACCAAACTGATTCATACTAATACGTGCTTACGTAATAACGCATTTCCTGAACATGTGCCTTCGTCGGGACACAGAAAGGGACAATGCGGGCCGCACATGTTCATTCATACGAGATGACTAAGTCGTCTTTAGTTCAAATCGTTTCGATGTTTTGGGGTAATTAGTACGCCGATTCAAGAGTATATATTAACGCATCGTTTCATTTTCTTTACATACTTTAGGATGTAGACACGTATCATGGCGATTTGAAAACACGAACTGATTCATTTATCACACCAAAATAGTAACGGGTAATCCTATGGCAACTTCTAAGGCTACTATATGCTGACACGGCTGATCGCGGGACCTCACAGGCCCGCACAAATTCGCCCCTAACGAATGGATGGGGACCCTTTGGCGCCTTACTATAAGGGGGAACTTACACTAGCCTCTTTCGAGCGACGAATGGACTCTCGCTAGAGGCTTCGCGGAAATTACCCAAAAGGTTTGCAATAATGCACATGAATGCATACGAAAAGAAATAATACGATCCGTCCCCGTTAAGGGCTTAATACACGCCTTCCGGAATCAAATTTCTCGCTTCCCCAGTAGAGTCGCCACTTGTTAGACGAGGTGCCGCGGCCTAATCTCCCGGGCGGACCGGGGGGTGGACACCTCATGGCGACGTAAGCGGTGATTGGCGCCGAAAGCAACTAATCGTGGAATCAAGCTGCTCGGCAGGACCGGAGCTCAGAGATATGGAAGAGTCGCCACCCACGAATATGAAAATGAACACCGATCCCTTGCGGGAGACCGGTGTGGGTTCGGGAAACTTAGGTACGAGCCGAGAAGGCTAGCTCCTTTCCGGAGAAAGGCTACTAGGCACCCCGACATCGCCCGGTTATGAACCACCGGCCTCCTACTCAGCATGTTAGGCGATAACGGACTAATCGTATACTTCTTTAAGTTTAAAATTCATTTGAAACCTTTTCTTTCTCATCTTGGAAACCGTTTTGAGCATATATTATTGAAAAGCCACTTTAATAAAGAATCACCCATTTACATCAGTTCAATATACATATAAAAGAGAGGGGAAGAAGGAAGAATTGATTTATTTACAACGTGATTTACATTTCGTGTTGCATGTTAATTCCATACTAACTCATTTCCCCAAAAACGAGTTTATTTACATGGTTCGTACCTTAATCCCCGTTGGAACGATTTAGGTACGTTTCAAAACCCCGTTTAATGATGTTCACTCGAATCGCCGTTGGAACGACTCGGGCGTTGAAAATGTTGGGATAAAAGCCTTTGATAAGAAAACGTGGTTAAACATACAAGTCAATTTTATTTTGTACAAATCCTTTAAGAAAACGATTCAAAATTTCATTATTTACAATGAAAACGATTTTAATTACAAGGTTCGCTTAATCCGTCGTTGGAACGGACTAAGGTTTTAAAACGTGATGTTTTGGAAATGATCTAAAGATGTCAAGAAAATATTATTTGCACTTTGAGAACCTCTAGAAAAGCTTTTAGTTTAAATAACCAAATTGAAAACTCTTTTTGGTGATTTATTTCCCCCTTTTGACTCAATGGACTCTTTACTTGTCATAATTACAACAATAAACATATTAAATCAAAATTCACTCCAAATAAAGCCCATTTGAAATATGGACCCATAAATGTCCAAAGAATAAAAAAAAATATAGACATATTATATACATTTTAGCCAAAAAACCCATGAAATATTTATAGAGAAAATAAGGATAAGTGAAAAGATACTATGTAATAAACATATAAGAAATGATAATAAAAATACTAAATATAATACGTTTTTACTTTAAACAACAACAACAACAACAACAACAAAGCCTTAGTCCCGAAATGATTCGGGGTCGGCTAACATGAACCATCATATAAAACCGTAAAAATCAAGTCGTGTCAGCGACACAGATTCGCTCCCTCCACTCCGTCCTATCCACTACCATATTTTCCTCAATTCCCAGTAAACTCATATCACTCTCGATCACCCTCCTCCAAGTTTGCTTAGGTCTTCCCCTACCCCTCACCACTACATCCCTTTGCCACTCTTTGGTTCTCCTAACCGGCGCATCAAGCGCTCTACGTCTCACATGGCCAAACCACCTTAGTCGGTTTTCTCTCATTTTATTCTCAATAGATGTGACCCCTACTTTTGTCCTAATTATTTCATTACGCACCCGGTCCTTTCTCGTGTGACCACACATCCATCTCAACATACGCATCTCCGCCACCGACATCTTATGGATGTGGCAGTGTTTCACTGCCCAACACTCCGTACCATATAACAATGCTGGTCTAATTGCCGTCCGGTAGAATTTTCCCTTCAATCTATTAGGCATGCCGGGATCACAAAGGAAACCCGTAGCACTCTTCCACTTCGACCAACCAGCTTTAATCCTATGAGCAACATCTCCATCTACTTCTCCATCCGTTTGGATAATAGATCCTAAATACCGGAAGCAATCCGAGGCCTGAACAACTCTCCCATCTAGGGTGATTGTCCCTACCTCCCTACTCCTACGGCCGCTAAACTTACACTCCAAATATTCTGTCTTACTTCGACTCAACTTAAAGCCTCTAGATTCTAGAGTTTGCCTCCATAGTTCCAACTTCATCTCCACTCCTTCTTTCGTCTCATCAACCAACACAATATCATCTGCAAACAGCATGCACCATGGTATACCATCTTGAAGTGAACTTGTTAGTTCATCCATAACGATGGCAAAAAGAAATGGGCTTAGTGCGGAACCTTGATGCACTCCAATCGTAATAGGAAACTCTTCAGTCTTCCCAACACTAGTCCGTACACTCGTGCATACTCCCTCATACATGTCCTTTATGATGTCAATATATTTCCGCGAAATGCCTTTCCTTGTCAAGGCCCACCAAAGTACTTCCCTTGGTACCTTATCATATGCTTTCTCCAAGTCAATGAAAACCATATGCACGTCTTTCTTCTTATTTCGATAGTGCTCCATTAATTGTCTCATTAGATGGATGGCTTCCATAGTTGATCTTCCCGGCATAAAGCCAAACTGGTTTTCCGAGATCTTCACCGTCCTCCTTAGCCTTTGTTCAATCACTCGCTCCCAAAGTTTCATAGTGTGACTCATTAATTTGATTCCCCGATAGTTGGCACAATCTTGGACATCGCCTTTGTTCTTATACAAAGGGATTAAGGTACTTTTCCTCCATTCTGATGGCATCTTATTGTTTCTCCAAATTTTGTTGAAGAACGTCGTCAACCATTCGATTCCTCTTTCTCCCAAACATCTCCAAATCTCAATAGGGATGCCATCAGGTCCTACTGCTTTCTTCAACTTCATCTTACTTAATGTCATTTTGACTTCACCCTTTTGAATTCTCCGCAGGCATTCATGATTTATCATATCGTGATGGATACTTATATCTCCAACATCTTGTTGGCGATCTCCATTAAATAAGTCATCAAAATAGGACCTCCATCGTTCCTTGATATCCTTATCTCCAACTAGGACTTTCTGGTCCACATCCTTCACACATTTAACTTTTCCGAGATCTCGCGTCTTCCTATCTCTCATCCGAGCAATTCTATATATGTCTCTTTCCCCTTCTTTCGTATCCAATCTTGTATACAGATCCCGATTCACCTTTGCTCTAGCATCTCGTATGACCTTCTTTACTTCCCTTTTAGCCTCTTTGTATTTTTCGTAGTTCTCGTCACTCCTACATTTCTCCAATAGTTTATAGGATTCTCTCTTACTCTTTATTGCTTGTCGTACTTCTTCTGTCCACCAAGATGTGTCCTTACCCGGTGGCATGCTACCTTTAGATTCCCCTAGAACTTCCTTCGCTACTTCCCTTATACTATGCTCCATCTTATTCCATATCGAATCTATATCTGAATCCATATTGCAAGTCCAAATATCTTTTTTGGTCATCTCATCCACAAATTTTTGTTGATTCTCCCCTTGCAATTTCCACCACTTAATCTTAGTCTCTACTTGAGGTGTTTGTTTTCTTATACATTTCCTACTTCGAAAATCTAGCACCACTACTCTATGTTGGGTTGTCGTACTCTCACCAGGGATCACCTTACAATCAATATAACTCTTTCTCCAAGCACTCCTACTCAAGTCATAGGCTGATGCGAATTCCAAAATATCATTTCCTGCTTCATTCTTATCTCCAAAGCCATACCCTCCATGAACACTCTCAAACCCATCTCGCCTAGAACCCACGTGTCCATTGAGATCACCCCCTAGTACCATTTTTTCATCCCTAGGAACCTGTTGCACCACTTCCTCTAAGTCATCCCAAAAAGCTTGTCTTATAGACACATCTAATCCTATTTGTGGCGCATATGCACTAATGACATTCACAACCTCATCCCCTATCACTAGCTTAACACTCATAATTCTATCGCTCTTCCTAGACACCGCTACTACCTCATCAATATACTCCCTATCAATAAGAATACCTACTCCATTTCTACCCTTATCCTTTCCTGAGTACCAAAGCTTATAACCCCAAGGAGCTATCTCTCTAGCCTTGGTTCCAACCCACTTGGTTTCTTGTAGGCATAATATATTTATTCTCCTCCTCTTCATAACATCTACAATTTCAGCTAATCTTCCTGTCAAAGAACCTATGTTCCATGTCCCAAAGCGTAACCTACTACCCTTACCCCTACCCCTACCATTACCGTGGACTAGCTTATTTACCCGCAACCCTTGCATATTTGACACCACCCCCGGGTCCTGGGGTGGCGCGCCGCTTCGGGGCGACGACCTAGCAACCCTTGCACATTTATCACTACACCCGGGTCTAGGAAGTGCAGCGCGTCGCTGAGTAGGGAACGCCCCAACGGTATTTATATTATGGTTCATGTCATAAGATGTGGCTAAGTTTTACGCTGGCCGCCACAAACCTACCGCAACCCTCCTCCTTTGTCCGGGCTTGGGACCGGCTGTAAAGGCCACCAAGTGACCCTCACAGGCGGAGTTACGTTTTTACTTTAAACATGTGAAAATAATAGATAAAGCTCCTAAATAAGAAAATAACATTTATCCCCAAAATAGTTTCACCTAATAATAACTAGTATAACCCGAATAGCCCAAAAACTATATATATAATGTAGTTTAAATATCAAAATAAAACACATTATCCACAAAATATCTACTAATTAATTACTTCCAAAACACCCAAGTAAATAACATTCTAAAATAAAATTCATTATCATTTAAATGAAGGAAAAAGAAAATATATATATACGTATACTTATATTAGATTAAATCAAAAAATGATATATAAATATCCTAAATAACTATATGTACCAACTATCCAAAAATAGTTTGAAAACATTTATTACATAAATATATATATATGTACAAAGGATTAAAAGCTTAAAAGTTGAGAAAGAGGGACCAAAACAGTATTTTTTACATTCCAGCAGATTTACCGACGGAAAATCCGTCGGTAATCAGCAATTAGTGACAGAAAACGCAAATTACAGCAGCACTCCAATTATTTCCAGATTTATTCAAAAGCTTTAAATTAAGTCTAATTTAATCGTTTTGGATTTTCGAACTACCAAAAATGGATCATAATCAATAACGGAAGTTCCTAAAACGACGTTTTTATTTTAAAACGTTATTTGAAAATTTCTTTTTTTAAGAAACTTATAATTACAACGTCTTTTAATACCCGAACTACCTTTTTATCGGATCACGGTTCGTATTGGGATATCAAAACGAGGTTTTTATTTTAAAACAAAACCAAATTTTATTCAACACGAGACGAAAATTAAATAAATACGCAAAATTAAATAAAACGTGGTAAATAAATAAATAGATAAATAAATAAAATTATAACATAAAAATAAATAAAGGAAAAGAAATAAATAAAATAAAATAAAACGAGTCTAGTCCTCGGATAATACCTTAAGTTCGGTATTGACGATTGAAGTCGGTTGATTCCACGAATCGTGCTTTCCCGGTATTTTTTGTGTTTTTAGTAAAATCTTAACTTTTAGGAAATTCGGAATTTTTAGGAAAAAAAATGTTTTTTCCCAAAAAAAATTCACTTCTCTCTCTAAAATGTTAGAGTGAGAAATTCCTCTCCCAAAAATCCTCTTCCCCAAATGCATGGGGATCCGTGCCTTTTATAGGCATTGGATCCTCGGAACGAATGGGCGACGCCCGAGCAAGATCGGGCGTCGCCCAAAGGGGTTGGGCGGCCGCCCAAGCCATGTTGGGCGGCCGCCCAACTTCTGTTGGGCTATCGCCCAACATTGTTGGGCGATCGCCCAACAGAGTTAGGCGAGCGCCCAACAATCGTTGGGCGTGCGCCCAACAATCGTTGGGCGTGCGCCCAACAATCGTTGGGCGTGCGCCCAACCGACGTTGGGCGTGCGCCCAACGATCGTTGGGCGTTCGCCCAACGTCGTTGGGTGCTTGCCCAACGGCTGCTGGGCGCGCTCGTCCAACGCCTGCCGGGACGCGTCTCGCGCTGTCGGGCGCACACGCCCCGTGGCCATCGAGCGCGCGTTCCGCACCGCCGGGCTCGTGCGTCCAACGGACGTCGAGCGCGCGCCATTCGCGGTCGGACGCGTGCGTCCAACGGACGTCGAGCGTGCGCCCCGTGCTGCCGGGCGGGCATCCGACTGTCGTTGGACGCGCGTCGGCTGCCGCTAGGCGCTCGCACCACGCCGTCGAGCACTCGCGAGCCGTCCAATCGACGACCGCGACCCACTGTAATTTCTTCTTCCTTATTATATATTATATATTTTTTGTTTTTAAAACTTCCGGAATCAACCGTTTCAACCGTCTTGTTTACAGGTTTTCGTCACAGGTCCTCCGACTCGGTCTCTACAACGGGATAATTAGGAGATGCGTTGGTGAAAATGAATTTGAATCCATAATGTCAGAATGTCATTCTAGCTCTTATGGAGGACACAATGGAGTTAACAAGACAGCAGCTAGAATATTTGAAAGTGGTTTCTTTTGGCCTACGATGTTTAAAGATGTCCGTTCATTTATTACTCGTTGTGAGAAGTGCCAAAGAACAGGAAATCTAGGAAGGAAAGATGAGATGCCCCTCACAACCGTATTAGAAGTTGAAGTCTTCGATATGTGGGGAATAGATTTCATGGGACCTTTTCCCCCTTCCAATGGTAAAACTTACATATTAGTTGTCGATGATTATGTTTCAAAGTGGGTTGAAGCAATCGCAACCCCGACGAGTGATTCTAAGGTTGTCGTTAATTTTCTTGACGATATATTCTGTAGATTTGGTTGTCCACCAAGAGTTATAGTTAGTGATGGTGGTACTCATTTTATAAACAAGAGTTTTGAAACGCTTATGAAAAAATATGGAGTACGCCACCGCGTATCAACGTCGTACCATCCTCAGTCAAATGGTCAGGCGGAGATATCAAACAGAGAACTCAAATGGATTCTCAAGAAAACGGTTTCATCCTCTAGAAAAGATTGGTCTTCTAAACTCAATAATGCGTTATGGGCATACCGTACTGCATTTAAAACGCCAATAGGAATGACTCCGTACCGTTTGGTGTATGGTAAGGCATGTCATTTGCCAGTCGAATTAGAACATAAAGCCTATTGGGCTATTAGAGAATTAAACTTTGACTTACATCAAGCAGGTAAGAAACGTTTGCTCAATTTAAATGAGTTAGATGAGTTACGTCATCTATCTTACGAAAATGCAAAAATTTATAAAGAAAAAGTGAAAAAATGGCATGATGCCAAAATTAAAATCAAACACTTTAATGTTGGTGATAAAGTGCTGTTATTTAATTCACGACTTCGTTTATTTCCAGGAAAACTTAAGTCCAGATGGGTAGGACCATATTTAGTCGTCAAAACATTCGATTATGGTTCTTTGGAACTGGAAGGTCCTAACGGAGTTCGATTCAAAGTTAATGGTAATCGATGTAAAATCTATTACGAAAATATTTCACAAATAGGAATTGAGTTCGTAACAAGATTATCTGACATATGAATTACTCAGTTTATTTTACACAGTTTATTTTATTTTATTGTTTTTATGATTTTGTTTATTTTATTTTATTTTATTTTATTTTATTTTATTTCAAAATGCTATTTTTATGATTAGATGACTTTATGTTGTGATTTAAATACATAAAATATTTATATTTCATGATTTTAGATTTAATTTTTAGGAAATTAGGATGATTTTGTAGTTTAAGGCAATTCTCTGCCGAGAATTGGAAATTCCCTGCCGAGAATACTCTTTTTCAGAATTGTCTAAGTAGATTCGGATTTCTCTGTTCATGCCGAGAATTTTTAAATTCTCTACCGTGAATCAGAAGGTTGCTCTAATGCCTGATTTTCGCAAGAAAATCAGCGTGTCGCGACCGCGGCTTTGCCATTCGCGGTCGCGACACGCGTATTTCCTGCACTATCAGGCCTGAAACACTCTCACCCTTTCGACGAACCTCTTGGCAATTGAAACATTAAGTTTCTTCATTACCCGAAAGGTACAATTTATACCTTTTCATAATTAAAACAACACCTCTTTCAATCCTAAACTCTTATAAATTAACCCTAAAGGTCTCAGGTTCTGGTACAATTCTTTTTCATCTTTGTCAGAACTCTGATTTTTCTTCACAAAACACCGTTCTTTGCTAAAGTTACACTAACTTTGCACCATGCCTATCAAATACAAATCACATAGGCACAATGCTGCCTCAATCAACAAACGCCCAGACTTATCCAAGCGATATGGGGCGCCTTTTCCTATCTTCAACCACGATGAAGGTAGGCGTTATTGGAGTCTCCGTTACACATTCTTCACCGGAATGTTGTATATGGATGAATTCCTTAACAACCAATTAGGCATTACTGATGACATGAGTCGCTATATGGAGCGCCTAGGGTGGACAAAATTCTCCCAAATGCGATTTCCAATAATAGGCGACTGGATACTCGAATTCTTCTGTACCGTGCATTTTACTAATAAACGACGAGTACGTCTCAGTTTTCGTCGAGAAGGCGAAATCTTCACTTTCGGCTATCTCGAGTTACATGCTTGGTTTGGTTTTCCCCCGAGGGATACAATCAAACGTCATCCTGGACGAGACATGACATCCTCGGACATTTGGAGAATGCTTATAGGATTCTGGCGATTCAATCCAAAACTCGCCTATAATCACTCTTTTCGCTCCAACTCCATGCTGTATTTACATAAATTTCTGTGTCATAGTTTATTCGGGCGCACATTCAGTAGTGTGGTCCGTGACACAGATTTGTATGTTTTGGGAGATATATTTCAGGGCATGTAGTGGATTCTTCCAAAATTCTGATGGAAGGTCTTGTCGCCGCTTCTCGATCCAAAGATAAGAAGATTGGGTTCGGCAATATAATCTGTGGAATAATTCTCGGTTCAAAGGGTACTATTGATGTTCCCTGGAGTGATGATGAATTCTTCCCGACAATTGACTATGAATTTCTCGAGCGCGAAGGACTTGTGAAACGTGTCTTTCGAGCAGGGCCTCAATTTTTGTCTGCACCGGAATGTGAAACTTTCGTGCAGTTTCAAGTTGATCGTATTAAGGCCAGAAATATCCCGTTAGATAGGGATGAATATGTAGAATAGTTTCTGTTTTTTTTGTATATATTTTGTTTTGTTTTGATTATTGGTTTGTTTTCATTATTTTGTACATATGTTTATATAATAAAAATCTTATTTAGTTTAATTCTTGATTTTTATCCATTTGATCCATTATCTATACTTAGCATATTTCATATGGGTACTTTCTAATTTTTCTTACTCAAATTAAGATAAAAAAAGATTCACTTGAACTAAATATGTTTTTTCTATTTTTCCACACATTTATCCACGTTTAATTTTATTTTGTAACTCAATTTATTTTTAATGAATTAAGTTTACATTTACTAAATTCAATTCATGTGTTACATATGTATTAACATGCACTTATTATGCATTTAATATGGTTCTCTTAACTTATATGCATAAATGAACATTTAAGTTTCATTAATTACTCATAAATCAATTTATTATACTTTAATTCAATTTATTAAGGTAAAAACTTTGGTTTTCCTTGCAATTAATGTCATTTATTTAAAGTTTTTAGTACAGGAACAATTAATATTAAGTTCAGGAACCATTTCAACAAAAACAATGCACAAACCAAGTCAAAAGGAACCAAAATTGGCCTTTCAACCAATTCTCTACCGAGAATTAAGAAATTCTCGGTATGAGCAGCAAGTTTGGACCGATTTCAGGGCAAAAAATTGCCTGAAAGTCGCGTGCCGCGGCTATGCCATTCGCGGTCGCGACACGCGTAAAAATTGCCCTATTCAATCCGATTTTGCCACCACTTTTGCCTATTCCTATTCCTATTCTACCTATTCACCTACCTATACAACCCTATATAAACATACCTCTTACACAAACCTCACATCACCTCTATTTTTACCCAATCCCTTACTCTAAACTCTTCCCCAAAATCTATTTTTTATCTTCCCAATTTATTCACTCCAATTTCTATCCTATTTCCTATTTCCAATCAATCCCATATTCCAAACCCCAAACTCATCTTCAAGTTTTGCTTTTTCTCTCAATTTCTTCTTCTTCTTCTTCTTTTTCTCATACCATAAGCCCCTAAACACCATCACCATGGTTCGGACAAAGCGTGTTGGTAACAAACCCGCCGTTACGGAAGCTAATCGCCTCCGGGTTCAATGCGGATCTTATTTTGACATCTATTCGGAGGAAGAAGCCGCTCGTTTCAAACATTTTTCACAAGCTGACCGCCAATTTGTAGATATGCACTTCTTAGACTTCCATTCGGTAAGAGTATTAAATTTCTCTACTCGAATTGATGCCTTTATTGAAGCTTTGGGTTGGCAAGAGTTCGTTAATATGCGTTTCCCGCGTATTAATGAGTATGTTGTGGAATTTTTGGTCACTTTGTCCATGAACAAGAAGAAAACTTCAATTTCTTTTAGGAATAATGGTATACCTTATACCATTGATTATGAAGCAATGGGAAACATGTTTGGCTTCCCTACTTCTGATTTTTACGATAAGCCTAAGGATTTTGATAATGATGATGTTTGGCAAACTATCTCGGATCAAGATTATTTTAATTCCAAAAACACTTCAAGCAAGTTGATTAAGGACAATTGTGTGTTCTTCTTTCATAAGTATTTGAGTTTCTCCTTGTTTGGTCGTGTTGAGAGTTCAAAGGTCCAAGTTCGGGATTTGTATGTTTTGGATAGTTTGCTTAAAGGTTTGAGGATTGATAGTATTGGTATCATGTTTGACAATTTGTTCCGTGCTTCGAGGGCTAGTACAATTCAAATCCCTCTTTGTAATTTTATCACCGGTGTTGTGTTGGGAGCACGGGGTGAATTGGCCGACTATGACATGTCCACCTACCATGGGTATGTTCCGCTTTTGGACATCTCGGCTCTTGAGCGAGCTCATTTATTGCTTCCCCAAGGACCTCCCGTCTTTATTTCCTATGCTACCCGTATTGCCCATCTTCGTGGCACTATGGGTGGTGGCGCTTCAAGTTCTCAATTTGTAGGTACCGAAGGCGGTGGAGATGCGGAAGGAGAGGAGGATGCACCACCGGCTCAGGCACAACCCCAAGCACCTCAAGCGGAGGATAATCCGGTAGATTTGAGGAGGATTTTGGACCAAATTAATTCCAACAATCGCTCCATGAATCTACGCATTGATGATTTGGTTGAAAACAATATGGTGATGAATGACAACCTCAACCTTTTGAGGCATGAACATCGATCGACTCGGCATCGGATGCTTTCCTTTTTCCGACGCCGCAATGTGGAGACGTCACCTACACCTCCCGATTCACCACCTCATGCTTAGGTTGTTTTCCTTTCATTTTATTTTTATCTTGTTATATGTTTGATACATTTTCCTTTTATTATGTTTGGTACAATTTTTACTTTTATGTTGAATGTTTCATTTGCTTAATTTAACTCTTTGTTTCGTATGCCTTATTTCGTATTCTATATTTTCTCCATTCTTTTTGCACCAATGAGGACATGGTCCAATTTAAGTGTGGGAGGAGACATACATATATCAATTTCTACATAAATACGAAATACGAATAAATTCAACAAAGATATTATTTTGCACAACAAATAATAAATGCAACGAATGATATTCATGCAAATGCAACACATATATATTGCAAAACATTTTTCACAATAACTTAACATTTTCATATATTTTTAGAAAATTAATCATAAGTTTTTATGATTATTTTTAGGTTATCATTATCGTTAGAAACAATATTTCTATACGGGTAATATTTTTTCAAATTTTTCACAAATCTCCGATACGATTTTAAGTAAAATTGTCTCGAGTGAATGATTTTAAGTAAAAATTCTTTATTCAATCTCTATTTTATATCATGCAATTCATGATACAATAAATCTTATTTTAAATTTTCAATTAGGTTTATAGGCATTAAATTGAACTAACAATTTTAGCTCGGTTTGATTTCGTCTTACATTAACACCAATTGAAGTTTTTAAGGAAACTTTAGCCATAATACATGTTGAAGTTTAAGTCAATATAGGATGAATGTGCTATTTTTCTTTTTCCCAAGTTATAATTTTATAATTCATGTTAATTAATCGATTAGTTGAATTCTTAACTTTTGGCCACGATTGAGACCAACCTTATCACAATCGAGGTATGAAAGGGAAGAAAATTAAGTACCGTTTACTTTTGGCCACGGTTGCGACTACCCTTATCACAATCGAGGTATGGAAGGAACGTTAGCAAAAAAAAAACAAGCGTGTATAAGTTTAAAGTAACGATTGCGTCCACCCATGGCATGGTCGGTACCTCTTAAGCAAACACAAAGCAATAAAATACGTATAAGGTTACGGTTGAAACCACCCTTATTTCGGGCGTAACCAAGCAAATAAAATCAAGTACTTATTCATTTTAATATATCTTATATATTAGTTTAGGTTTGGGAAAGGAAATTTTAGTGCTTTGAAATGCCTTGAGATGAAAAACTCAATAACATGCGTGCTTATTTCGTCCCGAATGCTTCAATTCAAAATTGGAAATACAAGACGAATGATATATCGTATTTATACTAAGTTAGTTTGATATTTTTCGTATAAATTTGCCATGCGAAGCTAGTCTTTTCGGCTTAACTAATTTAAAAGGTAATACAGAGATATATGTTTTATTTTCATAAAGAGATTAGTTAGAGAATAAATTCAGTGAAATTTTGCTCGGGACTAGCAAAAGATTAAGTGTGGAGATTTGTTAAGCCCAAAATACACCTAAAATATCATCAATAATTACATCAATATTGCTACGAATTTATGCTACTTATACCTATTTAGAAAGCTTTTACTTTTGAATATGTTTCTTTCATGCAAGGTACATAAATATTTGGTAAAATCCAAATAGGAGTAAAAAGAGCTCGAAAATAGAAGAAAAACCCTACAAAAGGAGTCGAAGACGACGAAAATTAATAACGCCAAGTCGAGGACACGAACGAGGGCTGAAAAACGAAAAATGCTCCGTGCCGCGACCGCGGCTTTCCCTTTTCACAGTCGCGACACGCGTCGTCAGTCACTTTTCCCCTTCGTCTGAAGTGCATTTGATGCTCCCCCATTCTCGGTAGTGAATTTGATAAATCTCGGTACGAGTAGGAGATTTTAGAAGCATGTTACACACTTTCATTTTCGACGAAACGCGTTCGTTTGCGTGGATAAATACGTCCTTTCACAACGGATACGTCCTTTCACAATGGATACGTCTCTTCACAATGGATACGTCTCTTCACAACGGACACGACACTTCGATCAAGACTCTTCAACATCTATAAATAAAGAGTTGATGGAGAGTTGAAGAAAGGATATAATGTTATATGTGTAGAAGAAAGAGATTAGTGTAGAATTTATGCAGAAATTCCGAATCAAGTGATTCAGAAGTTAGATTTAGATTCTGTTCAAAAGCAATATGATGTACACACATTGTTTACAAAATAATAACAAATTCAGTAGCGTTTAGACATTGTTCCAGTTTAGTTTTCATTTTGGTAGTAGACCGACCCAGTCTCTATTACGAAGATTCAGCGAGAAGATTGAGTAGAGGATTCGCCCCTGAGCCTGACAAACTCGAACGAAACCCAAGGAAAGGATTGACAACCCGTTCACTTGCACGCCGTCGAAGAATTCAATGCTCCATGTTCTCTGTAAACTTGTATCAATTTATATTTCATCTAATAAAGTCTGTTCTATTCGATAGATTTTTATGCAGCACTTTGGTAAATGAGCCGAAGTGGATTGATGCTGGTGTTTTCATTAAAACGTATTTAATTCAAATCTTTACAAGGAAACTTTGTTGAACACTTAGGCAAATTATTATCTCGGTAGAGTTTTAATTTGGTTAAGGGCAATTATCCCGGATAAGGGTTTTGTCGCGTTTAAAGCCTATTAATTAGAGGTTCCGTCATTTATTTCATCTTTATAATTCGTACAAAGTTTAAAGTTGTTTCTTTGCTTAATGCAAACAAATATACCTGTTTACTTTTCTAAAGTACTAAAACGTTCCTGTTTTGCAAATTCATTTTTAATCAGATATTTTCTAACATCTTCATATTCTAATCTAATTCTCATTCTAGCTATTTCAAAACCAAAACCGATTAAACGATTTTTCCATATCATAAACCTTAAAGTAAATTTAACCGATTATAAATAAGTTTTGTTTAAAAAAACGTTCCCTGTGGGATCGATATCTTTTATTACTACAAGCGTATACCGTGCACTTGCGGAAATCGCTCAACAGTAACTAAGCATAAAGAAACTTAACGTAACTTAGTGTAACGTAACATAACGCAACGTAACGTAAATTAGCGCAACTTAACGTAATATAACCTAAATTAGCGCAACTTATCATAATGTAACTTAACACAACGTAACATAATGTAACTTAACCAAACTTAACATAATACAACTTAGCCTAACTTAACATAACGTAACTAAGTTGTAAAGTAACTTAATGTAAGCTTAATTTATAAATCCTTAGGTTTTTTTATTTCTTTATAAACAATCGTTGAGTTTACAATCTCTGACGTAATGTAACGTAACATAACGTAATAAATATAAGCTTAATTTATAAATCCTTAGGATTGTAAGCTCAATTTATAAATCCTTAGGATTGAAAGTTCAATTTGTAAATTCATAGGTTTTTTTACTTCTTTAAGCTTTCATTTATTTATAAACAATCATTGAGCATACAATCCCTAAACATAACATAACGTAAGGTTACGTAACTTAACATTACATAACTTAACATAACGTAACGTAACGTGACGTGACGTAATGTAATAAATACAAAATCAATTTATAAATCCTTAGCATTGTAAGCTCAATCTATAAATCCTTAGGATTATAAGCTCAATTTAAAAATCCTTAGGATTTTTTTTCTTTAAGCTTTCATTTATCTATAAACAATAATTGAGCTTACAATCCATAACATAACGTAACTAACATAATGTAACATTACTTAAACAATCATTGAGCATACAATCCCTAACGTAACGTAACGTAACGTAACTTAACTTAACGTAACGTAACTAACCATAAAGTAACTTAACGTAACTTAGTGTAACGTAACATAACGTAACGTAACGTAAATTAGCGCAACTTAACATAACATAACCTAAATTACCGCAACTTATCATATCGAGATGTAACGTAACGTAAAGTAACGCAACGTAACGTAACGTAAGGTAACGCAACGTAACGTAATGTAATGTAACATAAAGTAAGGTAAGGTAACGTAACGTAACATAATGTAACGTAACGTAACGTAACGCAACGCAACGCAATGTAACATACCGTAACGCAACGTAACGCAACGCAACGTAACGCAACGCAACGTAACATAACGTAACATAACACAACGTAACGTAACGTAACACAAAATAACGTAACGCAATGTAACGTAACGCAACGTAACATAACGCAACGCAACGGAACTTAACATAACGTAATACAATGTAACATAAATTAACACAACTTAACGTAACATAACCTAAATTAACACAAGTTATCGTAACGTAACTTAACATAATCTAACGTAACATAATATAATTTATCATAACTTAACGTAATACAACTTAACATAACTTAACTTAATGTAACTAAGCGTAAAGTAACTTAGCGTAACTTAGTGTAACGTAACTTAACGTAAATTTGCACAACTTAACGTGACGTAACCTAAATTAGTGCAACTTATCATAACGTAACTTAAATTAGGGCAACTTATCTTAACGTAACTTAACACAACGTAATGTAACATAATGTAACTTAACCAAATTTAACATATTAGCGTAACTTAACATAACGTAACTAAGTTGTAAAGTAACTTAATGTAAGATCAATTTATAAATCTTTAAGATTCTAAGCTCAATTTGCAAATTCTTAGGTTTTTTCATTTTTTAAGCTTTCATTTATTTACAAACAATCATTTAGCTTACAAACCCTAACGTAACGTAACGTAATAAATATAAGCACAATTTATAAATCTTTAGGATTGTAAGCTCAATTTAAAAATTTGTTAATGTTAGGGGTGAAATTACTCGTCACTGCCAAGGTTAAGGGTAAAATTGCACTATTTTAGACGTTAGAGAAAAAATTGCTTCTAGCAATAAATTTTAGGTGTATTTAAGAAAATAAATTTTATTTGTATTATAATCTTTATTTTTTTTAGTTATTTTAATCTCTAGTGATTAGTCACAATCAATACTATTCAATGATCTCACACATTATCTAATATTTTATTTCCTTTACTATTAATCCATTAACGAATAAACATAATGCCTTATAATATACATAATTGAAAGAGTAATATTTGTCAATGATCAATCAATAAAATCGGTGGTTCCGAAACATTACTATATGGAAACAATATTTATTAAATGTAGCAAAAAAAAAGTTGGTTGTTTTTTTTGGGGTAAAGGAAGGCGTTTAAGCCCAGCAGAGAAAGAAAAAGCAAAAAGAGAAGACAGTTAAAACTAAGTTTATCCTAATGTTCAACCATTCAAATCGAAGTCCGGCCTTGCCGGTCTTCAAGGAGAATGTTCTGGAGACCTGCAGGAGGTGCACCACACTCGTGATGACCCAAGGCATAGGAGCCTGCGAAATTTACCATCAAGTCAGCAACTTTGTTACCTTCTCGATACACATGGGTGAATTGTACCTCCCAATCTTTTTTCGTTAGTCGTTTGCACTCGCGGATTAGCCAGCCCAGCGAGTGGTGCACTGTATCCTGACTCTATATTAGCTCTATAACTAATTCTGAATCCATCTCCAATAACTCGTCTAAATCCATTATCCCATCCCAAACTTAGTCTAAAATAAAGACCCCATAACTCTACCAGTAATGCCGAAAATATCCCCAAATTAACAAGGAAACCACCCTGCTAATTTCCCGTACAGTCACGAATCAGGCCGCCTATCGAAGTAGCACCTGGATTTCCTTTGCTCGCACCGTCCGTGTTGATTTTTTTCCAACCTGCTATAGGCGAATTCCAATGCACCAGTCTCACACTTTTCTGCCTCGGCTGCATCGAATTGGATTTATTATATGTGGCTGCACATTCACGGGCTCGGTACAAGATAACATCAGGCAATACTTCCGGTATCCTTTCTTCCGCAAACAACCGACCATTTTGCATCCTCCAAATCCATTATATCCCAACTGAAAATTTTTATCAGACCACTCCAAGAATGGCAAGGGGGGAAACACCATTTGCATTGACATATAGAGTTCAAGCAGTGATATCGGTTAAGATCGGATCCCCTAGTGATAAGCCCAAAATATACCTAAATTAACATGCATAAATGTATTCAATTTCATGTAAAATATATATTAATTATATCATTTTGGAAAGATTTTACGTTGGTATTTGTTACTTGTGTGCAAGGTGTTGATTATTTGGAAAAATCCAAATAGAAGCTAAAATGGAGTAAAAATGAGCAAGAAATCAAGTTTTCAGTGAAAGACGCGTACGAGAATCAAAAGCCGCGTCAGAGATTTTCAGCACACAAACAAGGAAGTGAAGAAAAGTCTCTGTCGCGACCGAGATTATGAAAATCTCGATCGCGACACGCTAAAGGGCAGCCATGCACGCGAAATTCCCTCCTTCCTTCCTCTTCCCCAAATCTCTGTTGAGATTCTTGAAATCTCTACGGGGACAGCAAGATGATAAGGCACATTTTACATGTTTTATTTTCCAAATGACGCGTCCTTTCATCCGGACAGAGGCAACTCTTCACCAACGGACATGACTCTTCAAGCACGCCTCTTAGGATATTATAAATAGAGGAAGAAATTCAGAATTCATGTTGGTTGTAGTTACACAAACTTGTTATAAAGTTACAAGTTGTGCAAATAGTTAGAGATACAATATGTAGATTTTATTATTTTCGCTAGAGTTTTCTTCGAAGACAAATTTATGCTCTATAGTGACCTAACAAGTGCTATTTCGAGGATTCAGCGAGAGAAACCAGTGTAGGAGGTGCCCCAGGGTCTGACAAACCTACGAAGTTGAGTAATGGATTGACAATCCGGAACTCAATTAGTTAAAATGCCATCCAAGCTCCTTCTTCTCTGTTAACTTGTGACGTTTCAATTCAAACTAATGAAATATCTTTTCAATACAATTCTATCTTTACGGTTGTTCATTTTGAATTTGATCTAAGTGATATTCTTAAGTAATCTAATTGGTGTTTTCATGCAAAAATATTCATAAACAAATTTAATATTTTCCATGCAAATTTTGTTGAACACTTAAGTAAATTCGGATTTGTACTCGGTCATTGCGGTAAGACCGAATAATCGGGTTTAGATTCCAAATTTGATTAAGGTTTTCAGTCTTAGACCGAATAGGAAAGATTGATTATAGTTCAATGTCTATTAAATTGAATTAATTGATAATTTGTTACATCATTCTAAACAAATCAAAGTTATAAGTTGTGTTCTTGCTTAGTATAAATAAGTCTTGGAAATTAACTTTAATCTAAACATAACTTCTATAAATTGTAATTAGGATACGCGGAACAGTGATCCGAGGTCTCTTCGGGAAAGGTGCTCGTGTTCTCCTAGGGTCGTCTCTGTGCTGGGAGTGGTCCCTTGGGTACACTCCGACGATCAAGACAGTTAGTCGCTCAAGAGAATTATATATTAGTTAGAAATGAGTTAGGAAATATGTTACCCGATCCCCATTGTCTTGGTAGTCTCCTTCCTATTTATAGCAAGTCCCCTTGGGCCATTGAGGTCTCGTGCCCCTTTAGTCCTAGGCCCTGTTGGGCCTATGGGCCAGCTGGGCCCAAGGCTGATATTCCGAATCAGGTAGTCCCCCCCAGTCATGGATACCGAGTATTGGATGCGAGGTTTAGTCGGGGAGCTAGTAGCCTTTTGCTTGCTTAGCGAGCATGAGGAAATTGTGAAAACGCTGCTCGCGTTGTAAGAGAAAAAGACCCTTCCAATTGCCGCATGCGCTTCTAGTTATTAATGCAAAATTAATTGCCTCTTCATTAATGCTTCTACATGCGCCGTAAAGTACCTTTGGATACCATGCTCTGACGGCGCCTCCGTTTGAGATATAAATAGGGGAAAGAAGCTTGTATTTCTTTTTGCAAAGTCTTACTTGGTGTGTATTCTTCGTTTAGAGCGTTCCTTGGGTTCCTTGTTCCTTTGCCGGTATTGCGATCTGTGTTTCGCTCTCTGTCGGAATTTGCTGAGCGTCGGGTTTCTCTGCTCGTGGCGGTCGTCTGAGAGTGGTTTCCCCTTGTTGTCAAGACGCCGTTTGAGGTCAGTCGTGCCTCTTTCTCATCTTTTCTCTTTCGTTGTTATTTTGTTAGTTTATCTTGGGAGGGAGAGTATGTCAGAGGGTTCTTCACGGGGAGCCTTAAAACGACTGCCGCTAGTGACACTGGGTGACTTTACGCTTCGTGACGCCTCTCGGATGCGATCTGCGAAACGAAAGAGACGAGTAGGGACGGCGGAGGAGGGTGGTGTCGCTGTTAGAAAGAAGAGAAAATATGTCGTGGTACGTGCGCCACCCAGTGTTGAGCGGCCGTTAGGAGGAGTTGCCGTCGGCGTTCTTGAAGTGACCGTGGTTGTACCGGAGGGCGTGATTACCGAAAACCGACCCTTAGCTTTGATTTACGAAGAGATGCATGAGAAAGTGTGGACGCGGTCGCCGGGTGTGACTAGTGTTGATGGTAAGCGTTATGAGGGGAGGCAACGTCCGAAGAGGCCAGGGTCCTTCTCGGTGGATGATGCGTATAGCATCATAGTGTCCATGGACTTGGCCGCCATCTCTGCAGTGTATCGATTGGGGAAGCCCTATGAGTTGGTTGCGCTTGAGGAAGATGATCGAGCTCATCATACGGGTGGAGCAAACGAGCTAGTTGTGTACGAAGAGCAGTTGGAGTCAGGGATGCGGCTACCTCTTCTCCCTTTCTTCGTGGAGGTACTGAAGGAGTATGACTTGTGTCCCGGGTAGATCCATCCAAATGGGTGGAGGATGATGGTGGCGTTCTACTCACTATGTCGATCGGCTGGATATCGAGCTACTGGGCTGGTTTTTCGCGAATTCTTTCGTCCAAACAAAGGACCCCGATCTCAGCATGTGACCTTTCCGGGTGACATGGAATGGGGACCCCATGGATTCTAGTCGGTGGCTAAAAACGCGACCTATGTGGCCATCGGAGGAGCACCTCGTAAAGTACCTAAAGGATCTTCCAACGGATAAGGAGCGCAAGAAAGATGTGGATGAGCTTGTTGGTCATTTCCTTGCCACAGGGTATTATATCTAGAACCAGTGGCGAATGGCTCAGCTGAAAGGCTGGTCGTCGGTGGATTTTGAGAAGTGGAAACGTGGGTATAACTTTTCAGCCGGAGAGCTAGCGGAGTTGGAGGCAATATCTGTAAATGTTGCTGTCGTAGGTGAGGGGTCTGGGTTGTGGGTTTTGTTTCTGCATGTGTTGCGTATGTTTGCTTGAAATATATTGATTGTGTTGTTACTAATGCAGGTCTAGGTGATCCTCGCGTGAGTATGGATTTCGACCCGAATGAGTTTGGTGTTGGCTTGGAGACTGCGGAGGAAGCATTTGCCGGTGCATCAGGTTCCTTGGCCTCCTTCTCTTCGCTTGAGGATGCGAATCAGGTGGTTCAGAGCATGGGCGGGGTGCTTGCTATGCACGAGGATACTGATGTGACTGACAACATACCGCAAGGTATGCCCGTGCTAGAAGGTGAGCCGAAGGAAGCTGCGGAGGTGATAGCTGCTGAACCGGAATAGGTCGAGACCCAGATTCAAGGAGTGCTTACCCGGAAGCGTAAGAAAGATAAAGCTAAGTCAGTTGCCGGAACTGAAGCCGAGAAAGTATGTGCGGGCGATGATACTGCTGGGGCAAGCGACGGCTCTAAGCGAGCGTGTACTGATGGCGGGGCCGAGCTTTCAGCGGAGATGATGGATCGGGTAGGTGATCACCCAGAGATGATGAAAAGAATGGATATCAAGATTGCCAAGTTTCGGGAATATGTGATGGGGTTGTCGGTGCACTCAGACATGGCGACGTCGGACCTTGCGCGGGCGATGGCTCGTGTTGCTAAGGTGCCCAAAGAAGTTCACCGAATGGATGGTGTATCCAAAATGAACCTCGGTGTGGAGACTTTATCGGCGCTTGGTGTGGTAAGTTCTCTTGACATGTTCGTTCAGGTTTGCTTCTAATGATCGTGTCCTGATTCGTGTATCTTGATGTAGGCCATTCAAAATGCTAACACGGTATTTGACATGTGTGTCAATGACGAGAACTTGTTTTGGGACATGGAGCAAGGTTTGCGGAATGCTGTGAAGGAGCTGGAAGCGGTGAATGGAAAGTTAGCTACCGTTGGAGAGTTGTTGGAGCGCCGTGAGGGCGAGATCGCAGTGCTGACCGAGAAGCTGAAAGTGGAGACAGGAGGCTGAGTGGAGCTGTCGAAGAAGTTGGCACATGATGCTGAGGAGCTCCGTTCTTATAAGGTTCTGCTTAAGTTGGCCACCTTATGGACCCGCCGAGTGAAAGAGAAGTTCGACGAGAGAGCCAGGCAAGCAGTCGCGTTGTCTGATGAGAACGAGAGACTCAAGCGAGAACTTGAGGTGGCTCGGAAAGAGGCTAGCGAGTTGCGTGCCTTTGCGGGACAACGCGAGGAGAACCTGATCAAAATGGATCGAATGATGCTTATTGCTGCTGCTCACTCTGCTGGGTATGAGGTTCCTCCGTAGGTCATATTCTCTCTGAACGTGTACGATAAAGCTGCCCAGGCAAAAGCCGTAGAGTTTTACGGCCGTTTTAAAAAGAAATAGTTCTAAATGAAGATAGCATGCTCTGTTGTTTCTTTTGATTTCAAAGATGTAATAATGTTTTGTACGGTTGGAATCTTTGAGGATCTTTTGGCAGCTAAATTTGAACATCACTTTGCATGTTGATTTGATTTGAGGTTCTTTGATGTGTTTGTCAAGTCTTGTCTATTCTTTCTATAAATAGGTGTTGGTTCTTGTTTGTGTTCGTCGTTCATGGGCCGTTCTTGCTTCATATGTATTCTTGTGCGTTTATTTATTCATGTCTTTGTGCGATGTCGCTTCGGGATGTTGTGGATTCCGCTAAGGTGCTTGAGGTGCAGAAAGCTATCTCGGCAATGCCTCATCCTTATGTATATTGTCCGCCAAGGGATGATCCTGATCTGGACAGAAAGGTGCGATATGCCTCTCCGGTGTGGATGAATCGGGGTGTTTCGCGGAGAAGCCGAAATGGGGAGAGTGAAAATTCCGCTCCCTATACTGGATCTGTGACGGATTCGTGCGACGTGGTCATCAGCGCCTTGTCTTCTACTAAGAAGAAAGCTTGGTCGCAGGATGGGATTGGTTTTCTGAATCCCGACGAGTCGGTTGTGCCCGTGACCAATCCTCACCCTGCCTGGGTAAGGAGGCTTCTTACCGATGAGCTTGACAGAGTCATGAATCTTCCTCCCGAAATGGAAAACCGTCGTGCTAGACGCCATGCTTTGCCGACTCGTCCCCCTGGACCGACGTTTGTCGATCCTTTGAAACCTCGTAGTGTGGTTTTTCTTGAATTCTCTAGACAGGGCTTTTTGGGGCCTATTCCGGTCGATCCGGTGCATCGAGTGACGCATGTTGGGAAAGCATATCTGTATCATAGGCAGAATGGGCACAATACTGATTAGTATACTGATTGGCGGGCAGTGTAACAGGCTTTAATGGATGCTGAGGCCATTCCTAATCCTGACTGTGCCAATGTATCGGTGTAGGAGATTGGATTATTCTGTGTTTTGGCGTTGTATTTGTTATTTCCTTTCAATCTTCTCAATCTTATGTAGTCTTGTTATTTTCAATGAAAAAGCTGTAAACTCGGATTTCCTTTGTTATTACTGCGAACAAAGTCGATTGGTGACCGAATTTGAGAGATGCGATCGCTGAGGCTTTCAAGATGCTCGAGAAGCCCTAGCATAATTTTTGCGCGATTTAAGAGGCGTTTCGAGCTGATCGAGAAGCCTGGGAATAACTTTTTTTGAGTTATTCAGTGCGAGGACCGTATTAGGTAGCTCGCTATCTTGACTAATCGGTAACAACATGGGGTTGTTTGTGAATATGGATTCTTATTCATGATTCAGATTACAAGAGCTTATTGATAGTACTTCTTCAGTGTTTGGACGTTCCAGCTATTGTCGAAGATCGCTCCGTCTAAGGAGGCGATTTTGTAGGCTCCATTGTGGAGGACAGTATTGATCTTGTATGGCCCTTCCCATGATTTTCTGAGCTTGTCCTAAGCTAGCGGCAGCGGCGTCTCAGAGCACAAGGTCCCCGACTTGGAAAGTGCGGGGCCGGACCCGTCTATTGTGGTATCGAGTTATGCTTTGCTTATGGGCCGTGATATGAAGCAAGGCCTCAAGGCGCTCTTCCTCTAATCGCTCACCTGCTTCGGCGAGTTCCACGTTCTTGTCGGCTTCTTCGAAGGTGATCTGTCGAGGAGAGCGCAGGATGACCTCGGATGGTGCCATGGCTTCTGCCCCATATGTGAGGAAGAAAGGAGTGCGCCCGGTGCCGGAGTGAGGGGTTGTGCGGTATGACCATAATATTGCTGGGATATGGTCAGGCCATGCTCGACCCTGGTCGGACAGGCGCGCTTTTATTCCTCGCAGGATTGTTCAGTTGCTTACTTCAGTGAGCCCGTTGCTCTGAGGGTGCGCTACTGAGGTGTAACACCCTTTGATACCCCATTCCGTGCAGAAATCACGGAATTGGCTGCAGTCGAATTGCCTCCCGTTATCTGTGATGAAAGAGTGAGGGACTCTGAATCGGTATATGACTGTTCGCTTAAGGAAACCGATTACGTTGTCGGCGGTTATTTTGGCGATTGCTTCTGCCTCGATCCATTTGGTAAAGTGGTCGACCGCTACTACTACAAAACGCTTCTGTGCTAAGGCCATGGGAAACGGGCCGAGCAGATCAATGCCCCATACTGCAAACGGCCAAGGTGTGACAATGCCTTTGAGCGGAGCCACCGGCGCGTGATGAGTATTGGCGTGTAGTTGACACGCCTGACAACTACGAACCAAACGCATTGTGTCAGAGTCCATGGTCTGCCAATAAAGTCCCTGTAGACGGGCTTTCTTCGCAATTGTCTGAGCGCCCTGATGCGAGCTGCATATGCCCTGGTGTATTTCCTTTAGACAGTGATCCCCTTCTTCCTCGGATATAGTAAGCCATCGTGCATGGCATATCGCCAGGAACGCCGAACCACGAGGGATGCATGCGTCCGATCCTCCGGCAGTGTCCCATCCTGTAGGTACCTGACTATCGGACTCCTCCACCCGCTTGCTGCTGCGTCCGCTGTGTCGATCTGTAATGAGCACTCTGTGCGAATGGCTGGGGCAACAGCAGTTTCTATAAAGGTATGCGGATCACTGGAATGCTCGCCTACTGCGAGAGCGGCAATGGCATCAGCCTCTTCATTCTCTTCTCGTGGTACAAGCGTGAGATCAAAGGTTACTCCTTTATCCTTGAGATCCTGGAGCAGGGATTTGGCGAGGGCCAAATATTGACACATCGTCGGGTCTTTTGCTTTGTAAGTACCGCTGATGTGGCTAACGACGAGCTTGGAGTCCGAGTACACTATCAGATGTCCGCTTACCATTGTTCTGGACAATCGAAGAGCTGCGATCAGGGCCTCATATTCAGCTTGATTGTTCGTGGTTGGGAAGTCGATCCGTATGGCGTACCGTAGCTGGAGATTATTAGGTCCCTGAATGGCAATGCCTGCGCCTGCCCGCCCTGGGCCGCAGGACCCGTCCACACTCATGGTCCACATGTCGCTGTTGCAAGCTTTTGTCGGCGTGAGGTTGCTGGTTGAGGATCGAGTAAATTCTACAATGAAATCGGACAGCACTTGAGCTTTGATCGCTGTGCGAGGTTCAAAATGTATGTCGAACTGGGATAGTCAAACCGACCAGTTGGTGATCCGACCGGAGACTTCTGGTTTCTGGACTGCCTTCTTGAGAGGGTAATTGGTCCTAACCACAACCATATGTGCTTGGAAATATGGTCTGAGACGCTCGGATACCTGTGTTATGGCGAACAGAGCCTTTTCAACTTCAGAGTACCGGATTTCAGCACCTTTCAGGACCTTGCTCAAAAAGTAAATTGGGTAGAGTTCCGTCTCCTCCTCTTGAGTTAAGACGACTGCCACCGCTTCATCGGCGATGGTGAAGTATAGTTGAATGTCCCGTCCTGGCTTTGGTACCGACAGTAGCGGGGGCGTGGCGAGGAAAGTTTTAATGGCTTGGAATGCCGCCTGGCAGTCCGTAGACCATTTGAAGGGATGCTCCTTCTTGATCGCTCTGTAAAAAGGTAAGCACCGCTGTGCCGAGCAGGAAATGAATCGGCCCAAGGCGATAATCCTTCCGTTGAGCCTCTGAACGCCCTGTAAATTACGCGGTGCATCCATCCCTAAGATTGCCTCAATCTTCGCGGGATTAGGCTCAATACCTTTCTCTGAAACTACGCAACCGAGGAACTTGCCACTGCGAATACCGAAGAAACATTTCTCCGGGTTCAGCTTGAGGTTGTAATCCCTGAAAATTTTTAACAACTCTGCCAAGTCACGCGGGTGGTCATGTTCGACAGTGCTTAGGACGACCATGTCGTCGATGTATACTTGTACCGTTTTGCCGATGAGGTGAGCAAACATCTTATCTATCAGTTGCTGGTATGTAGCTCCCGCATTCTTCAAACCGAAGGGCATTACGTTGTAGCAATAAGTGCCTTCATGCGTAATGAAGGAGGTTTTCTCGGCATCAGCTGGGTCCAGAGCGATTTGCTGAAAACTAGCAATGACATCAAACTGGGATAAGATTTTGTGACCAGCTGTCTGGTCGAGAAGCTGATCTATGTTAGGCAGCGGGTAGGAATCCTTGGGGCACGCTTTATTAACATTCGTAAAATCTACACATATGCGGTACTTTTCGCTGGCTTTCTTTACAAGTACAACGTTAGAAAGCCAATCCGGATAGTGGACCTCGCGAATAAATTTTACAGCTAGTAGCTTCTCGATCTCTGCCTTGACTGCAGCTTGCTTGTCCTTCGCTTGCACCCTCTTCTTCTGCTTCAGCGGTTCGATGGAGGGGTCGATGTTCAATCTGTGAGTTGCCTGTTCAGGTGAGACTCCTGTAATGTCTTCGGTGCACCAGGCGAATACGTCTGAATGCTCTGTTAGTACATCCTTTATCTCGCTGGCCAGAGGAGGCGGGAGCTTGGTCCCAATCTTCAGTGTCTTATTCTCCCCGATGGTACAGTCGCTGACCGGCTCAATTGGTGTGGGATTGTACCCCCTCATATCCATCAGACCGTCCTCCAGGTAAAGCGTTGTCCGAGGCTGAGTCGCCTCCCATTGCAATTTTTTGGCCAGGATGCGATCTCCTTGGATGGTGATCTCGTCGTGTTGAAGCGGCAAAGTCAATCATAAGTCGGCGATATCAATTGTAGCTTTTAGGCTAGCCAGTAGAGGCCTCCTGATAATGGCGTTGTAGGCCAAGGGGATATCGACCACCACCCACTCTGCGGTGTCTTCTACTTCTTTGTTGCTTTCGGCAAAGATTGTTGACAGAGAGATGACTCCCTTTACGGGGACTTCAATTTCTGAAAGGCCAACTAGGGGAAAAGTTCCGGCTCGGAGGGCCGTGTGAGTGTTTTTCATTGCGCGGAGCGCTCTCCAGGTGAGCAAGTTCACCGAGCTTCCTGTGTCCACCAACACTCGATGCGTTTTAAAGCCGGCGATGTTGATGGTGACAACGAGGGCCTCCGAATGGCTGGTCTGGAGTGGTGGCTGCAACGTCAGGGTCTGATCAATTGCTTTTCTTTTTCGGGAGCTCTCCGGACGTGGGCAGAGTGTCGGTGCTCCCTCCCTTATGATGTGGATTTCCCCGTGGTACCTTGGTCGCTTCGGTTCGTCTGCTCGGCCGGTGTCCCGTTGCTTCGGGCTCTGATCCCTCTGTCTAACTGCCTTCGGTGGCGCACCTTGCTCCGTGATCCGCTCGATTTCTTTCTGCAGCTGGTAGCAGTTCTCCGTGGAGTTCCCGGAGGATTTGTGATACTTGTAGTACTCCTTCTCGACACGTGTTTTTCCTTTGTCTGCCGACGGATTCAGGTGTGTGAATCAGCGAGGCTGGCTTTGAGCAGCATAATGCACTTCCTTTCCGCGGTTTCGGTCCCCCCTGCGCTCAAGGTTTGCTCGCTCAGCCCGAGCTGGAAAAGGCATCGGGGCCTCCTTGCGTGCCCGGCCCTCGTCTCGTGCCTCTGCGATTGGCTTGCTCTTTTCCTGTTTGTGTGAGTCTCCTCTAGCCTTGTCCCTTTCCGATTCCTCGTAACCTGCTGGCCGGTCGCAGTCATCATACCGGACGAAGGTCTGTGCCATGGTCATTAGCTCTTCGAAGGATCGCGGCATCTTTCTGAAGCACTTCTGCTTCAGGGGCTCACACGAGGTCCCTTTTGCTAGGGCATCATGAGCCACTTCGAGGTTGAGGCCTTTGACTTGAGAAGCCATATGGTGGAACCTAGAAAGAAAGTTGTGCAGTGGCTCGGTTACTCACTGCTTGAGCCCATTGAGGTCCGAGCTGATCTTCCTTACTTTTGCTGCCGCGGCGAAACGGGAGAGGAAAATGTCTTTTAGGAGATCGAATGAGTCAATCGACTCAGGAGCCAGTCCTCGATACCACTCTTGGGCACTAGATGAGAGAGTGGTGGGAAAGACTTTGCACATGATGTCCTCGTCTTTTGAATATAAGTTGATGGTGCTCATGAAAGATGCCACGTGGTCGTTTGGGTCTTCGGTTCCCGAATATGGTGATAGGCGAGGAGCCTTCCAGTCTCGTGGGAACCTTGTCTCAATGATCCTTTGCACCAGCGGTGTCTTACTGGATGTGATGCTTCCTCCCATGACGCCTCTGAGGGCTCTCTTGTCTAGAAAGCGCTGGATCTTTAGTTCCAACATGTCTTCGCTATTTGCGGCCGCCGTCTCCTCGCGTCGCGCTCCTCCTTCTCCGGCCGTGGCTGCACCGGCTCCTCTCCTTGCGGGTACCCCGGGTCCCAAGGACTCCCCCGGGGGCGCGCCTTCTCTTTGTATTTCCGCTGCTTCTTTGAGGTACTGCCAGATTTTGGCGTTTTCCTCCTGCAAGCTTCTCTGTTGGTCTATGATCTTCATCTGAGCCGCCGTATGAATAGCTTGAGTGGTCTGAAAGCCTTATATCGCACTGAGGAGCTGCGTGGTATTGTAAGTCTCTTCTTCTTCCGGGCTCACCTCTTCCATCAATGGTCCCAGGTTTCTAGGGGAAATTGGAATGGTCGGTCCGGAACGCTCGATGTTGTCATGGAGCTAGTTGCTCCCACTTACGGCGCTTGTGTTGGAGCGGACTCAGTTGGCGTTTGCATCTTGCTGGAGGCTCCGAAGTCACTTGTACTCCACGCTCACCGCACCAAATAATTAGGATACGCGGAACAGTGATCCGAGATCTCTTCGGGAAAGGTGCTCGTGTTCTCCTAGGGTCGTCTCTGTGTTGGGAGTGGTCCACTGGGTACACTCCGACGATCAAGACAGTTAGTCGCTCAAGAGAATTATATATTTGTTGGAAATGAGTTAGGAAATATGTTACCTGATCCCCCTTATCTTGGTAGTCTCCTTCCTATTTATAGCAAGTCCCCTTGGTCCATTGAGGTCTCTTGCCCCTTTAGTCCTGGGCCTGTGGGCCAGCTGGGCCCAAGGCTGATATTCCGAATCAAATTGTAATCTTAACTATAACCAAAATTAGAATTAGAAACCTTTTAAACCATTAATGATTTCTTATAAAGCTCGAGAAAACGAATTTAATCAAAACAATAATTTTTCATCAAATTATCAAACGTTCTCTGTGGGATCGATATCTGTTTATTACTACAAGCGAAATCGTACACTTGTGGAATTCGCCCAACACCTAGCGATAGAGTCATTTACTACTACGAATGGTAAAATGAAATGAATCTACGAAAATCCCTCAATAATCGAGAGGAAAAAAGGTAAAAGGCATATATTCAAATGGAAGCCTACAACCAGCGGATGCCCGCATATCACGACAAGCGGGTCAAGCAGGTTGCCTTAAATGACAAAGATATAAATCCTAGGGAGAGCTGAGAAAATGCAATCAACTAATGGAAAAGGAAAGTTGGACGTCACTTAATTGAGTCCTTATCAGATCTCCAAAAAGATTAGACCCACAACATTCAAAATAGCGGATAAAAAATGGAAAAAATTACCCCGAATCTAGAATACTTATAATCTCTGCAAATATTACCAAAAGAAATTTGTACACAACGAATATTGTGTACTCTTTTTCCTTACTCAAATTGGCACAATATGCAGACAATAATCATTTAAATATACTTCGATTACAACATTAATACAAGTTCAATTTTTTTATTCCAAGTTTGATTCGAAGTTCAGATAAATTTGGAAATAAAACATAAATATTTTCCACCCTTTCTAAAGGGGTGATACATATAAGCCTATAGTGGCGAATGGAATATAAAGTTTTTTTCAAAATAAACAAAGTAAAGATACTTTGAATCATTTGCTTAAACATATAAGGCGTATGCAAAGAGCAACGAATGTGGATATAGGATTGAACGCACAAGAGGATTCGAGAGGATTTGGAAATATCAACTTGAGAGGATTCGAGACATAGTACAGTTGAATCCAATCGAGAAGACTCAAGCTAGACAACTGTTTCTCCTTCAAGAAAAGCCACTTCATCCTCGGACTAGGCATCTTCCTTTGATGATCTAGTTTCACTTCTCCTAATCTTTTTGTTTGACACATTACACGTAACAATCCAATCAATCAGATCATAAAGGATCAAAGTGAAAAGGCTAAGGAATTGAAGTGTAGGTTTGGTGACAACATATTAGTACAACAATGTAGGCAAAATCCAATATTCTTACTTTAATATTAAATCTTATTAACTCATATTAGGGTTTTAATATCCACATCATGTAAAACATCCGCATTAGTATTGATACTCCCTCCGGTCCACAATAGAAGTCTTTCTAGAGATTTTTTTTGTTCCACAATACATGACATTTTGCTTAAATCAATGCACATTAATTTACTTTTACCAAATATACCCCTATTTAAGTTGACTTTTTTATCTTGGGAATAGATAAAGTTACTAGTAGATACAATTATTACAAGAGTAACAAAGTCTTTTACATATAATTAATTGTATTTCTTAATTAGTGTGCATTAACCTTAAAAGACTTCTATTGTGGACCGGAGGGAGTAGTTATTATAATTATCAATACCAATATTAATATTCTATAGATAATTGTCACTTGCATTAACACATCAAAATATTTGAACATCACTTGCTCGATAATCAACTGAAGATAAGAAACAAAACTAGGTCACGCATAAAAGCTGCTAGCTAGCGTTGTGGGTGTGTTAGAATGATATTAAAACACAAGAGGAGAGATGATAAACAAAACACTTTTAACATTTTGGATTTCCATTCCCGTTCCCCCTTCCTTTCCTTTCCTTTCAAGGGGATGGTAATGGTATCCTCCACATCATATCAACTAACTCTCTCTGCATCGCTTACATTACATTATAAGATGACATGACAAACTGTTGCTTTTACAATGAGCAAAGGGATGGATGGATGGATAGATGGATTAAAAGGATCAATTAACACACAAGATGAATAATAATAATTAAAAAAAAAAAAAAACTATTTACACACATTTACCCATAATAACAATAACAATTATTTCCCAAAGCCCCCACCCACGCATATGCACCACTTCCTTCCCATCTTGTATGGCTGCCCCGAATACACTACACTTGTCACTGGAGGCTAATGAATATGTAACATACAAATGCTGGACTCCATTCCCAACCCAAGCATGCATCTCGTCACCAAAACAACATCAATTACCTTAACAAGGGTGTTCTTCCATTTCCCTTTTACTGCCACCCGACAATACAGGACGATTCGCAACATGGGCATGGCAGTAAAGAATCTGATTGCATTCACCTGGCTTGTGAGTTGTCATCAGTATATATTGAAACACATGCATCTGCAGCACCAGCAGCAAGCAGTACTTGGTACGGATGGAAGGTTAGACAGCTAACCGGGCCAATCTTCTGGGCCATAAAGGTTGAGTAATACCTAATCGTTCCAAGTACTTCTCCCTCGAGACTGAACACTTTAATGATTTGTTTTGCGGAGCCACTCGCAATTATAGGGGCGTGCCTATGAACAGCTAATGCAGTAAGTGAGCCCCTATGAGCATTAATTGTTATGTAAGTGTCCCTAGGATTCCTTACATCTAGGAACTCAATGTCACCAGCCTGAGAAGCACTCACAAACTGAAATACAATTCAACAACACAAACAAACTTAATACATAAACATAAAATTAGACCCCATCTAAACATGATAATTTTGCTCTCCTTACCTTTCCAGGATCAAGACCAGGTTGAAATCCAATACCAACAACTCTTTCTACCTTTGTATGTGGCCGTTTAGCACAAACAAGCCTAAGAAAGATGCAGAATATCACAGAAATTAGAAAGGAAAAGATCAATTTAGTCATGAAAGATTCTCAATATTCAACCTCACTTATCATACAAACCCCAGTAAACAGATAGCACTTAAAAATTTTAGAGCACAAAGAAGTATTAATAGCACATAACATTAACTCATGCATCATGCCAGAAGGACCTCCAGTAAAATGCTTACATTTCAGGTGTCCGGACATCATACAGTCTGACAGAACCGTCCACAAAACCAGCAGCAAATTGACCCCCGTGAACTTGAGAAGCAGCCTGCACATGAAGATGCAATAAAAGTTCTATCAACAAGATGCTCGGAATTAAGGTCTAATGTCAAGACATTATTACAATGTTGAGCAACAGATTGATAGAAGTTCTTTGTTGAGGTCTAAAGCTATACATGATAAAATCACATATTATGATGAGGTTGGTTGAGAAGGAGAAGAATGAAAGGCTAATATTTTACGCACGGATTGATACACATCCCTAAAAAAATTCACTCACCAAAGCTGAGATGCTGCAATCAGATGATGATGGAATAGAATTGACAAGTTGCTCTTTATCCAGGTCCCAAAGCATGATGGAGGATAGCTCGCCCGAAGCATACTGGAGAGGAACAGCCCAAAAAACAAATGTTAAGCCATAATTCTCAAATGTCAGGATGAGAGTTTGGAAACAATTAGAAAATCTTGAAGTAAGCAATTACCAGATACCCAGATTGTTGTTGCCAATCCACAACAGCATTCAAACTGCGAACACCAGGCTTATGACCCTGGACTGAAGAAAATGCAGTAACAAGCTTTTGTTTACCCTTCATAGTATAGTCCTTCCAAATCCGAATATTTCCATCACCTACATCAAATTAAACAGGGAAAAGATTTTTATGGTTACAATATAATCAGTCAAATTAATATCACGAGCTAGAAACAATCCTCACAAAAGAAATTAATATTACCTGAAGCTACAAGAAGCAAACTTTCATCAAGCTCATTTACAAGACACAGCTTAGAAATCCCTTTGTCGGGAAAATCATGATTGTCAAATCCATTAAGAAGAGTTGCATCCTCATAATTCCAAACCCTGAGAAGAATGAAGTAAAAAATAAGCACAAATCAACAGCGGAAATGACATGACAAAAGGGAACAGGGTCTAATATAACCAGATCATCTGCAATGTAAGATATGAGCAGAAAAGTGTCATTCCTTCATCATACATACTAATTCAACAATTAAAAGTAGTAAACTGTAATTCAACAATTACAAGCATTAAAAAGTTAAAAACCATCTATTCAAATAGAAATCTCTCATCTTACTTAATTGTGCAGACAATCTCCATTATTAATCAACTCCTTAGCATCACAAACATTTATAAAAATGGCTTGTGTGTATTTTATTTCAATTACCCGTATAATTTGAACAAAAATGATAGGGTTGAAAAGTTCATAGATGCCAGGAAACACATAGAACATATGATCATCCTTTTTATCTTCATATCTGAAATTCACTCAGAAGTCCAAGCTGAAGAAACTATTTGCATAAAGCAAAATAAGCACCAAGCATTCAGCTATGACCTCTGAAGGATAGAGGAAAAAAAGATTGGAACAGATGTGCACAAAATTTTAACAAAGGAATGCAAGAAACAAATATACTACAGAGGTATCCAAGTTGAAGAAACTATTTGCATGCAGCAAAATAAGCACCATCCATTCAGCTATGAAACTCCAAAGGAAGGAACAAACAAGATATGAGCCAATGTGCAAACAATTCAGAAGTCGTCAATGAAGGAATGCAAGAAACAAGTATACTACCCGGAAGTGTCCAAGTTGAAGAAACTACTTGCATGCAGCAAAATAAACAACAATCATTCAGTTAAAACAACCAGAAGAAACAAACAAGATTTGAACCAATGTGCACAAAATTTGCTGCTGCTTGGAAACAGATAATTTTACAAAATATAAAACAGGATCAAGAACCAAATCAATGTATGATTGCCATAGTTACTAAAGGCACATGGCGCACTTAGGCGCTAGGGGTCTTGGAGCCTTGGCGCATGGCCATGGAACGTGCCATAGCGACACAAGGCGCACTTACAAAAATAAAAATTATAAAACTATAAAGCTAAAATAAAAATCCAATGAATACTAAACCATGACATTCTTAATTATAAATAAATTCTAACATGCTATAAACCTCATATTATAAAGCTAAAGTTCAATTGTTCAACTAATAGTAAATCCTAAGTTGACTAATAGCTGCTCCTCATCAAAACTCTCCAAATCCATCACTCCTCATCTAAAGCATCATCAAACTCTTGTTCATGAAACTGATCCTCTTCATCCTCATCAACAAAATCAGTTTCTTCTTCCTCCTCATCTCGAACAACTGCAGGAGCTTTTCCACAAACACTAGAAGATGATACTTTACCCCTTTTTCCTACTCTAGTGTTATATGCACTTTCTTCAACAGTTTATTTGTTTCTGAGAGGTCACGGGTTCGAGTCTTAGGAGCGACCTCTTGCCAAAATATTGGCAGGGGAAGGCTTGCGCTTAAGCGGGAACGCGTAATGCACCGGCCCCTCCGCCCCTTTTTGGGACCCTCAGATCACATCTAATCCAAGGGTGAATTTAAACCTACAGTAAAAAGTTTAAGAAACCCTAAGCACCTATATCACCGAGGCACGCCTTTGGCAACTGCATCTTTGCACACAATGGCGCCCCTGGCGAGCCAGGGCGACTGCGCCCACCATTCAGTATGTTAAGGCACTAAGCACTGCGCCTGGTGCACCTTAGGCACGCCATTAATAGCTATGGTGATTACATAAAAGTAATGCACTTCTAAAGCTAGCATGTCAATCTATCAGCAATCATTTGAGACACAAAAACAAAAGATAAGACTAAATAACATCTTTAAATTGAATATCCAAAGTTATGAACTCCATTTAAAGAATCTCCTAAACATTATGAAACACAATTCAACAACCAGCAAATTTATTCAAATGTAAGGGGGTTAAAATTAGAGGGCGAGCCTTGGCGCAACGGTAAACGTTGTTGTCGTGTGACCAATAGGTCACGGGTTCGAGTCTTAGGAGCGGCCTCTTGCCAAATAAATTGGCAGGGGAAGGCTTGCCCCCAGTACAGCCTTGTGGTGGGACCCCTCCCCGGACCCTCGCTCAGCGGGGACGCGTAGTGCGACCGAGCCGCCCTTTTTTTTGTAAGGGGGTTAAAATTGGCTCACTTCTAATTATTTAATAACACCAGCAAAGCTGACAATTTGAAATAGATGATGTTTTTCTATCATGAGATTCAGAGCTTGTAACAACAGCCAAAATTGTAATTAGCTCTCTAGAAAAATTGTCTGATTTTGAAACTATTAAAAGGAATGTATAAACCAATGCTTCCATAATATCGCGGTTGGTTTCGCTATTCCTTTCTATTGAAAAGGAATCAGGACCCAATTCAGAATTCTTAAATTGCCAGACTCCTCCAAGCAATTACAAGCCAAAGTATCATAGGCAAATAACAAAATCTGAAGAGAAACTTTTCGTGTTATCGTGTTTCAATCCCACTTTTCTTTTATGTTTACCCCTATAAAATTGCACATGAAATGACAAATCCCATTATTTTACAATAAGCATAGGCCAACCTGTAGAAAGCAAATGCTAGACATGAAACATATGGAAATTCAAGCTAGCAAGCACCAGTATCATTAATAGTTAAATGTCACCCATCCATGTGATAATTTTTCCAAAAGTCAATTCAAAATAGGCCACCAAATAAAGAGATGGGGATGAAAAAAAAAGCCTGGTTATAGTTAGCATACCTTATCCGTTCATTTTCATCCGCGGCAATTACTATAGGAGAAAAAGGCTGAAACAAGGCCGCCTTTGTGCCTGTTTCAAACTTTGTATCCCAGCCAGCTATTTGATTATTTAACTTGCTAACAGCTAGGACCAAAGAAAAACAGAAAAGAGAACTCATGAAATTAGAACAAATTTCAACCAACAATCATTAAAAGAAATTTTAAAAAATATATTTACATGAGTGCTGACACTTGGCAATGTGATCCAGGGAAAATTTTTCTCTCTCTTCTCTTTTTGCCAGCATTTCTTCAGTATCATCTGCTGCAGTAAGAAGTGGCTTTGAGAAGTGACCACAGCTCCAATTATAAATTGTTGATTGAGGAAGTAAACTGCGCTCCGAACTTCCAGAAGATCCAGCAGAACCTATAAGAGGATCAGCTAGTCCTGAATCTGGAGAATTCATAAGGTGAGGCCTGAATTCTAAAGAATAAACTCTACGCATTCCTGCTGTTAAGTAACTTGGTCGAGGAGGGCTGACAGGAGGGGTTCTGAATGTTAATGGTAGATGACCTGGCAAAAACAGCTCTGAAGTTAATTGACATGAAAGTAACAGGCTTGGAAGGCAAAGAAAAGATGGGGGAAATCATGGGAAGTCAGAAGTAATATAAACATTATCTGAACACTTCAAATCTTATTGAAATTATAGGGGACAGAAATAAAAAATAAAAAAATAAGTACCTGCATTCATGTCAAACCATGAAGATGAGCGAGCTAGTCCTGCAAGGCTAGGAGTTGGAGAAGTTGTAAGTTCACCAGACCGACCACTACTAGCAGTGGAGTTCACAGGTTTTGCCACCACTTGTTCAATTCCAATAATGGAAAGTACTCGCCGACCAAGGCTTGCAATACGTGGAGAAGGATCCTTAGCCAAAGTACACATAGCCAGTACACATTGTGAATACATTGCATTATCCAATGGTTTTGGCCTCGAATGATGTACAACCCCATTGCTGACAACATCATTCAACATTCCAGAATCAGAATGTTGAGATGAATCGTCCGACAAAGGCGACCCATGCATAAGTCCAGAAGCAGCTAGTGGACTACTAGTGGATACTCTTCCATCTCGAACCAGCGATTGGTTGTCATTGCCAACTCTCGTCAAAGGACCAATTTGAGATGAAAGGATACTTGCATGTGGCATATACTGATTTGCATTAGCATATCCAGTACCCGTGCTTTTTACATTGGCCAATGAAGGTAACGAATTCAGCAGAGAATTTGACTGAGGTTTCCAGTATGCAGCTGCAATTGACTTGAGGTGCTGCTTGTGGCCAAACGCAAAGCGCGCTAGAGCTGTCATGGCACAATGAAAAATTGAAGTCAAATGAGATCTGAGTTATAATCATCATAACATTGCTTCAGACCACCGGGAAAATATCGACTTTCTTCACCAACAAATCGCCCTCTCTGTGTCCTCATGGTGATGGAATAGAAAAACCCTCAAAGAAGAAATGGAGTCCAGGTTCAAAGATTCAGCACCTCCATTTTACCTTATTTTGTATTACTACAACATATGAACTTCAATTTTGTTTCAGTAGTTCACTAGTGCTTGCTATCTTAATCTTATTAGTACAATTCAACCAGATTCTAATCTAGTTCTGCAAATTGTTATATGGATTTTAAAAACAATTAAAATGATGCTAACCAGTTAACAACTTACCAACTGAAGTATATAAATCATTACAGCACTCATGAACAGGAAACCCAACCACAGGAATTTTTTTGATAATGATTGCATACCTACAGCAACTTCTGCTCTGACCAGTGGGCTTCCATCTGAAACAGCACTTAGTAGGCTTTTAATAATGCTTATTTCAGCTCTACATTTTTCATCATCATCACATTCATCTTCACCAGGAACGCCATCTCTGCATGCATCACCCCCAATGTCAAGCAAGGTACCCAATGCGAAAACAGCAGAAGCCCTGACCTGGTATAGAATGGACTATATAAGTGATACAAAATGTGAATATGAATTGATATCAGAATAGCAAAACAACTGGGAAAATGTAAACCTCAGGTTGGGGCTCAGACAGTAATGGCGCATATATAGCAGGTGCATCTGCCTGCAAACCTATTACTTGAGCCTCTGTGAAATCCTCCCACAACTTTCCCAGGCACAGGCAAAGCCACTGAAGAAATAGGGGTTCAGTTTGACCTTCATTCGGCATGGAACTCCGAAGGTGCCTCAAGCACACATGAACTAAGTTCGCTTCAATACATGCTTCCTGGCCCCTTCTATGTCCATCAACTATAACAGCCAACACAAATGCAGCCATTGCTCGCTGTTCTGGATAAGCTTCCATGCTATCAAGAAACCTGATAAAATATGTATGCCCCCCGTCCTTAACAAGATCAACTTGGCACGACTGGGAAACACAAAATCAATAAGCAAATTACAATGAGGCCATGTGAAAAATAATCAAATATATAAACAAGAGCAATTACTCCAATAAAAAAAACAGGATCAACGTACACCAAAAAAGAGAGAAGAACTCTCTCCACCCCTCAAGGAAAGAACAATAATTTTGAAAAAGAAGGCAATCCTTAAATCTTTAACAGGATAAAGGATAGAGTTGGCAAG
The DNA here is from genome assembly GCF_963576675.1 of Euphorbia lathyris. Classification (NCBI taxonomy): domain Eukaryota; kingdom Viridiplantae; phylum Streptophyta; class Magnoliopsida; order Malpighiales; family Euphorbiaceae; genus Euphorbia; species Euphorbia lathyris. The sequence continues at coordinate 49,725,376 of NC_088918.1, forward strand.
ACTGTAAACCACACAGTGGAGCTGCAGAACTACCACTGCATAATGGGTCATGCAACACATGATGTTTAAAAAAATTATAACATTGTCAGCACACACACAGCTCAACCCAACAGATAACTATGCTAAAGTTGATGGCTGATGACCCTGTTCATCACCTCCCACACACTCTCCCCCCTCCCCCAACAGCGCATTAATATTGTTAGTAGCAACACAAATTCACATATACATGGCCACATTTTTCTGTAGGTAATATGAACAATATAACATTTTTTCCCTAACATTACAAATCAAGAAGAGTTTATCTAAGCAGAGAATTTTACATTTCAAAAACTAGATAGCAGTAGCACATGTACACAGACAAAGGTGAATGGATTGAACAAATTATAGAAGAATGAAAGCTTAGTTGAAATGACTTCTAAAAATCACCTTATCAAGTGCAAGAATTTTTGTCCATATGAATACAAGAATCTGCCTCAGCTCTGGAGTGGTGGTTTGCAGCAGCTTCAGAACATATGGAAATATTCCAACGGATAGTGCCTATGATTCCAATGCCAGAGAACATTAAAAATCATGACATCACAAACCATAACCAAAAAGGTCATAGTTCAGTAAGGAAAAGGTAACAGCCAAAGTGAAAAAACAAATGCATACCAGATCTACCGCCCAGGATCCCATATCAAGGAATCTTCCTAGAAGTACCAGCGCTTTAAACCGATGGCATTGACTAAGTAGAACCTTTAAACATTAATACTTGGCATAATTAATGAAATAGAAGTGAACGGATGTAAAATGATTGGGGTTATAGGTAATAATACAGATAATGTTGTAAATATTTAAATAATAACAATACTTAATTTTTGTCTGATCATGTAGAGCAAAAACACCAGTTCACTTAGATATACAATTTATATGCACTTTTACAAAATTCCCATAGGAAACCAAAGATATTATACAGAAGTCTCCAGAAAACTTAAAATCAAAGACGACATTAAAGGTGAGGTAGGCCAGACACAATGCACAGACAAAATGTGACACACCTGAAGAACAATGGGCAATTGCTCTGGTGGCTTCTTGTCTTCAGATCCATGATCCAACCAGACCTCAAAAGCCATCAGTTGCTCAGTGAAAAAAGGACTTGACTGAACAAAACAAACTGTCAGTTAATGGATACAACTAACAGCAGCAATATCATTGTTGCAGAACTCAGTTACTAGTGAATAGTGATAATCATGTCAAAAACCACTTCTATATAATGAAATCACAAACAGTTACAGAAATGCGAACACTAACAAAAAAATCAGATGAAATTCATTGCTACTATTTTGAACTTTTTATGACAACACAGATATGTAAAAATTCAAAGATCCAATAAATGCCTAAAAGAACATTTCACTATTTAGCAGACTTAACAGACAAGGAAATCTTATTGGCAAGATAATTCTTCATAAATAACCAAATTGCAGCCAAAAATTAATGGAGAATAATTCATTTCAAGCAAGTATTCCAACAATGTATTGGGCATATTTATACAAGGTGCGCATTCCCAGTGGGGCACAGGTCCTATCATGCGAACAGTTCTATAACATACATATCGAGGGGAATATACAAGACTCAATAGAATATCAACAATAGGATTAAGGCTGGATGGATGAAATGGAGAAGTACTATAAGGGCGTTACATGACAGAAATAAACCCATAAAGCAGAAAGGAAAGCTATATAAAAAAGCTATGCGACCTGCTAAGACCTATCAAAATAAATTTCTGGCAGTAAGTATACAAATATCAACAAAATGAGAGTATAGAAGACGATGATGCTGATATGTGCACACAAAAATGATGGAAAAGATCAGAATGATTGTCAAAATAGTTCGGCACAGCACCTATCGAGGATAAAATAAAACACTTAAGGTGCCTTGGACATGTGCAATACTGGCACATGGATGGTCTTGTAAGAAAATGCAAGAGACTAGAACTACAGTCAAGAAAGGGAGAGGAAAGTTCAAATGACTTTGATGACAGTTATTACAAGCTCCGAGTGCTATATCTCTCTATAAAAATCGTTTTTTCTTACGAGTTTGCTATGAAAAGACAGATCCATATAGCTAAATACCAAATTTAGACAAAAGGAGTATATCTAATTATTTCTAGTTCTCCAAAAATAATAAAGGGGGCGGCCCGGTCGCATTACGCGTCCCCGCTGAGCGAGGGTCCGGGGAGGGGTCCCACCACAAGGGTGTATTGGGGGCAAGCCTTCCCTTGCCAATTTAATTGGCAAGAGGCCGCTCCTAAGACTCGAACCCGTGACCTCTGGTCACACGGCAACAACGTTTTACCGTTGCGCCAAGGCTCGCCCTCCAAAAATAATAATGAACAAAAAAAGAGAAAACCTATATGCTATCAGTTTGAAGTTCAACGTTCAAAGAGTACTAAAAATAAAGTGATATCAAGAAACTTAAGGAGATAATACCAGTAATTTATAGTAAATTACTACAGAAACGTAAAGAAAAAGAACTGGTATTGCTGTTACCCATGTAATGTCTATGCAGGGTCAATACAGGCAATGAGACCTATGGAAGCATAATGTTGTAAACTGTACATCTACAATTTTGTTTGTGAATTAAAAGACCACTAAATTATTTATTCCAGCAAATATCTCAGAGAATGACTAGGAATATTTATACAAAAACTGAATTCAGCTAGGGGGAAAAAGGAGAGAGAAAAATCAGATCTAATTATTTCTAGTTTGTATACACAAAGAAGCATAAATAAATGAATATCTGAAACTAAAAAAAAATGTTATATGCTATTGGTTCGAGTCAGCTTCCATAGAGTAAAATCAATATGAGATATTTTAGGAGAGTACTTATAGCAGATTAGGGCACAACATAAACATATAAAGGAAGAACCACTACAGCTGTTACATATGTCCCCTTTCTAAGCAATAACAATCAGTTTATAGATGCTTGTGAATTGGAAACCCAGACATGACACCATAAATAATGCATCAGTGGGATGATTTTCAGTTTCTAAATGGCAATTTGTTAGGTATCAGCCACTATGTAAAATCCTGATTACAGACCTGGAACTCAGCACTAGGGTCCTCAACCAAAGATGGAAGCTGAGAGAGGCAAATTTCAGCAGCCATATCCCATGCATCCCTGCAGGAAAAAAAAAATTGAATTTGTAAGTTCAAAAACACAGTTGCATAAATGATCCCAAATTCGCTAAGTAAAGACTATCCTAATACCACATATGATGCTGATGAGTTGGAGGCAGCATTGGGTAAGAAATTGGGGAACAATTTGCAGAACGCATGATTCTCTCAGCCAATAAAAAATTCCTGAACAGACTGGCCACTAGCAAATCCTGTCTAAAAAGCCTCTGAAAAATATCTGTGTAACAAAATCAAGCACTAAGGAAGTGAATTCACAGAGTGATAACAGCCAAGAGCCAACTAAAGAAAGCAAATGTAAGACTATTGTTTCTAGAGCTTACCATGAGGGAGGACATTCCAGGCGATCGTGTCTGTTACTGCTGTAAAGATCCAATTCAATTCTCCCAGCAGTGTTTTACGGTCATTCTGCCGACCAGGAATTTTATCTATCAGTGAATAGTCAAGTGACTCATGAAGTAACGAACGCTTGCAGAACCTGGGGAACACCGAAAAAAATACCAAAAGGTTAAAAAGCATCATACACGCATTGAACATCAATTAAAATACCTCAAAACATATAAACCATAACAGAAAAGCTCACATCACATCAATATAGTAAATCTCAGTAAAGCAGGTAAAAGTTCAAAGTTTACACGAACATACATAAGCAGAACATAGACATGGAATGCATTCATCATGTAAGACCAGAAAACTAGCATGAATTATTCTTAAAAAATTGAAAATGTATGAAATATTATCATTAGAGGTATGATTTACAATCAATCAATTCCATTCAAACTGCGGAAGTAATAGCAAGAGACAGCGTATCATGTAATACAAATCAGTAATTCCAACCAAGTGGCACAACCTCTGGAAGAGCATCTCATGATACAAAAGTAACAATCCTATCACATGTAAACTTCTATTTGCAAGGTTCAGCAACAGATGACAACCAACTCAGCAACTCCAAGAAACTCAGTAGCAAAAACAATTTAAGGGTTTAAATCTCCCATAAGATGCACTTGCGACATTTTAATTACCAAGTGTCAAACGATAGAGACTTGCAATACATTAATGTCATAAATAGGTATACGACAAGCAAACTTATCAATAACGAAAAAGAGCACTGGCTTAACCTTCTTATCCGAAACAAATACCAAATAAGGCCATTAATATCTAAGTTTGAAGAAAACATTTCCTCCTACAAATTTTAAGTTGACCTCATAAACAGGATCTGAAATACAGTTATCGCTTAAAGCTGAATAATGTCAGATCAGATTTTCAGCATGCCAATATGGGATACCCTGAGGGGTAGTAGCACTATTAATTTTGAACTCCATAGAGACGGCAATGAATTGAGCATACAAAAGATACTTTATATTTCCACACAAATTGACATTATAGAGTACAGTTATTTAATACTTTTCCTATTCATTTGAGTGCAGTCAATGAATTATACAGATAACGAATATTTTGATGTACTAAACAGCATAAAGGCTAAATAAATAATTAGTTTTTGAATTCTGAGAGTCAAAATGCCATGAATCATTCATCAGAAGTACCATTGGACAAAGTCAAGATGGAGATGCAGGTACATGTACAGGCATCATTCGAACAAAATTCCTACTGAAACACATAATTCTAAGCTCAACCAGCTATTAATTTGGTGTATAATTTCCAAGAACCATCACTACAAGAATCTAAAGATATCCCATGAAGGTTCAACAAAAATAATATTAAAACAAGACTTTTTGTTACAAGATTTGGACATAACATGATTGAATGAAGAGGACTTATAACCAGCCCAAACTAAGATAGATTCAGAACTTTAGGCTACAAAATGAGTAAAAGTTGAACTTATATTTATGTCAAATTGCATCTCACTATTTGCCTGGTAGAGCTGCCAGATATAAACATTGTTCTCCCACATATTGGTCAATTAGTTAGCAAGACACGAATGCTTAAAGAAAGCTCGAAAAACCAATCCTCACTGGCATCACACATTAAGGCCTGCCACATATGTGGAACTGAGATCTATCCAGTTCTAGATAATTATGGTCTCAGTTCCATGGAATTATTTAAGAATTTAAAAAATAAATAATATATAAACAACCAAGGAATAAGTTTTAAGGCCAAAAAAAAAAGTTGAAATATATATAAAAATGAAGATCAGCTACAGAGGGAAGTTTCACCATCTCAATGCCATCTTGATAGGTGTTGTTAGGCAAGAAGTAAACACATCAGCAGGAAACTCTGCACTCTGAGGAAGAGTCTCATGTGCTTCACAAGCTGCTAGCAGAATACAGTCCTTCACAGATCCAGGAGTGCTAGGGGAATTCCAGTCATGAAGCTGGATGAAGAATAACACAACAACGCATTAAAAGTCCGACCAGTAGGATAGTAGCATCCAAACAAAGCATCACAGTAAAAAATGCCTAAAATTTTTTGTTTAAGTGAGCGTAAAAATTGGCCACTACCTCTAAGAAGGCATTTACAATCATCCCAGCAGCAGAGCAATCAAAGACATAGATAGATGGCGTCTTCAACCACGAATCAAGATCACTAATTGGCAAAGGAATGTACTGAGTATAGCTCTGGTACAATCACATGTGGAACCAAACCAAAATCTTTAATATGAGAATAATATAAATGAACATAAAGCAAATTAAAGAAACAAGTCAATAGACCTTATTGAACAGCCAGATTTCTCCATTTGCAGTTGGCTTCGGAACACCATGTCCATTGTAGTGAAAAAGAACTCTCTCAGTCTTGGCATATCTTCGACATGTATTACAAAGTTTCTTAACTTCATCCACAGTAGGATCAAGTTGAACTTTATAACGAGCCTGCTCAAAAATCAACACTGAGCTTGAAAAAGGAAAGCCAGTATCTTATAAAGGGCGGCCCGGTCGCACTACGCGTCCCCGTTGAGCGAGGGTCCGGGGAGGGGTCCCACCACAAGAGTGTATTGGGGGCAAGCCTGCCAATTTATTTAGCAAGAGGCTGCTCCTAAGACTCGAACCCGTGACCTCTTGGTCACACGACAACAACGTTTACCGTTGCGCCAAGGCTCGCCCTCAATACATTATATAAAAAAAAAAAAAAAAATTTAAAAAAAACCATGAAAAATTCTGTCACCTTAGGTTGCCATCTTTCATATTGCACACTCAATGTTTTCCCAATTGTTTCAAGAGCTTTTTGAGGTGCCATGGAAAATGGATCTGCAACGAGTAAGAAGTTAAAACCTCCAACTGAGGTTGACCATACCTATAAAAAGTATTCTTCTTCAAAAGCAAACATATTTTTATCATGCTTTACTGGCTTCACTTGGTCTCTGAGAAGATAAAAAGATGGTAGTAAATGCTATTTGTAATTTGTTGGAGGGTGTTAAAATTCAATCAACATTCGCAACTTCTCATACTCTCACCCCCTTTGAAAAGTTTCAGAAATAAACAGCATACTAGAGACTAAGTTAAACAGCACACTGGTATCTCCTACAGTCCCACAGAAAATTTTAATTACAGTTTGTTTAGATTTAATTTGAATTAAAACCTTAACTACATGTGTGTGAGTGAGTGTGTGTGTGTGTGTGTGTAGAGATAGAGAGAAAGAAAGAGAATGGCAGTATATAAACAGTAGAAGTATCAAATCAGCAGTTCAAAGAAGCACCTATCCAGCACTCCATTCTGGCACAAGGTGATATCTTTATCACATCGGGTGGATCGACACTAATATTTAAGCATAAAACTAGAGCTACATATCCCGTCTTCATCTGCACAAAGATTTCAGAGTTAAACCAAAACATCCATGAACTCAACAAACTTGGAAGTATATTGAGTAAACCTTAAGGAAAAACACCAAGCATTGATTGATGCTGTCTCAAGACCAAAATAAACATCACCAAAAGGAAAGGACAGAACGAAGCTTTAAACATCATGATAAACTATATTTCCTGTCCGAACCCCTGTCAACAAATAAATATATTTCCATGAACAAAATGAGGTAATCTCGATCATATGAGATAACTCATGAGTTGAGGTATTTTCATGTGACAACACTGCCCGTGATTAATGGCTTAAATCCTATTTCCCCCTCCTTCAAGATGAATGGCATTTCCTTCATTAAGAGATTTTGCAAAAAGACATACATCCCAAGATAACAGTAATAAACAATCTGATTAATACCAAAAAAATGTAAGACATGACAAAAGACTTGCCCACATACCTTGCATCAAGAGAACAAAAGAGATGAATAGACAAAGCCTCATTGCAACAATTGTGAAACTATACATAGGGAACAAGAAATCGACAATAAAACCATAGGAATAAGTTTGATCCATATAACATGAATAAGAAGAAATAAAAGAGGTCATTATAAGGGAACTCAAGTACAAAGGGTTCAAATTCAGAAATATGCTACGTGATCGTGTCCTTATAATGATGAAGGAGTAAATTAATGGAAAACAAGATTAGACTTGGCCAAATGCATGTTAATTAAAGCTGAATAACTTAAGAAAATGTTAAAATGGAAGATAAACAACCAAAAGATAACCCAGTACCCCAAAAAAAACAAAATCATTGGAATGTAAAATGTGATGCAGTCAAAGTTGTGATTAGTTGCTGCAATTACTTAAGAAAATAGCATTCCAGTGTTTGATGTCTGTGATATTCTTTGAAAGCTGAATGTCAAAAGCTGCCTGTCCTACTACTTCCAACTTTCTCATGCTTAATTGAGGAAAACTTACTTCTTTTTTTGATGAAGAGGAAAACTTATTTTACAATGTATATAAACATAGTAGAAAAACAAACACCTAGCTACTAACACTTTGTAATAAGCTTGTTCATTTACAGACTTTGCGAGTTGCGACACTACTAATTTAGAACAACTCAACAAGTATTTATCTTTATTTGCATTCTTGATATTCTTTACGAATATTTTCATTTTTATTCATTTATTTTGGATTCATGACCATTTTATGATAAAACAATAAAGATAAAAGAAAGTTCAAACATGAACCGACATTATGAAGTTCAAAATGCATGACTTTGAATAATTTAATTGGATATTTAGTTTAATTTAAACACATGCACTTCCAATCATAATATTGAAATCGTGATTGTATAAGAAAATCTAAAGAAATTTTTCAATATAGCATCCATCGTAATTTAATTTATGTATTTGCACATTTCTATAATTTAACAAATAGAATACTTAAACCATAAATGAAGAAGTATTAGATTCAACCAAACATAATAAAGTTAAATTCCTGTAACTACTTGCCTCAAAAATCTATTTCAAGGAAATTGTTTCCAAGTTAGGATGGTTAAATTCTAACAAACAAACACCACATGAGTAATATGGGAGAGCTTGAATGAGGAGATTTAGTTATTAGAAAACACACTTCAATTGTCTAAGTTAAAAGGAGGATGAGAGGGGCCACATAACTACATATACTTTAATCTACCACTAAGCGAGGGTCCGGGGAGGGGCCCCACCACAAGGGTGTACTGGGGCAAGCCTTCCCCTGCCAATTTTTTTGGCAAGAGGCCGCTCCTAAGACTCGAACCCGTGACCTCTTGGTCACACGACAACAACGTTTACCATTGCGCCGAGGCTCGCCCTCTTAATCTACCAATGATTCATTACAAAAAAAAAAAAATATGTGAAGAGCCTTCATATTCTTTCGTAAGTTGGGAATATTTTAACTTCATACTTGATTATCATATATCCAATTAATACACTGATAATGAAATTTTATGATAATTTTAATTTTTTTTTAAAAGCGACCATTATTTCCTATTAAGTATCATTGGATGGTTGAGACAAAAATGATTATTGCAGGCACGACTAAGTAAAAGGGAAGCACATAGTTGTTATAGGAGCGCCTAAAATAAAGGGTTGATTAATCTTAACCACTTATCCTAATCAGTAAACTTAAATCTAAACCATTGATCTAAGTAAAGAGGATAAAACGTAAAAGTAGAAGGGAGGGAAGAAGAGTAAGAGACTTAAAGAAGAGGAGCTCCTTCTTCAGTGCGACCCAATAAACCACCAGAAGCCTGTTGCAATTCTAGTATATAGTCTCTGTTGTCAACACTTGACGTTTTTGACGTTTAATATTATGTTTTTATGTGGTTGTCTTATTTGTCTGGTTATAAATGTGTTTTTTAGTTCATAATAACTTGTGCCTTAACTACTAATAGACTAATAGAGTATCAGCGACATTAGTATCAAATATTAATAATTAGATTTTGTAACTATTTTTTTTCTTCTGTACCTTCTGTTCCCCCGAATCATTTCGGGACTAAGGCTTTGTTGTTGTTGTTGTTGCTGTTGTACCTTCTGTTCACCAGGAGCACGCTTGAGCCTTGCGCCTAGGCTCCAGGCCCCTAGCGCCTTAGTGTGCCTTGCGCCTTTAACAACTACGGCAAAGTAAACCATAGTTATTAATGGCGCGCCAAAGGCGCATGGCGCACAAGGCTCCATGCCTAGCGCCTCACCACCCTCCATGGTGGGCGCAGCCACCTTGGCGTGCGCTAGGCGTGCCTTTGTGTGCCAAGGCACAGAGATCAGAGGCCCGCCTTGGTGGCACATGTATTTAGGGGTTTTTTAGGTGTTTTATTGTAGGTTTATGTTCACCATTGGATTAGAGACACATCTAAGGGTCGAAAATAAACAAAGAAACAAAGAAACAAAACAAAAGATACATGTTTGAATTGGAAGAGTAAGAGTCAGAGCCGCACAACTGACAACACAATGATCTAATAAACTTCCGCTTCTGTTTACTGCTTAGTTCTAGTGCTATGTGCTCTGATTCTAAATTGATATTTGATTTATTCCACCGTGTTTGTACTTTGTACTATGTTTGTACAAACAGAACTGTGTTTGCATTCAATTATTATGCACGTGTACGAACAGAATTGAAAATTGATATTTTGATTGATTCCACAATGTATGTACTTCATACTATCACTACTAGGTTTGTAATATGTTTGTACTAAGTTTGTACAAGCAGAATTGTATTCGCCTACGTATACAATTATTATGCTAATGCACGTGTACAAACAGTGACAAACACTTAAACAAACATTATTATTGTAGGTTTATGTTCACCATTGGATTAGACACATCTAAGAGTCGAAAATACACAAAAAACAAAGAAAGAAAACAAAAGATACACGTTTGAATTGGAAGAGTAAGAGTCAGAGCTCCACAATTGACAACACAATGATCTAATAAACTTCCCCTTCAGTTTAATGTTTAGTTCCAGTGCTCTGTGTGCTGATTCTAAATTGATATTTGATTTAATCCACTGTGTTTGTACTTTGTACTATGTTTGTACAAATAGAATTGTGTTTGCATTCAATTATTATGCACGTGTACAAACAGAATTGAAATTTGATATTTGATTGGTTCCACCATGTCTTTGCTTCGTACTATCACTACTAGGTTTGTAATATGTTTGTACTAAGTTTGTACAAGCAGAATTGTGTTTGCCTACGTACGTGTACAATCAGTAACAAACATTAATAATTTAATAGCTATGTTATGCTTATGCATGTGTAGAAACAGAATGTTGTCATGGTTTAGTATTTATAACATTTTGATTTAGAATTTAGAATTTCTTATATTTTAAATATTATCATTTATAAAAAAAAAAAAAGGGCGGCCCGGTCGCACTACGCGTCCCCCGCTGAGCGAGGGTCCGGGGAGGGGTCCCACCACAAGGGTGTACTGGGGGCAAGCCTTCCCCTGCCAAAATATTATCATTTATATTTTTATAAATTTTATTTTTGTTAATGCGCCTTGTGTCTGCTTTGGCACGCACCATGGCTCCAGGACCCCCTTGCGCCTTAGTGCGCCATGTGCCTTTAATAACTATGAAGTGGACAAATCACAATAGGAACACCTATATCCACATAACAGAGTATAGTTTCAAGGTTTCTTTGCAGCAGAATATGTTTTAATATCTATTGTCTGATATTAAAACATAGTATCATTTGTAGTAAGATGAAGAGCACCGGTTAGAAGGATTGAAGAGTGGCAAAGGGATGCAATGGTGAGGGGTAGGGGAAGGCCTACGCAAACTTGGAAGATGGTGATTAAGAGTGATATGAGTTTATTGGGGATTGAGGAAAATATGATAGTGGATAGGACGGAGTGGAGGGAGAGAATTTATATCGCTGACACGACTTGATTTCACGGTTTCGTATGACGGCTCATGTTAGCCAACCCCGAATCATTTTGGGACTAAGGCTTTGTTGTTGTTGCTGTTGTTGTTATCTATCGTCTGATAGAAAATCATGGTAAAATATTTACAGCATTGTTTTCAAACTTGAATTTTGATTCATAAATTTAATGTATGGAGACATAGTTTTAAAAGGCGTTCACGGGAAGGCGGCCTGCCAAAGGCAACCGCCTCAGCTCTTCAGGTGAGAGGCGGCCTGGGCAAGAGGCAGTGGCCTCTAGCACCTGAGGTGTTTTAATCTAGATTAAAAAAAATGTAAATCCTTTTGGGTCAAAATATCTCCGGCAACAACAGGTATGATGATTTCTCTTTTCATTTCTCCTTTTCTTCATCCTCTGGCAGTATCTTTCTTTTTTTAAGCTATATAATTCTTCTCTTCATCTTCTTTTTATCTCTTCTTTTCTCCATAATCCATATCTATGATGTTATGCTGCCCAATTTTTTTCAACTCTTCTTTGCTTTGCTGCCCATTGTTTTTTTTATACGTATGGATGCTTCTATTGGAAAGAATTATCAAAGAAGGAAGAAATCAACCAGATTTACTCCAGCATTCCTATTTCAGAATTTCTAATTGTTTCCTTCATAATTATATCCTTATTTACCAACCTTCCTATCTAAGAATTACAAACTGTTTCCTTTATTAAATAAAAGAAACAATTATTTACCAGCCTTCCTATTTAAGAAGTTCTAATTGTTTCCTTTATAAAAAAAAATATAAAGGAAACAATTAGGAGGCGTTTGGTAGGCAAAGGGGCAATGGAAAGGAATCCAGAAAGGAAATGAGGAGAAAAGAAAGGAATAACCCTGAATTCCCCTATCTGTTGATGTATGCTCCAGAAAGGGAATGACATGCCCCTGATTCCCTTTGTGACTGTTTGGTTCAAAGGAGAAAATTAACCATGAGTTGTGGATTTTTTTAACAATAATTTTTTATACCTACATATTCTACATTCTTAAATTAATCACTTGTATTCTTATCCCTGTCCCAATCTTTTATCCTTATCTCTATCATAACCTTTATCCCTATCCCATCAAATACCGAATGCCCTGTTGAGGTGTGGATAATCAAGTTAGAAGAGTTCGGGATTTGCCCAAAAAGAAAAGAGGGTAATTAGAATCACTAAATTGATTAAACAAACAACAACAAAAGGAATCATGTCTCCTCTTTCCCTTACCCTTTCTTGAAACCCATAAAACAAACGTCCCCTCAGAAATTCTTAAATAGGAAGGCTGGAAGTAAATCAGGCTGATTTCTTCCATCTTTGATAATTTTGTCCAATAAAAGCATCCTTACCAGTAATTCAAAAATATCTTAATAATAAGAAGAGCATGAAATTTGGTCAACCATTTTGTTATATAATAGTGCAAACTAGTGCAACTAAATACTAAGGACAAAAAAAGACTTTGTCATGGTGGCCAAATCAAACTAATAGAGCAAACTACAAATTAAATTTGTCAATATCTAAATCATGATCATACAAATAATTTATGTTAATGAACAAGTGTAAAGTCTTTTTTTATTAGTTCTATTTTGGTTTAGAACTTTAGAACTAGTAACCTAGTAATAGTAAGTTTTATTTTGCTTTAGAACTAGCAAAACATATATAATATGGGTTAAATGCATTGTTGGTCTCTGAACTTCGATGGTTGTCTCAAAATGGTCATTTAACTTTAATTTGTCTCAGTAAAATCATTCAATTTTGAATTTTGACTCAATACATTGTTAATGCGCATAATACATATGAAAAGAAGTGTATCAAACCACCAATTTTCAAGTTCTAAAACATTAAAATACACAACCCTTTCCCTTTCTCTCTCATCTGCCAATGTATACTATGAATGAGTCTGTGTAAATTAATGATTCAAGTAAATCTAAACATATATATAAATCTAAACCAGAAGTGAGACCTCCGTTCAAAATAATAACAATGTACAACTCCTCAAATCTTTGGGAACTGAAGAGCAAAAGATACATATAGTAACTCTGATTTTTTTGGACCAAAAGTGAAAAGGCGAGCATCTATGATGCAAAAACTGAAGAAGTATATACTTTTACTAACACCAAATGCCTTAAAAGGAATTGGCAGAGGTCCTAGAATTGGCATCACTAAGCTCTAATCCGAACATCCTAGATATGACAAGCAAAAAAGACTATTTCATGGAAATAAGCAGAACAAATGCCAAAAGTTAGCATTTGAAACAGTTACAAATGAGTTAATCAAGACCCAAACTAAATCACATTGTCAGGTGGTTGATCACATCTTGATCTGTGACAAGTAAGACAACAATTCCTTTCACACATCAGCATAAATATACTGGCCTCAATAACCATTACAGCCTGCCTAGAACTTCATGTAGTTGGCTTTATGGTATTTTCTCGAACTTCACAAGTGCTATGACTTGCTTTAGAACTCTAATATCTATTGTCTAAAAAAATCAAAGATCAAAATCACTTAACTATAAGAATTCCATGATTCAGCTAAACAGCCATTATATTTTTGGGAGACTTGAAGGTTAGAAAATTGCAATACAACATCTTGATAAGATACATTTAGTCTGTCGGAGACAGCCATCAGAGGAGACCCGACTAAGAACGCCACAAGTTTATTCTAGTTCAACTAAGAAACAAATAGCAATTAAGAAGGGAAGAGATATGAAGTGAAAGTCAGTTCTTACTCGGTCCTTCGGTCGCCATTTGGATACAAGGCCACTATCAGAAGGGCCAGTCGGTACGGAAGCTTCGAATGAATCATGCCGGAGCTCACACAGAACAATAGTCTGGGGCAAATAATTCAAGCTAGTAGTGGTGACGGCAGCATTGCCATAACTACTGCTAGCAGTCTCTGCATCTCTCCTCTGCAAGGCCAAATCAACAGCATCCTCGCCATGACTCGAAGCATAGTCATCATAGTGATTGGATACAACGGCCACAGAAGATTGTGAAAACCGAGAAGCCATCAAATCCCCCAATGCCATCCAAATCCCAAAACCCTCAAAACGTAAAAATAAATAATATACAGAAGAATTAAACAAAAAGCAGCAATCAACTTTGCCCTAATTCAGAAACCATGCCAAATAAATTCGAGTTGTAACCCTAGGAATGACGTGTAATGCGTTTGGAGATCGAAAGAAATAGATCATATGCTGGGAAAGAGGTATCCCGATATGGTTTAGTTTTAATCAACAAAACCGCTGAACCAGCGGCGCATGGAGATTCGCCAGATAAAGCAGAGAGAATCCAGCTCAGAAGGTAAGAGGAAATCCTAAGCAAAGGTGAGGAAAGGGAGAAAGAGGTCGAGAAGGCGGAGGAGGATGGTGGTGGTGATGATGGAGGCGCATACAACAGTGGCGGCACACAAAAAAAAAAAAAAAAAAAAAAAGAGAAAAAGAGTGGGGCGATGAAAATAGGATTTTGTGGAGTGAAACATAGACACAGGATCAAGTGTGTGTCCGTGTGAGTTTTTTTTTTTTTTGGTTCAAGCTTTCCTTGTGACCCTGGATTTCAGTTTTTTGTTTTTATTTTTATTTTTTCTTAATTTCTTTTCATCCATTTTTGTCTCCGATTTTTCAATTCGATGGTCGTCGTACGCCTTTACGTGGATCCTCTTCTAATTATTGTTTTTTAAACTTATAGAAAATGATATCTTTTCACCGCAGTAGAATTTAACCACCAAGTTCGGGATAGATTGGTGCGGTTCCTAGTTTTCAAAAAAAAAAAATTACTTCTAAAAGTTTCCAACAAAATTTAGTTCTAAAATTTCCGAACAATATTATTTTATTCTACGTAATAGAAAATTTGAACGAACTGTTTTTGATTATTATTAATTATTACATTGGAGTTTCCAAACATTATTTATATCTAAAATATTTACTACAGTTAGAAACAAGCTATTAAATAACGATAATTAGCACTATGTTTATTTTGAAGGTTAATAATATCTCAGAGCCGGTCCTCAACGACCTTGATAAAATTAATCGGCGTTTTCTGTGGGGAGAGTCTGGGGATGGGAGGAAGATTCACCTGGTCCCTTGGAAGGAAGCCTGCCAGCCTAAGAGCAGGGGGGGTCTTGGTATAAGGCAAGCTAAGGACAATAATAAAGTCCTGTTAATGAAGCTTCTTTGGAGAATGTGGCAATCCCCCTCCTCCCTTTGGGTTCGTCTTCTGTGCGGCAAGTATAGGAAAGATAGAATCTTTGGTGGCCCGAAGGAGAGGGTTGTCAGCTGTTCCTTCCTCTGGAAAGGGCTTAGTGCTGTTTTTGCTGAGTTCTGTACGGGGATTGGCTTGGAGGTGGGTAATGGGAGATCCATTAGTTTCTGGTATGACACATGGATTGGTGACAAACCGTTGATTGAGGTGTGCATCGCCCCTCCGCCGAATGATCTCCTCTCTTGGAGAATTGCTGATGTGGTGGACTCGGAGGGAGACTGGATCTGGTCTAAGTTCGACTCCTTCCTTAGCCTGGAGACCCTCATTAATATTAGAGGTGTGAAGATTAGTAATCAGGAGGAGGATAAGGACAGACACTGCTGGGCCTTGACTAATAATGGTTCTTATTCTTGCAAATCGGCCTATGAAGCTTTTACCCCTAATAGGGCTGATCCTCCCTTGGAAATTTGGAAGTCCATTTGGGCCCTCAAAGTCCCCTGCCGCATTAGGAGTTTCCTATGGCTGGGAGTCAAAGACAGGCTCCTCACGAATGCAGATAGACACAGAAGGCACTTGGCTGTTTCTGGTGTCCGTAGCAGATGCAGCGGCCATGTGGAAACCTTGTGCCATGCTTTGAGGGATTGCCCGAATAGTAGAAAGGTTTGGGAAGGGGTCCTTCCTCACCACATCCTTCCTTCCTTTATGGGGTTCTCTGATATTGATTGGTTCTCTGAAGGCGTTAATGGGAATTTGTTGGCCAGTATGGAGCACGGGGCTATTCTCTTCGCTATTATTTGTCACCAAATGTGGAAATGGAGGAATGAAGAGTTATTTGCTGAGAAGACTGTCTTTATTCCTGACCTCCGGTTTTACTTCTCGAAAAAACTCTCTGTTATTACAAAGAGTTTTGAAGGAGAGCCCCCGGTTCGCCCCTCCCCGGTTAAAGAGGTCTAGTTAGTTGGTTGGAGGAAGCCCAGGGAAGGGGTTGTCAAGTTGAATACGGATGGCTCCTGCCTTAGTAATGGCAGAATTGCTGCTGGTGGAGTTCTTCGGGATGCTGGTGGCACCTGGCTGGCTGGGTTTACCCATAACTTGGGTATGGGCTCCTCCTTTACTGCGGAGCTCTGGGGGATCTTGTCTGGCATTAAACTCGCCATTCGCATGGGTGTTAAAAGACTTTCGGTGGAGTCTGACAATTTGGAGGCTATCAACAGGATTTCGGATAGACAGGCCGTTTGTCTTAAGAGTCAGAATCTCATTAAAGCCATCTTGAGGCTTCGTCCTGCCTTCGATTTTCTTACCTTCTCCCATATTTATAGGGAGTAAAACCGCGTGGCGGATCGCTTGGCAGCTGCTGGGCATGGGGGGATGTTAGGTGTTTCTACCCTTTCCGTTCCTCCTTCTTTTCTGTTACCTTTTCTTCTTGAGGATAGGATTGGGGTCAGTCTTCCTAGACTGATCCCGGGTTAGGTTTTTTTGTTTGTTTTTTTCTCTTCCCTTCTTACCAAAAAAAAAATATCCATATTTGTTCGGATTAAATTTAAGTATGGTTTTTAATTGTAAATCTATAGATTAAAACGATGTAATTCACGTTAAAGTAATTTTATCTTACGAAAATGTTCTCTTTGCTTAAACTAAAAGTAATTTTCCACTAATTATATATCTATTTAAAGACTTCAAAAATAAAGAGACCAAACAATAAAATTAGCAACTTTTGTCAAAAATTTCCAATCTAATCCCTTCTTTCTCTCATTTCCTTCAATTTTTGTTGTCCTTTTGTGTCTTTTCACCATGTTTTTTTAGGGCTATTCATGTAATTCGCTAGTCTCTTCAAATTCACTGAGGTTGATTACAACTGGTTCCAAAACGGCGCCACATAGCAAGGGTAGTTTAGAGTTTTCTCCATATCCTTTCTCATTTGCATTTTTTACGCAATAAAATTAGCAACTTTTGTCAAAAATTTCCAATCTAATCCCTTCTTTCTCTCATTTTCTTCAATTTTTGTTGTCCTTTTGTGTCTTTTCACCATGATTTTTAGGGCTATTCATGTAATTCGCTAGTCTCTTCAAATTCACTGAGGTTGATTACAACTAGTTCCAAAACGGCGCCATATAGCAAGGGTAGTTTAGAGTTTTCTCCATATCCTTTCTCATTTGCATCTTTTACGCAATATCTCTCCAGCTGCCCCATACTTTTCTCTCTCCTCATTTTCGCGCTCTCTCTCTAGATTTCCTTCTTTGGTTTCTAGATTTCTATCCTGCCTATCGCAAGCTTTCTTCACCGATTTCTTTCGGCTTAAGGGATGATGAATGAAAGAGAAAGAGAAAGTATGTAGATGATGGGTTGTGATACATTGACTGTCTCAGTCCAGGGTTCGGACGGATCTGTTTCCACTGCACATGTTATTTTGGTTGAAAAATTCTGGTTAGTCTGCTGATGTGGGTTTTCAAGGTTTATATTTTTCTTCAATTACTCATTACACTCTTCAAATCCTTCAAATGCTTATTCCTTCATCCTTTTATTTTCAGGTTGCTAACCCACTTGCAGTCCTTTTTTCCGCCCGATCGACGGTTCAGGTGTGTTTTTCTACAAATTTGATTTTTCGTTGCTTTTAGCTCTCTCTTTTCGGATTCAATTCTCATGCTGCTAACCCACTTGTTGTCCTTTTTCCCGCTGGAGGAATGCAGATCTACTGTTTGGGTATGGTTTTCTTCAGTTTTCGTTTTTCCATTGTTTTCTTTTTTTCTCCATATATGTTTATTTAACTCTTTCATTTATGTTATTTCACAGGTCTTTTCTCTACGAGTTGGTTGGTTCCTTTTTGGAAGGATCTGATCTCCCCATGTCTTATAGTATCGGTATTATTCAGATCTTCCTTTTTTTTCTTTGTGTTTTTTTATTCAGTATTTTCTACCTACTTTTCAATAAACCTAATTTTTTTAATTTACTTAATTCTCACTATGCCAAATAGCCTCTCAAACGGCGGTTAAAAATCATCGTCCCACGAGATATAAATTTGTCACGGGGCTCGCTGTCTTTTGTTGCACCTTTAGACGACAGTTAGGTTCTGTCATGTGAAGATACGACACATGATATTAGCTTATTTGCGTACTGTCATATTAATCTTGTTACGATGCAGCTTGTTTATTATTAACTTTAATGTCATCACATGGCATACTAATAATTAAAAATGTCAAGTAGATATATGGAAAATTTGCATATTGGTATTCGCGATGACAGTTTTTATAATAATTTATGTCGTTGTAGCTTGTTTTAAATGACATAGGTCTTAATCAATCATGTCAATGGATATATTTTCAGATGACAGATTCGTTTATTTTAATGTCTTTTTATTGTTGTTTAGATGATATTTTTTTAAACGTAAATGTCATTCTTTGCCTTCTTCTTTGAATGAATTTCTGGTAATGAAACATAATCAAATGAACAAAAATTTATGTATATCAATGATTTTAAATTTATCAGAGACTAATGCTCATAATCTGTTTACATTTGAACTAGATAAATTTCTGAATGTAATTAATATAAGGTAAAAACAATAAGTAATACATCTCTAATCTTTCAAAATTTCAAAATTCGGCGTGGTGTTGGAAGCAAAATCCAACTTGATTTGCATATCTAAGTCATTATTAGGCCTAGAATCCCCAAGTCTTGATATCTGCAAAACCATGCATTTCATTAATTACGTACCGTATACAGAGAGACCTAATAACTCATTTACCTTTTCCCCTTCCTAGACCTTTCACTTACCCACCCACAGTATAATATGAAGCTTTTACCAATTCTCAAGAGTCCTCTGTTGAAACACCTTTCCACATAATTTTGATTTGACAAAATTGTTTAAGTGTAATTAAAATATATTCTAAACACACTAAGTTTAAATGCTTTGATTTATTCTACTAATGTGTTTGTTCAATGTTGAGCTAAATTGTTTATAAGACACAAAGTTTAAAAGGCCCAAAGCCCAATACGGAAGTCAAAGCCCAAGTCAAACAGTTTAAGGCAACTCGGCCCGCGTATGTCAAAACGCTGTCGTTATGTACAAAACGCAGCTCAGCAGAAGAAGGATCTAGAAGACCTTCCTGGAACAACTTCGGGAGGAAGCTGCTGAGTTGATTCGACAAAGAGTACAAGACAATAGCTGGTTAAGAACAACTTCCAGACAAAGTGTTTCCACTTTGGGTAAAGTTCAGAAGACACAGAATGCTGTCCAGTTGACCTTACCACAAATGGAGAGACATTCTGCCGAGCTGACCAAAAGCTGACCGAGGACAGAAGATACTCAAATCTGATTGGCCGATAACTTTGAGCAAGACAGGATGACAACGACAGGAAGCCGTTTCCCTCCAACAGTTATTTCAAAATTCGAAATGACCGACACCTCAGACGTCTCTATAAATAGAGCCCTTCAGTTGCTTCATTCAACACAGAACTTGATCAAGCCATTACGCTGACCAAATTTCTACGAAAAGTTCTGCAAGAAAAAAGCAAAGCAATCTTACACTAAATTTCATATCTTTTGTGTAAAAGTCTAGAGTGATTATTCAATCATCTAAGGTGTCTTAGCAATCGTTGTTTAGGACAAACACTTATCATTTCTAGAATTAGAAAGGAGAAGCTGAGTACTCGGTTATAATACTCAGAGAGAGATTAGGATTGAGTAGAGGTATAGAGGAAGGTACTCTTATTATACTCAGTTGCTAAGATTGTAAAAGGTTTGATGCTCTACCGTTAAAGAGCTCAGTAAAGAATTCAAAATCTCAGAACGTGTTCCGGGGACAGGACGTAGGCTTGGAGGCCGAACCTGGATAAATCTGCTGAGTAACATATTTCTAACCTTTAACTCCTTTATATATTCATTGCTTGCTTAAACAAAAACTGACCAAGTAAAGAGGTCAAGCTGAGTTGTGCGCATTGAATATCTGAGCTCAGGAATAGACTCTAAGTGCTATCTCCTGACTCGAGTAAAGAAACTGACCTAGTCACTAGTTGACTAAGCCAGTATCTTGCTATTCACTCAGCGCCGCTGTCCAAACCTTTTTTCTCACGAAAAAGAAGTCTGCCCTAGCTTAAAATTTTTAAATAGTTCCTAACCCCCCCTTGGAACTATACTTGTAACGTTATAAGAGACCAACAAGTGGTATCAGAGCTTAAAAGCTCACTGTAAAAGGTTTAACCACCTTGAGCTGATCCCCACTATGGGCGAAAACAGCACTCGGTTTCTCCCAAGAAACCAAACAACTCAGATCTTACCTGAGGGGCTGTCCATTACTCGGCCTCCCCTATTCTTCGGGTCTAACTACACCTTCTGGAAGAATAGGATGAAAAATTTCATTCAGGCTGCAAATATGAGTGCCTGGCTATCCATAGTCCAAGGTCCATTTGTACCTGTCGAAGTTGTGGCTAGCCAAACAGTTGTTAAAGCTGAGGCCAAATGGACAGAGGATGGTCTCAAGAAGCTACAAAATCATGCTTCGGCTATAAACATGCTTCACTGTGCGCTCGATGCTGCAGAATATAATAAAATCTCAGGTTGTGAGTCGGCGCAAGAGATCTGGAAGAAGCTGGAGGTCACCTACGAAGGAACCAATAAAGTAAAGGAGTCCAAGGTGAACCAGCAGATGAGACTGTACGAGCTGTTCGAAATGAACAATGATGAGGGAATAACTGACATGAATGCAAGGTTTACCAACATCATCAATGAGCTCAAGAGACTTGGGAAGATCTTCACTGAGGAAGAACAAGTCAAGAAGATACTCAGGAGCCTTCCCAAAGACTGGCAAGCAAAGAAGACCGTTGTTGAGGAAGCTCAGGACTTAACCACCTACAAATATGATGAGCTCATCGGCTTGCTGCTGACCCATGAGATCTCAATGAAGAATTTTGAGGTGAAGGAAAAGTCTGAAGACAAGAAGCAAAAATCTCTTGTCATGAAAGCTGACTCCACTGATGGGAGCTCAACAGATGATGAGGAGATGGCTATGTTCACAAGGAAGATGAAAAGGCTGTTCAGAAAGAATGACAAATATTCTAAGAAGCCTTATAGAAAGTTTGATAAGTATAAAGCTGAGTCCAGCGACAGCAAATACAAGAAGGACAACTCAAAGCCCATTACATGCTTTGAATGTCATCAAACTGGCCATATCAAGTCAAGCTGCCCCACGCTGAGGAAAGAAAAGAAGAACGGCAAAAAGGCAATGGTGGCAACATGGAGCGACAGTGATGAGTCTTCATCAACAGAAGCTGAGGCCACCGAGTCAGCGAAGATATGCTTTATGGCTGACGAACTTGCTGAGCCGTGCGTCTCTGAGCATGCTGACCCCTCCATTGCATCTGATGATGAGGAGCAATCAAATGAGGTAATATCACTTTCCCAGCTCAGAAACAAAATGGGTAATGCCCTGAGTGACCTCTATACACTTGTCAAAAAGTGTAATAAGAAAATTAGAGCACTCAGCAGGCGCTGTGACGAGGTTGAAGAGGTCAAGCTAAGTGACCTCAGATTCCTTCTTCAGGACAACTCAACTTTGCATGATAATATGGAGATCATACATAAGTCTGTCTCTGAAGTCCAATCAGATTCAAAGAAACTGAGAAAGGACGTCACAAATATCCAGAACCAACTAAAGGTTCAAAACAAAAGAAATATTCCTCTGAACGCTCAGTACCG
Source organism: Euphorbia lathyris (assembly GCF_963576675.1). Classification (NCBI taxonomy): domain Eukaryota; kingdom Viridiplantae; phylum Streptophyta; class Magnoliopsida; order Malpighiales; family Euphorbiaceae; genus Euphorbia; species Euphorbia lathyris. Next base: position 49,747,614 of record NC_088918.1, read on the forward strand.
AAGTACTGGTCAGCAGAGATGGAATCCCCAGCGGAATGTCCAGTGTGACTTCTGTGGGAAGAAAGGACACACCACAAAGGTGTGCTGGCACGCTCAGCACTAGGGTGCTGACCAGTCAGTGAGAAATCCTAAACGGAAGGTCAGCTGTGACTTCTGTGGAAAGAATGGCCATACCATCCAAGTATGCCGCCATAAAATAAAATATGATGCTTTACCTGTTGAACCTAACAAGCAAGGACCCAAAAAGAATTGGGTACCTAAAAGTAACTAGTTACAATGCAGGTAAGCCTGAGGTGTGATGAGAAGTCAAAGATGTGGTATATTGACAGCGCATGCTCGAGGCACATGACTGGTGATGAAACTCAGTTCATCACGTTTGAGCGTAAACGAGGAGGAAGCGTAAGTTTTGGAGACAACAAAAAGGGTAAGATAGTAGGATCAGGAACCATCGGAGGTAATCCTACTATTGAGTCAGTCTTCCTAGTCAGCGGACTCAAATATAACTTACTCAGCGTAGCTCAGCTATGTGACAATGGGAGAAAAGTTATATTTGATGCTACTGGATGTAAAATATACGAGGGAAAAACAAATGAGTTAATTTTAACTGCCCCTCGGATTGATAATGTCTTTATGCTAGACTTAGAGAAAAAGTTTTCAAAAACTGTATGCTTAGTTTCAAAGGAAGAAAATTCCTGGCTATGGCACAAGAGACTTGGTCATGTAAGCATGGACCTCCTGGCCAAATTAGCAAGAAAGCAATTGGTTGAGGGACTGCCTGAACTTAGATTTGAAAAAGATCAATTATGCCACGCTTGCCAAGCTGGAAAACAAACCAAACAATCTTTTCGTAGCAAAAACATTGTCTCAACTAAGCGTCCGTTAGAATTACTACACTTGGATCTCTTCGATCCAGTCCAGCCGCTGAGTCTGGGTGGAAGAAGATTTTCCTTGGTCATTGTAGATGACTTTTCTCGGTACACTCGGGTCATCTTGCTGAGTAGTAAGGATGAGACCTTTGAGACATTTTCAAATTTGGTTAGAAAACTTGAAAATAATAAAGACCTAAAACTGGCTCACATCCGAAGTGATAATGGTGGAGAATTCAAAAACCAACAGTTTGTTGAATTCTGTGAAGCCAGCGGCATTGACCATAACTTTTCTGCTCCTAGAACGCCTCAACAAAATGGGGTTGTTGAAAGGAAGAACAAAACACTTGTTGAAATAGCCAGGACAATGCTGAGTGATCATAGGCTTCCAAAGTACTTTTGGGGAGAAGCTGTTAACACAACGTGCTATATTCTTAATAGGGCTCTTGTTAGACCTATACTAAAGAAAACCCCCTACGAACTTTGGAAAGGACGAAAGCCCAACATTGGATACTTTCGTGCCTTTGGCTGTAAATGTTTTATTTTAAACACTAAGGATAGCCTAGCTAAGTTTGACTCAAAAGCTGATGAAGCTATCTTTTTAGGCTACTCAACAAACAGCAAAGCATACAGAGTTTTTAATAAACGAACTCAAGTTTTAGAAGAGTCAGTCCATGTTGAGTTCGACGAAACTAACCCTGCAGGAAGATATCTGCCGCTGACCGAGGATGATCCACACTCAGCACCCGCTGATCAAGATACAGCCGCTGAGTCATTCCCTCAAGGGCTGACCAAAGGTAAAAGTGAACCAAACATTGTTTTCACAGACCAGTCTACACCTGCAGAGATTGTTGAAACACAGACAGCACAAGACATCAATCTACCTAAGGAGATAAGGATTCCAAGAGGGCACTCAGAGAGTGCAATCCTTGATGCCGCTGAGAATACCCTGATGACAAGAAACCAACTCAGGAGGTACCTCAGCAACGTAGCCTTCGTCTCAGTTCAGGAACCTAAGAACTTCGCTGATGCTGAGGAAGATGAATTCTGGATGAGCGCAATGCAAGAGGAACTTGACCAATTCAGAAGAAACGATGTATGGGAATTAGTGCCACATCCGAGGAGTCAGAAGACCATTGGAACAAGATGGGTCTTCCGCAACAAGCTGGATGAGCAAGGAAATGTAGTCAGGAACAAAGCAAGGCTTGTAGCTCAGGGCTACAGTCAGCAAGAAGGTATTGACTACGGTGAGACCTTTGCCCCAGTGGCAAGGCTAGAGGCTATTAGAATTTTATGTGCATATGCATCTTACATGAACTTTAAACTGTTTCAAATGGATGTTTAGAGTGCATTCCTTAATGGAGTTATAAACGAGGAAGTTTATGTTAATCAACCTCCAGGGTTTGAGGATCCTAAATTCCCAAACCACGTTTATAAACTCAAAAAGGCTCTGTACGGCCTCAAGCAAGCACCACGTGCTTGGTATGAGAGGCTGACCAGTTTCCTGCTGACTAGAAACTATGTCAGGGGAAAAGCCGATACAACCTTATTCATTAAGAGAAAGGGTAAAGATACCCTGCTGGCTCAAATATACGTTGATGATATTATTTTTGGTGCTACTAATGAGTCAATGTGCAAGGAATTTGGCAAGCAAATGCAGACTGAGTTTGAAATGTCGATGATGGGAGAACTCAACTTCTTCCTTGGACTTCAAATCAAACAAGGGAAAAATGGCATCTTCATCAGTCAAGCTAAATATGCCAATGAGATATTGAAGAAATATGATCTTGAAAATTGCAAGCCAATATCCACTCCTATGGGCACTGATACTGTCCTCTGCGATGACGAGAATGGTAAGTCGGTAGACAGCAAATTGTATCGAGGTATGATAGGCTCTCTACTTTACTTAACAGCAAGTAGACCGGACATTCAGTTCTCAGTATGCTACTGTGCTAGATATCAATCTAACCCTAAGGAATCACATTACATAGCTGTAAAAAGAATCCTTAGATATTTGCAAAGCTCAGTGAACGCAGGTTTATGGTATCCCAACACTCATGGTTTTACACTCGTTGGATACACTGACGCTGACTATGGTCGAGACAAGCTAGAACGAAAAAGCACCTCTAGAGGATGTCATTTCTTAGGAAGCTGTCTTGTATCCTGGTTCAGCAAAAAGCAGGCGTCAGTAGCCTTGTCTACCACTAAAGCTGAGTACATTGCTGCTGGTCACTGTGTTGCTCAAGTCCTATGGATTAAGCAACAGCTTGAAGACTATGGTGTTCAAACAAAGACAATTGAGGTCAAATGCGACAACAAAAGTGCAATTGATCTATCAAAGAACCCAATTCAACACAGCAGAATGAAGCATGTCAGCATAAGGCATCACTTCATTAGAGACCATGTACTCAAGGGTGAGATAAAGCTGACCTACGTCCCAACGGATGAGCAGCTTGCGGATATCTTCACAAAGCCACTGGCTCGTGAACAGTTCAGTATACTGAGAGAAGCCATTGGTATGTTTAATCCTCTTCAGTAAATTCATGTTCTAAATGTAAATTTATGCTGAGTGAATTACTACGCTGAATGATTTATGCAAATGCATTCTGAGTGATTATTATGCTGAGTACCTAACGCAATATATATCAATACTGAGTAAATGTGCACACCAAGTAGTAATCTCAAACTGAGAAATCATCCGTATGTATAAAACTGACTACTCAGAATTTAAAACGCCTAGTATTCTAAACGCTGAGTATAAGATCCGTTGTAATTAATGCAAAAGCACGCGAATAGCCACCTAGGATGACGTATGCGCCGAATGTGTCATAAAAGCCAGGATCTTTGTCGGTTGACAATCCCAAGGCAAAACTGACACATGGATTCGATAAGATCCACTCTTCACCGCTATAAATAATGGGTAAATCCCCATTTTTTATTTTCTCTACACTTACCGAATTTTTCTGGCAAAACATTCTCTCTCTCTCTAAGACTCTCAAAGCTTCCCAATTTCTTTTTCCGAAAACAATGACTAGAGTTTCCGTCAACATCTCCGGTGCCGGTCACCCTAAGACCAGTTCCGATGAACCCTCCAGGCAAACTACTTTGCCTGAAACCACAAAGGTCACTACGCCAAGCAAAGGGAAAGCTGGCCAAGCCACCTCCTCTAAGGGAAAGCTGACCAAGGTCAGAACCTATACCAAGGTATTCGAAGACGTTAGGGAATGGAAAGTAGACTTCTCTAGATGGGTTTCAGAAGACTTCATAAAATCCGAGCAACCCTTCTGCGAATGGATATCAAAGAATGGCTGGACCGAGTTGTTCTCCATTAGAGACCACACCTACCCTGACCTAGTAAAGGAATTCTACAACAACCTCTGAGTTGCCAATGATAACCAGGACTATCTGGTAACTGTGGTAAAGGAAAAGACCATCTTTATAAACCCTACCTATCTTGCTAACCTGCTGAAGTTAAAGAATGAGGGAACAAAACTGAGGAGATCTAGGGATCACGAAGGAACTGGGTACGATACCACCTTCTGTAAGCCCGCTGGCCACTCTAGAGAAGTCTCAAGCACCTCAATGGGTCAGCACCAAAATCTACTGACCTTCTTCATTTATCCCAAGATCAACTGCACTACCTCAGCAACGAATTTTGAGCAATGCTTCATATAGCATATGCTGACATACAAGCCGATCAACATGCCAGTATTCTTGATTGCTGGCTTCCAAAGGAGCACTAGAACTCTCAGGCTGGGATCGCTCATCACCAGAATCCTCCTAGATCATCAAATTGATCTATTTGAGGAAACTAAGGTTAGAGGATCTGAGATAACCGCTGCTTCGCTGAGGGCTTTGAAGTTCAATCAGCCAATAAAGAAAGGAAAAGCTGCTGCTGACCAACAAGCTGAGGAAACAGCTCCAAAGCAAGGCAAAAGGACAAAGGCTCCAACTGCCCGAAAGAGGAAAGCTGTCGGAACACCTTCGAAGAAAGCTGAGCCTATGACTAAGAAGCAGAAGTCAGCTACTCATCAAGGTCAGGAAAGACCTAAGTCAGCTGAAAAGAGGAGCAGGCAAGATGAGCCTGAAACAAAAGAGCATCCCCTGAAGAAGAATAAGTCTTCAGAGCCGACCCCTATTGATGCTATCCCCACTGACGTCGTTGTTCCTGGTGATTCTCACTACACACAGTGTCTAGGAACCGAAGTTGGGCATCAAGAAGATGATGTACATCTGGACGATCAGTTCATTGCACAAGTTGAGGAAGAGTTAGATGGCGATAGTGAAGAAGATGATGAACAAGAAGAAGAAGCAAGCGGTCAGGATGACGCTGAGAACGCTGAGGAGACAGCTAGTGAGGTTGAAGCTGAGCCAACCAATACTGAGTTGGCTGCTGGAGATGAACAAGAACCTGACCATCCCAATGCTGATCAAGAAGAAACTTCTCATTCTCACTCAGGAGAGTCTATCCAAGCTGACACTCCTCCTCCTAAAAGGAGATTAGTTAAGGCAAGTCAGAAGTCTGTCATTGACCCTCCTGTTCCAAAACCGACTGTCCCTGACTTTGCTATCTAGAAGCCGACCAAGGATCCTTCTACACTCAAGCTGAAATTTTTCAGAAAACAACCATCTTCTACTCCATCGGCTTCTCTTGAAAAGCAAGCCTCTGTTTCTTCACCAAAGGAACACGCCGACTTGAATGCTTCTGCTAACTCCACAAGCCAAATGGAGAAAATTCCCGTTAATGCTGTTACTACAAGCATTGTGCTGACTCAAAACATCCATGCTCCAGTTAGCACAGACAGCATTCGAATTACTTCTTCTCCAATCAACACTTCTGCCGATCAATCAGCTCTACCCGAGCCTCGAGTGCAGATTGAAAACACACTTCCAGTCACTGACCATATTATTCCACTGACTCCTCTTCCAACCGGTCATACTGAGGAAACAAGGCAAGTTACTGAAGGCTCTCTCAGCTACTTGCATGCCACCGAGTCTGGTAAAAGAATCATCGACTCGGTGCAAACATTAATTAAAGACCTTCATCAAACCACTCCACCTGTTGCTGGGTCTTCTACTGTTGAGACAACTCAGCTCTCCCATGTAACTCAGCTTCTAAATGAAGTTAAGGGATTCAAGGATTTGCTAAGTGTCATAGTCTCCATTCAAGCACAGCAACCTAAGCAGGATTCCATCACAAAGCTGGCTGAGCTCCAGCTGACAATTGTTCAACACCTCAACACTCTTCAAGGTCAAGTTCAGACCTTGTCAGCTGCGAACACAAGATATGCTACTTTTGATGAAGTCAAAATGCTCTTTGCTCAGCTTCACACAGAGCAAATTAAAACCAACGAGCAAATGGTCTCATATTCTCAATGCTCAGTGGAGCAAATTGGAGAGGCTATTCGATTGTTGAACTTGAACAAACAAGAGATGGACACTGACGCCATGAAGCAAAATGAGATATTGTCTGTCACCAGACAAACCTTCAACCATGTACGTCACAGCAACATTCAGCGTCAATACTACGACACATCCTTACTGAAGACATTTCATCAAGTCGTTGCTGGTCTGTCCGATGCACTTACCTGGATAGGTAAATCTCAAGCTTTCATAGTAAGCATGATCAGCGTTGCTGAACTTAATATACCCGCCGAGGTCTCAGATGATGGAGTTGCTATTTTTGATGGTGTCAATAAAAGCGCCGATAGACTTAAGGCGCTGTCCACAGAACTGACCAGAGCCGTCTTAACCGACGCCTTTAGGATTCCTCCTCCCGATGCTGACAAAACGGGGGAGAAAGAACAAGCTAGAACACAGCATGAGCATAGTCAGTCCAAACAAAAGAAAAAGAAATAGAAATTAGGCTAGCTCAGTTATGCTAAGTTTGTAGTCTCTATGTTTATGTCTATCTTTTATTGTATACGCTGACTACTTCTATCAATATCAATACTTGCATCTTTTTCTCCAAACCTGAGTTATGAGTTATTATATACGATGCTGAGTATTAAGTTATTATGTATCTTCAATTACATCAACTATGTTTAATGCTTATAAAACTTATTGATTGTACCCAATGCTGATAACATGTTTGACATTGACTTGTATGTTTATAAAATATTGTCTTATAAAACTCATTGAACAACAAATTACTCAGCGCCCTCTGAATGTTAAAACTTCCGCTTAAACACTGAGTAAAATAGAATATGTTTCATGAGCTGACCTATATCTGAAAACTGACCTTAGACTTACTCGATTAAACCTTCAAATGTTTAGAGTAAAACTAAGTCAGTAGCTCAACCCTGACGGGGGAGTTTGCTAAGTTATATTAGGTCAACTATCATGGGGGAGCTCAATACTGAGTTCTTCGCTGAATAGTTTTGCCAACATCAAAATGGGGGAGTTTGTTGAAACACCTTTCCACATAATTTTGATTTGACAAAATTGTTTAAGTGTAATTAAAATATATTCTAAACACACTAAGTTTAAATGCTTTGATTTATTCTACTAATGTGTTTGTTCAATGTTGAGCTAAATTGTTTATAAGACACAAAGTTTAAAAGGCCCAAAGCCCAATACGGAAGTCAAAGCCCAAGTCAAATAGTTTAAAGCAACTCGGCCCGCGTATGTCAAAACGCTGTCGTTATGTACAAAACGCAGCTCAGCGGAAGAAGGATCTAGAAGACCTTCCTGGAACAACTTCGGGAGGAAGCTGCTGAGTTGATTCGACAAAGAGTACAAGACAATAGCTGGTTAAGAACAACTTCCAGACAAAGTGTTTCCACTTTGGGTAAAGTTCAGAAGACACAGAATGCTGTCCAGTTGACCTTACCATAAATGGAGAGACATTCTGCCGAGCTGACCAAAAGCTGACCGAGGACAGAAGATACTCAAATCTGATTGGCCGATAGCTTTGAGCAAGACAGGATGACAACGACAGGAAGCCGTTTCCCTCCAACAGTTATTTCAAAATTCGAAATGACCGACACCTCAGACGTCTCTATAAATAGAGCCCTTCAGTTGCTTCATTCAACACAGAACTTGATCAAGCCATTACGCTGACCAAATTTCTACGAAAAGTTCTGCAAGAAAAAAGCAAAGCAATCTTACACTAAATTTCATATCTTTTGTGTAAAAGTCTAGAGTGATTATTCAATCATCTAAGGTGTCTTAGCAATCGTTGTTTAGGACAAACACTTATCATTTCTAGAATTAGAAAGGAGAAGCTGAGTACTCGGTTATAATACTCAGAGAGAGATTAGGATTGAGTAGAGGTATAGAGGAAGGTACTCTTGTTATACTCAGTTGCTAAGATTGTAAAAGGTTTGATGCTCTACCGTTAAAGAGCTCAGTAAAGAATTCAAAATCTCAGAACGTGTTCCGGGGACAGGACGTAGGCTTGGAGGCCGAACCTGGATAAATCTGCTGAGTAACATATTTCTAACCTTTAACTCCTTTATATATTCATTGCTTGCTTAAACAAAAACTGACCAAGTAAAGAGGTCAAGCTGAGTTGTGCGCATTGAATATCTGAGCTCAGGAATAGACTCTAAGTGCTATCTCCTGACTCGAGTAAAGAAACTGACCTAGTCACTAGTTGACTAAGCCAGTATCTTGCTATTCACTCAGCGCCGCTGTCCAAACCTTTTTTCTCACGAAAAAGAAGTCTGCCCTAGCTTAAATTTTTTAAATAGTTCCTAACCCCCCCTTGGAACTATACTTGTAACGTTATAAGGGACCAACATCCACAACCCAATAGTATACTTACTCTAGTTATATCGATCATGGATAATCGTACGAGGGACCTCCATTTTCGTGTTAAGGCGCAGATTTCCCTACTCCGACAGGAGTCACCCTGGTGGCTTCTCAATATTACAGGTATATGTATCTTACTCACCCAGTTGTGCATTGTTCTTCCTTCTCTATTTCTATTAACTCATGTATGCTTGCTACTATATATGCAGGTCCTCACCAGCGGCAATAGTCTGTCATGATGAAGGGCCCTCCAAACACCCCTTATAAAGGAGGTGTATTCATAATCAATATTGACTTCTCTGTCGATTTCCCCTCCACACCTCTAGTTGTAAGAATATGAAATTATTAACACATAGTAATCAGTTCATATATATGCATATACACTCATGACATTACTATTATTCTCAGCTCATATTCAGGACCAAAATTTATCATTCTAATTTCAGTCCTTTGGGGCGTGTATCTATGCCCCAGCTACTTGATCACCCTTCCTATAGTGTTTCCACGGTAAGATGATCCTATAATCTATGCATTTGCCTATGTTTGGGGTCTAATTTATGTATGCATGTTTGGGGTCTAATTTAACTATGTATTTTCTAGCTGTTGTGGCATATTTATGGAATGCTGATAGAGCCCTTCATTGAAGGGCCATTTCTTGGCCGAGAGCGAATTGATGAGCAATACATCGTCAACAGGGCAGGTTATGTAGCAACTGTCAGGAGATGGACTCAAGAACATGTAGGGGGGCATGATGATGTGCGTGTGAATAGCATGCAAAGGGGGCATGATGTGCGAATAGCAACAAATGAGGTGTGGATGCTGAACAAACATTGAGCTGGATGGTGTGGACTGCTAGAGGCATAGAGCCAAACTTGAAGAACAAAATGATTACTGATTACAAATCTACTTGGTATTCAATCTGATCTTCAATGTTGGCTCCATGCCTCTCTAGTACTCCACTCCATCCAGCTCTAGTGTTTGTTTAGCATCCAAATCTCCCTTGTATGCTATTCGCACATCACGCCTCCTTTGCATGTTATTCGCACGTCACATCATCATGCCCCCCTTGCACGCTATCCTTTTTTTTGTAATACAAAGTAGATAACTTATTCAAGTAGACATATGTATATTCAAGTGACACATAACATGCTATATAACAAAGTACACAACTTATTCGTGTATACATGTCTATTCCTAAATTGATATAAAACTTGTGCTGATAGCATCATAAATCCATCACTATAATTCACTGACACGGAACATGCTATATGTATATTCAAGTGACACAGAACATGTTATATATATATTCAAGTGACACAAAACATGCAATTCCTATACACAACCCTTTATAAACATACTCATGTCTAACTAAGGCATACAACAACATCATACATGCAACCAATATAACAATATATGTACTCAACAAGTTAAAGAAATCTTCCCATATGTTGTAGGCATGAAACCATCTCTTCCATATACTTCAGCACTCTTACTATCCTTGCAAATAAAAAAAAGCAATATCTTCCCATATGTTGTAGGCATGAAACCATCTCTTTCATACACATACCCATTTCAGTCCTTGCATCATTATTTCACTTGAAAGCTCCTTTACTATGTACCTGCCACTTGGATTGTACAGTTCATGATGAAGTGAGCACGGTGATGAAGTGTATGATACTATCACCACAAGCTTAGTCATAAACTTGTGTTGTTAGAATCATATAACTTCATCACCATGTTAAATACTTTTCCATAAGCATAACAAGCCAAGTGACACGATACATAGTGATGGAGATTTAGTTGACCATATGACTATGCTTCACTGTGGTGACTATGTTTCATACATGCAAGCTTCATAGTAATACACATACACAACCATTGTTTATCACATACTCATGTCTGACTATTGTATACAAACGAATTCAGTACATGACAATTCCTATACACAACCCATATGTTGTAGGCATGAACATTATTTCACTCAATGAACATACATAGTATAAGAGTATGGCCAATCACAATACTCAACCAAACCGCAACATGCTTCAAACAATTCCAGTTTCCTAAACAGAACATCAACATAAACTCGAATCTCTTTTACTATGTACCTGCCACTTGGATTGTACATTTCATGAAAAGTGAGCACAGTGATGAAGTGTATGGTTCTAACACCACAAGCTTAGTCATAAACTTGTGGTGTTAGAACCATGTAACTTCATCACCATGTTGAATGCTTTTCCATAAGCATGCCAAGCCAAGTGACACGATACATAGTGATGGAGATTTAGATGACTATATGACTATGTTTCACTGTACTCAAGTGACACAGAACATACTATATACGTATATTCAAGTGACACAGATGGCAACAGTTGACTATATCACTATACTTCATTGATTAAGTTATATACAAGTAGCGCTAAGCATGTTCATAAACATACTCATAGTCAGTTCTAGCTCCATAAACAGCACATGAACCATAAGCTTCATAACAATACACATACACAACACCATGTTGAATTCTTTTCTAAGCATACCAAGCCAAGTGACACGATACATAGTGATGGAGATTTAGTTGACCATATGACTATGCCAAGCACAATACTCAAGTGACACAGAACATGTTATATGTATATTCAAGTGACACAAATAGCAACAGTTGACTATATCACCATACTTCACTGATTAAGTTATATACAAGTAGCACTAAGCATGTTCATAAACATACTCATAGTCAGTTCTAGCTCCCTAAACAGAACATCAACCATAAGCTTCATAGCAATACACATACACAACCATTGTTTATCACATACTCATGTCTGACTATTGTATACAAACGAATTCAGTTCATGGAAATTCCTATATATAACCCTTTATAAAAAATACTCATGTCTGACTAAGGCATACAACAACATCATGCATGCAACCAACATAATGTTAGGCACGAAAATGACTATAATTAAACATACCATTTGTGATAAATTGGGGATGATATAGGCGTAATATTGCTTAAAAGAAGGACTAATTAGTGTTTTATGAAGATTTGAATTGTTAAAGTCAAAAAGGTTGTTATACAGCCTGTTTTGCAACAACCAAGAGGAGAAGAGCACACTTTGATCCAACGGCTAACTCTGCGTACTGATGACGGACATCGACGTTACAAGCGGGCAGGAATGGGCAGAAATGGGCGACGAAGAGCAACATGATGACAAGACCAAACGTCTCTTGAGTGTTCAAGAGTCAAAACATATTACCACCACTTTTAGAAATCTCCTATCTTTTGAACAGTCTTTCTGTTTTTGTAATATTTTAGTTTATTTTGTGTACTCTCTATCTTTTTCCCTCATATTTATATCGGTAGTAGAGGGAAAGAAAGATATACTTTTGGAGGGAGATAATTTTGGCACTGAACAATTCTAGAGAGAGAAGCTCTCTACGAAAGATATTATGACTCCTTCCATGGAGTTCTGTAGATACAACTCGGGCTGTTCACTCTTTAGCATGAGTGAGTAGTCATTTTGAACTGGTTAGGCCAGCAAGGGCTGGTTATGTAAGTCTTCTATTTTCCTTTTTATGAATGAATGATGATATATGATGTTGTGTTTGATAAAGCTTTTATTCCCATGTTATATGCATGTATCTTAGTGTAAGATGAATGATAGGGAACTGCTTTCATCTTCATGGAACTTTTTATCAAACGTCCGATACCCGAAACAGGAATGTTAGGGGATTGTATCAAGGGTTTTCTAAACTGAAATGTTGTTTCGCTCGTAATGCAAGAAAGAACCAACATTAAGGACACTTAAGGTTGTAGTACATCTTAGAATCTTAAGAACACACGGAAGTTGACTTAAGTGAGCTTTAAAGCAGAGACCTTGACTTCACTTTATGTCATTCATGAATAAATAGGATGTTTAGAGGCTGAACGTAACCTATTCCGCTATGGCTTAACCTGTTCTATCATTTTATCATAACAAAACACATTTTCTAAGACTGAATCTTTATCATTAGTATTTCTAATCACTATATCAAATCATTTCTCAACTAAAGCAAATCACACACCATGAACACCCTATTCTGCAAAGTTTTTCTAGTAAAATTTGGTCATCAATCCCTGAGGAGATGATACTCTACTTATCATTTTATTACTTGTATCTAGTGCACTTGCTAGAGTCTGTTTTGAGGACAACACATAACAATACATGTACTCATGACAAGTTAAAGAAATCTTCTCATATGTTGTAGGCATGAAACCATCTCTTCCATCAGTCGTCCTATATACTTCAGCACTCTTACTATCCCTGTAAATAAAATGAGCAATATCTACCTATGTCAGCATCACCCACAATAGCATCACGAAGTATATATTGCCCTAGGTTAAAAAAGATAAAGACCAGAGATCTAACCTTTTCAACGATATAATAGATATCATTTCTAGCTGCTGAAATCAATATACACAAGAGTAAATCGGATGAGGAAAAGGAATAGTAAGGAACAATTAAACTTTAATACATCCAGGAACGAAGTAAATATGGCTTACCATTACCTTATTCTGACCCAGTGAGAAAGCAACCAGTCGGAGATAGCCAAAGAGAGGGGTGAGAGAGATAAAGACGAGCTGCGCGAAACCTAGTTAGGGATTTGGAATGAGAGAGGGGTTTATATGTGAGCTGAAATTTCAGTCAAACCTATTGAGCGCGATAAATTTTGCATCAGTTTTCGTTGGTCGGGTAAGTGAAAATTTCATTGCCGCTTTTTTGTTTTCCGCAAACAATGACAGTTATTTATAACTAATGTCATCTAATGATTAAGTAAATTTTGACTTAAACGCGTGCTTTTTATAGATGATAGAGTTGTGTCATCGGAAGGCCACATTTGAATTAAGCTGATTTAAACTTACGCTTTCAGATGACAGAATTTTAATATACTGCCACGAAAAATAATCAGACGACACGAAAACAAACATGTGATACTTCCTTGCATGAGCTTCAGGATTATCCTTGCCGGAGTAGGCTAGTATGTTCGGAATCTTAAAATGCCTATCGGTTTCCTCGGCTTCAATCCATGCAGTAAAGGGCGATTCTCGATTGGCGAACGGATTGTGCCTAGCATTCTCCTCGTTCTGTCTGCATATCTCTGCCCTGATCTGATCCGCTATAGAACCTTGATCCCTTCTTGGACGTCTCCTACTATGAGACCTGCTTTGTTGTGAGGAAGAGGAGCTGGATCCTGATGAAGGCTCCGATGGTGACCTTCTTCCACCGCCGCCATGCCCCCTTGGTGGAGATCGTCCACCGTCACCTCGATTTGGTGGCGGGTGTTGCATGACCTGGTGAGGTGACCCAACTCGGCGTTCGTTCTCCCTTCGCTCGGGAGGTGGGGGCGATCTTCCACGCCAGGAGGATCTAGTTCGGCGTCTGTGGTGAGAACTGGATTTGGATCATCCCTTCTTATATGTCCTGGTTGGTCTCTTATGTCTGTGACCATCGCGTCCGCCTTCTAGTTGATCCAATACCGTGTTATTTTGATCCGCCAACGTTCCGATTTGTACTGGAGGAGCTCGGGATCCGCCAATAGTGATCCCTGGGTTTGTTGTGTTCCTCGGGGGAGGTTGATTGTGTTGGTCCCTTATAACGTGACAAGTTAGTTCCAAGGGGGGGATAGAAACTATTTAAAAATTTGTCCGTTGAGGCTGACTTCTTTTCTTATGAAAAGGTTTACACAGCGTCACTAAGTAGATTCAAGACACAAGCTTAGTCAACTTGTGACTAAGTCTGCTTCTTTACTTGAGTCAGGAAATAACACTTAGAGTCTATTCCTGAACTCAGCTTCTTAGTAAACTTAACTCAGCGTGAGTTCTTTACTTAGTCAGTTTTATAGCAAGCAATATATATTAAAGGAGTTTAAGGGTTAGAAAGATGTTACTCAGCAGACTTATCCTGGTTCGGCCTCTCCGTCTACGTCCAGTCCCCGGAACTCGTTCCGAGCTTTTTGAATTCTCTACTGAGCTCTTTAAAGGTAGAGCACGAAACCTTTTACAGATAGAAGCTGAGTATAACAAGAGTACCTTCCTCTATACCTCTACTCACTCCTATATCTACGCTGAGTACTATAACCGAGTACTCAGCCTCTCCTTTCTATTCTTCTAGAAATGATAAAGTGTTTGTCCTAAACAACGATTGCTAAGACACTTTAGATGATTGAAACTCACTCTAGACTTTTACACAAAGATTAAGAATTTGTGTAAGGTATTTGCTTTGCTTTTCTCACAGAAACTTCAAGTATGAATTTGGTCAGCGTTTCGACTAATTGAAGATCTGCATCGATTGAAGCAAATGGATGGCCTTTATATAGTGACACTTGAGGCACCTGGTTATTTCGAATTTCGAAATAACCGTTGGAGGGAAACGGCTTCCTGTCGTTGTCACTCTAGGCGTGCTCAGCGTCGTTGGCTAATAGGATTCTTGTATCTTCTGTCTTTATCAGTCTTCGGCAGAATGTTTCGACATTTAAGGAAAAGTCCATGAGACAGCTTCCTGCGCCTTCTGAACTTTTCCCAAAGTAGAAATACTTTGTCTAGAAGTTAAACATTGTCTGCCGCTGTCCAGACTGCTTTGTCGTCCAACTCAGCAGCTTCCACTTGAAGCTTTTGCCTCGAAGGCTTCTCGATCCTTCTCTTGCTGAGTCGTCGTTTTACTTGATACAGCTTCGTTTTGAACTCTTGAGCCGAATGGTCTTGATGTGTTGATTTGGGCTTGACTTCCACTTTATGGGCCTTTGGGCTTTTTAATCTTAATGTCTTATAAACAATTAAACTCAACATTGAACAAACACATTAGTGTAATAAATCAAAGAATTTAAATTTAATGTGTTAGAATATTTTTTATCATCACTTAAATAATTTTGTCAAATCAAAATCATGCGGAAAGGTGTTTCAACAGATTGTTCCTACGACTTCCCTCTGGTATATTGGAAAATAACCTTCGGTTTATTGGCAGGTTACTAGCGAGCTTTGGATTAACGATTGTCGAATCCACAGGTTGAGAGAGAAAAAATGACGAATCACGGTAAGCATTGGGTCCAACATAGGCGTTTTGCCATTGTGATAGGGTCGGTCTTAGCGGTTGACGACGATTCAGTGAGGGAATAGTTCCTGTCGTGGGTCCACCTACATCCTGGTTCTCTAGATAGGCCCTCAATCGACCTTCCATAACGGGTCCATGTTCTCTCCCTACGGTACCTGCGCAAATCTCCCAAAAGGATTCTAGCGACATGTCCCTTTCATCATGGACGGTTGGTGCATTGGGATCAACATGACCAGCGTTTGTAGTGGGATTAATTGATGGTGGTACAGGTGGTATTGTAGCTCCGGTTGAGGGGTTAGACCCCCCACTTGCCATATTTGGGTTGTGAACTGAGTCCTTTTTGGATTAGAACTTCCACGCTCACCGCACCAATTGATAATTGGTGCTGAACTCTTATTCGGAATCCTTCCCTGCGGGGGGCATCGTTGGGTTCGACGGGGGGAAGCTCCGATGCCAAAGTCAGTATATGAGAAGAGAATAAACTGTATTGACAAAGTAGGGTTTAGGAGAGCGAGAATGTGTGTACCTCAATAGCTTGTGATGCAAGCTATTTATAGTCATGTAGTCTTAACTCCTAGTAACTAGAAAGTCTCCATTAATGCCTCATTAATGGAAATTACTGATCTCATTCAAGTATGACTGTTAGCTCATTAATGGGTTATTAGTTGCCTTTATTGGGAATCGGCTCAACCGCTCGACGGGCGGATCGAGGCATGATGGCGAGTCTCCCGTAGGTTTGACTGCGGATAGCGTGTGGTGGAATCTATGTGATCCGCCACTCGGATGGCTTGCTTGATACGCCATTGCTTTCCGGATCGTCCGAATACGCAGTCGTTTTGGTAAATATCCCCTTTGATCCCGTAAATTGAAGGGAAATAGGCTATTGTTTGGGAGCGGAAATATAAAAATTTTAACCTTTTTCCATAACCCAAGATCCGTTAATCGTTATTTCATATAAAGAGGGATAGAAGGAAATACCTTTCGAGGAACTATCTACCGCTGCAATCGTAGTGCCCACAACTCTTACTCCGAGTTCCCGAGCACAAGACAAAAACACAATTCAAAATATGATTAGAACTCAACCGTATGAAAGCAACCAAAATAGATTGCCTCTAATAAATCAACACAAGATCAAGGAACAAGCGAAAGAGATTAATAATCAATTGAAACGGAAGGAAGCGGTAGATGATCTCATCCTCAACAAGGGGGTCGAAATTCTCTCTCTCCAGTTGGCTAGGGTTGGCCAAAATTCTACTATAAGGGGGGTATATATAGTCTCTTGTATCTAAACCCTAGTTAGATAGAATTAGGTTACTGAAATAAGAATTTAATTCGGAATAAAATTCTTATTAGTTATTATCTATAATTATATCTAAATATAAAGATAATAATAATAATAACTTATTGATAGGATAATAATGGAAGCAATTTAATCTCATTAAACCTCCTAACTTATTTATCCTTTAATTAATTTAATTCACAATCATAATCTAATTAGAATTGTTTAAAATCAAATTAATTTATTTATGTATTTTACATACATAAATCGCCCCCCCTAAGTACTGGGCCTTAGTGGACTCAGTTGGGCTTCCATCAATTTATTAACATCTGTTTCTCTTTTGGGCTCCAAGTCTTATGTGTGACCCATTAGGTTCTTATTGCTTCTAGCCGTATGCAACTATTAAATTAATTTTCTCAGAATTATATTTAATCTTTGAGTTAACGGAATGAGTACGCGAAATGTGATTGGCAGATCCGAAACATTCCCCCAGAGCTATAAGAAGACAGGTTGATTTTATCGTTGACCTTTCCGTATTAGTTACAGTATAATTCGATCATTCATCAACTACATCCTTGAACTGAATCTTATGACTACGGATATGTCAAGTCACATATAGCGAGACGTTCGTTTTACTTGTATAGACCGAGTTAACTCCAATTAGATAGGTTAAGTGAAATCTGCATTTCAAGTCTTAAGCTATCACCTTGCAAGGATTTAGAGTCAAGTCTTCCACAAGCGATCCTTGGACGTATCTCCCATTTATCGGGAGTGACAAATGCTCAATCCAATGTATAACTATCCTGCAATTACTTCATGTGATACCCAACGTCTGCCGTTCACACCCCAGAGTCATCTCTGTTATGGATCGTGTTACAACAGGATCAAAGCATCACATTCCATAATCCAGAATCACTAATTAACATTCCTTTGAGTCTTAGGATTACTTATACCTATTAATACCAATGAGATGAACATGTGACAAGGATAAATCTACCCATCCTGTTATCTCAAGTTGGGTCCCCAATCCTAATGAACTCCCTTTCATCGGATCCATGCAACTGTCCAGATAACTGCATATCTAAAGCTTGTGAGATCAGCTCTCTATCTTGACAGAAGACATTGTTACATGCAAGTCTCAACAGTGATATGTCAATCCTATTTCTAAACATATTACTTGACTTAGGGTGGTTTTAAGTTTATTAGTTTATTATAAAGTTTCGTCTCACTTCATGCTTGTATGAACACTTTATAATCACTTTAAACAAACTTAGGAATTTCCTTTTATTAGACTTATTTAGTTCTTAAAAGAGGTTGCCTTTATATAGTTATGAAACCATATCTTATGAAAACAAATGATATAAAGAACACTTCATTTACATTTAGTTCATATCCTAGAACAATTGTCTATAGGACACTAAACCCCAACATACTCCCACTTGGACTAAAGCCAATTGTTTCTACAACTTATCCTAGTAGAACTTAGATGATGATCATGTACTTTCTGGGCTAAGGGCTTTGTCAACGATTTGCAATGTTGTCCTCAGTAGGTACTCTTTCTATTCTCACATCTCCTCTTGCCACAATCTCTCTTACAATGTGGTATCGCTTTAGGTAATGCTTGGATGCATTATGAGACCGTGGTTCCTTTGCTTGTGTAATGGCTCCATTGTTATCACAGTACAGAGTAATGGGATTTACAATGTCAGGCACCACACCAAGTTCTGTAATGAACTTCTTAATCCAAACCACTTCCTTTGCTGCTTCCGCAGCAACGATGTACTCTGACTCGGTCGTAGAGAAAGCTACGCTTCCCTACTTGGAACTCTTCCAACTGACTGCGCCCCCATTCAAGATAAACATGTATCCTGATTGGGATCTAAAATCGTTCTCATCTGTGAGATGACTGGCATCTGAAAATCCTTCTATTTTCAGATCCACTTCTCCATACACTAGGAACGTGTCTTTAGTCCTTCTCAAGTACTTAAGAATGTTCTTGACGGAATTCCAATGCTCGTCTCCCGGATTACCTTGATAACGACTCGTTATGCTTAACGCGAACGCTACGTCAGGTCTAGTGCAAAGCATAGCATACATAATCGAACCGATTGCGCTGGCGTACGGGATTACAGCCATGTGTTTCTTATCATCTTCGGTTTTAGGACATTGATGATTGCTTATCTTTACTCCATGTACCATGGGTAAGTTACCTCGCTTCGATTCAAGCATGCTAAACCGCTTTAGCACCTTTTCAATGTATGTAGCCTGTGAAAGACCAAGCAGTCTTCTTGATCTATCTCTGTAGATCTTAGGTCTTTCATAGAGAAGTTACCTGATAACCATACTTTCACCGACTGTAGTAGAGCTATGTCATTTCCCATTAGTAATATATCGTCCACATATAATATGAGAAATGCAACTGAGCTCCCACTTGCCTTCTTGTAAATGCAAGCTTCTTCGCAATTTTGTTTGAAACCAAACTGTTTTATGGTTTCGTCAAAATGCTTGTTCCAGCTTCTCGATGCTTTCTTAAGTCCATAAATGGATCTCTGTAGTTTGCAAACCTTGTTTGCATCCTTTGATATGAAACCTTCAGGCTGCATCATATATACATCCTCAAGCAGGTTTCCGTTTAGGAAAGCTGTTTTCACATCCATTTGCCAAATCTCATAATCGTAGTGAGCGGCAATAGCGAGCATTATTCTGATTGATTTGGACATAGCCACATGAGAGAAAGTTTCGTCATAATCAATTCCTTATTTCTGACGATATCCTTTCGCTACTAACCTAGCTTTGTAGGTGCTAACCTTTCCATCTATGTCAGTCTTCTTCTTGAAGATCCACCTGCACCCAATGGGGTTTATCCCTTCGGGTGGATCAACCAAAGTCCACACTTGGTTGGTGTACATGGAATCCATTTCAGAATCCATGGCCTCGAGCCATGCTTTAGAATCTGGACTGATAAGAGCCTCTTCGTAGTTTTCAGGTTCGTAAAGGGAAGCATGATTGAACTTGATGAAGTTCAAGAAGAAGAAACACGGGAACCTCATCATCATCTCCCACTAGAAAACCATATCTAACTGGGAGTTCACGAACTCTTTATGATCTACGAGTAGGTGGCACTTGAGTCTCATCCAATGGGACTGCTTCGGGTTCCTCAACTGCCTGTTGTTTCAGTCGGTGTTTCTTCTTCTTGAACTTCATCAAGTTCAATCATGCTTCCCTTTTCTGTTTCTTCGAGAAACTCTTTCTCCAAGAAGGTTGCGTGCTTGGATACTATTACTTTCTGATCATCTGGATGATAGAAGTAATACCCCATAGTTTCCTTAGGGTATCTAATGAAGAAACATTTATCAGATTTAGAATCTAGTTTGTCTGACGCTACGCGTTTGACAAACGCTGAACAACCTTATACTCTCATGAATGAGAATGTGGGTTTCCTACCAACGAACAATTCATATGGTGTGGAACTGGCGGATTTAGTTGGTACTCGATTTATGGTGTGCCCTCTTGCATCCTGCAATGATATAACAATTTTGATATCTCGTAGCGTTCACACCTAGTCTGTTTCCCAAACAACTCCTTTAGGTGCATGATGATGGAATAAGCATCCATTTCCTCATGTTGCCTTTGCAATTCCGGTGTCATCGATGCAAGTATGATGCATCCCGCATGATCATCATCAGCCTTGTGCTTCTGGTAAGCATCAATCTCTTCGATGGGAGCATCATCCACCTGGTTAGGGGATATCAGTGTATCAAGTACATACCCTATCTTATCGAACTTCAAAACGATTTTGAGGTTGCGATACCAGTCAGTGAAGTTTGAACCATTCAACTTGTTATCGGTAAGTATATTTTGCAGATTGGTTTTAGTCATGATTTTAGGAGTGTTTTAATTTAACCTGAGAGTGAGAAAGAGTAAATGTATGTTATTCATTTGCTTTAAATTACATCAATCTAAAATTATAGGTCTTTTAATTTATTTTAAATTGCTCCCACTATTTTGCCAAATTAATAGCCCTCCATATTAATTCGAAGAATTTCACAAATCCTTTAGTGAGTTAGGATCCTAACTCCTGAGATTTCACCTTGAGTTTACTCAATAAGCTAGTCTCATTTGTTAGGTAGATTCATGCAATCAATCACATCTTTAATGTGATTCCTAGATTATTGGGTTACTAACCACATTAGTAACTAATATGCTATTCATATTAATCCCAACCATATTGCCCATCAGTTTATGATAACATGAGTTTACCCATCCAATTATCATAATCTAATTTAAGTATTACCCCATATTCATGAAAAATGATTTTTCAATAATTCAGGTGTTACCATAAGACCCCGAGCTTGAGTTTACTCAACAACCCAAAGGCCCCCAGTACTGCCGGTTGAATTATAATATTAGGGAGGGGCAACCGATTTTAATAACTTGCTTATTTACTTAACTTTTAATTAGTGAGGGATTTTTATTTTAAGTCTCATAATCTAACCTAGTCTTGATTTGCTTTAGCATACATCAGACACATAAATTGGCGTTATGGACATATTATCTAAATTATTCTGTTGAGCCAGAAACGGAATAAAATGCCAAACCTAGGGAAATACTAACTATTACATATTTCTCTTTAGGTCCTCCGTCGTGTCCATGGCGCCTTCAAATTACATATTAATTTCTATACTATTAAAGAAAACTTCAATTATCTTGAAGGGAATTAGATGAGAGGAGAAATTACAATAGATAGTAGATAGGCAGGACTCGCAGGCCCTATTTCAAAAATACCAAAAGACTAAATAGAGGGTCCAAATATGTCCATAACTCCAAATATACATAGACTCAATCAAATAAATTTAATTGGTTGATTACATAAAATATTTATGTAATATTTAGGTTAATCGCATTAACTTATCAAATTAACTTTCATCCAATTTTAATTCTATCAGTTTCGTATCTTCTATATTTAATCACGTTAGATTAATACAACTATACAAAACCTTATCTATGCATATCCCGGTTATTTTGATTTAATTCATTTAATACTTTTGATTTACAAATAGGTAAAACAAACTTTTAAATAAATTCTTTTATCCGATAATCAAAAACAGAAAACTATTAATTTCTGAAATATATATATATATATATATATAAATATATTTAAAACTCAATTTTATTTTAAAATAATTTTAAAACAAATAGGAGTGGGCTCGTGTCGGGTCCACAAAAAGGGGGGCCCGAGACAGTGGCGCTGCTGCCGTCTGGCAGCAGCGCCATGGCTGGCCGCCGCTGCCTTATGGCAGCGACGTCCAGCCGCACACGGTTGCTGCCGCGAGGCAGCAACCGCGAACAGCAGTTCGGGTTGCTGCCTCGCGGCGCAACCCGGACTGTTGTTCCAATTTTTTTTAAATATAACAAATATATATATATATATATATATTTATATATATATATATATATCAGTTTCAAAACGGTTTCAAAACGATTTTCAGAAAATAAGAAAAATCTATTAAAGATTTTGTTTTATCTTTAGAATTAATAAAACTAACTTTTATCAATCTAACTATAAAACCAATAGTTTTGTTATAATGATTATCAACCAAATATAATCCGGAACATATGCATAATCTATTTTAATTAACAATTAATTAAAACTTATTTATCTTTAGAATTAATTAATCAAAACGGTTTCGTTAATTAACCTAACTATAAATATTTATTCAATCTGATTGAAAAACCTTTTAATTTTCATATATGAAATAACGGATTTAACGCAGACTTTGATACCACTGAAGGGAAATAGGCTATCGTTTGGCAGCGGAAATATAAAAATTTTAACCTTTTTCCATTAACCTCAGATCCGTTAATCGTTATTTCATATAAAGAGGGATAGAAGGAAATACCTTTCGATCAACTATCTACCGTTGCAATTGTAGTGCCCACAACTCTTACTCCGAGTTCCCGAGCACAAGACAAAAACACAATTCAAAATATGATTAGAACTCAACCGTATGAAAGCAACCAAAATAGATTGCCTCTAATAAATCAACACAAGATCAAGGAACAAGAGAAAGAGATTAATAATCAATTGAAATGGAAGGAAGCGTTAGATGATCTCGTCCTCAACAAGGGGGTCGAAATTCTCTCTCTCCAGTTGGCTAGGGTTGGCCGAAATTCTACTATAAGGGGGTATATATAGTCTCTTGTATCTAAACCCTAGTTAGATAGAATTAGGTTACTGAAATAAGAATTTAATTCGGAATAAAATTCTTATTAGTTATTATCTATAATTATATCTAAATATAAAGATAATAATAATAACTTATTGATAGGATAATAATAGAAGCAATTTAATCTCATTAAACCTCCTAACTTATTTATCCTTTAATTAATTTAATTCACAATCATAATCTAATTAGAATTGTTTAAAATCAAATTAATTTATTTATGTATTTTACATACATAAATCGCCCCCCCTAAGTACTGGGCCTTAGTGGACTCAGTTAGGCTTCCATCAATTTATTAACATCTGTTTCTCTTTTGGGCTCCAAGTCTTATGTGTGACCCATTAGGTTCTTATTGCTTCTAGCCATATGCAACTATTAAATTAATTTTCTCAGAATTATATTTAATCTTTGCATAACGGAATGAGTACGCGAAATGTGATTGGCAGATCCGAAACATTCCCCCAGAGCTATAAGAAGACAGGTTGATTTTGTCGTTGACCTTTCCGTATTAGTTACAGTATAATTCGATCCTTCATCAACTACATCCTTGAACTGAATCTTATGACTATGGATAATGTCAAGTCACATATAGCGAGACGTTCGTTTTACTTATACAGACCGAGTTAACTCCAATTAGATAGGTTAAGTGAAATCTGCATTTCAAGTCTTAACCTATCACCTTGCAAGGATTTAGAGTCAAGTCTTCCACAAGCGATCCTTGGACGTATCTCCCATTTATCGGGAGTGACAAATGCTTAATCCAATGTATAACTATCTTGCAATTACTTCCTGTGATACCCAACGTCTGCCGTTCACACCCTAGAGTCATCTCTGTTATGGATCGTGTTACAACAGGATCAAAGCATCACATTCCATAATCCAGAATCACTAATTAACATTCCTTTGAGTCTTAGGATTACTTATACCTATTAATACCAATGAGATGAACAGGTGACAAGGATAAATCTACCTATCCTGTTATCTCAAGTCGGGTCCCTAATCCTAATGAACTCCCTTTCATCGGATCCATGCAATTGTCCAGATATCTGTATATCTGAAGCTTGTGAGATCAGCTCTCTGTCTCGACAGAAGACATTGTTACATGCAAGTCTCAGCAGTGATATGTCAATCCTATTTCTAAACATATTACTTGACTTGGGGTGGTTTTAAGTTTATTAGTTTATTATAAAGTTTCGTCTCACTTCATGCTTGTATCAACACTTTATAATCAATTTAAACAAACTTAGGGATTTCCTTTTATTAGACTTATTTAGTTCTTAAAAGAGGTTGCCTTTATATAGTTATGAAACCATATCTTATTAAAACAAATGATATAAAGAACACTTCATTTACATTTAGTTCATATCCTAGAACAATTGTCTATAGGACACTAAACCCCAACATAAATAATATCTCGATGTTATCAATATCTTTTGAAAACTTGTTTTCGAGATTTAACATAAAGATATTATCTATTCTCGGAGCAGTAAGAATTACAGAGTTGGTCTTATTGTCGAGTATTTGACATCCAAAAGAGTCAAATATAACCTTTCTTCCGTTGTCACATAGTTGTGCTACGCTCAGAAGGTTATATTTAAGACCTCTAACTAGGGAGACATGTTCAATGGATGGGTTACTTCCAATGGATCCGGAGCCCACTATTTTACCTTTCTTGTTGTCTCCGAAACTTATGTTTCCTCCTCATTTATGCACAAATGCGATGAATTGAGTTTCATCACTAGTCATATATGCCTTGAGCGTGCGCTGTCAATATACCACATCTTTGACTTCTGAGCACATCTCAGGCCTACCTACAATACAATTACTTGCTTTTAGGTACCCAAGCTTTTTTAGGTCCTTTCTTATTAGTTGTGACAGGTAAAACATGATTACAACTATTGTAACTAATTTTGTGTCGACACACTTTGGTTGTGTGGCCAGATTTCCCACAGAAGTCACACTAGACTCTGGGTTGTGGGATCCATCTATTTCTACTGGAACTATGATTCCAAGTGTACTGATGGTTATGGCTCTTTATATTCGGAATCTTTAATTGGTTCTGAATTGACATGATATCCTTCCGGAGACTTTTAGACTCCATTTGGACTTCCGAGACAAACTTGTGCATTATCTTAAGATTTTCATCTTGTCTAGTATCGTCTTGGAGATGGTGTCAGATGTCACTAAGTTTGACTTCTTCAACCTCATCACATCTTCTGGTGAGTACTCTTATTTTCTTGTTAAATTTTTAACCAGAGAGAGTACACATCACAAGGAGCATTAGTCATTTCATTTTTTAGAGTGGGAAGTGAGGTTACCTCAGTAGCTTGAGTTTCGTCTTCAGAGGCATAAGAGGATTCTTGTATTTCAAAAGTTTTTGGTTCTTCTGTCTCAGCAGCCATGAAACATATGTTTGCTGCCTCTGTAGTATCAGCTTCGGAGGATGATGATTCATCACTGTCACTCCAGATTGCCACCATTGCTTTCTTCCCATTTCTCTTGTCTTTCTTCAGAGTTGGACAGTTGGACTTTATGTGTTCAGTTTGATGGCATTCAAAACACGTAATGGGTTTTGAAGTATCCTTCTTGTACTTACTGTCACTATATTCATTCTTAACCTTGTCATATTTTCGGAAAGGCTTCTTTCCATATTTCTCATTCTTCGGGAACATCCTTTTCATCTTCCGGGTGAACATAGTGATGAGTGTCTGGTAGAGCGGTAAAATATATTATGATATGTGTGTGCTAGGGTTATGGATGTGATCTTTCTAATGCTCTAACTCTACTAGATGCTACTACGTAGGGGCAAGTGTACCTGTCGTATCAAGTAATAACCCGGTTAAGACCAGGTATTGAATCCACAGGATTTATAACTACAAGTATTAAACTACTCGGTTTTACACGTTATCTAAGTGGTGAATACTTTAGTTGGTTGGGTGACAACTATAAGCTACTCCTAAACTACGGGTGAGACAACTTTCATGTGTTTCGAGCCCTCTTAGAGTGATTCGGGTGATGATAAATTATAACCTATGATAAACGACACGAAATATAAACGATTAATGGTTTTACTCTTACAAAGACGACTATTAATAGACCGAACAAATCCGTGAGGTTCCTAGAGTCGTGGTTTCCCTTTAAGGCGACTCTAATTCTTAGGATCAGAAACTAGGGCCCGTAAGTTCTGTGGCTCGTCAATTCCTACGATTTCCGGTTTGTCAACTCCGGTGAGGCAACACCTATGTGATTCCTAATAGATTTCGGAGCTCGTAAACGACCTACACAATAATCAATTATAAGTATCAAAGCAAGCAATAAACATTAACACGTATAGTGAAAACAGATCCGTAAATCATGTATTATAAATATGGAATACGAGAATACGGGATACAACTAAGCCTAGTACATAGAAAGAGTACAAACTAATTAACAAGTAAAAAGGGGAGAATAATCGGCCCTTAAGACTAGCTAACCGGACTCAAAGTTGTCTCTTAGGAGTTGGAGGTGGAACTCTCGAGCTTGGTGAATGCGGATGGAGCGGAACTTCGGCGGAGTAACGGGAAGATTATACAAGCTCTCAAGGTGTGAGGAACTCAAATACATGGAAAGTTGAATGAATCAAATGAGTGCTAATCACTCTTACTTATACATCAAACTCGGGGGTAAAATTATAAATACACAAGTTGCATTATTTCTGCATTTTCCCAAGACACGCCCCGCGTGGGTGCCCATTCCGTTGACAATTTCTGGCATATGGATCAAATTCAGTATTGTTATTCGGACCACGCCCCGCGTGCCCAGGAGTACACCCTGCATGTTTGCCCATTCCGTTGATAATTGACTGTGTGTGGATCAGATTCAGGCCTGATGTCATGAACACGCCCCGCGTGGACAGGCAGACGCCCCACGTATTTGCCCATTCCGTTGATAATTGTCTGCATGTTGGTCAGATTCAGACTGTTTGTCATAGCCACGCCTCGCGTAGGTTGGAGCACGCCCCGCGTGGCTGAGCCTCTGAAGTTTAATTGCTCGAATCATGACTTTGGCGCCTCGCGTGGCTTGGGACACGCCCCGCGTAACTGAGCTTCTGAAACTTATATTGAAGAATTTCTCCTGTACGCCCCGCATATTGATAGAGATGCCCCGCGTGGTTGGAGTATTTTACTCCTTTGCTTGTACATGCGAAATACAATTCTCGACGACCGAGTTAGCTTGACGTTTATTTTTCCGAAATTAACTGAAAACAAAGGAAATTGATCAAAATCATAAAATTTATTTTTATTTTGTTGTTTTTATCAAAAACACATTATTTTTGTAATTAAACTCACTTATTTAGTCCATAATTAAACCGTAATTCACGCTAAAAGATAGGGACAAAATGCCCCTATCAACCTCCTCGGACTTTAAAGTTTTACTTGTCCTCAAGTAAAAGAAATCGAAAGACAAAGGATTGAGACAATTAAGAAACAAACTTCCGGTTGGTTTTACCAAGTGCGTGATTTCGAAGCTAAAGTTTTATGTAAAGTTTTCGGCAAGTACTTACGCAAACGAATGAGCGACCAAAACTTATTTGAAACCTCCATGATCAAACTTAATAGGCAATATTAATGGGGATCGATTATCTTTTGAGAACCCGATTGTACCTCACCAAGGGATTTCACTCTTACGCTCAAATTTTGGTGGGTCGGTGTTTTTGTGCTCTCCTTTGTACTTACTCGAAGTCACTTTGAGTTTGCATTTTCATCCGGATTTTTCCTCCAATGTTATGGTTTAGGCAATATTAAAAATGAACCCGGAGGGGGGTTGTAATGTGGGTGGCTTTTTTAATGGTTAATTTTTAGAAATTCGAGTTCAAACACCATTTTGATGGCCGCACCGTGTTTTCATTTTGGCCTTAACGAGTTCATAAAATATAACTTGAAATTGCTTGGGAGAATGTCTTTTTGCTCTTTGTTGTGTTTTTCTTTTTCTTTTTATTTTGAGAGCAGCACAAAAATGATTTCGAAGACTTATTGTGCTTACTTGTTAAGGCCTCGGCTTGTTTCGGGTAATTCTGATGCGGTTGATTTTATTGGTATTTGAACAAGAGGAAAAAGGGTTAAGTATTAAAAAGGTATTAGCAAAGAAGTCGGTTAGTAGGCTCGAGGGGGATTCCTAAAGGTTAATGAAAAAGAGAAAAATAGTTAAGAAAGGAATTAGCCTAAGTGGGTTTGTTTTATCATCTATTGCCCTTCTTACCAAAATAAGTGTACTTAACCCGGTATTAGATGCAAACTCTATGAGTCGAGTGAAGTCAAAGCTCTCGAAAGATTGTGAAAGAAATAGAGTTCTCGTACGAACTCTTTTAGGCTCAAAAATACCTCACAAGAATTTCGGGTTAAATTGTGTACTTTCAAGTTCTCGTCAAATTTTCAACCATCCCGTTTTTATTGCCTTTTTAAATTTCATTATAGAGATAACCTGTGGGTTAGGACTCAATGCTTTTGTTTAGTACGAACCTAGGCTTTGCATAAATTCTATAACTTCAAAATCAAGACTAAAATTTCTTAATTAAACCGATCCTTTATGTTTCGATGTTTTTACCTTTGACGACAAATAATGGAACTTTTAATTATTGTCCGTAGAAGATAGTGTGTTGGGTGATTTATGAGCCAATAAATGAGTTCAATTATTTTTGTCTATTTTATTTTTATTTTTGTTTTTGTTAGTGCAAAACAAACTGTAAGTGTGTGGTTGCACGACCCTCCGCGTGATTAAAATGACGTCGATTCCAAGGACGTCGCAAAAGAAATGAAAACAAAAACAAAAAGAAAGATAGAATGAAAAAAAGGACCCGGTAGGGTGGGTCTTACGCGCGGCGTAACCATAAGGGCGCCCCGCGTAAGAGATGCATTTGATGTGATTTGGGGCCAGAGACTCGGATAATCGGGGCGCACTTATAGAGACGCTCCGCGTAGACCGAGTATGAAGCCGTTATTTAATGGTGAAGGTGGTTCACGCGGGGCGTATATAGGGGGATGCTCTGCGTGAACATTATTAATGCATGCAGAAACAGACATAACGAACACGTAAAGAATGAGTGAGGGAAAAATAAAATAGAAAGGCTGAAAATAAACGAATCAAAACACAAAGAGAGACCGTAGGAAAGTGAAATATATATTAAAATAAACGAAAGAAAGTACAATACTAAAAACACGAAAGACAAAAGAAACACGAAACGGAAAACATAAAAACGGAAAGGAAAAACACAGAAATGACAAAATCATAAAAACATAAAACGAAAAACAAAGAGAAACTATGGTGGAGGCGGAGGAGGATGGCCATGAATGTTGAAGTGGGTGAAGAAGGTGGTGGTAAAGGCGTCGAAGTTGGCCCGATCCGCTTGCCTTTGGGCCTCGGAGGCGTCGAAGCGAGCGTCAAGGGCGTCAAACCGGGAGTCGAAGTGGGCCCGATCGCGTCGTTGGTTCCCCTCCAAAATGTCCAACCGGGCATAGATAGAGTTGACGTCGTGGTTGGGGGGTGGGCTATAGTTAAGGCCGAAGTCCGAGTCCCACCCATCCTCCGCTTATTGCTGGCCCGCCCCCGAACTTTCACCCGAGCCGGAGGCACGGCGTTTGAGGGTTTGGAAGGCATTTTTTTCCACGGGGCGGGCTTCATAGTGGTGGAGGCATTCAAGGGTGGCGGAGCCAAGAGCCGAGGAGGCATAAATAGTGACTAAGTGCCCGAGCCTGAGTTTGGCCCGCCTTCGTGTGGGCATTTGGTGGAGCATGGTGGCAACAAGGTAGGAGAGGTCGAACTTAAGGCCGTTCTCACAGCAATAAAGGGCAAGAAGCTCAAGCTTGTTGACCTTGTTGGCCTCGGATTTCCCCAAGAAGTAAAAGCTGATGAAGCGATGGAGGAGGTAGAGGACGGGATCGCGGATGCTACCCGGGTGGAGGTTGGAGACGTCATAAGTGTCCGACCCGGTAATGGTCGCCCAGAATTCCCGGGCAGTTTCATCGGTCGGCCAATGGGTGGTGCCAGGATCCATTTGCATGGTGAAATGGGTGCGGATCCAGGCTGTGTCGATGGAGTGGGGGCGGTTTTGAAGGCGGAAGGTGAAGATGGCAGCAACGGGGACACCATTAGAGGCGAGGGAAGTGTAGAATTCATGGACCAACGACGGGTACACATGGTGGCGTGCACAAAAATGGTTGTGCCAGCCAAGGGCACGGAGGCGATCCTCGAAGGCACGACCAACATCATAGTGATCAAGCGCGCTTAGGTTGATGTAGGGGAGAGCCATAACAATGGAAGAGGAGATAGTTTGGTAGGTGACCACCTCTTCGTCCGTGAGAATGTGGAAGGGGGTGCGGTATTGGCGGGTGAGAGGTGGTGTTTCTTCGCGTTCGGGTGGGGGTGGTGAGTGTGTTTGGTGGGAACGGGAAGAGCGGGCACGAGTGGAGCATGGGGGATGGTCATTGGCGGGTCGCTTACTTCGGGTCATGGTGAAAGGGAGTGAGTGAGAGTAGGAGGGAATTAGGAAGTTGGAGTGAGTGGGAGGGAGGATGGGGAGGGAAACGGGGGTTTAAATAGAGAAGGGGTGGGAAATCAAGGAAGTTGCAGATTCCCAGTGGGGTACGCGGGGCGTGAAGGGGCCACGCCACGCGTATCCCAAGGCACGCGGGGCGTATGGGAGAGCACGCCACGCGTACTTCGATCTCTGACCGAAAAGGCATGGAAGAAGGGAGAGTACGCGGGGCGTGCATGGGGGTACGCCCCGCGTGGAGGACGGCAGGTGAAACATTTTTTTCGGTTTTGTAAAGATATTTTTAATTTTTATTGGTTTAATGATTTTTAAGTTTTTATGGGTTTTAATGAGTAATTAAGGGGGTGGTTAAAGGCAAAATGAATGAGGGAGGGAGGTCTAAGAAAATTTGAATTTGAAAAGAGTGGGGGTGATTGGAGGTTAGAAGAGGTGGAGTGTAGAAGTGGGGAAAAATGTGTGGGGAAGAGGAAAAACTGTCATGGGGAGTGGCAGTACGCAACCTCCCAAGGATACGCGGGGCGTAGAATGGGGCACGCCCCGCGTAACCCTTATTTTTTGCCTTTAATTAGGGAACCGAAAAGTAGGCGGGGCATGGGATGTGTTATGCCCCGCGTAGGCGTGCGTTTGAGCACCAAAATAGAAGCAGAAACTCATCTTCGCGGGGCGTACCTGGTGTATGAAATAGGGACACTAGCAAGTGTACTAGGCCGTGTGTAATATTGGCAAGACCAAGTGTCGTATTCCACAGGGATTGAACTTAAACAGGAAGAATAAGTTACCTTAAGTGTTAGATGTGAATTCTGAAGAGTGATAATGACTTAATTCATAAACAAATATCAAACAGGCAGGTAAAATGTGCAATCAAAATAAACAAACACAAGCCTAACCATGCGCCTAATGAACAATTGTGCCTATCTTTATTAGATGAAGAAGTGAATCAATATTCCTGAGTTGGGTCTTTCCCTCATTGGTCACTAAGGTCAGGTATCCCATTTCCAAAGTTCCTAAGTAAATGATACTAACCAAGTCTCATTGTGATAAATCAAGAACAAGCATTAGGCCTAGGGGAACATTCGTAAAGAAACCCCAATATGTGGTGGTTTTCATCTCCGTCCACCACAACATATGCCGATTAACTATTTCCATCATATCGGAGCACTCTCGTGTCATCCTCAATAATATTAAATAGACTTGATCATAATCTATTCTTTAAGCAAGTTAATAACACTCAATCATAGATAAAACACTTCATTCACTTAGATAAAGATACTTACAGTCGCTGTTTAAATGGCTGGCTAGGCCTGCTGAAGAACTACTCACCCATTACTATGAGTGAACAGCTTCTTCCCAAAAGCATCATCGTTCCAAAATAAAAGACAGAGAAATTAAAAGCTAAGGGTGGCGCTAAAGCCGAGAGATCCTTCTTTCTAAAACATTCTTCCTATTTATACTCTTACATCAACCCTAATTACAAGGGCAAAGAGTCACCAAAAAGGTACAAAACAAGGACAATGTGATCTTCATACACTTGGCGCGAGATGGAGGATTGTCTTGCCTTCCACGTCTTTCTCCCTTTCTCTCTCTTGTGACTTGCTCGACCCGCGCTATTATCCGTTTTCTTCCAACTGACCCGATAAAGCTGCATTTTAAGCTGTTCTGTTCTACCGATAGGCTGTTCTTGAAGATTCCTGCTTGAACTGTAATTTCTGGCTGTTTCTTCCATTACTGGTTGAAAACTGGTACTTTAAGGCTCTTTTCCATGAATGCTTGTCTTCAAAAGTCTGCTCTTTTCACTCGCATCAAATTACCCCCAACTTAAGCTTTTGCTTGTCCTCAAGCAACACATCAAAATTAAATGGAGGAACAGGATGAGATTACATAACAAAAGAACAGCTGAGATCATGCATTTAATGTATCTAGTCATGAAAGAAATTCAGATGATGAAAAGTTAAGATGATACATCTCATTAATGACTCCCTTGATAAGAGATCGGTTATTTCCTTAGTACTTCTAGGATTTCTCTCACCTTTCACAGTGTTTGCTCTCTATTTAGGGTGTTTAAGTCACTCGACAGCTATGTACACCAAGCTTTAGTTTTGACCCGCCTCCTAGTCCAACAGATACTTGAAAAGAACTCTTGACACCTCGGAATCATTACAATGGTGAGGGGTGGTTTGAATGGTGGTCTGATTGGGGTGTAAGGTTAGAGTGGTTGTTTTGTGTTTAGCGGATGATTTAGCTTTTGAAGAGCTGGTCTCTTTTTTAGATGAGCTTTCCTTTTTTGCTTCTGTTTCCTGCTCTTTATATATTTTTTTTTTGATAAAATTGGACAGATTTTTCTATTTGATAATGTCCTTCTTGATATATTATGAGGGAACAGGGCCTTTTTCTTTTGATACCAGCTCTCGGTTATTGGTGTTTGGTGTTTAGTATGTGAATGTTCATCCTAATGTGTCAAGATTCATTTCTTTCAACTGAAGGGCAGACGAGGCAAATTCTCACTTAACTAACGTATACAAAGCTCACTCACAAAAAAAAATTGCATACAGTTATGCATAATTTCGGCCCAAGCCTCACCGGTTGTTTGTACTTAGGGCAATACTTGACCTAATCAGGGTCATCACAAATTAATTGACCAGCCTAAACTTCTCTTCAACAAATCATCAATTCACCACAAGAACACAACAAAAGCATGGTGATTCAACTATTCTAAGTTTAGTAAAAACATCCCAATGTGAGAATGGATGGTTGAGTTGCAAGTGAAGCGCACAGGGTGATTGTGGTGTTTGTGCTTTGTTTTTCTTTTTATGGGGTGGTGCTGAGGTGAAGCGAGGACTAGGCAAAACTTATAGTGGGGATAAAATGAATGAGCATGTTAAAGCAGTAGTGAACAGCCTAGTGAACAGCCTAATAGTGTGTTACGACGCTAGTTTCCTACCCCCAACTTAACAAACACATTGTCCTCAATGGAAAATAATGGGGAAGAACTAGACGGCAACAGAACAAGCAAAACAGCAGCAGCAACAGGACGAACAAAGGATAAAGAGAAAGAGAGATACATATTTACACTGTAGGGGATTGGGAGGACTCCGCCTCCACTTCGGTAGCTGGTTTTGGAACTGAGGCAGTGGTGCCTGTTTCAATTGGTGCATTGTGGACGGGGCTTTTTTGCGACTTCTGGGATGCATCTGATTGATGGGGTTTGGCTGCAGACCGGGTATTTCCTTCCAGAATAGCTATTCTGGCACGTAGAATCTCCATTTCTTGCTCATATGTATTGATTCGTTGCTCCATGACACGCATGTTGTAAAAGATGGTCTCCATGCTCATTCTAGCGGCAAGGCGGTGGATTTGTGCATCATCATCTAGTGGTGATTGTTCTGGGACGGAATGAATAGGTGTGATATGAACAGGTTCTGGAGCAGGCTATTCGCTTCTGCGTCGCTTAGAGGGGCCAACTGGGTCTTTGTCCTTTTTCCGCAGGTGTTCTGCCTCCCGCCAAAGATACCAAACTCCTTTGATATCGCAACATATTTTAATCCGCTTCATGACCTGCAAATTCAAAGGATCCATTGCTGGACCAAGGGTGAGTGATGTAGTTATTTTAGGATCAAAAAATCCCAAATTCTGAGCAATGGTGGTGATGAACGGGCCATAGAACAGGCCAGCGACATTCTTCTTCTGTTGTAGGGAGGCAATATATTTAGCAAAATAGTACCCAACATTTAATGGTTTCTGATCACGCAAACACGCCAGAGCAAATAGATCAGCGGATGGAACCGTGGCTTGATGAACCCTGCCAAAGAGTGAGCCAGCCAAAATACGGTGTAAATATTTCAAAGAATAGCTCTCGATACCTGAGGCCTTGGAGGAACTAGGATTATACTCGAGATGACCTGTGATGGCATGCCAGAAAGCGCCGGCGTCAAATTCCTCAGGAATCTCCCGGTGGGCCGACTTGTAGGGTTCCTCTTCGAGTTTGGTTTGGTCAACCAAGCCAAGGAAAATGTTCATTTTGTTGATGGAGCAGTTCATGTGGTTGCCCATAAGACGAAATTGGTAGCGCTTGTGGTGGTTGGGGTCAGTATACTTTGCATCCCTTTGGAATGTGGAAATGAACTCTATTGTGAGTTCATGATAGGTGCTCTCATCAATGGCCAGAAATTTCTCCAGATTGGCACCGGCTATCATTTGCTTGACCTCCGCATCCAAACCAACTTCTTGTAAACTGTCCCAGCATATTTGCCTTGTGGCGCACAATTCCGTATTTTGGAAGGTTTCGTAGTTACTTTGCTCTGTTTCATCGGAGAATGTCAGGAGGTGTTTGGAAATGGCACTGGATGTGTGGGTGCTAGAGCTCACATCGATTTTCTTTTCTTTGCTCTTGGTCGCAGTAGCCGACCTTGTATTCTTTCTAGCCATGGTGAAGGGATGAAAGGAGGTTACAGAAATTAAGAACTGTGCATGATGAGGGAAATGTAACTCCTTTATACAAGATGACAGCCAACTGAACCGTCGGAGATGAGAGTAACCGTTTGAACCAACCAAATTCCTTATTCCACCGCAAGAATAGAATATGAATTTGCTGTGTTTGGGAAAGGAGGTAACCACATCAATTCTTGTGACCGTTGTAGGCGTAGGTCTGCCGTCTGACAATGTGGCATTAAAGGACAAGACGACAGAGGCGGTGAGTGTCTCGTATGTGGTGAGAGAGATGATTTTTCGCATGTTTCTATGTACTTTGACACCCTTCAAAGCAAAACAAAAGAAAATAGCATAGGAGAAATTGGGGAAGTTAAATTAAATGGACGTAGTAGATAAAAATTGAACGTGGTAAATAAAATTGAAACTAATGAAATTGCAAAATTAAAAAGAGAAAAGAAAAAATATAAAAATTGAAATTTATTGACCCCCAACTTTGGAATCATAGTGGGTTGATTAAACGGTGGGTTGTGCCCACAGTGTCGGGGGGTTCATGTGCCAAATAGGGTTTCAGACGTTGCCCATTAACTTTGAATATGTCTCCTTTGGTGTTCTGAATTTCGATTGCCCCATGAGGGAAGATTCGGTATACCGTGAATGGGCCAGACCAGCGTGAGCGAAGTTTACCAGGGAACAGGCGTAGGCGTGAGTTATACAGGAGTACAGGATCGCCTTCTTTAAAGTTTTTAGACTGAATACGCGAATCATGCCACAGTTTGGTTTTTTCCTTGTATTTGATGGCATTCTCGTAAGCGAATAAGCGGAATTCATCCATTTCATTTAATTGGGCGCACCTCTTTAGCTTGACATCCTGATCATCAAAATTTAGAAATGTTAGTGCCCAGTATGCTCTATGTTCTAATTCAACAGGGAGGTGGCATGCTTTTCCGAACAGGAGCCGGAAAGGAGACATTCCTATAGGTGTTTTATAGGCTGTTCGGTATGCCCACAGTGCATTGTCGAGTTTTAGAGACTAGTCTTTTCTTGAAGAATTGACTGTTTTCTCTAAAATTCGCTTCAGCTCTCTGTTGGACAATTCCACTTGACCACTCGTTTGAGGGTGGTAAGGTGTAGCTATACGATGCGTGATGCCATATTTCTGAAGTAGTTTCTCAAATATTTTGTTACAAAAGTGAGTACCTTGATCGCTTATAATTGCCCTTGGTACTCCGAATCTTGTAAACAATTGTTTCAAAAAATTTAGCACTACCTTGGCATCATTCGAGGGACATGCACGGGCCTCCACCCACTTACTCACATAATCTACAACGACTAGGATGTATTGATTTCCGAAAGACATAGGAATCGGTCCCATGAAGTCGATGCCCCATACATCAAAGATCTCACAGACAACAATGTTGTTTAAAGGCATGGCATTTCGGGCAGAGATGTTGCATGTTCGTTGACAGTCATCGTATCGTTGAACATACTGTTGCGCATCCTTGTATATGGTAGGCTAGAAGAAACATGCTTGAAACACTTTTGCAGCTGTTCGATTGGCCCCAAAGTGGCCACCTGATTCCGCGGCGTGACATTTTTGCAAGATGTCCGTTCCTTCTTCGTTGGTTATGCATCTTCACAGGATCTGGTCTGCACATAATTTAAACAGATAAGGTTCCTCCCAAATGTAATATTTTAGATCAGAATAAAACTTTCGTTTTTTATTAGTGGAGTATCGAAAAGGCTTTATTTTGCAAGCCAAGAAATTTGCGATATCGGCAAACCAGGGAATAGTGGAAATCGCAAACAGTTGCTCGTCAGGGAACTCTTCGAGAATGTCTGGTTGTTCAATTTCAGTAGTGGCTTGGATTCTGGATAGGTGATCGGCTGCTAGATTTTCCGATCCCTTTTTATCCTTGATCTCTAAGTCGAACTCTTGTAAGAGGAGCAACCATCGTATTAGTCTTGGTTTGGCGTCCTTCTTGGCAAACAGGTATTTCAATGCAGAATGGTCAGTGTAAACCGTTACTCTGGAAAGCACAAGATAAGGGCGAAATTTATCGAATGCATAGACTACGGCCAGCAGCTCTTTTTCTATGGTTGTGTAATTCTGTTGAGCTTCATTCAGAGTTTTGCTGGCATAGTGTATGGGCTTAAACTGCTTGTGAATTCATTGTCCAAGAATAGCCCCTACACTGAGATCACTAGCATCGCACATGAGTTTCAATGGTGCATCCCAGTCTGGTGCAGTGAGTATAGGTGCATGTGTCAGTAGATTTTTGATATGTTCGAATGCCTGGTTGCACTCGTCGGTGAAATCGAAATCAGCTTCTTTGTGTAACAATGCGGAGAGTGGCTGTGCAATTTTTGAAAAGTCCTTGATGAATCTTCTGTAAAAACCAGCGTGTCCCAAGAAGCTTCGAATATCCTTGACTGTTTTGGGTACAGGTAGTTTCTTGATTACTTCCACTTTAGCTTGGTCGACTTCCAGCCCCTTGCTCGATATTTTATGTCCGAGTACAATGCCTTCTGTTACCATGAAATGGCATTTCTCCTAATTTA
Source organism: Euphorbia lathyris (assembly GCF_963576675.1). Classification (NCBI taxonomy): domain Eukaryota; kingdom Viridiplantae; phylum Streptophyta; class Magnoliopsida; order Malpighiales; family Euphorbiaceae; genus Euphorbia; species Euphorbia lathyris. Next base: position 49,785,335 of record NC_088918.1, read on the forward strand.
AGACCAACTGTGTCTCTGTGCAACTTTCTAGAACAGCTTCCAGATTCTGCAAACAGGCGTCGAATGATGCTCCGTATACAGAAAAATCATCTATGAATATTTCCACAGTCTTCTCGATCATATCATGGAATATGGCCATCATACATCTCTGAAATGTTGCTGGAGCATTGCACAATCCAAATGGCATGCGTTTATATGCAAAAGTCCCATATGGACAAGTAAACGTGGTCTTTTCTTGGTCTTTGGTACAGATATGAATCTGGTTGTAACCTGAATACCCATCCAAGAAACAATAGAATTGATAACCAGCTAGTCTTTCTAGCATCTGATCGATGAAAGGCAAGGGGAAGTGATCCTTCCTTGTTGCTTCGTTCAGCTTCCTGTAGTCAATGCACACTCGCCATCCTGTGATTGTTCTGGTGGGGATGAGTTCATCCTTATCATTTCTGACCATAGTAGTTCCCCCTTTCTTGGGAACAACTTGAACAGGGCTGGTCCACACACTATCTGAAATAGAATAAATGATTCCTGCCTCAATGAGCTTAATCACTTCTGCTTTTACGACTTCTTTCATGTGTGGATTAAGTCTCCTTTGCGGTTGTACAATTGGTCGATGATTCTCTTCCATCAAGATCTTATGCATACAGATGGTTGGGCCGATCCCCTTTATATCTTCTATTTTCCATGCTAGAGCCGTCTTATGCCTTCTTAAGATGGTGAGTAGTTGTTCCTTCTGATCTTTTGTCAGTGTTGCTGAGATAATTACTGGTCTACTGTTTGGTGGATCTAGGAATGCGTATTCCAGATGCTCGGGCAGTTGTTTCAATTCAAGGTGTTCTTCTTTGTTTCCCTTGTCGATGCCTATCTCAGGAGGGGTATCTTGCTTCTCTTCATTGTTGTTTGTTTCTGGTTCGGAGTCAAACAACTGTTCTTCTTTTTTACGCTTCTGCGAATCGATTTGTTCCTGCAAGAAAAGATTGTCATCCTTTGTATCCATGAAATAGCATGAGTCATCAGATGTTGGTGCATGGTGAATATCTTCATGCATTTTAAACACTACTTCATTATTTATTTTCAGAATGAGATGTCCCTTATGCACGTCAATAACAGCTCTGCCAGTGGCTAGGAAAGGTCGTCCCAAAATTATTGGAACTTCCAGATCCTCAGCAATATCCATTATGATAAAATCGACAGGTAGAATGAAATTTCCCACCTTAACCAAAACATCTTCGAGTATCGAATTGATCGATCTGCTAGTTGAACCGTGACCTTAGTTGGTCTTGGTTCTCCTAGGCCTAATTGCATGTATATTGAGTATGGCATAAGGTTAATGCTGGCTCCTAAATCACACAAAGCATTTTGGATGGTAAGTGTTCCTATCGAACAGGGTATAGAAAAACTCCCTAGATCTTTGAGCTTCTTTGGAATTTGTTGTTTGGCTTGCAGGATGTATGAGCTGTCCCTGTTCAATTGTACCATGGCTACGTTTTCCAGTTTCTTTTTGTTGGTCAGCAAATCCTTTAGGAATTTGACGTACATGGGCATTTCAGATAAAGCTTCGATGAATGGTATATTGATATGCAACTTCGTCAATTGGTCAAGGAAGCTCTTATGTCTCTTCTCACAATTCTGCTGCTTCAGCCTTTCAGGGTACGGAACTCTTGGTTCATATTGGGGTGCACCTGGTTCATGTTCCATCAACTGTTTATCTTTCTTGTGTTGAGAAACATGTGGTTGGTCATTAGAGCTTGCTCCTTCGGTAATAGGTTTCACCGTGTGGTCCGGTACTTCCTTCCCTCCCCTCAAGATAATGGCATTGACTCCTTCTTTTGGATTGGTTACTGTGTTGCTTGGAAGTGCGCCTTTTTCCTTTAACGCTATGACTGTAGTAAATTCTTGCATTTGGGTCTCAAGATTCTTGATAGATGATTGCGTCTGCTTCATGAATTGCATCATCATGGATTCTAAATCCGGCTTTCCTTCTTGTGGAGTGTTTGATTAGCGTTGATATTGTTGATTGGATGAATTGCTTTGTTGTGGTGGATATGCTGGTCGTGAATTTTCTTGTCTATAAGGCTGCTACATCGCTGGTTGCCTCTGATGATCTTGCCAAGAAAAATTCGGATGACTTCTCCACCCTGGATTATATGTGTTCGAATAGGGGTTCGGTGGTTGGTGAGCAATAAAATCACACTGTTCTTGCATTGATGCTCCTAGTTTAGTTCCAGGACAATCTATTGGTCGATGAGGCCCGTTGCAGAAGTCACAGCCATCAGGTGATAAGGTTTCCATTGAAGCCGAGGGTTGCGTGTTCAAGAGTTGTGTGTTCATTGCTGAAACATTCATCTTTCCCAATGTTTTGACCAGCTGCTCCATTTGTGAAGATAGTTTGCTAATCGCCTCGCTGTTTGCGGAATTCGTGATTCTCTTGCTGTCGGCTCTTACCGAATGCCAGTTGTAACTAGTGTTGGCCACTCTCTCTATTAATTCGTACAAAGCTTGAGGTTCCAGTTCCTCCGGATTTCCATTGGCAACTGATTCAATTTGTATCTTGTAGGCATTGGTCACTCCATTATAAAAGTTCTGCACCTGCATCCACATGGGTATGCCATGATTCGGCACTCTTCGCAATAATTCTTTATATCTTTCCCACGCTTCAGATAGTGATTCGTCCTCTTCTTGAACGAAGTGTGAAACCTCATTCCTCAACTTGATTGCCTGTCTAGGCGGGAAATATTTCATCAGAAATAGGGTAGCCATTTCCTCCCAGCTCGTGATAGATCCTGGTTGTAAGTTCTTCAACCTGTTCTTTGCCTTATCTTTCAGAGAGAAGGGAAACAACTTGAGCCGCATGACCTTGTCATCATCATTTCTATAGGATCGAAAAGTGTTGCACATTGTGATGAAATCTTGAATATGAGCATTAGGATCTTCATTTGGGTATCCCCCAAACTGCACAGCTGTTTGTAACATCTGAATCATCGGGGCTTTCACTTCGAACATGCGATTCCCATCGTTTGGTATGATAATGCATGACGAATGCCCTTCGGTGGATGGTCTAGAGTAATCCTTCATCCTCAACCTCGGGTTGACATTATTGTTGTTATTTTCGTTTTCACCATGACCTTCCTCATGGTTCTCACCGTGTCCTGGGCCAGGTATCTCGACTTCACGGTCCATTCTGTTGCGTCGAGCTTGTCTGAACAGTCTTCTCCTTCTTTTGTATGTTCTTTCTATCTCAATGTTTATAGGAAGGATAGGAACACCTGCTCTTCGCATACAAAACTAACAATCGAAATGCACAAACTGGACAAACATGTGGTTATCAGGTAACAAAATAAGCATACAAATTCTTCGATATTTCAGTTTAAACAATCCCCGACAACGGAGCAAAAAACTTGGTGTATGAAATAGGGACGCTAGCAAGTGTACTAGGTCGTGTGTAATATTGGCAAGACCAAGTGTCGTATTCCACAAGGATTGAACTTAAACAGGAAGAATAAGTTACCTTAAGTGTTAGATGTGAATTCTGAAGAGTGATAGTGACTTAATTCATAAACAAATATCAAACAGACAGGTAAAATGTGCAATCAAAATAAACAAACACAAGCCTAACCATGCGCCTAACGAACAACTGTGCCTATCTTTATTAGATGAAGAAGCGAATCAATATTCCTGAGTTGGGTCTTTCCCTCATTGGTCACTAAGGTCAGGTATTCCATTTCCAAAGTTCCTAAGTAAATGATACTAACCAAGTCTCATTGTGATAAATCAAGAACAAGCATTAGGCCTAGGGGAACATTCGTAAAGAAACCCCAATATGTGGTGGTTTTCATCTCTGTCCACCATAACATATGCCGATTAACTATTTCCATCATATCGGAGCACTCTCGTGTCATCCTCAATAACTATTAAATAGACTTGATCATAATCTATTTTTTAAGCAAGTTAATAACACTCAATCATGGATAAAACACTTCATTCACTTAGATAAAGATACTTACAGTCGCTGTTTAAATGGCTGGCTAGGCCTGCTGAAGAACTACTCACCCATTACTATGAGTGAATAGCTTCTTCCCAAAAGCATCATCGTTCCAAAATAAAAGACAGAGAAATTAAAAGCTAAGGGTGGCGCTAAAGCCGAGAGATCCTTCTTCCTAAAACATTCTTCCTATTTATACTCTTACATCAACCCTAATTACAAGGGCAAAGAGTCACCAAAAAGGTACAAAACAAGGACAATGTGATCTTCATACACTTAGCGCGAGATGGAGGACTGTCTTGCCTTCCACGTCTTTCTCCCTTTCTCTCTCCTGTGACTTGCTCGACCCGCGCTATTATCCGTTTTCTTCCAACTGTCCCGATAAAACTGCATTTTAAGCTGTTCTCTTCTACCGATAGGCTGTTCTTCAAGATTCCTGCTTGAACTATAATTTCTGGCTGTTTCTTCCATTACTGGTTGAAAACTGGTACTTTAAGGCTCTTTTCCATTAATGCTTGTCTTCAAAAGTCTGCTCTTTCACTCGCATCAGTACCAGTGTGTATGCTCTGCGCAAAAGTGTTGGATTAGCGATAGGATTTGTTTTTTTCGTGGGTTTTTTATATTAAAAGGGATGAAATGATCTCGAAAGAAAGAAAACGAAAACATGAAACAAAATTTGAAAGAGGAAGATGATGCGTGGCGCCTAGGTAGAGCTTATGAAATATATATATCATGATAAGTTTGTTATGACTATGAATGTGATCTTCCTAAATGCTCTATCTCTACTAGACGCTACTACTTAAGGGCAAGTGTACCCCGTTGTATCAAGTAATAATCCGGTTAAGACCGGGTATCGAATCCACGGGATTTATAATTACAAGTATTAAACGACTCGGTTTTATACGTTATCTAAGCGGTGAATACTTTGAGTTGATTCGGGGAACAACTACAAACTACTCCTAACTATGGGTGAGACAAATTTATATAACAAAAACTCTACGAAGTGGTATGGATGGTGATAAGTTATAAATACGATAAACAATGACTCCCAATATATACGGTTAATGATTTACTCTTGCAATGATGACTACGTGTAGTGTGACCGACCCGTGAAGTACTTAGACTACGTGGTTCCTAGTCAAGCCGTGTCTAATGCTTGGGATTAGAAATTAGGGCCCGTAAGTTCCGTGACTTGTCAATTCCTACGGTTTCCAAAGCGTCACTTCCGGTAAGGCAACACCTATATGAATCCCTAAAGATAGCCTGAATGGCGTTGGAAATCGCGTTCCCCTACACAATAATCAATTACGAATATCAAAACAAGTAACAAACATCAACACATATATAGAAAAAGAGATTATGAATCATAAATTATAGATATGGAAAATGTAAATATGGAATACAACCAAGCCTAGTACATAGGAAGAGTACAAGCTAATTAGCAAGTGAAAAGGGAAGAATCCACCCTCGGAACTAGCTAACCGGACTCAAGGCCGTCTCTTAGGACTTGGAGGTGGAACTCTCGAGCTTGGTGAACGAAGATGGAACGGAACTTTGACGGAATGCCGGAATCAACGAACAAGCTCTCAAGGTGATAGAGTTTTGCTATGTAAAATCTAAAACTATGTAGCAAGAGCTCAATACCTCCAAAATTCTGATCCTCAAATGAGTGCTAGTCACTCTTATTTATACACATCAAGCTAGGGGTAGAATTGTAAATTCACAAGATACAAGTATGGAGATACATTATTTCTGCAGAATTCCCATGATACGCCCCGCGTATGGTAGAGGACGCCCCGCGTATTGACCCATTCCGTCAGAAATCTCCTGTATGTGGACCAAATTCAGATCTTGTTGTCTGAACCACGCCCTGCGTAGACTGGGGTACGCCCCGCGTGGTTGAGCTCTTGAGATTTAATGGCTTGAAATGTGTCTTTTACGCCTTGCGTGGCCTAGCGGACGCCTCGCGTATATGAGTCCCTGGAACTTTAGATTGAAGAACTTCCCATATACGCCCCGCGTGTAGGTTGGGACGCCCCGTGTGAGAGCAGTTGACTTGGAAGACCATGCAGTCTGACATTCATGATTGAGCTTATCATTGCTTATACGCCCCGCGTGTAAGGTAGGACGCCCCGCGTGACAGTGGGTAAATCCCACGTGGTGCCTGCGGATTGAGCAATCATTTTTGACTTGGTGTTCCACGCCCCGCGTGGAGGGTGATACACCCCGCGTATGTCGGTGGATTTTTGCTCCTTACTCGTACCTGAAATACAATTCTCGAGAGCCGAGTTAGCTTGACGTTTTATTTTCTAAATTAATAAAAAATAAAGATAATTAACCGAAAGTACGGATTTTATTTTTATTTCGTCATTTTATTAAAACATTCTATTTTTGCAATTAAACTTATTTATTTAATCCAAAATTAAACCGTAAATCACGCTAAAAGATAGGGACGAAACGCCCCTATCAAACCTCCTCGGACTTTAAAGTTTTACTTGTCCTCAAGTAAAAGAAATCGAAAGACAAGGGATTGAGATTATTAAGAAACAAACCTTCGGTTAGTTTTACCAAGTGCGTGATCCCAAAGCTAAAGTTTTATGTAAAGTTTTCGGCAAGTACCTACGTAAACAGATGAGCGACCAAAACTTGTTTGAAACCTCCATGATCAAATTTAATAGGCAATATTGACGGGGGTCGATTATCTTTTGAGAACCCGATAGTACCTCACCAGGGGATTTCACTCTTACGCTCAAATTTTGGTGGGTCGGTGTTTTTGCACTCTCTTTTGCACTTACTCGAAGTCACTTTGAGTTTGCATTTTCATCTGGGTTTTTCCTCCTATGTTATGGTCTAGGCAATATTAAAAATGAACCCGGAGGGGGGTTGTAATGTGGGTGGCTTTTTAGTGGTTAATTTTTAGAAACTCGAGTTCAAACACCATTTTGATGATCGCACCGTGTTTTTATTTTGGCCTTGGTGAGTTCGTAAAATGTAACTCGAAATTGCTCGGGTGGAGCTTGAGAATGCCTTTTTGCTCTTTATTGTGTTTTTTCTTTTTTTCTTTTTGTTTTGAGAGCGGCACAAAAACGATTTCGAAAGCTTATGGTGCTTACTTGTCAAGGCTTTGGCTTATTTCGGGTAATTTTGGTGTGATTTGATTTTGTTGGTATTTGAACACGAGGAAAAAGGGTTAGATGTTAAAAAGGTATTTAACAAAAAAGTCGGTTAATAGGCTCGAGGGGGTTTCCTAGAGGTTAATGAAAATTAGAAAAATAATTTAAGAAAATAATTAGCCTAAGTGGGTTCGTTTTATCATCTATTGCCATTTATACCAGAATAAGTGTACTTAACCCGGTATTAGGTGCAAACTCTATGAATCGAGTGAAGTCAAAGCTCTCGAAAAATTGTGAAAGAAATAGAGTTCTCGTACGAACTCTTTTAGGCTCAAAAATACCTCACAAAAATTTCGGGTTAAATTGTGTACGTTCAAGTTCTCGTCAAATTTCCAACTATCCCGTTTTTATTGCCTTTTTAAATTTCATTATAGAGATGACCTGTGGGTTAGGACTCAATGTTTTTGTTTAGTACGAACCTAGGCTTTGCATAAATTCTATAACTTCAAAATCAAGACTAAAATTTCTTAATCAAATCGATCCTTTATGTTAATGTCTTTTCATTTAAGAACAAATAACGGAACTTTTAATTAATTTCCGAGGGAGGTAGTGTGTCGGAAAAAAAATTAAGAATCAATAAATTAGTTTAATTATTTTGTTGTTTATTTGATTTTTGTTTTTGTTAGTGCAAAACAAACGGTAAGTGCGGGATTGCACGACCCTTCACGTTATTAAAATGACGTCTATTCCAAGGACGTCGCAAAAAGAAAAGAAAAACAAAAACAAAATAAAGATAGAATTTAAAAAGGACCCTGAAGGTCAGGTCCTACGCGTGGCGTACCCAGGGGGCGCCCCGCGTAGGAGAGGTATTTTAAGTTCATTTTGGCCAGAGACTCAGATACGCGGGGCGCACTTAGAGGGGCACCCCGCGTGTTCCGAGCTCTGGGCTAGTTATAAGGGGAAAAAGGCGGGGCATGCGGGGCGTAGAATGGGGCACGCCCCGCGTGTCCATTATTACTCATGCATAAACAGAAAAACGAACACGGAAAACAAAAACAAACATAAAGAGAAATTATAAGAAGGGAAAAAGATATAGATATATTAAGTAAAAGAGAACGAAAGTACAAGAAAAACATAAAAGAGAATACCATAAAAAACACGAACGAAAAACAGAAACACGAAAAAAAAGAAAGACATAACAACGAAAAACATAAAAACAAATGGAAACTAGGGTGGAGGCGGAGGAGGATGTCCATGAACGTTAAAGTGGGTGGAGAAGGCGTTGGTGAGGGTGTCGAAGCGAGCGTCGAGATGGGCCCGATCCTCACGCCGTTGGGCCTCAATGGAGTTGAAGCGGGTGATGAAGGTGGAATGGTCCATGAGGCGATTATCCTCAAGGGTGTCAAAACGGGTGTTGAGGTTGGCGAATTGAGAATCAAAGTAGGTGCGATCTTGACGTTGGTGGCCTTCTAAGGCATCCAACCGGGCATATATGGAGTTGAAATCATGGTTGGGCGGTGGGCTAAAGTTTAGGCCCATGTCCGAGTCCGATCCCTCGTCCTCTTGGGGTTGGGCCGCCCCCGAACTTTTCACCCGGGCCGGAGGTGGGGCGCTTGAGTGATTTGAAGGCGTTTTTGTCCAAAGGCCACGGCTCCAAGCTGGGAAGGTGGTCAAGGGCAGCTTCGCCGAGAGCGGAGGTGGCGAAGATTGTGATGAGATGGCCCAACCCGAGTTTGGCACGTTTTCGGGTGGGCATGTGGTGGAGGTGGACAACCACGAGGTAGGAGAGGTTGTAAGCGAGACAATTTGCACAACAATAGAGGGCCAGAAGCTCGTGCTTATTGACCTTGGTGGCTTCGGACTTCCCCGAAAAGTAAAAATTGATGAAGCGGTGGAGAAGTTGGAGGATGGGATCACAGATGCATCCCGGACGGAGATTGGAGATGTCATAATCGTCGGACCCGGTGATGGAGGTCCAAAAGTCACGAGGGGAGACACCCTCGAGCCAATGTGCTATGCCGGCATCCGCTTGCATAGTAAAATGGTTGCGGAGCCACTATGTGTCGATGGAAAAGGGGCGGTTGTGAAGGCGGAAGTTGAAGAGGGCGGCACCGGGAACTCCATTAGACTCAAGGGTGGTGTAGAACTCCACGACCAACGAGGGGTAAATGTGTTGGCGTGCACGATAGTGATCGTGCCAATTGAGAGTGCAGAGGCGATCCTCGAAAGCACTTCCGAGGTTGTAGCGATCGAGAGTGCTACGGTTGATGTACGGGAGTTCCATGGTATGGGCAGCAGAGAGTGTTTGGTAGGATAGGGCCTCTTCTTCGGTGAGGAGATGGAAAGGAGCCCGATATTGGCGGGTGAGTGGCGGTGTTTCTTCTCATTCGGGGGGTGGTGGTGATTTGTGTTGTTGGGAACGAGAGGAGCGGGCCCGAGTGGACCGCGGGGGGCGGATGTCGGCTACACGCTTGCTTCTTGTCATGGTGGTAGTGAAGGAGGAAGGAAGAGTTGTGAATGAGTGTGGGGGTTTAGAGTGAGTGTGAGGGAAAAAGTTGGGAAAAAGGAAGGGTATAAATAGGGGAGGAGTGGGAATCCAAGTGAAATTTGGATTCCTAGAGGGGTACGCGGGGCGTGAAGGGGCCACGCCACGCGTATCCCACCTCCTGCTCTTATTTGACGCGGAAAATGGCACGGCACCCGGGGCGTGCAAGAAAGCACGCCACGCGTACCGCACCTCCTGGCCAAAATTACGTGGGAGAATGGCGGAGACGCGAGGCGTGCCTGTGGGTGCGCCCCGCGTGGAAGAAGGGAGAGGGAGCTTTTTTCGGTTTTTCAAGAAGTTTTTTGAATTTTTATGGGTTGTAATTGTTATTTAATGTTTTTATTATTTTTTAAAGAGTAATTAAGGAGGGTGGTTAAAGCAAAATTGATGATGGAGGAAAGTTGAAGGAGTTTTGAATTTGAAAAGATGGGATGATTGGGAGGTGGAAGAGGTGGAGTGGAGAAGTGGGAAAGACTTTTAGGGAAGAGGAAAGAGTGATGGGAGAGGTGGAAGAGGAAAAGCTGCCATGGGGAGTTGTAATTCGCAACTCCCCTAGGATACGCGGGGCGTGCCTTAGGGGGCGCCCCGCGTGTCCGTACACGTGGTGCTTTTAAGGAAGAAGACCCAACGGTCGAATGTACGCGGGGCGTAGTAGGGCAGACGCCCCACGTAACGTGTCTTTGACTACGAAAATGGGGACAGACACGCAGATGCGCGGGGCGTGAAAGATATGGCGCCCCGCGTAGGGTTTTGGATGTTAATGGGATTTGTTTTTTTCTTTTTTTTGAAAAAGAAACGAAGTGAGCCGGAAGAGAAGATAAATAAAAATAGAAATGGAAAGAAAAAAAGACAATGCATACAAATAAAAAGAGAAAAATAAAAATAAAAATAAGGTGAAAAACGGTTATGATACATATAAACAAGGGGTTTGAGAAATTCAAACCGGTGCTATGTTTAGAGTCGGAGTAGCTCGACTTTCTCATGCGGCGGCTTACTGCAGGCTGTCTGAGTTAGAACTCGATGGGTCCGAACTTCTATCGTTAAGGAGAGTTATTGCTTGTCCGGACTCTCTATTTTTGCCCCGCGGGTTTTGCTCGGTGTTTGCCGGGAGAGTTCCTAATGGTCTCTCCTGTTGCTGACGATTCAAGTGGGCTACCTGGTGGCTAAGGTCCCTGCAAAACACCTCACTATCAGCAAGACGGGTTAAGATATCCTTTAACAAGGACCTTACCGACTGGCCATGCACGTTGTCGGGAGGCGGAGTGTTCCGACCACCGGGCATGGTTTGTGATTGCCCTAGCCCATTTTCCCGATATTCTTGATGAAAGTCGGGTGGGGGCCTCAATACATTATTATTATTACCGTACGACAAGTTAGGGTGTTGGTACCGAGGCCTCCATCCGCTGTCATTATTATTGTGGTGGTGTGAGTAGGAGTTCGGGTTAGGGTTGTACCTTTGATTGTCTCCTATGTAACTTACATTTTCAGTGTCGCCGGTGAAAGGGCTACCGGCTTGGCAATTAAGCCCGTCATGATCTCCACCACAATGATTGCACATCAGGACCTGTGCAACTTTATTGAGGCTCAACTGGGCTATCAAAGGGTCAAGTTTTTTATTCATTTCCGCCATGGAACTTTTTGGAGCCTCTTTCTCCACAGCGAACGTTTGATGTTGCGAGGGTCCGGCAAGCCGATCTTCTTGCCACTATACGCTTTTCCTTGCGAGCTCGTGGATGAGCTCATATGCTTCACTGGCCGACTTCCTAAACAGGTCCCCACCTGCTGTGGAATCCATGGTGGCACGATTAGTAGGTGTTAATCCGTGATAAAAAGTACTTACAAAATCGTGCTTGGGGATATCGTGGTGCGGGTAGCTTCGAAGCAACTTTCGGAATCTCACCCAAGCCGCATGAAGGGCTTCGTGCTCGAGCTGCCGAAAGGTAGTGATATCGTTCCTCAACTTAACCGTTTTGGAAGGCGGGAAGTAGTAAGAAAGGAACTCATTCTCAAGCTCCTCCCATGATGTAATCGATCCCGCCTCCCACGAGTGCAACCACTCCAACGCTTGTCCTGTCAAAGAGAAAGGAAACAGCTTTAGTCGGATGGCCTCAACCGGAACACCATTTTGCCGAGAAGTTTTGGCACACATAAGAAATTTATCGAGATGTTCGTTAGGTTTTTCATGGGGTTCCCCTCCGAATTGACCAAGTTGTTGAATGAGTTGGATCATGCTAGTCTTGATTTCATATGTGTTGGCCGGGATGGTGGGGGCGACGATTCCGTTGCGGTTTTGAGGGCGATGCGGAGCAAGAATCTCCATCATCGAGCGCATGTCATTGCCTCCACCATTACGGTTGTTATTCACGGGTTGCACCGGCGGCCTTTGGTTGACCTCGGGTTGGTTAGCTTCATTGTTGAGGTTTGCCCTTTTCTCTCTCCGAATCCTACAAAGAGTACGTTCAATTTCAAGATCAATAGGAACGAGAGTATCACTCCGAGATCGGGTGTGCATAAAATAAATAAATGGAAAGAATTATAAACAAGAAAGAATATTGTTAGTAAAAAGTATATATAAACAATTTATACAAAGATAATGCTTAGACTAACAATAAAACGTTTTTGTCTAATATTGCAAGAAATTATAAATCCCCGGGAACGGCGCCAAAAACTTGATGCATGGCGCCTAGGTAGAGCTTATGAAATATATATATTATGATAAGTTTGTTATGACTATGGATGTGATCTTCCTAAATGCTCTATCTCTACTAGACGCTACTACTTAGGGGCAAGTGTACTCCGTCGTATCAAGTAATAATCCGGTTAAGACCGGGTATCGAATCCACGGGATTTATAACTACAAGTATTAAACGACTCGGTTTTATACGTTATCTAAGCGGTGAATACTACAAACAACTCCTAACTACGGGTGAGACAAATTTATATAACAAAAACTCTACGAAGTGGTATGGATGGTGATAAGTTATAAATACGATAAACAATGACTCCCAATATATACGGTTAATGATTTACTCTTGCAATGACGACTACGTGTAGTGTGACCGACCCGTGAAGTACTTAGACTACGTGGTTCCTAGTCAAGGCGTGTCTAATGCTTGGGATTAGAAATTAAGGCCTGTAAGTTCCGTGGCTTGTCAATTCCTACGGTTTCCGGAGCGTCACTTCCGTTAAGGCAACACCTATATGAATCCATAAAGATAGCCCGAATGGCGTCGGAAATCGCGTTCCCTTACACAATAATCAATTACGAATATCAAAACAAGTAACAAACATCAACACATATATAGAAAAAGAGATTATGAATCATAAATTATAAATATGGAAAATGTAAATATGGAATACAACCAAGCCTAGTACATAGGAAGAGTACAAGCTAATTAGCAAGTGAAAAGGGAAGAATCCACCCTCGGAACTAGCTAACCGGACTCAAGGCCGTCTCTTAGGACTTGGAGGTGGAACTCTCGAGCTTGGTGAACGGAGATGGAACGGAACTTTGACGGAATGCCGGAATCAACGAACAAGCTCTCAAGGTGATAGAGTTTTGCTTTGTAAAATCTAAAAATAAAATCTAAAATTATGTAGCAAAAGCTCAATACCTCCAAAATTCTGATCCTCAAATGAGTACTAGTCACTCTTATTTATACACATCAAGCTAGGGGTAGAATTGTAAATTCACAAGATACAAGCATGGAGATACATTATTTCTGCAGAATTCCCATGATATGCCCCGCGTATGGTAGAGGACGCCTCGTGTATTGACCCATTCCGTCAGAAATCTCCTGCATGTGGACCAAATTCAGATCTTATTGTCTCAACCACGCCCTGCGTAGACTGGGGTACGCCCCGCGTGGTTGAGCTCCTGAGATTTAATGGCTTGAAATTTGTCTTTTACGCCTCGCGTGGCCTAGCGGACGCCTCGCGTATATGAGTCCCTGGAACTTTAAATTGAAGAACTTCCCATATACGACCCGCGTGTAGGTTGGGACGCCCCGCGTGAGAGCAGTTGACTTGGAAGACCATGCAGTCTGACATTCATGATTGAGCTTATCATTGCTTATACGCCCCGCGTGTAAGGTAGCACGCCCCTCGTGACAGTGGGTAAATCCCACGTGGTGCCTGCGGATTGAGCAATCATTTCTGACTTGGTGTTCCACGCCCTGCGTGGAGGGTGATACGCCCCGCGTATGTCGGTGGATTTTTGCTCCTTACTCGTACCTGAAATACAATTCTCGAGAGCCGAGTTAGCTTGACGTTTTATTTTCTAAATTAATCAAAAATAAAGATAATTAACCGAAAGTACAGATTTTATTTTTATTTCGTCATTTTATTAAAACATTCTATTTTTGCAATTAAACTTATTTATTTAATCCAAAATTAAACCGTAAATCACGCTAAAAGATAAGGACGAAACACACCTATCAGCAGACAATGCACACGAAGAAAAAGAAAGAAAATAAAAGTAATTTGAAAAACGTATATGATACATATAGACACAAGGTTTGGAAAATGCAAACCAGGGCTACATTTATAGTCGGAGTAGCTCGACTTTCGTGCGTGCGTGTTCATGGAGTCCGGAGATATGTGGCTTCGCCATGTTGTGGGAGAGCTTTGCCTCGGTATATTTTCAATCGGTGGCCGTTCACCCGTTGGATTGTGTTGTCGGAACCTTGGATTTCGACAGCTCCGGAGGAGTGTGCATGAATGACCGTGTATGGTCCCGACCACCGACTTTTCAATTTCCCAGGAAACAAACGGAGGCGAGAGTTGTATAAGAGAACTTGGTCCCCCTTGTTGAACTCCCGAATTTGCACGTGCTTATCGTGCCATTTTTTCGTACGCTCCTTGTAAAGTTTTGCATTTTCATACGAACCAAGACGAAGTTCATCAAGGACATTGAGTTGGAGGAGACGATGTTCCCCTGTAACCTGCACATGAAAATTTAAAAATTTCAGAGCCCAATATGCCTTATGCTCTAATTCCACTGGTAGGTGGCATGATTTCCCAAAAACTAATCGATAAGGTGACATTCCAATGGGCGTTTTAAACGCCGTGCGGTAGGCTGAAAGAGCGTCATCGAGCTTTAGGCTCCAATCTTTCCTAGAGGAGCTAACCGTTTTTTCCAAAATACGTTTTAATTCTCGGTTAGAAACCTCAACTTGCCCACTAGTTTGCGGGTGGTAGGGCGTGGATACTCGGTGTGCAATCCCGTATTTATGTAAGAGTTGATCGAATTGACGGTTGCAAAAGTGGGAACCCCCGTCGCTAATGATAGCTCGAGGGGTCCCAAACCGAGTAAAAATATTTTTCTTTATAAATTTTCCTACCACTTTAGAGTCGTTTGAGGGTAAGGCAACGACCTCCACCCATTTGGAGACATAGTCAACAGCCACAAGAATGTAGGCGTTGTTATGCGACTTAGGGAAAGGCCACATGAAGTCTATCCCCCAAACATCGAAAAGTTCACAAACTAGGATTCTTTGTTGGATCATTTCATGTTTACGGGAGATGTTCCCGCTCTGTTGACAAGTGTCACATGACTTGACGAAGTCTTGGGAATCCTTGGACATGGTGGCCAATAAAAGCCGCATTCCAAAACTTTTGCCATAGTTCGACTAGGGCCGAAATGGCCTTCCGTCTCTTGGGTGTGACACATTTGTAACACATGATTTACCTCCTCCTCCGGTATGCACCTACGAATAATATTATCAGCACAAGATTTAAACAAAAAGGGTTCTTCCCAAAAATAATTCTTGGCATCGTGAAAGAACTTCTTATGTTGTTCGTAGGTAAGGTGCGGGGGAAGAATATTACCGGCCTTGTAGTTTTCCATGTCGGCATACCAAGGTAGAGGTGTTACCGCATAAAGTGTCTCGTCAGGAAAGGTCTCCTTGATCTCCACAAGTTTCGGAGATTCGGCTTGCTCGCCTTGCAAACGAAATGTCAATGTCAAATAGGAAGAAAGTGTAACTGAAATATCCCAAGCCTATCCCGCTGGTAGCCTTTCTACGCTATGCTATTTTGGATCAAGAGCGCCAAAGGCCATAGCAGACAAGGAATGTGCCTCTGATGGGACCCCGTAGATTGGTAGAATATAAGATAGAAAGGACGGTATAAGCTCGACATAGGGAAGTGTTCCACATTAGCCATCCCCTTTTCGACGGGAAAGATGGTCGGCCACGACATTCTCCACTCCTTTTTTTTATCTTTGATTTCAATGTCGAATTCTTGTAGGAGGAGAATCCATTGTATCAACCGAGGTTTGGCATCTTGCTTGGTCATTAAGTACTTAAGAGATGCGTGGTCAGTGTATACGATAATTTTTGATAACACAAGATAGGATCTAAATTTATCGAAAGCAAAAACTACCGCGAGCATCTCTTTCTCCGTGATGGAATAGTTTTGTTGGGCCTCGTTGAGAGTTTTGCTTGTATAGAAAATTGGGCGGAAAAGTTTATCCACCCGTTGGCCCAAATAAGCACCTATTGCCAAATCACTAGCATCGCACATTAGTTCAAAGGGGAGATCCCAATCGGGTTTCACCATGATGGGCGCGTTAATCAGTTTTTCTTTAAGCGTATTAAATGCAATTACACACTCGGAAGAAAAATTAAATTCCGCATCCTTTAGGAGGAGTTGGGTCAAGGGGGTTGCTATTTTAGAGAAATCCTTAATGAATCGCCTATAGAAACCGGCATGACCCAAGAAACTCCGGATCCCTTTTACATTGATTAGTGGAGGCAATTTCTCAATCACCTCAATCTTGGCCGGATCGACCGCGATTCCCTCCCCGGACACTTTGTGTCCTAACACGATACAATCTTGAACCATAAACTGACACTTTTCCCAACTAAGAGCGAGATTAGTGTCCTCACATCGTTGAAGGACCTTATCAAGATTGTTTAAACAAATTTCAAAGGACGACCCAAAAAATGAAAAATCGTCCATGAAGACTTCCATGAAGTCCTCAATCATTTTGGAGAATATAGCCGTCATGCACCGTTGAAAGGTGGCGGGGGCATTACAAAGCCCAAATGGCATCCGCCTATATGCAAACGTCCCATACGGACAAGTAAATGTCGTCTTTTCTTAATCCGAAGGATCAACAGGGATTTGCATATAGCCGGATAGACCATTGAGGGTATAAAAGAATTTGTGTCCTGCCATTCTCTCCAACATTTGGTCAATGAACGGCAAGGGAAAATGATCCTTTCGGGTGGCTTCATTAAGTTTCCTATAATCGTTGCATACTCGCCACCCCGTTACTTTTCTTGTGGGAATTAATTCCCCTTGATCATTTTCCGTTACCGTAGTGCCCCCTTTTTTGGGGACGCATTGGACCGGACTAACCCATTGACTATCGGAGATAGGAAAGATTATACCTGCGTCGAGGAGTTTGATTACCTCGGTTTTTACTACCTCTTTCATGTTTGGGTTAAGTCGTCGTTGCGGTTGCACGGAGGGTTTGACTTCGTCCTCCATAAAGATGCGGTGTGTGCAAATGGTGGGGCTAATCCCTTTGATGTCGTGAATGGTCCATCCAAATGCGCCTTTGTGTTTTGTAACACCGCAATCAATGCTTCCTCCATTTCCTCTGTCAAAAGTGAAGATATAACAATGGGTAAGAAACTAGGAGGTTGTAAAAACACATATTTCAAATTAGGAGGCAAGGGTTTAAGTTCCAAAGTCGGAGGCTCTTCGAGAGATGACTTTGGCTTTGCTTTGCTATCACGGTCCAAACCCTCGAACCTGCTCCTTGCCAACAAACATTGTTCTATCTCGGAGGAGTATTCAAACAGGTTGTTCAATGGCTCCTCATCCAAGTGCTCATTATCCTTTGTATCCGAAGAGGTTTCCATGGAAGACCTATCACAAAAATCCTCAACAAACAGATCAATAGACTCCACAGAATTTAAAAAGTTACAATCCTCCATGGTATGAGAAGGGAATTTCATGGAGTTGTACACGTTGAAAACTACCTCTTCATCTTGCAACCGTAGTATAAGCTTATCCTCGTGGACGTCGATGAGAGTCCTACCTGTTGCAAGAAATGGTCTTCCTAGAAGGATTGGTACCGAATCGTCTTCCGCCATGTCGAGCACTACAAAATCGGCGGGGAAAATGAATTTGTCCACTTTCACTAAGACATCCTCCACAACTCCTTTCGGCCGGGCAATGGATCTATCGGCCAATTGGAGTGTCATATTGGTAGGCTTTGGTTCTCCCAAGCCGAGCTTTCTAAAAACAAACAAAGGCATTAGATTGATACTAGCACCCAAATCACATAAAGCTCTACTAAACTCAACATTACCAATCGTGCATGGGATAGAAAAACTTCCTAAATCTTTGAATTTAGGCGGGAGTTTATTCATTATAATCACGGAGCATTCCTCTGTTAGCGCTACCGTTTCATTTTGTTCTAACTTCCTCTTTTTGGCGAGGATTTCTTTAAGAAACTTTGCATAGGTGGGCATTTGTTCCAATGCCTCCGCAAATGGGATATTAATGTGAAGCTTCTTAAAAATTTCCAAAAATTTATCATATTGGTGATCCAATTTTTCCTTTTTAAGTCGTTGTGGAAAAGGGAGCTTCGGTACGTAAGTCCCAATTGGATCACTAACATCCTTATTATTATCCGAGGAAGTCATGGGTTTCGGATCCGAACCGGGGTTGCTTACCACTTCCGGTTCGTTACTTACCTTTGGAGCGGTTGGAATCACTTTTGGAACCGGTGGCTCCAAACCCTTACCACTATGGAGTGTAATTCCTTGCGCGGTCTCTCGATTCTTGGGCCTCGAGTTTTGTTCGGTGTTAGTTGGGAGAGACCCGTGTTGTCTCTCTTGTTGGTGGCGATTCAATTGGGCCACTTGATGCCCCAAATCCCTACAAAAAGCCTCATTGCCAGCAAGATGGGAAGATATTTCCTTAAGGAGATTAATTACCGTAGAGTCTTGCGTGTTGCTAGGAGGTTGAGAAATTTGTCCTCCTTAGGCATTGGGGGATTGACCCAAACCTTGCTCATTGTATTCATTATGAAATCCGGATGGGGGCTTCAACACATTCTGATTGTTGCCATAAGACAAATTCGGGTGTTGGTGTTGAGGCCTCCATCCGTTGTTATTGTTATTACGGTGGTGATAAGCATTCGGGTTATGATAGGAGGTATAATTAGAATTGTACCTTGGTTGCCCCCCTACATAACTTACGCTCTCGGCATCGCCGACAAAAGGGCTTCCGGCTTGGCAATCTTGACCATGGTGGTCACCACCGCAATGCGAGCACATCAGGACTTGTGCTGTATTTTTGAGGCTCATTTGTGCCATTAAGGCGTCTAGCTTTTTATTCATCTCAACCATGGAGATTTTGGGAGCCTCATTTTCCACGGCAAATGTTTGATGTCGCGAGGGTCCGGCAAGCCGATCTTCTTGCCATTGGACGCTTTTTCTAGCTAACTCGTGGATAAGTTCATAAGCCTCGCTTGCCGACTTCCTAAACAAATCCCCACCTACGACAGAATCCACAGTTGCACGATTAGTGGGAGTTAAACCATGATAGAAGGTACTTACAAGATCGTGCTTAGGGATGTCATGATGTGGGCAATTTCGGAGCAACTTTCGGAACCTAGCCCAAGCTGAGTGTAGGGCCTCGTATTCAAGTTGCCTAAATGAAGTGATATCATTTCTCAACTTAACCGTTTTGGACGGCAGGAAGTAGTAAGAAAGGAACTCCTTCTCAAGCTCCTCCCACGATGTAATTAATCCCGCCTCCAACGAGTGCAACCATTCCAACGCTTGACCTGTCAAAGAGAAAGGAAACAACTTTAGACGGACGGCCTCAATCGGAACACCATTTTGCCGAGAAGTATCGGCACACATAAATTTTTTATCAAGATGTTCGTTAGGGTTCTCATGAAGTTCTCCTCCAAATTGACCAAGTTGTTGGATCAATTGGATCATGCTAGTCTTTATCTCATATGTGTTGGCCAGGATGGTGGGAGCGACGATTCCGTGCGATTTTGGGGCCTATGCGGAGCAAGGATCTCCATCATCGTTCTTGTATCATTGCCCCCTCCATTTCGGATGTTGTTCACGGGTTGGACGGGCGGTCTTTGGTTTGCCTCGGGTTGGTTAGCTTCATTGTTGAGGTTGGCCATCTTTTCTCTCTGAATCCTACAAAGAGTACGTTCAATTTCAAGATCAATAGGAATGAGAGTATCACTTCGAGATCGGGTGTGCATAAACTCAAGAAGTAAACAAAGAAAATATTAGCAAGAAAAAATATTGTCAGTAAAGGTGTATATAAACAATTTATACAAAGATAATGTTTAGACTAACAATAAAACGTTTTGGTCTAATATTGCAAGAAATTATAAATCCCCGGCAACGGCGCCAAAAACTTGATGAGTGTCCGGTAGAGCGGTAAAATATATTATGATAAGTGTGTGCTAGGGTTATGGATGTGATCTTTCTAATGCTCTAAATCTACTAGACGCTACTACGTAGGGGCAAGTGTACCCCGTCGTATCAAGTAATAATCCAGTTAAGACTGGGTATCGAATCCACGAGATTTATAACTACAAGTATTAAACTACTCGGTTTTACACGTTATCTAAGTGGTGAATACTTTAGTTGGTTGGGTGACAACTATAAGCTACTCCTAAACTACGGGTGAGACAACTTTCATGTATTTCGATCCCTCTTAGAGTGATACGGGTGATGATAAATTATAACCTATGATAAACGACACGAAATATAAACGATTAATGGTTTTACTCTTGCAAAGACGACTATTAATAGACCGAACAACTCCGTGAGGTTCCTAGAGTCATGGTTTCCCTTTAAGGCGACTCTAATTCTTAGGATCAGAAACTAGGGCCCGTAAGTTCCGTGGCACGTCAATTCCTACAGTTTCCGGTTTGTCAACTCCGGTGAGGCAACACCTATGTGATTCCTAATAGATTTCGGAGCTCGTAAACGACCTACACAATAATCAATTATAAATATCAAAGCAAGCAATAAACATTAACACGTATAGTGAAAACGGATTCGTAAATCATGTATTATAAATATGGAATACGAGAATACAGGATACAACCAAGTCTAGTACATAGAAAGAGTACAAACTAATTAACAAGTAAAAAGGGGAGACGAATCGGCCCTTAAGACTAGCTAACCGGACTCAAAGTCGTCTCTTAGGACTTGGAGGTGGAACTCTCGAGCTTGGTGAATGCGGATGGAGCGGAACTTCGGCGGAGTAACGGGAAGATTATACAAGCTCTCAAGGTATGAGGAACTCTAATACATGGAAAGTTGAATGAATCAAATGAGTGTTAATCACTCTTACTTATACATCAAACTCGGGGGTAAAATTGTAAATACACAAGTTACATTATTTCTGCATTTTCCCAGGACACGCCCCGCGTGGACAGGCAGGCGCCCAGCGTGGGTGCCCATTCCGTTGACAATTTCTGGCATATGGATCAGATTCAGTCTTGTTATTTGGACCATGCCCCGCGTGGCCAGGAGTACGCCCCACGTGTTTTCCCATTCTGTTGATAATTGACTGTGTGTGGATCAGATCTAGGCCTGATGTCATGAACACGCCCCGCGTATTTGCCCATTCCGTTGATAATTGTCTGTATGTTGGTCAGATTCAGACTGTTTGTCATAGCCACGCCTCGCGTAGGTTGGAGCACGCCCCGCGTGGCTGAGCCTCTGAAGTTTAATTGCTCGAATCATGACTTTGGCGCCTCGCGTGGCTTGGGACACGCCCCGCGTAACTGAGCTTCTGAAACTTATATTGAAGAATTTCTCCTGTACGCCCCGCGTGGTTGGAGGATTTTACTCCTTTGCTTGTACATGCGAAATACAATTCTCGACGGCCGAGTTAGCTTGACGTTTATTGTTCGAAATTAACTGAAAACAAAGGAAATTGATCAAAAACATAAAATTTATTTTTATTTTGTTGTTTTTATCAAAAACACATTATTTTTGTGTTTAAACTCACTTATTTAGTCCATAATTAAACCGTAATTCACGCTAAAAGATAGGGACAAAATGCCCCTATGACATAGCCATTTCTTCATCATCAGTTAAGCTCTCATCATTATAGTCTGCTTTCATGACTAAGGACTTTTGCTTCTTATCTTCTGATTTCTACTTGCTTTCAAAGCTTTTCGTAGAGATCTCATGGGTTAGAAGAGATCCGACCATCTCATCATATCTGTACGTGGTTAGATCCTGAGCCTCTTCTACATCAGTTTTCTTTGCTTGCCAGCTCTTGGACAGGCTTCTGAGTATTTTCTTGACTTGCTCTTCTTCTGTGAAAACCTTGCCGAGTCTTTTGAGCTCATTGATAATGTTGGTGAATCTGGCATTCATTTCAGAGATTCCTTCGCCATCATTCCTCTCGAACAGCTCATACAGCCTCATGTGCTAGTTCACTTTTGATTCCTTCATTTTGTTTGTGCCTTCATAGGTCACTTCCAGCTTCTTCCAGATTTCATGTGCTGACTCACAACCTGAAATCTTGTTGTATTTTGCAGCATCTAAAGCACAGTGAAACATGTTTATAGCAGAGGCATTATTTTGCAATTTCTTAAGGTCATCCTCTGACCATTTGGCCTCTTCCTTGATGATTTGTTTACCTTCCACCGTTTCATATGGAACGAACGGGCCTTTGACTATTGCTAGCCAGGCACTCATGTTCGTGGCTTGGATGAAATTTTTTATTTTGTTTTTCCAAAAGGTATAATTTGATCCAAAGAACAGGGGTGGTTTGGTGATAGATAAGCTCTCAAGCAAGATCTGAGTTGTTTCATTTCCAGGTAGGAAACGAGTGCTGTTTGCGTTACCAGCCATTACAGGATCACCTCAAGATAGTATTATCTTGTGAGTTGAGCTACCAGCTCTGATACCATTTGTTGGTCCCTTAGTTATGTGAGAATTAGTTCCAGAGGGGGGGGGGGGGGAGGGTTAATGGAACTATTAAGGATTTAAAACTTTTATACGTTCTTAAACGTTTCTCACAGCACACAGCACAGACCAGAGTGCAAATGTTGGGGTCCAGAGACAGTTTTTAGTTAACTCGTAACTAAGATTTCTTATGTCCTTGATTCAGAGAGCAACACTTAGAGGGCTTTCGAACGTTACACGTTAGAGATAACACTCTGGTTAGTTTAGTAGTTTCAAAGTAATGAGCAAGCAAATATACGGAGCAAGAGTTAGAAAATGACACTCAACATATTTATCCTGGTTCAGTCTTCTGCCTACATCCAATCTCTTGTATGTCTATCTGTGTGTCTTTAAGGTTGCAAATGAGAGGCTATTTATAGTTGACATTTGAGGAAGAAGTTATTTAGAATTTCAAAATAATCGTTGAGAGGGAAAGTGTGCAGGTGTCGTTTTCACTTTCCAAAGGCCAGAGCCTACAGCCAATCATCTTCTATTTTATGTCCGTTGGTTTGTCTGTTGCGATGGTGTTCAGCGTTGGTTGGAGTCAGTCTTCCTTGTCTAACCAAATCAGGAAAAGTTCTCAGGTTGACCAAGGGACAGGCCGTCTGTGGTTCTGAAACTTTCCTTATCAGGTATGGACAACTGACAGTTGTGTGCAGGTCAACTCTGTCTTTGTTGATCTTGTCAAGCGTGGCTTAATTCTCATCTTCCGGAACTCTCTTGATTTAGAGCTGGCAAGAGAACTTCTGGATCCTTCTATGATCAAGGCTTAAGCTTTTGATTTACAAGCCTTCTTGGTGATGGGCTTTATTTAAGCCTTAAGGCCTAAATTAACATCTTTGAACTTTTGCTTATAATTAACCAAACACTTCAACAAACACATTAGTATAAATAAATCATTTTTATCTTTTAATGTGTTATTGATTATGGAGATATAATTTTAATTTAATATTTTTATCATAATCAAAATCTATGTGGAAATTGTGTTTCAACAGGCTCCATTCTAATG
This sequence comes from Euphorbia lathyris, assembly GCF_963576675.1. Lineage (NCBI taxonomy): Eukaryota > Viridiplantae > Streptophyta > Magnoliopsida > Malpighiales > Euphorbiaceae > Euphorbia > Euphorbia lathyris. The sequence continues at coordinate 49,808,952 of NC_088918.1, forward strand.
GAGTGATAAGGTCATTCGACTTAAATTTGTATGACACGTGCGAATCTTGTTTACATGGCAAGATGACAAAGGCACCTTTCAACAAGACTGGTGAAAGTGCCATTGAGCTATTGGGGCTAATATATTCGGACGTATGTGGACCAATGAGCTTAAGTGCTAGAATGGGCTATCTCTATTTCGTCACCTGCACGGATGACTATAGCCGGTACAGTTATGTTATAAAGCACAGGTCTGTAACCCTGCAAAGATTTAAGGACTTTAAAAATGAAGTTGAGAACCAACTTGGCAAGAAAATAAAATCACTTCGATTAGATAGGGGGGGTGATTACCTAAGCCAATAGTTTGACGCATACTTGAGAGAGTGTGGGATTGTATCCCAACTCACTCCTCCCGGAACTCCACAATAGAATGGAGTGTCCGAAAGGAGAAATAGAACCTTGCTCGACATGGTTCGCTTAATGATAAGTCAAGCATCTCTCCCAATCTTCTCTTGGGATATGCTTTGGAAATGGCTGCTTTCATTATAAATAATACACTTAGCAAGGCAGTTGAAAGTACGCCATATGAATTATGGACCGGGTGTAAGCCCAATGTATCTTTTATGAAGATTTGGGGCTGCAAGGCACACGTTAAGAAATTGATGGGTGACAAGTTAGAGTCCAGATATATTTTGTGGGCACCCTAAGAAGACTAAAGGTTATTACTTCTACAACCCGGTTGAGAATATAAATAATCGTAGCAAGAGGAGATGTTTTCTTGGAGAAGGAATTCCTTTCCAAAGAAGACACTAGGAGCATTTTTAAACTCTTTGAAGTTCAAAGCTAGCAAACACCTGTAGTTGAAACTGAGGATGTTACAGGAACCGAACCAGATCCACAAGAAATTGAGGGGGCTGTGCCAGTTACACAGAATATGGATTCGTTTAGAAACTTGATGAACACTGTGTGTATATGAAAGTTAGTGGGAGCATCAGAACTTTCCTATGCTGTATGTCGATGACATACTCCTTATTGAAGGTGATGTTGCAACTAGGGGTGTGCATCTGTATAAAACCGAACCGAACCAAACCGAACCGAAATGATCAAAATAATTCACACCGACACCGAACCGAATAATAGGTAAATCCGAACCGAAATATGCGGTTCAGTTCGGTTTACCTCAAACAACAACAAAAATTGAAATATTTCCAAAATATATCTATATTGGGTTATTATCTCAACAATAATAAAAAAATTAAACTTGTGTAATCAAATATATGTGTATATATATATATATATATATATAAAATATATGTAATCGGTGCGGTTCGATTTTTTTACATTTTCTGTCAAACCGAATACCGAAATACACTTATAATTAAAACCGATGCCGAACCGAATTGTTAAAAAAGTCGAACTGAAAAACCAAATTCACTCAGTTCGGTTCGATATGCGGTTTAAACCGAACCAATGCACACCCCTAGTTGCAACACTGCAGGGTGTCAAGCAGTGGTTGAACAAGTGCTTCGGGATGAAGGACCTAGGAGAAGTCGAAACAATCCTAGGGATCAGAATCCACAAAGATAGATCATAATGGCTTCTTGTTTTAAGTCAAGCCTCGTACGTAGATAAAGTTCTTAAAAATTTCATCATGCACAAAGAAAAGAAAGGATTCCTTCCTACGTGCCATGAGTTGAAACTGAATAAGAAGTAGTCTTGAGACCAAGGAGGACAAAGAACGCATGTAGAAGATTCCTTATGCTTCTGCTATAGGATTTATCATGTATTCCATGTTATGTACGAGACCGGACGTTGCATATACATTAAGCATGACAAGTTGATACCAGTTGGGTCCCGACAAGGAGCACTGAACGGTAATTAAGGCTATCCCTCAGTACCTTAACCGAACAAAGGATGCATTCTTAGTATTCGTAGGACAGGATAAGCTAGCAATATCTAGCTGCACCTTTCAGACTCGCCAGGATGAATTCTAGTCACAGTCTGGATACGTTTTCTCATGAACATCGGTGCCGTTAGCCGGGTAAGAACAAAGTAGCTGACTATTGAATATTCTACAAGGAAACTGAGTGCATCATTGTATGCGATGTTGCAGAGGAAGCAATTTTGATCAAGAAGTACATAATCAATTTAGGAGTAGGTAAGACTATCACAAGATCGGTTGATGTTTTCTGTGACAATAACGGGGCAATGTCACAAGCATTGGAGCCCTAGTCACACAAGAGAGCAAAATACTTGCTCAGGAAATTTCACTCCATTCGGGAAATCGTGAATAGAGGTGAACTTTCATTAGAGACGGTAGACATAGAGGACAATGTCGCTGATCCTTTGACCAAAGCACTACGAGAGACGATGCATGACAGTCACACTAGACCTATAGGAATTAGGACAATTCCTACTTGGACCTAGGTCAAGTGGGAGACCGTTGGTGTGCCCTAATTCATAGGCATTGGTTCTGTAATATGTATTAGACATTTTGTATATTGTTAAATACATTATATAAGTGTTTTAACAATGAAGGCAATAATTCATAATGTTTATATCTTGTGTTGTAAAACATGTATGAAGTATCCGTTGATTGATAATCATAAACTTTCCAAGACATGTTCTATTCGTGGGAACGAATATAACGAAAGTAAAATGCATAAGTTGAGTTTTCTTGATAATTTTTACTGGTTAACCACACAGAAAATAAATGTTAAATAAGCAACCCATAGCATACAACATGTGACGAAGGCTTATGATTCACTTATCCTAAAAAGCTCTCTGCATCTTTTCCACAAAAAAAATCAGTTCATTCTAAGTCGCATGGTTTATGCAGAAGAGTTAGAATAGAGTACTAAAAGACATAAATGCAGTAGTAAGCAAGTTGAGCAAGAGACAACGAGGTGTTGACCCATTGCTTGAATTGATAGGCACAGAACACTCACTCACTCGCTCAAAAGGAAACCTGTTTATATATATATTTTCATTATTTTGGCTCACAACATTACACATGTTATTTTTATAAGACATAAATGCAGTAGTAAACAAGTTGAGCAAGAGACAACGAGGTGTTGACCCATTGCTTGAATTGATAGGCACAGAACAGAAGCAACTCACTCACTCACTCGACTCAAAAGGAAACCTGTTTATATATATTTTCATAATTTTGGCTCACAACATTACACATGTTATTTTTATAAGACTTGTGAATGCCAAATACCGATACACCTTTTATCGAGTCTTCACATCTTTGACATTGTGTAATCCATCCCATCCACAAGGAAATCTGCAATCACAATATGCACAGCCTTATAATTATGTATTAGATGTTATATGCATTTGCAGGACAAAAATAATACTAGCTAACTAATATACCTGCATCTTCCTTGGTGAAACAGAGGGGAGGTGTAATTCTAAAAACATTTCCATGAAATCCACCTTTTCCAATCAGGACTCCTAATTCTGGGATACATATACATTAACAGCTTATAAGGATCGTAAGTTAGCTTGAATTGGAGCATAATCATTTTCTTGGCTTGAGCCAGTACATACCTTTCATTTGCTCCATTACATGTAAAGTTTCAGCCTTAGCAGGACTTTTCTGTTGCCGATCAGTTACTAGCTCAACTCCAACCATCATACCTTTTCCTCTCACATCACCAATAACTGCACAAACCAATTACACAATCCTCTATAAACTACACTTATGAACAAAGTACCAAACAAACCAAGGAAAGTGAATTACTTTCGTATTTATCTTTAAGTTCAGTAAGTCTCGTTTTCAGATGTGACCCGACAACCAAAGCATTTTCCTGAAGATTTTCTTTTTCAATCACTTTTAGTACAGCCAACCCTGCAGCAGTACATACTGGATTCCCCCCAAATGTGTTAAAGTAACTGCGGCGAGTCAATACTTCAGCAATCTCAGGAGTTGTCACCACAGCTCCTAGAGGAATACCATTGCCTATTCCCTGTATGTGTCGATGACAAAGAGCCCAACAATTAAAATCCAGCTTATCAAGCTATGCAAATTCCATATTTTCTTCATGGAATTTATGCATGTTCATAAATGACAGGAAATCTAATAAAGAAAGATGAATACATCAATGAGGATCTCAAAGAAATTTGGCAAATATAAATTTCAAGATACCATCTGGACCAAAAAAAAAAAAACCTAACCTTTGCCATGGTCACTATGTCAGGAACAACACCCTGTGACTCAAATCCCCAAAAATGGCTCCCCGTGCGAGCAAACCCAGCCTGAACCTCATCAGCAATGCAAATGCCTCCTGCTTTTCTAATGCTCTTGTAAACAGGAGGCAAGTACCCCGGGGCAAGTTCTATGATTCCACCGACTCCCTAACATAGAAGAAAGAGTATGTATAAAAATACATTTGCATAGAAAGTCAGAAACACAAATGTATTTAGATAATGGAAAACCTAGGAGGATCATGCTATGCTCACTTGTATGGCTTCAGATATAAATCCAGCAACATGACCAGTTGTTCCAAAGTCAATTATATCTTGAACATCTTTTGCATACTTTTCTCCATCTGAACCAAATACACCTCTGTATGGGTCTGGGTTTAAGGCATGATGTACTCCACTCTGTTTGCAAACCATTAAAGTGAGTATTTCTGGCAACTGCCTTTCTTACGACTATGTAAAGTTCAACAGTAAAAGAGGGAATTCAGTAGAAGTTATAACTTGGCAACTTGCTAAAAGTAAATGTACAGAAAGAAACTGGATTTTCAATTAAAGTAGGTAAGAAATGCAAACATGCTTTTTTTTATTATGCGCTGTCTTATCTACAGGCCCACCCACTTCCTTTTCCTCAACTAAAAACTTAATAATGTTATTTGATTAGTAATCATTGATTTGGACAACTTGGCCCACAATGGTAGTTCATCCCAATAAGTATATACTGAACAACATGACAAATAAAGCATCCTTGCAATATTCTTTTTCATAGATTTAACATTTTTAAGTTTGTGATAATGAAAAATGGGACTACTTAACATGCAAAAGGTAGGTGTATTACTATGCGGTCGCAATCATCCACCCAAGTTCTTGAGTGGTATATATTTTAAGTCTAGAAAATCAAACACCTTAGTTACCATATAAGCTGATATAAGTTCTCTTTCAATGGTGTATCTATTATGTAAATTTTTGAAACAAACCTGTATGACATTGAATTTCCAGCAAGACTGTGCAGTTGCACCCATTGTTGCTGCTGCATTCCCATGGTATGCATTTCTCAAAGATATTATATCATGGGACCCAGTGTATAATCTTGCTATCATCATGGCCAACTCATTCGCTTCTGTGCCCGAATTTGTGAAGAATACCACCTAGTACACATTCACAATTTAAACCACAAAGATCCTTTCTCACAATCACAGACTAGACTGCTACAAAAGGAGTCATCAATCTTTTACACTAGTATACAACTAAATAAGAAAAGAAGAAACGGACATGGAGTTCGCCAATCAGAAACTGCCACACCACATCATTCTAAAACAGTAGAATCAGCAGGAAGAAGTTAAATGGAAGATTAGTGGAAAGGGATTGTTGTACCTTAAGATTACCAGGCATCTTGGAAACCAAAGCCTCGGAAAAATCAGAGATGGCTCTGTTGAGATAGAGAACAGTGGAGTGTTGCAAACGCTTGATTTGGTCGACTATTGACTCGACCACATCAGGATGGCAGTGACCGCAATTCACCGTAGCAATCCCTCCAAAAGCATCCAGATATCTTCGCCCCTTCTCATCAAACAGGTACTGCATCTTCCCGTCCACAACATGCAGCTGCCAGAAAACAGCAGATCAATATTCCATGTTACATCAAGTAATAAGGATCAAACGAATTTTCTTTATTCATATTTGAAGCAAGTATGAAATTGAAACCGAAAAACGAAGTTATAATTCCACTAAGCACCCAATTAAAACGAACAACCGAGAAATATTACATTATAATAAGAAAACGTGAAAGGCATGATCCGTGAAATCATATCATAATCAATAAATAAACAAGTAACATCCGGGCAAAAGCTAGAACAATGATCCGGAATAGCAAGGACTCACAGGTTTATTATAAAAATGGAACAAGGAAGGGCTGAGAAACTGGTTCCGCTTGGCCAAAATCTCGTCGGCGGAGGGGCCGGTGTAGGGAGGAGGGGAGTAACCGAAGGGGGGCAATTTGGGTAGAGGAAAATCATTGTCTTGCAAAGATGAAGACTGAGACTGGGAGAATTGAGAAAAGTAGCGAAGGGAAGAGAGGGAATTGATTCCCGGAAGTGACCTTTTGACGAGAAATCTTTGCATCATAGAATCAAAATCGGTTAAAATGGAATTTAATGCAGAAGGAATTGGAGAAAGAGAAGCAGACTAATTTTATACAACAGGAAGGACAAGATCGACGGACAATATGAATTCCATGTTTATATAGACAAAGGAATACGGAGAGACCACGTGACGTGTGTTTTCTACTTTGTCGACTTCTTGATGCCTAAATTGCCCTTTCATGTCACCTCTTGATTACCGGTGATTTCTCCCATGATTGTAATTCGACAAGGACAACCTTGTCTTTATGCCAATAAACAAAACCATTAGGCAAATTCAACTTACATGGCTTTTGGCAAATAAAATTTAGAACTTACTATAGGCTAGTTACTGTGGAAATGACCAAAACGGTTCAACAAACTCTCATGTAATTCGACAAGTAAGTGTTAGTTTTCTATATGGAATATGTTGAACAAACACTCTTATTTAATTTAATGGTATTAATTGTGAGATTAATGGTAATATTAATTCAACAATTAATAAGACAATTATTAAGGAAACCTAATTTATAGGCTAGTTACTATGGAAATGACCAAAACGGTTGAACAAACTCTCATATTTAATGGCATTAATCGTGGATTAATGGCGATAATAATGAAATAATTAAAATGACAGTTGATTATGAAAGAGACATAAATCACGAGTTAGAACATGAGTCTGGAGAAGATACCGTGGTTATGAAAGTAAAACGTAGAAGGAAAGAATATGTTTTAAATTAGGGGGAGGAGACAGTTTCAAATAATAGTCTAATTGTGAATAAAAAAAAACAGATTTCAAGTGGACTCTGCTGGATAGATTCACCAATTATCATTAGTCTATTAGCCTAGAACTATCGTGGACTGGGCAACCCACGACTAGTTGGCATTTTAATGGATCTTATCCAAAATTACAAGTCATTTTATTATTTTTCGTTCTTGTATTGTTTGGAAACTTTTTGGTTAGGAAAGATGAAGCTATTGGTATTTGAGATGCTCTTAGGTGGATCAAACTTAAGGGTTTGAGTTGTGTAGAGGTGGGGTCAGATGCGATGTTAGTCGTGGAGCATATTCATCAAGCATACTTTCGTTCTTCTTATGGTTCAATTGTAGACGATTATAAAAGTTTTATTTCTAGTATCAATGACATTTCTGTCAAATTTATAAGTCATTATGCGAATGGGGGGGAGGGAGGATCATGCTTTAGCTAGGTTTTCTCATTCCTTGTCAGAACTTATGGAGTGGGATACTGTCCCTCTAGATTTTATTTTACATTCCTTGTATGTTGATTCTGTCTAGTCAAACTTATTTTTCTTAAAAAAGTACATTATTATTCATATTTGAATTTTTCCAAAAAAAATGGTGGGCCCCTTAACTTTTAAAATATCTCAATAGCTCATCAACTTGCTTAAAATGTGGTCAATTAATCATTCGATAGCAAAAAAAAAAAGTAAACTCCATACGAAAGGTGTCTTCCACACGCTTTGGAAAAGTTTAAAACGACCAAGGTGAGGATATACGAGGTTCTAATATCAGAAAGAAATTTTTTAGAGTTGAGCAATTAAAAATTCGTTTTTAATATATTTTAATATATTTTATGAATTATGTAATAACATTTCAAAGCACGTGCAAGACATCTTACATATACAACTTACTTTTTTTTTGCAACCGAGTAATTAATTAACTACAGTTTAAGCAATTTGAGAGAACTATTTATTGAAACACTTTAAAAGTTTAGGAAGCCACAAGTTTAGGGGGAAATGATATATTAAGCCTTATTATATCATTAGTTACCCCATTACCTTTTTATTTAGTAGATTTAATTAGTTAATTTAATTAGTTATTTGTGTAAATTTATTTGTTAAAATTTAGGTGATTAATAATAACTAACTTACCTTTTTATTTCGAATGTCCTGCAAGCTTCTGAAGGGTTCAGGAAGAAGGTGCTTGGTTGGAATAAGAATGTCTTTGGACACATTATTAGAAGAAAGAATAAGTTGTTAAAAAGGATGGAGGGCGTTCAGCGTAGGTTGGATGTGAGGTTTGATCACAGTTTAGATGGCCTCCTTAGAACCCTTCAGAAGGAGCTGGAAGCTGTGCTTAGGCAGGAGGAGCTTCTCTGGTTCCAGAAGTCTAGGAAATCCTGGATTAGGGATGGGGATCGTAATACCAGGTACTTCCATCTGTCTACTATGATCAAGCGGCAGAGGAATAGAATTGAGGCTATCAAAGATTCTGATGGGGAGTGGGTGTATGAAGATGAGGTGATTCGGAATTTGGCTCTAGAGTTCTATAAGGAGCTTTTCAAAGAGGATCCTGTTCAGCTGGAGAGGGCTCACTCTATTGCTACCTTTCCTTTGATCAGTGAGGATATCAGTCAGAGTGCCTTTCTTCCTATTTCCCGAAAAGAGATTGACCATGCCATCTTCAGCATTGGGGCGTCTAAAGCGCCTGGTATTGATGGTCTTCCAACTGGCTTCTACGACAAGCACTGGGGTGTTGTGAAGGAGGGTATCTATGAGTTTATCATAGGTGTGTTCAATGGGTCTAAGGATATTGAGCTGGTTAATAGAACTCTCCTGGTCCTTATTCCTAAAATTGATAAGCCTTCTTCCTTTTTGCATATGAGACCCATCAGTCTTTGTAATGTTCTTTACAAGACGATTACAAAAATTGTGGCTAATAGAATCCGTGGCATTCTTCCGGAGATCATTTGTCAGAATCAGGGTAGTTTTGTACCCGGTAGACAAATGATGGATAATGTGGTGATTGCCCAAGAAATGATGCACACTATGAAGATTAGGAAAGGGAAGAAAGGCATTGTGGCTCTTAAGCTGGATTTGGAGAAGGCCTATGATCGCATCAACTGGAACTTCCTGATGGAGAGTCTGGAGAGAGCTAGGATCCCGGACAGTTGGAGAAATCTTATTAAGGTTTGTATTACTTCTCCTGTGTTTCAGGTTATGGTGAATGGGGATATGTCGGAGGAGTTCTCTCCGGGTCGGGGCATCCGTCAGGGTGATCCTATGAGTCCATTCCTTTTCGTTATTGCTATGGAGAGGCTGTCCCACCTTATTCAAGATGCCATTGATATTGGGAGTTTCCACCCGGTGGCCATCAACAGTTTCTGTCCCCAGGTGACCCACTTATTCTTTGCGGACGATGTCCTTATCTTTCTTGAAGGTAATGAGGAGCAGTTGAGTGTCATTATGGATATTCTGGATTGTTTTTGTTCGGCCTCTGGTCAGAGACTTAATATCCAGAAATCTAGGATGATGTGCTCTAAGAATATGAATCCGAGAATTTGTAAAAGATTAAGTGATTTGTCTGGTATTCCTCTTACTAATTCTCTTGGGAAGTATCTGGGGATTCCTCTCCATAGTGAGAGAGTGTCTAAAGTTTCTTTTAAAGATACTTTGGACAAAGCCAATACGAGGTGTGCCACGTGGAAAGCCAAGACTCTCTCCCTCGCTGGCCGTCTGACTTTAATTCAATCTGTGAATTCCGCTGCTCCCAACCACATCATGCAGGCTTGTCAGCTTCCGAATCCTGTGCTTAATGATCTTGATAAGATTAACCGAAGGTTCCTGTGGGGGGAAGCTACGGAGGGAAGAAAGATCCACCTGGTGCCTTGGAGTGAGGTTTGTCGGCCCAAAGATTCAGGGGGTTTGGGCATTAGGAGAGTTAAGGATAATAATAAAGTTTTATTAATGAAACTCCTTTGGCGTATGTGGCAATGCCCCTCCTCTCTCTGGGTTCGCCTTCTTTGTGGTAAGTATCGAAAAGATAAGATCTTTGGGGGCCCGAAAGAGAGAGTTATCAATTGTTCCTTCCTCTAGAAAGGGCTTAGCGCCGTTTTTGCTGAGTTTTGCTTGGGGGTTGGTCTGGATGTGGGTAATGGTAAGTCCATAAGCTTCTGGTTTGATACCTGGATTGGGGATAAACCTTTAGTGGATGTGTGCACTTCCCCCCCGCCTAGTGATATCCAAAACTGGAGGTTAGCCGATGTGGTGGACTCTAAAGGGGACTGGGTTTGGCCTAAATTTGATTCTTTCTTTAGCCTTGAGACTCTCCTTAGAATTAGAGGAGTGAAGGTGAGTAATCAAGAGGAAGACATGGATAAGCATTGCTGGGCGCTGACTAACAATGGAGTCTATTCTTGCAAATCTGCCTTTGAAGCTTTTCCCTTAACAGGACTGATAATCCCTCGGATATTTGGAAGACCATTTGGTCCCTTAAAATCCCCTACCGCATGAGGAGCTTCCTGTGGCTGGGCGTTAAAGACAGATTACTTACTAACTCAGATAGATACAGAAGGCATTTGGCGACCTCTAGAGCTTGCGGTAGATGTAGAGGCCATGTTGAATCGTTGTGCCACGCTCTTAGGGATTGCCCTAAGAGTGAAGAGGTTTGGAAGAAAATTCTCCCTCATCATACTTTCTCTTCCTTCATGTCCCATTCTGTGAACGACTAGTTCTCAGATGGTATTAGGGGAAAGTTATTGTCTTATATGGAGCATGGGGACATTTTCTTTGCCATTATCTGTCATCAAGTGTGGAAATGGAGGAACGAGGAGATTTTTGATAATAAAACTGTGCTTTTGCCTAACTTAGCTAAGTTCTTCTTGAAGAAACTCTCCTCTATTATTGATAGTTTCAAAGGTGAGTCCCTTGCCAGATCTTCCCCGAGTAGTGATGTCCACCTTGTGAGCTGGAGCAGGCCGAGAGAGGGGGTTGTGAAGCTGAATACTGATGGTTCCTGCCTCAGTAATGGTAAGATTGCTGCCGGAGGTGTTCTTAGGGATGCGGGAGGCGCCTGGCTTTCTGGGTTTACCCAGAATTTGGGTTTGGGTTCTTCCTTCTCTGCGGAGCTCTGGGGCATTCTCTCTGGGATCCAGCTGGCGATTAGGCTGGGTGTTAAGAGGCTTTCTGTGGAGTCAGATAACTTGGAGGCCATCAATATGATTTTGGGTAGTCATGCTATGGGTCTTCATAGCCGCAACCTTATTAAAGCTATTAAGAGGCTTAACCCCTCATTTGATATCCTTGAGTTCAGCCACATTTTCCGGGAGCAGAACCGTGTTGCAGATCACTTGGCGGCGGCAGGCCATGAGGGGGTGTTAGGTGTTTCTACCCTTACCGTTCCCCCTATCACTCTTTCTCCTATTCTTTTAGAGGATAGGATTGGGGTTAGCTTTCCTAGGCTAATCCCGGTGTAGTTGCTTGTTTTGCTTTCCTTTCCTTTCCTTTTCTACCAAAAAAATAATAATAATAACTAACTTCCTAATTCAGTGATCACAACATGAGAGAGAGAGAGAGAGAGAGAGAGAGAACCCTAAAAAAGGAAGTGTGTATTTCTTCTCCTCCTCTCATATATGTTGTAATTTTAGATCATACATGGTTTTGTCTTGTTTCTAGGGAAAAGTATAAAAATAAACCTTGTGGTTACACCCATTTTCGAACAACACTCATGTGGTTTAAAAGTTTGCAAAGTGGTATCATGTACTTCATTTCATTAGCAAACACATACCAAATTGACTAACAGTAATAAAAGTCAAAGGAAAAAGAGTTAATTTGGTCCTTGTATTTATTTATTTTTAAAAATTGACCCCATTATTATCTAATTATCACAAACAAACCCTAAAATAAAAAAATAAAAATCAAATATACCATCTTCTCCATCTCTCTTTAATTTCTTATTTTTTTTTCTTATTTCTCTCTCTTCTCTCTCTCCTCTTTGTTAATTTCTCTCTCTAAAATCAATTGAATTTCCATGTTTTCAATTTAATGACACTTATACTCTCTCTTCTTCTATCTTTAGCCTAACCATTTTGAAGATGAACAAGACCTGGATTCTTTGTGTCTTATTTTGTGGCATGATTTGCTAGGATGGTTTATCGAGGAAGATGCAACTGTTGCAAAACTACTCCGTCGTCTTAATGAACATTCCTTGTATCTTTGCAGAATCTGAACAGAATTCTCCCTATTTTCATAACACGCGAAAAATTCAGGAAAAATATCTAGAGATAGAAGACAAACAACATAGGTGTTTCCAATAAGATAGAGGTAGAGCTCAATACATACTCTTCCATGGCAAATTCTACAAAATTTTACAGCTCTATAAGCACGTTATCTTCATTCTTCAGAACCTGACCACGGAATGATAAAATAAAAGTAAAATTCCCAATTCAATTCAATAAAATGCTAATAATATGCGCCAAATTCTCAATTAATAAAGAATTATATTACATTTTGCAGTACTACAGTAAGCACGGATAAAGCAAATCGCAGCATTGAAATCCTAATATTGCACTTGAATCTAACAAATCGAGAAAGCAAAAGTCATGGATTCTACTATATCGCTATGTTTGGCTGCTAAGAATCCAAGTCTTGCTCAACTTCAAAATGGTTAGGCTAGAGAGAGAAGAAGAGAGAGTATAAGCGTCATTAAATTGAAAATATGGAAATTCAATTGATTTTAGAGAGAAAAATTAACAAAGAGGAGAGAGAAAGAAGAAAAAAATAAGAAATTAAAGAGAGATGGAGAAGATGGTATATTTGATTTTTATTTTAGGATTTATTTGTGATAATTAGATAATAAGGGGGTCAATTTATAAAAATAAATAAATATAAGGACCAAATTAACTCTTTTCCCTTTGAGTTTTAACACCGTTAGTTAATTTGGTATGTGTTTGCTAACGGAATGAAGTACATGGTACCACTTTGCAAACTTTTAAACCACATGAGTGTTGTTCGAAAATGGGTGTAACCACAAAGTTTATTTTTGTACTTTTCCCTTGTTTCTAATAACAAGTTTTGTTTTGTCTTGTTTCTGATAACATGTTTTGTTTTCTCTTGTTTCCGATAACAAGTTTTGTTTTGTTTTGTGTTGTTTTGCTTCATGGCATCGTCAAGTAGTATCGAGACTATGTATACCAATTTGAGTCTAGAGGAAGAGGAAGATAGAGGTATTCTGATAGAGATCTCAATTCTGAGCAGGTGGATCTAAGATGGTGTCTGGTTGGTAGATTCCTCCCTGATGTCCGAAAACCAAAACCGCTTATAAGGAGAATAAGACAACCAACTAGAGATGGGTTCTGGACAGAATTTCGCTATAAGAGAATCAAATTTTTTTTTGTTTTGAGTGTGGTTTTTTAAACCATACAGATTTCTCATGTCCAAAAGTTTATGATTCGATTGATGGATAAGTTGAAAAGCTCTATAGCTCTCATATGCTTGTTCAGACCGGAAGGAAGCAATCCAACAAAGGTGCAAAATGGCTTGTTATCAAGGTCCGGCCAGACATCAACGGCAGTGATCAGGGAGTGGTGGTGGAGCATGGTGGTAAGATTCAAATGAAAACTCCCATATTTAGTTGCATTAATAATGGGACTAATGGAGACATCAGTAGAATAATTAATATGATAGTTGATTATGAAGTAGTAAATCATGGACCAGTTACTATAGAAAATGTTGAACAAACTTTCATACTTAGTGGCATTAATCGTGAGACTAATGGCAACATTAATGGAATAATTAATAGGGCAGTTAATTATGAAGGAAGCATGAATTACTAGGGAAAGGACCAAAATGGTTGAACAAACTTCCATATTTAGTGGCATTAATCGTGGGACTAATGGCGACCATAATGGAATAATTAATATGGCAGTTTCTTATGAAGGAGACATAAATCATGGGTTAGAACACGAGTCTAGAAAAGATGTTTTAAATGAGGGGAAGGAGGCAGTTTCAAATAATAGTCTAATTGTGGATCCAAAAAAAGAGGTTTCAGGTAGGCTCTACTAGACAGGCCCACCATCACCATGAGTCTATTAGCCTGAAACTGTCGTGGACTAGGCAACCCACGAGCAGTTGGCATTTTAATGGATCTTGTCCAAAATTACAAACTATTTATTATTTTTCGTTCTCATATTCCTGGAAACTTTTCGGTTAGGGAAGGTGAAGCTATTGATATTCAAGAGGCTCTTAGGTGGATCAAACTCAAGGGTTTAGGTGGTGTAAAGGTGGGGTCAGATGCGCTGTTAGTGGTGGAGCATATTCATCAAGCATATTTTCATTCTTCTTATGGTTCAATTATAGACGATTATAAAAGTCTTATTTCTAGTATCAATGAAATTTCTGTCAGATTTATAGGTCGTTCTGCGAATAGGGTGGCTCATGCTTTAGCTAGGTGTTCTTATTCCTTGTCAGAACTTGTGGAGTGGGGTATTGTCCCTCCAAATTTTATTTTACATTCATTGTATGTTTATTCCGTTTAATGAAACTTATTTTTCTTCAAAAATAATAATAACTAACTTCCTATTGATTTCTAAGTCTTGTCTCATTGAGAAGTTTTGTTCTTCTTGTCCCCTGATAAGCTTTGTCTTTATTCATTTTTATTCCTAAGGTTTCATCATTCATTTTCAAAGTTCTCTTTTTTCCTTTCTCTTCGAGTAATATGGATTTTGAGGTTTGGTATGCCCAATTAAGCCTAGAGGAGGAATGAGGTGGTATCATGGAGGAGGAGGTTGATCTGAGTACGTAGCAGTTGGATATGTAGTGGTCTTTAGTTGGTAGGTTCCTGATATCTTGTGAAAAGATTCTTGATCGAAGCCCTTCCCTGTGAGGCACCGTTAGGATCGGCCGGGGACACTCCGATGCCTAAGTCAATGATATTCTTGAGAGAATAATCTGTAATCACAAAGTAGGGTTAGAATAATGTGTACCTTTGTTGTCATGTTACAGGGGTATTTATATAGGTTTGAGTGATAACCATAATAACCCCCTTTTAATGCCTTTTAATGAAGTGTAATGCTCTTTTAATGCAGCTTAACTCTGACCTTTAACCTCCGAGTTGTTATTGCTTTTAAGGTATTATTAATGTTCATTAATGATGGTGACCCCACCGTATAACAATTATTTGTCTTTATCATGGCGGATCGTCTTACGAGACGGACCCCATATCCTTCTATCGTGGCGGATCGTCTTATGTAACGGACCATGGATCTAGGATGGTCAAAGGCGTGTCACCGTATGCGTATCCCTTATCTAGCTGTACACCATATATACTAAGCTGGCAGATCTTTTTATGTCTTTTCTCCCTTTTGATCCTCTTTTCAGGGAATATTCCCAGCGAGGTCTTCATGATATCATTGCGGATGTTATCAGAAGCCCCCCTAAAAGGTCCATAAAGTCATTTAGGGCTTTTTATCTCCTCCGCATGTAGGTGACATTTATTGCTTCTTGACTGGTGTTTTTTCTTATTTCGATTGCCTTCTCAGTTCCTGCAAGAGTTTTCTGTGATTTTTCACCCTTTGCACACCAGATTTCCATGTAAGTTCATCTTCCAATCTTTCTGGCTTGGACTTGATAATTTCTTATTTTGTCAAGCTTCCTACGTACCCCATTAATTTTTTGGGAATCAAATCCACGTAGTTCTACCGTCATTCTAGACATTCGCCACTCCAGCTTTGTTCCCCATTTTAAGCTTTATTCGCTTTTTTTTGGGTTCTGATAGCTCCCATTTATATAGGTTTTTAGGATTAATTTAGATTGTTTTAATTAGCTTCTAGTTAAGTTTTTGTATTAATTTGATAGTTTTTAGTTAAATTTAGTATTTTCCATTATTTATGGCATTTTCAGTGTTTTCAGGGTTTTTGAGGACTATTTGAGCATTTCCGAACTAGACCCAAGCCTATTGGAGCATTTCCGGATTATTCAAGGACCGTCAGAGCACTTTTGGAATTCATCAGGGACCATTAGAGCACTTTTCGGAAGCCCAGGGACCTAAACAGATAAAAGCCGGAGCAAAATCGCCCCATTTAGGACCTGTCTCGTCGAGACAATACCTGTCTCGTCGAGACAGGCCTTCGTCTCGTCGAGACACTCCTTGTCTCGACGAGACGAGACGGGGAAAGGCACACCAGCGCCTTCCCCCTTGCTGGAATGCGTGGATCGGGCCCTAAAAGCCCATTAAAACACTTTGTAATTTTCTCTTTTTACCTTTGAGGCATTAGGGTTTCCTCCCTAACTCTATAAATAGGGAGCTAATCCTAATCCTTGAGAGGGGGATTAGCCACTCAATAAATCAGAGAGCCGCTAGGGCGTTCTCTCCTCCACAATGTAGATTTATATTTTTAGATTAGATTTTCCTGCTTTCTAGATTAGGTTTATTTCTGTTTTGTTATTTCTTTCAAGAACAATTGATGGGAGAAGTTCCTCATCTTCTATTTCTGTAATTGGAATCGGCAAAACGGGTTTTGGATTTCTATCTCTCCCTCTTATCTTTTCCTTTTATATTTAATTGAAGCTTTTTCCATTTTTCATATATGCCTATTGCTATGATTGGTTTGTCTATGAACTGATCCCCATCCAATTTGGGATGAGGATGAAATTGATTGTATAAATATGTATGATTAGGGATCTAGGACATTTGATTGATCAGTTTATGCATGCTTAATGCTTAAAAATTGTTAGGAACAAGATTTATGCTAGAATGAACATTGATAATGATCAACTAGCCTGTTTATGTATATAATGTGATTAATGCCTGTGACCCTGACATTAAATAGGATTATAGATAGATGAGAACCTGACCACAGAATTGTCTATAGCGAATTTGCATGAACCTGACTTCGCTAGAGACCACTAGGAATGAGGCTGTGTGGCTGGGCTACGGCTTTAGCCGTAGTTGTCAATAAACCTAATGCTTTGCATGACCTAGGGTATATGCCTAATCAAGCCGTCACCCGAATGCATGTGAATAAGAAGGACAATACTGATCACATTAGTCTTTCACTTAGGACAATTACCTTCAATCATTGGTAAAACATAAATCTGAACTCCCTAAACCCATACATAGGATTTAATCAAAGGATTCCTCAGCCTAGATTGTGCCATCCATTAATTCACCTTCTACCCTGTCAATTGTTCACTTTATTTTGTATCTTTATTGCTTTCAATTCATTTAATTAGTTATTAAAAACCCAAACATTTATCCAACCCTCTAAACAATTAGATCACTCTAGGTAGATTTACTAATTATAACAAATAGTCTTTGTGGTTCGATCTCGTGCTTAGCACAATATTACTTGTTGCGATAGGATACACTTGTTCTATTAAATGCTATATACTTTACGAGCATCAGGTTCTGGCACTCTAGGCACTTGTCTTTTTAGCCTTTACTTATTTCCCAAAGTGTTTTTACTTAGTTTTGGTGAAGGCGAGACTTCATTATCTTGGATGAAGATGAGGTTTCATTGCTTTTGATGAAGGAGATTCGCCAATTGTAGCTTTATTTGGGCGTTCTTTGAGTCATTTGCCATTCGATATGTTTTACTTTTGCCATCTGGGTATTTGCCTCGTGGGGCTTTTTCCTTCGTTCGCCATATTTTGCATTCGCCACATCGGGATTTTTCTTAGGTGTTCTTCGCGCCTTTCGCCATTTGATAGGCCTTACTTTTGCCATTTATGCATTTGCCTCGTGGGGCTTTTTCCTTTGTTCGCCATATTTTTCATTCACCACACCGGGATTTTTCTTAGGCGTTCTTTGCGCCATTCGCTATTTGATAGGCTTTACTTTTTCCATTTAGGTATTTGCCTCGTGGGCTTTTTCCTTCGTTCGCCATATTTATAAATTTTCCTTTTATTCTGCTTTTGTGAAGAATTTCGTTGTTTCTTCTATGTTTGAACTTTTGAGAACATCTTTTTAAGTATCTAAACTTATTTTGCTTTTGAGGAGATTTTTGTTTAAGTGTTTAAACTTATTCCACCTTTGAGGAGATTTTGCATAAGTGTTTAAACTTATTCCACCTTTGAGGAGATTTTGTTTAAGTGTTTAAACTTATTCCACCTTTAAGGAGATTTTGCTTAAGTGTTTAAACTTATCTTTTCTGGAGAGATCTTTTTAAGTGTTTAAACTTATCTTTTCTAGAGAGATCTTTTTAAGTGTTTAAACTTATCTTTTATGGAGAGATCTTTTTAAGTGTTTAAACTTATTCCACCGAATCCCAGGGTGGGTGGCCAGCTGTCCCCTAGTAAGCTTGTGATAAGCTTTTAAGGATTTCCTTTGAGTAGGATGTAACCGCCCTTTAGTAGGATTTTTATAGACCACTTTGATGGGAAGTGAGTTTATCCATTGCGGGACATTTATTTTTGGATCCGCCCTTTGGAGGGACTTTGTGTAAGATTTCTTCACGGGGAAGAGAATCTGCCCTTTGAAGGGACTTTTGTGTAAGATTCCTTCATGGGGAAAGGAATTTCGCCTTTTGGAGAGATTTTGTATTTGATCAACGAAGGAGAATGTAATGCCTCTTGATGAGGATTCACCCTTTCTTTGTAAGAAGACATTTATGTATTCTAGTATAGAAACGCTACATAAAACTTGATAATAAGAGTAATTTATTAATGAGCAAAGAATGACTTGCCTTTATTACAATCGATAGAGTAAAAAATGTGACACCTTGTAAAAAATGTGACACCTTTTGATGAGGACTTTGTCTGCCCTTGACGGGACTTTGTCTGCCCTTTGGCGGGACTTTGACACCTTGGTAAAATATGTGATGCCTCTTGATGAGGACTTTGTCTGCCCTTGATGGGACTTTGTGTTCTCTTATGACAAGAGTTTTGAGCTTTGCCCGTGGTGATACTTTTATGTAGGATCTTATGGATAAGATCCGCCCTATATGGGATCATATATGGATATGATACGCTTTTAGGGCGAGGTGAATGTTTCTCCTCCGGTGCTTTAGTTTATTTTTTGCTTTTCGTTTTTCCAAGGCTTTCAACACTTGTGTAAAATTTTAACAATTTATAGTATTTTTTACGTATTTTTTGGATGCTTTTACTTAGCATCTTGATCACAATTTTGCATTTGTTGAAAATTCAGAAAGAATTTCAATTCGCCTTAGATTTCCTCCGAATTACTAGGGTAGGTGGCAAGCCGTCCCCTAGAAGCTTATGATAAGCTTTATGGATTTTTTTCACTAGGATCCCAACGTATGGAGACATTTATGTTGTCTGTGAACTCTGCAAACAAAATGATAAACACGTTTGATAACAAAGGTTAGTTTATTTAATGGGGCAATGTCATTGCCTTTATTACAATGGATACCGGTCTTTCTGAGAGCCTTGTTAAAACTCGCCCTTGATGGGGGATCACTTTGTCCTATCTTTGAGGTATGTGGACCCGCCCCAGATGGGGGATCACTTTATCCTATTTTTGAGGTAGCTGATCCGCCTGTGGGATTTTTCATTCGCTAGCCATTGGGCGTATATTACCTCTTTGATTACATTCGCCTTCTCCAGCTTTGCTATTTCTTCCTCTATAGAATTTGGAAAGAAATAGAACAAAACTAGGCAAATGAATATAAGAAATATGGCGAGAAAGAATAAATTATAAAATATAGGGTACTATAACAGTTTAATGCACATATAAGAATACGTACAAAATACTGATTTTTTAGGCCTATGGTTCCGTCTTTTCTGAGCAACTACAGTTGCATCTTCCACCATGTTTAGCCTACATGTCAATAATGACTTGCTTAATCTCCCATCCTTCAATCGCCATTGTTACTACTAATAGCTGTCCGATAGAGCGGTGAAATATAATGATAAGTGTGTGCTAGGGTTATGGATATGATCTTTCTAAGTGCTCTAACTCTACTAGATGCTACTACGTAGGGGCAAGTGTACCCCGTCGTATCAAGTAATAATCCGGTTAAGACCGAGTATCGAATCCACGGGATTTATAACTACAAGTATTAAACTACTCGGTTTTACACGTTATCTAAGCGGTGAATGCTTTAGTTGGTTGGGTGACAACTATAAACTACTCTTAAACTACGGGTGAGACAATTTTCATGTATTTCAAGCCCCCTTAGAGTGATACGGGTGATGATAAGTTATAACCTATGACAAACAACACGAAATATATACGATTAATGATTTACTCTTGCAAAGACGACTATTTATAGACCGAACAACTCCGTGAGGTTCTAGAGTCGTGATTTTCCCTTAAGGCGACTCTAATTCTTAGGATCAGAAACTAGGGCCCGTAAGTTCCGTGGCTCGTCAATTCCTACGGTTTCCGGTTTGTCAACTCCGGTGAGGCAACACCTATGTGATTCCTAATAGATTTCGGAGCTCGTAAACAACCTACACAATAATCAATTATAAGTATCAAAGCAAGCAATAAACATTAACACGTATAGTGAAAACAGAATCGTAAATCATATATTATAAATATGGAATACGAAAATACGGAATACAACCAAGCCTAGTACATAGAAAGAGTACAAGCTAATTAACAAGTAGAAATGGAAGAAGAATCGGCCCTTAAGACTAGCTAACCGGACTCAAAGTTGTCTCTTAGGACTTGGAGGTGGAACTCTCGAGCTTGGTGAATGCGGATGGAGCGGAACTTCGGCGGAGTAACGGAAGGATTATACAAGCTCTCAAGGTGTGAGGAACTCTAATACATGGAAAATTGAATACTGAAATGAGTACTAATCACTCTTACTTATACATCAAGCTCGGGGGTAGAATCGTAAATACATAAGTTGCATTATTTCTGCAGTTTTCCCAGGACACGCCCCGTATGGGCAGGCAGGCGCCCCGCGTGTTTACCCATTCCGTTGACAATTTTCTGCATGAGGATCAGATTCAGGCCTGATGTCATGAACACGCCCCACGTGGACAGGCAGGCGCTCCGTGTGTTTGCCCATTCCGTTGATAATTGACTATGTGTGGATCAGATTCAGACTGTTTGTCATAACCATGCCCCGCGTAGGTTGGAGTATGCTCCGCGTGGTTAAGCCTCTGGAGTTCAATCGCTTGAATCATGTCTTTGGCGCCCCGCGTGGCTTGGAACACGCCCCGCGTACCTGAGCTTCTGAAACTTAGATTGAAAAATTGCTCCTGTACGCCCCGCGTATTAGTAGAGACGCCCCACGTGTATCGGTGGATTTTACTCCTTTGCTTGTACCTGTGAAATACAATTCTCGACAGCTGAGTTAGCTTGACGCTTATTTTTCCGAAATTAACTGAAAACAAAGGAAATTGATCAAAAGCATAAAATTTATTTTTATTTTGTTATTTTATTAAAAACACATTATTTTTGTAATTAAACTCACTTATTTAGTCCATAATTAAACCGTAATTTACGCTAAAAGATAGGGACAAAATGCCCCTATCAACCTCCTCGGACTTTAAAGTTTTACTTGTCCTCAAGTAAAAGAAATCGAAAGACAAGGGATTGAGACAATTAAGAAACAAACTTCCGGTTGGTTTTACCAAGTGCGTGATTTCAAAGCTAAAGTTTTACGCAAAGTTTTCGGCAAGTACTTACGCAAGCGAATGAGCGACCAAAACTTAGTCGAAACCTCCATAATCAAACTTAATAGGCAATATTAACGGGGATCGATTATCTTTTGAGAACCCGATTGTACCTCACCAAGGGATTTCGCTCTTACGCTCAATTTTGGTGGGTCGGTGTTTTTGCGCTCTCCTTTGTACTTACTCGAAGTCACTTTGAGTTTGCATTTTCATCCGGGTTTTTCCTCCTATGTTATGGTTTAAGCAATATTAAAAATGAATCCGGAGGGGGGTTGTAATGTGGGTGGCTTTTTTAGTGGTTAATTTTTAGAAACTCGAGTCCAAATACCATTTTGATGATCGCATCGCTTTTTCATTTTGGCCTTAGCAAGCTTGTAAAATAAAACTTGAAATTGCTCGGGTAGAGCTTGAGAATCCCTTTTTGCTCTTTATTTTGATTATTATATATATATATTTTTTCTTTTTCTTTTTATTTTGAGAGCGGCACAAAAATGATTTCGAAGACTTATTGTGCTTACTTGTTAAGGCCTTGGTTTGTTTCGGGTAATTCCGATGTGATTGATTTCATTGGTATTTGAATAAGAGGAAAAAGGGTTAAATGTTAACAAGGTGTTAGCAAAGAAGTCGGTTAATAGGCTCGAGGGGGCTTCCTAAAGGTTTATGAAAACGAGAAAAATAATTAAGAAAGGAATTAGCCTAAGTGGGTTCGTTTTATTATCTATTGCCCTTCTTACCAAAATAAGTGTACTTAATCCGGTATTAGATGCAAACTCTATGAGTTGAGTGAAGTCAAAGCTCTCGAAAAATTGTGAAAGAAATAGAGTTCTCGTACGAACTCTTTTAGGCTCAAAAATACCTCACATGAATTTCGGGTTAAATTGTGTACTTTCAAGTTCTCGTAAAATTTTCAAAAATCCCGTTTTTATTGCCTTTTTAAATTTCATTATAGAGATAACTTGTGGGTTAGGACTCAATGCTTTTGTTTAATACGAACTTTGGCTTTGCATAAATTCCATAACTTCGAAATCAAGACTTAAATTTCTTAATTAAACCGATCCTTAATTATTGTCCGTAGAAGGTAGTGTGTTGGGTAATTTATGAGCCAATAAATGAGTTCAATTATTTTTGTTTATTTTATTTTTATTTTTGTTTTTGTTAGTACAAAACAAACTGTAAGTGCGGGGTTGCACGGCCCTCCGCGGGATTAAAATGACGTGTATTCCAAAGACTTCGCAAAAGAAATGAAAACAAAAACAAAATGAAAAATAAAAATGAAATTAAAGAGAAACAAGGGCTTTATAGGTATGGTCTTACGTGAGGCGTACCCACTAGGGGCGCTCCGTGTAAGAGGTGTATGTTGTGTGCTTTGTGGGCAGAGACTCGGATACGCGAGGCGTGCCCAGAGGGGTGCTCCGCGTGATCCGAGTTTCTAGCCAATATGTAAAACAGAAGGTGGTTCACGCAGGGCTGGCCGAAAGAGGCGCTCAGCGTGAACCTTATTGTTGGTTTGAAATGAGCAAAAACTTGAAAGAAGATGCACATGAAGAGAAATAACTGGAAAAACATATATGATACATATAGACAAAAGGTTTGGAGAATGCAAACCGGTGCTACGTTTATAGTCGGAGTAGCTTGACTCTTGTGCGTGCGTGCTTATAGAGTCCGGAGATGCGTGGTTTCACCATGTTGTGGAAGAGCTCCGCCTCGGTATATTTTCAATCGGTGGCCGTTTACCCGTTGGATTGTGTTGTCGGGATGGTGGATTTCTACCGCTCCGGATGGGTGTGCATTGACGACCGTGTATGGCCCCAACCATCAACTTTTCAATTTTCTAGGGAACAAACGAAGACGGGAGTTGTATAAGAGAACTTGGCCCCCCTTGTTGAACTCCCGAACTTGCACGTGTTTGTCATGCCATTTTTTCGTACGCTCCTTGTAAAGTTTGGCATTTTCGTATGACCCTAGATGAAGTTCATCGAGGGCATTGAGTTGAAGGAGACGATGTTCCCCTGTAACCTGCACATCAAAATTTAGAAATTTAAGAGCCCAATAGGCCTTATGCTCTAATTCCACCGGTAAGTGACAAGATTTCTCGAAAACCAATCGATAAGGTGACATTCCGATAGGCGTTTTAAACGCCATGCAGTAGGCCCAAAGAGCATCATCGAGCTTTAGGCTCCAATCTTTCCTAGAGGTGCTAACCGTTTTTTCCAAAATGCGTTTTAATTCTCGGTTGGAAACCTCAACTTGTCCACTAGTTTGCGGGTGGTATGGTGTGGATACTTGGTGTGCAACCCCGTATTTATGTAAGAGTTGATCAAATTGACGGTTGCAAAAGTGGGAACCCCCATCACTAATAATAGCCCGAGGGGTCCCGAACCGAGTAAAAATGTTTGTCTTAATGAATTTTCCCACCACCTTAGAATCGTTTGAGGGCAAGGCAACGACTTCCACCCATTTAGAGACATAGTCAACGGCCACTAAAATGTAGGCATTGTTATGCGACTTAGGGAAAGGTCCCATGAAGTCTATCCCCCAAACATCGAAGAGTTCACAAACTAGGATTCCTTGTTGGAGCATTTCATTTTTACGGAGCGTCACATGACTTGATGAAGTCTTGGGAATCTTTGGACATGGTGGGCCAATAAAAGTCGCATTGCAAGACTTTTGCCATAGTTCGACTTGGGCCAAAATGGCCCCCCGGCTCTTGGGTGTGGCACATGTGTAATATATGGTTTACCTCTTCCTCCGGTATACACCTACGAATAATATTGTCAGCACAAGATTTGAACAAAAAAGGGTCTTCCCAAAAATAATTCTTAGCATCGTGAAAGAACTTCTTACGTTGCTCGTAAGTAAGGTGTGGGGGAAGAACATTACCAGCCTTGTAGTTTGCCATGTCGACATACCAAGGTAGAGGGGTTACCGCATAAAGTGTCTCATCGGGAAAGGTCTCCTTGATCTCCACAAGTTCCGGAGATTCGGTTTTCTCGTTTTGCAAACGGGAAAGGTGGTCGGCCACGACATTCTCCACTCCTTTTTTATCTTTTATTTCAATGTCGAATTCTTGGAGGAGGAGAATCCATCGTATCAACCGAGGTTTGGCATCTTGCTTGGTCATTAAGTACTTAAGAGCTGCGTGGTCAGTGTATACGATAATTTTTTATAACACAAAATAGGATCTAAATTTATCAAAAGCAAAAACTACCGCAAACATCTCTTTCTCCGTGATTGAATAGTTTTGTTGGGCCTCGTTGAGAGTTTTACTTGCATAGAAAATTGGGCGGAAAAGTTTATCCACCTGTTGGCCCAAACAAGCACCGACTGCCAAATCACTAGCATCACACATTAGTTGAAAGGGGAGATCCCAATTGGGTTTCACCATGATGGGCGCGTTAATTAGTTTTTCTTTAAGTGTATTAAATGCAATTACACACTCGGAAGAAAAATTAAATTCTGCATCCTTTAGGAGGAGTTGGGTCAATGGGGTTGCTATTTTAGAAAAATCCCTAATGAATCTCCTATAGAAACCCGCATGACCTAAGAAACTCCGGATCCCTTTTACATTGATTGGTGGAGGCAATTTCTCAATCACCTCAATCTTGGCCGGATCGACCGCGATTCCCTCCCCGGACACTTTGTGTTCTAACACGATACAATCTTGAACCATAAATTGACAGTTTTCCAAACTAAGAGCGAGATTAGTGTCCTCGCATCGTTGAAGGGCCTTATCAAGATTGTTTAAGCAATTTTCAAAGGACGACCCAAAAATCGAAAAATCGTCCATGAAGACCTCCATGAAGTCCTCAATCATTTCGGAGAATATAGCCGTCATGCAACGTTGAAAGGTGGTGGGGGCATTACAAAGCCCAAACGGCATCCGTCTATATGCAAACGTCCCATAAGGACAAGTGAATGTTGTTTTTTCTTGATCTGAAGGATCAATGGGGATTTGCATATAGCCGGATAGGCCATCGAGGGTACAAAAGAATTTGTGCCCCGCCATTCTCTCCAACATTTGGACAATGAACGGTAAGGCAAAATGATCTTTCCGGGTGGCTTCGTTAAGTTTTCTATAGTCGATACATACCCGCCACCCCGTTACTTTTCGTGTGGGGATTAATTCCCCTTGATCATTTTCCGTCACCGTTGTGCCCCCTTTTTTGGGCACACATTGGACCGGACTAACCCATTGACTATCGGAGATAGGAAAGATTATACCTGCGTCGTGGAGTTTGATTACCTCGGCCTTCACTGTTGGTCCCGTATAACGTGACAAGGTTAGTTCCAAGGGGGGGATAGGAACTATTTAAAATTTTGTCCGTTAAGGCTGACTTCTTTTCTTTAAGAAAAGGTTTACACAGCAGTGCTAAGTAGTTTTAAGACACAAGCTTAGTCAACTGGTGACTAAGTTTGTTTCTTTCTTTGAGTCAGGAGATAGCACTTAAGTCTATTCCTACACTCAGATTCTTAGTGCACTCAACTCAGCGTGAGTTCGTTACTTAGTCAGTTTTATAGCAAGCAATATATAAAGGAGTTTAAAGGTTAGAAATATGTTACTCAGCAGACATATCCTTTCAATTTATCATCTCCAGAGTTTAAAGGTTAGAAATATGTTACTCAGCAGACATATCCTTTCAATTTATCATCTCCATATACTTGGAACATGTCCATAGTTTATCTTAAGTACTTAAGATTGTCCTTGACAGTAATCCAGTGACCATCACTTGGATTGACCTATAATCGACTTTGTCATGCTTAAAGTAACAATGATGTTAGGTCTAGTGCGAAACGCTTTGAGCACTTTGCCAATGCATTTAGACTGAGAGGGGTCAAGCAATCTTCTTAATCTTAGATCTTAATCTTTAAGATGTAAGCTGCTTCTCCTAAGTCTATTATGGAGAATTTTATCCGATAACCAAAATCTTTTACCAATTGCAGTGTAGCTATATCGTTCCTATTAGTAGAATATCATCGAAATGTCATACTAAGTAAACGACCAAGCTCCCATTAGTTTACATGTAAAGGCTCATACGAGCTCCCACTAGTTTACATGTATAGGCTTGCAAGAGTCTCCTCATAAGCTGTAGGTTTATCGTTTAGTTGACCTTGTTTTTCTCAAGATACTCCCCCGTAAGGGTTGAGCTACTGACTTAGTTTTACTTTAAACATTTCAAGGTTTAATCAAGTAAGTCTAAGGTCAGTTTTCAGAATTAGGTCAGCTCATGGAACATATTCTATTTAACTCAGTTAAGTTCTGCCGAAGATTTAGATATCAGAGTACGCTAAGTATTTCTTTGTTCAATGAGTTTTAGTTAAGAAGACATATAAAAGAGGTCAACTTATAGATCAACACAACAGACAATCATGAAGCAATGTAAGCACATAACACAGTTGATTTAATGAAGATACGTTAAAAGTTTATCACAAAACATAAGTAAGCATCACATAAGATTAGTCAATTTTGAAAAAGGTAGATGCATGCATTGTTTTGGATTAATGGTCAGCACAACAAAATACATCAGGAAAAGAATACAAGTTTTACAAGCTAAATCTAGCAGTCCTAGTCAAGCTATTTTTTCTTGTAGTTAATGTGGGAAGAATGCTCTTTGGCTTTTCCCTTTTGTTTCTGTTGACTTCCAGATGCTTCTCCTGTATGCTGAGTTCTTTCAGCTTGTTCTTCCTCCCCCGTTTTGCCAGCATCAGGTGGAGGAGGAATGAAGGTGTCGTTGAGGGCAGCACGAGTTAACCGTACAGAGAATGCCTTAAGCTTGCGCGTGCTTTCATTTATACCATCAAAAACAGGAACACCATCATCCAAGATAGAACGGGGAACCCTGACCGAGGCACTGAGCATACTCAGAATGTATTCTTGACACTTCCCAAGCCAGGTGATACTGTCAGTCAGCATGGCATAAGCTTAATGAAACATTTTAAGCAGAGCCGAGTCATAATACTGACGTTGAGAATTCGAATGACGCACATGTTTGAAGATGGATTGGGAGTATTGCAGAAGCTCATTCGTCTTGAGTTGGTCAGTTTCCATCTCTTCCTTACTCAAGTTGAGTAGACGGACAACCTCACTAATTTGCTCAATGGAGCATTGGGAGGTGGAAGAGAGTTGCTCGTTGGTTCTGGCTTGCTCAGAGTGAAGCTGGTTGAAGAGTTGATGAACTTCAGCAGAAGTTGCATACATGGAGTTCGCAGCTGACAGGTTTTGAAATTGACCCTGGAGAGAGTTCATGTGATTAACCATTATCAGCTGGAGTTCGGCCAGCTTTACTATTGATTCCTGCTTAGGCTGTTGAGACTGGAGTGATGTCATGACACTCAGAAGATCCTTAAGACCTTTGATTTCTGTGAGGAGCTGAGTGACAGAGGAAAGTTGAGTTGGCTCAACAGGAACTGACCCAGCGGCGTCGGCATTGGTTTGATGAAGGTCCTGGAGCAAAGCTTGAGCTGAGTCAATGATTCTTCGACCAGACTCAGTAGCGTGCAAGTAGTTGTAGGATCCATCAATGTTTGGCCCAAATGCTGGAATATGAGTGGAATCGGATGGAGGAGGTGTGTGGTTCCTTTCATTATTTGAAGTGCCAGCATGATCAACGGATGGACTTATGTTCAGATTGCCAGCAGAAGCTGACTGGTTGATATTCTACACTTGAGGATGTGGAAGAGGGTGATTGGCAGAATTATCTACTTCCTCAGAGTCAGGCTGAAGCTGACTGGTTTGAGGAGGTTGAGGAGTTTCAGCACTGACCTGAGCAGGTGTTTCCTTAGCTAGCTCAGTATGTTGAGGAGCAGGAACTTCGAGGATTTGTTCGGTATTATCTTAACTTAGACTAGCAATTGAGTCGACATGTTCCTTAGGTTGAGAAATAGAGGCTTGCTTTTCCTGGTGCTCTCTTGGAGGAGACTCAGTGGGATTGGAGAAGAACTTAAACTGCATATCAGAGAGATCAGTGATCGGATCCCGTAGTGGTGAGTCATCCATAAGGTCAATCACTGGGGATTTTTGAGCCTTCTTTTTAAGTCTCCTTAATCTCTTAGTCTTTGGAGGAGAGGGGTCAGCTGGAATAGACTCAAGTGAGTCAGTAGGTGAAGGTACCCCTTGCTCAGCATGGCCCTTTGCTGTTGGCTCAGCTTGTTCTTCAACCAGCTCAGTGTTGGTTGTTTCATGTTGCTCAACATCTGCTGTCTTATGTTGCTCAACATCTACTGTCTCCTCAGCATAAAACTGACCTTCGAGATTACCCAGTTCTTCTTCATCTTGGTCAGTGGGGTTTTTCTCAAGATCAATACCCTGACTTCTCACAAAATGAGAGTCTTCAGAGATAACAACGCCAAGCGGTGGTGCATCGATAGGACTTGACCCAGAAGAGATCTTTTTCTTCTTTCTCAGTGGTTGCTCAGGAGTGTCCTCTTTTTCTTCTTCCTCAGGCTCAGCTTGCCTTTTGAGGTTTTCTGCTGACTTAGGCTCAGCCTGACCTTGTGCAACTTGAGGCTTCGTTCCTTTGGACACAAACCGATGCTTTTTCGGTGGAGCTTCATCGTCTTTGGAAGAGCTTTGAACAACTTTCCTCTTTCTGTCCTGCTTGTCAGCTTGAGCTTTCCTCTTTTTCTTTCCTTCTCCGGTCTGCATCCCCTCTGTTTCCTGAACAGTGGCCCCTTTTCCTTTCTTAGGGACAATGGGTTAATCATAGACCAAGCCGAATAGTGCAGCTGCAGTAATTTCAGTCCCCCATACATTAATTTCCTCAACCAAATTCACCTGGTGATCTTTGAGGATTATGGTAATAAGGGAGCCTAATTTAAGGGTTCCAATACTTCTTTGAAAACCACCGATTAGAAAGACTGACATGTTGATCGGCTGGTAGGTCAGCATGTGCCAGATGAAGCACTGCTCGAAGTTCGACGCTGAAAAAGTGGAGTTGACCTTTGGAAAGAGGAAGTTGGTCAGTATGTAATGGGCCATCTTTTGATTCTGACCCATGGAGGTTTGATAGGGGTATTTTACCCCTATCTTTTAGTGTGATTTATGGGTTAATTTTAGAAGAAATAAATAAGTTTAATTGCAAAAATAGAGTGTTTTGATAAAATAACGAAATAAAAATAAATTCCGTACTTTCGGTTAACTTTTCGTATTTTTGATTAATATTAGTAAATAAAATGTCAAGCTAACTCGGCTCCCGAGAATTGTATTTCAGGTACGAGCAAGAAGTGAAAATCCACCACAACACGCGAGGCGCATCACTCTTCACGCGAGGCGTGAAACACTGGATCGGAAATAATTGACTTATCCGCAGGCACCACGTGGGATCTAGTCACCAATACGCGCGACGTGTACCACCATACGCGGGGCGTGGAACATGTGTCAGAAATGATTAACCTAATCCTGAAAAGTCAGATTGCACGGTCTCCCTGAGTCAACTATCCATACGCGGGACGTACCACCTTACACGCGGGGCATGTAAGGAAGTTCTTCAATGCAAAAAGCTCAGAGACTCATTTACGCAGGGCGTGCTTCAGCTATGCACGGCGTAAAAGACCCAATTCAAGCAATAAAATCTCAGAAACTCAAACACGCGAGGCGCATCCCAGTCTACGCATGGCGTGTTTGAGACAACAAGATCTGGAATTGGTCCACATGCAGGAGATTTCTGACGGAATGGGCAAACACGCGGGGCGTTCCACACCCTACGCGAGGCGTATTATGGGATTTCTGCACAAAATCATGTTCCTCCATGCTTGCACCTTGTGGAATTACAATCTTACCCCTAGCTTGATGTGTATAAATAAGAGTGACTAGCACTCATTTGAGATAACATATACATATCTTAGACACCTTCTTGAGATTAAATTCTTGTCATTTGTAGTTTTAGATTTTGTTTTTAGGCTTTATATAGCCAAACTCTTCCACCTTGAGAGCTTGTTCGTTGATTCCGGCATTCCATCAAAGTTCCGCTCCATCTCCGTGCACCAAGCTCGAAAGCTCCACCATCCAAGTCCCAAGAGACGGCTTTGAGTCCGGTTAGCTAGTTCCGAGGGTGGATTCTTCCCTTTACACTTGCTAATTAGCTTGCACTCATCCTATGTACTAGGCTTGGTTGTAATTCGTATTTACATTCTCCATATTTATAATTTATGATTCATAATCTTCTTTTCTATATATGTGTTGATGTTTGCTACTTGTTTTGATATACATAATTGATTATTGTGTAGGAGAACGCGATTTCCGATGCCATTCGGGCTATCTTTAGGGATTCATATAGGTGTTGCCTTACCGGAAGTGACAAACCGGAAACCGTAGGAATTGACAAGCCACGGAACTTACGGGCCCTAATTTCTGATCCCGAGCATTAGACACACCTTGACTAGGAACCACGTAGTCTAAGCACTTCACGGGTCAGTCACACTACACGTAGTCATCATTGCATGAACAAACCATCAACCGTATAAACATTAGAAGTCGTTATTTGTCATATTTATAACTTATCACATCCGCATCACTTCATAGAGTTTCGTTATATAAATTCGCCTCACCCGTAGTTAGGAGTAGTTTGTAGTTGGTCCCCATATCAACCTGAAAGTATTCACCGCTTAAATAACGTATAAAACCGAGTCGTTTAATACTTGTAGTTATAAATCCCATGGATTCGATACCCGGTCTTAACCGGATTAT
This sequence comes from Euphorbia lathyris, assembly GCF_963576675.1. Lineage (NCBI taxonomy): Eukaryota > Viridiplantae > Streptophyta > Magnoliopsida > Malpighiales > Euphorbiaceae > Euphorbia > Euphorbia lathyris. The sequence goes on from NC_088918.1 coordinate 49,840,264, forward strand.
TACTTGATACGACGGGGTACACTTGCCCCTAAGTAGTGACGTCTAGTAAAGATAGAGCATTTAGAAAGATCACATCTATAGTCGTAACGCACTTATAATACATATTTTGTCGTAGAAAACACTACACTAGACGGCACGCTATCAAGGTACTCGAGATTTCCCCGACATGACCGGGAGGTTTGCAGAACTCAGCGGGATAGTCAATTTTTTTGTGGTCACCGGTTTTTCGAAGTTTAGCTCCTTCGATTTTCAGTTTTAGCAGTTTGGCAAGGTAAGGAGGGTTGATGAAGATATCTTTCTCTTGAACCTTGGTGACCATGTAGTCCCGGTTGTCATCAGCGGCTCTTAGGTTAGTGTAGAACTCCTTCACTAACTCAGGATAGGTGGCTTCTCGAGTCGAGAACAGCTCGGTCCAGCCGTTCTTTGAGATCCACTCACAGAAGGGTTGCTCAGCTTCCACAAAGCCCTTCGAGAACCAGCGGGAGTGGTCAACCTTATATCCCCTTACGCTGTTGTAAACTAGGGAGTAGGTACGATCCATCGGTTTCTTTCCCTTGTCCTTCTGTTTCTTTGACGATGTAGCTTGGTCAGCCTGGGGTTTCTTGCTCGGGGTAGTGACCTTAGAATGGTCACGCTGACCAGGTTCTTGAGACTTCGTGGGAGTCTCGCTATATTCCTGCTGAGCAGGAGATGGAGGGTTTTCATCGGAGCGGTTATCATCGTAACCGACACCGGAGACATTCTGAGAATCGTTAGACATGATTCTTAGAGAAATTTGAGAAGTTTGGGAATTTTAGAAGAGAGGATTTGAATACCAGAAATTTCTGAGCGTAAAGAGGTACAAGTGGGAATTCGTCCACTATTTATAGAGGTGTTGAGTTGATCTGAAGCGTTGAGGTGGCGGTTTGACCTCGAGATACTCAACCGACAATGATTCTGGCATTTATGACACAATCGGTGCATGTATTTTCTAATTATTGCACTTACGTCATCCTAGGTGGCTATTTAATTCGCGTGTTTAGCATTAATTTGTGCAACGGATCTTTTACTCAGTTGTTAAGAATTCTAAACGTTTAATGTTCTGAGTAGTCAGTTCTACGCAAAGGAATAATTTGTGTGCATAGTAACTCAGCTTAAGATAACCACTCAGCGTGTATATCTACTCAGCATGTGATAGATATTGATTTAGCATAAATCACTCAGCATGGTAATCAACTCAGCATGCATATATCACATATTATACTTGGAATTTATTGAAGAGGATTAAACATACCAATGGCTTCTCTAAGTATGTTGAATTGCTCACGAGCTAGTGGATTTGTGAAGATATCAGCAAGCTGCTCATCCGTTGGGACATAGGTCAGCTTGATCTCTCCCTTGAGTACATGATCTCTGATGAAGTGATGTCTTATGCTGACGTGCTTCATCCTGCTGTGCTGGATTGGGTTCTTTGATAGGTCAATGGCACTCTTGTTGTTACATTTGACTTCAATTGTTTTAGTCTGAACACCATAATCTTCTAGCTGTTGCTTAATCCAGAGGACTTGAGCAACACAGCTTCCAGCAGCAATGTACTAAGCTTCAGTGGTTGATAGGGCTACTGACGATTGCTTCTTACTGAACCAAGACACAAGACAGCTTCTAAGGAAGTGACATCCTCCTGAGGTGCTTTTTCGTTCAAGCTTGTCTCGTCCATAGTCAGCGTCAGTGTATCCAATGAGTGTGAAATCATAAGTATTGGGATACCATAAACCTACATTCACTGAGCCTTGCAAATATCTAAGGATTCTTTTTACAGCTATGTAATGAGATTCCTTAGGGTTAGATTGATATCTAGCACAATAACATACTGAGAACTGAATGTCCGGCCTACTAGCAGTTAAATAGAGTAGAGAGCCAATCATACCTCGGTGCAGTTTGCTGTCTACTGACTTACCATTTTCGTCAGCGCAGAGGACAGTGTCAGTGCCCATAGGGGTAGATATTGACTTGCAGTTCTCAAGTTCATACTTCTTCAATATTTCCTTAGCATACTTAGTTTGACTGATGAAGATGCCATTTTTCCCTTGTTTGATTTGAAGTCCAAGGAAGAAGTTGAGTTCTCCCATCATTGACATTTCAAACTCAGTCTGCATCTGCTTACTAAATTCCTTGCACATGGACTCATTAGTGGCACCAAAAATAATGTCATCAACATATATCTGAGCCAGTAGGGTATCTTTACCCTTCCTCTTAATGAATAAGGTTGTATCAGCTTTACCTCTGACATAATTTCTAGTCAGCAGGAAACTGGTCAGCCTCTCATACCAAGCACGTGGTGCTTGCTTGAGACCATACAGAGCCTTTTTGAGTTTATAAACGTGGTTTGGGAACTTGGGATCCTCAAACCCTGGAGGCTGATTAACACAGCCTTCCTCGTTTATAACTCCATTAAGGAATGCACTCTTAACATCCATTTGAAATAATTTAAAGTTCATATAACTTGCATATGCACATAAAATTCTTATAGCCTCTAGCCTTGCCACTGGGGCGAAGGCCTCACCGTAGTCAATACCTTCTTGCTGACTATAGCCCTGAGCTACAAGTCTTGCTTTGTTCCTGACCATGTTCCCTTGTTCATCTAGCTTGTTGCGGAAGACCCATCTTGTTCCTATGGTCTTCTGGCTTCTTGGATTTGGCACTAAGTCCCACACTTCATTTCTTCTGAACTGATCAAATTCTTCTTGCATTGCACTCATCCAGAACTCATCATGCTCAGCTTCAGAGAAGTTCTTTGGTTCCTGAACTGAGACAAATGCTACGTTGCTGAGGTATCTCCTGAGTTGATTTCTTGTCATCAGGGTGTTTTCAGTAGCATCAAGAATGGCACTCTCTGAGTGTCCTCTTGGAATTCTGATCTCTTTTGGTAGAGTGATGTCTTGAGCTGGTTGTGTTTCAACAATCTCTGCAGGTATAGATTGGTCAGTGAAAACAATTTGAGTTTCGCTTTTACCTTTGGCCAGCCCTTGAGGTAGTGACTCAGCGGTTGTTTCTTGGTTAGCGGGTGCTGAGTATGGATCATCCTCAGTCAGCTGCTTGTCTTTTCCTGCAGGGTTAGTTTCATCGAACTCAACGTGTACTGACTCTTCTAAGACCTGAGTTCGTTTATTGAAAACTCTATATGCTTTGCTGTTTGTTGAGTAGCCTAAAAAGATAGCTTCATCAGCTTTTGAATCAAACTTAGCAAGGCTGTCTTTAGTATTTAGAATAAAACATTTACAGCCGAAGGCACGAAAGTATCCAATGTTGGGTTTTCGTCCTTTCCAACGTTCGTAGGGAGTCTTCTTTAATATGGGTCTGACTAGAGCCCTATTAAGTATGTAGCAAGCTGTGTTGACAGCTGCTCCCCAAAAGTACTTTGGAAGCCTATGCTCACTCAACATTGTCCTGACTATTTCAACCAAGGTTCTGTTTTTCCTTTCAACTACCCCATTCTGTTGAGGCGTCCTAGGAGCAGAAAAGTTATGGTCAATGCGCTGGCTTCACAGAATTCAACAAACTATTGGTTTTTGAATTCTCCACCATTATCACTTCGGATGTGAGCTAACTTTAGGTCTTTATCATTTTCATGTTTTCTTACTAATGTTGAAAACGTCTCAAAGGTTTCATCCTTGCTACTCAGCAAGATGATCCAAGTGTACCGAGAAAAGTCATCTACAATGACCAAGGAAAATCTTCTACCACCCAAGCTCAGCGGTTGGACTGGTCCGAAGAGATCCAAGTGTAGCAACTCGAGTGGACGCTTGGTTGAGACAATGTTTTTACTATGAAAAGATGTTTTAGTTTGTTTTCCAGCCTGACAAGCATTGCACAATTGATCCTTTTCGAACTTAAGTTCTGGCAGTCCCTCAATTAATTTCTTTCTTGATAATTTGGCCAGGAGGTCCATGCTTACATGACCAAGTCTCATGTGCCATAGCCAGGAATTTTCTTCCTTTGACACTAAGCATACATTTTTCGAAAATTTCTTTTCCAAGTTCAGCATAAAGACATTATCAATACGAGGGGCAGTTAAAATCAATTCATTTGTTTTTCCCTCGAGTATTTTACATCCAGTGTTCTCAAATATAACTTTTCTCCCGTTATCACATAGCTGAGCTACGCTGAGTAAGTTATATTTAAGTCCACTGACTAGGGGGACTGACTATATAGTAGGATTACCACCAACGGTTCCTGACCCTACTATCTTACCCTTTTTGTTGTCTCCGAAACTTATGCTTCCACCTCAGGCTTACCTGCAATATAGCTAGTTATCTTTAGGTACCCAAGTCTTTTTGGGTCCTTGTTTGTTAAGCTCAGCAGGTAAAGCATCATATTTAATCTTATGACGACACACTTGGACAGTGTGTCCATTTTTCCCACAGAAGTCACATCCGACCTTCCGTTTGGGATATCTCATTGACTGATCAGCACCCCAGTGCTGAGCATGCCAGCACACCTTTGTGGTGTGTCCTTTCTTCCCACAAAAGTCACACTGGACATTCCGCTGAGGATTCCATCTCTGCTGACCAGTACTTCGGTACTGAGTGTTCAGAGGAATATTTCTTTTATTCGAAATCTTGAGTTGATTCTGAATAGATGTGATGTCCTTTCTCAGTTTCTTAGAATCTGATTGGACCTCTGGGACAAACTTGTGCATAGTTTCTACATTGCTATGCAAAGTTGAGTTGTCTTGGAGGAGATGTCGCAGGTCACTCAGTTTGACCTCTTCAATCTCGTCACATCGCCTGTTGAGTGCTCTAACCTTATTGTTACACTTTTTGATAAGTGTGTAGAGGTCACTCAGGGCATTTATCATTTCATTTCTGAGCAGGGGTAGTGATATTACCTCAGTTGAGTGTGCCTCATCGTCAGATGCAACGGAGGGGTCAGCATGCTCAGAAACACAAGGCTCAGCAAGCTCATCTGCCATGAATCAGATCTTTGCTGACTCAGTGGCATCAACTCCTGATGATGACTCATCACTATCACTCCAGGTTGCCACCATTGCCTTCTTGTTGTTCCTCTTTTCCTTCCTTAAGGTAGGACAGCTTGATTTGATATGGCCAGTTTGATGACATTCAAAGCATGTGATTGGCTTTGAGCTGTCCTTCTTGTACTTGCTGTCGCTGGACTCAGCTTTGTACTTGTCAAACTTCTTGTAAGGCTTCTTTGAATACTTATCATTCTTTCTGAACAGCCTTTTCATTTTTCTAGTGAACATGGCCATCTCTTCATCGTCTGTTGAGCTCCCGTCAGTGGACTCAGCTTTCATGACAAGAGACTTTTGCTTCTTGTCCTCAGACTTCTCTTTCACCTCAAAATTCTTCATTGAGATCTCATGGGTTAGCAGAGATCCAATGAGTTCATCATACTTGTAGGTGCTCAAGTCTTGAGCTTCCTCAACAGCAGTTTTCTTGGCTTGCCAGCTTTTGGGAAGGCTCCTCAGTATCTTCTTGACTTGCTCTTCCTCAGTAAAGATCTTGCCAAGTCTTTTGAGCTCGTTGATTATGTTTGTGAATCTTGAGTTCATTTCAGAGATTCCTTCATCATCATTCATTTCAAACAGCTCGTACAACCTCATATGCTGGTTCACCTTGGACTCCTTAACTTTGTTGGTTCCTTCATAGGTGACCTCCAGTTTCTTCCAAATTTCCTGCGCTGACTCACAACCTGAAATTTTGTTGTACTCTGCAGCATCTAACGCACAGTGAAGCATGTTTATAGCCGAAGCATGATTTTGTAGCTTCTTAAGGTCATCTTCTGTCCACTTAACCTCAGCTTTAACAACCGTTTGGCCATCAATAGTTTCAACAGGAACAAATGGGCCTTGGACTATAGAAAGCCATGCACTCATATTTGTTGCCTGAATGAAATTTTTCATTCTGTTCTTCCAAAAGGTGTAGTTAGACCCAAAGAACAGAGGAGGCCGAGTAATGGACAGTCCCTCAGGAAGAATCTGAGTTATCTGATTTCCTGGGAGGAAACGAGTGTTGTTCTCAGCCATTGTGGGGATCAGCTCAAGATAGTTATATCTTGCTTAGTGAGCTTTTAAGCTCTGATACCACTTGTTGGTCCCGTATAACGTGACAAGGTTAGTTCCAAGGGGGGGGGGATAGGAACTATTTGAAATTTTGTCCGTTAAGGCTGACTTCTTTTCTTTAAGAAAAGGTTTACACAGCGGCGCTAAGTAGTTTTAAGACACAAGCTTAGTCAACTAGTGACTAAGTTTGTTTCTTTCCTTGAGTCAGGAGATAGCACTTAAGTCTATTCCTGAACTCAGCTTCTTAGTGCACTCAACTCAGCGTGAGTTCGTTACTTAGTCAGTTTTATAGCAAGCAATATATAAAGGAGTTTAAAGGTTAGAAATATGTTACTCAGCAGACATATCCTGGTTCGGCCTCTCCGCCTACATCCAGTCCCCGGAACTCGTTCGGAGCTTTTTGAATCCTCTACTGAGCTCTTTAAAGGTAGAGCACGAAACCTTTTACAACAGAAGCTAAGTATACAAGAGTACCTTCCTTTATTCCTCTACTCACTCCTATAACTACCGCTGAGTACTATAACCGAGTACTCAGCTTCTCCTTTCTATTCTTCTAGAAATGATAAGTGTTTGTCCTAAACAACAATTGCTAAGACACATTAGATGAATAAAATCACTCTAGACTTTTACACAATGATTGGAATTGGTGCAAGATTTGCTTTGCTTTTCTCACAGAACTTCAAGTATGAATTTGGTTAGCGTTTCGACTTGATTGAAGATCTGCGTTGAATGAAGCATTTGAAAGGCCTATTTATAGTGACACTTCAAGCACCGGTGATTTCGAATTTCGAAATAACCATTGGAGGCTAACGGCTTCCTGTCGCTTTCACTCTGGACGTGCTTAGTGTCGTTGGCCAATGAGATTCTTGTATCTTCTGTCTACGGCAGTGCTCAGCAGCTTTTTGTCAGATGAACATAATGTTTCGACATTAATAGTAAAGTCTTCCAGACAGCTTACTGTGCTGAGCTTTGCCCAAAGTAGAAATACTTTGTCTCTAAGTTGATTCTGTTCTGCCGCTGACTTGTACTTCTGGTCGTTTAACTCAGCAGCTTCATCTTGAAGCAATTGATAGAGGGCTTCTCGATCCTTCTTCATGCTGAGCTAGCGCTTTGCTTGGAATGACTGCGTTTTGTCTTCCTGGGCCGTGAGGTCTTGATCTGTTGACTTGGGCTTGACTTCCTCTTATGGGCCTTTAGGCTTTTTATCTTAATGTCTTATAAATCAAATTAACTCAACATTGAACAAACACATTAGTGTGAATAAATCAAAGCATTTAAATTTAATGTGTTAGAATATTTTTATCATTCACATAAATAATTTTGTCAAATCAAAATCATGTGGAAAGGTGTTTCAACATTCACTACCTCTTTCATGTTCGGGTTAAGTCATCGTTGCGGTTGCACGGAGGGTTTGACTTCATCCTCCATAAAGATGCGGTGTATGCAAATGGTGGGGCTCATCCCTTTGATGTCGTGAATGGTCCATCCAAATGCGCCTTTGTGTCTTTGTAACACCGCAATCAACACTTCCTCTATTTCCTCTGTCAAGAGAGAAGATATGACAACGGGTAAGAAACTAGGAGGTTGTAAAAATACATATTTCAAATTAGGAGGCAAGGGTTTAAGTTCCAAAGTCGGGGGCTCTTCGAGAGATGACTTTGGCTTTGCTTTGTTATCTCGGTCCAAACCCTCGAACCGGTTCCTCGCCAACAAACATTGTTCTATCTCGGAGGAGTATTCAAATGGTTTATTCAATGGCTCCTCATCCACGTGCTCACTTTTGTTTGAATCCAAAGAGGCTTCCATGGAAGGCCTATCACACAAACTCTCAACAAACAGATCAATAGAATCCACAAAATTTAAAAAATTACAATCCTCCATGGTATGAGAGGGGAATTTTATGGAGTTGTATACATTAAATTCTACCTCTTCGTCTTGCAACCGTAGTATAAGCTTACCTTCGTGGACATCGATGTGAGTCCTACTCGTTGCAAGAAATGGTCTTCCTAGGAGGATCGGTACCGAATCGTCTTCCGCCATGTCAAGCACTACAAAATCAGCGGGGAAAATGAACTTGTCCACTTTCACTAAGACATCCTCCACAACTCCTTTCGGCCGGGCGATTGATCTATCGGCCAATTGAAGCGTCATGTTGGTAGGCTTTGGCTCTCCCAAACCGAGCTTCCTAAAAATGGACAAAGGCATTAGATTGATACTAGCACCTAAATCACATAAAGCTCTACTAAACTCAACATTGCCAATTGTGCATGGGATGGAAAAACTTCCTAAGTCTTTGAGTTTAGGTGGGAGTTTATTCATTATAATCGCGGAGCATTCCTCCGTTAGCTCTACGATTTTGTTCTAACTTCCTCTTTTTGGCGAGGATTTCTTTAAGAAACTTTGCATAGGTGGGCATTTGTTCCAACGCCTCCGCAAACGGGATATTAATGTGAAGTTTCTTAAAAATTTCCAAAAACTTGCCGTATTGGTGATCCAATTTTTCCTTTTTTTTGTCTTTATGGAAATGGGAGCTTTGGTACATAAGTCCCAATTGGATCACTAACAACTTTATTATTGTCCGAGGAAGTCATGGGTTTCGGGTCCGAACCAAGGTTGCTTACCGCTTCCGGTTCGTTACTTACATTTGGAGTGGTTGGAATCGCCTTTGGAACCGATGGCTCCAAACCCTTACCACTACGGAGTGTGATCGCTTGCGCGGTCTCCCGATTATTGGACCTTGGGTTTTGTTCGGTATTGGTTGGGAGAGAACCGTGTTGTCTCTCTTGTTGTTGGCGATTCAATTGGGCCACTTGATGCCCCAAATCCCTAAAAAAAGCCTCATTGTCAGCAAGACGGGAAGATATTTCCTTAAGGAGATTAATTACCGTAGAGTCTTGCGTGTTGCTAGGAGGTTGAGAAGTTTTTCCTCCTTGGGCGTTAGGGGATTGACCCAAACCTTGCTCCTTGTATTCATTATTAAATCCGGATGGGGGCTTCAACACATTTTGATTGTTGCCATAAGACAAATTCGGGTGTTGGTGTTGAGGCCTCCATCCGTTGTTATTATTATTATGGTGGTGATAAGCATTAGGGTTATGATAGGAGTTATAATTAGAATTGTACCTTGGTTGTCCCCCTACATAACTTACGCTCTCGGCATCGCCGGCAAAAGGGGCAAAATAGCCATAAAGGGACATAAACGCTATTACCCTTATCCCTCTTCGCCATTGCAATAGCACAAATGAGAGAAAAGTAAAACGTACCTAGAGAGAGTGGATCATGGAGATAAGATCAAATAGTGGTGAACTACCAATCGGAATCCTAGAGGTAAGGCAAAGCAAAGCGGCGCCAGTGACGATGGCACTTAGGAGGAGATTTGGATGGGGGCGTTCTCATGCTGTAATCGGGAGATGTGTTAGGGTTAAGAAGAAAGTAATAGAAAGAAACTATATATATAGTCTTACGTTTTTGCCCAAAACCTATTCTCTAAAAATTCTATTAGATCCAAATGATTCAGAAATCATCAATTTAGTCCCTAAACCATTATAAAATTATCAATTCAATCCCTTTATTGGAGGGCCTGCTAATTTTGTCAACTTTAATATTATTTAAAAAAATCTGGAACCTACAAAACTTAACATGCGAATATAATAATGAAAAATTAAAAGCATCAACTCGACAATGGAGGAATTGAGGGAGGGAGGGAGGGATTTGATTAACTATTTCATAATAGTTTAAGGGTCTAATTAATGATTTCTGAAATATAGGGATCTAATTGAATTTCATGAAATATGTTAGGAGTCAATTTGGGCTTTTATTATTATTTTGTTCAGAAATATAACTTTTTATGTTTTAGGTTCCTACACTTAAATTTGTTGGTGAATAACCCACTTGTAGGTGATTTAGTATAGTCTTATATTTACTTTTGTTTTTCTAAATATATTTTAGGCTCCAATACTTAAATTTGTCGGTGAATAACCCTATTTGTTGGTGATATCACTGACAATACAAATCACCTACTAAATGTATTGGTAATTAGGGAAGAAATAATCCCACCAAATGTCCTACACATTCCAAGGATGTGTAAGTGAATGTGTAGGTGAATTCCGACACTAATTTTCTGTCGGTGTTCCGTCGGTGATGGAAAAAAATTCCGACACAAAAAATTCCGTCGGTCCATTCCGTCGGTGATAGCTATTTTTCTTGTAGTGCCTATTGTAAAAACTTGGCCAGATCACCGGAGCTTACCGTGTCATTAATTTGATGTACTGTCTTCAGGTTAACTCAGGTGGCAAGACGTATTTGCCACTAGCTTCCGTCAAAGATTTTTTCTCTTTATATTCCCTTCTCCTCTTTGGGACAGGTTCTTGAAGGTTGGTCATTTGTATTTCTCTATCCCGTTTTTTGGAAAAATGCGAATCTTCGGCAGGGCGTATTTGAATTCTTTTCAGCCAGGAATTTTAAGATAGTTACTGGGCAACTTCTTCCAACATTAGCTCCCTCTCAGTATCTAAGATATCCAAATCGGTGTAAACAAATTTGGGATCCTCAAGAACTTTTTTCTTCAGTTTCCTCTTTGGGACGTTTGGCTGTGCTGGAGGAAGATTATCACCAGATTTTCTTTCTTGCCTCGTTTTCTCAGGAGAATTTCAGGGGAATGATGTATGGATCTTTAAAATGATCTTTGGCATTGAGTCTGAAGTTGCAGGGAGAGGGAAAACCATCATCTTTGCACAAGTTAATGTCTACGGAGGGAGTTGTGGAGCAGAAAGGAATCTCTTCATGAATAAGGTTCGCCTCAGGAGTTTTGCTAGGGGAAGGAATTGAAGAAGCTGGAACCACCTGAATATTATTTTCTGTTGAAAGTATGATGGCTTCGGTCATTGTTGGATTATGTGGTGCATTAGCCGAAGGCTTGGTTGTAACAGCCAAAGGCTATGAAGAAGTGTCACCTATAGCATTTAGGTCAATGGTGGTGTCTGGCTACGGCCGTGGCTTTGGTTTTGTTTTGCTTCGTCATTGTTTCAGCTTGTCCAGTTGAGCTAACATTTTTGCACAAACACCAGACATGACCAGAAAGGCCTACAAGAAGAAAAAAGAAGTATAAATGAAAAGTTAAAAAGATACATGTCAAACCTGCAAAAAACTTAGATCTAGGATAGATAATCCACCCGGCTTCGGAAATTCTTCATAAAAGCATTATGATATTCCCATTTTAGACTGTACGAGCTGATCCGATATGCCCAAACTTCTTCCTTCGGAGATAACACTTAGGTAGGTTTCCAAGTGTTGGATTTGTTTTGTCATTCATTCCACTTCCTGGCAAAGGGAAATCCTCTCGAGATGTAGGTATGCTTTGGATTTGTACCGTTTGGTTCTATCTAGAACCACTTCGGTTTAAAATCCTTCACACTTTAGACTTTGTTCCTTCAAAAGGTGCGTCTTTTCTTCAGGAGAACCCAATAGAAAAAATCCTCCCTGAGCTTTTCTTTAAGGATACGAATATCATCTAAAATGAAAACCGAACCTAACCGGATTATATTAACAAACCGAACCGAATAATTCGGTTTGGTTTTCGGTTTCAACACATACTAAAAGTTAAAAGAAAATACAGACTAATAGAAATAATTTTATAAACTTTAATTAATTTAGTTGATAATTTGATAAACTTCAATTAATTTCTTAAAATAGTTAAGTTGAATAGCATACAACATAAATTTTAATCAAAGTTTGAAAACTAAAAATTAAAGTTCATCAAAAATATAATTACAAGAAAAACAAATCAATTTAGATTGGAATAGTTCAAATATTTGTATAATGCTTCAACTTTTAAAGGTGTGAATAGTTGAATTTCAATCTTATTTAAACCTTTTCACCCAAAAAAAAATCTTATTTAAGCCTCCATGACCACAATTCATATTAATGATGCTATTGATTGATCAGTATTAATGTAAATTTGAATAGTCTTAATATAACTTTTAATAGAACAACATTAATGTATCAGACCTTATAACATTGATAAGCATTTTTATAAATAGTCACGTTAGTTGGGTGGTCTGAGGAAAATTTGAAGTCTTGATGGTATATATTATAAATCTAATTAATCTTCATTATGGCCAGTTCAGTTAATTCGGTTATTTTGTCATAAAAATCGAACCGGCCAATTTTACCGATATATTTCAATATTTAAGACCAAAACCGAACCTATTAGACCGAATAACCAAAATTCATCGGGTTGGTTTTTGAACACCCCTCTTCTTTTTCTTTTTTAAATGAAGAATAATACAACAAAACTATATTTGTTTGATACAGGAATTTTCATATGCACCTTAATGAGCAAGTGAATTTGCTCATTCACCGTTAGATATAGGCTTATTAAATCTAAGCCCTAGGATACTTTGAATCTCAACCTTAAGATTCTAATAAGCCTAGATCTAACGGTGAATGAGCAAATTCTACATGCTCATTAAGAGGTGCATGTGATCAAGACTGTTGTTTGATATTAGCTTTTGTTAAGATTTTTATATGTAAATTAAGATAATCATTAAAGTATTTTCATTATTTCTAGTTATGATATATTTTATATAATAATTTTTTTTGTGAATAAAGTATTAGTATTTTATAATGTATTGTGCATAACGTGAAATATAGCAAGACTAATAGTATAGTAATTTTCTAGTTAGACCTTAAATTTTAGATAATTTGCAGAGCCAATATTTTTTTAATTGCCCAAAATTTCTCTATTTTGGGGTGAATAGTAAAAATAATAATTGTTAAAGGAAACACTAAGTTTATAAACCACAAAAAGCACATACTCCACATTGCAAACTTTTAAACCACGTGGATTGTCTTGGCAAATCGGCCAAACCAGCTTTGTACTTTTCCTATATTTTATATAGTGTTGTAATTAGAGTTGCAAAAAGCTTAGATCTGGGATAGATAATCCATGTTTCTTGCTGTGGAAACAAGTTTGCCCCCGGTGTTGAGCGATTTCTGCAAGCGCACGGTTTCGCTTGTAGTAATAAAAAGATATCGATCCAACAGGGAATGTTTTGATAATAAAAACTTATAATTCTGATTAAATTCGTTTTCTCGAGGTTAATAGAAAAATCGTTAAATGGTTTAAAAGGTCTGGATTCTGATTCTAATTTTTGCCAATAGTTTAGATTACAATTTATAGAAATTATGTTTAGATTAAAGTTAATATCCGAGGCTTATTTATACTAAGCAAGAACACAACTTATAACTTTGATCTGTTTATTAAGATGTAACAATTTATCAATTAATTCAATTTAATAGGCATTGAACTGTAATCAATCTTTCCTACTCGGCCTAAGACTGAAAACCTTAATCAAATTCGGAATCTAAACCGATTATTCAGTACTCCCGCAATGATCAAATATAAACCCGAATTTGTTTAAGTGTTCAACAAAGTTTTCATGGAAAATATTAGATTTGTTTATAAAAGTTTTTATGAAAACACCAGTTAAATCTAAAATTTCTCTAAATCTAAAATTTCTTTTAGCTCCAAAGTTCCTGAAGAAAAGAAAACCGAATTAGCAATGTTCCTGCAAGTTGTACAAGCCGACAGTCAAGATAATTATTTGGGCCTTCCCTCAGCTGTGGGCAGAAATAGATCAACTACCTTTTGGTATGTGGTGGATCGATTACAGAGGAAGATTAGAGGATGACAGGGGCGTAAAATCTCGCAGGGAGGTAAGGAGGTTTTAATTAAAGCCGTTGCATAATCCATTCCATCTTATATACTTCAAGTTTTCCTGCTCCCAAAATCAATTTGTAACAGACTTGAGGTGCTATTGAACTCGTATTAGTGGGGGAGGGGGATCAAATGGAAGGCGTGGAAGTTACTCTGTCAGCAGAAAGCTTGGGGTGGGTTGAACTTTCGGTTATTCCATGAATTCAACATAGCGTTCCTAGCTAAACAAGCATGGAAATTTCTGACCAAGCCTCACTCTTTGGTTAGTCATCTGTTCAAAACCCGCTATTTTCCTGATACTGATTTCAGAGAGGCAGTGTTAGGATCAAATCCAAGTGCAATATGGGTCAGTATACTCCAAACTCAACAACTAATGCGTCGTGAGGTCGGCATGCGGATTGGTAATGGTAGCTCTACGCGTATATGGGTGGACAAGTGGTTGTCAACGGCTAATGGAGTTCCCATGATATCTCGAACTAATGTTCACCTGGATTGGATGGTGGACCGCCTAATTGTAGATAGGCAGTGGAATCGCGAGATGCTTGAAGTGTTTTTCTCCCCTGAGGATCAGAAGTCTATTTTGGAAATACCTATATCTTTTGGAGGAAGAGAAGATCAGCTTTGTTGGCGGATGGATAAGAAAGGACTTTTTAGTGTTAAAACGACTTATTATTCTTTAATGATTGACCACCCTGGTCCCTCGGAGGCTACCCGTAATGCTCCCTGGAATAAGCTATGGCAAATATCTTACCCTCCGAAGGTGAAAAATTTCCTATGGTGAGCAACTTGGAACATAATCCCAACAAAAGTATCTCTGTTCAACCGTCGTGTTGGTATTGATGTCCGCTTTCCTCTTTGTCAGATTTCGGAGGAATCAATTTCGCACCTCCTCCTTTGCTGTCCTGTGTCGATTCAAGTTTGGAACGCTTCTTCTATCGCGCACCTACGAGGCAATTTCTCTTCCAATTTCAATGAATGGTGGGTTGAAGCTTTGAATAACAACAGTGTAGAGGAGGCTGGTGAATGGGCCTCATTGTTATGGTATATCTGGTATGGAAGGAATCAGCTGGTATGGAATCAGCATGAAATAATCCTGGATCAGATATCAACCTGCGCAAATCAGTTCCTGGAAGCTTGGAGGGTGGCGAGGAGTTTGAATATGGCAGGGTCTGCTACTATCAATGTTCGTACAAGTGAAAATTGGAACCCGCCTGTCTCTGGTCTCAAAATAAATTTTGACGCAGCCTTGAATCCACAGGTTGGAAGCAGTGGAGTCGGCGCTGTGATTCGAAACGAGATGGGAGAGGTCGTGGCTATCCGATACAGACGAATTGAAGTGCATAACTCTCCTACTTTGGCGGAGGCTATTTCATGCCGTGAAGCTTTAAGCTGGATTAAGGATAAAGGAGATGTGGAGGTATGTATAGAGGGAGATTCTCAAATCGTTATCAATGCGTTATGTCAGGATCAAGAAGATGACTTCTCGGGACTTGGACTCGTTTTGGCGGATTGTTATGCAATTGCGAGCTCGATCCCATTGTGTAGCTTCCATTTCGTACATAGGCAGGCCAATAAGGTCGCAGATGTTGTGGCTAGATTAGGTTTATCATCTTCTGGTACTACAATAACCAACATTATCCCTGATTCGATTGTACGCCTATTGGCGATGGATTTATTTTGAGATATAATACTATTCTTTCATTCAAAAAAAAAAAAATTTAAGAATATCACTTATATCAAACTCAAAATAACAACAGTAAAGATAGAATTGTATTGAAATTATATTTCATTAGTTTGATTTGAAACGTCACAAGTTAACAGAGAAGAAGAAGCTTGGATAGCATTTTAACTAATTGAGTTCCGGGTTGTCAATCCTTTCCTCAACTTCAAAGGTTTGTCAGACCCTGGGGCGCCTCCTACACTGGTTCCTCTCGCTGACTCCTCGAAATAGAACCTATTCGGTCAAACTACAGAGCATAAACTCGTCTTCGAACAAAACTCTAATGTAAACTATAAATTTGTATCTTATATCTAACTATTTGAACAACTTGTTTAGCAAGTATGCTTCTAACAAAATTAAAACTAAAAATCTCCAACTCTTTGAATGTTGAAATATCTCCTCTATTTATAATTGTTCAAGAGGTGTGTTGAAGGAACGTGTTCATTGGTGAAAAGTCGTCTCTATCCGGATGAAAGGATGCGTTGTTTGGAAATTAACACTTGTAAAATGTGTCTTAACATCTTGCTGTTTCTGTAGATATTATGAGAATCTCTGTCGCGTGTTTAGGAGTAAAGGAGAACCGGTTGAATTTCGCGTTTCTGGAGTCTCAGAACGCGTGTCACGATCGAGATTTCCAGAATCTCGGTTGCGATAGAGACTTTGTATTGCTTCCTTAGTTTGATTGTTGAATCTCTGGCGCGGCCTCTGAATCTCGTATGCGTCTTTCACTGAAAACTTGACTTCTTTCTCGTTTTTGCTCCATTTTAGCTCCTATTTGGATTTTTCCAAATAATTGAGCACCTTGCACAATAGTAACAAATACCAACGTAAAATCCTTCTAAAAGAATATAATCAACATATTTTTTCACACGAAATTGACATAATTATGTATGTTATTTTAAGTATATTTTGGTCTTATCAAGTCTCCTACACTTAAGTTTTTGCTAGTCTCGAGCAAAATTATCACTGAATGTATCATTCAAACGATCTTAAAAATAGTATATGTTTCCATATAACCTTTTTAAATTAGTTAAACCAAAAGATAAATCTCATAAGGTAAATTTATACTCAAAACATCAAACTAGCTAGGATTAAAGTGATTTATCATTCGTCTTGTATTTCAATTTTTATAATGAAGCATTCGGGACGGGTGTAAGCACACATGTTTTTGATCTTCGGTCTCAAGGCGTTTCAAAGCACACAACTTCCTTTCCCAAACCTATACTAAAATATATAAATATGAATTTAGGTTTTTGTTAATTTATTTGCTAGTCACGCCCGTGATAAGGGTGGTCCTGTCCGTGACTTTATAAACATTTATTAATTTGTGTCCGTTTAAGAGGTCCCGACCATGCCGTGGGTGGACGCAACCGTGACTTTAAACTTTAGATACGTTATTTTGCTTTTAATTTTAACGTTCCTTTCATACCTCGATCGTGATAAGGGTGGTCGCAACCGTGGCTAAAAGTACCGTTTTATTAATTATTCTTCCCTTTCATACCTCGACTATGACATGTGTGGTCGCAATCGTGGCCAAAAGTTAAATATACGACTACTTAATCTAATTAATAATTAATGTAAGTTATAAAATAAAATTTTAATATGGGAAAGAAAATAGTACCTTCATCCTATATTAACTTAAAATCTACATGTATTATGGCTATAGTTTTCCCAAAAATTTCAATTGATTTTTAAAGTAAGATGAAATCAAACCGAGCAAAAAGCTAAAAAATGTTAGTTTGATTAATGCCTATAAACCTAATTGAAAAATAGAAATAAGAATTATATTTATCATGCATTGGCATAATATAAAACAAAGATCGAAATAAAGAATTTACTACTTATATACATTTACTCGAGACGTTTTTCTTTATAAAATCGTTTCGGAGATTTGTAATAATATTCAAAATTTGATTGCCCGTATAGAAATATTTAACTATTTCTATCATATTGATTACCTTAAAAAGCATATGTTATTATTTATCATTATGATAAAATTAAAAATTAATTTTTTTTAGCATATAGCATATGTGAATTATTTACGTAGGTAAAATTTTAAAACAAGCATTCGTACTTAAAAATAAACATGCATTCGTACTCGAAAATATGTAAATGAAATATCGCCTCCCACACTTAAATTGGACTATGTCTTTATTGATGCAAAAATTGATAATTCATAAATAAATAGAGTACGAAATATATAAATTGAAATAAAATTGATTAAATTGTACGAAACAAAGCAAGCATAAAATAGAAATAAAGTAGAAATGAGGAAAGATAAAACCTATCAACGGGAAGGTGAACCCGATGGAGATGGCGTCAACACGACTCCTTGACGGCGGAAATAGGATAATAGCCGACGTCGAGTGGATGTGTTCTCCCTCCTCAAGCTATTGATGTTGTCATCCACCGCATTAATCCTTGAACTCATTTGGCAATTGTCGGCAATGACTTCATCCATTCTCAAATTCATTTAGCGATTGTTGGCATTAACTTGCTCTAAAACATGTTGCCAACCCACCGTTTCATCAACATTGGCCCCGACTTCCTCACATGGTGCCTCCTCTTCTTGCCTCTCTTTATTACCACCAACATCCTCTTCTTTCTCCTCATCATCTTCCTCATCTCCCTCTTCGTTCGCCTCTTGGGTACCTAAACCAGGTGAACTCGATGCATCGCCACCCGAACTAGCAAACAAACTCCTAGTTCTAGCCTCAAACGACCTAAATGTAGGCGGTCCTTACTTAAGCACTAAATTTGCCCTTTGAAGTGCGGCATAATCCAATAGAGGAAAACCATAATTACGAGGGAGTGATTGGAAATCCGCCAAACCACCCATTGCTCCCAAAACAATTCCGGTAATTAGATTACCCATAGGAACTTGCCTATTGGTGGAAATGGAAGCTCGGTGCAAATGATAAAAAATCATCCCAATACTATCAATCACCAAACCTTTGAAAATACAATCCAACACAAACAAATCCCGACTTTGAACCTTTGACCCTTCGACTCTTCCAAAAAACGAATAGGATAAAAACTTGTGAAAATAGAAAACACAATTATCCTTAATTAATTTGCTTGAAGAATTTTTTGGATGAAAATTATCCAAATCCGTCAAAGATCTCCAAACCGGGTTGGTTTGAAAATTCTTAGGCCTAGCATAAATTTTTTGTGTAGGGAATCCAAACCATCTACCCGTCTCCTCATAGCCAACATAAAAACTCCTACCCAAATTCCTAAAGGAAATTCTACCATTTCTCTTATCATAGACCAAAGTTACCAAAAACTCGATAATATCCGTTTCACTATGCGGGAAACACATACTAGCAAATTGCTCCCAACTAAGAACGCTTAAAAATTTATTAATCCTTTTGGAGATGGAAAAATTACTCACCGTTTCGAAATCCAAGAAAGGCATGTCGGTGAATTCAATCTTAGAACCGAAAAAGTGCCTATAGCGCCTTCCTTCCGTATCCGACTAGATATCAAAGGGTGCTCCATACTGAACTCATAATCTATTAGCGAAAGTTGCGGGAGTTTTGTGTGCAACTCTCTT
Organism: Euphorbia lathyris; assembly: GCF_963576675.1. NCBI lineage: Eukaryota > Viridiplantae > Streptophyta > Magnoliopsida > Malpighiales > Euphorbiaceae > Euphorbia > Euphorbia lathyris. The sequence continues at coordinate 49,859,318 of NC_088918.1, forward strand.
TTGTCTAGGCATGGTGTTTGAGTTTGATTGTTGGTGTGAGAAAATAGAGAGAGATGAGAGAAAATAAGAACAATGAAAGGTTTTGAGTTAGGGTTTGTGTTTGGGGAAGAAGGTGAATAGGGAGAAAATATATGGGGAAGAACAAAATCTTGTTTTAGGGAAGAGAAAAAAGTGTATTGATTGGTGAAAAGTGAGGTGAATTTAAATGTGATTGATGTGTAGTTAATGTGGAAGAAGAAAGGGTTTGTAATTGTAAGTTGGAATAGGAAAAGGTGTCACAATTCAGCCAATTTTCGGCCTATAATCAGCGTGTCGCGATCGAGATTCCTGAAATCTCAGTTGCGACAAAAAAAAAATCAAGGAAGAAAAATTCTTCCTGACTTGCCTGCTTGCTGGTCGTCCAGAGATTTTTGACATGTACACAAAAATCGTCATTTTTTGACAATTTCAACTTTGATAAATTAATTTCTTCTTGCACTTATGTTCCATCAATGATATTTAATACCTGAAAAACTTTAAAATCAAAACTGAAAAATTAAATAAAAGGTTAGCCTTAAGGGCTTTCCTTAAACTAAAAATTCATAAGAAATAATTGAATTGATAATTTTATTAATTCAGGAAACATATATACATTGCTTATAAAAATAGAAAAATTGTAAACTAAACATCAAGACATAATTACAAACAATAATGCAAAAACATACTTAAACATAATCAAAACAAAATTTAAACTTCATCCCTATTCATGGTAATTCTTCGTGCTTGAGCCCGGTTTATTTTTGCTTGAACTGTTACTTGTCTTTCTTGTGAAGAAAGAAACCGCGGACCAAGACGAAATTCTCATTTGACAAGTCCTTCGTTTTCCAAGAATTCGAAGTCAAGGATGGGAAATGGTTCATTCTCGCTCCAATGAACAGAAATTGTGCCCTTGGCACCCAGAATAATTCCACAGACTAAATTCCCATACCCAACTTTCTTGTTCTTTGAACGTGAAGCAGATATCAAACCTTCCATCAAATTTTTTTGATGAATCCACAATATTACCTTGAAGTACGTCTCTTAAAATATATAAATCCGTGTCATGAACTATGATTCCATAAACACGACCAAATAGACTGTAGCAGAGATATTTATGGAGATATAAGATGGAGTTAGAATTAAAAGATTTGTATTAAAAGATTTGTATATTTATGGAGATATAAGATGGAGTTATAATTAAAAGATTTGTTGAATGCAAGACGTGGATTAAATCTCCAAAATCCTGTCAACATCCTCCAAATATCTCGAGATGTCATATCTCTACGAGGATGGATTTGTGATGTATCACGTGGTGGAAAACCAAACCATGCATGTAATTCAGGATAACCGAATGTAAATTCTCTTCCATTGTTACGAAAACTGAGACAAACTCTCCGCTTGTCGACGAATCGTATTGTTGAAAAGAACTCTACTGCCCAATTTCCTATAATCGGGAAACACAAGGATGAAAACTTAGTCCATCCTAAATTGTTAAGATAACGATTAATATCGCCGCTGATACCGAGTTCATCATTCAAGAACTCGTTCATGTACATCATGCCACAGAACATAACATAGCGGAAGTGCAAATAACGTCGTCCCTCATCTTCATTGAAAATAGGGAACCACGTACCATAACGTGCTGAGATGTCAACATGTTTTCCGCGAGCGGGATTACGTTTCTTCAATTGTTTTGGAGAAGAAGTCATGTTTAAATGAATTTTTGGTGTTTGAAAACTTAAGAAATTTAAAATGGAGAATTCAGAATTTCTAAAAGTAGATGAAAAGATATGAAAATTCTGTAGAAAATTTAATTTTATAGGTTTCTAATCCAAAAATTATGACTTTTAAGAATGAAAAGGTGCCAATTGGTACATTTTGGGTGAAAAATTACCTAAAAATTCGAAATTAATGCATGTGAGAAAAAGGGAAGGAGAAGAAAATTATCTGACCAGTGCTGGAATTATGCGTGTCGCGGTCGAGATTCTTGGAATCTCGGTCGCGACACGCTTTGCCCACTGGCAAAGTGCTGCGCGCTGGACTTCCCTAAATCTCTACATGAGCAGAAACTTTACATAATACCTTAAAGCAAGAATCTCTGTTGAGATTTTAATAATCTCCACATGAGCAGAAATCCTTCTAACTTCAAACAAAAGTCACTATTGAGATTTTAATAATCTCTACACAAACAGATGTTTCTTCAATTGTTTTGGAGAAGAAGTCATGTTTAAATGAATTTTTGGTGTTTGAAAAATTAAGAAATTTAAAATGGAGAATTCAGAATTTCTGAAAGTAGATGAAAAGATATGAAAATTCTGTAGAAAATTTAATTTTATAGGTTTCTAATCCAAAAATTATGACTTTTAAGAATGAAAAGGTGCCAATTGGTACCTTTTGGGTGAAAATTACCTAAAAATTCGAAATTAATGCATGTGAGAAAAAGGGAAGGAGAAGAAAATTATCTAACCAGTGCTGAAATTACGCATGTCACGGTCGAGATTCTTGGAATCTCGGTCGCAACACGCTTTGCCCACTAGCAAAGTGCTGCGCGCTGGACTTCCCTAAATCTCTACATGAGCAGAAACTTTACATAATACCTTAAAGCAAGAATCTCTGTTGAGATTTTAATAATCTCTGCATGAGCAGAAATCCTTCTAACTTCAAACAAAAGTCACTGTTGAGATTTTAATAATCTCTACACAAACAAAAACTTAATGTTTGATGTAATTTCACGTAAATTTAATTCAATTGAGTTTTAAAAACATTTGTTTTACAATTAAGATACAAAACATTTTTTCTTAATATCTTTTTAATGATCAATTTTTTTTAATCTAACTATTAATTTCTAATGAATAAACTAAACTAAAATGAAATGCTAAAAGCAAAAAACTAAAAACTAAAATCTAAAATATGAAAATAATCCCTTAAAAAACCTCAAGGGGCATCTAAATATTGCACAAATTCAATTACCTGGACTGGAGCTCCATCATAATAAATCTTACAACGATTACCGTTAACCTTGAATCGTTCTCCTTTAGAATTTTCTAATTCCAAAGCTCCATGATTAAACGTATCAGTAACCAAATGTGGTCCCGTCCATCTAGACTTAAGCTTACCTGGAAAAAACCTCAATCGAGAATTGAAAAGTAAAACTTTATCCCCAATCTTGAAAGTTTTAACCGTAATTCTAGTATCATACCATTTTTTCACTTTCTCTTTGTACACCTTTGCATTTTCATAGGACAAGTAACATAACTCATCCAATTCATTTAAATCAAATAAACGCTTTTTACCTGCACTTTGTAAATCATAATTAAAGGTTTTAATTGCCCAAAATGCCTTATGCTCTAATTCTACTGGTAAATGACAAGCTCTACCATAGACTAATCTATATGATTTCATTCCTATAGGTGTTTTTAAATGCGGTACGGTATGCCCATAGCGCATCGTTAAGCTTGTGAGACTAGTCTCTTCTAGAAGACGAAACTATTTTCTCTAATATCCACTTGAGTTCTCTATTTGAGATTTCTATTTGACAATTCATTTAAGGATGGTATGGAGTAGATACACGGTGATGTACTCCGTATTTCTTCATAAGCGATTCAAACCTTCTATTAATGAAATGAGTATCTTCATCACTTATCATTGCTCTAGGAACTCCAAATCGATAAAATATTTCGTTTAAAAACGTAACAACCACCTTAGCATCATTAGTCGGGGTTGCAATTGCTTCAACCCACTTTGAAACATAGTCTACAGCTACTAAAATATAATTTTTGCCAAAAGAAGGAGGAAAAGGACCCATAAAGTCGATTCCCCACACATCGAAGATTTCAACCTCCAACATGCTCGTCAGGGGCATTTCATCTTTCTTGCCTAAATTTCCTGCTCTTTGACACTTATCACAATGATTAATAAATGAACGAACATCTTTAAACAGAGTAGGCCAAAAGAATCCACATTCTAATACCCTTGCAACTGTTTTACTTACACCGTTATGACCTTCATAAGGGCTTGCATGACATTCAAACATAATAGAGTAATATTCTGATTCACTAACACATCTCCTAAGCATTCCATCACCACATGTTTTGAAGAAGAATGGATCTTCACAAAAGTATTTTTTAACATCTGAAAAGAATTTCTTCTTTTGCTGGAAATTCAACCCATCAGGAACTATATTTGCAGCAAGGTAATTAGCTATACCCGCATACCATGTGCTATTAGACTTTTTACTTGTATGAGATGTTCATCAGGGAAATCATCTTGTATGCCTACGGTCTCACCAATGGGACCATTTTCATCTTCAAGTCTAGATAGATGATCGGCGACAAGATTCTCGACTCATTTTTTATCTTTAATTTCAATATCAAACTCTTGCAACAATAAGACCCACCTAATAAGATGCGGTTTTGCACTTTTCTTAGCAAACAAATATCTCAAAGCAGTATGATCAGTGTAAATGATGACTTTAGAACCTAACAAGTATGATCTAAATTTATCACATGCAAAAACTACCGTTAGCATTTCCTTTTCGGTTGTTGTATAATTTAATTGAGCACCAGATAAAGTATGACTTGCATAATATATAATATGAAGTTTCTTATCTTTCCTTTGACCTAATACACATCCTACGGCTAAATTACTTGCATCACACATAATTTCAAAAGGTAAATCCCAATCGGGCTTAGCAATTATGGGTGCACTGACTAAAGCAATTTTCAATGTATTAAAGGCTTGCAAACAATCCTTGTTAAAATCAAAAGGAGCATCTTTCATAAGTAAATTAGTAAGTGGCTTGGAAATTACAGAAAAGTTATTTATAAACCTTCTGTAAAAACCTGCGTGTCCTAAAAATGACCTTACTCCTTTTACTGTGGTTGGTGGGGGTAAATTTTCAATTACTGAAGTCTTCGCTCCATCCACTTCCAATCCTTTTTCAGCAATTTTATGTCCTAAAACAATTCCTTCATCTACCATGAAATGACATTTTTCCCAATTAAGTACTAGGTTAGTCTCTTCACATCTAGACAACACTTTATCTAAGTTTTGTAAACATGCATCAAAATAATCTCCATATACAGAAAAGTCATCCATGAATACTTCCATGATATCTTCAATAAAATCGTTAAAAATAGCAGTCATACAACGTTGAAACGTTGCAGGTGCATTGCATAGACCAAAGGGCATTCTTCTATAAGCAAAAGTTCCATAGGGACTTGTGAAAGTAGTTTTATCTTGGTCATCTGGGTAAATATAGATTTGAAAGAATCCAGAATACCCATCTAGGAAACAATAAAATGCATGACTGACTATCCTTTCGATTATTTGATCAATGAAAGAAATAGGAAAATGATCTTTCCTAGTTGCCGTATTTAGGTTCCTATAATCTATACAAACCCTCCAACCTGTGGTGGTTCGTGTAGGTATTAACTCTCCTTCATCATTTCTAACTACGGTCATACCTCCTTTCTTAGGTACACAATGGATCGAACTAACCCATTCATTATCCGAAATTGGATAGATAATCCCGTTATCCAAAAGTTTTGTTATTTCATTTTTAACTACTACTTTCATGTTCGGATTTAGGCATCTTTGCCTATCCGCTTTAGGAGGGTTTCCTTCTTCTAAATGAATCATGTGCATAACAATGCTGGGATTAATTCCCTTAAGGTCTGAAATTTGCCAACCTATACTTTCCTATCCTATTTCTAACATTTTCTTTTAAACTCATCTCTTGTTCATTAGTTAATTTGTTAGAGATAATAATAGGTAAAGTATCGCCTTCACCTAGAAAAGCGTATCTCAAATGGCTGGGCAATTCTTTTAACTCTAATTTCGGTGGTTTTAAAACTGAGGGTGGTATTGGTCCATCATCATGAATCAAAGGCTCTGGAGCCTTATCTTCCATTTCTTCTTCAATTATTGGTTCTATAACATTTTCCTCTTTAGCAATATCACTAACACATTCATCAACCAAATCAAGTTTCATACAAACAAGCTCTTCCATAGGATACTTCATGGCTCTATTCATATTAAACTCAATTTCATCCTCACATATTCTCAAAATTACTTTTCCTTCGGATACATCGACTAATGCATGTCTCGTATTCATAAATGGTCTACCAAAAATTAATGGACAATTAACGTCATATGCAAAGTCGAGTATCACAAAGTCGGTAGGAAAAATAAATTTATCTACTTTTACTAAAACATCTTCAATTATACCATATGGCTTCTTAGTGGTTTGATTCGCTAATTGCAAAACCATATTAGTGCGTTTAATGTCTTCTTCTAGACCTAACTTTTTAAATATTGACAATGGCATTAAGTTAATGCTCGTACCTAAGTCACAAAGACAACTTGGGAATTCAATATCTCCCAATTTACAAGGAATCGTAAAACATCCTGGGTCTTTTAACTTAGTCGGCACATGACTTGACACAATTGAACTACAATCTTCCGTTAATGCTATAGATGAAATACCTTCCCAACTTATTTTCTTAGAAATCAAATCTTTCAAAAACTTACCATAGTTAGGAATTTGGGTTATTGCATCCATAAATGTTAAATTAATATACAATTTTTTAAGTTTATTTATAAATGTTAAAAGTTGTTTATCATAGTCCTTATTTCAGACTTTTTGTGGAAAAGGAGGTTTTGGTTGAAATGCACTTGCATTAGCTTCTTTGGGCGAACTCTTTCAATTTTCATTCACTTCTTTCGACTTTGTCGTCAAATCTTTTTCTTGCAAAATGTTAGTAACATTTCCGGACATTTCCGGACCTAAATACTGTTTTCCCGATCTAAGAGTTATAGCCTTTACTTGCTCTTTAGGATTTTCTTCCGTATGGCTAGGAAGGCTACCCTCCTTGCGGGATGGAACTGACTTGGCAATTTGTCTAATTTGTACTTCCAAATTATGGATGCTAGATGAGTGGTTCTTAAATAATTGATCAAACTTATTTTCAATACGTTTAAAATTTTCATCATGGTTATTCATCTTACCACCAATAGCATCAATAAATTTATCAATTTTGGAAGATAGTGTACCAATAGAATCTCTTGGTTGATTTTGATAATTATTAGTTCTATCTTGATTAGCACTAATATTATTATTCTCTTTCCAATTAAAATTTGGATTATTTCTCTATTCGGGATTATAGGTATTCGAATACGGATTATTGATTCAATTCTATCCTTAGACAAAATTTACCTGTTCTGCCTCGTCCGTACCACTACAATCCATTTCATCTTGCATGGGTTTCCATTAACATCACACGGTGTCATAAGCTTATCAATTTTATACGAAAGTGCAGAAAATTGTGTTTGTAACATCACAATAGGGTCAAGATTAATTATACCTTTAACAGATGACGAAGTCGAGGATGATAGTTTAGGAGTAACCGGTGTCTGTGCACGTTCTGCAGGCCACATGCTATTATTAATAGCCATTTCCTTTAAAAGTTCTTTTGCTTCGGTAGATAAACCTCCCGACATAGCATCTAGTGAACCCCTTGTGGTAGGATTTATACCATTGTAAAAGGTTTGCATTAAAAGTTCATCGGGTAAATGATGGTGTGGGCATAAACATTGAAGTTCTTTGAAGCATTCCCATGCTTCATACAAGGTTTCATTTACATGTTGTGTAAATGATGTAATTTCTTTTATGATTTTTGCTGTTTTGGCTAAGGGAAAATATTTGGATAAAAATGATTGGGCTAATTGGTTCCAAGTTTGGATTGTCACGTCCGTGACTAAATTTCTAGAATTTATATTTTGATATTAGTATATATGATAATTATTAGGTGTATGATTTTTATTTGGTGTTATAGGAAAGTTTGGAGTTAATTTGGGGATTTTAGATGTAATTAAAAGTTTAGGATAATTTTTAAAAGATTATATAAAGATGAGGATCAAACTGGATATTCTCCAGATATGGATATATATATATATATATATACGCAGGAGGTGGGGAGAGATGATCATTATCTGATTTCTTTTTCCTTTTTCTTCTTCTTTCCGTTTCTTCTGCATATTATCGTTCCTGAACCGTTTTTCCACCGTTTCTTTGATTTACGGATATTCGACCGTCCGAATCACTTGAAATTTAAATCATAGCATCCTTATATATAGATCTAAGTCCTAATCAAAGAGTTTTTGAGTTTCGGCAGTGTTTGGAGGGAAATGTCTTAGACAGAATTTAGAGGAGAATCGGTCGGTTGTATTTTCTTCGATTAGTAGCCAAGGTAAGTAACTATCACCTATATGTTGAGTTTTATGTATATATATATATATATATATATATATATATAATCAAAGAATTTTCAGAAATTGATATTTTAGGGTTATGCAGGAATTTTATAAAATTGAGGTTTTTCACGATTTTGCTGTTTATTGTGAACTTATGGTTCAAATGAAGCTATTGATTATGCTTCTATGTGAATTTCAGATTTTACTTGATTATGTGGATTTAAGGCTTAATTTGGTTGATTTACATATATACATATATGTTTTTGGTTTCAATATATCTCTATATTGAACAAAATGAATTTGATGATTTCTTATGAATTGTTTTTGGATTGAGAAATCTATTGCGGTTATTGTTGTTATTATTTTGGGTTGAAGTCCAAATATGATTTTTATGATACAAAAGGGCTAATTGAAGCCAAAATGATTTTTGGTTATTAAATAATTTGGAATTTGATTGTGAAAGGATATTTGAGCACGTTATGATTTTATGATTTTATATCCATCGGGAGTTATCCGGATCGGTGGTTCCATATTTGAAGACCATGTTCAGTGAGGGACATGGCCTGTGTACACAGTCTGAAGACCTATTGGGTATGGCAGTGAAATGTTGGGTAAGACCATATGGGATAGGCAATGTTAAGAGACGTCTCGCTTATATATGTGGTTATGGATTGATACTTAAGGGGAGAAACTCGAGGATGGATACAATGTTTTAAGTTCATTTGGATTATGTTTTCGGTTATGATTGATTTTGATATAAGGTTTTACGTTTGATTATATACGAGTTGGTTTGAGAAAACACTTATTTGATTACCATATTTTATAAGGTTTTGAACTCAAGAATGAATACAAGATTATATATATTTTTGGATTTTGGTTTAATCCTTTGACTATATTATGACTTTACGTTTTGAGTATATTTTATAAGGTTTTGATTAAATCCCTTTATAAATGTATATATGTAGCTATGTTAAATAAAGTTGGTTTTTATAGCTGATAGTTTCTTACTGAAATTTTTGTCTCACGTGTTTAAATGTTTTAATGTTTTTAGGTGAGAAAGTACAGGATATAGAGAAGGTTACCGACCGATTAGGCGAGGTTTGGAAGTTGGCTGCTTATTGTTAGAATTGTGGTTAGAACTTTGGTATTTCACTTGTAATATAATATGATATTATGATATTGGGATAAAGTGGAGACTCCTAAGTGTTGATTATGATATTTCTATTTCACGCCCGATGCCGATTGAGGTCGTCTAGGGTCGGGTGTGACAGTTTGGTACCAGAGCTCTAGGTTAAATTCTTCGGACCTAAGGTTGCTAGTAATTGAGGAATATCGATAGCTGGTAATACCGAAGAAATAATCGATAGTAATTGAGGAATATGAATATTTGGTGATAGCTAAGAAATAATTTGGAATTTGTTGAGGATTGAGTAACTAGCTAAGGAGGAGTAGAAATGAGATTTGATGGTTAGTAAAATATTGAGTGTATGAAAATTAGCAAATTATTTGATATTTGGTGATATGGGTTATGAGTAAGTCATAACTTTGAGCTAGAGATGTAGAGAATTGTCTATATAGGTGCTGCTGGAAAATCAGATTCGTACCTGAATCTTGTGATGCATTTTTCGACCAGATATAGGCCGAATCTGTCATGGAGTCCTAAATGAAAGTTCTTTATTTTTATCTTACGTTTCTAGAGGTTTTTGAATCGCCTTAATCAGACTCCGTATGAAAAAGTTATGCTGAAAACGGCATATGTTGGTCATTTTAGCTTTAAACCAGAATTTGGGTTTTGTTTGATTTTTCTCCTTAGTATGACTTGGAATTGATATTTGAGAGTTTAATAGTTAGCTGAAAAATATACGTATCTCAGATATGAAGTAAGGTTAGGAGATTTTGAAATGATATGATGAGTTTTGAAGTTAATATATATATGAGTAAGAAAGCGAAAGTGTGGAGATTTCAATTAATTGTTTTGGAGGTTGATTATAAATTTGAGATTATGATAGGAGTTTAATAAGTTATGAAATCTTAATTGGAATAAATGATATCCGAATTCAAATTGCAGATCTATTGTTGAACTTTATCGGATTGAGGTTTAGAATTGTTGAGAGTTATATAAATGATGTTTAGAGAGAGACTGATGTTAGTGATCAATGAGAAGTAAAGTGGGAGAAGATATTAGAGTTCATGATTTGATGATTAATATGAAAATAAATATTGTTTGAGGAAATAATTAGGATATGAATATTGAGAATAAAATTCTTTGATCTTAAGCACAGTTGAGGATACATATATTGACATTTAAATTTATATAGTACTTTAATCATAGTCAAGTTATTTTAGTTGAAAGTTGGAGGATTATAGTGTAAGTTTATATAATGAGGATCAAATTAAGAGTTTATAGGTCAAATAAGAAAATTGGATGACAATATAAATTTTACTGACTCTATATGGGTAAAGATAGCATTTGGAGTTTGGAGAAAAGTGATTATCGTAATTTAGGTACTCTATCTTCATTGGTTATATAGTTTTATGGTTTGGAGACAAGATTGAAGTTTGGAGGATTATAGTCTAACTTTACATAAAGATCAAATTGAGTATTTATAGATCAAGTAAAGAAATTAAATGACATTATAAAAATTTTAGGCTTTTAATGTGTTTGAGGATATTGCTTGGAGATTTCAAAAACTTTCACATTGCGATTTAAGTAAATCGTATTTGTTATCCATATAGTTTGATGAGAAACTTAAATTTATTTGGAGTTATTAATGGGATGTAGGATGATGGGTATAAGAATGATCGATATTGATTTTTCTTATTATAAGGATTTGATTATAGAGGTTTTACGAAAATAAATAAGTCAATGTGATATTCATAGAGGAAATATGTTATCGATATAAGGTTTATATTTGATTGATGATGATGACTTGGAGTTCATATTCATCATGATTGGACTGAAAAATTATAGATTTAAGTATTATTATGATGAAATGTGCTTATAGGTGTGTGATGTTTATTGATTCGAATTATTTGGAAGATCTAAGAAAAAAATAATCTCATACATATTAGGGGGTCAAAATTGATTTTTTTTGGAAGTCTATAGAACTTGGAGATATGTGAAATATATTTGATATATATGCAATTGATGGAATCAATTGTGATTTAAATCTATTAAAGTGAGATTTGGTTTAACGATAGAAAGATATGAATATAAAGTATATCATATGATAGAAAATTGAATATATGATATTTGAAGTTTTATTTTGAATTTATTGGTGATGGAATTGACTAAGTTGAAGTTTAGAGTTACTAAGAGTATATTAAGATGTCAATATTATTAGAATTTATGGTCTTATGATGATTATGAGGAATTTTGATAATTTGAAATAATTTTGTGATCTTGGAGATTAGTTGAGGAAGAAAAATTAGATTAGAGAACGTGAATTTCGAGGACGAAATTTCTTAAGGTGGGGAGAATTGTCACATCCGTGACTAAATTTCTAGAATTTATATTTTGATGTTAGTATATATGATAATTATTAGGTGTATGATTTTTATTTGGTGTTATAGGAAAAGTTTGGAGTTAATTTGGGGATTTTAGATGTAATTAAAAGTTTATGATAATTTTTAAAAAATTATATAAAGAAGAGGATCAAACTGGATATTCTCCATATATATATATATATATATATATATAGACACACACGCAGGAGGTGGAGAGAGATGATCATTATCTGATTTCTTTTTCCTTTTTCTTCTGCAGATTATCGTTCCTGAACCGTTTTTCCACCGTTTCTTTGATTTACGGATATTCGACCGTCCGAATCACTTGAAATTTAAATCATAGCATCCTTATATATAGATCTAAGTCCTAATCAAAGAGTTTTTGAGTTTCGGTAGTGTTTGGAGGGAAATGTCTTAGACAGAATTTAGAGGAGAATCGATCGGTTGTATTTTCTTCGATTAGTAGCCAAGGTAAGTAACTATCACCTATATGTTGAGTTTTATGTATATATATATATATATATATATATATATATAATCAAAGAATTTTCAGAAATTGATATTTTAGGGTTATGCAGGAATTTTATAAAATTGAGGTTTTTCACGATTTTGCTTTTTATTGTGAACTTATGGTTCAAATGAAGCTATTGATTATGCTTCTATGTGAATTTCAGATTTTACTTGATTATGTGGATTTAAGGCTTAATTTGGTTGATTTACATACATATATGTTTTTGGTTTCAATATATCTCTATATTGAACAAAATGAATTTGATGATTTCTTACGAATTGTTTTTGGATTGAGAAATCTGTTGCGGTTATTGTTGTTATTATTTTGGGTTGAAGTCCAAATATGATTTTTATGATACAAAAGGGCTAATTGAAGCCAAAATGATTTTTGGTTATCAAATAGTTTGGAATTTGATTGTGAAAGGATATTTGAGCACGTTATGATTTTATGATTTTATATCCATCGGGAGTTATCCGGATCGGTGGTTCCATATTTGAAGACCATGTTCAGTGAGGGACATGGCCTGTGTACACAGTCTGAAGACCTATTGGGTATGGCAGTGAAGTGTTGGGTAAGACCATATGGGATAGGCAATGTTAAGAGACGTCTCGCTTATATATGTGGTTATGGATTGATACTTAAGGGGAGAAACTCGAGGATGGATACAATGTTTTAAGTTCATTTGGATTATGTTTTCGGTTATGATTGATTTTGATATAAGGTTTTACGTTTGATTATATACGAGTTGGTTTGAGAAAACACTTATTTGATTACCATATTTTATAAGGTTTTGAACTCAAGAATGAATACAAGATTATATATATTTTTGGATTTTGGTTTAATCCTTTGACTATATTATGACTTTACGTTTTGAGTATATTTTATAAGGTTTTGATTAAATCCCTTTATAAATGTATATATGTAGCTATGTTAAATAAAGTTGGTTTTTATAGCTGATAGTTTCCATCGGGAGTTATCCGGATCGGTGGTTCCATATTTGAAGACCATGTTCAGTGAGGGACATGGCATGTGTACACAGTCTGAAGACCTATTGGGTATGGCAGTGAAGTGTTGGGTAAGACCATATGGGATAGGCAATGTTAAGAGACGTCTCGCTTATATATGTGGTTATGGATTGATACTTAAGGGGAGAAACTCGAGGATGGATACAATGTTTTAAGTTCATTTGGATTATGTTTTCGGTTATGATTGATTTTGATATAAGGTTTTACGTTTGATTATATACGAGTTGGTTTGAGAAAACACTTATTTGATTACCATATTTTATAAGGTTTTGAACTCAAGAATGAATACAAGATTATATATATTTTTGGATTTTGGTTTAATCCTTTGACTATATTATGACTTTACGTTTTGAGTATATTTTATAAGGTTTTGATTAAATCCCTTTATAAATGTATATATGTAGCTATGTTAAATAAAGTTGGTTTTTATAGCTGATAGTTTCTTACTGAGATTTTTGTCTCACGTGTTTAAATGTTTTAATGTTTTTAGGTGAGAAAGTACAGGATATAGAGAAGGTTACCGACCGATTAGGCGAGGTTTGGAAGTTGGCTGCTTATTGTTAGAATTATGGTTAGAACTTTGGTATTTCACTTGTAATATAATATGATATTATGATATTGGGATAAAGTGGAGACTCCTAAGTGTTGATTATGATATTTCTATTTCACGTCCGATGCCGATTGAGGTCGTCTAGGGTCGGGTGTGACATGGATTGTTCCGGCCGGTAAAGAATTCAACCAAACCTTAGCCCTGTCATTCAATGTGAAAGGAAAAAGGCAAAGTTTGACTGCTTCAGCAGAAACATCTGTAATTTTAAAGGTGTCACAAATATCAAGAAAAGTTAGTCAAATGGGCATTTGGATTTTCGTTAGGCAATCCATAAAATGTAACACTATTTTGTAGCATATTTAATAATGCTGGTTTTATCTCAAACTGATGTCCATTGATTTGGGGTCTAACTACACTATTAGTAACTCCGTTAACCCCTGGTGTAGTGTAATCCATAAGTCTAGGGCGTTCTTCCATTTCTACTGCTTGTGGTTCTTGATTTTGTGTCTCTTTGTTCTTTTTCTTTTTCTTTATCTTTAGTGTTCTCTCAATTTCTGGATGAAGTGATTTCGGTTGAATGCCCGAACTTCTAGTACTGCGCATGAACAGATTACACGCACGAACTGAAATTACCTTAAAAAAAATTTGAAAAATAAAATTGTAAGTAAATATAATATATAATATAAATATAAATATAAGTATCTATAAACCAAGATTCGGAATAAAATACAAAAAAAATATTAAAAAAAAATCAAATTGGGGTTCCCCGGCAACGGCGCTAAAAATTTGTTGAGCGATTTCCGCAACTGCACGGTTTCGCTTGTAGTAATAAAAAGATATCGATCCTACAGAGAACGTTTTGATAATAAAAACTTATAATTCTGATTAAATTTGTTTTCTCGAGGTTAATAGAAAAATCGTTAAATGGTTTAAAATGTATGGATTCTGATTTTAATTTTTTTCCAATAGTTTAGATTACAATTTATAGAAATTATGTTTAGATTAAAGTTAATATCCGAGGCTTATTTATACTAACCAAGAACACAACTTATAACTTTGATCTGTTTATTAAGATGTAACAATTTATCAATTAATTCAATTTAATAGACATTGAACTGTAATCAATCTTCCATACTCGGCCTAAGACTGAAAACCTTAATCAAATTCGGAATCTAAACCGACTATTCGGTACTCCCGCAATGATCAAATATAAACCCGAATTTGTTTAAGTGTTCAACAAAGTTTTCATGGAAAATATTAGATTTTTTTATAAACGTTTTTATGAAAACACCAGTTAAATTACTTAAGAATATCACTTAGATCAAACTCAAAATAACAATAGTAAAGATAGAATTGTATTGAAAAGATATTTCATTAGTTTGATTTGAAACGTCACAAGTTAACAGAGAAGAAGAAGCTTGAATAGCATTTTAACTAATTGAGTTTCGGGTTGTCAATTCTTTCCTCAACTTCGTAGGTTTGTCAAACCTTGGGGCGCCTCCTACACTGGTTCCTCTCGCTGAATCCTCGAAATAGCACCTATTCGGTCAAACTACAGAGCATAAACTCGTCTTCAAACAAAACTCTAATGTAAACTATAAATCTGTATCTTATATCTAACTATTTGAACAACTTGTTTAACAAGTATGCTTCTAACAAAATTAAAACTAAAAATCTCCAACTCTTTGAATGTTGAAATATCTCCTATATTTATAATTGTTCAAGAGGTGTGTTGAAGGAACGTGTTCGTTGGTGAAGAGTCGTCTCTATCCGGATGAAAGGATGTGTGGTTTGGAAATTAACACATATAAAATGTGTCTTAATATCTTGCTGTTTCTCTAGAGATTATGAGAATCTCTGCCGCGTCTTTAGGAGTAAGCGAGAACTAGTTGAATTTCGCATTTCTGGTGCCTCAAAACGCGTGTTGCGATCGAGATTTCTAGAATCTCGATCCCGACAGAGACTTTGTATTGCTTCCTTAGTTTGATTGTTGAATCTCTAGCGCGGCCTCTGAATCTCGTACGCGTCTTTCACTGAAAACTTGATTTCTTTCTCGTTTTTGCTCCATTTTAGCTCCTATTTGGATTTTTCCAAATAATTTAGCACCTTGCATAATAGTAACAAATACCAACGTAAAATCCTTCTAAAAGAATATAATCAACATATTTTTCACACGAAATTGACATAATTATATGTATGTTATTTTAGGTATATTTTGGTCTTATCACCCGGCTTCGGAAATTCTTCATAAAAGCAGGATATTCCCATTTTAGATTGTACGAGCTGATCCGATATGCCCAAACTTCTTCCTTCGGAGATAACACTTGGGCAAGTTTCCAAGTGTTGGATTTGTTTGGTCGTTCATTCCACTTCTTGGCAAAGGGAAATCCTCTTGGGACGTAGGTATGCTTTGGATTTGTACCGTTTGGTTCTATCTAGAATCACTTCGGTTTAAAGTCCTTCACGCTTTAGACTTTGTTCCTTAAAAAGTTGCATCTTTTCTTCGGGAGAACCCAATAGAAAAATCCTCCCCGAGCTTTCTTGTGGGGTACCAAAAGTGCCGAAACAAGGATCCAGGAAGATCAATGCCCATACCATCACAAATTTTGTTGAAGGCAAACAGTTCTAGCCAGGCATTTAGTGAGATTTGGCAGGGGCAAAGGTTAAATTCGTTTACAACGACTGATATGCTGGAAGGAAGAGGAAATTCCGTCTCCCATTCAAGAAATTGGGTAAACACACCCATTTTGGTTGGAGATGGGGGGTTATGGACCCTTTCATTCTCTTCGCGCATGGTAAGGGTAAACTCTTTTAGCCAAGGATATAGATCTAGAAGGGATTTTAGCCAAGTTTGTAAAAGAGTAGAAGGTTGGTCGAAGACTTTTGGATTGGATTTTTTTGATTTGGTAGGTTCATCGTTGGCAGAATCTTCATCCTCATTTTCAAATGGGTTAATTACAGTAGTACGATTTTGGGGTATGGGACCTGGGGATTCAATTTCCTTTGTGGAAATTTCTAAGGGTTCAGGAGAATCTCAATATTAGGTTTAAGAGAGCGACGAATCTTCTTTGTTCCGTGTTTAGAAGAAGAGACTATTTTGATTGGAAATAATTAAAGCAAAGAAAAGAGTCTTACAATTTACAGGAAAGATGAAAATGGCGAAAGGTTGAAGGAGAGCTCTTCCTTGAAAAACAACAATTTATGTGAAGTCGAAAAGAGGGAGGTAATCCAAGAGTCTACCTTGGGAATATAAGCAAAACGTTTATCATCATTACGACACCTTTAATGTGACGGCGCAGTAATGATGATAAACGATATTGCGTATATCGTTAGAAATTACACGTGTCATCGGGGAAAAGCCTAAATGCTTTTTCAACTTTTTACTAGGGGGGGACACATGTTATAGTATTAAATCATTTGGGCTTATAGCTAGTGGGCCCACTATGATTTAAGGAGTTCAGATGAGCCCTAGTCAACGCAAGAGTAATGAAGAGTTATAGTCTTGGCTGAAGCATTGACCTAAGGCAATGATTCGGTCATCTTCATGTTGACGAAGACAACTTCTTGAGGGACATTTTGGAGGACACGTGGACCAACCACAGTGTTGGATTCCAAATACACTCTCCTCGTTTCTAATCGAGGTAACTCATTTCTAATCATTGAAATACATTCTTATTAGTCTTTGATATTCTCTAGTTTATCAAGTGACTTTATCATCGGAGAGGGTTCACCGGTCTCCAGCCCCTTTTCTAACCGTTGTTGTGTTTTCAGGTGATCAACGCTCTGATCAAGAAGTCAACATACAGAAATACAAACACATATAAATTGAAATATTATTCTTAAATCATCTGAATTATTGACTAGTGATTTATCGTGTGTAATTGATTGGAGCAGTAGTGCTCACCTGGATCCTGAATGGCCAAATGAATTCGGTCATTCACCGTTAGATCCAAGCTTATTAAATCTAAGCCTGAGGATGGTTTGAATCTCAACCTCATGATTCTAATAAGTTTGAATTTAACGGTGAATGACCAAATTCATTTGGTAATTCAGGGTCCATGTGAGCACTAATGTTGATTGGAGTATTAATATGTATAATTGAAATATATATAAACTAAAAATGTTAAAATTCTTTTTTCCCAAATACAAGGTATTGAAAATGTATAAAGTGAAATATGTGTTTGGTTGGTTAGAGAAAACCTTCAAAGCTATAAAAATGATTGAAAGTGCAATACTGACCGTGGAAATAAAAGTCATAGAGATATCCAAAAATTGTTTTTCTTTATTACCTCAAATATTATATTTATTTTTAGTCCCTATTTAATAAAATGTAATTTGAAGGAGGTAAAAAGAAATAATGAATAATTAATGCATGGAAAAGCCGTATCCTTAAAGAAAGAAAAAGAAGTAGGAGGAGTTGCATGACAAATCTTAATTTGATAGCTTGGTGTGCAAGTTTTGTAAATGTGGTCGCAGAGAATAAAAACCCGGCAGCTAAGGTCAGGTCATCCTGACGCCACGTAGACGCAATGTGAACAAATTAAGAATTGTAGAGAGAGAGAGAGAGAGAGAGAGAGAAAAGAAAAAGGGAAAGAGAAGGAAATGAGTTTCCGCGTAGACAGATAAAGACTGTATAGAAGAAGAAAAGATTTATTGAATTTTCGTATTCTTCCTTGATCTGAACAAATAAAGTTTGATCTCCAAGATTCACACTTGCTTTTCAGTTCACACCAGCTTCCTATAAATCTGTGATTTCTGTGTCTCCATCTTTTCGTTTCCTGATCTATCTTTATCTTTTACTTTGGATTGTGTTTAATGGAAGGACAGCATCAGCATCATCAAATCAGTGAGACAGCAGATAGATTCCCTCAATGGAGCATTCAAGAAACAAAGGAATTTTTGATGATCAGATCAGAACTGGATGGAACTTTCATGGAGACAAAAAGGAACAAGCTTCTGTGGGAAGTGATCTCAAATAAGATGAAAGAAAAGGGTTTCTTTCGCAGCTCGGAGCAGTGCAAGTGCAAGTGGAAAAATCTTGTTACCCGATACAAGGTAAGTTTATGTTTATTTAAAAGTTAAGTGAGTTTGGTGTTTGAAATTGAAAAAACCCTATGTATATATGTTAGGGATGTGAAACGATGGAACCTGAATCATTGCGTCAACAATTCCCTTTCTACAAGGAGTTGCAAGGGATTTTCGGTGCGAGAATGCAAAGAATGTTATGCGGTTCGAAGAAGAAAGCAGTGCAGGTGTCTTCAGAGGATGAGGAAGATGAGAGTGAAGAAGAACAAGTTAGGAAGAAGAAGAAGAAAAAGGGGAGGTTTTCAGCACAAGATAGTAAAATGAAGGAAATATTAGGGGATTTTATGAAGCAACAGATGCAAATAGAAATGCAATGGATGGAAGCATTCGAATCGAGGGAAAACGAGAGGAGAGTGAAAGAGATGGAATGGAGACAGACTATGGAAGCTTTGGAGAATGAAAGGATTATGATGGATACAAGATGGAGACAAAGAGAAGAAGAAAGAAATATCAGACAAGAAGCTAGAGCAGAGAAGAGGGACGCACTTATTACTGCCCTTCTAAACAACTTAACTTAATCTTCTTTATTTAATTCATTTCCATGTTGTTAATGGATCATTCTCTTTGCCTAATGCCTCTCACCTTCATCCATAAT
This sequence comes from Euphorbia lathyris, assembly GCF_963576675.1. NCBI lineage: Eukaryota > Viridiplantae > Streptophyta > Magnoliopsida > Malpighiales > Euphorbiaceae > Euphorbia > Euphorbia lathyris. The sequence continues at coordinate 49,878,862 of NC_088918.1, forward strand.
CAACTTTACCACTACATTTCCACATTAATTATTTCTTACGGTTGCACTCTTTATTTATTAATACCTATATATATTACACTGAATTTTTTTTTTAAAACCTACCTATAATATATTAGACTTTCTCTCTCCAAGTTGAAATTAGTGTTAAATTATTGGAATCCTAATTTTAATATATATATTTTTTTTTTTGTTAAATATTGTTTTCTACAATGTCCTAATTGTATTAATCAACAAAAAAAACAAATTATTGGATGAGTTAGTCGAATCTAGAGGTGTTCAACGGTTGGTTCGGTCTGAAAACCGAAATAACCGAATACTCAATAAAATAAAGACCGAACCTAACCGAATAATATTAATAAACCGAACCGAATATTTCAGTTCGGTTTGGTTTTCGGTTTTAATACATACTAAAGCAAAAAAAAAAAAAAATCTCTTCCTTGTTGATGTAAATGAGGATCCAATCCAAAACTATATTAAGACATCTCACCCTGTGGGCACCAACTCGTATGCGAAAGATGCGAACCAACTTCTCGTATGACCCCATCTCGTAGAAACCTTGATTCACTAGTTCCAATCTTCTTTTGCTTGAAAAACTGTAGTCAAACGAACAAAGCGTAGACGAGTTCACGTAGTTGATCAACGGATGTCCCATAGGAGCACTACAATAATTAGAGCTGGAAAGGTTGATACGATTTGCCTCGAAGACTGGCATTAGGCCTAGGGTGTTCAATGGTCGATTCGGTCTAAAAACCGAATCGAAATAACCGAAACACCTTTCCACACGATTTTGATTTGACAAAATTATTTAAGTAATTGATAAAAAATATTCTGACACATTAAATTTAAATGCTTTGATTTATTTACACTAATGTATTTGTTCAATGTTGAGTTTATTGATTTATAAGACATTAAGATATAAAGTCTAAAAGCCCATAAGTGGAAGTCAAGCCCAAGTCAACACATCAAGACATCACGGCCCAAGATTTCAAAACACGGTCGTTTTGTACAAAGCACAAGCTCAGCTTGAAGAAGGATCGAGAAGCCTTCTCTCAATTGCTTAGAGATGAAGCTGTTGAGTGGAACGACAAGAAGTACAAGACAGCGGCAGACAAGAACCAACTTCTAGACAAAGTATTTCTACTTTGGGTAAAGTTCAGAAGGTGCAGGAAGCTGTCTGGAAGACTTTGCCAAATATGTCGAAACATTCTGTTTACCGGATGAAAAGCTGCCGTGGACAGAAGATGCAAGAATCTCATTGGCCAACGACACTGAGCACGTTCCGAAAAGCGAAAAAGGGTTCCAGATTTTGCACCATCGTGAATTCCTTTGAGCTGTTGGGGACTGCTCTCTAGGCATGAAGCAGCAGGATTAACTCAGGCAAGCTAGTTCCTCGTAAGCACAGCGATAAAAAGACAAGCAACTATGGGAGGGGGCTTGCCAGCTAGGCCAAAGAAAGAAGGAAAAAGGACCAGGCCATAGTCGATCCACCAGCAAGGAATTAGCCATAGAATGAAATAAATACACGGACCGGGGAAAGTCAGCATTTGACTTGGCAAGCTAGCTCCGCAACGAAAAGAATGAATTCCTCTGCGTCCGCTGCTATTGACTCATAGGAATAGATGATTTAATCACAAATTTTTTAGATAAAGGAATAAGCGCTCAAGCTTTTTGCTTGACAGTAGGACTTGTGAAGCTCTTCCCTGCTGCTTGACTGCTCAACTTGGCTGAGGATTCGAACCGGGTTCGAAAAATGGGCTTGCAACGGATTCAACCGATCGATTTCCTCTAATTTAAGCTGTTGACTTCCGAAAGTTTTCCTATTTCTATAAGTATTGAGTGACAATAACAGGAAGCCGTTTCCCTCCAACGGTTATTTCGAAATTCGAAATTCGAAACTACCGGTGCTTGAAGTGTCACTATATAAAGGCCTCTCATTTGCTTCATTCGATGCAGATCTTCAATTAGTCGAAACGCTGACCAAATTCATACTCGAAGTTCTGTGAGAAAAGCAAAGCAAAATCTTACACCAATTTTCAATTATTGTGTAAAATTCTAGAGTGATTTCAATCATCTAAAGTGTCTTAGCAATTGTTGTTTAGGACAAACACTTTATCATTTCTAGAAGAATAGAAAGGAGAGGCTGAGTACTTGGTTATAGTACTCAGCGGTAGTTATAGGAGTGAGTAGAGGTATAGAGGAAGGTACTCTTGTATACTCAGCTTCTATTATAAAAGGTTTCGTGCTCTACCTTTAAAGAGCTCAGTAGAGAATTCAAAAAGCTCAGAACGCATTCCGGGGACTGGACGTAGGCGGAGAGGCCGAACTAGGATATGTCTGCTGAGTAACATATTTCTAACCCTTAAACTCCTTTATATATTGCTTGCTATAAAACTGACTAAGTAACGAACTCACGCTAAGTTGAGTGTACTAAGAAGCTGAGTTCAGGAATAGACTCTAAGTGCTATCTCCTGACTCAAGTAGAGAAACAGACTTAGTCATAAGTTGACTAAGCTTGTGTCTTGAAACTACTTAGCGCCGCTGTGTAAACCTTTTCTTAAGAAAAGAAGTCAGCCTTAACGGACAAAATTTTAAATAGTTCCTATCCCCCCCTTGGAACTAACCTTGTCACGTTATAAGGGACCAACAAGTGGTATCAGAGCTTAAAAGCTCACTGAGCAAGATATAACTATCTTGAGCTGATCCCCACAATGGCTGAGAACAGCACTCGTTTCCTCCCAGGAAATCAGACAACTCAGATTCTACCTGAGGGACTGTCCATTACTCGGCCTCCTCTGTTCTTCGGGTCTAACTATACCTTTTGGAAGAACAGAATGAAAAATTTCATTCAGGCAACAAATATGAGTGCATGGCTCTCTATAGTCCAAGGCCCATTTGTTCCTGTTGAAACTATTGATGGCCAAACGGTTGTTAAAGCTGAGACTAAATGGACAGAAGATGATCTCAAGAAGCTACAAAATCATGCTTTGGCTATAAACGTGCTTCACTGTGCGTTAGATGCTGCAGAGTACAACAAAATTTCAGGTTGTGAGTCAGCGCAGGAGATCTGGAAGAAACTGGAGGTCACCTACGAAGGAACCAACAAAGTTAAGGAGTCCAAGGTGAACCAGCACATGAGGTTGTACGAGCTGTTTGAAATGAATGATGATGAAGGAATCTCTAAGATGAACGCAAGGTTCACAAACATTATCAACGAGCTCAAGAGACTTGGCAAGATCTTTACTGAGGAAGAGCAAGTCAAGAAGATACTGAGGAGTCTTCCTAAAAGCTGGCAAGCCAAGAAAACTGCTGTTGAGGAAGCTCAAGACTTAACCACCTACAAGTATGATGAACTCATTGGCTCGCTGCTGACCCATGAGATCTCGATGAAGAACTTTGAGGTGAAGGAGAAGTCTGAAGACAAGAAGCAAAAGTCTCTTGTCATGAAAGCTGACTCCACTGACGGGAGCTCAACAGACGATGAAGAGATGGCCATGTTCACTAGAAAAATGAAAAGGCTGTTCAGAAAGAATGACAAGTATTCAAAGAAGCCTTACAAGAAGTTTGATAAGTACAAAGCTGAGTCCAGCGACAGCAAGTACAAGAAGGACAGCTCAAAGCCAATCACATGCTTTGAATGTCATCAAACTGGCCATATCAAATCAAGCTGTCCTACCTTAAGAAAGGAAAAGAAGAACATCAAGAAGGCAATGGTGGCAACCTGGAGTGATAGTGATGAGTCATCATCATCAGGAGACGATGCCACTGAGTCAGCAAAGATCTGTTTCATGGCAGATGAGCTTGCTGAGCCTTGTGTTTCTAAGCATGCTGACCCCTCCGTTGCATCTGACGATGAGGCACACTCAACTGAGGTAATATCACTACCCTTGCTCAGAAATGAAATGATAAATGCCCTGAGTGACCTCTACACACTTGTCAAAAAGTGTAATAAGAAGGTTAGAGCACTCAGCAGGCGATGTGACGAGATTGAAGAGGTCAAACTGAGTGACCTTCGATATCTTCTCCAAGACAACTCAACTTTGCATAGTAACGTAGAAATTATGCAAAAGTTTGTCTCCGAGGTCCAATCAGATTCTAAGAAACTGAAAAAGGATGTCACATCTATTCAGAACCAACTCAAGGTTCCGAATAAAAGAAATATTCCTCTGAACACTCAGTACCGAAGTACTAGTCAGCAGAGGTGGAATCCTCAGCGGAATGTCCAGTGTGACTTCTGTGGGAAGAAAGGACACACCATAAAGGTGTGCTGGCACGCTCAGCACTGGGGTGCTGACCAGTCAGTGAGATATCCTAAACGGAAGGTCAGCTATGACTTCTGTCGGAAAAATGGACACACTGTCCAAGTGTGTCGTCATAAAATTAAATATGATGCTTTACCTGATGAGCCTAAAAAACAAGGACCCAAAAAGACTTGGGTACCTAAAGATAACTAGCTATATTGCAGGTAAGCCTGAGGTGTGCTGAGAAGTCAAAGATGTGGTACATTGACAGCGCATGCTCGAGGCATATGACTGGTGATGAAACTCAGTTCATCACATTTGTGCATAAACGAGGTGGAAGTGTAAGTTTTGGAGACAACAAAAAGGGTAAGATAGTATGGTCAAGAACCGTTGGTGGTAATCCTACTATTGAGTCAGTCTCCCTAGTCAGTGGACTCAAATTTAACTTACTCAGCGTAGCTCAGCTATGTGACAATGGGAGAAAAGTTATATTTGATACCACTGGATGTAAAATATTCGAGGGTAAAACAAATGAGTTGATTTTAACTGCCCCTCGTATTGATAATGTCTTTATACTGAACTTAGAAAAGAAATTTTCAAAAACTGTATGCTTAGTGTCAAAGGAAGAAAATTTCTGGCTATGGCACAAGAGACTTGGTCATGTAAGCATGGACCTCCTGGCCAAATTGGCAAGAAAGCAATTAGTTGAGGGACTGCCAGAACTTAAGTTCGAAAAAGATCAATTATGCCACGCTTGTCAAGCTGGAAAACAAACCAAGCAATCTTTTCATAGTAAAAACATTGTCTCAACTAAGCGTCCGTTAGAGTTGCTACACTTGGATCTCTTCGGTCCAGTCCAGCCGCTGAGCTTGGGTGGTAGAAGATTTTCCTTGGTCATTGTAGATGACTTTTCTCGGTACACTTGGATCATCTTGCTGAGTAGCAAGGATGAAACCTTTGAGACGTTTTCAACTTTAGTAAGAAAACTTGAAAATCATAAAGACCTTAAGTTAGCTCACATCCGAAGTGACAATGGTGGAGAATTCAAGAACCAACAGTTTGTTGAATTCTGTGAAGCCAATGGCATTGACCATAATTTTTCTACTCCTAGAACGCCTCAACAAAATGGGGTTGTTGAAAGGAAAAACAGAACCTTGGTTGAAATAGCCAGGACAATGCTGAGTGAGCATAGGCTTCCAAAGTACTTTTGGGGAGAAGCTGTCAACACAGCGTGCTACATACTTAATAGGGCTCTAGTTAGACCCATATTAAAGAAGACTCCCTACGAACTTTGGAAAGGACGAAAGCCCAACATTGGATACTTTCGTGCCTTTGGTTGTAAATGTTTTATTCTAAATACCAAAGACAGCCTTGCTAAGTTTGATTTAAAAGCTGATGAAGCTATCTTTTTAGGCTACTCAACAAACAGCAAAGCATATAGAGTTTTCAATAAACGAACTCAGGTCCTAGAAGAGTCAGTACACGTTGAGTTCGATGAAACTAACCCTGCAGGAAAAGATAAGCAGCTGACTGAGGATGATCCATACTCAGCACCCGCTGACCAAGAAACAGCCGATGAGTCACTACCTCACGGGCTGACCAAAGGTAAAAGCGAAACTCAAATTGTTTTCACTGACCAATCTACACCTGCAGAGATTGTTGAAACACAACCAGCACAAGACATCAATCTACCAAAAGAGATCAGAATACCAAGAGGACACTCAGAAAGTGCCATTCTTGATGCTGCTGAAAACACCCTGATGACAAGAAATCAACTCAGGAGATACCTCAGCAACGTAGCATTCGTCTCAGTCCAGGAACCAAAGAATTTCGCTGAAGCTGAGTACGATGAATTCTGGATGAATGCAATGCAAGAAGAACTTGATCAGTTCAGAAGAAATGAAGAATGGGACTTAGTGCCAAAACCAAGAAGCCAGAAGACCATAGGAACAAGATGGGTCTTCCGCAACAAGATGGATGAACAAGGGAACGTGGTCAGGAATAAAGCAAGACTTGTAGCTCAGGGCTACAGTCAGCAAGAAGGTATTGACTACGATGAGACCTTCGCCCCAGTGGCAAGGCTAGAGGCTATAAGAATTTTATGTGCATATGCAAGTTATATGAACTTTAAATTGTTTCAAATGGATGTTAAGAGTGCATTCCTTAATGGAGTTATAAACGAGGAAGTCTATGTTAATCAGCCTCCAGGGTTTGAGGATCCCAAGCTCCCAAACCACGTTCATAAACTCAAAAAGGCTCTGTATGGTCTCAAGCAAGCACCACGTGCTTGGTATGAGAGGCTGACCAGTTTCTTGCTGACTAGAAATTATGTCAGAGGTAAATCTGATACAACCTTATTCATTAAGAGAAAGGGTAAAGATACCCTATTGGCTCAGATATATGTTGATGATATTATTTTTGGTGCCACTAACGAGTCAATGTGCAAGGAATTTAGTAAGCAGATGCAGACTGAGTTTGAAATGTCAATGATGGGAGAACTCACCTTCTTCCTTGGACTTCAAATCAAACAAGGGAAAAATGGCATCTTCATCAGTCAAACTAAGTATGCTAAAGAGATATTGAAGAAGTATGAACTTGAGAATTGCAAGTCAATATCTACCCCTATGGGCACTGACACTGTCCTCTGTGCTAACGAAAATGGTAAGTCAGTAGACAGCAGATTGTACCGAGGTATGATTGGCTCTCTACTCTACTTAACTGCTAGTAGGCTGGATATTCAGTTCTCAGTATGTTACTGTGCTAGATATCAATCTAGCCCTAAGGAATCTCATTGCATAGCTGTAAAAAGAATCCTTACATATTTGCAAGGCTCAGTGAATGCAGGTTTGTGGTATCCCAATACTCATGATTTCACACTCATTGGATACACTGACGCTGACTATGAACGAGACAAGCTTGAACAAAAAAGCACCTCAGGAAGTTGCCACTTCCTTGGAAGCTGTCTTGTGTCTTGGTTGAGCAAGAAGCAGGCGTCAGTAGCCCTGTCAACCACTGAAGCTGATTACATTGCTGCTGGAAGCTGTGTTGCTCAAGTCCTATGGATTAAGCAATAGCTTGAAGATTATGGGGTTCAGACTAAAACAATTGAAGTCAAATGTGACAACAAGAGTGCCATTGACTTATCAAAGAACCCAATCCAGCACAGTAGGATGAAGCATGTCAGCATAAGACATCACTTCATCAGAGATCATGTACTCAAGGGATCAAGCTGACCTATGTCCCAATGGATGAGCAGCTTGCTGATATCTTCACAAAGCCACTGGCTCGTGAGCAATTCAACATACTTAGAGAAGCCATTGGTATGTTTAATCCTCTTCAGTAAATTCCAAGTATAATATGTGATATATGCATGCTGAGTGAATTTACATGCTGAGTGTTTAACTTAAGCTGAGCTACTAAGCATACGAAGTATTCCTTGCGTAACACTGACTTCTCAGAACTTTGAACGTTTGAAATCCTTAACACTGAGTAAAAATCCGTTGCAAAACTTAATGCAAAACACGCGAATTAAATAGCCACCTAGGATGACGTATGCGCAATAATTAGAATATACATGCGCCGAATGTGTCATAAATGCCAGAATCCTTGTCGATTGAGTATCTCGAGGTCAAACGGCCACCTCAATGCTTAGGATCAATTCAATACCTCTATAAATAGTGGACGATTTCCCACTCTTACCTCTTTACGCTTAGAAATCTCTGGTATTCAAATACTCTTCTCTAAAATCTCCCAAACTTCTTAAACTTCTCTAAGAATCATGACGAAAGATTCTCAGAATGTCTCTGGTGCCGGTTACACTGATAATCGCTTCGATGAAAACCCTCAAATTCCTGCTCAGCAGGAACACGGTGAGACTCCCACCAAGTCTCAAGACACTAGTCAGCGTGACCACTCAAAGGTCACTACACCGAGGAAGCAAACCAAGGCTGACCAAGCCACCTCCTCTAAAGGGAAGCAAAAGCAAGATAAAGCAAAGAAGCCCGTGGAACGCACCTACTCTCCGGTTTACGAGAGTCTGAGGGGATATAAGGTTGACCACTCTAGATGGTTTTCAAAGGGTTTTGTGGAAGCTGAGCAACCCTTCTGTGAGTGGATCAAAAACAACGGCTGGACCGAGCTGTTCTCAGTTCGCGAAGAGACCTATCCTGAGTTAGTTAAGGAATTCTATGCTAACCTAAAAGTCGCGGATGATAATCAGGACTACATGGTCACCTAGGTTCGAGGGAAGGATATCTTCATCAACCCCGCTTATCTTGCCTCACTACTTAAGCTGAAAAACGAAGGAGCAATACTTCGTAAATCTGGTGACCAAGATAAAACCAACTACTCCGTTGAGTTCTGGAAACCTCCTGGTCATGTAGGGGAAATTTCGAGTACCTCCATGGGTCAGCATTAGAAGATGGCCCATTACATACTGACCAATTTCCTCTTCCTTAAGATCAACTGCACCAACTCAGCGACAAACTTTGAGCAGTGCTTCATCTGGCACATGCTGACCTATACGCCGATAAACATGTTTGTCTTTATAATCGGTGGGTTTCAAAGAAGTACTGGAACCCTTAGGTTAGGATCCATTATCACAAAAATCCTCAAAGATCACCGGGTAAGCTTGGTTGAGGAAATCCACACAATAGGAACAGAGATCACTGTAGCGGCACTGTTTCGTCTATTCTACGATCAACCAATTGTGCCAGAGAAAGGGAAAGCAGTCGCTGTCCAGGAAACTGAGGGGATGCAGACCGGTAAAGGAAAGAAGGAAAGAAAGAGGAAAGTTGTTCAAAGCCCCTCTAAAGAATTTGTTTCTCCACCAAAGAAGCTTAAATTTGTGTCTAGAGGAACAAAGCCTCAAATTCAACAAGGTCAGGATGGACCTAGGTCAGCGGAAAACCTCAAGAGGCAAGCTGAGCCTAAGGTAGAAGAGAATGAGGACAATGATGAGCAACCACTGAGGAAGAAGAAGAAAATCTCCTCTGAGTTAAGTCCCATCAATGCACCTCCCACTGACTTCGTTATTCCTGCTGACTCACACTATGCACGAAGTCTTGGCACTGATGTTGGGCAACCACAGGATGAACAAAATGAAGAAGAACTGGGTGGTCAGTTCGATAATGAGGAAACAGTGGATGATGAGCCATCAGATGTTGACCAACATGGCACAATTTACGCTGAGGAGATTGAAGAGGAAGAAGCTGAGCCAACAGAAGAGGAACACACTGTTCAAAGGGAACCTTCACCTATTGACTCTATTGAGTCTATTCCTGCTGACCCCTCTCCTCCAAAGACCAAGAAATTAAGAAGACTTAAGAAGAAGGCACATCGATCCCTAGTCATTGACCTTATGGGTGACTCACCTCTGCGGGATCCGATCACTGACCTATCTGATGTGCATTTCAAGTTTTTCTCTAATCCTATTGAGTCTCCACCAGAGCAACAGGAAAAGCAAGCCTCTGTTTCTCAGCCTAAGGAACATGCCGACTTAACTGCTCTCCTAAGCCAAGATGATCCCGAGCAAGTGCTCGAAGTTCCTACTCCTCAATATGTTGAGCAATCTAAGGAAATACCTGCTCAGATCAATACTGAACTTCCTCAGCTTCCCAAATCCAGTCAGCTTCAGCCTGACTCTGAGCAAGTAACACATTCTGCCGATCATCCTCTTTCATAAATCCAAGTGCAGAATCTAATCCAGTCAGCTTCCACTAGAAATCTTAACTCAAGACCAGCCGCTGATCATGCTGGTACTTCCAATATTGAGCAGAACCAAACACCGCCTCCATTCGGTTCTACTCCTCTTTCGGCATCTGGGCCAACAAATGATGGATCCTTCAGTTATCTTACTGCCTCTGAGTCTGGTCGAAGAATCATTGACTCAGCTCAAGCCCTTCTCCAGGACCTCCATCAAACAAACGCTGATGCCGCTGGGTCTATTAATGTTGAGCCAACTCAGCTTTCGTCTGTCACTCAGCTTCTTACAGAGATCAAAGGTCTTAAGGATCTTCTGAGCGTCATGACTTCATTTCAGTCTCAACAACCCAGGCAGGAATCAATAATGAAGCTGGCCGAACTCCAGCTGACCATGGTTAATCACATAAACTCTCTACAGGGTCAACTTCATCAACTGTCAGCTGCGAACACAATGTATGTAACTTCTGCCGAAGTTCATCAACTCTTCAACCAGCTTCACACTAAGCAAGAGAAAACCAATCACCAACTCTCTTCATCCTCCCAATGCTCCATTGAGAAACTTAGTGAGGTTGTACGTCTGCTAAACTTAAGCAAGGAAGAGATGGAAACTGACCAGCTCAAGACGAACGAAATCCTGAAGTACTCTCGAGTTACTTTCAACCACGTGCGCCACTCAAATGCTCAACGTCAGTATTTTGACACGTCTTTACTAAAGATGTTTCATCAAGCTTTTGCAATGTTCACTGATAGTATACACTGGGTTGGAAAGTCTCAAGCATATATCCTGAGTATGCTTAGTGCCACAGCTATCAGGATTCCACGTTCTATTTTGGATGATGGTGTTCCAGTTTTTGACGGCATCAATGAAAGCACACGAAAGCTTAAGGCATTCTCTAAACGCTTAACTCAAGCTGCCATTGAAAACACCTTCATTCCTCCTCCTCCCGATGGTGGCAAAACGGGGGAGAAAGAACAAGCTCAAGCTCAAAGAACTCATCAATCAGAGGAAGCTTCAGGTAGTCAGCAAAAATTCAAGGGAAAAGGAAAAGCTAAAGAGCATGAAGCCCAACTCAACTACAAGAAAAAATAGCTTAACTAGGATTGACTAGATTCAATTTTGTTAAACTTGTAGTCTTTCCCTTATGCATTTTTGTTGTGCTGACCCTGAATACAAAACTATGCATGCATCTATCTTTTTCAAATTTGACCAATCTTATGTGATGCTTACTTATGTTTTGTGATGAATAGTTAACTCATCTTCATTAAATCAATTGTCTACATTGCTTTATGACTGTATGCTGTGTTGATCAATATGTTGACCTCTTTTATATGTCTTCTTAAATACATTGAACAAAGAAATACTCAGCGCTCTCTAATATCTAAATCTTCCGCATAAACTGAGTTAAAAAGAATATGTTCTATGAGCTGACCTAATTCTGAAAACTGACCTTAGACTTACTTGATTAAACTTTGAAATGTTTAAAGTAAAACTAAGTCAGCAGCTCAACCCTTACGAGGGAGTATACTGAGTAATATAAGGTCAACTATCATGGGGAGCTCAACACTGAGTTCTTGACTGAATATTTTTGCCAACATCAAAATGGGGGAGTTTGTTGAAACACCTTTCCACATGATTTTGATTTGACAAAATTATTTAAGTAATTGATAAATAATATTCTGACACATTAAATTTAAATGCTTTGATTTATTTACACTAATGTGTTTGTTCAATGTTGAGTTTATTGATTTATAAGACATTAAGATATAAAGTCTAAAAGCCCATAAGTGGAAGTCAAGCCCAAGTCAACACATCAAGGCATCACGGCCCAAGATTTCAAAACACGGTCGTTTTGTACAAAGCACAAGCTCAGCTTGAAGAAGGATCGAGAAGCCTTCTCTCAATTGCTTAGAGATGAAGCTGCTGAGTGGAACGACAAGAAGTACAAGACAGCGGCAGACAAGAACCAACTTCTAGACAAAGTATTTCTACTTTGGGTAAAGTTCAGAAGGCGCAGGAAGCTGTCTGGAAGACTTTGCCAAATATGTCGAAACATTCTGTTTACCGGACGAAAAGCTGCCGTGGACAAAAGATGCAAGAATCTCATTGGCCAACGACACTGAGCACGTACTGAGTGACAACGACAGGAAGCCGTTTCCCTCCAACGGTTATTTCGAAATTCGAAATTATCGGTGCTTGAAGTGTCACTATATAAAGGCCTCTCATTTGCTTCATTCGATGCAGATCTTCAATTAGTCGAAACGCTGACCAAATTCATACTCGAAGTTCTGTGAGAAAAGCAAAGCAAAATCTTACACCAATTTCCAATTATTGTGTAAAAGTCTAGAGTGATTTCAATCACCTAAAGTGTCTTAGCAATTGTTGTTTAGGACTAACACTTTATCATTTCTAAAAGAATAGAAAGGAGAGGCTGAGTACTCGGTTATAGTACTCAGCGGTAGTTATAAGAGTGAGTAGAGGTATAGAGGAAGGTACTCTTGTATACTCAGCTTCTATTGTAAAAGGTTTCGTGCTCTACCTTTAAAGAGCTCAGTAGAGAATTCAAAAAGCTCGGAATGTGTTCCGGGGACTGGACGTAGGCGGAGAGGCCGAACCAGGATATGTCTGCTGAGTAACATATTTCTAACCCTTAAACTCCTTTATATATTGCTTGCTATAAAACTGACTATGTAACGAACTCACGCTGAGTTGAGTGTACTAAGAAGCTGAGTTCAGGAATAGACTCTAAGTGCTATCTCATGACTCAAGTAAAGAAACAGACTTAGTCACAAGTTGACTAAGCTTGTGTCTTGAAACTACTTAGTGCCGCTGTGTAACCCTTTTCTTAAGAAAAGAAGTCAGCCTTAACGGACAAAATTTTAAATAGTTCCTATCCCCCCACTTGGAACTAACCTTGTCACGTTATAAGGGACCAACAAGCTGCTCGCAACCAAGCTCATGATTAAAATAAATGAGCAATTTGTGAGCTAAACTCGTGAACAAGATAAACGAGTTGGATCATAAGCAGCTCGTGAACAAATGATCTTCTAAATGATCCGAGTTGAAACACAAAATTAAGCTCGAAAAAAGCTCAAAGCTCCACTCGAGCTCGTTAACATTATGATGAGCTGAGTTTGAACATGCGAAAGCTCGGATCAGATCGGTTCAATTACAACTATAGCTGTAATGGAATCGAGTTGTGGCCTACTCATACTCGGCTCATCATAAAATTAACAAGTTCGAGCTCAACATTTTGCTTGTGAGCTAATCACACACTGTAAACTTAATGACTATTTATAAATAAATGAAAGCTTAAAGAAATAAAAAAAAGTCTAAGGATTTTTAAATTGAGCTTACAATCCTAAGGATTTATAGGTTGAGCTTACAATCATAAGGATGATAAATTGAGCTTATGAAGAGCTACAATCCTAAGGATTTATACGTTAGGGAGTTATATGTTAGGGATTATAACAGTTCAGTAATATTTCAGTTCAATGATGTTTGCATTCAGTAATGTTTCAGTTTAGTAATATTTCAGTTCAGTGATGTCTCAGTTCAGTAATATTTCAATTGAGTGATGTTTCAGTTAAGTAATCTTTCAGTTCAGTGATATTTCCGTTCAGTGATGTTTTAGTTGAGTAATGTTTTAGTTGAGTGACGTTTCAATTCAGCAATGTTTCAGTTTAGTAATGTTTCAGTTTGTAATGTTTCAATTCAATAATGTTTCAATTCAGTGATTTTTCGGTTCAGTAATGTTTCAGTTCAGTGATGTTTCAGTTCAGTGGTGTTTCAGTTTAGTGATATTTCAGTTCAGTAATATTTCAGTTAAGTGATGTTTTAGTTTAGTAATGTTTCAGTTCTGTAATATTTCAGTTCACTGATGTTTCAGTTTAATAATGTTTAAGTTCAGTAATGTTTAAGTTGAGTGATTTTCAGTTTAATAATGTTTCAGTTCAGTAATATTTCAGTTCAGTGATGTTTTAGTTCAGTAATGTTTCAGTTCAGTGGTGTTTCAGTTCAGTGATGTTTTAGTTCAGTAATGTTTCAGTTCAATGATGTTTTAGTTCAGTAATATTACAGTTCAATGATGTTTCAGTTGAGTGATGTTTCAGTTAAGTAATCTTTCAATTCAGTGATATTTCAGTTCAGTAATGTCTCAGTTGAGTGATGTTTTAATTCAGTAATATTTCAGTTCAGTGATGTTTCAGTTCAGTAATGTTTCAGTTTAGTAATATTTCAGTTGAGTAACATTTCATTTCAGTGATGTTTCGGTTCAGTAATGTTTCAATTCAGTGATTTTCAGTTAGTAATATTTCAGTTCAATAATATTTCAGTTTAGAAATCTTTCAGTTTAGTAATGTATCAGGTTAGTAATATTCTAATTCAGTTCAGTGATATTTCACTTCAGTAATATTTCAGTTCATCGATATTTCAGTTTAGTAATGTTTCAGTTCAATTGAAACATTACTGAACTAAAACTTTCTGAATTGAAACATTACCGAACTGAAATATCATTAAACTGAAATATTACTGAACTGAAACATCACTGCACCGAAACATCATTGAACTGAAACATGACTAAACCGAAACATTACTACACTGAAACATTACTGAACTGAAACATCATTGAACTGAAACAATACTAAATGGAAACATTACTAAACTCACACATTACTAAACTGAAACATCACTAAATTGAAATATTACTAAACTAAAAATCACTGAACTGAAGCATCACTGAACTGAAATATTACTCAACTGAAACATTACTAAATTTAAACATTACTGAACTGAAATATTACTGAATTGAAATATCACTTAACTGAGATATTACTAAACTGAAACATCACTAAATTGAAACATCACTTAACTGAAACATCACTGAACTTAAACATTACTCAACTGAAACATTACTGAACTGAAACATCACTGAACTGAAATATTACTAAACTGAAACATCACTCAACAAAAACATCATTGAACTGAAACATGACTAAACTGAAACATGACTAAACTAAAACATTACTAAACTGAAACATCACTTAACTAAAACATTACTGAACTGAAACATTACTCAACTAAAACATTACTAAACTGAAAATCACTCAACTTAAACATTACTGAAATGAAACATTATTGAACTGAAATATTATTGAACTGAAATATCACTGAACTGAAATATTACAGAACTGAAACATCACGGAACTGACACATCATTGAACTGAAACATGACTAAACTGAAATATTACTAAACTAAAATATCACTTAACTAAAACATCATTGAACTGAAACATTACTAAACTAAAACATTGGGTAAATTTCATGAATGGTGTACAACCTTTGCTCCATTTTACACTTTGGTGTACAACCTTCAGTTTGTCTTATTAATATATACGAACTTATAAGTGACCTCCCACTTTGGTGTACAGCTGGTAAAAATGACCGGTCAATACCTGGTCAACGCGCCACCTCATCATTTTTCATTAAAGTTATTAATAAAGTGGGACCCACAAATTAAAAAAAAAATCAATTTTTAACCTTTCTCTCTTTTACCCTTCTCCCTCTATCTCTTCATCTTCTTCACTCTATTCTTTTCTCTCTCTTCAAAATTTTTTTCTCTCTAACCCCTCTCTTTAAATTTCTCTCTCTAACTTGTTTAAAGCTTACATGTTATTATGGTTTTTGAGGGATTTGTACCACTTATTGTTAAGAGATATATTGATCACTGGTGAATGGCTTATCGCCGTGAACAACAATCTTTTCACTGTTTAATCACATAGCTAGCGAGTTGACAAACATGACAATAAACAACCCGAAAATCATCAAGTCTGATGGTTCAGATATTTCCATTTCTTTTCCCTTTGTCATATTCCGTTTTGATAAGATTTGATTAAGGAGTTTTAATAGCATAAGCTATATACGGATGATATTAAAAATCATTGGTCAGACTATTGGAGAAGTCAGATCTATGTCCGATATGCACTAAAGAAAAGCAGAAATCGCTCGTGAAACTGATGCCTTCATTGCACTTCCTGGTAAAATTAAGATTTCGTCCATAAATTAATTAACTTTATTCATTAATAACCTAACATTTGAAAATGACATTCATTAATGATAGGTGGATATGGCACCATTAAAGAATTGCTGGAGGTTATTACCCGGGGTTAGCTTGGTATTCATTCAGAAACTAAAAGTAGAGCCAAAGAGAGAAGGAGAAGATTGAAATTTAAACAAGTTAGAGAAAAATTATAATGTAAACTAAGGAACATCGAAGATTGAAATTTAAACAAGTTAGAGAGAGAAATTTAAAGAGAGGGGTTAGAGAGAGAAAGAATTTTGAAGAGAGAGAATAGAATAGAGGGAAGAAGATAAAGAGATTGAGGGAGAAGGGTAAAAGAGAGAAAGGTTAAAAATTGATTTTTTTTATTTATTTATGGGTCCCACTTTATTAATGACTTTAATGAAAAATAATGAGGTGGCGCGTTGACCAGGCGTTGACCGGTCATTTTTACCGGTTGTACACCAAAGTGGGAGGTCACCTATAAGTTCGTACATATTAATGAGACAAATTGAAGGTTGTACACCAAAGTGTGAAATGGAGCAAAGGTTGTACACCATTCATGAAATTTACCCCTAAAACATTACTAAACTGAAACATCACTATACTGAAACATCACTCAACTGAATCATCACTAAACTGAAACATTACTAAACTAAAACATCACTAAACTAAAATATTGTTGAACTAAAACATCACTAAACTAAAACATTACTGAATTGAAATATCACTAAACTGAAACATTACTGAACTAAAACATTACTAAACTGAAACATCACTAAACTGAAACATTACTAAACTCAAAATCACTAAACTGAAATATCACTCTATTGAAACATTACCAAACTGAAAAATTATAGAACTAAAACATCGCTGAGCTGAAATATTACTAAACTGAAACATCATTGAATTGAAACATTATTGAACTGACACATCACTGAACTGAAACATCACTAAACCGAAATATTACTAAACTGAAACATTACTGAACTGAAACATCACTAAAATAAAACATTACTGAGCTGAAACATTACTGAACTGAAACATCACTGAACTGAAACATTACTGAATTCAAACATTACTAAACTCAAACAATGCTAAACTGAAACATCACTCAACTAAAACATCACTGAACTGAAACATTACTAAACTGAAACATTACTAAACTGAAACATCACTAAACCAAAACATTACTCAACTAAAACATTACTGAGTTGAAACATCACTGAACTGAAACATTACTAACCTGAAACATCACTCAATTCAAACATTACTTAACTAAAACATTACTAAATGGAAACATTACTGAACTGAAACATCACTAAACTAAAACATCAATAAACTGAAACATCACTAAACTAAAACATCACTGAACTAAAACATTACTAAACTGAAACATTACTGAACTGAAACATCACTGAACTAAATCATTACTGAATTCAAACATTACTAAACTCAAACAATTCTAAACTGAAGCATTGCTAAACTGAAACATCACTCAAATGAAACATTACTGAACTGAAACATTACTAAACTGAAACATTACTAAACTGAAACATTACTAAACTGAAACATCACTAAACCAAAACATTACTCAACTAAAACATTACTGAATTGAAACATCACTAAACTGAAACATTACTAAACTAAAACATCACTCAACTGAAACATCACTCAACTGAAATATTACTTAACTGAAACATCACTCAATTGAAATATTACTGAACTGAGACATCACTGAACTGAAATATTACTAAACTGAAATATTACTAAACTAAAACATCAATGAACTGAAATATTACTAAACTAAAATATTACTAAACTAAAACATCATTAAACTGAAACATCACATAACTAAAACATCATTGAACTAAAACATGACTAAACTGAAATATTACTGAACTGAAACATTATTGAACTGAAATATTAGTAAACTAAAACATCACTGAACTAGAACATCACTGAACTGAAACATCACTAAACTAAAACATTACTAAACTGAAACATTACTGAAGTGAATGAACTGAAACTTCACTGAACTAAAACATTACTGAACTCAAACATTACGAAACTGAAACATTACTAAATTGAAACATTACTGAACTGAAACATCATTCAACTGAAACATTACTGAACTGAAACATTATTGAACTAAAACATCACTGAACTAAAACATTTAGTAAATGAAATATTACTCAACTGAATTATTACTGAACTGAAACAATACTAAACTGAAATATTACTAAACTGAAACATTACTAAACTATAACCTCAGTCATGATCTCATCAGCGCTTCAGCCCTCACCCGATTTTTTCTCTTTATAGACACTAAAGCCCGTAGCAATTGTGACTTCTATACAATGATAGGAAGTACCCTGATTTGAATCTTCATAGAAAACCGATTTCATTCTCTTCATAGCACCTGAGACTTTCTCTTTGATCTCAAGATTAAATTTTTCCTCATTTAAAGGGATGTGCCTATCAGTCTGAAGTAAGAAGCGAGCATATTTGCTTTTGGAGAAATCCACTGTGTCGTTGACAATCTCAAAACCCGGAAGTTCCATCCCATCTATAATCATGGGCTCAGCTTCTCCCATATAAGCACATGTCTCTCCCTTTACGAAAGAGATGAACGTTTTTCTGGTGCTCTTATTCCTTAGAGGCCTCTTTCCATTGTCAGGCTTAAATCCTAAACTATGACGGTTGCATTGTCCAGCTTCAATGTTAAAAGAGACAACACTTTATTGTTCTTTGCCCAATCCTAACCCTGGGATGAAGTTCATTTTCAGCATCACATTTTCTACTCATGTAGGAATGTTACTGTAAAAAATGGTAGCTATTTGAAAACCCGTATAAGAAGGAAAGTATCCCCCAATCATGGTAACTATCAGTACATCATCTGCCTTAATGATCTCAACTCCATTAGATGATGAAATTTTGACCTTTTGGTGTATAGTAGATGGTGCTCCGCCGAGTTTATGAAACCAAGGTCGGCCCAGTAATATAGAAAAACTGACTGGAATATCTAACACTGTGAATTCCACGAGTGTTTCAATTGTTCCTGTCTTGACATCAACTTCGAAGGTTCTGATAATCCGACGTTTAGAGTCGTCATAAGCTCAGATTACTGTATGTGATTCTTTTAAACTTCCTCTGGTAGACCCAAAGAACTAAGCATTTTCTTGGGGCACACATTAAGCGATGAACCATTATCTACCATGACGCAAGGGATGACTCTATCTAACATCTCGACTCGGATATATAGTGTCTTGTTGTGATTTCTTCCCTCAGCTGGTAATCCACTATCAAAGAAGGAGATCTCAGCAGACTTCATGCACATCTGAGCCAACATGCAGCCCAAGACATTTACCGATACTATAGGGCCATGACTAAAGCACTTATTTGTTCTAGGGACTTCATTATCAGATGCCAGGCCTTGGTTTGTGATGGAGTCTTCTTGAGTGGTGTAATCAATAGATCCTCCTTCTCCTTCTCCTTTTCCAGAACTGCAGATATAGGAGTAGGAATATTGGGTGCGTGTAGATCGATATGGTATTCCTTGTAGGAAAATAGACAAGCCTAGGTGTAGTAGAATAATAAAATATATTTTCCAAGATCTGTTAATTGTTATTTTATACAAAGAGGGATAGAATGAAATACCTTGTTTGACGAACTATCTACAGTTGCAAACGAAGTGTCCACAACTTCTTATATTTAATCAGTGAGCCACGAACGATTTGTTCAACACAGAAAACAATAACTATTAGTAATCAACCTTAATAATTAGCAATCGTAATGATTGCCTCTAACAGAATCGATACGAGATCAAAGAGAGAGTAAGAAAGAATGTAAATTAGCCGTGACGGTGTCGGAACGATTCTTCTGCCCCTTGTATTTGAGTGTGTCGAAACTTAGGGTGTAGGGAGTCTATTTATAGACTTTTCAAAACCCTAACCCTAGTTGTATTAGTCAATTAATTAATTAGAATTTTATTCGGAATAGAATTACTAATTAGATAATTAAATAAATACTCATTATTATCTAAATAATAACTAATTATATTTAGATAATATCACTAATCAAATTAGTTATTTAATTATTGTTAGGGATAATTAATTAGAGTTTCAATCACATTAAAACCTCTAATTAATATTATCAGATAATCCTTTAATTTAATTTATTATCACAATCTAATTATAATTATTAATCAAATTAATTTATCCCTAATTAATCTACAAATTTCGGCCCATATATTGTGTCACACTAAATTACATTTTTGTCCTCTGGTTCCAAGTCCCATATACGACCCATTAAGTCCTTTATTGCTACTAGTCGTATATATCCTTTGAAATTAATTCATCCTAATTAATTCCAACATATATATAATGGAATACCGTCGCGAGCTGTTACTAGAAGAACCTATGATATTCCCCCAGAGCAATTAAGAAGTCATGTTGATAACTGACGTTAACCTTTCTGCATTAGGTACAATATAATACGATCCTTCATCAACTATATCCTTTTGGTCAATTCCTTATAACCATGGAACATGTCAAGGTTACATATAACGAAGAGTCTGTTTTACTTGTACAGGTTGAATTCACTCTAAAAGATAAGTTATGTGAAATTTCCATTTCTACTCTTAACTCTATCACCTTGCAAGGATTTCAGTTACTTCACCACAAGCGGCCATTTGGATATATCTCCCACTTATCAGGAGTGAAAAATGCTCAATCTGACATTAACTATTCTGTAATTACTTTATGTGATACCCAACCCTGCTCTCACACACCCTAGGCTCTCACCTGTAATGGATCGTGCTCGCACAGAATCAAAGTATCACACTCGATAATCCAGAATCACTCATTAATGAATGTTTGAGTCTGAGGATTAGTTATACCTACTAATACCAATGAGATGAACAATTAACACATTAGATAAATCAATCCATACTGTTATCTCAAGTCGGGTCCCAATCCTAATGAACTCCTTCACCGGATCCATGTAACTGTCTAGATATCTCTATATCTAAAGCTCGTGAGATCAGCTTTCTATCTCGACAGAAAACACTGTTGCATGCATGTCTCAACAGTAATATTCCAACCCCTATAACATATTGAAGGAAAATAGGCAAACGTTTGGCAGCGGAAATATAAATTTTTTAACCTATTTCCTTTAAACCAAGATCCGTTAATCGTTATTTCATGTAAAGAGGGATAGAAGGAAATACCTTTTGATGAACTATCTACCGTTGCAAGCGAAGTGCCCTCAACTCTTAATTCGAGTTCACGAGCACAAAACAAAACACAAATCAAACGATATTAGAACTCAACCAAGTAATAGTAATCAAGATAGATTGCCTCTAATTAATCAACACAAGATCAAGGATGAGAGAAAGAGATGAAATCAATAGAATGGAAGCGAGCGGAGCAATTTCTTCCTCTACAATAGACTGGTCGAAATTCTCTCTCTATTAGGGATTAACCAAGTACACCTATAAAGAGGGATATATATAGCCTCTTGTATCTAAACTTTAGTTAGATAGAATTAGGTTACTTCTTTTGAGTTTTATTCTAAAATAAAACTTCATAAATATTATCTATGGTTTTTAGATAACTTCTTTAGAGTTTTATTCCAAAATAAAAACTTCATAAATATTATCTATAGTTTTAGATAACTTCTTTACAGTTTTATTCTAAAATAAAACTTCATAAATATTATCTAAAGTTATATCTAAATATAAAGATAATATTAGGTTGTTTGGTAGAATAATATTTAGAAGCAATTTAATCACTTTAAATCTTCTAACTTAATTATTCCATAATTAATTTATCCACAATTATAATCTAATCATAATTGACTAAAATAAATTAATTCTCACATGTATATATATAATACATGTATTTTCCCTTTTTATTATTTGGGCCTTTATATTGGGCTTCCATCTATTAATTAACATCCATTCCTCTCTTGGTTCCAAGTCTTATGTGTCAGCCATTAGGTTCTTATTGCTTCTAGCCGTATACAACTATTAAATTAATTTTTTCAGAATTATATTTAATCTTTGTATAACGGAATGAGTGCGTGAACTGTGATTGGCAGATCCGAAACATTCCCCTAGAGCTATAAGAAGACATGTTGATTCCGTCATTGACCTTTTCGTATTAGTTACAGTATAATTCAATCCTTTGTCAACTACATCCTTGAACTGAATCTTATGACTATGGGCAATGTCAAGTCACATATAGCGAGACGTTCGTTTTACTTGTACAGACCGAGTTAACTCCAATTAGATAGGTTAAGTGAAATCTGCATTTCAAGTCTTAAGCTATCACCTTGCAAGGATTTAGAGTTAAGTCTCCCATTTATCAGGAGTGACAAATGCTCAATCCAATGTATAACTATCCTGCAATTACTTCCTGTGATACCCAACGTCCGCCGTACACACCCCAGAGTCATCCCTGTTATGGATCGTGTTACAACAGGATCAACGTATCACATTCCATAATCCAGAATCACTAATTAACATTCCTTTGAGTCTTAGGATTACTTATACCTATTAATACCAATGAGATGAACAAGTGACAAGGATAAATCTACCCATCCTGTTATCTCAAGTCGGGTCCCCAATCCTAATGAACTCCATTCATTGGATCCATGTAACTGTCCAGATATCTGCATATCTGAAGCTTGTGAGATCAGCTCTCCGTCGTGACAGAAAACATTGTTACATGCAAGTCTCAACAGTGTTATGTCAATCCCTATTCAAAACATATCACTTGACTTGGGATGGCTTTAAGTTTATTAGTTTGTTATAATGTTTCATCTCACTTGATGCTTGTATGAACACTTTATAATCACTTTAAATAAACTCAGGGATTTCCTTTTATTAGATTTATTTAGTTCTTTAAAGGAGGTTGCCTTTATACAGTTATGAAACCATATCTTATTAAAACAAATGATATAAAGAACAATTCATTTACATTAGGTTTATATCCTGGAACAATTGTCTATAGGACACTAAACCTCAACATACTCCCACTTGGACTAAAGCCAATTGTTTCTACAACTTATCCCAGTAGAACTTAGATGACGATCATGTACTTTCTGGGTTAAGGTCTTTGTCAACGGATCTGCAACGTTGTCCTCTGTAGGTACTCTTTCTATTCTCACATCTCCTCTTTCAATAATCTCTCTTACAATGTGGTATCGCTTAAGGTAATGCTTGGATGCATTATGAGACCGTGGTTCCTTTGCTTATGCAATGGCTCCATTGTTATCACAGTACAGAATAATGGGATTCACAATGTCAGGCACCACACCAAGTTCTGTAATGAACTTCTTAATCCAAACTGCTTCCTTTGCCGCTTCCACAGCAGCGATGTACTCTGACTCGGTCGTAGAGAAAGCAATGATTCCCTGCTTGGAACTCTTCCAACTGACCGCGCCCCCATTCAAGATAAACAGGTATCCTGATTGGGATCGAAATCATTCTCATCAGTGAGATGACTGGCATCTGAAAATCCTTCTATTTTCAGATCCCCTTCTCCGTACACTAGGAACATATCTTTAGTCCTTCTCAAGTACTTAAGAATGTTTTTGACGGCATTCCAATGCTCGTCACCCGGATTACCTTGATAACGACTCATTATGCTTAACGCGAACGCTACGTCAGGTCTAGTGCAAAGCATAGCATACATAATCGAACCGATTGCGCTGGCGTATGGAATTACAGCCATGCGTTTCTTATCATCTTCGGATTTAGGACATTGATGATTGCTTAACTTTATCCCATGTACCATGGGCAAGTTACCTCGTTTCGATTCAAGCATGCTAAACCGCTTTAGCACCTTTTCAATGTATGTAGCATGTGAAAGACCAAACAGTCTTCTTGATTTTTCTCTGTAGATCTTTATACCAAGTATATAAGCTGCTTCACCAAGGTCTTTCATGGAGAAGTTACCTGATAACCATACTTTCACCGATTGTAGTAGAGCTATGTCATTTCCCATTAATAATATATCATCTACATATAATATGAGAAATGCAACTGAGCTCCCACTTGCTTTCTTGTAAATGCAAGCTTCTTCGCAATTTTGTTCGAAACCAAACTGTTTTATGGTTTCGTCAAAACGCTTGTTCCAGCTTCTAGATGCTTGCTTGAGTCCATAAATGGATCTCTGAAGTTTGCAAACCTTGGTTGCATCCTTTGATGTAAAACCTTCAGGTTGCATCATATATACATCCTCAAGCAGGTTTTCGTTCAAGAAAGCTGTTTTCACATCCATTTGCCAAATCTCGTAATCGTAGTGAGCGGCAATAGCAATCATTATTCTGATTGATTTGGACATGGCTACAGGAGAGAAAGTTTCATCATAATCAATTCCTTGCTTCTGACGATATCCTTTCGCTACTAACCTAGCTTTGTAGGTACTAACCTTTCTATCCATGTCGGTCTTCTTCTTGAAGATCCACCTGCACCCAATGGGTTTTATCCTTTCGGGTGGATCAACCAAAGTCCACACTTGGTTAGTGTACATGGAATCCATTTCAGAATTCATGGCCTCAAGCCATGCTTTAGAATCTGGACTGGTGAGAGCCTCTTCATAGTTTTCGGGTTCGTCGTCTAACACGGGAACCTCATCATCATCTCCCACTAGAAAACTGTATCTAACTGGGAGTTCACTAACTCTTTATGATCTACGAGTAGGTGGTGGCACTTGAGTCTCATCTAATGGGACTGCTTCGGGTTCCTCAACCGCCTCTATTGTTTCAGCAGGTGTTTCTTCTTCTTGAACTTCATCAAGTTCAATCGTGATTCCCTTTTCTGTTTCTTCGAGAAACTCTTTCTCTAAGAAGGTTGCGTGCTTGGATACTATTACTTTCTGATCATCTGGATGATAGAAGTAATACCCCATAGTTTCCTTAAGGTATCCTATGAAGAAACATTTATCAGATTTTGAATCTAGTTTATCTGATGCTATTCGTTTTACAAATGCTGAACAACCCCATATTCTCATAAATGAGAAAATAGGTTTCCTACCAATGAACAGTTCATATGGTGTGGAACTGACGGATTTAGTTGGTACTCGATTTAGGTTGAAGAGGGCAGTTTATAAGGCATAGCCCCAGAATGTCTTTGGAAGTAATGCTATGCTCATCATAGATCGTACCATATCTAGTAGGGTACGGTTCCTCCTTTCGGATACACCATTGTGTTGTGGTGTATAAGGAGGTGTCCATTGTGAGCATATCCCACATTCAGTTAGATAATTCAGAAAATCATCTGAAAGATATTCACCACCTTGATCGGATCGAAGTATCTTTATTTTCTTTCCTATTTGATTTTCTACTTCATTCTTGAAGCATTTGAATTTCTCAAAAGCTTCGGACTTGTGCTTCATCAAGTAAACATAACCATATCTGGTATGGTCGTCTATGAAGCTTATGAAGTATCTGAATCCTCCTCTTGCTTGGACTGACATAGGACCGCATACATCTGAATGTATTAATCCTACAGTGTCTGATACACGCTCGCCTTTATTGCTAAAGGGTGTCTTTGTCATTTTACCTTTTAAACAGGCTTCGCATGTTTCCAATGATTCAGAATCAATTGGATCTATAAGCCCATCTTGATGTAGCTTAAGCATACGTCTTTTGTTTATATGGCCTAAACGACAATGCCACAAGTAAGTTGAATTATCTAGCTTATGTCTTTTGGTATCAATTGCGAATACATAAATTTTATCATCTAACACAAAAATCCCATTTAGTGATATTCTAGAAAAATAGAAAATCCTATCTTTATAAAACTCGCAATGTTTGTTCTTTATTGAAATATTAAAGCCGTCGTCAACAAGACAGCTAATAGAAATAATGTTTCTGGACATTTCTGGAACATACAAACAGTTCCATAATTCTATTACAAGCCCAGAGGGCAAACTCAAAGCATAATCTCCAATGTCGAGTGCGGCAACTCTTGCTCCATTTCCTATTTGCAAGTTTATGCTTCCTTTCTTCAATTCCTTAGTCCGTTTTAGTCCCTGTATATTCATACAAATATGAGATCCACATCCGGTATCTAATACCCAAGATTCAGACTATAAAATTGTATTTATTTCAATATAGAACATACCAGATATCGAAGTTCCGGCTTTTCCCTTCTTGAGGGTGGCTAGGTACTCCAAACAGTTTCTTTTCCAATGCCCGTCTTCACC
Source organism: Euphorbia lathyris (assembly GCF_963576675.1). Classification (NCBI taxonomy): domain Eukaryota; kingdom Viridiplantae; phylum Streptophyta; class Magnoliopsida; order Malpighiales; family Euphorbiaceae; genus Euphorbia; species Euphorbia lathyris. The sequence continues at coordinate 49,905,076 of NC_088918.1, forward strand.
ACAAAAGTGGCACTCTCCTTTGGGCTTCTTCACTTCCATCCCCTTTGCATTGGTGAGCATGGCCCCCTTGCCCTTTTTGGGATAGATAGGATTGGGAGGGTTCCCTTTCCTCTTCTTTGATCCCTCAATAGCAAGGGCCGGTATTCCCTCGTTTTCCTTTATATTGGGCTCGACTGTCTCGAGCATATTTGCAAGCTCTTCAAGAGAGTTTTGCAAGTCATTCATCTGGTAGTTCATTATGAATTGTGAATAACTCTCTGGGAGGGATTGAAGGACTAAGTCAACACTTAGCTCATGATCCATCGCGAATCCAATACTAGAAAGCTTGGTAATATAGCCTATCATCTTGACACAATGTATCATCACAGATGTGCCTTCTTGCATCCTACAACGATATAACAGTTTTGATATCTTGTAGCGTTCACACCGAGTTTGTTTCCCAAACAACTCTTTCAGGTGCGTGATGATGGAATATGCATCCATTTCCTCATGTTGCTTTTGAAATTCCGGTGTCATCGATGCAAGTATGATGCATCCCGCGTGATTTTCATCAGCCTTATTCTTCTAGTAAGCATCGATCTCTTCGATGGGAGCATCATCAGCCGGGGTATGGGGCATCGATGTATCAAGTACATACCCTATCTTATCGAACTTCAAAACGATTTTGAGGTTGCGATACCAGTCGGTGAAGTTTGAACCGTTCAACTTGTTATCGGTAAGTATATTTTGCAGATTGGTTTTAGTCATGATTTTAGGAGTGTTTTAATTTAACCTAAGAGTGAGAAAGAGTAAACGTATGTTATTCATTTGCTTTAACGTGTATCAATCCAAAATTATAGGTCTTTAATTTATTTTAAATTGCTCCCACTATTTTGCCAAATTAATAGCCCTCCATATTAATTCGAAGAATTTCACAAATCCTTTACTGAGCTAGGATCCTAACTCCTAAAATTTCACCTTGAGTTTACTCAACAATCTAGTCTCATTTGTTAGGTAGATTCATACAATCAATCACATCAACAATGTGATTCCTAGGTTATTGGGTTACTAAGCACATTAGTAACTAATATGTTATTCATATTAATCCCAACCATATTGCCCATTAGTTTATGACAACATGAGTTTACCCATCCAATTATCATAATCTAATTTAAGTATTACCCCATATTCATGAAAAAGTGATTTTCGATAATTCAGGTGTTACCATAAGACCCCGAGCTTGAGTTTACTCAACAACCCAAAGGCCCCCAGTACTGCCGGCTGAATTATAATATTAGGGAGGGGCAACCGATTTTAATAACTTGCTTATTTACTTAAGTTTTAATTAGTGAGGGATTTCTATTTTAAGTCTCATAATCTAACCTAGTCTTGATTTGCTTTAGCATACATCAGACACATACATTGTCGTTATGGACATATTATCTAAATTATTTCGTTGAGCTAGAAACGGAATAAAAGGCCAAACCTAGGGAAATACTAACTATTACATATTTCACTTTAGGTCCTTCGTCTTCTCCATGGCGCCTTGAAATTACATCAATATTAATTTCTATACTACTAAAGAAAACTTCAATTGACTTGAAGAGAATTAGATGAGAGGAGAAATTACAATAGATAGTAGATAGGCAGGACACGCATGCCCTATTTTAAAAATACCAAAAGACTAAATAGATGGTCCAAATATGTCCATAAATCCAAACATGCATAGACTCAATTAAATAAATTTAATTGGTTGATTATATAAAATATTTATGTAATATTTAGGTTAATCACATTAACTTGTCAAATTAACTTTCATCCAATTTTAATTTTATCAGTTCTGTATCTTATATATTTAATCTAATTAAAATGTAACAATTACATGTTAGATTAATACAACTATACAAAACTTTTATTACGCATATCCCGGTTATTTTGTTTTAATTCATTTAACACTTTTGATTTACAAATAGGTAAAACAAACTTTTAAATAAATTCTTTTATTCAATAATCAAAACAGAAAAGTATTAATTTCTGAAACATATATATATATATATATATATATCAGATTTAAAACGGTTTTAAAACGATTTTCAGAAAAGTAGAAAATCCTTTAAAGATTTTCTGTTTTATCTTTAGAACCAATAAAATAACTTTTATCAATCTAACTATAAAACTAATAGATTTTGTTATAATGATTATCAATCAAAATAATTAGGAATATATGCATAATCGATTTTAATTAACTATTAATTAAAACTTATTTATCTTTAGAATTAATTAATCAAAACAGTTTTGTTAATTAACCTAACAATAAATATTTATTCATTCTGATTGAAAAACCTTTTAATTTTCATATATGAAATAACAGATTTAATGCAGGCTCTGATACCACTGAAGGAAAATAGGCAAACGTTTGGCAACGGAAATATAAATTTTTTAACCTATTTCCTTTAAACCAAGATCCGTTAATCGTTATTTCATATAAAGAGGGATAGAAGGAAATACCTTTTGATGAACTATCTACCGTTGCAAGCGAAGTGCCCTCAACTCTTAATCCGAGTTCACGAGCACAAAACAAAACACAAATCAAACGATATTAGAACTCAACCAAGTAATAGCAATCAAGATAAATAGCCTCTAATTAATCAACACAAGATCAAGGATGAGAGAAAGAGATGAAATCAATAGAATGGAAGCGAGCGGAACAATTTCTTCCTCTAAAATAGACTGGTCGAAATTCTCTCTCTATGAGGGATTAACCAAGTACACCTATAAAGAGGGATATATATAGCCTCTTGTATCTATACTTTAGTTAGATAGAATTAGGTTACTTCTTTTGAGTTTTATTCTAAAATAAAACTTCATAAATATTATCTATGGTTTTTAGATAACTTCTTTAGAGTTTTATTCCAAAATAAAAACTTCATAAATATTATCTATAGTTTTAGATAACTTCTTTACAGTTTTATTCAAAAATAAAACTTCATAAATATTATCTAAAGTTATATCTAAATATAAAGATAATATTAGGTTGTTTGGTAGAATAATATTTAGAAGCAATTTAATCACTTTAAATCTTCTAACTTAATTATTCCATAATTAATTTATCCACAATTATAATCTAATCATAATTGACTAAAATAAATTAATTCTCACATGTATATATATAATACATGTATTTCCCTTTTTTATTATTTGGGCCTTTATATTGGACTTCCATCTATTAATTAACATCCATTCCTCTTTTGGTTCCAAGTCTTATGTGTCAGCCATTAGATTCTTATTGCTTCTAGCCGTATACAACTATTAAATTAATTTTCTCATAATTATATTTAATCTTTGTATAACGGAATGAGTGCGCGAACTGTGATTGGCAGATCCGAAACATTCCCCCAGAGCTATAAGAAGACAGGTTGATTCCGTTGTTGACCTTTCCGTATTAGTTACAGTATAATTCGATCCTTTTTCAACTACATCCTTGAACTGAATCTTATGACTATGGGCAATGTCAAGTCACATATAGCGAGACGTTCGTTTTACTTGTACAGGCCGAGCTAACTCCAATTAGATAGGTTAAGCGAAATCTGCATTTCAAGTCTTAAGCTATCACCTTGCAAGGATTTAGAGTTAAGTCTTCCACAAGCGATCTTTGGACGTATCTCCCATTTATCAGGAGTGACAAATGCTCAATCCAATGTATAACTATCATGAAATTACTTCCTGTGATATCCAACGTCTGCCGTACACACCCTAGAGTCATCCCTGTTATGGATCGTGTTACAACAGGATCAAAGTATCACATTCCATAATCCAGAATCATTAATTAACATTCCTTTGAGTCTTAGGATTACTTATACCTATTAATACCAATGAGATGAACAAGTGACAAGGATAAATCTACCCATCCTATTATCTTAAGTCGGGTCCCCAATCCTAATGAACTCCATTCATTGGATCCATGTAACTGTCCAGATATCTGCATATCTGAAGCTTGTGAGATCAGCTCTCTATCTCGACAGAAAACATTGTTAGATGCAAGTCTCAACAGTGTTATATCAATCCCTATTCAAAACATATCACTTGACTTGGAGTGGCTTTAAGTTTATTAGTTTATTATAATGTTTCGTCTCACTTCATGCTTGTATGAACACTTTATAATCACTTTAAATAAACTCAGGGATTTCCTTTTATTAGACTTATTTAGTTCTTTAAAGGAGGTTGCCTTTATACAGTTATGAAACCATATCTTATTAAAACAAATGATATAAAGAACAATTCATTTACATTAGGTTTATATCCTGGAACAATTGTCTATAGGACACTAAACCCCAACGCATATTACTTGACTTGGGTTGATTTTAAGTTTATTGATCTTATTATAAAGTACAGTCTCACTTCATGCTTGTATGAACACTTTATAATTACTTAAACAAACTTAGGATTACTTTTTTTATGAAATATTAGTGCCTTTATATATAGTTACATTTTAATGCTATATATCTGTTTAAACAAATGACTAAATAAACAATTTATTCATTAATATTTATATCCTAAAACAATTGTCTTTAGGACACTTAAACTCCAACATTCCTCTGGGAGGAGGAATAGCGTTGTAAGCATGGCTACTCCTGGTCACATGATTTACTATGTATGAGCTACTCTCGCCCTCTTCATCCGATGAGGCATAACTCAAATCAATCAGACACACTGACTGGATCCTCTCAACCGATACAACTTATACACTTGCATTCCCTTTCCTAAACTGCTCCAAGACGAAACTCTCACTCACCCCTGAGGACATCATGTTGGAAATTAGGCTAAAGTATAGCAGCGGAAATATAAAATTTTTAACCTATTTCCATTTAACCACAAGATCCGTTAACCGTTATTTCATATAAAGAATGATAAGAAGAAATACCTTTTAGAAGTTCTATCTACCGTTGCAAACGAAGTGCCCACAACTTCAAAAGAGATAGAAACTGTCTACCAATCTGCCCCTATCCGAAACAGACCTTTCAGATCTCCGAACGAATATCCCTTCGGTGGAAACGTGGAAGAATATGTCTAGAACGTCCTGTCCAAAAATCGCGACGATACGACGGTTCAATCTCCGGGAATCCGCGAAATCGTGAACTGACCTGATGTAGGAGTAGTGAAACGAATTTCTCCCTTTTGTTTGTTTTTCTTCTTCGAGTTCCCAAACACGAAATAAAACACGGGAAGATTAATTTAGAATCAACCGTTGAATAGCAACCAAAGTAGATTGCCTCTAACTAATCAACACAAGATCGAGGATAAAAGAAATAGATGAAAATCAATTGATCAAACGAAGCGTGGAGAAATCTCGTCCTCGAACTAGGGGTGTCGAATTTTCTCTCTCTTGGACTAGGTGAATTTCGAAAATCACAAGTGGGGTATGGTTTGCTTGGATTTCGAAAATCTCAAGGGAAGGGGTATTTATAATCTCTTGTATCTAATCCCTAGTTAGATAGAATTAGGTTACTGAATAGGAATTCCATTCGGAATAGAATTCCCAATTATTATCTCACTATATATCTAATATATTAAGGATAATAATAATAACCTTATTGGATAATAATAGGAGTATATTAATCTAATTAAAACTCCTAACTTAATTATCTCTTAATTAATTTAATTCATATTCCTAATCTAATTAGGATTAACAAAATCAAATTAATTATTCATGTATATCACTACATGAATTTCGACCCCCTTATGTCCATGGGCCTTATTGGGCTCAATTGGGCTTCTATCAATTAATCAACATCTATCTCTCTTTTAGGTTCCAAGTCTTATGTGTGATCCATTAGGTTCTTATTGCTTCTAGCCGTATGCAACGTTATTAAATTAATTTTCAAAGAATTATATTTAATCTTTGCATAACGGAATGATGTACAGAGTATGTGATTAGCAAGTCCGTAATCATTCCCCCAGAGCTATAAGAAGACAAGTTGATTCTGTCGTTAACCTTTCCGTATTAGTTACAGTATAATTCGATCCTTTATCAACTACATCCTTGAACTGAATCTTATGACTATGGGTGATGTCAAGTCACATATAGCGAGACGTTCGTTTTACTTGTACAGGCCGAGTCAACTCAAAAAGATAGGTTAAGTGAAATCTGTATTTCTTACTCTTAAGCTATCACCTTGCAAGGATTTAGAGTCGAGTCTTCCACAAGCGATCCATGGATGTATCTCCCATTTATCGGGAGTGATAAATGCTCAATCCAATATATAACGACTCCGCAATTACTTCCTGTGATACCCAACGTCTACTGTTCATACCCCAAAGTCATCTCTGTTAAGGATCGTGTTACACCAGAGTCAAAGCATCACATTCCATAATCCAGAATACCAATTAATATTCCTTTGAGTCTGAGGATTAGTTATACCTATTAATACCAATGAGATGACCAGGTGACAAGGATGAATCTACCCATCCTGTTATCTCAAATCGGATCCCCAATCCTAATGAACAACGTTTCATCGGATCTATGTAACTGTCCAGATATCTGTATATATGAAGCTTGTGAGATCAGCTTTCTGTCGGACAGAAGACATTGTTACATACAAGTCTCAACAGTGATATGTCAATCCCAAACATATCACTTGACTTGGGGTGGTTTTAAGTTTATCAGTTTACTATAAAGTTTTGTCTCACTTCATGCTTGTATGAACACTTTATAATCACTTTAAATAAACTTACGGATTTCCTTTTATTAGACTTTATTTAGTGCTTAAAAGGGATTGCCTTTATATAGTTATAAAACATATATCTCATTAAACAAATGATATAAAGAACAATTCATTTACATTAAGTTTGTATCCTAGAACAATTGTCTATAGGACACTAAACCCCAACACATCATATTAACAGATTTACCAAAGTCATGAAGTGGATTCTTCGTAGTACTGGGCTTAGAATGGTCAAATATCTTTCCTTCATCAATAAGGTGTTGGATATCTCGCTCAAGAGTCTTGCAGCTGTTGGTATGATGACCCATAACCTGATGGTAGAAGCAATAGTTGTGATAAACATATTTTCTCTGCTATAAGACTCGAAATGGTGTTTGTTTTAGGTGTATGAACCTTCAAATGTAGTAAATTGGTGTATAAATGGAGTGATTCACTTTATTTTCACTCAATTTCAAGTGGTTTCACTTGATTTTCACTTGTTTTCTCTCAAAAATCCTTTCTTTTCTTTCCCAACTTTTTTTTTGTGAAAAATTGTTCTCCCCCATTCTGTTGGGTTTTTCCACTTAAGTAATGGAGAAAACCTCTCAAAACTGCTAGAAAACTATGTAGAAAACACCCAAAAACCGTTTATGGTCACCGATCGGGGACTATGTACCCGATCAAGGACCTGGTAACCGATCAGTGACCTACGTGTCAGTCGGGAACTTTTTAAATCTCATAAAGATAATACTTTATGGAGTTTGATAAAAAAAATGAAGTAAAATAAGCTAAGAAACACATAAACAATGGGGTCCAGGTCTTAAGTCACATCCCGCACAACGTGATGTATGGAGCCCACCTGCATAAACTGTTAGCACGAGTGGAAGAAAGACTCATCACTAGGACCGAAAATATTCTATGCTCACACCACCACACTCCATTCCACCTCCTCCCAAGACTCTTGGTACTGAGCCAAAATCAGCACGGTTCAATAAGGTTTCCTCTCGGAAGCCTCTGAAACAATTGATACAAGAAGTTTAGACCAACTCAAAATTGCCAACATTCTGAAGGTAAATAAAAAACTCAAACTCTACAAGCAAATTTATTTTGCTATCTATCACATGGAACCTAACATCATAGAGCCTCTCTTTATTGTTCATTCCCATGAAAATGAATCCTCTGATCTTGCTCTAAAAGATCATGCCTCCCCTCTGTTCCACAACGAGAGTCTGCCCTCAACTTAAGCTCTAGAAGGATCTATTCGTAAGGAAGAAAATTTAACCAAAGATGATAATCCAACTCTGATACCATCCTCTTCAAATATTCAGCCCTCTGTCAATCTTGATGAGCTAATCATCGAAGATGATTTGTCTTCATCTTTTGAGTTGAACACTCCTCCCTCGACAAAAAGAACCAAGTTTGTTGATCTTTCAACTCTGAATCACTCACCTGAGAAGATCAACTCTCCAAAGGAGCAAACTCCATCCAGGGGTACTGAGACCTCTAAATCTTCATCTGCTACCGAGTCTCCAGTGCTAAAAAATCCCATCACAAACACTGAGACTATCACTTCTGATCCTTCATTTCAATCAGAAGCTGATGTCTTAATGGCTGGTTTTAATTCTCCTCTTCCATTCAATACCACTCTTGAGGAGAATGTAGTTCAGCTACATAGAACCATTGCTGAACTTGCTACTGCCAAAACCTAATTCACCACTCATGTTCAGACTACTACTGCCTCCACCTCTCAAAACCTCTCTATTCCAGAAGTAGCAGAAACCTTAGCAGCAGCAACCGCTCATCTGAGTGAAATGGTTAAGGCCTTCACAAATCTCCAACATCATTAGACCTATCTAACCAATGACCAAACTCTAAGCTCAACCACCATCATTCTAAATGAGCTTGCAACATCAAGAGTTTGGTTCACACAGTACCTGTGTTGATGTCGCAGTAGAGCATTCACACATATACTGAGAGGATGGATTCTATTCAATTGACTATGCTTCAGCATATGTCTCTCTTTGATACCATGATCAAGAGCATCCCATCTGGGTCTGATACATCCAATGTTGTTTCTGCTCAATTAGTTGCTGAGTTTGCCAAGATGGCCTTTGAGCTCCTCAATCTTAATACTCACGTTGAGGCTCAGGATCCAACTGACCAGCTTACTGAAGCCATACATCTTCTGACAATTAATCATGCTGCTGTCGAAACCATAGACAAAAAGGTCACAACCTTCTACTCACAGCATCAAACGATGAATCAGAACTTGCATGCTATTGCCAACCAGCATAAGACTATGGATACAACCATTCTGTGCATCCACCAGAAATACACTCATGTTGGTTGACACTTTAGTATGGAACACTAAGGCTTTGTTATTGCTACTGAGTGAAGCTTTCGGAAGAAAGGAATTCTACTCAGAAGTCGTTGCCTTAAGTAAAGGACATCTTTGCTGGCCAGAAGCAGAGCTATGAACGTCTTCAGAGATATACAAAGCAAAAATGTCCAGAACCTCCTTCGGACCCCTTGCATTTGAAGTTGCAAAAATGGGAGAGAAAGATAAGGAAATCTAAGACAAGAGTCTTCAACAGCCACTTCCTCAGACAACACTTTATAACCCTCAGAACCCTAGGCCTACTTTCCCAAAGGGCAACATTAGCGTCAATATGACTAAGTAGTGCTAGGAAGATAGGTTCAATGTATTATAAGATGTTTAGCTTAATGTATAACTTTTTGCCTCTGATATATGAATGTGTTGCTTCTGAAAGACAATTCCAAATTTAAATATCAGTAGATCTTATATTGCACATCTTAAATCATAACTTCCGAACTGTTCTAAAAGTATCTCACCAATTTTAACTCAGAACAAAAGGACTCAAATGCACAAAATTGATTAATAAATTTCGATATCACTTCTATCTTCTGATACTAAAATTGAAAACTGTTTATCATTAACTCTCTAATTTTTTCTATGCCAAACACTTAGCAAAAGTTTAGAAGTATTTGACCAAGTTCAGAAGTGCAACCCTTCTGGGGAAGCATCCGGAAACAAGAGTAAGTGCAATAATTTTGGGAGAGTAAGTGGCTAACTCTTCCTTCTCTGAAATTTTGCCACCTTCAAAAAGGGGGAGATTGTTGAAACACAATTTCCAAGAGTTTTTTATTCTGACAAAAATAATTTAATCAGAACCCCAAAATCAATTCATCAAGAGGTTTAAATTCAAAATTAATTTATTATCACTGATATGGTTGTTAAATGATTTGAGACAAAGGAAGTATAAGTGAAGAAGAAAAAGAAATCGGCTTACAATAAAAGGCCTAAAGACTATCTAAAAGCCTCATCCAGAAGCCCTACTGATTCGGAAGCCCAGAAACAACATGAATTTTCACATGCACCTTAATGAGCATGTAGAATTTGCTCATTCACCGTTAGATATAGGCTTATTAAATCTAAGCCTCAGGATGCTTTGAATCTCCACCTTATGATTCTAATAAGCCTAGATCTAATGGTGAATGAGCAAATTCTACATGCTCATTAAGGTGCATGTGATCAAGACTGCAGAAACAAAAGGGAAGGACAACTGGCGTTGACAAAGGACACCACGCGTGTTCACAAAACTAACAAGAAGTACATACTACAGAAGCAATATCCCCTCAACAGTGCCTCTGTCACAACTGCAACAAAAGGTTGGCAGGAAACCACGGCTCAAGACAGAAGAGCCTCTGAGTCTGCAACGAAAAGCTTTTTACTAAAAAGACAATGGACGTCAGAAGCTGATGTTGATAGGGTCCATTTTCTCATAACGGCTAGTTTAAATTCAAACGGATCTTTCACCAGCCTCTACTATAAATACCAAGCCATATGCTCCATTTGAAGTTGACTTATTTTACAAGCTATTAGAGAGATCAAAAACTTCAAAAGAGCCTAAAGCAATATTCAAATACACAAGTCATTGTTCATATTTGTGTTCGTCCAAAAGTAATATTTAGATCTTCATTGTGTTCTTTGTAAGAACTAATTTTTCTTCATAATATTATTTCAGAAGCTCTATTGTTTGTTTCAGTCATAAGCAACGAGTATAAGTGTAGATAGCTGAGAGATATTATGAAGGAAGGTACTTTACAGAGGCACTGTTTATTTGTATAAAGGTTTGTGCTCTACCCGTGAAAGCTCAAAAGAAGGTATTCTGGGGACTGGACGTAGGCTAGAGGCCGAACAAGTATAAATATGCTTAGTAACGTTTTTCTAACTTTAACCTACTGCTTCTGATTATTTGTGCTCTGACTCTGATTCTCTATGTTGATTTGTTTTTCGTTAAACAATATACATATATATATATATATATACATTATCATTAGAAGCTCCGTCAAATTAAAAGGCAAATCCAAACATAATATTTAAGATAAGAACCATACTCAATAGACAACATCTTGTGCCTATCTAAACTTGCTTTTGCTATTAAATATCCGCCTCTGTGCTCTATAAAGTTAAGCACGCCAAGTGAGTAAATTTATAAAAGGTTAAAATTACCCAATAGTTCCATTCACCCCCCTTTGGAACTAATATCACCTCACAATGGACCAACATGATGTTATAATTGTCAATAATTTGGTCACTATACAGCGGAGTGTAAAACCAATTCTTACAAAGATGAACATGCAAACTTTGCCGAGATTGATAAAGATGAAGAATCAACTTTATTACTAACATGTAGCGGAGATGAAGAAAGGAGCAAAAAGTCTTGGTATCTTGACTCATGAGCAAGCAATCACATGATGGGAAATAAATATCTTTTATATAATTTTGATGAACCTACGAAAGTTCCAACTAAAAGTTCCAATTATGGGCAGCGACGATATACTTATAAAAATGAAAAACAGTGAGCATCAATTTATTTCTCATGTTTATTATGTTCCAGCTTTGAAAACAAATATTTTGAGTATTAGACATCTTTTATATAAAGGTTACGGGGTGGAAATGAACAAGAATGGGTTGGTTATCAGAGATGGGAAGAGAACAATGATTACCTTCTATAAATCATCCTAATCAGATTTGTGAAGGTTGTATGTACGAGAAACAATAAAGAAGAAGTTTTACAAAGGAGTCTTTGTCTAGCACTTCAAGTTGATTATACTCGCAAAACTTGGGTTTATTTTTTGAAGGCAACATCTGAAGTATTTGAAGTGTTTAAGAAGTTCAAGGCTCAAGTTGAGAATGAAAGTGGCTTGACGATTCTATCTTTTAGAACTGATCGAGGAGGAGAATTCACATCATAAAAGTTCAATCAGTTTGCGAGTATCATGGTATTCAACGTTATCTCACTGTCTCAAGATCACCTCAGTAGAATGGTGTTGTGGAGTGGAAATATAGAACCATTCTCAACATGACTAGAAGCATGATGAAGAGCAAATACATGCCAATTGAATTTTGGGCAGAAGTATTAGCATGTGCAGTTTACTTGAATAACAGAAGTCCTGAAAAGAAACTTGTGGAAATGACCCCTCATGAAACATGGAGTGGGAAGAAACCAAATCTTTCTCATCTAAAAGTATTTGGTTTTACTAGTTATGTTCATGTGGTTGATGAATCGAGAAGAGAATTGGATGACAAAAGTGAGAAGATAGTGTTTATTAGCTATGCGAATAGTTCCGAAAGTTATAAATTTTATAATCCTCTAAAGGGAAAAGTTGTCATAAGTAGAGATGTTGAGTTTGAATGAGAATGCACCTGGAATTGAGAGATTTCCCAAGACAAAAACCATAACTTTCTTCATATGTTTAATGATGATTTGATTGTAGGTCAGACTGAAGAAGAAGTTACTACACCACCAAATTCCCCTTCGACATCTCAAACAAATCCAACAGATTTATCTATAGAAAGTTCTTCTAAAAGGCAACCTCGGATGAGGAATTTGAGAGAGATTTATGTAGAAACCGAAGAAGTAGATAACATTACTTTGTTCTATTTATTAACTGATACATAACCTGTGTAATTTGAAGACGTGGTTCAAGAAAAGAAATGGAAACAAGGCATGGATGAGGAGATGAATTCCATCAGGAAAAATAACACTTGAGCGCTACCAACATTTCCAAAGGGAAAACAAGTAGTAGCAGTTAAGTGGATTTACAAAGTAACGAAAAATGTTAAAGGAGAAGTTAAGAAGTACAAAGTTCGTCTTATTGATTATGAAGAAGTTTTTGCTCCGGTCGCTCAAATGGAGACAATTCGTTTACTTATATCCTTGGCTGCTCAACTAGGATGCAAAATTCACCATATGGATGTCAAATCATCGTTCTTGAATGGAACTCTTGAGAAGAGGTTTATGTGAATCAACCATTAGGTTACACTATTGAAGGGGGAAAAAGACAAGGTGATGAAGTTAAAAAAGGCGTTGTATGGCCTTAAACAAGCTCCAAGAGCGTGGTATTCTTGCAATGATGAATATTTTCAGAAGAATGGTTTTACAAGATGTCCTTATGAACATGCTTTTTATGTTAAAGAGAATAATGATGGAAAAATAATATACGTCTGCTTGTATGTTGATGATTTGATTTTCACAAGATGTGATAAAAAAAATGATTAAAGAATTCAAAAAGTTAATGACGAAGAATTGAGATGACTGATGTGGGGCTGATGTCGTATTACTTGGGAGTTTAAGTAAAGCAAATTGATGAATGCATATTTCTTTCTCAAAAGACATATGTAGAAGCTATTTTGAAAGAATTCAAGATGGACAAATACAATTAGGCTTCTACATTTGTTGATTATTGAAGCAAGTTATCAAAACAGGATTGTGAAGAAAATGTGAATCCAACCTTGTTTTAGAAGATTTGTTGCAAGGCTGAGATTTTTTACATGTACGAGACCATATATCTTGTATGGAGTTGGACTCATTAGTCATCACATGGAGGATCCAACTTTAACTCATATGGAGGCTGCAAAAAGTATACTTTGTTACATCAAAGGTGAAAGAAAATAGACAAGTCTAGGCGCAACAGAAATATAAAATTTTATCTATTTTGTCCCTTTTCCTTTTTTCAAGATCCGTTAATCGTTATTTTATATAAAGAGGGATTAAACAAGTGTATATTTTCTGATGATCAATCTATCGTTGCAAACGAAGTGCCCACTTACTTCTCAACTGCGTTTCACGAATAATGAAAACAATAGAAAAGAAAACAATTAGCAATCAACCAATGAATAACAATCTAAATTGATTGCTTCTAAAGGAATCGACACGAGATCAAAAAGAGAGTAAACGAAAGGAGTAATTAGAGGAGTGGAGGTTGGAAGAATTTTCTTCCCTTTGATTTTTGCTAGGCCGAAATTCTTAAGCCATTGGACTTATTTATAGCATTTCAACTATAACCCTCATCGCATTAGGTCTAGAATAATTCGATCCTTCATCAGCTATATCCTTAGATGAATCTGTAACTATGGAATATGTCAAGTTACATATAATGAGACATCTATTTTACTTGTCTAGGTAGAATTAACTCTGAATAGATAAGTTAAGTGAAATCTTCATTTCTACTCTTAACCCTATCACCTTACAAGGATTTCTAGTTAATTCTCCACAATAGGCCATAGATATACATCTCTTATATTTATCAAGAGCGATGAATGCTCCATTTAACATTAACTATCCTACAATTACTTCATGTGATACCCAACGCCTGCTCGTACAGACCCAAGAGTCATCCCTATTATGGATCATGTTTAAACATCACACTCCATAATCCAGAATCACTAATTACTATTTGTTTGAGTCTGAGGATTACTTATACCTACTAATACCATTTGAGACGAAACAAGTGACATTTAGATACATCCATTCATCTTGTTATCTCAAGTCGGGGCCCCAATCCTAATGAACTCATTCACCGGATCCATGTAACTGCCTAGATATTCGAATACTTAAAGCTTGTGAGGTCAGCTCTCTGATCACAACAGAAGATATTATTACATGCAAGTCTCAACAGTATTATGTTAATACCTAAACATGTCACTTGACTTGGGGCAATTTAAGTTTATCGACTTATTAGTTTAGAATCATAAAGTATAGTCTCACTTCATGCTTGTATGAACACCTTATGATTGCTTATATAAACTTGAGATTTTCTTTTATTTATCTTGTTTAGTTGTGATAAAAGGTTAATGTCTTTATATAGTTAAACATACTAGGTGTTTGTTTACCTACTTTTCACCTCCTGTTTGCCTTTTCATTTTAAAAGGCAGAGTTTTAGGTGTTTGGTTAGACATCTCCTGTTTGTCTTTTACGGCTGAAAAGTAGCAAAACGGGTCCTATATCTCATAAAACAAATGCTAAAAGAACAATTCATTTACAAATAGTTTATATCCTAAAACAATTGTCTATAGGACATAAAAACCCCAATATTCTCCCACTTGGATTACAACCAATTGTTTCTAAAAACATTCTCATAAGCGTTCTGATGACGATCATGAACCTTTTGGGGTAAGACCTTCTTTAAATGGATCTACAAGATTGTCCTTGATGGACACTCTTTTAATTCTCACATCTATTCTAGTTGTTATCTCTCAAAAGAGAGAATAACGTCTGAGGTAATGTTTGGCCTTCTTTCCAATGAGCTCATCATATTTGTACTTTGTTAGATCATGAGCTTCTTCAATGGCCGTTTTCTTGGCCTGCCAACCTTTTGGAAGGCTCCTGAGTATCTTCTTTACTACTTCACTCTAGGCCTCTAAAATCTCAAAATCGGTCTTGCCGATCTCGAATAAGGATCACACTTAAACGACGTGCAATAGTATTTCAATCTCAAGTACGCGTCTGTTAATTTTTAAACCACGAGTGTGCTTACAAATCAGTCAAGTTACAAAGTTTATTTTTTTTAGTTTTTCCTTAATAATAATAGGCATAACACCTATTTAGATCCCTAAACTAAAGTTTTAAAGTCAATTAAGAGTTTAAACTATCAAAATCATCAATTAAGTTTTCATCCTAAGCAAAAACCATCAATTGAGTGCTCATTGAAAGTCATTCGATTGAACAATTCCAGACCCTCTTCCCTAAATGCATTTTAGCCAGCACAAAAATTATTACAGTTCCTATCAAATAGTTACGGTTTCTGATTTTAAAATAAAATGGAAACTTAATTGATGATTTTTTGACAATTTTAATAGTATAAGATGTAATTGAGTTTGAAGTTTGGAGGGATTTTGGATGCAATGTAGAAGAGTAGAAATTGAGAATACCAAGCAGGTCATTAACGCGTAAAATTTTGATATTAAAAAAGCGATGGAGTGAGAGTGAGATAGCTGTTTCTGTACTTGTAAGTAAAGCGTGTTTCAGGCAAAGGTTTTTGTTTGTGCAATCAATTGTAAAGGGTGATGATAATATATCTAGTAGTTACATACAATTTTGATGGTATGGACTTTTTCTTAGCCAAGAAAGACAATTGGCTGCTCATCCACTTATGTTAGCAACTCTTTATTCTACACTGTCCAACAATTCTGAAACTCACCACCACAGCTTATTAGCCCAAACAGACCTTAATGCTTACTGTCATGCCCGTGCCCTGCTACCTATTGCTGGTGAACCTTCTTTTTCCTTTTAGATGGCTTAACTAATTTTCTAGGTTGTTTATCCGTATTAGAACTCCAATTAATATAGGAAACAAAATAGTCTCACCCTAACCCGTCCGTTAAATCTGTACTACCGTGATATTTTTGTAATTGCTATTTGTTTGCTTTGAAAATCGATACAAGCAATAATTTTTAGGATGCATATACTTTGCATTGAATAAACGTATGCACGGTTATAACATAACTTTATGTGTTAGGTTAAGAAATTAAGCGTGTAGGAATAATCTAAAAAATGATCAAAGATTTGACAACTTTTCCTTTTATGTTCAAATGTATAATTGTATGAATTATAACATAACCATACACACGAATTGTATTTTGAGAATTTTAAGAAAATGTTTTCCATATTTCATAGGATTATCAATAGAATTTTATCAAGTTATATATATAACCATATACATGGTTATAACACAACCTCTTGCATTGAATTATGCAACTAAATAATTTACCGTTGATAATCCATATCACTTGTGCATCACGTATGGGTTTTGATTTAGGATTTTAGGATTTCCGTTGATTTGCTTATTTTAATTCTGAATTGCATATATAACATATACCACATAAGTTTTAATACATTAGAGCATCTTCAAGAGTCCATTAGTTTGACTTCTAAGTTAAAATTTGAGGATAGAGAGTTAAAAATCAGTTCCAACAGTCTCTTAGTGGCTCATCAAAACACTAACGGGGTGTTTGTTAGAAGGGATATAGGAGGTGGGATAGGGATAAAAAATACGAGATAAGTTATCCCGTGTTTGTTTAGGAGATAGAAGAGTGAGGGATAAGCCTCTTATCCCTCAAATCCTATACTCAGGAAGGGGGTGGTATAAGGAGGCGGGATAAGCTCCTGCGATTTTAATAGGATGGAAAAATCCATCTTATCCCTCAAATTAATGTTATGTAGTTTAAATAAGGTTAAAATAGTAAAATGTATTATTTTGTCCTCATCCCTATCCCACATACCAAACATTGAATAATAATTCTCGACTATCATATTTTTATCCCTATCCCAACCTTTATCCTTATCCCTATCCCAACCTTTATCTCTATCCCTATCCCAATAGAATACCAAACGCCCCGTAAGAGCATTTACATCCTTTCTATTAATAGAAAATCTCACTAACTTCATTTTTTATTAACAGTTTATTAGTGGGGAGTCTCTCTCCTCTCACTATTGGTAAATATAACAATAATTAATAATTTTAATGATAAAATAATAATAATTAAGGAGTGGATATAAAAAGTATTGTTAGAAATAATATATTTTAGTCACTCTTAAATCTAATTATTTATAGAGATATAATTAAGAGTTTTTCGGAAATGGTTTCAGAATTCAATTTGATTTTTGTATATTTTGAGAGTCTTAGAAATTGGTCAAAAGGTGTTTTTGTATCAGTTGGATTTGTGTCAGATTTTTTTTAAGATTTCAAGATCACAGTTTGAATTATATTTTAGTTTTTTTATTATGCATATAAGATATACAAGTGATAATTATTGTATTAAAATTCAATCTAATCTTTTTTTTTTTAATTAAAGGCCGGTTAGTGAGAGAGTGCCAAAACCAGACATCTCGGCTATGTTGGCACCTCTGAAAATCACAGCAAACCCAAACAAATATTATTAAAGAAGAAAAGAAAAGTTACAAAGAACTAAATGCAAAAGTTCAAAACAAAATCATATCAAGTGAATCAATAAGAACCACGCCCCACAAGATCATGCAAAAAAAGTCGGGCAATAAAAATCAGGAATTAAATCCCACCAATACAAACTATCAACCATACGACCAAAAGAGGTAAGAGAACCAGCAACCGCATTTCCTTCACGATAAATGTGAGAAATGACAAATTGCATGGAATCTAATTTTGATAAACAATCAATCCAACTCTGACGAACCACCCAAGGAACAGTAGTCGACTTACTACGCGACAACTGAACAACATAAGTCGAGTTACTCTCTAACCAAAGTTGACGCCAACCTTTGTCAAAAGCCGTATGAATCGCATAAATGGTAGCCTTTAACTCAGCTAAAAAAGCAAAAGAACGTCAAACGGGAATGCAAAAGCACCAAGGAACATACCATTTGAGGAACAGTAAATACTGCCACAACCCACAGCACCCGGACTACCCAATACAGAAGCATCAGTATTAACCTTAGTCCAACCGACCGGAGGACGCTGCCAAACCACATGAATAATACGAGGTCCTTTAGGAAATCTTCTATCAATTTTCAATTCCCTAAGAATTTGTAATTCCACAAAAGAATTCCAAGAGAAACCACGACCCTGATTTGCCGCTTCACGAATTGCGCTCCAAATACGCCGAAGAACCAAAGAAATTACCGGTTTCTCATCATTAAAAAATTAATTGTTCCTTGCCAACCAAAGATCCCAGACAGTGCTAACGATTGCCGTAGACCAAAGTTCAACAATTTCTGAACTAAACCTTTGTTTACTAGCCTCCAAGATCAGAGTTTGGAAATCACCATCCAAAGACAGACGCCTCCCAAACAAAGCAGAAATACCTCGCGAAACCTCCTGCGAAAAAACACATGTTAGCAAAATATGATCAACCGTCTCCTCATGAGAAAGACACAACGAACATTTAGAAACAATCAAGCAACCCCGCCACCTCAAATTCTCATGGGTAGGAAGATAACCCAAAAAAGCCCTCCAACAAATAAATGAATGCGTAGGGGGAATAAATCGGCGCCAAAGAAAACAACACCAATCCAATTTGAACCTAGGAGGCCATAACCAATCATAAAACAATTTAACCGTCAAAATCCCACCAGTCGCAGGCTCCCAAATACAAAAATCCTCCATTTCAGATTTTCTACAAACCCGCTGGATACCTTCTTCCACCTCTGCCGGCAAATTCGGCAAACCAACCCAAGCATTATTGATTAAAAAATCATCCACCATATCCAAGCCACGCCTTTGCTGCAAGGCCGATAAACCCAATTGGGAAGCCACAGTAGGGCAAACCCATCTATCATTCCAAAAATTAAGACCAGATCTCCGCCCAATCTACCAATAACAATTATCTAAAATCAAAGAATATACCCCTCTAACCGAACCCCAAATGGACGAATTATGAAGCCAAGACCTATGCTGACCCAATTTAGTAATAAAATGAGATCTTAATAAATTAAAACACAATGACTTCTCCTGAATTAAGCCCCAAGCCATCTTACCAAGCAAAGCCTGATTAAGTAAAATCAAATTCTTCACCCCAAGCCCACCAGAGTCAATCGAACCACAACACAATTTCCAAGGAACCAAAACTAATTTCTGATTGTCAATCGACACAGGCCAAACAAAATTTCTGATACAACCCATCATGCTCCTAAGCAGAGCCACAAGCCATTTGTAAACAATAAATGAATGAATGAAACTACCAGTAATAACAGAGTTAATCAAAGCAATCCGACCAGCTATAAACAGACAATGACCCTTCCATTTGGTAAATTTAGCCAAAACCTTATCCTTCAAACTTCTCAAAACCTGTTTGCGAGGGGCCCAAAAAAAGAGGAACACCAAGATAATGAAACGGGACCTCCCCAAGCCTAATACTAATGATTGCCGCCAAACGAGTATACGACGAAAAGCAATCAAGCTACCCAAAAATAATTCCGACTTATTCAAATTAACCCTCTGGCCCGACAAAGAACCATACATATAAAAAACATCCCTAATAACCTCCAAATTAGCAGACCAAGGTTTACAAAAAAGCAAGATATCATCCGTATAAACTAAATGAGTAGGAAATACCTCCAAACCCGTAACCTGAATCAGAGCTAACCTCCCCGAATCTTTGAGATAAAGCAACTGTCACATCCGTGTCCCTAATTTTAGTTATTATACCCTAATATTATGTTACACTATATTTATTTATTGATTGGAGAGTTAATTGAGTATTATGGATATAATTTGGAGGCCAATTTCATGTTTTAAGTGTAAGATTAAAAATTTAGGGTAAGCTTTAAAAGAAGTTAAAGTTTAGAGGGACCAAATTGGATGTTTTCCCTTATTGGGAACATAAATTCATATTCTCAATACACCTATTTCGGATATGAAAGAAGATGAGAAAAGAAAAAAAAAATAAGAATTACAAATTATCATTCTTCATCTCCATCATGCTCTCTTTCTCATTCAAACATTTAATCTACCAAGTTTCAATCATACCTTGATATCTAGAGATTGAACCGTCGGATCGAGCT
Organism: Euphorbia lathyris; assembly: GCF_963576675.1. Lineage (NCBI taxonomy): Eukaryota > Viridiplantae > Streptophyta > Magnoliopsida > Malpighiales > Euphorbiaceae > Euphorbia > Euphorbia lathyris. Next base: position 49,925,600 of record NC_088918.1, read on the forward strand.
GATTTTTTTACAGTAGGTTCTAGACATTCTAATACACATTGTGGTTGGTGTGATTTGGATTTGGAGACTTCTAGCTTGGGTTCGACCTAGACAGATTAGAGGGACAAATTTGGGGTTTAATGTGCTAATTTTCTCAATTATTGCTAATGTAAGTAACTATCAACTACCCTTTTGAGTTTTTATATATATATATGTATATATAACTCTATATTTTCCAGAAAATCGAATTTTTGTGGTGATTTTTGACATGCATTTGATTAATTGGAGTTTTTATGATTTAGTTTTAACATGGGTTTAAAAGATAAGTTCAAGTAATTATATATGTGTTTGCATGTCAATTTCAAGCTATAATATATAATCATATGTGCATATTTTGGGTTTTGTTTTGATGAACTTAGTATATTTGATTAATTGTTGTGTAAGATTTGATATTTTGAAGAATAGAATTAAAGAAAAGTGTATTGAGAAAATTTATTGAAATTGATTTATGAACACAAATATAAGTATATATTATAAGTGATTTTCTATAAATTTATTTCTCAAAGCAAATTTTAGTTTTAATTAAAGATTATTAAAATAGTAGTTTTGATGAATTTATGATTTATTGAAATAAAGTATATATATATATATATGATGATTTATGTCTTTAGAAATTGAAGATAGTATTGATAAGTATATCAATACCTTATTTATTGGTGATTTTAGTTCAATAATGAATTATGATTTAATATTTTGAAAATGGATTGAGTAAAGGTGTTGAGAAAATTCTATAATGATGATTTATGAGTTATATATATATTTTTACATATATATATTTCTGATTTTAAATTATATTATGAAATTATAATATTTTTAGTATCCATCAAGAGTAATCCGGATAGGTGGTTTTAATTAAAGTCCGTATTTAGTGAGAAATACGGCATGTGTACACAGTTAAGACCTAATAGGGCATGACAAAGAAGTGTTGAGTAAGATCCTGCAGGGTTAGGCAAACTTATGAGATATCTCGATTCTATTATATTGTGGGGATTGATACATACGGGGATTATCTCTCGGATGGATACAGTTAATGAAGTATTTATTGAAATACGATTTGCGAAATATTTATTGATATACAGTTTATGAAGTATTTATTGATATACGGTTTGTGAAATATTTATTGAGATACGATTTATGAAGTATTTATCGAGATATGATTTATGAAGTATTTACTCAAATACGATTTGCGAAATATTTATTGATATACAGTTTATGAAGTATTTATTGATATACGGTTTGTGAAATATTTATTGAGATACGATTTATGAAGTATTTATCGAGATATGATTTATGAAGTATTTATTGAAATACGATTTGTGAAATATTTATTGATATACAGTTTATGAAGTATTTATTGATATACGGTTTGTGAAATATTTATTGAGATATGATTTATGAAGTATTTATCGAATTACGGTTGATTTGAGTAAATGGTTAATTGCAAACCTATTTATTTTGTATAGTTGAGATTTTAAACAAATAAATATATATAGTTATTTTGGGCATGAGTTTTATATTAAGTGTTTTAATATAGTGGTTTACGTTTTGATTATGTGTGGTATTTTGAGAAATGATAACAAGCTTGATATTTTAAATTGCATAATTGGTTAAAGGTACTATTTTGGATATTTTATTATGGTTTAATCCATAAAAAGTTCATTTTGAAGAATATGAATTTTATATGATGCATTTTGGAAATTAAAAATATATATATATATATATATATATAGTTATTTTGAGTACAATTAATTTATGTAGTTGATAATTACTTACTGAGATTTCTGTCTCACCGTTTTCAAATGTTTTAATGTTTTTAGGTAAGAAAGTACAGGATGTAGAGAAGGTTACCCCCGATTAGGCGAGGATCGGAAGTTATTGCTTATTGCTAGAATTATAATTAGAACTTTAGTATTTAATTGTAATATGATGAAGTTGGTAAATATGTTGAGGTTTTAATGTAATAGGAATATGAATTTGTTTAGAATATATCTAAGAGGAAGTTTTGAAAAGTGTGATATTTATGACATTTGGATAATTTGGAGACTATTAGGTGTTGATTGTGATCTTTCTATTTCACGCCCGATGCCGATTGAGGTCATTTTTGGGTCGGGTGTGACAGCAACCAACGACTAAGAAAGTCTTCAGCAATCCCAAACAAAATAGGAGAAAGAGGTTCCCCCTGTCTAACCCCTCTCGAACATTTAACATAGCCACTAATTATCCCATTATTCAGAATAGAAATTCTAGAAGTCGACAAAATATTCAAAATCCAATCCCGAAGTTGCAAGGAGAAACCAAAAGCATCCAAAACCGCTAAAAGAAAATTCTAATCCAAAGTGTCAAACGTCTTCTTAATATCTACCTTTAAAGCCATATTACCACCAAAACACTTTTTCCGAAGCATATTAGTGCCCTCCGAAGCCATAACAATGCACTGATGAATACTTTGCTTAGGAATAAAACCAAACTGGTTAGCAGAAACAATATTGGAAGCAACAGAAGCAAGCCTATCAGCCAAGATCTTGGAAATTAATTTATAACAAAAATTGTTCATAGCAATCGGTCTATACTGATCAAGTGTAATGGCACCATCAACTTTTGGAATTAAAGACATAATACTAGAGCATAAATCAGGAAGAACCATCTCATTCAGAAAAAAGCTCCTCACAACCTCATAAACATCCTTACCAACAACGTCCCAAAAATGTTGAAAAAAATCCTAGTGAACCCATCAGGACCAGGAGAGCTAGAACTATCCATCACAAAAATAGCCTTTCTGACTTCAGAGAAATCCATGCAATGAGTAAGCAAATCATTCTCAGCATCAGTAACCAATCTCGGTACCACCTCATAAACCAAATCAAAATTACCGGGGCTGCCCAAATGATGTTTTCGTATATATTTGATCGAGTGGTTTTCAACTGGTCAGTGACTGACAAAGTGAATTTGGTCAATCAACGTTAGATCTAAGCTTATTTAAATTCTATGGTGAAGATTAAAATCATCATAGGGTTCAGATTCACACCATCTAGATCTAATGGTAACTGAGCAAATTCACTTGTTCCGTCACTGACTAGATGAAAATTACTGATATTCGATATTGGTTCAATTTACAGGTCAAATTGTTTTTTTATTTAAAATCGTGTATATAACATATGCCTGACGTTTTTAATAAGTTGAAAGCCAAATTTGATTAGCATATATAACATATATGCTAAAAACTGATCTTCATACGAGAATGGTTTAGATTTATTATCGAGGAAATCAGAGAAAAAATAAATTTACTAATTTAAGAAATTAGGATGGGCATATGTACACAAGCAATCAGATTAGGTTTTTTTGTTTTGAAAAGGCAATCAGATTAGTTATAAACAGAAATGTGAAGAATAAAAAGTGGGATTCTTTTTATCAAAATTCAATTTTATCCATAAAAGGGGCCGTAATCAGCCCAATTAGCTTTTTAAAACGGTAAATTAGTCGAATTAAAAGACTAATCTAATTTTTAGAAAATGTTTAACATGAATCAAAAGATTAATTTTGAAAAATTAGGGGGTAAAATAAATACTTTTAGGTTTTAGGGGTGATTTATTTGCATCCGGCCTGAACCCAAATCCAAGGTTAATAAACCCTATTTGTTTGAGGAAACCATCAATCCATTCTCTCTGCTTGACCCACTTCTCTTTTGAAGAGTCTGTTCTTCTTCCTCAGTTCTCCATGAACCTAGACCTCCCTTCTAGGGATGGCTATGGGACGGGGATTTGCCAAAACCTATGAAGATCTGAATCTATAGATACGGAGAATCCTCGAAATCCGGGATGGCGGTGGGGGCATTTTACTCCCAAATTCGAAACATGATTGGGGCATGTGAAAAGAAGCAACTAATTTTGGCATCAACTAATACATGACAAGTGCATCAGTCATTGTATTTTTTGGTATTTAAGAAAAACATCCAAGTAAAGAAAAACAATAACTATAAAATGACCAAGTGCATCAGCAGTTATTGCCTAAACATATTTAGTAGCACTTTATATGCTTATACATGTAAGTTTTCTTTCCATTTTTTGTTTGTATACAGATGCCTCCTTTTCAAGGTAACAAACATTTACAATTATATATTCATCTGCTTTATTTAGTCTCTTATGCAAAATATTTCTTCAACATATTAGCAGTCATTCTAACCAAAGCTATTAATTTTTTTGGTAGTACCTATGTTGTACAAATTGATGTTCAAGCATTCTCGTATTACTAATTTAATAACTATTTTTTTGAGGATAGAGATTCCACATTACTCGTAGGCACCCATGCAAGGTGGGGATGAGTGCAAATAATCTCCGAAATGTTTATTAGGGATCCCGTGAATCTGCCCCTGCAAGAGTTGGTGGTGAAGTGGGGAATGCATCCCGCCCCGTTGCAACCCCCGCTCCCTTCATTTTCTTCGACTTCCACTTTGTTTCACTTCTTTTACCCTATTCCACTTTGTCTCGCCCCATTTCACCCACTTTAAGTTGGAAACCTAAGGGCTAGTGGTGGCAGAAGGGAAGAGAGACATCCTTTATTAGGTCCTCGTTTGTATAGTGATGAGTGTTTTTGTTGCTCACCTCTCTTTTGGGTTTCTAGATTCATTTTTTACTCCGGTTAGAGGTGGGATTCAATTTATCTCTCCTTTCGAGGGGTTTCTAGCTTTATCTCAGACATGTATGGAGGTAACAGTTCTTATTCCCTCTAGTCTTCTCTCACTCCCTCCTCTTTTAATATATCATACTCTTCTTCCTTTTGAAAGAGTTCCTAGAACTCTCTCTTCTTTGTAAGATTTTCTGCTTTTTTGGGTTTCTAGAAGGCCACTTCTTTTGAGAAGATTCCAATACTTTCTCTCTAAGTTTCTGTTGTTTTTATTTTTATTTTTATATGCTTATAATGTAATAAGATGTCCCTGAGGAATTTTGTGCTTAGTTTTCTAAAGTGTTGTTGGATTTAAATGTTGTTGAATGAATGAGTGCTCAATTTGTTGCTTTTTTATTTTTAAAAAATGAAAGATAAAATGAAAAAGCTTGGACTTTTTTTTGGTTTTCAAAGGAATCTTATTATTTCCATCCCTGTCGTTTTGAGGAAACTGGTCATTTCGAATACACTGTGAGAGATTTTTTGTTGTGAAAATACAAACTGCAACGAATCCGATACCAAAAATATGATGGTTTTTTTATTACTAATTTAGCTTTTATTTGTTTCTTTGACCTCCTTAAAACACAACCGATCCATATTGGATTCTATATGGTGTTTTTAGGAATGAGTTGGAGCCTTATTTAGTAAAAATTAGACCTATCGACGGTCCGTGTCTCTTGGACAATGAAAATTGATCATTCTCACATAGTCTGTTGTGTTAAAAAAAACATCACCATAAAGCATTCGTATCATTCATAACATGCATACATAGAAGTCATAGTGTGTGTTGAAGTCATAGTGTGTGTTGCCTGTTTCAAGTGAGTCTAGTAACTCTATTTGGTCCCGCAGAAAAGACGATCGTTTAAGCAGAAAAGCAGAAACGGTAGAGCAGTTTTAAGAAGGGTTAATCGCCAATAGTGATTCAGGCGGGAGCTCAGATTCAGTCCAGAATAGTTCTGTGCCTTTGAAAAAAATTTCTGCAATGTCTTCGGCTGAAGAGAGAATGGCCAAAATGAGGCAAATGATTGTGGACATGCTCCTTGATGAAGGAAACCCAATCTAATTCTGATTGAGGTGATAGTGGTCTTTGGGGAGAAGGATAAGGGTAAGAGGAAAGAGAATAAGGATGAGTCATCTGATGAAGAGGAGAGTGAGAGAGACCAGAAGTTTAATCAGCAGATGGCTGAGGCTGTAAAAGAAGCTTGAGAAGAAGGATAAGGCTCCATCGAAGCCGACTTTTGTTGATTTAGAGAAGGGGATTGAAACCTTTCCCATGGGATACCAGATTCATAGATTGTCGATCTAGTGAGAACTAATCTCTCACATAAACTGGTACTCTAGGGTGATGATAGGAACATAGGCTACTAAGAGTCTTCTCTACCATATTGGAGGATGGTGCCTTGATGTGGTATAACAACCTTACTGATGAGGTTCAAAATGATTGGAAGTTGTTAGCTGAAGCTTTCATTGATAATTATGAGTAAAGCAAAAACATAACGAACCATTCAACATATGGATGGACAAGGAACTTCTTGTCAAGAACAAGCCACATAAGGAGGAGGACATGATCATCAAATTGATTGATCCACTCTATCGAGAAGCGATCAAATATCACAAATTCAAGTCCTACAAGATGGCCTTGAGAGTGGAGAAGTATAAAGGATCCCAATGATCAGGATCAGGAGGTTATCGTGGGTGGACTTTTAATCAAGTCACGCCCACCAATTTCACAAACCCAAATTCAACTTCTGGTTCCTTGTAGCACTCGTGAAAATAGTGGGCGTGGTAAAACAAGTGAGCCTGTGAATATTCAGGGTACCAGTCCCTTTGAATTCATTGTTCAATAAGCTGAAGAAGGTGCGTCTTCTTGATTCACGTATGTAACACCCTCCCTCAAATTATGTATTTTTAATTAATATTCCACCAACTAAAATGAACAACTATCATAAACATAATTTATTAATTGGCCAAGCTTTACATCTAGAAACTTAACAATAAGTCTATATTTTAACTATAAACTACAATATAGTTTAATATACTGATCTTCCTGACAGTTGAACCGCTAGCCAATTAGTACCTTTAACCTGAAAAAAAAAACTGGTAAAGTGGGGTGAGCTTTGGAAGCTCAGTAAGATAGCTAATTTTACACTAGCACAACCACACTCGCTTACAATTCATCTTTCAAACATTTAATAATGATTAGCTGACCAAGCATCAGAACACGACTTTTACTATTTATTTATTAATATCTATTTAAGGGCCCCGCTTGTCAACAAGAGATATACCCAATGGTTCACCGGTCAATTTCAACTATCACAATCTCATCATATTATATATCAACAGCACAGGATACCTCTCACCGCTCCAGTGCGTAGCAAAAATAGCACAAGATATCTCCTCCATCCCGAGATACTCTGACACTAGCCTCAAGGACAAGTGCCTAGCAAATCATATCTCAACTCAACCATATACACCATCATAAAAATGAACCATTGAATATACCTTTGTTAAGACAAGCTATGAATCATCATAGCTTCCTTTATTTACCAAACACATTAAATATTCGTTTCGCCAAACATTCAATATCTCATGAACAAATATCACAATTAAATTTCTTATCGAATTCAAATACAATGTAACCATCGTAAATAATTAATTCATCTAATATACCTGAATATAATTAATAACCAGATAATTACATAGCAACCATCAATCATATTTTGATCTTAATTATCATTCATAGCAATAAATGCTAATAGCACTCGGTCATTTATTATCACTAGTCTAACATATCAACGAACCAAACAAGACAATTACAAGTTTAGAAATCAGATAAGAAAGGACGTATAAACAATACAATTATATATATAATTAACCACTTACGTCACACACGCAATGCCAAATTAATTAGCAATGGATCAACCTATTCTCTCCCTGAATTCATATGTTGAGAGAAAACTAAATATTTTTCCAGCATCATATCGTTTTTGCGGCTCCACCAAAAGTTAGGTTTTATTCTCTATATCCAAAAAAGAGTTATATCCCAATTAAAATTGGGTTAAATGAAATAATTATTAAACTTTTTTTTTTGCTAAATGATAAATATATATCTTTTATGTTAAGCATTATACTAGTACATAAATTTGTTCAAAAAAGAATACTACATAAACGTACTTAGCTTCCCCTAAATTATTAATTATTTGGAACTATTTAATATATAAAAATATTATTTTCAAATATAATTATATAATATTAATTTTTTTTCTTTTTATTAAAATGATAAATCTTAATTATTTATTTTTAAATTTTTAAATTTCAAGGATTTACGTGAATGAATATAATAATATAATAACACCCTCTTTTATTTTACGGGCATTACAACGTAAGCTGCATGTGAAGTTACCTCCGGGTTCAGACTTGGGTAATTTCTATTTTATCATCAGGTTATCGGTCACCACACCAACTACTGAGCATGATATTAAGTGGCAAATTGAAAGTGGAAAGATTATGGATCCTTCCAAGCCAATTACCACTAGGAATCCTTTTCATGAGTTCGGGAAGAGGGTGCACATGATGTCCTCGGGGGTGAGTGAGAAGTATGTATTTGAGCAGTTAAGAAAGGCCAACCCGAGCATCCAATCTATACCAGTTAGGAAAGTCTAGTCTGTGGGCCTAATTGATTTGAGCTATGTATCCTCAGATTTAGAGATGGAAGATAAGCCGAACAGACTAACCATATGACCTAGAGTGGTTGATCTTTCAATACAGTGCCTCCACTAAAAGGAAATTCAGTAGATGCAGGAACTACAAGTGCACCTATGGCCACACTAATGGCAAATGAAAAGGAGAAATAGAAGGAAGATGTGCTGATCTCCTAGTTAAAGAAGACACCAGCACACACCAGTGTGTGCCATCTTTTGATAAAGTCCCCAGAACATAAATGGCTTTTGGTGAAAGCTTTGTCGAATATGGAGGTTCCCCCAGTTGTATCAACTGATGTTTTGGGTTGTATATTGACCCGAATGTGTATCAAACGAAGAAATTTCTTTCTGTGATGTATATTTGCCAGTTGAGGCAAGGAATCATAACAAGCCCTTGTATGTAAGGGTGGAGATGCTTGACATGATGATCCCATGTGTTATGATTGATGATGGATCAGCCCTGAATGTGTGCTCAATGAAGATGCTAAGTGAACTGGGTCTGCTAGTGGAGAGTTTTAAAGAATCACATACTGTGATTCGAGCTTATGATGATTTCAAGAGGCGAGTCATCAGTACCTTTGAAGTGGAGATTAAAGTTGGTTCAATAAAAACCAAGGTGAAGTTTACCGTCTTGGACATTCTAGTGACATTCTCTTTATTGCTGGGACATCCATGGGTTCATAAGTTGGGAGGAGTTTCATCTACTCTTCACCAGAAGATCAAGTTCCCATTAGCGGATGAGATTGAAGTCATTAAGGCAAATGAGATGCCTGTCATAGCTATGATTGATGGAGGCTATGTTGGTGTGCCCTAGTTCATAGGCATTGGTCATATAATATGTATTAGACATTTTGTATATTGTTAAATACATTGTATAAGTATTTTATGAATAAAGGCAATAACTCATGATGTTGGTATCTTGTGTTATGAAACATGTATGAAGTATCCGTTGATTGATAATCATAAAATGTCTGAGACCTGCTCTATTCATGGGAATGAATATAACTAAATGTGTAGTTGTGTAGGAAGCACCACTACAACACTTGTATAGTCAGATATAGAAACATGTACACATTGATGTAGCTCAATGTGGGACTGGACCGATCCGCTCTAGAAAGATTCATGGTGGATGTATCATTGATCTTTCTAAGTGTAGAACTCTGTTATATCCAGACCTATTTCATTGTATTAAATGACATGGGAATCCGTTCACTTTGATATACGCCTAAGAAGTCTGTAATAGGATGCCAGATATGGGTGTGTTTGGTGAATCGTTTGAACACATTGTTGTAGATAGATGAAGTGAAGGAATTACCATTCACCTAACGGTGAGCAGATATCACCGGGCCACTTGATAAGTGGAACTAAAGAAGTGCATGGCTATTGTTGAAACACATTTCCATATTAATTTTGATTATGACAAAAATATTAAAGGAAATTAATATACCCATAATAAGTAACACATTAAAATTAAATATTGATTTATTTGGACTAACGTGTTTGTTAAGTATTTTGGTTAAACAAAAATATAAGATTAAAAGAAATAGAAAAAGGCCTTAGAAGATGGATCAAGGCCCATGAATCAACTTGAGCCTCATAGCAAGAAGGATCCAGAATCACCATGCCATGCCCCAAGATAAGAATCACTCGGAGGACAATTAAACAAGGCGCAAGAGACAATATCAGACTTTGACTTTGTACGACTGGCATTGTATAACTAAATGAGGAAATATTTTAGATGCTCCAAACGGTGTGTCTCCTGGTCAACTTCGAAACTTTGCCTGATTTGGTTAGACAAACAAACTACCTCTGTCGAAGATCAGAAATGTGGCACCTCAGACAAAATAACGGAAAAGAGAAAGAAGATCATTGGCTTAGGACAGTGCACTCTGAGGATGAAAGGAATAGAAGAGTCGTTTCCCTCCAACGGTTATTTCGAAATTCGAATTAGCTAGCCTTCAAGATGTCACTATAAAAGCCCCATCACTTGCTACATTTGTGGCAGACCAAAAAAACGCTGATATCCAAGAGAATCTCTATTGAAGTCCCAAAAGCAAAGCAAAAATCATATACACACTCATTGTATTTATTTGCGTAAAAAGTTCTAAGTTCACACATTGTGTTCTGTGATTAGGAAAAAAATTATCAATTGCTTACATTGTTCAAAAGCTCTTCTATTTGCTTGGGTTATAAGTAGACAGGAAGAGAGGAGAATAGATAGTTGAGTGTGGAGTGTAAAGGAAGATACTTTACAGAACCTATATACCTAATGTAAGGGTTTTTGCTATACATGTGAAAGAGTTCGCTATTGGATTAAAGCTCAGAGGATGGTACTCTAGGGACTGGACGTAGGCAGGAGGCCGAACCAGGATAAATCGCTGCGTAAAAATTTCGTTAACCTTTTACTTCTAATTCAACTATATTGTTTGCTTCTGTGTGTAAATTATATATCCTATGATTCTGACTAACATACTCAATAGCATACTTAATTAAGTCACACAGAGGTTGTACCCAGTTGCGCAGCCTAAATGTACAAGTCCAGAAAAGGAATCAAGCTTAACTTCTGTTGAAAACAACAAAGTAAGTTTGCCTCTAATTCTGAGTGGCATGTGCTATAAAAGTAACGATGAGAATATTTTATAAAGCTTTAAATTTGCATATAGTTCCATTCACCCGCTCAAGCTCTGTAAATAAAGATATAACTATCTTGAGCAAGATCCCTAAATGGCGGTAAATAGCACATATTTCCTTCCAGGGAATAAGACTACTCAAATCCCCCCTGAAGGATTGTTTATAACCAGACCCCTATTGTTCTTTGGATCAAACTATACATTTTGGAAAAACAGAATGAATAATTTTATCCAAGCCCAGAACATGAGTGCCTGGTTGGCAATAGTAAAAGGCCCCTTTGAACCGTGTGAAACAGTTGAAGGAGTTAACACTTTGAAAACTGAGGATAAGTGGTCAGAGGATGACTTGAAGAAGCTCTAAAATAATACTTCGACTATCAACATGCTTCAATGTGCTTTAAATGCTATAGAGTACAATAAAATTTCAGGATGCGAGTCAGCAAAGGAAATTTGGGACAAGCTCGAAGTAACCTACAAAGGAACCAGCAAAGTAAAGGAGTCTAAAGTCAATCAGAACATGAGACTTTATGAACTGTTCGAGATGAAGGAAAGTGAAGGCATATCCGACATGAATGCCAGATTTACCAACATCATGAATGAACTCAAAAGACTTGGAAAGATCTTCTCAGAGGGAGAGCAAGTCAAAAAGATTCTTAGAAGCCTTCTGAAGGGTTGACAAGCAAAGAAGACAACTATAAAAGAAGCTCAAGACTTAACCAAGTACAAATATGATGAGTTGATCGGATCCCTTCTGACTTATGAAATCTCGATGAAAAACTTCGAAGCAAAGGAGAATTCAGAAGATAAAAAGCAAAAGTCTATAGTGCTCAAGGCTGACTCATCAGAAGACAACACTACTGACGATGAAGAAATGGCAATGTTCACTAGGAAGATGAAACAAATGTTTCAGAAGAGTGACCAGTACAAAAATCCATACAGAAGGTCTGAGAGACCAAGAAGAGAATAGGGTAAAAGCAAAGCTCGGAAGGACTCTTCCAAACTAATCACCTGTTATGAATGCCATCAACCTGGACACAACAAGCCAAACTGTCCAGCATCGAAGAAAGATAAAAAATCTCAAAAGAAGGCTATGGTAGCCACCTAGAGCGATATTGATGAGTCTTCATCTTCAGAAGCAGAAGCTGTTGAGACAGCACGTGTGTGCCTCATGGAAAATAAAACAGAAGGAATGAGTGCAGATGAAGAAGAACCATCAATTGCCTCTAAGAATGAAACTCAGAATGTTGAGGTAATAACTCTTCCTATCTTCACACAAGAAATGATTAATGCCCTCTATAATGTCTATACACTTGTTAAAAAGTGTAATAAGAAAATCGAGGCAATCAATAGAAGATGTGATGAGATCGAGGAAGTCAAACTTTCTGACATCTGACATCTCCTTCAAGACAACATTAGGCAAGATGAAAACCTAAAGATTATGCATAAGTTTGTCTCTAAAGTTCAAAAGGAGTCTAAGACCCTTCGGAATGATATCATATTGATTCAGAGTCATCTGACTCCGAATCTGTATAGTCGCCATCACAAGTACTATGGAAGTAACTCTTCCAATAGTAAAAGATGGAAGCCATAGAAGACTGTCCAATATGACTTTTGTGGAAAGTATGGCCACACCACCAAGGACTCTTGGCACAGAAATGACTATACCAAACATGAAAATATCGAACCTGTGAAAACTAACTCCAAAGGACCCAAAAAGACTTGGGTGCCTAAGAAACCTTGGTACTTATGCAGGTTGGCCTGAGATATGCACACGATCAAAATTGTGGTATATTGATAGCGCATGCTTAAGGCATATGACTGGTGATGAAACTCAATTCATCACACTTGAATGTAAAAGAGGCGGTACTGTAACTTTTGGAGATGACAAGAAAGGAAGGATGGTAGGCTCTAGATCCATTGGAACTAATCCTGCTATTGATGAAGTCTCCCTAGTCAGAGGTCTGAAGTACAACCTACTGAGCATGGCTCAACTCTGTGACAAAGACAGAAAGGTTATCTTCAATGCTTCTGGATGTCAAATTATAGACAGTAAGACAAACTCTCTTATCCTTACTGCTTCTAGGATAGACAATGTTTTCATGCTGAATTTAGAAAACAAATTTTCAAAAGAAATATGTCTTATCTCAAAGGAAGAAAATTACTGGCTATGGCACAGAAGACTTGGTCATGTGAGCATGGACCTTCTGGTCAAATTAGCAAGAAAGCAATTAGTTGAAGGATTGCCAACTTTGAAATTTGAGAAGGATCAATTATGCAATGCTTGTCAAGCTGGAAAACAGACTAGGAAATCTTTTCAAAACAAAAACCTAGTGTCAACCAAACGTCCTTTGAAACTACTACACTTAGATCTTTTTGGGCATGTACAGCCCCTGAGCTTAGGCGGAAGAAGATTTACACTGGTAGTAGTAGATGATTTTTCTCGATATACATGGGTCATCTTGCTCAGAAGCAAGGATGAAACATTCGAGACTTTTTCAGACCTCTATAAAAGGATTGAAAATGAAAATGACTTAAAAATCGCTCACATCAGAAGTGATAATGGTGGAGAATTTAAAAATCAAATCTTTGATGAATTCTGTGATACCAGAGGCATTGGCCACAACGTTTCTGCTCTTAGAACTCCTGAACAAAATGGGGTAGTTGAAAGGAAGAACAGAACGCTAGTTGAAATGGCCAAAACAATGCTGAGTGAGAATAAGCTTCTGAAGTATTTTTGGTGAGCAGTTGTTAACACTGCGTGTTACATTCTCAATAGGGCTCTAGTCAGACCCATACTAAAGAAAACTCCCTACGAACTATGGAAAGGGCGAAAGCCTAAGATATGATACTTCCGAACTTTTGGTTGCAAATGTTTTATTTTAAATATAAAAGACAATCTTGCAAAGTTTGATTCAAAGGCTGATGAAGCCATTTTTCTTGGCTACTCAACAAACAACAAAAGCTATAGAATTTCAATAAGAGAACCCATGTACTTGAGGAATCAGTACATGTGGAATTCGATGAGACTGACCATGCAGGTAAACTCAGAAGCAATGAGGACAAAAAACCAGATCTTAGTACCTACTGGGTATTTATGGTGCGTAAAATCTAGTGGTAGAGTTTTCTTACGACGATTAAATGTGTATTGCGGTGAATGTACTATGTCTATGGATATGGTCTTTACAAATTGCTCTTTGACTCTACTTAGACGCTACGACTACTTAGGGGCAAGTGTACCCCGTCGTATCAAGTAATAATCCGGTTAAGACCGGGTATCGAATCCACGGGATTTATAAATACAAGTATTAAACGACTCGGTTTTATACGTTATTTAAGCGGTGAATACTTTAAAGGGGTTTTGGTGACGACTGCCAACTACTCCTAAACTATTGGTGAGACAGATTTTATATAACAAATACTCTACGAAGTGCAATGGCGACGATAAGTTATAAATATGACAAACAAAGACTCCGAATATATACGATTAATAATCTACTCTTGCAAAGACGACTACGTGTAGTTCGACCGACCCGTGAAGTACTTAGACTACATGATTCCTAGTCAAGGCGTGTCTAATGCTGGGGATCAGAAACTAGGGCCCGTAAGTTCTGTGGCGTGTCAAGTCCTACGGTTTCCGGAGCATCACTTCCGGTAAGGCAACACCTATATGAATCCCTAAAGATAGCCCGAATGGCGTCGGAAATCGCGTTCCCCTACACAATAGTCAATTATGAGTATCAAAACAAGTAATAAACATCAGCACGTATATATAAACGGGAATTGCAAACCATATATTATAAATGTGGAAACCATAAATGATGAATACAACCAAGCCTAGCACATAGGAAGAGTGCAAGCTAATTAGCAAGCGAAGAGGGAAGAATCGGCCCTCGGAACTAGCCAACCGGACTCAAGGCCGTCGTTTAGGACTTGGAGGTGGAACTCTCAAGCTTGGTGACGAATGATGGAGCGGAACTTGATGGAATGACGGGATATACAAACAAGCTCTCAAGGTGATAGAATAAAGCTATACAAAATCTGAATGTCTAAACTCTATAGCCAAGTCTAGATACTAAAATGAGTGCTAGTCACTCTTATTTATACATCAAGCTAGGGGTGGAGTGGTAATTTCACAAAGTACAATCATAGAGGTACATTATTTGGTGCAGAATTCTCAGGGCACGCCCTGCGTATGGGAGGAGACGCCCTGCGTGTCTTGCTATACGCCCTGCGTGTTTGAGCTCCTGGCATTTTATTGCTCGAATTACCCTATGTACGCCCTGCGTATCCCAAAACACGCCCTGCGTATTGATAGTTGACTTAGGGGACAATGCAATCTGACTTTCAGGATTGGGTTAATCATTTTCTGACAGATGTCCTACGCCCTGTGTGGTGGTTGACACGCCTTGCGTGTGTTGAGTAGATTCCATGTGGTGGTTCAGGATTGATCAATCATTTCTGACACGCCTGTCTACACGTCCCGCGTGGATGGGAATACGCCCTGCGTGTATTGTATTTTTGTACCTGCGAAATACACTTCTCATGAGTCGAGTTAGCTTGACGTTTATTCCCTAAATTTAACTAAAAATAGCGAAAATTACCCGAAAGCTCGGTTTTTATTTTTATTTCATTATTTTATTAAAACGCATTATTTTTGTAATTAAACTTATTTATTTAGCTCGAAAATAAACCATAAACCACGCTAAAAGATAGGGACGAAACGCCCCTATCAAACCTCCTCGGACTTTAAAGTTTTACTTGTCCTCAAGTAAAAAGAAATCGAAAGACAAGGGATTGAGATGATTAAGAAACAAACCTTCGGGGTTTTACCAAGTGCGTGGTTTCAAAGTTACGGTTTTATGCAAAGGTTTCGGTAAGTACCTACGTAAACAATTGAGTACAAAACTTGTTTGAAACCTCCATGATCAAAATTAATAGACAATATTAACGGGGGTTGTTTATCTTTTGAGAACCCGATAGTACCTCACCAAGGAATTTCGCTCTTACGCTCAATTTTAGGTGGGTCGGTGTTTTATCGCTCTTCTTTGCACTTACTCGAGATCATGTTGAATTTGCATTTTTATCCGGGTTTTTCCTCCTACTTTATGGTTTAGGCAATATTAAAAATGAACCCAGAGGGGGGTTGTAATGTGGGAGGATTTTCAGTGGTTAGTTTTTGAGAAACTCAAGTTCCAAAATACCGGCTTATGATCGCACCGTATTTTGCTTCGGCCTTAACGAATTTTACAAGATATACTTCAAAATTGCTCGGGTGGAGCTTGAGAATGCCTTTTTACTTTTATTGTATGCTTTGTTTTGATAGAGGCACAAAAACAAAATTTTGAAAGCTTATGGTGCTCATTTGCTAAGGTCGTGACTTATTTTGGATAATTCGGGTGCAAATTGATTTTGTCGATATTTGGACAAGAGGAAAAAGGGTTGAATGATAAAAGGGTATTAACAGAAAAAATGGGTTATTAGGCTCGAAGGGATTTCCTAATGTTTAATGAAAACGAGAAAAATAAATTAAGAAAAATTAGCCTAAGTGGGTTCGGTTTATCATCTATTGCCGTTTTCACCACAAATAAGTGTACTTAACCCGGTATTGGATGCAAATTCTATGAGTCGAGTGAAGTCAAAGCTCTCGAAAAATTATGAAAGAATTAGAGTTCTCGTACGAACTCTTTTAGGCTCAAAAAATACCTCACAAAGATTCGGGTTCAAATTGTGTACTATCAAGTTTTCGCTAAATTCTCAACTATCCCGTTTTTATTGCCTTTTTAAACTTCATTATGGAGATGACCCGTGGGTTAGGACTCAAATGCTTTTGATTAGTACAAACCTAGATTTTGCATAAATTCCCTAACTTCGGAACTAAGACCAAAATTCCTTAACGAAACCGATCCTTTGTTTCGATGTTTTTACTTTTAAGGACAAATAACGGAACTTTAATTGATTTCCGAGGGAGGTGGTGTGTCGGAGTGATTTATGAGCTAATAACTTTGTTTAACTATTTTGATGTTATTTGATTTTTGTTTTTGTTTAGTGCAAAACAAACTGAAAGTGCGGGGTTGCACGACCCTCCGCGTGTTTAAAGGTGACGTTAATTCCAAAAACTTCGCAAAAGAAAAGAAAGAAAACAAAAGCAAAAATGAAGATAAAGCGAAAAAAGGGGGGCCCAGATTGCTGGTCCCCACGCAGGGCGTGCCAGAAGAGGCGCCCTGCGCAAAAGGTGTTTTTTAAACACGTTGGGACCAGAGGCAGAAACACGCGGGGCGTACCGAATGGGACGCCCTGCGTGTTTCTGCTCCTGGTCCGATTATTGCTTAATTAATGGGGGCACGCAGGGCGTAGTGTGATGGGCGCCCTGCGTGCCGGTGTATTCCAAAACACATAAAACCGGAAATAACAAAGCATACGATACGATTAACAAAATCAAAAGGACATAGAGGATAACGAAAGTAACGAAATACAAACGAGCACAAAATAAAGAAAACACAAAGACTAAAGGACTAAGAAGAAGGCGGAGTGGGGTCGCGGATGTTGAAGTGGGCGAAGAAGGTGTTGGTAAAAGTGTCAAAGTTGGCCCGATCCTCTCTTCGTTGGGCCTCAAGCGCATCAAAACGGGTGATGAAAGTTGAGTGATCCATGAGGTGGTGAGCTTCAAGGGTGTCGAAGCGAGTGGTGATGGTGGCGTGGAGGTTCTCGAATCGAGAATCGAAATGGGCCCGGTCTTGACGTTGTTGGGCCTCCACCGCATCCAACCGGGAATAAATGTCATTGAAGTCATGGTTGGGCGGTGGGCTGAAGTTAAGCCCCATGTCCGAGTCCGAACCGCTATCCCCTTGATATTAGGCCTCCCCCGCATGTCGGGCTGCCCCCGAACTCTCCCCCGGACCGGAAGTAGGCTGCCCAAGGGATTTGAAAGCGTTTTTACTTAGCGGCCGTGGTTCGTGGCTGGGGAGGTGATCCAAGGCGTTTGCACCGAGGGCGGAGGTGGCGAAGACAGTGATGAGGTGGCCCAAACCGAGTTGAGTCCGCTTCCGCTGTGGCATTGCGTGGAGGTGGACCGCCACGAGATAGGACCAGTCGTAAGCGAGCGCATTCTCGGCACAATAGAGGGCCAGCAGTTCGTGTATGTTCACCTTGACGGCCTCCGATTTCCCCGAGAAATAATAATTGATGAACCGGTGGAGAAGTTGGAGGCCGGGGTCTCGGATGCATGATGGTCGGAGGTTGGAGACGTCAAATTTGTTGGACCCGGTGATGGAGGTCCAGAATTCCTTAGCGGAGACGCCATCCAGCCATACAACGATGCCCTCTTCGGTTTGTTTGGTGAAGTGAGTGCGGATCCATTGAGTGTCAATGGAGAAGGGGTGGTTATGCAGACGGAAGTTGAAAAGGGCCGCACCCGGGACATTATTGGAGGCCATGGTGGTGAAAAATTCCAACACCAAGGATGGATAAACATGATGCCGCGCCCGGAAGTGGTCCTCCAAACCAAGAGTGCGGAGGCACTCTACGAAAGCATCACGGACGTTATCATGCTCGAGAATGTCCAATGTGAAGTACGGGAGGATCAAGGGCTGATTGGTGGAGAGGGCTTGATACGCCTCGGCCTCGGCCTCGGAAAGAAGGTGGAAGGGTGCCCGGTATTGTCGGGTGAGGGGTGGAGTTTCTTCCCGTTCGGGGGATGGTTGATTTTGGGTGGAACGAGCGGAGCGAGCACGAGTGGCCCGTGGGGGGCGGTCACTCGCGGGTCACTTGCTTCGGGTCATGGTTGTATGAGGGGGAAGTAAGAATGAAGAGATGTTGGGGAAGGTTAGAGTGATTTGTGAGGAAGAAAAGGGAAGAGAAGGGTAAGTTTAAATAAAAAAAGAAGGGGGAATCCAAGAGTGTTCGGATTCCCAAGCGGGACACGCGGGGCGTGAAGGGGCCACGTCCTGCGTGTCCCGCCTCCTGGTTTTATTTTGGTTGGACACGCGGGGCGTGCTTGGGTGCACGCCCTGCGTGTCAAGTCTCCTAGTTAGAGTTTTTTTCGGGGAGAAGGCGGAGACGCGGGGCGTACTCATGGGACGTCCCGCGTGCATGCTCGTTTTTTTTCTTAGTCTTTTCAAATTTTTATGGGTTTTAATGGTGTATTTAATGTTTTTATTATTCTAATGAGTAATTAAGAGAGTGATTAAGATGAATTTATTTATGGATTTGAAAAGGTTGTGATGTGATTGGAGAGAAAGGGAGGTGGAGTGGAGAAGTGGGAAAGATTTTTGGGGAAGAGGTGATTGATGGGAGAGGAAGGAGGAAAGGTTGCCATGGGGAATCTGCATTTCGCAGCTCCCCAGGATACGCGGGGCGTGTCTGAAGGGACGCCCTGCGTGTCCTTGACACGTGGCCTTTTTATTCTTTGTAGAACAGGGAAACACGCAGGGCGTGGAGTAGGGACGCCCCGCGTCTTCTGCAATTTTTGCTATGAAAAAGAGTAGAGCCCGGAACACGCGGGGCGTAAGGGTGTGTACGCCCCGCGTAAATTTGGATTTCTAAAGGGATTTGTTTTTCTTTTAATTTTTGAGAAAAGATAAAAATAAAAATAAAAATAGTACCAATATAACAAGACACGAGAAAAATGGCACATGTAAAAATAGAGAAAGAGTGCAAATAAATAAGCCAAAAAATGGTTTAGATATATATGAACAAGTGGTTTGAGAAATTCAAACCGATGCTACGTTTAGAGTCGGAGTAGCTCGACTTCTTTCCATCCTAGGTGAATGCCTCTAATCGCGTAAGATATCCAAATTCTTGAATAAACAACCCGTGCCTACAAAACGGATTGTTAGCTTCAAAAGAATTTAACAAAAACCAAAAACTATATTTACAGAAATTATCGAAGAGTTTAGTTTGCTCCCTTTTTGACTCCTTTGGTAGTTCAAAAAGAGCGAAATGTTCCGACGTAGAAGGAACCTCCGACTCTTCTAACTTTGGATTTATTTCCATGGGTCCGCGCACAACCGACTCATCGATGTCCGTTTTCTCATAACTGAAACGACTTTTATTCCTTGGGGGATCCTTTTGAGAAAACTAAATTAACTCGAGCTTCCCATTTTGGCGAACCGAATTGGAATCTCGAATTGATTCGTCCGCGGCGGAATCAGGAGGAGACTTCAATCTGGCCCATAGATTTCCTATTTCCCTGAAATATGTCTCAGTGTTAGATAATCTTTCACGAATATCTTTAAGCAAAGAATTTATCACATCGAATTGCGAGGTTGAGTGTGGGCATTCGTCATCCATGCGGTCGTCCCACCGATGACGACTATGAAGCATCATACCATGAAGCAAATCATTAGTAACAACACGAAACAAAATAACTTATTCATACAAAAAGAAAGTAATATTTACAAATGCTTAAACTAACAATAAAACGTTTTTGTCTAATATTGCAAGAAATTATAAATCCCCGGCAACGGCGCCAAAAACTTGATGGTGCGTAAAATCTAGTGGTAGAGTTTTCTTACGACGATTAAATGTGTATTGCGGTGAATGTGTTATGTCTATGGATATGGTCTTTACAAATTGCTCTTTGACTCTACTTAGACGCTACGACTACTTAGGGGCAAGTGTACCCCGTCGTATCAAGTAATAATCCGGTTAAGACCGGGTATCGAATCCACGGGATTTATAACTACAAGTATTAAACGACTCGGTTTTATACGTTATTTAAGCGGTGAATACTTTAAAGGGGTTTTGGTGACGACTGCCAACTACTCCTAAACTATTGGTGAGACAGATTTTATATAACAAATACTCTACGAAGTGCAATGGCGACGATAAGTTATAAATATGACAAACAAAGACTCCGAATATATACGATTAATAATCTACTCTTGCAAAGACGACTACGTGTAGTTCGACCGACCCGTGAAGTACTTAGACTATGTGATTCCTAGTCAAGGCGTGTCTAATGCTGGGGATCAGAAACTAGGGCCCGTAAGTTCCGTGGTGTGTCAAGTCCTACGGTTTCCGGAGCGTCACTTCCGGTAAGGCAACACCTATATGAATCCGTAAAGATAGCCCGAATGGCGTCGGAAATCGCGTTCCCCTACACAATAGTCAATTATGAGTATCAAAACAAGTAATAAACATCAACACGTATATATAAACGGGAATTGCAAACCATATATTATAAATGTGGAAAGCATAAATGATGAATACAACCAAGGCTAGTACATAGGAAGAGTGCAAGCTAATTAGCAAGCGAAGAGGGAAGAATCGGCCCTCGGAATTAGCCAACCGGACTCAAGGCCGTCGCTTAGGACTTAAAGGTGGAACTCTCGAGCTTGGTGACGAATGATGGAGCGGAACTTGATGGAATGACGGGATATACAAACAAGCTCTCAAGGTGATAGAATAAAGCTATACAAAATCTGAATGTCTAAACTCTATAGCCAAGTCTAGATACTAAAATGAGTGCTAGTCACTCTTATTTATACATCAAGCTAGGGGTGGAGTGGTAATTTCACAAAGTACAATCATAGAGGTACATTATTTGGTGCAGAATTCTCAGGGCACGCCCTGCGTATGGGAGGAGACGCCCTGCGTGTCTTGCTATACGCCCTGCGTGTTTGAGCTCCTGGCATTTTATTGCTCGAATTACCCTATGTACGCCCTGCGTATCCCAAAACACGCCCTGCGTATTGATAATTGACTTAGGGGACAATGCAGTCTGACTTTCAGGATTGGGTTAATCATTTTCTGACAGATGTCCTACGCCCTGCGTGGTGGTTGACACGCCCTGCGTGTGCTGAGTAGATTCCATATGGTGGTTCAGGATTGATCAATCATTTCTGACACGCCTGTCTACATGTCCCGCGTGGATGGGAATACGCCCTGCGTGTATTGTATTTTTGTACCTGCGAAATACACTTCTCACGAGTCGAGTTAGCTTGACGTTTATTCCCTAAATTTAACTAAAAATAGCGGAAATTACCCGAAAGCTCGGTTTTTATTTTTATTTCATTATTTTATTAAAACGCATTATTTTTGTAATTAAACTTATTTATTTAGCTCGAAAATAAACCGTAAACCACGCTAAAAGATAGGGACGAAACGCCCCTATCAGGTATCTTCAAGCTACTGATCTCCCTTCCGCTACAATGTCACAAGGTAAAATTGAGTCTGAGATTATTTTTACTGATGAAATTGCTCCTGCAGAGATTGTTGAAACTAGGGCTAGGCACAGTTCAGTCCAAGTCGGGGATTCATGAATCTCCAGTATTAGATTGAAATTCGGAGATTAATAAAAGGAAATCTCCAAGATTGGATTGAAAGAATAAATCTCCAGAATTGAATTATCCCAAAATTTCAGTCCAGTCCAGTTCGGGGATTCGGAGATTCGGTTCCGGTCCAATCCAATATAAATTTTCGATGATTCGAATAAATATCTAATAGTTTAAGTCCTAAAACATAAATTAAAATTTTAATTTATAAGATAATAAAATATTGGATTTTATTTCCTTATAAAACTTGAAATAAATAATATTTTTTTAGGAAGTAAACAACATTCATTAAAAGTTACAGTAGACAACAAGGCTAAAAAAACCCCCACAAAATCAAAGTATTAAAAGTTGCAGTAGACAACAAGGCTAAAAAAACTCACAAAATCAAAGTTACAAAATAACAAATCGATAAAAACAAACAACCTTTAATTCAAAAAAGACAACACTTCATTAGTAAAATATGACCAGATAACAATCTCTCTGATTATCATCCCAATTTGTAATTGAATCTTCTTAACACAACAAATTCCTTGTTTTCCAAAAGAAAGACAGTAAAAGCCAAACATCAACCTAAACATATAAAATTTACCATATTAGTGAATCAACAAATGTTACATTAATTAGCTTTCACTTCAATAAAATTAATCAACACACTAGCAAAGAGTAAAAGGAAAAAAATATGCTTACCAAAGTGCATTTCATTCGGTTAAAAAAACCTTAGATATCCAATTGAAATATGGATAAAAGAGACGATGCAATTTCAGGATCAGAACTAATTTCTACAAATTAAATAACATTTATATAGTTAGTATTCATAAACATTTAATTAAAATAAAACTATGAAATATAATTGCTAAGTAAATATTACCTTCTTCAATAGCTTCAAGATCTTCAACTTCTTCTTCATGCTTGAAAGCTTGAGTTGAAGTTTTCAACCAATCTTGACAACAAATCAAAACCGCAGCTGTAGCAGGAGTTAAAGAACTCCTAAATTGATCCAAAGTTCTACCACTTGTGCTAAACGTAGATTCAGAAGCCACAGTTGAGCATTGAATTGCAAAAACATCTTTTACAACTTTGGATAAAGCACCCATAGCATTAACCTTCCACCACAATAGAAGGTCAAACTCAATTACATATTTTTCAGGTGCCTCATTGACATATCTTTCCCATTCTCCCTCAATTGACATATCTTTATCAATATTCAAAAAATAATCATCAATCTCATCATCAATGTCATCATCCGCTTCATCCAAACTAGAAGAATGTGCTCCAAGATTCACATTTTCTTGCACATTTTGCACTATATACTCATCTAACGATGCAATAATAATCTTTGTGACTTGTGCCACCAACTCATTAGCCTCGTTCTCACTATAAAATTCAGTGTACTTAGCCATCAAGTACTTAATTGTATACCTTGGGTAAAAAACCACTGATACAAAAAGCATCACAAAAGTTAATGTATGAAATATAAATTTATTATTGCTAAACTTTCGGCTATTTTAGTCCAGTTCGGTCCAATCCAATCCAATTCGGTTATCGGTCCGGTGCTGGATAAATTTCGGTCCAGTTTGGTGATGAAAAGTCAACGGTCCAATCCAGTTCGGTTCTCCAAAAAATTCAACGGTACGGTCCAATTTCGGAGTTTTTTCCTCGGATATTCGGCCCGATCCAGTATCTTTAGGATCCGCGCCCAGCCCTAGTTGAAACACACACAGCTGAAGACAACCCTCTGCCTAGAGAAGTGAAAGTTCCCAGAGGACACTCTATGGAAAACATCTTAGACACTTTCCAAAATGGAGTGAGAACTAGAAATCAGCTCAGGCTACTTAACAACGTAGCCTTTGTATAAAATGTTGAGACGAAAAACTTCTCAGAAGCAGAAGAAGATGAATACTGGATGAGTTCTATGCATGAAGAATTAGACCAGTTCAGAAGGAACGACGTTTAGGACTTAGTCCCTCTGCCAAAGAATAAGAAAACAGTCGGAACAAGGCCAGACTTGTCGCACAAGGATACAGTCAGCAGGAAGGTATTGACTATAGAGAAACTTTTGCTCCAATAGCAAGGTTAGAAGCTATTTGTATCTTATGTGCCTATGCAAGCTATATGAACTTTAAATTATTCCAAATGGATGTTAAAAGTGCTTTCCTCAATGGGATTATAAATGAAGTGGTATATGTAAATCAACCTCCTGGTTTTTAAGATGCCAAGCTTCCAAACCATGTTTATAAACTCAAGAAGGCTCTATTTGGATTAAAACAAGCACCATATGCTTGGTATGAACGCTTAACGAGCTTCCTTCTGACTAGAAACTATGTCAGAGGTAAATCCGATACAATCTTTTTTATTAAGAGGAAGGGTAAAGATACCCTCTTAGCACAAGTGTATGTTAATGACATAATTTTTGGTGCTACTAACGAGACACTTTGTAGAGAATTTAGCGAACAAATGCAAACTAAGTTTGAAATGTCCATGATCAGAGAACTTAGCTTCTTTCTTGGACTTCAAATTAAGCAAGGCAAGAAAGGAATCTTCATTAGTCAAACCAAGTATGCCAATGAGATATTGAAGAAGTACGACATGGTAAATTGCAAGTCAATTTCCACTCCTATGAGTACTGACGCAGTGCTTTCAATATATGAGTCTGGTAAGTCGGTAGACAGCAAATTATACAAAGGTATGATTGGCTCCTTACTCTATCTTATTGCTAGCTTGCCAGATATTCAATTCTATGTGTGCTATTATGCTAGATATCAATCTAATCTTAAGGAATCTCACTATATAGCAGTGAAAAGAATCCTTAGGTATTTGCAAAGTTCTGTGTATGTAAATCTATGGTATCCCAATACCTCTGAGTTCACTCTTTTGGGATATACGGATGCTAACTATGGACGAGGTAGGCTTGAATGAAAAAGTACGTCCGGAGGATGTCACTTTCTCGGAAGCAGCTTAGTATCTTCGTTCAGCAAGAAGCAATCCTCTATAGCCTTGTCAACCACATAACCTGAGTACATTGTTGCTGGAAGTTGTGTTGCCCAAATCCTCTGATCAAGCAGCAACTAGAAGATTGGATTAAAGACAAAGAGTATTAATGTCATGTGTGACAACAAGAGTGCTATTGACCTATCCAAGAATCCAATCCAACATAGCAGGATGAAACATGTCAGCATAAAACATCATTTCATCAGAGATCATGTTCTTAAGGGAGAAATTCAAACTGATCTATGTACCCTCAGAAGAACAACTTGCCGATATCTTTAGTAAGCCTCTGGCACGAGAACAATTATGTGCTCTAAGAGAATTAATAGGTATGTTCAATCCTCTTCAATAGATCTGAACTATATGCATGCCTCTGAATAATAACAATATACCATTTTCCCTTTCACATGACACAAGATACATGACAGACATTTGTTTTCGTGTCGTCTGAATATGTTTCGTGACAGTATTTTAATTCTATGTCATTGGAAGGCAAAATAAAATGCGCTCGCGTCTCAGATGATGTTATGGTTACAGTATGCTGTCATCCCAAAAGAACGCGATTTTGATGGAAAAGTCACTTAAGCATCAGACGACACTTAGAATAAATGACTGTCATTATTGTACGAAAATAAAAAAGTGGCAACCAAAACTTAGAAAAGCGGGGGAGCAAAAACTCTAACTTTTATTTTGCACGCTTAAAAAAGAACGGGGTATATAAGGCCAATTTAGCCTCAACCCAGTCTTTCGAACTCCTCTTCTCCTTCGATCTCCACCTCTGCAAAAGCCCTAAACACAATTCATCTTCTCCTGCTTGGTTTATCTCTCTCAATCGGGTGAATCGTCTTCTAACTCGTTAATTCTTCATCTCGGTAAGGTTCATTTTAGGGTTTATTTAACACATTACGCTATGTTCATGACTATTGTTCTTGAAATTATTATACTATCTGCATGTTAGTTTTGACTTAATCTATTGCATATTCTTTCTATAATTCGAAGTTTGTTTGCTTAAAATTAGGTATTGACATTCTGAAATAAGGGTTTTATGTGGTTTTAGTATATCTAGTTATTTTTTATGTTTATCTGGTTTTTTGGCAATGTTGTTCTATTTGGATGATTCTTTCATGTACTTTTGATGCTGGGTTTACTTTGGATGATTCTTTCATGTACTTTTGATGCTGGGTTTACTTTGGATGATTCTTTCTTGTACTTTTGATGCTGTGTTTACTTTGGAGATGATTCTTTAATGTACTTTTGATGTTGGGTTTATAGTCTTGCAGATACATTTACATATACATTTTGGGTTTCTCTGATGTTTTATGTTTGTCAATGTATGTGTTTATTGTTACAACTGATTATAGATTATGTTTGTTCAAGATGGATAAATCATGGATGGTGGCTGATAGGAGATCACTACAGTTTAGAATAGGCTTACAAGAGTTTCTGAAGTTTGCAACTGCTAACGCTACAAACTCAAACTATATTTTTTGTCCTTGTGTCAAATGTTGTAACCTTAGAGGTGGTAATATTGACTTTATTAAGGATCATTTAATCTGTAATGGAATTATGAAAACATATACAACTTGGGTATGGCACGTTGAGTGTTCTATTACAGACTCAAATCATATAGGTGAGAGTTCTGAAACAGTTGAAATGAACCATGACTTAGGGAGAAACTTAGAAGAAGATGGGTGCTCAGTAGAGTCAGATGAATTTATGCATTTCGTTCATGATGGAGACAAGCCTTTGTATCCTGGTTGTACTAAATCCACCAAGATGAATGGTTTACTACAAACCTTTAATCTGAAAGCTAAACATGGTCTGACCGAGTCTTGTTATACTGACATTTTATTGTTGTTTCACACCCTACTTCCTGATGGGAATGAAATGCCAATGTCTGCCAATGAGGCCAAAAAAACTCTTCATGCTTTAGGGATGAAATATGAGAAGATTGATGCATGTCCTAATAACTGCATTTTGTATAGAGATGTTAATGAGGATGCTACTCGATGTCCATCATGTAATGTCTCTAGGTGGAAACTAGCTAGGGATAATACAGAGAAGGTAGGGGTAGCATGTAAGACTTTATGGTATTTTCCATCAATCCCAAGGTTTAGAAGAATGTTTCAATCCACAGTTACCGCTAAGGAACTTACTTGGCACTCGACTGGTAGGAAAAAGGATGGATTGATGAGACATCCAACTGATTCCCCAACTTGGCAAATGATTGACACTAAGTGGCCAGATTTTGGTAGTGAACCTAGGAACCTTAGGATAGGACTATATTCAGATGGTTTTAACCCATTTGGCAATCTTAGCAGCACCTACTCGTGTTGGCCAGTCATAATGGTTGTTTATAACCTTCCGACATGGCTATGTATGAAACGAAAGTACATGATGTTAACTTTGTTAATTTTCGGACCCAAGCAGCCCGGAAATGATATTGATGTGTACTTGCAACCTTTAATAGCTGACCTAAAAGTCTTGTGGGATGATGGAATTGATCGGGTGTATGATGCAGTGAGAGGAGAATACTTTAGGTTGAGAGGGGTCTTGTGGTGGACTATTAACGATTTTCCCGCTTATGGGAACTTATCAGGGAGCATTGTTAAAGGGTACAATGCATGTCCTATATGCATTGACCAGACCAAACCGATAAGGTTGAAGTATTCTAAAAAGATGGCTTATATAAGGACTCGTAGGTGGACTGCAAGAAACCATCCTTATAGGAAGCAAGCTTCTGCTTTTGATAATACTATAGAAAAGGATGATCCTCCTAAACCATTAACTGGGGAGGAGTTATATGAAAGAGTTCAATGCTTGCCCAAAGCTAGTGGGAAGGGTGAGAAATCTATTCCGTATAAGTGTGACCCTGAGTCTAGACCATGTTGGAAGAAGAAGTCTGTATTCTACGAACTAGAATATTGGAAATTCCTTCCAGTCAAGCATAATCTAGATGTAATGCATATTGAAAAGAATTATTGTGAGTCTATTCTTGGGACACTATTGAACATACCAGGTAAAACAAAGGATGGAGTTGCAGCTAGAAATGATATGATTGCTATGGGGATCCGTACTGACTTGAAACCCACATCTGGCGATAAGAGAGACAAGTTGCCTATGAGTCAGATCAACTTGTATGCGGAAGAACGAACGATTGTCTGTAATTCATTTTTCAATATAAAGACTCCCTCTCGCTTTTCATCTAATGTACGGAACCTAGTTTCGTTAAAAGATTCCAGAATAGGTAATTTAAAGTCTCATGATTGCCATGTTATAATGCAATTGCTACTGCCCATTGCATTGCGTTCAGTGTTGGACAAACCTGTTAGAATTGCCATCGTTCGATTCTGCTTATTCTTTAAATCTGTTTGCACTAAAGTAATCGACATATCAGTCCTTCACAAAATCCAAAGTGAGCTTGTCAATAGCCTCTGTTTGCTTGAAAAGTTTTTCCCACCCTCTTTCTTTGACATAATGATTCACTTAACCCTACACCTTATAAGAGAAGTCGAGTTGTGCGGTTCGGTATTTTATAGATGGATGTACCCCTTTGAGAGGTATATGAAAGTGTTTAAAGGAATGGTTCATAATCGACAATTTCCTGAGGGTTGCATTGCAGAGTGCTACATTGTTGAAGAAGCCGTAGAATTTGTTCAAGAGCATATGAGTAATGGAGGTGTTGCAACTGTGGGGCTTCCTAGAAGAAACATGAAGGGACTAGTAAATGGATGCAAGTCTTTATCTGCCCCTACAATTGTACATGTGGACTCAGAACAACTGCATAAGGCTCATTTAACAGTTTTGCAAAACTGTGAAGTTGTACAACCTTATTTTCTGTAAGTACTATCGTGTATACCTTGTGATTTTGCTTTATTTTTGTTTGTTTGTAGAATAAGTTATTATTGCTTATCTATGAAATATGTATGAATTGCAGGGAGTATATGAAGTTCTTAGAGTTGAGTTATCCCGACCAAAAAAAGAATCCTAAGTGGATGAGAGATAGACAAAACAACACATTTCCTGATTGCCTTAAAAACAGGGTAATTTTTGCATGAATTTATTTGTCAGGGTAATTATGCATATCCGGTTGAAGTAATGGGTTTTTGTGTACTAACTATAAATGATTTCATTTGTCAGGTTTCAAATGAAATAAGAGTTGACAAGTCTGCCGTTTCAGAGACCTTGAGGTGGCTTGCTTCTGGACTGAATAGTCACGTTCCTACATATCAGGGTTATCATGTCAACGACGTTGATTTCAAAACAAAAGCACGGGATGTTACCAGATCAGTTCAAAACAGTGGTGTCTTCTTAGTTGCCGATGCTATGCAGTTTGCAAGCGTAAAGGATAAAAGGCCTAAGACTATGGATATGAATTTTTATGGCCGTATCAGTGAGATTTGGGAGGTGGACTACTACCACTTTAGGATTCCAGTATTCCTGTGTGATTGGGTTGAGTCAGCTAGAGGGGTGAAGGTAGACGATCTAGGCTTTACTTTGGTCAAACTAGATAGAATTGGTCATTTGAATGATCCATTCGTGCTGGCTACCCATGTAAAGCAAATATTTTACATTGAGGACCCCTTGGATCCTGATTGGTCGGTTGTCGTGACGTGCCCAGATAAATATTTCAAATGTGATGACGAAGATAAAGCTGATGTGGTTGATGATGATTATTATGATGATGATAACAGCAGGATATTCGATGAACATCCACTAAATGTGCCTACCTTCGATGATGTTGACGCCGGTTGTACAGTTTCATATGCTAGACCAGGAGAAGAAGTAATCTGGATTGATAAGTGAAATGATGATGAAATTGTTTGTGTGCTTGTTCTTATACCATGTATGTCAATCTGGATTTACTTGTACACTTTGGAATAATTGATGTTTGATGAAATCAATGTGATTTGCTTGAGTTATTGTGTGTGAACTTGCTTTGGTTATAATGTGATTGATTGTGAGTTATTATGCATAATCCTAATGTCATATACCTACAAGTTTCCTTCATGCATGTTTTGATTGATGCAACTTCAGGAATATCATCATGGAACCCAGCTCTAATACGAGAGGAGCACCAGGAAAAACGCATGTGCAGCATCTTGCAAAAAACTTAAAGCAAGCTGCTAAGAAGTCATTGGAACGAAAGAGGGTCAATCAGACTGAGAGAAAACATAAAGTGTCACCCAATAATGACGAGATAGCGATCACAACCCTCAGTAAACGTAAATCGAGTTCACCTCCCTCTGAATCGCCACCTGTTGTCGATGAACCTGAAGTCACAAATGTGACTGGTGGGTTAAAACTGCTAAAACGTGAGACCGTGACTATGGCGTGGCTAACCCAAGCCATGATTCAGATGAAGAAGATGAACATTAAGTATAATCGCCATGGAGATCCTATTGGCAAAGAGTTTGGGTGCATGTAATCTTATATAGGAGTGTTGGCACGCACGAGGATATCCATCGTGTACAAAGACTGGAGACAAGTGTCAGCTGATGCAAAGGAACAGCTTTGGGAATCTGTTACGGTATACACATATTTGTATGCTATTCTTTAGATGTTGTTTGTATGCTGTTTTTTAGACGTTATTTGTATGATGTTCTTTAGACCGTACTTGTATGCTGTTCTTTAGTCGTTGTTTGTGCTATGACCGAGTCAAAAGAAGGAAGTCCTGGTATCTACTGCAACCAAATTGAGGAACTTCAAGTCTTTACTTACGTCCAAGTATATCATACCCCACAAGGATGATGTTGAAGTCTTGCAAAAGGTTCATGATGACTACCGGTTTATGAATAAGGACGACTGACATCAGTTTGTATCCGATCAGCTTACAAATCAGCACATGGTTTGCCATTTGATTTACGTATATGCTTTACTCTTAATTTGTTAGTTTGTATGTGTCGTGCTAACAAATACACATATATATATGGTTGTATTGTTTAGGAAATTCGCCAAGTGCAGATATCCAAACGGCAAAAGAACAAGTACAACCATTGGATGTCTCGCAAGGGGTACAGAGGAATCCGGGTTGAAATGGTATGGTCGTTTATTGTCTATTTTCAGACTTCAGATTTGTATGATTTTTTATATTATTTGTACTATGTGTCAGACCTCGGAGCTATCAAAAGAGGAAGTGGAAAAAATCAGCAGGCACACATATTGGATAAAGGGAAGGCAAGACAAACTGGGAAATTTTAAGGACACTGAAGTAGAGGAGGTGGTTAAAAAAATTGTAAGTAGCATTTATTCAAATACACAATGTGATTGATAAAACACATATGTATAACTGATTTATATATGTTTATTTCCATAGTTGAAACTGGAAAAGGAGGAGGCTGAAGGTGTGTTTAAAGCAATGGTACACTTTCATGAGATGACCGCAGGCACAATTACATTTTACATGAGGTACATGAATGCAATACACAAATTTATTAATTTGGATATCTATTTCATCAACACTTATACATGTATTTGCCCAGTCATCTACACCATGTATTGAAAAAAGCACGAATGGAAGAAAGGGTGTTATTTGTTGATCCATGTACCACTTTTGCTCTTGGAACTAAGAAAACTCCAACGGACCGCTCGAAGGAGTTGATGGATCGATTCAAACAGGGTGGTGCTAATTCTATATTCCTTATTCCTTACAACTCAGGGTAACTATGAATCCTTTGTACTGTGTGTTTATCAGTTGATTATCTGATATTGATACAGCTGAAATGGCTAATGTTTGCAGATCACATTGGACTCTCACTGTTGTTGACATTGAGAAGAAAAAATCATATTGGTTAGATCCATTGAAAAGGAGATTGCCAAATTCCACAGAATGGACGGATGTTGTAAGCAAGTAAGTTACAAAATGTCTCTAATGTGTACGCATTCAAATAGTTACTCATATATGCACATATGTTGTTACACTTGTTGCAGTGCGATGGAGTTCTACTATGCTCAGAAAGACCCAAAGAAGGTGACGAAGACCAAGCTGAAGATGACACCGCTTCTAGTGAGTTTTACAGTTACACAAGCAAGTGTATATTGTCTTTTTTGGGGTCTAACCATTATATTCCGTGCCACAGGGGATACCTGAGCAACGAGATGATAAAACATGTGGTTTTTGGATAATGCTGTACATGCGGGAGATCATCATGGATAAGGAATTAAACTGTCACACCCGACCCTAAACGACCTCAATTGGCATCGGGCGTGAAATAGAAAGATCATAATCAATACTTAGGAGTCCCCAATTTATCCAAATATCATTTAATTACAATTGCAATACCAAAGTTCTAACCATAATGCTAACAATAAGCAGCCAACTTCCAAACCTCGCCTAATCGGTCGGTAACCTTCTCTATATCTTGTACTGTCTCACCTAACAACATTAAAACATTTAAAAACATGAGACAAAAATCTCAGTAAGAAACTATCAACTATAAAAACCAACTTTACTTAACATAGCTACATATATACAAACTTAGTGACTAGGATGACATCACCTTCATAATTAATGTTGGCTATAACGCATTCACAGTCACTTAATTTAATGTCAGATAATGGGCAATAAATGAGTCTAGTACAGACTTTTCGAATTCTGATCTTTAAAATGTTGACCTTTCATCTGCCCCAATCTCTCATATAAAAAGAGATCAAATCTTCTCTTCTTCTCTTTACACTTAAACAATTCTACTCTCTCTCTCTCTCTCTAAATTTCTAAAGAACAAATTCTTCATCATTCTAAGTTCTTCATAAAATCGTTTGAAAAACAATGTGAAACAAAGAACACTCCTCCAACAATCCTAAAGATGTTTCTTCATCATTTAGTGAGGATAATCTTGAGATTCTTCTTCAAGTTCAAATCATCAAACCATCCATCGGGAACAATGCAGAAAATTCCCAGAAAAATCAAAGGCCAAACACCTTAGTCACCTTTTCAACAGTCTATCTTGAACTACATAAAGTGAAGAACCCTGTGATTCATATATCACAATATTTTTCTACTACCTTCTTAAGGAGTGCTGAGCCATTCTGTAGTTGGATATCTCAGCAACAATGGGATAAATTATTTGCTCTTCCGAGCATAGTCTACCCAAATCTGGTACGAGAATTTTATATGAATATTCGAGTTGCTGAAGACGACTGCGATTATCTCATCACCGTAGTCAACAAAAAGCATATAATCATAACTCCAAAGTTTCTCGCCGAACTTTTGGATCTGAAGAATGAAGGCTCTGAACTTCGAAACAATGGCGATGAGAAAAACATTAAAGTCTTTCCAGAAGACTTCTGCAAACCAAGGGGATATATTGGTGAGCTCTATGCCGCCTTCATGACTCAACCCTATCGACAAGCTTACTATCTTATAACAAATTATATGTTCCCTAAAAAGAGCTCTGTCAACTTAGTGTCTAAATTTGAGCAGTGCATCATCTGGCACATAATTGAGAACAAGCCTATGAATCTCTCTATCTTCTTGGTTAGTGCGGTCCAAAGGCGTTATGTGCAGTACGTCCATGGAGCTCTCATCACTGCAATCCTCAGATGCTACAAGATCAAATTTTGTGAAAAGGAGTCGGTCACTAGGAGTGAAATAACTGTAGACGGGCTAAACAGTTTGGCACACAGCAAGGTACAAGAACTTGACGAAGGAGTTCCAAAAGAAGAAGATTCGGATGTACAACAGTAGAAGGGAAAAAGGAGGAATGCAAAGCCTCTGAGCAAAAGTCAGCCAAAACCTTCAAATCTCCAAAGCCTTCCAAGAGAACCGGCTCTGAATTTTCATCTGACGAACATCCCCTCACCAAACACACTACAATCAGGCTAAAGTCCCTCAGTGATGCCCCTCTGAAAATTGTTGAAGCAACTCCAGCATCCTCTGGGCACAAAGAAAATGGGAAGAAAATTGATGAAACCCCTGTTAAGGAACAAATGCACCCAGAAGAGGCTACAACTCTGAAAAAAGTGCTCGAATTGAGCAAGGTTGATCTTTCCTCTGTTTTTATTTATGACGCCTCTGGGCCAAACGACCAGCTCAATTGGGTTGACAACATATGCCTTTCATAATTGCATATGGTACATTCACAATTGCATAAGGTACCTCGATTTTACAGCATAAGGCAAGCAACTCCTCCTCCGATCAAGACTCTGAACTTGATCCTTATTCTATAGAAATTCCTTTCCTATCATTCTAGGATGATGATAATCCAACTGCTGAGTCATTTAAGGAAAATCAAGCCTCTATTCCTAACTCTCGGGAACAAGCCAAATCTGTTTCTGAACCCAACTTCGGCATAAATCCTCAAAATCGTGCCTCTGCTCAAAATATCTCCCATTTCTCAAAGAAAGCTTATGATAAGAATAAGGCTCTTGTGTCTGGTTTGGATACATATGCTAAGAATTGTCTACACTCCTCATCCAAACAAATAGAACAGGGAAAGATATCAGCCTCTGAGACGGGTTCAGATCAAATCCAGATCCCACCAACTGCTGCCACCATCCAACAGTTAGCCAAATCACCTTCATTTCTAAATGCCACCTCTGAAGGGAACAAGCTATTGAAAGCTGCATATGCTCTGGTCATAGATATGGCTAAGTCTCACACTTCTGCCTCCACAAGCTCTGCTCCTGTTGTGTGAAATCCAGTCAATGAGACAATACAGTTGTTGAATGAGATGTCCAGCATCAAATCTCTCCTCAACACCATAATTGCTTTGATCTCCCAACAAGGCTCTAATAACTTTGTTGATCGAATGTCAGCCATTCAACTCTTGATGATTCAGCACATTAATCTTCTTGAAGCAAAGATTCAAGCTCTCCCAACAAATGTGCCATCTGTTGAAGACATCTCTGAAAGACTATCTTCTCCATTACAATAGATGAACTCTGAGCTCATTAAGGTCCAGCAGACAATTGCTTCAGCCCCAACTATTGTTGTTGATCAACTTACGGAATCCATACGACTCATGACAATTAACAAAACTGCCATGGAAACTTTGGACCAGAACACCTCTGCCATTTACCAACAAAATGCTGATACTCTCCGGCAGATGCAGACTCTGGACAATCGTTAGAGGAATCCGGACCGTGCTCTCCCAAACATGCACCAACGGTATCCAAAGCTTTTCAATTCATTATAAGCAGCATATGTAACTCCGGTGCTGTTTCTCCGGAGCAAATGCGCACTGGTCCTTCTATATTCAATGTTTTGACTCAAAGCTCTCAAAAGCTTCAGACCTCTACTAAGCAGCTTACCTCTCGAAGTGTCGGTACTCATGCCTCCCCTTCTGTTTCTCTTCCCATCTCTGATGCTGGCAAAAATGGGGAGAAACTGAGGAAGAACGGAAAGCAAAACATGATAAGGTTGCCACCTCTAGACAAGATCCAGTATTAAGTCAGCAACATCCACCCAGACATAAAAAAAATCTAACAATGTTCAAGTCAATAGTAAACCTAAACATTAAACCTTATTAGATATGGACTTGTATGATTGTTTTGTGTTTAATTTGCTTATAAACTAGTAAGTCTTATTCTCTATGTATGACGAGTTAATTATATATTCTCTTTTATCTTTTCCTATATAGCCTCTATATGTTTAGTGCTTCTGATTATTATCTCTTACTTTGATCTTACATAATCAACACTTAACCTTAATATAAATCAAGGAAAAACATTCTAAGCATTGAACAAATATAGATATTCAGTTATATGCTCTCATACTTAAGTACATTAAATCTCCAAGATTTATTTATCTAGAACTCTGATAGATCCTCAACAATTCAAATGATCTGATAATGTATGCTTTGATACATGAACAAATCTAAGGATGCTACAACTAAACCTTGAGTATCATTATGGTATACCCTTGATATATATGTCATCTTGACTAATATGCTTCGCACTCTGATTTTAATTTTTACTATTCAACTTAAAATGTCTAACATTCTTTCTTTCTTAAGTAAAATTATCTTCAGTAGTTCAACCCTTATGGGGGAGAATCCAGAAGCAATGTAACTATTATGGGGGAGTTTGACACTCTATTCTTATCCTCTAAATTTTTGCCAACATCAAAATGGGGAAGTTTGTTGAAACACATTTCCACATTAATTTTGATTATCACAAAAAATATTAAAGGAAATTAATATACCCATAATAAGTAACACTTTAAAATTAAATATTGATTTATTTAGACTAATGTGTTTATTGAGTATTTTGGTTAAACTAAAATATAAGATTAAAAAAAATAGACAAAGGCCTTAGAAGATGGATCAAGGCCCGTGAATCAACTTGAGCCTCATAGCAAGAAGGATCCTGAATCACCATGCCATGTCTTGAGATAAGAATCACTCGGAGGACAGTAGAACAAGGCGCAAGAGACAAGATCAGACTTTGACTTTGTACGATTGACATTGTATAACTAAATGAGGAAAGATTCAGATGCCCCAGACGGTGTGTCTCTTGGTCAACTTCAAAACTTTGCCTAATTTGGTTAGACAAACAAACTGCCTCTCTCAAAGATCAGAAGTGTGGCACCTCGGACAAAATAGCAGAAAAGAGAAAGAAGATCATTGTCTTAGGACACTAGGCTCTGAGGATGAAAGGAACAGAAGAGTCATTTCCCTCTAACGGTTATTTCGAAATTCGAATTAGCCAGCCTTCAAGATGTCACTATAAAAGCCCCATCACTTGCTACATTTGTGGCAGACCAAAAAAACGCTGATATTTAAGAGAATCTCTATTGAAGTCCCAAAAGCAAAGCAAAAATCATATACACACTTATTGTATTTATTTGTGTAAAAAGTTCTAATATCACACATTGTGTTCTGTGATTAGGACAAAAAATTATCAATTGCTTAGATTGTTGAGAAGCTCTTCTGTTTGCTTGGGTTATAAGTAGACATGAAAAGAGGAGAATAGATAGCTGAGTGTGGAGTGTAAAGGAAGGTACTTTACAGAACCTATGTATTTATTGTAAGGGTTTGTGCTCTACCTGTGAAAGAGTTCGCTAGTGGATTAAAGCTCAGAGGATGATACTCTGGGGACTAGACGTAAGCAAGAGGCCGAACCAGGATAAATCATTGCGTAACAATTTTGTTAACCCTTTACTTCTGATTCAACTATATTGCTTGCTTTTGTGTGTGTAAATTATATATCTTGTGGTTCTGATTAACATACTCAATAGCATACTTAATTAAGCCACACATAGGCTGCACCCAGTTACATAGCCTAAGTGTACAACTCCAGAAGAGGAATCAATCTTAACTTCTATTCAAAACAGCAAAGTATGTTTGCCTCTGATTCTCAGTGGCCCGTGTTGTAAAAGTAATTGTGAGAATATTTTATAAAGCTTTAAATTTGCATATAGTTCCATTCACCCACCTGGAACTAGATTCTATCTCACAATGGACCAACAATTATGCCCTGATAAGTAGTTTAGTTGTCTGATCATCAGTCCACTTTAGATCAAGAAATAAATAAACTGTACAGAGAATGAACACCACTATATCTCTAGTTTATGATATATATATGCAATTGGTAAGAGATACTGAGAGATCATCTACATGGTTTTAT
Source organism: Euphorbia lathyris (assembly GCF_963576675.1). Classification (NCBI taxonomy): domain Eukaryota; kingdom Viridiplantae; phylum Streptophyta; class Magnoliopsida; order Malpighiales; family Euphorbiaceae; genus Euphorbia; species Euphorbia lathyris. Next base: position 49,963,454 of record NC_088918.1, read on the forward strand.
GTGTCTTCTAAAGACGGCTGAAATAATTCGTATCAGCTAGGGGCCATAATGGTTTACTAGAACCCACTTATGGTCATTGGTCTTTAGGCCTATGTCTGGTTAAGGACGGGCCCTTAGGATCGTGCAAACACAACTCGTGGAATTGAATAAATGTATAATCATAAATACATGTTATGTATTTAATCGGAATGGAATAAGTTAATTAATTAACAAAAGGATTAATTGATTATTTGTTATATAACAAGTTAATCAATTTGATATTTAATTTGGTTATGGTTAATTAATTAAATTTTCAAATGTAATTAATTAATTAAATGATTAATTAGATTACATAGGATAAATTATTAATTGAACCATAATGCAATTTAATTCATTAGAGCCTTAATTATATTTGTGGGGTAATTGAATTAGGCCTAATTGATCCTAATTGAATTAAATATAATCTGTAGGGTTATATCTATGATTAGGGATCAAGAAGGGGCTAGTTAGATATTAACCACTAAACTTAAACCTAATTGGTACATGTATATAATGCTTAGGTTAAAACAATTAATTAACCTAACCTCAATTATTGAGAATTTCATCCCCCTCACTCTCCCTTACTGCGTTCTTCATGTTCTAGACATTTTGTATCGATTACGGCTAGCATCGGTTCAATTCCTAAACGGTTGGTGCATTAAAATTTGGAGATTCACTCGACTTGTGGATTACTGCAGTCGTCTCTAGAAGAGACATATCCTGTGAGTTTCTAATCTCTGTTTTAAGTTTTGTTTTGAGGTTCATCCAGTGGCAATCTAACACGATCTTAACTGGATTATAGAAAATTTTAACGGTAGCATTCCGCTGCGCTTCGTTGATTTTCGATGATTAATCCCCAACAGGTCATATTGATATAACCCGGGTTAAAAATCTGGATTCTCATATCGAGCGAATACGTCTACCAGATGGACCTGTTACTCGAGCATGTGCTAAGCAGTTTGAAGAGGAGCTCCAAATATATGTGGTGCAAATGTTAGATATATCGGACCAAATTGACACAGGTGGAATTCAAGAAGCTATAACTTGTTCATATCTCTCGGGTTATTCGGAAAGCGGACACATCAAAGAAACCGAACATGGACTAAACAAAACAAGCGGTGAAATTGAGTCAAAAATCACAATAAGATTTTTAACCATTGGGATTTATGGGGAAAATAAAATCAATTCAATATGAATTGATTTAATTTTTTTTCAATGGTCAAAATTACAAATTTCAAAAAACCATGTGAACCTAATCAATTCCATGAGAATTGAGTCTTGTTTTCCCGTTTGCATTATTGTCAAATTATGTGGATTAATTTTCTTTGTCTTAATGGTTGACTAAATAAAGTACTTAAATGCCCTTGTATTATTGTTGTTATCAAAGATATGTAAGAGCAACTCAAGTCATTGTTTGAATTTGCTTTACCTTTTAAGGGTGAGCTTTTTCATATGTAAGACACAAGTTTGATATTAATAAAAATATTACTCTTAAGAGTTTGTAAGTGGTTTCTCTTGTGTTCTTTGGGGCAGTACTTTGAACAGTTCGGGATTAAATCTTTAATTCTTGGAGACTGGGATTGGGTCTTTACAACCTAGGTTTGTAAGGGTTCTTTTCTGTCCGACCCTGATTCATTAGCTTTCTTAGGGATCAAATCTAGTTGTCGGGTTTTCGAGGCATTGTTCCTCATAGGTTCGCATCAGTTTGGTATCAGAACCGAGCTCTAACTTTTCAGGTTTTATCTATTAATAATATTCTTGACTATTTTATTTTAATTTTTTCTTTTCTATTTTTTCTGTTAAAAGTAAAAAAAAGGTTATTGTCTCAGTTTAAAAAAAACAAAAATTTGTTAGTGAAAAAAAAAGAAAAAAAATCAAAGATTTGTCCAGTACGTGAAGTGAAGGATAAACTTATATAATATATTTATACATATACATTTTTTTCATATCACAAAAAAAAGAAAAAAAAAATCAAGCTGCAGTTCCATTTTCTCTTATTCAAAAAAAAAAAAATCTTACACCATTAATATTTCGGCCGGTTTGGTAGAACCATAATTCACAAAATTAATTTCAATTTTGTACTCCATGATTTTTTATTGATTATTTTCTAACGTCCACATTATATTTTGGTCATCGATTTGCTTATCTGCGTTCCGTTCATTGTTTAATGTCTTGCTTCTTAGGTTGTAAGGTTGAATTTTGATTTTTGACTGGGGTTTTAAAACTGAATTTGTTTTACTGAGTTCTTTAAAGAACACTATAAGAGAAATCGAGCGGTAAAAGGCAGAGCGGTGAGCATATTAGAGAGAATAGCCAAAAATTTGAGTGAAAACACCGAGTGAATCGTGAGTTTTGTTTAAATTTGATTTATTATTATTTTTTTTTCGTATAATAATGGCGGGAGATCAGATATTAACCATGTTAACCCGATTGATGGAACGTATGGACGCCATGGAGGAAAATCATCGAGTTGCTCTAGAAGCAAATCGAGTTGGTGGGGGGAAACCGGCGTGATAATGAAGAAAGGCGGAATAGACAACGGGATGACAATGCTAGAGACGATAGAGGTCTTGGAAATGTAAAATTGATAATTCCCTTGTTCAATGGTAAAAGCGATCTTGAAGCTTACCTAGAATGAGAGAAAAAAATTGAACTCATATTCGATTGTCACAATTATTCAGAGGAGAAGAAGGTGAGAGAAGCAGTAATTGAGTTCACGGATTATGCATTAGTCTGGTGGGATCAACTTGTCACCACGAGAACCAGATGTAGAGAGCCGCAAGTTGACACGTGGGATGAAATGAAAACTGTTATGAGAAAGCGATTTGTCCCCATTGACTACTATGAAGGTTTATATATAAAATTGCAAGTCCTTCAACAAGGTTCAAAGAGTGTAGAGGCATATTTCAAGGAGATGGAGATAGCAATGTTAAGAGCCGATGTCGTTGAAGATCGAAGAGATACTAAGTCTCGGTTTTTAGCTGGTCTTAATTGGGACATAGCTAATATTGTCGAGTTGCAACACTGTGTAGACGTGGAAGACATGGTACATGCAGCAAAGATAGTAGAACGACAACTCAAGGAGAGAAAGTATGACAAATCCTACATAGGAGGTTCATCATCTTCTAACTCTAATTAGAAGAACCGGTGGGGTAACCAAGAGAAAGGAAGCAGATTTCCTTCAAAGTTTGACAATGCCAAACACAAGTCAGACTCGGTTGACAAAAATAAGCAGAAGGGAGAAGAGAAACCGAGACCAAGCAAACTTCAGTGTTTCAAATGTTTGGGATTCGGTCACATAGCATTTGAATGCACAAATAGACGAGCCATGATCATGAGGGGCGGAGAAGTAGTCACTAACACTGAAAGTGATTGTGATGAGGCCGAAGAAGAAGACGAAGACTCTGAGGAGGCAAAATGCTTCACTAGAGCCGAACGAGGGGAGTCGTTAGTCGTCCTACGACTATTGAATTCTCAAATGAAGATTGCCGAGGACAAGATACAACGGGAAAACATCTTCCACACTCGATGTCTCATGCAAGGCAAGGTATGTAATGTGATTATTGATCGTGGTAGTTGTGCTAATGTAGCTAGTCCCACCTTAGTAGAGAAGCTAGGGTTACCAGTCACAAAGCACTCGCGCCCTTATAAATTGCAATGGTTAAATGATTGTGGGGAGATTAAGGTAAATAGACAAGTCTTAGTGTCCCTCAAAATTGGGCAATACAAGGATGAAATACTGTGTGATGTCGTACCCATACAAGCTGGTCATATTTTATTGGGTAGACCATGGCAGTTTGATAGAGATGTTATGCATTTAGGGAGAAAGAACCGTTACAGTTTTGAACATGTTGGTAAAAAAAATTGTTTTAGCTCCCTTAACGCCTACAGAGGTCTATGAAGACCAAATTAAGCTTAGAAATCATAGTGCGGTTGTTTCTAATAAAACTCATGTATCATCTGATTATAACCGAGAGTCGAGAGAAAAGCATTGTGAGAAGAGTGATGAAAATGAGGATTTGGTGAGAGAAAAGCAAAATTAAAAAAAAATGAGAGAATTGATAATGATGTGGCCAAAGAGCGAGATAGTCGAGGTAAAAGTAATTCTGAAATTACAAAAGGAGAGGGGCCACATGCAAAAGGAGAGTCAAGAGAGAATAACAGTGTGGGGCAGGGTAAGGCTAATTTCTTTGCGAGGTCAGCGAGGTTAAGTATGCTCTTTCTGTAAATAAACCTGTCTTATTACTTGTTTATAGAGAAGCATATGTAAGTCAAGCTGATAATGTCCTGCCTAGTTCTTGTATTTCTCTTTTGCAAGAATATCAAGATGTCATGCCAAAGGAATTTCCTGAAGGATTACCACCTATTCGGGGCATCGAACATCAGATCGACCTAGTACCTGGGGCAGTCATTCCTAACCGTCCAGCATATCGGTGTAATCCTAAGGAAACGAAGGAGTTACACTAACAAGTGGAGGAGTTACTTGCTAAAGGGTACGTGAGGGAGTCGATGAGCCCATGTGCCGTACATGTGCTTCTTGTTCCTAAAAAAGATGGAAGATGGAGAATGTGTGTTGATTGTCGAGCCGTCAATAACATTACGGTAAAATATCGTCACCATATTCCTAGGTTAGATGATATGTTGAATGAATTACATGGAGCTATTGTGTTTAGTAAAATAGATTTGAAAAGTGGATACCATCAAATTAGGATGAAAGAAGTGGATGAATGGAAAACCGCATTTAAAACTAAACACGTATTGTATGAATGGCTCGTTATGCCTTTTGGTCTAACCAATGCACCGTCAAATTTTATGCGCTTAATGAATCATGTGTTGCGTGCATTTATAGGCAAGTTTGTGGTGGTCTACTTTGATGACATATTGGTATATAGTAGGTCTTTAAAAGAGCATTTAGGTCACTTAAGGAGTGTCTTTGATGTACTTAGAAAAGAACAATTATATGCTAACTTGTCTAAATGTTCCTTTTGCACAGACCACATTATTTTCCTTGGTTATGTTGTGTCTGCTAAAGGAATTAAAGTAGATGAGGAAAAGGTTAAGGCAATCCGTGATTGGCCTACACCTAATAGTGTGTCTGAGGTGTGAAGCTTCCATGGCTTAACATCATTCTACAGACGATTTGTGAGGGACTTTAGCACTTTAGCTGCTCCCCTTACTGAGGTGATTAAAAAGACCGTAGGATTTTCATGGGGAATAGAACAGGAGAATGATTTTAATATGTTGAAGGATAAATTATGTTCTGCTCATGTACTTGCATTACCTAACTTTGAGAAAGCATTTGAGATTGAATGTGATGCCTCTGGCATATGTATTGGTGCTGTTTTGATGCAGGATAAACGAGCAATTGCCTTCTTCAGTGAGAAGTTGAGTGGGGCTTCACTTAATTACCCCACCTATGACAAAGAGTTATACGCTCTAGTGAGGGCGTTAGAAACATGGCAGCATTACCTTTGGCCTAAGGAGTTTGTTATTCATTCTGATCATAAGTCCCTAAAACACGTCAAGGGACAAGGTAAGTTGGATAAACAACATTCCCGGTGGATGGAGTTCATTGAGACTTTTCCATATACTATTCAATACAAGCAAGGTAAAGAAAATGTGGTGGCTGATGCACTATCGTGCATGTATATTCTTTTAAGTTCCTTGAATACTAAGCTCTTGGGATTTACACATCTTAAGGAGTTGTATAAAGGTGATGTTGATTTTGGTGATATGTACCTTGCATACGGTAAGTTTGCGGTGGACAAATTCTATTTACTTGATGGATTTTCCGTGAAAATAGACTATGTGCGCCACAATGTTCATATCGAGAATTGCTTGTCTAGGAAGCCCACGATGGTGGACTGATGGGAAATTTTGGGGTTCGTAATGTTGGAAATTAGGCTAAGGTATAGCAGCGGAAATATAAAATTTTTAACCTATTTCCATTAACCCTAGGATCCGTTAATCATTATTTCATATAAAGATGGATAAGAAGAATTACCTTTTGATGATCAATCTACCGTTGTTAATGAAGTGCCCACAACTCTTCTCCGAGTTCCCAAGCACGAAATAAAACACGGGAAGATTAAGTTAGAATCAACCGTTGAATAGCAACCAAAGTAGATTGCCTCTAATTAATCAACACAAGATCAAAGATAAAAGAAATAGATGAAATCAATTGATCGGAAGGAAGCCATGGAAAATCTCGTCCTCGAACTGGGGGTGTCGAAATTCTCTCTCCCGATTGCACTGAGTATTTCGAAAATCACAGTAGGGATTTGGCTAGTAGTTTTCGAAAATCCCATAGAGGGTTTATTTATAATCTCTTGTATCTAATCCCTAGTTAGATAGAATTAGGTTACTGAATAGGAATTCAATTCGGAATAGAATTCCTAATTATTATCTCATTATATATCTAATATATTAAAGATAATAATAATAACGTTATTGGATAATAATAAGAGTATTATAATCTAATTAAAACTCCTAACTTATTTATCTCTTAATTAATTTAATTCATAATCCTAATCTAATTAGAATTAATAAAATCAAATTAATTATTCATGTATTTTGACTACATGAATTTCGACCCCCTTATGGTCCATGGGCCTTATTGGGCTCAATTGGGCTTCCATCAATTAATTAACATATATCTCTCTTTTAGGTTCCAAGTCTTATGTGTGACCCATTAGGTTCTTATTGCTTCTAGCCGTATGCAACGTTATTAAATAATTTTCAAAGAATTATATTTAATCTTTGCATAACGGAATGATGTACAGAGTATGTGATTAGCAAGTCCGTAATCATTCCCCCAGAGCCATAAGAAGACAGGTTGATTATGTCGTTAACCTTTCCGTATTAGTTACAGTATAATTCGATCCTTTATCAACTACATCCTTGAACTGAATCTTATGACTATGGATGATGTCAAGTCACATATAGCGAGACGTTCGTTTTACTTGTACAGGCCGAGTCAACTCAAATAGATAGGTTAAATGAAATCTGTATTTCAAGTCTTAAGCTATCACCTTGCAAGGATTTAGTGTCGAGTCTTCCATAAGCGATCCTTGGATGTATCTCCCATTTATCGGGAGTGATAAATGCTCAATCCAATATATAACGATCCCGCAATCACTTCATGTGATACCCAACGTCTACTGTTCACACCCCAGAGTCATCTCTGTTAAGGATCGTGTTACACTAGAGTCAAAGCGTCACATTCCGTAATCCAGAATACCAATTAATATTCCTTTGATTCTGAGGATTAGTTATACCTATTAATACCAATGAGATGAACAGGTGACAAGGATGAATCTATCCATCCTGTTATCTCAAATCGGATCGCCAATCCTAATGAACTACTTTTCATCGGATCCATGTAACTGTCCAGATATCTGTATATATGAAGCTTGTGAGATCAGCTTTCTGTCAGACAGAAGACATTGTTACATGCAAGTCTCAACAGTGATATATCAATCCTAAACATATCACTTGACTTGGGGTGGTTTTAAGTTTATTAGTTTATCATAAAGTTTAGTCTCACTTCATGCTTGTATGAACACTTTATGATCACTTTAAACAAACTTACGGATTTCCTTTTATTAGACTTTATTTAGTGCTTAAAAGGGATTGCCTTTATATAGTTATAAAACATATATCTCATTAAAACAAATGATATAAAGAATACTTCATTTACATTAAGTTTGTATCCTAGAACAATTGTCTATAGGACACTAAACCCCAACACGTAAGACTTTAGATATTTTGCATGAACATTTCTTTTGGCCAAAGATGCGTAGGGATGTCAACAGACTGTGTTCTAGGTGCATCGCTTGTAAAAAGGCTAAGTCTAAGGTTTTGTCCCAAGGTCTCTATACCCCGTTACTCGTGCCTACGGAACCCTGGGTAGATATTTCTATGGACTTTATTGTTGGGTTACCTAGGACAAATAAAGGTCGTGATTCCATTTTTGTTATGGTTGATAGGTTTAGCAAAATGGCACATTTGATTGCATGCAGTAAAACCGATGATGCTACCAATGTTGCTGACCTTTTCTTTCGAGAGGTCGTAAAGTTGCATGGAATACCAAAAACTATATTATCCGACAGAGATGCTAAATTTTTAAGTCATTTTTGGCATGTTTGGTGGAGTCGATTGGTGATGCTCGTAAAATATATAGCAGTAAATAGGACAAGTGTATCCTATCGCAACAAGTAATACAGTGCTTAAGCACGAGATCGAACTACAAGGACTACTATCCCAATTTGTTGATTTCAATGGGTAATATGTTTATTCAGCTGGTTGAAGAGCAATTTTATGCTTTAAACTAATAAAATAAACTCCTATCCTAAGAAAGCAATAAACAGAACTAGCCGCAGGGTGGATTGTGGTCAATGATAGTTGCAATCCAGGTAGGGGAATCCATTGATTAATCCCTACGAATTTGGTAAAAGGGGTTCAGGTTTAAGCTTTATAAAGATTGAAGGTAATCGCCCTAGGTGAAAGACTAATATGATCAGTATTGTCTTTCCTATTCACATGCATTCGGGTGACGGCTTGATTAGGCATATACCCTAGGTCATGCAAAGCATTAGGTTTATTGACAATTAAGGCTAAAGCCGTAGCCCAGCCACAAAGCCTCATTCCTAGAGGTCTCTAGCGAAGTCAGATTTATGCAAATTCGGTAAAGATGATTCCATGGTCAAGAATCGATCTATCTAATATCTAGCTCATGTCAGGGTTACAGGCATTAGGCGCAATATATACATAAACGCGCTAGTTGAGCATTATCAATGCTCATTCTAGCAATTAATCCTGTTCCTAACATCATCTAGGCATAAAGCATACATAATCCAATCAATTCAATAAGCAATTCTTAAACCCTAAACCCTACCATTCATAGCATCTTAATCAATCTCATCCCCATCCTAGATTGGATGGGAATTAGTTCATAGACAAACTAATCAGAATAAACATGTTATAGGGGATAAATGTAGACATTCTTGAATAAATGTAAAGAAGATTAAGGGTAAAGAAATTCTAAACCCGTTTGTCTGATTACAAGGTAAACAAGGTAGATCCTCCACCCTTTGAGCAGTTCTTCGAAAATACACCTAGGCTACGAGTGTGAAATTAAAACTCTACTTTGGTGTCTGCTCTCGAAATAATGAAAAACAAAAAGAACGACCCCCACTTTGTATGTTAAGCTGCCTATTTATAGCGATAGGCAGCAAACCTAGGTCTTAGAGGGGTAAAAATGGCATTTCCCACGTATTACACGCCTCTAATTGGGCTAAAATTCGAGATTCCAGCTGGGGAGAGGCATTTTTGTGCCTCTCCCGCTTCGTCTCGTTGAGACAGAGGCTGTCTCGCCGAGACAAGTGGCCTTCTCGTTGAGACAGTCTAGTGTCTCGACGAGACAGGCTCCCAAATGGGGTAATTCCCGGTTTTTCTTCACTTTGGTCCCTGGGCTTCCGAAATCCGCTCTAATGGTTCCTTATGAATCCCAAAAGTGCTCCAACGGTCCCTGAATTGTCCGGAATCGCCCCAAAAGGTTCGGGTCTGGTTTGGGAAAACTCAAATACGCCTTCAAACACCTGAAAACACAGAAAGTGCCATAAATACACGAGAGGACTTATTTCTACTAAAAGAGAAGAAAATGAATATAAAACTTAAAGAAGACGAAGCGAAACTGAACCAGAAACGGTCTAAAAACCCTATACAAATGGGAGCTATCAATTGGGTACTAAGCTTTTGTATTCTACTGCTTGTCATCCTTAAATGGATGGACAAACCGAGGTCATTAATTGAACTCTTGGACAAATTTTGCGTACTGTGGTTGGGAAAAATCTTAAGAATTGGGAAGAGTGTTTACCTATGGTAGAATTTGCATATAATCGCAGTATTCACTCATCTACTTTGTTTTCACCATTTGAAGTTGTTTATGGTCTTAACCCTCGTACTCCTATGGATTTACTACCTTTACTTATGGATGCCACGTCTAGTACAGATGGCGTTAAGAAAGCAGAATTAGTGCAATCCATTCATGAGAAGGTTCACAAGCACATTGAAGAAAAAAATAGACGGGTTGCTTTTAAAGTAAACCAACATCGTAAACGGGTTGTGTTTGCACCTGGTGATTTGGTGTGCGTGCATTTTCGAAAAAAGAGATTTCTAAGACTTCGTAAAAATAAGCTTCAACCTCGAGGCGATGGTCCTTTTCGAGTTTTAGAGCGTGTTAATGACAACGCTTACAAAATTGTGAGTATAATGTATCTGCTACTTTTAATGTTACTGATTTATCTTTTTATGATGCAGATTCTGATTCGAGGTCGAATCCTTCTGAGGAGGGAGGGAATGATATAACCCGTGTTGAAAATCTGGATTCTCATATGGAGCGAATACGTCTACCAGATGGATCTGTTACTCGAGCACGTGCTAAGCAGTTTGAAGATGAGCTCCAAACATATGTGGTGCAAATGTTAGATATATCAGACCAAATTGACGCAGGTGGAATTCAAGAAGCTATAACTTTTTCATATCTCTCGGGTTATTCGAAAAGCGAACACATCAAAGAAACCGAACATGGACTAAACAAAACAAGTGGTGAAATTGAGTCAAAAATCACCATATGAATTTTAACCATTTGGATTTATGGGAAAAATAAAATTCAATATGAATTGATTTAATTTTTTTTTCAATGGTCAAAATTACAACTTCCAAAAAACCATGTGAACCTAATCAATTTCATGAGAATTGAGTCTTGTTTTCTCATTTGCATTATTGTCAAATTATGTGCATTGATTTTCTTTTCTTAATGGTTGACTAAATAAAGTACTTAAATGCTCTTGTATTATTGTTGTTATCAAAGATATGTAAGGGCAATTCAAGTCATTGTTTGTATTTGCTTTACCTATTTAAGGGTGAGCTTTTTCATATGTAAGACACAAGTTTGATATTAATAAAAATATTACTCTTAAGAGTTTGTAAATGGTTTCTCTTGTGTTCTTTGGGGCAGTACTTTGAACAGTTCGGGATTAAATCCTTAATTGTTGGAGACTGGGATTGGGTCTTTACAACCTAAGTAGGTAAGGGTTCTTTTTTGCCCGACCCTGATTCGTTAGCTTTCCTAGGGATCAAATCTAGTTGTCGGGTTTTCGAGGCACTGTTTCTCGTGGGTTCGCATCACATATGGAGGGTTCCAAGTGGCCAAGATTTATGGTGAATATATGCCCAAAGGGGTGGCCAATGATATGCTTAAAATGACCTTTGTTCCAGGTCTAGGGCTTGGTAAAGATCAGTAAGGAGTTACCTTGTTTAACATCGATGTCGATCAACGTCATCGCCATGGTTTGGGTATAAATCAGGGAATGTGACGAAGCCTCTTAAAGGGAACAATGGGAAGACTCTAGTCCGTCCATTCATCAAAGAATGAGCTTGTGCTTATTTGGTAGAAGTGAGGCCTGTGGTGGTTAATGTAGAGGAGTTCCCTAGTTTTGAAATTTTCAACGATGTTGTAGATTTCTCGAAAAGTGAATGTAACATCCATAAAATTTATAGAGTGACTTTAAAAACTAAACTTTATAATATATATATTATAGTTATAGTAATATAAAATAAAATTATTAATTTTTTATCTGTATCCGTTAACTATAATTAACATATTACTAGTTTTTGGCCCGTGCGATGCACAGATTCATCTTAACATATAAATATTAAGAAAATATAATCTAATAATTACAATTAATGATATAAAGGTGATATATAAATGAAATATTATTATTTTATTTACACATTTACTTTAAATAATCTTTTTATAGATAAATATAATAATATAATTAAAATTAATATATTATATATTATATTATATTTTTTATCCGAGTTTTTTGTTCGGAACAACTAGCCGGACACTCCCAAAGAAAGTCTATTTGTTCATTAGAAAGAAGCGGTGCAAAAAAAGAGGAAGTGACACCTTGGCTTCATCGTTACTTTTTTATATTATATATAGATATGCAGAGAATTAGAAAGATTTTAGGGATTAATTTAAATTCTGTAAAACTCTTAGATATAGTACGGATAAAATAATCTTTTATAGATAAATATAATAATATAATTAAAATTAATATATTATATATTATATTTTTTATCAGTAAAAAAGGAGGAAATGACACCTCAGCTCCATCATTACTGTTTTATATTATAGGGTAATTAATTTATTAGTCCCTGTTATCTTGCATTTTCATATAGTTTTTAATATATTTTAATTATAATAATCATACATTTTAAGATAGTTTTTAATATTTTATAATTGTTTTATGTTTAGTTTTGTGTTTCAATAACTAATGCTTGTTCCATATGTTTTTAGGTATTATTTGGGAAAAAAATGCAATTAAGGAATCATTACTCAAGTAAATAAAGTTGCAAAGTTAGAACTCCCTCTAGTTGGTGACCTTGTAGCAGTTGAAGAATGAAGAATCATGACTCTTTAAATAAATCTTTATAGTCATAAATTCCTCCAAAACTATCCAAGGAATGTTATGACTATTTTAATACTATTTAAAGAGTTTTTTGAATGCTCAAGAAGGAGTTACACTACTTAATGCTCTCTTTAATTCTATGAAAGTTAAAAAGTTACAAAGAAGAATTCAACTCTCTATTAATCTTCTTTTTAACTACATCAAAGTTAGGGAGTTAGAGCAAAGAATTCAATCCTCCATTAATCTTCTCTTTAATGGCATTAAAGTTGGATGTTACAAGGAATGCATGAAGCATGTGCAACTATAAATACCTACATTGTGAAGCATGAAAGGAGACGTGGAACAGACTTCAACACAGAGCTGGAACACATCTGTTAATTTCCTATTATAGTCTTCTTTTGGTTCCTTTTTCTCTTTCTTGTAAACACATTCTAGTTTTTATTTCAAAGTTTATTCTCACTTCATCTTTTCTTCTCTTTACTTTAGTTATGTTTTCTATTAGTTTGTTTTCTATTAAATTTCTTAGTTTTGTTCCATCTACCATGAACTAACTCCTCCATAGCTAGAGCTATGGCGGATCCTAATCGAAGTAGATGATTTACTTGCAATCCAATTTCAAGTTCATAATTTATTAAATAGAGAATTAAACTATGGAGCTTAATTTCCTAGTTAGATACCTAATCAATATTTAGCTAAATTACAATTAATTATTTTGGTTAACCGACACTAAGATAATTAATGGAAATACATAGTTTAGACCTGTGTCTATGCGGTGCGGTTTTTCAGGGTTTAGTTTCACGACTTAACTTTGGGGTTATTTCAGAGAACTTAATGCTTTCATTATATCTTTATTCTTGACTGGACCAAAGCTAAGGTAATTGTATGTGAAATAGGATTAATCTTGACTGGCCCAAAACTAGGTTAATTACTTTAGGAAATAATCACCGTCTCTAGATTAAAACTTAAGAACTTGGATAGGATTGTTGTGTGGATTATATACATTAGGTTAGGTGAAGCCTTGCTCTAGCACATTTATCATAAGAGTTATAAATATTGTTTTTATTTTCTTTAATTAATTGAGTGCAGTTATTTTTGTTTTTAGTTTAGTAATCATCAAATCCAAAATTTATTGCTTAGATAATAGAAATTCATAAAAATCAATAGCTATAAACACAATCCTTGTGGGAATGATACTCTACTTACTTTATATTACTTGATCAGGATAAGGTGCACTTGCTTTTAGTTTTGCACGATACACATTTCGTCCATCAAGTTTTTGGCGCCGTTGCCGGGGATTGTTTGTTTTATAATTTTGATTAAATTGAATTCTATTAATTTAAGTTTTTTTTTATTTTTTTATTTTTTTGTTTATGCTCACTAGAAGTAATAGTTTGCTTCATTCATTTAAATTTGATCCTGAAATTAAACGTTATTGTCGTAGGATTTGAGCGGAACAAAGAAGGGAGAAAATGGTAGAACCACCGCCATCAATCATGGAGTTGCTCACACCTAATTGGTCTGAAAATAATTCAAGCATTGTAGAACCTACTATAGCCGCAAATAATTTTGAGATCAAACCAGCTCTTATCCAACTATTGCAAAGCGCTGGTCAATTTGGTGGTGATCCTAGAGAAGACCCCAACGCCCACTTGACCAGGTTCAATAAGCATTGTTCAATGCTAAAACAGAATGGGGTGTCTCCAGAAGCAATTAAATTAAAATTATTTCCTTTCTCTCTTCGAGATGATGCCGCAGATTGGTTGGATTCTTTAGATACCGGGGTGATCACTACATGGGAAATTTTAGTCAATAAGTTCATGGCTAAATATTTTCCTCCATCTAAAACGGCGATGTATAAAAATGAAATTCACTCTTTTCGCCAATCGCCCAAGGAAAACCTATATGAAGCATGGGAGAGGTTTCGTCGCTTACTTAAGAAGTGCCCACATCATGGATATGCAAAGAGCCTATTGGTAAATAATTTCTATGGAGGGTTGTCCGCTTCTGACCGTGCTACTATTGATTCTGCTGCAGGTGGAAATATTTTGAGGAAATCTGAGGAAGCATACAATCTCATAGAAGAGCTAGTGGAGAGGTGTTCCCATTGGAATGAAGATAGAAACTTGGAAAGAAGAGCAAGTGTACACTTGGTTGAGTCATAGTCCAACTCTAGCATTGATGAATTAAACAAAAAGATGGACTTGTTAATGGCCAACCTAGCCCAACCACCAACATGTGAACTATGTGGATTGAGTGGACATAAAAGTGGGGAATGTTTATTTAGTAACCCATTCACAGGAGAAACACTTAATTATGTGGGGAATTATAATAGACAAAATAACTATAACAACCCTTGGAGAAGTCACCCGCATTTTCATGGTCCAATCCTAACAGTGCTTTAAATCCTATTCCACAAAGGCCACCACAACCATAACCACCACCCGGTTTTCATAACCAAGAAAGGAAAAATAATGAGGATGATAACTCCACTATCATGTCAATGTTGAAGCACATCAATTCACGCTTTGATAGTTTCGAGGAATGGAGACGGAATCAAGATGTCTTTACTAAAGGGCTAGAAACCAACATCAACCGACTAACCAAAGAAGTATCTGAGCGTCCTAGAGGTTCTCTACCTAGCAATACTGAATCTAATCCTCGTGAATATGTTAAAGCCATCGTGTTGAGAAGTGGAAAGGAAGTTCAAATCACCCCCGAGAAAAAGACGGAAGAAGTGCCAATCGAGGTAAGTAATTCTAACCCTTCTCCTAAGTTATTTGCTGACCCCAATGTTCAACCTTATAAAACTAAAATTCCTTTTCCTCAAAGGTTGAATAAAGAAAAACAAGAAAAACACTTCTCCAAATTTCTTGATATCTTTAAAAAATTACACATAAACATTCCATTTGCCGAAGCTCTTGAGCAAATGCCTGCTTATGCGAAATTTCTTAAAGATATCCTTTCTAAAAAGAGAAAATTTGAGGATAATGAAACTGTCAAATTAACAGAGGGGTGCTCAGCAATTTTGTTAAATAAATTACCACCAAAGCTTAAAGATCTGGGAAGCTTTTCTATCCCGTGTACTATAGGTGGTATAACTTTTAAAAGGGCTCTATGTGATCTAGGTGCTAGTATAAATTTAATGCCTACTTTTAGACAACTAGGCCTTGGGGAACCAAAACCCACTAGAGTTTCTTTACAATTAGCTGATCGCTCTCTAGCTTTCCCAAAAGGATTGGTAGAAGACGTATTGGTCAAGGTGGACAAATTCATCTTCCCTGCTGATTTTATTATACTTGATATGGAAGAAGATGAACGAGTCCCTATTATTTTGGGCCGCCCTTTTCTAGCAACCGGGAGAACACTTATTGATGTGCAACAAGGAAAATTAATCCTCCGGTTGCAAGATGAGGAGGTCACATTTAATGTATTTGATTCTCTTAAATATCCATCTGACAATTTTGAACATTGTAAATTTCTTGATATTACTAATAAGGTTGTGGAGGATGTTTTTCAGGATCATTTATATGAAGATCCATTAGAAACAGTTGTGATAAATGGTTTAGGCATAAACCAGGATGAAATAATAGTAGACACAGAGGTGAAGTTAACAACTGAGGAATTACATGAGGGAGTACAAGATTGCTTCTGGACTCGAGATTATGAAAAGATAGAAAGGAAGAATATTCCTAAACCAAAATCATCATTTGAGGAGCCTCCTCAATTGGATTTTAAACCATTACCTTCGAATTTAAAATATGTATTCTTGGGAAAAGATTCAACCTTACCTGTAATTATTTCTTCCTTTTTGACAGGTGAGATGGAGGCAAAATTGTTGCAAGTTCTAAAGGACCACAAGAAGGCATTCGGATGGACATTGGCAGATATCGAGGGCATTAGTCCCTCGATTTGTACTCACAAGATCTTCATGGAAGATGAAATAAAACCAACTGCCCAACCACAAAGGAGATTAAACCCAAGTATGAAAGAAGTCGTCAAGAAAGAGATCCTTAAAATTTTAGATGCGGGTATTATTTTTCCTATCTCTGACAGTAAGTGGGTAAGTCCCGTACAAGTGGTTCCAAAGAAAGGAGGAACAACCGTTCAAGTGAATGAAAAGAATGAACTCATTCCGGTTAGAAAGGTAACCGGGTGGCGTATGTGTATTGATTACCGGAAATTAAATAATGCCACCCGGAAGGATCACTTTCCCTTACCTTTTATTGATCAAATGCTTGAACGTTTAGCAGGACATGAGTACTTATGTAATTTGGATGGTTTCTCAGGTTATATGCAAATTCCAGTTGCACTAGAAGATCAAGAGAAGACCACATTTACATGTCCATTCGGTACTTTTGCTTATAGGAGAATGCCTTTTGGGTTATGTAATGCACCGACTACGTTCCAAAGGTGTATGATGGCAATCTTCAGCGACATGATAGAGGACTCTATGGAGGTATTTATGGATGATTTCTCTGTTTTTGGTAAGACTTTCGATCTTTGCCTTCATAACTTAGCAAAAGTCCTTCAAAGATGCATTGACACTCACCTAGTGCTTAATTGGGAAAAATGTCAGTTTATGGTAAAAGAGTCAATAGTCTTAGGCCATAAAGTGTCAAACAAGGGCATAGAAGTAGATCCAGCCAAGGTAGAGGTAATTGAGAAGTTGCCTCCACCAAATTCTGTAAAGGCCGTGAGGAGCTTTTTAGGTCATGCAGGTTTTTATAGGCGTTTCATTAAAGACTTTTCAAAGATAGCTAAACCTTTGACCCAATTATTGCTCAAACATGCAAATTTTAATCTCTCTCAAGATTGTATGGAGGCTTTTAGAGCTTTAAAAGAAAATTTGATTAAAGCCCCCATCATAGTTAGTCCAGACTGGACTTTGCCCTTCGAACTCATGTGTGATGCTAGTGATATAGCGGTAGGAGCATGTTTAGGACAAAGGAAAAACAAAATTTTTCAACCCATTTACTATGCTAGTCGGACTCTCAATGAAACACAACAACATTACACTACTATAGAGAAAGAGATGCTAGCCATAGTTTTTGCTCTTGATAAATTTAGATCTTATCTTGTGCTTTCTAAAGTAATTGTTTACACTTACCACTCTGCTCTCAAGTATCTGCTAGCTAAACAGGATGCAAAACCGAGGCTAATTAGATGGATATTATTGCTATAAGAATTTGATCTAGAAATACGTGATACTAAAGGAGTAGCAAATATGGTAGCTGACCACTTATCTCGATTAGAGTTTGAGCCAAAGGAGAATTTTCTGACTAAAGAAATTCAAGAACAATTTCCGGATGAGTCACTCTTCTCTATTTCCTCACCTCCATGGTATGCTGACTTTGCCAATTTCTTAGCAGGTAATATCATTCCATCCGGTTTCTCCTATCAACAAAAGCGTAAGTTCTTTTCTGATGTTAAACACTACTTATGGGAAGAGCCTTATTTGTTTCGGATTTGTGGAGATGGAATAATTAGGCGATGTGTACCCGAGGAAGAGGTGAAACCTATACTTGAACTTTGTCATACTCGTGATCCTGGCGGTCACCATGGCCCTAACCGAACGGCCGCCAAAATTCTTCAGTGTGGTTTTTATTGGCCTACTGTTTATAAAGATGCTTTTGAATTTGTTAAATCATGTGATAAATGCCAAAGAACCGGGAATATCTCAAGAAGATATGAAATGCCCCTCACTAATATTCTTGTTTGTGAAATTTTTGATGTTTGGGGCATCGACTTCATGGGACCATTCCCTAGTTCATTTGGTAACCAATATATACTTGTTGCTGTTGACTATGTTTCTAAATAGGTTGAAGCAATCGCCTCACCCACTAATGATGCTCGGGTGGTTACTAAATTTCTTAAGAAAAATATTTTTACTCGTTTTGGTACACCTAGAGCCATCATTAGTGATGGGGGTTCTCACTTTTGTAATAAGCTTTTCGAGCAATTGTTAGGGAAATACGGAGTCAAACATAAAGTTACAACCCCGTATCATCCTCAAACAAGTGGCCAAGTAGAGATATCAAACCGTGAATTAAAAAACATTCTTGAAAAAACAGTAAATTCATCTAGAAAAGATTGGTCCCTTAAACTTGACGATGCATTGTGGGCCTATAGGACGGCTTTCAAAACCCCTATTGGTATGTCACCATATCGTCTTGTTTTCGGGAAGGCTTGTCATTTACCGGTTGAATTGGAACATAAGTCTTATTGGGCGCTTAAATTTCTAAACTTTAATCTATCTTCTACAGGTCCTCAAAGATTAATGCAACTTAATGAGCTCGATGAGTTCCGTCTCACGGCCTATGAGAATGCAAAGTTATATAAGGAAAAGACGAAGAGATGGCATGACAAATATCTCCTCCAAACGACTTTTAATGTGGGAGATAAGGTGTTACTTTATAATTCACGTCTGAGACTCTTCCCGGGAAAATTAAAATCTAGATGGTATGGACCATACACGGTAATTGATGTGTTTCCTTCTGGAGTTTTAGAAGTTCAAAAGGACGAGGAACCACCGTTTAAAGTAAATGGCCAAAGAGCAAAGCATTATGAAGGTGGAGAGATTGGGCTTCAAAAGTTAACACTTTACATGCCCGACCCACCACCAAGAATAGAATCATCACATTCAGAGAGTTCACTAAGGAGTTAAAAGACTCCACGCTCCGTCTAGCTTTAAAGACGTTAAACTTAAGCGCTAATGGGAGACAACCCGAGTTTTTATTTTTTATTTTTTTTCTTTTCTTAATTTCTCTTTTATTTACAATATTTTTTTAACGTAAGTTTTATTTTTTTTATTTTTTGCAGGTAAACTAAAAAAAAGAAAAAGAAAAAAAAACAGAAACAAATTGGCCCAACAGTTAAAGTGAAAGATCCCATCTCCTCTACCACCTTTGGTTTAAGGGAGTTTTTCTTTAACCCTTTTACTTTTTCACTTTACCTTTTATCGTATTTTTGGGAGTAAATGCATGCTCTAAAGTGTGAGGAAGGGTAAAAAGGGTTTTATCTATCTTAGTTTAAGTTTTTATTATTTATTGTTTATGTTTGTGTTTATTGTTTTTTTTAGGATAATTTCATTTAGTTGCATGCTTCCTTACATGTTAAAATCATTGTCTTTGCTTTTCAAGGATTTGAGATGGACTTAGGAAGAAAACTCGTAAACAATTGACCCTTAATAGGATGAAACTTCACCATGGCAGTCATAAATTTTGAAATTACATTTTTTTTAGAATTACGAAACTGAGGAACTTTAGATTAAAATGGGAGTTCCGGAGACTACACTTGTGGACTGAAAATAAGCATTGAACTTGTCATTTGGTTAAACTTTTTGGTACAAATATTAACCCGAACATATGTGAGATTTTGAGACCAAATATTTGAGCATTTTATTACACATTGCTCGGTTTATTTTTTTTTTTCTTGAGTGTGCTCATACTTGCTATTGTCTATAGAATTTGCATCAAATGCTAGTCGAAACCTTGTGCATTGGCGTGATCAAGGCAATTAAGTGTAGCCCTTTGTTAATGTTAAAACTTATTTTTTCTTGTTTAAACCCAAAACCCTTTTACATCGTGTTTAGTTAAGCCCCGTTGAAGTCTACGTATACCACTTTCTTTGTTTCACCACATTACAAACCCCTAACGTCTTAAATACCCTTTTCTCACCCGTGAATTTACAATTATTGTGCACAAATAGGAATGTTTTAGGGAGCTCAAGATTTGTGGAAAATAGGAAGCCGAGAATTATTTTTGCTACTTTATGTGCTTTTGCAAAGAAAAAAAAAAGAAGAAAAAAAAGAAAGAAAAAAAAAGAGAAAAAAGCATTGGTTTTAGTCATTTAGTTCGAGGTGGAGATTCATGCACAATCGATCTAAAAAAATGCATTTGAAGCAAGGAATTGTAATATGTAATAATAAGATAAGAACAAGGATAAACGAGTGAATACTCAACATTATTGGTTGCAGTCTTGGTGATAGAAGTGAGTAAAAAGAAAAAAAAAGAGCGATTCTCATATGCTTGCTTATGAAACTCTTGCTTCTGGCCTTGTTCTGGAATTAATACCTAATAAAGAAGAAAAAAAGGAAAAATTGTTTTCTCATCAGTAGCACATGTTATGTTTATCGGCTAATCTTTGAAGAGCTTCGAGTCTTATTGTATCTATTTTGCACAACTAGTTGTTTATTCACTTTCCACATATTTTCCTTATCCAAACCTGTCCCTAAACCAACATTACAACCCGTAAAAGACCTTGGGATCTTGTTTCTGACTAGATAAGCATAATGGTAACGACTGGATGACAATGCAAATTCACCGTAGCCAAAGCTAGTATAGGGCTTGAGAGACAAAATTTACACCCAAACACTTGAGTGAAATGAGTGACCACTAGTGAGGTACCAAAATAGTTTGCCTTTTGATTTTGTGATATGATTGAAGATACGTCTGCTTGTGTTGGTTTGCGGAGAAACGATTAGAATCTTTTAGCGTCCAAACCTTTTGTTTTTCATCCAAACTTGTGAAATTGAGATCTATGAATGCAAGTGAAGTAAATCGTATTATTGTGTGAATTACTTATAGTGAGTATTCTAGAGTTTGTTTTGAGTCTAAGGCTTGCTTGAGGACAAGCAAAGTTCAAAGTGTGAGGAAGTTGTTATCTTGCATTTTCATATAGTTTTTAATATATTTTAATTATAATAATCATACATTTTAAGATAGTTTTTAATATTTTATAATTGTTTTATGTTTAGTTTTGTGTTTCAAGAACTAATGCTTGTTCCATATGTTTTTAGGTATTATTTGGGAAAAAAATGCAATTAAGGAATCATTACTCAAGTAAATAAAGTTGCAAAGTTAGAACTCCCTCTAGTTGGTGACCTTGTAGCAGTTGAAGAATGAAGAATCATGACTCTTTAAATAAATCTTTATAGTCATAAATTCCTCCAAAACTATCCAATGAATGTTATGACTATTTTAATACTATTTAAAGAGTCTTTTGAATGCTCAAGAAGGAGTTACACTACTTAATGCTCTCTTTAATTCTATGAAAGTTAAAAAGTTACAAAGAAGAATTCAACTCTCCATTAATCTTCTTTTTAACTACATCAAAGTTAGGGAGTTAGAGCAAAGAATTCAATCCTCCATTAATCTTCTCTTTAATGGCATTAAAGTTGGAAGTTACAAGGAATGCATGAAGCATGTGCAACTATAAATACCTACATTGTGAAGCATGAAAGGAGACGTGGAACAGACTTCAACACAGAGCTGGAACACATCTGTTAATTTCCTATTATAATCTTCTTTTGGTTCCTTTTTCTCTTTCTTGTAAACACATTCTAGTTTTTATTTCAAAGTTTATTCTCACTTCATCTTTTCTTCTCTTTACTTTAGTTATGTTTTCTATTAGTTTGTTTTCTATTAAATTTCTTAGTTTTGTTCCATCTACCATGAACTAACTCCTCTATAGCTAGAGCTATGGCGGATCCTAATCGAAGTAGATGATTTACTTGCAATCCAATTTCAAGTTCATAATTTATTAAATAGAGAATTAAACTATGGAGCTTAATTTCCTAGTTAGATACCTGATCAATATTTAGCTAAATTACAATTAATTATTTTGGTTGACCGACACTAAGATAATTAATGGAAATACATAGTTTAGACCTGTGTCTATGCGGTGCGGTTTTTCAGGGTTTAGTTTCACGACTTAACTTTGGGGTTATTTCAGAGAACTTAATGCTTTCATTATATCTTTATTCTTGACTAGACCAAAGCTAAGGTAATTGTATGTGAAATAGGATTAATCTTGACTGGCCCAAAGCTAGGTTAATTACTTTAGGAAATAATCACCGTCTCTAGATTAAAACTTAAGAACTTGGATAGGATTGTTGTGTGGATTATATACATTAGGTTAGGTGAAGCCTTGCTCTAGCACATTTATCATAAGAGTTATAAATATTGTTTTTATTTTCTTTAATTAATTGAGTGCAGTTATTTTTGTTTTTAGTTTAGTAATCATCAAATCCAAAATTTATTGCTTAATAGAAATTCATAAAAATCAATAGCTATAAACACAATCCTTGTGGGAATGATACTCTACTTACTTTATATTATATATAGATAGATTATTATTATTATGAGTAAATTACGCCCATGGCCACTGAACTTTACCATTTTAATATTGTTGCCACTGAACTCCAATTCTTAATAGTATGACCACCGAACTTTACACTTTTTAACATCAGTGGCCACTCAACACCTCAAAACGACCATTGACGGCCTCAAAATAAAAAATTCGAAGAGTTAATGATATCCTAAGGAACTTTAATTCTTGAAATTTTTGTTTTGAGGTCATTTAGGTGTTGTTTGGTTGGGAGAGAGAAAGTGAATTTTTAGAGAGAGAAAGCTCAAAAAATGTGATTTTGGAAAATAAAAATGTGGTTTTACGGTAAATTTCGTTCTGAACAACTTTAAGTTTTGAATATTTTCATTTTGAGGTCGTTAATGGTTGTTTTGAGGAGTTAGTTAAAATTGAGTGGCCACCGGTGTTAAAAAGTGTAAAGCTCAGCGACCATACCGGTAAGAATTGAAAGTTCAGTGGCCATAATGTTAAAATGAATAAAAATCAGTGGCCATGGGTGTAATTTACCCTTATTATTATTAGTAATAAGTTGTTAGTTATTTATTTATTTATTGGTAAATTAAGTTGTTAGTTATATGTAATTATTATTATTATTAAGTTTGTCACAGAGGATAAATACGAGGGATTCGAAAATCAAAACCTGCTCTTTCTCTTTTTCTTTTTCATTTTCTTATTTTCTTCCGTTCTATTTTTCATCATAACTCCTTATTCCAGCTAACTCCTGAAACGAAAATTATACCATTAAATTTCTTGTTTCGTGAGGAACAATTTGAGACCACTATTGATATTTTTCTGAGCAAAAAGTATGGTAACCGAAGCGGGTACTTTTCACCGGCAAAGTGTTAGATGCCAACCTTTTAGGCGGTTTTAGTTGTGAAAGCGGTGTGTTTTTGGACTCCCCTGAATGTTGGCTATCTCGTGGTAGTCTCGGTTCGCACTTCCGATAACTCTGACGATATTTCGGCAACCGATCCCACGTTTTGGTGAGACTCCAGTGAGCGTTTTCCGGACAGAATTTTATCCTTTCGTATAGTTTCCAATATATATGATTGCTTTTCTAAATTATTAGTCTATTATGATAATTGAACTTTTAAAGGGTTAGAATTTTAAGGTTAAGTATAGGGTTATTGATTAATTAGGCTGATCTGGAACCTTAATTGATATCATGGGGGTTAGGAACATTATGAACATACATTAATCCTAATTAATCCTAACATCTCCCACTCATATGCAATGGAACCAATTCCTATAATACTCATCTCAAAACTCTTATCTCACCTTTCGCTAATAGTCCATGCGATCGGCATACTATCAAGAGCTCAATTGCTATATACTCATTGGAGATATACAGTTGCTCGATGTGCATGTTTCAAGCTTGGGACTATATACTCATTGGAGATATGTAGCCTTTAGACCTGAACATGGGTCGTCTTTGGCGTATGCATTATCCCAGATTCCTTATCTCATCTCGTGTAATTACTTAGATCTCTATAGTTCATCTGATTTCACAAGTACGCTCAAAAGCATAAGTGTCCGGACGGTGAAAAACAGAATGCCTCAAGATGTGAACTCAATGGACATCTTTCCTTCTTGTTGCATTTCGTCCATCATTGTCTAACTCGCTATCTAATTAGGCTCCTTTTGGTTGGAATTATCACATCAACCTGAGGGTAATCAGACTTTATTTTTGGAATAAACTTGAAGTCACAAGGACAATATATATCTCTAGAAATCATAATTTCGAGATGTAAGTCTCACACTAGGAAAAGACGAGATCGACTCTTTTCCATCTTATGGTCGCTAAAGCACACATTGTCACATTCAAGTGCCATGGTGTTCAATTCTACTTATAGAAGAGCATGTACCTTAAATATAACACCATGCAAGAGCTTAGGTGTAAATGTGCCAAAACATCTAACTTTAGTTCACTGCTTGTAGCGAACACTCCTGGCTGTAAAGGTAGAAGGCTTTAAGTTGTCGCAAACTTTCCTATCAGATTCCATAAAATTTGTCACATATACCTGAGGTGTATGTAGTTATCTTGCACCATGATAAAATTTCTTTCATCCCTTTTGCAAGACGGCCTCTGCTATTGAACATGCTCTCGTATGTTCAAAAGCGGCATCATCCTACTATTTGTGACATATGACAAAAATAAGGGTAAACACTCGTGTGAGTGAGCTACTGCTCTACTTGACATGTATTTGGAAACAGATAATAGCAGATATAAACATATAAATATTCACACTCGTGTATTGGAAACAATTCTTAAAACCTTTATTAATGATTCAAGTTCACTAAACATTGAAAAAACATAGAAGTACATTTAGATCCTACGTAACCCCTGGGGTCTTATATGTTTAACATAAACATCTCTTTTGATAGGTTTGGTGAGGGGATCGACAACCATGCCATGGGTGGAAATTGTTGAAACACAATTTCCACATTAATTTTGATTATGACAAAAATATTTAAGGAAATTAATATCTCCATAATTAATAACACATTAAATTTAAATATTGATTTATTTGGACTAATGTGTTTGTTAAGTTTTTTTGATGAATTAAGTATAAAATTAATGGAACAAGAAAAGGCCTTAAGAGATAAATCAAAAGCCCATGGATGAAAGGCCATTGGATCAACTTTAGCTTAACAGCCAGAAGGATCCAGAAGCACAAGATAGTTGTCTCAAAGATAAGACAAACTCAGAAGACAAAGGATCAAGGCACGTGAGACAAGCTCAGAAGTTGACTCTGTGCAACTAACAAAGCTTCACCGAATAAGGAAAGATTCAAAAGCTCCAAACGGCTTGTCCTCTGGTCAACTTGGAAACTTTGCATGATTTGGTTAGACAACCAGTCTGCCTCTGACCAAGCTCTAAAGCACATCGCAACATACAAAATAACGGAAAAGAGAAGGAATGCTATTGGCTATTGACATTGGGCTCTAAGGATGAAAGGGACATGAGAGCCATTTCCCTCCAACGGTTATTTTGAAATTCAAAATGACCAATGCCTTAAAGTGTCACTATAAAAGCCCCATCACTTGCTACATTGGAACTTGATCTTCAGCGCTAAAATTAAGAGAGAATTATTCTTGAAGTTCCAAAGCAAACCAAAGCAAAGCAAAAACCATTTACACAACTATTGTACTCGTATGTGTAAAATCTCTAAGTTCATTCATTGCGTTCTAAGTCAGAACAAAATCATCAATAAAATAGAATAGTTCAGAAGCTCTTCTGTTTGTTCGGTATTAAGAAAACAGAGGGATAGATAGTTGAGTGTATGTTATAGAGGAAGGTACTTTGTAATATCTCAATATCTACTATAAAGGTTTGTGCTCTACCATCAAAGAGCTCGGTAGTGGATTAAAGCTCGGAAGAGGGTATTTCGGGGACTGGATGTAGGCAAGAGGCCGAACCAAGATAAAACTGATGAGTATCATTTTCTAACTCTTACTTTTTACTATTGCTTGCTTTTTGTTTCGGAAGTATTAAAGTTAAATTAGTTAGAGTTTCTTCTAAAATGAACTAAGTTCGGAAGCCCCTCTGAGACGCTACCTTCCGAACCAAGGGCAAAAACAATCTTAGTTGTTAGTCAACTAAAGTTGATTCTGATTTTTAAAATACACCCTTTGTACCGTGCTATTGAAACTGTGAGAACTGTTTTTACTTAGAGAATTTTTTTAAACCGGCAATAGTTCCATTAACCCCCCCCCCCTTTAAGAACTAATTCTCACATTACAATGGACCAACAAGTGGTATCAGAGCCTTAAGCTCAACACATAAGATAACACTATCTTGAGCATGATCCTAAAATGGTTGTCAATAGCACTCGTTTCCTACCTGGAAATGAAACAACTCGGATCTTGCCTAGGGGCTTGTCTATCACTAGACCACCTCTATTCTTTGGATCAAATTATACCTTCTAGAAGAACATGATGAAAAATCTCATTCAATATGAATATGAGTGTCTGACTAGTAATAGTCAAAGGCCCGTTCATACCATATGAAACGGTTGATGGTAAACAAGTCATAAAGGAATAGGCTAAGTGGTCAGAAGATGACCTTAAAAAATTGCAAAATAATGCCTCGTCTATAAACATGCTTCACTGTGCATTGGATGCTGCAGAATATAACCAAAACCTCAAGATGTGAGTCAGCTTAGGAAATTTGGAAGATGATGGAAGTGACCTATGAACGCACAAGAAAAGTGAAAGAGTCAAAGGTGAACCCGCATATGAGGTTGTATGAGCTGTTTGAAATGAATGATGGGGAAGGCATCTCGGAGATGAATTCCAGATTCACCAATATAATCAATGAGCTCAAAAGACTTGAAAAGGCCTTCATAGAAGAAGAAAAAGTGAAGAAAATACTCAGAAGCCTTCCAAAGAGTTGGCAAGCAAAGAAGACTGTTGTCGAAGAAGCTTAAGATCTAACAACTTATAAATATGACGAGCTTATCGGATCTCTTCTAACGCATGAAATCTCAATGAAGAGCTTTGAGAATAAAGAAAAGTCAAAGGACAAGAAACAGAAGTCTTTGGTCATGAAGGCAAACTCTACTGATGACAGCGCCTCAGATGATGAGGAAATGGCTATGTTTACCCGGAAGATAAAGAGGATGTTCCGGAAGAACGAAAAGTATAGAAAGAAGCCCTTCCAAAAATATGACAAAGCCAAGAATGAGTATGGTGACAACAAGGTTAGAAAAGAAACTTCAAAGCCTATTATATGCTTTGAATGTCATCAACCAGGTCACAAAAAATCCAGTTGCCCTACTCTGAAGAAAGACAAAAGGAATGGGAAGAAAGCAGTGGTTCCAACCTGGAGTGATAGTGATGAATCATCGTCCTCTGAAGCTGATGTTGTTGAGACAGCAAACATATGTTTCATGATTGCTGAGATGGAAGAACGATGTGCTTCCAAAGTGCCAGAACCTTCATATGCCTCCGAAAATGATGGCCAAACCACTGAGGTAATTTCTCTCCCTATCCTTAGAAATGAAATGATAAATGCTCTGTGTGATGTGTATTCTCTTGTTAAAAAATGTAACAAGAAAATACGAGCACTCGCCAGAAGATGTGATGAGGTTGAGGAAGTTAAACTCGGAGACATCCGACACCTCCTCCAAGACAATACCAGACAGGATGAAAATCTTAAGATTATGCATAAATTTGTCTCGAAAGTCCAAGAGGAATAAAAAAGGCTCCGAAAGGATGTCACATCAATTCAGAACCAACTAAGGGTATGGGCTTCTGGATTATCGTCTCCTTTGTAGCTTGGAAGATATGGGGCTTTGAAACATCTTCCTGGTGCGAATCCCAAGATACACCTTATAAATGGCGAATCCCTGTTTGCATGAGGATTGTGTCTTTCATTCTCCTAGTTGATATCTTATGAATGAACTTTCGTCGGAGCTCCACCTGTGGGGGGTGCCGTTGGGTTCGGCTGGGGGCACTCTGATGCTTAAGTCAGTAAAGTATAAAATAGTGATAAACTGTAAGCACAAAGTGTAGTGTAGAAAGTGTACCTCAATGTCTTGGGATGTGAGGCTTTTTATACTAAGATAGTTGTAACCATCGATATAGTAACTAGAAAGCCTTCCATTAATGCTACTTTAATGGTAATTACTATGTCCATTTAAGTGTGACCTTTAGCTCATTTATGGAGCTATTACTTGTCATCAATGGTTTCGGTTTCCATATGGGAAGACGATGCAGACATCCTTTGGGCGGATCAATGCTGGATGGCGGGTCTTCCAAGATATGGCGGTTGTGGGCCTCTTTAATATGTTTGATCATCACGAGGCGTATCTTTTGGATTATAGATCCTTGGTGGCATATGACTTGCTCCGTACGCTATCTAAGTTGCGGATCTCTAATCACAGCTGATGCCCAAATGTTCTTTTGGTCCTTTGATTACATGAAGCTTTGTGGATTCGCCCTTGGATAATATATGGATGTTATCAAAGCCAAACTGTCGACACAGCCGAGTCAAAGAATAGAAGCATGTCTGGTCTAGACCAGACAGTTGTATACAATCTAAAGGAAAATAGACAAGCCTAGGCACATCGGAATAATAAAATTTTATCTATTTTATCTATTTCCCTTTTCCAAGATCTGTTAGTTGTTATTTCAAACAAAGAGGGATAGAACGAAATACCTTTTCTGACGAACTATCTATAGTTGCAAACGAAGTGCCCACAACTCTTAATCCATGTATCACGAACCACAATCACAACAGAAAAGTAAAGTGATTAGTAAACAACCAATGAATAGCAATCTAAGTTAATTGCCTCTAAAGGAATCGACAGGAGATCAAAGAGAGAGTAAAGAAGAGAGTAATTTAGCCGGTATGATTTCGAAACGATTCCTAGCCACCAGTATTGTTTATAGACTTCTCAAACCCTAACTCTAGTTGTATTAGTTAATTAATTAGTTAGAATCCTATTCGGAATAGAATTACTAATTAGATAAATTAAATAAATACTTATTATTATTATCTTAATGATATCTAAATATATTTAGATAATAACTCTAATCCAATTAGTTTTAGGGATAATTAATTAGAGTTATAATCACATTAAAACCTCTAATTAATATTATCAGATAATCCTTTAATTTAATTCACAATTATAGTCTAATTATAATTATTAATCAAATTAATTTATCTCTAATTAACTACAAATTTCGACCCATATGCCACATGTCCCACTAAAATTACAATTCCGTCCTCTGGTTCCAAGTCCCATGTGCGACGCATTAGGTTCTTATTGCTACTAGCCATATATATCCTTTGGAATTAATTCATCCTGATTAATTTCAACTTATATATAAGGGAATGACTTCGCGAGCTGTTACTAGCAGAACCTAAGACATTCCCCCAGTGCAAATAAGAAGACAGGCTGAATACTGACGTTTACCTTTCCGCATTAGGTGCATTATAATTTGATCCTTCATCAATTATATGCTTTAGACAATTCTTATAACCATGGAATGTGTCAAGGTTACATAAAGCGAAGAGTCTGTTTTACTTGTCCAGGTTGCATTTACTCTGAAATATAAGTTAAGTGAAATCTCCATTTCTACTCTTACCTCTATCACCTTGCAATGATTTCAGTCAATTCACCACAAATGGCCATTTGGATATATCTCTTATTTATCATGAGTGATGAATGCCCAATCTAACACTAACTATCCTGCAATTACTTTATGTGATACCCAACCCTGCTCTCACACACCCCAGGGCCTCTCCTGTAGTGGATCGTGCTCGCACATAATCAAAGCATCACACTCTATAATCCAGAATCACTAATTAATGAATGTTTGAGTCTGAGGATTACTTATACCTACTAATACCAATGAGATGAACATTTGACACTCAGATAAATTTATCCATGCTGTTATCTCAAGTCGGGTCCCAATCCTAATGAACTGCTTCACCAGATCCATGTAACTGCCTAGATATCTCCATATCTAAAGCTTGTGAGATCAGCTCTCTGTCTTGACAGAAAACACTGTTACATGTAAGTCTCGACAGTAATATGCCAGCCATTTTAACACATTACTTGACTTGGGTTGATTTTAAGTTTATTGGTCTATTATAAAGTATAGTCTCACTTCATGCTTGTATGAACACTTTATAACTACTTAAATAAACTTGGGATTACTTTTCTTACAAAAGATTAATGCCTTTTATATATAGTTTTAGTTATGCTATATCTGATTAAAACAAATGATTAAATAAACAATTTATTCATTGATATTCATATCCTAAAACAATTGTCTTTAGGACATTAAACTCCAACACAATCAGCATGCATCTTCATCACCACGTGAGTAATCTTCCACCAAGGACACATCCAGCGGATCTGCTCATCAGTGACAGTCTTAAGCCATCTATGGAAGTCTTCAAGGCTCAATCCAGCAAACGTCTTCAAAGATAAGCCTCGAGACAAGAAGTTGTGCGGGCTATACCTTTTCCAAGGGACATGAGGTGGATCAATAAAACCCAATTTCTCCTCGAGCCATACCTACAACAGAAATAAAAGAGACAAAAATCTTGTAAAATTGAAAACCCGCTGATAACATCGAGATATTATCATGAGGACCAAAAGCGATATTTGCCTTTAAGTATGCCACGTAGCAAAGGAAGTCAGCTGGCGTATCTCCCTGGACTAGCTCTAAGAGATCCGCTGGCGGATCTATAAGGCGAATCTCTCCATTCACCTTGGTAACGACTGGCCGCCGGCTCGGCCATAAAGGATCATTAAATGGGTCATTAACTGTCTTACCCGCCAGGTTAAGAGTAACTTGTAACCGCTATTAAATGAGCATTAATGGGGACTTTCTAGTTACCTAGAGGTTACGACTTCCTAGCTATATATAGCCTACATCCCTAAGTTATCAAGGTACACTCAGACTTTTCTATATTCTCTAAGCTTTGTCAATACAGTTTATTCTTCATATTCTCTACTGACTTTGGCATCGGAGTTTCCCCCGTCGAACCCAACGACGCCCCCCACAGGGACGAGCTCCGATCAGAAGTTTCTCCCTTGTTATCAATTAGTGCGGTGAGCATGGAATCCTTGATCAAATAAAGGGTTTTTCGTTCACACTGAAACATCATGACCGATGGAGGACAAAATCCCTCCTCTGGGATTGAATCACCGATAATTACACCATCTAGTGCTGATCGCACTAACACAACTGCTCCTGTAACAAATATATATGGAAACATGCCTACTGCTTCTTTCATCGATATGTGTGCTCGGGATATCGAGGCACGATATGGGCTTGAAATTGGGAACCGCCTCCGGGCGTTCATGACTCTTCCTCCTCGTTGGAGTACGGTATCTACGTCAGCTGTCTCATCTTTACCTCCATTAAACTTTGGTCTGGGACCAGGTGCCCATAGCTCTTCATTCCTTCAAGCTCACAACATTGATTCCATGATAACTACTACGGCATCGGGTGGCGGACGACCGGTTATCAGGGAGTTATTTCCTGGCGAGGGAAGTCAAAGGAATGATACGGTCCCTCCTTGCGGATCAGGGATTCCAAGGTTTAATCTTGATGGACCAAATGTACCTAGGCGTCCGCGGACAAATTCGTCTCTTGGCGGATTTAAGGAGCCCACTCGTAAAAAGCATAAAAAGGATAAAAATGAGCAAGCAGGATCCCCACGCCGTGGTAGATCACCTCCATCTACTGGTCGTAGAAGAAGTAAAAGGCCAGAAAAAACATCTCATATAGGTGGACCACCGCCACATCCATCTTCAGGAACTGGTGGACGCACCTCGTCTGGAGGCCAGCAAGGAGGAAATGGTCCAACTCCCCCAGGCAGAGGAAGTGGTGGAGGAGATGGTGGAGGAAGAGTAGGGAGCGGACGTGGTAATGCTGGAAGACATTCGCCATCGGATCCATCGTCTGATTCAAGTTCTTCTTCTTCTTCTTCTCCAAGTAGATCGCCACGAAAGGGTCGCCCCAGGGCGGATTCGAAGAATTTTGATGATAGAGTGAGGGCCCTAGTACTCCAAATGAACGAAGAAAATGCTAGGCACAATCCATTCGCCAATAGGGATTCGCCTTTTGCAGCCTGGATCGAGGCAGAGGAAACCGACAGAGCTTTCAAGATTCCTAATCTTGCAATATACACAGGCAAAGATAATCCGGAAGCTCATGTTCGAAAGTATCAAATCTTGGCCAGGCTCAATCGAGCCACCGAACCCGTGCTCTGCAAAATGTTTGTCACCACACTGGGAGGTCCAGCTTATTTGTGGTTTCAATCTCTACCTCCAGGATCAATAAACAGCTTTGATCAATTAAGCAAGGAATTTTGTGCTAAATTTGCTGGTTGTATTCCTGCAGTGGTGAAATTTGGAAAGCTTTTTGAATTAAAGCAGAAGGCGAATGAACCCCTCCGAGATTATGTGGACACTTTCAACCAATTGTGTATACAAATCGTTGATGTAGATATCTCCGTAGCTGTGGAGTGTTTTGTGAGAGTTAATGGAGCGTTGTAAAGACTTTATAGAAGTGGATGACATTCGCCGAGGTTCGCCATCATCACCAAAAAAGGACAGAGGCGAATCTCGTCCTCGGGACCGGGACAAGGACAAACGTCAGGATTCTTCTTCTTGGAACAAACGAAGGGATTCTCGGAATAAATCAACGTTTGTCACCTCCTTCACACCTCTCAATGCCTCTAAGAGTGAAGTTCTTATGTGGATTGAAAACAGTCAGCACAAGCGGAGCATTTCATACCCCGAGCCAAAAGGGGGGGAGTACACCAATAAAGGTAAAAATCCTAAAAATTATTATAAGTATCACAGGAAAAATGGCCATGATACGGATGCTTGCTGGGAGTTAGCTCGAGAAATTGAGCAACTCATTGAAAGAGGTAAATTGGATCGGTTCATCCAAGCTGAAGGAAAAGAAGAGGATAGATCCAAGGAGGACCCAAAGAAGAAAGGAAAGGGTACCATCAATGTCATAGCAGGAGGACCTGGTTATCAGCCAGCATCGAAAAAGGCGAAGACGACCGCCCTTGATAGGACATCATTAAATCTCCCTTTCTCAGACGCAGGTCCTGAGATTCCACCCCATGCGGATGCACTGGTCGTCACCATGATGGTCGAAGGTTGGGAAATGAAGAGGGTAATGATTGATACGGATAGTTCATGTAATGTCATTACCCGAGGAGCATTCACCAGACTCCGGATAGATCCCGTCCAGGTAGAGCCGATGGTGGTTGACATTTTGGGAGTGACAGGTCATACCATTCAGACGAAAGGCCAAGTTACTTTGGATTGTGAGCTTGTGGATAATGATCAAGTTTGGAGAGGAGATTTGGAGTTCTCGATCTTGGATGGACAATTAGCTTATAACATTATCCTCAGACGACCTTTTATCTCCGAAGTTGCAGCTCTTATCTCTGTTCGCCATTTGACACTTTACATTCCCACGATCAAGGGAGGTGTGATGGTCAAAGGTTGTCAAAAGGTGGCCCAAGAAACATATTCGGCATCCTTAATGATTCACCCTCAATCTAAGGAAGAAGATGAAGAGGAGCGTGTCACAATGGCCTTAGGCGAAACCGAAATGTACTTTATGGCAGAGGAGAAGCAGGTACGAATAGCTAAGGGGCTACGGGGCAAGATCAGAGATGCAATCACCAAAGTACTTTGTGAAGCTGAAGATGTCTTTGCATGGAAGGACGAAGTTCTCCCAGGAATTAGCCCAGATGTGATCACCCATAAGCTCAACATCGATAAAGATGCAGTTCTTGTGGCTCAAAAGCGGAGAAACCATGGTCCGGAAAGACAAAAGGTGATAGAGGAAGAGATCGCCAAGCTCCAGAAGGCGGATGCCATTGAGGAGGTACTCTACACACAATGGTTGGCGAACGTCGTGCTAGTCAAGAAAGCTGGCGGATCTTACCGCATGTGCATTGACTTTACAGATCTCAATAAAGCTTGCCCCAAGGATAATTATCCTTTGCCATGCATAGACATGCTTGTAGATGGAACTGCCGGTCACGCAATGTACTCCTTTACTGACGTGAAGTCAAGCTATCATCAAATCCCCATGGAGCCCTCAGATAGAATTAAGACCTCGTTCGTAACGCATCAAGCTACTTATTGTTTTAAATTCATGCCCTTTGGGCTTAAGAACGCAGGTGCTACCTATCAGAGGATGATGAACAAGATATTTGCGAACAATAAAAGCGGTAATTATTCTGTCTATGTAGACGATATGATCATTAAAAGCACAACTGTAGAAAGGCATGCAGAAGATATAAAGGAGGTATTGGGCGTACTTCGGCACCACAACATCAAGTTGAATCCAGAGAAATGCACTTTCGAGGCAACATATGGGAAGTTTTTAGGGTTCATGATCAGCGAAAAAGGAGTCTGCCCAAATCCTGACAATGTCAAAGCAGTCCTAAAAATGCAAGCGCCCCAGAATATCAGAGAAGTACAGCGCCTCAACGGACGTATCATAGCCTTGGGCAGGTTTATCTCTTGCTCAGCTCGTAGATGTCAGCCTTTTTTCGAAGTCATCAAGAAACAAAAAGCATTCGAGTGGACTGAAGATTGTCAAAATGCCTTTGAAGGAATCAAGCGGTTCCTCACAGAACCACCCATGATGAGCCGACCTTTGAAAGGGGAGGATCTTTACATGTATGTATCGGTCACGGATAAAGCTGTATGCACAGTCATGATACGAGAAGAAGATGGCCAACAATTCCGTGAGTAAAGTTTTGAAAGACGCTGAAACCAGATATTCAAAGCTGGATAAAATGGCACTGGCTGTTGTAACCACGGCAGTTCGCCTCAGGCCATATTTTCAGGCGCATACTGTAATAGTTCGAACCAATATACCAATGAGAAAAGTATTACAGAAGCCAGACACTTCAGGAAGGTTGATGGAATGGGCGAATTTGATGTAAGATACGAAAGCAGATCATCTTTGAAAAGTCAGGTCCTGGCGGACTTCGTGAATGAATTCACTAACGAAGGGATATCTCATCCCAAGCCTCCGTTAGAAGAATGGTCAATGTACACTGATGGAGCTTCCTCGACGGATGGAGCAGGTGTGGGAGTTGTGATCAAAGGTCCCCACTACATAAGATTGCGATACGCAGCAAAATTAAATTTCCATGCCACTAATAATGCTGCTGAGTACGAAGCTCTGATACTGGGATTACGTCTACTTCAGGAAATCACCCCAGAGCGGATCGTGATATATAGCGATTCAAAACTAATGGTCAACCAAGTAATCAAAAATTACGAGGTGAAAGACGAGGTTCTGGCCAAATATGTAGCAGAAGTCAAAAAGTTGCTGGATCACCTTGAAGTTAAAGAAACGAAGTGGGAATTGATTCACATACCAAGGGAATCCAATACGGAGGCTGATCAATTGGCCAAAATGGCTTCTAGTGAAGTAAACTGGGCGGATCCAGATTGTCCCTTCGAAGTAAAAATGGCTCCAGCATTTGCTGCCGAAGAAGTGTCCGTACTCACAACGGTGGAAGATGATTGGAGGACAGTCATCCGCCAATATCTATTAAATGGAGCATTACCTGAAGATAAGGAAGAGGCGAGGAGGATTGTCAGGAGATCAGCTTACTTCTCCTTGATCAATGATGGTCTTTACAGAAAATCCTTTAGTCATCCTTGGCTGAAGTGCATTCTACCAGAAGAAGGGCAGCAGATCCTCAAGGAGCTACATGAGGGATCTTGTGGGTCACATGAAGCATCCGCCACGATCTTGAGGAAATCCAGGATAGCAGGTTTCTACTGGCCTACAGCTGAGTTAGATGCCCAAAGTTTGGTAGAATCTTGTCACAGTTGTCAGATTCATGCAAATGAGTCACACACTATCAAACACATTCAAAGGCCAATCATTGAGGGCCGTCCGTTCGCCCTTTGGGGAATAGACATTGTTGGCCCATTTCCTCCAACTCGTCGGCAAAAAAGGTATGTAATAGTAGCGGTCGACCATTTCACCAAATGGGTAGAAACCGAGGCTGTTTCCTCCATTACAGCAGAACAGATAGTGGAGTTTGTCAAGGACAACATCGTGGGAAGATATGGCATTCCACATACCATCATCACTGACAACGGGACACAGTTTAACTGTGGCCAATTCAAGGCTTTTTGTGAAGGATTGGGCATCCTGAACAGATTCGCCTCCGTTTATTATCCCCAGTCCAATGGAATGACCGAAGTGACCAATCGAACGATTGTAAAGGGGATAAAAAAGAGGTTGGGAGAACACGACAAAAAATGGGCGGACCAGCTTACAAGTGTTTCATGGGCCTATCGTACCACCCCAAGAACTGCTACGGGAGAAACGCCATTCGCCCTTTCTCATGGAGTGGAGGCCGTAATCCCCGTTGAAATACAAGTCCCCAGTGATCGAGTGGCCTTTTATTGTGAAAAGGACAACGATAAGCGATTAAGGGAGCGTCTGGATCAGGTTGAGGATCGCAGGAATCAATCCTATGTGCGCATGGCAGTATATAAACAGCGGATCGCATCCTATCATGATAAAAATGCCAAGCTTGTGGATCTAAAGATAGGAGATCTTGTGCTTCGCAAGGCTGATAAAGTCCAATCTCGAGAAGGCAAGGGCAAGTTGGGGATCAACTAGATAGGTCCATACCAGATAGTGGAGAAGGTTGGACCAGCCACATTCAAAATACAAGATATGGAGGGAAATACGCTGCCACGCACGTGGAATCTCCAAAACCTCCGCAAATACTTTGTTAGAAAATGAAGTATGTCCATGGTCTTGAGTACTCTTTTTCCTTTAAACAAGCTTTTTCCCATGTGGTTTTTCTTGTTAAAGGTTTTAACGAGGCTCATTTATAAAGACCTATTCGCTGTAATAAGGTGTTTCTCTCATTAATAAACATTGTTGGTTTTATTATTCATGTTCTTTTTATAGTTTACTGCTGCAATATCAATATTCCAGTCTTAAAAAGAAGGGGGGCATCCAACGCTCTCCACATTCAATGTAGATCCGCCACTTGGCGGATCCTGATCACCAATTGAGTTAAAACAATCCTTGGACGCAAGGTCTTTACACTCTCTTATCCCTCCCAGAGAGGGATTCACAAGTCCTACGGGCGGATCATTTCACCTCAAAGATAGGTAGCAAATTGAACCCCTGGGCAGCTTTACTTCCTCCAAGAAGGAATAAAACAGCTTCAAACCTTCACAAAGGTTCATACCATGGAGTATGGCTGGCCACCTACTCCAAACATAAAATCCTAAACATGCTTATGTTTAACGTACTTCTCTACGTAAATGTGAGAGTAAAATAAATAGATAACAGTGTAAAAGATTAACCAGATTGTACTTAGAAGATTTTTTACAAAAAGATCTTTAAACAGAAAACTAAATAATAATAGGGGCATCCTCTTTCTTGCTTCCTTCGCCTATGATGCTTGCTTGAGGATCCTTCTTCTCCGCGGTCACAGATCCTCCACCAGAAGATACCTCCTTATCCTTCGAAGAAGTAGGACCCGGTGGAAGGACAGCATCAGGAATGGGCTCTGTGCCTACCTTGGGCGGCATCTCTTCAGAATTGTCCGCCACAACTGTGATAGAAGGTTTGGTCTCCTGCGGGGGTCCTTTCATCCATTTCCGTACATAATTGCGAAGATACTCCCTGACATCTGGCATTTTGTTGAACCTCGCCACGTCTTCCGGTTCGGGGACGGCGAGCAGAGGATCTGTGAAGTCAACTTCGGGATGGGCCAGGGAGAAGTACGCCATAAGCATCTCGCCGTAGTAAAACGCATGTACACCCGCCGTGTATTCAGCTTCTCCGAGAGCATCCTCATGGCTTTTGGCATCAGAAGCCATCGTTGCCTTTAAACTTTTAATCTCTTCATCCCGAAGAACTAAGGCCGCTGTGGCGGAGGCAAGATCCGCGTTTGCAGAGGCAATGGTGGAATTGGCATTCGCTATCTCTTTTTCTAACCTTTCAATGGTTGCCCTATCTGCCACGTTCTGAAGGAGTCCATTTTCCAAAGTACGCAGACGGGCATACAGCTATAAAAGACAAAATGATTTAGTCCAAGGGCGAAAAAGAGGTGAAGGAATTATCATTATCTACATTCTTTTTGAACTCACCGAAAGAAGCTCCGATTTCCCCTTCTGGATATGAGTTGGCCCAGGGATTTGGTTATAGTTCCTTTGTACCTCTCCCACCTGACCCTCATCCAGATCATTCAGAAGGGATTCGTTCTCAAAAGAACCTTGGGCCCCCAATTTGGCGGACCAATATCCTCCAATATCGGGCTTCGCCATCTGCACAAACAAAGAAGAGCCATACATCACTTTAGAATCGGATGAGCAACAGAGGAAATCAAAAGATGGATTACCTGAACAATCTTCTCAGCAGGTTTGGCGGATCGTATCGCGTCCGCCATAATCTTGGTACTACCCATAGTGTTGGGCCGCCTCTTTTTCAGTGGCGGATCAACAGCTATCTCTGCAGGACGTTTGCC
This sequence comes from Euphorbia lathyris, assembly GCF_963576675.1. Classification (NCBI taxonomy): domain Eukaryota; kingdom Viridiplantae; phylum Streptophyta; class Magnoliopsida; order Malpighiales; family Euphorbiaceae; genus Euphorbia; species Euphorbia lathyris. Next base: position 50,002,124 of record NC_088918.1, read on the forward strand.
CATATCGGCTTGAGGATTAGCCGCTTGACTTTTCTTGCGCACTTCATCTTCCAAAAGCTTCCTGCGCGTCTCTTCAAGAGCGTGATTGGCCTTAGATACACCCCTGCCAAAGAAGACATCAAGATAATCAAGACTTTTGAGGTAACGGAAAGGTACCTTGATCAAACTGAGTAATTTTCGAATAAATAAATTGATCCCTTTCTCGACGAATCAATGGAATGTCACTCATCATGAAGGCTAAGGCGTCTGCATAAGTCCATGCATCCGCCTTGATCTGCTTCATGAGATCCGCCACCTCTTCATCACTGCTTGTTAAGATCCGCATGTCACCCGCCATATGTAGCGGACGGGAATTCCAAACTGAAGGGAAACCTAATGGTTCATCCTCCTTTATCTTCACATAGAAGAAACTCTCATCCCAACTATGAACGTTGGACATTTTGTCGTAAAAGGGCGAATAGACCCCAAATTTGGCGAATGTAAGATAGGATTCTGACTTCCTCTTGGAAGGTTTATGAAAGGCCCTAAAAATACGGCCCGTATAAACAACGCCTAAATTCGAAGCGAGATAGCAGTCTAGGGCCATGTCGAGCCAGCCATTAGGATGTAGCTGACTGACGGCAATGTCAAAATATGAGAGGATACCCGCCATCACCTTGGGAAGAGAAAGGCGAAACCCTCTCTCTACATGACTACAGAATACAGTAAAAAAGCCGTTAGGCGGATTGGAGGGGCGTTGATGAGAAGCAGCAAGTTGGGTTTCGTAATTTTTGATCCACGGAAAGCGATCCGCCAGATTCGCCAAATCCGCGACATTCATACGGGATGGAGTGGACTCCGCTCGAGGATTCTTTTTCTTAGCAGGGAGGGAAGAAGTGGCCATGGAACCCAGAAACCGGTTACGAGCATCGGCTGGAACGACACCGGAAACAGGAAAAAAGAAAGAGGGATTTCTGGTTGAACGAGTCTGGTAATGGTTACGCGCCGAGTTATTGAACTCAGCTAAACCGGAATTAATCGCACCTACAGAAGATTGGGAGTCCTCCGACGATGAAGTGGTCCAACTAAAATTTACTTCAATCTTAGGAGGAGATGACGAGTTAAAAAGTTCAGAAGTCGACCCAGAAGACGAGGATGAACTTCTAAACATTCAAAATAAAAAGAAAGGGCACTTACATGGAAACGTAGAAATTTGAAGAAGAGCTCTGGAAAACTTCTAGGAAAAGCTTCGAAAACGGAGAGAGATGAAGAAATGAAGAAGAAAGAGAAATTAGAAGGAGAAAAAGGTTTCTTTTGAACCTACCTGGGACAGTGTGCCACCACACGTGTCAACCATCAAATGGCGTTGAACAGAGTGCACATTAATGATGGAGCATATGACGGCGCGCGGAAGTCTAAAAGCCCTAAAGGACTTTAAAGGCATTTTAGGGGGGGCTTCTGATAACATCGAGATATTATCATGAGGACTAAAAGAGATATTTGCCTTTAAGTATGCCACGTAGCAAAGGAAGTCAGCTGGCGTATCTCCCTGGACTAGCTCTAAGAGATCCGCTGGCGGATCTATAAGGCGAATCTCTCCATTCACCTTGGTAACGGCTGGCCGCCGGCTCGATCATAAAGGATCATTAAATGGGTCATTAACTGTCTTACCCGCCAGGTTAAGAGTAACTTGTAACCGCCATTAAATGAGCATTAATGGGGACTTTCTAGTTACCTAGAGGTTACGACTTCCTAGCTATATATAGCCTACATCCCTAAGTTATCAAGGTACACTCAGACTTTTCTATATTCTCTAAGCTTTGTCAATACAGTTTATTCTTCATATTCTCTACTGACTTTGGCATCGGAGTTTTCCCCGTCGAACCCAACGACGCCCCCCACAGGGACGAGCTCCGATCAGAAGTTTCTCCCTTGTTATCACCCGCAAAGGGCAATTTAAGCAAAAGTCAAGCTAGCTCGCGAAATTCAAACATATAAGGTGGTTTAGGCAAAATGTAGATGTCAAAGGTAGTGGACTCATAGAGAGAAGTACTGGGAAGCCCGACCAACAGTCTTTAACTCCAGTTTGCCGACGATCCAAATAGATTAAAGTTTCAGCTAAAGACAGTGAAATTGGGCATGAACCTCTCAGGATCTGGTTAGCTATAGACACCAACCTGTAGTCACATATCAAGTATGTAGGAACGCAGAGGTACAACATCAGATAGCACAAAATCATCAGTCTTGGTAAGGAGGTATCCGTCCTCTCCACAGACACACATAGATCAAGTACAATGCTCATTTCAAATGAAAGTGGTATCATTTTGCTTGATATGATCGATGCAAATGATTTGGGTTCTCAATGTTTGATTTTGCATAGACGATCTAAAAAAATGATAACTTTGGTAATTATCTCCTTAAGCACTCATTCGTTCTATTTAATAGGGAGGAAGTATTTCCTTATTCCTGAAAGAGCACATCAGCTCCCTAATCTTTTAACTAGCCATATTAGGTCTGATTAAAATATTTAGGGGATGATGTAGAATCATTACTTTTGAACCGATTTTTTTAGGAGATGTATTTTCTTTGATCACTTATGGTGTGAGTTTTGTGAACAACACGATGTCTTTTTCATTCACAGCTTCTCACTACAAAAAATGGGCTTTTACCAACACTTTTATAGTGACACTTTTATAAAGTGTTTCATGGGCTGACAACTGAAAAGCCCATAAATGTATAATTTTAACTCATGGGCTGAATTTAGAAAAAATTTATCTTAAATAAAAAAAAATCGATTCCAGCCTTCGATACCTAACTCTTCGATACCTAAAACTCTTCTCACAGCCACCTCCATACTCTTCTTCTCAGCCATATGGATCATGGATTCCCAACCATCTCGATCAATCATCGATTTTGGGAAATGTTATTCTTCAATTTCTCTTGTTCTTCAGTAACCTAATTAGGTCGATTTCTTCTTCAATATCATGAAATAGCCATCTCGATTACTTTCATCTGAGAAATCAAATCCAGTTAACAAATCAAAACTTAGAGGTGGTGAAGTGAGGGACAAGATCGAGAAGAGGGAGAATCCGTTGAGAAGAGTTTTCTTAGTTCAGATCTGGACTTGAAACCAGAAGTTAAGGTTATCAACTCATCTTATTTACTTCACTTTAATCTTAGGTCTGACACTTCACTTTAGTTTTAATTTACTCCCAAATGAAAATTAAGAAATTGGAATTGAATTCACATGTTTAACACTCATGGTTTATTCACAAAGGGAATAATAGCAGTATTACTGTACCTGGCTCTTTAGCCTTTGAAACATTCTTCACATGAGTTTTGAATGGTTGAGTAGGTGGCCTAGATTTGGCTTTACGAGATTAAATCTGGTTAAGTTTATATGCGATTAAAGTGGTACATAGTATCTTCAGAATTGTATGAAAAATGGCACTGACACTTAAATGTTCAAGCACTTGCAAGGTTTTACTTGGTTTTTTACTTAGTTGTTCAAGCACTTGCACTTGGTTTATCCTCATTAATATTGAATTATCAACTTTTGTTTTATTGAATTTGTATTGGGATTGCTTGTGAACAGATTTTCAATTCTAAGCTCGTTCTGGCATCTCCAGAAACCGCAATTATGCTGCAATTTTGGGAGTCATTGGTCATGAGGTTGACTATTTATATCTGCAAAAATGACTTTCTGTGTTCATTTTTTATTACTCCAATTGCTGAATTCTATTATTTTGACTTAATTTGTTGTATCTGATCTTTGTTGTGCAGTTCTTTGCATTTTGAACTATGCATCATAATTTGCTCAATCTCCCTACAACATGGTCCTTTCTTTTGCCATAATGATTTACCATGCTGAGAAACAATGTGTTTTTCATGTCAAGTAATGTTGCCATCTGTTCGTTTGGATGTCTTCTATATGTGGTTAAATTGGGATCTGACAAACGTTAAATTTTCGTCATTTCCTTATGGAATTCATTGAAGCTTAAGGGAGAAGAGCTTATTGGATAATTGCTTCTTGGACGAACTTAACCTGTCAAAGGTTTTCTCAATCAAGAAATCTGATTAGAGTGATATTAATGTTCCTTCTCGCTCTCTCTCTGGTGAGACTCTTATTAATATTGTTGAATACTGGGTTTTTTAGAGGTTTCATTTTGTTTGCGGATGCTCTTTACTCTTTGGGAATTAAGGTTCAAAATGGTCCTTAAAGTTGGTAGTCCAGCTCAATTTAGCCTAACTTGAACTTTAGGTACCAACTTAAGGATCTTCATCGAACTGACACCCTCTCATTAGCATCATGGGTTATGGCTGTGTTCCAGCATCTCTACACACCTCTTGGATTCGTCTGAAGGCTAACTATTGTTGCTTTATAACTCTGGATCTTTTTAAACTAATATGCTATACGGAAGTTAAACTTAAGAAGTTAACAACTATGGATGCTAAAAGGGGAAGTTTAGAAAGCCATGGATATAGAGAGAAAGAAAGCTTTTATTGCTCAAAGCAAGTTATCTCATACATCATATGTCTTCTCCTTATATAGGTAGAAGATCAAAGGTGAAATTACCAAAAAGGAGATTACATCATTACAAAAGTTAAAAGTACAAACTTTTAGGTTACACATGTCGAATGCTTCTTATTTTGCTCTTCCACCTCAAGCTTTACATCTTGCCACTAATCTCTAATGTTTCCACCTCATGCTTATTCTTTGGACACATGTCTCTTCATATCTTCATGTCTTGCCACGTGTTGATCTTATTGCCACCTTTTCTTTAGGTATTGACACCTCGTTCTTATATTTCTTATTTTTCTTATCCATTTTTATCTCATTTTCTAAACAAATGGATCCTCCTCTTTTCCTGGATGGGCTTCTTCTTTGGACCTTATGGAGTCAATATTCATGGGCTCAGGTCTTATGGGCTCAATTCTAATTAAACATGATTTTCTTGGGCCATATATAGATTCATAATGGGCTAATGTATCTGAACTATGTTTATATTTCTTATCCATCAATTTCGTATGCATTTCTATCAAAATTTGTTGACTCGTTTCATCACCCATTTCCATTAAATAGTTGATAGTTATCATTTCTTCAACTTCTCCATGATTCGATCTGGCTATTATAGCCACCTTTTTATTTCTAATATAGTCTTCGAGTCTACATTTGATCGTATGGATTCCATGTGCTCGTTTTTCTCCTAACCAAGATTTAAAATTTTCTAATTTGCATGGAATGTCCCATTGATGGTCGGAATTATCTACATCAATCTTAGTGTTTCTACCAGTCTTAAAAATCTGAGCAATTATTATCGGTTTCCCTTCTAAGTCCATAGCAGCATCAAAAATTTGAACACAAAATATTCCTCTTCCAAATCTTAATCCAAGTTCGTCAATGGATCTGGGTATGATAGATGGGAGTTTTGAAACACTATTAAGGCTCTCATCAGTCATGACTTTGTCCAGAAATCCATATCGAAATAGTTTCTGAACAACATCTGGACTGCAGTCTTCTGAGCATATATACCTAGGGTATTTGGTCATCTTAATGGTTCTATATACGGTTTGACTCTTCTTATATGTAAAAAATTTCATGATATTCTTATATGCTTCTGTCATTTCTGGAGGGAATTGTATAACCTGGGAGGTTGTGATTTCTGATGAGTTCTGATTAATCAGCTTAGAATGGTTCAAGGTGGTGGCTCCTGAGAGTCCACTAGATGAAGTTGGCAGCTCAATTGGCTTCTTATGAAGATCTCCTAACAACTCATAAGATGATCTAGGAGTCATGGTTCGTATATTCTGATTGTTCTGAGACTGGAGTTTCTTGAGTTCTTCCTCAAGGTTGTCCAGAAAGTTCTCATGATTTCTGATCATTGCCAGCATCTGGCGGTTCTGATTTCTGATTTCTGATATTCGCTGGATCATTATCTCCATTCCTGCTCAAAAAATCAGCTAAGATATTTCGTTTTCCAGAGATAGGTTTAACAACAAAATTATAGCAATTGAAAAAACTTTGCCAATGCCTTCTTTTGTTCAGTTCTGGTAGGGGATCTATTTTATTTCTGATAAATGCTCCTACTTGTGTATTATCTGTTCTTATGATAAATTCTATGGGTAACAAATGATACCTAAATCCTTTAATTCCATTTTTAACAGCTAGTAATTCTTTTTCATTGATATGATAATTTTTCTCTGAGGGTTTCCAAGTTCCTGATCTATAGCCACATATTAAAGGAGTTTCTTTGTCTATATCTTCTTTTCTATATGCGATGAGTACTGCTCCCCACCCGATATCACTAGCATCTGTATATAATTCTAATTGATCATTATCTTTAGGTAGTCTTAATTTTGGGAGAACTTTTACTGCTTCTTTTATTTTTCTTATAGTATTAGTATGAGTTGTCGTCCATTCAAATACTTTATGTTTCTTAATTAGCTCTTGCAAGGGTTGTCGTAATTTTGGTAAGTCTTTTATATAATCTGATGCATAATTTATTATTCCTAGAAATTGTTGGACTTCTTTCTTAGTATCTAATTTTTCTTTAAAATTTTCGATTCTAGTTACGATATGATCTTGTAGTTGTAATCCTTCACTATCTATTATATATCCTAAATATTCTATTTTATTTTTAAAGATTTCTGATTTCTTTTCAGATAAAAGGATTCCATGTTGTCGTACTGTTTTTATAAATGCATCTAGGTGCTGTAAATGGTCTGCTATATTATTACTGTAGATTAATATATCATCGACATAAACTACACAGAAGTCATTTAATTTTCTAAATATCGTATCCATTCGTCGTTGAAATATCTGGGGTGCATTTTTCAAACCAAAAGGTAACACAATCCATTCATAATGTCCTTGTGGTGCACTAAATGCTGTTAAAGGTCTTGATTCTTTAGTAAGCTTAATTTGCCAAAAGCCACTTTTACAATCAAATTTACTAAACCACTTTTTTCCTGATAATCTATTAATTAAATTTCTCTTATAAGGTAAAAAATATCCATCAAAAATCGTTTTCTTATTTAGTTCTCGATAATCTATTACCATTCTTGCTTTGCCTCTCTTTTGTTCGCTATGTTTTCTTACTAAGAATGCCGGGCTACTATGAGGGCTTTTACTTTCTTGAATTAATTTTAAGTCTAATAATTCTTTTATTTGTATTTCAAATTCCTTTTGATCATCAGGACTATATCTTATTGGTCTAGTGCGAACAACATCATTAGGGTTTATGAGTTCTATCTTAGCATATATCTTTTCTTTTTCCCACAACGTTATAGGGTTTTCTCCAAAGTTGATCTTTAAATGGTCTAAATATTTTTGTTTTAAAAGTTCTAAATTAGTATCTCTGTTTGTTTTGATATTATGTATTGTGAGTGGATATAAAGGTAGGACGCGCTTAAGGATAATCCATTTATTACAAGGAGTTAAAAGACTTATGGTTTCAGGTTTGATTAGCTGGACTTTAAAGAAATCAAGGAAATTATTTCCTAATAATATATGTTGTTTCATATTATTTTCTTGATAAATTATGGGTAATCGAAAGATTGTCTTGTTAAGTATTAATCTCATATTTTCGGCTATAATATCTAATTCTTTCATTTGTTCATTAAATCCTGTAACTCTGACCTTATGTCCTTTAGATCTTTTCCATTTATGGGGAACTAGTACATCTTGCTTCGCTAAACATATATCAGCTCCACTATCTATAAATATGCGGCGTTTTATAATCTTATTAGGTTTATATTCTACCGGTGCTTCTACATATATGGCTACCATTAGTTATTAGTTTCACTATCTTCATATTCTATTGGTTCTAATTCTTCTGAGTTCTCACCTTCTGTTTCAGTAATATAAAATTCATCTTCTTTATGCCATTTATCATCGCTGGCTCTTATTTGTTCTAGACTCATTATAAATTCTGTTGTTCCTATATATTTGACACCTTTTTGTTTTAATTTAGGGCATTTATTAGCATAATGTCCTTTCTCATTACAATTCCAACATTTACATTCTGTAAGTTTAGTATTTTTATCCCTTAGTGGTCTTTCTCGTCTTTTCCTAAATTTTCGTTTATATCTAAATCTGTTCCGATTTTCGGGATTATTTTTATATCGTCTAAATCGTTTTCGTCGAAATCGTCCATTATCATACTTATTAGTATAAGACTTCTTTTATGTCGGATTATGTCTATAAGTGCGATTAGGAGTATATCGTCTATATTTTCTCCTAACTTTATCATCACAACCAAAAACTAACCGTTTTTCCGTGAATCCACATATTTCTCGTAACCCGAGTTTCTTATCCTTTTTAACCTTTTGTTGAACTCTATATTCTTCACATTTTCGCATAAGATAAGCTCGTAGTACTCTAATTCTTTCTCCTAATGTATTTTCTTTTGGTTCTAATTGAGTATATTCTTTTGAAACTTCTACGTTGTATGGGTTTGGTAAGTGGTCATAATATAGTTGTTGGTATATCAATCCTTCTTGTGGTAAAAACCTAGCTTCATAAAAGAACTTAGTAAAACTGATAGTATATTCTGGTAATTTACTAATTTTACAACATTTCATGTTATTCAAATTCATTATTATTTCAGCTTTTCTTTCAGCAAATACTGTTTCTCTAGCCACTAACCATCTTTCTCCTAAAAATTCTCTTTTTAATACCATATTGAATAATAATAACATTGATTTCCAATCATGAGCACAAGCTTCTATTTGTGGTCTTAACTGATAAGTTATAGATTCCATCCAAAATCCTACTTTTCCTATCATTGTTTTAGAGATTAGGTCATACATATAATCTAAATTTTCAGTGTGAGATGAATTCATTAAGGCTATGTACATTCCTAAATTCCAATCATTTATTCGTCTACTTATTTCTTGTTCATCATAGACATTATCTAAGTCTAAAAAATATCCATTTGGATTTAATCCTTGAGACATAGATCCTATAAATTCTTTAAAGTCTCCTTGTTGGCCTATAGGTATATGTTGTGGAATCGTAGGTACTCTTTTAGTTACTACGTCTAAATTGGGGTCTATCATTTCTTCTTCTGGATAATTATCAGCATCTTCGTTTACTATATTTTCTGATCCTATATCTGATTCTTCATACCTAGTGTATTTGTTGTTGTATTCGTTGTTTTCTATATCACTTTCTGGTTCTTCTTCTATTATTGCATTAATGTTCCTCATTTGTTCTAATGCTTTCATTATTTGATGATTTTCTTCTATTAATTTTGTTTCATCTTTATTTTCTTCTTCTATATACCCAATGATTTTTAGTTTATTTTCACTTTGAATATCTGAACTATCTGAACTATCACTACTACTGTTACTGATGTGAATAGTTTTCCCTTTTACTTCTTTAACCATTGTTCTTAAGACTCTTACTTCTTCCTTTAATTCTTTTAATTCATCTGTAATGTGGATTAGCTCTTTTTTTGTTTGTTTTAATTCTAGCTTTGTTTCTTTTAATTCTTTTTTAGTATTTTTAAATTTGTGTTTATATTTTTTATATTTTTCGACCCATTCTGTACTCGAATTTATGACTAATTTTATGTTTTCTTTTTGTAGGTCTTTGATTTCTTTATGTTGTTTTTCGATTTTTAGTTGAAGGTATTCGGCTTCGGTGCTTACGTCTACATTGGATGGTTTAGCATCATTGTCTTTGAGTTTGCTGTTTTTTAGCGGTTCATATTTGTATTTTTCCTTTTCAATAATTTCTTGGGCGTGATTTTTAAGAAATGTTATTACACTATGTTCTTGTTCGGCCATTAGATTAGAATTGTCCTTTTTTGTGTAAATCGGTTAACAGATCTAAGGTTTTATTTACGGTTGTAGGGATTTTAGGTTTTATTTCACTTATATCCATCATTATTGGGTCCTTGCTTCGTCTCCAAGCATCTATGGGTACTATTTCTGGAGTTTTAGTTTGTGTTATAGTAATGTTTAGATTTTCTCCTGAGGTAATGCTACAGTTTTCTTCTATGGGTCTTTTTCTTTTGTCTATATTAGCTACTAACATGTTTAATTTTTCCAAAATTATCTTAAACGTTGGTATTTCCGATGTATTCCACAGTTTTGTTAATTCATGTGTTATCATTTCTTGGATTTGAATATGGTTTTCTTGTATTAAACTAAGAGTATTCTTTAATTGTTCTTTTGCTACAATCTCTATCCATATTTGGTCCAATTTTTGGTTAGGATCACTCATCTTTGTAGATTCTTTTTATCCATCCGTCTTCAAGTTTGATCCATTCTTTCTTAGGTGGTTCTAATAAAGAGTTTAATTGTTTGATTTCACATTCTAGTCTCTGTTGTTTAGATTCAATTTCTAAATATTTTATTTGAGATTCTATGATTGTCTCTGCCATAATAGTTTTTATTATTTGTAATTTTTTCTCTTTTTTATCAAGTTGTTGTCGTATGTTCATATTTTATTTATATACCGTATTTTGTTTTGGTCCTCTATCGTAATTCCTTCATTATTTATCTTATATTTTATTTTATTTAAAAAGTCGTATCCTAATAATAGTGCATATGTACTATCATATTCTGTTACTCCTACAATTATCTCATATTCTAGATCTTGAATTTTAAATCTAATTCTTATGCTTTTAGTTATGATTATTTCTCTTGTACTATTTGGACAGTTATAAGTTTGTGGTTCGATTAGTTCACATTTATTCTCATTTATTTGGCTAATATGTACTAAACTTTTGGTTCCTGTATTAATTTCAGCTATACAGTCAGTTGCTCGTAGCTCATTAAATAATATTACTTTTATTCGTAACTTATCTTCATAATATGTATGTAATAAATCTAATGTTCTCGGTTGTCTTATTATTTCTTTCTTAAAACTTAACCTTCCTCCTTCTATCCTAGGTAATAATTTCTGGATTGGTTGTAGTTTTCTAGAATTAAAATCTATACATATTTCGTCTGGTATTGTTATGATGGAATTTTCCTTATGTTCTAGTGGTTCTAATATTTCCTGATATAATTTTGGTACTAATATATCCCTATCATTTTGTTTTCTGATATGATGATTACCTGTAAGGGCGTTCAGCCAATTGAAGAACAACTAAAACTAAAGTTGAACAGAAATACTCACGCCTTTGAGAAAGATTTGTTTGTATTCTTATGCAGATTTGAAACAGAAACTCTTGAAGCCAACTACATAGCATCATCGATGAAACAAATAACCAAGTCAAGCTAAATTCTTCAAAACCATAGACAAAGACAAACTTCAAACAAAATAAGCCACCAAAAAAAAAGTTATAATCAATTGGTCACACAAACCAAACTCATCAATGATTAACTACTACGTATATGATATGAACGTGAAGTTGAATGAAAACGAAGTACAAAACTTTTCTTCAATCCAAATGCGAAAACCACAAAAATGAACTCACCAAAGCGTAATCATGGTGGTTAGCAGTCATAGAAAAGCGGCAGTCTCAGCAGCTAATTCGTCAAGCTGTGTGAATTGGGATTATGTAGCCGCATGGAAAAACAAAAGAAATTCAACATCATATACCATTCCAATCATAAGACAATGACAGAACTTAGGGAAAAAATGAAAGAGCCAGGAAATAAGACTGAATACAATCTATTGGCTATTAGCTCTCTTCAATCCCAACTGAACTCTCAACAATAAACATTCCTGAAGGGTTACTAAAGAACAGCCGATACCAAATAACATAAACACCAATAACAGCAATTACTTAAAGTAAATATGACATACAACCCAAGCAAAAAAGGGGATTAACAAGTTAAGGTTAAATTGTTACCTGAACAAGGGAGACTGCAGAGAGGAGAGCGTGGCACTCTTGACCATGATGGTCACCACCGCAATGCGAGCACATAAGGACTTGTGCGGATTGTTTGAGGCTCATTTGTGCCATTAAGGCATCTAGCTTCTTATTCATCTCAACCATGGAGATTTTGGGTGCCTCGTCTTCCACGGCAAATGTTTGATGTCGCGAGGGTCCGGCAAGCCGATCTTCTTGCCATTGGACGCTTTTTCTAGCTAACTCGTGGATGAGTTCATAAGCCTCGCTTGCCGATTTCCTAAACAAATCCCCACCTGCGGCAGAATCCAGGGTTGCACGATTAGTGGGGGTTAAACCATGATAGAAGGTACTTACAAGATCGTGCTTTGGGATGTCATGATGCGGGCAATTTCGGAGCAACTTTTGAAACCTAGCCCAAACTGAGTGAAGGGCCTCGTATTCAAGTTGCCTAAAGGAAGTGATATCATTTCTCAACTTAACCGTTTTGGACGGCGGGAAGTAGTAGGAAAGGAACTCCTTCTCAAGCTCCTCCCATGATGTAATTGATCCCGCCTCCAACGAGTGCAACCATTCCAACGCTTGGCCTGTCAAAGAGAAAGGAAAAAGTTTTAGACGTACGGCCTCAACCGGGACACCATTTTTCCGAGAAGTATCTGCACACATAAGAAATTTATCAAGATGTTCATTAGGGTTCTCATGAAGTTCCCCTCCGAATTGACCGAGTTGTTGGATCAATTGGATCATGCTAGTCTTTATCTCATATGTGTTGGCCGGGATTGCGGGGGCGACAATTCCATTGCGATTTTGTGGTCGATGATGAGCTAGAATCTCCATCATTGTTCGTGTGTCGTTTTCCCCTCCATTCGGGACGTTGTTCACCGGTGGGTTGGTTTCATTATTGACGTTGGCCATCTTTTCTCTCCGAATCCTACAAAGAGTTCATTCAATTTCAAGATCAATAGGAACGAGAGTATCACTCCGAGATCGGGTGTGCATAAACTCAAGAAGTAAACAAAGAAAATATGAATAAGAAAAAAAATATTGTCAGTAAAGCTGTATATAAACAATTTATACAAAGATAATGCTTAGACTAACAATAAAACGTTTTGGTCTAATATTGCAAGAACATATAAATCCCCGGCAACGGCGCCAAAAACTTGATAGCTATCCGGTAGAGCGGTAAAATATAATGATAAGTGTGTGCTAGGGTTATGGATATGATCTTTCTAAGTGCTCTAACTCTACTGGATGCTACTACGTAGGGGCAAGTGTACCCCGTCGTATTAAGTAATAATCCGGTTAAGACCGGGTATCGAATCCACGGGATTTATAACTACAAGTATTAAACTACTCGGTTTTACATGTTATCTAAGCGGTGAATACTTTAGTTGGTTGGGTGACAACTATAAACTACTCCTAAACTATGGGTGAGATAATTTTCATGTATTTCAAGCCCTCTTAGAGTGATACGGGTGATGATAAGTTATAACCTATGACAAACAACACAAAATATATACGATTAATGATTTACTCTTGCAAAGACGACTATTTATAGACTGAACAACTCCGTGAGGTTCCGGAGTCGTGATTTTCCTTTAAGGCGACTCTAATTCTTAGGATGAGAAACTAGGGCCCGTAAGTTCCGTGGCTTGTCAATTCCTACGGTTTCCGGTTTGTCAACTTCGGTGAGGCAACACCTATGTGATTCCTAATAGATTTCGGAGCTCGTAAACGACCTACACAATAATCAATTATAAGTATCAAAGCAAGCAATAAACATTAACACGTATAGTGAAAACGGAATCGTAAATCATGTATTATAAATATGGAATACGAAAATACGGGATACAACCAAGCCTAGTACATAGAAAGAGTATAAGCTAATTAACAAGTAGAAAGGGAAGAAGAATCGGCCCATAAGACTAGCTAACCGGACTCAAAGTCGTCTCTTAGGGCTTGGAGATGGAACTCTCGAGCTTGGTGAATGCGGATGGAGCAGAACTTCGGCGGAGTAACGGGAGGATTATACAAGCTCTCAAGGTGTGAGGAACTCTAATACATGGAAAATTGAATACTGAAATGAGTGATAATCACTTACTTATACATCAAGCTCGGGGGTAGAATCGTAAATACACAAGTTGCATTATTTCTGCAGTTTTCCCAGGACACGCCCCACATGGGCAGGCAGGCGCCTCGCGTGTTTGCCCATTCCGTTGACAATTTCCTGCATAAAGATCAGATTCAGGCCTGATGTCATAAACACGCCCCGCGTGGACAGGCAGGTTCCCCACGTGTTTGCCCATTTCGTTGATAATTGACTATGTGTGGATCAGATTCAGATTGTTTATCATAACCACGCCCCGCGTAGGTTGGAGTACGCTCCGCGTGGTTAAGCCTCTAGAGTTCAATCGTTTGAATCATGTCTTTGGCGCCCCGCGTGGCTTGGAACACGCCCCGCATACCTGAGCTTCTGAAACTTAGATTGAAAAATTGCTCATGTACGCCCCGCGTATTAGTAGAGACGCCCCGCGTGTATCGGTGGATTTTACTCCTTTGCTTGTACCTGCGAAATACAATTCTCGACAGCCGAGTTAGCTTGACGCTTATTTTCCCGAAATTAACTGAAAATAAAGGAAATTGATCAAAAGCATAAAATTTATTTTTATTTTGTTATTTTATTAAAAACAAATTATTTTTGTAATTAAACTCACTTATTTAGTCTATAATTAAACCGTAATTTACGCTAAAAGATAGGGACAAAATGCCCCTATCAACTACCAATGCATCTACATGTGGAGAGATTACTGGACCTGTTTATGCAAAAAGGGTGATTGAGGGATGTTTTATCCAGGGCGGATATTTTGACTTCTTTTTTCACGGGTGGCTGATACCCTAGTCTATCTGCTATGACATTAATGACAGTTTTGAATTTCTTTCTAGGCTCTATCTTTTACTTGTCATTGTCTTGTTATTTGTTATTCTAGACAAATGTATCTTCTACTTTTCCAGCTCCCAGCAAGCTTCTGTGTCATGGCCATTTCTTCTACAGAACCAGCAATTCGCCTTGGCATACATGCTCCCCTCCTTTGGGTTTGGGATATGTAATGTCCCGTTTGTACTGACTCTTCTTCTTTATATTGTGGCAAGTTGGGAGCTTTAAGCCTTTTGTCCGCCCCATACCCCAGGATCTGTGCTGTGGATGGAGAATTCATGTTAACAAGGTATGAACCTTCCTAGTATGATAATCCACTTGTTCAACCTTTGGATCTTTCCTTTTTGGCTAATGACATAATCAAGGAATTTTTTCTGAAGTGGCTCCGAATGTACACTTCTCTGGATTGAGCTTTATTTTTCATGCTAGTGTTTGGCATTTTAGGGATCAATTGCTTGATCTATGGAACAGACTTCATAGCGAAAGACTGTTTGCATTGGCCTCGTTGGCAAATATCATGTATGATGCCATGTCTCATTATGGAATTTTTAGTTCATCTTGGAATCAACTCAGTAATTCCTTCTTGTTAGTCCCTGACTCTTGAATGAACTTAGTCAAAGTATAAAACCAAGTAAATATTATATGTCAAAGAAATTCATAATAGAATTTTTAATCGTGCTTGCTTTAATAATATCATATATAACGGTCATAACCATAAAGGTTACTATTGCACATAAATATCATAATGAATTTCTAATAATGAATAACCATAATGACAAAGGTTAAAAACAATGTCTTTTGCATTATAATGCACATTATCATCCAAGATAATAAATTTATTTTAAATATCATAAACATTATAACCTTCAATATTGGGTAAGATATAGTTACTATTCACTTGTAACTAATATTATGCTTTCATGCCTTAATGGCATTCAGAGATTATTAATGCCTTGTTTGGAGGAAGTGCAATTAAAGTAAGATAAGTGATGGTTTACTAATGTTGTTATATATAAAATTATTTTATTTATATAAATAAAATACAGGACAAAGGGTAATTTTGGAAGAAAACGACATGTATCACGATTCTCCTTCAATTCGGGGTGTAAGGAAATTTTTTCCAAAATTCACCCCTACCTATCTTCAAATATCATCATCCAAACAATCTCTAAAGAACTCTTATGTATATCCTAAGAACTTTGCATAAATTAATGTTCTTATTCGAAACTAACACTTGCACCCTTTTGTAGTTAGTTAAGGACATGAAAGTTTTGTTTATCCAATTTGGTAATTCATCAGCCCATAATGGCTTTAATAGTTAGGGACAATTACATGATAATCACAAATAGATTCAATATGTTCAAGTCTCTTACGTTGGTAAAAGAAATTCTAACAATGTCAGATAAATAGTTTTTATATGAATTTCTGATATTAAAAGTACTATATATGAGAAAAGCCATACATAGATGGTGAATTGTATAAGAAAAACCAAATATGATTTTTTTTTGTAATTTCTTCTAATAGTTATATGCATGTTCATCCAAAAGACTGATCAGACCTAAATCATCTGTAATTACACGAGTCTTTTATGATATCTTAATATTAAGTGATAAAATCACCTTCAATGGATGTTTTTTTTTATAAAATTCCAATATTACATGTCTTATATATGCATTTTGTTCTATTTCAACGATAATGACATATTATACTCGTCATGCATAAAAATATAAGGCATATTGAGCATGCAAGATTTAATGAAGATATGTCTCTATGACTTTTTCTTTCATAGTTTATTAGATTTATCATAATGATATTCATAACACTTCACAAGGGTAAGAAACTTCAATTTTCTTTAATTAAAAATGGAATAAGAAAGGGGAGGAAACTTATCTTATTTATCATAAAATTCCAGATTTAGTGTAGAAAACTCTTTCCCACCAATATATAGAGAACCCTATCTTTGGATAGATTTGTTTGTACTAATTGAGCCAAGGTTTGAGATTGAGATTTCTGTTCTATTGACTCCATTATTTTGTTCTTTGTGAAACTCTGAAGACATTCTGTGTTCGTTGTGTAAATCCTATTAATCTTAGGATTCCACGATCACCGCACCAATTGATATCTTGTGAAAAGATTCTTGATCGGAGCCCTTCCGTGTGAGGCGCCGTTGGGATCGGCCAGGGACACTCTGATGCCTAAGTCAGTAATATTCTTGAGAGAATAATCTGTAATCACAAAGTAGGGTTAGAATAATGTGTACCTTTGTTGTCATGTTACAGGGGTATTTATATAGGTTTGAGTGATAACCGTAATAACTCCCTTTTAATGCCTTTTTAATGAAGTGTAATGCTCTTTTAATGCAGCTTAACTCCGACCTTTAACCTCCCAGTTGTTATTGCTTTTAAGGTATTATTAATGTTCATTAATGATTGTGACCCCGCCGTATAACAACTATTTGTCTTTATCATGGAGGATCATCTTACGGGACAGACCCCGTATCCTTTTATCGTGGCGGATCGTCTTATGTAACGGACCTTGGATCTAGGATGGTCAAAGGCGTGTCACCGTATGCGTATCCCTCATTGAGCTGTACGCTATATATACTAAGCTGACAGATCTTTTTATGTCTTTTCTCCCTTTTGATCCTCTTTTCAGGGAATATTCCCAACGAGGTCTTCATGATATCATTGTGGATGTTATCAGTTCCTTAATGATAATTCAATGAGTTTTCATTCCATGCCTGATCTTATGGCTGCTCTATGGAAACCTTGAAAATAAGTCTTTATTAAAGCGGTCAATACTAATTTGTTCCTATTTCAGTTTTTCATGAGATTCATATTAGAATGGTCCTTGATAATGGTCCATGGATGTTTGACAATAAACTGCTTTTTGCTAAAAGATTGTCCAGGCTGATATTCCTACTGATTTAATATTGATGTTCGGGTTCAAGTCTATAACATGTCTAGTGGCTTTATGTCGAAAAAGTTGCAATTGCAATCAATAATCATATGGGTAAGTTCTTTAGCACTGATCCAAATAATTTTCTAGGAATATGGAGGGAGTACATGCGCTTAAGAGTGTCTATGATGTTGGTAAACCTCTCATGAGAAGGATGAAGATGAAAAAATCCTCAGGGGACTAGTTTTGGGTGGATGTTAAGTATGAAAGCATCAGAAGATTCTTTTTTATTTGCTGCCTTTTGGACCATATTGATTTTTCTTGTCCAACAGCCTATAAGGAAAAAGACGACAATGTGGAATGTCCTTATGGTCCTAGTATATTGGCTCTTTCACTGAGGAAACAACCCAACAAAGGGCTAGATGGCTAGTTATGGAGGCTAGTCTCCAGGGGAGGGGAAGGTGGACGTACAAGAAGGGGGAGCTATTGAACCTGGGTAGTTACAAAAGGAAATTAACACAGTTAGTGGGGATAATGGGCGGTTTCAAGAAGTTAGCACACTTAGTAGGGTTGGTATGCATAACCAGGACGTTATTAGTGGGAAGATTAATATGGTAATTGATGGGCTTAGTGTTGGTCCCGTGCAATGTGAGAATTAGTTCCAAGGGGGGGGGGGGGGTTAGGAACTATTTAAAAAAATTTCTCTTTAAGCTGACTTTCTTTTTCAACCTAAGGTTTACTTAGTCGTTTAGCACAGTGATGCTGAGTAAAGTCAGAGGCATCGCTAGTTAATTAGTAGCTAAGGCTGCTTCTATCGTTGAGTCAGGAGATAGCACTGAAGTCTATTCCTGAACTCAGTACTCAAGTCACACAACTCAGTATATGTAAATTTTACCGTTTTACTAGGCATAGTTCAAAGCAAGCAGATAAGGAGTTAAGAGTTAGAAAATGTTACTCAGTAGATTTATCCTGGTTCGGCCTCCTGCCTACATCCAGTCCCTAGAATCCTTCCGAGCTTTAATCCACTACTGAGCTCTTTCAGGTAGAGCACAAACCTCTTACAATAGTCAGTGAGTATACAAAGTACCTTCCTCTATATCCTATACCCAATACTATTTCTACCACTTAGTGCTATAACCGAGTAACTCAGTATCTCCTTCTAATCTCTAGAAATGATAAAGATTTGTTCTAAACACAAAGAACACTTTAGATGATTTTACAATCTAGACTTTTACACAAAATGAGAGTGAGTGTAAGATTTCTTTGCTTTGCTTTGGCACAGAACTTCAAATAACAATTTACTCAGCGTTTCGACTTGGTGAGGATCTGCATCGAATGAAGCAAATGAGAGGCCTATTTATAGTGACGTCTGGGGCTCTAGTTATTTCGAATTTCAAAATAACCGTTGGAGGGAAACAACTTGTTGTCGCTTTCACTCGTCAGTACTCAGTGTCTTCGGCCAATGAGAACGTTGTTTTTTCTGTCTGATTCAGGTATCAGGTACTTCTAGTCAGTAAGCATCAGATTGTCTCTCTACTTATGGTAAAGTCTTATAGACATCTTTCTGCGACGTCTGAATATTTCCCAAAGTGGAATAGTTTTGTCTCCAAGTTGTTCAGGTCAACTGCTGACCTGTCTTCTATCCGTTCGACTTAGCAGCTTCGGCGTGAAGCAGTTCGGAAGGCTTCTGGATCCTTCTTTGTGTTGGGCTGTGTTCTTCAAGTAACTTGGATTTGTTGACTTGGGCTTTGACATTCTCTTGTGGGCTTTTGGACCTTGGTCTTTAATGTCTTTTAATACTTATTAATTAAACACTCAACATTGAACAAACACAGTAGTAATAAATAAATCAAAGCATTTAAATTTAATGTGTTGGAATATCTTATCATAGGGATTTAAATCTAATTTAAATAATTTTGTCAAATCAAAATCATTGTGGAAATGTGTTTCAACACTTAGTGGTTCATATGTTATTAATGGGGAAGTTGCAGTTATAGATCAAGATGAGGGTATGGTAATTATAGATCCCAAATGTAGATGGAAAGATTGGCTTGGAGATGAGGGAGTAAGTTTTGAAAACACTACTGATTTGGGCCCAAAAAACTGGCTACAGGCGGGTGATGTAGGTTAATCCCACCCATCATCATAAGTCTCCTTGGGTGAAACTACCATGGGCTGGGCAATCCACGGGCAGTTAGAATGTTGTTGGACCTAGCCCGATACTATAAACTTAGTCTAATTTTTCACTATGAAACAAGTATAGGGGAGGTGAGGTTAGATGCTTTAAGACGAGGAATGAGTTATGCAGGTTGTGTTAGTGTTAAATGTGTTGGTAAGAGTGGAAGTTTATGGCTTATTTGGAAAGAGTATGACATGGTTCAAATTAGGGATTCCAGTAGAAACTTTATAGCTTCAACAATTCATTTGTGTCAGGATCAACCATGTCGGTTTACAGATTTTTATGGAACCTTGAGAGATTGAAAAGGCATAAGTCTTGCCATCTCCTTCGTCATTTTTCATCCAACTTTGAATCAACCATGGTGGTGTATGTGTAATTATTTGGCTAAAGATGGAGAGGCTGTGAGATTAGAAAGGCTCTTAGTGGTTTTGATAATTAAACGATTACAATTTCAGACAAGTAATTATATTTTAATTAATCGAATTAAGCCTTAGATAATAATATTCCACTATTACATCTAAATATAAGGCTTAGTACAAACAATTATTATTGAGTATTTAAATAAAGATTAAATGTTACACTCAATAATAATTACATATATATCTATATGAAAGTTATTATTAAAAATACTATCACATTTCTCTTTCACACACACGCACACACACACATCATGATTTATTATAAGAAACACTCTATAATATCAAACCAAACATTAAAAGGCTAAATGCCATATTTATTGTATCCTTAGTTTAAGATTATTAAGTATATTATATGCATCTATATTAAGGCCAAAGAATAAATAATTATGTTTAATTAAAACTCTTTCATCCATAAAAATGTATTTATTTATTCAAGGAAGTTGATTATTATCTTTAGCATACAAAAAGTACATTGGCCGAATTTCATACCATTGTTTGGAAAAATATTTATACCAATGTTCGGAAAAATATATTCATACCAACATTCGGGAAATAATTCATGCTAATGTTCGTGTTAAAATCATGCTAAACAAGCGCTAAACGACATGCTAAAGCAACACTAAATTTAAGCTAAACTAAGGCTAAACTTAAGTTCAACTAAAGCTAATGTTTAAGTTATTTTAAAAGTCAACTCTTCCTTTTTGTGCTATTTGGCTGACATGATATTGTACATATATGCAAGGATTAAAGTTGATATTTATAGATAAAGTTGATTACAAATTACATTTTGGATCCTTGGTAAAGATGCTACATCACCATTTTTCATTTGCCTATAAATAGAGAGGCAATTCTCATTGTGAAGGACGAGATAAGAATTCAAAATTGTTGTGAAGAGAAGAAAGCCCCATTGTTGAAGAAGCTCCATTGATCTTGTCTACCATTTATTGTTTTTTCTTTCCTAGAGAGATCAAAGAGATAAGAGTGTTAGAATACAAATATACATTCTTTGATATTTGTGAGAAAGATCAAGTATGTAGCTTGAATCTTGTTAAGTTCTTAGTATCTCCTAGTAAAAGTGTTTTAGGTTCTTAAGCACCCGTAAGCTTAAGGTTGTAAATTTTTTTCAATTAGGCTCTGTAAAATTGAAGGGTAAGTTTTTCCCAGTATAACTCGTTAAAAATTGAGAGGAGAGTTTCTCAAACACTCGGTAAGTTTTGAGAGAAGTGGATATCAGGGAGACATTCACCTAGATAGGTTGTAAAAGGCTCGCAGGCTTGATTCTTGCCCGTTAAAAGAATCACAGTGGAAAATCTCGAGAGGTTCTCTCGGGGACATGACGTAG
Source organism: Euphorbia lathyris (assembly GCF_963576675.1). Classification (NCBI taxonomy): domain Eukaryota; kingdom Viridiplantae; phylum Streptophyta; class Magnoliopsida; order Malpighiales; family Euphorbiaceae; genus Euphorbia; species Euphorbia lathyris. Next base: position 50,023,686 of record NC_088918.1, read on the forward strand.
GCCGTAGTTGCCGAACCTGGATTAATCGTGTGGCTAAGCTTTTCTATCCCTACTCGTTTTATTTATTGTCTTTATATTTCGTTTCCAAATATTCCATTGTGATAACATTTATTATATTTGCTTAAAAAGGTTTTAAAGACAATAACAAATATTTTTTAGGCTTAAAGCACTTTTTGGCCCATGACCTATCCAAAATTTGTGCATTTGGCTCCTGACCTATTATTTTGTCATATTTGGCCCCTAACTTATCAAATTAGATAAAATTCAACCCATATTGAATGGAAAATTAACAGCAGTCATCACTACAAAAACGACACATGACACATAAATAAAATTAATTTTCAACTGGAGATAGCAACAGTAACTATTTTACACAGTAAAAAATCCTAAAAACTTTTTCTAGTGTTCCGATAGAGTGAAAATTAATTTTATTTATGTGTCATGTGTCATTTTTGTATTGGTTATTGCCGTTAATTTTCCAACAGAGTTAATTTTCCATTCAATATTGGTTGGATTTTATCTAATTTGATAGGTTAGGGGCCAAATATGACCAAATAATAGGTTAGGGGCCAAATGCACAAATTTTGGATAGGTCAGGGGCCAAAAAGTGCTTTAAGCCTATTTTTTATTAAAAAAGTACTTAATTTACACATTTATCTAATTCCGCAAATATTTTTATAAGGGTGCAAATTAATACCATTCAGCAACTTTTTAATAAGTAAAAGATATAATTTTTAAAAAGGCTATAAATCTTATTCACACCCCTCTAGCATTTATATTGTCATATCGGGCCAACAAGTGGTATCAGAGCCAATCTCTTGTTGCTCAAAGTTTAAATACTAAGAGAGAGAGATCTATATGACTAATATAAATTTCCCCGGGAATGTCTACACAACTTATTCTTGGAGGTTTATCAACCATAAGACCTCCATTATTTGTAGGAACAAATTATTCGTTTTGGAAAAATCGAATGAGAAATTTCATTCAATCTATTGATATATTTGTTTGGAAAATTATCAGAGATGGTTCAAAAACAACGTCAAAATTTGTTGATGGAATAACGATTAATTAAGAGGACATTGAATTTACAAAGGATGATTAGAAAGATTTCAATTAAATGCTAAAGTTATCAGCATCTTACATTGTGCTTTAGATATTAATGAATATCATCCTGCTTCAAGGTGCATCAATGCTAAGGAAATGTGGGAGAAGCTAGAAGTCACATATGAAGGCACTAGGAAACAAAAAAGATTTAAGAGTGAACCTTTATTTGAGAGAGTATGAATTATTTAAAATGGAGGTACGAATCTATTTCTGAAATGAATACAAGGTTTACCACCATTGTAAATAATCTCAAAACTCTAAGAAAGTCATTTCCAGATGAGGAGCTTATTAAGAAATTAATGAGAACAGTGCCCTCAAGTTGGGTGTTATTGTCGTGATTATAGCATTTTTCGTACTTAATTAATACATTTTTAGTGATATTTTGATAAGTTTTAATAATGGTTTTTGTATATTTTCTTCATTTTATGTATCTTAGTCATTTTGTGTGTTCGCAAGGTTTTCGGCACAACTAACCAAAGTCGGGGTTTAAGGCGAGAACTCGGGAGTAAAATGGAGTAAAAAATGGGTTTTTAGTGATTTCCTGCATGCATCTTGTCGAGATGCACAAGCATCTCGTCGAGATGGAGCTGACAGTTATAAGTCTCTTTGTTCACATTGAGGATAAATTTGACACATTTTCGTATTTTCATTGTATCTCCATTATACGGACTTGGATTGAGGCGATTCAAAATGCGTTTGAAAGCTAAAAGAAAGATGAACAAATGACTAATAACAATCATCTCCAAATTCAAAGTGTAACAAGCTCAAAAATTGTCTAAGTTGATGCACATGTTGAAGCCTAACATTGCTTTCCCACCTTCACTCATTTCAACTCCTAAATTGTCAAAGTCTTCCACCACCCTCTTTAAAGCTGAATTTGGAAGATTAGGGAGTTGGGGGCCATAAGGAGACTTGGTCTTTGGAAGCATATGTACCATTTTACTATAAAATGAGACATTGGTTGAAAACACACCAAGCTTAGACTAAATTCCTCCCTCTATAATGTTCTTTTGCTGATTCGTCTCTTTAAGAATCAGTTGTTTGTGTTATTGTAATTGTTGTTATTGTTCTCAAAGTGTTGTTTGTGCAAAAGTTCATCCAATAAAAGTAAGTTTTGAGTTACCGAAGAAGTTTGTTCGGCAATGGTCATTACGGTTTCTTCTAAACTTCAATCTCTTTTATTACTATGAACTCCATTATCTATCTTTCTAAGGTGTGTTTTAATCTAATCATGGGCTAAAACCCCCTAAACTAAGGCTAAAAGCGGATCTTAACCTTAATTATATGGTAATTACGTTTAACCTATTTAAGCTATGTTTATCCTTTTTTTAGAACTAACTTATGATTCTTAATGCTTGTAGGAGATGGACCAAATTCCTACTTGAATATAATTAATCGTTTATATTGACCGTGATTAAATTGATTAATTGAAACTCATAAGTTGGACCTAATGACCATTTAGTGTGGCTTATTGGTTTTCTAAAGGTTTTTCATGAATCTTATTACAAATCTTAGGTTAATTACTTTAGCCGGACCAGGGTGGAGTAATAAATCGAAGGTTTGGAACTAAGAAAACTTAATGCTTCTTTGGATTAATTACTTGAGCCGGACTAAGGGAAAGTAATTAATCGAAAGTAAAGAACTAATTACTCGAGGCGGTTTTTCTTGAATCTTAAGTAATCATTTTAGCCGGACCAAGGTAAAGTAAGTTAAAAAGGTTTAGATTAATAAAACTTAATACTTCTTTAGATTAATTACTTTAGCTGGACCAAGGTAAAGTAATTAATCGAGAGTTTAGAGCAAATCTCGAGAATCTATTAGTTAATAAGAAAAATCGCCATCTTAAAAAGGATAAAACAACTTAAAAAGGTTAAGTGTTATTACCAAGTAAAGAGATTAAGTGAAGCTAGAAGCCTTAGTTTCTTTCAATATAAGTAATCTCTCACCTAATTTGTATAATTTTCATTTCATTTCTTGCTTAAGCCTTAACTTGGTTGTCCATCAAACTTTACCTTTCGATTGTTTAAATAATAGATAGTAAGCAAAAAGATTAATACTTATAATCACCATCCTCGTGGGAACGATACTCTACTTTCACTTTATTACTTGATACACGATTAAGGTACACTTGCCTTCACATGCATGTATATGTAAAATGTGCATCATTGGATCCAAAATTGACTGCCATTGATGAAGCAAGAGATCTCTCGAAATATTCCTATGATAATTTCTTGGATCTCTGCTTACACATGAGATAAAGAGGACATCAATAAATGAAAAGGAGTTTGATGTTAAAAGGCTTAAGTCCACAGGACTAAAAGCTACTTAGAGTAATTAAAGTTCATGTGAGGACTCTGAGAGAGAAGTTGATATGCTATCTCGAAAGTTCAATAAATTCTTGAAAACGATAGAATAATTTTAAAAAATATCCTAAAAATAATTTTCAAAAAGAGGAGAGATTCAAAAGGCAAACTCCTAAAGATGTCATATATTTTGAGTGTAACAAATTAGGACACATAAAACCTAATTGTTTGGATCTAAAGCCTCATGATAAGACGAAAGGAAAATGGTGGCTACTTGAGTGACATTGATGATTCATCTTTATCTGATGAAGGAGAAAAGGCACATATTTTCCTCATGGCACACAAGGATCAAAATTCTGAATTCATCTCTCAAGACAATAATGAAGATTCATCTTAGGTAACCTTCAGTCTCTTATCTAAAGATGAATTAATTAATGTGTGTTATAATTTATATGACGTGTACGGGATTTGTCTAACCTATTCACATGCATTCGGGTGACGGCTTGATTAGGCATATACCCTAGGTCATGCAAAGCATTAGGTTTATTGACAACTACGGCTAAAGCCGTAGCCCAGCCACAAAGCCTCATTCCTAGTGGTCTCTAGCGAAGTCAGATTTACACAAGTTCGATATAGACGATTCCGTGGTCAGGTTCTCATCTGTCTATAATCCTATTTAATGTCAGGGTCACAGGCATTAAGCACATTATATACATAAACAGGCTAGTTGATCATTATCAATGTTCATTCTAGCATAAATCCTGTTCCTAACAATTTCTAGGCATTAAGCATGCATAAACTGATCAATCAAAGGTCCTAGATCCATAATCATACATATTCTTACAATCAATCTCATCCTCATCCCAAATTGGATGGGGATTAATTCATAGACAAATTAATCATAGCAATAGGCATATAAAAATAATGGGAAAAGCTTCAAATTCTTCCGCCTCCTCATTAGCCTTAGCAACGGTTTCCATAGTATGGGCCTTCAAATCTTCAATGGTCTTCAAAAAGCTGGCTTCGGAGGAAACCTTCTCTTCTTTAAGAAGAGTTATCTTCTTCCGAAGCTTAGTATTTGTTGTTTGAGTAAAGATCATAGCTTTCCTAGCTATTTCTGCTTGCTCCTTTTCTGCTTTAGCTTTGGCTTTGGCTGAATCAAGAGAAGAGATAGTTTCAGCCATCTTATCCTTCAGGCTCCCAAGCTCATTATCAAATTTATTCTGTGCCTTTAAATATTTTTCCGAATTAATTCTCAAAGTGTTGTGCTCGTCTTGGAGGATCTATAGAGAATGAGTATGCTTTCGGATAAGATCGTCTCTAACAGCTATAAATTCTTCAAGGCCATCTGCCTTGGCTGCTTTTTGAAGAGCTACCGTTTTGGCTTTTTCTGAAGCCAAAGCTTTCTGCTAGGTTCTGTCATGTGAAGATACGACACATGACATTAGCCTATTTGCGTACTGTCATATTAATCTTGTTACGATGCAGCTTATTATTATTAACGTCACCTTTAATGTCATCACATGACATACTAATAATTAAAAATGTCAAGTAGATATGTGGGAAATTGGCATATGGTATTCGCGATGACAGTTTTTATAATAATTTATGTCGTTGTAGCTTGTTTTCAGATGACATAGGTCTTAATCCATCATGTCAATGGATTTATTCTCAAATGACAGATTCGTTTATTTTAATATTTTTTATTGTTGTTTAGATGACATTTTTTTAAACGTAAATGTCACTCTTTGCCTTCTTCTTCGAATGAATTTCTGGTAATGAAACATAATCAAATGAACAAGAATTTATGTATATCAATGATTTTAAATTTATTGGAGACTAATGCTCATAATCTGTTTACATCTGTACTAGATAAATTTCTGAATGTAATTAATATAAGGTAAAAACAATAAGCAATACATCTCCAATCTTTCAATCTTTCAAAATTTGGCGTGGTGTTGGAAGCAAAATCCAACTTGATCTGTATATCTAAGTCATTATTAGGCCTAGAATCCCCAAGTCTTGATATCTGCAAAACCAAATGCATTTTATTAATTACGTACCATACATAGAGAGGCCTAATAACTTATTTACCCTTTCCCCTTCCTAGACCTTTCACTTACCCACCCACAGTATAAATATGAAGCTTTTACCAATACTCAAGAGTCCATAACCCAACAGTATACTTACTCTAGTTATATCGGTCATGGATAATCCTACGAGAGACCTCCATTTTCGTGTTGAGGCGCAGATTTCCCTACTCTGACATGAGTCACCTAGGTGGCTTCTCAATACTATAGGTATATATCTTACTCATCCAGTTGTGCATTGTTCTTCCTTCTCTATTTCTGCTAACTCATGTACACTTGCTGCTATATATGTAGATCTTGACCATCGGCAATGGTCTATCGTGATGAAGGGCCCTCCAAACACCCCTTATAAAGGAGGTGTATTCATAGTCAATATGGACTTCCCTGTCGATTTCCCCTCCACACCTCCAGTAGTAAGAACATGAACTTATTAACACATAGTAATCAGTTCATATATATGCATATACACTTCCTAATTGATTTTCCACTTCATTCTTGAAGCATTTGAACTTGTCAAAGGCTTCTGATTTATGCCTCATCAAGTAGATATAACCATAGCGAGTATGATCATCTATGAAGCTAATGAAGTATCTGAATCCTCCTCTTGCTTGGACTGACATAGGACCACATACATCTGAATGAATGAGTCCTAGAGTGTCTGATACACGCTCACCTTTATTGCTAAAGGGTGTCTTTATCATTTTACCTTTTAAACATGATTCGCATGTTTCCAATGATTCAGAATCGATTGGATCTATAAGCCCATCTGAATGTAGCTTTAGCATGCGTCTCTTGTTTATATGGCCTAAACGACAATGCCACAAGTAAGTTGAATTATCTAGCTTATGTCTTTTGGTATCAATTGCAAAAACAGGAGTTTTATCATCTAACACATAAATCCCATTTTGTGATATTCCTGAAAAATAAAAGATCGAATCTTTATAAAAATTGCAACTATTGTTCTTTATTGAAATATGAAAACCGTCGTCAATGAGACGGCTAATAGAAATAATGTTATGAGACATCTCAGGAACGTATAAACAATTCCTTAATTCTATTACAAGCCCAGAGGGCAAAAGTAAAACATAATCTCCAATTGCGAGAACGGCAACTCTTGCTCCATTTCCCACTCGCAAGTTTATGCTTCCTTTCTTTAGTTCCTTAGTCTGTTTTAGCTCCTGCATATTTGTACAAATATGAGATCCACATCCGGTATCAAGTACCCAAGATTCAGACAATGAAACCGTATTTATTTCAATATAGAACATACCAGACGTAGAAGCACCGCCTTTTCCCTTCTTGAGGGTGGCTAGATACTCCTTGCAGTTTCTCTTCCAATGCCCGTCTTTACCACAGAAGTGGCATTCTCCTTTGGGCTTCTTCACTTCCTTTCCCTTGGACACATCTCTCTTACCTTTCTTGGGATGTTTAGGATTGGGAAAATTCCCTTTCCTTTTCTTCGATCCCTCGATTACAAGAACCGGTATGGCCTTGTCTTTCTTCATATTGGGCTCAACTGATTTGAGCATGTTTGCAAGCTCTTCAAGAGAGGTTTGCAAGTCATTCATTTGGTAGTTCATGATGAACTGTGAATAACTCTCTGGGAGGGACTGAAGAACCAAGTCGGTACTTAATTCGTTGTCCATCACAAATCCAATACTAGAAAGTTTGGTAATATAGCCTATCATCTTGACACAATGTGTCATGACAGATGTGCCCTCTTGCATCCTGCAACGATATAACAATTTTGATATCTCGTAGCGTTCGCACCTGGTTTGTTTCCCAAACAATTCCTTTAGGTGCATGATGATGGAATAGGCATTCATCTCCTCATGTTGCCTTTGTAATTCCGATGTCATCGATGCAAGTATGATGCAAGCGGCATGATCATCATCAGCCTTATGCTTCTGATAAGCATCAATTTCCTCGATGGGAGCATCATCTTCAGGGACAGGGGGTATCGATGTATCAAGTACATACCCAATTTTCTCAAACTTTAAAACAATTTTGAGGTTACGAAACCAGTCGGTGAAGTTTGAACCATTCAATTTGTTATCGGTAAGAATGTTTTGCAGATTGGTTTTAGTCATGATTTTAAGAGTGTGTGTTTAAACAAAACCTGAGAGTGAGAAAGAGTAAACGTATGTCATTCATTTGCTTTAAAGTATAACAATCTAAAATTATAGGCCTTTTAATTTATTTCAGATTGCTCCCACTATTTTGTCAAATTAATAGCCCTCCATATTAATTCGAAGAATTTCACAAATCCTTTAGTGAGCTAGGATCCTAACTCCTGAGATTTTGCCTTGAGTTTGCTCAACAAGCTAGTCCCATTTGTCAGGTAGATTCATGTAATCAATCACATCTTGAATGTGATTCCTAGGTTATTGGGTTACTAACCACATTAGTAACTAATATGTTATTCACATTAATCCCAACCATATTGCCCATTAGTTTATGACAACATGAGTTTTCTCATCCAATTATCATAGTATAATTTAAGTATTACCCCATATTCATGAAAGAATGACTTTCGATAATTCAGGTGTTACCATAAGACCCCGAGCTTGAGTTTACTCAACAACCCAAAGGCCCCCAGTACTGCCGGCTGAATTATAATATTAGGGAGGGGCAACCGATTTTAATAACTTGCTTATTTACTTAACTTTTAAACGAGGGATTTTATTTAAGTATCATAATCTAACTTAGTCTTGATTTGCTTTAGCATACATCAGACATACATACATTCACATACATTGGCGTTATGGACATATCATCTAAATTATTCCGTCGAGCCAGAGACGGAATAAAAGGCCAAACCTAAGGAAATACTAACTATTACATATTTCTCTTTAGGTCCTCCGTCTTCTCCATGACGCCTTGAAATTACATATTAATTTCTATACTACTATAAGAAAACTTCAATTGAATTGAAGGGAATCAGATGAGAGGAGAAATTACAATAGATAGTAGAAAGGCAGGACGCGCATGCCCTATTTCAAAAATACCAAAAGACTAAAAGAGGGTCCAAATATGTCCATAACTCCAAACATGCATAGACTCAATTAAATAAATTTAATTGGTTGATTACATAACCGGCTTATGTAATATTTAGGTTAATCACATTAACTCGTCAAATTAACTTTCATCCAATTTTACTTCTAATCGTTTTGTATCTTTATATTAATCCTTAGATTAATATAACCATATAAAACGTTGATTATGCACGTCCCAATTATTTTGATTTCAATTCATTTAACACTTTGATTTACATATTGGTAAAAACAAACATTTAAACGAATTTTTCATTCGATAATCAAAACAGAAAACTATAAATTTCTGAAACATATAAATATATATATTTAATACAAAACGATTTTAAACCATTTAAAATCAAGTGGGTATCGGGCCGGGCCCGAGAGCGGGCTGCTGCCGATTGGCAGCAGCCCTTAGGGCACGCGGGACGCCGCTGCCTTGCGGCAGCGGCGCCCCTGCGCCGCACGCGGCTGCTACCGCGAGGCAGTAGCCGCGCGACAGCGGCCAGTCGCGCCGTGAGGCGCGACTCGGGCTGCTGTCGTTATATATATATATATATATATTTATTATTATATATATATATGTATATATATCAGTTCTAAAACAATTTTAAAACGATTTTCAGAAATAGGAAAAACTACAATAGATTTCCGTTTTATCATTTAGAATTAATAAAACTAATTTTATCAACCTAACTATAAAACTAATAGATTTTGTTATAATGATTATCAACCGAAATAATTAGGAACATAAGCATAATCAGTTTTAATTAACAATTAATCAAAACTCTATTTATCTTTAGAATTAATTAATCAAAACTATTTGTCAATTAATCCTAACCATAAATATTTATTCAATCCTATTGAAAACTTCTATATTTTCATATATGAAATAACGGATTTAACGATGTCTCTGATACCACTGAAGGAAATTAGGGCTAAGGTATAGCAGCGGAAATATAAAAATTTTAGCCTATTTCCTTTTAACCATAGGACCCGTTAATCGTTATTTCATATAAAGAGGGATAAGAAGGAATACCTTTCGATGAACAATCTACCGTTGTTAAAGAAGCGCCCACAATTCTTCTCCGAGATTCCAACCACAAAGTTTAACATGAAGAGGTTAAGATGAAATCAACCCTTATGAGATGCAACCAAAATAGATTGCCTCTAATTAACCAACACAAGATCAAAGAGAAAGAGGGATGAATAAGATTAATCAATCGATGGAATGCCGTATGAATTCTTGTTCACGAACTAGGGGATGGGAATTCTTTTTCTCTCACTGAATAGCAATTTCGAAAATCACTAAAGGGGGAGGGATTAGGCTTGGTCGAAATTCACATGGGAGGGGGTATATATAGTTGCTTGAATCTAAACCCTAGTTAGATAGGAATAGGTTACTTAATAGGAATCCAATTCGGAAAAGGATTCATAATTATTATCTTACTATATATCTGATATATTTAGGATAATAATAAATAAACTAATTGGATAATAATAGGAGTATATTAATCCAATTAAAACTCCTAATTTAATTATCTCTTAATTAATTTAATTCATAATCCTAATCAAATTAGGATTAATGGAATAAAATCAATTCCTTATCTCTATATACAAATTTCGCCCCCCTCCATATATTTGGGCCTTACTGGGCTCAATTGGGCTTCCATCTATTAATCATATCCATCTCTCTTTTGGTTCCAAGTCTTATGTGTGATCCATTAGGTTCTTACTACTTCTGGCCGTATGCAACTATTAAATTAATTTCTTCAAGAATTATATTTAATCCTTGCATAACGGAATAATGTACTGAGTATGTTATTGGCAAGTATGTAATCATTCCCCCAGAGTCCGTTAAGAAGACAGGTTGATTCTGTCGTTAACCCTTCCGTATTAGTTACGGTATAATACGATCCTTTATCAACTACATCCTTGAACTGAATCTTATGACTATGGGTAATGTCAAGTCACATATAGCGAGACGTTCGTTTTACTTGTTCTTGGCCGAGTCAACTCAAAAAGATAGGTTAAGTGAAATCTGCATTTCTACTCTTAAGCTATCACCTTGAAAGGGTTTAGAGTCGAGTCTTCCACAAGCGATCCTTGGATGTATCTCCCATTAATCGGGAGTGATAAACGCTCAATCCAATGTATAACTACCCTGACATTACTTCTTGTGACACCCAACCTTTGCAGTTCACACCCCAGAGTCATCTCTGTTAAGGATCGTGGGACCGCAGGATCAAAGTCTCACATTCAGGATGACCAATTAACATTCTTTTGAGTCTGAGGATTAGTTATACCTAGTAATACCAATGAGATGAACAGTTGACAAGGATGAATCTACCCATCCTGTTATCTCAAATCGGATCCCCAATCCTAATGAACAACGTTTCACCAGATCTATGTAACTGTCCAGATATCTATATATATGAAGCTTGTGAGATCAGCTTTCTGTCGGACAGAAGACATTGTTACATACAAGTCTCAACCGTGATATATCAATCCTAAACATATCACTTGACTTGGGGTGGTTTTAAGTTTATTAGTTTATTATAAAGTTTTGTCTCACTTCATGCTTGTATGAACACTTTATAATCATTTTAAACAAACTTACGGATTTCCTTTTATTAGACTTTATTCAGTGCTTAAAAGGGATTGCCTTTATATAGTTATAAAACATATATCTCATTAAAACAAATGATATAAAGAACAATTCATTTACAATAAGTTTGTATCCCGCAACAATTGACTATAGGACACTAAACCCCAACACCTACGACTTATGATGAGACTCTTGTAAGCCCAGACTCCAAATCATGGCTTGAGGCCATGAATTCTAAAATGGACTCCATGTACACAAACCAAGTGTGGATTTTAGTTGATCCACCAGAAGGGATAAAACCCATAAGGTGCAGATGGGTCTTCAAGAAGAAGACTTACATGGATGGAAAGGTTAATACATATAAGGCTAGGTTGGTAGCAAAAGTTTATCGTCAAAGGCAATGAGTTGACTATGACGAAACATTCTCTCCAGTAGCCATGTTTAAGCCCATAAGTATTTTGCTTGCTATAAGCATCTAGGAGCTGGAATAAACGTTTTGATAAAACCATTTGGTTTTGCACAAAATGAGGAAGAGGCTTGTGTATATAAGAACACGAGCGGGAGCTTGGTCATTTTATTACTATTATATGTTGATGATATTCTACTAATGGAAATGACGTAGCTATGCTGCAATCGATGAAAATTCTCCATAAAAGACTTAGAGAAGCAACTTATACCTTAAGGATTAAGATCTATGCAGATAGATTGAGAAGACTGCTTGGCCCTCTCCCAGTCTGCATACATTGACAAAGTGCTAAAAGTGTTTTGCACTAAACCTGACATCGCTTTTGCTTTAAGCATGACAAGTAGAAGTGATGGTCACTGGATTGTTGTCAAGAACATTCCTAAGTACTTGAAAAGGACTAAAGATATGTTCCGAGCATATGGAGGTGATAATTTGAAAGTTGGAGAATTTTAGATACAACTCATCAAACAGATAAAGATGATTACACAGTATACACATTTATTCTCAATAGAGGAATAATTAGATGCAATAGTTCCAAATAGACAACCGTAGCCGAGCCTAGACCAAATCAAAGTATATAGCAGCTTCGGAAAAAGCTGAAAGGGAAGTTTGGAATGGAAGTTGAGCTCGGTACAAGTTGTACCAAAGAAGGGGGGAACAACGATGATGAAGAATGAGAAAGAAGAGCTGATATCCATGAGGAAAGTAACCGGATGGCGTATGTGCATATATTACAGAAAATTGAATGACGCCGCTCGGAAAGACCACTTCCCTCTCCCATTTATTGATCAAATGCTTGAACGGATGACAGGTAACCTTTTCTTTTGCTGTTTGGATGGGTATTCGTGCTATTTGCAAATTCTCGTCGATCCATTGGATCAAGAGAAAACCACCTTCACGTGCCCTTATGGCACCGACCACCTTCCAAAGGTGTATGATGGCCATATTTTCTGATATGATAGAAGAATTCATGGAGGTTTTCATGGATGATTTTTCTGTTTTCGGGTCGTCATTTGATAAGTGCTTGCATAATCTAGAGAAAGTGCTCCAAAGATGCGAAGACACTAACCTAATCTTAAATTGGGAAATAGAGGTAGATCCAGCAAAAGTAGAAGTAGATCCAGCAAAAATAGAGGTTATTGATAAATTACCTCCCCCTACTAGTGTGAAAATAGTAAGGAGTTTCTTACGACATGCGACTTTCTATAGGAGATTCATAAAAGACTTTTCTAAAATCTGAAAACCCCTAACCCAACTCTTAATGAAAGATGCACCATTTATCTTCACTAATGAGTGCATAACAACCTTTAACTTGCTTAGAGATAAACTTGTTAAAGCTCCAATAATGATCATTCCGGATCGGGATTTGACCTCTGAACTGATGTGTGATGCGAGTGATAGCTCAATAAGAGCATGTTTAGGACAGAAAAAAGGGAACATATGTCAACCTATATTCTAAACTAGTAAAACTCTCAATGAGGCTTAACAGAACTACACAACCACAGAAAAAGAGCTTCTAGCAGTAGTATTTGCATTTGACAAGTTCCAGTCATATCTTGTGCTTTATAGAGTCATTGTATATACTGACCATTCTGATCTTAAATATTTTCTAGCAAAACAAGATGCCAAACCTCGCCTAATAAGAAGGGTCCTTCTCCTTTAAGGGTTTGACATAGAAATTCGAGAGAAAAAGGGTGTAGAAAATCAAGTGGCTGATTACCTTTCATGTCTCGAACCAAAAATAGGAGAGGCACCATTCGAAAGCGAGATATTGGAGACATTTCCCGATGAGCACCTCTTGTCCTTAAATTCTGTAAATGCACCTTGGTTTGCTGATTTTGCTAACTATCTTGCAGGTGGCATTCTACCCACAGACATGACCGAAACACAAGTTTTTGCATGACATCCGGCAATATCTATAGGATAAACCTTAGATATTCAAGATATATGGTGATAATATCATTCGGAGGTGTATACCGCAAGAGGAGGCAACATCAGTTCTAGAGTTCTGTCACTCAAAGGATCCAGGAGGACACCATGGGCTGAAAAAAACGGCTGCTAAGGAATTTCAATGCGGGTTCTATTGGCCCATTTTATTGAAAGATGATCAACACTTTACCCAAACTTGTGATAGGTGCCAACGAACTGGAAATATTTCCAGCCGTCATAAAATGCCTCTCAATTCCATTCTGAATTGTGAGATAGTTGATGTATGGGGTATTGATTTTTTGGGTCCCTTCCCCATATCCCATAACAATCAATACATACTTGTGGATGTAGATTATGTATCCAAATGGGTGGAAGTGGTTGCTCTCCTTACTAATGACTCTCGGGTTGTGGTGAATTTCTTGAAAAAGAACATATTCACTCGCTTCGGCACCCCAAGAACCATTATTATTGATGGAGGATCCCACTTTTGTAATAGTCACTTCGATGTACTTTTGCAAAAGTATGGCGTTTCTCACAAAGCGGCAAGCCCTTATCACCCACAAATAAGTGGGCAGGTTGAAATTTCCAATAGGGAATTAAAAAGCATCCTAGAGAAAACGGTAAGTGCAACAAGAAAAGATTGGTCCTTAAGACTAGATGATGCACTATGGGCCTACAGAACTACATTTAGAACTCCCATTGTTATGTCCCCTTACTGGCTTATTTTTGGGAAATCGTGTCACTTACCCGTCGAGTTAGAACACAAAGCTTTGTGGGCTACTCGTTTCCTTAGTTTTGATGGTACAGCTACATGTATGCACTGACTATTGCAGTTTGATCAGCTCGAGGAATTCAAGTTGGGAGCCTATGAAAATGCCAAAATATACAAAGAGAAAACCAAAAAGTGGCATGGTCAGCGAATCCTCAAATGCACATTCAACATAGGAGATAAAGTACTGCTGTACAACTCAAGGTTGAGGTTATTTCCTGGAACACTCAAAATTTGGTGGAGCGGCCCCTACTCCATCACATGAAATCTATCCATCCGGAGTGGTGGAATTGGAAGGCGACAAAGGCTCGCGCTTCACTGTAAATGGGAAGAGAATAAAAAAAATATGAAGACAGACTAGAAGAGCTCCGTGTAGAGCAGCTGAACCTCTCTGACCCATGAGTGTTACATTAGCAATGTCGAAGCTCAAAACGATGTTAAACATAACGCTTATTGGGTTACTGAAGCTACTTTCACGTAATCAGTGAAATATTTGAAGGAACAAATGAATACGACCCTTGTCCAAGTCACCGAAGAAGCAAAACAATTAGGACTTAGCCGATCGCTAAAGTTCAGAGTTTTGTTTCTTCGGACCTTAAGGAGAATTTATCCTAATGCTGATTTTAACTTCTGGGCGAAGCTTCCCCCCCGAAGATGAGGAAGATGTTCATGAAGCTCCTTTGGAAGGAGAATTTCTAGACCCTTAATAGCTTCTTTGCCTTTATTTGCATTTTATTGTTTTATTTCCAGTGAATGTACAAGTATTTTGATATATAAAAATTCACTTTTCTATTCAGCTATATGAAATGTCTTAATAAAATTCAATACCTTCTTGTAGAATGTTTCGACTTAATGATTATGACTATAATCCTATTAACATACATAGGATTAGTCTTTAATATTATAAAAAAGGATTCTAAGTAAGATGTTGACAATAAAGGAATTAATACTTGATTGCTTTCGACTGTTTTAAAAAGGAAGGATTTACAAAAGTAATACTACCGGAGGGTAAGTTCATCCAAATGCAAAATTACATACTATCGAAAGGTAGGTTTACTGATAAAATTTTCTCAATGAAACCACATTCCATGTTCTGGGAATTGATCTACCAGTCAGCTCCCAAAGTCGATATGTATGTGTGCCGACACATTCATCAACTTGGAAAGGACCTTCTCAATTTCTGCCAAGTTTCCTTTTGTCTTTTCTGGATTGAGAAGCTTCGGCATTTCTTAGTAGTAAGTCTCCTTGAAAGAATTGACGAGGCCGAACTCGTTTGTCATGAGTGGCCTTAATTCTTTGTTTGTAAGTAGCCATTTTGATTGAGGTATGTCCCCTGGTTCTTCCAAAAAAATCTAGCATTCGGTGCATGCCCTATTCATTTCCATCGAGTAATAGGTCGCTCTAGGACTGGTTACCCTAATTTCCACAGGTATGAAGGCTTCAACTTCGTATGTTAGAGAAAAAAGTGTTTCTCCTATAGCTGCTCTTGGGGTGGTTCCGTATAGCCATAAGACATGTTGGAGTTGGTCCACCTAAGAGCCTTTGGCCTTTCCTAAACTCTTCTTTAAACCATGGACAATCATTCAGTTTGTGACTTCGGTCATCCCATTAGTTTATGGATGAGAAATTGAAGTAAACCGAAGCTTGACATATAGGTTCTCAAAAGACGACCGAAAGGCATTACAATCAGAATATTTGCCAATGTCGGTGATAATCATATGTGGAATCCCAAATCTGCATATCCACAAAAGAGATGATCTGTGGCGAAGTGATAGGTGTAACTGCTTCGACCTCTGCCTATTTGGAAAAATGGTCAACTGCTACAATTAAAAATTTCTTTTGATCCTTTGCTATTGGAAAAGAACCTACAATGGAAATCCCCCATCTTGTGAATGGCCAGGATGGCTGGATTACTTTCATAGCTTTGCCAATGTTTGAACAATAGGGGAAAAATGTTGACAAACCGAACATTTTTGCACAAACTTAGTTGCATCCTTGGCCATTTTTTTCCAGTAGAAGCCTTGTAGTTGATCTTTTTAAACATCTCTTCCCTCATGAGCTCCATATAAACCCTCATGAATTTCCTACAAAATGCGCTTTCCTTCTTCGACACATTTCAACCATGGTCTATCAAAGGATCTTCTGTATAAGATTCCTTCAATTACCGAATATCTTCCCACCTTCCTTAAGACTTTTATCTGCTCGTTTTTATCTTCAGGAAGAATCCTATGGTAAGATAAGAAAAAATAGGAAAAAACCATTATTCTGTTGTGTCAATTACCAATATTTCTTCATGATTAATACAGCATGTGGGAATTCTTTTTATGTGACATGGGCATAAATGAGACCCATTTGGGGTTGAAGCTAACTTGGCCAAATTATCAGCTTCGTCATTTTCTTCCCTTGGGATTCGTTGAATTTTTAGGCTTCAGCCTTCAGCATTTCCTTCTTGAAACTATGATTTGACCATAGTCAAATACTTCTTCATTGTGTCAGTACGAGCCTCATAATTTTCGATGAGTTGACAGACCATGAGCCTAAGTCACTCTTCAAAATAGCTCTATTTAATATTAAGAATCCAAAGCCCCTGGAACAAAGCTTCATACTCAGAAACATTGTTAGACGCGATAAAGTCTAGTGTTGTTGCATACCGAAGCTTGATTCCATCAGATTCTTACACAAAAACCCCAATGCCTGCTCCATCTTTATTCGAGTTTCCATCAAAAAATATTTCCCAAACTTCCAAAATCTTCGGGAGAAGACCCCCTTCCTCTGGAATTTCAATTAAGAAATCAGACAATGCTTTTGCTTTAAAATGCTTTTCGAGGCTCAAATCGGATGACAAATTTTGTCAGCTTCAAAGTCCACTCAACAGTTCTTCCTGATGTTTTAGGCCTCTGTAAAATCTTCCAAAGGGGTATATCAGTTCTTACGAGAATGGAATGACTTTGAAAATAATGCCTTAACTTCTGTGCGGTGACGACTACTCCAAAAGCAAGCCTTTTGAGCTTCAGATATCTAATCTATGCATCTCGCAAGACTTTAATAACATAATAGACATGGAATTTCTCTGTTCCTTCCTCTCGAATTAATATCGTGCCAATTGAATCTTCGGCCACACTTATATACAAATACAATATTTCACTAGGGAAAGGCCGACTAAGCAATAAAGGTGAAGCAAGAAAGCTTTTAATTGCTCAAAAGACGCTTGGCATTCTATCGTCCAGTCAAATTTTTTCACTGCTTTCAAGGTCTTGTAGAAGGGCATACAATGCTTGGCCGAACAACAAATGAAACTCCCTAAGGCATTGATCTTTATATTCAACTTCTATACATCATTAATCTTCTTCGGAGGCTCCATGTTGATTATAGCCTGGATTTTGTCTGGATTTGATTCTATACCTCTCTAGGATATCATGAAACCCAAAAACTTCCCCAAAGATACGCCAAACATACACTTCTTAGGGTTCAGCTTGAGGTTAAGCTCCTGCAATGTAGCAAAAACCACAGCCAAATCTGATGTGTGCTCCTCTACTGATCTACTTTTCACAATCATGTATCAACATATATTTCCACCTTATCTCCAATGATATACCCAAAAATCTTATTTACCAGTCGTTGGCAAGTTACTCCTGCATTTTTAAGACCAAAGGGCATAACATTATGTCCATATTGTTCCTTCGTCTATTCTAAAACATGTGTTTAAAAGATCTTTGGGATTTGATGATATCCTACCACCGCATTCAAAAGTTAATAGATGGCGAAACTTGTAGTAGAATCAATAAGCATATCTATACATGGCAAAAGATATGAGTCTTTTGGGCATGCTTTGTTACGATCAGCGAAATCAACACACATGCGCCACTTGCCATTAGCCTTTTTTACCAAGACTACATTGGCAATCCACTTTGTATAGATGACTGCTTTGATATGGTGGTAGTCTAAAAATTTCTTTACCTCCGCTTTTATAATTTTATGTTTTTCCATACCATGATTTCTCAATTTTTGTTTGACATGAGGAGCATCCTTCTGAATGTTTAAAGAATGAATCATAAGGTCTGGAGAAATTCTAGTGATGTCAGCAGGATACCAGGTGAAGGCTGTAGATACTAGAATTTATACCCTATGATGATATCCAACAAAGAGGGGATCAATGGAAGTATTTTGGAATACATTTGAATGAAAGTCAGAAAAGTCATAGAAAAGGTCAAATTGTCCAAGCTAAAAAGTCAACATTTTAATTGGAGTCAAGTTAGGTCCCAAATATCAAAGAATATCATGGTACTCTTTATGAGCTTTCCAACACTGTGTGGCACGTCTAAATCGGAGGTCTAACGGAAAAGTTATGACCTACGGAAGTTTTGGTCAAACTCGAGGTTTGATCCAAAAGTTGACTTTTTATACGGTTAGAATTAGCTCTAGAGGTCTTATAGAGTCGTGTTCTTCTAGTCTTAAGGGTTTCAACGCAATTAACCGTGCATGATTCTGATGTCAGACGAGAAAGTTATGACCTAGCGAAGATCTCTGGTGGTTCGGGACCTATCGGGATTGCACCCTGCCATGGCAGGGTACGCGTGGTTTTGATAAAATTCGAATTCTAAATTTCTCACTTATCTTAAGCTTATTTAATTAGCTTTCTGATCAGAAAATCAGGGAAATCAATCTATATTCGGTTGTGGATTGATTTTAGGAGTTTTAATGGGATTTAACTTCATTTAATTCGATTTAAATACCTTTTATTCACCTATAAACAGATAAGAACGAATTAGGGTTGGGGAGCTACAATTAAACACTTTCTAACCTTCTTCTTGCCAGCTCTAGGCTCCTTTAAGTCAGAAACACAAAAGTTAAGAGAGGTTAGGGTTTTAAAGTGAGAAACCTTAGGTCAAGTGACCAAAATCTAGTCTTTAGGTTGGGGCAAGATTTCAATTGCATCCATATACTTCCATTGAGAATCCTCAATTCTAAAAAGGTAAATTCTGAGGGTGATTCACGAGTCTTAAATCAACTTGTTGCGTTTTTAGTCTCTATGACACACCTTGCCACGGCAGGGTGCCCATGTGGGCACACCTTGCCACGGCAGAGTGCACCCTACCACGGCAGAGTGCACCGCAAAATGGGCCAAATCTCTCCTTTTCGCCCGTTTTGTAATTTTCACCGAGCGTTTTTCATTGTTCTGACTTTTTCATGTTCCTTAAGTGTTTTGGAGCATGTATGACATGTTAAATATCATCTTTGTTAATTTTTACGGATGAAATTATTCTTAAACGAGGTTTCTTTGTGTTCCAATGGTCTTTGAGTATTAATCTAAATATGTTTAGCCGTTTGATTCCTTCTCATTACTTGTATAGTGGAAGTTTACTAACGTGTTTATTTTGGATAAGTCAAGGATGAATCAGGGGTTGTGATATGAAGTCTTGCTCGTAGACAAGACCCTGCCATGGTAGGGTGTGCCCCTAGAGACACTCTGCCACGGCAGGGTATGACTAGAATATAGACTTTTTGCCTAGTTCTTACTTGTTTGATATTGTTATAATTGATTTTATGTGCATCCAAGCTTATTTCAACAATGTCAAAAGGGAACGAAGGCTTGGGAATGCCCGGATGTAATTGTATTTAATTTTGTACTTATTTCATTGCTTTTGGGTTGTAATATTTTATTGTTTATTTGATTTTGCGTATAAATGTGCAATATGACATGAAAACGATTTTTTCCAAACAAATCATATTAAAAAACGAATTTAAAAAGCTTAAAAAAATTATTAATAGTCTGATTGTATTTAGAAATGCTAAGTAGGAGGCTGGTGGGTTCACCGGGCGATTTTGGGGGTGCTTAATATTTCATTTTGAGGAGATATTAACCTTCCCCAAGCGTACCTAACTTCCCGAACCCACTTACTTCCCGCAAGGAATCTCAGTAACATTCTCGGACCTCAAATCCGGGTGGCGACTCTTTCTCCGACACTGGCCCTACCGAGCTAGTCATTTCCTCTAGTGGACCTCGAGTCCAACCAGCACCGTAGTAGTCATGGAGGACCTCCCATGGGTGAAAGCCTGTCGAGGTAGGCTTCGTCAACAACTGCCTCCGCCATCTAAGTGTTGAAACACCTTTCCACATAATTTTGATTTGACAAAATTGTTTAAGTATAATTAAAAACATATTCTAAACACACTAAGTTTAAATGCTTTGATTTATTCTACTAATGTGTTTGTTCAATATTGAGTTAAATTGTTTATAAGACACAAAGTTTAAAAGGCCCAAAGCCCAATTCGGAAGTCAAACCCAAGTCAAACAGTTTAAAGCAACTCGGCCCGTGTATGTCAAAACGCTGTCGTTATGTACAAAACGCAGCTCAGCGCAAGAAGGATCTAGAAGACCTTCGAGAAACAACTTCGGGACGAAGCTGCTGAGTTGATTCGACAAACAGTACAAGACAACAGCTGGCTAAGAACAACTTCCAGACAAAGTATTTCCACTTTGGGTAAAGTTCAGAAGACACAGTATGCTGTCTAGTTGACATTACCATAAATGGAGAGACATTCTGCCGAGCTGACCAAAAGCTGACCGAGGACAGAAGATACTCAAATCTAATTGGCTGAGAGCTCTGAGCAAGTCAGTATGACAACGATAGGAAGCCGTTTCCCTCCAACGGTTATTTCGAAATTCGAAATGACCGATACCTCAGACGTCTCTATAAATAGAGCCCTTCAGTTGCTTCATTCAACACAGAACTTGATCAAGCCATTACGCTGACCAAATTTCTACGCAAAGTTCTGCAAGAAAAAGCAAAGCAATCTTACACTCAATTTCATATCTTTTGTGTAAAAGTCTAGAGTGATTATTCAATCATCTAAGGTGTCTTAGCAATCATTGTTTAGGACAAACACTTATCATTTCTAGAGAATAGAAAGGAGAGGCTGAGTACTCGGTTATAGTACTCAGCGAGAGATTAGGATTGAGTAGAGGTATAGAGGAAGGTACTCTTGTTATACTCAGTTGCTAAGATTGTAAAAGGTTTGATGCTCTACCGTTAAAGAGCTCAGTAGAGAATTCGAAATCTCGGAACGTGTTCCGAGGACAGGACGTAGGCTTGGAGGCCGAACCTGGATAAATCTGTTGAGTAACATATTTCTAACCTTTAACTCCTTCATATATTTATTGCTTGCTTAAACAAAAACTGACCAAGTAAAGAGGTCAAGCTGAGTTGTGCGCATTGAATATATGAGCTCAGGAATAGACTCTAAGTGCTATCTCCTGACCCAAGTAAAGAAAACTGACCTAGTCACTAGTTGACTAAGCCAGTATCTTGCTATTCACTCAGCGCCGCTGTCCAAACCTTTTTCTCACGAAAAAGAAGTCTGCCCTAACTTAAAATTTTTAAATAGTTCCTAACCCCCCCTTGGAACTATACTTGTAACGTTATAAGGGACCAACAAGTGGTATCAGAGCTTAAAAGCTCACTGTAAAAGGTTTAACCACCTTGAGCTGATCCCCACTATGGGCGAAAACAGCACTCGGTTTCTCCCAGGAAACCAAACAACTCAGATCTTACCTGAGGGGTTGTCCATTACTCGGCCTCCCCTATTCTTCGAGTCTAACTACACCTTCTTGAAGAATAGGATGAAAAATTTCATTCAGGCTACAAATATGAGTGCCTGGCTATCCATAGTCCAAGGTCCATTTGTACCTGTCGAAGTTGTGGCTGGCCAAACAGTTGTTAAAGCTGAGGCCGAATGGACAGAGGATGATCTCAAGAAGCTACAAAATCATGCTTCGGCTATAAATATGCTTCACTGTGCGCTCGATGCTGCAGAATATAATAAAATCTCAGGTTGTGAGTCGGCGCAAGAGATCTGGAAGAAGCTGAAGGTCACCTACAAAGGAACCAATAAAGTAAAGGAGTCCAAGGTGAACCAGCATATGAGACTGTACGAGCTGTTCGAAATGAACAATGATGAGGGTATATCTGACATGAATGCAAGGTTTACCAACATCATCAATGAGCTCAAGAGACTTGGGAAGATCTTCTCTGAGGAAGAACAAGTCAAAAAGATACTCAGGAGTCTTCCTAAAGACTGGCAAGCAAAGAAGACCGCTGTTGAGGAAGCTCAGGACTTAACCACCTACAAATATGACAAACTCATCGGATCGCTGCTGACCCATGAGATATCAATGAAAAACTTCGAGGTGAAGGAAAAGTCTGAAGACAAGAAGCAGAAGTCTCTTGTCATGAAAGCTGACTCCACTGATGGGAGCTCAACAGATGATGAAGAGATGGCTATGTTCACAAGGAAGATGAAAAGGCTGTTCAGGAAGAATGACAAATACTCTAAGAAGTCTTACAGAAAGTTTGATAAGTATAAAGCTGAGTCCAGCGACAGCAAATACAAGAAAGACAACTCAAAGCCCATTACATGCTTTGAATGTCATCAAACTGGCCATATCAAGTCAAGATGTCCCATGCTGAGGAAAGACAAGAAGAACGGTAAAAAGGCAATGGTGGCTACATGGAGCGACAGTGATGAGTCTTCATCAACAGAAGCTGAGGCCACCGAGTCAGCGAAGATATGCTTCATGGCTGACGAACTTGCTGAGCCGTGCATCTCTGAGCATTCTGACCCCTCCATTGCATCTGATGATGAGGAGCAATCAAATGAGGTAATATCACTTTCCCAGCTCAGAAACGAAATGGGTAATGCCCTGAGTGACCTTTATACACCTGTCAAAAAGTGTAATAAGAAAATTAGAGCACTCAGCAGGCGCTGTGATGAGGTTGAAGAGGTCAAGCTAAGTGACCTCAGATTCCTTCTTCAGGACAACTCAACTTTGCATGATAACATGGAGATCATACATAAGTCTGTCTCTGAAGTCCAATCAGATTCAAAGAAACTGAGAAAGGACGTCACAAATATCCAGAACCAATTAAAGGTTCAAAACAAAAGAAATATTCCTCTGAATGCTCAGTACCGAAGTACTGGTCAGCAGAGATGGAATCCCCAGCGGAATGTCCAGTGTGACTTCTGTGGGAAGAAAGGACACACCACAAAGGTGTGCTGGCACGCTCAGCACTGGGGTGCTGACCAGTCAGTGAAAAATCCTAATCGGAAGGTCAGCTGTGACTTCTGTGGAAAGAATGGCCATACTGTCCAAGTATGCCACCATAAAATAAAATATAATGCTTTACCTGTTGAACCTAACAAGCAAGGACCCAAAAAGAATTGGGTACCTAAAAGTAACTAGTTACAATGCAGGTAAGCCTGAGGTGTGCTGAGAAGTAAAAAATGTGGTATATTGACAGCGCATGCTCAAGGCACATGACTGGTGATGAAACTCAGTTCATCACGTTTGAGCGTAAACGAGGAGGAAGCGTAAGTTTTGGAGACAACAAAAAGGGTAAGATAGTAGGGTCAGGAACCATCGGAGGTAATCCTACTATTGAGTCAGTCTCCCTAGTCAGCGGACTCAAATATAACTTACTCAGCGTAGCTCAGCTATGTGACAATGGGAGAAAAGTTATATTTGATGCTACTGGATGTAAAATATACGAGGGAAAAACAAATGAGTTAATTTTAACTGCCCCTCGGATTGATAATGTCTTTATGCTAGACTTAGAGAAAAAGTTTTCAAAAACTGTATGCTTAGTTTCAAAGGAAGAAAATTCCTGGCTATGGCACAGGAGACTTGGTCATGTAAGCATGGACCTCCTGGCCAAATTAGCAAGAAAGCAATTGGTTGAGGGACTACCTGAACTTAGATTTGAAAAAGATCAATTATGCCACGCTTGCCAAGCTGGAAAACAAACCAAACAATCTTTTCATAGCAAAAATATTGTCTCAACTAAGCGTCCGTTAGAATTACTACACTTGGATCTCTTCGGTCCAGTCCAGCCGCTGAGTCTGGGTGGAAGAAGATTTTCCTTGGTCATTGTAGATGACTTCTCTCGGTACACTTGGGTCATCTTGCTGAGTAGCAAGGATGAGACCTTTGAGACATTTTCAAATTTGGTTAGAAAACTTGAAAATGATAAAGACCTAAAACTGGCTCACATCCGAAGTGATAATGGTGGAGAATTCAAAAACCAACAGTTTGTTGAATTCTGTGAAGCCAACGGCATTGACCATAACTTTTCTGCTCCTAGAACGCCTCAACAAAATGGGGTTGTTGAAAGGAAGAACAGAACACTGGTTGAAATAGCCAGGATAATGCTGAGTGAGCATAGGCTTCCAAAGTACTTTTGGGGAGAAGTTGTTAACACAGCGTGCTACATTCTTAATAGGGCTCTTGTTAGACCTATACTAAAGAAAACCCCCTATGAGCTTTGGAAAGGACGAAAGCCCAACATTGGATACTTTCGTGCCTTTGGCTGTAAATGTTTTATTTTAAACACTAAGGATAGCCTAGCTAAGTTTGACTCAAAAGCTGATGAAGCTATCTTTTTAGGCTACTCAACAAACAGCAAAGCATACAGAGTTTTCAATAAACGAACTCAAGTTTTAGAAGAGTCAGTACATGTTGAGTTCGACGAAACTAACCCTGCAGGAAGATACCAGCCGCTGACCGAGGATGATCCACACTCAGCATCCGCTGATCAAGATACAGCCGCTGAGTCATTCCCTCAAGGGCTGACCAAAGGTAAAAGTGAACCAAATATTGTTTTCACTGACCAGTCTTCACCTGCAGAGATTGTTGAAACACAGACAGCACAAGACATCAATCTACCCAAAGAGATAAGGATTCCAAGAGGGCACTCAGAGAGTGCAATCCTTGATGCCGCTGAGAATACCCTGATGACAAGAAACCAACTCAGGAGGTACCTCAGCAATGTAGCCTTCGTCTCAGTTCAGGAACCTAAGAACTTCGCTGATACTGAGGAAGATGAATTCTGGATGAGCGCAATGCAAGAGGAACTTGACCAATTCAGAAGAAACGATGTATGGGAGCTAGTGCCACATCCAAGGAGTCAGAAGACCATTGGAACAAGATGGGTCTTCCGCAACAAGCTGGATGAGCAAGGAAACGTAGTCAGGAACAAAGCAAGGCTTGTAGCTCAGGGCTACAGTCAGCAAGAAGGTATTGACTACGGTGAGACCTTTGCCCCAGTGGCAAGGCTAGAGGCTATTAGGATTTTATGTGCATATGCATCTTACATGAACTTTAAATTGTTTCAAATGGATGTTTAGAGTGCATTTCTTAATGGAGTTATAAACGAGGAAGTTTATGTTAATCAACCTCCAGGGTTTGAGGATCCTAAATTCCCAAACCACGTTTATAAACTCAAAAAGGCTCTGTACGGCCTCAAGCAAGCACCACGTGCTTGGTATGAGAGGCTGACCAGTTTCCTGCTGACTAGAAACTATGTCAGGGGCAAAGCTGATACAACCTTATTCATTAAGAGAAAGGGTAAAGATACCCTGCTGGCTCAAATATATGTTGATGATATTATTTTCGGTGCTACTAATGAGTCAATGTGCAAGGAATTTAGCAAGCAAATGCAGACTGAGTTTGAAATGTCTATGATGGGAGAACTCAACTTCTTCCTTGGACTTCAAATCAAACAAGGAAAGAATGGCATCTTCATCAGTCAAGCTAAATATGCCAATGAGATATTGAAGAAATATGATCTTGAAAATTGCAAGCCAATATTCACTCCTATGGGCACTGACACTGTCCTCTACGCTGACGAGAATGGTAAGTCGGTAGACAGCAAATTGTAACGAGTGAACGCAGGTTTATGGTATCCCAACACTCATGGCTTTACACTTGTTGGATACACTGACGCTGACTACGGTCGAGACAAGCTAGAACGGAAAAGCACCTCTGGAGGATGTCATTTCTTAGGAAGTTGTCTTGTATCCTGGTTCAGCAAGAAGCAGGCGTCAGTAGCCTTGTCTACCACTGAAGCTGAGTACATTGCTGCTGGTCACTATGTTGCTCAAGTCCTATAGATCAAGCAACAGCTTGAAGACTATGGTGTTCAAACAAAGACAATTGAGGTCAAATGCGACAACAAAAGTGCAATTGATCTATCAAAGAACCCAATTCAACATAGCAGGATGAAGCATGTCAGCATAAGACATCACTTCATTAGAGACCATGTACTCAAGGGTGAGATAAAGCTGACCTATGTCCCAACGGATGAGCAGCTTGCGGATATCTTCACAAAGCCACTGGATCGTGAACAGTTCAGCATACTGAGAGAAGCCATTGGTATGTTTAATCCTCTTCAGTAAATTCATGTTCTAAAATGTAAATTTATGCTGAGTGAATTACTTATGCTGAATGATTTATGCAAATGCATGCTGAGTGACTGTTATGCTGAGTACTTAACGCAAAATACATATCAATACTGAGTAAATGTGCACACCGAGTAGTAATCTCAAACTGAGAAATCATCCTTTCATATACTACAGACCACTCAGAATATAAAACGCTTAGTATTCTAAACGCCGAGTGTTAGATCCGTTGCATTAAATGCAAAAGCATGCGAATAGCCACCTAGGATGACGTATGCGCCGAATGTGTCATAAAAGCCAGGATCTTTGTCGGTTGACAATCCCAAGGCAAAACTGACACATGGATTCGATAAGATCCACACTTCACCGCTATAAATAATGGGTAAATCCCCGGTGCCGAATTTTTCTGGCAAAGCATTCTCTCTCTCTAAGACTCTCAAAGCCTCCAAATCTTCTTTCTGAAACAATGACTAGAGTTTCCGTCAACATCTCCGGTGCCGGTCACCCTAAGACCAGCTCCGATGAACCCTCTAGGCAAACTACTGTGCCAGAAACCACCAAGGTCACTACGCCGAGCAAAGGCAAAGCTGGCCAAGCTACCTCAACTAAGGGTAAGCCGACCAAGGCCAGAACCTATACCAAGGTATTTGAAGACATTAGCGAATGGAAAGTAGACTTTTCACGATGGGTTTCTGAGACCTTCGTGACATCCGAGCAACCCTTCTGCGAATGGATATCACAAAATGGATGGACCGAGCTGTTCTCCATTAGGGATCACACCTATCCTGACCTAGTAAGGGAGTTCTACCAAAATCTCCGAGTTGCTGATGATAACCAGGACTATCTGGTAACTGTGGTAAAGGAAAAGACCATTTTCATAAACCCTACTTACCTCGCTAACTTGCTGAAGTTAAAGAATGAGGGAACAAAACTGAGGCGATCTGGAGATCATGAAGGTACTGGGTACGATACCACCTTCTGTAAGCCCGCTGGCCACTCAGGAGAAGTCTCAAGCACCTCAATGGGTCAGCACCAAAAGATGGCTCACTATATGCTGACCTACTTTATTTATCCCAAGATCAACTGCACTACCTCAGCAACGAATTTCGAGCAATGCTTCATATGGCATATGCTGACATACAAGCCGATCAACATACTAGTGTTCTTGATTGCTGGGTTCATAAGGAGCACTGGAACTCTCAGGCTGGGATCACTCATCACCAGAATCCTCTTAGATCATCAAATTGATCTATCTAAGGAAACTAAGGCTAGAGGATCTGAGATAACCGCGGCTTCGCTGAGGGCTTTGAAGTTCAATCAGCCACTAAAGAAAGGAAAAGCTGCTGCTGAACAACAAGCTGAGGAAACAGCTCCAAAGCAAAGCCAAAAGACAAAGGCTCCAGCTGCCCGCAAGAGGAAAGCTGTTGTGACTCCTTCAAAGAAGGCGGAGCCTCAGGCCAAGAAGTCGAAGTCAGCTGCTGAACTAGGTCAGGAGAGACCTAAGTCAGCTGAGAAAAGGAGCAGGCAAGATGAGCCTGAATTTGAGGAAAGAACAAATGCTGATGAGCAACCTCAAAAGAAGCAGAAGTCTTCTACACTGACTCCTATTGATGCTATTCCTACTAACGTAGTTGTTCCTGGTGATTCTCACTACACACAGTGTCTAGGAACTATAGCTGAGCATCAAGAAGATGATGTGCATCTGGACGATCAGTTCATTGCACAAGTTGAGGAAGAGTTAGATGGTGATAGTGAAGAAGATGAAGAACTAGAAGTAGAAGGCGGTCAGGATGACGCTGAGGACTCTGAGGAGACAGATAGTGAGATTGGAGCTGAGCCAACCAATACTGTGTTGGCGGCCAGAAATGAACAAGAACCTGACCAAACCAATGTTAATCAAGAACAAGAAGAAGCTGACCAGCTTAATGCTGATCAAGAGGAAACTTCTCCCTCTCACTCAGGAGAATCTATACAAGCTGACACTCCTCCTCCAAGAAGAAGATTAATCAAGGCAAGTCAGAAGCCTGTCATTGACACTCCTCCTCCAACTGTACCTGACTTTGTTATCCAGAAGCCGACCCAAGACCCTTCTAAACTCAAGCTGAAATTTTTCAGAAAACAACCATCTTCTACTCCATCGGCTTCCCTTGAAAAGCAAGCCTCTGTTTCTTCACCAAAGGAACACGCCGACTTAAATGCTTCTGCAAACTCTACAAGCCAAGTAGAGCCAATACCCGTCAATGCTATTACAACAAGCATAGTGCTGACTCAAAACATCCCTGCTCCAGTCAGCACAGACAGCATTAGAATTACCTCTTCTCCAATCAACACTTCTGCCGATCAACCAGCTTTACCTGAGACTCAAGTGCAGATTGGAAACACACTTCCAGTCACTGACCATGTGATTCCACTGACTCCTCTTCCAACCGGTCAAACTGAGGAAACCAGGCAAGTTCATGAAGGCTCTCTTAGCTACTTGCATGCCACCGAGTCTGGAAAAAGAATCATCGACTCGGTACAAACATTGATTAAAGACCTTCATCAAACCACTCAACCTGCTGCTGGGTCTTCTACTGTTGAGACAACTCAGCTCTCCCATGTAACTCAGCTTCTCAACGAAGTTAAGGGATTCAAGGACTTGCTGAGTGTCATCATTACCTTTCAAGCACAGCAAGCTAAGCAGGATTCCATCGCAAAGCTGGCTGAGATCCAGCTGACAATAGTTCAACATCTCAACGCTCTTCAAGAACAAGTTTAGACTTTGTCAGCTGCGAACACGCGCTATGCAACTTCTGATGAAGTCAAAATGCTTTTTGCTCAGCTTCACACCGAGCAAATCAAAACCAACGAGCAAATGGTCTCCTATTCTCAGTGCTCAGTAGAGCAAATTGGTGAGGCCGTTCGATTGCTGAACTTGAACAAGCAAGAGATGGACACTGACGCCATGAAGCAAAATGAAATACTGTCTGTCACCAGACAAGCCTTTAACCATATCCGTCACAGCAACATTCAGCGTTAATACTACGACACATCCTTACTGAAGACTTTTCATCAAATCGTTGCTGGTCTGACCGATGCACTTACCTGGATAGGTAAATCTCAAGCTTTCATAGTAAGCATGATCAGCGCTGCTGAACTTAATATACCCGCCGAGGTATCAGATGATGGAGTTGCTATTTTTGATGGTATCAATGAAAGCGCCGATAGACTTAAGGCGCTGTCCACGGAACTGACCAGAGACGTCTTAACCGACGCCTTTAGGATTCCTCCTCCCGATGCTGACAAAACGGGGGAGAAAGAAGTAGCTAGAACACAGCATGAGCTTAGTCAGTCTAAGCAAAAGAAAAATAAATAGAAGTAGGCTAGCTCAGTATATGCTATGTGTAGTCTCTATGTTCTTTCTTTTGTCTTTCATTGTATACGCTGACTACTTTTAGTAATATCAATACTTGCATCTTGTTATCCAAAAACTGAGTTATGAGTTATTATCTATGATGCTGAGTATTAAATTTTTTATGTATCTTCAATTACATCAACTATGTTTAATGCTTATAAAACTTATTGATTGTACCCAATGCTGATAATATGTTTGACATTGACTTGTATGTTTATATAACATTGTCTTATAAAACTTATTGAACAACAATTTACTCAGCGCCCTCTGAATGCTATAACTTCCGCTTAAACACTGAGTAAAATAGAATATGTTCCATGAGCTGACCTATATCTGAAAACTGACCTTAGACTTACTCGATTTAACCTTCAAATGGTTTGAGTAAAACTAAGTCAGTAGCTCAACCCTGACGGGGGAGTTTGCTAAGTTATATGAGGTCAACTATCATGGGGGAGCTCAATACTGAGTTCTTCGCTGAATAGTTTTGCCAACATCAAAATGGGGGAGTTTGTTGAAACACCTTTCCACATAATTTTGATTTGACAAAATTGTTTAAGTATAATTAAAAACATATTCTAAACACACTAAGTTTAAATGCTTTGATTTATTCTACTAATGTGTTTGTTCAATATTGAGTTAAATTGTTTATAAGACACAAAGTTTAAAAGGCCCAAAGCCCAATTCGGAAGTCAAAGCCCAAGTCAAACAGTTTAAAGCAACTCGGCCCGCGTATGTCAAAACGCTGTCGTTATGTACAAAACGCAGCTCAGCGCAAGAAGGATCTAGAAGACCTTTGAGGAACAACTTCGGGACAAAGCTGCTGAGTTGATTCGACAAACAGTACAAGACAGCAGCTGGCTAAGAACAACTTCCAGACAAAGTATTTCCACTTTGGGTAAAGTTCAGAAGACACAGTATGCTGTCTAGTTGACATTACCATAAATGGAGAGACATTCTGCCGAGCTGACCAAAAGCTGGCCGAGGACAGAAGATACTTAAATCTGATTGGCCGAGAGCTCTGAGCAAGTCAGGATGACAACGACAGGAAGCCGTTTCCCTCCAACGGTTATTTCGAAATTCAAAATGACCGATACCTCAGACGTCTCTATAAATAGAGCCCTTCAGTTGCTTCATTCAACACAAAACTTGATCAAGCCATTACGCTGACCAAATTTCTACGCAAAGTTCTGCAAGAAAAAGCAAAGCAATCTTACACTAAATTTCATATCTTTTGTGTAAAAGTCTAGAGTGATTATTCAATCATCTAAAGTGTCTTAGCAATCATTGTTTAGGACAAACACTTATCATTTCTAGAGAATAGAAAGGAGAGGCTGAGTACTCGGTTATAGTACTCAGCGAGAGATTAGGATTGAGTAGAGGTATAGAGGAAGGTACTCTTGTTATACTCAGTTGCTAAGATTGTAAAAGGTTTGATGCTCTACCGTTAAAGAGCTCAGTAGAGAATTTGAAATCTCGGAACGTGTTCCGGGGACAGGACGTAGGCTTGGAGGCCGAACCTGGATAAATCTGTTGAGTAACATATTTCTAACCTTTAATTCCTTCATATATTTATTGCTTGCTTAAACAAAAACTGACCAAGTAAAGAGGTTAAGTTGAGTTGTGCGCATTGAATATATGAGCTCAGGAATAGACTCTAAGTGCTATCTCCTGACTCAAGTAAAGAAAACTGACCTAATTACTAGTTGACTAAGCCAGTATCTTGCTATTCACTCAGCGCCGCTGTCCAAACCTTTTTCTCACGAAAAAGAAGTATGCCCTAACTTAAATTTTTTAAATAGTTCCTAACCCCCCCTTGGAACTATACTTGTAACGTTATAAGGGACCAACACTAAGTTCATGTTATCTGCGCCTCCTGCTGTGAACCCAAAACAAATAACCGGCTCAGCGAATAGTAGCACAAATCAGAGTACTGAAGCTCAGATAGAGGATGTAGCGATGGATAACAAGCAGACAGATTCTGAAGGGGTTGTGATAACTGAAGCTAAGAGGAGACGCCAGGAGGGCGTTCCAAAGGGTACCAATATGTCAGACAGTAATCAAGCAGGCTCCGGGGATCAGGCCTGCAAGTATCAATGAGCGTTTTAAGTTGGAACTATCGGGGAATGGGCAATACCCGGACAATTCGTATGTTAGTGGATTTTGTGTCCAATTTTTGCCCTGATTTTATTTTTCTTATTGAGACAAAATGTAATCGTGTTAAGATTGAAGTAATAAAATGAAAGCTTAACTATGCTAGCCTCTTTTATGTTGATCCTATAAATTGTGGTGGTGGCTTAGTGCTTTTATGGAAGGTCCCTAGTTCTTCTCATTTACTTGGCTTTTCCTTAAATTTTATTGATATCAGAGTTACTATGTCAGGTTTGCCGGAGTATCGATTAACTCGCAACTGCTACTTGGCTTGCGTGCTTTCTTGAGGCTATGCTCCAACATGAAGATGCGGCTAGCTCGGATCATGCCGCCCTTTTCCTCTCGGTTGTGCACTCCAAAAGTATACGGAATAGCCGCTTCCGTTTTGAGTCATCATGGCGATGGGGGGAGGGGTTCAAGGAGACCGTTATCTCGGCCTGGAGAGAGGCTGAACCGACTGAATTATTACCTCGGTTACAAGCTTGTAGTGAATCATTGCTGAGCTGGGGTGATAACCTGCGCAAGCAATTCAGCAGGAAAATTGGGGCGTGTAGGGCTGAAATTCGTAAATGGAAGAAGGTGAACAACAGTCAGGCACAGGCAGAGTTTTTGTCAGCTAGGCGGAAACTTGAGGATTTGCTTTGGCAACAGGAGAGTTACTAGAAGCAAAGGTCACGATAATTATGGCTGCTCTCTGGGGACTTGAACTCCAAATACTTCCATACGAAGGCTTCGAGTCGACGAAAGAAAAATAATATACAGAAGCTTAAGGATGGTGCGGGTATCTAGCATGACTAGGATACTGGCCTAGACGCGTTGTTGTTCAATTATTTCACTGAGATCTTTACAGCTGGTGTCACTGAGGATGATAGCATACTGAACTGTGTCTCCCCAAAAATAACGCCAGACATGAATGAAGACTTGTTACTTCCTTTCTGTGCTGAGGAGGTGAAGACGGGTGTGTTTAGTATGCATCCTGACAAGAGCCCTGGTCTGGATGGCTTCAATCAGTGCTTCTATCAGTGTTATTAGGATGTTGTCAGTCAGGAGGTGACTCAGGCTTGTCTTAATTGGCTGAATTCGGGTAATTTCCCACCAGAAATTCATGACACACCTTAGTCTTGATCTCAAAGAAGTCGAAACTTGTTCAACCAGCTGAGTTAAGACCCATAGCTTTGTGTAACGTGATCTACAAAGTTATGGCCAAGATGATAGCTAATAGGCTCAAAACGGTCCTTCACTGTTTTATTTCCCCAAATCATAGTGCATTTGTGCCAGGCAGGCTTATCACCGATAACGTAATGCTTGCTTTTGAAGTTAATCATTGGCTATATAGGAAAACCCAAGGGGCCGTCGGTTATACGTCACTAAAGTTGGACATGTCCAAGGCTTATGATAGAGTGGAGCGGTCGTTTCTTGCTGGTATTATGAGAAAGTTGGGGTTTGCTTAGAAATGGATAGCTCTGGTTATGCAATGTGTCACAAAAGCTAGATACCATATTGTGCATGGGAATCACAAGATTGTGCCTATTGTGCCACAAAGGGGTCTAACACAGGGAGACCTTATCTCCCTTTACCTGTTTTTACTCTGTGCTGAAGGACTCTCTGCTTATCTATCTTCTCTAGAATCAAGGGGCATTATACATGGGTGTCGGGTTGCTCGACAAGCTCCGCCGATATCTCACTTGTTTTTTGCTGATGATAGCTATCTGTTTTTTTAGGGCCATGATAGGGGCGTTTCGTCCCTATCTTTTAGCGTGATTTACGGTTTAATTTGAGATGAAATAAATAAGTTTAATTACAAAAATAGAATATTTTAATAAAATAACGAAATAAAAATAAATTCCGTACTTTCGGTTAATTTTCCTTATTTTTGATTAATTTAGAAAATAAAACGTTAAGCTAACTCGGCTCTCGAGAATTGTATTTCAGGTACGAGTAAGGAGCAAAGATCCACCGACATACGCGGGGCGTATCACCCTTCACGCGGGGCGTGGAACACCAAGTCAGAAATGATTGCTCAATCCGCAGGCACCACGTGGGATCTACCCACTCACACGCGGGGCGTCCTACCTTACACGCGGGGCGTATGAGCAATGATAAGCTCAATCATAAATGTCAGACTGCATGGTCTTCCAAGTCAACTACTGTCACGCGGGGCGTATATGGGAAGTTCTTCAATCTAAAACTCCAGGGACTCATATACGCGAGGCGTCTACCAGGCCACGCGAGGCGTAAAAGACACATTTCGAGCCATTAAATCTCAGGAGCTCAACCACGCGGGGCGTACACCAGTCTACACGGGGCGTGGTTGAGACAACAAGATCTGAATTTGGTCCACATGCAGGAGATTTCTGACGGAATGGGTCAATACGCGGGGCGTGCTCCACCATACGCGAGGCGTATTATGGGAAATCTGCAGAAAATCATGTTCCTCCATGCTTGCACCTTGTAAACTTACAATTTTACCCCTAGCTTGATGTGTATAAATAAGAGTGGCTAGCACTCATTTAGATAGCTTTTGATATACAATTCTTGTTATAGATTAAACTTTTGCTACTTAGTTTTAGATTTTATTTTTACATAGCAAATCTCTATCACCTTGAGAGATTGTTCGTTGATTCCGGCATTCCGTCAAAGTTCCTTTCCATCTCCGTTCACCAAGCTCGAAAGCTCCACCTCCAAGTCCTAAGAGACGGCCTTGAGTCCGATTAGCTAGTTCCGAGGGTGGATTCTTCCCTTTTCACTTGCTAATTAGCTTGTACTCTTCCTATGTACTAGGCTTGGTTGTATTCCATATTTACATTCTCCATATTTATAATTTATGATTCATAATCTCTTTTTCTATATATGTGTTAATGTTTGTTACTTGTTTTGATACTCGTAATTGATTATTGTGTAGGGGAGCGCGATTTCCGACGCCATTCGGGCTATCTTTAGGGATTCATATAGGTGTTGCCTTACCGGAAGTGACGCTCCGGAAACCGTAGGAATTGACAAACCATGGAACTTACGGGCCCTAATTTCTGATCCCAAGCACTAGACATGCCTTGACTAGGAACCACGTAGTCTAAGTACTTCACGGGTCGGTCACACTACGCGTAATCATCATTGCAAGAGTAAATCATTAACCGTATATATATTGGGAGTCATTATTTATCATATTTATAACTTATCACCAT
Source organism: Euphorbia lathyris (assembly GCF_963576675.1). Taxonomy (NCBI): domain Eukaryota; kingdom Viridiplantae; phylum Streptophyta; class Magnoliopsida; order Malpighiales; family Euphorbiaceae; genus Euphorbia; species Euphorbia lathyris. Next base: position 50,058,948 of record NC_088918.1, read on the forward strand.
CCGTATCATTTCGTAGAGTTTTTGCTATATAAATTCATCTCACTTGTAGTTAGGAGTAGTTTGTAGTTGTTTCCCGAATCAACTCAAAGTATTCACCGCTTAGATAACGTATAAAACCGAGTCGTTTAATACTTGTAGTTATAAATCCCGTGGATTCGATACCCGGTCTTAATCGGATCATTACTTGATATGACAGGGTACACTTGCCCCTAAGTAGTAGCGTCTAGTAGAGATAGAGCATTTAGGAAGATCACATCCATAGTCGTATCGCACTTATCATAATATATATTTCGTAAGCTCTACCTAGCCGTTTACGCCCATAAGGCCACTGTTGCTGAGTGTGAAGCAATTAAAGAGGGGCTACAAAATTATGAAAAAGCTTCAGGGCAACAGATAAACTTTAATAAGTCCTCCATCTCCTTCAGTAAGAATTGCTCATCAGAAAGGTGGGAGACTCTGTCAGCCATTCTTGGTGTCTTCGTGATTTCGGTTCCAGATAAGTATCTTGGCCTCCCGTCTCTTACTGGGCGCAATAAATCTAATGTTTTCTCTTACCTCGAAGAGGTCTTCTCCAAGAGGCTTCATAGTTGGATAGCGCGCTTCCTCTCTAGAGCTGGGAAAGAGGTATTGCTAAAATCTGTGCTACAAGCTCTAACGACCTATGTAATGGGTATCTTTTTACTCCCTCAGCTCCTGTGTTCAGATCTAGAGAAAATGATGAATTCATTTTGGTGGGGAACGAGCAATCAGGGCCGTAGGGGGCTGCACTAGCAATCATGGGACAGGTTGTACACTCTGAAGAAATTCGACGGTATGGGTTTCAGGAAGCTGCACCAATTCAATTTGGCGTTGCTCGCAAAGCAAGGCTGGCGCCTTCTCCAATGTCATGACTCTCTGGTAGCACGGGTATATAAGGCTCGGTATTTCCCAAAATGTGATCTGTTTGAAGCAAATATCGGTAATAACCCGAGTTATGTGTGGCGAAGCATCCTAGCAACAAGGCCGCTGCTTCTATCAGGTTCACGCAGATTAATTGGTTCAGGAGAACAAATGAGGATCTGGAACTCTCCCTAGCTCCCGGACCCAAACCCGCATGTTACAACGAACTACACTGCCGAGCTGAGTACCACCACTGTATCAAGTCTCCGAAGTGCTGATACGGGGCAATAGGATGGGGATATCCTAAGCGACATCTTCTCTGATAGGGATGTACGTTTGATTATGCAGGTTCCGATTCCGCTGGTAAGGGCTAAGGATGCGTGGTACTGGAGTCAGGAAAAATTCGGTTCTTACAGCATAAAGAGTGGTTATTCCCACCTCTCTGCCTGTCCGATAATGAATGTGGCGACATCCAGGTGGCGGGACTGGAAGGGTCTATGGAATTTGGTTATCCCCCCTAAAGTCAAAAACCTGCTGTGGAGGGCAGTATCCGGGTGTCTGCCAACGTTGGTTGTGTTGCGTGGTAGAGGTGTGGAGGTTGATATGAATTGTCCCGGGTGTCCTGGCAAGGTTGAAGACGCCTACCACGTTCTTGTCGGGTGCGTCAAAGCGAAGGAAGTTTGGCACCACTCGTTAGTTGGGGATCGCATCAGCCTTCCCTCCGATTTCTGCAATTTCTGGGCTGCAATACAGAATTCTACTGATATCCATTATGTTGAATCTGCAGTAATGGCGTGTTGGGCAATTTGGATGGGTCGAAATGTCTGGGTTTGGAACCGCAAGGAGATGCCTCTTGCGAACCGAGTAAGTGAAGCTACCGCATTCTTGTCTAGCTGGAGACAAGCCCAAATAATACTCCCTCAGCCTTCGATGTCTGCTGTTCCGATGGTTCACGCAAGGTGGCAGCCACCTGCTCCAAACTTTGTAAAAATCAACTTCGATGCGGCTACGTCCTCGGCTCCGCAGCGCATTGGGTATGGGATGGTTGCCAGGGACAAGTTGGGGAGCTTTGTTGTTGGCAGCTGTGGACTTATACACGGGCCGGTAGACGGTTTGATCGCTGAAGCTTTAGCGTTTCGTGAGGTGTTAAGCTGGATCAAGAGCCAGAACTGGTCTAACACGGTTGACGAATCAGATTGTCTTATGCTAGTGAGAGCTGCCAATGAGGAGTCGTCTGTTGTTTCTATGCTGAGAGAGATAATGCACTGTAGTGTAGTTTATGTGAGACGTTCAGTGAATCAGCCCGCGCATGTTCTGGCACGAGCGGTTGTTTCTAGGTCTGAATGCGGGGAGTGGTGGTCTGTGCCACCCCCGTTCATAAGTGATGCCCTTCTTTCTGATCTTTAATAATATTCTTTCATTCTTTGAAAAAAAAAATCCATTTTAGTATTGGACCAATTTTCCTTAAAATAAAACATGAGTTTAACTAGTATATCCATCATATTATTATTATTTTTAGAGATCACCCATCAAATATAAAAGTTACCATTTAATATAAGTGTCTTATATATATATATAAAATAGGGTTACTTACAAATAGATGTCATGTGGTTTCATGAATTTGCAGGTGGGTACCTCTGGTATTTTTCGTTACAAACGCAATCATATGGTTTGCAAAATTACATTTTTTGTTGACTTTGCCAAATTTGACCGATAATAACCTCAAAATGAAAATTTTCAAGAGTTTAATGATATGTTAAGCAACTTTAATTCTTCAACTGTTTAGGTTTGAGGTCATTTAGATGTTTTTTTATGAGAGAGAAAATCAATGCTTAGAGAGAGAATACTTCAAAAATGATGATTTTGGAAAAATAAAAAACATGGTTTCATCGTAAATATGATACTAAACAACTTTTATTCTTGAATTTTTTTATTTTAAAGTCGTTATTGGCAAAGATAGATCTACAATGGGGGCAATAAGGGCACTTGTCCCAATTGAGATCTAGGAAGCAATAAAATCACATCTAATATTTTGTAATTTTTGCAAATTTCCCCCTTCTGAAAATTAAGCCGCCATTGATGAGTGCTTGAGAGAAGCTGCTAAACTTGCGGGAGGAAGAAGAATGGTTCAAAACCTATTTTTTTTGTCTTTCTATTGGACAAAACGACGACGTCCCACTTAAGTAGAACAACGTCGTTTTATCTAATAGAAAGACAATTACGTTTTTATCCCTCAATCTTACCCTCTCATTTTGTCGAGCTAAATAAAAATCCCCAAATGAAATGAGTTAGATTCTTCCCAAAAAATGAATCCCTAACTTTCTTCATCGTCTTGTCCCCTTTTCTCTTTCATATCTCTGCTAGTGCTGATTGATTCAAGAACCAATTGTTAAGTTATCTTCAATTAATGTCAATCGTTAAGTTATCTTGAATTAATGTCAATTGTTAAGTTATCTTCAATTAATGTCCATTGGGTTCTTTTACTGAAGTTGATTCAATAAGTTTTATGGTATCAGCTTTATTGAATGGGTATAAAACTTGAGTTCTATATTGGATTCTTTTATCGTCAATTGGGTTCTTTTACTGAAATTTGATTCAATAAATGTTTATTTATTGAATATGACCTGTTTGTTTGCTTGACTCCGCCTCTGCTGCTACTAGTTTATATTTTTGAATTGGCTTTCACTTTTGACTGAAGAGTATTTAACATTAAATTGTACATTAAATTAACGTTTGATAATTAAATTAATATTAAATGTACATTATTGTGGACCAAATTAGCAAAGTTTGGTTTACACCAATTAGCAAGAATTTGAACCAATCGAGCAATTTAAGAAAGAGTTTGATTTGAACCAATTTAATATTAAATTAACATTTGATATGCTTAAGTTAAACTTAACTACTTAAATTTGTAAACTTTTACAGTTAAATTTGTAATATCTTTTGATATGCTATAATTTAACATTTGATATGCTTAAGTTAATTTTAACACTTGATACTAACTTAAATTTGTAAACTTTTGATATGCTTAAGTAAAGTTTAACTAACTTATTGATTTTTTTTATACTCCGTATATAGTTTACTTTCACTATCTAAAAATTCTGGATCCATCTCTGGTTATTGGCTAAATTTGATAAGGTCAGTAAAAAATTAAAATTTTACAAACTTACATTTATAATGAAAAATAGCATATGTACCAATCTACAAATCCACGAAATATAGTGCATCTATTTATAATTAACCCAATAAATTATGTTATTTTAAGAAATCACGCTGTATTATGATTGTTTAATTACATTTAGATTCTATTGTAGTGAACATAATTTTCTATTATTTTGTCGAGTTTTCGACTGTTTCTGGATCAACTTATTTCTCTAGCATTTTGGGCCTTTTTAAAGTTCTCTTCGGAGGCTGCCTTGGACTAGTCTGTTAGTCCTTACCCAATATCAACAGTTTTCAGATCTTGTATACAAGAAAAAGACAGTCCACCATGAGAATCTCGAACAAACGGCAAAAACCTCTAATGAAGGAAAACTTGTAATGCTCATAAAATATGATTTTTCACAAGACAATCCAGTCATTTTTTTCTTTTTTACTAAAAAATGACCAACAACGCACTTCTTGCAAATGCAATGCAATGCAGATTGAAAAGCACAAATATAGGCAATGCTAGTTTAACGTATGAATAAAGAAATCTATAATTAGATTGATACAAATATTGCAATTAGCCACTAATTTCTTACCAAAAAATATTCTAAAAAAAAAAATAGAACCTCAGGAAAAGAATTAACTTACTATAACAGTGAAAAAGACTTGTTTGATATCTCATCCATCATTTACATCATGAATGGCTAATGAGACTTGTTTGAACAGAAGAATATTATCAAATACTTGGGTGCCATTTGATTTACCGAAATAAGCAGTGAGCCGAAGTCTTCTCCTCTTGATCGAATAAGTCATGCTCAATTACCACCACAATGCAGGGTCTGGCAACTATCTGTGGCTGACCCCAACTCCTTCCCTTCTGCTTGGCTAGAGAAAATAAACAATATTCAACTCTTTTATTTACCAAAGAAATCAGAAGGGTATAATATTTTCACCAATTACCCTTTGGTAATCCAGCTCAAAGAAAATTTCTCAGCACCAAAAAACGTAAACATTTACACGTTCAGTTCTTGAGCTCTATTTACGAGAACACATTGTAAAGTGACCACCATCTTGCCTTTAATGTACATTGCACTCAGTCAAGAATCTATCATCCCAGTTTAGATAACCTTTCCAGTAATGTTTATACTTTGAAATGCCTAACTCGAGCCAAGGTTTCCTTTTTCCATTATAGTGCAACACTGCAGCATTGCGAATGACATGTGCATCAAGCTCATAGTCATGACCCAATCCTGATAAAGCCCACGCATCATCAAGGGCATAAATTTGATCCTGAAATGTAAGCAAGCTTGCACGCAATGCAGAAGCTTCAAATGATTCATTCTGTTTGCCAATCTGCTTTCAGTAAAAGAAATGATGAAAAGAGATAATAGGATTAGAAGAGGTAACAAAAAAATAAGCTAAAATTCCTGTTGACCCAAAAAGATGGTTATAGTAAAACTATTTGATTAATTTCGCCATTGATGACTGCTAATCCAAAACATTGATGCACATGTTTAACAAGTCTAATAAAAAAACTCACATGTTGCCCTAATTTCCGGTAAGTTTGAGTAAGGTTCAGCTCCCTCCATCTGGCAAGATCGATTATGTTCAACCCAGACATCCAAGCACATGAATTTTTATTAAAATAACTGTCACCCAAATAGCGAGTAAGCCGACCAAGCCGCACAGAACATGATTCCAAAGCACTGTTTACTTTCCCTCTAAGATTGAGATCCCATAAGTCAGACAAGTCTCGCTGGACAACAACATCATCATCCAGAACTATAATTTTTTTTAAGTTCTGGAATATATATGGAAGTAGGAAGTGGGTATCAGAAAAAACAGACAAGTATTCCATTTTTGAAGATGTAGCAGATGTATCATCGACATTCCGGAAAGCAACACGAAACTCCACAGGCAAGGTCATGCGAAATGATGCTGATTTATAATGAGAGTCTTGGTCGAGATGCTCAATGTTCACCACTTGAATGGCAGCTTCCCTGTAGATACACCTAGAAAACCATAGTTTCATAGCAAAATAATTTTGTTCATCTGTCAGCACATGAAAAACCAACTTCCCACTATCCTGCAATAGACAGAATAGCCCATTAGTAGAAAAATATTGGAATTAACAGGCTTTTAAAGTAAAATTTTCATAGAAGAATTATACATAGACGCATACCCTAGCATGTGTAACAGTTGAGTTGATTACAACTGAAGATGCAAGAATGTTATTGGAGATCATGACATAATGATGCAGCATAGGGTCCGAAAATTTCTCAGACACAGAGAGCTCTGTGTCATGTAATGAAGAATTGAAAAATTCCACAGTCAGTCTCAAGGACAGACAGTGAAGACTCTTTGGCATGGTCCCAACTGTTAGCTGATAAAGGAACGCACTTTGCTTCATGTGAAATTTGGCTTCATCAATAGTCGCATCAAGTATCTGTCTGAATTTCTTGTCAACATTATGACATTCAACATGGTGTGACTTAGCCTTGGTTACTGTACGTTGAACCTTCTGTGAAATTTTCACAATTCTGACCAAATAGGCAACAATTATAAGCATGATGGAGAAAAAAAAAAAACTCTAAATGCATATCATGTGAGTATTAGATGTAGCAACTACAACTAATCAACATCACAACTTTAACATACAAAAGAAAAAAGGTCAAAATAAAAGTGAAAACAGCTGCTTCTATAAAATAAACGACAAAAAGGATCCAGTAAGAAAATCTCAGTATGGTATTTAACAATCTCTTTAATTGTACAGGTTTTTTTTTTTTATCCCTGGTGCTTGGATGAAGTTGGGCAATTTTTTATAAACGATCTTCTCTGTGAAAACAAACTTCTGCATGAAAGCCAAAAGGGAAAAACACATATTGCCTAGGAAGTCCCTTTAATTGCAAAACCTTGTCTAGAACAGAGGGATTGCTACCAAATCTGGTTTTCCTAAGGCCTAGACAAGCACATGTAACTGAGTGGGCCTCATAATGTGCAATGGCTACAGCAGAAATACACTTATTCTAGAGAAAATCAGCAACAAGGGTATCCTAAACATCCATTAGCTGAATCCATTCAAAGCATAATGTTAATTAAAAATGAAAGCATATACAAACCAACCCTATACATTTGCATTTCCAGCAGCAGACAACAAAATTTTCAATAATAAATTAGTTAATAATGTGCATAAGTAGGTCGTTTTTAAAAAAAAAAACCTCTAATGCGGGCTTTATATAAGGAGAGTCCACCAAATGCTGATTAATATATGGCTATGTCTTGGTAGGTTTCCAACACAATTTGCCAATCTTAAAGACTCGAGCTCAATGCACATGGCATCTAAAATATATTAGTGGTAGTCGGGCATTACAATCTTCTTGCAGCTAAATCAAGTGTGCAAGACTTTTGCGATCTTTTAGCATTATCTGAATGAAATTGCACAGAAATAGAAACGGCTAATAAAATAAAAATGTAATGATTGAGTGTATCTTCAGCTAAATATTCTTTGAGTATAAAATGCATTAGCTTATATTAACATCCAAAACATATTTACTCTGGTTAAACAAGCAGATATTAACTTTTAAATGGAAAAATCCATATGCTTACAGGCTTGCTACTACCTAAAGCAAACTTTGTCATCAACAAGTTCCATAGTAAGAGAGTAGAAATTAGAGAACAACTTGCAATCACTTACTGTTGTGGAAGATCAGTATCTGTTGTACTTTCACTGAGAATACGCTCTAGCTCTTGAATATTTCGTTTTATTTCTTGAGTTAGTTTGTTTTCTGCAGGAAGTTTGGCAATGCTTGGATAATATGCTCTAGCCACAAAAAGTTGGTCCTTTAATTTCTTGATCATCGCATCTTTCATATCTTCTTTTCCCTTATGTTCATCATGCCATGAGCAATAACTCCCATAATTTTCTTCACATTGTTTACTGTTTTCCTCAACTACGTCCACATCTGCGGTCCCAGGTTTGTTGTTCTGCCAACGCATTTTTTTGAAAAGAAAAGTTAGGCTTTAAGAGCTTTACAAGTGACGAACTAACTTTTCATTAAACAACAACAAAAAAAAGCATGCATACATTTCTATTGGCAACTGGTTGCGATAAAGAATGGGGTGGCACCAAAGTACCTGTTAATAGTTTAAAAGAATATATAAACCCTAAGGTACAGAAGAATAATGATCTAATCAACACTTCAAGAAGATGTAGCAAAGAAGACCTCTTTTTGAGTGTCCGTCATCAAGTCTTGAAACTCCTGTCATATTTCTTGCTTCTGGTGCATTGCTTGTTAAAGTACCCTGAGAAACAAAAATAAAAGAGGAAGATGCTGGATTATTGATAACCTTAATATCTTCATTATAGGCTAACAGATATTCTAAGTTTAGCTAAAAAGAGGTTTAGCGTAAGGCAAGACTTGAAACAATAGAATAAGTTAAAAGATCTTCCTAAAAGCATATAAATATGTATCATCAATCATATTCGATAATCAATATTTTTTTTTTAAAATAGAGCAGGAAGAAAATGCTGCACTTCTCAGTGTAAAGCCTTGCATATCTTAACATTTCAATTAAATTTGTTACAGATGCTGCAAATAAAAGTTAATATTTGCATCAAGTCACCCAATTACAGTCCCCAAAATAAACTCCACAAATCTCTTTTATGAGGAAAATAAGTGGCTATTACTATCTGAAAGTTAATTTTAATATTTTTTTCATTTTTTACCAAATTTCTAATGATGAAATATCTTTTCAGTGTAGACACTCCCTGCTACATGACCGTGATGGGCAGGGTTTTTACCTTGCTTGTTTTGTTTTAATATTTTCACCATAGTATATTTATAAGAGATCATTTTCGAAGTAATAAAGGGCGGCCCGGTCGCATTACGCGTCCCCGCTGAGCGAGGGTCCGGGGAGGGGTCCCACCACAAGGGTGTATTCTAGGATTCTAGATAAATTTTTTTCTCAAGAAAAAATCAGTATTCTAGGATTCTAGATAGCACATCCTTCATATAAGGAGGTTCAAAATTGTTAATTTGCTAATCACAAAACTTTGGATTCTTAAACAATAAAACAAGCTCTGAGTTGCTAGGTGTCAAAGGGAAATCAAAGATTATTTTGAGTTTAGGGTGTTTAGAGACAAACTTCCATGTGGATAAGTTTGAGTTCTCCCCATCAGAGGTTTAGCCAAAATAAACTCCAGAAATCTCTTTTACAAAGAAAAAAATGCATAGCTATAAATATCTGATTGTTATTTTTATATCTTCTTCATATCTCCTGGCCAAACTATGTCTGATGAAGAAATATCATTACAGAATAGGACTCCCTGCTCTGCAAAGGTGTTTGGCAGAGTTTCTATCATACTTGTTTAAGTTAGTTTCACCAAAGTATAGTTTATACAAAAACACTTTTCAGCATAGTAAGTGTAAATTTATTTCTCAGGAAGACAATCAACATTACTAGGATTCTATATATGCTTCATTTAAGGAGGTTCACAACTCAGTATTGCTAATCACAAAGCTTTGAATCCTTAAAATAGAAAATGAGCCCTGAGTTGCTAAGTGCCTGCTTCCTGAGATGCCTAGCATGTAAATCAATTCAACTAAAATTCTTTTCTATTACTTCCAGAAAATGCCAGCAGAATTCTATTTCATTATTTTGTAAGAGGCCATCAGCCTCAATTTGTTGTCTATTGTCCAAAATCAACTACCGAAAAGTTTTGAAGTGTCAGATAATCCATGTCTCTATCAATAACACGGTATGATGAAATGAGGATAGACCATGGACATTTAACAAAAACAGTTCTTAACCAAATTTAAAAATACTTATATGACTCTTATGCGTATAACAAACAGAATGATCAAAATTGAAATAATTATTTTTACATGACGGAAAACTTGATTTTGATGCTTTTTTCAATTGAAATTTTCTTTTCATTCTTTAGTTCTTGTCTGCATTTCTTCAGATCAAAATTTCTATTTAATCATTTTCGTTTTCTTAATTGGGATTTCATGCCTTTTTAGAATGAAAATAATCATCTAGCTGGAGCAGTTAACAGTTTACACCCTCAAGGGCCTTTACTAAACTGTCATCTTTTTCATCTTTATATATCTTCAAACCTTTAGAAACCCTGCATATTGCCAAATAAGCAGCTCACAATCCACCTTGAAGATATCAAAAACAATCCCCAAATTTTTTAATATGTTTCACCTACATAAGTGGTTTGTTTCCCTTTCTTTTTCGGCATTGACAAATGCAGACTAAAAGTGTTGCACTAATCCGCGTCCTATGAAGACCATAAAACTGGTCTGAGTTCCCTCTTCTTTTCTAGGCTTTCCAATTCCATTTCATGCCAAGTCATGAGATTTGGTGAAAGCAAAAGTACCAATTTGCATTAGCATTGGACTCAGTGTAGAACATCTATTTGTTGTTACTCTAGTTTTGGGTTTGATTCTATAGTTACAAGAGGAAAGTTCTTATCCTGAACCCTTATGAGGTGCTATCACTCCATAAAATCGGACCTAATGAGCAAACAAACAAAAAATGACGTACCTATGCATCATAGCAGAAATCAATTCTTAATACAAAGCATTAAATATTAAACCAACATGCTCAATTATACCGTAATTACTGACTGTGAGGGAATTCATGCTCAAACCTTTACATTTGCAGTTATTGTCAGAGCATGATCTATAATTTCCTTTGTATTAGACTGCCCCTACAAGTAATCAAAATATATGAAAGTGTGAGGACATGAATAACTTTTTTTTCCATTGAAAGTGGAGAAAAAAAAATTACAAGAAATCGAAGAAACACATTGCAATTTTCGGAGAAGTATTGAAATATTCAAAGCGATGTGTTGAAGCACTGCATTGGTAAATGAATTACCTTAGAAGTGGTGCTATGATCACCAGTAGCAGCATCCTGGTTTAAATTGAATAAAAAGAAAGTTGAAATTAGCATAATGCTTATCAGTTAGAACGACTCATAAGTTCAAATACTCACTGAAACCGAACCAGAATCCGAATTAGGTCGATCAGAGAGGTAACCTGCAAAAGCGGCAACAGGGAAAAAGATCAATAACAAGAATACAATTAATTACACATAAAATGGCAAACAAACTAAAAAAGAGTAATAGAGATCTGAAGTGCATTCAAGATCTGAAAAGATTGCTTCCCAATCGAAACGGGAAAATTACGAACAAAAGTAAAAATAAAAAAAATGGATCTAAATCTAGAAATAGAAAGAAAGCAGGGTACCAGTAGAGTGAAAGCCAAGTAGGAAAACAAGAGGAACGAGCATGGAAAGCACAACAAGAAAAAGGACGCCAATAACAAGAAACCTCCATCGTCTTTTCCCGGGATAAACAACCCCACCTTTCATTGGCGTCGTCCACCGTTCTCCTCCACTTTAGCAGAGGGGTCGACGGCCCAGGTGTGGAGGAGCGGGAGGAATGTAGAGACGGCGGAAACGGGAAAGAAAAAGAGTGAAGAGTGAAGTGGATACAGTGAAAGAAACAGTGAAAGTAGTGGGATGATAGATTTATTTATTGCCTTCAGCCATAGGCATCTTGCTTTTCAATTCATTACCCACACAAACTCTAACTCTCTCTTTTTATGGAAATCAGAATGATACAGTTGGAGATTTGCACAGGACAACCATTTTCGTATTTTGCATACGAGAACCGAAATACTTGCTTTTTTTTATTTTTATCTCTCTCTCTTTTTTTTTTAAATTAAAAATATTAATTATTCAGTTTTTGTTAAAACCAAAAAAATATAAACTTTTTTTTTAATCAATATAAACTTTTCTTAATTCTTTTTAGCTTTATTTTATGTTTTCATGGCATTAAAGCCCTTTTAAGTTCTTTACTTGTCAATAGACCTGGGCATGGGCCGGCGCCGCCAGGTCCGCCCAGACCCATGCCAATTTAGTCCGGCTTGAACATATAAAATTGGTGTCAAGTCCGGTTCGAGTTCAAGCCCGTATAAGTCCACCAAAAATTGAATGGGTTTGGGCTATATGAATTTTCCATCGGCCCGAGCCGGGCAGACCCGATATACTATATATATATATATATATATATATATATATATATATGAGAGGGCTCTTGTGAGAACCCTTTTATAGGTGATGATACTTCCTTAGGTGAGAACCACTCAAAACTACGTCGTTTTGAGTATAAAAATTAATAAAAACGGAATGCTACTGGGGTTCAAACCCTAACCACTTCACATATACTCCATGCTATTTACCATTAAGACAATTGTTTTCCTTGTCCATTATGGGGCGCGCTGATTAATATATCACCATCCATGTAGCTTCTATTGTTTAATATTTGACACATGCACTTATTAATATCGATTAAATGTGCATAATAATAAATTATTAATAGAAAAAAATGAAATGTGCATAATAATGAATTATTAATAGAACAAAAAATCCCAAAACATGCTCCCATTTTTTATTTATTTAATTCCTCTATATTTTTTGTAATTTATGTTTTTAAATGTTAAGAGCATCTCCAACAGCCTTTTAAGTTGGCTCTCAAGTTAAAATTTGAGGAGGGAGAATGAAAATTCATCTCCAACAACCTCTTAGTGGCTCCTCAAATTACTAAGAGCCTCTTCATCCTCTCTATTAATAGAGAGCCTCTCTCCACCTCTTAGTGCCTCCTAACTTCATTTTTTATTAATAATTTATTATTGATGTGTCTCTCTCCTCACACTATTGGTAATGTAACAATAAATAATAATCTTAATAATAAAATAATAAATAAGGAGTGAATATAAGGAGCATTGTTGGAGATCATATATCTTAGCCACTCTTAAATCACTAAGAGCCAATTATTTATATTATTTTTAGAGAGCTCACTAAGAGTCTCTTGGAGATGCTCTAAGGACGATGTTCTAAATAATGTTATATAATTCTAAACTTTATAATTTACGTTCTCCAAATTAAGTATAATGTTTACAAAAACCAGTAAATATCTCGATCATTTTTGCATTTGTTCTATAATATAATTTATAACTCATCTTCGAAAAAACGTAACGCATGTTGTAAAAAACATAACACATGTTCTAAAGTTTATAGTTTATGTTCCAAAAATTAAGTATAATGTTTTAAAAAAATCAGTAGATATCTGGATCGTTTTTTCATTTGTTCTATAATATAATTTATAACTCATGTTCGAAAAAACATAACACGTGTTCTAAAAAAACATAACGTATGTTCTAAAAAATATGTCGTACGTTCTAAACTTCATAGTTCGTGTTTGTTCTATAATATAATTTATAACTCATGTTCGAAAAAACATAACGCATGTTCTAAAAAACATAACGTATGTTCTAAAGTTTATAGTTTGTATTCCAAAAATTATGTATAATGTTCTAAAAAAATCAGTAGATATCTAGATCGTTTTTCATTTGTTCTATAATAATTTATAGCTCATGTTCGAAAAAACATAACACATGTTCTAAAAAAACATAATGTATGTTCTAAAAAATATGTCATACGTTCTAAACTTCATAGTTCGTGTTTGTTCTATAATATAATTTATAACTCATGTTCGAGAAAACGTAACGCATGTTCTAAAAAACATAATGTATGTTCCAAAGTTTATAGTTTGTGTTCCAAAAATTAAGTATAATGTTCTAAAAAAATCAGTAGATATCTGGATCGTTTTTTCATTTGTTCTATAATATAATTTATAACTCATGTTCGAAAAAACATAACACATATTCTAAAAAAACATAACGTATATTTTCTTATATAATATAAATTACAAAAATATAAAGGAATTAAATAAATAAGAAATTAGAGCATGTTCTTGTATTTTTTTCTATTAATAATTCATTATTATGCATATTTCTTTTTTTCTATTAATAATTCATTATTATGCATATTTAATCGATATTAATAAGTGCATGCGTCAAATATTAAACAATAGAAGCTACTATCACAATAGTATATTAAGCAGCGCGTGTGATATAATGCACAAGAGAAGCAATTGTCTTAGTGGTAAGTAGAGTGTAGTACAATTAAGTGGCCAGGGTTTGAATCCCATTCACAGCATTTAGTGTTTTTAATTGATTTTTACACATAAAATGACGTAGTTTTGAGTGTTCTCACCATAAGGAAGTGTCCTCATCTAAGGGAGGGTTCTCACTTGATCTCTCCCCTATATATATATATATATAAATTAATTATATATTATACAGATGAGCTTGGACGGACGGGGTTGGGATTCATATTTTACCAGTATTTTTCACATGGACCCTGATGACCACGTGAATTTGGTCATTCACCGTTAGATGTAGGCTGATTAAATCTAAGCCTTAGGATGCTTTGAATCTAAAATATGCATATTTTAGACCTGAGCCTAGTCCGAAATCGAACCCGACTCAATTTATTGCGGACTAGGCTGGGCTTGGACTCGTCGGGTTTTATTAAAAGCCCGATAGACCCGGTTCATGCCCAGATCTAGCCAAAATCTATTATTCTTGCCATATTTTTACTATCCCCTTTTTTTATCTGATTTTATTATTATTATTATTATTATTTTGGGACTTCCTTTAAATTTTTTTAATTACTAATAATTTAATAAAAATATTCTTTTTTAACTTATTATATCTTCTTTCAAGTCTACCCCAATCTCAACAAAAAAAAAAAATTACAAATTAAGATAGAGTCTCATTCTAATAGAGTTGCATCTAATATTATCACGGAGTTCGTATATTAAGGACTTTATACAACTTTTCAATATTATCTAGCGACACAATACATGATGAGAACCCCACCCACCTCATAAATTTAATGGTACAAAACCAGAATGATAATCTAGAATTTCAACAAGTAGTAAAGGTTTTGTTGGCTCAACATGGATCCCAATACACTAACCCATATTGGAGCAAAGGGATTCTCCATTTGCCCCTAGTATTCTTCAGTAGATAGAAAGTTCAAGCAACCAAATGTATCAAGCTATACTAAAGATACATATCCTTTTTACAAAAATCAAATGTAGTTAGGAGGGGAAAATGAGGCTCTTTTATGTTGTATGTATTCATTTGACTTGATAGGTCTAGCTTTATATTGGTTTGATAGTTTATAAGTGGTGCCCATTCATGTTTGGAAGATGTTAAGACATCAGATCTTAACCAAATTCTTATCCTCGATACCTCTAACAATGGCTAGCTGGACGTTATGCAATTTGAATCAACATTATGAAGAGTCCCTTAAAGATTATGTGTCACACTTTCATTGGTGCACACAAAAGTCATGTTATGATCTTACCATACTTAGGATTTAGAACGAGGCAAAGTACAAATACCTCATGGGAAAGCGGGGATGGCGTCCTGAAACGCTATTAACTCAATTTGGATTTCCTCACTAATTACGGAGAGGTTAAAGATTTGTGACCCGTTGTCTATAATTAGACGAAAGAGCTACCAATAGAAGTTAGCCCTTTTGCATAGGATATATCCTTTAGGATTTGCATCATGTATATATATCATGTTTTTGTCTAACAAATCTTTTGTTTTTGTTTGAACTTATTTGAGCATGCATAAAAACATCACATTTTATACTATAATTTCCCCAAGTAAATTATAAAACTAATAAATGGATTATCCTTATGAAGCTTAGGACATGGATAATGGGTTAGAATGAGTTGTGGATCCAGTAGATGACATCCTTATAAAGATAGCTTAGAGAATATTGAGGGTTAATGCTAAAGAAACCATATGGGCCATGAAGTTGGTCTTATTCCAAAAGTTCGGGATTCATGAGTCTCCTCTCAAATTCTCGGACTAACACCTTTTGTTTCCACACATAAACTGCTTCTATCTCACAGTAGAGGATTATATGACCTTTTTTGTTGAGGCTTATATTCTTCTTTCGGCCATGTCACGAGTAGGATGTGTAGGAGTGATCATAGATAAGACATATCTGCTCATATGTCTAGATAAGTGGAGAAGCACTTGAGTCCTAATTCTTCAGGTTCATGTCGGAATTTGGAAGCATCTGAATTTCTTGTCGTTTGAATCATACCCTCAATAGTTTTCAAGCTATTTAGGAGTGATTAGATTTTGAATGGTAGAGAGATATTCTTCATCCAAACCCTTGAAGAGGAGATGCGGTAATAGATGCCGAGGATGTGGATTACCCGAAGCAGCCCGATCATCAAGGATACATTTTAGTTTTTGCATATAAGCAGTCACTGACATCCCTCCTTATTTTAACTCATATAATTCAATATCTAGCTAAAACTGTTTAGTTCCTGATATGGTGCCATATGCACTCTCTAAAGCTACCCAAATACCATATAAATACGTGAAACAAGTGATAAGAGGAAAGATCTCTTCGTTAACGGAATTTAAGATCAAATACCTAACCGTATTTTCTAAATCATCCCATTTAGTAAATAATGATTTAAGATTAAATCCACAGAAGACGTCATATAACCTGTTGAACTACGCTTCGAACGATCAATCAACCACACAGAGAAACAAAGTACACAAAGATCACAGATTGGATCTTGAAACAACAATCAAAAGAATACACACAGAATTTACCCTGGTTCGGCTTAACTGCCTACATCCAGCAACTTCACTAATCAATGGAGATTACAACAAGATTGAAACAGTTTCTCCTTTTCCAGAAACTCTCGTGTTTTCCCAATCCCCAATTCAGATTATCACAGTGTACACTTATGACTTAGTCTAAGAATCTCTCGTATCGTCTATTAAACTACTTCCCAACCCAGACCTTTTATAGCCTTTACAAGGTTGTGAAAATACCCAAAATATCCTTACTAAAAAATGTACAAACTCAGCAAGACCTACTGACCAGTGATAACACAGCAAGACCATGTTGACCTGTATTATCACCTCAGTACCATGTTGACCACAGCCATGCTGACTTGATAACTCAGCATTCCGACTTCTTGATTTTACTCTTGCTGACGGGTTGACTTACAATTACGCTGACTTGTTGACTCAGCATCATCATCAGCAAGTGATAGAAAACAACGACTTACATAACCAGTACTAGAAATAAATTGGGGTGGAGGAGAGACTGTACTGGTAATATGAGCAAATAGATGGTGGGTTTTGAGGGTGGATTCCATAAACATTCTCTAGACTTTATAATTATTAGGATTTAATTTAATATTAATGGTAATATTGGCTGGAGGTATTTTCGGTAAATTAAAAGGGGAAGCAACAGGTCCCGTATAAACGAGATGAACTGTATTAGGATAATTAAAGGGATAGGTTGAAGGAAGAACATGGTTAGATTGAAATTGTGCAAGAGGGATGGGTGATGTGTTATTAAAAGTATTTGAGAAAAAAAGATGGGGATGGATCAAAAGTGGATCTGATTATTATATACAAAAGGAGATGAATTAATTTCGGACTGAGGCTGCTGCTGATTGCTTGCTTCAGCAGCCTGATAAGCGGCCAACGCAGCAAGGATGGAGGGTGAGAGTTGCGCCTCGGAAGGAGCAGCAGCAGTCGGCTGTAAGGCGAATTTTGCAAGTTCACGGTTTCACTTGTAGTAATAAAAGATATCGATCCCACGGGGTACGTCTGATAATTTGATTAAAAATTGCTGTTCTGATTAAATTTGTTTTCTCGAGGTTTATATAAAATCGTTAATGGTTTAAATAGTTTCTAACTCTAATTATGGTTATAATTATAATTACAATTTACAGAAATTAAATTTAGATTAAAGCTTACTCCAAGGTTAATTTATACTAAGCAAAAACATAACTTATAACTTTGATTTGTTTAAAAAGATATAATAAATTATCAATTGATTCAATTTAAAGGAATTGAACTGTTATCAATATTTCCTCTCGCCCTAAGACTGAAAACCTTAAATCAAATTCAGAATCTAAATCCGATTATTTGACCTATCACAATGACCAAATATAAATCCGAATTTGCTTAAATGTTCAACAAAGTTTGTATGAGAAAATACCAAATCTCTTTCTAAATGTTTTTACATGAAAACACCAGTTAGAATTACTTAAAGAATATCGCTAGATCCAACTTTAATAAAACAATAGTGAAAATGGAATTGAATTAAAAGATATTTATCAGTTTGAGTTATAAACATCTCAAGTTAATAGAGAAGAAGAAGTTTGAAAAGCATTTAAACGAAGCATGAATTCCGGGTTGTCAATCCTTTACTCAACTTCGTAGGTTCGTCACACCGTGTTTCGCCCTCAATCCAGGATCTTCTCGTTGAGTCTTCGAAATAGCAATTTCTTGATTGTCTACGAAGCATAAACTTGGTTTGGGTAAACTTTAATGTAAATAATAAAATCTATATATTGTATATCTAACTATTTGTACAACTTGTGATTTTTATAACTTTTTGTAATAATTGAACTCTGAATTCTTCCTCTATTTATAATCTTCCAAGAGGTACGCTGGAGAGACGTGTCCGTTGGTCAAGAGCTGCCTCTATCCGGATGAAAGGATGCGTCGTTTGGAGAAATAAATATGGAAAATGTGCATATCAGCTTCGCTGTCCCTGTAGAGATTCAAGAATCTCGGCAGTGACAGAGGGGAGAAGGGAAGGAGGAGGCGCCTCTCTTGGTGCTGCGCACATCCCTGTCGAGATTTTCAGAATCTCGACAGTGACAGAAACTCTCCTTTCCTTCTTTTGCAATGTGTTTCAATTCTCTAACGTGACTTTTGATTCTCGTACGTGATTTCCATTGAAAGCTTGATTTCTCACTCATTTCTAATCCATTTTTGCTCCTATTTAGCTTTTTCCAAATAATTACACCTTGCACACAAATAACAAATACCCACGTGAAATCTTTCCAAAATAAAGTAATTAACATATATTTTACATGAAATTTAACATATTTATGCATGCTAATTTAGGTATATTTTGGGCTTATCATCGGTGCCTGGAGGACAGAACCGACCGGAGGGGGCTCCGATGCGACGCCATGACCGGCGGCTTAATGAGCCGCGATCGCTGCAAGTACAGATGGAGACAAGGAGGTTGCCATCAGTGGGTTCTGGTTCGACAGGTTTGTGCTGGACGGTGGTGTTGCGGAAGGTTGAGGTGCGACGACGGCAGTGGATGCGGTGAGATTTTCAGGTTGATCTGAATGGAACGGCGAGGTAAATCGCCAACCGATGCTCGGGTTAAAAGAATTACCCGAGCCCGTAACAAAGGTGTAAGAGGGATTGTTGCCGACAGCGGCAACGATGGCAGTCGATGCGGTGGCTGCCACGGTGGTTGAAGCGGCGATAGTGGTGGATGCTGGGTTGTAGGAGGTGGATTGAGGATTATCGATTGATTCAGAGGAAGCGGAAAGTTGAAACTGATACCATGTTATGTAACCGGTTGAACTAAAAGCTCGAGCTTATAGTTAAAGCCCAACCATATATCTTATATTAATCTCTAACACACCTCCACATGCAAATACCCATTGGACTTGCAGCGTGCACAACACAAGTTCATCCCACCATGTGTTTTTAATTCCACAAATCCATGAGGTTGCCAGGACTCGAACCCTCGACCGTTTGGTCTCAAGAGGTTTTGATACCATGTTAGATGTATAGTTTGATACACTGTGAGAATATAAGTATAATGGAGATAGAGAGAAAAGAGTAATGTATAAGATTATACTGGAATCACTTAATTGTTGTTAGGCCTGAGGCCTTCCATTTATAGTGATACATATAAGAGTCTGTGTAGGAATATGAATACATAATACATGTTATGGACAGATTTAAACTCTAACTAGATAAGAATCTAGTTACTAGATAATGTAGAACATTATCTCTAACATCTAGGTCAAGTTTGTTTGATCTTGAGTCACAATGCAACAAAAAGAATCTAGAGATTTGATCAAACGACTATATCATATGAAAGTGGCTAAAGGTATATGAAAGTGACTAAAATTAAGTGAAATTAAGGTTTATAAGAAAGCATACCAATACCAAAACTGTAACACCCTCTCCAACCGGGTCGTTACAGGCCCACCAGCTTCCGCCTGGTTCGTCCCTGAACCACACATCATACGTGGAGAGTCGGTTCTTATACCAATTCTAACACCGTGGTCCAATACCATGTAGATATTGTCCGCTTTGGCCCAATTCCAACACATTGGGCCTCACGGCTTTAAAATGCGCCTGCATGTATTGTATTATCATCTTACTAATAAGCCTCAATTACTCCCTCTCCATTTCTGATTTGGGATTCAGTTCATTCCTGCCCCCATCACCATCCCTTAAGGCCGCTCCTTGCTCAGGCCTTCTACCCCGGCACCACCCTCTTCGGACCAGATCGTTACAAAAACAGTATGAAATAACAGTAAAATTAAGTGTAGAAAAATAAAAAAATAAAAATAAAAAAGGAAGAAAGGAACAATAATAATAAAGAGGAAAGCTTGGATTAAAGACGGAGATCGAAATACTAGGTATTTCCATCTCTCTACGGTTATCAGAAGGCAAAGAAATTGGATTGAAGCTATCAAAAATCCTAATGGAGAGTGGGTTTATGAGGATGAGGAGATTTGTCATTTGGCCCTGAATTTCTATAAAGAGTTATTTCAGGAGGATCATGTGGATTTAATAGTATTGGAGTTTCTGTGTCAATATATATATATATACTATAGTCAATAGCACGTAGGTACCTATATTAATAGATCACTTAATCAAAAGAAAATCTCTAAAGAATGAGAATTTAATAGTTTTTATCTTTGCATACATATATCTTATTGTTACCTACAATACAAGAAGATATCTGTATGTATGTATGTGTATATATATATATATATTGAGAACAGAGAATGCATATGATTCTCTCTACTTAGTTTCCACAGTACTATAATCAAAGGCATTATGATTAAGACCATTTTTAGGGACATCATTATAAGGATGTTTAGGAGGTGCATTCCCTCTTGAAGCTGCAAAATCTGTAGCAGATGAAGAAGCAGAAGTTGAGTTTGTGTTGATTCCATCATTTTGTAGTATTGTTTCTATTGCCTTCACCACTTCACTCATTGTCGGCCGTTCTGCTGCTGATTCCTCTACACATTGCATTGCCAATTCCAGGAACCGGCCAAACCCAACAAGATTTCCTGTATTCCTAATGGCTGGATCCATTATTTCCTTCACTCCATAATGTTCTTGGTCATTCTTGTTCATTACCATTCGCACTTCGCGAACGATGTACTTCCCTTTCTCTATTGGTTGCTTTGCAGTTACTAGTTCTAGCATTACTACTCCAAAGCTGTAGACGTCACTCTTTTCTGTTAGTTGTTGAGTCATGTAGTATTCAGGATCCAGATAGCCCTGCCAAACCAAAATCATCAACTCCCAATCCTGTTCTGGTTTTGAGTTATACAGGTTGTAAATGTGGTGATTTATACTTACCAGGGTGCCCTTCACTTGAGTTGAAACATGCCCTTTTGTACTGTCAGATACAAGCTTAGACAGGCCAAAATCTGCTACTTTTGCTGTTAAATTTTCATCAAGCAAAATGTTTGTGGACTTAACATCTCTGTGGATTATAGGAGGATCTGCAAGCTCATGTAAGTAAGCTAGCCCTCTAGCTGATCCAAGAGTAATGCGCAGTCTCCTTTTCCAATCAAGATGAATACCTGACCTCCCTACATACAGTATTGAAAATGAGTGCATAAAGCCAAACTTCTAGCTATGTTCTCGATTAAGGGATGCATAGGTGAATATGAAGTGCACATACCTGACAAACTCTCCCTGAGTGTACCATTGGCCATATATTCATAAACCAACATCTGTTCTCCTTGTTCAAAACAAAAACCTACAAGACCAACAACATTCTTGTGATGCACTCTTGATAGCAACTCAATTTCAGTCTTGAACTCGAGACCGCCTTGCATTGACCCTTGCTGAGCTCTTTTTATTGCCACTACTTGTCCTTCAGAAACCATTCCTCTGTATACCTGAAAACGAATAGTAGACAAACAAAGACAGTTTTGTTTTAAAAAGAAACATATTTCCTTTAAGAAAATAAACAATATCTTGGATATTTACCTTTCCATAGCCTCCAGAACCTATCTCATTATTATCAGAAAAGCTGTTAGTGCACTTTTTAAGTTCGTCATAGGAGAACCATCTAGCTCCCTTCAATTGAGGTGCACCCCCACTATCTTTCCCACTTGGAGCCCAAGATGCTGGATATCCATAGTACACGAGGGGATTTATTTATGATTCTGCATTTAGTGAAAATTACTTATGCCTACATTTATATCAAAAGAAGTTTGTGACTTACCGAATGGTCTACTTGATCCAAGTGCCTTTTCTGCTCGTTTCTTTTGGCGAATTGCATAATAGGCTACTCCAACAAGGCTCAGGACTAGAAGGGCACAGCCAACTCCTATCCCAGCCATTGCACCAGGGCTGAAAGAAGTTCCTTTACCTTGATCTGAAAAACTCTTATTTGTTTATCATGCAAAATTTGTGATATATAGATATACTTAGTTGTAGCAGAAGATTTATTAAGGTACCTGGGAAAGGGTAAGGAGAAGCAATAAAAAGGTAGGGTCCAAAATCTTTTGGAGGCTTGTAGGTTTGATTGCTGAACTCAAACCCAATGCTTATAACTTGTGTCCTGTTAAAAAAAATTCCAACAGGGGGAAATAGTGCAACCTGCACCTGAAGATAGTCGTCGACATCGAAAAAAGGATTCTGAAGAAAAACTGAACCAGGATTAAGGTCCAATTTTACCCAAAGACTCATTTCTAGTGAATGAAATATAGAGTCATTCAATATGCTCTTGAAAGAAGGGGCTCTAAAATACATTGTTCCTTGAAATGGATAGGCACATTCACAACTCTGGGGGCTCATCATCTGTCCAATAGGGCATTGTGTATTTTGACAGTTTGCCAGGCTAGTCGAATAAGGCTTTTTAGTAGATTGCTGTAGTTGACAGTAATTCACATTTGGGCTCCTTGTGCATACTGGATTTCCTACAAGTCTTGAGTACAAAAAGTTGAAAATCATTTGTCATGAATCATGATAATTGGAATATGGTTTCATTGTTACAGCAATTTCCATAATATTCTTACATTAGCGTATTGGTGTATTCAGAAGTTATTACTACAGAGGAAATATTGTTGTTCTGAAGATCAACAACTTGAAGTTGTGGACCAATAGCTTCACCCATATCCAGTTGGTCACTGAAAGCATTGTTTTTCAATAATCTGCCATGTTTTACAAGGAAACAAATCGTTTATTATTGATCAATTAATTGATATTCTGTATTCAAACAAGAACTCACACTTGCTGTATCTGCTGGAAACTGAGGAGTTTTGATGGTAAAGGTCCTTCAAGTGATGCATTTTCTAAAACCCTGCAAACCATACAAGTACAAAAATTATTCAATATGAGACAACAGTATTCTTTTAAGTTCTCAGCTGTTCCATTCTTAAATTTAACTACCCAGGACTTACAATGTGGTCAGAGATGGTAAGGTAGAGAGCCATGTTGGAGCTTCAGATGTCACAAAAGAGTTGTTGCTAAGGTCCCTGCGAAATCGACTCATCAATTGCATTTCATGACAAACAGAACAAGCAGAAGCTAGCTTCTATTTCTAGACTTACACATAATTGAGGCTATTCATTTGAGCTAAGTTTGGCAAAGGACCTGTCAGCTTATTGTGTGCTAAATTCCTGACAGTTGATTGCATATAACCATGTTTAAAACCAATGCTATCTTCAAATATGCGAATGTGTGTATTAGTACGCAGTACTCACAATTCGATGAGGTTCGTCAGGTTGTTCAGATTTTTTGGGGAATTTCCAATAAAATTATTTCTATCAAGTCGACTGTAGTAAACCAGAATATTAAGAGTCAGCAATTGATATATTGGAACGGGTAGTTAGGTAGAATAAAGATGAAAGTAAGGGTGATTTCACTCACAGAGCTTCAAGTGTCTGAACCAGTCCTATAGTATCTGGGATAGTCCCACTGAGTTGATTTCCATCAAATAATCTGTTCTTAACAGGACATCAGAAAATTCATTAAAAGGCCAAACACAGAAGAGAAAATAATAATATGAGGATGGTAAATGTGAAGTTACATGTGTATCAGAACCATATCAGAGCTGAAAAGTTGGTCTGGAAGGGGCCCTGAAAGCTGGTTCTTGTTGAAATGGCTGCATGTAACCAAAATTTATTCATCCTTGCTAAAGCAGCAGAGCATGACTAAACGAATTGAACCCAAAAAAGTTGAGTGACTCACAAGTGCTTAGCATGCTTAAGGAGGTCCAAGCCTGGGGAAAATGGTGTTGAAATTGGGATATGTCCTGTCAATTGATTGTCTGCCAAATCTAGCCAGTAGACATTGGTGAGCTTGCCTAAAGAGGAAGGGATATTGCCAGTCAAGTTGTTCGAGTTGAGGGCCCTGTCAAGAAAAGTAAATATCTTCTTCAATTAAGCAGATAAATTTCAAACCTCAAACCCAATTATTAGGTTCTCACAACTCTTACAGGAATGATAGCACAGGAAGATTTCCTAGCTCATCTGGAATTGTTCCGGTGAAGCCACAGCCAGCAAGGATTCTGAAAAATGAGAGTAAAAAATATACATTTAATGATTACCTAATATGAGTTGGTAGTTTGAAAGTGATTGCATCTTACAAAATGTTCAATTTTTTGAGATCCCCTAATCTTGGAGTCAAAGGTCCAGTGAGGTCTGGGTTAAAGGAGAGGTCCCTGAAATGAAAACATAGATGGTATGGTATGATGTTGTCTTTGAGAATGGAAAAAAGGAAAAAATGAGAAAAAAAACTTACAAGGATATCAATTCAGTAAGTCCACCGATATCACCGGTTAGCTTTCCCTTGAGGCTCATTGTTGATAAACCTCTAAAAAGAAGGGATGGGATGGGATGAATAAGATTATAGTAATTGAAAATTGACAAGACAAAGAATGGAAAAGAGAACTCACAATGCAGTAACTCTAGAGTCCTTGCAAGTAACACCTTCCCAGGGAGTTCCACATGGATCCCCACTATTCCAGCTTGGAGGAGTATTGAGCCATGAATCCTTCAAAGACTGGAGCGTGGCAGCTGTTTCTCAAAAACAATTAAAAAGAAATGGTGAATAACATTACATTACATTACATTACAAACAGAATTGAGAGTGAGTTACCATCATGAGGGTCTGTAACAGAAAAGATGAGACAAAATACTGAAGAGATAGAAACTAAAAACAAGAGCAAGCGGAAGGTACGTGCACCCATTGTTGTGTTGGTGTTGGATTGTGCTGCCAATGCGAAAAGCTTCAAGCTTTACTCAAACAATTGGCTGCCTGCCGGCCGGCCTCATTTGCTGGAGAATAGAAGAAAAAACTTTGTTCATTGATTTTGTCTTGTCTTAGAAGCCACTCTTGTTCTTGTAATAGCAATCTCCACTAACCACACCAATTACATTATTAATCTCTATTTTTATTTAATGATGTCTCTTTCATAATCATAATCATTATAATACACTTTCTACGTCATACCGTTTTCTCCGCCTGCACAGCTACAATAACAACCATTATGCAATTTACCAATTATTTATTTCAGCATAAGCATCTTTTTGGAACGGACCCTTGAGTATTTTTTAAGGGTTTACAAACAACTAACACTTTCTAAAATTTGTGTCTTTTTTTGTATTAAACTGGACAATTTACTTTGGAATTGCGGGATTCACATTATCATAACTTCAGATAATAATACTTTCATATATCTATATATATATATATATATTATGGGAAAATTACAAAATTGAGTCAAATGGGAGGCGCATTTACATATTTAACCCATTTACTCATCCTGCTACATATTTAGACTGATTTTACGTGACTTTCCCATAATACCTCTAACCTTCCCACTTCCCACCACTCGCGAACGGCCGCTCCCCCTATCTCCTTGGTTACGCGAAAAGTTGCTCCTGCATTAATGATTTGAAGATTTTTTATCTTCCTTTCTTCCTTTAAATTGCACGAAATCTGCACCATTTCGTCAAAATCATAATGAATTTCTCTTTTTCCTCTCTTTATCTCTTGATTCCGCAACTTCCTAACCCTAGAAAACGAATCCATGGTTTTTCATCTTACTGTTCGTTGCTTGGTTTCTTTCTTCTTGTTACCTTCAAAGAAATGGTTTTTCTACGATATTTGCTTCGTTCTTCCCATGTTATCATATTGTTATTGTCGCTTTTGGGGGTGAAAGGGGCGAAAAATGTAAGTATCTGTTGTTTTTTCTGCATTTTATCATGAATTCACTTCGCAATCGATGGTTTCGCGAAGCTTTGCGAAGAGAAAGAGCTTGGAAAGTGACGATCTACTTCGTTAATCGATGATTTCGCGAAGATATGCGAAGAGAAAGAGTCTGAAACGTATAGATCTAACTCGCGAATCGATTAGTTCGCGAAGTCTGCGAATAGATCCTCACATTTCAGACCTCGCAGACTTCGCGAAAGCATCGATATGCGACGTAGATAGTCACGTTTCAGACCTCGCAGACTTCGCGAAACAATCGATTAGCGAAGTAAAATCACCTCTTTCCCTGCACATTTACATTCGCATGCTTCGCTAATCTTCATTTCGCGAAGCCAAAATCGTCTTTTTCCCTGCCTAACACGATTAATTTTTTTCTGAAGGTGGTTGAATACGTAACATCCCTTTCTGGAAGGCGACGTACTGGGTTGCAGGGGAGATGATTTTCCTTCCTGTATAGGGATTAACTTCCCTCAAGATTGACACATTCACTCCTAAAATGGTTGGTTAGGAGAGATTGTGTCAATCTTGGGGTGCACCATGGGACACGTCCATCCCATGGTGTCAATCTTCAAAGTGAACCTAACTAATCCGGCACCAATTTTAAATCGGATGAGTAATCTTGGCGTGCACCGTGGAACACGTCCATCCCAAAAGGTCTGGATTTGGGATGAGAAATGGAAGTCCCGACCTTTTGGGATGGATGTGTCTTATGCTGCACACCAAGATTACTCATCCGCTTCAAAATTGGTATCGGATTAGTTAGGTTCACTTTGAAGTGATTTGTAGGAGTTTATTGTGGCAATCTTGTTGTAAATTTTGATAATGTTATGATTTGAATGTTGTTATTGTGGCAATCTTGTTGTAAAGTTTGATAATGTTATGATTTTAATGTTAGAATCCGTTGTTGTTTGCCATTTTTTGTTATATACCACTTCGCGAATTAGCTTCAAAACATATCCAGCCTTCGCATATGCGAACTAAATTCATCAAGCAAAACAAACTTCAGCTTCGCATATGCGAACTAAATTCATTAAGTAAATGCAAACATTAGCTTCGCAAACTTCGCATATGGTCGAATATGCGAAGTCAGACGGGAGGGAGACAGACACGCGTAAATATTGAGGGTATTATGGGAAAATCATATAAAATCAGTCTAGATATGTAGTAGGATGAGTAAATTGGTTAAATATGTAAACGGGCCTCCCATTTAACCCAATTTTGTAATTTTTCCATATATTATTAATTAGGTCGAGTGTTGATTAGTATTTTTAGGTAGTCATTTTTCTAATTAAAATTTGTATAACAATTTAAGAGAATTCTGAGAAATACTTTGATATGTTTATTGATTGAATAATGACAAGTTACAACTCTGTATTTATACAAGGTAAAATACAAATTGTTTTTGCATTCATTAAACATGAATACCACCTCAGCATTGTGACAAATAACTTTCTGCTTTGTTTCTAATCTCCGCAATAGCTAATCTACTTCTGAATCTTGAGAGATCCTAATTATGTCATCACAAATTGCAACTGACAACTAGGTAACACCTTAATTATGTTCATTTGTATCAACATAAGGTGTTCCAATAAAATCCTCAATATATTGATCATCAACCTTATGACAATTATTCTCTATATGCTTTATTTTTAAGGTGTTTCAACAAGAATTTTTTTGTCAAAATGAATTTATTTAAAAGTTCTGTGGCATTTCAGCAAGTTTTTATAAATACAAGTGTCTTTTGAAACTTCATGCTAAAACTCTTTTAGTCTCTCTATATTTTATAAAAACTATATTTACAAATCTGAACTGTTCTGATAAATTATGCTTCCAATCTCTTCATGCTCGAATTAAAATGTTGTTTCCAAAACTATATTTGAAACTGTGCTACGTTTCAAAGGGAGCACATTAAACTGTTTCCTCAAGCGTATTAAAAAATTGCAGTAAAAAACTATTCTTGAAAACAGAGGAAGCTTATCAAAATATGTTTCAAAATGATTTTAATCTTAATTTTAAATCTTTTTGAAAAATGATATCCAGCTCAAGGAGAGCTTATACTGTGCATTTGATTAATGGGAATATAAAAACTTGTAAATTTTGCTAATTATAAAAAAGGGGAGAATGTTAAATATCCGGTTTTGATGATTAAACAATCAGATTTTGAAACAAGTAATTATATTTTAATTATTCCATAATATTATATCTAATTAAAAGGCTTATTGTATAAACAAATTATTATTGAGTATTCAAACAAAAATTAAAATCCCTCACTCGATAATAATTATATATGAAAGTGGGTATTAAAAGTATTATTACATTAATTCAAATCTTTCATATATATATATATATATATATATATATAGGGGTGAGATCCAGTGTGACAATGGATTAGGGTGTGACAATGAGCTTATTGTGTGACATAACAAAATTACGTAGTTTTGATGATAATTAAAAAGGGCAGGGTGGTAAATTTGTAAATAAAATGAAAGAGATGATAGAGAAATTTGTTTTATTTCTTTTTCTTAAAATACATTTTTCCGACATCTCTAACATCGTTTTCCGAAATTTTTTATATTATTAGACTCGTCTAAATTAGACGGTCATTTTAAGATCCCTGAAGCTCAAGTAAAAAAATTTCCGGTGAACGGAATCCGAGTGGACGTTTTCCAGCGAGACAAAACGTGTCCAGAAAATTCTCAAAAAAATCCAAAAAATGTAAAACATTATTCTAAGAAACTTTAATTCTTGGGTCGAAGCGTTATTTCTTACGGTTTAGTCCCAATAAAACTTTTTCCTTAATTTTATCCATTTTACATGCTTCAACAATTTGTTGGGTCAAAACTGTAAGGAATCTCGCTTTGAGCCAAGAATTAAAGTTTCTTAAAATGATGTTTTAAATGTTTTGAAATTTTTTAATAATTTTCTGGGCACGTTTTTTTGTCCTACTTACATTGTTCCAAATCAGTGTACCATTTGTTCCAACATAATACTTATATTGTTCCAATAGAAAATTGTTTTATTTCTTTTCTTTAAAATACATTTTTCCGATATTTCTAACCTCGTTTTCGAAAATTTTTATACTATTAGACTCGTCTAAATTAGACGGTCATTTTATGATCCCTGAAGTTCAAGTAAAAAAAATTCCGATGAACGGAATCCGGGTGGGCGTTTTCTGGAGATAAAAAAGTGCCCAAAAAATTCTCAAAAAATTCTAGAAAATGTAAAACATTATTCTAAGAAATTTTAATTCTTGGGTCGAAGCGGGATTTCTTACGGTTTAATCCCAATAAAAATTGTTCCTTAATTTTATCCATTTTACATGATTCAACAATTTATTGGGTCAAAACTATAAGGAATCTCGCTTTGAGCCAATAATTAAAGTTTCTTAAAATGATGTTTTACATGTTTTGAAATTTTTTGATAATTTTCTGGACACGTTTTTTTGTCCTACTTACATTGTTCCAAATCAGTGTACCATTTGTTCCAACATAATACTTATATTGTTCCAACAGAAAAATGTTTTATTTCTTTTTTTAAAATACATTTTCCCGAGATTTCTAACCTCGTTTTTTGAAAAATTTTATACAATTAGACTCGTCTAAATTAGACGGTCATTTTAAGATCATTGACGCTCAAGTAAAAAAAAATTCGGTGAACGGAATCCGGGTGGGTGTTTTCTGGCGAGAAACAAAGTGCCCAGAAAATTCTCAAAAAATGTAAAACATTATTCTAAGAAACTTTAATTATTGGGCCGAAGCGGGATTTCTTACGGTTTGAACCTAATAAATTGTTGAATGATGTAAAATGGATAAATCTAAGAAATTTTTTTTTATTGGAATTAAACCGTAAGAAATCCTACTTCAACTCAAGAATTAAAGTTTCTCCAAATAATGTTTTATATTTTCTGAAATTGTTTGAGAATTTTCTGGGCACTTTCGGATTTATTTTATCGGAAAACGCCCATCTAACCGCCAGATTCCGTTGATTTGGGACTAAACCGTAAGGAATCTCATTTTGAGTCAAGAATTAAAGTTTCTCAGAATAATGTTTTACATTTTCTGAAATTTTTTGAGAATTTTTTGGATATTGTTTTCTCACAGAAAAACAGATCGCCGGATTCCATTCACCGAAATGTTTTTTACCCGAGCTTCTGAGATCTTAAAATGATCGTCTAATTAAGACGAGTCCAACGGTATAAAATTTTTTTGAAAAACAAGGTTGGAAAAGTTGGAAAAATTCATTTTAAAGAAAAGAAATAAAACAATTTTCTATTTCCTTTTATTTACAAATTTGCTACCTTCCCCTGGTTAATTACAAAATTGGTCATTGTCACACAATAAGGCTTGTCATACCATAAGAGATGTGTCACACCTGATCTCTCCTATATATATTTGGAATGCTAAGGCATTTCAACTACTACTAAGTGATTTAAGTAAGAATGAAACCTTCATAGAAGAGGTTGTGCACGCACTCCTGAAGTATTCAACGGTCTAAGGCAAAGTTCTAAACGCTTTTAGACCTATATTGAACAACTTAACTCTAGAAGTATCTCTGGCTACACCCATCCTCCGAGCTCCTCAAACCCTCAAATTACTGATGCTTCCAAAAAGGGGGAGAAAGCCTTCGAGTAAAATAAGAACACTTCAGAAGGAACAACAAAGCAGCAAACAAAGAAGAATCCTCCTGCCTACAACATTAGACAGAAATAGGATTAGGATTCCTCTGTACGCATAAGCTACTTAGCTTTATTTAATGTTTTTGTTGTCTAAACTTAATGAATATCATTTCCTTCCAATACTGCCTCTGAATGTGTTTATTTAGTTGCTTTTCTTTCTGCTTCAATATAGCTCTAAGTATATATCTCTATTAAATCAACACTTAACAACTTACACAATGTTTAAATAAAAACGATACTATGCTTCCGATACAATGCTTCAAGTTTATTTCCTCTAAATTTTTGTCACCATCAAAATGGGGGAGATTGTTGAAACATGATTTCCACAGTGATTTTTAATTATGACAAAAATATTTAATATGAAATTAAATTCCCAAAAATAGTTTGAGTATAAAAATGTATATTGATTTAATTGTACTAATGAGCGTGTTAAGTATTGTGACTAAAAATAAAAGAGAAACAAAATCAAGAAAGGCCTTAAATAAAAAGAAAGGCTCAAAGCCTCATTGCTGGCCCAGAAGCAAGAAGGATCTAGAAGCAGGTTAAGGCCCAGAAGCAATTCAACCGGAAGACAAGAATCATAGGCGTTGACTCTATGTCTGACATAGCGCACATCCAAAAGAGGAAGGACTACTTGCCATAAATGCACAAACAACCAATCTACCAACGTAGAAGTGCATGCTGCTTTAAGAGATAGAAGCAATGAGCATCTGCAATGGTAAAGCTTTGTACCAGAAGATAGAAGTTGAAACGACAGAAAGATGTTTTGCCTCCAACGGTCTTTTCGAATTTCGAAAAGCTCTATCTTCAGGCTTCACTAGAAAAGCCCCAACAAAAGCTACTTTTCACACTTTCCTGAAATCAAGAGAATTATTCTTCAAATGAAAATCAAAAAGCAAAAAGCTCATACACATTTCATTGTTGTAATTCGTGTAATAGCTAATAGAAAAATAGAACTTCATTTGTGTTCTAGGTTAGAACAAAATCATCTATAGTTAAAGAAGATTTGAATCTCTTCTGTTTACTTCGGTTATAAGTAAACACGTTAAGTGATAGATAGATAGTTGAGTGTGGTGTGTAAAGGACAATACTTTACAAAAGCTATGTGTCGATTGTAAAGGTTTGTGCTATACCGATTGAAAGAGTTCTTTAGTGGATTAAAACCCAGAAGAATGTATTCTAGGGACTGGATGTAGGCAGGAGGCTGAACCCGTATAAATCGCTGGTAACTTCTCTACAACCTTTTACTTTGCTTACTTCTAATATTTGCTTGCTTTAATATTAAATTCCGTAAGTAATGCTTCCAACTATTGTGCACCAATAGATCGCATAACCTTAAGTCTTGAACAGAAGCTCCTATGTGTGAGTTGTTTTCTGTTTAGTAAGATCGAAAGCAGAATCAAGTTCCGTTAAACTGCTTAACTTAATAAATGGAACTTGCCTCTGATTCTGAGCTTGCCTCAGTACTGTGCTATTGAACTAAAATGTGAGAAATTTTATAAATTGATAAATTAACCCAATAATTCCATTCACCCCCCTTTGGAACTAATTCTATCTCACAAGGAACCAACAATCACCTCATTTAGGGAATCCTTACGGAGTTAGGATTCCTGATCCCTTAAGGAGTACGAATCCTGGGAGGAATCCTTTGTCTCGTAGGATTTTAGAAGATTCTTTGAGACAGTAAGGTTAGAACCTTGTGGGCCACCGCTCATTAGGCTTAGGCCGCATCGATAGTTTTAGACCTGTTGAAGTGAGTCTGGGCCATCTTGGACGCGTTTGGACCCTTATTGCGCTTTGGGATTGGGCCGTAATGAGGATAGTGATGACATCATGCATATGATATCATTTAGGATGATATCAATTAGCATATGCATTAACTCATACTTTAGTGCATACTTTATGGTGTACATTAACCTATATATTAGTCATATATTAGTGCATACTTTAGCATATTTTAGTACATACATTAGCATATACAGTTGTGCATATTTTAGTACATATTTTAGCATATACATTAGTGCATATTTTAGCATAAATATACTTTTATGAATGGAAGAGTTTAATCAAATATATTTATTTATTGTTTATTCTTTTGGTTCACATATACATGCATATAATGTTTAATCAATGATATATTTAGTCTTTTATATTTGATTTTAATGTTACGAAGTGTATGTTAATATATATATATAGAGGAGAGATCAGGTGTGACACATTTCTTATGGTGTGACAGACCTTATTGTGTGACAAAGATCAATTTTGTAATTAACCAGGGGAAGGTGGCAAATTTGTAAATAAAAGGAAAGAGAAAATTGTTTTATTTCTTTTCTTTAAAATGCATTTTCCCGACTTTTCCAACCTCGTTTTTCAAAAACTTTTATACCGTTGGACTTGTCTTAATTAGACGGTCATTTTAAGATCCCAGAAGCTCGGGTAAAAAAAAATTCGGTGAATGGAATCCGGTGATCTATTTTTCTGTGAGAAACAATATCCAGAAAATTCTCAAAAAAATTCAGAAAATGTAAAACATTATTATGAGAAACTTTAATTCTTGACTCAAAATGATATTCCTTATGGTTTAGTCCCAAATCAACGGAATCCGGCGGTTAGATTGACGTTTTCCGATAAAAAAAACCTCGAAAGTGCCCAGAAAATTCTCAAACAATTCCATAAAATGTAAAATATTATTTGGAGAAACTTTAATTCTTGAGTCAAAGTAGGATTTTTTACGGTTTAGTCCCAATAAAATGTTTTTCTTAATTTTATCAATTTTACATCCTTCAACAATTTATTGGATCAAAACCGTAAGAAATCTCGCTTCGGCCCAAGAATTAAAGTTTCTTAGAATAATGTTTTACATTTTTTGGAAGTTTTTAAGAATTTTCTGGATACTTTTTTTCTCACCAGAAAACGCCCACCCGGATTCCGTTCACCGGAAGTTTTTTTACTTGAGCTTCAGGGATCTTAAAATGACCGTCTAATTTAGATGAGTCTAATAGTATAAAATTTTTCGAAAAACGAGGTTAGAAATACCGAGAAAATGTATTTTAAAGAAAAGAAATAAAATATTTTTCTGTTGGAATGTT
The DNA here is from genome assembly GCF_963576675.1 of Euphorbia lathyris. Taxonomy (NCBI): domain Eukaryota; kingdom Viridiplantae; phylum Streptophyta; class Magnoliopsida; order Malpighiales; family Euphorbiaceae; genus Euphorbia; species Euphorbia lathyris. The sequence continues at coordinate 50,093,015 of NC_088918.1, forward strand.
GGAACAAATGATACACTGATTTGGAACAAATGGTACACTGATTTGGAACAATGTAAGTAGGATAAAAAAACATGCCTAGAAAATTATCAAAAAATTCCAAAACATGTAAAACATAATTTTAAGAAACTTTAATTCTTGGCTCAAAACGAGATTCCTTATAGTTTTGACCCAATAAATTATTGAAGCATGTAAAATGAAAAAAATTAAGGAACATATTTTATTGGGATTAAACCGTAAGAAATCCCGCTTTGACCCAAGAATTAAAATTTCTTAGAATAATGTTTTACATTTTCTAAAAACTTTTGAGAATTTTCTGGGCACTTTTTTCTCGCCAGAAAACGCCAACACGGATTCCGTTAACCGGAATTTTTTTTACTTGAACTTCAGGGATCTTAAAATGACCGTCTAATTTAGACGAGTCTAATAGCATAAAATTTTTAAAAATTGAGGTTAGAAATTCGGGAAAATGTATTTTAAAGAAAAGAAATAAAACAATTTTCTGTTGGAACAATATAAGTATTATGTTGGAACAAATGGTAAACTGATTTGGAACAATGTAAGTAGGACAAAAAACGCGCCCAGGAAATTATCAAAAGATTTCAAAACATTTAAAACATCATTTTAAGAAACTTTAGTTCTTGGCTCAAAGTGAAATTCCTTACAAGTTTTGACCTAACAAATTGTTGAAGCATGTAAAATGGATAAAATTAAGAAAAAAGTTTTATTGGGACTAAACCGTAAGAAATCGTGCTTCGACCCGATAATTAAAGTTTCTTAGAATAATGTTTTACATTTTCTGGATTTTTTTAGAATTTTCTGGGTACTTTTTTTCTCGCCGAAAAACGCCCACTCTGATTCCGTTCACCGGAAATTTTTTTACTTGAGCTTCATGGATCTTAAAATGACCGTCTAATTTAGACGAGTCTAATAGTATAAAAATTTTCGAAAAACGATATTAGAGATGTCGGAAAAATCTATTTTAAAGAAAAGAAATAAAACAAATTTCTCTATCCTCTCTTTCATTTTATTTACAAATTTGTCACCTTGCCCTTTTTAATTATCATCAAAACTACGTAGTTTTGTTATGTCACATAATAAGTTCATTGTCACACCCTAACCTCTTGTCACACTGGATCTCACCCATATATATATATATATATATATATATATATATATATAACATACAATTCGTAACATTAAAATCAAATATAAAAGACTAAATGGTACATTTAGTATATCATTGATTAAACATTATATGCATGTATATTTGAACCAAAAGAATAAACAATAAATAAATATATTTGATTAAACTCTTCCATTCATAAAAGTATATTTATTTATTTAAGAATTGATTATTATTTTAGTATACGAAATTGTTCAGGCTGATATTCATACTAATGTTCGGGATAATATTCATACTAATATTTATGCTAAAATATACACTAATGTATATGCTAAAATATGTACTAAAGTATGCATAAATGTATATGCTAATATATGTACTAAAATATGTTAAAGTATGCACTAATATATGACTAATATATAGGTTAATGTACACCATAAAGTATGCACTAAAGCATGAGTTAATGCATATGCTAATTGATACCATCCTAAATGATATCATATGCATGACGTCATCACTATCCTCATTACGGCCCAACCCCAAAGCGTAATAAGGGTCCAAACGCGTCCAAGATGGCCCAGACTCACTTCAACAAGTCTAAAACTATTGATGCGGCCTAAACCCAACGAGCGGTGGCCCACAAGGTTCTAACCTTATTGCCTCAAAGAATCTTCTAAAATCCTACGAGACAAAGGATTCCTCCCAGGATTCGTACTCCTTAAGGGATCAGGAATCCTAACTCCGTAAGGATTCTCCAAATGAGGTGATTGTTGGTCCATTGTGAGATAGAATTAGTTTCAAAGGGGGGTGAATGGAATTATTGGGTTAATTTATCCATTTATAAAATTTCTCACATTTTAGTTCAATAGCACAGTACTGAGGCAAGCTCGGAATCAGAGGCAAGTTCCATTTACTGAGTTAAGCAGTTTAACGGAGCCTGATTCTGCTTCCTATCTTACTAAACAGAAAACAGCTCACACATAGGAGCTTTTGTTCAAGACTTAAGGTTATGCAATCTATTGGTGCACAATAGTCGGAAGCATTACTTGCGGGATTTAATATTAAAGCAAGCAAATATTAGAAGTAAGTAAGGTAAAAGGTTGTAGAGAAGTTAGCAGCGATTTATACGGGTTCAGCCTCCTGCCTACATCCAGTCCCTAGAATACATTCTTCTGGGTTTTAATCCACTAAAGAACTCTTTCAATCGGTATAGCACAAACCTTTACAATCGACACATAGCTTTTGTAAAGTATTGTCCTTTACACACCACCCTCAACTATCTATCTATCACTTAACGTGTTTACTTATAACCGAAGTAAACAAAAGAGATTCAAATCTTCTTTAACTATAGATGATTTTGTTCTAACTTAGAACACAAATGAAGTTCTATTTTTCTATTAGCTATTACACGAATTACAACAATGAAATGTGTATGAGCTTTTTGCTTTTTGATTTTCATTTGAAGAATAATTCTCTTGATTTCAGGAAAGTGTGAAAAGTAGCTTTTGTTGGGGCTTTTATAGTGAAGCCTGAAGATAGAGCTTTTCGAAATTCGAAAAGACCGTTGGAGGGAAAACATCTTTCTGTCGTTTCAACTTCTATCTTCTAGTACAAAGTTTTACCGTTGCGGATGCTCATTGCTTCTATCTCTTGAGGCATCATGCACTTCTACGTTGGTAGATTGGTTGTTTGTGCATTTATGGCAAATAGTCCTTCCTCTTTTGGATGTGCGTTATGTCAGACATAGAGTCAACGCCTATGATTCTTGTCTTCCGGTTGAATTGCTTTTGGGCCTTAACCTGCTTCTAGATCCTTCTTGCTTCTGGGCCAGCAATGAGGTTTTGGGCCTTTCTTTTTATTTAAGGCCTTTCTTGATTTTGTTTCTCTTTTATTTTTAGTCACAATACTTAACACGCTCATTAGTACAATTAAATCAATATACATTTTTATACTCAAACTATTTTTAGGAATTTAATTTCATATTAAATATTTTTGTCATAATTAAAAATCACTGTGGAAATCGTGTTTCAACAATCTCCCCCATTTTGATGGTGACAAAAATTTAGAGGAAATGAACTTGAAGCATTGTATCAGAAGCATAGTATCGTTTTTATTTAAACATTGTGTAAGTTGTTAAGTGTTGATTTAATAGAGATATATACTTAGAGCTATATTGAAGCAGAAAGAAACGCAACTAAATAAACACATTCAGAGGCAGTATTGGAAGGAAATGATATTCATTAAGTTTAGACAACAAAAACATTAAATAAAGCTAAGTAGCTTATGAGTACAGAGGAATCCTAATCCTATTTCTGTCTAATGTTGTAGACAGGAGGATTCTTCTTTAGTTGTTGCTTTGTTGTTCCTTTAGAAGTGTTCTTATTTTACTTGAAGGCTTTCTCCCCCTTTTTGGAAGCATCAGTAATTTGAGGGTTTGAGGAGCTTGGAGGATGGGAGTAGCCAGAGATACTTCTGGAGTTAAGTTGTTCAATATAGGTCTAAAAGCATTTAGAACTTTGCCTTAGACCGTTGAATACCTCAGGAGTGCGTGCACAACCTCTTCTATGAAGGTTTCATTCTTACTTAAATCACTTAGTAGTAGTTGAAATGCCTTAGCATTCCAAATGATTGTGTCAGCAAGAGAAGAAGTGTACTTCTGATGTATGCTCAGAATGGCGTGGTCCAATATCCTGTTCTGGTTGGCAAGAGATTGGACATATTGATTGGTTTGGAGATGTTGAGCAAGAATAGTAGAGGTATTTTGATCCAACATTTCCATGGCACACATATTGATGTTAAGGTGGCGAAGAATATCAACTAAAGAATCAGTAACAGAAAAATTCAGAGATTGTCCTATTTGCTACTGAATCTTTCCTAGCTCAGAGCCCATCTGCTTGAAATTTTAAGTGAGACGTGTGGAAACTGTTAGGGATTAAAGCCAGTTAATCAACTGTAGCGCATCGGAATTGCGGTTTAAAATTTATTTCTAATCCCTTTAGTTTGATCTTTGTCCGTTAACCATTGATTGAATAAAACCTTTTGATCCGTTTAAGGATATAAACATACTCGGACTGTCTCTTCTAGAGACGGCTGAAGAATCCACAAGGTAGTAAGATCTCCGTAGTCAGGTGCACGAACAGCTATTGAGCCAGAACCGGTGCTAGCCGAAGAACGGAAGAACAACGGGAGAGATTGTGTAATTATGCCAAATTCCACTATCTTGATTTGAGTGGTGGTGGCCGAATATATTTAGTATTCCACCTTTTCAATTTGTTGTGGCCGAATACAATAGTAGTTAGATTAGGTTTTGAAGTGTTTTAATTTATATATATAGTGTATTTCTAAACCTAATTAGTTTATGGTTAATTGGTTAATTATAAAACTAATCCAATCCTAATCCAATTACATAAATAAATACCAATAATATTTATTCTATGCAATTAATTATGATTAGATTAAATTTAATTACCCCAATTAAATGAATAATACTAATTAATAAATTGACGTATTAATCTAATTAATTATTCACCGAATGCAATTTCATTAATTTATAAATTAATTAATTACATCCCGCAAACTAATTAATCAATTGAATACTCAACACTTAAGATCATTAATCAATTACCTTGATACAAAGTATCAATTAATCAATTAATTAACCACCAATTAATTACCTTGACATTTTACTGTCAATCAATTAATTAATTCTATCTCTCCAATATACCGTTCTATAAGTTCTAACTCAGATGTTCGATATGCACGATCCTATGGGACTGTCCTTAGCTAGCAGTGGGCTTATAGCTCACAGACAGTAAGTGGGTTCTAGCAAACCATTACTGCCCCTAACTAAGATAGAGTTTCAGCAGTCTAAAGATGCAGAGACCCTGTAGTTATCTCTTAACTTCTTTTACCATTTGATATCGATATTATAAACTAGAGGCATGGCGGCTGTCATCCTCTCTGATGTTTATGATATTTCTTGATCTAAAGTAGATTGATGAAACAGATAAGTAAACTACTTATCAGGGTGTGGCCACACACTTATCAATCTCACTTATCAAGTGGCCTGTGATATCATCTCACTATTACATGAGTGGTAATTCCATCACTTCAATATCAATACCAACGTGTTCACCTGTTTACCCAATCATACCCGTATTTAGCATCCTGTTACAGACCTGTTAGGCGTATGTCAAAGTGAACCGGATCCCATATTGATATTATAATGAAATCTGGTCTGAAGATAGTTAGAGACATACTTAAGAAAACTAATGACACAACTACCATGTAGTTTTCTCGGGCGGATCGATCCAGTCACATGTATACAACATGTACCCATATTCACAACTGACTTATCAAGTGCTATGGCTAGTATCAATTACTACCATACAGTCGTCGAATATACAAGTCTGTGGTCCTAATCATTCCCATGATAGAATAGACTTGGGATATGGTTTTACGATTATCAATCAATGGATTCTCTATTCATATTATAGCACAAGATATAAATGAACTAGATTAATTCCTTTATTAATGTAACACAAATAGTGTATCTATGCAAGAATAATCAAAAGGCATACTACAATATACATGAACCAATGCCTAAGAACTAGGGCACACCAACAGTCTCCCACTTGGACTAGTTCCAAGCAGGCATTGCCCTAATCCCTATAGATCTAGTATGACCATCATGTAGGCGCTGTGCAAGTGCCTTGGTAAATGGATCTGCGACATTGTTCTCGGTGTCAACTCTCTGTAATGTAATATCACCTCTCGCCTGGATCTCCCGGATGTGGTGAAACATTCTAAGTACATGTTTGGATCTCTTGTGTGATCGGGGCTCAAGTGCTTGTGCTATGGCACCGTTGTTATCACAGAAAACATCAACTGCACCTAGGATAGTAGGAACTACACCTAAGTCAGTTATGAACTTCTTGATCCAAACTGCTTCCTTTGCAGCGTCGCATGCAGCTATGTACTCAGCTTCCGTTGTAGAATCGGCAATGGTAGGCTGCTTTGAGGATCTCCAACTAATGGCACCGCCATTCAGGAGAAAAACATAACCAGACTGTGATTGTTTCTGGTCCTCATCAGTCTCAAAACTTGCATCAGTGTAACCTGATACTGCCAGCTCCTCTTGCCCACCAAAAACTAAAAAGAGATCATTGGTACGCTTAAGGTACTTTAGGATAGCCTTAACTGCCTTCCAGTGCTCCTCGCCGGGATCTGACTCGTACCGGCTAGTCATGCTAAGTGCAAATGCAACATCTGGCCTTGTACATAACATAGAGTACATGATAGATCCTATAACTGATGCATATGGGACCTTTTCCATGTTCTCTCTGTCCTGCTTTGTCTGAGGACAATCTTTCTTACCGAGTTTCAACCCATGGCGCATAGGTATGAATCCTTTCTTAGCCTGGTCCATGCTGAATCTTCTAAGAACTTTGTCTATGTACGTTGCCTGACTCAAGCCTAGAAGTCTGTTGGATCTATCTCTGTAGATCCTGATCCCTAAGATCGTTTCGGCTTCTCCTAAGTCTTTCATTGTGAAGCATTTACTCAACCACTGCTTCACGCCTTGCAGTGTTGGTATATCACCTCCAATGAGCAGTATGTCATCGACATACAGTATCAGGAAAGTGGATATGCTCCCAATGAATTTCATATACACACAAGGTTCATCAGGATTCTGCACGAAACCATATTCAGTTATGGCTTCATTGAATCTCTGATTCCAAGACCTAGATGCTTGCTTCAATCCATAAATGGATCTTTGAAGCTTACATACTCGGTTAGGATACTTCGGATCGATAAAACCCTCTGGTTGTGTCATGTAGACATCCTCCAGTAACTTCCCATTCAGGAAAGCGGTTTTAACATCCATCTGCCATATCTCATAGTTATACCATGCAGGTATGGCCAGTACTATCCTAATGGATTTGAACATAGCAACTGGTGAAAAGGTTTCATCATAGTCAATTCCTTGGATTTGTCTATAACCTTTTGCCACCAGTCGCCCCTTGAAGGTGTTATCGGCTTTTAATTTGAAACACCACTTGCTGCCAATTGTTTTAACACCCGGAGGTGGATCCACCAAGTTCCACACTTGGTTATCACGCATAGACTGCATTTTAGCCTCCATAGCTTTACGCCATTGATCTGATTGTGGGCTTTCAATAGCCTCTTGATAAGTCTTGGGCTCATCCTGGTCATCGACCATTATGTCCCCATCATCAGTCATGATAAAACCGTACCTTTCGGGTTGATGACGTGTCCTATCAGACCTTCTAGGTTCATGTGTAACTGGTTCAGCCTCCTCAATTTCTTGAGGACCTAAATCAGTTACCTGAGCATCCTCAGCATCTGCTGTAGGAGTCGGTGGGTCTTGAATCTCAGCGAGATCAATATTGCTCCCACTGTCTACTTTGGAAAGGAATTCCTTTTCCAAAAAGACTGCAAACCTAGCCACGAATGTTTTATTCTCGGATGGGTTGTAGAAGTAATAACCCTTAGTTTCCTTAGGGTAACCCACGAACTGGCATTTGATAGATTTGGACTCTAGTTTGCCACTCATCAATTTCTTGACATATGCATCACAGCCCCAAATCTTCATGAAGGAAACGTTGGGCCTTCGACCCGTCCATAATTCATATGGTGTTCCTTCAACTGCCTTGCTCGGTGTATTATTAATTATATGAGCAGCAGTTTCCAAAGAAAATCCCCAAAAGGAGATAGGGAGAGAAGCTTGACTCATCATTGAGCGGACCATGTCAAGCAGGGTCCTGTTCCTCCTTTCTGACACTCCATTCCATTGGGGCGTACCAGGAGGAGTGAGTTGGGATACAATCCCACACTCTCTCAAGAATGAGACAAACTCTTGGCTCAAGTATTCACCCCCTCTATCAGACCGGAGCGCTTTTACTTTCTTGCCAAGTTGATTTTCTACTTCATTTTTAAAATCTTTGAATCTCAGAAGAGTTTCGGACTTATGTTTCATCAAATACATATACCCATATCGGCTATAGTCATCTGTGAAGGTAACAAAGTACAGAAAACCAGATCTAGCACTAGTGCTCATTGGACCGCATACATCTGAGTGTATCAGCTCCAATAGCTCTGTGGCCCTTACACCAGTTTTGGTGAAAGGTGCCTTTATCATCTTCCCTCTTAAACAAGATTCACACGTGTCATAAGACTGCATGTCGAATGACCCTAGCGCTCCACTAGAGTAAAGCCTAGTTATGCGTTTCTCATTTATGTGGCCAAGACGACAGTGCCAGATATATGTAGGATTTAGTTCATTAGTCTTAATCCTTTTAGCGCTTATGTTATAGATTGATTCACTACGTTTTAGATCAAGGATATACAAACCATTTTCTACAAATGCGGTTCCATAAACAATATTGCCACGATGTATAGAAATCCTACCACGTCCAATATTAAAATTAAAACCGAAAATATCCAACATAGATACTGAGATAATATTCCTGCGCATTGCAGGTACAAAACAACAATCTCTAAGTTCTAAAACTAAACCAGTAGGCATCTCTAAAGTGTAATCTCCGATCTCCAAGGCCTCTACACGAGCACCATTGCCGACTCGAAGATCCACTTCACCAGATCCTAACAACCTCCTATTTCTCAGTCCCTACACATTTGAACAAATGTGAGTACCACATCCAGTGTCTAAAACCCAAGATGTAGAAATAGCCAGATTTATCTCAACAACATAAATGCCAGAACCAGAAGGTTTAGCCTTCTGTTTCTCCCTTAGCTTTGGACACACGTTCTTCCAGTGTCCTTTCTCATTACACTCGTGACAAATATCATCTGTCGAGGCCAACCTACCCTTAGGAGCTGCCGCCTTCCTTATCTTTGACTTGGCCTTTTGGGCGTTCGCCTTGGACTTGGACTTGGCCTTTCCCTTAGGCATGTTCCCTTTGTTGGCTGGTAAGGTAGCAGTCAGTACAGATTCCTTCCACTCGTGTCTACAAACCTTTTGCAAGTCCATAGAACAGTCAAGGAAATCAGTCCCTGAAAGTTTTTCCTTTTCCAGGAGTGGTCTGAGTGAGTTGTTGCTTGTTGCATTCATTATTTCTTTTATGTAACTTGGTGATTTTTATCTACGTGGAAAAATTACATTAGAGTTAGAATAAAGGGCTTAAGCCAAAGATCAAATTAATAATCCATTTTAATTTGTTATTGGTGATATTTATTTGGCTGTCTTGACCAAGATCCACAATCCATCAATAATAGACCGAGCTAGGGCTCCGCCGTCGACCATTGACGATTTGGTAGGATAAACTATCCAATCCTCCGCAAGGACTCTTGGTTTGATGGGCTTTGTGACACTTAGCCTATCTGTGCTTAGGGCCCGCTCTGAGCTAATGCTACCCACGTTGAGTCCAACCACCATACACGTGTTAGCCATACCGAAGTATCCTAACCCTCGACGGCCCACTAATTACTACAGCATACCTGCTAGGGCATGTCATACACTGTAGCACTACCTGGGAGGAAGAGGTGTGAATCTGGAAAGCACTTTTAAGCGACTCAATATTTCATTATCCGGATTAATTAAGTGATACGGCTTTAACATATAATTATCGCGGGGTGATGATCTGGTGATCGTTGCTACTTATATTTCATGTTATACTAAGCAATTGTATAATCAAAATAAACATAGAGACTCTATGGGCCTTATAATACATCCTAGTGAAACTAGATAAACTATCTAATCTTCACGGGCTTGCTTCAAGTCTCATTGGGCTCCCACCATGGGCTTGGACCATCTGGGCTTCTTCACGATCAATTACAATTTTATAAATAGAATTTATTCTAAAATTACATTAATAAAAGAATGGCACGCAGGCCATATTTTTCAAAATAATTAAATTACAAACCGACTTTTATTTAGGGCCCATAGAACTCTATAACACGTTGCTACACAGTAAGACATACAAATATAATGCATGATCATGGCATTCCAAAATCATCTAATAAAGTTAAGCCGAGTTACTTAGGGTGAAATCGTCAATTTTACCATATGTGACTAAGGCCCATAAAGGCCCAAACGGTTAACATCCATTTAAATGCAAAATTAAATTTCGCTCCCACTAAATTTTTAGGGTCGTCACATATCTAAAATTTAGCCCTCCCAATTAAACCGGTGTCACGGTCTATTGGGCCAATTTCACAAATTAACCATATTCAATTTTATACAAATTATTAATTCGATTAAAATTAAATATGCATGCCAATCAAAAACATTTTAATACCAATTAATTTTTATTCAAAACACGTTTAATAAATTAAACAGTATTAGGACCCAGATTTAATTAAAATTACCCGAGAAAAATTTAAAAGATTAAATCTGTCCCAAACACCAAATTTAAAACTAAATTTGGTGATTCCGCGTTCAGGGACGGCAGTCGGGGCTGCTGTCCGTGGACAGCAGCAGTGCCGCTGTCCGCCAGACAGCAGCCGCGGGGCTGCTGTCCGCGGACAGCAGTCCCGCGATTACCGTTCCGCAAACCCGGACTATTTTTTTTTCTGTTTTTAAAAAAATGGCTGCTGTATTTTATTTAATTTATTATTTTAAAATAATAATCTCATAACGAAACAAAAAAAATACAGACAGAAATAAAATTGAAAACTTCCTAGAACAATTTCTACACGAGGAATTAATAGGAAATTTCAAAAACTTGATTTGGAAAAATAATAAAACCAAATCATATTAATTTTTCAATCAATCAAAACGGACTAAACAATGTCTCTGATACCACTGTTAGGGATTAAAGCCAGTTAATCAACTGTAGCGCATCGGAATTGCGGTTTAAAATTTATTTATAATCCCTTTAGTTTGATCTTTGTCCGTTAACCATTGATTGAATAAAACCTTTTGATCCGTTTAATGATATAAACATACCCGGACTGTCTCTTCTAGAGACGGCTGAAGAATCCACAAGGTAGTAAGATCTCCGTAGTCAGGTGCACGAACAGCTATTGAGCCAGAACCGGTGCTAGCCGAAGAACGGAAGAACAACGGGAGAGATTGTGTAATTATGCCAAATTCCACTATCTTGATTTGAGTGGTGGTGGCCGAATATATTTAGTATTCCACCTTTTCAATTTGTTGTGGCCGAATACAATAGTAGTTAGATTAGGTTTTGAAGTGTTTTAATTTATATATATAGTGTATTTCTAAACCTAATTAGTTTATGGTTAATTGGTTAATTATAAAACTAATCCAATCCTAATCCAATTACATAAATAAATACCAATAATATTTATTCTATGCAATTAATTATGATTAGATTAAATTTACTTACCCCAATTAAATGAATAACACTAATTAATAAATTGACGTATTAATCTAATTAATTATTCACCGAATGCAATTTCATTAATTTACAAATTAATTAATTACATCCCGCAAACTAATTAATCAATTGAATACTCAACACTTAAGACCATTAATCAATTACCTTGATACAAAGTATCAATTAATCAATTAATTAACCACCAATTAATTACCTTGACATTTTACTGTCAATCAATTAATTAATTCTATCTCTCCAATATACCGTTCTATAAGTTCTAACTCAGATGTTCGATATGCACGATCCTATGGGACTGTCCTTAGCTAGCAGTGGGCTTATAGCTCACAGACAGTAAGTGGGTTCTAGCAAACCATTACTGCCCCTAACTAAGACAGAGTTTCAACAGTCTAAAGATACAGAGACCCTGTAGTTATCTCTTAACTTCTTTTACCATTTGATATCGATATTATAAACTAGAGGCATGGCGGCTGTCATCCTCTCTGATGTTTATGATATTTCTTGATCTAAAGTAGATTGATGAAACAGATAAGTAAACTACTTATCAGGGTGTGGCCACACACTTATCAATCTCACTTATCAAGTGGCCTGTGATATCATCTCACTATTACATGAGTGGTAATTCCATCACTTCAATATCAATACCAACGTGTTCACCTGTTTACCCAATCATACCCGTATTTAGTATCCTGTTACAGACCTGTTAGGCGTATGTCAAAGTGAACCGGATCCCATATTGATATTATAATGAAATCTGGTCTGAAGATAGTTAGAGACCTACTTAAGAAAACTAATGACACAACCACCATGTAGTTTTCTCGGGCGGATCGATCCAGTCACATGTATACAACATGTACCCATATTCACAACTGACTTATCAAGTGCTATGGCTAGTATCAATTACTACCATACAGTCGTCGAATATACAAGTCTGTGGTCCTAATCATTCCCATGATAGAATAGACTTGGGATATGGTTTTACGATTATCAATCAATGGATTCTCTATTCATATTATAGCACAAGATATAAATGAACTAGATTAATTCCTTTATTAATGTAACACAAATAGTGTATCTATGCAAGAATAATCAAAAGGCATACTACAATATACATGAACCAATGCCTAAGAACTAGGGCACACCAACAGAAACATCCAGATGTGGCAATGCTGTAAGGTATGGATCTGATTTTGGCATCTAGTAGGTTAATGTGTTGAACCATGCTCAGTTGTATTGCTTCTATTCTATCATCATAAGTATAGATACCTTGTTGGGAAACTAGAGCTACTACTGTATGTAGAAGGATTTTCATGCTAGCAAGCTCGTTCAGAAGAATGGTGGTTTCACTAAGTGACTGATGGTCGAATGTGGGCATCAAATGAGTGATTGAAGTGGAATGGGCCCTTATCATTTCATCCACTAAGGCATGTGCAACATCCAGAGTCTTCTGAACCTCAGATGGTGAAGCATTTTGAGAGGTTGAAGCACAATGGGCCTGGATATTAGTAGAAAGAGAAGCACTTTTAGTTGTCAACTCAAAGGAAGCCTTGGCGAATGATTATATATCACCGGCAGAAGGGTTTGAGTGTTGCTGGAGAGATTGGAAATTTAAACCATCAAGAAGGTTGGATTCTTGTGGAGTTAGAAGGGAATCTTCAGGAGCTGTCCTTTTGCTGAGATTATTGAGAACATCTTGAGTAAAGGTGTTAACATTAGCTTGAATAACATCAACAGATTCTTCAGCAGCTTTGGTATTAGCTTGGCCAGACTTGCTAGAGGTCTGGTCTTTGGATGGAGAAGTTTGTGGTGATGGAGTTGGAGTAGGGTCGGAAATGGTGCGAGCATCAAGATTTTGAACATTAGGAGTGTGCTCATCAGTCTGATTTTTAGAAGCTTGCTCAATGGTTATAGAGGCGGTTGGAGCAGAGGCTGGTTGAAGATTTTCAGTGCCCAAGTTGGGTTCAGATAGGTCTGTGTTGGCATGATCTTCTAAGCTAAGATTAGAGGCTTGTTTTAAAGGATGGTTTCAGAGGTGGGAAGCTCAGAACTATTTTTTGTGTTATCCTTTACAGGAGATTGGGTTGCAGGTTCTTGGCCAATAGTCTCTTCCAGAGATTTTTCCTTGTCCGTTTCACTAGATTTGGAAAGTTTAAAGTGGACCTTCTTGGACTTCTTCTTATGCCTTCTGGACTTAGGCGGAGTAGAAGTTGGTCTAGTAGATGTTGGCTTAGTGGAAGGAGGAGGAGGAGGCTTTGTTGGAGACTTCCCAAAGGATGCTTCTACAAAGGTGTTAGGAAACCCAACTTTGCTGAGGTTGATAGCCTTTTTAAGTGTTGCTTCCTCTTCTGCTGAAAGATTAGTATGTTCTGGTATTGAGTCATTTTCCTTTTGTTTACTATAGTCTTTAGTGAAGGATTTTATCGGTTTAGACGGGGTAGTTTCTGTGTGCGCAGGAGGCTATTTGGAGATGGGTTTCACAATAGAAACTTTCTTCGTGATTACAAAGTAGTGAGAGTCTTCCCGAACTCCCAAAGGAGGAGCATTGATAGGTTTGAGTCCAGACTCACGGACAATGGATGGCTTTGGTTTCTTTGGTTTCTTTGGTGGCTGCTCATTATCGGTAGTTGGGTGCTCAGGAACAGCACGTTTGATCTTGGAAGACTTAGCAGGTTTGTGCTCAGGCAAGGTTGACTCAACGGCTTGCTTCTAAGAAGCTTTGGGTTTGACGGGTTCAGGCTCAGTTTTCTCAGAATGAGCTCTTACCTTTTTGGTGATAGGCTTAGGAGATTTGAGGGCTATCTCAGTAGCATGTTCAGGTGCCTTCTCAAGAGCTTTGTGCTTCATAGCTTTTCTAGCCTCGATAGCAGCAGGAAGGACTTTGTGTTATTTTTTGTGCTCAAAGCCATTAATGATTTTGGAATTTATGACTGACCTAGATGTATGTTTATTAGTGGAAAGTGGAGGAAGAGTGGTTTCATAGTGTTGCAAGGTTTTGGTTATCAGAGAACCAAAGTTTAGTTGGGCACCGCATTTCTCTTTATGGCAGAGATCATGAGGATAGGCAGGTTCAGAGGCTTGTTGTTCAATATATTCCACATGATGCATAGTTCCAGCTTAAAGACGGAGTTCACGGATCCCTTTTTTCGAAAAGATGTAATTGACAATCAAGTAGTTAGCTTGTATAAGAACTTGAGGTAGGGAGGTGGAAATCAGCTGATTGTGGAGATTCTCAGGAGTGCGATATCTAAGAGGGAACTCCATAACATACTTCTAATCTCCATTCTTTCTAAGTTCTATCCTTAACCGTGGACACCAAAATCAGAGGTTGGTGTAGAATTTAATAACCAGTTTGTTGTAGACAATACTGGGCATTAAGAAGAAGGTCTCCCACTTTTGCTACTTTATCCAAGAGACAAATGGCTCCGAGGATTTCATGAAGGTCAAGTCAAAGTATCGTGACTTATGAACAGTTGGGTTTGAGAAGTGGCAGATCTGGGTAGATGGGAATGGGGATGAACTCTTCCGGTGTTTTGGGTTTTTATTCAAGTGAATCTTCATAATCAACCTGTTGTTCTTCAAGTGATTCTAGGTTTATCTCCTAGGAGTAAACTTCCTCACTTCCAGAAGAAATGGAAGAGGTTTTAGCTTCTTATTCAAACTCCATTGGTGAAGATTTGAAGGCTTGAAGATGATTCTTGAGAGAGAAATGCTTAGAGAGTGTGTGTGTGCAAAGGAAATTGTAGGCGTAAGTGAAAACTAAGTTGTGATTTTCATTCAATTTATAGGCAAATTTTCACAGTTGAAGCATTGGAAGTTCAGAGGTCGCTAAAAACAGAAGCACTTATGACCTAGATTCCGACATTTTGCCAGTGGCGGTGTAATTATTGCCTAGATTTAATGATGATAAGTTGTTTCTAGCTCTTAGGTGCTAGTACGCATGCTAACCCTAGAAACATGGCATGCATTCAGAGGATACACGTAGCATATAGGTAATGATCATTTATAGCATGCACACATGGCAGACAGAGCTACTGAAGAGGATTAGACATACCTATTGATTCTCTCAGAGTGAAGATTTCTCTTTTGCCAGAGGCTTGGTGAAGATATTTGCAAGTTGTGCTTCATAGGGTACATAAATCAATTTCATTTCTCCTTTAAGGACATGATCTCTGATGAAGTGATGTCTTATGCTGACATGGTTCATCTTGCTATGTTGGTTGGATTTTTAGAGAAGTCAATGACACTTTTATTGTCACACATGACATCAATGATTTTGGTTCTGACTCCGAAATCTTCTAGTTGCTGCTTGATCCAAAGGACTCAAGCAACACAGCTTCTAACAGCAATGTACTCCTCTTCTGTGGTTAACAGGGCCACTGAGGATTGCTTCTTACTGAACCAGGACACTAAACTGCTTCCAAGAAAGTGACATCCACCAGAAGTACTCTTTTGTTCCGGCTTATCTCGTCCATAGTTAGCATCTGTGTATCCCAAAAGACTAAATTCAGAGGTATTAGGATACCAGAGGCCTGCATTCATAGAACTTTGCAAATACCTAATGATTCTTTACATTGCTATATAGTGTGATTCCTTAAGGTTAGATTGATATTTAGCACAATAGCATACTGAGAATTGTATATCTGGTCTACTAGCAATAAGATATAGTAAGGAACAAATCATACCTCTGTACACTTTTGATAACTTGTGAAAAAGTCCTTGATCGGAACACTTCCATGTGAGGCGCCGTTGGGATCGGCCTCCGATGCCTAAGTTGTTGAAACACCTTTCCACATGATTTTGATTTGACAAAATTACTTAAGTTAATCCATGATTAAGAGGCAATTAAATTTAAGTGCTTTGATTTAATTGTACTAATGTGTTTGTTCAATGTTGAGTATAATTATAAGTGAACAGAAATAAAAAGTACGACAGAATGAAGTCAGCATGAGGCACAGAAGCTGAGTAGAAAAGAACCTAGCTTAATAGAAGAAAAGTCACCTTCAGAACAAACGCTTGAAGACGAAGCTGACCAAAGAAGCTGAGTGGAACACATCTCAGCATCAAAGAAGAGAAGTCTTCCTCTAAACTAAAGCTTGCAGACGAAGCTGGCTATGGAAGCTGAGTAGAATATGACTCAGTCTCGCCAGAGACAAAGAACAAAGGCAACTTCAATAAAGTCAAGCTGAGTGCTCGTCAGGACAGCGCGAATGATCCGTTTACAAAAAGACAAGATCCGACAACTATTTGCACCAATACAGAAGCTTTGGAATTATGCACGGAGACAGTTTCGAGACGCATGGGTCAACTGGCCGTTGGCTAAAAGACGAAACTGGCGCTAGAAGACGAACCTGGCGGAAGAAGACAAGCCTGACGCCTGCTAATTTCAGACGATAGGATTGGCCTGCTATATCTGTATGCTGACCAATGAATGACGCAAGGAGCTGTTTGAATTCAACGGATACTTCCAGATTCAAATGATTGCCGCATCAGGAATTCACTATAAAAGGACAAGTGCTTCACTTGGATCCTTTGCCGAAATACAAAAAGAAAAAGAGCATACATACAAAGCACATTCAAACAAAAAAGAAGATCTTACACCAAATTTCTATTTCTGTGTAAAAGCTAGATTGAATTTGTATTCATCTAAAGTGTTCTTCATCTAGAAAGAACAAGTTTGTATCAATTGTAGAAATTGAGAGAGTGGTGCTGAGTACTCGGTTTTAGTACTCAGCGGTAGAGAAAATCTGAGTGTTTGGTTATAGCGCTCAGTAGGGGTTGAGTAGACGAATAGAGGAAGGTACTCTTGCATATTCAACTGCCTTGTAAACGGTTTGTGCTCTACCTTTAAAGAGCTCAGTATTGGATTGAAAAAGCCCAGAAGGACTCTGGGGACTGGACGTAGGCGGTGAGGTCGAACCAGGATAAATCTTGCTGAGTAATTTCTAACCTTTTCTCTCAATATATATGTATGTGCTGTTTGCTTAAATTACTCAGGATAAAAATTATATAAGCTGACACTGAGTAATCAAAGTGCTGAGTTGGAAGCTGACCTTAAGTGTTAATTCCCAACTCACAAGTAAAACGGTTCTAGTCAGTCTCTGACTAAAGCTGTCTTACGTCTCTCGGTCGTGCTGACCAAAACTGAGTTAAGTAATTCAAAAATTGATTAAGTCAGCATAATTAAGAGAGAAATTTACATTAGTTCCTAACCCCCCCTTGGAACTAATCACATGGACCAACAAGTGGTATCAGAGCGAAGTAGCTCACTACTCAAAGATATAACTATCTTGAGCTGATCCCTATAAATGGCTGAGAACAGCGCTCGTGTCCTTCCAGGAAATCAAACAACACAGATACTCCCTGAAGGATTATCAATTAGTCATCCTCCCTTGTTTTTCGGATCAAACTATACATTTTGGAAAAACAGGATGAAGAACTTTATTCAAGCTACAAACATGAGTGCATGGCTTGCAATAGTTCAATGCCCATTTGTGCCTTACAAAATGGTTAACAACGAGAAGGTTGTTAAGAGTGAAACTGAGTGGTCAGAAGATGACCTTAGAAAACTACAAAATAATGCTTCGGCTATTAATATGCTTCACTGTGCGCTAGATGCTGCAGAGTACAACAAAATTTCAGGTTGTGAGTCAGCACAAGAAATATGGAAGAAGCTGGAAGTGACCTATGAAGGTACAATCAAGGTCAAGGAATCAAAGGTGAACCAACATATGAGATTATACGAGCTGTTCGAGATGAATGACAATGAAGACATCTCTGAAATGAACGCAAGATTCACCAATATCATAAATGAGCTGAAAAGACTCGGCAAGAACTTCACAGAAGAAGAGCAAGTGAAGAAAATCTTGAGAAGTCTACCCAATAGCTGGCAAGCTAAGAAAACAGCTGTGGAGGAAGCTCAGGACCTGACCCACATACAAATATGACGAGCTGATCGGATCTCTGCTGACCCATGAGATCTCAATGAAGAACTTTGAAGCTAAAGAAAAGTCAGAGGACAAGAAACAAAAATCTCTTGTCATGAAACCTGACTCAACCGAAGCTGACTCATCAGATGATGAGAAAATGGCCATGTTTACAAGAAAAATGAAGAAGCTGTTCAGAAAGAATGACAAGAACAGCAAAAGGCCATTCAGAAGAAGCGATAAGTACAAAGCCGAGTCCAGCGACAAATACAAAAAGGACAGCTCCAAGCCTGTCACGTGCTTTGAATGCCACCAAACTGGGCATATTAAATCAAGCTGTCCAAATCTGAAGAAAGAAAAGAAAGGTAGCAGAAAAGCTATGGTGGCCACATGGAGTGACATTGATGAGTCAACCTCATCAGAAGCTGATGCAAATGAGACAGCAAATATATGCTTCATGGCCGATGACGCTGCTGACCACTGCCGATCTGAGCAAGCTGACCTCTCAGATGGATCTGACCAAGAGAAAGACTCCAATGAGGTAACATCTCTTCTTTTGCTCAGAAATGAAATGGTAAATGCCCTGAGTGATCTCTATACACTGATCAAGAAGTGTAATAAGAAAATTAGAGCACTCAGCAGGCGGTGTGATGAGATTGAAGAGGTCAAACTAAGTGACCTCCGATATCTAAAAGTCATGCATGGTTTTGTCTCGGAAGTCCAAACTAAGTCAAAGAAACTGAGAAAGGACATCACAACTATACAGAACCAGCTGAGTACATCGGCCAAGAAAAGGTTCTATCCCAATGCTGAGTATCAAGGTATTGGTCAGCATAGACAGTACACTCAGCAGAACAGTTAGTGTGACTGTTGTGGGAAAAGAGGGCACACCATTGATGTGTGTTGGTATACTCGGCGGAATGTCCAATGCGACTTCTGCGGAAAGAAAGGCCATACCACTAAGGTATGCTGGCATGCTCAGCACAATCATGCTGACCAGAAACAAAATCACCCTCAAGGGGTAACCTATTGTGACTTCTGTGGTAAAGCTGGCCACACCATGAATGTATGCCATCACAAAATAAAATATGATACGTCACCTGTTTATGCTAACCAACGAGGACCCAAAAGGAATTGGGTACCTAAAGATGAATAGTTTAAAATGCAGGTGAGCCTGAGGTGCGTGGAGAAGTCAAAGCTTTGGTATATTGACAGCGCATGCTCGAGGCATATGACTGGTGATGAAACTCAATTCATCATACTTGAGCGTAAACGAGGTGGAAGTGTAAGCTTCGGAGACAACAAAAAGGGTAAGATAGTCGGTTCAGGTACTATCGGAGGTAACCCTACTAGTCAGTCTCCTTAGTCAGGGGTCTCAAATATAACATACTGAGCGTGGCTCAGCTGTGTGATAGTGGTAGAAAGGTTGTATTTGATGCCACTGAGTGTCTGTAACATCCCTAAACCCTAACATATACATCTTTCCACATTCATATATGTTTTCATGATTGAATACATACATTTTAGATTCATCTCATTGGCATCGGAAGTTTCGTATGCATAATGCGATTATCATGCGATTAGTAGACGATTAGTGTGTCATTAAGATGTAACGATTGGTTAATTGAGTTAGGACTTAAATGAATGAATGAACATGTCCTTAATTGATTAAATTAGACTTGTGGAGGGCTGGAAATGAGTTTTGTGAACAAGCACCTCACTTAAGCATGATGTCACCCAAGATTGAGACAAAATGCACCTCTTCATTTCAAATGGATGTACACAACTCATTCTTTATGCTTTCCAGCCACAATTTCGACCAAAACTTCAGCAAACCTTACTTTGACATACCCTAACACCCTCCAAACAAAACTCTTCCAATTTCTTCCATTTTTAAGCCAAACAAGTCAAGTTAGGAAGCATACTAGGTGATAGACACAAGTTGAAGGTTAGTATGCTGTTTTAGCTTGTTTTATATGAGTTTGAGATTCTGAAATACCTTGGTATGATCATAGGATTTGTTGTGGATGAGTTTTGATTGAGTTTGTTGAGTTTTGGTGTTGTTTGAATTGGTTTTAGGCTGTCCAAATGAAAGATATGTATCAAGTGCCCTAAACAGAAATCTAGGGTACTGCTTTCAGTCATTTTGGAGCATGATTTTCATATTGATATTGTTCGAATTTGAAGATACATAAAGCATAAACTATGTTCCTATATGTGTTATGAAACCCTCTGTAAAATATGGGACTTTAATTCAATATATAGATGAAGAAAACCTAGATGGAACATGACTGCCTCGAAATTGAATGTCATGGGAGGCAGACATGTTGATGTAGCATTTTGAGGACCTTAGAGTCATAATTTGGGAAAGTTTACTTCTACAAAAGTGTTCCTAACTACTTGAAGTATATGTCTGGAAAAGGATTTGACAATCCATTGTGTTTAGTGTGAGCTAGGTTGAGTGAATTATGGTAGATGCAAATCTGGATAGTCTGTTTCTTGGCTGGAAACAGGACAGAATCATTTTGCATGCCATATATTGTGTAGAAGTGATCTTAATATGAATTTTGGATATGTTATACCCATATATGTCTAGTTTCAGTAGGTTTAAGAAACAGGACATTTGGATTCATATAGAGAACGTTATGGCAGAAAGTGTGCAAGTAGGTCATGTGATGATCTAAGACAAAAGGATTAGATTGCATGAACTTTGTGGAGTTAGTGTCTTGTAAATCATATAGCATTCATTAGTTTATATTTTCATTAAGTTTATGTTATGGCTAATTTTATAAATGTTATGTGACATTAGGAGGACAAGGTGCAATTGAACACACACCCGATCGTGTTGAATAGATCGAACCAAGTGCGACGGTAAACATATTGCTTATATATGTGTATGAATGTATTGTGCCTTGTGACTTGTTGAGTGTGAGATGTGGTTGAATCTGATGTGGATAATGTTTGAGTGTTTGTGATATGTCATGATTGATAAGAAAGTGATATGATTGAGTATGTTGCAGTGTTATGAGTAAATACGGCATGTTGAGCCTTGTGCACATACTGGAACTGAATAATGGTTGGATTATAAATTAATATGAGCTTGCTTAGATGGATATGTGAAATGGTCCAAGTTGAGAGTGCTATCCGAATATTGTGAGCCGGAAGCACATGTGTTGAGATATATGAGTACGTGAGTTCAGTGTAACTCCTCCGTAGCACAGATGATTGTATTCCGAATTTAGTGAGCCGGAATACAGATTGGGCCCAAGGACCATTTGATATATATTGTCTAAGTACAGCAAGGCCTTTCTAAAATAAGTATTACTATAATAAGTGAAACAAATGAATAAATTCTAACTTGGTACTGATGATATATTTTGATTTGTGCTCTTTACATTACTTTTGTATATACATATATGCGTAATATGTTTATTGAGTAGGCAGCTCACCCCTTGCCAACAGATTTTACAGGTTAGGTGGAGTTCTTCTTGCTTAAGGTCGCACCAGCAGTGTCAGTCCATTCTCATCTAGGCATTTTGGAGTCTTGTGATGTACTTTTGTTTTGTAAATCCTCTATGTAGGATAATGACTTAAACGTGTATTGTAAATGCTTTCTCTTATGTATAATATGTAAAGTTTATATGAGATTGAAGTTTATATGATTGAGAATATGTAAAGTTTATATGAGATTGAAGTTTATATGATTGAGAATTGAAAGCATGTCTATAACTGATATTGTGTGAGATATTATGTGATCCAAGTGAGGGGGTTACAGTGTCGGACACTCGAGGGAAAAACAAATGATTTGATTTTAACTGCCCCTCGTGTTGACAATGTGTACATGTTGAGTCTAGAAAAGAATTTTTCGAAAAACATATGCTTAGTGTCAAAGGAGGATAACTCCTAGCTATGGCATAGGAGACTTGGTCATGTAAGCATGGACCTCCTTGCCAAATTAGCAAGAAAGCAATTAGTTGAAGGTTTGCCCAAACTTAGATTTGAGAAAGATCAATTATGTAATGCTTGTCAGCAAGGTAAACAAACCAAAAAGTCTTTTCAAAGTAAAAATATTGTCTCAACCAAACGACCATTAGAATTGCTACACTTGGATCTTTTCGGACCGGTCCAGCCACTCAACTTGGGCGGTAAGAGATTTTCCTTAGTCATTGTAGATGATTTCTCTCGGTATACATGGGTACTCTTGCTGAGTAGCAAGGATGAAGCCTTTGAGATGTTTTCAACATTGATAAGAAAACTTGAAAATGACAGAGATTTAAAACTAGCTCACATCCGTAATGATAATGGCGGAGAATTTAAAAACCAACAGTTTGATGAATTCTGTGAAGTCAGCGGCATTGACCACAATTTTTCTGCTCCTAGAACTCCTCAACAAAATGGGGTTGTTGAAAGGAAAAACAGAACTCTAGTTG
Source organism: Euphorbia lathyris (assembly GCF_963576675.1). Taxonomy (NCBI): domain Eukaryota; kingdom Viridiplantae; phylum Streptophyta; class Magnoliopsida; order Malpighiales; family Euphorbiaceae; genus Euphorbia; species Euphorbia lathyris. Next base: position 50,115,834 of record NC_088918.1, read on the forward strand.
AAATAGCTAGGACAATGCTGAGTGAGAACAGGCTTCCAAAGTATTTCTGGGGAGAAGCTGTCAACACAGCATGCTATATACTCAATAGGGCTTTATTTAGACCTATTCTTAAGAAAACCCCCTATGAACTTTGGAAAGGACGAAAGCCCAGTATTAGATACTTTCGTGCTTTTGGTTGTAAATGTTTTATACTCAATACGAAAGACAACCTAGCCAAATTTGATTCTAAAGCTGACGAAGCGATCTTTCTAGGGTACTCAACTAACAGTAAAGCATATAGGGTGTTCAATAAACGAACTCAAATTGTAGAAGAGTCTGTCCATATAGAGTTCGATGAAACTGACCCTGCAGGAAAATCAAGTCAGTCTGCCGAAGATGACCCTGGCTCAGCTTCCGCTGACCAAAATGGAGCCGCTGAGTCATTACCACACGGGCTGACCAAAGGTAAAAGCGAACCTGAAATTACCTTTGCTGACCAATCTAAAACTGCAGAGATTGTTGAAACACCTGCTGCTGACAACTCAACATTACCCAAAGAAATCAAAATTCCAAGAGGACACTCAGAGAAGTCCATTCTTGATGCTGCTGAGAACAACCTGATGACAAGAAATCAACTCAGGAGATATCTTAGCAATGTTGTGTTCGTCTTAGTACATGAACCAAAGAATTTCACTGATGCTGAGCATGACGAATTCTGGATCAATACTATGCAAGAAGAGCTTGATCAATTCAAGAGAAATGAGGTATGGGATTTAGTACCCAAAACCTAGGAATCAAAAGACCATAGGAACTAAGTGGGTCTTTAGAAACAAACTAGATGAGCAAGGCAATATAGTCAGGAACAAAGCCCGACTTGTAGCCCAAGGCTATAGTCAGCAAGAGGGCATTGACTATGGTGAGACCTTTGCTTCCGTTGCTAGGTTAGAGGCTATACGAATTCTATGTGCATATGCTAGTTTCATGAACTTCAAACTATATCAAATGGATGTCAAAAGTGCTTTTCTTAATGGATTTATAAACGAAGAGGTATATGTTAGTCAGCCTCCAGGGTTTGAAGATCCGAAATTTCCAAACCACGTTTATAAACTCAAGAAGGCCCTGTACGGCCTGAAACAAGCACCACGTGCTTGGTACGAAAGGTTGACCAGTTTCCTGCTGACCAGGAACTATGTCAGAGGCAAAGCTGACACAACCTTATTCATTAAGAAAAAGGGTAAAAATACCCTGCTGGCATAAATTTACGTAGATGATATAATCTTTGGTGCTACTGACGAATCTATGTGCAAAGAATTTAGTAAACAGATGCAAACTGAGTTCGAGATGTCAATGATGGGGGAACTCAATTTCTTCCTTGGATTACAAATTAAGCAAGGGAAGAACGACATCTTCATCAGTCAGTCTAAGTATGCCAAAGAAATGTTAAAGAAATTCGATATGGAAGAATGTAAGCCCATATCTACCCCAATGGGTACTGACACTGTCCTTTGTGCTGACGAAAAAGGTAAGTCAGTAGACAGTAAGTTATATCGAGGTATGATTAGTTCTCTACTTTATCTTACTGCTAGTAGGCCTGACATTCAGTACTCAGTATGTTATTGCGCAAGATACTAAGCTGACCCCAGGGAATCTCACCTTATAGCTGTAAAAAGAATTTTCAGATATTTGCAGAGCTTAGTTAATGCAGGTTTATGGTATCCAAATACAAATGACTTCACACTCATTGGATACACTGACGCTGACTATGGATGAGATAAACTAGAGCGTAAGAGTACTTCAGGAGGGTGTCACTTCCTTGAAAGCTGTCTAGTATCTTGGTTCAGCAAGAAGCAATCATCAGTGGCCCTGTCAACAACTGAAGCTGAGTACATTACTGCTGGAAGCTGTGTGGCCCAGGTCCTATGGATTAAGCAACAGCTAGAGGATTATGGAGTGCAAACTGACACAATCGAAGTCAAATGCGACAACAAGAGTGCCATTGACTTATCCAAAAATCCAATCCAACACAGCAGGATGAAGCATGTCAGCATTCGACATCACTTCATTAGAGATCATGTACTCAAAGGGGAGATCAAGCTGACCTACGTACCAACAGATGAACAACATGCAGATATCTTTACGAAGCCTATGGCTCGTGAGCAATTTAACATACTAAGGGAAGCTATCGGTATGTCTAATCCTCTTCAATAAAATTCTATGCTAAATTGAATGTTGAGTGATTACCATGCTGAGTGATCTGTGCTAAATTAGTAACTATTGCATGCTGAGTTAAATATAACATTAATCACCTTATGCTAAGTAGACATACATAATGAGTGATTATCTTAAGCTGAGTTACTAAGCACACGAATATTTCTTCTACGTAAAACTGAGCACTCAGAGAGACAAAAACGCTTGAGATTCTAGACACTGAGTAAAACTAGTTTCACAATAAATGCTAGCACACGCATTGAATAGCCACCTAGGATGACGTAAGCACAATAATTAGAAAACACATGCGCCGAATGTGTCATAAATGCCAGGATACCTATCGATTGATCGTCTCGATGCTAAACCGCCATTCCGACCTATCAGATCAACTTGGCACTCCTATAAATAATGGATGAATTCCCACTCATCTCTCTTTACATTCGGAATTTCTGGCATTCAATCTCTCTCTCTCTTAAGTCCCAAAACCTCTCAAAATTTCTCAAGGAATCATGTCTGACGATTCCCAAAATATCTCCGGTGCCGATTACGATAACAATCGCTCCGATGAAAACCCTTCATCTCCTGCTCAGCAGGACTATGAAGAGACTTCAAGTGAGTCTCAAGGAGATTGTCAGCATGACCAAACTAAGGTCAGCACCTCCGGTAAGAACCCTCAAGCTGACCAAGCAACTCCGTCAAAGAAACAGAAGAAGGAGAAACAGCCTAAGGAAAATGTATTCCTCCCTGTATACAACAGCGTCAAGGGTTGTGAGGTACTCCGCTGTCGTTGGTTCTCTAAAGGGTTCGTAGAGGCTGAGCAACCCTTCTGTGAGTGGTCTCCAAGAACGGCTGGACCCAACTCTTTTCTCTCTCCGGTAACACCTATCCACACCTGGTGAGGGAATTTTACACAAACCTCAGAGTTAACGAGGACAATATTGACCACATGATCACCAAGGTCAAAGGCAAGAACATTACGATCACTCCTTCCTATTTAGCAACTCTGCTAAAGCTGCCGGCCAAAGGTACAGAATTCAGAACCACGAACAATCACGCCAAACTTGACTACCCTGTTGAGTTTTGTAAGCCAAAGGCCCACAAAGGAGAAATAGCCAACACGTGCATGGGCCAGCCTCAAAAAATGGCTCATTACATCCTGACCAACTTCCTATTCCCAAAGGTCAACTCTTCCTCATTGGCCTCAAACTTTGAGCAATGCTTTATTTGGCATATGCTGACCTACCAACCACTCAATATGCCCGTCTTTCTTGTCGGCACATTCCAACGAAGTACCGGGAAACTCAGGATGGGTTCTCTCATCACGAAAATCCTTCAGGGCCACCAAGTAAGCACGGTTGAAGAAGTTGAGACTTGGGGAACATAAATCACAACGGCACTGCTGTTTGGGTTAGCCTATGATCAACCCATTAAGTCAAAGAAAGGTAAAGGTGCAGAAGAAAATGAAGAAAGGAATAATATGGTTGAAGCAGCACAGGATGTGCCAACCAAGAAAGGAAAGAAGGTAATGGTTAAACCCGCTGACCGAACAAGGCAAGATAAGAAGCGGAAAGCTTATCAATCCGCAAGGGATGTCAACACAGCTCCGAGGAAGCTGAGGATATTCTCCAGCAAAGCTGCTGCTGAGCAAACTCAAGGTGAACCTAAGTCAGCAGAGAAACGAAAAAGGCAAGTTGAGCCTGAGGAAGAAAGTGAGGAAACCCCTGAGCAACCTTTGCAAAAGAAGAAGAAAAATTATGGGTTAAAGCCAATTGATGCACCTCCTCTTGACTTTGTAATCTCCGAAGACTCACACTTTGTGAGAAGTCAAGAAATTGATCTTGAGAAAACTCCTACTGACCAGGAAGAAGAATTGGGTGATATTGGAGATCAGTTTCATGTTGAGCAGACAGGCTCTGCTGAGACAAGTGAGAAAATTGCTGCTGAGCAAAATAAAACAGTTGATGCTGAGCAGACTGAGAATCAAACTGAGCAACTAGTACAGGACAAGGTTGTGGAAGGTCTTGATGATGACCTTGGTCCTATCTCTGCCTCTGAGTCACTTGACTTTATTGCTACTGACCCCCCTTCTCAAACCAACAAGGACAGCACAGGCAAACGACTCAAACGAAAGGCTCAGAAATCTCCAGTCATCGACCTTCTGGATGATTCTCCACTAAGGGAACCAATCATTGTCCTCACCAAACTCCAGTTTCAATTTTTCTCCACTGTCATTGAGCCAACCCCAGACCAACTCAAGGAAAAGCAAGCTCTGTTTCTCAAACAGAGGAACAAGCCGATCCCAAAGCTCCTCAAGGTCCTGTCTCTACCGAGCAAGTACTCGAAGTCCCTGCTGCTCAAGACAAAGAGTTAGCAAAGGAAAATCCTGCTCAAGTCAGCTCTAAACTACCCCAACCTTCCACAAACACTCAGTTTTAGACTGGCCCTGAGCAAGTCAATATCTCTGCTGATCCACCTCTTCCAAATCCTTCAACGCAGAATGATAACCAGTTAGTTCCTGCTGGTGATCTGACTAAAAGTCCAGCCGCTGACCACGCTGGCACATCTAATTCTAGACAGCACCAAACACCTTCTCCATCCGGTGCTACTCATATTCCGGCCTTTAAACCACACAATGATGAATCCTATGCTTACTTACATGCTACTGAGTCTGGACGAAGAATCATTAACTCAGCTCAAGCCTTACTTCAGGATATTCATCAAACCAATGCCGATGCTGCTGGGTCTGTTAATGTTGAGCCACCACAACTGTCTTCTGTCACTCAACTTTTAACTGAAATCAAGGGTCTCAAGGACTTACTGAGTGTCATGACATCCTTTCAATCTCAACAACCCAGGCAAGACTCAATAGTGAAGCTGGCTGAACTCCAGCTGATGATCGTGAACCATATGAATGTCATTCAAGGTCAACTCAATACCTTATCAGCTGTGAACTCAACATATGCAACCTCTACTGAGGTCAATCAACACTTCACCCAGCTGATCTCTGAGCTGATCGGAGCTCGTGAGCTTATCTCCTCCTCCTCACAGTGTTCCATCGAACAGATTAGTGAAGCCGTTCGCCTCCTCAACCTGAATAAACAGGAAATGGACACTAACCTTGTGAAGACTAATGAGATTCTACAATGCACTCAGTCTACCCTTAAGCAGGTTCGGCATACCAATGTTCAACGTCAAAATTATGACACTGCCCTGCTCAGGATGTTTCATCAATCATATGCCAAACTGTCAGAATCTATCACTTGGATCGGGAAATCTCAAGAGTACCTTTTAAGTATGCTTAGTACCAACATTAAGATCCCCGCTTCCACTATGGCCGATGGCATGGCAGTCTTCGACGGTTTCTGGGAAAGTACGAGTCAACTTCATCTGTACTCATCCAAATTATCTCGTGCTGCTCAGCAGGGAATCTTCTTTCCTCCTCCTTCCAATCCCGATGCTGGCAAAACGGGGGAGAAAGAATGCGCTGATGGAACTCAGCAGAAGCCTGGTCCATCTTCTGCTGACCCAAGAAATCTAAGTCAGCAACCAAGATCTGCCAAAGGCAAAGGCAAATTTTAAGTCAACATGAAAATATAGATTAGGAATAGTCCTAGACTTGTAACTTTTGGCATGTTCTATTTTTGTGTTGACTATCTATTATAAGCATCTTTTCTTTTCAAACTGAATTATCTATATGCGATGCTTACCTATTATGATTCTATGTTGATCTGTCATACTTAAACTAAACATTGAACATAAGGAAAATACAAGTAAAATATACTCAGTACACATAAATCTTATACCCATAACTCTGATACCTATGAGCCACACTGAGTAATAACTATATGTTCCAAGTATTGACAATCTGATGAAAGCTGACCTAGGCTCATCTGAATTAGATCTTGAAAGGTATAGAATTGAACTAAGTCAGTATATGCATGTCTTAATTTCACTCAATTAAATCTTAGAAGATTTAGAGTTAATTTAAGTCAACAGATGCAACCCTTACGGGGGAGTAACTTCAGAAGTATAAAAGGTAAATCAATCATGGGGAATCTCGATGTTGAGTTCCACAATTAAATATTTTTTCCAACATCAAAATGGGGGAGTTTGTTGAAACATCTTTCCATATGATTTTGATTTGACAAAATTACTTAAGTTAATCCATGATTAAGAGGCAATTAAATTTAAGTGCTTTGATTTAATTGTACTAATGTGTTTGTTCAATGTTGAGTATAATTATAAGTGAACAGAAATAAAAAGTACGACAGAATGAAGTCAGCATGAGGCACAGAAGCTGAGTAGAAAAGAACTCAGCTTAATAGAAGAAAAGTCACCTTCAGAAGAAACGGTTGAAGATGAAGCTGACCAAGAAGCTGAGTGGAACACATCTCAGCATCAAAGAAGAGAAGTCTTCCTCTATACTAAAGCTTGTAGACGAAGCTGACTATGAAAGCTGAGTAGAATATGACTCAGTCTCGCCAGAGACAAAGAACAAAGGCAACGTCAATAAAGTCAAGCTGAGTGCTCGTCAGGACAGCGCGAATGATCCGTTTACAAAAAGACAAGATCCGACAACTGTCTGCACCAATACAGAAGCTTTGGAATTATGCACGGAGACAGTTTCGAGATGCACGGGTCAACTGGCCATTGGCTAAAAGATGAAACTGGCGCTAAAAGACGAACCTGGCGGAAGAAGACAAGCCTGACGCCTACTAATTTCAAATGATATGATTGGCCTGCTATATCTGTATGCTGACCAGTGAATGACGCAAGGAGCCGTTTGAATTCAACGGATACTTCTAGATTCAAATGATTGCCGCATCAGGAATTCACTATAAAAGGACAAGTGCTTCACTTGGATCTTTTACCGAAATACAAAAAGAAAAAGAGCATACATACAAAGCACATTCAAACAAAAAAGAAGATCTTACAACAAATTTCTATTTCTGTGTAAAAGCTAGATTGAATTTGTATTCATCTAAAGTGTTCTTCATCTAGAAAGAACAAGCTTGTATCAATTCTAAAAATTGAGAGAGTGGTGCTGAGTACTCGGTTTTAGTACTCAGCGGTAGAGAAAATCTGAGTGTTTGGTTATAGCGCTCAGTAGGGGTTGAGTAGACGAATAGAGAAAGGTACTCTTGCATATTCAACTACCTTGTAAACAGTTTGTGCTCTACCTTTAAAGAGCTCAGTATTGGATTGAAAAAGCCCGGAAGGACTCTGGGGACTGAACGTAGGCGGTGAGGCCAAACCAGGATAAATCTTGCTGAGTAATTTCTAACCCTTTCTCTCAATATATATGTATGTGTTGTTTGCTTAAATTACTCAGGATATAAATTGTATAAGCTGACACTGAGTAATCAAACTGCCGAGTTGGAAGCTGACCTTAAGTGTTAATTCCCAACTCACAAGTAAAACGGTTCTAGTCAGTCTCTGACTAAAGCTGTCTTACGTCTCTCGGCCGTGCTGACCAAAACTGAGTTAAGTAATTCAAAAATTGATTAAGTCAGCGTAATTAAGAGAAAAAGTTATATTAGTTCCTAACCTCCTCTTTGGAACTAATCACACAGGACCAACATAAGTCAGTAATATTCTTGAGAGAATAAACTATATTCACAAAGTAGGGTTAGAATATTGTGTGTGCACCTTTGTTGTCATGTTACAGGGGTATTTATATAGGTTTGAGTGATAACCGTAATAACTCCCTTTTAATGCCTTTTTAATTAAGTGTAATGCTCTTTTAATGCAGCTTAACTCTGACCTTTAACCTCCGAATTGTTATTGCTTTTAAGGTATCATTAATGTTCATTAATGACGGTCACCCCGCCATATAACAACCATTTGTCTTTATCATGGCGGATCGTCTTACGGGATGGACCCCACATCCTTCTATCATGGCAGATCGTCTTATATAATGGACCTTGGATCTAGGATGGTCAAAGGCGTGTCACCATATGCGTATCCCTCATCTAGCTATACGCCATATATACTAAGTTGGCAGATCTTTTTATGTCTTTTCTCCCCTTTGATCCTGTTTTCAGGGAATATTCCCAGCGAGGTCTTCATGATATCATTGCGTATGTTATCAGAAGCCCCCCCTAAAAGGTCCATAAAGTCCTTTAGGGATTTTTATCTCCTCCACATGTAGGTGGCATTTATTGCTTCTTGATTGGCGTTTTTTCTTATTTCGATTGCCTTCTCAGTTCCTGCAAGAGTTTTCTGTGATTTTTCACCATTTGCACACCAGATTTCCATGTAAGTTCATCTTCCAATCTTTTTGGCTTGGACTTGATAATTTCTTATTTTTTCAAGCTTCCTACGTACCCCATTAATTTTTTGGGAATCAAAGCCACGTAGTTCTACCGTCATTCTAGACATTCGCCACTCTAGCTTTGTTCCCCATTTTAAGCTTTATTCGCTTTTTTGGGGTTCTGGCACTCTAGGCACTTATTTTTTTAGCCTTTACTTATTTTCCAAAGTGTTTTTACTTAGTTTTGGTGAAGGCGAGACTTCACTATCTTGGATGAAGATGAGGTTTCATTGCTTTTGATGAAGGAGATTTGCCAATTGTAGCTTTATTTGGGTGTTCTTTGAGTCATTCGCCATTCAATAGGTTTTACTTTTTCCATCTGGGTATTTGCCTCGTGGGAATTTTTCCTTCATTCACCATATTTTGCATTCGCCACATCGGGCTTTTTATTAGGTGTTCTTCGTGCCTTTCGCCATTTGATAGGCCTTACTTTTTCCATTTATGCATTTGCCTCATGTGGATTTTTCCTTCGTTTGCCATATTTTTCATTCACCACATCGGGCTTTTTCTTAAGCGTTCTTTTGTGAAGAATTTCGTTGTTTCTTCTATGTTTGAACTTTTGAGAACATCTTTTTAAGTATCTAAACTTATTTTGCTTTTAAGGAGATTTTTGTTTAAGTGTTTAAACTTATTCCACCTTTGAGGAGATTTTGCTTAAGTGTTTAAACTTATTCCACCTTTGAGGAGATTTTGCTTAAGTGTTTAAACTTATTCCACCTTTGGGGAGATTTTGTTTAAGTGTTTAAACTTATCTTTTCTGAAGAGATCTTTTTAAGTGTTTAAACTTATCTTTTTCTGGAGAGATCTTTTTAAGTGTTTAAACTTATCTTTTCTAGAGAGATCTTTTTAAGTGTTTAAACTTATCTTTTCTAGAGAGATCTTTTTAAGTGTTTAAACTTATTCCACCGAATCCCGGGGTAGGTGGCCAGCCGTCCCCCAGTAAGCTTGCGATAAGCTTTTAAGGATTTCCTTTGAGTAGGATGCATCCGCCCTTTAGTAGGATTTTTAATGACCACTTTGCGGGGAAGTGAGTCTATCCGTTGCGGGACATTTATTTTTGGATCAACCCTTTGAAGGGACTTTGTGTAAGATTTCTTCACGGTGAAAAGAATCTACCCTTTGAAGGGACTTTTGTGTAAGATTCCTTCATGGGGAAAGGAATTTTGCCTTTTGGAGATATTTTGTATTTGATCAACGAAGGAGAATGTAATGCCTCTTGATCGTTTTTGGAGAGATTTTGTATTTGATCAACGAAGGAGAATGTAGTGCCTTTTGATGAGGATTCCCCCTTTCTTTGTAAGAAGACATTTATGTATTCTAGTATAGAAACGCTACATAAAACTTGATAATAAGAGTAATTTATTAATGAACAAAGAATGACTTGCCTTTATTACAATCGATAAAGTAAAAAATGTGATGCCTTGGTAAAAAAATGTGACGCCTCTTGATGAGGACTTTGTCTGCCCTTTACGGGACTTTGTCTGCCCTTTGGCGGGACTTTAACACCTTAGTAAAAAATGTGATGCCTCTTGATGAGGACTTTGTCTGCCCTTGATGGGACTTTGTCTGCCCTTTGGCGGGACTTTGACGCCTTGGTAAAAAATGTGATGCCTCTTGATGAGGACTTTGTCTGCCCTTGATGGGACTTTTATGTAGGATCTTATGGATAAGATCCGCCCTATCTAGGATCATATGTGGATATGATATGCTTTTAGGGCGAGGTGAATGTTTCTCCTCCGACGCTTTAGTTTATTTTTTGCTTTTCGTTTTTCCAAGGCTTTCAACACTTGTGTAAAATTTTAACAATTTATAGTATTTTTTATGTACTTTTTGGATGCTTTTACCTCTTGTTTGTGATTGTTTGTGCTTTTACTTAGCATCTTGATCACAATTTTGCATTTGTCGAAAATTCAGAAAGAATTTCAATTCGCCTTAGATTTCCTCCGAATTACTAGGGTAGGTGGCCAGCCGTCCCCTAGAAGCTTATGATCAGCTTTATGGATTTCTTTCACTGGGATCCCAATGTATGCAGACATTTATGTTGTCTGTGAACTTTGCAAACAAAACGATAAACATGTTTGATAACAAAGGTTAGTTTATTTAATGGGGCAATGTCATTGCCTTTATTACAATGGATACCGGTCTTTCTGAGAGCCTTGTTAAAACCCGCCCTTGATGGGGGATCACTTTGTCCTATCTTTGAGGTATGTGGACCCGCGCCAGATGGGGGATCACTTTGTCCTATTTTTGAGGTAGCTGATCCGCCTGTGGGATTTTTCATTCGCTAGCCATTGGGCATATATTACCTCTTTGATTACATCCACCTTCTTCAGCTTTGCTATTTCTTCCTGAAATAGAACAAAACTAGGCAAATGAATATAAAAAAATATGGCGAGAAAGAATAAATTATAAAATATAGGGTACTATAACAGTTTAATGCACATATAAGAATACGTAAAAATACTGATTTTTAGGCCCATGGTTCCGTCTTTGCTGAGCAACTGTAGTTGCATCTTCCACCATGTTTAGCCTACATGTCAATAATGACTTGCTTCATCTCCCATCCTTCAATCGCCATTGTTACTACCAATGCATCTACATGTGGAGAGATTACTGGACCTGTTTCTGCAAAAAGGGTGATTGAGGGATGGTTTATCCAGGGCGGATATTTTGACTTCTTTTTTCACGGGTGGCTGATACCCTGGTCTATCTGCTATGACATTAATGATACTTTTGGATTTCTTTCTAGGCTCTATCTTTTGCTTGTCGTTGTCTTGTTATTTGTTATTCTAGATAAATGTATTTTCTACTTTTCCAGCTCCCAGCAAGCTTTTGTGTCACAACCATTTCTTCTACGGAACCTGCAATTTGCCTTAGCATACATGCTCCCCTCCTTTGGGTTTGGGATATGTAATGTCCCGTTTATACTGACTCTTCTTTTTTATATTGTGGCAAGTTAGGAGCTTTAAGCCTTTTGTTCGCCTCATACCCCAGGATCCGTGCTGTGGATGGCGAATTCCTGTTAACAAGGTATGAACCTTCCTAGTATGATGATCCACCTATTCAACCTTTGGATCTTTCCTTTTTGGCTAATGACATAATCAAGGAATTTTTTCTGAAGTGGCTCCGAATGTACACTTCTCTGGATTGAGCTTTATTTTTCATGCCAGTGTTTGGCATTTTAGGGATCAATTGCTTGATCTATGGAACAGACTTCATAGTGAAAGACTGTTTGCATTGGCCTCGTTGGAAAATATCATGTATGATGTCATGTCTCCTTATGAAATTTTTAGTTCATCTTGGAATCAACTCAGTAATTCCTTCACGTTAGTCCCTGACTCTTGAACTTAGTCAAAGTATAAAACCAAATAAATATTATATGCCAAACAAATTCATAATAGAATTTTTAATCGTGCTTGCTTTAATAATACCATATATAACGGTCATAACCATAAAGGTTACTATTGCACATAAATATCATAATGAATTTCTAATAATGAATAACCATAATGACAAAGGTTAAAAACAATGTCTTTTGCATTATAATGCACATTATCATCCAAGATAATAAATTTATTTTAAATATCATAAACATTATAACCTTCAATATTGGGTAAGATATAGTTACTATTCACTTGTAACTAATATTATGATTTCATGCCTTAATGGCATTCAGAGATTATTAATGCCTTATTTGGAGGAAGTGCAATTAAAGTAAGACAAGTGATGGTTTAATAATGTAGTTATATATAGAATTACTCTTATATTATTTTATTTATATAAATAAAATAAAGGACAAAGGGTAATTTTGGAAGAAAAAGACATGTATCATGATTCTCCTCCAATTCGGGGTGTAAGGAAATTTTTCTCAAAATTCACCCCTACCTATCTTCAAATGTCATCATCCAAACAATCTCTAAAGAACTCTTATGTATATCCTAAGAACTTTGCATAAATTAATGTTCTTATTCGAAACTAACACTTGCATTTTTTTGTAGTTAGCTAAGGACATGCAAGTTTTGTTTATCCAATTTGGTAATTCATCAGCCCATAATGGCTTTAATAATTAGGGACAATTACATGATAATCACAAATAGATTCAATATGTTTAAGTCTCTTACGTTGGTAAAAGAAATTCTAACAATGTCAGATAAACAGTTTTTATATGAATAAACACATCCTTGTAAAAAAGGGGATGAAATAACTGTTTGATAAAAACAATATTAAAAAATATGAATTTCTGATATTAAAAGTACTATATATGAGAAAAGCCATACATAGATGGTGAATTGTATAAGAAAAACCAAATATGATTTTTTTATAATTTCTTCTAATAGTTATATGCATGTTCATCCGAAAGACTGATCAGACCTAAATCATCTGTAATTACACAAGCCTTTTATGATATCTTAATATTAAGTGATAAAATCACCTTGAATGGATGAATTTTTTATAAAATTCCAATACTACATGTCTTATATATGCATTTTGTTCTATTTCAACGATAATGACATTATACTCGTCATGCATAAAAAATATAAGGCATATTGAGCATGCAAGATTTAATGAATATATGTCTCTATGACTTTTTCTTTCATAGCTTATTAGATTTGTCATAATGATATTCATAGCACTTCACAAAGGTAAGAAACTTCAATTTTCTTCTATTAAAAATGAAATAAGAAAGGGGAGGAAACTTATCTTATTTATCATAAAATTTCAGATTTAATATAGAAAACTCTTTCCCACCAATATATAGAGAACCCTATCTTTGGATAGATTTGTTTGTACTAATTGAGCCAAGGTTTGAGATTGAGATTTCTGTTCCATTGACTCCATTGTTTTGTTCTTTGTGAAACTCTGAAGACATTCTATGTTCGTTGTGTAAATCCTATTAATCTTAGGATTCCACGATCACCGCACTAATTGATAACTTATGGAAAAATCCTTGATCGGAGCACTTCCCTGTGAGGCGCCGTTGGGATCGGCCGGGGACACTCCGATGCTTAAGTCAGTAATATTCTTGAGAGAATAATCTGTAATCACAAAGTAGGGTTAGAATAATGTGTGTGCACCTTTGTTGTCATGTTACAGGGGTATTTATATAGGTTTGAGTGATAACCGTAATAACTCCCTTTTAATGCCTTTTTAATGAAGTGTAATGCTCTTTTAATGCAGCTTAACTCTGACCTTTAACCTCCGAGTTGTTATTGCTTTTAAGGTATCATTAATGACGGTGACCTCGCCGTATAACAACCATTTGTCTTTATCATGGCGGATCGTCTTACGGGACGGACCCCGTATCCTTCTATCGTGGCGGATCGTCTTATATAACGGACCTTGGATCTAGGATGGTCAAAGGCGTGTCACCGTATGCGTATCCCTCATCTAGTTGTACTCCATATATACTAAGTTAGCGGATCTTTTTATGTCTTTTCTCCCTTTTGATCCTCTTTTCATGGAATACTCCTAGCGAGGTCTTCATGATATTATTGCGGATGTTATCAAATTTGTTGTCTATTGACTTACCTGACTCATCTACTGAAAGTACAACCTATTCTAATGTAATTCTTGTGACTCCTCTATCAAATTGCAATATATTCAAACATCGAAAGGAAAAAAGGAACTAACTTTGACATTGCCATTATCAATCATTATATTGCAGATCTTCACATCTCTATGGATTATATGTTTTCACATTCTTCATATAGGTAAGAAAGAGCTGAAGCAACACCAATTTGAAAGTACACCTGGAATACAAGATGGATCCGTGATTGGGAAACTACACAAGAAAAATATAGAAATTGAAACTGCATATGAACTAATAATGAGAATATTTCAAACACTGCAACCAAAACAACTTATAGGAATAAACCTATCTTTACACACATGATTAATAACAGAACTTTCAACTACAGATTGCTTCAATAACATATTGCCCCTGGTTGCATGGAACAAAATCCTTTCAAAAGCCATTATTTGTCTCTGGGTACAAGTCTACTAAGATACCCCAACTTTACTTGCTTTAATGGATCTATTATCATTTCCTATAGAAAATTAAATTCCTAAGCATCATTTTACAGTAAATTCAACTACTCTGTGAAAGAAAATGACAATTACAAAGGCTATACTTGCTCTAGCAATAATGGACTGCCAATGGATCCTACAGAAAATTAAATTCATAAGCATCATTTTCAAGTTTTGTTTGCTGAACTGCAACCCTTCTTGTAGAAAATAATAAACCACGAGCAGGATAAAATAGATAATTTATTAACAGCATAACAATTACAGAATATAACTATCAATTTAGAGAACTAAACTGGAAATGGAAAACACAACAACAAAATAAATAAAGGAAATAGAAACGAAATCAAACCGTAAAGTGAAGGTTAACCCGAGGCCTGAACTACCAGTTCCTTTAAAACCGATTGCACTAAATTTGGTGACCATCTCCCAACGTACAACGAATTACTGAGGCGAATTCTGACCATGTGCGAAGGTATCACCGGAAGAAAAAAAACGGACTTCTTAGAAGAAAATTTTCAGAGAAATCCGTTTGTTCTGTGTTATGGACAAAAGAACACACACTCGTTACATATAGGGTTATCAGACTCCACAAATTGAATACAATTCAATTTGAATTCTTAACCACTGAATTAATTACATTAATTCTAATTTGAATACAATTCAACACAAAATCAATTTGGTAATTAATTTGTATTTGACTGTTGCAATTCAATTAGATGTACAGATTATATGAATAAAAATAACGGGACGAGTTCAAAAATGGGCCGACCTAAGGGCTCCTGCGCATAAGAGAGCATTTCCTGTAGTAAATTGTTAAGAGCTACACAAGAGATCTTATTAATAAACTAGAGAGAAACTCTCCACCTTTCCTATGTGGGATGTGGGAAGCAAGCCTTATTTTTATTCCTTCCAAACACAAATGTACATCTCAAGTGGTCACCTTTGAGCATGACTATCTCATTCAATACTCAATCTTTTGAGCGTGTAATATACCGTTAAAAAGCTCTTATGAAATAGAATATGTTTATGGAAAAACATCATTCAAATTACCATTTTGACCTTATGTATGTAAGCCTAAAAATGATGAAAAATTAACATGTAAAATGGTTTCCCTAAAATTTCCAACAATCCCCCACATGAATGATATTCAAAGAAAAAGAAGTAAACGATGTGGTGATAACTATCTGCAGCTGGTATCTGCATAGGATAGGTAGGTAACACCTTTGAACCTTTCTTTGTAAAAGCATATTTACTTTACTAGCTGACTAGTAGACGCGATGTCCTTGAACTATTCTGTTGTTTGCGTAAATGATGATATACTCCACTCAAATACTAACATAACACAGTTCTTGGTTCTCATGGTTATGTTCGTTATGGTCATGAACATCTCCTAGTTCTGAAAGAGTTAAAGAGCACTAAACCTCATTAGTCTCTTTTGAAGCGACCCCATTTCACTCTCACATAGGTAATTTCTTTTGCTCCAATAGATGCACAAAGAATCATTAATAACTATAAACTAATCTGAGCATAACTTATCCTTTTTCCATTTACATCATTGTCTACATCATAGGAATGCACTTGGGGTGACCCCTACAATGACCTCACAAGGATTATGCAATTAGGCTATCCCTTTGAACCTAAATCTTGGGATCTCCAGTCAACAAGGTAGGGTTTTCCTTCACATAACACCTTAAACATTAACGGGCTTTAGTCCCATTCCTTTCGATGCATGTTCAACCTGATCTTTAGTTAACCCTTTGGTTAAAAGATCAGTAATGTTATCTTTTGATTCTACAAAATCAATAGATATGGCACATGTTGAGATTAGTTGTCTAACGGTGTTGTGTTGACGATGCATGTGTCGATTTTTACTGTTATGCATTACATTATGTGCCATGTTAATCACTTTTTGATCATTACAATATATACAAATTACTGTCACAAGTTTATGCCATTCTAGAATATCCTCCAAGAAGTTTCGTAGCCATTCAACTTCTTCACCTGCTTTATCTATAGCTACAAACTCACACTCCATAGTCGATTTAGTTATAATCATTTTTCTTGAGGATTTCTAGGATAATGCTCCTCCTCCTAGAGTAAACACGTACCCACTCGTGCCTTTGGAATCTTTGATATCAGATATCTAACTTGCATCAGAATAACCTTCTAACACTCCATGTTCTCTCATATAGTGCAATCCATAGTCACGAGTATACCTTAAATACCTTAGTATTCTCACAATGGCCTTCTAGTGTGCATCCTCTAGATTACTTGTGTATCTGCTTAAACTGCTAAGAATGAAAGCAATATCTGGCCTTGTGCAACTCATGAGGTACATCAGACTACCTATAACTTGTGCATATTCCACTTGGTCAAGCCTAGAGGTTTCTTACCCTTATTTTTGACGTTATTATTCACATCCACCATATTGGCTTTAGCCATATATTGACTAGTAATAGAAGTTTTAGAGATTTTCTTCTAAGTGTCTCTATTACCTTCTTCAATTCTTCATTTCCTTACGTTTATGTTGAAGGTAATTTTTGATGTCTTTCCAACCAAGTGGCAATTTTTCAATAATTGCAGCCACCTGGAAAGGTTCACTAAGTACCATTCTTTCCACATGCATTTCATAGATAATAATTTGAAGATCTTGCACTTGAATTACAACAGTTTTTGAATCCACAATAATATAGTTCATAAACTGTGCCACTAAGAATTTCTTAGCCCCGACATCTTCTGTCCTATATTTGTGATCCAAAGACATCCATAATTCTTTCGTCGTTTTCTTAACTTTAAAAACACCGTAAAGTGTATCAGTTAAACCCTCTAAAATATAGTTACGGCAAATGAAATCAGAATGTGTCCATGCTTCAATTGCATTAACATTATCAAGATCATCCTGATTCAAAAAGCAGGTGGATCATCTTTGACAAAGTTAGCCAACCCAAGCATGGTTAAAAAGAATTATATTGCATGTTTTTAAATTCACACCCGTGAATTTCTCAAGTCTGTCACTGTTTGTTACAAATGTTGAAACATTAATTCCCGTGTTCTTAATTCGAAAACCACTGTTAGAATTAGAACCATCTCCATGAATCGGAGTTTTAATGTTCTTTCTATTGTTTCCTGAATAATTCTTAGAACCATTCTGTCCAAGAATAGGGGTTTCACCTCCATTAGCCATTGTTTCGTAATAGAAAAACAAATTAAGTTAGCAACAAAATTCAACAATTTCAAACAAACAAATCCCAAATACAAACACAAAATATTTATATTTAATCACAAATTAAAACTTAGAATTGAATTTCTAATTTCTTATAATTTATGTTTGTAAAAGATTTTTGATTCAAATGTTGGTCCAAAACAAAATATACAAATTATGTTTAACAAATCCAGATTAATCAAAGAATTAATCCAAAAATCCAGTCAAGGTAACCTCTAAAACTCAAAGGTAAATTAGCAGTGCTCTATCTTAAGATTGTAGAAAATAATAAACTACGAGTAGGATAAAATAGATAATTTATTAACAGTATAATGATTACATAATATAATTATCTATTTAGAGAACTAAACTGGAAATGGAAAACACAACAACAAAATAAATAAAGGAAAGATGAACGAAATCAAACCGTAAAGCGAAGGTTAACCTGAGGCCTGAACTACCAGTTCCCTTAAGACGGATTGCACCGAATTTGGTGACCGCCTCCCAGGGTACAACATATCATTGAGGCGAACTCTAACCATGTGCGAAGGTATCACCGGAAGCAAAAGGATAACAGCAAAAAACAGACTGCTTAGAAATTTTTTTCGAGAAACCTGTTTGTTCTGTGTTATGGACAAAAAAATATAGACTCATTACATATAGGGTTGTCGAATTCCACAAATTGAATGCAATTCAATTTGAATTCGTAACCACTGAATTAATTATATTAATTCTAATTTGAATGCAATTCAACACAAAAGTAATTTGTATTTGAGCATGAATATTTGAATTTGAATGCAATGCAATGCAATCTTCTAGTAAATTGTTAAGGGTTTGATTGGATGGGGGGTTGTGGAGGGTAAATAAAGGAATGGAAAGGAAGGGAGAGGAAGGGGAAGAAAATCACTAACCTTACCCTTGTTTGGTTGGATGGTAAGGGTTTATAAAGGTTTGTACCTTTCCCTTGTTTGGAATGAAGGGTTTGTAAGAGAATGAAACATTATAAAATGACTATAATGTACATAGCAACCATGAAGAGAGAAAGTGTTGGTCCTGTATAACGTGACAAGGTTAGTTCCAAGGGGGGGATAGGAACTATTTAAAATTTTGTTCGTTAAGGCTGACTTCTTTTCTTTGAGAAAAGGTTTACACAGCCGCACTAAGTAGTTTTAAAACACAAGCTTAGTCAACTGGTGACTAAGTCTGCTTCTTTCCTTGAGTTAGGAGATAGCACTTAAGTCTATTCCTGAACTCAGCTTCTTAGTGCACTCAACTCAGCATGAGTTCGTTACTTAGTCAGTTTTATAGCAAGCAATATATAAAGGAGTTTAAAGGTTAGAAATATGTTACTCAACAGACATATCCTGGTTCGGTCTCTCCGCCTACGTCCAGTCCCCGGAACTCATTCCGAGCTTTTTGAATCCTCTACTGAGCTCTTTAAAGGTAGAGCACGAAACCTTTTACAATAGAAGCTGAGTATACAAGAGTACCTTCCTCTATATCTCTACTCACTCCTATACCTACTGCTGAGTACTATAACCGAGTACTCAGCTTCTCCTTTCTATTCTTCTAGAAATGATAAGTGTTTGTCCTAAACAACAATTGCTAAGACACCTTAGATGAATGAAATCACTCTAAACTTTTACACAAAGATTGGAATTGGTGTAAGGTTTGCTTTGCTTTTCTCACAGAACTTCAAGTATGAATTTGGTCAGCGTTTCGACTTGATTGAAGATCTGCATTGAATGAAGCATTTGAAAGGCCTATTTATAGTGACACTTCGAACACCGGTGATTTCGAATTTCGAAATAACCGTTGGAGGCTAACGACTTCCTGTCGCTATCATTCTGGACGTGCTCAGTGTCGTTGGCCAATGAAATTCTTGTATCTTCTGTCTATGGCAGTGGTCAGCAGCTTTTCGTCAGATGAACAGAATGTTTCGCGATTTATAGTAAAGTCCTCCAGACAGCTTACTGCGTCTTCTGAGCTTTACCCAAAGTAGAAATACTTTGTCTACAAGTTGGTTTTGTTCTCCCGCTGACTTGTACTTCTTGTCGTTCAACTCAGCAGCTTGATCTTGAAGCAATTGATAGAAGGCTTCTCGATCCTTCTTCACGTTGAGCTAATGCTTTGCTTAGAACGACTACGTTTTGTCTTCCTGGGCCGTGAGGTCTTGATCTGTTGACTTGGGCTTGACTTCCTCTTATGGGCCTTTAGGCTTAGTGTCTTAATGTCTTATAAATCAAATTAACTCAACATTGAACAAACACATTAGTATGAATAAATCAAAGCATTTAAATTTAATGTGTTAGAATATTTTTATCATTCACATAAATAGTTTTGTCAAATCAAAATCATGTGGAAAGGTGTTTCAACAAACTCCCCCATTTTGATGTTGGCAAAAATATTTAGTAAGGAACTCAGTGTTGAGCTCCCCTATGATAGTTGACCTTGTTTTACTAAAGATACTCCCCCATAAGGGTTGAGCTACTGACTTAGTCTTACTTTAAATATTTCAAGGTTAAATCAAGTAAGTCTAAGGTCAATTTTCAGAAATAGGTCAGCTCATGGAACATATTCTATTTAACTCAGTTAAGATAAGCGGAAGATTTAGATAACAGAGTACGCTGAGTATATCTTTGTTCAATGAGTTTTAGTTAAGAAGACATATGAAAGAGGTCAACTTATAGATCAACACAGCAGACAATCATGAAGCAATGTAAGCACATAACACAGTTGATTTAATGAAGATACGTTAAATGTTAAGTACAAAACATAAGTAAGCATCACATAAGATTAGTCAGTTTTGAAAGAGGTAGATGCATGCATAGTTTTGTATTAATGGTCAGCACAACAAAATACATAAGGGAAAGACTACAAGTTTAACAAAACTAAATCTAGCAATCCTAGTCAAGCTATTTTTTCTTGTAGTTAATTTGGACATCATGCTCTTTAGCTTTTCCCTTTCCCTTGGATTTCTGCTGACTTCCTGATGCTTCTCCTGATTGTTGAGTTCTTTGAGCTTGTTCTTTCTCCCCCGTTTTGTCAGGAGGAATGAAGGTGTCGTTGAGGGTAGCACGAGTTAATCAGACAGAGAAGGCCTTAAGCTTGCGTGTGCTTTCATTTATGCCATCAAAAACAGGAACACCATCATCCAAGACTTCACGGGGAACCCTGATAGCCGAGGCACTGAGCATACTGAGGATGTATTCTTCAGACTTCCCAACTCAGGTTATAGAATCAGTCAGCATGGCATAGGCTTGATGAAACATCTTTAGCAAGGCCGAGTCATAATACTGACGTTGAACATTTGAGTGGCGCACATGGTTGAAAGTGACTTGAGAGTACCTCAGAATTTCATTCGTCTTGAGTTGGTCAGTTTCCATCTCTTCCTTACTCAAGTTGAGTAGTCGGACAACCTCACTAATTTGCTCAATAGAGCATTGAGAGGAGGAAGAGAGTTGCTTGTTGGTTCTGGCTTGCTCAGATTGAAGCTGGGTGAAGAGTTGATGAACTTCAGCAGAAGTTGCATACATTGAGTTCGCAGCTGACAGGTTATGAAGTTGACCCTAAAGAGAGTTGATGTGATTGACCATTGTCAGCTGGAGTTCGGCCAGCTTTGTTATTGATTCCTGTCTGGGCTGTTGAGACTGAAGTGAAGTCATGACACTCAGAAGATCCTTAAGACCTTTGATTTCTATGAGAAGCTGAGTGACAGACGAAAGTTGAGTTGGCTCAATAGGAACTGACCTAGCGGCATCAGCATTGGTTTAATGGAGGTCCTGGAGTAGAGCTTGAGCTGAGTCAATGATTCTTCGACCAGACTCAGTGGCATTCAGATAAGCATAGGATCCATCATTGTTTGACCCAGCTGCCGGAATATGAGTGGAACCGGATGGAGGAGGTGTTTGGTTCAGTTCATTATTTGAAGTGCCAGCATGATCAGCGGCTGGACTTGAGTTTAGATTGCCAGCAGGAGCTGACTGGTTGATATTCCGCACTTGTGATTGTGGAAGAGGATGATCGATAGAATTATCTACTTGCTCAGAGTCAAGCTGAAGCTGACTGGTTTGAGGAGGTTGAGGTTTTCAGCACTGACCTGAGCAGGTATTTACTTAGCTAGCTTAATATGTTGAAGAGCAGGAACTTCGAGCACTTGCTCGGTATCACCTTGGCTTAGAGGAGCAGTTGAGTCGGCATGTTCCTTAGGCTAAGAAACAGAGGCTTGCTTTTCCTGTTGCTCTGGTGGAGACTCAGTGGGATTTGAGAAGAATTTGAACTGCATATCTGAGAGGTCAGTGATTGGATCCTGCAGTGGTGAGTGTTAGGGATTAAAGCCAGTTAATCAACTGTAGCGCAGCGGAATTGCGGTTTAAAATTTATTTCTAATCCCTTTTAGTTTGATCTTTGTCCGTTAACCATTGATTGAATAAAACCTTTTGATCCGTTTAAGGATATAAACATACCCGGACTGTCTCTTCTAGAGACGGCTGAAGAATCCACAAGGTGGTAAGATCTCCGTAGTCAGGTGCACGAACATCTATTGAGCTAGAACCGGTGCTAGCCGAAGAACGAAGAAGAACTGGAGAGATTCTGATATTCGCCAAAATATTTCCCACTTTCTCACTTTAGTGGTTCTGCCGAAAATCCAAAGTGATTTTTGTGTGGTGGCCGAATGTGTAGGTTAGTTAATTAGGGTTTTAGTGTTTTAATTTATATATATAGTATATTCCTAAACCTAATTGGTTTAGGGTTAATTGGTCAATTACAAAACTAATCCAATCCTAATCTAATTATATAAATAAATACCAATAATATTTATTCTATGCAATTAATTATGATTAGATTAAATTTAATTACCCCAATTAAACAAACAACACTAATTAATGAATCAACGTATTAGTTTAATTAATTATTCACCGAATGCAATTTCATTAATTTACAAATTAATTAATTACATCCCGTAAACTAATTAATCAATTAAATACTCAACACTTAAGACCATTAATCAATTACCTCGATACAAAGTATCAATTAATCAATTAATTAACCACCAATTAATTACCTTGATATTTTACTATCAATCAATTAATTAATTTCGTCTCTCCAATGTACCGTTCTATAAGTTCTAACTCAGATGTTCGATGTGCACGATCCTATGGGACTGTCCTTAGCTAGCAGTGGGCTCACGGCCCACAGACAGTAAGTGGGTTCTAGCAAACCATTATTGCCCCTAACTAAGACAGAGTTTCAGCAGTCTAAAGATGCAGAGACCCTGTAGTTATCTCTTAACTTCTTTTACCATTTGATATCGATATTATAAACTAGAGGCATGGCGGCTGTCATCCTCTCTGTTGTTTATGATATTTCTTGATCTTAATTAGATTGATGAAACAGATAAGTAAACTACTTCTCAGGGTGTGGCCACACACTTATCAATCTCACTTATCAAGTGGCCTGTGATATCATCTCACTATTACATGAGTGGTAATTCCATCACTTCAATATCAATACCAACGTGTTCACCTGTTCACCCAATCATACCCGTATTTAGCATCCTGTTACAGACCTGTTAGGCGTATGTCA
The DNA here is from genome assembly GCF_963576675.1 of Euphorbia lathyris. Lineage (NCBI taxonomy): Eukaryota > Viridiplantae > Streptophyta > Magnoliopsida > Malpighiales > Euphorbiaceae > Euphorbia > Euphorbia lathyris. The sequence continues at coordinate 50,139,149 of NC_088918.1, forward strand.
AAGTGAACCGGATCCCATATTGATATTATAATGAAATCTGGTCTGAAGATAGTTAGAGACCTACTTAAGAAAACTAATGACACAACCACCATGTAGTTTTCTCGAGCGGATCGATCCAGTCACATGTATATAACATGTACCCATATTCACAACTGACTTATCAAGTGCTATGGCTAGTATCAATTACTACCATACAGTCGTCGAATATACAAGTCTGTGGTCCTAATCATTCCCATGATAGAATAGACTTGGGATATGGTTTTACGATTATCAATCAATGGATTCTCTATTCATATTATAGCACAAGATATAAATGAACTAGATTAATGCCTTTATTAATGTAACACAAATAGTGTATCTCTGCAAGAATAATCAAAAAGCATAATACAAAATACATGAACCAATGCCTAAGAACTAGGGCACACCAACAGTGAGTTATGCATAAGATCAATGACAGGGGATTTATGTGCCTTCTTCTTAAGTCTCCTTAATCTCTTAGTCTTTTGAGGAGAGGGGTCAGCAGGAATGGACTCAATTGAGTCAGTAGGTGAATTGCCCCTTGATCAGTGTGATCCTTTGCTGTTGGCTCAGCTTCTTCTTCAACCTGCTCAGTGTAGGTTGTTTCATGTTGTTCAACATCTGATAGCTCATGTTGCTCAACATTTGCTGTCTCCTCAGCATCAAACTGACCACCCAATTTTTCTTGATCTTGGTCAGTGGGATTTTTCTCAAGAACACTGCCCTGACTTCTCACAAAATGAGAGTCTTCAGAAATGACTACTCCAAGTGGGGGTGCGTTGATGGGACTTAACCCAGAAGAGATTTTCTTCTTCTTCCTAAGTGGTTGCTCATCAGGAGTGTCCTCTTTTTCTTCTTCTTCCTCAGGCTCAGCTTGCCTTTTGAGGTTTTCTGCTGACTTAGGCTCAGCCTGTCCTTGTGCCACTTGAGGCTTTGTTCCTCTGGATACAAACCGAACCTTCTTCGGTGGAGAAACAACATATTTTGAAGAGGTCTGAATAGCTTTTCTCTTTCTGTCCTGTTTGTCAGCTTGAACTTTCCTCTTTTTCTTTCCTTCTCTGGTCTGCATCCCCTCGGTTTCCTGAACAGCGGCCCCTTTTCTTTTCTTGGGCACAATTGGTTGATCATAGAATAAGCCAAACAATGCAGCTGTAGTAATTTCTGTACCCCAGGTGTGGATTTCCTCAACCAAGCTCACTCGGTGATCTTTGAGGATTCTGGTAATAATGGAGCCTAACCTAAGGGTTCCAGTACTTCTTTGAAAACCACTGATTATAAAGACTGGCATGTTGATCGGCTTGTAGGTCAGCATGTGCCAGATGAAGCACTGCTCGAAATTCGACGCTGAGTTGGTGGAGTTGACCTTTGGAAAGAGGAAATTGGTCAGTATGTAGTGGGCCATCTTTTGGTGTTGACCCATGGAGGTACTCGAGATTTCCCCGACATGACCTTCAGGTTTGCAGAACTCAGCGAGATACTCAATTTTATCTTGGTCACCTGATTTGCGAAGCTTAGCTCCTTCGTTTTTCAGTTTTAGCAGTGAGGCAAGGTAAGAAGGGTTGATGAAGATATCTTTCCCTTTAACCTTGGTGACCATGTAGTCCCGGTCATCATCAGCGGCTCTGAGGTTAGTGTAGAACCCTTCACTAACTCAGGATAGGTGGCTTCTCGAGTCGAGAACAGCTCGTGTTGGGGTTTAGTGTCCTATAGACAATTGTTCCAGGATACAAACTTAATGTAAATGAATTGTTCTTTATATCATTTGTTTAATGAGATCTATGTTTTATAACTATATAAAGGCAATCCCTTTCAAGCACTAAATAAAGTCTAATAAAAGGAAATCCGTAAGTTTATTTAAAGTGATTATAAAGTGTTCATACAAGCATGAAGTGAGACAAAACTTTATAGTAAACTGATAAACTTAAAACCACCCCAAGTCAAGTGATATGTTTGGGATTGACATATCACTATTGAGACTTGTATGTAACAATGTCTTCTGTCCGACAGAAAGCTGATCTCACAAGCTTCATATATACAGATATCTGGACAGTTACATAGATCCGATGAAACATTGTTCATTAGGATTGGGGATCCGATTTGAGATAACAGGATGGGTAGATTCATCCTTGTCACCTATTCATCTCATTGGTATTAATAGGTATAACTAATCCTCAGACTCAAAGGAATATTAATTGGTAGTCTGGATTACGGAATGTGATGCTTTGACTCTGGTGTAACACGATCCTTAACAGAGATGACTCTGGGGTGTGAACAGTAGACGTTGGGTATCATAGGAAGTAATTGCGGAGTCGTTATATATTGGATTGAGCATTTATCACTCCCGATAAATGGGAGATACATCCATGGATCGCTTGTGGAAGACTCGACTCTAAATCCTTGCAAGGTGATAGCTTAAGAGTAAGAAATACAGATTTCACTTAACCTATCTTTTTGAGTTGACTCGGCCTGTACAAGTAAAACGAACGTCTCGTTATATGTGACTTGACATCACCCATAGTCATAAGATTCAGTTCAAGGATGTAGTTGATAAAGGATCGAATTATACTGTAACTAATACGGAAAGGTTAACGACAGAATCAACCTGTCTTCTTATAGCTCTGGGGGAATGATTACGGACTTGTGTTAGGCATGAAATTGACTAAGTTTAACAAAGAATTTATAAGGGAATTCGGGTATTTTTTTATATCATTTTGTAAGGAAAAAGAGCTAATTAATGTCCTTGTGCAGATAAGCAAAGAAAAATGCTAAACTCGCTGCAAACAGCTTGTTTCGCTAATGCCAATAAGGAGTGGAGCCTTACTTGTATCCAGCGGTCAAACGCCGGATTATCCAATGACGGACAGCGACAGATCGTTGGTGGCAGTGGCAGGAAAGTGGCAGAACGACAAGAGAAAGTGTGTGGCGATGGGATAGCCTAAAGAAGCAAGATGATTTGAAGTCTCACCCCCTTGAGTGTTCAATGGTTAATCTAAAGTTAATCTTTTTAGTTTATTTTAAGTGTAGTAGGTAGTTGACTTAGTTGGTAGAAAAGGGTACGAAAGTGGTACCGTTTTTGTGTGGTCTCTGTCTTTTCCCTTTAAATAGGAAAAGTAGAGAAAGATTATAATCGGATATTTTTCTTAGTTTTGTTTTTAGACAAGTAGAATAGAAGAAAGTAGAGAGCTCCCATGGAGTCTCAAGCTGTATCAGGAATCCTCTTCTGCTCACTGCTCGATATGAGTGAGTAGACATTTTGAACGGGCACGGCATGGTCGGCCCGGTGATGTAAGCTTTACAACGTTTTTATGAATATTTAGTGTTTTATCAATGTCGTGGTCAATGAGGATTTAACTTTCTTGCTCAAGCATGTATGTATGTGTTAGATGAATGATAGGACACTGCTTTCATCTTCACCGATATCTCTATTGATCTCCCAACTTCGAAGCTGACAAGTTAGAAGTTTGTGTCAAGGGTTTTCTGATCTAGAAATGCAGTTTTGCTCTTAATGCTAGAAAGAACGCATCTTTAGGACGCTAAATATGTTAGTAATTCTTAGGAGTTTGAGAACACACGACAGTTGACTCATACTCACTTCAAAACTGATACTTTGGCTTCATTGGCATTATCTTTTATTCATGGAATGTTGTGAGACGTAGCACACCGTGTTCGGTTATGTTGAGCCTGTTCTATTCCCTAAAATCTTTGCGAAGTAACCTCATTTCATTGTTTTATCATTCTGCCTGAGTCATTAAACAACCAATATTAAACAATCAACCATAAAGGAAGACACTGTTGTAACACACACTGTTTAGCAACGATTTTCGGAATAGATTTGAATCACAATCCCTGTGGAGACGATACTCACTTATCACTTTATTACTTGTATCTAGTGCACTTGCTAGAGTCTCATCTGAGGACAACAAGTTTTTGGCGCCGTTGCCGGGGATTGAGAGCAACAAATTTATAGCTGAAATTTCTGTAAAACAGGGTGTTTTTAATCTGTGTGTTAAGGCGTGCAGGAACAAAGAAGTCATTTTCCGTTTATGCGTAGAGCTGCACCTCCTGTTTTTCCTATCGATCTTGAATTAGAGAGAACGTGTAGACGAAACAGAGCGGGAGCTCGACGTGATAGACAGAGAGAAAGGCAAAGAGAGAGAAGAATGGCTGGAAGGGAAGGACCAGAACAGCAAGTTCCACCAAACCAAGAAGAGGAAGGAGAAAATAATAACCCTCCTGTTATGAGAATCAGAGACTACTCTAGGCCAACTACCGAGGGACACTCATCGTGTATCGTGTTGCCCAATGAGGGAAACAACATGTTCGAAGTAAAAGGGTCCATGATACAAATGATCCAAGCCTCGGTGCAATTTAATGGGTTTCAATCTGAAGATCCTAATGGGCATCTTCAAGAATTCATCACCTTGTGCAACACATTCAGGTCGAACAGAGGTGTCTCTGATGACGTGATCAGATTGAAGCTGTTTCCTTTTTCACTAAGGGATAAAGCAAAAACATGGCTGCGAAATTTACAGCCTGGAACGATCACGAGTTGGGAAGAGATGGCAAGAGCTTTTCTGATGAAGTATTTTCCGCCTCGACAAGCCATCAAGCTACGAAATGAAGTGTCACGCTTCATACAGGACGAAGATGAGTCGTTGGCGGAAGCATGGGAAAGATACAAGGAGCTGCTCAGAAGGGTGCCAAATCATGGTATCCCTATGTGGATGCAAATGCAGAATTTTTACAATGGCGCGACCAATGTTTACAAAATCCAGATCGAATGTATCGCGAATGGTAACCCAGAAGATCTAGAGCCACAAGCTTTATATGACCTAATAGAGAAAGTGGTCAGCACGAGTTACAACTGGCATTCGTCAAGGAGTGAAGGAAAAAGGACAGGAAATGAGGATGTCGTGTCAAAACTAACAAGCCAAGTAGAACAGCTTACTCGGCAGCTGGGAAAGATAAATGTCTCATCCATTCACAATGAACCACCATTTAGTGAACCACCATTCAATGACAGTTGTGGTTTTTACGGAGGAGCTCATTTCAATATCAACTGTCCTGGAGTTAAGCAAGGAAAAGGCACACGGACTGAATACGACTACGCAGGGTACAATCAGAGGAATCAGCCCAACCGTTATTCTAACACCTACAACTCGGAAACCAGGAACCATCCAAATTTTGGATGGACAGGTCAACCAGACCAGCAGGGACCACCACATTATCAAGATCAGCCGAGGTATCAACAACAGCAAGGAGGACATTACCAAAGACAACCTCAGCAGCATTATAAGCAACCTGTGCCACAAAAGGAAGAAGTCGAACCAGATATGAAAACAATGATGATGCAGTTCATGAAACAGACGCAGGCATCGATCAAGAATCTGGAAACACAACTCCACTAGATCGCCGCATCCACATCAAAAGGAAAGGGGATAATGCCGAGCAATACTGAGCCAAATCCTAAAGGCGACGTCATGGCAATCACCTTAAGGTCTGGTAAGGAAACTCAACCAGTAGTTTTATCTAACAAGGATGCTGAGCGTGCAGGAACATCCAAAGAAGCTGAAGAGGAACTGGAACAAGCTGTTCCTGGTAATGAAGAAACGAGGAAGGCTAACCAAGCAAGTAAGCCAGATCAAGAGGAGCCAAGAGCATGTAAACCACCACAGCCGTATGTCCCACCTGTGCCATATCCAACGCGGCTAATCAACAAGAAGTTGGAGGAGCAGAATTCTAAAGTGTTGGACACTTTGAGGAAACTGCATATCAACATACCTTTTATGGAAGCACTGGCACAGATGCCAACATATGCAAAGTTCCTCAAAGATATCCTATCGAACAAGAAGAAATTGGAGAACATTTCCATGATACAACTCAACAAAGACTGTTCGTCCATACTCCAAAACAAGCAGCAGCTGCCAAAGAAGCTAAAAGATCCAGGGAGTTTTTCGATTCCTTGTTCAATTGGAAAGCTAACTATTGAAAATGCACTTTGTGACCTAGGAGCTAGCATAAACCTAATGCCGTATTCTGTATATGCACAACTCGGGTTAGGAGAACCACAACCCACTCGTATGTCAATTCAATTAGCTGATCGTTCTATATGCTATCCTAGGGGAGTAGTGGAAGACGTGTTAGTCCAAGTAGGAAAATTCATTTTGCCCATTGATTTCATTATAATGGACATTGATGAAGATTTGCATGTTCCTATTATCCTAGGTAGACCATTTCTAGCGACAGGAAAAGCATTGATAGATGTAGGAGAGGGAAAGTTATTCTTAAGGATACATGGTGAGGAAGTCATATTTAAAATGAATGAAGCAATGAGGCGTGCGAATAATAATGATGACACATGCTGTTTCTTAGATGATTTTCAGAGTCTTACTACTTTGCAGGAACAGGACACATTAGAAACTTTATTGGGGAGAGAGGTGAACATATGCGAGGGAACAAACTGTTCCATTGAAAGCAACTTTCCGACACCTCCGCCAGACCCTAGTGTTCTAACTCATCAAGAACCACCAGAGGTACCAACTGTGCCTGTGTCTAAGCCAGAATTGAAGCCGTTGCCTGAACATCTTGAGTACGCTTTCCTTGAACCACCCAGCGGAAGTCCTGTCATCATATCATCAAAATTAACTCCTGACCAAAAGGCGCAACTAATGGCGGTCTTGCGAAGAAACAAGAGTGCAATAGCATGGAAAATAGATGACATCAAAGGAATTAGCCATGCAGTCTGTGTTCATAGAATCTTGATGGAGAAGGACCATAGACCAACTGTTCAGCCACAACGAAGGCTAAATCCCCACATGAAGGAGGTTGTGAGAAAGGAGGTGATCAAGCTTCTCGATGCTGGCATTATCTACCCAATATCTGATAGTGTGTGGACAAGCCCTGTTCACGTTGTGCCAAGGAAAGGAGGAACAACCGTAGTCCTAAATGAGAAGGACGAGCTAGTACCCACAAGAACAATAACAGGGTGGAGAGTTTGTGTCGACTACAGAAAGCTTAATGAAGCCACAAAGAAGGACCATTTCCCCTTACCCTTCATTGACCAGATGTTAGAAAGACTGGCGGGGTACGCATTCTATTGTTTTCTTGATGGGTATTCAGGATATAACCAAATCGCAATTCATTGCGAGGATCAGGAGAAAACCACGTTCACATGTCCGTATGGGACTTATGCTTACAGAAGGATGCCTTTCAGACTGTGCAACGCTCCTGCCACTTTTTAGAGATGTATGATGTCTATTTTTCATGACATGGTGGAGCGGACTGTGGAAATATTTATGGATGACTTCTCGGTCTATGGAAGCTCATTTGATAGCTGTCTGAACAACCTTGAAGCGGTGCTCGCGCGATGCAAGGAGACTAACTTAGTCTTGAACTGGGAAAAGTGCCATTTCATGGTCACTGGAGGAATTGTCCTAGGGCATAAAATTTCTGAGAAAGGAATGGAAGTGGACAAGGCAAAAGTGGAAGTAATCGAGAAGCTGGCTGTGCCTACAAACGTCAAATATGTGAGAAGTTTTTTGGGGCACGCAGGGTTTTATCGCCATTTTATAAAAGATTTTTCAAAGATTGCACTCCCATTGTCAGCCCTACTCCATAAAGAAGCCGAGTTCTCTTTCAATGCAGACTGTTTGAAGGCCTTTGAGCTCTTGAAGACTAAGCTGATCAACTCACCTATACTGGCAGGACCAGATTGGGAGCAACCTTTTGAAATGATGTGCGACGCAAGCGACACTTGTGTGGGAGCTGTTCTTGGACAGAGGATTGAGAAGAAGTTTCGACCTATCTACTATGCCAGTAAGACATTGAACGAGGCCCAGCAAAACTATACAACTACCGAGAAGGAACTTCTGGCGGTTGTGTATGCTTTCGACAAATTCAGGCCCTACTTGGTCTTATCTAGGGTGATTGTTCACACAGATCACGCAGCGTTGCGATACTTGTTCGTGAAAAAGGATGCTAAGCCAAGGTTGATCCGATGGTTGCTATTACTTTAGGAGTTCGATTTGGAAATTAAGGATAAAAAGGGAACGGAGAATGTTGCAGCAGATCATTTGTCAAGGATAGATCACAAAGGCAGGTTGGAACAAGCAGAAATCGTTGAAAGGTTTCCTGACGAGCATCTATATGCGGCACAGTCTGCGCCATGGTTCGTTGATATAGCTAATTACCTTGCAACTTCGCTCAAACCACATAACCTATCCACGAATCAAAAAAGGAAGTTTTTCTCCGAAATCAAATATTACTTTTGGGATGACCCTTACCTTTTCAGGTTGTGCGCGGACCAAATCATTCGAAGATGCATATCGCAAGAAGAAGGACAGGATGTTCTGAGCCACTGTCATAACCTAGAAGCCGGAGGACACCATAGTGCAAGCCGTACCAAGGTTCTCCAATCAGGTTTCTTCTGGCCCACTCTTTTTAAGGATGCTAATGCATTCGTTGGAACTTACAATGAGTGCCAACGAACTGGGAACATTTTGGCTCGAAATGCTATGCCCCTAAACAACATAGTTGTGTGCGAAATTTTTGACATCTGGGGCATAGATTTTATGGGACCATTCCCAACTTCCCAAGGGAATAAATACATCTTAGTGGCTGTAGATTATGTGAGCAAGTGGGTCGAAGCAATAGCTAGTCCCACCAATGATGCCCGCGTGGTAGTCAAATTTCTGAAAAGACTGTTTGCCAGATTCGGGGTCCCGCGAGCGATCATTAGTGATCAAGGGACCCACTTCTGTAATGCGAAATTTGAAAAATTAATAGGAAAACTTGGAGTCTCACACAGGGTTGCCACACCATACCATCCACAAACCAGTGGACAGGTGGAGATCTCCAATAGAGAAATAAAAAGAATCTTAGAGAAAACTGTTGGCAACTCTCGGAAGGATTGGGCAAACAAGCTCGATGATGCTCTATGGGCATATCGTACCGCTTATAAAACACCGATTGGAATGTCTCCGGCTGTTGGTGAACAGAGAAGTTTACAACTGAGCGAAATGGAGGAATTCAGACTGTTCTCATACGAAAATGCGGTGAATTACAAAGCTAGGACCAAGCAGTGTCACGATAAAAAGCTCATGAACAAGGAGTTCCATTAGGGGCAAAACGTCCTTCTGTACAATTCACGATTGAGGCTATTTCCAGGAAAGCTCAAGTCAAGATGGTCAGGACCATGCATTGTATACCGTGTATTTGCACATGGAGCTGTTGAAATTTGCAAACCAGGGGGTGATCCTTTTAAGGTGAACGGGCAAAGATTAAAACCATATTTAGAGAATGATCACACAAGGAAGATCGATACTGTTCACTTCCAGGATCCCCCAAGTTAGTAAAAGTACATGAACAGGGTGTTCGCTACAAAGACCAATTGTAGCACAAGTAACTTTGCATGTGATTGATTTTTTTTACTTTTACTTTTATTTATTGTAATTTTGTGTCAAAATTGGTTGAATTGTGTTTCTTGTTGATTATCTTCTGGTCAGGCACAATTGTAAAACCAAATACCCATTTAAATGGGTGTGGTAGTACAATTGTACCTGGTTAGTGGGGAAAGATTTGATCAAGGAAAGTAGGTCGGTAGGTGGAAACGTCCACTCCTATGCACATAGGCACTCTTACCGCCTCTTTTCTCCTCGATAAGATTGAATGGTTGGGGGGCAATAAATTCTCAATTCAAATCGGGACCGTTCATTGCCCCTCGTTCTAATTCGAAAATACGCGCCTTTCCGCCAATCTGTCCAGGTGGCATGATCAGATTCAACCTCTTAATGAAGGATTGGCGAAAAGACGTCTCTGCTCCCCTACTTAAAGAAGGTTTATCTCATATCAGTTCGTCATTCACCATATTTCTTTTCTTTTCTTTAAGATTTCTTTTCGCACGGCCAATTCATGATCTATGCCCTATACCACTGGAAAACCCTACTTAAACTGGAAAGCGAAATGAAAACCCGAGGCTCGGGCAAAAACGTGAAAATAGAGGGATCTTCCAAGAAAGAAAAAGCAAAGGCAAAAATGATGGAACCAAGCACTGTGGCTTTTGTCCCTGATGAGAAGCTGGTCAAGAAGATCTCCCAGTTCAAAGACGCAACTGTACAAGCGTACTACGATGAGTTAACAAAGCTTCAGTTCGGACCCATCCGAACAGTTTGCTAGGAAACCCTAAAGCGGGTAAGGCTCGAAGATCGGGTTCGCACTATCATGAAGGCAGGACACTTTGAATGTTTCTTTGAGATGACGGAACCTGCCTATCGGGAACTAACCCTCGAGTTCTTGGCCACTTTTAAGCACAATGTGGAGATAACCGATCCTGATGAAGAGGGAAAGTTTAGCTTCAGACTCATGGGTCACTCCTAGAGGCCTTGGCTTAACCTGTTTAACCAGATGTTAGGTGCTGCCGATGATGACGACCTAGAATCCGAGAGCTATAAAGAGGCATTCACCACAACGCCTGATGTTTTCGACCCTGTGTCTTTCTGGGAATCACTTTCCGGACAGAAATATTACGACGGTAGTTCGTCCAAGGCGTCCAATATCGATGATTATGATGTTCGGTATTTGCACAACTTGATCTCCGGTACAATCTTCGCCCGGGAAAACCAAGCCACCATGTCACATGCAGATCTCACCGCGTTGTGGAGTATGGCAGTTGGTCCAAGAATGAATTTGGGATTCTGGTTTGGAGAGTACATCAGCGCTTTTTGCAAGAAAAACTCGTCGATCATCTGTTGTGGGAGCATAGTCACCAGGATTGCGGCGTCGATCAGGGTCTTTAAACTAGAAGACCGATCTCGTCTCACGATTGTGAATCACCCAGACCCAATTGATCTCAAGAGCCTCCAAAAGATGTTATTCGGAAAAATTGTGAACGAGAAGTGGGTCTGGATGTCTGACTTTGTTACGTCTTGGCAGACAGAGAGCCGAAAAAGGAAAAGCGAGCCTAATGTATCAGTATCGTCAGATTCCGAGCAAGTCGAGAAGCCGAAGGACTTGGAATTTTACAAGAAATGTGCAAAGCTGACCTGCGAAGATGTCATGGATCGATTCAACGCCCTGTTTGCCCAGAATATTGCAAACCGTGAAATGATATTCACCATGGAGCAAAAGTATGCGTCGCAACAAGGCGAGATCGATATGCTCAAGAGCCTTTGCATTGAGGAATATGCCAAGGAAAGTCCCTCTGGTTTCTCTGTGAAAAGTCCGGTAAGACAAGTGCCCGAAACACCTGCCAGTGCTAATGTTAAGGCTAATGCTGCCTCCTCAAAAGAGGAGGGTATTCCTGCCCCTGTGGATAGAGAGGTTAACTCCTCTCTTTCACATCACGCCTGATCTGTCCCAATGCTCGCTGTCCTAGCATCTGGTAACCTCTAACACCCTTACTCTATCATGTTTTGGTCCGCCTATTTTGTTGTCACCTTATCTACAATCTGCTGCCGTGATTAATAACATTGAGGATAATGTTTTGTTTTCTTTTGGGGGTGGGGATTGTGTGCATCACAATTTATGCGGAAATAACATGATAAATGCTGTTAATCGGTTTGTTTAAATTAGTGATTTGATGTAGAACAAATACCCCTTCAGAATTGTTGTGCATATCCTTGGTAATAATTGTTTGTTTCCATTGTTTCCTCTCCGCTTGTGTATGTTCCATCTAGGGAATTGTTTGGTGTTATGTAGGAATCAAAGAGCAGACTGTGCATGCTTTGGTGTTATGTTGTGTTACTTGCTTGTTTGCACTTCGTGTTCCTTAATTCAGGAAGTTCCAAAATTTTTTAAATTTTTAATTCCTCTGTCAAAATTAGTAATCATGGCCTTACTGCATTTTCCCCAAAAATAGTGAGAACTTGAGCCTTATAATGCATCTATAGTATGCATTGAATTTTTATGAGTGGGCCAGCACTCACTATCTTTAGGGAGAATTTGCCTTGGTGCCCTGTTGAAACGGTGATTGGTTCTGACTTTCATAGGAGGAAAAAGGCATTTAGTTATTCCCTCCGCTACACAAAAGGCACCTGTGCTATGCACCCCAATTATTAGGATAACCAAGTCGAGCCATGACATGCTCTTTCTGAAAGACCACGAATGATAGCCCTCTCCCTTCACTTATAACTCGAAAATACCCTGAGTTCCGTCTTATGCTTCGAATAGCCAATTGTTTAAAATAAAAATCATGTGCTTAAGTTATGCGAATATAAGCAATTGAGCAAACATTGCTTAAGGAAAAGATTGAAAGAACTGGGGAATATAATATGGGGAGGAAGGAACCTTTATTAATATTCAAAAGAGTACTGGGTTATGTGTGAACAAGTTGTGTAGAGAAAGTATGTTTAAACAGCAATCATATTAGGCTGCGTATGTTAAATAAAGTGCAAAAAGACAGAATTCATACACTGAAATAGCTTTTCGCTGTCAAACTAGAGCCTAAGCCTAACATTACAACCTTTATGAAGTCCTTTGGACTATGTCTGGAGGAGCTTTGACCCATAGATTCGGGACCAATAGGCAAACTCGCACCCTAAGGGTGTGGTGTCTGAGCTGAGGAGTGAAATCGCATTTGTTTTCCTATGGCAAGAAGATGCCATGCGAGAGTGAGTGAATTATTCCATTCCTTAGTGAGGCATGTCTGGCAGTTGGTAACTCTTTGTGAAAGAGGAAGTCTAAATTTTAAGATTTGAGGAATTTCTTGAGCATAAAGGACACAATTTTTAAAAACAAGCTTTTACTCTTCGATGAAACCTTAGCATGCATCTGTTCATTTCCTAATTGTGCCAAGCGTTCTGTGTTTCTGTTCCCCTCGTTCTCATTCATTAAACTAATTTCATTCCTAACTCTTTTTCTGATTCCTTCTTACAATTTGTTGCTTGAGGACAAGCAAAGGTTCGATTTGGGGGTATTTATTAGGCATGAAATTGACTAAGTTTAACAAAGAATTTATAAGGGAATTCGGGTATTTTTTATATCATTTTGTAAGGAAAAAGAGCTAATTAATGTCCTTGTGCAGATAAGCAAAGAAAAATGCTAAACTCGCTGCAAACAGCTTGTTTCGCTAATGCCAATAAGGAGTGGAGCCTTACTTGTATCCAGCGGTCAAACGCCGGATTATCCAATGACGGACAGCGACAGATCGTTGGTGGCAGTGGCAGGAAAGTGGCAGAACGGCAGGAGAAAGTGTGTGGCGATGGGATAGCCTAAAGAAGCAAGATGATTTGAAGTCTCACCCCCTTGAGTGTTCAAGGGTTAATCTAAAGTTAATCTTTTTAGTTTATTTTAAGTGTAGTAGGTAGTTGACTTAGTTGGTAGAAAAGGGTACGAAAGTGGTACCGTTTTTGTGTGGTCTCTGTCTTTTCCCTTTAAATAGGAAAAGCAGAGAAAGATTATAATCGGATATTTTTCTTAGTTTTGTTTTTAGACAAGTAGAATAGAAGGAAATAGAGAGCTCCCATGGAGTCTCAAGTTGTATCAGGAATCCTCTTCTGCTCACTGCTCAATATGAGTGAGTAGACATTTTGAACGGGCACGGCATGGCCGGCCCGGTGATGTAAGCTTTACAACGTTTTTATGAATATTTAGTGTTTTGTCAATGTCGTGGTCAATGATGATTTAACTTTCTTGCTCAAGCATGTATGTATGTGTTAGATGAATGATAGGACACTGCTTTCATCTTCACCGATATCTCTATTGATCTCCCAACTTCGAAGCTGACAAGTTAGAAGTTTGTGTCAAGGGTTTTCTGATCTAGAAATGCAGTTTTGCTCTTAATGCTAGAAAGAACGCATCTTTAGGACGCTAAATATGTTAGTAATTCTTAGGAGTTTGAGAACACACGACAGTTGACTCATACTCACTTCAAAACTGATACTTTGGCTTCATTGGCATTATCTTTTATTCATGGAATGTTGTCAGACGTAGCACACCGTGTTCGGTTATGTCGAGCCTGTTCTATTCCCTAAAATCTTTGCGAAGTAACCTCATTTCATTGTTTTATCATTCTGCCTGAGTCATTAAACAACCAATATTAAACAATCAACCATAAAGGAAGACACTATTGTAACACACACTGTTTAGCAACGATTTCTGGAATAGATTTGAATCACAATCCCTGTGGAGACGATACTCACTTATCACTTTATTACTTGTATCTAGTGCACTTGCTAGAGTCTCATCTGAGGACAACAACTTGCTAATCACATACTTTGTACATCATTCCGTTATGCAAAGATTAATATAATTCTCTGAAAATTAATTTAATAACGTTGCATACGGCTAGAAGCAATAAGAACCTAATGGATCACACATAAGACTTGGAACCTAAAAGAGAGATAGATGTTAATTAATTGATAGAAGCCCAATTGAGCCCAATAAGGCCCATGGACATAAGGGGGTCGAAATTCATGTAGTGATATACATGAATAATTAATTTGATTTTATTAATCCTAATTAGATTAGGAATATGAATTAAATTAATTAAGAGATAATTAAGTTAGGAGTTTTAATTAGATTAATATACTCCTATTATTATCCAATAAGGTTATTATTATTATTCTTAATATATTAGATATATAGTGAGATAATAATTAGGAATTCTATTCCGAATGGAATTCCTATTCAGTAACCTAATTCTATCTAACTAGGGATTAGATACAAGAGATTATAAATACCCCTTCCCTTGAGATTTTCGAAATCCAAGCAAGCCATACCCTACTTGTGATTTTCGAAATTCACCTAGTCCAAGAGAGAGAAAATTCGACACCCCTAGTTCGAGGACGAGATTTCTCTATGGCTTCGTTTGATCAATTAATTTTCATCTATTTCTTTTATCCTTGATCTTGTGTTGATTAGTTAGAGGCAATCTACTTTGGTTGCTATTCAACGGTTGATACTAAATTAATCTTCCCGTGTTTTATTTCGTGTTTGGGAACTCGAAGAAGAAAAACAAACAAAAGGGAGAAATTCGTTTTACTACTCCTACATCAGGTCAGTTCACGATTTCACGGATTCCCGGAGATTGAACCGTCGGATCGTCGCGATATTTGGACAGGAGCTTCTAGACATATTCTTCCACGTTTCCACCGAAGGGATTGTCGTTCGGAGGTCTGGAAGGTCTGTTTAGGATAGGGGCAGATTGGTAGACAGTTTCTATCTTTTTTGAAGTTGTGGACACTTCGTTTGCAACGGTAGATAGAACTTCTAAAAGGTATTTCTTCTTATCCTTCTTTATATGAAATAACGGTTAACGGATCTTGTGGTTAAATGGAAATAGGTTAAAAATTTTATATTTCCGCTGCTATACTTTAGCCTAATTTCTCACAGTGGTATCAGAGCCATCGTTAAATCCGTTATTTCATATATGAAAATTTAGAAGTTTTCAATAGGATTGAATAAATATTTATAGTTAGGATTAATTAACAAATTGTTTTGATTAATTAATTCTAAAGATAAATAAGTTTTAATTAATTATTAATTAAAACAGATTATGCGTATGTTCCTAATTATTTTGGTTGATAATCATTATAACAAAATCTATTAGTTTTATAGTTAGATTGATAAAATCAGTTTTATTAATTCTAAAGATAAAACGGAAATCTATAGTAGTTTTTCCTAATTTTCTGAAAATCGTTTTAAAACCGTTTTAGAACTGATATATATATGTTTAAAATCGTTTTTATATATTTTAAATACATATGTTTCAGAAATTGATAGTTTTCTGTTTTGATTATCGAATGAAAAATTTGTTTAAAAGTTTAAATGAATTAAAATCAAAATAATTGGGACGTGCATAATTAAAGTTTTGTATAGTTATATTAATCTAAAGATTAATATAAAAGATACGAAACTATTAGAAGTAAAATTGGATGAAAGTTAATTTGATATGTTAATGTGATTAACATAAATATTACATAAGATAGTTATGTAATCAACCAATTAAATTTATTTAATTGAGTCTATGCATGTTTGGAGTTATGGACATATTTGGACCCTCTTTAGTCTTTTGGTATTTTTGAAATAGGGCCTGCGAGTCCTGCCTTTCTACTATCTATTGTAATTTCTCCTCTCATCTGATTCCCTTCAATTCAATTGAAGTTTTCTTTAGTAGTATAGAAATTAATATGTAATTTCAAGGCGTCATGGAGAAGACGGAGGACCTAAAGAGAAATATGTAATAGTTAGTATTTCCTTAGGTTTCCCCTTTTATTCCGTCTCTGGCTCAACGGAATAATTTAGATGATATGTCCATAACGCCAATGTATGTGAATGTATGTGTCTGATGTATGCTAAAGCAAATCAAGACTAAGTTAGATTATGAGACCTAAAATAAAATCCCTCATTAAAAAGTTAAGTAAATAAACAAGTTATTAAAATCGGTTGCCCCTCCCTAATATTATAATTCAGCCGGCAGTGCTGAGGGCCTTTGGGTTGTTGAGTAAACTCAAGCTCGGGGTCCTTTCGGTAACACCTGAATTATCGAAAATCATTTTTCATGAATATGGGGTAATACTTAAATTAGATTATGATAATTGGATCAGTAAACTCATGTTGTCATAAACTAATGGGCAAGACGGTTGGGATTAATATGAATAGCATATTAGTTACTAATGTGGTTAGTAACCCAATAACCTAGGAATCACATTAAAGATGTGATTGATTACATGAATCTACCTAATGAATAAGACTAGCTTGTTGAGTAAACTCAAGGCGAAATCTCAGGAGTTAGGATCCTAGCTCACTAAAGGATTTGTGAAATTCTTCGAATTAATATGGAGGGCTATTAATTTGGCAAAATAGTGGGAGCAATCTAAAATAAACTAAAAGGCCTATAATTTTAGATTGATATACTTTAAGCAAATGAACGACATACGTTTACTCTTTCTCACTCTCAGGTTTAAATTAAACCCACTCTTATAATCATGACTAAAACCAATCTGCAAAACATTCTTACCGATAACAAATTGAATGGTTCAAACTTCACCGACTGGTTTCGTAACCTCAAAATTGTTTTGAAGTTCGATAAAATAGGGTATGTACTTGATACATCGATATCCCCTCTCCCTGCTGATGATGCTCCCATTGAGGAAATTGATGCTTACCAGAAGCATAAGGCTGATGATGATCATGCCGGATGCATCATACTTGCATCGATGACACCGGAATTACAAAGGCAACATGAGGAAATGGATGCCTATTCCATCATCATGCACCTAAAGGAATTGTTTGGGAAACAAACCAGGTGCGAACGCTACGAGATATCCAAGTTGCTATATCGTAGTAGGATGCAAGAGGGCACATCTGTCATGACACATTGTGTCAAGATGATTGGCTACATTACCAAACTTTCTAGTATTGGATTTGCGATGGATAACGAATTAAGTATAGACTTAATTCTTCAATCCCTCCCAGAAAGTTATTCACAGTTCATTATGAACTATCAGATGAATGACTTACAAACCTCTCTTGAAGAGCTTGCAAATATGCTCAAGTCAGTTGAGCCCAATATGAAGAAAGACAAAGCCATACCGGCTCTTGTCATTGAGGGATCAAAGAAAAGGAAAGGGAGCTATCCCAATCCTAATTATCCCAAGAAAGGTAAGAAAGTCGTGCCCTACAAAGCTAAGGGAAAGGAAGTGAAGAAGCCCAAAGGAGAGTGCCACTTCTGTGGTAAAGACGGGCATTAGAAGAGGAACTGCAAGGAGTACCTAGCCTCCCTCAAGAAGGGAAATGGCGGTGCTTCAACATCTGGTATGTTTTATATTGAAATAAATACAGTTTCACTGTCTGAATCTTGGGTATTAGATACCGGATGTGGATCTCATATTTGTACAAATATGCAGGAGCTAAATCAGACTAGGGAACTAAAGAAAGAAAGCATAAGCTTGCGAGTAGGAAATGGAGCAAGAGTTGCCGCCCTCGCAATTGGAGATTATGTTTTAAATTTGCCCTCTGGGCTTGTAATAGAATTAAGGAATTGTTTATACGTTCCTCAAATGTCTCGCAACATTATTTCTATTAGCCGTCTTGTTGACGACGGTTTTCATATTTCAATAAAAGACAAGAGTTGCAATTTTTATAAAGATTCGATCTTTTATTTTTCAGGAATTTCACAAAATGGGATTTATGTGTTAGATAACAAAATTCCTGCTTTTGCAATTGATACCAAAAGACATAAGCTAGATAATTCAACTTACTTGTGGCATTGTCGTTTAGGCCACATAAACAAGAGACGCATGCTAAAGCTACATTCAGATGGGCTTATAGATCCAATCGATCCCGAATCATTGGAAACATGCGAATCATGTTTAAAAGGTAAAATGACAAAGACACCCTTTAGCAATAAAGGTGAGCGTGTATCAGACACTCTAGGACTCATTCATTCAGATGTATGTGGTCCTATGTCAGTCCAAGCAAGAGGAGGATTCAGATTCTTCATAAGCTTCATAGATGACCATACCCGATATGGTTACATCTACTTGATGAAGCACAAGTCAGAAGCTTTTGAGAAATTCAAATGCTTCAAGAATGAAGTAGAAAATCAATTAGGAAAGAAAATAAAGACGCTTCGATCTGATCGAGGTGGCGAATATCTTTCAGATGATTTTCTGAATTATCTAACTGAATGTGGGATATGCTCACAATGGACACCTCCCTATACACCACAACACAATGGTGTGTCCGAGAGGAGAAACCGTACCCTATTAGATATGGTACGATCCATGATGAGCATGGCCTTACTTCCAAAGACGTTCTAGGGCTATGCCTTAGAAACTGCCCTCTTCACCCTAAATCGAGTACCAACTAAATCCGCTAGTTCCACACCATATGAATTGTTCATTGGTAGGAAACCCGTGTTTTCATTTATGAGAGTATGGGGTTGTTCAGCCTTTGTCAAACGCATTGTGTCCGACAAACTAGATTCAAAATCTGATAAATGTTTCTTCATTGGATACCCTAAGGAAACTATGGGATATTACTTCTATCATCCAGATGATCAGAAAGTAATCGTATCCAAGCACGCAACCTTCTTAGAGAAAGAGTTTCTCGAAGAAACACAAAAGGGAAGCATGATTGAACTTGACGAAGTTCAAGAAGAAGAAACACCGAATGAAACAACGGAGGCGGTTGAGTACCCGAAGGAGTCCCATTAGATGAGACTCCAGTGCCACCTATTCGTAGATCATAAAGAGTTCGTGAACTCCCAGTTAGATATGGTTTTCTAGTGGGAGTTGATAATGAGGTTCCCATGTTAGACGACGAACCCGAAAACTACGAAGAGGCTCTTACTAGTCCAGATTCTAAAGCATGGCTTGAGGCCATGGATTCTGAAATGGATTCCATGTATACTAACCAAGTGTGGACTTTGGTTGATCCACCCGAAGGGATAATACCCATTGGGTGCAGGTGGATCTTCAAAAAGAAGACAGACATGGATGGAAAGGTTAGCACCTACAAAGCTAGGTTAGTAGCGAAAGGATATCGTCAGAAGCAAGGAATTGATTATGACGAAACTTTCTCTCCTGTGGCTATGTCCAAATCAATCAGAATCATGCTTGCAATTATCGCTCACTACGATTATGAGATTTGGCAAATGGATGTGAAAACAGCTTTCCTAAACGGAAACCTGCTTGAGGATGTATATATGATGCAGCCTGAAGGTTTCATATCGAAGGATGCAAATAAAGTTTGCAAACTTCAGAGATCCATTTATGGACTCAAGCAAGTATCTAGAAGCTGGAATAAGCGTTTTGACGAAACCATAAAACAATTTGGTTTTGAACAAAATTGCGAAGAAGCTTGCATTTACAAGAAAGCAAGTGGGAGCTCTATAGCATTTCTCATACTATATGTGGACGATATATTATTAATGGGAAATGACGTTTCTCTCTTACAGTCAGTGAAAGTATGGTTATCTGGTAACTTCTCTCTGAAAGACCTTGGTGAAGCAGCTTATATACTTGGTATAAAGATCTATAGAGATAGATCGAGAAGACTGCTTGGTCTTTCACAGGCTACATACATTGAAAAGGTGCTAAATCGGTTTAGCATGCTTGAATCGAAACGAGGTAACTTACCCATATTACATGGAGTAAAGTTAAACAATCATCAATGTCCTAAAACCGATGATGATAAAAGACGCATGGATGTAGTCCCGTACGCCAGCGCAATCGGTTCGATTATGTATGCTATGCTATGCACTAGACCTGACGTAGCGTTCGCGTTATCTGTAACGAGTCGTTACCAAGGGAATCCGGGAGACGAGCATTGGATTGCCGTCAAGAACATTCTTAAGTACTTGAGAAGAACTAAAGATATGTTCCTAGTGTACGGAGAAGGTGATCTGAAAATAGAAGGATTTTCAGACGCAAGTCATCTCACAGATGAGAATGATTATAAATCCCAATCAGGATACCTGTTTATCTTGAATGGGGGCGCGGTCAGTTGGAAGAGTTCCAAGCAGGGAAGCGTAGCTTTCTCTACGACCGAGTCAGAGTATATCGCAGCTGCGGAAGCAGCAAAGGAAGCGGTTTGGATTAGAAAGTTCATTACAGAACTAGGTGTGGTGCCTGACATTGTCAATCCCATTACACTGTACTGTGATAACAATGGAGCCATTGCGCAAGCAAAGGAACCACGGTCTCATAATGCATCCAAGCATTACCTTAAGCGATACCACATCATTAGAGAGATTGTGGCTAGAGGAGATGTGAGAATAGAAAGAGTACCTACAGAGGACAACGTTGCAGATCCGTTGACAAAGCCTTTAACCCAGAGAATACATGATCGTCATTTAACTTCTACTGGGATAAGTTTTAGAAACAATTGGCTTTAGTCCAAGTGGGAGTATGTTGGGGTTTAGTGTCCTATAGACAATTGTTCTAGGATACAAACTTAATGTAAATGAATTGTTCTTTATATCATTTGTTTAATGAGATATATATTTTATAACTATATAAAGGCAATCCCTTTTAAGCATTAAATAAAGTCTAATAAAAGGAAATCCGTAAGTTTATTTAAAGTGATTATAAAGTGTTCATACAAGCATGAAGTGAGACAAAACTTTATAGTAAACTGATAAACTTAAAACCACCCCAAGTCAAGTGATATGTTTGGGATTGACATATCACTGTTGAGACTTGTATGTAACAATGTCTTCTGTCCGACAGAAAGCTGATCTCACAAGCTTCATATATACAGATATCTGGACAGTTACATAGATCCGATGAAACGTTGTTCATTAGGATTGGGGATCCGATTTGAGATAACAGGATGGGTAGATTCATCATTGTCACCTGTTCATCTCATTGGTATTAATAGGTATAACTAATCCTCAGACTCAAAGGAATATTAATTGGTATTCTGGATTACGGAATATGATGCTTTGACTCTGGTGTAACACAATCCTTAACAGAGATGACTCTGGGGTGTGAACAGTAGACGTTGGGTATCACAGGAAGTAATTGCGGAGTCGTTATATATTGGATTGAGCATTTATCACTCCCGATAAATGGGAGATACATCCATGGATCGCTTGTGGAAGACTCGACTCTAAATCTTTGCAAGGTGATAGCTTAAGAGTAAGAAATACAGATTTCACTTAACCTATCTTTTTGAGTTGACTCGGCCTGTACAAGTAAAACGAACGTCTCGCTATATGTGACTTGACATCACCCATAGTCATAAGATTCAGTTCAAGGATGTAGTTGATAAAGGATCGAATTATACTGTAACTAATACGGAAAGGTTAACGACAGAATCAACATGTCTTCTTATAGCTCTGGGGGAATGATTACGGACTTGCTAATCACATACTCTGTACATCATTCCGTTATGCAAAGATTAAATATAATTCTCTGAAAATTAATTTAATAACGTTGCATACGGCTAGAAGCAATAAGAACCTAATGGACCACACATAAGACTTGGAACCTAAAAGAGAGATAGATGTTAATTAATTGATAGAAGCCCAATTGAGCCCAATAAGGCCCATGGACATAAGGGGGTCGAAATTCATGTAGTGATATACATGAATAATTAATTTGATTTTGTTAATCCTAATTAGATTAGGAATATGAATTAAATTAATTAAGAGATAATTAAGTTAGGAGTTTTAATTAGATTAATATACTCCTATTATTATCCAATAAGGTTATTATTATTATCCTTAATATATTAGATATATAGTGAGATAATAATTAGGAATTCTATTCCGAATGGAATTCCTATTCAGTAACCTAATTCTATATAACTAGGGATTAGATACAAGAGATTATAAATACCCCTTCCCTTGAGATTTTCGAAATCCAAGCAAGTCATACCCTACTTGTGATTTTCGAAATTCACCTAGTCCAAGAGAGAGAAAATTCGACACCCCTAGTTCGAGGACGAGATTTCTCTACGGCTTCGTTTGATCAATTAATTTTCATCTATTTCTTTTATCCTTGATCTTGTGTTGATTAGTTAGAGGCAATCTACTTTGGTTGCTATTCAACGGTTGATACTAAATTAATCTTCCCGTGTTTTATTTCGTGTTTGGGAACTCGAAGAAGAAAAACAAACAAAAGGGAGAAATTCGTTTTACTACTCCTACATCAGGTCAGTTCACGATTTCACGGATTCCCGGAGATTGAACCGTCGGATCGTCGCGATTTTTGGACAGGAGCTTCTAGACATATTCTTCCACGTTTCCACTGAAGGGATTGTCGTTCGGAGATCTGGAAGTTCTGTTTCGGATAGGGGCAGATTGGTAGACAGTTTCTATCTCTTTTGAAGTTGTGGACACTTCGTTTGCAACGGTAGATAGAACTTCTAAAAGGTATTTATTCTTATCCTTCTTTATATGAAATAACGGTTAACGGATCTTGTGGTTAAATGGAAATAGGTTAAAATTTTTATATTTCCGCTGATATACCTTAGCCTAATTTCCATCAGCTCGGTCCAGCTGTTCTTTGAGATCCATTCACAGAAGGGTTGCTCAGCTTCCACAAATCCCTTCGAAAACCAGCGAGAGTGGTCAACCTTATACCCCCTTACACTCTCGTAGACTGGGGAGTAGGTGCGTTCTACGGGTTTCTTTGCCTTGTCCTGCTTTTGTTTCCCTTTCGAGGAGGTAGCTTGGTCATCCTTGGTTTTCTTACTCGGTGTAGTGACCTTAGAGTGGTCACGCTGACTAGTTTCTTGAGACTTGGTGGGAGTCTCGCTATATTCCTGCTGAGAAGGAGATGGAGGATTTTCATCGGAGCGGTTTTCATCATAACCGGCACCGGAGACGTTTTGAGAATCGTTAGACATGATTCTTAGAGAAGTTTGAGAAGTTTGGGAATTTTTAGAGAAGAGAGTATTAGAATACCAGAAATTTCTAAGCGTAAAGAGGTAAAAGTGGAAATCGTCCACTATTTATAGAGGTGTCGAGTTGATCTGAAGCGTTGAGGTGGCCGTTTGACCTCGAGATACTCAATCGACAAAGATTCTGGCATTTATGACACATTCGGCGCATGTATTTTTTAATTATTGCGCTTACGTCATCCTAGGTGGCTATTTAATTCGCGTGTTTCGCATTAAATTTTGCAACGGATCTTTACTCAGTGTTAAGGATTCCAAACGTTTAAAGTTCTGAGTAGTCAGTGTTACGCAAAGGAATTATTCGTGTGCTTAGTAGCTCAGCTTAAGATAACCACTCAGCGTGTATATCTACTCAGCATGTAATAGTTATTGATTTAGCATAAATCATTTAGCATGGTAATTCACTCAGTATGCATATATCACATATAATACTTGGAATTTATTGAAGAGGATTAAACATACCAATGACTTCTCTAAGTATGTTGAATTGCTCACGAGCCAGTGGCTTTGTCAAGATATCAGCAAGCTGCTTATCTGTTGGAACATAGGTCATCTTGATCTCTCCCTTGAGTACATGATCTCTGATGAAGTGATGTCTTATGCTGACGTGCTTCATCCTGCTGTGCTGGATTGGGTTCTTTGATAGGTCAATGGCA
Organism: Euphorbia lathyris; assembly: GCF_963576675.1. Taxonomy (NCBI): domain Eukaryota; kingdom Viridiplantae; phylum Streptophyta; class Magnoliopsida; order Malpighiales; family Euphorbiaceae; genus Euphorbia; species Euphorbia lathyris. Next base: position 50,163,169 of record NC_088918.1, read on the forward strand.
CTCTTGTTGTCACATTTGACTTCAATTGTTTTAGTCTGAACGCCATAATCTTCAAGCTGTTGCTTAATCCATAGGACTTGAGCAACACAGCTTCCAGCAGCAATTTACTCAGCTTCAGTGGTTGACAGGGCTACTGACGCTGCTTCTTACTGAACCAGGACACAAGACAGCTTCCAAGGAAGTGGCATCCTCCTAAGGTGCTTTTTCGTTCAAGCTTGTCTCGTCCGTAGTCAGCGTCAGTGTATCCAATGAGTGTGAAATCATGAGTATTGGGATACCATAAACCTGCATTCACTGAGCCTTGCAAATATCTAAGGATTCTTTTTACAGCTATGTAATGAGATTCCTTAGGGTTAGATTGATATCTAGCACAATAACATACTGAGAACTGAATGTCCGGCCTACTAGCAGTTAAGTAGAGTAGAGAACCAATCATACCTCGGTACAATTTGCTATCTACTGACTTACCATTTTCGTCAGCGCAGAGGACAGTGTCAGTGCCCATACGGGTAGATATTGACTTGCAATTCTCAAGTTCATACTTCTTCAATATCTCCTTAGCATACTTAGTTTGACTGATGAAGATGCCATTTTTCCCTTGTTTGATTTGAAGTCCAAGGAAGAAGTTGAGTTCTCCCATCATTGACATTTCAAACTCAGTCTGCATCTGCTTACTAAATTCCTTGCACATGGACTCGTTAGTGGCACCAAAAATAATGTCATCAACATATATCTGAGCCAGTAGGGTATCTTTACCCTTCCTCTTAATGAATAAGGTTGTATCAGCTTTACCTCTGACATAATTTCTAGTCAGTAGGAAACTGGTCAGCCTCTCATACCAAGCACGTGGTGCTTGCTTGAGACCATACAGAGCCTTTTTTAGCTTATAAACGTGGTTTGGGAACTTAGGATCCTCAAACCCTGGAGGCTGATTAACATAGACTTCCTCGTTTATAACTCCATTAAGGAATGCGCTCTTAACATCCATTTGAAACAATTTAAAGTTCATATAACTTGCATATGCACATAAAATTCTTATAGCCTCTAGCCTTGCCACTGGGGCGAAGGTCTCACCATAGTCAATACCTTCTTGCTGACTGTAGCCCTAAGCTACAAGTCTCGCTTTGTTCCTGACCACGTTTCCTTGTTCATCCAACTTGTTACGGAAGACCCATCTTGTTCCTATAGTCTTCTGGCTTCTTGGATTTGGCACTAAGTCCCATACTTCATTTCTTCTGAACTGATCAAGTTCTTCTTGCATTGCACTCATCCAGAACTCATCGTGCTCAGCTTCAGCGAAGTTCTTTGGTTCCTGAACTGAGACGAATGCTACATTGCTGAGGTATCTTCTGAGTTGATTTCTTGTCATCAGGGTGTTTTCAGCAGCATCAAGAATGGCACTCTCTGAGTGTCCTCTTGGTATTCTGATCTCTTTTGGTAGAGTGATGTCTTGAGTTGGTTGTGTTTCAACAATCTCTGCAGGTATAGATTGGTCAGTGAAAACAATTTGAGTTTCGCTTTTACCTTTGGTCAGCCCTTGAGGTAGTGACTCAGCGGCTGTTTCTTGGTCAACGGGTGCTGAGTATGGATCATCCTCAGTCAGCTGCTTGTCTTTTCCTGCAGGGTTAGTTTCATCGAACTCAACGTGTACTGACTCTTCTAAGACCTGAGTTCGTTTATTGAAAACTCTGTATGCTTTGTTGTTTGTTGAGTAGCCTAAAAAGATAGCTTCATCAGCTTTTGAATCAAACTTAGCAAGGTTGTCTTTAGTATTTAGAATAAAACATTTACAGCCGAAGGCACGAAAGTATCCAATGTTGGGCTTTCGTCCTTTCCAAAGTTCGTAGGGAGTCTTTTTTAATATGGGTCTGACTAGAGCCCTATTAAGTATCTAGCAAGCTGTGTTGACAGCTTCTCCCCAAAAGTACTTTGGAAGCCTATGCTCACTCAGCATTGTCCTGGCTATTTCAACCAAGGTTCTGTTTTTCCTTTCAACAACCCCATTCTGTTGAGGCGTTCTAGGAGCAGAAAAATTATGGTCAATGCCGCTGGCTTCACAGAATTCAACAAACTGTTGGTTTTTGAATTCTCCACCATTATCACTTCGGATGTGAGCTAACTTAAGGTCTTTATCATTTTCAAGTTTTCTTACTAAAGTTGAAAACGTCTCAAAGGTTTCATCCTTGCTACTCAGCAAGATGATCCAAGTGTACCGAGAAAAGTCATCTACAATGACCAAGGAAAATCTTCTACCACCCAAGCTCAGCGGCTGGACTGGACCGAAGAGATCCAAGTGTAGCAACTCTAGTGGACGCTTGGTTGAGACAATGTTTTTACTATGAAAAGACGTTTTAGTTTGTTTTCCAGCCTGACAAGCGTAGTATAATTGATCCTTTTCGAACTTAAGTTCTGGCAGTCCCTCAACTAATTGCTTTCTTGCTAATTTGGCGAGGAGGTCCATGCTTACATGACCAAGTTTCCTGTGCCATAGCCAGGAATTTTCTTCCTTTGACATTAAGCATACATTTTTTGAAAATTTCTTTTCCAAATTCAGCATAAAGACATTATCAATGCGAGGGGCAGTTAAAATCAATTCATTTGTTTTTCCCTCGAGTATTTTACATCCAGTGTCATCAAATATAACTTTTCTCCCATTATCACATAGCTGAGCTACGCTGAGTAAGTTATATTTAAGTCCGCTGACTAGGGAGACTGACTCAATAGTAGGATTACCACCAACGGTTCCTGACCCTACTATCTTACCCTTTTTATTGTCTCCGAAACTTACGCTTCCACCTCGTTTACACACAAGTGTGATGAACTGAGTTTCATCACCAGTCATATGCCTCGAGCATGCGCTGTCAATGTACCACATCTTTGATTTCTCAGCACATCTCAGGCTTACCTGCAATATAGCTAGTTATCTTTAGGTACCCAAGTCTTTTTGGGTCCTTGTTTGTTAGGCTCAGCAGGTAAAGCATCATACTTAATCTTATGACGACATACTTGGACAGTGTGTCCATTTTTCCCACAGAAGTCACAGCTGACCTTTCGTTTGGGATATCTCACTGACTGGCCAGCACCCTAGTGCTGAGCATGCCAGCACACCTTTGTGGTGTGTCCCTTCTTCCCACAGAAGTCACACTGGACATTCCGCTGAGGATTCCATCTCAGATGACTAGTACTTCGGTACTGAGTGTTCAGAGGAATATTTCTTTTATTCGGAACCTTGAATTGATTCTGAATAGATGTGACATCCTTTCTTAGTTTCTTAGAATCTGATTGGACCTCAGAGACAAACTTATGCATAGTTTCTACGTTGCTATGCAAAGTTGAGTTGTCTTGGAGAAGATATCGAAGGTCACTCAGTTTGACCTCTTCAATCTCATCACATCGCCTGCTGAGTGCTCTAACCTTCTTGTTACACTTTTTGATAAGTGTGTAGAGGTCACTCAGGGCATTTATCATTTCATTTCTGAGCAAGGGTAGTGATATTACCTCAGTTGAGTGTGCCTCATCATCAGATGCAATGGAGGGGTCAGCATGCTCAGAAACACAAGGCTCAGCAAGCTCATCTGCCATGAAGCAGATCTTTGCTGACTCAGTGGCATCAGCTCCTGATGATGATGACTCATCACTATCACTCCAGGTTGCCACCATTGCCTTCTTGTTGTTCTTCTTTTCCTTCCTCAAGGTAGGACAGCTTGATTTAATATGGCCAGTTTGATGACATTCAAAGCATGTGATGGGCTTTGAGCTGTCCTTCTTGTACTTGCTGTCGCTAGACTCAGCTTTGTACTTGTCAAACTTCTTGTAAGGCTTATTGGAGTATTTATCATTCTTTCTGAACAGCCTTTTCATCTTTCTAGTGAACATGGCCATCTCTTCATCGTCTGTTGAGCTCCCATCAGTGGAGTCAGCTTTCATGACAATAGACTTTTGCTTCTTGTCCTCAGACTTCTCCTTCACCTCAAAATTCTTCATTGAGATCTCATGGGTCAGCAGAGATCCAATGAGTTCATCATACTTGTAGGTGGTCAAGTCTTGAGCTTCCTCAACAACAGTTTTCTTGGCTTGCCAGGTTTTGGGAATACTCCTCAGTATCTTCTTGACTTGCTCTTCCTCAGTAAAGATCTTGCCAAGTCTTTTGAGCTCGTTGATAATGTTTATGAATCTTGAGTTCATTTCAGAGATTCCTTCATCATCATTCATTTCAAACAGCTCGTACAGCCTCATGTGCTGGTTCACCTTGGACTCTTTAACTTTGCTGGTTCCTTCATAGGTGACCTCTAGTTTCTTCCAAATCTCCTGCGCTGACTCACAACCTGAAATCTTGTTGTACTCTGCAGCATCCAACGCACAGTGAAGCATGTTTATAGCCGAAGCATGATTTTGTAGCTTCTTGAGATCATCCTCTGTCCACTTAGTCTCATCTTTAACAACCGTTTGGCCGTCAATAGTTTCAACAGGAACAAATGGGCCTTGGACAATAGTTTCAATAGTTTCAACCGTTTGGCCGTCAAGGTTTCCTCCATGATAAGGTCCGCAATTAGAGGTTTAATGGAGTAGAAATTGGAAAAGTTGAATTGATGAAAAGAGTGATAATGGCAATGAAAATAAAGATTTTTCCATTTTTACTGATAAATTGATGTTAGGAGAGAGAAGAAGAAGATTAGAGAGATACGTAGAAAATGGTGTAATTGATTTTTATTTTTTACTTTGGGGTTTATTTGTGATAACTAGATAATAAATGAAGTTAATTTATAAAATAAATAAATATAAGGACAAAATTAACTTTTTTTTCTTTTGATTTTTTTAACGCCGTTAGTCAATTTGGCATGTGTTTGCTAACGGAATGAACCTCAAAGTATTAGTTTGTAAACTTTTAAAACACAAGGCTGCCGATCGAAAACAGATGTAACCACAAGTTTTATTTTTATATTTTTCCTTAGAATATATTTATGGAAAAACATCATTCAAATTACTATTTTAACTTTGTGTATATAAACCTAAAAAATAATGAAAAATTAACATACGTAAAATGTTATTTTCCCTAGAATTTCTAACACTTCTTTGCACAGAATAGAAAAGTTCTTTAGCCTCAATTTCAATGGGAATATAATGTTATGAATGTCTAATTTAGTGCTCTAATTTCTTAAAACCAAATTTAGTACACCAATTTCTTCTTCAATATAATGTTATAAACTAAACTAACCTAGTCATGTTCGCGCTGACAAATAGAAATTGATTGAAACGGAATCCTGTTCGCCGTCGTAAGGGACTGCTAGCTAACATGAGCATTTACTTTTTTTTGAAAGCAAATAAATATTTATTTTTAAAGATTGAAACGTTTAACTGAGATGCTATTTGTCCGAACCGTTACAAATAAAAATAACCTCCCTAACTTGTTTTCCGATGTTTTATGCAAGATTTTTATACAAAAATCATATTAGTTATAAAAATTAAGGTAAATAATTATAAAGTTTCTGTATTTTTATCTAATACACTATTTAATCGTTGTGTTTTTAGAAATAATTATATAGTCCTCCAGTTTTTGTTTTTGTTAACTCCTTAGTACTTATGCTTGGGTCAATGGTCAAACTATGCTAAATAAATTTTAAAATACTAAAATTACCCTTTATTTTATGTTTTAATGATAAAACATCTATTTTTATATTATATATTTTTTTTCTCCTTTTTCCTACATAAACACAACCTCTCCAATATAAACTCCAATATATAAAATAATTGATTTATTAATTTTAATTTAATAACGTAAAATTTGTTGACTAAAAAAATGAATGAAAAATATTTCAAAAATTATTAAAATAGAAATAAGACTATCATTGTAAAAGTTTTTACAATTTTAATAAATTTTACCAATGAAGAAAAATATATGATTTTTAAAAAATTTATAATAATATTTAATGTTAGTTTAAAGATATTATATTAAAAATAAAGGAAAAAATAATTATAATTTAAGAAAATTAATAATATATTTTTTCAAATATATTAATTTCGATGCATATGTAGTTCAAAAACTTTATTAAAATTAATTAGATTAAATTTGAAACTAAAAGATATTTTTTTTATGTATATAATTAGGGGCAATTTTAGACTTTCATTTATAAAAACAAATGGAAGGACTAAATAATTGATTAAGATAAAACTTAAAGACCTTATAATAATATGATGGACTTACTAGCGTGTTAAGTAAAAACATAAGGACCTTATAATTATTTACCCTAAAAATTATAATTAAATCATACTACAAAAATTAATTTTAAATATACCATTATTTTTATATATCACAAATAAAATATGTTTTATACTCTAATTTATAAATTTTAGATTATAATTCATAAATTCTAATCTAAAAACTATATCACAAAACCTCTAATTTATAAAATCTCAGTTCTTAAAAATATTAAAAATAATAATTTTCTTGATTTAACATACTTCAAATTATTATTTGACATAATAATTTGCATCAATTTATATTGTATTTTGCATCAATTTCATCTATTGAAATGGGCCATTCATGTTTGAGCCCATTAGTTCATCCTTTTATATTGGCGGGTAGAATCAGGTGGAACCCTTCCTTGGAATCATATCCTGCATCCGGTTTGAATACCAGCATCAGCCATATTTCTTTCGGATTCCATGGATCGATTTCGTAACTGAGAAGGCTGTTTTAGCCTTCAATATCTTCAGTTGTTTTCACCGTCTCTGTGGTCATGGCCACAACCCTTCCATCGCGACAGCCACTGCTCCCCACGCTCCTTCCCCGGCGCCGTACAGTAAAGTTTAGCCATGTAGTCACTGTTCGCGCTTTCCAGCGTAGTGACTTCGACAGGTTTGCCAGAAATGCTTGGCGCAGCGCAAATGATGGCTTTGAGCTGTTCGTGTATGAGGCAAGGAAGACCGCCGAGCGTCTTGACCGCAGATACTCTGTTTCGCGGCGTCTTACTTCTGTTGCCCAATCTGCCGCTGACCGTGCCCGTGAGATTGATAGAGAACTCGCAATTGGTGTTCGATGGCGCGTCTTTGCCATGGATTTTAGAAGAAATTGGCCTAGGGTTTGTTTCTTTCTTTTGAATGTTGCTACTTCTGATTTAATAGCCTAAGTTGTTCAAAATTTCGAATACCAATCAGTACAGCTGATGTTTGAAAATATTTGGAGACAGAACTATGTGAATATCAATCATGTCCATATCAGTATTTCTCTCATTTCAAATTCAATGTTTATTTTTTCTTGTTTATATTTATCCTCACTCTGTTTGTTACCAATTATTCAGGAACTAAGAGTTAATTCATCTTGTTGAATTTGGTAATCTTATTGTCATTTTTGTAACTCTTGCAGTATAAGAGGCAGCTCGATGGTTTTCTAGATAGCCCATTGGGAAGGGGTTTTGCTGTGAGTATTTATTTTTCACTACTTACTACCGAAATGAAATTTTGGCTGTTGATTGATATTTTTAAGATGTTTGGTCCTTGTTTTCATTTCTGTGAATGATTGAATGTTGGTCACTGGCCTTTTTGAGGTAGCCTGTAAAATAGAATCTTAGCCAACAACCTTTTCTTATCATTTCATTGATCTTCCGAGTTATTTACCACAAGTAGTGAATGCTACGTTGCATGGATTTATTTAGTATTAACTTTTTTATGTATGTTTTTGAGAAACCTTTAGTAAATTTGTTAAAGGACTACAATTGCCTACGGGAACTATTTGCTATCATATCTACTGTCACAAATAAAACTCAAGTTTTGTACTCTATGAATAAGTTTGATCATATTTCAACATTTCTACTCGTACTTAATATTTGTTAATTTATTGTTGAATAAAAGTATCTATGCATTCAAAATATTGATTATCTGATCATATGACAATTATTTGATTGTCTAGTCTTTTGAAAATATAAATACCGGGTGGGCTTTCTTAACATAGACACTCCAGCTCTTGATCGCTTACAATTTGGATACTGAATTTACATAAGGCTGGATAAGAGGCTGTTAAGTTCTCGTTGAGTTAAGTATCTATGCATTCAAAATATTGGCTGTCTAATAATATGACAATGAATTTACACAAGGCTGGCTAAGAGTCTGTTTGGTAAAACTGCTGAAAAAACAAATACTAAAGTTTAGCTGCTGAGTATTATAAATAATGAAATTGTTAAATGACAGAGTTGTTTGATAAGTAAAAGCTTCTTAAAATACAAAACCTCAATGTATATATATATATATATATATATTTATTTTCTGTGAAAAATAATAATATATTTATATTTGATTTGAAGAGTATATAAATCGCTTCTTGTATAAGAAATTAGAATAGTATTATTAGTAATTTTAACTTAAAATTTGAAGTTAAATATTTTAACTTATTAGATTAAGTGGTTATTTGAGTCAATTTAATTCTTTAAGTTGTGTTATCAAATAAAGATTATAAGCACTTAATCAATTAATTTTAAGTTTATCTTTTAACTTATCAAACACTACCTCAGCCTTTTCTCAAAAGTGGCAAGTGAATTGGAAAATTCTTCACGTGTGTAAGACACTTGAAATCATAGTTTTCCCAACTTAATTTTTTTTCTTGAAGAGTATTGTAGTAAATATTGGGCCTTTTGTAGCGTAGAATGCAAAACAGCTAAATTGTTCCTAAAGTAATAGAGTGGCTCTAGTCCTTCAAGATGTATACAACAGCACACACTTCAAAGAACTATGTGAAAGTCTCAAATTTTATGAAAATATTTCAGTCCAAATTGTAATCTCAAAAAACAAACATTTACTAAGTTAGTATGAAAAGGAAACGGCCATAAATGACTTGCTTTATGTTCCCCCAAAATGTTATTGGACCAGAATACCAAGTCGTATAACAAATGTGATATCATTACTAAGGAAGAATTCAAACTATGAAGAATGATTGAAACCTAATCCAAATAGATATGCTCAACTTAGAAGAAAACAAAGATATCGGACGGAGAAATGCACCAAAGGTATCTCAGAACAGATAAATCATGCATGATTTTTGTCACTATATCAGTGAAGTGGGTTTGTTTTCAAGAATTAAATATCTCTAATGCTCGTGTGAGCTGCAAACATCTAATGTCATTTAAGTCATTTTGGCAGCTGTGTTTTCCTGTTATCTATCCATAGTTGTTAAAGGCGCAAGGCGCCTTAGCGCTAAGCGTCCTGGAGCCTACGCTCAAGGTGCAAGGTGAGGCGCGTGCCTTAGGAACACAAAGCGCATAAAATAAAAATATACTCTTTTACTAGTTAAGCATAAAAAAAAAAAACACACTTATGACCATACAAACGAAACAAAACCACATAAAAAAAAACATAATACTAAATCATAAATGTCAAAAACACCAAGTTAAGTTCATACTTCATAGAGACATTAACATATACTTAACGTTTTAACCTAAGTACCTAACTATAACTAATGCTACTAAACTAGTAACCATTCATTGTCAATCAAAAAAGAACACACAAAAAAAAAAAAAAAACTAATAATAATTATCATATATTTAGTTCTTTATGTGACTGCTCTTCTTTCTTTACATGACTGCTCTTAATCCTTCTCTATTCTTTCTATATTTAGTTATGACTCTTGATATTCTTATTTAGATCAAGGGTTAAGATTGATCTTATTTAAATTAGATTAGTGGTTGAGATTATTCAAACAATTTATTTTACAGAAAACAGTAAAAAATAATAAAAACCCTAGTGAAAACCCTAAGGCGTGCCTTGATCCAGGCTCTGAGGCACAAGCGACGCGCACAAGGCGAGAGCCTTTTGTACAACGCCTCACTTTCTGCACTCAAGGCTCAAGACCTTGAGCCTTGAGTGAGGTGCACCTTTAACAGCTATGCTGTTATCTAATTGCTAAGTGCTCATTCTGCAAATAGTGAACATTTATCTGCATCAGAGGCATGTGATATACCATATATTAAAAGAATTAAATACAAAATATGAAAAGAATCAAAATCAGAATGAGAATCAAAGACCACCGGAAGAAGGAAAAGAAAAGCAACTAAGTGTTCAAGTGCTATATTTTACAAAAATGTAAAAAAAGAACATATTTTGATTCTATTATGCTTTTCATTTTGGATGTGTTTTGAAAATTTTCAATTCCTTATGGAAATAGAAAAATTGTGATGCTCTCCCTTTTTTTGGTTTGTGTTTTGTTGATTTGGTTATAGGCTATAATTTGCTGCTTTATCTGAATTCTATTTCATTGATGCATGTGAAATTATTGTTCCGTGTTTACAATATGGGAGAAGTAAACTTGACAATGAATGGTTACTGTTAATTAAAATAACATGTACAATGGAGGTCATAAGGAATGAATTTTTCAGCAAGAAGGATGATTTATGGAGAAAAGATGCAAGATCACTGTGAAATACCATGCTTACCAATAAATTGAGTTAAAGAGAAGGGTAATTTTAAGATGGAGAAAAAACAAGAACAAGAGCATACATATCCGTTTTTGACTGGGAGAAGAAAAGTGACAAGAGTGTTGACTGATGGTGTAACGTATAAAGAAGAGCAGAGAATGTGTTGTGTTTGAGTCAATATTATCTTTGGAGGCTCGTAGAAGTATATATTTGTGTGTGTAATAGAGACATAACACAGCTGTGAGAGAGCAACTGGAATATATTGAATGAACTTCCTTTGAAAGGAGAAATTTAAATATGAGATTTATTACAAAGTAAAAAAAAAAAAGGATAGGATAAGTAGAACAGCATCAGAGAAATTTTACTCCAACAGGAACTCAGTCCCTCTCTCCTTCTCATCAATGAAGAGCCAAACAACAGTTTTACACAGAAATCGAACTTTCCTCACTTCCTACTACCATCAGAAATGCTATTGAACTTTCCTCACTTCCCCTAGATACAGCTAAGCATAACTAATTTAAAATGTTTTTTTCTATACTGCTCGCCTGGACCATGTCTACCCCTCTCCCTTCTAGAATTTGATGCCAAATGTTCTCAGAATTCAGCAACTGATCATTTGCAGCCCTTTTCTTATCACTATCAGTGTGATTTGTTACAGTAGTTTAACTAATTGTGAGTTTCTTGGTGTGAACTACATCCTTCAAAGTACTGTGAAATCAGGTGTCATTTGACTAACATATAAATAATTTATGAGTTCCAGAGTGGAAATTCAGTAGAACTAGTGTGTGAGTTGATGGGTAAATTAAGATTTTATTCAAGATGTGAGAAGAATTCTACAAGTTTAATGAATGAACATTTCTGATTGTTAGAGTTCATATTGAGTTCTTTTGTCCAGTAATGGGAATTTCCTATTTATCTATTTTTGTAAATTACTTCGTGCGATTTGATTTATTAATATATTTTATTTACCATGTTGACAGACTCTTTTCTTTCTATGGTTTGCATTCTCTGGGTGGCTGTTTCGGTTCTTGATATTTGCTACATGGATTCTGCCATTTGCTGCGCCTCTTCTCATTGGGACTGTGGCAAATAATCTTGTCATTAAGGTACAGCTTTTTGATGGTAATTAATTAGCATGTAAAAAAAATTTCTCTGCATTATACTTGCTGGTAATTCTTGCTTATATTAGATGTCAGCTCTATGATAAATGCTTGTTATATATATGTCAAATCAGTGAGATGCTTCTCAGCGTTGTTATAATCAAATCTTAAGGCCTGTAAATTTATGCTGATGAGATGCGTATGTATAGAGTTATGGGCCTTCACTGGTTTTCTATGGTGATATTTGTAATACGTTGCTTGATTTTTTTGTTTATTTGAGATCTGGATTTTTTTCCCTTCCTTCCAAATTCAACATTTACTGTTTATATTTGATAATTGAACTACCTATTTGTCAATATCTCCACATCAGCCCAAGCAGGTAAATGTGGGAGATGATTTTTGTGTTCCTTTTTCCTATGGGAACTCGGATGGATTCTTTACTATGCTTATTAATTATGTTGGTTTAATCAGTTTACTTCTTCCTTGTATACAACCACACAATATTCTGTTTGCTTGTAATATTATTATATTTCAAGCTGACTGAATTTACATGGATCTGTTTATGTTTCATTTTTTTTTTACCTTTAGGTGAACATGAGATAAGGTAGCCAAAGTGGTTGTTCTCAGTGTCAGTCTTAGGTGCCCTTTCTCTGTCTCACAGTACATGACGAATTCGATGAGCTTTTCTGTTAGCTGGTTTTTAGAAGGTGCCTCTTCATAAGTTTACTTGAAACGTTTTATCTTGAGTTGCAAGAATGAGGTGCCTGAGTAGAATAGAGGATGAGATGGCAAGAGTCTCAGGTTTAGTCAAAATACAAACTACCATGTGTGAGAAAGAAACTAAATAAGATATCTTGACCACAAATTTGAAGGCTTCTGTAATCAAGGTAATATCTTCTAGTATTTTCCAATGTGATAAGACCTTAGATGTTCGAACAAGTATTATCAAGAATATTAAGTGTAAGGATTCCAAATATGCTTTTATGTTAGTTTAGTTGTACTCTCTTGAGAAAGTATTTTCTTAATAAATTGAAATGCATACATTTGTCTTATACACTGAAATTGTTCCAAATTCTAGACTATTATCTTGTTGAATCATTGTCTTAGTTCTTGCTCAATTAGTTAATATTGCTAATATTCTAATTATATTGAATTAATCCTTCAACTTAGGATTATCCTCTCCATTAGAAAAAGATGTGCTAATGGAAGTGGATTTAGAATTGTATTTAAAATGATAAATTATATAAAAAAATTCCTATATAAAGTCAAACCCCAATACTTGGTTGATCCCTATCCAATGTTAATGCATCAAGTTGTATTAGTTTCTGCATGATTGACAAGTTATTGTTAACAAAAAAAAAAAGCATTCTTTTACCTGGAAATTGACAGGGGGCTTGTCCAGCATGTAAGAGGCAATTTGTTGGATACAAGAATCAAGTAATTCGGTGTGCAGGGTGTCGTAACATTGTGTGGCAACCAGAAGGGGACTTCAGTTCAAGAGGTGGTGGTAGAGGAAGAGGAAGTTCATCATCGAAGTCTGATCCTGATATTATCGATGTCGAATTTGAGGAGAAATGATTAAAGTGACTCTTGTTTTCATGTGGGAATGTGCATGGATGGTAGGTATGCCACTCAGAAAAATACCTGACCCATTGATTTGATGCGATCTTTAGGCTTAGGCCTCTTTGAGTTTTGTGATCAGTGGTTAGCTGTGTCAGCTTCAGAATGTTTAGGAATAGTTGAATTTTATTTGTATACTATCTTTGTTGTTGTTACACCCCAATGAGAATAACTAAATGCAAAAGGACACTCTGCAAATGTATCATAGTATCATATAAGCAAATAGTTTTGTTTTTCCCCTCTATTTGAATAGCCCAATTGGTTCAAGTTAGCGCAGTCCGCATGATTGATAAGAATATTTTATTAGGGTTATTTTTGGGTAAAATTATACTAAATATCTCCCTCCATTTTATTTATGTTGTTTATGGTTAATAGTTTGGTTTGGTCTAGTATGTATGTGGAAAGTCGGTTTTGATACCAATTGCAAGAGTTACTATGTATAAATTATCCATTTTGGTTCAAATTTAACTTATTGAACTACGGTTTTAAAATTTATTTACATGTTACTAATATTTTTTAATGTGAGATTCAATTCATTTATGTTCCCGTCATCATTTCTAAGGGTTGTTTTCTGTTCATACTTTTTATTCTAAGGTTACCCATTATGACTTGGATCATTACATTTACTTTTAAGACTGTTTTCATAAAATTACTTTTTATGCAAAAAAGATGATTCTTAATTATTAATGATTAATTATATAATGATTTCAATTAATATGAAACCTTTAATTATAAGTAAGAATAATTTTGAGAAAACTTTTTTTCAAAAGTGAGTATATAATATGGATTAATTATATAATTATTTCAATTAATATGAAACCTTTAATTATAAGTAAGAATAATTTTGAGAAAAAAAATTTCAAAAGTGAATATATAATATGGATTAATTATATAATTATTTCAATTAATATGAAACCTTTAATTATAAATAAGAATAATTTTGAGGAAAAAAATATCAAAAGTGAATATAATAGATCCAAACCATACGCAACTCCCTGAATTTGTCAATTTTCATTTTGCCTTCTGTTTCAGAACGACCTATTTGCCCATTCAACTATTTAAAAGTGTTATTAGCAACCCCCTTTTTTCAGTATAACGGAAGCAAGATGAAGTTTCAATATTAGTACAAGTGTTCATGGAAGTATTGGAACCAGCTTGCATATATGTAGACCATTGAGAAGGAGTTAAAGTTATATGTAATTTTTAGAAGAGAACTTGTGTACGGTCTATACTAACCTCATTTGCAGCTTGTTTTAGTAGTAAACAACCATTTTTATTATGACATTGGTGTTTGCAATGAGAACATGTCATAATTGTTTCCGTTATAATGAAAAGACGGGTTGCTAATATCACTTTTAAATAGTTGAAGAGGCTAATAGGTCGTCCCGTAAGTTCATGGGCAAAATAATAAAAAGTGACAAGTTCAGGGGGCTGCGTATGGTTTAGGCCAATATAATTTGAAGATCAAATCCCTTTCTAGCCTCTTGAAGTTGGCACACTTGTCACTTGGCCACCTGAACTTAGTGTCCAATAATGTAGCCACTTAAACTCCAGAAATGACGTATGTTTGGCCTCATTTAATAATAGATTTGGACTAATATATTTTGCGTGAGACATGCACCAAAAGTCTGATTCCATCCATATATACATGTCGAAAAATCTTGCCATCCTAAAATGTATGTAAAGTCCATAGTGCCCTCATTTATCCCCAAACAAGTTTCCTTCATCATTTCTTTTTCTTCATTCTTCTTTCTGTGAATTCTTCCTTCCATGTAATCTGAACCAAAAATCATTCGATGACCATTGTCTAAACTGCTTATTCATTCACTATTTTGCACGAACTCAACCAAAATCTAAACTAGAAATCTTTCATTAGTTCTAGGATTTCTGTATCGCGAAGAAAGAGGATAACTTTAAAGTTCGATTTCAGAGGACGAATAAATTAAAGCTCAATTTCAAAGGATGAACGTACGAATTGAAGTTGAGGTTAGTGTTTTATCTGAGTTTTGTATATAATGTATTGGGGTGTGAAATAGTCTTATTCTATATAATAATTTTAAGGGTATTCTAGTTATAATTGTTGAGTTTAAGGGTATTTGTTTGATGAGTGAATAAAGTAATTGTAAATCACTTTTCATTAGTTTATTGATTCCTTTTAGTGTGAATTGGCTTTCCCATCTTATTGATTCTCGTGTGTATTTGACTGTTTTCAGTTTTTAATATAGGTATTATAACCATTCATTTGAGTCATGGTGGGAGGGTAGTGAATCAAGAGGGTGAACTTTTTATTTTGGGGGTACCTTTAAGGAAACTACTAATGTAGATACTGAAAAGTTAAGTAGATTGGATTTGTTATGGATTGCTAAAGAACTTGGTTATGAATAATGTGGTACCCTTTATTATAATAAGAATTTCACAGGCAATTGATAGAAGTAAACAATAATATTGATGTGCTAGATATGGTAAATGGTAAGGACAAAAAAGAAAATGTGGAAGTCTATGTGGACAAAACAATAGATGCCAAACCTAGTGGGTCTTCAAGCGGGAGTGCCAGCGTGGCAAGTGTGACCAATATGTGTGTTAATACATTGACTCACGCGCCTCACATTGTTGGGATTATCAACATCTGACATGTCACTGCCATAGAGATTAAATGTGGAGAAACGTATGTCATTTATGGAGTTTAGGTGACTACATGGTTAGACACTAAGCTCAGGTGGTCAAATAACAAAGTGTGCCAACTTCAGAGGGCTGAGAGGGGTTTGGTCAGATATGAAACATCATATAAATTATAAATATATAAATTGAAAAATCTATGAAAGATAATAAAATGAGAGAGGAATTTTGGCTGTGTTTAGTAGATGTTGCATAGTGTAGGGAGAGGAAATTCATCTTTTTACTGTGGTTGAGCTTAGTCTTAATTCATTTTATCATTTTTATAGGGTTAATTTTAAAAACAAATATGTAGTTTCACGTTTCGCAGATCGGTACCTATGGTTTCTTTTTTGTCCAAAAAATAACCATGTGGTTTGAAATGTTAGCAAAATTAAGGCAAATGACTTACACCGTAAAAATGCAGGATATTTTCGAAAAAAAAATCACTTTGACTTTTAAAAGTCAAGGAGAAGAAGAAGACATTGTCAATCCATTTGCCTTGATTTTGCTAATGATGCAACCCACGTGATTTTTTTTTGCTTTTTTGTAAAAAAACAAAAAAAAAAAAACCCACAGGTATTGATATGCAAAACCGTGAAACCACATTTCAATCCATTTGCCTTGATTTTGCTAATGACGCAAACCACATGATTTTTTTTTTGCTTTTTTGCAAAAAAAAAAAAAAAAAACCCACAGGTGTATTGATATGCAAAAGGATGTTGTTAAACATAGCCTCATTTTCCGACCCTTAGCCACCCGAAAGGATGAAAATGCTATTTCAGGTGTTGGGGTGGGGAAAGGGGTTATTTTTTTCCTTTCCCGACATGCTGGCATGAGGCTATTACGCCTCACCACAAGGTGAGGCGTCTGTATTTTACGCTTCACTTTGTGGTGAGGCGTAATAGCCACATGCCTCACCAAGCGTAATTTACATACGCCTCACCTTGTGGTGAGGCGTAATAGCCTCACGTCCCTCGTATTTTTTTTAAGAGTATAATTTAAATTAAAACACGTAACAATAATATAAGCTGATAAATAAATTAACTACTCTAGAAAGATTCATATAGTGTTAAATATTATCAATTCAAACACATAAATTCATTCACATCAATGTAATCTATTCCAAGCCGCTCTCATGTCAGCATAAATATTGTCCAAGTGTTGAACACTCGGATCACGATATCTATGCCAATGGACGAGAATGGGTTGGACTGGAAAAACAGGTCTTAAATGAAGACGTATGTAGTGTTGATAACTCCCCAAATGACAAATGACAATCTCTCGCTCTAGTGGTCTTCCATCGTCTGAATGCATCAACAGTATAGTACAACATCCTAACCGTGGCTCAGTAAAAAGGAATATTGCTGCATTCAAAACAGATGCAACAGCATATAAGTCACCCGGACTCGACATCCAGTGGGACTCACCACACCCAGCTCCTGCCCATCTGATACGCGTTAGTGCAGCATATACTCGGTTCCAGAACACTGCCTCATACATATCACGATGGGCCCGCATCTCATTTTCTATAAGTGTTCTTACGAACTTCCACTCCTCCTGTTTATTTGTTATGGCATCGGCTAAAACACGAAATCCACAGTTACCATATGATACAAAATCCAGATATCCAATAATAAATGGTACGATGAGTCCCTGGACACTATGTAAATGATAGTATACGCTGATATCCGCACTAAATCCGGATGCAAATATGAATATATGAATTTCGTTAGTGATAATATATTTACTTTACATTAACTTATTTATTATGAAAATAATAAATACCCGACATCTCATTGTTATGTATAGAGGATGATGAGCTTCGGCCTCGACTATGACTACTCCTCGGAGTAGAAGACCGAGCACGACCACGTCCACTTTGACTATACTCCCATGCACTCGGACTGCGCTTCGTAGATGAACTCCCCTTTGGTCTACCCCCTAACTGTATCTTTAACTTCGGGTTCTTTATAACTGCCTTGATCTGGGTTAATTTGGTTATGGATGTAGACAAATATGCTATGCACCATTGCAGGATCTAACTTGTCGACCTTTTCCACAAGAGAGTGAAAAAACCGGTTATCCTCGGACCCATCACCATATAGGGGAGCAGTAGCTGGTATGTCACTCAAACCATAAAAAACAAGAGTTCTCCAAAAAAGGGTGTATGCGGTCCACACTAATCGGCATATTCGAATCCATATGTTTTTTTATTTCACACGCACAGGGAATACCATGAGTCATAGGCAACACAAACCCGCAATCGCTAAACACATCCACACTCAAGCCGAGCATACGCACTCGCTCATCATACAGTAGACTCAAACAGTGATGTGAAACATATAAGTCGAGGTAACTGAAAGGAAATCCGTAGTGAGACACCGCAGATCTTCATCTCAAGTCCTCAAGTGAGTATCTGGTTATATACAATAAAACATTAAAAAACTGATTTATTACAATTAAAAAGATTAAATTTAATAACAGAAAAAATGTCTTACTTGATCGCATCAATCTGAGCCTCAATGTCTTTGTGCACCTTCACCCATATTGTATCGAGTGCTCCGGTAGATGAATTCAACCACTGCTTCGACTCTGCATGTGCACTCTCTACTCTACATGTTGTTGTGTTTCCTAAGTGCAAAACATTGTTCGTCCACGCTCGGCAGAACTTCTCCTTATGCACTAGCCATGTGGTCTCTACATACTGTATCACACAAGGCCATTTGGCAGTAGTAGTCTTCATTATTCTCACAGCCTCCTCATATTCGGCTACTGTCGGCGCTTCAATTATTTTTTTCCATTTACTATTCTTAAAAATTTCTTCAAATTGCTTCAATCCAATCAATTTGCCTATTCTATCCTCCACATCTTTATCGATATGCCACGTACACAACAAATGATGAGTTTTTAGAAAAACCTCACTAATCGGTCTCATCAATCAATAACTCCCGGTTAGTAGCAATGGTTTACGGATGAACATCACCTCCCAGCAAAAGCCTCAATTTTCCTAAAACCCACATATAACTACCATCGGTCTCATCCTTCATAATTGTATAGGCAATCAAGAAGTTCTTGTTAGAAGGCATCATTCCAATGATCTCAAAAAATGGCATTTTATACTTGTTTGTTTTATATGTTGAATCCATACCAATAAACAAGTAGTTGGATCGGAATAAGGTGATCGGAGTAGGATGTGCCATAAAAAGGTGAGTCACAACATTGCTATTCAGTTTCGCTTGCGTCCAATGTATGTAATCCATATCTAGAGCTAGCCGATAAAACTGACTGATTACATCCCGACCCTCAAAACTCTTAGTCCTTATTTTTTCCTGTAATTATACACGTCTTTGGGTCGGGTTATCCCTAAGATGTTTTTCTTTAATCGCTGCAAATATAGCACACGGCTTTGCTTGAGCTGCACTCATTTCACGCACAATTTTTTTGGAAGCGGGACTTAGTCCGCTCATCTGTCGATATCCCTGAAGGTATACAACCAATCCATGATTCTGATGTCCTCTTTCTCCAGCAACACCATTTACCACCTAACCCCCTAATTCTCCGATTTCTAGCATCTTCACTTGGAATTTGCACCCAAAATATTTTGTTTTTGTATTTCTCAATATTACTTCCTCCATATCCATATTCCTTTGGGTAGTCTTTATACCACGAGCACATTTAACCAATATCCATTTCAATTTTGCCCCGGTCTTATGAGAAGATATAGTTAACTCGAAGCCAAGACTAATCGCTTTCTTTTTTGCCGATTTAATAGCTTCCTGATATGTTTTAAACGTTTATAGAGGATAAAATTCTCCACTGTAATCGACACCGTCACCTCCAAAGTCTTCTAACGGAACCTGAAAATATTAACTAACGAACATTAGATTCCATTACGATCAAATTCGCCAATATTTCGGGTCTCTGGCCCAAAATTCTATTTTCTGGGTACGGGGTGTGTGCACATTGCGTCCCACCACTAGGTGGGGCGTGTGAACATTGCGCCCCACCTTGTGGTGGGCGTGTGAACATTGCGCCCCACCTCAAGGTGGGGCGTGTGAATATTGCGCCCCACCACAAGGTGGGGCGTAATGTTCATACGCCCCACCTTGACGTGGGACACATTGTTCACACGCCTCGGACCCCGACAACCATAATATTCAGAAATTTTTAAACGTATTCAGAAATTTTTAAACGAAAATATACCTCGAGTTCAGCGGATTGGTCGTTCTCATCTCTTCCTGGGGATGACGGATTGCTCGCCATTACACGTATAATCAAGGGTTTAGGAATGAATTGAGATTTGAGAGAGTTTGAGAGGGTTTAGGGTTTTTCAAATATATGATAAGGGGTAGTATCGTCTTTTTCGGAGACTGAGTATATGAATTTGGGGCTGGGAATAGTAATCCACTACGCAAAAACGTGAAACCACATTTTTTTAAATTAGCTCTTTTTTATATTTCTATTAGTTCCCATTATAAACTTGTTTGCTTTTTGTTTACGAGAACTTTCAATATGAACACTATTTTTATATCTATTTTATTTGTGTTTGTGGGTTTGATTTTATCAATACCATACATTTTATGCTTAATTTAATACATCATAAATTGTTTAGGAAAAAATATAAAAATAAACTTTATGGTTTAACCAATTTGAAAAAAAAAACTTAAAGGGGTATATACTTTTGTCTTTCATTTATTTCACTCATTTAATTTCTTCCTCTCTCCTACACCTCACCCTTTCATTTATTGAGACATCATCATCTCTCTCAACTCACCTACATCTTTCTCCATGAATAATTTTTCCAAAAATCAACCATGGACAATTTGTTCTTTGGTTCTTTCTCTCGCTTCCCTAGCGACTAGGCCTCTCAAATCACCATGTTATCCAGATATTTGGTATACCTGCCACTGCTGGCGCTAATCTCGATAAATTCTTTGAAGATGTCGAATCTGTTAAAGATGAGCTCAAGGATTTAGAAAGACTCAATGAGAATCTTCAATCTTCTCACAAGTAGAGCAAGACTCTTCACAATGCTAAAACTGTTAAGGAATTTTTACGTTCTAAAATGGATTCTAATGTTGCTCAAGCCTTGAAGAAAGCTAAGCTCCTTAAAATGCGACTCGAGGCTCTTGACCTCTCCAATTCCGATAATAAAAGTTTGCATAAGACTCTTCACAATGCTAAAACTGTTAAGGAATTTTTACGTTCTAAAATGGATTCTAATGTTGCTCAAGCCTTGAAGAAAGCTAAGCTCCTTAAAATGCGACTCGAGGCTCTTGACCTCTCCAATTCCGATAATAAAAGTTTGCATGGATATGGACTTAGATCTTTATTGGATCGAACAAGAACGTTTGTGGTCAACGGTTTGAGGAAGAAATTGAAGGATTCTATGGAGAGATAGTGCCATTTTTGTTGTTTGAATGATTTCAAATAATTTATTAAAATGTGTCCTATTTTTATGTTATTAGTTTAGTTATTTTAAATTAGTTTGTTTGAGATTTGATTAGTGGAATTACATGAGATATAGCAGATGTTTCTCTATTTAGTTATTTGTGAGTCTATAATACGCATGAGATGTATGTTTTTTGTATGGTAGAATATTGATCAAATAAAGATGTTTATTGAAATGCTTTTCTTCATTTGCTTTCTATTCTAAAAACCCAACAAATTGGTATCAAAGCATTTTGATCTTGAAGGACTTGTGAGTGAGAGGCAACAAAGATGATAATAAACCGTTCACCAAATCTTTCACCTCCAATCTTAATGGAGAAAATTATCAAGTTTGGACAATCAAAATGAAAACCCACTTGAAAGATATTGATTTGTGGCAGTGGGTTGAAACTACAGTAAAACCTCTATATAGGAATACGTTTGGGACCGGACAATTTGTATAACAATTGGGAGGTTATTCTTATATAGAGTTTGGTACCCAAAAAAAAAAAAAATCAACACTTAAAGTTTATAAATTTAATGTTTAGCATATCAAGTCTACGAGTTTTATTTCCAATACCTAAAGAATTGGAAGAGTTTTGAGTTTAGTTTCCAATACATAAAGAAAAGAGTTTTATGAGAAAATGGTAAGAATTTATAGTTAAAGTTGGAATTTGTGTGCCAACTCATATTTAATCTCAATAATTTTTAAATTTTTTAATAAATTTTGTTTAAATCCTTAATACATATATACATTATTTACATAATTATTCCTATATAGAGGTATAGTTTCTAAAG
Organism: Euphorbia lathyris; assembly: GCF_963576675.1. Lineage (NCBI taxonomy): Eukaryota > Viridiplantae > Streptophyta > Magnoliopsida > Malpighiales > Euphorbiaceae > Euphorbia > Euphorbia lathyris. The sequence goes on from NC_088918.1 coordinate 50,185,172, forward strand.
GTGAGACTTGGATTATGTATAACAATTAACATTTGGGAGGTTATTCTTATTTATAACCGGCCCAAGTTGGGACCGAAATTTTTTATAACAAATTGGAGGTTATTCTTATATAGAGTATTCCTATATAGAGGTTTTACTGTAATAGGGAAATGCAACCTCTGAAAACCAACTCGACGCTCAACCAAATTCGAGCTCATGAAGATGAAGAAATCAAAGGTCCAAGAGTCGTGTTTCAAATCCATGTGGGTGTCACTGAGTCAATTTTTCCAAAAAAAAAAAAACTTGGGTTGTGAAACAGCCAAGCAAGTTTGGGATACTTTGAAGGACCTTTATCATGGCAATGATAGAACAAGAAGAATGAAAATATTAAATCTTAAAAGAGATTTTGATGATGGAAGAAAATGAGACTCTACAAGAGTTTTCTGACAAGCTAATGACGGTGATAAACAAAATCAGGTTGATGGGAAGATCTACCTGATAACCAGATCATAGAGAAGGTACTCATTAGTTATTTCGAAAGATTTGAGAAAAAAATTCATCTTTGGAGGATTCTAGAGGTATCAATTAAATTTCTTTATCCGAATTAATCAATGCTCTTCATACTCGGGAGCAAAGAAGAATTTTGAGAAAATAAGAAACTCAACCAGATGTTGAGGGTGCTCTTATGGCAAAAGGATTATCTTCAAAAGGAAGTTCAATCCAAATATGGTATTTGCAATAAGCCTAGTCATCATGAAATCGACTGTTGGCACAAAGTTAAACCTCAATGTTATAAATGCAAAAGGTTTGGACACATGCAAAAAAATTGCAGAACCAAGTCCGAAGAAAGTGTTAATAATTTGACACATGTTGCACTATATATACACAAGCATGGAAAACCTAAAGGTATATTAATAACATTATCTCACCATAATTGATCACCTTCAACCCTTTCAATTTTTGCTTACTTAGACATTGGAACGGGTTCGCCGGACTCTAATCTCTCTCTAACTGTTTGTTCTATTTTGCATGTATCTTAAGGGAGGATTCGGAAACAGAGTTAACACAAATGGCCTCATTCTCTCCTTGCTAAAATCACGCGGGCCATGCGAACACTTTCTCTGAATGGGTAATACCGCAACTAAGAAATTGATTTCAGCCTCTTGGAAAAATTTGTTGCCTCCATAAAAATGAACGGAGTTTGTGAATTATATATATATATATATATATATAGTCTTAATGATGCAATGTTTCATAAGCACTACAGGGTAGATATTTTGCATTTTGGACATTATAGTTGTTCGGTCATTCATCAGCAATATTTTGAGCCTCCAATAACAAAATCAAAGGAGGTTGGATTTTTATACCCCTCTGATGCCAAAATCCTCATTCAACAAATCCAATCCACCCAAATCGAACCTCGTCCACTTTGGAATCCGTTACTATAGGTGGAATGAAGGTCTACAAGTGATCTAAATTCTTACCTAGAGTTTCTTGACATGGAAAGATGGAAATGGAAGGAAGTGCAGGTGCAGATTTAACTGAAATTGTGTAAATTTAATCCTAACAGATCCAAGTAAAATCAATTTTAATTCTACATTATCAAAAATTAAAAAAAAAAAAGAAAAAAAAAAACTAGTTTGACTAGTATTTAAAATAAGAAGGCAATACGAATAATAAAATAAGAAACTTGGTGTTAACAGAAGAAATTCTGTTAGTCCCATTAACCCGTCTCCCATCCCATTCAATTCCTAACATGTGCCACAATCATCCTACTTTAACCAAAGTTAATCAAAGATCAGATAATAGAATTTAAGTAGGATAGTTATGCCACGTAACAGAAATTGAATTAGAGACTGGTAAGGGAATAGGAAAATGGGGACAACAGATTTCCATCAAGTGTAAACCGGAACAAGCAGTACCAAACTCAATTTAAGTTGACCAAAGCAGAACTAATAGAAAATTGCAGTCAAAATATATAACATCAAATACTCAAAATCAAAGCAGACTATAAGATGCTAATAATAATGTATTGAGAAATTCTGGTGACCGAAATCAAGCAAAAATTTCAGAAATGTCAACCCTGATACTTGCTCTTACTGTGCCCTTATCCCTATTTCTTTTCCTCTTTCTCAGCCTCTGCTGCCCTCTTCATCCTGACACCAACATGGCGTGCATTTGTCCTCTCCAAACGCAGCTTGTTGTAGGCCTTGAATGATTTCATCTCTTCTGTGACTTTAACAAGCTCCACAGATGGCTTCTCACGTCCAATTGGCATGAATTCACCTTGGACTTGAGTTGCTGTTCCAAGTTCCTCGGGAGCAGAATCACCAGCCTATACAAAATGTGTATACTTTGAGATTCTGGCTATGCAAATCAATAACTATACAACGATATGAATTTCCAAGCAACCAAATATTACCTTAAACTTGCGGGCACGTCTTGGGAAGACAACCAACTTGGCCTTGTAGGTCTTCAGCCTCTGAACATTGGATTGCAGGCCCTCCAAGGAGCGGTTTTTTCTACGATGATCAACAGATATACCAATTGTGGGAGCAAGCTTCTTTGGAATACCTGCAGCCTGAAAGATGAAATTCATATTGAACAAGTGATGACAAGAAGGGAGGAAATCATATCAATATGCAACTTATCTAGCAGTAAGAAAAAGGACAGCGAGATCCTTGTAAGAACAGAGGATATTATATCAATATGCAAAGTATCTAGCAGTAAGACAAATAAAACCAAGATCTTTATGGTCTAATATGAACTTATGATGGGCCTTAAAACCAATATGCATAAAAAAAGGGCAGTGAAGCAGCTTGCTTTACAGTTCTTTGTAAATGAAAACACAAACTATTTTATGGAAGCTAGTTAGTTGCACATTTCTCCTACAGAAGAAAAACTATTTAGACATACTTAAGTGTTTGAATTGGACTGCTACAGTAACCAACCACAAGAAATAACTCTCCTATAGTACAATACAAAGACAAGAAATATGAGACATAAAAGCAATATTGCAACATGAAGAATTTAAAGGATAATGGAATTGATAAAGACAAACAATCCACCTTAAGTTCCTCAAGAGTAAATCCTCGACCAGCCCTCACTTTCATGTTGTACTTTAAGGTCTGGCCATGGACGACAGGACGAAGAGGTCCTGCTGTAGGGCGTGGAAAGATCTTCACGGCCTTCTTTTGGCGAGCTGGAAAAATTCGCATGGTACAGACAAATTAGAAAAGCCAAGAAAAACATCACCACTAAATAGGACTACAGCACTCGTGTTGGATAACATGAGAACAAATAGTGAAATCGGGAACAAGTACATAGACAAAATGAAAAGAAAATGCCACCTACCAAGACGTCTCCTTGTCTTACGGGCAGGCTGATTAAACCATGTCTTGACATAGTTCTGCCAGTGCTTCTTAAAGTGTCCATTAGGGATAACATTGTTATGCTTCATGTCTTACCTAAGAGAGAATTTCAAATTAAAAAAGCTAGCAAATAATCTCATATAAGACAGAAAATTCAACTGAAAGGTGGACTACACAAATTGAACAATAATCCTAAGCACAATTCAATTATTCATCCACAGGAACGCACAGTGTAGAGAGGAATCTGAAAAAGCATATTTACAAATTGCAGCCATCGTGTTTCTTTATTATGATTGATTTACCAATCCTATACTGTCAACTTAGAACTAAAAGATTTAATTGTTGGTATGAACAGCAACATATGCTACCCAGTTCTATAAGGGCTGTGGTAGATTTAGATCATCAAAAATGGATTTGAGACTTGAGAGTATGCATCAATCCCAGGGAAACCAGGATAATATACAAATAATTTATGAATCCTTGTTCCAGAAAAATTAAAGCATGGAGATGAATCCATTTACAGAATGAAGAAGAAAAAGATCGTGCAAAGTAAGGGCTATATAAAATCGCTAAATGTACTATAGCAATGGAAAAAACAGAAAATACGAAGCTCACAAAGATGAAACAAATCTCCCTTGCAAATGAAAGAAGAAAGAGGATGAAGAGAAGAACACTGACTTACCGTTGTAGAAAGCCCTCTTCTCTCCCTTCTTCAGCTAGAACGGCTTGTGCACTAGTTTGTGCGAGGATTTAAACAAAACCCTAGGTATTTGAATCCCTCACGGGTACGGTTTGGGTGGGTTATCAAACCTGTGTCTTATTAGGTTTCCCAGATCCAGCCCAAATATGATGGCCATTCTTCAAATTTCGATAATTAAAAAGAATTTTTTTATTTTATTTTACCCTTCCTCTTTTTTTTCTTAATAAAATATTTTACTCTTTTCCTATTTTATTCAATGTTATCAATCAGATCGGACGTTAAACCGAATTTATAGTTGGATCATATGGCATTTGGTCGGACAGAATGATTCGGATTTGTCGAACCGAATGACGTAATAAATAAATACTAATATATATATATATATATATTTAAATATATAATTAATTTGGAATTATATATATTGCAATAATTAATGTGGTATGTATAATAAGTATATTTGAAAAAAAATATAAGTATATAAGTATAATAATACTAATATAAGATTCAATCTAACCATGTTTAAATGATTTTGTCTTATCAAGTATGATAATACACAGAGAGAAGGAAAGAAAGTGTTATAAATAATAATATACAGAGATTAAATCACATCATTCAATTTATTTAGTCCCACATTGGTTTTGGTTGTCATGTTAGAGATTTCTCAAATCTTATTTGTCCCACGTGATAAAGTAGAGGCAAACCAATTTAAAGAAGGTGTTATAAATAAGATTTCTAATACTAATAGAAAATATTGTCTTTAACTAGTAAAGCAAGCAAGGTCACTAGTGGGAGCAAAATGCATATTGCCATAGGTTTAAAAAGCAAAAGGCAAGTCAAGGCGACAAGGGCAAAATATCGCCTTGAGACGAGGCGAGAGGTAATAAAAAATTAGAAAATCAAATAAAAATAAAATTAACTCAATAAAAACTAGTAGTACTTAAGGATAGTTTCATTTATAAAGTTGTAAACCAAAATAACTTAAAGTCTAAAAGTGCTAATTCTTAAATCAAAATAGAATAATATCAAACATCTTCATCCCCCAAATCCAACTCCTCATCAAGATCTATATCCCCATCAAGATCTTCCACTTCATCATCCTTATATTCTTCTTCTTCTTCATCATCTTCAACTTGGTACTCATCATGGACCTCATCTCTAACAACTCGAGGAGGATTGGCTTTTGACCGGGAAGAGTTTCCTCTAACGTATGTCTTTGTGACATTAGCACTTGGGGTAAGGGTAGCACTTTTGCCTTTTGCCCTAGTACGGTAGACATATTATTCCGCTCCACTAACTATACCAACCATAGTCCAACCCAAATCGTCATCCTCAAATACACGATCATCATCACTTTTATTCTCTTCCTCCATTCTACCCGTCAACCACTCATTGCGATCATCAATATCCTTCAAAGTAATGGTGTCCTTAATCCCTTGTCGATTCTTCAAAGCTCGATTATATTTCACATAAACTAAATCGTTCAAGTGTTTTTGAGCTAATCGATTTCTTTTTTTGCTATGAACCTACAAAATAATAATTAATAACAACAATCAATTTTTATTAATGACTACCATAACTAATATTAAAACATAAAAGAACTTATTAAAATTATTTTTATTAACTTACATGTTCAAAGATACTCTAATTTCTTTCACAACTCGATGCACTACAAGTGAGACTAAGCACTTTGATGGCAAATTTTTGTAATTGTGGAAGACTTCTCCAAATGATTTCCACCAATCAACTAAACAAAAAAAAAATTATAATGCTTATTAAAATGCAAATGCAAACAATGAACTTAAAGTTGGAAAATTCAAATGTCCAAAGTTATTATTTACCTGGATCTACTGTTGTTCGTTGCCTAATCGCCATCTACATTCCAAATAAATCGGTCGGTGAACTAGTATGATATCTAGTCAACTGTGTATTGATTTGGTTTTGCTCTTGCTCACTTGGAACCAATCTCTCCAATGTCTGATAAAATCCTTTTCTAACCTTATCATTCTCATCCGGTGCATTGAAAAATGTTGGATTTAACATAAAACCAGCTCCATGCAAAGGTTGACAAAGTTTTTATTCCATCTCTTGTTAATTATTTCAAAAACATTATCATACTTTTCTTTCACACCATCGAAAGTCTTCTCTATTGTCTCTTTAGCCATATCCATAACCTTATGTATATATCCCATAGCAGGCCTTTTCGCACCATCCACCAATCGAAGCACACAGACTAAAGGGCCAAAGATCTTTAATAAGTAAAGAGTGTTCGTCCAAAATGTCGTTGACAATACATAACTAGCCACTGTCTTTCCTCCAATTTCTTTTGCCCACTTGCTTTTGGTCCAATCATCGGATACAAACATCTTTCTCAAAAGAGCCTTCACCGAATGCATGCGGTAAAGTGTGAGATAAACAGTGAAAAATCTTATGATACCGAACCTCACAAGCTCTCTTTCATTAGTGAATTTTCTCAACAAATTCACTACACTTAGGTGAGTATAAATGTAGGAATTCAACTTCACTACCTTCTTTACAGTTCTCTGGACAATTGGCAACTTCCCAATATCTTCCAATATCAGATCAGTGCAGTGAGCTGCACATGGTGTCCAATACAAGTTTGACCTCATTGCTTCCAAAAATTTGGCTATATGTTTTAAAAGTATGATAGCAAAAATCAATAAAAGATTGCAAAATAATAGAAGTGCAAGTAAAAAATTTAATAATGTAATAAATTAGCATTTTTTTTACCTGCAAGTACATTTGATGCAGCACTATTAGTAATAAACTGAACAACATTCTGCTCTCCAATTCTTTCAACCATTTTATCAAACAATTCAAACAACTTCTCCCCGGTTTTGGAATAATCAGAAGCATCAACTGATTCGATAAAAATAGTCCCTTTATGAGAATTAACCAAAAAGTTAATCAAAGTTCTTTGCTTTTTGTCTGTCCAACCATCAGCCATAATTGAACATCCATACTTTGCCCATTCTTCTTCATATGATTTCATTTCATCATTCACTTTGTTAACTTCTTTATTCAAAATGGGAACTCGAAGTTCATACATTGTAGGCGACTTCAACCCAACACCATACTATCCAACGGACTCTAGCATCATAACAAAGCTAGGATAATTTACAGCATTAAAAGGAATTGCCGCATCATACATCCACCTAGCTATATCCTCATAAGCTTTTTCTCGCAACTCTTTTTTGCAAGCTTCATTCATTGTTGTTTATCTCAACTTTCTATCTTTCACGGCCTTTTCAGCATCTTGTTTGAAAAATACATCCATTGGACCCTTCACCTTGGTTTCTTCGGGATATGAATTTTAGACTGACTTTTCTTTCCACCCCTATTATCATACTCTCCAAGATCATCCAGCTCCATCTCATCATCCCCAAAACTATCTAAATTCGTGATATCTACATCTTCCACCAATTTACGTGCCGCCTTTTTAGATGCAAGATAATTAGCAATTTCTTCTTTCACATGAGGTGGACATTTTTGGCACACCTGAACACTAGTATTTCCTCCAGCAATGTGATACTTAGCTCGATATATTCCAGCTTTGGAGACAAAATCACAAAAGTTACACTTGAGATCATTTGTAGAAGGTGGCTTATTTAGCGTCACATACTTCCAACAAGGATCCGCTCTTGCATTCGGTTTTTTCGATGTAGTAGAATTAGAGCACTAGCACTACCACTCATTTCCAAACACCTGCAAAATTTAATCAATTGAAAACATCTTAATAACAAAAATGATACACAAGTAATTTATTACAATAAAATTCCACAAAACAGAAAAAATACAATCAATTCAAAGCATAAATTCAAAGCCTATCTCAAAACTAGAAATTTCCATAAAATTTCGACAGCATAACGACACAATTACATAGAAAGAAAGAAAGTATACGAAGAAATCAAGAGTGAAGAAGAATCAGAAACCCTAACCCTAAACAAAAAAAGAAGATAAAATAAAGAGGAAAGGAGAGAAAAAACATATCGGTGGTGATTGATGACCAGCCGCTGGCGAGTTGGGAAGCAGAAACTCGGTGGTGGAGGAGAAGAATCGGTGGTGAGGAGGATGAGAATAAGAGAGAGTTGTTGGAGTTTTTGGGGGGTGTCTGTGTCTGTCTTTTTAATTTTATCAGGTTGTTCTGTTTGTGTTTTTGGTTTTAATATAAATTAGGGGTTTTTTTAAAGAGGTTGACTTAATGCCTCACCTTCAAGAGGCAATCGCCTCTTGCCTCAGACCGCCTCTCGCCTTAAAGGGTGAGGCAATCGCCTCTTGAAGGTAAGCCGCCTTCCAGGAAGGCGGCGAGGTGATCGCCTCTATCGCCTCTCGCCTGAGGCGACAGAGGCGATCACCCTTTTAAAACTATGCCTATTGCTGAATATTTTTTATCAAACCGGGATCACATTGGTTACCGGTTGAACCGTCGATTCCCAATCCGATTTGTTGCAAATATAACAAACCATTACAACTCAAAATCGGAGCTCTGACCGGTTTTAGTTTAACCGGTCAGTCCGGTTTGAGTTTTATAACATTGATTTAAAGTCAATTAAGACCTTAAATTATCAAAATCATCAATTAGGTCTTTAAACTAAGCACAAATTATCAATTAAGCCCCCATTCTAAGCAAAAACCATCAATTGAGTCATCATCTAAAATCATTCGGTTAAACAGTTTCAGACCCTCTTCCCCAAATCCTTTTTAGCCAACATAGATATCATTACAGTCCATATCAAATAGTCACAATTTACGATTTTAGGATATGATGATGACTCAATTGATGATTTTTATGGACCTAATTGATGATTTTAATAGTTCAAGGTTCTAATTGACTTTCAAGTTATAGTTTAAGGGAAAATTACAAATATGGGCTAATTTGAAAACCCATTTACATATTAGGACTACTTTACTCCATTCTTACCAATCTAGACACTTTGACTACATTTGGACAAAAGTACCATGACCTTTCCCATCCCTCATCACTTCAAACGGTATCAGTGGGATTTCTCTCGATTTCGAATGCGATTTTCAGGCGATTTCCTCTCAATTTCACGACGGTAAGAACTTCCGGCAACATCAAATACGAAATTCCAGCATCGGTGTCATGAGTAGGTCAAAGAAGGAAGACTGTAGCAAACGGAAGGTACGCGACAGTTAATCGTTTCAGAAATATAGTACATTGTTATATAGTTACATGATTTTACTGTAAATTTAGACAATGTTTTATGAAAACCTGTTTTGAGATGGTTATATGTGGAAATGGATGGATTTACAGGCATAGTTTGCTGTTGCAGCGACAACATTAGCGTCTGTTGAAGATGATGCGACAAATTATCTGTCGCGTTACACTATAACGCGACAACACAACGAATAGTAGTTGTTATATTATATCGCGTTATACTATAACACGGCAACGCGATAAAGAGTAGTTGTTATATTATGTCACGCTATACTATAACGCGGCAAAGAGTAATTGTTATATTATGTCGTGTTACTGTCTTATATTTAACACAACACTATTTTATATCTGCGGCATGATCAGGTTGTAAAAGTAAATAACAAGAAGAGCAAGAAGAGAAAGACAAATATAAACTACATGTACCCATATGCCATTAATTCGATAGAACAAGTATCTAATAGGATTAATCAGCACACGCGTACAATCATCCTTGAAAAAATGAATGATGAACAAACCAAGATGTTTAGAAATCATGCTTCAGCGCTTATTTGGATAAACAATTGCCCTCTATTTCAGGATTCTTTATCAATACGTTGTTAACTAGACAAATAAGTCTGGTTGAAGAACGTGATAATGAGATGTTTTTCAATGTTCAGGGTGTTGAGTTGAGATACACCGGAAGGGAGTTTAGGTTGATTACCGGGTTGCCCTTCGGAAGCAAAAACACAATTATGAAAGAGATAAAGAAAATGAACAAAGGAGGAGGATTTAGACGAAGGTATTTTGGTATACATTGAAACTAAATTCAAAGAGACAGATTGGTCCAAGAAGGATGATGGGGATGCTTTGATGATGGCCATGTTGTATTTTATTCACGACAATGTCACGGAACATGAGCCTAAAAAATGTGCAAAACTACATCATGGAGCTAACTGAATATCCAAAGTTGTTCTATAAGTTTCTATGGGGTATGGTAGCTTTTGAAGAGAGCTTGAGGACTTTGAAGGGTGCAATCGATAAGAGGGATGGTATGTTCAAGCAGATGGCTAAGGGGAAGAGGACTAAACAAATCCCATATAACCTGTATGGCTTTAATCATGCATTCCAGGTGTGAATTTGTTTAACTATATGTCTATTTGTTGGCTAATGAAGTTTGTCGTGTTATACTATAACGCAACAACGCGACAAGCATTGTAATTTTTGAAGCTTGTCATGTTATACTATAACGCGACAAGCATTTTAACAAATGAAGTTTATCGTGTTATAGTATAACACGACAAAACTTTAAATTTGCCATATCTGATCGTGATTGGTTGATATATTTGGTTTTTGGAGATATGGAAGGCAACTAATGTCTTTTATGGAAGAATCAAAAGTGATACGCCTATCATTCCGAGAGTGTTTGGATGGAAACAGTTAAAACTAGCACCATTGTTTGAAATCCAGTCAATGTTTGAGGTAATTGTACATGTTATATGAGTTGTATTATTTGAGAATCTTTTTTACTTACTATATTTGGAAATTATTTGTAGGGACCTAATCCTCCATAAATGACAAGAATTGAGCCCAAAGAGGCCGAGAAGAAGTGTGCTTGGTATCAACGTTTGATGGATTATCTGATAGAGGGATCAGATGATGAGGATGGTGAAGAGGAAGAAGAAGAAAATGATGCTGAAGAGAAAGAGAAGGAAGAAGAGGAAAAGGAAGAGACTAAATATGATGATCTAGAGGAAGAAGTTGATTGAGAGGATGACGAAGAGGAAGAAGTGAACGATTATGTAATGCGACCAAGAGTGGTTGAGAGCGGAGGGATTAAGGAGGAAATAATGGAACGGGTGAATATTTTGTTCATCTCCCACCAAAAGTGGTGCACTATCCAATTTGAAAGAATGAGGGACCAATTAAATACTTTTGGGAGTCGGCTATCCTATATGGAGGTTGATATGAAGAGCTTAAAGGGTCAAGTATTTGGGATGGGAGCTGATAACATTGGGAATGAGGAGGAAATGGAGAAGAAAGAGGAAGAAGAGAAGAAAGACGAGGAGAAAGAGGAAGAGTAGGAAGAGCAGAATAAAGAGGAAGAGGATAAGGATGAGGAGGAAAAGGAGAAGAAAGAAGAGGAGAAAGATGAGGATGAAGGGGAGAAGAAAGAGGAAGAAGAGACGAAAGAGGATAAGAAAGAGGAAGAGGAGAAGAAAGAGGAAGAGAAAGAATAGGAGAAGGAAGAGGAAGAGAAATAAGAGATATGGATGAGGGGAAGGAGGAGAAGAAAGAAACATTGATTGTTTTGGTATGTAGTTGGTTTTATTCATGTCATTGTTATTTACTTATTATTGCTTGTTATTTTAAGGATAAAAGTCAGGACCCAACAAAAAAGTTGGTAGAAAAATGCATGTTATAACTGAAGCAGGAGGGATCATTGGATGAAGTAGAGAAAAATGTAAGGATTTTAGCTAATAAAGTTTGTCGCGTTATATAACGCGACAAGCATTTTAATTTCTGAAGTTTGTCGCGTTATACTATAACGCGACAATATGACAAATATTTTAACTACTGGATGTTTACTGCATTTTACAGGCTGATGTTCATCAAGGTGGAGATAGAGGTAGAGGTAGAGGTAGAGGTGGAGGCAGAGGAAGTCAGAAAACATTGGGTGTAGTTCGAGGTAGAGGCACATCTGTGAGTAATCGATAACCCAACAAGTTCCTCCGATCACCTTTCACTGACTATGGCAACAAAAAGGGTAAGAGCCAAATACCGACACATAAGGCTGGGGGTTTTTTATGATAAGGGGGATCTCCTTGATGTAGATTCGGCTACTAAGTACTTAAATTGGATGGATACTGCATTTAAGAATGAACAGAGGATTCTGATGGGGGTGTTATATTTCTGACCCACTGTAAGTTGGTTTAAATAGCTGCAAACAACGGGAGAAAAAGTAGACAATGATGTAAGTTATCCATAAATGTTTAATTTGCTAATATATATATATACATATGTAGCTAATTCGTGAATTTTTTGCTAAATAAATGCATTTATTTGTTTGAATACTGAAACAATACATCAGTGGATGGTTTGCGTTGTTGAGGCACCGTTCTCATTTAAAGAGTGAATCAGAGGTTTGGACTATGGTTGACTCGGAGTTCATTGGTGTCATGTCTCAAGACATGTTTGTAAATAACTGGATGGAGGAAGGTTGGGACGCCACTTTCTTTCTTGAGCGTGTAAATGGGTATGAAGATTTCTATATACGACCATGGAAAAATGTTGATATGGTTCTTATGCCGACAAATTATAAAAACGAGCATTGGTTTCTCAGGATTTTTATGTTGAACCAGATACATTTGTACATATATGACAACCTGTTGTCAAATTATAGCGAGGAGTCGCTAGATAAATTTTTATCCTTTCGGTTGGCCGTCGTTCGGAAGGTTATGAGGATGGATGGGCATTGGTTGGAGGAACAACTTAGTCGTGACATCACATGGAGTAGAGTTCCTAGTTGTCCACAGCAGGAAACTGGATCAAATGATTGTGGCCTACTCACATGTGCCTTTGCCCAAGTCTTAACTGAGAGGTGTACAACAACATATGATCAGTTCGTATGTACTTTTGATGGATCTTATGGCTTTAATTTTCAACTACATATTGCATGCGAGTTGTATCACCAAAAGTTGTTACTAGATAATTTAGATAATAGTTTACGGTCGTATGTATAAAACTTGTGGTATTATGTACATTTATCAGACCTATGATCATTTTGTAAATAACATTTTGTATTAAGTACTGTGATCTCATTATTTGTGTCTTGTTTGGCTCTCATTATTTGTGTCTTGTTTGGTTAATGAAGTTTGTCACATTATAGCATAACGCGACAGACTAGTAACTAATAAAGGTTGTCACGTTATACTATAAAGCGACAACGCGATAGACTTAAAAGTACATCAAATACAATCATAACTTCATCCAATTATTCAGAAACACGATATCAATTCATAAAAATACATCAAATACAATCACAACTTCATCCAATTATTCAGCAACACGATATCAATTCATAAAAGTACATCAAATACAACACAACAGTTAAAACGTTTCTGATCATCAAATTAAGTATTTGATGGAATCGAGCAACTTGCAGAACTTGAGATGTTACTTGGCATCCGCGTTACATTTGGAAGCGGATGATGATAATTTAGCCTGTTATGACCAGAATTCCCACACCTGCTACATGTTGTATGAATTACTTCTTTGCCTTGAGATGGTATTTTACGTTGACTCTTTGGTCGTCCCTTAGATGGCTTGCTAAGTACTTTAGGGAGCAGAATTCTCATAGGGTGTTCGCAGATCATCCATTCTGATTAGTAGCCAACTGGATATATATACTCAACCCATGCTAATTTGAGTTTGTCATTTGTGTAGTAAGGATCAACCCACTGATATGCATCCGTTAAATTAAATGTAGTGGCAATCTTACAAGTGCATGTTTGCATAGAAGCCTGGATAGTTGCCATTTCCTACAAGTGCATGTTTTTGCATTCAAATCCATAATCCCACCCTTTCTTTGATCACCGACATGAAACGTGTGTTGATCAACAGGATTACATGAACATTTTATAGATTTCTGGACATGTCGTTTCAGTTTCTCTTCAGCCCACTTAGTTAAAACGATTGTCGTTCTCCCAACATAGAAATATATGGACATGTTAGAATGACATTGATGTTTCTAATCAACTAAACTATAAATTAATTTAAAATAACATACCTGCTGCTTTGCATCTGTCGTAAGACCATCTTTAAGGTATACACCTTATGAACTCGACCACCATTGTGATTGATAAACGTCTACCTTTCCCCATAGTAGCATTGAATAATTCAGAAATATTTGTGGTCATGATGTTATACCGACGAGTTGAAAAATAGGCATGTGACCATTTCTTTATTCCAACTTGCTCTAAATATGTAGTGACATCATGATATAAAGCACGGAGTCTAGTGAATGATTCGTCAAAATCGAAAGTTTAATATGCTTTTGCAGTCTTCCAAAACACAGAATCTATATTCTTCACGGCACTGAATTTGGCCTTCACATTTTGTTTCAAATGAAATCCACAAGCTTGTGTCCGTTTGATATTATGGCTAGATTTTCGACATCGCTGATACATTCCTTTACCTTGGTCAAAAACCATGCCCATGATTCGTTACTTTCCCTATGTCCGGTCGAAAATGCAAGTGGAAAAATCTGATTATTACCATCTTTACCAATAACAACAAACAATGTGCCAGGATATTTACCTTTTAAAAAGGCTTCGTCAACACAAAGAACTGGATGGATTTGTTCTTTAAACGCTCTAATTGAAGCACCAAAAGCAAAGAAAATGCATTTTAAGTGGTCATCATCATCCATTTTAATATGTATCACCGTACCACGGTTCTTAGCCTTCAATGTCGCACAACAATCCGATAACAACATGTATGCCTCTTCAGGTGAACCACTTTGAGCATCTATAGCCCAACTCCTTGCTCTCCAGGCTTGCATCTAAGAGATGTTAATTTTGTAATCAATTTGAAAATCTTCAGTGATGTTGATTGGACTGCACACTCGATTAGAGAGATCAAACTTATCTCTAAGTAGTGTGCCTGCAACTCGCTTCCCCGCCTGTCTATGATATGGTAATATTTGATCGCTGGATAAGTGTGTTGATCGATACCATCCATCATTCGAAGCCTGAACATGTCAAAACCTGGTATCACAATACCTCTGGCCCGACACTTACATTTTTGAACATATATACATCTAACTTCAAACATAGACTTGTTAGATTTGTACACCTTCCATTGGTACATATTCAAGATTGCATATTTTCCGAGTGGATCTTGCAGTTTTCTTTTGTTTGCAAAAATATCGTGCATTTTTAAAGTGAAGGCACCTCCATCTGCAGGTTTTTCGATAACCAACATAGGTGCCTCAGGGACATCTGGAATCCACCACAGTGGATCAGTCATTCTTCTTTGGCTTTTTTAATCTTCCTCATTATATTTCAGGACATGATCAACTCGTGGCTCTATTTTGACACCACTAGCTTCACTCTGTCGTATAGGTACTTCATTTTGAACTTCTTCAGCATCATAATCATCGGCACAATCACCATCGGGATACATATCATAACCATCATAAACATCATTATGATCGTAACCATCATCACCATCATGAACATCATAACCATTCCAAAATTGATTTTCCATTATAACATCTAATCCATGGGTGTCAAACTCATGTGTAGAAACATAACTTGGTTGTACAGACACAACTTTTGGCAGTGTCTCTTCTTCTTGTGGCTTTCTCGTCTCCTTACATTGTATGTCTTTTCCTTTGTCAGTTCTCCGTGGTATAAATATAGCATATAGAGGAATCAAATAAGTCGGATTCATATGGCAATAGTCTATAAAAACCATAACATCCTCGTCATCTTCAATTGGTGCTACTCTTCCAAGAACTTTGTGTGGACCATATGCCGACTGCATGGACAAGTGTAGATCAAATAAGGTTGCATCAACACCTACTGAAGTGTAAAGTTTCTCTTTTAAATTTTGCAAATCGGTGTTAGTTGCAAAATGGAACAACTTCGATTGACCGCCCACGTATGTCATAATATCTCGAACGGTTTTCCAATGTCTGTGCCATGATAGCATACATGGAACAGTTCCGATCGACATACTTCCATATTTAACAACAAAAAACACACATTAACAAACATAACAGTAGAAGTTTATCGCGTTATCATGTAACGCGACAATATGTGTTGCAATATACGTTTGTCGCGCTATCATGTAACGTGACAAATGCGACAAAATGAAAACAATTCTCTATTGTCGCGTTAGGTCGCAGTATTGCAACGCGACAACGCGATAAGATCGGGAATTGCAGAAGATCGGGAATTGCAGAGACGTACTGCATTATGACATTTTCAATGACAATGCAAGTTCCAATGGCTTCTGGGTTCGACATTACTGGTAACTAATCTAATTTCATTTCAAATGGCTTTTCTGGTTTGACATTCAATATATTTCTGGGTTCGACATTACTGATATTTGATGAAACTGAAATTGAAATGTGGGTAAGGATAAAGCAAAGACTTACTTGATTTTTGAATTGGAATGTTGGATAAACAAAGCTGCGGCTCTTGGATTGTGTTTCTCTCTTGATTGTTATCTAAATTGTTGTAGAAAATGAGAAGAAAGAAAAGAAGAAAAGAGAATAGAGAACACGATTTTGTTTACAGGAAAGGGGGGAATGAGAAAGATGAGGGTATTTTTGTCCAAATGTAGTCGAAGTGTCTAGATTGGTAAGAAGGGAGTAAAGTAGTCCTGATATGTAAATGGGCTTTCAAATTAGTTATGATAGTTCGGTGTGGCTAACACGTGTATGGTGGTTTGACTCAACATGGGTAGCATTAGCTCAAACGCAGACCCTGAGCACAAACGAGCTAAGTGTCATAAAGCCCATCAAACCAAGAGTCCTCGTGGAGGATTGGATATTTTATCCTACCAAATCATCAATGGTCGATGGCGGGCCCTAGTTCGGTTGATTGTTGATGGGTTGTGGATCATGGTCAAGACAGCCAAATAAATATCACCAATAACGAATTAAAATGGATTATTAATTTGATCTTTGGCTTAAGCCATTTATTCTAACTCTAATGTAATTTTTCCACGTAGATTAAACTCCACGTCAAAATCACACAAAAGAATACTAAATGGTTGCAACAAAAAAACAACTCATTCAGACCACTCTTGGAGAAGGAAAAGCTTTGAGGGACTAATTTCCTTGACTGGTCTAGGAACTTGCAAATAGTTTGTAGACACGAGTCGAAGGAATATGTACTGACTGCCACCTTATCAGCTAACGGAGGCAACATACCTATGGGAAAGGCCAAGTCCAAGTCCAAGGCGAAGGCTCCAAAAGGCCAAGTCAAAGATAAGGAAGACGATAACTCCTAAGGGTAGGTTGGCCTCGGCAGATGATATCTATCACGAGTTTAATAAGAAGGGACACTGGAAGAACGCATGTCCAAAGTGAAGGAAAATAGACAAACCTAGGCGCATCGAAAATATATATATATTTTTATCTATTTTATCTATTTCCGTTTTTCAAGATCCGTTAATCGTTATTTCATACAAAGAGGGATTAAACAAGTGTACCTTTTCTGAAGGTCAATCTACCGTTGCAAACAAAGTGCCCAGAACTTCTTAACCGTATTTCATGAATAATGAAGTCAACAGAAAAGACACAGTTAGTAATCAACCAATGAATAGCAATCTAAATTGATTGCCTATAAAGGAATCGACACGAGATCAAAGAGAGAGTAAACAGAAGAGTAATTAAGACGGGATGAAGTCGGAAGAATTCTTAGTCTCCAATATTAAGTTGGCCGAAATACATAGGGGAGGGGGGCTATTTATAGTCTCCTCAATTCCTAACCCTTTTTTTTTAAATGAATACTGAAATTTATTGAGAATAATCAGAATAGAGAGAAGTACAAGCAAAAGTAGGGGGAACAGAATTCCATTCCCTATGACCAGACTCCGAACTAACAGCCCTTGCAAAGCAATGAGCTACATAATTCGCTGAACACCGAATAAACTTAACCGAGTGAGTCTCTAGGTCCTTCAAGAGAGATTAGCAGTCACCAAGAACATACTCTAGTGTCGAACTGCCACTAGTTTCTCGCTGAAGTGCATACACTAGTATCATGTGAGTCTGATTCGAGCTCCAAATTTGTCCAACCCGTTGAAACATCTTTCCACATGAGTTTGATTTGACAAAATTATTTAAGCTAATCCCATGATTAAAATATTCAACAAATAAATTTAAGTGCTTTGATTTAATTGTACTAATGTTTTTGTTCAATATTGAGTAAGTTAATTAATAAGAACAGGAACTAAAAATCCTTAAGACAAAGTCAAGACAAAGTCAGCAGATACAAATCGCACATCGGAGCTGAGTTAAAATGCAACTCAGCATTAAGAAAGAAAATGTCTTCTTCCAAAGCTTGAAGGCGAAGCCGCTGTGTCAAGCTGAGTAATCCTCAGGTCAGCTTCAATATTGATCAGCGTTGAAAACAAAATCTTTCGTATTCTGAGTAAAATTCAGAAGACATAGAAATCTGTCGGAAGGACCTTTTCAAAAAGCATGGACTGTCTGACGCACACAACAAGACAAACCTGGCATCTGATGAAGACAGAAAACAGGATTGGCCTGCAGCACTGAGTGCTGACCAAGTGATGACGAAAGAAGAATGTTTCCCCACAACGGCTATGTCGGGATTCAAATCATTGGTGCCTCAGACATCACTATAAAAGTGCCACTCCAACACTTGATTCCATACAGATCTTCATCAAGTCTATTCATTGATAAAGTACAAAATAGAAGCTCTGTCTTGAAAAGAAAAAGCAAGCACTTACACCAAACTCCTATCTTTGTGTGAAAGTCTAGAGTGATTCTATTCATCTAAAGTGTTCTTCACTGAGTGAGAAAAAATTATGTATCATTTGTAATAGGTTAGAAAAGAGAGGCTGAGTACTCAGTGGCAGAGAGAGGCTGAGTACTCAGTGGCAGAGAGAGGCTGAGTACTCGGTTATAGTACTCAGTAGTAGAGATATGATTGAGTAGACGAATAGAGGACGGTACTCTTGCATACTCAGTTGTTATTGTAAACGGTTTGTGATCTACCTTTAAAGAGCTCAGTAGAGGATTCAAAAAGCTCGGAAGGATTTCCGGGGACTGGACGTAGACGGAGAGGCCGAACCAGGATAAGTCTGCTGAGTAACTTCTAACCCTTTATCTCTTGATATTTATATATATCGCTTGCTAAATATTACTCGGTAAAATAATAACTTGTATATGCCGAGTAATCTGAGTGCCGAGTTGGAAACTGACTTAAGTGTTGCTTCCCAACTCACAATTGAAACAGCTCTAGTTAGCAGTTGACTAAAGCTATCTCAAAATCCACTCAGCAGTGCTGACCTAGAGACTGAGTAAAAGTACTAAATTTAAAATAAGTCAGCCTTAATAGAAAAATTTTATAATAGTTCCTAACCCCCTGGAACTAATTCTGTCACGTTATACGGGACCAACACAACCTTTTGACTTTAACCAGGGCTTCCCTGAAGGACAATGCTTTAATAAGTAGAGGGTCAAGCGGACAATGAAGGATACCATTAGCAGTTGCCACAAAAACACATCGCATATCCCGAATGACGAATCTGTATCCTCCGATACCCAATTCCCTAAACAACGCCCCATCCATATTTACCTTGTACCGATTCGCCTGAGGGGGAGACCACCAAGCTGCCCCAATCCGCTGATGTGAATGTCGTTGCTGGGTACAGACACGGGTTGTCTACCATTGAGATAAAAACACAGCAGCCTTACTAAACGTAATGCCAGTAGGAACACTAATACCATTCCACAGAGCCTCATTACGATCCATCCATACTGCCCAGCAGACCATCGCCGCCTGCTCCACAACCATTGCAGATTTCGATGCCACAACATATGCCCAGAATTCCAAGAACGACGAGACCCGCCCACTGATATCTCCAATGGTTGAAAAATGCCAAACAGACCGAGCCATTCTGCAGGAAATTAGCGCATGAAATAACGACTCCTCCTGAATCTTATAGCGAGGACACCATTGATCTATGGGCGTATGCCATCTATAGAGATTAGCTCGGTTCGGTAAGCATCCTGACAAGGCCCTCCACAACAGATTTTGAACCTTTGGAGGAACCTGAAGGTTCCAAACTGACTTCCAATCTACCCCAAAAATTCTATGAAGCGGGCCTACCTAGCCTCCATCAACTTCAGATACGTGCTCTTGACTGAAAATCGTCCTGAGGAAGTCCACTTCCAACCCCACGAGTCATTTACTTGTCGAATACTAAACTGAACTCACGAAATTAGATCAAAGTCCTGATCCGTGAACAAACCTCGTAATAACTCCCAGTCCCAATCCGACGCTCCAGGCACCCTAAGACCCGCCACCACCTCACACTCCATTTCTGTCAAATGAGAGCTCTCCATATATGGATCCTCGTCCGAGAGCCAAGGCTCCTCCTAGATATTTATCCATGTACTATCACTGATTACCCTTCTTGCACCAGTAACTAAGATTTGTTTCGTGGCCATTATACTCCCCCATAGAAAGCTTGGATTGTTACCCACCTCAGCATTCAGGAAGGAAGTATCAAGATAGTAACGAGCTTTGTAGACCCTTGCAGCTAGTGACTCGGGATTAGAGAGCAGGCGCCATCCATGTTTAGCAAGTAGAGCTAGATTAAACTGATGCATTCGACGGAACCCCATACACCCTTCCTCTTTTGGAATACAAAGTTTATCCCGGGATTTCCAATGCAAACCAGTACCAGTTTGTCCCATTGAACCCCACTAGAAGGAGTTCATCATCTTCTCTAAATCAGAACAAATAATCTCAAGTAATAGAAACAGACTCATGGAATTTGGCCTTTGAGCTATTTAAACGAGCCCAAATTCTATCCCCAACATACCGAAACACTTGGAATTTGTTTCTCCCAACTAACAACGGGAGCCCCAAATACTTCCCAGGAACCGCAAGCATGGAGATATTAAACACGGAACTCAGGGTATTACACACGGCTTGGGAACAATTCCTGCTGAATGAGATGGAAGACTTGCTGAAGTTTATCTGCTGGCTTGATGCTTTCTCATTCATAGCTAGACAATGTTTAATTGAATTACTCTCCTCAATCAAAGCTCGGAAGAACATGTAACTATCATCAGCGAAGAAAAGATGGGAAATACATGGAGCCGATCGAGCAACACAACAGCCATGAATCAATCCTCTCTCCTCCATTTGGGTAAGGGAAGTCGATAGGCCTTCATCATAAATTAGAAACAGGTAAGGCGAAATCGGGTCCCCCTATCTGAGACCACGGCTTGGTTGAATCGGGCCTATAACATGCCCTCCATTGACAACATGATATTAGGCATATGTTACACATTACATTACGAGTTCAATGCACCTATCAGCAAAGCCGAGTTTACCCATCATGGCCCGTAGGAAAGCCCATTCCACCCTATCATATACCTTGGCCATATCTAATTTTAGTGAAGCATATCCTATCTGCCCTTGTGTTTTCATGTTCAAAAAGTGGTTTACCTCAAAAGCAAGCATAATATTATCAGTAATCAGACGACCTGTGATAAAGGCACTCTATACGTGCAAGATAATGAGGTGAAGTACTGACTTTAGACTATTGGCAATTCCTAACCCTAGTTGTATTTCTTTTAAGTAATCAATTAGAATCCCTTTCGGAGTAGAATTGCTAATTAGATAAATAAATAAATATTTACCATTATCTTTATTCATATCCTAACAATAGATAATGATCCTAAACCAATTAGTTATTTATTTATGTTAGGAATAATTAATTAGAGATATACTTACCTTAAAACTTTTAATTAACATTATCACATACTCACATAATTTAATTATAACCATAATCTAATTATAATTATCAATTAAATTATTTTATCCCTTTAATATACAAATTTCGGCCCATATTAATCATCCCTCTAAATTACAATTCCGTCCTCCGATTCCAAGTCCCATATGCGACCCATTAGGTTCTTACCGCTGCTAGCCATATATATTTATTGGAATTAATTCAACCTAACTAATTTCAACTAAATATATAATGGAATGAATTCGAGGACTGTTACTAGCAGAAACGTAGACATTCCACCAGAGTGATAAGAAACCAGGTTGATACTGATGTTTACCTTTCTGTATTAGGTCTAGTATAATTCGATCATTCATCAGCTACATCCTTAGACGAATCTATAACTATAGAATATGTCAAGTTACATATATTGAGACGTCTGTTTTACTTGTCCGGGTAGAATTAACTCTGAATAGATAGGTTAAGTAAGTGGAATCTCCATTTCCACTCTTAACCCTATTACCTTGCATTGATTTCTAGTTAATTCTCCACAATAGGCCATTGATATATCTCATGTCTATCAGGAGCGACGAATGCTCAATCTAACATTAATTATCTTGCAATTACTTTATGTGATACCCAATGCCTGCCTCACACACCTCAGAGTCCCCTCTATAGTGGATCGTGCTTGAATAGAGTCTAAGCACCACACTCCATAATCCAGAACCACTAATTAATGTTTATTTGAGTCTGAGGATTACTTATATCTACTAATACCATTTGAGATGAACAGGTGATATTCGGATATATCCATCCATCCTGATATCTCAAGTAGGGTCCCCAATCCTAATGAACCCCTTCACCAGATCCATGTAACTATCTAGATATCTCCATATCTAAATCTTGTGAGATCAGCTCTCTATTCACAACAGAATACATTATTACGTGTAAGTCTCAACAGCAATGTGTTAATCCCATAAATATATTACTTGACTTGGGGTTATTTTAAGTTTATTGGTCTGTTATAAACTTTAGTCTCAATTCATGCTTGTATACTTTATGATCACTTAAATAAACTTGGGATTTCTTGTATTTAACTTAATTAGTTCTGATAAGATATTAATGCCTTTATATAGTTTAAACTTACTATATCTTATAAAACAAACGATAATGAACAATTCATTTACAACTAGTTTATATCCTACAACAATTGTCTATAGGGCACCAAACCCCAACACAAAGCTAAGGGAGAAACAGAAGGGTAAAGCTTCTGGTTCTGGCATTTTATGTTGTTGAGATAAATCTGGCTATTTCTACATCTTGGGTTTTAGACATTGGATGTGGTACTCACATTTGTTCAAATGTGCAGGGACTGAGAAATAGGAGGTTGTTGGGATCTGGTGAAGTGGATCTTCGAGTCAATAATAGTGCTCGTGTAGAGGCCTTGGATATCGGAGATTATTCTTTAGAGATGTCTACTGGTTTAGTTTTAGAACTTAGAGATTGTTGTTTTGTACCAGCAATAAGCAAGAATATTATTTCAGTTTCTATGTTGGATATTTCCGATTTTAATTTTAATGTTGGATATGGTAGAATTTCTATACATTGTGGCAATATTGTTTATGGAACCGCATTTCTAGAAAATGTCTTGTATATCCTTAATCTAAAACATAGTGAATCAATCTATAACATAGACACTAAAAGGATTAAGACTAATGAACTAAATCTACATATATCTGGGACTGTTGTCTTGGCCACATAAATGAGAAAATCACAACTAGGCTTCACTTTAGTGAGTGCTAGGATCATTTGACATTCAGTCTTATGACACATGTGAATCTTGTTTAAGATGGAAGATCACAAAGGCGCCTTTCACCAAAATCGGTATAAGGGCCACATAACTATTAGAGCTGATAAATTCAGATGTATGCAGTCCAATGAGCACTAATGCTAAATCTGATTTTCTATACTTCTTTACCTTCACAGATGACTATAGTCGATACAAGTATGTGCATTTGATGAAGCATAAGTCTGAAACTCTTCTGAGATTCAAAGACTTTAAAAACAAAGTAGAAAATCAACTTGGCAAGAAAGTAAAAGTGCCCCGGTCTGATAGAGGGGGCGAATACTTGAGCCAAGAGTTTGTCTCATTCTTAAGAGAGTGTGGGATTGTATCCCAACTCACTCCTCTTAGTACACCCCAATGGAATGGAGTGTCAGAAAGGAGGAACATGACCCTGCTTGACATGGTCCGCTCAATGATGAGTCAAGCTTCTCTCCCTATCTCCTTTTGGGAATTTACTTTGGAAACCGTTACTCACATAATTAACAATACACCAAGCAAGGCAGTAGAAGGAACACCATATGAATTATGGATGGGCCAAAAGCCCAATGTTTCTTTCTTGATGATTTTGGACTGTGACGCACATGTCAAGAAATTGATATGTGCCAAACTCGAGTCGAGATCTGTCAAATGTCAGTTCGTGGGTTACCCTAAGGAAACTAAGGGTTATTACTTCTACAACCCAACCAAGAATAAAATATTGGCTAGGCGTGTAGTCTTTAAAAATGAATTCCTTTCCAAAGTAGATAGTGGGAGCAATATTGATCTCGCTAAGATTCAAGACTTACAGACTCCTGCATCAGATGCTGAGGATGCTCCGATAACTAATTTAGGTCCTCAAGAAATTGAGGTTGAACCAGCTACATAGGTACCTAGAAGGTTTGATAGGACATGTCTGTTGAAACACCTTTCCACAAGATTTTGATTTAACAAAATCATCCATGATTAAGAGGCAATTAAATTTAAATGCTTTGATTTAATTGTACTAATGTGTTTGTTCAATATTGAGTGCAAATATATATATAAAGTTACACAGGTCAAAAGTCAGCATAAGCCAAAGCTGAGTGGAACGGAACTCAGCATGAAAGAATAGAAGCTGAGTGGAGTAGAACTCAGCATCAGAAGCTTCCATCAAAGTTGCCAGAACGAAGCTGACTAAATTGGAAGACTCTTCCAGAATTATATAAACAAGAACGGAGCTGACTAAGAAGGAACTCAACATGGAAGTTGAACATTCGAAGATAACGAATAAAGCTGAGTGACAGTCAGGACAGCATGAAGGATCCGTTCACTAAAGGACAAAGTCTGCCAATCTTCTGCACCAATAATTGAAGCCTCGAAAATACACGGAAGACTAATTCCAAGAAACATGGGTCAAATGGATTATTGGTAAAAGACAACTGGCACAAAAAGACAAGTCTGATGCAAGAAGACAAAACCTGACGCCTGAAGAAAACAGAGGAAGGGAATGACGGAACAGTCTGAAGCTGACCAGAAGATGTTCCCTAAAAGAGCCGTTTTGGTGTTAACGGCTAAAACAATTCAAATGATCCATCTGCAGATTTCCATCTATAAAAGGACAATCAAGAAGCTTGGATCATTGCCGAAGTATCAAAAGAAAAATACAAGAGAGAAAATCTTGAAAGCACTCAAATACAAAAAGATCTTACACCAACGTTTCTATTCTCTGTGTAAATGCTAGATTGATTGTTTTGTAATCATCTAAGGTGTTCTTTAGTTGAAAAAGAACAAGTGTGTGATCAATAGGAATATTGAGAGTGTTGAGCTGAGTACTTGGTTGTAAGTATTCAGTGGTAGAAAAATCTAAGTGCTGGGTTGTAGTACTTAGTAGGAGCTGAGTAGACGAATAGAGGACGTACTCTTGCATACTCACTGCCTTGTAAAGGTTTTGTGCTCTACCTTGAAAGAGCTCAGTATTGAATTGAAAATCCCAGGAGGAACTGGGGACTGGACGTAGGCAGAGAGGCCGAACCAGGATAAGTCGTGCTGAGTAACTTCTAAACTCTTTCTCTCAATATATATATATATATGTGCATGTGTTGCTTGTTATATTTACTCAGCTTATAAATTGTTAAAACTGAAACTGAGTAAATCTGAGTGCTGAGTTGGAAGCTGACCTCTCAAGTGTCAATTCCCATCTCTCAAGTCAAGCAGTCTTAGTCAGCATAGAACTAAAACTGTCTGACTAATCAATCGTCCGTGCTGACCAACACGCTGAGTTAATAAACTCTTAAAATATTATTAAGTCAGCATAATTAAAAGCGAAAAAGTTACATTAGTTCCTATCCCCCCCCTTGGAACTAATTACTAGGGACCAACAATGTCATCAACCTGAGAGGTACAGTTTCATCGTGATTGTTGATGGGGACATAATGGTCGATGACCAGGATGAGCCCAAGACTTGTCAGGAGGCTATTGAAAGCCCACAATCAGATCAATAGTGTAAAGCAATAAGGCTAAAATGCAGTCTATGCGTGATAACCAAGTGTGGAACTTGGTGGATCCACCTCCGGGTGTTAAAACGATTGGCTACAAGTGGTGTTTCAAGTTGAAAGCTGATAGTACCTTCAACAAGCGACTGGTGGCAAAAGGTTATAGGCAAATCCAAATAATTGACTATGATGAAGCCTTTTCACCAGTTGCTATGTTCAAATCCATTAGGATAGTACTGGCCATAACTGCATGGTATAACTATGAGATATGGAAAATGGATGTTAAAACCGCTTTCCTGAATGGGAAGTTACTCAAGGATGTCTACATGACACATCCAGAGAGTTTTATCGATCCGAAGTATCCTAACTAAGTATGCAAGCTTCAAAGATCCATTTACGGATTGAAGCAAGCATCTAGGTCTTGGAGCCAGAGATTCAATAAAGTCATAACCGAATATAGTTCCGTGTAGAATCCTGATGAACCCTGTGTGTATGTGAAATTCAGTTGGAGCATATCCACTTTCCTAATATTGTATATCAATGACATACTTCTCATTGGAGGCGATATACCATCATTGCAAGGCGTAAACCAGTGGTTGAGTAAATGATTCGTAATGAAAGACTTAGGGGAAGCCGAAACGATCTTAGGGATCAAGATCTACATAGATAGATCCAACCGGCTTCTTGGCTTGAGTTAGGCAACGTACATAGACAAGGTTCTAAAAAAGATTCAGCATGGACCAAGCTGATAAAGGATTCGTGCCTATGTGTCATGGGTTAAAACTTGGTAAGAAAGATTATCCTCAGACAAAACAGGACATGGGGAACATGGAAAAGGTCCCATATGCGTCAACTATAGGATCTATCATGTACTCTATGTTATGTACAAGGTCAGATGTTGCATTTGCACTAAACATGACTAGTCAGTACCAATCATATCCCGACAAGGAACATAGGAAGGCAGTCAAGGCAATCCTAAAGTACCTTAACCGTACTAAGGATGGTTTTCTTAATATTTGATGGTTAGGAGGAATGGCAATATCAGGTTACACTGACCGAGGTTTTGAGGATGATAACCAGTCACAATCTAGTTATGGTTTTTCTCCAGAATGGCGATGCCATTAGTTGGAGGTCCTCGAAACAGCCAACCATTACCAATACTACAACGGAAGATGAGTACATTGTTGCATACGATGCTGCAGAGGAAGAAGTTTGGATCAAGAAGTACATAACTGATTTAGGTTTAGGTAAAACTATCCTAAACTCAGTTGATGTTTTCTGTGACAATAAAGGGGCCACAACACAAGCACTGAAGCTCTAGTCGCATAAGAGATCCAAACACGTACTTAGAAAGTTTCACGTTACTCCAAAAAACCAGAGTAAAGTTGACATTACATTGTAGAGGGTTGACACCGAGAACAATGTTGTTGATCAGTTTATCAAGGCACTTGTACAACGCCTACAAGATAGTCATACTAGATCTATAATGATTAGGGCAATGCCCACTTGGAACTAGTTCAAGTGGGAGACTGTTGGTGAGCCCTAGTTTATAGGCATTGGTTCTTATAAAAAATGTTTTTTTTGTCACATTAATAAAGACATTAATCTAGTTTATTTATATCTTGTGCTATAATATGAATAGAGAATCATTGATTGACAATCATAAAACTATATCCCAAGTCTACTCTACCATGGGAATGATTAGGACCACAAACTTATATATTCGATAATTGTATGGTAGTAATTAATACTAGCCACAACACTTGTTAAGTCAGTTGTGAATATATGTACATGTTGCATACATGTGACTCGATCGATGCGCCCGAGAAAACTATATGGTGGTTGTGTCATACTTTTTCTTAAGTAGATCTCTAATTGTCTTCAGACCAGATTTTATTATAATATCAATGTGGAATCTGGTTCACTTTAACATACGTCTAACAAGTCTGTAACATGATGCCAAATACGGGTATGATTTGGTGAACAGGTGAACATATTGACATTGATAGTGAAGTGATGGAATTACCACTCATATAACAGTGGGATGATATTGCATGCCACTTGATAAGTGAGATTGAGAAGTGTATGACCATACCCTGATAAGTAGTTTACTTATCTGATTCATCAATCTACTTTAGATCAAGAAATATCATAAGAGGATGACAGCCGTCATGCCTCTAGTTTATAATATCGATATGAAACAGTAAAAGAAATTGAGAGATAAATATAAGGTCTCTGCATCTTTAGACTGTTGATACTCTGTCTTAGTTAGGGACAGTAATGGTTTGCTAGAACTCACTGCTAACTAAGAATAGACCCATAGGATTGTGCACATTGAACATCTGAGTTATAACTTATAGACCGGTATATATTGGAGAGATGAAATTAATTAATTGATTGACAGTAAAATGTCAAGATAATTAATTGGTGGTTAATTAATTGATTAATTGGTACTTTGTATCAAAGTAATTGAATACTGGATTTAGGTGTTGAGTATTTAATTGATTAATTAGTTTACGATATGTAATTAATTAATGGAATTGCATTCGATGAATAATTAATTAAACTAATATGTTAATTATTTATTTAATTGGGGTAATTAAATTTAATCTACTTATATATATTCCTAAACTTAGTTGGTTTATGGTTAATTAGTTAATTACAAAAATAATCCAATCCTAATCTAGTTACATAAATAAGTACATAACCTAATTTATATTCATCAAATTCACTAACCCTGTTATTTCAATAGAAAAATATTCAGCCAACTCCTCTCCGTCCTTTCAATTCGTTCTTCAGCTAGTACCGGTTCTAGTTCGATGGTTGTTCGTGCACTTGACTTTGGAGATTGACTACTTTGTGAATTCTTCAACCATCTCTAGAAGAGACATAACGGGTAAGTTTTATCCCTCGGTGGATTAAAATGGTTTTATTCAATCAATGGTTAACAGAAAAAAAAATCAAACAATAAGGGATTAGAAATAAATTTTAAACCGCAATTCTGTTGTACTACAGTTTATTAACTGGCTATAACAGACCGGTCATAATTCCAGACTATATACCATATTGGGAGGTCACCCATAAAGTCATATATTTTAGTGTGCAAATTTGAAGGTTGTACACCAAAGTGTGATACAAGGCAAATGTTGTACACCACATATGTAATTTACCTAGTCAAGTTGATACATAACCTTTACATTTCAGTGCATAGTTGCAGTATAATTCGATCATTCATCAGCTATATCCAAATGAATCGTGACTATGGAAAATGTCAAATCACGTATACGAAGACGTTTGTTTACTTGTACATCTCAAATTGTTCAAACTAGATGGATTACGTGAAATCTCTATTTCAACCTTCAACCGATCACCTTGCAAGGATTTAGAATAATTATTCCACAAGCGGCATGTGATATATCTCTCATCTATCGAGAGTGATAAATGTTTAATCTATCATTCAACTACCCTGCAATTACTTCATGTGACACCCAATCACTACCTGAGGAACATCCTGAGTAATTGGATCGTGCTTGATAACAGCGTCAAAGCATCACAACTCATATTTAAGTTTGAGGATTATTTATATCTGCTATCACCTATAAGATAATTCAGTTTACATCAAAAAAAAAATTATCCATCCTGGTATCTCATATCGGATTGGCAATGCATAGAACTATTTCATATACATCCACGTAACTGTCTAGATACCTCTATAACTACGACTTGTGAGATCACCCGCCTATTCAAGGATAGGAAACATTGTTACATGCAAGTCTCATCAGCATTATATCAATCCTTTAACATAATATCAGGCTTTGGTATTTTAGGTTTATTATTAGTTTTAAACATAAAGTTTAGCCCCATTTCTTGTATGAACACTTTACGTATGAACACAAACTAAAATTTTTTTATATCTTATTGATTATATGATAAAAAAATGAATTGACTTTTAATACTAAATCACAACTATATATAATAAATCAAATATAAGTAAATCAACATTTCATTACTATAAAAATATTCTAACTGATTGTCTTTAGAACATAACACTAACATTTCCGCTTTCAGTATCTGAACAAAGTTTTTACTTTCAAAAGGCAGCCCTTCCTAGACCAACAGATGGGAAAGCTTCTAATAGTCCCTTGCAAGGGTTGCTTTTAGGGAGGCTTCCGGAAGTGTTCAACCCAGTCTGTGACCAGCTGCCACTCCCGAAGTGCCCATGGTGTTAGAGATAATGTTCCTATTATCCTGTAAATAGATTCCTATCTAGTTAGAGTTTCAATTTGTCTATATCCCTAGCTAGGTAGAGTTTCAATACTCTTATACTTATGTATTGTATTCCTATACAAACTACAATTAGCTCATTATAAATACAAGGCCTCAGAGCCATAATCATTAAGATGATTCAAATCAATATTGTGCCCATTACTTATCTTTCTCTATCTCCATATTATTATGTATATCAAACTATACATTCAACATGGTATCAGTAGTCTCAACTTCCGCATCTTCTGAATCCTCTGATAATCCGCAATCAACATCATACACTCAATATCAAGCTGCTGCCACCGCCGTCGCTTCTGCCGCCGCCGCGACCACCACTATCGCTGCACCGACCGCCGCCCCTGATCAAAACATGAATGACATTTCCGGCGGGTCGATCGCACCAAGCTCTGGTTGGCGATTTACATTGCCCTTTGTCACCGGCGAGTCGTCCTTCCTCGCGGCAACATTGACCTCGCATCCTCCACAGCAAGTGCAACAGCCGCCTCTGCCAACGGTGGCCGACGCGCTACCCTAGGCGGTTCGTGATGCGCTTGTTGCGTACCAGGCGGCCAACCTTCAAGGTCCGCCGCAGCAGGTCCCGACGCACCAGCAGGCCCCAACGAACGCGACCTCTGCCGCCGCCGCTCGCAATGCGCAAGCCGCGCCCCTCCTAACTCCGACGAATTCAACTGCATATGTCGCGGTATTAGCTGCAATTACAGCGTATCAGGCAGCAGTTCCGCCTTCATTGCACCATCAATCAAACCCGGTTCAGCAGCCACCAATCCAATCACAACAACCATCGGTCACCACAGCCACTCAAACCCTATTTTCTCCATCAGTTCTTGCTGCCCTAGCCACCTATCAGGCAGCCGAAGCCAGTAATAAACAACAGGTTATTTCTGAATCCAATACTTCACCGTTTATTTACAATACCCAATTAACCCGTGATCCCTCTCCATCTTTTTTCTCAAATTCGTTTCACAATACTGTAGATGCACCTTCAAATAATTTTAGACCTAATTTTATTCCTTCCTCAAATCCTCATATTTTAACCAATTCTGACTATACAGAACCTGTTTCTACCCCTGTCAACCAACCAAGACAACCACCCACAAATATCACCATTAACATCAAATTAACCCCTCACAACTACAAAGCATGGAGAATGTCCATGGAATCTACCCTCAAAACCTATCATCTTTTTTCTCACATTATCAGTTCAACACCTCCTCCACCTCAATTTATTTCTAGAACAGGTTTTATGACATCTGTTGCGGATTTAATCACAAATCCATCTTTTTCCCAATGGGATGATTTAGAAAATATGGTTAGGACATTGCTTCTAAATTCCATCACTGAAGAAGTTTTTTCCTGATATTGCATATCTCAAATATTCACATGACATTTGGCTAGCTTTGGAAGATGCCTATGGGCTTATTACAGGAACCAAACAGTTTCAGTTAGGTGTTGAACTGCATGAGCTTGAGCAAGGGGGGATGTCAGTAACTGCTTACATGCAAAAAGTGAAGTCTATTCTTGATGATCTGGCTGCCTCGGGGAACCCTTACCCTCGACACTTACTACCGTCAGTTCTTTACAAGGGTTTGGGAGAAGAGTATCGCTCTACCGTTCAGAATCTTGTCACTCAGCGCGGCACAAACATCAACTATCAGGAGATTTTGAACAGTTTGAAGACGGTTGAAGGCATGATCCAATCAACAAGAAAGATAACTCTGCTTCAATTTGATGGTATACCAGCGCACCGAGAAGCTAATGTCTCCACCATGGAACCAACACAATCGAAGAAGCAGAATCCAAAGAAGAGAAGAAGTGGCAAGTGCTACAACTGTGGTGATCCAAGTCACTGGGCTGATAAGTGCAAAAGACCGAAGAACACTTCACATTCAAACTATAATTCTGGACCACAAGCACACATGGCGTGACAACAACCACCAAATCCATTCATGGGTCCTAATCAGCCGTGGTATCCTGACACTGGAGCAACAAATCACATGACGGCAAATCCAGCTCAACTTCAACAGATGCAGCCATATCCAGGATATGACACGGTTCAATTTGGAAATGGTCAAGGTCTGCAAATTTCTCACTTTGGAAATTCAAATATAAATAATTTGAAAATTAATGATGCCCTACTTGTTCCTAAGCTCACTAAATCTTTACTATCTGTTCAAAAATTTACCCGTGACAATTCATGTTTTTTTTTAAATTTTGGCCTAACCATTTTCTTGTGAAGGACCAAACAACTGGGGAAATCCTGTTACGAGGCCCGAGTAAAGATGGGCTTTATGTGCTTACACCCACCCTGAAGGAGGCGCTAGTAGGAGAGAAGGTGTCTTTTGAAAGGTGGCATGCACGGCTTGGACATTGTCAGAATCAGACAGTCAGCACAGTTCTCAAAGGAAACAATTTATCCTCTTCAAAGTCAGTTAGCAATTGTTCTTTTTGTCCATTAGGCAAACTTGCTAGAAGCTCTTTACCCTCTATTAGTCGCTCTAGCACATTTATTTTTGAGAACTTACATCTGGATGTTTGGGGACCAGCTCCAGTTGTTTCTTGTCTTGGTCACCGTTATTTTTTAATTATCATTGATGAATTCAATAGATTTGGATGGGTTTTTTGTTTAAAGAACAAAAGTGATGTTTTCTCAACCTTTTGTGATTTTTATGCCATGATCTCTAATCAATATAGTGCAAGGGTTAAGAATATTTATTCAGATCTTGGGGGAGAATTTCAAAAACTACAACCTTTTTTCAAATGACATGACATTATACACAAAATTGCGTGCCCCACACTCATGCACAAAATGGTATAGCTGAGAGAAAAATTAGACATGTAGTTGACACATGCCTTACTCTGTTAGCCAATGCATCTCTGCCTCTCAAATTCTGGAACTATGCCATGATCCACAACATTAGGCTAATCAACTACCTACCCACCAAAATTCTGAACAACAAATCACCATATTTCCTGTTTTATGAGAAACAGCCTGCCTATAAGGCATTGCACATTTTTGGCAGTGGTATCTATCCTCTTTTTCGACCATACAACCAGCACAAAGTTGATTTCCGTTCTAAGTTATGTGTCTATCTTGGTCCATCGGAAAATCACTCTGGGGATATTTGTCTCGAGTATGCCATCGGACGCATATACATCTGTAAATTTGTGCAGCACAATGAAGAAGTATTTCCTGAATCAACAGCCACTGCTAGACCTGGCAATTATCGTGTTCGAGTCGTGTTCGTGTCGTGTCATTTCGGGTTCGTGTCACAAAAGAGCAAACCCAAACCCAACCCAAAAACTTTCGTGTCAAAGTCGTGTTAACCTGTTCGGGTTAGTGTCGATTTCGTGTCGTGTTTTCGGGTTACATGTAATTTTGTTATGCATATATATTAATAATAACTCTTAAAAATATAAAAAGATATGGTACTGTTTTTAAACGTTTTATATCATTTTTAGATTAGTATGTTAACAATAATTATCGAAAAGTTCGATAATATCATGTTAGAGGGTCATGTAATGTGTTTATAACAATTTAGGAAATTCAAATCAATATTTGCAATTAATAATTATAATTTTATTATCTTTATTAATAAAGTGATATAAAAACACGAGAGAATATAACAATAATTTTCAATATTCGTGTCAGTTTCGTGTTTTCGGGTTGACACGAAAATGACACAAAAATTAACGTGTCATTTCGTGTCGTGTCAACTTTCGTGTCGTGTCATAAAACCCTAAACACTAACACTAAAAAAGCATGTCGTGTTCGTGTCGTGTCATCGGGTCGTGTGTCACTTTGCCGGGTCTAGCCACTGCATCACCACCTTCATCAAGCAACTTGGGGGTAAGCACATCGTGTCAACTACCATCTTTACTCGGCCCGTATCTAGGTAATTTCTCTAATCCCAATCCTATATTATCTCCTTCACAATTGGTTCCGTGTTCCCAACCAATCACACCTGTCCATTCTGGGCCTCATCCTGGTACCCCCATTATTCCCCCTGACTCTGAAGCAACAAACACTGCTCCACTACCTCCACGCCAATGTTTGTCACCAGTCATCACAGCTGCATCAACACCAGTTCCTCAGAACAATCTCACCACACCAGTTGACTCTATGGACATCAACACACCGGAGATACCAAATGTAGTACCTCATGAAGAGCACACCATGCCACAAACACAGTCTCCTCTTCATGACACTGCACCACCTGCTCCTGTTCCTACTACAAGACCCAGATCTCGCAATGCATCCATGATTGGTCCACGTCAACATTATATGCAACTCCGACAATCGCCTCTTCACTCGAGGGGAAGTTTTGAGGGACTTTTCGCTACACATCCAAATGGCACAGTGGACCCCACGTGCTTCAGCAAAGCCAACAAACAACCAGAATGGCGCACGGCAATGTCTGACGAGATTCAAGCTCTTCTTGACAATGGCACCTGGCAACTTGTACCAAGACCACATGATCAGCATGTCATCACCTCTAGGTGGCTCTTTCGCACAAAGAAGAAGTCGAATGGAACCATTGATCGATACAAAGCTCATCCAGTAGCACGGGGCTTCACTCAGAAAGCTGGGATTGACTACAAAGAGACATTCAGTCCAGTAATCAAGGCTACAACCATTCGGTCTGTCTTTGCCATTGTAGCAGCAAACAACTGGTTCATCAATCAACTGGACGTCTCTAATGTGTTTCTGCATGGAAACTTATCTGAGACAATCTATATGGAACAACCGCAAGGATTTCGGGACAGTGACCGACCGGATCATGTCTGTCTTCTCAAAAAGTGTCTTTATGGGTTAAAGCAAGCACCGCGAGAATGGTTCACACGGCTCTGAACATTCCTTCTCTCACTTGGGTACAAGATGTCACAGGCTGGCAACTCTCTCTTCATCAGACGCAGCGACACTGAAAAGACCTATATTTTGTGCTATGTTGATGATATTCTCATAACAGGTAACCACCCTGCACACATCACTAACACAATTGCATCCATTGAACAGGATTTTCCCATTCGTAATCTTGGTAAGGCAGAATACTTTCTGGGAACTGAGATAAGATATGAGAAAGATGGCATTCACCTGTGTCAGGCCAAGTATGTGGCTGACATCCTAGACAGAGTGAAGATGATTGACTCCAAACCTACATTGACTCCCATGGCCACCACGCCAACGCTTTCAAAAGAGCTCGACATCAGTTTACCCTCTGGAGACGAATATCGAAGCATCGTGGGAGCACTTCAATACTTAACATTCACTCGCCCTGACATTGCATTTGCAGTTAACAAACTATGTCAGATCCTACACTGTCCAACTGATGAACACTGGAAATGAGTCAAGAGGGTCCTACGCTACATTCAAGGCACACCAGACTTTGGGATAGTCATGTCCATCAAACCACTAGATCACATTCACTGTTACTCAGATAGTGATTGGGGAGGGTGTCCTGATGATAGAAGATCCACGGGTGCTTTCTGTGTCTATCTTGGATCCAGCATTGTATCGTGGCAGACCCGCAAGCAACCAACCATAGCTAGATCCTCCACCGAAAGTGAATACAAGGCAGTGGCAAATGCCACGGCAGAACTCCTATGGTTCAAATCACTTCTCTCGGATCTGGGCTTCCCTTTACCCACCCCGGTTCAGTTATGATGTGACAATGTTGGAGCAATTTATCTCACTTCAAATCCAGTATTTCATGCTCGTACGAAGCACATTGAGCTGGATTATCACTTTGTCCGAGAACAAGTTCAAAATGGATTTCTCAGCGTCCGATTCATTCCAACCGATGATCAGGTTGCAGACATACTCACCAAGCCGCTAGCTCCTACTCGCTTCATGATGCTACGCTCTCGCCTCTTTGTTCGTGCCCGCCATCGGCTTGAGGGGGTGTTAGAGATAATGTTCCTATTATCCTGTAAATAGATTCCTATCTAGTTAGAGTTTCAATTTGTTTCTATCCCTAGCTAGGTAGAGTTTCAGTACTCTTATACTTATGTATTGTATTCCTATACAAACTACAATTAGCTCACTATAAATACAAGGTCTCAGAGCCATAATCATTAAGGTGATTCAAATCAATATTGTGCCTATTACTTATCTCTCTCTATCTCCATATTATTCTGTTAATCAAACTATACATTCAACACCTGGATGCTCCCCGTGTTATGATGCGGCCGATAAGGAGGCTAATCAGCCTGCTTAGAAGTTTTGCTTTTTTTTTTTTTTTTTGTATTTTTTTCTTCTTTCCATGTAAATGTTTTTCCCTTACATAAAAAAAATTTACTTTCCAAAATCAGGATGTTCTACACTCCCCCCTAAAACTCAATCTAGAGTTTAGTTCTATTTTTGTCTTTACTGTATGTTTCAATTTGATCCTTTAATCAAAAGTTGTTCTGAATTTTAAAGCCCTTAATTCGACATCTGATAATTTGATTTTGTATAGGCCTAATCCAAATTTAAGCATACATTATAGCTTTCTAATATTTTCTCTGTGCATATTAGAATTTGGTTTGAATGCCTCTACGAATTTATACTTACAGAAGATATTATCCTTAGACCGAAATCTTACTAATTATTCACTTAAAAACCATTGATAATTCCGAAGAACTCCATCTGAAACTTTGGATTCTATAAAAGCCGAATCTTGGATGATGGCTCCTTTAGACTCGCTAGAAACTCTGATTTTTTTTTTTTTTTTTTTTTTTTGCCTAATATACAAATAACCCCCTGAACTTGTCCAAATGTTGCAACTGCCCCCCTCAACTTTCAATTGTAACAACTTACCCCTTAAACTTGTCCAATTGTAAAACATAACCCCAAATTGAGAATTTTTTTACCCCGTATTTGAAGCAACCGTAAAAAAGTTTTTCCGGATTCATATCACGCCAAAGATCTGATTATCATACTCCACGAGCGTTACAGATTTTGTATTTCACGTGTTTTTTCAATTGCAGTCCATGTCAGCAATTTGGGGTTGTGTTTTACAATTGGACAAGTTTAAAGAGTAAGTTGTTACAATTGGACAAGTTTGAGGGGTAAGTTGTTACAATTGAAAATTGGAGGGGGCAGTTGCAACATTTGAACAAGTTCAGGAGGTTATTTGTGTATTAGGCTTTTTTTTTTTTTTTTTTTTTTGTATAAGATGAATCTTATTTCTGCGCATAGGTTTAGACATGTCTTTTTCCAATCTTATTTCTTTGAGGTCTCTTCCGATTGTTGCATCTTTACCGGATCTTAAATTTAATGAATTTTCTTAACTCACGGTATCAGATGCTTTCACGACGATTCAGATTTGTGTTTTTCCGGATCAAACTTTGAATGTCTATTTGTTTGCTTCAACCAGGGTTTTTCTTTTGCAATTTACCCAATATAAAACAATTCTAATTTTTGTGAGATAATATAGCGTACCCTATACCCGCACCCATCACGAATAATATTTAAAATCTCATTCTCATCTTAAACCTTTTTATACAAGATTCGGATAGTCCCATCCCATTAAGATCAAGTGGTGCCAGATATCCAAAACTTTTGCCATCTCTTTTTGAGTTAGTTTACCAATGTGTGAAATAAAATTACCTCAATATCCTATAGTTATCTAGATCAATTAATCTAATTTTAAGGACTCTACATCAAGACAAATAAAATATAATTATAAATGACTCTTTTTATATCAAATTTTTCCCTTTGAAGAAAAAATTTAACAAGGAAAAACCTCAAAAGTTTTTAATTTTTAATTTTTAACAACATTTTGACCAAATTTGAGCTAAGAATAACAAAAGCTGTCAAAGAATTTATACAATTAATGAATAAAGACGGTAACAAGTGGTGAATTATTTACCCTCCACCACAGCAAATGAGACTTATGTCCAATTGACAAGACAATTAATTGGTTATACTATAACTATATTATATTATTCAGTAAATGACCTGATAATCCAAACAATACATATTGTTACATTTAAAAGAGGGATGGATACCCTTAGCCTTAAGGTATTTATTTGGAGAGTGTAATTATACCTTTCACGGTTATCGTATTGACCTAGCTCAATTCAATGTCATTTTTCAAGTGAATACTGACAAAAATTACCAAACAAACTGAGCTAGGACAAAAGATGATAAAGTCAAAATTGCACCTTAAAAAACATTGAAAGGTATAATTACATTTTTCCAAATACTTTAGGAATTTAAAAGATGACCAACCTTGACTCATGCTTATGCTTATGCTTAGTAGAAAGAAAGAGATTTAATTTCTCCCAGACCAGACCAGACTAGACCCACATATTAAATCCAACCAACTGCCTGCCTAGCCTATCTAAGAGATCAAAAGCTATCACCTTTCTGCAAGGTCTGAGAAAGTTAAGAGGCAGGCAGCTCATATTGTCAGCATCTTCAAGTTTATGTCCATCAGTTTCTTCTTGTTCCGGCCATGGTGAGTTGAAAACAAACCATGCTTTAAATGTTTCACCCAAATCCTGAAGTATTGCATACATTTGAGGTAAGCCATAATTAAATATTATATCTCTTGTCAAGACTGAATTTTAATTTGGTGACGTTTAATCATTGTTGAAATTCATTAACAGCACCCTCAGGCC
This sequence comes from Euphorbia lathyris, assembly GCF_963576675.1. Classification (NCBI taxonomy): domain Eukaryota; kingdom Viridiplantae; phylum Streptophyta; class Magnoliopsida; order Malpighiales; family Euphorbiaceae; genus Euphorbia; species Euphorbia lathyris. The sequence continues at coordinate 50,224,089 of NC_088918.1, forward strand.
GGCATCATGGAGCAAGAATTTTAACAACAATCAACATCACCAAATTACAGTTGAAGATTAAATGATGAAATTTTGGCAAGTAGCAGTGGGGTCAAAACTATTGTTTTATCTTATATGCGACAACCATGGAATCAGATATGGCGTGTAAGAAAGAAAAAAAAGTTCTTACATTTAAGTCTGGGGCTAGCTTGCATTGAATATGATATAACATCGTAGATCAGTCCATGAAATAAGGGGCAAAATTCTAGTTCATTTTCCCCACTCCAATACAGATAATGCCACGCTATCCCCCGAACAAATCCAACATGATGATGATGATGCCATCTTTTTCTATTTGGGCAAACCATATTTCACAGTTTGATATTCTAACTTGCTCTCCTCAGGCTCTGAGAGCATGACTTGCCTTTGCCTAATGAATTTTCTTTTTCGTAGTTTCTTTATCTTACGTTCCCTCCTAGACCCAACATTATTCTTCTTCATTTTTTCCAACTTTTCTTTTCGACCCTCTATATCAGCCTCAATTGCTTTTCCTCTTTTCTCATCTGATAGTAAAGCCAACTTCGCAAATTTCTTTGGCCTCACAATTCCAAGTTTCTCCTTGATTTCCTTAAATGCCGGAACGAGGCCCCGCCTAATAAAACATCCCTCAATAAGCTGCATTGAATTATATTCAGGCAGCCTAACAGCATCTTTCAATTCAAGGTCCAAGCAAAAAGGAGAGTCTTTCAGCCACATTCTAAGGGAGTGTGCCTTGGCGATAAGGAGCCCACTCCGTGATCTACAGGGAAGAAACGGGGAGCCCATCTCCCAAAGGCATGCCTTCAATGTGTTATTAAGTGAAACCATATTGTATTCAGCTGTTCCAGTTATTAGCACAACTGACTTGGGAGATGCTGGATATCCTTGCAAGGAAGCGTCCTGCCATTGTTAACACTTCAAAATCTGTGATTTTCATTCTATCCATGAAGAACGACACTACAATTTAGTCATCTATTCATGACAGGGAAAAAACATATTAAATTGTAAAACATGCATATACAAACAATAATTTGGCCCCAGTACTTTGGCACAATTTGTCAGTTTGGTCCTTGTACTTCAATTTGACACATTTGGTCCTTGTACTTCCTCAAAATTTGTGACGACGGTTGTATTAGCAATATATAACACTCCCTGGTCAAAGATTAAGGTTTCTCCTACAAAGAAATGTCTCCTGAATGAATCACTTTTTTATACGATGAGCTATCACTTATTACCCTTCTTTTATTTGTTCTAAACGCCATTCCCATGTATGGCTAAACAGGCTGAACTTCAATAGTTCCAGTTCTCATACAAGTGCAGGAATCCTTACCTAAATTTCTATTTATATTATGAGAATTTCCCCTTTGCATTTTACACTGAACTAATTGAAAAGATCCTTTAAAGTATCATGTCAAAGCACTAAGCAGTATTAGAGTAATCTCGGATTTACAAGTCCTTTGACACTCAATGTTACAGAAAACCTAGCACATACTCCACCTCATTACTTGCTAGAAAAGAGAAATTCAAAAGTGCAAACAGAACTTGCCTGCATGTGGTCAAGCCATAATGTTAGACCAACAAGAGCTGCACCTCCTGACAACTTCCTAAGATCTGCTCCCCAATCCTGGTCAGCCACCCTGCATCAAAAATACCACGAGGCATCAGCGCACTAGTGCAAAATGTAAACAGAACTGTGAGAAAATTGCTGTCAGATGCCTTAGTCTGATTTGCCATGAAATTAAGTATTGTCTCATTTTAGACGCTTTAGAATTTTTACATTTTAAATGGAACAAAAACCTTTTATCAGTAACATACTCTTGGTACAAAAGATTTTATGCCCAAAAGATACTCTTCAAATTTTGAACTATCGCTAGCTGTACCAACCTGAACACATCATGGTGGTAGATGCTTCTTTTGACTGCCAATATGAAAACCCATGAAGCAGTGGATCGAAGTTCAAATGCCCACAACAAATCCTCCAAAGCATTGACAAAGTTAAAGGCTGCATTATCTTCCATGGGCTGGAGCATCTCAAGACAATGATCCACTTCTGAAACTAGTGATTCAGATCTTTCAGTTAGAAGCCTGCAAAAAAAAAGCATAATTAATCAGAAATGATCTGACACAAATTTGAAACTTACAATTATATTTATCTAGAAGATTACAGCCTCACTAATCATTAATCACTAGTGCCTACCTGATTGGCAGAGCAAACCCAGAATCTTGCAGTGCGTTTAAAAGGTTAGTAGCCTCATGTGCCTGTTCACACAAACTAGCAGCTCTAATAAAGCAGGTCCATATTCTGTGGTCTGGCTCTAAACCTTCTTTCTTCATCTCCATGAGCTTACTGATTCCAATATCGTAATCTCTGTTTTTAAGATACGCATCAATAACAGAACTATATGGCAGCGTACTGAGATTTGTACCCGTTTCTTTCAAATTAGTAAGCACCTTTTCAGCTTCCTGGGGCTGTCCCGAGCTACCATAGGACACCATAAGTAAGTGCATTGTGGCAATTGTTGGTTCTACACCAGCATCTTTCATCATGCTTAATAGCTTTTCAGCTTTTGAGTGGTTACCCGAATTCCTATATATTTTCATCATAATATGATAAAAAGAGCGATCCAGTTTATATCCCTTTGAGAGTAACTCTTCAAATAGTTTCTCTGCCTGCACAACCAACTGTTGCTTACCAAATGCAGCAATCAAACTTTTGTATGTATCCAATTTGGGATCCAATCCTACCTTCATCATTTCGTGCATCAGTGAAAAGCCTTCCCCTGGTCTACGGTCTCTGCAATACATTATAATCAATGTGTTGTATGTGTCCTCATTTGGTTCAAGTCCATCTTCTTTAATTCTCTGATAAATCTCAATTGTCTTCCTATAATCATCAATTCCAGTGTACAACCTGAGCATAGAATTCCATATAGAAATGTCAGGCTTGAACCCAGCTTCTTCCATCTCAAAAACCATGGTTTCCGCATCTCTTATCCGATTTCCCCTACATAACAATCCAATCATTATTCTGTAAAGATGCATGGTAGGGAAATAACCAGCAGCCTTCATTCCATGGTATATCTTCTTTGCTTCAAATATGTTGCCTGCCCGTACAAATGCATCAAGCATCAAAAGAATAGAAGTTTTGCTGATTTTGAAACCCATATCTTGCATCTCCTGGATTACCACATAAAGCTCTTCCAATCTTTTATCGACAATCAAAGCTTGCAAAAGACCATTAATGGATTCTACAGTTGGGGCAGGACCATCTCTCATCATCAAATTAAAAACAGCTCTGGCTCGTTCATAACAGCCACTTGCTGCATAAGCATGTATTAAAGCATTCCAAACCTTTCGATCCAAAGTTGTTGTATATCTCTGTCTGAGATTACCCACTAAGCTTTCTGCTTTCTGCCACAGCTTCAGTTTTCCGTATGTCTCAATTACAGCAATTCCAAGAGAGATATTATCAACTGGTAAGCCTTCCATTTCTGCCAAATCAATCAAACAATGGGCTGTTTCAGGGAACCCCATTTTACAATACATGAGCACCATACTTGGGTAGAGCGACCCAGAAGGTCTAAGACCATTGAATCTCATGTCAGAAAATATCTGAGAAGCTTCAGCAGTGAGTTCATGTTCTTCACAGCACTGAATCAAAGACTCGTACATGGTATAATTCGCAGTAAACTGGCCAAGTTCACTCATGTTATTGTATTCCTTTAAAGCAGCATCTAACTGTTTAGCCTTGCACAATGTAACAACTGAAGCTTCAGCTACCAGCTGGTTGGATTTCGGACCATGTTCTTTTAAGAAGTTAAGCAAGTCAAGTGCTTCAGAGTATCTTCCTGATGAGCCATACGAACTCAATATAGATAATAAATTCTCAGAGTCAATTTCACAACCACCACTTATAGCCAGCCTCAGCATCTCTGCTGCATCGTCATAGCATTCACCCTTGACAAGAATAGATGCAATAATCTGTGGACTCATGCCACATAGTTCTTCCATATCTTTAATCACTCTTCTAATTTCCTCTGCTTTATTTTCTCTTCCAAGTTTTTTAAGCATCATCCCGTAAATAGTAGGATCCGGTGTTATACCATCACGAACCATTTGCCCGTATAACTTAATTGCCTTCTTTGGATCATCATATTTCAGGAAGATATCCAACATAACTGAGTAAGCTAGTTGATCAGGTTTAATTCCAGATTTTAGCATGCAATCAAAAGTTTTCTCAGCCTCCACCCGATTCCCAGACTTGGCATATCCACAAATCAAAGCACTATAAGTCCTTAAGGTTGGTTTAACCCCTGTGTCCAACATCTCTGACATTACACTAGCAGCCTCGGCCATCTTATTTGCCTTTCCAAGAGAATCAATTAAAACAGTATATGTAACTGCATCTGGAGTCCGACCAGACAGCTTCATGTCCCTGTAAAGTTGTGATGCTATATCATGCTGACCTTGCTTTCCATGCATGTGGATAATAGTATTATAGGTCATCTCATCTTTGCCAAACCCCATTTTCACCATCTCTTCACAAATCTCTCTAACTTTATGCACATTGCCTTCTCTTGCAAAAGCATACAACAAAGAGTTATAGGTCACTGCATCAGGAAAAAAACCCTTAGAGTCCAAGTCCTTAAAGAGCTGCTCTGCTTTGTCAGACAATCCACATCTTCCATAAACTGAAATCATAGCGTTATATGTCCAGAGATCAGGTTGACAACGACGAGTCTCCATATCATCAAACACCTTTATGGCCTCCTCTAAGTTTGATTCTCGAGAACAAGCACTAATAAGAGTATTGTAAGTGATTATATCAGGCCTAAGTCCTGACCTCCTCAACTCATTTAAAAGGTCAATGGCCATATTTTGCGTAATTGCACCTGCCCTCAATCTAGCATTTATCAAAGTATTGAAACTAACAAGGTCCGGTTCACATCCTCTCTCACGCATTAGATCAACAAGTTGTTGGACCTTATCGAACCTACCTGTCCGTGCATACACACCCATCATAGCATTATAAACCTGAACAGTATTACCAACAGTGGACTCTGCTCTAGTAAAAATTTCAACAGCCAAGGCCTCCTGGTTGGCTTTTCCCAACACAGCCAAAATAGTGGCAAGCATCCGTGGATTAGGAGAATACCAGTGGCGCAAATTCAACCACTCATACACCTCCAGACCACGCTGCCAGTTTTCCTGACCTACCCACTTCACCACAAAGCAGAAATCAGTTGGTGTCATCTGCACCTTCCGATCATCTAATACATCAGCCACGAATTGGTCAGGTTTCAATTCCAATATCCTATGAGTCAAATATCTTACCCTTTCCCTCCAATCCTTGGCCCTCTTAAGGGCCAATTTGTTCATTTTCTTAATCCTGGTCCTACTAGGCCTCCCCAATTTTTCCTGGGACTCATCATCGACCTCCACATTTGGGGGCACATCGGATTGGGGCATTTCTTGGAAGAAATGGGCATGGGTAAGTGAGGGGGAAGAAGCATTGAATTGGGTATGTGGAGAAGGAGAAGGAGAAGGGTCAGAATGTTTAAGGTGAGGCCATCGTACGGATGGTGAAGCTTTGCTATAAGTAAATTTGTGTGGTGTATTTTCTGTATTAATTAGGTGGTGGTCATTAGGAGGAGTAATAGAAGGTGAGGGATGAAGAGAACAAGGAAGAGAGGTGGTTTTGCATACCTTAGAAGGCGATGATACGAAAGCCAACACTCCACTGCAAGCCATGCCTGCACTGTATTTTCAAATTAGGGCTCTAACTTGAAATTACTTGGGGAGGGAGATAGACAAGATATTTTGTTTTTGGCGGGGTTATCGTTATCGTTATCATTATTTTATTTTTTTACTAAATTACTTGTTACCGCTCCCATTTTGCCGTTATAATTTGTTTTGATCAATATTTCTCGTACTCTCAAACTTTCAACTCTCTAATCTCTCCCAAAATGCATTTCGGAACAAGAATCATATCGAGAATGAGGCACGGCAAAAAAAAGGACCGATTCATAACAAGATATGTTTTTTTTTCAAATTTCGTTGGAAAACACGATTTTCGTCTTTCGATTGGGACGGGACTCGAAATCTGCCTCCCCAAAGGGAGACGGAACTCGAAATTCGCTTGTCTTTTGGACAGGCGTTTTTTCTGATCACCACCCTCTACGGGAGGTCGAAATTGGAAAAACGCCTATACCGAGTTACTGAAACATTTGATTGTTGTTTTTACGTTAAATTTATATTTATTTTTCATTAATTGACGTAAATTAGTATATACAAATAGAATATTAGTATGAAGTTATTTGACGTAAGTACTGAAATTGCTAGTAAATAACGAAAATGTTTAAGGTTTAGCTATATGCATTGCAGAAACATTGTCATAAAACATTTAGATATGTTGTTTATGCTCCACAATAAGATCATTTAGCAAGAAAATCAACCAATGTGACTCACATGTTGCAACATTTATATTCAGCGCACATACTTAATGAACATCTAAAGTATAAGAGCATGTCAATCAGTTCATACCTATTCAAATCAAAACAGAACATCAAAGATAAAAATAAGATCTCTAACAATTGCTTATATAAGCAACCATACACCTAACACGCATAACTACTTAATTGAAAGCAAGTTGATGTAGAGGCTTTGTAAAGAAACATGAAGCAACTTCACAACCCTTTACTCCACTTTTTCTCAAAAAAAAAAAAATAACAATCTAAAATCTACATACTTCATCTTTTCATGGAAGGTATTGTTTTTAGCTATATGCATTAATTGCAGAAACATTGTCACGAAACATTTGAATTTGTTGTTTATGCTGCATATTAAGATCATTTAGCAAGAAAATCAACCACTATAACTCACACAATGTTGCAACAATTATATTCAAGGCATATACTTAATGAACATCTAAAGTATAAGAGCATGTCAATCAGTTCATACCTATTCAAGTCAAAACAGAACATCAAAGATATCTTAATGGTAGAAATGATACCTTACAAACAAACAAGGATCTCAAATAATTAATTAATTCTTAGGTATGTCTTGATAAAGCATTATAATAGAAGAACAAAACAAGATCTCTAAAAATTGCTTATATAGGCAACCATACACCTAACACGTATAACCATCTAACTAATTAGAGACAAACTAACCCTTATATTATTTTATTAATTCAACACCCCTCGTAATCTAGATGACATATATCTAGGACATTTAGATTAGCAAGAAAAGATATGAAAGCATGTTGATGTAGAGGTTTTATAAAGAAGCCTGCTGTTAGACGAGGTGCCGCGGCCTAATCTCCCGGGCGGACCGGGGGGTGGACAACCTCATGGCGACGTAAGCGGTGATTGGCGCCGAAAGCAACCAATCGTGGAATCAAGCTGCTCGGCAGGACCGGAGCTCGGAGATATGGAAGAGTCGCCACCCACGAATGGGAAAATGAACACCGATCCCTTGCGGGAGACTGGTGTGGGTTCGGGAAACTTAGGTACGAGCCGAGAAGGCTAGCTCCTTTCCGAAGAAAGGCTACTAGGCACCCCGACATCGCCCGGTTATGAACCACCGGCCTCCTACTCAGCACGTTAGGCGATAACGGACTAATCGTATACTTCTTTAAGTTTAAAATTCATTTGAAACCCTTTTCTTTCTCTTTTTAGAAACCGTTTTGAGCATATGATATTGAAAAGCCACATCAGTAAAGAATCACCCATTTATGTTTATACATACACAGAGAGGGGGGAAGAAAGAAGTGATTTATTTACAACCGTACTAAACGTTATGTTGTGTGTTTATTCTACTCTAACTTATTTCCCCAAAGCGGATTTATTTACATGGTTCACACCTTAATCACCGTTGGAACAATTAGGGTGCGTTTTAAAACCCCGTTTGATGAAGTTTACCCGAATCGCCGTTGGAACGACTCGAGTATTTGAAAACGTTTGAGATGAAAACCTTTTAATGAGAAAACATGGTTAAACATACAAGTCAATTTTATTTTGTACAAATTCTTTAAGAAAATGATTCAAAAATTCTATTATTCGTGAAGAAAACGATTTTATTTACAATGTTCGCTTAATCCGTCGTTGGAACGGACTAAGGTTTTAAAACGTGGTGTTTTGAGAAACGATTTGAAATGTTAACAAGAATGACTCTATTTATTTACATTAGAAATCTAAAAGAACTCATTACTTTAAATAGTTCAATTGAAAACTCTCTTTTTGTGATTTATTTTCCCCTTTTTATTTAATGTACTCTTTACCCATTGTAATTACAATAATAACCACATTTAAGCCCAAAATTAATTTTTCCAAGTGAAGCCCATTTGAAACATGGACTTATAAATGACCAAAAGAAATAAAGAAAATAATATAGATATATATTTACACATTTTAGCCCAAAGGACATAAAATAAGAGTAAAAGAAAATATACTATCTAATACATATATAAGAAAGAATAATGAAAATAATATATTTATACTTTAAACATAAGAAAATAGTGAATGAAATTCATAAATAAGAAAATAGCATTTATCACTCAAAATAATTTTATTTAACAATAATTAAGATAACCCAAATATACCCCAAAACTATATATATACATAACTAATATAATCCTAATGTCAAAAAGACTATATGTCCATCCCCCAATATCTACTAATTATCTCCCAAAATGTCCAAGTAAATAACATTTAAAATAGAATTTAATGAAATTTAAATGAATAATAATAAAAAAGAAAGCAATATGTACATATATAAAATATTAGAATAAAAAATGGAATACCAATCTCCTAAAATAATTATATATGTTAAAGTTTTAAAACAATTTGAAAAGAATATATTACATAATCATATATATATACACTAAGGATTAAAAGTCTAAAAGTTAAGAAAAAGGGACCGAAATGGCATTTTTTACATTCTGGCAGATTTACCGACGGAAAATCCGTCGGTAAACAGCATTTAGTGACAGAATTGGCAAATTACAGCAGCACTCCAATATTTTCCAGATTTATTCAAAAGCTTTAAATTAAATCTAATTCAATCGTTTTGGACTTCCGAACTACCAAAGATGGATCATAGTCGGAAACGGAAGTTCCTAAAACGATGTTTTTATTTTAAAACGTTATTTGGAAACCTCTTTTAAATCAAAAACTTATAATTGCAATATTTTCGATACCCGAACTACCTTTTTATCGGATCACGGTTCGTATTGGGATATCCAAAACGAGGTTTTTATTTTAAAACAAAACCGAATTTTATTTAATACGAAGTGAAAATTAAATAAATACGCTAACTAAATAAAACGTGACAAAATAAATAAATGACTAAAGGAATAAAAACCATAGCATAAAAAAAAAATAGAAGGAAAGAAATAAATTAAATTAAATAAAGAGTCTAGTCCTCGGATAATACCTTTGATTCGGTATCTGACAGTCGAAGTCGATTGATTCCACGAACCGCGAACTCCCGATTTTAATAAAAATTTAGTAAAAATTGAACTTAGGAAATTCGGAATTTTTGAGAAAAAAAATATTTTTCTCAAAAAAAATCCACTCTCTCTCTCTAAAAATGTTTAGAGTGAGAAAGTTTTTCCTCTCCCAAAAAGGCCTCCTCCTTTTTTCACCTTGGGATCCGTGCCCTTATATAGGGAAACGGATCCCGGAACAATGGGCGACGCCCAAAAAAAATTGGGCGTCGCCCATTGTGGTTGGGCGGCCGCCCAACCTAGTGTTGGGCTACCGCCCAACCTTGTTGGGCGGCTGCCCAACATGAGTTGGGCGGCCGCCCAACGCGAGGTTGGGCGCCCGTGCCCAACCCTCGTCGGGCGTCCGCCCGACGCGTTGGGCGTTCGCCCGACGTGGTTGGGTGCCCGCCCGGCGACCCTCGGGGCGTGCCCCGCGCCATCGGACGCGTGCACTCCGTGGCCGCCGAACGCGCGCCCCGCGCCGCCAGGCACGTGTGCTCAACGGCCCACGAAGGCGCGCACCGCCAGTGGTCCCAGGCATTGCTCGGGCGTCGAGAGCGTGCCACTCGCGGTGCGTCCGACGGACGCCGCGCGCACGTCTCGAGCCGTCAAGCGGGCGTTCGACCATCGTCGTCCGCGTGCGGGATGCCGTTGCGTGCCCGCGCCATGCCGTTAATTTTCCTCAGCTTATTATTCTTTATATATTTTTCAAAGCTTCCGGAATCAATCGCTTCGACCGTCTTGTTTCAGGTTTTCGTCATAGGTCCTCCGACTCGGTGTCTACAGTTGCCCCTACTTTTCTATTTTGACAGTGATGTGTGTGGTTCGAAAACGTTTTTGCTAATGTAACACATGCAATGTAAAACATATAAAAGTGAAAGACATGTAACGAGTAGGAGGAAACATACCTGACCTTTGCGCTGCGCGCTCCGACGTTGCTCTCTGACCGCCTCAGACTCTGCTTCGGGCTGCACCCTAGTTCACGACCGCGGGGATAATGGCTAAATAGCTACCCTAGTTTATGATCGCGGGGATAATGGCTAAACAGCTACCCTATTTCAAGATTGCGGGGATAATGGCTAAATAGCTACCCTGATTTACGACTGCAGGGATAATGGCTAAATAGCTACCCTATTTTAAGATTGCGGGGATGATGGCTAAACAGCTACCCTGGTTTACGACTGCGGGGGTAATGGCTAAACAGCTACCCCATTTCAAGATTGCGGGGATAATGGCTAAACAGCTACCCTATTTCAAGATTGCGGGGATAATGGCTAAACAGCTACCCTATTTCAAGATTGCGGGGATAATGGCTAAACAGCTACCCTGATTTACGACTGTGGGGATAATGGCTAAACAGCTACCCTATTTTAAGATTGCGGGGATAATGGCTAAATAGCTACCCTGATTTACGACTGCGGGGATAATGGCTAAATAGCTACCCTATTTTAAGATTGCGGGGATGATGGCTAAACAGCTACCCTGGTTTACGACTGCGGGGATAATGGCTAAACAGCTACCCCATTTCAAGATTGCGGGGATAATGGCTAAACAGCTACCCTATTTCAAGATTGCGGGGATAATGGCTAAACAGCTACCCTGATTTACGACTGTGGGGATAATGGCTAAACAGCTACCCTATTTCAAGATTGCGGGGATAATGGCTAAACAGCTACCCTATTTCAAGATCACGGGGATAATGGTTAAACAGCTACCCTAGTCTACGATCTTAGGTAAATATGGCTCAAAAGCAACTCCGGTCTGCGACCACGAGTCAGATGGCTCAAAAGCAACTCCGATCTGCGACCGTGAGTCAGATGGCTCAAAAGCAACTCCGGTCTGCGACCGTGAGTCAGATGGCTCAAAAGCAACTCCGGTCTGCGACCGTGAGTCAGATGGCTCAAAAGCAACTCCGGTCTGCGACCGTGAGTCAGATGGCTCAAAAGCAACTCCGGTCTGCGACCGTGAGTCAAATGGCTAAAAAGCGGGTTCTGTTTCTGGATTTTCTTACCACACTGTTGTCTGTATTTTCTCACTGGAGCTATCATCTCGACGATTCGATGGGCACACGTTTGAGTCCGAAATGAGATAGACTACTGATTGTTTTTCTGTTGACTGTCGTCTGTATTTCGATTGGTGTCACTGTTCTGTAAAGATTAGCTGTTGTCTGGAATTGATATTTTGACAATGTTAGTCACTGTCTGGGAGAAATGCAGGCTGAAACGGACTGCAAATCGGAGGTCTGTGCACCTGGTAATTAATTATTTACTTTTTACCTTTATGTCAAATCGTACTTTTTTTACTATTTACGGGAATGTCATTCCCTTTTCCTATATAAGGTGGTGGGGTTTCATTTCAACCCCACACCTTCTCTCTCCTCTTTCTCTCACTAGACTTCAATTTGGATTATTCTCGGGATGGATTTAGACGAATGGGATGGCACCAGAGGCATGGACGAGGTTTATGTAAACCTGGATAGAGTGGATACCTTCCACGACCCTACAACACACTTGAGCAGGACACGCTGCAACGAGGTAAGTGGTTTCTCACTTTTATTTGATTTGGACTCTAGGCTTTAGCACTCCTATACGAACATGATTTGCATGCTAACTCTTAGACTGCCTTAGAGGACTTTAGCTAGAAAACGTGAATTCCTTTATTTACACGTAACACCTGTTTGTTTTTGTAAGAATGCGCGCTATATGCATGTGAATAGTACACTACGAATCTATGCATGTTAACAGTAAAAACGATGTGAATAGTAAAAACATGAATAGTGCATGTGAATAGTGACAACGTGAATAGTAAAAACTTAGCTAATGCACGTGAATAGTGACAACGTGAATAGTGACAACGTGAATAGTAAAAACTTAGCTAATGCACGTGAATAGTGACAATGTGAATAGTAAAAACTTAGCTAATGCAGGTGAATAGTGCACGTGAATAGTAAAAAACGTGAATAGCGCACGTGAATAGTAAAAACGTGAATAGTAAAAACTTAGCTAATGCATGTGAATAGTAAAAACGTGAATAGTGCACGTGAATAGTAAAAACGTGAATAGTGACAACGTGAATAGTAAAAACTTACCTAATGCCCGTTAACGTATGTGAATAGTAAAACCTAATCTACGCTCATCGTTGCCGCAGACGAGAGTGGATCAACGAATTGACTCAACCTTACGTGAAGGACCCTACATGAGAGATTTTTGCAGAAAATTGGTCCTAACTGACCGGATGTCTCTAGGTTAGAAAATGAAAGAATACCTAGTCTTAACGCGTTCTTTTCAATTGCATGCTTTAGGAGCTATATTTAAATTTTCTTATCTTGTTCCTTTTTAGTTCATTGAGATTTCGGGGACCACCGCCGAGGTTCTCTCATGGTATGATAGGCTAGGTGCCGCGGCGAGAGCCCGTGTGCAGGAGTTGGGCTTCGGATCCTTTATTGCAGCGCTGCCCCACACCAACGGGGTGTGTGATCCTTTTGGCCTACGGGCCCTGTGTGAGCGGTGGGTCGACTCGACCCACACCTTCCACCTTTCCTTTGGGGAGATGACCATCTCGCCTCGAGATTTTTCGCTATTGACTGGATTGCGAGGGAGCAACACTCCCGTCCCTTTTCATTTTGGTATGATGCGACCGCGGGTCGACCCTGCTAGGCTTGTTGCCTTGATTGGATCGGGAGTTCCTCTATGCGCCAAGTCTACCCCGGCGAAGTTTATTTCGACTGCTAGCCTCTTGAGTAGACGGGACTTCTGTGAGACTGATGCTACTGATCTGGCGGTTCGTAGCTTCTTGGTATACGCTCTGAGTGAGACGATTTTCCGCACGAAGGGCGGGAAGGTACATGCGGGCCTCATTCAGGCGCTCAGCGATTTGGATGCAGCGGCTTCCTACGATTGGGCGGGGGCAGGCTTAGCCTTTCTTTACAAGTTTTTGGATCTGACTTGCCGGAAGCGCAAGGACTTCGGTGGTTATACCTTTGCTCTGCTGGTACGTGACGCCTTCTTGACTTATCCGTCTTATCTTTTTCGCATTTTTCACACTCCTAGTCCTTGTTTTTACCGCAGGTGTGGGCATACGAGAGACACATCCTTCCTAGCCGGTCTTGACCTCGACCGAGAGTGCCGAGGCCGCCATTTATGACTCGATGGAGGGACTTCGACTTGAGCGCTGAGAGGAGTCGGACAGTGTCGTGGCTTCTGGATCGGATCGACTCGCTGACCCTGAGTCAGGTAGATTTTGCCCCATCGTGCCAGATTTTGGTTTGAGCCTTTCTGACTTTCTCTTTGTGTATTTTGCTTTAGATTCAGTTCAGGTGGGATGACCTCGACTTCGGCCCTGAGTATGCATACGTGTCGATGATCCAGGAGCAGCAGTGTGTGCTCATCGGCCCCTGCGTGCGGGCGTGGTATCTAGGGGATCGAGGCATTACCGGGGTTAGAGACGCTCATTGGACGCCGGGTGAGATCCCCATCTCTATGTTCGCGGTACGGACCCTGCCTTTATCGGTCATTCGTCGGGACCTGACCCGTAGGTATGTTGGTAGAGCGGTGTGGATTCATGCCGGGGGCCGCGAGCCTTACTTGTCTACTTTACTGAGCGCGAGGGATGCCCCGGCGACAGCGATGGAGGTAGATCCGGTGACGGACGTGTTTTCGAAAGAGGCTGTCGAGGCCGTTTTTGGTCAGGCGGAGGTTCCGGTAAGTGATTCCGCCCTCTTTTCATTTTATTCATGATATGCTCGGAGGTTTTATTGTGTGTTTTTTTTTGCTTTTTTGCAGGAGGGATCCTGGCGGAGTGCCCACCTATCAGATTTTTTCGATGGCACTCGGGCTCAGACACCGGTGTGCGAACAACCCTATTTTGTCGGCGAGTCCTCCAGTGCAACTCGACCGGAGAGGTCGTCCATAGGCGTGCCTATACCAGACTATGGGAGAGATTATGCTACGATCCACTATGACGAGTCTGGGACACCTTATGCGGGATTTGAGGCGGCCCCTCCTATCTTCTCCTCGAGGGTCCCGTTTGATCCTTCGGACGCTTCACTGACCACTAGGGAGACCTGTACAGACTACGTGGATCTATCCGGCTTCCTACGAGATCGCCTCAGCTTGCGCTGCACTGACCACCTGGTATGTATCATTACTATACTTTAGTGTAGTGAAATGTATGCATGTATGTATGATTTATGTTTTTGCCTATGCTGCCTTTTATCTGTGTTTTTTTTTCTTTTTTCTGTAGAGTGATCTTCATGCCCATGCGCGAAGACAGAGCGAGCTAGTGCGGGAGGCTGATGCCCGAGTTGGTCATGTGTATCAAGAGAGGAACGACCACTAGTCGGGGATGATGCGATGGGAGACTGAGAGTCGCCTTGCCGTCGAGGAGAGGGCGCGTGATGAGTCGATCAGACGCCTTGCTGCAGAGGAGAGAGCACGAGCTGCTGACGAGAGAGCGCGGGTTTTTGATGAGAGAGCGCGAGTTTCTGATGAGAGAGCGCGTGCTGCCGAGGAGACACTATCTGCGGAGCGGGCATCTCACCTGAGAGATTTTGAGAACTATTGGGACTTCCCTCCGTATTAGGCTCGTAGCTTTCATTGTTGCTTTGTAGCTTTCATTGTTGCTTTGTGGCTTTTATTAGGGTTTCTCTGATGTATAGCTGATGTATAGGGAGTGGGGTGGATAGTAGGTAGGCTTTTCGTGAAAAGTAGGATATGAAATGTATAACCCGTGATTCATATTACCATGCATTCGGTAGATTATAATGATTCCAATCATTCTCGTCAAATATATTCATGCCTTTATTTATTTACAAACAACAGAAATACTTAGTCTCTTATACATTGTTTTTGTAATTGCTCAAGTTATAACTATTGTTACCAGGACCCGCCTTTCGGTTTTCGGATCCCGGCGATTTTTCTCCTCTCCTTTTACTATCCCGGAATTTTTAAATGAGTGCCCTTTCGAGTTTTCACCCATTGGGATTTCCCTTATTGTTGCATAGGTCGCCCTTTGCGAGTTTTCAACCTATTGGGAATTTTCTTTATTTTTTATTTTTTTTTTTACAAAAAGTATTTCTTAAGCCTATCCGAATTGGTAGGTTCGGAGAATTCCATGCCGTCCATTGTGGTTAACTTCACCGCTCCTTTGCTTAGCATCTTTTTTACGACGAATGGTCCTTCCCAGTTAGGCCTGAACTTCCCCCTCGGGTCGGTGTGCGTCACACGGATCTGTTTCAGCACCAAATCTCCTTCTTTGATAGGGCTGGTCTTGACTTTTTTATTGAAAGCCCGAGCCATCCTTCTTTGATACAACTGTACATGGTAAAGGGCTTCCATCCTTTTCTCATCAACTAAAGCCAACTGCTCGCATCGCCTCTTTACCCATTCCGCCTCGGGAATTTCTGCTTCCACTGCGATTCTCAACGATCGCTTTTCAATCTCAATCGGCAGGACTGCTTCTGTTCCGTATACCAGGGAGAATGGCGTTGCCCCAGTCGAGGTTCTGACTGTCGTGCGATAAGCCCACAACGCGAGTGGGAGGTGCTCATGCCAGTTCCGATGTGATTCTACCGTCTTTACGAGGATCCTTTTAAGGTTCTTATTAGCTGCTTCTACTGCCCCATTAGCCTGTGGACGGTACGGAGAAGACTTGTGATGTTCAATGCCATATTCTCGGAAAAGATTCCTTAGTTCCCCCTGAAACTGGACTCCGTTATCCATGATCATGTGATGAGGCACTCCGAACCTGGTGATCAAGTGTTTTTCAATGAACTTTCTCATCTGCTTGGATCCCAGTTTGCTAAACGACTCAGCTTCTACCCATTTGGTGAAATAATCGATGGCGACTACAACAAACTTATGTCCGTTCGAAGCGTTAGGCCTTACTTCGCCGACGATGTCAATGCCCCAGGCAGCGAATGGCCAAATAGGTGCTAGCACATGTAGTTCCATGGCCGGAAGATGACTGCAATCGCCGTGGATTTGACAATCGTGAAATTTCTTCGCATACTCGTTACAATCTCTTTCCATGGTGAGCCAATAGAAGCCTTGTCTGATAATTTTCTTAGCTAGTACTGCTCCTCCAATATGGGCTCCACAAATTCCCGAATGTACTGATTCCATCGCTTCGCGGGCTTCCCCCGCATCCAAGCATCTTAGTTGTAATCCGTCAATGTGCCTTTTGTAAAGCAATTCGTTATGGATGACGAACTGACGAGCTAGCCTTCTAATCACCGCTTGATCCCTAGGTTCTGACTCTGCCGGATATGTTCCATCTTTCATGAAGTTCACGATATCGAAATACCACGGTTTTTCATCTACCCCTAACAGCATTACATCTTCGTAGCACGGTTTGTGAGATCTTCTCAATACCAATGGTTTCGAAGCAAGGTTCCGGGGGTTGTCCCAAACTGACACCAAAGTGGCCAAGGCATCCGCGGCCTGATTCTGAGCTCGAGGGATGTGATAGAAGCGACATTCTTTGAATCTCAATGCCAACCCTTCTAGCTGATCTAGATACGGACGTAGCCTTTCTTCTCTCACTTCCCAGTTTCCTTGTGCCTGTTCGATGATCAACTTGGAGTCACCCCAAATTTCGACATATGACGCTCCCAGTGCTGCTAATGACTCCAAACCATAAATGCATGCTTCGTATTCGGCCATATTGTTGGTAAGGGGGAAGGATAACTTCTTCGCCATCGGGATCCTTTCTCCTTCTGGGGAGATAAGTAGTACTCCTACTCCGGCTCCATTCGAATTAACTGCTCCGTCGAAGAACATTTTCCACGGTATAACTTCGATTGCATTCAAATGTTCATCGGGGAAATCATAGCTTATCTCTTCTTCTTCTGTATTCAGGGGTTGATTAGCCAAAAATTCTGCCACGGCTCTTCCTTTGATAACCTTCTTTGTCACATATTCAATGTCAAACTCGGACAAAAGCAATAACCATCTGGCTAACTTCCCCGTCAAGGATGGAGTTCGGTATAGATACTTCACGGGGTCCATCCGAGAAATAATGATTACTTTATACGATTGGAAATAGTGCCGCAGTTTCTTCGTCAACCACACCACTGCCACACATGTCTTTTCGATCATGTTGTATTTGAGCTCATACTCTAGGAACTTCTTACTCAAATAATACACCGCGTGTTCCACACCGGTGTCTCCCTCTTGAGCTAACATTGCTCCGATAGATCGCTCCTCAATTGCTACATAGAGGAGAAGTGGCTTTCCCAGTTTAGGCGGTCTCAACACTGGCGGATTAGACAAGTAGCTCCGGACGCTCTCCAACGCTTGCTGACATTTATCGTTCCAAACAGCGGGTTGGTCTTTCCTTAGCAACTTAAAGATTGGCTCGCAGATTACGGTGAGTCTTGCTATGAACCGACTGATATACTGAACCTGCCCCAAAAACCCTCTCACTTCCTTTTCATTTCTCGGCGCCGGCATTTCCTTTATAGCCTTCACTTTATCGGGATCCACCTCAATTCCCTTATTTCCGATTACATAGCCTAAGATTTTCCCCGACGAAACGCCGAAAAAGCACTTCTTCGGGTTTAACCTTAGCTTGAATTCTGCAATTCGGGCCAAAAACTTCTCGAGTGCGGCAAAATGCCCTTCTCTTGTCTCTGATTTGACCATCATGTCATCCACATAGACTTCTACCTCCTTGTGTATCATATCATGGAACAGTGCTGTAGCCATTCGCTGGTAAGTTGCCCCGGCATTTTTCAAACCAAATGGCATCACTCTGTAACAGTATGTTCCCCACTCTGTTGTGAACGAGGTTTTTGCTTTGTGCTTTTCGGCCATCTGAACTTGCATGTAGCCCATGAAACCATCCACATTTGTGTGTAAGACGCTTGATGCTGCACTGTCGATCAATACATCGATATGAGGCAAGGCGAACTCATCCTTGGGGCATGCCTTGTTAAGATCTCTGTAATCCACGCACATCCTCACTTTGCCATCCTTTTTCGCAATGGGCACTACATTTGCGACCCAAGGGGGATAGTCGACCACTTCGATGAATCCTGCTTCTAACTGCTTCTTCACCTCCTCTCTGATCTTATCTGCCCATTCGGGTCTCATACGTCGGAGCTTCTGCTTTACGGGCCTCGCCTCGGGATATGTTGGAATACGGTGAGTTACGATTGATTGATCGATTCCAGGCATGTCTTCGTATGTCCACGCGAATACAATTTTGTATTTTTTAATTATTCTCTCAAATTCTTTTCTCTCTTCAATAGTTAATTCTTGAGCAATTTGTATAAGTTTAGGATTTTCATCCGTACCAAGATTGAAAGTTGACATTTCTATTGTATTGATTTCAAATGTAGGCATGTTATATGAATGAGAATGCATGGAATGATCATGATCAACATCAAGCAAGTAAGCAAAATCAGAATTCATTTCATTGATAGCGTGGGTGATTACATCATCAGACTCAAACAAAGCAGTAATACAATTTTCATCCTCAATATCTTCGGACTTCTCATATACTCTCGAGGTACTAGGCTCAATTTCAGCTCCTGTAGCCGCTTCAATGGTAATGACCTGCTCCTCGGCATTTGAATCCAGCATCATGATCTCCTCAACAAAGCAGCTTGCCTTTCCTTTGCCCCAGTCGGCGACATCATTGAAGATTTCAAACCCTGGCAGAATCTTTCCTTCCGTGCTAGTCCACGACTCGGAGGTTCCCGAATATGGCTTTCCATGCCCTTCGCTTACAAAATGCTTCCTCAAGCCTATTTTTCCTTCTGCACTCATGTTGGATGGACTCCCCTGCTCATATCCCAAACCCCTTTCTGACTTTTAAAATCCGGAAACTCCGACAACCCTTGATGGTGTGCTCCTAATCCCATTCCCGGGATGAAACCTCCTTTCATCATCTTCACCACATCGGTGGTCATGCTCGATTCGTAAATCCCAGAGACTTGGAATCCGGAGAAAAGTTGAGGTTCAATTCCCAATGCTGCCACCGAGCTCAGTTTCTCATCTCTAATTGTTACTATCTCCTCCCCGAAAGGGAACTTAATCATTTGGTGGAGCGTGGAGGGTACACCTCCCAGCTTGTGGAACCAAGGGCGTCCCAACAACACAACAAAGTTACCGGGATGTCCAACACTGTGAACTCAGTCTCTTCCTCATGCGGACCTACTTTCAATTTGGCCTTGAAAACTCCTTCAATATGCCTACGGCTGTCATCATATGCTCTGATCACTGTTTCAGAAGCTGTCAAGTCTCCTCTCTCTACTCCCAACCTCGATAAGAGTTTCAACGGACAAACATTAATGGCCGATCCATCATCGACCATCACACAGCTAGTCTTCTTCCCGTTAATTTCCGCTCGGATATACAATGGCTTGTTGTGAGCCTTCCCCTCTTCTGGGAGATCCTCATCGGTAAACGTGATCTCAGTCTTTTTCCGGGCCATTATTGCCCCTACTAGCGCTGCCGGCTCAGTGTCGATGGAAATAACCAAATTCTGCAACTCCTTCATCAGGTTCTCATGATGGTACTTAGAATGGCATAAAACTTCCCAGACCGTAGACTTAGCTTGTGTCTTCTTCAACTGTTCAAGAACTTGGTCATCGGGCTTAGGAGCCGACCCTTCTCCAATCTCACTCTCTACCATTGGTGCCTTTCCTTCGGCCACATGACCTGATCTCATCATTACCGTAATTTCCGGCTCATCATCTGATTCGTCCCAGATGTTAATAGGAACCCTTCGATTAGCATCCTCCTCGTCCGAGGAACTCGCCCAAATGTCTACGACCATCAAATCCATGACGTGAGGAACACTCGGATTCAGGAAAAAGGGATCCGCCGATCCATACAAGGCCCAACCTATCAACTCATCATAGTCACGGAGGGACACCCGGCTCATCCTCCTTGCGGCCAACGGAATAGCGCTTCGTTGTATGCACATAAGCTGCACCTTATCGCTCATTGTCTCATTACACTGCTCATAACGGTGCCTCCACCTTCTAGCATAATCCACAAAATGTTCCTCGGGGAATTGCCTAATCCTGTCCAGATCATCCAGGGATCCCGTCCATGGAATGTACATTTCATATCTCGCCACAAAGGCATTTCGGAGTGGTATCCAATGGCACATCTCTTCCTCTGACAGACCCTGATGCCACAATAAGGCCTCCCCCATCAAGGTTTCCGGAAAATGTTCATGCAACTCACACTGTGGGAATCCAGCGTTATACATATGATCGCGGAATATCCTTGCATGCTCTACAGGATCCCAGTATCCACCATACCTAGGCATTGCTAACACCGCATCAGGTGTTTGGTAAGATGGGGAATCAGGAGTTTGCTCTGCTAGCATCCATACCGTATATTCCTTGATAAATCTCTTTGTCATAGCTGCCCAATCGGTCTTAACATACATTGGCAGCGACATATACCACATCAGCGGTTCACCCATCAATGAATTACAAAACAAGCTAGTGATCTCTTCCTCTTTGAAACCCAAGGCTGTCATAGCCGACAAATAGAAGTGAAGGTGCTCCATAGGGTCCTTATTGCCGTTATACTTGCTCACCCTTGGCAATGGACGCTTGATGGGTCCAATCTGCATTGCAAAGTGCTCCGCGGTTCTATCCTCAGCTCTCTGATACTTTTCAAGAAACAAATCTGACAACCGATCCCAATCGTGCTTGCAAGAGTCGGGCAATGAATGGAACCATTGCAAAGGCTCACCTACCAGCGAATGGTGGAACCACTGAGCAATTTCATCTACCCCGAAGGATTCAATAAACATGTCGTGCATATACTCACGCAAGTGCACTTCGGGATCCCTTCCTCCACTGAACAAACCCAAATTTGGCACGATAGTCCGAGACGCCCCTTCACCGGTCTCTTCGGCACTATCCTCGTCATATGGTGCTCCACCATCTGATCCCTCCTCCATTGGTTCTTCCTCTTATTCCTCACCCAAGAAGGACACATACAAACCATTTCCCACATTGCTTCTTTCGACGGAGTCCAACAACTCCTCTACACCTTCCTCAAAAGATTCCATCACTACAGTTTCTGTCAAACCAACTCCGATCACGCTCACCCTATGATTAGGCAATGGATTGCACCTAACGGAAGGGTTTGCTGATGAAGGATCAGCTATCTTCTTCTCCTCAATCAAATCTTGGATTTCGTGTTTCAGCCTCTCGCAATTCTCAATCGTAGGTCCATAACTGCTGTGGAATTCACAATACCCTCTAGCCTGAATCTGCGGAGTAGGTTGAGCTTTGTTATACGGGGTAAGGGCTTTCAACAACCCCTTCTTCTGCAGACGTTCAAAAACTTTCGCATAGGTCTGATCGAACTTGGCGAACCGCCTCTTTTCGATAGCATTAAGATCAACCACTTTCACTGTCGCAGATTCCGTACTCGCGCTAGGCCCTCCGGCACTATATCCAGACTTCGTCCACTTGGTATAAGCTTTCTTCGGCTCCCCATCGCCTTCGACAGTCAAAGCACAACTATACATCTGATTGAAATCTGTGAACGGCATATATCTCAACTCATTCTTAATATACGGCAACGTATTGCCAATCACCATTCGGATCTGATCTTGCTCAAGCGGCTTCTGTTTCATGACCGCGGCCTTAGCCCTCCATCTCTTCACGAAGTCTGAAAGGGATTCCCCGGTCTGCTGCTTAGTGCTCTCTAACTCTTTCAAAGTGACTTCCAACATGGTGTTAAAACTATACTGAGCGATGAATGACTTCGCTAACTCCTTCCAATCCTTTTTTGTCACCATTGACAGCGCATGGAACCATGTGAGGGCAGCCCCCTCTAGGTAAGTGTTAAACAACCCCAAGACTTGATCCTCGGTCAGGATCGTGTGCTTCATTACCGTAACGTACTGATTCATGTGAGCGGTGGGATCTCCAGTTCCATCGAACTTTTTCATGTCAGGGAGCCGGAATTTCAGAGGCAAAGCTGTTGCTGTCAAGCAATTCTTCAAGTTATAGAAATCCTGACTTTCGGAGCTTCCTCCGCGCAAGTCCTGCACTTCCTGTGTGATGTGTTGCCTCCACTCCTCTTCCTTAGCTTTTTCCTTCTCTAACTGTTTTCGGATATAATCCTGATAATCCTCCTCATTCCCAAAGCGAGGGCCATCGTTCACCTCATTCTCAGCACGCTTACTACCACTCTTGTTGTCCTTCAGTGCTAACTCAGCTAGCTGGGCCAAGATTGCGGCCAGCTGGTCGTTGATATTGTTCACAGAATTCTCCAATTCAGCCACCTTCTCGTCGGTTGCAGACATACTGACGGAAGACTGAGTATACTCGGATGAAGACGATTCAGAAGCCACAACTACTAATTCGGAACTGTCTACTTGCAACTGATCAAACTGTCTAACAAGCCGGTTACTCTCGCGAAACCACAACCGCTTAATGATGACGTCTGCGCGAATGGTATCCATTAGTATGTATGCATGATTTCATATGCATGATTCGTGGTGTGTGCGTTTATTTATTTACGATTATAAGATAAGAAGAACAAACGTTAGTTCTATTTACATGTATCACAACATCTCTCTTCCACCCTTATTCCTCCACACACTCGTTGGTCTAGGTCTCTTTCCTAGGATTTTGGTTTGGGGCTCACATTGCGGTCCAGGGGACGCGTGATGCCGTCGATTATTGCGGGAAAGTAAATCATCCATCAGACAATACAGTTCGTTTTGACGTGTCAACGTTCAGTGACTAAGAAATCGACCAAGTTGGATTGTTCTTTCAGAATAACTCGTCTTTCGTCCTTTCGCGAGACGCATTAATTCGGGTTTTGATTCCCTTTGAGCGCATCTTCAGTTTTTAGACGTGGTACGAGTTATTCTTCTAGTCCAATCGTTCGTTATTGTCAATGACTCGTTTCCTTTTATTCGCGTGGGTTCATGTCTCGATTTTTGGATTACAACAGGATCTTTTGGATTTATCGAGAGACGAAACCACGTGTTTATTTAGTGATGGAATCACTTTTGGATTTTTTTTTTTAGGGAACGGACTCATCGCGTAACGCGTTTGTTCTTAGCGTCGAGGATTCGTTTGCTCATTTTGCTACGTGAAAGACGGTGAGTCTTATTTTGAGCGCACGGTAACCTTTTGGCTAGCAACCATTCGTTGTTTTTCCCAATCCACGGGATATATCATTTTAGTGTGGTTATAGAAAATCAACATTTCGTTGAATCGCATGCTTATTCAAAGCGAGGACATCACCGTTCTCTTTCCTTTAGGCACGATTTAAGCAAACACGTACATCGGGCCATATTTCTTGCAGTTTTGGTAACGGTTGAAATGATCGAGTCGTTAGTCAAAACCCGCAGTCTCGTCCATATGGCGCAATTATATGGTTTGGCTTAATTCGGCTTCGAGATTTTAAACGGGGTATACACTCGTCCGAGGCACGTATTCAACGACATTAGTTTATTTTCTTTAACTACTCTCGGTTTTGATATATATCGTAGATTCGGAATGATTTTGGTCGTTTAGTTCATTTTTCTCTTCTTTATTTTCTTAGTCATCTGTACGGACACATCCATTTCTCTTAAGAACGACACGAGGCATAACGTAAAAGCTCGTCTTTCATTCGGAAGGGACGGGCTGCTTGTGCGAAACTTTTCACGTTACGACGGGGTCGTTCAAAACAGAAATGTTCTTCGTTTTCGTTTCGTCATGATCTCGTTTTATCCTAACTTATTTAAAGAATGTGAATAACGGCTACAGTTAATATAGTCTTTTGTATCGAGATGTAACTATCCTTAACACCGAACCGATTCATACTAATACGTGCTTATGTCATAACGTATTTCCTGAACACGTGCCTTCGTCGGGACACCGAAAGGGACAAGGCGGGTCGCACATGTTCATTCATATGAGATGACTAAGTCGTCTTTAGTTCAAATCGTTTCGATGTTTTAGGGTAATTAGTATGTCGATTCATGAGTATATATTAACGCATCGTCTCATTTTCTTTACATAATTTAGGATTAGACACGTATCATGGCGGTTTGAAAACACGAACTGATTCATTTATCACATCAAAAATAGTAACGGGTAATCCTATGGAAACTTCTAAGGCTACTATATGCTGACACGGCTGAACGAATGGATGGGGACCTCACAGGACCGCACAGATTCGCCCCTAACGAATGGATGGGGACCCTCTGGCGCCTTACTGTAAGGGGGAACTTACGCTATCTTCTTTTGAGTGACGAATGGACTCTCGCTAGAGGTTTCGCGGAAATTACCCAAAGGGTTTGCAATAATGCTCGTGAATGCATACGAAAAGAAGTAAAACGATCCGTCCCCGTTAAGGGCTTAGTGCATGCCTTCCGGAATCAAATTTCTCGCTTCCCCAGCAGAGTCGCCACTTGTTAGACGAGGTGCCGCAGCCTAATCTCCCGGGCGGACCGGGGGGTGGACAACCTCATGGCGACGTAAGCGGTGATTGGCGCCGAAAGCAACCAATCGTGGAATCAAGCTGCTCGGCAAGACCGGAGCTCGGAGATATGGAAGAGTCGCCACCCACGAATGGGAAAATGAACACCGATCCCTTGCGGGAGACCGGTGTGAGTTCGGGAAACTTAGGTACGAGCCGAGAAGGCTAGCTCCTTTCCGGAGAAAGGCTACTAGGCACCCCGACATCGCCCGGTTATGAACCACCGGCCTCCTACTCAGCATGTTAGGCGATAACGGACTAATCGTATACTTCTTTAAGTTTAAAATTCATTTGAAACCCTTTTCTTTCTCTTTTTAGAAACCGTTTTGAGCATATGATATTGAAAAGCCACATCAGTAAAGAATCACCCATTTATGTTTATACATACACAGAGAGGGAGGAAGAAAGAAGTGATTTATTTACAACCGTATTAAACGTTATGTTGTGTGTTTATTCTACTCTAACTTATTTCCCCAAAGCGGATTTATTTACATGGTTCGCACCTTAATCACCGTTGGAACGATTAGGGTGCGTTTTAAAACCCCGTTTGATGAAGTTTACCCGAATCACCGTTGGAACGACTCGAGTATTTGAAAACGTTTGAGATGAAAACCTTTTAATGAGAAAACATGGTTAAACATACAAGTCAATTTTATTTTGTACAAATTCTTTAAGAAAATGATTCAAAAATTCTATTATTCGTGAAGAAAACGATTTTATTTACAATGTTCGCTTAATCCGTCGTTGGAACGGACTAAGGTTTTAAAACGTGGTGTTTTGAGAAACGATTTGAAATGTTAACAAGAATGACTCTATTTATTTACATTAGAAATCTAAAAAAACTCATTACTTTAAATAGTTCAATTGAAAACTCTCTTTTTGTGATTTATTTTCCCCTTTTTATTTAATGTACTCTTTACCCATTGTAATTACAATAATAACCACATTTAAGCCCAAAATTAATTTTTCCAAGTGAAGCCCATTTGAAACATGGACTTATAAATGACCAAAAGAAATAAAGAAAATAATATAGATATATATTTACACATTTTAGCCCAAAGGACATAAAATAAGAGTAAAAGAAAATATACTATCTAATACATATATAAGAAAGAATAATGAAAATAATATATTTATACTTTAAACATAAGAAAATAGTGAATGAAATTCATAAATAAGAAAATAGCATTTATCACTCAAAATAATTTTATTTAACAATAATTAAGATAACCCAAATATACCCCAAAACTATATATATACATAACTAATATAATCCTAATGTCAAAAAGACTATATGTCCATCCCCCAATATCTACTCATTATCTCCCAAAATGTCCAAGTAAATAACATTTAAAATAGAATTTAATGAAATTTAAATGAATAATAATAAAAAAGAAAGCAATATGTACATATATAAAATATTAGAATAAAAAAATGGAATACCAATCTCCTAAAATAATTATATATGTTAAAGTTTTAAAACAATTTGAAAAGAATATATTACATAATCATATATATATACACTAAGGATTAAAAGTCTAAAAGTTAAGAAAAAGGGACCGAAATGGCATTTTTTACATTCTGGCAGATTTACCGACGGAAAATCCGTCGGTAAACAGCATTTAGTGACAGAATTGGCAAATTACAGCAGCACTCCAATATTTTCCAGATTTATTCAAAAGCTTTAAATTAAATCTAATTCAATCGTTTTGGACTTCCGAACTACCAAAGATGGATCATAGTCGGAAACGGAAGTTCCTAAAACGATGTTTTTATTTTAAAACGTTATTTGGAAACCTCTTTTAAATCAAAAACTTATAATTGCAATATTTTCGATACCCGAACTACCTTTTTATCGGATCACGGTTCGTATTGGGATATCCAAAACGAGGTTTTTATTTTAAAACAAAACCGAATTTTATTTAATACGAAGTGAAAATTAAATAAATACGCTAACTAAATAAAACGTGACAAAATAAATAAATGACTAAAGGAATAAAAACCATAGCATAAAAAAAACAATTGAAGGAAAGAAATAAATTAAATTAAATAAAGAGTCTAGTCCTCGGATAATACCTTTGATTCGGTATCTGACAGTCGAAGTCGATTGATTCCACGAACCGCGAACTCCCGATTTTAATAAAAATTTAGTAAAAATTGAACTTAGGAAATTCGGAATTTTTGAGAAAAAAAATATTTTTCTAAAAAAAAATCCACTCTCTCTCTCTCTAAAAATGTTTAGAGTGAGAAAGTTTTTCCTCTCCCAAAAAGGCCTCCTCCTTTTTTCACCTTGGGATCCGTGCCCTTATATAGGGAAACGGATCCCGGAACAATGGGCGACGCCCAAAAAAAATTGGGCGTCGCCCATTGTGGTTGGGCGGCCGCCCAACCTAGTGTTGGGCTACCGCCCAACCTTGTTGGGCGGCCACCCAACATGAGTTGGGCGGCCGCCCAACAATAGTTGGGCGATCGCCCAACTTTCGTTGGGCGAGCGCCCAACGCGAGGTTGGGCGCCCGCGCCCAACCCTCATCGGGCGTCCGCCCGACGCGTTGGGCATTCGCCCGACGTGGTTGGGTGCCCGCCCGGCGACCCTCGGGGCGTGCCCCGCGCCGTCGGACGCGTGCACTCTATGGCCGCCGAGCGCGCGTTCCGCGCAGCTAGACGCTCGCACGTCGCGGCCGCCGAACGCGCGCCCCGCGCCGCCAGGCACGTGTGCTCAACGGCCCACGAGGGCGCGCACCGCCAGCGGTCCCAGGCATTGCTCAGGCGTCGAGAGCGTGCCACTCGTGGTGCGTCCGACGGACGCCGCGCGCACGTCTCGAGCCGTCAAGCGGTCCCAGGCATTGCTCGGGCGTCGAGAGCGTGCGGGATGCCGTTGCGTGCCCGCGCCGTGCCGTTAATTTTCCTCAGCTTATTATTCTTTATATATTTTTCAAAGCTTCCGGAATCAATCGCTTCGACCTTCTTGTTTCAGGTTTTCGTCACAGGTCCTCCGACTCGGTGTCTACACCTGCTAATTGACTTTTTAAAGGAACATGATGCAACTTCACAACCCCTTACTACACTTTTTCTCGAATAAGATAATAATCTAAATCTACATGGTGTAGCATTTATATTCATACACATACTCAATGAACATCTAAAGTATAAGAGCACATTAATCAGTTCATACTTATTCAAGTTAAAATAATAATTCATAAAGTATTGAACATCTATTAATAACAATAATAAGTTAGAGAAACATTGTCACAAAACATTTGAATTTGTTGTTTATGCTCCATAGTAAAATCATTTAGTAAGAAAATCAACCAATATAACTCACATGTTGTAGCATTTATATTCATACACATACTCAATGAACATATAAAGTATAAGAGCATATCAATCAATTCATACTTATTCAAGTCAAAATAGAACATCAAAGATACCTTAATGGTAGTAATGATACCTTACAAACAAACAAACAAGCTTAATGGTAAAAACCTTTTAATACCAGCGAATAAAGTATTGAACATATACTAATAATAATAAGTTAGAAAAATCTTCACATGTTATACTCTTTAATCATTCTTCCCGTGTAGATAAGCATTGTTAATATCCCTGCAAATTCATAGGGACAAAGACGCGCATTGGTTCATAATCCCCCATGTTAATAATATTTGCAAATAAAAAGAGGAAAATCTACCTATCTCAACAACACCCACAATAGTTTCATGAATTATATTGCCAGCAGCACCCACAATAATTTCAAGTGTATCTAAGAGAAACGTCCACCTGTAACATGAATTTAAAATGCGAAATCAGTGTATCTAAGATAAAGAACCACCATTTTTATTGGTAAATTTGATGATTATTACAGGTTTGATCAGAAAAATCTAACAATTAATACAGTGATATTAGTGTATCTAAGAGAAAGACCCAAGCTTTTCAATAGTAAATTTGACAATTAATATATCCTTATTCCAGCAGCTGAACAACTACAACAAGAGTAAATCTTATGATTATTACAGGTTTGATCATGAAAAGCTAGATTAAGGAACAATAAAACCTTAATACATCGAGGAAAAGAATAAATAGAGCTTACCATTTCTATGTTTCAATTTCAGAAACATAGATTTGCATGTAGAAAGCTTATATGGAGTTAGCCAAAGAGAGGAATGGGAGAGCTAAACCCTGAATCATCGAGCTGAACAACTCCAAAATGACTGAGCTCAAAGAAACCTAATTTGCTCTTAGGTTTTGGTTTATATATGAGCTAAAATGTTAGTGAAACATTTGAGCACATTAAATTTGGAACCAATATTGGCCGGCCAAGTAACTTATTTCATTTGCTGCTTTTTTGTTTTCAGACAACAACCACAGTTATATATACATGGTGTCATCTGATGATTACGTACCTTTTCGATTAAAATCGCGTTTTCTTGGGATGACAGACGTGTGTGGTAACACCACACGTGATTTGAGGTTGTTTTCACTTAAGCTTTCAGATGACATAAATTTAATATAGTGTCACGAAAAACATTCAAACGACACGGAAAAAATGCATGTCATATATTTTATGTCATGTGAAAGGAAAAATGACATAGTGAGATGAATCATTTTTTTTTATCTAAACATGAAAAAAAAAGTATAAACATTGTTCATTCATAAATTTGTAAATAAAGAGACGATTTCAACTATTTGGGCACAAATCTCTCCCACAAAACTGTCCAATTTGTCCAAACGTTTTATCACTAACGTCTCCATAATACGCATACTTGATTCGAGAGATTATAGGTACGTATTCAGTCTGGCTATATCACTTGACAAGTCATGTTCATCTGCATCACCAACAACAATTCTGACTCTCTTTCTCTACATATTGGATGTACTTCAATTTCACCTTCAACCTCATCAATAAAGACATACTTAGAACCCTTTTTTAATCATCTATAATTTGTCTAAAATGAAATGTTCAAATTATTTAGGTTGTGATGGTGAAGGCAAGTGGGGAGATAAAGGGTGAAGAAGAAAGGGAAGTGCCGAGTGAAGTTAGTACTATGCTTTAAGAGTATAAAGATTTGTTTCTAGAGGAACTTTCGTACGGATTGCCACCTTTGAGGGACATCCAACACCATATAGACTTAGTGCCCGGGGTTAGTCTACCAAGTCTTCCACATTACTGGATGAGTCTAAAAAAAGTGAGATCATAAAGGAGAAAGTGGAGGAGCTTGTAGAGATGAGGTATGTTGGAGAAAGCATGAGCCCATGTTTGGTTTTGGCACTACTCACACCTAAGAAAGACAAGTCATTGAGAATGTGTGTTGATAGTCGTGTTGAAACACCTTTCCACATGATTTTGATTTGACAAAATTATTTAAGTAGAATTAAATCTCCATGATAAAAATATTCTAACACATTAGATTTAAATACTTCGATTTATTTGTACTAATGTGTTTGTTCAATAACAACAAAACAACAACAAAGCCTTAGTCCCGAAATGATTCGGGGTCGGCTAACATGAACCATCATATAAAACCGTGAAATCAAGTCATGTCAGCAACACAAATTCGCTCCCTCCACTCCGTCCTATCCACTACCATATTTTCCTCAATTCCCAGTAAACTCATATCACTCTCGATCACCCTCCTCCAAGTTTTCTTAGGTCTTCCCCTACCCCTCACCACTACATCCATTTGCCACTCTTCGGTTCTCCTAACCGGCGCATCAAGCTCTCTACGTCTCACATGGCCAAACCACCTTAGTCGGTTTTCTCTCATTTTATTCTCAATAGATGTGACCCCTACTTTTGTCCTAATTATTTCATTACTCACTCGATCCTTTCTCGTATGACCACACATCCATCTCAACATACGCATGTCCACCGCCGACATCTTATGGATGTGGCAGTGTTTCACTGCCCAACACTCCATACCATATAACAATGCTGGTCTAATTGCCGTCCGGTAGAATTTTCCCTTCAATCTATTAGGCATGCCGGGGTCACAAAGGAAACCCGTAGCACTCTTCCACTTCGACCAACCAGCTTTAATCCTATGAGCAACATCTCCATCTACTTTTCCATCCGTTTGGAGAATAGATCCTAAATACCGGAAGCAATCTGAGGCCTGAACAACTTTCCCATCTAGGGTGATTGTCCCTGCCTCCCTACTCCTATGGCCGCTAAACTTACACTCCAAATATTATGTCTTACTTCGGCTCAACTTAAAGCCTCTAGATTCTAGAGTTTGTCTCCATAGTTCCAACTTCCTCTCCACTCCTTCTTTCGTCTCATCAACCAACACAATATCATCTGCAAACAGCATGCACCATGGTATACCATCTTGAAGTGAACTTGTTAGTTCATCCATAACGATGGCAAAAAGAAATGGGCTTAGTGCGGAACCTTGATGCACTCCAATCGTAATAGGGAACTCTTCAGTCTTCCCAACACTAGTACGTACACTCGTGCATGCTCCCTCATACATGTCCTTTATGATGTCAATATATTTCCGCGAAATGCCTTTCCTTATCAAGGCCCACCAAAGTACTTCCTTTGGTACCTTATCATATGCTTTCTCCAAGTCAATGAAAACTATATGCAAGTCTTTCTTCTTATTTCGATAGTGCTCCATTAATTGTCTCATTAGATGGATGGCTTCCATAGTTGATCTTCCCGGCATAAAGCCAAACTGGTTTTCCGAGATCTTCACCGTCCTCCTTAGCCTTTGTTCGATCACTCGCTCCCAAAGTTTCATAGTGTGACTCATTAATTTGATTCCCCGATAGTTGGCACACTCTTGGACATCGCCTTTGTTCTTATACAAAGGGATTAAGACACTTTTCCTCCATTCTGATGGCATCTTATTGTTTCTCCAAATTTTGTTGAAGAACGTCGTCAACCATTCGATTCCTCTTTCTCCCAAACATCTCCAAATCTCAATAGGGATGCCATCCGGTCCTACTGCTTTCTTCAACTTCATCTTACTTAATGCCATTTTGACTTCACCCTTTTGAATTCTCCGCAGGCATTCATGATTTATCATATCGTGATGGATACTTATATCTCCAACATCTTGTCTGCGATCTCCATTAAATAAGTCATCAAAATAGAACCTCCATCGTTCCTTGATATCCTTATTGTTGGTCCCTTGTAATGTTGCAAATATAGTTCCAAGGGGGGGTTAGGAACTATTTTACCTTTTTAAAATAATTTGGGCAGATTTCTTTTCTTTAAGAAAAGTTTATAAAACAGCGGCACTTAACACTCAGCAAGACACTGGCTTAGTCAACTAGTGACTAGGACAGCTTCGTTGCTTAGGTCAGAAAATAGCACTTAGAGTCTATTCCTGAACCTGCTCGTTTGTAGCGCACAACTCAGCTTGACCTCTTTTACTTGGTCAGTTTTAGTTTGTTTTAAGCAAGCAATATAAATAAGGAGTTAAGGTTTAAGAAAACTTCACTCAGCAGATTTATCCAGGTTCGGCTTCTTCTAAGCCTACGTCCTGTCCCCGGAACACTTCCGAGATTTCAAATCCTCTACTGAGCTCTTTAAAGGTAGAGCCTCAAACCTTTTACAATATCAGCAATTGAGTATGACAAGAGTACCTTCCTCTATACTTCTACTCAATCCTAATCTCTCCGCTGAGTACTTAAAACCGAGTACCCAGCCTCTCCTTTCTACTTCTAGAAATGATAAAGATTTTGTCCTAAACAACAATTGCTAGAACACCTTAGATGATTGAAAAACAATCACTCTAGACTTTTACACAAATGAATAGACTTTGTAGTGTAAGAACTTTGCTTTGCTTCTTGCTTGCAGAACTTGTAGAGATTTGGTCAGCGTAATGGCTTGATCAAGTTCTGTGTGTTGTGAAGCTTGTGATGGCACTATTTATAGAGACGTCTGGTCATTCGGTCATTTCGAATTTTGAAATAACCGTTGGAGGGAAACGGCTATATGTCGTTGTCATCCTGGCTTGCACAGAGCTCTCGGCCAATCATAATCGTGTATCTTCTGTCCTCGGTCAGCACAGCAGATGGTCTCTCCTTTTATGGTAAAGTCAACTGGACAGCATACTGTGTCGTCTGAACTTTGCCAAAAGAGGAAACACTTTGTCTGGAAGTTTTCCTTTGCCAGCTGCTGTCTTGTACGCTTTATCGAGACTACTCAGCAGCTTCATCTTGAAGTTGTTCCCGAAGGTCTTCTAGATCCTTCCGATTGCTGAGTTGCGTTTAGAACAAAAATGGTAGCGTCTTGACATACGCGGGCCGAGTGTACTGAGTTGTTTAACTTGGGCCTTGGTTTCCGTATTGGGCTTGGGCCTTCCAATCCTTATGACTTATAACATTTATACTCAACATTGAACAAACACATTAGTAGAATAAATCAACGCATTTAAACTTAGTGTGTTTAGAATATGTATTCTAATTTATACTTAAACAATTTTGTCAAATCAAAATTATGTGGAAAGGTGTTTCAACAAACTCCCCCATTTTGATGTTGGCAAAACTGTTCAGCAAGGAACTCAGTATGAGCTCCCCCATGATAGTTGACCTTTTTAATTAAGTGAACTCCCCCGTAAGGACTGAACTACTGACTTAGTTTTATTCTAAACATTCTAAGGTTTAACTGAATAAGTCTAAGATCAGATTTCAGGTATAGGTCAGCTTATGGGTCATATTCTATTTTACTCAGAATTCAGCGGAAGTAGTGTATAGTGACAGAGCGCGCTGAGCAAATTATTGTTCAATGAGTTCTTTATCAGAATGTATCATAAGATCATAGTATGATGTCAAACATGTTATCAGCATATCATTTAGTCAATAAATATTATAAGTGTTAAGCATAGCTGATATAACGAAGATACATAATAACTCAGTACTTAATAGCATATATCATAACTCAGTATTTGAATAAGAAAAGGAAGTATGATATATTGATAGAAGTCAGCAGTTGCACAACAAAAGAAATAAATTAGCAAAAATTAAGACCTAGCCTAACTATTTCTTTTTCTTGCCCTGTGACTGACTTTTCTTGTACTGATGTTGCTCATGCTGAGCTCTAGCAGCTTGCGCTTTCTCCCCCATTTTGTCAACTTCAGGGAGCTTAAACGCATCGGTTAAGACAGCGCGAGTCAGTTCTTGTGAAAGCTCTTTTAGTTTGTCAGCACTTTCGTTCATGCCATCAAAAATGGCAACCCCATCAGCTGAGACTTCTACTGGTATATGAAGATCAGCAGCACTGAGCATATTTACACTGAAGGCTTGAGCTTTGGCTTGCCAGATAAGAGCTTCAGAGAGGCCAGCGAAGACTTGGTGGAATGTCTTCAGAAGTGCTGAGTCATAGTGATGTCGTTGAATATTATTATGACGGATATGGTTGAAGGATTGTTGTGCGAGGGACATCAATTCATTCTGCTTCAACGCGTCAGTATCCATTTCTTGCTTGTTCAGGTTAAGTAGCCTGACAGCCTCACTGATTTGCTCAACTGAGCACTGACTATAGGACACCATTTGCTCATTTGTCTTGAGTTGCTCAGTATGCAGCTGAGCAAAAAGCATCTTCAGTTCTGAGGAAGTGGCGTAGTCAGTGTTCACAGCAGATAACCTCTGGACTTGCTGATGTAGCGAGTTCAGATGTTGAATTGTGGACAGTTGAATCTCTGCCAACTTGGCAAGTGAGTCTTGCTTTGCTTGCTGGGCTTGAAATGATAAGATGACATTCAGCAGGTCCTTGAGTCCCTTGACTTCGTTGAGAAGTAGAGTGACTTGGGAGAGCTGAGTTGTCTCTGGGAATGAGGATCCAGCAGCAGGTGAAGCAGACTGTTGAAGATCTTGGATGAGAGCTTGCACTGAGTCGATGAGATTCTTGCCGGACTCAGTGGCATCCCTATGTACATCCGTATGACCAGAAGAGAAGGGTGTGAGAGGAGTACCCTGGTCAGTGACAGGATGAGTTTGCTCAATCTGCACTTGAGATGGAGGAATTGTTGTGTGATCGGCAGAGAGATTGGTTATAGAGGTGTTAACTCGAACACTGTCTGTGCTGACGGCAGAAGGATGGGGAGTCAGCACCATGCTTGAGGAGACATCATGAGCAGTGGTCGGTTCAACCTGACTGGTTGAAGTAGTGGAAGTATGATGCTCGGCATGTTCCTGTTGAGAAGAAACAGAGGCTTGTTTTTCCAACGGCGTTGTAGTAGAGGAAGTTGAGGGCCGTTTGAAAAATTTTAATTGGACGGTAGAAGGATCCTTTGTTGTCTTGGAGAGGACAATTTCAGGAATAGATGGTGATTGCAAAGGGGGTTCACTGACCATTTTCTTACTGGCCTTAACCAGCTGTCGCCTTCTACGTGGTGGAGAGGTATGATGAGCAAGTTCTTCTGAGTGAGTAGGTTCTTTTTCCTCATTATGGGTCTGGTCAGCTTGATCCACTTGCTCAATTCCAGCAGCAATGTACTCAGCTTCAGTTGTGGACAGGGCTACTGACGCCTTCTTCTTGCTGAACCAAGATACAAGACAGCTTCCTAGGAATTGGCATCCTCCAGAGGTGCTTTTTCTTTCCAGCTTGTCTCGTCCATAGTCAGCGTCAGTGTATCCGATGAGTGTAAAGTCATGAGTGTTTGGATACCACAGACCTGCATTTACTGAGCTTTGCAAATATCTAAGGATCCTTTTTACGGCTATGTAATGGGATTCCTTAGGGTTAGCTTGATATCTAGCACAATAACATACTGAGAACTGAATGTCCGGTTTACTTGCTGTTAAGTAAAGTAAAGAGCCAATCATACCTCGGTATAACTTGCTGTCTACTGACTTACCATTCTCATCAGCACAAAGGACAGTGTCAGTGCCCATAGGAGTGGATATTGGCTTACAATGTTCTAGTTCATATTTCTTCAATATCTCCTTGGCATATTTAGCTTGACTTATGAATATGCCATTCTTTCCTTGCTTGATTTGAAGTCCGAGGAAGAAGTTGAGTTCTCCCATCATTGACATTTCGAATTCAGTCTGCATTTGTTTGCTAAAGTCCTTGCACATAGATTCATTAGTAGCACCAAATATAATATCATCTACATATATTTGAGCCAGCAGGGTATCTTTACCCTTTCTCTTAATGAATAAGGTTGTATCAGCTTGACCCCTGACGTAACCTCTAGTCAGTAAAAAGTTGGTCAGCCTCTCATACCAAGCACGTGGTGCTTGCTTGAGTCCATACAGAGCCTTTTTGAGTTTGTAAACGTGGTTTGGGAACTTAGAATCCTCAAACCCTGGAGGCTGATTTACATAGACCTCCTCGTTTATTATTCCATTAAGAAAGGCACTTTTGACATCCATTTGAAACAGTTTAAAGTTCATGTAAGATGCATATGCACATAAAATCCTAATAGCTTCTAGCCTTGCCACTGGGGCAAAGGTCTCACCGTAGTCTTTACCTTCTTGCTGACTGTAGCCCTGAGCTACAAGCCTTGCTTTGTTCCTGACTACGTTTCCTTGTTCGTCCATCTTGTTCCTGAAGACCCATCTTGTTTCGATGGTCTTTTGACTCTTTGGATGAGGCACTAACTCCCATACATCATTTCTTCGAAATTGATCGAGCTCCTCTTGCATTGCGTTCATACAGAATTCATCGTACTCAGCTTCAGCGAAATTCTTCGGTTCTTGTACTGAGACGAAAGCAACATTGCTGAGGTATTTCCTGAGTTGATTCATCGTCATCAGGGTATTCCCAGCAGAATCAAGGATTGCACTTTCAGAGTGCCCTTTAGGAATCCTTATTTCTTTGGGTAGATTCATGTCTTGTGCTGTTCCTGTTTCAACAATCTCTGCAGAAGTAGATGGGTCAGTAAAAGTAATCTTAGGTTCACTCTTACTCTTGGTCAGCCTTTTCGTGAATGACTCAGTAGCTGGTTCTGAGTCAGCGATGGTTACTGAGTTTGGTTCATCTTCTGTCAGCGGCTGGTATCTTCCTGCAGGGTTAGTTTCATCGAATTGCACATGTATAGATTCTTCTAAAACTTGAGTTTGCTTATTAAAAACTCTGTATGCTTTGCTGTTTGTTGAGTAGCCCAGAAAGATAGCTTCATCAGCTTTTGAATCAAACTTTGCTAAGCTATCTTTGGTATTTAAAATAAAACATCTACAGCCAAAGGCACGAAAGTATCCAATATTGGGCTTTCGTCCTTTCCAAAGTTCATAGGGGGTTTTCTTGAGTATAGGTCTAACTAGAGCCCTATTAAGAATGTAGCATGCTGTGTTAACAGCCTCACCCCAAAAATACTTTGGAAGCCTATGCTCATCCAGCATTGTCCTGGCTATTTCAACCAGAGTTCTGTTCTTCCTTTCTACAACCCCATTTTGCTGAGGTGTTCTAAGAGCAGAAAAATTATGGTCAATGCCGCTGGCTTCACAGAATTCAACAAACTTTTGGTTTTTGAATTCTCCACCGTTATCACTACGGATATGAGCTAATTTTAGGTCTTTTTCATTTTCAATTTTTCTAACCAAATTTGAAAATGTCTCAAAGGTCTCATCCTTGCTGGTCAGCAAGATAACCCACGTATACCGAGAGAAATCATCTACAATGACCAAGGAAAATCTTCTTCCACCCAGACTCAGCGGCTGGACTAGACCAAAGAGATCCAAGTGTAGTAATTCTAACGGACGTTTAGTTGAGACAATGTTTTTACTGTGAAAAGATTGTTTGGTTTGTTTTCCAGCTTGGCAAGCGTGGCATAATTGATCTTTTTGGAATTTAAGTTCAGGCAGTCCCTCAACCAATTGCTTTCTTGCTAGTTTGGCCAGGAGGTCCATGCTTACATGACCAAGTCTCCTGTGCCATAGCCAGGAATTTTCTTCCTTTGTTACTAAGCACACAGTTTTTGAAAACTTTTTCTCTAAGTCTAGCATAAAGACATTATCTATCCGAGGGGCAGTTAAAATTAACTCATTAGTTTTACCCTCGTATATTTTACATCCAGTAGCATCAAATATAACTTTTCTCCCATTGTCACATAGCTGAGCTACGCTGAGTAAGTTATATTTGAGTCCGCTGACTAGGGAGACAGATTCAATAGTAGGGTTACCTCCGACGGTTCCTGAGCCTACTATCTTACCCTTCTTGTTGTCTCCAAAACTTACACTCCCTCCTCGTTTACGTTCAAACGTGATGAACTAAGTTTCATCACCCGTCATATGCCTTGAGCATGCGCTGTCAATATACCACATTTTTTACTTCTCGGCACATCTCAGGCTTACCTGCATTGTAATCAGTTTCCTTTAGGTACCCAATTCTTTTTGGGTCCTGACTTGTTAGGTTCAACAGGTAAAGCATCATATTTTATTTTGTGGCGACATACATTAATAGTGTGGCCACTTTTTCCACAGAAGTCACAACTGACTTCCTGTTTAGGACTCTTTACTGACTTGTCAGCACCCCAGTGCTGAGCGTGCCATCACACCTTAGTGGTGTGTCCTAACTTCCCACAAAAGTCACACTGAACTCTTCGCTGGGGATTTCATCTCTGCTGAGTACCTTGGTACTGAGTACCTTGATACTTAGTTCTCAGAGGAAAATTATTTTTGTTTGGAACCTTTAGTTGGTTCTGAATGGTTGTGACATCCTTCCTCAGTTTCTTGGAAACTGACTGGACTTCAACTACAGACTCATGAATGGTTTTCATATTTTCATGCAAAACTGAGTTGTCTTGAAGAAGGTAACTGAGGTCACTCAGTTTGACCTCTTCCACCTCATCACAGCGCCGGCTGAGTGTTTTAATCTTTTTGTTACACTTTTTGACAAGTGTGTAAAGATCACTCAGGGCATTACCCATTTCATTTCTGAGTTGAGAGAGTGAGATTACCTCATTGGATTGCTCTTCATTGTCTGACTTATCAGATTGGTCAGCATGCTCAGAAATGCATGGCTCAGCAAGTTCGTCAGCCATGAAGCATATCTTCGCTGACGTGGTGGCCTCAGTTTCTGTTGATGAAGATTCATCACTGTTACTCCAAGTAGCCACCATTGCCTTCTTCCCACTTTTCTTATCTTTCCTCAGCGTGGGGCAGTTTGACTTAATATGGCCATCTTGGTGGCACTCAAAGCATGTAATGGGCTTTGAGCTGTCCTTTCTGTATTTGCTGTCGCTTGAGTCAGCCTTATACTTATCAAACTTTTTGTAAGGATTTTTGGAATAGTTGTCGTTCTTCCTGAACAGCCTCTTCATCTTTCTTGTGAACATAGCCATCTCCTCATCATCAGTTGAACTCCCGTCAGTGGAGTCAGCCTTCATGACAAGTGACTTCTGCTTCTTGTCATCAGATTTTTCCTTCACCTCAAAGTTCTTCATTGATATCTCATGGGTCAGCAATGAACCGATGAGTTCGTCATATTTGTAGGTGGTTAAATCCTGAGCTTCCTCAACTGCTGTCTTCTTTGCTTGCCAGTCTTTTGGAAGACTCCTGAGTATCTTTTTGACTTGTTCTTCCTCAGTGAAGATTTTCCCAAGTCTCTTGAGCTCATTAATGATGTTGGTGAACCTTGCGTTCATATCTGAAATGCCCTCATCATTGTTCATCTCGAACAGCTCGTACAATCTCATCTGCTGATTCACCTTGGATTCTTTTACTTTGTTTGTTCCCTCATAGGTGACTTCCAACTTTTTCCAGATCTCTTGTGCCGACTCACAACCTGAGATTTTGTTATATTCTGCAGCATCGAGCGCACAGTGAAGCATATTGATAGCCGAAGCATGGTTTTGAAGCTTCTTAAGATCATCCTCTGTCCATTCAACCTCAGCTTTAACAACTGACTGGCCATCAACAACTTTCACAGGTACAAACGGGCCTTGGACTATAGATAGCCAGGCACTCATGTTTGTAGCTTGAATGAAGTTTTTCATCCTATTCTTCCAAAAGGTATAGTTTGACCCGAAGAATAGGGGACGCCTGGTAATGGACAGCCCCTCAGGTAATATCTGAGTTGTCTGGTTTCCAGGGAGAAACCGAGTGCTGTTTTCGCCCATGGTATGGATCAACTCAAGGTTGTTAGACCTTTAGTAATGAGCTTTTAGGCTCTGATACCACTTGTTGGTCCCTTGTAAGGTTGCAAATATAGTTCCAAGGGGGGGTTAGGAACTATTTTACCTTTTTAAAATAATTTGGGCAGATTTCTTTTCTTTAAGAAAAGTTTATAAAACAGCGGCACTTAACACTCAGCAAGACACTGGCTTAGTCAACTAGTGACTAGGACAGCTTCGTTGCTTAGGTCAGGAAATAGCACTTAGAGTCTATTCCTGAACCTGCTCGTTTGTAGCGCACAACTCAGCTTGACCTCTTTTACTTGGTCAGTTTTAGTTTGTTTTAAGCAAGCAATATAAATAAGGAGTTAAGGTTTAAGAAAACTTCACTCAGCAGATTTATCCAGGTTCGGCTTCTTCTAAGCCTACGTCCTGTCCCCGGAACACTTCCGAGATTTCAAATCCTCTACTGAGCTCTTTAAAGGTAGAGCCTCAAACCTTTTACAATATCAGCAATTGAGTATGACAAGAGTACCTTCCTCTATACTTCTACTCAATCCTAATCTCTCCGCTGAGTACTTAAAACCGAGTACCCAGCCTCTCCTTTCTACTTCTAGAAATGATAAAGATTTTGTCCTAAACAACAATTGCTAGAACATCTTAGATGATTGAAAAACAATCACTCTAGACTTTTACACAAATGAATAGACTTTGTAGTGTAAGAACTTTGCTTTGCTTCTTGCTTGCAGAACTTGTAGAGATTTGGTCAGCGTAATGGCTTGATCAAGTTCTGTGTGTTGTGAAGCTTGTGATGGCACTATTTATAGAGACGTCTGGTCATTCGGTCATTTCGAATTTCGAAATAACCGTTGGAGGGAAACGGCTATATGTCGTTGTCATCCTGGCTTGCACAGAGCTCTCGGCCAATCATAATCGTGTATCTTCTGTCCTCGGTCAGCACAGCAGATGGTCTCTCCTTTTATGGTAAAGTCAACTGGACAGCATACTGTGTCGTCTGAACTTTGCCAAAAGAGGAAACACTTTGTCTGGAAGTTTTCCTTTGCCAGCTGCTGTCTTGTACGCTTTGTCGAGACTACTCAGCAGCTTCATCTTGAAGTTGTTCCCGAAGGTCTTCTAGATCCTTTCGATTGCTGAGTTGCGTTTAGAACAAAAACGGCAGCGTCTTGACATACGCGGGCCGAGTGTACTGAGTTGTTTAACTTGGGCCTTGGTTTCCGTATTGGGCTTGGGCCTTCCAATCCTTATGACTTATAACATTTATACTCAACATTGAACAAACACATTAGTAGAATAAATCAACGCATTTAAACTTAGTGTGTTTAGAATATGTATTCTAATTTATACTTAAACAATTTTGTCAAATCAAAATTATGTGGAAAGGTGTTTCAACACTTATCTCCAACTAGGACTTTCTGGTCCACATCCTTCACACATTTAACTTTTCCGAGATCTCGCATCTTCTTATCTCTCATCCGAGCAATTCTATATATGTCTCTTTCCCCTTCTTTCGTATCCAATCTTATATACAGATCCCGATTCACCTTTGCTCTAGCATCTCGTATTACCTTCTTTACTTCCCTTTTAGCCTTTTTGTATTTTTCATAGTTCTCGTCACTCCTACATTTCCCCAATATTTTATAGGATTCTCGCTTACTCTTTACTGCTTGTCGTACTTCTTCTGTCTACCAAGATGTGTCCTTACCCGGTGGCATACTACCTTTAGATTCCCCTAGAACTTCCTTCGCTACTTCCCTTATACTATGCTCCATCTTAGTCCATATCGAATCTATATCTAAATCCATATTACAAGTCCAAACATCTTTTTTGGTCATGTCATCCACAAATTTTTGTTGATTCTCCCCTTGCAATTTCCACCACTTAATCTTAGTCTCTACTTATGGTGTTTGTTTTCTTATACATTTCCTACTTCGAAAATCAAGCACAACTACTCTATGTTGGGTTGTCGTACTCTCACCAGGGATCACCTTACAATCCATATAACTCTTTCTCCAAGCACTCCTTACTAAGAATAAGTCAATTTGGCTTGCATTACCGCCACTCCGATAAGTCACTAAGTGGGATGTTCTCTTCATAAACCATGTGTTCATGATACTCAAGTCATAGGCTGATGCGAATTCCAAAATATCATTTCCTGCTTCATTCTTATCTCTAAAACCATACCCTCCATGAACACTCTCAAACCCATC
This sequence comes from Euphorbia lathyris, assembly GCF_963576675.1. NCBI lineage: Eukaryota > Viridiplantae > Streptophyta > Magnoliopsida > Malpighiales > Euphorbiaceae > Euphorbia > Euphorbia lathyris. Next base: position 50,266,286 of record NC_088918.1, read on the forward strand.
TCGCCTAGAACCCACGTGTCCATTGAGATCACCCCCCAGTACCATTTTTTCATCCCTAGGAACCTGTTGCACCACTTCCTCTAGGTCCTCCCAAAAAGCTTGTCTGATAGAGACATCTAATCCTATTTGTGGCGCATATGCACTAATGACATTCACAACCTCATCCCCTATCACTAGCTTAACACTCATAATTCTATCGCTCTTCTTAGACACCGCTACTACATCATCAATATACTCCCTATCAATAAGAATACCTACTCCATTTCTACCCTTATCCTTTCCTGAGTACCAAAGCTTATAACCCCAAGGAGCTATCTCTCTAGCCTTGGCTCCAACCCACTTGGTTTCTTGTAGGCACATTATATTTATTCTCCTCCTCTTCATAATATCTACAATTTCAGCTAATCTTCCTGTCAAAGAACATATGTTCCATGTCCCAAAACGTAACCTACTACCCTTACCCCTACCCCTACCATTACCGTGGACTAGCTTATTTACCCGCAACCCTTGCATATTTGACACCACCCCCGGGTCTTGGGGTGGCACGCCACTTCGGGGCGACGACCTAGCAACCCTTGCACATTTATCACTACACCCGGGTTTAGGAAGTGCAGCGCGTCGCTGAGTAGGGAACGCCCCAATGGTATTTATAGTATGGTTCATGTCATAAGATGTGGCTAAGTTTTACGTTGGCCGCCACAAACCTACCGCAACCCTCCTCCTTTGTCCGGGCTTGGGACCGGCTGTAAAGGCCACCAAGTGACCCTCACAGGTGGAGTTTAATGTGTTTGTTCAATATTGAGTAAAATTGAATTATAAGATTAAAGACATTAAAAGTGTAAGGCCCAAAAGCCCACAAGAGAAAGTCAAGCCCAAGTCAACGGATGAAAGCCACACGGCCTAAGCAGATCAAAACGCAGCTCAAGCTGAACAAAACGCAAGCCCAGCAAGGAGAAGGATCGAGAAGCCTTCGACCAAAAGCTTCAAGACGAAGCTGCTGAGTTGTGCGACAAGGAAGTCAGGTCAGCAGCTGACCTGAACAAACTTGGAGACAAAGTATTTCTACTTTGGGTAAAGTTCAGAAGACGCAGAAAGCTGTCTGGAAGACTTTGCCAAAAATGTAGAGACACTCCGACCAGCCTGACGAAAAGCAGCTGAGCACTACCGAAGACAGAAGATACAAGAATTTCATTGGCCGAGGACGCTGAGCACTGACTGAGTGAAAGCGACAGGAAGCCGTTTCCCTCCAACGGTTATTTCGAAATTCGAAATGACCGATGCCTCAAGTGTCACTATAAATAGGCCTTTCAAATGCTTCATTCGATGCAGATCTTCATCAAGTCGAAACGCTAACCAAATTGATATTCGAAGTTCTGTATTAGAAAAGAAAAGCAAATCTTACACCAATTCCAATCTTTTTGTAAAAGTCTAGAGTGATCTTATTTCATCTAAAGTGTTCTTAGCAATTGTTGTTTAGAACAAAAACACTCATCATTTCTAGAAGTATAGAAAGGAGAAGCTGAGTACTCGGTCATAGTACTCAGCGGTAGAAATAGGATTGAGTAGAGGAATAGAGGAAGGTACTCTTGTATACTTAGTTGCTATTGTAAAAGGTTTGTGCTCTACCTTTAAAGAGCTCAGTATAGGATTCTGAAAAGCTCGGAAGGAATTTCGGGGTCTGGACGTAGGCGGAGAGACCGAACCAGGATACGTCTGCTGAGTAATATCTTTCTAACCCTTAACTCCTTTATATCTTGCTTGCTTAAACACTGCCTAGTAAAACACTAAAACAAACACACGCTGAGTTGAGTGAACTGAGAAGCTGAGTTCAAGAATAGACTTAAGTGCTATCTCCTGACTCAAGAATAGAAGCAGTCTTAGTTACTAGTTGACTAAGCTTGTGTCTAAAACTACTCAGTACCGTTGTGCTAAAAGACTAAGTTAAAGTCTTGTAAGAAAAGAAGGCAGCCTTAACGGACAAATTTTTTAAATAGTTCCAACCCCCCCCCCTTGGAACTAATATTGTCACATTACACGGGACCAACAAGTCGTATCAGAGCTTAACAGCTCACTGAACAAGATAAAACTATCTTGAGCTGATCCCTGTAATGGTTGAGAACATCACTCGCTTCCTCCCTGGAAATCAGACAACTCAGATACTCCCTGAGGGATTATTGATGGGTGCCGAATCCACCAAAAATAATCCCTACTTTTCCTAAACGAGTAAATTGTAATAGAGCAAGTAGAGGTCGAACCCAAGGGAATAATACTGACTCAAACCTCTTACGACCTAACAAAATAATTAAATGGGGGGTTTAGAATTGTGAAGCTTATTAAATTTAAATGTAACAAGTCAAAGATCATAACAAGAACAAAACAGAAATTAAAGAAGGTTTGTGAATAATATTTGGATAAATTCAGTTAAGGGGAATTGCGGGATGATTCGTACGTTAACGATCATTGACGGATAAAATTGTATTCTCATGTATTCACTGGGTCAGTTTAGCGTGTTCTTCCTCAATAGTGAACTAGTTAAGCACGACAAATAACTTGTTCCTAATCAATAAACAACCCTATCTCAGCGCCTAAGGTTTGATTTACTGACCGATTAGAAAATAGAAGAACCTGATCTTAGTTAATCGTCTCTCAGCGTCGGCGATTATAAACTAACTTATCTGTTCATTTGACTTAGATGAACCCAGCTTGATTCGTATTAATGTCACGCGGAATACATACTCAGGTTTGTCAAACTTGAGTTCGTTCTTCCAAATACGAAACTAGCTTGGTTCAAATAGTCAATAGCTACTTTGTTTGGTTGTCTTAGGTGAAACTCTAATAAACCAAATCAGCTTTATGATTATTCGATTCGACAAACAACCTGCAGTTATCATTCATAGAACAAATAATCAATTGAGAATAATTCTCTGAACACGATGAACAAATAAACGGCTTAATAAATTGAGAAAAATGAAATACAACGATCTCACGATAACGGAGAAAATCCCTTGAATCAACCCTTAACCGAAATAAAGAAGTTAGCTCCGAACAGCCATGGAACGTATATGTTTTCTATGGGAAAAATAAAAATGTACAAACTGATGATCAAACTTGGAACTCTCCTGTTCTTAAGTCTATCACGATTCCTAAAAATAGGGAACTAAAATCCCTTTCAATTCGCGTTAGAATCCTTATTCAAATTTGAAATTAATTGCCTCCTCATTTGTCTCCTACAAATTCGTGCTTTAGCTGAAAGTCTTGTTCTCAAAATGTCCAATCCGGATCAGGAAAGCAATCCCATTCGAAGTAGGAAACTGTCAGCCCGTAACTGCCTTAGTCTTGTGCAAGACTAACTCTGACTCAGACCAATATTTGCCCAATCAGCTCCGGATCACGACCCGACATCAACTCGACCCAAATTAGGCCCAATTTATCTCCCTTTAGTCATCATTGGCCTGTAGAGATGAAAATACCAAAAACAAACAATAAAACCCGCAAAAATAACAAAACATGACAATTATAAAGCACAAAAGCGGGATTATTTATTATCGAATTATGCACTTATCAAACACCTCACACTTGCCCAATTCTTGCCCTCAAGCATACCAGATCATGGCATTAACTCCGCATACTCTTAGGTTGTCTTGTCATTCGTTCCTAATTCCCCTAAGCGTTATAAAGACATTGACTACCAATCATCCAAATCAAGAATCTTTCGAATTTTAGAATACTTCTAACTCCCAAAACGTCTCAACAACATCGCACGTAATGTGTAAAACAAGAACTAGAAGCAACAACACCCTCACGTGATCACTCTATGCACTCTTGTGTTTAGGCTTATAATTCATTTTAGAGGATTCACTCAAGTCACAATCATAGAATGTAGTTACCATAGGCTTGCCAATCAATCGAACCTCCACCACATAGTATGAATTCAAACAGAAAATCAAAGGGACTTAACAAGGGTGTAACGTAAGTTCGGCTCGTGGGTTGGAAAAGAAAGGGGAAAAAAACTTAGGGGGATTCGAGAGTAGTAAAATAGTACAAACTACTCCAAATTAGGCCAAAACAAAAGTAAAACTGCATATTTACAAGTACGAGGTTAACACACAAGACGACAAACTCATAATCTCACATGAATATCTAGAAAACAATCCGAGATAATCATGAAAACTAATGAGAACATAAACAAAAGAAACTAAAACAGTAAACGAACTAGGACAGGCAAATGTCTGTAACCTATTTATTCTTTTCTTCTCTTTTTTTCTTTTTCTCTGTTTTTTTTCTTTTCTTTTCTTTTTTTGCTTTTCTTTGAGGCTTTTTCTTTTTTTCTATTTTCTCTTTTTTTTTCATAACCACAATAAGTAATTATAGAGCACAACAGTTTGTTGTCTCTTCTTTAAAGAGCTTGTGGTTCAAAATATGACACGAAACACAAAATCAAACGACCCAACACTTTGTACAAACTTCAACTGGACTCTGAAGGCTTAAAACTTATCCTTGGCCAAAGGAATAAACAAGGTATCAAAAAAATGGGGAAAAAGGCTCAAATTGGCAGTCTAAAGGCTGGTTAAATTTTGGCAATTTTTTTCTTTTTCAAGGTTCAAAAGTGTGGAAAGGTTAACATCAAAAGAAACCTAATGCCCTTATCATTTTAACAGTTCGAATTCATCAATCGGGTCTTGAAACGTATATCATGGCAAGTTCTAGAACTAACATACTATGCGGACGCACTCAGAAAAGAAAATAGAGCAAATGCGTGATGTGTTTGCTCTTTCCATTAGGCTCAAATGCTTACCAGAAATGGGGTGTAAAGTGGCGCTACTGCTTCTAAGTCAACTTATTAAAACGAGTTTTCATGCAATGTTGGAAACAATTTAGTTTGTCAGCGTGCAGGCAAGCATTTACTTGACTCCGACTGTTCAGAAAGGTACTCGCAAGACTCGATAACACTTAGGGGACTCAGTACTACAACAATAAGTAACTTTGTCAAGCATTTGGAAGATAATGAGCTAGCAATGGTAAAATCTCAACGAAACAAAACAAAGGGAAGCCACCTCACACTAGGTCAAACATATTCCCTTTTTTTAGGCGATTACCTCACACTATTCTAGACTTATAACAATAGTTGCACAAATTTCCAGCCTAAAGAATGTGTGTTAAACATACACAAAACTACTAACAAAATGGGCAGCAAAACATCTATAGAATGCAACAACCATATTCACATGAAAGCACTTCTAACATATCATCCCTCCCCCTCTTTTCTCCTCGCACCGTCCTCGGTGCGGAATTTAATCAACTAGGGGCAAGGGCAGCAACCTCAACAACCAATGAAAAGATAAAAAAAATAAATAAACGAGTGATCAAGAAGCTTACTGCCCTTTTAGGGGAGGGGACCCCGAGTGGTTGTGGAAGGGATGGAGTTTGGCTTCCGCTTTCGAGATGTTGTTGCAGCTCATATAGGGGGTGATCTTTGCTCTCTCGCCATTTCTGTTTCAGTTGCTAGAGTGGCCGGTGTTTGGTGTTCCGTCGTTGGAGACGGTGGTTCCGTCATTTGAGGCGGCGGCGGTGTTTGGTGAAGGAAACGAAAATAAGGTGGCGGTGGTTTTTTTTTGGTAATGGAGGACTCGAAGTGGGGATGGCGGTGATATTTGGCAGTGAAGAGATGAAAAGAAAAAAAAAGGAATTTGGAGGAAGTAGTGATGGTGAGGTCAAATTAAAAATAAAAAAAATGTGAGTGGTGGAATTAATCAATGAAATCAGAAAGTGGAAGTGAGGGAGTTGGAAGAAGATGGTGGTAGTGGGAGATGAAAATGGTGAAAGAAAGTGGCGGTGAAAGTAGGTTTCTTTTTAATTTGGATAGGTAATAAGGGTTAAGTGAGCCATTTGACCTTTTTAACCCTTATTTTCTCAATGTTGGGCTTCCTCTTCTTCATTACGACTTAAACCACCTCTTAGCCCATGTGTCTTAAATCACCATTTCTAACCTGTAAAATTTTTTTATCAAAGGACAGACAGAGCCCACTGAAGAAGAAGATGGCAGTTAAGTTAGTTAGTCAAAAAAAATAAAATAAAAATAAAAATAAAAGTAACAAAAGAAACAAGAACAAAGGATACGTGTTAGTCTTGAGCAAGACTAACTCTGGGCTGCCTCCCAGTAGCACCTTTAGTTAACGTCTTCGGCTAGACACATCCGAGCACTAAGACTAGTCTCCAGGAACTTGTAGCTCCATAACTTCACCACTTTCAATCGGGATATTCTCATAAAATGGCGTGAGACGATGGCCATTTACTTTCTGCACTTTCCCGTTCTCCAAAATCTGAATTTCCACTGCACCATAAGGAAAGATATTAGATACCAAGAAAGGTCCGATCCAACATGATTTTAATTTCCCTGGAAATAATTTCAAACGTGAATGGAATAGGAGCACTTTCTGTCCTATTTGAAACTGTTTCTGAACTATCGTTTTGTTGTCATGGAATTTTTTGGTCTTCAATTTGTAAATCCTTGAGCTCTCATTAGCTTCATTCTGTAGCTCTTCAAGCTCCTGTACTTGCAGCTTTCTGACACTTTCGATTTCGATGCTTTCTTCAACAACCACCTGTAATTCATCTTCCCTATAGGACTTAAAAGCATGTTCTGTTATTGGTCTGATAACATCTATACCATAAACGGAATGCACTTCGTTAGGAAATTCCATGGCATCATAAACATTAAATTGAACTGTTTTACCATCGAATTCCATAGTCAGTGTTCCTTTATGAACATCTATCTTGGTCCGGGCGGTCGTTAGGAATGGTCTTCCTAACAAGATTTCTGATGCCTCCGAGGAACGATCATCATCTTCCATGTCAATAACAAAGAAGTCAGCTGGAAAAATTAATCCATCAACCTGCACCAAAACATCTTCCAACACCCCCTCGGGGTAAACAATAGATTTGTTAGCCAGTTGAATAACGACGCCAGTTTCTTCAAGAGAACCAGCATTTAAAGAGGAATAAACAGACTTAGGTATGACATTTATAGACGCTCCTAAGTCACACATCACCCGTTTAATACTAGTATTCCCAATCTGACATGGAACAGCAAACATACCTCTATCCTTACTTTTTTGGGGCATTTTTCTTTGAAGTACAGCCGACACATTGGCACCCATGGTGATCTTTTCATACCCAACTCTCTTAGTTTTATTAATGCACAAATCTTTAAGGAACTTAGCATATCGAGGAACTTGTTTAACAATATCAATTAATGGAATATTTACCTCGACCTTGTGAAATACCTTAAAGATGTCCTTCTCTTCCTTTTCCTTCTTCAATTTGTCGAACCGATTCGGGTAAGGTGCTGGAGTAACTAAAGGAGGGAGTTTATCTCGCTTTTGCACTTCTTCTTCAAGGATTTTATCTTCCTCGACGACGCTCTTCTTGTTGGCCGGCTTGTTTAAAACGGGCTGCTCTATTTCTCTTCCGTTACGAAGGGTGATTGCGCTCACGTTTTGCTTTGGATTGTCCACCGGTTGAGAGGGCATTTTACCTTGAGATTGAATCTCACTCAGAGCTGTAGCTATTTGAGTCATCTGTTTCTGGAGTTCCTGCACATTAGTTGCAAGATTATGGACAACATCAGTTAAAGGCATACCTGAGTTTTGGGTGGATTGGTGAGGCCGTGATTGATAATTTTGCTGCCTTGGTCCGTAGCTGAGGTTTGGATTATCACGCCACCCTGGGTTGTACGTATTAGAGTACGGATCGTACGTTCTTTGATTTTGCCCTTGGTACCCATTAAGTGCACTGGCTTGTTCCGAATTTTCTTCATACAGAACAGGGCATTCATCAGTGGCGTGTTCAGTGGCAGTACAAATCCCATACTTCTTCACCTGAGCCGCCTTTTTGAGAGCTAATTTCTACACAAGACTAGTCAGTTTATTCAATTTCTCTTCAATGTTAGAACTGCTTGCTCATACGCCTTCTTGGGACCTTCCTAAACTTTCCCAAACTGTTGAGAAGTTGTTGCAATTACTCTGATCAATTCCTTAGCCGCGGTTGGTGTTTTGTCGAGGAAACATCCTCCGCTTGCCGAATCCACCATTTTTCTTTCCATGCTAAGCATCCCTTCATAGAAATATTGGATTAGAGAATTTTCAGCTATCCCGTGTTGAGGGCAATTTTCACATAACTTCTTGAACCTCTCCCAATACTCATGAAGCGACTCCACATCTTTTTGCTTGATTCCACTGATTTCTCTCTGAATTAATGCTGCTCGGGAGGCTAGAAAATATTTGTCCAGGAATGATTGTACCATCTGGTTCCATGTAGTGATTGTTCCTGATGGCAAATTTAAAAGCCAATCCTTGGCTGCATCTTCTAGTGAGAATGGGAACGCTCTCAACTTCACTTGTTCTTCCGTTACTCCTTGCGGTCTCATGCTGGAGCACACCACATGGAATTTCTTAAGATGCTTATGAGGACTTTCACTCTCCATGCCGTGAAACTTGGGCAACAAATGAATCAACCCGGATTTCAGCTCAAACGACACATCCAAGTTGGGATATGTGATGCATAGGGGCTGATTATTGACCTCTTACGCCTGAAGTTGTCTTAGAGTTCTGTCTGCCATTGTTTCCTCTTCTGATTGTTCACTTTCTTCACTGGATATTTCTTCTTCGTCACTAGAAGTCGAAGTTTCAGCGCTTTTAATTTCTGTAACCTTACTTCCTTGCGAAACCTCCAAGCCAGTAATTCTATTTCTGATTCAAAGAGAAGTTGTTCTGAATTGTTGGACCTGGTCATAAAAGAAATTAAATCAAATTAGATTATTCCCCGGCAACGGCGCCAAAATTTGATGGGTGCCGAATCCACCAAAAATAATCCCTACTTTTCCTAAACGAGTAAATTGTAATAGAGCAAGTAGAGGTCGAACCCAAGGGAATAATACTGACTCAAACCTCTTACGACCTAACAAAATAATTAAATGGGGGGCTTAGAATTGTGAAGCTTATTAAATTTAAATGTAACAAGTCAAAGATCATAACAAGAACAAAACAGAAATTAAAGAAGGTTTGTGAATAATATTTGGATAAATTCAGTTAAGGGGAATTGCGGGATGATTCGTACGTTAACGATCATTGACGGATAAAATTGTATTCTCATGTATTCACCGGGTCAGTTTAGCGTGTTCTTCCTCAATAGTGAACTAGTTAAGCACGACAAATAACTTGTTCCTAATCAATAAACAACCCTATCTCAGCGCCTAAGGTTTGATTTACTGACAGATTAGAAAATAGAAGAACCTGATCTTAGTTAATCGTCTCTCAGCGTCGGCGATTATAAACTAACTTATCTGTTCATTTGACTCAGATGAACCCAGCTTGATTTGTATTAATGTCACGCGGAATACATACTCAGGTTTGTCAAACTTGAGTTCGTTCTTCCAAACACGAAACTAGCTTGGTTCAAATAGTCAATAGCTACTTTGTTTGGTTGTCTTAGGTGAAACTCTAATAAACAAAATCAGCTTTATGATTATTCGATTCGACAAACAACCTGCAGTTATCATTCATAGAACAAATAATCAATTGAGAATAATTCTCTGAACACGATGAACAAATAAACGGCTTAATAAATTGAGAAAAATGAAATACAACGATCTCACGATAACGGAGAAAAATCCCTTGAATCAACCCTTAACCGAAATAAAGAAGTTAGCTCCGAACAGCCATGGAACGTATATTTTTTCTATGGGAAAAATAAAAATATACAAACTGATGATCAAACTTGGAACTCTCCTGTTCTTAAGTCTATCACGATTCCTAAAAATAGGGAACTAAAATCCCTTTCAATTCGCGTTAGAATCATTCTTCAAATTTGAAATTAATTGCCTCCTCATTTGTCTCCTACAAATTCGTGCTTTAGCTGAAAGTCTTGTTCTCAAAATGTCCAATCTGGATCAGGAAAGCAATCCCATTCGAAGTAGGAAACTATCAGCCCGTAACTGCCTTAGTCTTGTGCAAGACTAACTCTGACTCAGACCAATATTTGCCCAATCAACTCCGGATCACGACCCGACATCAACTCGACCCAAATTAGGCCCAATTTATCTCCCTTTAGTCATCATTGGCCTGTAGAGATGAAAATACCAAAAACAAACAATAAAACCCGCAAAAATAACAAAATATGACAATTATAAAGCACAAAAGCGGGATTATTTGTTGTCGAATTATGCACTTATCAATTATCTATCTCTAGGCCTCCCCTGTTCTTTGGGTCTAACTATACCTTCTGGAAGAACAGGATGAAAAATTTCATTCAGGCAATAAATATGAGTGCATGGCTTTCTATAGTCCAAGGCCCATTTGTTCCCTATGAAACTGTTGACGGGCAAAAGCTCATTAAGGAAGAGGCTAAGTGGCCAGAGGATGACCTCAAGAAACTGCAAAACCATGCATCGGCTATAAACATGCTTCACTATGCGCTAGATGCTTCAGAGTACAATAAAATCTCAGGTTGCGAGTCAACACAGGAGATTTGGAATAAGCTGGAGGTCACCTATGAAGGAACCAGCAAGGTCAAAGAATCCAAGGTGAACCAGCACATGAGGCTGTACGAGTTGTTCGAGATGAATGATGGTGAAGGAATCTCTGAAATGAACTCAAGGTTCACCAACATAATCAATGAGATCAAGAGACTCGGGAAGAACTTCACTGAGGAAGAACAAGTGAAGAAGATACTGAGGAGTCTTCCCCAAAGCTGGCAAGCGAAGAAGACTGTCGTTGAGGAAGCTCAGGACTTAACCACCTACAAGTACAGTGAGCTTATTGGATCTCTGCTGACCCATGAGATCTCCATGAAGAACTTCGAGGTGAAGGAAAAAGCTGAGGATAAGAAGCAAAAGTCTCTTGTCATGAAAGCTGACTCAACTGATGGTGACTCATCAGATGATGAAAAGATGGTCATGTTCACCAGAAAGATGAAGAAGCTGTTTCGCAAGAATGAAAAATACAGCAGGAAGCCATTCAAGAGAAATGACAAGTATAAAGCTGAGTCCAGCGACAACAAGTATAAGAAGGAAAGCTCAAAGCCCATTACATGCTTTGAATGTCATCAAACTGGCCATATCAAGTCAAGTTGTCCTACCTTGAAGAAGGACAAGAAGAGCAGTAGAAAGGCAATGGTGGCCACCTGGAGCGATAGCGATGAATCTCTTCATCAGGAGCTGAAGCCACTGAGTCAGCAAACATCTGCTTCATGGCTGATGAGTTTGCTGACCCCTGCCCTTCTGAGCAAGCTGACCCCTCATGTGCATCTGACAATGAGGAACAATCAACTGAGGTAATGACTCTACCTTTGCTCAGAAATGAAATGATTAATGCCTTGAGTGATCTCTACACACTTGTCAAAAAGTGTAACAAGAAAGTACGAGCACTCAGCATGCGATGTGATGAGATTGAGGAGGTCAAACTCAGTGACCTTCGTCATCTTCTCCAGGACAATACCAGGCAAGATGAAAATCTAAAAATCATGCATAAGTATGTCACTGAGGTCCAATCAGATTCTAAGAAACTGAGGAAGGACATCACATCTATTCAGAACCAGCTGAAGGTTCCGAATAAGAAAAATTTCCATCAGTACGCTGAGTACTCAGGTACTAGTCAGTGGAAATGGACTCCCCAGAGAAATGTCCAATGTGACTTTTGTGGGAAGAAAGGACACACCACAAAGGTGTGTTGGCATGCTCAGCACAATGGTGCTGACCCGCCAATAAGGCGTCCCCAAAGGAAGGTCCATTGTGACTTTTGTGGGAAGACTGGCCACACTACCAAAGTGTGCTGTCATAAGATTAAATATGATGTATCACCTGCTGAGCCTAACAAACGAGGACCCAAAAAGACTTGGGTACCTAAAGATAACTAGTTATATTGCAGGTAGGCCTGAGGTGTGCTGAGAAGTCAAAGTTGTGGTACATTGACAGCGCATGCTCGAGGCATATGACTGGTGATGAAACTCAGTTCATCACACTTGTGCGTAAACGAGGAGGAAGCGTAAGTTTTGGAGACAACAAAAAGGGTTAGATAGTAGGTTCAGGAACTATTGGTGGCAATCCTACTATTGAGTCAGTCTCCCTAGTCAGAGGACTTGAATATAACCTACTGAGTGTAGCTCAGCTGTATGACAGCGGTAGGAAGGTTATATTCGATGCCACTGGATGTAAAATACTCGAGGGCAAAACAAATAAATAGATTTTAACTGCCCCTCGTGTTGACAATGTCTTTATGCTGAATTTGGAAAAGAAATTTTCAAAAAATATATGCTTAGTGTCAAAGGAAGAAAATTCCTGGCTATGGCACAGGAGGCTTGGTCATGTAAGTATGGACCTCCTAGCCAAATTAGCAAGAAAGCAATTAGTTGAGGGATTGCCCGAACTTAAGTTCGAAAAGGATCAATTATGCAATGCTTGTCAGTATGGAAAACAAACTAAAAAATCTTTTCAAACTAAAAACATAGTCTCAACCAAACGTCCATTAGAGTTGCTACACCTGGATCTCTTCGGACCAGTCCAGCCGCTGAGCTTGGGTGGTAGGAGATTTTCCTTGGTCATTGTAGATGACTTTTCTCGGTACACTTGGATCATCTTGCTGACTAGTAAGGATGAAACCTTTGAGATGTTTTCAACACTGGTTAGAAAACTTGAAAATGACAAAGACCTAAAGTTAGCTCACATCCGAAGTGATAATGGTGGAGAATTCAAAAATCAACAGTTTGTTGAATTCTGTGAAGCCAACGGTATTGACCATAACTTTTCTGCTCCTAGAACTCCTCAACAGAATGGGGTAGTTGAGAGGAAGAACAGAACCTTGGTTGAAATAGCCAGGACAATACTAAGTGAGAATAGGCTTCCAAAGTACTTTTGGGGAGAAGCTGTCAACACAGCTTGCTACATACTCAATAGGGCTCTAGTCAGACCTATATTGAAGAAAACCCCCTATGAACTTTGGAAAGGACGAAAACCCAACATAGGGTACTTTCGTGCCTTCGGTTGCAAATGTTTTATTCTAAATACTAAAGACAACCTTGCTAAGTTTGATTCAAAAGCCGATGAAGCTATCTTTTTAGGCTACTTAACAAACAGCAAAGCATATAGAGTTTTCAATAAACGAACTCAGGTCTTAGAAGAGTCTGTACATATTGAGTTCGATGAAACTAACCCTGTAAGGAAGGTCAATCAACCAACTGAGGATGATCCGTACTCAGCATCTGCTAACCAAAGTGCAGCCGTTGAGTCACCACTTCAAGGGCTGACTAAAGGTAAAAACGAAACTCAAATTGTTTTCACTGACCAATCTGTACCTGCGGAAATTGTTGAAACACAACCAGCTCAAGACACTGCACTACCGAAAAAAATCAAAATCCCAAGAGGACACTCTGAAAGTGCCATTCTCGATGTTGCTGAGAATACCTTGATGATAAGAAATCAACCCAGGAGATACCTCAGCAATGTAGCATTCGTCTCAGTTCTGGAACCAAAGAATTTTTCAGAAGCTGAGTGCGATGAGTTCTGGATGGGTGCAATACAAGAGGAGCTTGACCAGTTTAGAAGGAATGAGGTATGTGACTTAGTGCCAAATCCAAGAAGTCAAAAGACCATAGGAACAAGATGGGTCTTCCGCAATAAGCTGGATGAACAAGGGAACGTAGTCAGAAATAAAGCAAGACTCGTAGCTCAGGGCTATAGTCAGCAGGAAGGTATTGACTACGGTGAGACCTTCGCCTAGTGGCAAGGCTATAAGCTATCAGAATACTATGTGCATATGCTAGCTTTATGAACTTTAAACTGTTTCAAATGGATGTCAAGAGTGCATTTCTTAATGGAGTTATAAATGAGGAGGTCTATGTTAATCAGCCTCCAGGGTTTGAGGATCCCAAGTTCCCAAACCATGTTTATAAACTCAAAAAGGCTCTGTATGGTCTGAAGCAGGCACCCCGTGCTTGGTATGAAAGGTTGACCAGTTTCCTGCTGACTAGAAATTATGTCAGAGGTAAACCTGATACAACCTCATTCATTAAGAGAAAGGGTAAGGATACCCTAATATATGTTGATGACATCATTTTTGGTTCTACTAATGAATCTATGTGCAAGGAGTTTAGTAAGCAAATGCAGACTGAGTTTTAAATGTCAATGATGGGAGAACTCAACTTCTTCCTTAGACTTCAAATTAAGCAAGGCAAGAATGGCATCTTCATCAGTCAAACTAAGTATGCCAAGCAGATATTAAAGAAATACGAAATGGAAAATTGTAAGTCAATATCTACCCCAATGGGCACTGACACTGTCCTCTATGCTGATGAAAATGGTAAGTCAGTGGACAGCAAATTGTACCGAGGTATGATTGGCTCTCTGCTCTATTTAACGGCAAGTAGGCCAAATATTCAGTTCTCTGTATGCTACTGTGCAAGATATCAATCCAACCCTAAGGAATCTTGATACGAGCATACTGGACAAGATTTATTGGCTAGAACATTCATGGAGAATAGCATAAAAGACCAAGTTTGTAGCCAAATCCAAGCTGCAAACAGATATTCTGACAAAACAGCCAAACTCAAGCAAACAGTTGAGCAAAGAGATCAAACAGCCTATTCCCATCCAAATTCGGGTCAGAAAGTGGGAAAATGGACTTATGCGCAGATCCAGCGTCTGCAAATATCTATTCTGATAAAACAGCTATGCGAAAGGATTGAACAGTTGTGCGAAAGGATCGAACAATTGTGCAAAAGTATCAAACAGTTGTTCGTCATTCTGATTCGGGTCAAAAAGTGGGTAAACGGGTTGACACGCGGATCTACAAAGGTTAAGAGAGAAAGGAAGTGCTATACAGCTGTAATCTACCACCTGTCACCATCCTAACACATGTATGCAATCTAATGGCTATGAATAATTGCTTTTTCTGATTCAAACAGTTGTTTGACAGTTTTACCCTTTAACCTAGATGAACTTTATTTAGTATAAATAGATCCATATTTCTTCTTTGTAAGGAGCCACCATACCATCTTATTAATATATTTTCAGCCTCCATTTTGGGAGCATCTTTTATGGTGTCGAGGCTGTTCCCTCATGAAAATGAGGGAACAGCCATCTTAGCAAGCTTGGCCAACCTCTAATGGTGATTGTGAGTATGTTGTTTTTATTAATGAAGCATGTTTATCTTTGAATGGTTGTTATTAGTATGCTTAAAGAATAGATTGGGATCTAATCTATATTATAGTTACCGAAGATGACACGACGGTGCTCCGACGTAACGGAAATAACTAATCGGCATATGTCGTAGTGGACGGACATGAAAACTACCACATATTGGGGTTTCATTATGAATGCTTCCTATTACTTAATGCTTGTTTGTGAGATTAATGCAAGGACACTTGGTTAGTCTTACTTAGAATCTTTAGAAATGGGACACCGGACCTTAGTGATAAATGAGGGAGAGACCCAAACCATGAACTTTATGTATGCTTCTATTAATGAAACAGTTGTTCGAGCAGTTAACTGTTCCGAGTTTGTGCTAATCTTGTTATTTTTATTTTATGCAATTACTTACTGTTTTATTAACACAAAACCAACCTCAAATATATTTCGCACATTCGAACAGCTGTTTAAGGTAATATTTCACATAACTTCCATCTCAATCCTTGTGGAATACGACACTTGGTCTTGCCAACACTACGCACGACCTACTACACTTGCTAGCATCCGTATTTAACACACCAAATCTCATTACATAGCTGTAAAAATAATCCTTAGATATTTGTAAGGCTCAATGAATGCAGGTTTATGGTATCCCAACACTCATGATTTCACACTTCTCGGATACACTAACACCGACTATGAACAAGACAAGCTTGAGCGGAAAAGCACTTCAGGAGGATGTCATTTCCTTAGAAGCTGTCTTGTGTCTTGGTTCAGTAAGAAACAGTCGTCAGTAGCCTTATCAACCACTGAAGCTGAGTACATTGCTGCTGGAAGCTGTGTTGCTTAAGTCCTATGGATCAAGCAACAGTTAGATGACTATGGTGTTCAGACTAAAATGATTGAAGTCAAATGTGACAACAAAAGTGCCATTGACCTGTCAAAGAACCCAATCCAGCACAGTAGGATGAAGCATGTCAGCATAAGGCATCACTTCATCAGAGATCATGTACTCAAGGGTGAGATCAAGCTGACCTACGTCCCAACGAATGAGCAGCTTGCTGATATCTTCACGAAGCCGTTGGCTCGTAAGCAGTTCAGCATATTGAGAGAAGCTATCGGTATGTTTAATCCTCTTCAATAAAATTCTAAGTATAATGCATGCGGAGTGATTATTACATGCTGAGTTGCTATGCATGTTGAGTGATTTTACTATGCAAATTCATAAATCTGTTTTATATACTCAGCACTTGAACTACTGAGTACCTTCATTGCTGAGTAAAGCAACTTGCACAATTAGGGTTTGCACGCGTATTTAAGTAGCCACTAGGATGATGTAAGCATCATCATTAGTAAAACCATGCGCCGTTTCTCGCAATTAATGTCAGTAATAACTGATAATCGATGGTTCAAATTCCCATCGTTACCCTGCCCTATCAAATCAACTATTACCGTCTATAAATAGTGAAAGATTTCTCACTATTCACTTTCTACGCTTGATTTTTGCACTCGAACTCTCTCTCTCAAATCCCAAATCCCTCTGCATTTCTTAAGAACTCTCAAGAACACCATGTCTCAATATTCCCAGAACCTTTCTGATGACCAATATGAGGATAACCGATCAGATATCAACCCTGCTTCTCCACCTGAATAGGAGTACCAGGAAACCTCAAAAGAAGAAACTCAACATGCTCATGGTCAGCACGACCAACCAATGGATGAAGTCAGCATCCTTGGTGTGGACCCTAACAATGAACACTTAACTCCTTCAAAGAAGAAGAAGAAGAACAAGGATAGAGCACCTAAGGAAAGGAAGTTCACTCCTGCATTTTCTGACGTTGAGGACCTAAACATCATCCCCTCTAGATGGTTCTCAAAGAGCTTTGTAGAAGCTGAGAAACCATATTGCTGTAGACACCGGGGTCGGAGGACCGATGAAGAAAAATTATAAAAAGGAATCCAAATCAGTCGATTAAAATAAATGATGAGTCAATAAAAATAATAAATATAAAAAAAACGTTGTTCAAAGGAACCGTGGAGACCGGTTTGATCGAATTCGGAAATCGAATCGAGATGACGGGCGAATCGGTTCCACGAATGAAATCTTAAATCGTCTCGCCGAGTTCGGGGTGTTTCATTATTAATGAAATCTCGGATCGATAGGGGTTTTGGTTGTAGAATTTGAACAATAAAAAAATAATTTTGTAAAAAGATCGATTTTATAAAAGCTAATTTTATAAAATCGGTTTTGACAAAAATCCTTTTTTGATTTCGGTTAATTTTAGGTAGATTTTATTTGTTTAAATATTTTTTACTTTTATTTTTTTTATTACAAATATAAACTCGGCCCCGTCGGGGGCCGCTATTTTCGTCACGGGCCGTTGGACGGCCCGTGACGGGATTGGGCCGCCCAAGCCCAACCCAATTGCACTTGGCTTTGGCCAAATGCTTTAATTTGTTTTTAAAGAAAATAAAAAATAAATAAAATAACAAATAATAATAATAATGATGATTAATGATGACAAGGAAATTGCTATGTAATTTCCTAAGCTAATTTAGCTTGTCTTTGGCTCCAAGTTGGCTTAGAGCCAAAAATAAATTAAGCTTAGGGCTCCATTTGCCTATAAATAGGATGGAGTCCAAAGCATTAAGGAGGATGAAAAAGAGACCCGAACCTCTGGAAAAATTCCACGAGACCCGAAGAACGCAAAAACACAAAGAAATCCGACTCAAAACACAATCAATCGACTTGATTTGGCATTTCCATTACCGATTGAGAGGTAATAATCTGAGGAACTAGACCCGTTTATTCTTTATTACACTTTTGTTGTTTAGATCTACTTATTTATTTGTTTTTGCACTTTGATTGTTTTGATTTGTCAAATTAATTTTTCGTTTTGCATTTGAACAAATATTTGGTTTTGGTTTTGAAATAAAAAAAAAAACTTCGTTTGGATCCCAATACGAACCGTGACCCGATTTAAGGGTAGTTCGGGATCCAAATGTCGTAGATCCGTGTGTTTACAAATGTTTTGAACCATTATTTTCAATAAAACGTTGTTTTAGAATCCTCCGTTACAAACCATGACCCGATTTGGGTAGTTCGGGGATTAAAACGATGAAATAGAGTGGATCTAATAAGTTTTGATAAATCTGGAATTTTAAAGGGACTGTTTATGATATTTTTATCTTTTTGTTTTATAGTGTTTTGGGTCCCTTTTCTGAATCTTTAAATAAATCAGGGGCTGATCCTGATGTTTGCCATTATACATATATATGTGGCGGGGGTGGGTGAATTTAGCTTATTATGTTAAGTATAGTATTTAGGTTATCATTATATATATATTAATATTAGTTATTCATGTGTGGATTTTTTTGTTATTATTTTGGGTTTATTTGAGACTTTTAGCTAAAATAGGGACTGTTGGTGAGTTTTTTCTTTTTATGTACTTTTCGGGTTATTAAGTCTTTATATTTTTTTTTTTGGTATGGATGAAGTTGCTTTTTAATTGATATTTTTATGGTATTAACATTTTTGGGTTTATTAATAGGGACTGTTGCTTTTTCTATCTTTTCATTTTAATTATTTTTGGGTTAATTAATTAATTGATATTTTTATGGTATTAACATTTTTGGGTTTATTAATATTGAGGATGTATTTACTTGATTATTTTTAGCACATTTTATGTACAAATACTATTTTGGAGGTGTTTTGGATCAAATATTAGTTTTTTCTACCTATTAATATTATTTAGTATTTTCACATATTTTTATTTGGATTAAAGTACAATATACATAGCCATATTTTTACTTTTATTTATACACATATATCAATAGTATATATCATTCCTTTACTCTATTTTCATTATTAACTTATAGTTATAACTATTATTTTTTATTATGTGTATATTTACTAGTTACTTTTATTCTTAGACTATATAAGTATATATTTTTGGGTAATTATGGACTAAGTGATTTGTGGGTCTAATGGGTTATATATTGTAATTATATTCATGGGGTTTAATTAGATAAAGAGGGGCTCAAGTCTAAAGGGATGAGTTAATAGGTAAAAAAGGGGGTTTTAATTTGAGTTTTTAATTAAAAAGTACTCTATAGGTTTTTCTAATAAATAAAAGATTTCGGGTTCGTTATCACTTTCAATTGATTTCCAAAATATCACGTTTTAAAACTTTAATTCGTTCCAACGACGGATTAAGCGAACATTGTAATTAAAATTGTTTCATTGTAAATAATGAAGTTTTGAATTGTTTTCCTAACTAAATGGTTTTGTACAAAATAAATTGACTTGTATGCTTAATCACGTTTTTAGATTAAAATTGTTTGCTCAACGTTTTCAAACGATCGAGTCGTTCCAACGGCGATTCGAGTGAATATCACTAACGGGGTTTTAAAACGTACCTAAATCGTTCCAACGGCGATTAAGGTACGAACCATGTAAATAAACTCGTTTTGGGGAATGAGATTAGCTTAGAGTTAGTGTATAATATAAAGCATAAATCATGTTGTAAACAAATCAATTCTTTCTTCTCCCCCCTCTCTCTCCTATGTATTTTGAACTGATGTAAATGGGTGATTCCTTACCAAAATGGCTTTCGATAATATATGCTCAAAACGGTTTTCAAAACGAGAAAGAAAAGGTTTCAAATGAATTTTAAACTTAAAGAAGTATACGATTAGTCCGTTATCGCCTAACATGCTGAGTAGGAGGCCGGTGGTTCATAACCGGGCGATGTCGGGGTGCCTAGTAGCCTTTCTCCGGAAAGGAGCTAGCCTTCTCGGCTCGTACCTAAGTTTCCCGAACCCACACCGGTCTCCCGCAAGGGATCGGTGTTCATTTTCCCATTCGTGGGTGGCGACTCTTCCATATCTCCGAGCTCCGGTCCTGCCGAGCAGCTTGATTCCACGATTGGTTGCTTTCGGCGCCAATCACCGCTTACGTCGCCATGAGGTTGTCCACCCCCCGGTCCGCCCGGGAGATTAGGCCGCGGCACCTCGTCTAACAAGTGGCGACTCTGCTGGGGAAGCGAGAAATTTGATTCCGGAAGGTGTGTATTAAGCCTTTAACGGGGACGGATCGTTTTACTTCTTTTCGTATGCATTCATGTGCATTATTGCAAACCTTTTGGGTAATTTCCGCAAAACCTCTAGCGAGAGTCCATTCGTCGCTCGAAAGAGGATATCGTAAGTTCCCCCTTACAGTAAGGCGCCAAAGGGTCCCCATCCATTCGTTAGGGGCGAATTTGTGGGGTCCTGTGAGGTCCTGCGCTCAGCCGTGTCAGCATATAGTAGCCTTAGAAGTTTCCGTAGGATTACCCGTTACTATTTTTGATGTGATAAATGAATCAGTTCGTGTTTTCAAACCACCATGATACGTGTCTAATCTTAAAATATCTAAAGAAAATGAGACGATGCGTTAATAAATACTCGTGAATCGACATACTAACTACCCTAAAACATCGAAACGATTCGAACTAAAGACGACTTAGTCATCTTATATGAATGAACACGTGCGACCCGCCTTGTCCCTTTCGGTGTCCCGACGAAGGCACGTGTTCAGGAAATACATTATGACATAAGCACGTATTAGTATGAATCGGTTTGGTGTTAAGGATAATTACATTTCGATACAAAAGACTATATTAGCAGTAGCCGTTATTCACATTCTTTAAATAGGTTGGGATAAAACGAGATCACGACGAAACGAAAATGAAGAACATTTCTGTTTCGAACGACCCTGTTATAACGTAAAAAGCTTCGCACAAGTAGCCCGTCCCTTCCGAACATAAAGACGAGCTTTTACGTTATGCCTCGAGTCGTTCTTAAGAGAAATGGATGTGTCTGTAAAGGTGACTAAGGAAATAAAAGAAAAGAAAAATGAATTAAACGACCAAAAATCATTCCGAATCTACGATATATATCAATCCCGAGAGTAGTTAAAGAAAATAAACCAATGCCGTTGAATACGTGCCTCGAACGAGTGTATACCCCGTTTAAAATCTCAAAGCCAAAATTAAGCCAAACCATGTAATTGCGCCATATGGACGAGACTGCGGGTTTTGACTAACGACTCGATCATTTCGACCGTTACCAAAACTGCAAGAAATATGGCCCGATATATGTGTTTGCTTAAATCGCGTCTAAAGGAAAGAAAACGGTGATATCCTCGCTTCGAACAAACACGCGATTCAACGGAACGTTGATTTTCTATAACCATGCTAAGATGATATATCTCGTGGATTAGAAGAACAACGAATTGTTGCTAGCCGAAAGATTACCGTACGCTCAAAATAAGACTCACCGTCTTTCACGTAGCTAAAATGAGCAAACGGATCCTCGACGCTAAGAACAAACGCGTTACGCGACGAGTCCGTTCCCTAAAATAAAATCCAAAAGTGATTTCATCACTAAATAAACACGTGACTGCGTCTCTCGAGAGATCCAAAAGATCATGTTGTAATCCAAAAATCGAGGCACGAACCCACGTGAATAAAAGGGAACGAGTCATTGTCAATAACGAACGATTGGACTAAAAGAATAACTCGTATCACGTCTAAAAATCGAGATGCGCTCGAAGGGAGTCAAAACCCGAACTAATGTGTCTCGCGAAAGGACAAAAGACAAGTTATTCCGAAGGAACAATCTCACTTGGTCGATATCTTAGTCACTGGATGTTGATACGTCAAAATGAACTGTATTGTCTGATGGATGATTTACTTTTTCCTCAATAATCGACGGCATCACGCGTCCTCTGGACCATGATGTGAGCCCATACCAAAATCCTAGGAAAGAGACTTGGACCAACGAGTGTGTGGAGGAATAAGGATGGAAGAGAGATGATGTGATAATTGTGATTGATATCTAACATTTTCTTTCTCTTGTTGCGATCTGATTACGTGTTATGTACGATTTTCGCTAACTAGTTTGTTTGTATAGATTTATATCTTGTTGTACATCAGTCGAGTCAGATTTAAGTTATAACGCATTCTACGCTTAACGAATCATTGCAGTCATACCATATAGAGCGCTGCATGCTAACCAAATTGCGTGCAGCCATTCTAGGTTTCGTAGACTTAGGACGTATTTATTAGGAATGTGAGAAAGAGTCGACCCCAGCATCGCGTGTCATTCTGGAGGCATACTAGTTATGTCGTGACGTATCCCATACGTCTTTGCCTTGTCATACCTAGGCGTTGGGACGCATCCTATGCGTCCTTGGCACGTCTCGTACACCTTCACCGTGTCGTTTGTATGCTAGCTAGGAGACATGTCCATTATGTTGTCACGTATCCTATCCGTCTTCGCCTTAGCATACTGTATGTATGGTAGCTTACCTCGTACATTTCTCTCGTATCCCAGGCACTAGTCAGAAGGTACAACCCTTATGTCATGGAATATCCCATACGCCTTTGTTTTAGCATACCTCGTATGTCACGGCACCTCCAATATGTCCTTACCCTGTCAAGAGGCGTACTGTTCTCTCGTGACGTATCCCCTATGTCCTTGTTGTGTCGTGTCATCACGCATCCACCCGTCAGGAGTCCCACCTGTCATGTGGTGACGTATTCCTTGCATCTTTACTTTGTCGTACCCCTGAGGATGTAATGCACCCCCATACAGTTTCCATTAATCATTCAGACACCGATCAAGGGGCGTACCCATTATGCTATGACGTATACCACATGTCCCTTCCCTGTTGTGCCTCGTATATTATGATCCATTCCTTGTGTCTCTACCACGTCATTACACACTGGTCAGAAGGGGTACTGTGTGTGTCATAACGCATCCTGTACATCTTCACCTCATTCCTTGCATCAAGCGAGGGGCATGAGTTGCATGCCTCGTATTTCATGGCGTATCAGGCGCTTTTTCACCATGTTATATACGTTTGACGAGAGACATACCAGTTGGGTCATGACGTATCCCATACGTCCTTGCCTCGTCCCGCCTTCCATATCATGAAGTGTCCCATGCGTCTCTATCACATCAACTATACACTAGTCAGGACGTGTACCCGATGCGCCGCCGCGCATTGTGTAGATCCAGGAATTGTCGAGGTCGTACATCACGATAGGTCATATATCCACCTTCCATATCAGGTACACTAGTCTAGAGCCATACCCCGTATGTCATAACCTGAGTTCTCGCCTTGCTAGGTGCCTAACAGAAGACATACCCCGTATGTCGCGATGTATCTCGTGCGTCTTTACCATGTCTCACATACCCGTCAAGTGGTCTACCCTTAGACCCTGATGTGTTCTCTACTTCTTCGCCAAGTTATACTTTGTGTGGGATATGTCGCACATATCTTTATCGTTCTGTTCATACCGTTAGGGGGTACCGCCTACATTGTGACCTGTCACATGCGTCTTCGCCATCGTGTTTAAGTCATCCAGAGACATATCCCATATGTCGTGACGTACTCCGCCTCCCTCTATCATGGTTAGGAATACCAAACTGCTTAGTGGTCGTACCTCGTTGTCATAACATTCACCTCGTGGGGCAGATTCTGTTCACTTTCCTCATGGTCGACTCGAGACACATTATGTATGTTGACACGTTGCTGACAACATATCGATAGATCAAAGATTAAAAAAAAATTTGTCACGACGTCGGTTCCCTCAAGACTCGAATTAACCATTCATCACATGTCTCATACACGTCCTACTTACGCCTCAAGACATACCATGTATGTCGCTACGCCTTAGCCAACACATCTCAAGATTATGACTGGTACCTTGAACTCAAATAAAACCATGATCTCACGGGTCGTTGTCACATCCCTTTCGTATCTCAAGACATACCCACGGATGTCGCCACGCTATACATAATGCCCAGGTGATTCCAAATTACGTTGTTGTATTATCCATGCCCCTCACCTCATAGGTTGCCATCATGACTTTCGTACGCTAAGACATGCCACGTATGTCGGCGCTCCGTGCACCTATACTCCAAAGTTACGTGGTTGCAAGATCGAAACCTTAGGGTCGAGTGAACTGTTTCACACGAATCTCGTTTACCTATCGTCATTCGCATCTGGGGAGATAGTCCATACATAGCACCTCCGTATTTCAGAATTATGGGCAATACCCTGAGCTTCGAAACGAACCCTTGACTGATGTGTTGTCCACGTTTCCCATTTGTACCTTTAGGTGCGCCATGTGGGTCGTCATAGTGTCCCCTCGTATTTACATCATCCCACTGTCCGGACCCCAGATTTACATTGACCCTCTGACGCACGCTTCACACAAAGTCATGGCGTCACATCCGTGCTTTAACTGGCGCCTTATATGTCGCCTCGTCACATCTAATGAATCTATGCGTCATTGTACTAACCTCTTGGCTAGTAGGTCATCATCACACCCCATTGGTACCCTCGGTCGTACCTTGTATGTCGACAGGTCATTGTACTAGAGTAACCCGCGCATCCTTGGTCTTCTTGAGACACCCCGTCGCATCTTCAAAATAGCCAAATCAATATGAGACGTACCAGGTGGTCACCGTATATCGTAACACGTCATTATTCCAAACGTGTGATACTAGTGCTTCGAACACGTATCAGCTTTTGGTGCATATCCCGTATGTCACCGCTTGCGCTTTAGTCATACGTTGGGCCTTGTCAAAACGTGCCCCACATCTCGCATTGTCATCAGTAATATCTGTAGTCCACGAATATGTCAGTAGGCTATCCAATTCTGGACCGACCTTTGACGCACGTTCTGTGTCATATCCCTCGCACCTTACTCACATGTCAAAGACTGAGTCGTTTATACCATCCAGTCAGGGTTAAGCTTATGGCGCACACCCACATACGCGGTTCGGTCCGTCCTGTTCACATGTCAAATGTCGAGTCACTCATGTCATTGAGTTCAAGTCGAATCTGGGGCAAGTTCATATATGTCATCACATGCATCTTGCTTACATCTCCAATGTTGAGTCATTTGTATCGACAAGTTCAAGTTGAACTTTTGCCACGTGCCTGTCATATAGAGTGATTCATGTCATTGAGTCCAAGTCATACCCTTAGGCACGTACCCTATGCGCCGTCTCGAGCATCCCGCTCATAACTTGACACACTGAGTCGTTCATATCGTGAGGTTCCTATCAAACTCTTGACGTACGCCATGTAAATTGTCACTCATATCTTGAGTATGCCTCAAACAGCGGTTTGTTTATATTTTCAAATCCTCGACACGCTCCCCCTACATCATTGGTATTATTGTCTATGCGCCCCAAACTCTGAATTGCCTTATTTACTAGTCTGAGACATATGCCCTATGTGTCGCTACTTGGGTCTCGCTCGTATCAGTAGTATCAAGTTGTTTGTACCGCGGCTAAGTCCAACATTTGGCACTTACCTCAAAGGTCTTGGTTTGCGCCCTCGTTGCTCCTCGAGTTGTCCGTAGTAATGGTTCCAGTCGAACTATGGATGTCTACCCTGTGTGTCATTGCTGGTATCTCAAACATCGGTGATGGACCAAAGACATCATAAATATCCACGTAAGACCTTTAGGGATTCTCATAAAACATACCATCATCGGGTTTGTGCTATGAAACAAATTGACCTTGGACGAATACCAGGTAAGTCGTCATTTCCATCTTGTTGGTACCTCGATAGGTTTAGGACACCTCTCGTCCTACCAGACGCACCGATGTCCGCGAATTCATCGAGGTATGTGTATCTATAGCATGGGTTAATCCTTAGACTGCACCCCGCGTGTCGGTGTCGTGTCTAGCTGACACCTCCAATGTTGTAGGAGGTACCTCTTGAGTCATCTCTGTGCTTCATTTATGCCCAAAGTTGGTCAGATAATACGTGTGTCGTATGAGTACCCTATTCATGCCTCGTACCCAGCATGTCGGATTTCCCCCTCGACGGTCGAAATCCCAAAATCAATGTGTATAAGTCAATCGTGGGGGCACATCGAGTGTGACTCCCATCATGCCTTTTGAGCTACCTCTAAGTCATACCATGTACGTCATCGTACTTCCTAAATGCACCATGTTTCAAACCACTCTGTCATGATACTAGTGAGTCAAGTAGGAGTTAATAATTGGCACATACCTCGTATGTTGACATATGCATCCTATCCGAACCTCGAGTATCAGGTATTCCGTGTGCATTGTCCCGTCAAATGATACCCATCATTGTAATAGTTGCTTTCCGAGCTGGCAACTGGCGCACATCACGTATGTCACTCGTGTCTTCCTTATGCCTTAACCTGTTTGAGGCACACCCCGTGTGTTACCATTTTCTGCATAGCACGCCAAGGTTCCGTTGGTACGTCTACGTATTTGTATCTTGGGTTTAAACTAACCATTGACCCACGCCCCATATGTGGTGGTCTCGTCCCGCTTGCTTCTAGTGTAGGACACACCCTCTATGTCGATTTGTTTCAGGAAACTTGTGTTTCCTAGAAAGGCGGTTCCCTGCTATCAGTATCGTTACCAGGTAAACTATGGACACATGCCCCGCACGTCTCCATCATGGTCTGTTTAGGTCTCGGACATACCATGAGCGTCACATCAGCCCGTGTAACGCCCCGTATCTTCGAAGTACGTCATTACAACCGGTGATGACAATCCATAACATACACCTCATACATAGTCGCTTATGTTGTTTTTTTAGATCGTGAGTCATGTCGATGTACCAAGTATGTCATTCCCCCCAATCATGTCGCTACCCCTTGAATATATCTACACGTCGCGGATATCATCGGGGTACACTCTCATCTATCTAGCGTCCTAGGGAATTTTACTCATCATGAGGGTCGTCTCAATCTCACAAGTGTCAGTCGTGTCAAGCGTCATTCAACATTGTGCATCTTGTAAAGCATTGCAAGGTAAACTTGCAGGGTTCGTACTAATGTGTGTATAACAGTTGAAATGGTTTCAAGCATCGGCACTCCCAAATAGGTAAGTTAGCACAGACAACTGAAGTACTGCCGATGGCTCTGGTAAAAAAAGGAAAAAAGAAGGGGTTTAGCTCCAGTCAAATCATGTTTACGCTGTAAGAAATAAAACGCACACCACGAATCATGCATAAATCATACATCCATCTATAGGAGGCACAAGTAGATAGCTTTAGCATTCGCATCACATGTGCATTGCATCATCAAAATTCATAATGCCTAAAAAGCTCCACTCACCTATCCTTTCTCTCTCCTTATTAGAAACCCAACTCATGGCCCAGTCCAGCAATTCAAACCACAATCTTGAGAATCGTGTGCAAGGGGCTTTAGCCAAATACATCTTTTCTGATAAGTTCAAACGTGCTCTTAATGATCCGGAGAATACTAAGCATGAGGGGGTTGAAAATTCCCAAGAGATGATAGGAGATTTCAATCTCAGAGCAGAAATCGAGCGAGTTCTTCCCGATATCTTTGCTTTAGATGAATTCAAGATAGAGCTGAAAAGGTTGGTCAGGGAGGTCCTGAGCGAGTCACTGGTTGCGGAGATCCCGAAAGCTGCTGTGGAGAAACCTATGTTCCAGCTCGCGTCACAAGTTAATCCACAAACATTCACTCCACCAAGGGTAGTCTCACACCATATTTCACGAACACAACAAGATCCACACCATCGGGGACATGAGATTACCAGGGTTGTTCGCCCTCTGTCGCCCACTCAGTATAGAAGGGAGGGAAGAGAATTCTCCACTTTCACTCAACCCTTGTTTGAAGTGTTGGAGGGTCTACGAATGCATGACATACTTCACCCTCTACCAGCCACGGGAGGTCAAACCACTGAATTAGTCAAACGCAGGGGCTACTGCCACTTCCACCAGAAATATGGTCACGAAACAAGCACTTGCATGAGGTTGAAACATGAAATCCAAGATCTCATCGAAGCTGGAAAGATAAGTGATCCAGATCCTTCTCAACAGATGAAGCCTTCGACTTGTTCCTTGAATGGCGAAGTCTACAACGGATCAGGATAGTCTAAAGAAGAAGTGCTCGAGATTGAGGACACTTATGAAGTGGGAGAATCTGAAGCTTCTTGAAGTAGCATGAGAGAGAGGAGTGCACTTGTAGTCTTTATCCTTGTCTTTTATTTTATCTTCTATTCCACAAGATGTTATTAACCTCCTTTTGAATTCAATAAAATTTTGTTTTCGCAAATTTATCCTAAACATACGTACTTACATTTGATATCTACTCAATTGAGATATTCCCGCTTCTATCATGGCACGGACGTAAGCTCTAGAATATACTTATTACTCAGTACCTAACCACTGAAGAGAGAAAATTAAGAGAGTAAAAAAAAAATCATGAGAAACGATTCCCTGGCTCTACAATGATAAGTCGGGCATAGACCCATCAAATGAGGGTTCCTCACCGGCTTGTACCAAAAAGAAGACTTAGCGATAATCAACAAAGTCCGAAAAGAGAGAAAAAAGAAGAGGAAAGAAGGAGGAAGCAACGAGCCCTCAGAGCCATACTTACACTGAGGCACCGACAAAGATTTCTCCCCCCCAAAGGGGGACACAAGTACAGGAGTGCGCCATTCAGAATGAGGCAGGGGCAACTAACCTATCAGCGATAAAGTATTTTGTTCCAGGATCAACGAAAGGGTTTAGACCTATGATGACTCAAAGTTAAACAAGGGAAGAAGAAAAAAAAAAGAAAAAAAATGATGCTAAAAAGGCCCAGGGGCAAAGTTAAGTCAATCGGAAGTAAAAGAAAATAAATCAAAAGCTGACGTGATCAGCCAAGAGGCGTCAAGGTGGCAAGAGCGGTTGACATTGTCCAACAAATGTGTAATCAAATATACGAGAGAAGCTCACTGTAACGAAGAAAGATCAAATGCGTAGTCAAGTGAAGCCGAAGGCGGCGACAAAGTTCAGAACTTTAATCAATCTCGAGGGAACCGAGGAATCCTTCTCATGAAAATTAAAAAAAAAGAAAGAAAATCCTGATAGGTTGAAAATCCGCAAAGGGGGGCCTATGCAACAATAAGGGACACCCCAATAAGTGAAAACCCCACGAGGTGCTTGTTTGAAAATTCCGGGGTAAAAGGAGAGAGTTAAAATAACTGAAGTGTGAAAACCCGAAAGGGCATGCTTTGGTGACAGTGGTTAATAAACTGAGCAGTAAACAATTCAATGTATCTTTGCCAGGTGCTTTATTTAAGCTAGACGGTTGCATTTGTAATGAAAACACCCGCATCAATAGACACCCCATCTCAACTGAAATCACCCCAACACCCATAAACCGATCCAAAATCTATAAAAAAAAAAGAAAAACTAAAAAAAAAGACTATTCCTCTCTCTCATGCTCCATGAAGTCTGATTCCTCTGCTCCTATGTGGTCCTCTCAAGGGTCAAATTTCGACCAAAGCGTCTCTCCTCCATAGCTACTCCCAACGGCAGTATCCCTAGTTTGGCGCACATGAAATCTCACCCCGAGTTGGCAGGGGCATACGCCCGCATCAACTTCTAACCTACACCAAGACGGTAACTTTAATCGGGGGCACGGCCCTACAATCAGATCAACGTCCATCTCACTCCGGAAGCTTCTCCATTAACGAAGGCATCGGGCATGAACTCATCATCAAATGATTAGCATAGAAATGGCCCGTGGATATAAACCCCCTATGCTATCCGGTATCATTCACAATCAAGAAAGAAAGAAAAAGAGAAGAAAAATTGAACAAAAAGGTTGGATTGAAAACCTCAAAAGAGGCGATCCAAGCAAAAGGAGAGATATAGAAAATCACTGAGATATAGAAAAGATGAATTGAAAACCCCTAGGGGCAGTTCATGCAAAAGGAGAGATAGAGAATATCGGAGAGATCCCGTTGAGTTGAAAACCCAAAAAGGGCAGCTCAGGCAAAAATTAGGGAAAAAATGAATACGTCAAACTTTGGTTAAAAGCGAGAGCCCCTTTGACACGAGCTCATCAAGACCAAATCCTCATCCTTACAACCCTTGGTTTCAAACTTATCCTCACCCTCATCCTTGCACACTTTGGGGATGGCCTGAAGCATCATTTCTCGATCTAAAGCTACCGAAATCCTCCAGCCTATGAAAAATAAATCCATTCAACCATCTCATCCACACATACATAGTTTGCATACACACATGTCCATACATCCGCATAAAGCGAAACGCACAGGCCTCACTTATGCACATTCAAACGCACGCACAGTCACCTGCGCACACACACATAGGTGGTTACACGCATCCATAAACTAGGCTACATTCACCCATCCATATGCATCACTACACACCTGCGGTCGATTTAGAGGTCAGGGTTGCTATTGAGCCTTTTTACCCACGGTCGATTTAGAGACCAGGGTTGCTTTTGAGTCATTTTACCCGCGGTCGTGGACCAGGGTTGCTATTGAGCCATTTTGCCTACGGTCGATTTAGAGACCAGGGTTGCTTTTGAGCCATTTTGCCTGCGGTCGATTTAGAGACCAGTGTTGCTTTTGAGCCATTTTACCCGCGGTCGTGGACCAGAGTTGCTTTTGAGCCATTGTGCCTGCGGTCGATTTAGAGACCAAGGTTGCTTTTGAGCCATTTTACCCGCGGTCGTGAACCAGGGTTGCTTTTGAGCCATTTTTCCTGCGGTCGATTTAGAGACCAGGGTTGCTTTTGAGCCATTTTACCCGCGGTCGTGGACCAGGGTTGCTATTGAGCCATTTTGCCTGCGGTCGATTTAGAGACCAGGATTGCTTTTGAGCCATTTTGCCTGCGGTCGATTTAGAGACCATGGTTGCTTTTGAGCCATTTTACCCACGGTCGTGGACCAGGGTTGCTATTGAGCCATTTTACATGCAGTCGATTTAGAGACTAGGGTCCCTAGAAGGAGCGTCCGTCGATAGCTGATTCAGAGGCAAGGACGGGACAACCAAAGTGAAGATTGAAGACAAGATAGGAACTTGCGACATGGAGATCAGGTATTTCTCCTCCCACTCTATAGGTGTCTTTTACTTTAATATATTTCGCATTGCATGTGTTGAATTCACGAAAAGAGGTTTTCGAAAAAGCACACACGTCATTGCCAAAAATAGAAAGTAGGGGCAACTGTAGACACCGGGGTCGGAGGACCGATGAAGAAAAATTATAAAAAGGAATCCAAATCAGTCGATTAAAATAAATGATGAGTCAATAAAAATAATAAATATAAAAAAAACGTTGTTCAAAGGAACCGTGGAGACCGGTTTGATCGAATTCGGAAATCGAATCGAGATGACGGGCGAATCGGTTCCACGAATGAAATCTTAAATCGTCTCGCCGAGTTCGGGGTGTTTCATTATTAATGAAATCTCGGATCGATAGGGGTTTTGGTTGTAGAATTTGAACAATAAAAAAATAATTTTGTAAAAAGATCGATTTTATAAAAGCTAATTTTATAAAATCGGTTTTGACAAAAATCCTTTTTTGATTTCGGTTAATTTTAGGTAGATTTTATTTATTTAAATATTTTTTAATTTTTTTTTTATTATTACAAATATAAACTCGGCCCCGTCGGGGGCCGCTATTTTCGTCACGGGCCGTTGGACGGCCCGTGACGGGGTTGGGCCGCCCAAGCCCAACCCAATTGCACTTGGCTTTGGCCAAGTGCTTTAATTTGTTTTTAAAGAAAATAAAAAATAAATAAAATAACAAATAATAATAATAATGATGATTAATGATGAAAAGGAAATTGCTATGTAATTTCCTAAGCTAATTTAGCTTGTCTTTGGCTCCAAGTTGGCTTGGAGCCAAAAATAAATTAAGCTTAGGGCTCCATTTGCCTATAAATAGGATGGAGTCCAAAGCATTAAGGAGGATGAAAAAGAGACCCGAACCTCTGGAAAAATTCCACGAGACCCGAAGAACGCAAAAACACAAAGAAATCCGACTCAAAACACAATCAATCGACTTGATTTGGCATTTCCATTACCGATTGAGAGGTAATAATCTGAGGAACTAGACCCGTTTATTCTTTATTACACTTTTGTTGTTTAGATCTACTTATTTATTTGTTTTTGCACTTTGATTGTTTTGATTTGTCAAATTAATTTTTCGTTTTGCATTTGAACAAGTATTTGGTTTTGGTTTTGAAAAAAAAAAAAAACTTCGTTTGGATCCCAATACGAACCGTGACCCGATTTAAGGGTAGTTCGGGATCCAAATATCGTAGATCCGTGTGTTTATAAATGTTTTGAACCATTATTTTCAATAAAACGTTGTTTTAGAATCCTCCGTTACAAACCATGACTCGATTTGGGTAGTTCGGGATTAAAACGATGAAATAGAGTGGATCTAATAAGTTTTGATAAATCTGGAATTTTAAAGGGACTATTTATGATATTTTTATCTTTTTGTTTTATGGTGTTTTGGGTCCCTTTTCTAAATCTTTAAATAAATCAGGGGCTGATCCTGATGTTTGCCATTATACATATATATGTGGCGGGGGTGGGTGAATTTAGCTTATTATGTTAAGTATAGTATTTAGGTTATCATTATATATATATATTAGTTATTCATGTGTGGATTTTTTTGTTATTATTTTGGGTTTATTTGAGACTTTTAGCTAAAATAGGGACTGTTGGTGAGTTTTTTCTTTTTATGTACTTTTCGGGTTATTAAGTCTTTATATTTTTTTTTTGGGTATGAATGAAGTTGCTTTTTATATCTTTTCATTTTAATTATTTTTGGGTTAATTAATTAATTGATATTTTTATGGTATTAATAGTATATATATCAATAGTATATATCATTCCTTTACTCTATTTTCATTATTAACTTATAGTTATAACTATTATTTTTTATTATGTGTATATTTACTTGTTACTCTTATTCTTAGACTATATAAGTATATATTTTGGGGTAATTATGGACTAGGTGATTTGTGGGTCTAATGGGTTATATATTGTAATTATATTCATGGGGTTTAATTAGATAAAGAGGGGTTCAAGTCTAAAGGGATGAGTTAATAGGTAAAAAATGGGGTTTTAATTTGAGTTTTTAATTAAAAAGTACTCTATAGGTTTTTCTAATAAATAAAAGATTTCGGGTTCGTTATCACTTTCAATTGATTTCCAAAATATCACGTTTTAAAACTTTAATTCGTTCCAACGACGGATTAAGCGAACATTGTAATTAAAATTGTTTCATTGTAAATAATGAAGTTTTGAATTGTTTTCCTAACTAAATGGTTTTGTACAAAATAAATTGACTTGTATGCTTAATCACGTTTTTAGATTAAAATTGTTTGCTCAACGTTTTCAAACGATCGAGTCGTTCCAACGGCGATTCGAGTGAATATCACTAACGGGGTTTTAAAACGTACCTAAATCGTTCCAACGGCGATTAAGGTACGAACCATGTAAATAAACTCGTTTTGGGGAATGAGATTAGCTTAGAGTTAGTGTATAATATAAAGCATAAATCATGTTGTAAACAAATCAATTCTTTCTTCTCCCCCCTCTCTCTCCTATGTATTTTGAACTGATGTAAATGGGTGATTCCTTACCAAAATGGCTTTCGATAATATATGCTCAAAACGGTTTTCAAAACGAGAAAGAAAAGGTTTCAAATGAATTTTAAACTTAAAGAAGTATACGATTAGTCCGTTATCGCCTAACATGCTGAGTAGGAGGCCGGTGGTTCATAACCGGGCGATGTCGGGGTGCCTAGTAGCCTTTCTCCGGAAAGGAGCCAGCCTTCTCGGCTCGTACCTAAGTTTCTCGAACCCACACCGGTCTCCCGCAAGGGATCGGTGTTCATTTTCCCATTCGTGGGTGGCGACTCTTCCATATCTCCGAGCTCCGGTCCTGTCGAGCAGCTTGATTCCACGATTGGTTGCTTTCGGTGTCAATCACCGCTTATGTCGCCATGAGGTTGTCCACCCTCTGGTCCGACCGGGAGATTAGGCCGCGGCACCTCGTCTAACAACTGCGAATGGATTTCTAAGAATGGCTGGACTACCCTTGTCTCACTGTCTGGAATGACTTATCTGAGGCTGGTAATTGAGCTCTACATGAACTTAGTTATCGCTAATGACGATGTTGACTATATGGTAACACACGTTAACAAAACCAAGATAGTCATCAACCCCTCATACCTAGCCACACTACTAGATCTAAAGGAGGAACGATCAGAACTGAGGAAAACCAATGATCACAAGCGCGTCAAGTTTGTCGATGTGTTCTGCAAGCCAAAGAACCAGGTAGGAGAGGTATCAACCACATCTCTTAGTCAGCCCCAAAGGCAAGCTCACTACATACTGACCAACTACCTCTTTCCAAAGGTCAACTCCACCTCCTCAGCATCCAACTTCGAGCAGTGTTTCATCTGGCACATGCTAAACTATAAACCTTTGAACATGAACGTCTTCCTAATTGGGGCATTCCAACGAAGCACTTGGGTTCTTTGGATGGGTTCTCTTATCACCAAGATCCTCAAAGATCACAAGATCAGCTTTAAGGGTGAAGACAACGAGGTAGGCACTGAAATCACCGCTGAAATCCTAGCTGGATTAGCACACAGTCTTCCTTTCAAATCCAAATCCAAGAAAGGAAAGGAAACAGTGGTAGAAGAGGAAGAGCAAGCTGAGCTTCCCAGTAAAGGGAAAAAGAGGAAAGCTGACACCTCTGCTGAACCAAAAGATAAACCAGTTACTCAGGCTATAAAGAGGGTCAAAGTGGTGCTGAGCAAACCTCCACCTACTGAGTCAACAAAGAAGAAATTTGCACATGCTGAGTCAACTTAGAAAAGACCTGCGCCTGAAACTGAAGTTGAGGAGGAAACTGAGCAACCCCTAAAGAGGAAGAAAGCTTCTGGAGTAACACCCTTGGATGCAACTCCACTAAACTTTGCTGTACCCAAGGACTCCTTCTTCCTGCGAGCTCAGGGAATCAGTATTGAAACATCTCCTAGTGGTCAGAAAGAGAAGTTTGTCTCTGCTGAGAAAACAAAGGAGAATGAACCAAGCAACTCAGCTGCCGAAGTGCAGGCTGATGAGCAAGGAGTTGAAACTCTTAAAAAAACACGGCTGGTGAAGAGCCTGCTGAGGACATCCGTCTGGATGCTTCCCCTGAGTCAACGGATCCCATCACTCCTGACCCGTCTCCTTCTTCAAAACTATCCAAGGAAAGCAGTGAGAAGCGGTTCAAGCGGAAGTCACGCAAACCCAACGTGTTTGACATTCTGGATGACTCTCCGCTCTGTGATCCAATAGCTGACCTGACCGTTTTGGAGTTCAACTTCTTTTCCAATCTAACTGAACCAACTCCACCAATCAAAGAAAAAAAAAACCTCTGTTTCTGGCTCCCAGGAACATGCCGACGCTGCTGCCAAAAAGGGCCAAACCACTGCCGACACCGCTGCTCCATCCTCTACTGAGCAAGTGTTTGAAGATAATGTTGTTCAACAAAATGAACAAGCATCTGACACAACTCCTGCTCAGGACAATCTCGAGCTGACTCCTCCATAAGTCAACACTCAGCTCCAGACTGACACCGAGTAGGTAGATACTACTGTTGCTCAGCCATCTCTTCCAACTGAGCAAGTAGTCAACCAGTCAGCTCTTGCTGGTGGACTCACCACTGAGAATGTCACTCCCATTGCTCAACCTTCCACACCAAATCAACCTGGCACCTCAAATCCTGGTCAGCAAACCAATTTTCAAACACATGCTGCTAACCAGAAGACGGCCCCTGAGACTTCACAAACTAACACTAAAGATGACCCCTTCCTATTCTTGGATGCATCTGAATCAGGGCAAAGAATCATCTACTTTGCCCATGCACTTCTCCAAGAAATCCATAAGTCTCAAGCCACTACTACTGCTGAATCCGCTTCTGCTGAGCCAACTCAATTTTCAACCATCATGCAACTTCTGACCGAACTCAAGGGTCAAGGAGTTGATGCATGTTATAACCTTAATGGTCTCTCAGCCTCCTAAGCATGAATTTCTGGTCAAGATGGCAGACCTTCAAGTTATGATGATCCATTATATGGATTCCATCGAGGGCAAGCTAAAAGGTATATCTGCCGAAACCTCAACAGTCGCTAAATCTGCTGACTTGACCCAGCAATTTACAAAGCTGAACACTGAGAGACTTCTACTAGAGACTTGGTCTCCTCCTCCTCCCAATGCATCATTGAACAGATAGTTGAGGCTGTGCGTATGCTCAGCTTAACAAGAGAAGAGATGGAGACTGACCAGGCAAAGTCTAACGAAACCTTCAGATTTGCCAAGTCCACTTATGAGCATGTCAGACATCAAACCACTCAGCGTCATACCTATGATGCTTCACTACTCAAAATGTACCATCAGTCCTATGCCAGAATGACGGACTCCATTACCTGGATGGGAAAGTCACTTGAGTTTATACTCAGTGTCATAAGCTCACATATGCTAATTCCAGCATCCAACATGGCTGGTGGTATGAAGGTTTTTGAAGGGCTAAAGCAGAGTACGAGTCAACTCCAATAGTACTCCACTTTACTGACTCGTGCTATTGAAAGAGGGCAATTTTATGCTTCTGCCCCTCAGCCTGGTGATGCTGGCAAAACGGGGGAGAAAAATAAACAAACGGCAGAAGGAACTCAATAGAAGAAACATCCAGGATCAACTTCTGCTGTCCCTCACAGCACACAAACTCAGTGACAAGACACATCGAAGCCTAGTCAGCAAACCAAACCCAAATCCAACCAAGTTCAAGTCAACATTAAGAAATAGATTTTTCTTTAAACCTGTGTAATTTTGATGTTTGCTGCTGCTATGTTTCTTGTTTAGCTGAGTTAATATACAATCGTATCTTCTTACAACAACTGAGTTATTTACTTACTGTCTTGTGCTATTTGCTTATCTGCTGTGTTGATCTAAATGCATGACCTTTCTTAAATGTCTATTCACTTAAAAATCATTGAACAAAATAAACTAACACTTGTGAACATAAAAAAAATATACAAGTACTTGGTCCTGAGTAAAACTACTCAGATCCAACTAACTTACTCAGCTTACTCTCACTTTGATAACTGAACTTAATCACCCACTTAACTAAGTATCAAAACTGAGTAAAGACAAGATGTTCTAAGAACTGACCTACTTCCGAAGCTGACCTTAGACTTACCTGATTAAACCTTAAAATGTTTGAAGTAAAACTAAGTCAGTGGTTCAACCCTTATGGGGGAGAATCTTCAGAAGTTCAGAAAAGGTCAACTATCATGGGGGAGCTCAACATTGAGTTCCTTACTGAATATTTTTGCCAACATCAAAATGGGGGAGTTTGTTGAAACACCTTTCCACATGATTTTGATTTGACAAAATTATTTAAGTAGAATTAAATCTCCATGATAAAAATATTCTAACACATTAAATTTAAATGCTTTGATTTATTTGTACTAATGTGTTTGTTCAATGTTGAGTAAAATTGAATTATAAGATTAAAGACATTAAGAGTGTAAGGCCCAAAAGCCCACAAGAGAAAGTCAAGCCCAAGTCGACGGATGAAAGCCACACGGCCCAAGCAGATCAAAACGCAGCTCAAGCTGAACAAAACGCAAGCCCAGCAAGGAGAAGGATCGAGAAGCCTTCGATCAAAAGCTTCAAGACAAAGCTGCTGAGTTGTGCGATAAGGAAGTCAGGTCAGCAGCTGACCTGAACAAACTTGGAGACAAAGTATTTCTACTTTGGGTAAAGTTCAGAAGACGCAGGAAGCTGTCTGGAAGACTTTGCCAAAAATGTAGAGACACTCCGACCAGCCTGATGAAAAGCAGCTGAGCATTGCCGAAGACAGAAGATACAAGAATTTGATTTGATTGGCCAAGGACGCTGAGCACTGACTGAGTGAAAGCGACAGGAAGCCGGTTCCCTCCAATGGTTATTTCGAAATTCGAAATGACGGGTGCCTCAAGTGTCACTATAAATAGGCCTTTTAAATGCTTCATTCGATGCAGATCTTCATCAAGTCGAAACGCTGACCAAATTGATATTCGAAGTTATGTATTAGAAAAGAAAAGCAAATCTTACACCAATTCCAATCTTTGTGTAAAAGTCTAGAGTGATCTTATTTCATCTAAAGTGTTCTTAGCAATTGTTGTTTAGACCAAAAACACTTATCATTTCTAGAAGTATAGAAAGGTACTCTTGTATACTCAGTTGCTATTGTAAAAGGTTTGTGCTCTACCTTTAAAGAGCTCAGTAGAGGATTCTGAAAAGCTCGGAAGGAATTCCGGGGGACTGGATGTAGGCAGAGAGGCCAAACCAAGATACGTCTGCTGAGTAATATCTTTCTAACCCTTAACTCCTTTATATCTTGCTTGCTTAAACACTGCCTAGTAAAACACTAAAACGAACACACACTGAGTTGAGTGAACTGAGAAGCTGAGTTCAGGAATAGACTTAAGTGCTATCTCCTGACTGAAGAATAGAAGCAGTCTTAGTCACTAGTTGACTAAGCTTGTGTCTAAAACTACTCAGTACCGCTATGCTAAAAGACTAAGTTAAAGTCTTGTAAGAAAAGAAGTCAGCCTTAACGGACAAATTTTTTAAATAGTTCCTAACCCCCCATTGGAAGTAATATTGTCATGTTACACTGGACCAACAAGTCGGGCTATCAACAAAATTTCTATCTGATACAAGTTTTCGATACCTTGGCTTGATGACATGTTGGACCAACTTAGTGGGTCGAAAGTATTCTCCAAGATTGATCTAAGAAGCGGCTACCATCAAATTCAAATTAGAGTTAGGGATGAGTGGAAGACGACATTCAAGATGAGAGATGGGTTGTATGAGTAGCTGGTGATGTCATTCAGGATGAAAAATGCTCCGAGTACCTTTATACGGATGATGAACCAATTATTACGTCCCATAATTGGGAAATTCATGGTGGTCTATTTTGATTAGGGCTGTAAATGAACAGAGCCGCTCATGAGCAGCTCGGTGATCGGTTCGATAAAAGCTCGGTTCGACTCGGCTCGATTTGTAAACGAGCCGCTCGTGAACATGATTTACTGGCTCGGTTCGTAAATGAGCCAAGCTTGAGCAGGCCAAAGCTTGGCTCGAAAGTTCGCGAGCAGGCTCGATTAGAACATTTATGAACAAATTTTAGTTTGTAGAAAACTATATAGTTTTGTGTTAGTTCACAAATATCTAAACTTAATATTATTTCATTTGCTACTAGATGAATTCGTTCACAAACATAATAAATGAGTAATAGACGAACTATTTGTAAGCATCTTGTTTATTTATTCACGAACTTTGCTTGTGAGCTTGTTTATGTACACAATTAAAGAGTTATTTGCGAGCAAACTTCACAAATATAATTAACAATTTACTCATAAACAATTCATGGTTAGATAATTTTCTTAATGAACCAAATCCAAAAGAGGATTTTGGGCTCGAAACAAGCTCGGAGCTCGGCTCAAGCTCATTGAGCAAGCCAAAACTTGGCTCGAGCTCGGCTCGTTAATTTTATAGCAAGCTCGGTTCGGGCTTGAGCTCGTTAATTTTATAGCGAACCGAGCTTGAACATGCCAAAGCTCGGCTCAGCTCGATTACAACCCTAATTTTGATGATATCTTTATACATAGCCAAACCCTTGAGGAGCATATTAAGCATGGGGTTTTTTTCGACTTGTTGAGATAACATCTGTAACATCCCCAAAACTCTAACATATGAGTCTTCCCACATTCATATATGTTTTCATGATTGAATACATACATTTTAGATTCATCGCATTGTCATTAGAAGTTTCATATGCATAATGCGATTACCGTGCGATTAGTAGACGATTAGTGTGTCGTTAAGATGTAACAATTGGTTAATTGAGTTAGGACTTAAATGAATGAATG
Source organism: Euphorbia lathyris (assembly GCF_963576675.1). Classification (NCBI taxonomy): domain Eukaryota; kingdom Viridiplantae; phylum Streptophyta; class Magnoliopsida; order Malpighiales; family Euphorbiaceae; genus Euphorbia; species Euphorbia lathyris. The sequence goes on from NC_088918.1 coordinate 50,306,272, forward strand.
AATTCATATGTCCTAAATTGATTAACTTACATTTTTGGAGGGCTGGATTGGAGGTTTGTGAGCAAGCACGAGGTGTCACTCAAGTAAGACAAAGTATGCCTCTTTGTTTTAAAAAGGATTTATACAACTCATTTCTCCTCAATCCCAGCCACAATTTCGACCATTATCTTCAGAAAACCTTCCTTTGACATACCCTAAACCTCTCCAAACAAAACTCTTCCAATTTCTTCCATTTTCAAGCCAAACAAGTCAAGTTAGGAAGCATACTAGGTGATAGACACAAATTGAAGGTTAGTATGCTGTTTTAGCTTGTTTTCTATGAGTTGGAGATTCTGAAATACCTAGGTATGATGATAGGATTTGTTGTGGATGAGTTATGATGGAGTTTGTTAAGTTTTGGTGTTGTTTGAATTGGTTATAGCCTGTCTAAATGAAAGATATGTATCAAGTGCCCTAAATAGAAATCTAGGGTATGGGACTTTAATTCCATACATAGAGGAAGAAAACCTAGATGGATCATGACTGCCTCAAAATTGAATGTCATGTGAGGCAGCCATGTTGATGTAGCATTTTGAGGATCTTAGACTCATAATTTGGGAAAGTTTATCTATACAACAGTGTTCCTAACTACTTGAAGTATATGCCTGTAAAAGGATTTGGCAATCCATTGTGTCTAGTGTGAGCTAGGTTGAGTGAATTATGGTAGATGCAAATCTGGGTAGTCTATTTCTTGGCTGAAAATAGGACAGAATCATTTTGCATACCATATATTATGTAGAAGTGATATTAATATGAATTTTGGATATGTTATACCCATATATGTTTAGTTTCATTAGGTTCAAGAAACAGGGCATTTGGATTCATATAGAGAAAGTTATGGCAGAATATGTGCAAGTAGGTTATGTGATGATCTAAGACAAAAGGATTAGATTGCATGAACTTTGTGGAGTTAGTGTCTTGTAAATCATATAGCACTTATTAGTTTATATTTTCATTAAGTTTATGTTAAGACTAATTGTATAAATGTTATGTGACATTAGGAGGACAAGGTGCAATTGAACGCATACCCGATCGTGTAGAATAGATCGAACTGAGTGCGACGGTAAGCATATTGCTTATATATGTGTATGAATGTATTGTGGCTTGTGACTTGTTGAGTGTGAGATGTGGTTGAATCTGATGTGAATGATATGAATAATGTTTGAGTGTTTGTGATACGTTAGGATTGATAAGAAAGTGATATGATTGAGTATGTTGCAGTGTTATGAGTAAATACGACATGTTGAGCCTTGTGCACATACTGGAACTGAATAATGGTTGGTTTATAAATGAATATGAGCTTGCTTGGATGGATATGTGAAATGGTCCAAGTTGAGAGTGCTATCCGAATATTGTGAGCCGGAAGCACATGTGTTGAGATATATGAGTACGTGAGTTGAGTTTAACTCCTCCGTAGCACAGATGATTGTATTCCGAATTTAGTGAGCCGGGATACAGATTGGGCCCAAGGACCATTTTATATATATTGTCTAAGTATAGCAAGACCTTTCTAAAATAAGTATTACTATACTAAGTGAAACAAGTGAATATCTTTCTATTGAAAATTCTAACTTGGTACTGATGATATATTTTGATTTGTGCTCTTTACATTACTTTTGTATATACATATATGCGTAATATGTTTATTGAGTAGGCAGCTCACCCCTTGCCAACAGATTTTACAGGTTAGGTGGAGTTCTTCTTGCTTAAGGTCGCACCGGCAGTGTCAGTCCATTCTCATCTAGGCATTTTGGAGTCTTGTGATGTACTTTTGTTTTGTAAATCCTCTATGTAGGATAATGACTTAAACGTGTATTGTAAATTGTAAATGCTTTCTCTTATGTATAATACGTAATTTATTGAGATTGAAGTTTATATGATTGAGAATTGAAAGCATGTCTATAACTGATATTGTGTGAGATATCATGTGATCCTAGTGAGGGGGTTACAACATCACTTATATGCTAACACAAAGAAGTGTGACTTCATCATGGATAACTTAATATTCCTCGGGTATGTAGTGTTGGTCCCTTATAACGTGACAAGTTAGTTCCAAGGGGGAGGATAGGAACTATTTTAAATTTTGTCCGTTAAGGCTGACTTCTTTTCCTATGAAAAGGATTACACAGCGTCACTAAGTAGATTCAAGACACAAGCTTAGTCAACTTGTGACTAAGTCTGCTTCTTTACTTGAGTCAGGAAATAGCACTTAGAGTCTATTCCTGAACTCAGCTTCTTAGTAAACTTAACTCAGCGTGAGCTCTTTACTTAGTCAGTTTTCACAGCAAGCAATATAGATTAAAGGAGTTTAAGGGTTGGAAAGATATTACTCAGCAGACTTATCCTGGTTTGGCCTCTCCGCCTACGTCCAGTCCCCGAAACTCGTTCCGAGCTTTTTGAATTCTCTACTGAGCTCTTTAAAGGTAGAGCACGAAACCTTTTACAAATAGAAGCTGAGTATAACAAGAGTACCTTCCTCTATACCTCTACTCACTCCTATATCTACGCTGAGTACTATAACCGAGTACTCAGCCTCTCCTTTCTATTCTTCTAGAAATGATAAAGTGTTTGTCCTAAACAACGATTGCTAAGACACTTTAGATGATTGGAAATCACTCTAGACTTTTACACAATAATATGGAAATTGGTGTAAGGTATTTGCTTTGCTTTTCTCATAGAATCTTCGAGTATGAATTTGGTCAGCGTTTCGACTACTTGAAGTTCTGCATCGATTGAAGCAAATGGATGGCCTTTATATAGTGACACTTGAGGCACCTGGTCATTTCGAATTTCGAAATAACCGTTGGAGGGAAACGGCTTCCTATCGTTGTCACTCTAGGCATGCTCAGCGTCGTTGGCCAATAGGATTCACGCATCTTCTATCTTCGTCAGTCTTCGGCAGAATGTTTCGACATTTAAGGAAAAGTCCACGAGACAGCTTTTTGTGCCTTCTGAACTTTTCCCAAAGTAGAAATACTTTGTCTAGAAGTTGAACATTGTCTGCCGCTGTCCAGACTGCTTTGTCGTCCAACTCAGCAGCTTCTACTTGAAGCTTTTACCACGAAGGATTCTCGATCCTTCTCTTGCTGAGTCGTCGTTTTAGTTGATACGGCTTCGTTTTGAACTCTTGGGCCGAATGGTATTGATGTGTTGACTTGGGCTTGACTTCCACTTTATGGGCCTTTGAGCTTTTTTTAATCTCAATGTCTTATACACAATTAAACTCAACATTGAACAAACACATTAGTGTAATAAATCAAAGCGTTTAAATTTAATGTGTTAGAATATTTTTATCATTACTTAAATAATTTTGTCAAATCAAAATCATGTGGAAAGGTGTTTCAACAAACTCCCCCATTTTGATGTTGGCAAAAATATTCAGTCGAAGAACTCAGTGTTGAGCTCCCCCCATGATAGTTGACCTTGTTTTATCAAATAACTGCCCCGTAAGGGTTGAGCTACTGACTTAGTTTTACTCTAAACATTTCAAGGTTTAATTGAGTAAGTCCAAGGTCAGTTTTCAGAGATAGGTCAGCTCATGGAACATATTCTATTTAACTGAGTTTTACGCGGAAGGTTTAAATATCAGAGAGCTCTGAGTAAGCTTTGTTCAATGAGTTTTAGTCAAGTGAACATATAAGAAGTGGTCAACATGTATGATCAACACAACAGACATATCATCAATTAATATAGACAGTGTAGCACAGTTGATTTAATGAAGATGCGTTTTAACAAATTATATCAATCACTTAAGTAAGCATCGCATAAGAGTAGACAGTATGAAAGAGATGCATATAATTTGTTTTGAATTTAAAGTCAGCACAACAGGGTTCACACAAAAAAGGAACACAGATATAAAGGTTCAAAAAAAAGCTAGCTATCCTAGTCAATACAAGTCAAGCTACTTTTGTTTGCCTTTGCCCTTGTGTTGCGGCTGACTAACTGAAGCTTGCTGAGTTCTTGGGGCTTGTTCTTTCTCCCCCGTTTTGCCATCGTCAGGTTTGGGAATGAAGGTGGCTTCAATTGCAGCTTGAGTGAGGCGCTGAGAAAATGTCTTTAGCTTTCTCGTGCTTTCATTCATTCCGTCGAAAATTGGAACACCATCATCCAAATGGATCGAGGAATTCCGATAGATGCAGCACTCAGCATACTTAAAACAGCGGCTTGAGACTTGCCAATCCAGTGCATGGTTTCAGTGAACATTGCAAAAGCTTGATGAAACATCTTTAGCAAAGAGGAATCATAATACTCACGCTGAGCGTTGATTTGGCGCACATTGCTGAAGGTTGCTCGAGAATACTTCAGAATCTCGTTGGTTTTAAGCTCGTCAGTGGCCATCTCTTGCCTGTTTAAGTTCAGCAGACGCACAACCTCGCTAATTTTCTCAATGGAGCATTGAGAGGAGGTGGAAAGCTGGTGATTTGTTTTCTCTTGCTCAGTGTGAAGCTGGCTGAAGAGATGATGTACTTCGGCAGAAGTGGCATATGCTGAGTTCGCAGCTGACAATTGATGAATCTCCCTTTGCAGTGAGTTTATATGGTTGACCATGGTCAGCTGGAGTTCGGCCAGCTTCATTATAGAGTCCTGCCTGGGCTGTTGAGATTGTAGTGTAGTCATGAGACTCAAAAGATCCTTCATACCTTTGATCTCAGTAAGAAGCTGAGTGACAGATGAAAATGGAGTTGTCTCAACAGTAGTAGATTCAGCGGCATTGGTACTTGATTGATGGAGGTCCTGGATGAGAGCTTGAGCTGAGTCAACGATTCTTCGACCAGACTCAGAGGCAATGAGGTAGCTAAAGGATCCATCTTGTGTTGGCCCAGATTCCGGAGGAGGAGTAGAACCAAATAAAGGCAGTGTCTGGTTCTGCTCATCATTAGAAGGCCCAACATTATCAGCAGCTGGCCTAGAATTTGGATTGTCAGTAGAAACTGACTGAATCTGATTCTGCTCATTGAGTTGGGGAAGTGGAGGATCAGCAGAAAGTGTTGCTTGCTCAGTGTCAGGCTGAAGCTGACTAGGTGATGGAATTTGAGGAAGTTCAGTGTCCACCTGAGCAGGAAATTCCTTAGCTTGCTCAACAGGGTGAGGAGCGGAATCTTCGAGTACTTGCTCGGCATTACTTTGGTTGGCGGAAGCATTTAAGTCGGCATGTTCCTTCGGAGAAACAGAGGCTTGATTTTCTTGCAACTCTGGTTGAGACACAGGTGGGTTGGAGAAGTATTTAAGATGTACCTCGCTAAGGTCAGTGATCTCATCTCTCAACGGTGAATCACCCATGAGATCAATAACAGGTGTTGTAAAAGCTTTCTTCTTTCTCAGTCTCCTAAGCTTTGGAGGAGTAGGATCACAAGGAATAGACTCAATGGAGTCAGTGGGTGAGGCTTCCCTTTGAACAGTAGGAGCATCTACTATGTGCTCAGTTTCTTCTTCATCAACCAACTCAGTGTTGATTGGTTCAAGATGCTCATCATCTGCTGGTTCCTCAGTGTCATCCTGACCACTTTCTTCTTCTTCAGACTCATCGTCCAGTTCTTCTTCCTCTAACTGGTCATCCAACTCTTCCTCGACAAACTGACCACCCAATTGGTCTTGGTCTTGTTCTTCCTCAACCTGTTGCTCAGCGTCAATCCCTTGACTCTGTGCATAGTGTGAGTTAGGAGGAACGATGATATTTGTTGGCTGGGCACCTATAGGTCTCAACTCAAAATTAAGCTACTTCTTCTTCTTTCTTAATGGTTGTTCATCAACGTCCTCTCTTTCTTCTGTCTCTGGCTCAGCTTTCCTAGGTCGTTTCGCAGCTGACCTAGATCCACCCGGACTTTGCTGAGTTTGCGGCTTTGTTCCTTTATATACAACTTTGAGCTTCTTTTGGGTAGAGGCAGCTCCTTTAAAGGTGCTTTGCATAGCTTTTCTCTTTCTTTGTGTTCTGCCCTTTCTAGTCACTACCCCCTCAACGTTAATCCCCTCAGCGTTTTGGATAGCTTCCCCTTTTCCTTTCTTTGGCAGAATAGGTAGATCATATGCCAAACCGAATAGGGCAGCAGCTGTAATCTCGGTTCCCCGAACTTGGATTTCTGCTATCATGTCCACCTTATGATCCTGGAGGATTCGAGTTATGAAGGAGCCCAGCCTAAGGGTCCCTGTACTTCGTAGAAACCCACCGATTATAAAAACAGGCATATTTATCGGCATGTAGGTCAGCATGTGCCATATAAAACACTGCTCGAAGTTGGTTGCTGAGTTGGTGCAGTTGATTTTAGGGTAAAGGAAGTTCGTCAGTATGTAATGGGCCATCTTTTGATGCTGACCCATGGAAGTGCTTGAAATTTCACCTACATGACCCTCAGGTTTGCAGAAGGTCTGAACGTAGTCGGTTTTCTCATGGTCACCGGATTTACGAAGTATAGCTCATTCGTTTTTCAGTTTGAACAGTGAGGCTAGATATGCTGGGTTGATGGAGATGTTCTTCCCTCGAACATGAGTCGCTAGGTAGTTCCTGTTATCATTGGCGACTTTCAGGTTGGCGTAGAATTCTCGTACCAACTCAGGGTAAGTAGGATCCCGAACTGAGAATAGCTCGGTCCATTCATTGTTCTTGATCCACTCACAGAAAGGTTGCTCGGCCTCCACGAATCCTTTTGAGAACCACCACGAGTGGTCAATCTTCCACCCCCTCACACTCTCGAAGACCTGAGTGTAGGTGCGTTCTACTACTTTCTTACCCTTGTCCTTTTGCTGTTGTTTCCCTTTGGAAGAGGTAGCTTGGACAGTTTGAGCTTTCTTACTCGGCGTAGTAACTCCGGCGTGATCACGCTGAGTGGGAGAAGTGGGATTGTCATCGGAGCGGTTATGGGAGAGACCGGCACCGGAGATGTTCAGAGAAATTTTAGTCATTTTCTTAGAGAAGTTTTTAGAAGGTTTGGGAAATTTTCGAGAGAGAGAGTATGAATGCCAAAGATTTCTAAGCGTAAAGAAATAGAAGTGGGAATTCATCCACTATTTATAGAGATGTTGAGTTAATCCAAGGCGTTGAGTAGTCCGTTTTGCCTCGAGATTCTCAATCGACAAAGATTCTGGCATTTAAGACACATACAGCACGTGTATTTTCTAATTATAGCCTATACGTCATCCTAGATGGCTATTTAATTTGCGTGCTTTGCATTAAAGTTTACAACGACTCTTTACTCAGTGTTAAGAATTTCAGGCGTTTAAAATTCTGAGTAGTCAGTGTTATGCAGAGGAATCGATCTTATGTGTAGTAACTCAGCTTGAGATAGATACTCAGCATATATATTTATCTACTCAGCATGTAATAGCACAAATCATTCAGCATGGTAATTCACTCAGCATGCATACTATACTTGAAATTTATTGAAGAGGATTAAACATGCCAATGACTTCTCTAAGTATGTTGAATTGCTCACGAGCCAGTGGCTTTGTGAAGATATCGGCAAGCTGCTCATCCGTTGGGACATAGGTCAGCTTGATCTCTCCCTTGAGTACGTGATCTCTAATGAAGTGATGTCTTATGCTGACATGCTTCATCCTGCTGTGTTGGATTGGGTTCTTTGATAAGTCAATGGCACTTTTGTTGTCACATTTGACTTCAATTGTTTTAGTCCGAACGCCAAAATCTTCAAGCTGTTGCTTAATCCATAGGACTTAAGCAACACAGCTTCCAGTAGCAACGTACTCAGCTTCAGTGGTTGACAGGGCTACTGATGCCTGCTTCTTGCTGAACCAGGACACAAGACAGCTCCCAAGGAAGTGGCATCCTCCTGAGGTGCTTTTTCGTTCAAGCTTGTCTCGTCCGTAGTCAGCATCAGTGTATCCAATGAGTGTGAAGTCATGAGTGTTGGGATACCATAAACCTGCATTCACTGAGCCTTGCAAATATCTAAGGATTCTTTTTACAGCTATGTAATGAGATTCCTTAGGGTTAGATTGATATCTAGCACAATAACATACTGAGAACTGAATGCCCGGCCTACTAGCAGTTAAGTAAAGTAGAGAACCAATCATACCTCGGTACAATCTGCTGTCTACTGACTTACCATTCTCATCAACGCAGAGGACAGTGTCAGTGCCCATTGGGGTAGATATTGACTTACAATTCTCAAGTTCATACTTCTTCAATATCTCCTTAGCATACTTAGTTTGACTGATGAAGATGCCATTTTCCCCTTGTTTGATTTGAAGTCCAAGGAAGAAGTTGAGTTCTCCCATCATTGACATTTCAAACTCAGTCTACATCTGCTTACTAAATTCCTTGCACATTGACTCATTAGTGGCACCAAAAATAATGTCATCAACATATATTTGAGCCAACAGGGTATCTTTACCCTTCCTCTTAATGAATAAGGTTGTATCAGCTTTACCTCTGACATAATTTCTAGTCAGCAGGAAACTGGTCAGCCTCTCATACCAAGCACGTGGTGCTTGCTTGAGGCCATACAGAGCCTTTTTGAGCTTATAAACGTGGTTTGGGAATTTAGGATCCTCAAACCCTAGAGGATGATTAACATAAACTTCCTCGTTTATAACTCCATTAAGGAATGCACTCTTAACATCCATTTGAAACAGTTTAAAGTTCATATAGCTTGCATATGCACATAAAATTCTAATAGCCTCTAGCCTTGCCACTGGGGCAAAGGTCTCACCGTAGTCAATACCTTCTTGCTGACTGTAGCCCTGAGCTACAAGTCTTGCTTTGTTTCTAACCACGTTCTCTTGTTCATCCAGCTTGTTGCGGAAGACCCATCTTGTTCCTATGGTCTTCTGGCTTCTTGGTTTTGGCACTAGATCCCATACTTCATTTCGTCTGAACTGATCAAGTTCTTCTTGCATTGCATTCATCCAGAATTCGTCATACTCAGCTTCAGCAAAGTTCTTTGGTTCCTGGATTGAGATGAATGCTACGTTGCTGAGGTATCTCCTGAGTTGATTTCTAGTCATCAGGGTATTCTCAGCGGCATCAAGAATGGCACTCTCTGAGTGACCTCTTGGTATCCTAATCTCCTTTGGTAGATTGATGTCTTGTGCTGGTTGTGTTTCAACAATCTCTGCAGGTGTAGATTGGTCAGTGAAAGTAATTTGAGTTTCACTTTTACCTTTGTTCATCCCTTGAGGGAATGACTCAGCGGCTGTTTCTTGGTCAGCGGGTGCTGAGTGTGGGTCATCCTCGGTCAGCGGCAGGTATCTACCTGCAGGGTTAGTTTCATCGAACTCAACATGTACTGACTCTTCTAAGACTTGAGTTCGTTTATTGAAAAATCTGTATGCTTTGATGTTTGTTGATTAGCCTAAAAAGATAGCCTCATCAGCTTTTGAGTCAAACTTAGCTAGGCTGTCTTTAGTATTTAAGATAAAACATTTACAGCCAAAGGCACGAAAGTATCCAATGTTGGGCTTTCGTCCTTTCCAAAGTTCGTAGGGGGTTTTCTTTAATATAGGTCTAACTAGAGCCCTATTAAGAATATAGCATGTTGTGTTAACAACTTCTCCCCAAAAGTACTTTGGAAGCCTGTGCTCACTCAGCATTGTCCTGGCTATTTCAACCAAGGTTCTGTTTTCCTTTCAATAACCCCATTTTGTTGAGGCGTTCTAGGAGCAGAGAAATTATGGTCAATGTCGTTGGTTTCACAGAATTCAACGAACTGTTGGTTCTTGAATTCTCCACCATTATCACTTCGGATGTGAGCTAACTTAAGGTCTTTATCATTTTCAAGTTTTCTTACCAAATTTGAAAATGTCTCAAAGGTTTCATCCTTGCTACTCAGCAAGATGATCCAAGTGTACCGAGAAAAGTCATCTACAATGACCAAGGAAAATCTTCTTCCACCCAAGCTCAGCGGCTGGACTGGACCGAAGAGATCCAAGTGTAGTAACTCTAATGGATGCTTAGTTGAGACAATGTTTTTACTATGAAAAGATTGTTTGGTTTGTTTTCCAGCTTGGCAAGCGTGGCATAATTGATCTTTTTCAAATTTGAGTTCTGGCAGTCCCTCAACCAATTGCTTTCTTGCTAATTTGGCCAGGAGGTCCATGCTTACATGACCAAGTCTCCTGTGCCATAGCCAGGAATTTTCTTCCTTTGACACTAAGCATACAGTTTTTGAAAACTTCTTTTCTAAATTCAGCATAAAGACATTATCAATACGAGGGGCAGTTAAAATTAACTCATTTGTTTTACCCTCGAATATTTTACATCTAGTGTCATCAAATATAACTTTTCTCCCATTGTCACATAGCTGAGCTACGCTGAGTAAGTTATATTTGAGTCCGCTGACTAGGGAGACTGACTCAATAGTAGGATTAAAACCAATGGTTCCTGACCCTACTATCTTACCCTTCTTGTTGTCTCCAAAACTTACACTTCCTCCTCGTTTACGCACAAACGTGATGAACTGAGTTTCATCACCAGTCATATGCCTCGAGCATGCGCTGTCAATGTACCACATCTTTGACTTCTCAGCACACCTCAGGCTTACCTGCAATATAGCTAGTTGCTTTTAGGTACCCAATTCTTTTTGGGTCCTTGCTTGTTAGGTTCAACAGGTAAAGCATCATATTTCATTTTATGACGACATACTTGGATAGTATGTCCGTTTTTTCCAAAGAAGTCACAGCTGACCTTCCGTTTAGGATGTCTCACTGACTGGTCAGTACCCCAGTGCTGAGCGTGCCAGCACACCTTTGTGGTGTGTCCTTTCTTCCCACAGAAATCACACTGGACATTCCGCTGAGGATTCCATCTCTGCTGAAAAGTACTTCTGTACTCAGTGTTCAGAGGAATATTTCTCTTATTCGGAACCTTAAGTTGGTTCAGAATTGATGTGACGTCCTTTCTCAGTTTCTTAGAATCTGATTGGACCTCAGTGACAAACTTTTGCATAATTTCTACATTACTATGCAAAATCGAAGTGTCCTGGAGAATATATCGAAGGTCACTCAGTTTGACCTCCTCAACCTCGTCACATCGCTTGTTGAGTGCTCTAACCTTTTTATTACACTTTTTGACAAGTGTGTATAGGTCACTCAGGGCATTAACCATCTCATTTCTAAGCAAGGGTAGTGATATTACCTCAGTTGAGTGTTCCTCATCGTCAGATGCAATGGAGGGGTCAGCATGCTCAAAAACACACGGCTCTGCGAGCTCATCTGCCATGAAGCAGATCTTTGCTGACTCAGTGGCATCAGCTTCAGATGATGATGAATCATCACTATCACTCCAGGTTGCCACCATTGCCTTCTTGCCATTCTTCCTTTCTTTCCTCAGCGTGGGACAGCTTGACTTGATATGGCCAGTTTGATGACATTCAAAGCATGTAATGGGCTTTGAGCTGTCCTTCTTGTACTTGTTGTCGCTGGAGTCAGCTTTGTTCTTATCAAACTTCTTGTAAGGCTTCTTAGAATATTTATCATTATTTTTTAATAGCCTTTTCATCTTTCTAGTGAACATAGCCATTTCTTCATCGTCTGTTGAGCTCCCATCAGTGGAGTCAGCTTTGATGACAAGAGACTTTTGCTTCTTGTCTTCAGACTTTTCCTTCACCTCGAAATTCTTCATTGATATCTCGTGGGTCAGCAGCGAGCCAATGAGTTCATCATACTTGTAGGTGGTTAAGTCTTGAGCTTCCTCAACAGCAGTTTTCTTTGCTTGCCAGCTTTTAGGAAGACTCCTAAGAATCTTCTTGACTTGCTCTTCCTCAGTGAAGATCTTTCCAAGTCTCTTGAGCTCGTTGATGATGTTTGTGAACCTTGCGTTCATGTCAGAGATTCCTTCATCATCATTCATTTCAAATAGCTCGTACAACCTCATGTGCTGGTTGACCATGGATTCCTTCACCTTGTTGGTTCCTTCATAGGTGACCTCCAGCTTTTTCCAAATCTCTTGCGCTGACTCACAACCTGAAATCTTGTTGTATTCTACAGCATCTAACGCACAGTGAAGCATGTTTATAGTCGAAGCATGATTTTGTAGCTTCTTGAGATCATCCTTTGTCCATCTAGTCTCAGCTTTGACAACCATTTGGCCATCAATAGTTTCAACAGGAACAAATGGGCCTTGGACTATAGATAGCCATGCGCTCATGTTAGTTGCCTGAATGAAATTTTTCATTCTATTCTTCCAAAAGGTTCATGTCATAAGATGTGGCTAAGTTTTACGTTGGCCGCCACAAACCTACCGCAACCCTCCTCCTTTGTCCGGGCTTGGGACCGGCTGTAAAGGCCACCAAGTGACCCTCACAGGCGGAGTTCGGGACTAAGGCTTTGTTGTTGTTGTTGTATTCTTCCAAAAGGTATAGTTAGACCCGAAGAATAGAGGAGGCCGAGTTATGGACAGACCCTCAGGTAAAATCTGAGTTGTCAGATTTCCTAGGAGAAACCGAGTGCTGTTCTCAGCCATAGTGGGGATCAGCTCAAGGTAGTTACACCTTGCACAGTGAGCTTTTAAGCTCTGATACCACTTGTTGGTCCCTTATAACGTGACAAGTTAGTTCCAAGGGGGGGGGGATAGGAACTATTTTAAATTTTGTCCGTTAAGGCTGACTTCTTTTCCTATGAAAAGGATTACACAGCGTCACTAAGTAGATTCAAGACACAAGCTTAGTCAACTTGTGACTAAGTCTGCTTCTTTACTTGAGTCAGGAAATAGCACTTAGAGTCTATTCCTGAACTCAGCTTCTTAGTAAACTTAACTCAGCGTGAGCTCTTTACTTAGTCAGTTTTCACAGCAAGCAATATAGATTAAAGGAGTTTAAGGGTTGGAAAGATATTACTCAGCAGACTTATCCTGGTTCGACCTCTTCGCCTACGTCCAGTCCCCGGAACTCGTTCCGAGCTTTTTGAATTCTCTACTGAGCTCTTTAAAGGTAGAGCACGAAACCTTTTACAAATAGAAGCTGAGTATAACAAGAGTACCTTCCTCTATACCTCTACTCACTCCTATATCTACACTGAGTACTATAACCGAGTACTCAGCCTCTCCTTTCTATTCTTCTAGAAATGATAAAGTGTTTGTCCTAAACAACGATTGCTAAGACACTTTAGATGATTGGAAATCACTCTAGACTTTTACACAATAATATGGAAATTGGTGTAAGGTATTTGCTTTGCTTTTCTCACAGAATCTTCGAGTATGAATTTGGTCAGCGTTTCGACTACTTGAAGTTCTACATCGATTGAAGCAAATGGATGGCCTTTATATAGTGACACTTGAGGCACCTGGTCATTTCGAATTTCGAAATAACCGTTGTCACTCTAGGCATGCTCAGCGTCGTTGGCCAATAGGATTCACGCATCTTCTGTCTTCGTCAGTCTTCGGTAGAATGTTTCGACATTTAAGGAAAAGTCCACGAGACAGCTTTCTGTACCTTCTGAACTTTTTCCAAAGTAGAAATACTTTATCTAGAAGTTGAACATTGTCTGCCGCTGTCCAGACTGCTTTGTCGTCCAACTCAGAAGCTTCTACTTGAAGCTTTTGCCACGAAGGATTCTCGATCCTTCTCTTGCTGAGTCGTCGTTTTAGTTGATACGGCTTCGTTTTGAACTCTTGGGCCGAATGGTATTGATGTGTTGACTTGGGCTTGACTTCCACTTTATGGGCCTTTGAGCTTTTTTTAATCTCAATGTCTTATACACAATTAAACTCAACATTGAACAAACACATTAGTGTAATAAATCAAAGCGTTTAAATTTAATGTGTTAGAATATTTTTATCATTACTTAAATAATTTTGTCAAATCAAAATCATGTGGGAAGGTGTTTCAACATGTAGTGAGTGAAGATGATATTTAGGTAGATAAGAAGAAGGTTCGGGCCATCCGAGAGTGGCCGACACCTCGAAATGAGGGGGATATTCTCATTTTTCATGGGTTGGCAACTTTTTACCCAAGGTTCATTCGAAACTTTAGCTCCATTGTGGCACCCCTTACCGAATGCTTAAAGAAAGGAAGATGGTGTAAATAGGAAGAAGAACAAGCGGGCAGCTTTGCATTGATTAAAGAGAAGTTGAGTACAACTCTGATGCTTGCCTTCCCGAATTTTGAGAAACTCTTCGAGGTTGAATATGATAGTGGTGTTGGTGTTGGGGGAGTCCTCATGCAAGAGAACAGTCTGGTGGCATACTTTAGTGCGAAGCTATGTGAGTCGAGATAGAAATAGGCCACTTATGATAAATAATTTTATGCTATAGTGAGAGCATTAAAGACGTGGGAGCATTATCTTGTGGGAAAGGAGTTTGTGTTTTACATCGACCACTAAGCTTTGAAATACTTGGGGAGCTAAAAACAACTCTAGATCTTCATGCATGTAAGATGGTTTGCGTTTATGCATAAGTTCCCATATAAACTTATTAGAATAGAGTGGTGGATGCTTTGAGCCAAAGAGTTGCACTACTCAAGTCGATAGCCCTTTAAGTGAATTGGTTTAATCATATGAAGGGGAACTACAAGGAAGACCTGGAGTTTGGGGTTATATGGGAGAATTGTAAGCATCAAGTCAGTGAAAGATGTTGAAACACATTTCCACATGATTTTGATTTGACAAAATTATTTAAGTTAATCCCTGATTAAGGGGCAATTAAATTTAAGTGCTTTGATTTAATTGTACTAATGTGTTTGTTCAATGTTGAGTATAAGTATAAATGAAAACAGAAATAAAAAGTAAGACAGGACGAAGTCAGCATGAGAACAGAGCACAAGCTGAGTGGAGTGTAACTCAGCATTATAGAAGATAAGTCTTCTTCAGAACAAACGCTTGAAGACGAAGATGACCGAAGAAGCTGAGTAGAACATGACTTAGCCTCACCAGAGACAAAGATCAAAGGCAACGTCTATCAAAGTCAAGCTGAGTGTTCATCAAGACAGCGTCAATGATCCATTTACTAAAAGACAAGACCCGACAACGTCTGCGCCAATACAGAAGCCTTGGAATTACACACAGAGTCAATTTCGAGATGCATGGGTCAACTGGCATTTGGCTAAAAGACGAAACTGGCGCTAGAAGACGAACCTGTAGGAAGAAGACAAGCCTGACGCCTGCTAAATTCAGACGACATGATTGGCCTGCGAATTCTGAATGCTGACCAAGCATGTGACACAAGAGAGCCGTTTGAATCCAACGGATACTTCCAGATTCAAATGATTAGAGCTTCAGAATCAACTATAAAAGGACAAGACCATCTCTTGGATCCTTAGCCGAATTACAAAAAGAAAAAGAGCATACATACAAAGCACATTCAAACAAGAAAGAAGATCTTACACCAAATTTCTATTTCTTTGTAAAAGCTAGATTGAATTTGTATTCATCTAAAGTGTTCTTCATCTAGAAAGAACAAGTTTGTATCAATTGTAAAAATTGAGAGAGTGGTGCTGAGTACTCGGTTTTAGTACTCAGCGGTAGAGAAAAATCTGAGTGTTCGGTTATAGCGCTCAGTAGGAGTTGAGTAGACGAATAGAGGAAGGTACTCTTGCATATTCAACTGCCTTGTAAACGGTTTGTGCTCTACCTTTAAAGAGCTCAGTATTGGATTGAAAAAGCCCGGAAGGATTCTGGGGACTAGACGTAGGCGGTGAGGCCGAACCAGGATAAATCTTGCTGAGTAATTTCTAACCCTTTCTCTCAATATATATGTTGTTGGAAATTAAGGCTAAGGTATAGCAGCGGAAATATAAAATTTTTAGCCTATTTCCTTTTAACCATAGAATCCGTTAATCGTTATTTCATATAAAGAGGGATAAGAAGGAATACCTTTCGATGAACAATCTACCGTTGTTAAAGAAGCGCCCACAATTCTTTTCCGAGTTCCCAAGCATGAAGTATAACACGGTGAGGTTAAGTTAGAATCAACCCTTATGAGATGCAACCAAAATAGACTGCCTCTAATTAACCAACACAAGATCAAAGAGAAAAGGAGATGAATGAGATTAATCAATTGACGGAAGCCGTATGAATTCTTGTCCACGAACTAGGGGATGCGAATTCACTTTCTCTCTTTTAATGTAGGTTTCGAAAATCACAATAAGGGGAGGGGGATAGGCTTAGTCGAAATTCTCATAAGGAGGGGGTATATATAGTCACTTGTATCTAAACCCTAGTTAGATAGGAATAGGTTACTTAATAGGAATTCCATTCGGAATAGGATTCCTAATTATTATCTTATAATATATCAAATACATTTAGGATAATAATAAATAACCTAATTGGGTAATAATAGGAGTATATTAATCTAATTAAAACTCCTAACTTAATTATCTCTTAATTAATTTAATTCACAAACCTAATCAAATTAGGATTAATGGAATTAAAATAATTCCTTATTTACTATATATAAATTTCGGCCCCCCCTCTATATAAATGGGCCTTACTGGGCTCATTTGGGCTTCCATCTATTAATGACATCCATCTCTCTTTTGGTTCCAAGTCTTATGTGTGATCCATTAGGTTCTTACTACTTCTGGTCTTATGCAACTATTAAATTAATTTCTTCAAGAATTATATTTAATCCTTGCATAACGGAATGATGTACTGAGTATGTTATTGGCAAGTCTGTAATCATTCCCCCAGAGTCCGTTAAGAAGACAGGTTGATTCTGTCGTTAACCCTTCCGTATTAGTTACAATATAATTCGATCCTTTATCAACTACATCCTTGAACTGAATCTTATGACTATGGGTGATGTCAAGTCACATATAGCGAGACGTTCATTTTACTTGTACATGCCGAGTCAACTCAAATAGATAGGTTAAGTGAAATCTGTATTTCTACTCTTAAGCTATCACCTTGCAAGGATTTAGAGTCGAGTCTTCCACAAGCGATCCTTGGATGTATCTCCCATTAATCGGGAGTGATAAATGCTCAATCCAATGTATAACTACCCTGACATTACCTCCTGTGACACCCAACCTTTGCAGTTCACACCCCAGAGTCATCTCTGTTAAGGATCATGGGACCACAGGATCAAAGTCTCACATTCAGTAATTCAGGATGACCAATTAACATTCATTTGAGTCTGAGGATTAGTTATACCTATTAATACCAATGAGATGAACAGGTGACAAGGAAGAATCTACCCATCCTGTTATCTCAAATCGGATCCCCAATCCTAATGAACGACGTTTCATCGGATCTATGTAACTGCCCAGATATCTATATATATGAAGCTTGTGAGATCAGCTTTCTGTCGGACAGAAGACATTGTTACATACAAGTCTCAACAGTGATATATCAATCCTAAACATATCACTTGACTTGGGGTGGTTTTAAGTTTATTAGTTTATTATAAAGTTTTGTCTCACTTCATGCTTGTATGAACACTTTATAATCACTTTAAACAAACTTACGGATTTCCTTTTATTAGACTTTATTTAGTGATTAAAAGGGATTGCCTTTATATAGTTATAAAACATATATCTCATTAAAACAAATGACATAAAGAACAATTCATTTACATTAAGTTTGTATCCTGCAACAATTGTCTATAGGACACTAAACCCCAACATACTCCCACTTGGACTAAAAGCCAATTGTTTCTAAAACTTATCCCAGTAGAAGTTAAATGACGATCATGTACTTTCTGGGTTAAAGGCTTTGTCAACGGATCTGCAACGTTGTCCTCTGTAGGTACTCTTTCTATTCTCACATCTCCTCTAGCCACAATCTCTCTAATGATGTGGTATCGCTTTAGGTAGTGCTTGGATGCATTATGAGACCGTGGTGCCTTTGCTTGCGCAATGGCTCCATTGTTATCACAGTACAGAGTAATGGGATTGACAATGTTAGGCACCACTCCTAGTTCTGTAATTAACTTTCTAATCCAAACTGCTTCCTTTGCTGCTTCCGCAGCAGCGATGTACTCTGACTCGGTCTTAGAGAAAGCTACGCTTCCCTGCTTGGAACTTTTCCAACTGACCACGCCCCCATTCAAGATAAACAGGTATCCTGATTGGGATTTAAAATCATTCTCATCTGTGAGATGACTAGCGTCTGAAAATCCTTCAATTTTCAGATCTCCTTCTCCATACACTAGGAACATGTCTTTAGTCCTTCTCAAGTACTTAAGAATGTTCTTGACGGCAATCCAATGCTCGTCTCCCGGATTCCCTTGGTAACGACTCGTTACAGATAACGCGAACGCTACGTCAGGTCTAGTTCATAGCATAGCATACATAATCGAACCGATCGCGCTGGCGTACGGGACTACAGCCATGCGTCGTTTGTCATCATCAGTTTTAGGACATTGATGATTGTTTAACTTTACTCCATGTACCATGGGTAAGTTACCTCGTTTCGATTCAAGCATGCTAAACTGATTTAGCACCTTTTCAATGTATGTAGCCTGTGAAAGACCAAGCAGTCTTCGCGATCTATCTCTATAGATCTTTATACCAAGTATATAAGCTGCTTCACCAAGTTCTTTCATTGAGAAGTTACCAGATAACCATACTTTCACCGATTGTAATAGATCAATGTCATTTCCCATTAACAGTATATCGTCCACATATAGTATGAGAAATGCTATAGAGCTCCCACTTGCTTTCTTGTAAATGCAAGCTTCTTCGCAATTTTGTTCGAAACCAAATTGTTTTATGGTTTCGTCAAAACGCTTGTTCCAGCTTCTAGATGCTTGCTTGAGTCCATAAATGGATCTCTGAAGTTTGCAAACTTTATTTTCATCCTTTGATATGAAACCTTCAGGCTGCATCATGTATACATCCTCAAGCAGGTTTCCATTTAGGAAAGCTGTTTTCACATCCATTTGCCAAATCTCATAATCGTAGTGAGCGGCAATAGCAAACATGATTCTGATTGATTTGGACATAGCAATAGGAGAGAAGGTTTCGTCATAATCAACACCTTGTTTCTGACGATATCCTTTCGCTACCAACCTAGCCTTGTAGGTGCTAACCTTTCCATCCATGTCAGTCTTCTTTTTGAAGATCCACCTGCACCCAATGGGAATTATCCCTTCGGGTGGATCAACCAAAGTCCACACTTGGTTAGTATACATGGAATCCATTTCAGAATCCATGGCTTCAAGCCATGCTTTAGAATCTGGACTAGTAAGAGCCTCTTCGTAGTTTTCGGGTTCGTCGTCTAACACGGGAACCTCGTTATCATCTCCCACTAGAAAACCATATCTAACTGGGAGTTCACGAACTCTTCGTGATCTACGAATAGGTGCCACTGGAGTCTCATCTAATGGGACTTCTTCGGGTACCTCAACTGCTTCTGTTGTTTCAGTCGGTGTTTCTTCCTCTTGAACTTCGTCGAGTTCGATCACGCTTCCCTTTTGTGTTTCTTCGAGAAACTCTTTCTCTAAGAAGGTTGCGTATCTGGATACTATTACTTTCTGATCATCTGGATGATAGAAGTAATACCCCATGGTTTCTTTGGGATATCCAATGAAGAAACATTTATCAGATTTAGAATCTAATTTGTCGGACGCTATGCGTTTGACATATACTGAACAACCCCATACTCTCATAAATGAGAACACAGGTTTCCTACCAATGAACAATTCATATGGTGTGGAACTAGAGGATTTAGTTGGTACTCGGTTCAGGGTGAAGAGGGCAGTTTCTAAGGCATAGCCCTAGAACGATTTTGGAAGTAAGGCCATGCTCATCATGGATCGTACCATATCTAATAGGGTACGGGTTCTCCTCTCGGATACACCATTGTGTTGTGGTGTATATGGAGGTGTCCATTGTGAGCATATCCCACATTCAGTTAGATAATTCAGAAAATCATCTGAAAGATATTCGCCACCTCGATCGGATCGAAGCGTCTTTATTTTCTTTCCTAATTGATTTTCCACTTCATTCTTGAAGCATTTGAACTTGTCAAAAGCTTCTGATTTGTGCCTCATCAAGTAGATGTAACCATATCGAGTATGGTCATCTATGAAGCTTATGAAGTATCTGAATCCTCCTCTTGCTTGGACTGACATAGGACCGCATACATCTGAATGAATGAGTCCTAGAGTGTCTGATACACGCTCACCTTTATTGCTAAAGGGTGTCTTTGTCATTTTACCTTTTAAACATGATTCACATGTTTCCAATGATTCGGAATCGATTGGATCTATAAGCCCATCTGAATGTAGCTTTAGCATGCGTCTCTTGTTTATATGGCCTAAACGACAATGCCACAAGTAAGTTGAATTATCTATCTTATGTCTTTTGGTATCAATTGCAAAAACAGGAGTTTTATCATCTAACACATAAATCCCATTTTGTGATATTCCTGAAAAATAAAAGATCGAATCTTTATAAAAATTGCAACTATTGTTCTTTATTGAAATATGAAAACCGTCGTCAACAAGACGGCTAATAGAAATAATGTTACGAGACATCTCAGGAACGTATAAACAATTCCTTAATTCTATTACAAGCCCAGAGGGCAAAAGTAAAACATAATCTCCAATTGCGAGGGCGGCAACTCTTGCTCCATTTCCCACTCGCAAGTTTATGCTTCCTTTCTTAAGTTCCTTAGTCTGTTTTAGCTCCTGCATATTTGTACAAATATGAGATCCACATCCGGTATCAAGTACCCAAGATTCAGACAATGAAACTGTATTTATTTCAATATAAAACATGCCAGATGTAGAAGCACCACCTTTTCCCTTCTTGAGGGTGGCTAGATACTCCTTGCAGTTTCTCTTCCAATGCCCGTCTTTACCACAGAAGTGGCATTCTCCTTTGGGCTTCTTCACTTCCTTTCCCTTGGACACAGCTTTCTTACGTTTCTTGGGATGTTTAGGATTGGGAAAATTCCCTTTCCTTTTCTTCGATCCCTCAATTACAAAAGCCGGTATGGTCTTGTCTTTCTTCATATTAGGCTCAACTGACTTGAGCATGTTTGCAAGCTCTTCAAGAGAGGTTTGCAAGTCATTCATCTGATAGTTCATAATGAACTGTGAATAACTTTCTGGGAGGGATTGAAGAATTAAGTCAACACTTAGTTCGTTATCCATCGCAAATCCAATACTAGAAAGTTTGGTAATGTAGCCAATCATCTTGACACAATGTGTCATGACTGATGTGCCCCCTTGCATCCTGCAACGATATAACAGCTTGGATATCTCGTAGCATTCGCACCTGGTTTGTTTCCCAAACAATTCCTTTAGGTGCATGATGATGGAATATGCATTCATCTCCTCATGTTGCCTTTGTAATTCCGATGTCATCGATGCAAGTATGATGCATCCGGCATGATCGTCATCAGCCTTGTGCTTCTGGTAAGCATCAATTTCCTCGATAGGAGCATCATCTTCAGGGATAGGGGGTATCGATGTATCAAGTACATACCCAATTTTCTCGAACTTCAAAACAATTTTGAGGTTGCGAAACCAGTCGGTGAAGTTTGAACCATTCAGTTTGTTATCGGTAAGAATGTTTTGCAGATTGGTTTTAGTCATGATTTTAAGAGTGTGTGTTTAAACAAAACCTGAGAGTGAGAAAGAGTAAACGTATGTCATTCATTTGCTTTAAAGTATAACAATCTAAAATTATAGGCCTTTTAATTTATTTCAGATTGCTCCCACTATTTTGCCAAATTAATAACCCTCCATATTAATTCGAAGAATTTCACAAATCCTTTAGTGAGCTAGGATCCTAACTCTTGAGATTTCGCCTTGACTTTAGCCAACAAGCTAGTCCCATTTGTTAGGTAGATTCATGCAATCAATCACATCTCGAATGTGATTCCTAGGTTATTGGGTTACTAACCACATTAGTAACTAATATGTCATTCATATTAATCCCAACCATTTTGCCCATTAGTTTATGACAACATGAGTTTGCCCATCCAATTATCATAATCTAATTTAAGTACTACCCCATATTCATGAAAGAACGATTTTCGATAATCCAGGTGTTACCATAAGACCCCGAGCTTGACTTTAGCCAACAACCCAAAGGACCCCAGTACTGCCGGCTGAATTATAATATTAGGGAGGGGCAACCGATTTTAATAACTTGCTTATTTACTCAACTTTTTAATGAGGGATTTTTATTTAAGTCTCATAATCTAACTTAATCTTGATTTGCTTTAGCATACATCAGACACACATACATACATACATTGGCGTTATGGACATATCATCTAAATTATTCCGTCGAGCCAGAGACGGAATAAAAGGCCAAACCTAAGGAAATACTAACTATTACATATTTCTCTTTAGGTCCTCCGTCTTCTCCATGGCGCCTTGAAATTACATATTAATTTCTATACTACTATAAGAAAACTTCAATTGAATTAAAGGGAATCAGATGAGAGGAGAAATTACAATAGATAGTAGAAAGGCAGGACGCGCAGGCCCTATTTCAAAAATACCAAAAGACTAAAAGAGGGTCCAAATATGTCCATAACTCCAAACATGCAAAGACTCAATTAAATAAATTTAATTGGTTGATTACATAACCGTCTTATGTAATATTTAGGTTAATCACATTAACTCGTCAAATTAACTTTCATCCAATTTTACATCTTATCGTTTCGTATCTTTATATTAACCCTTAGATTAATATAACCATATAAAACGTCGATTATGCATGTCCCAATTATTTTGATTTCAATTCATTTAACGCTTTGATTTACAACTTGGTAAAAACAAACTTTTAAACGAATTTTTCATTCGATAATCAAAACAGAAAACTATTGATTTCAGAAACATATATATATATATAAATTATTTACAAGCCGATTTTAACAATTAAAATCAAGTGGGATTCGGGCTAGGGCCCGAAACTCGGCAGCAGCCGTGCGACAGCGGCTGGTCGCGCCGTGAGGCGCGACCCGAGCCGCTTTCGTATATATATATATTTTTTATAAAATATAAATATATATATCAGTTTTTAAAACGATTTTAAAAACGATTTTCAGAAATAGGAAAAACTACAATAGATTTCCGTTTTATCTTTTAGAATTAATAAAACTAATTTTATTAACCTAACTATAAAACAAATAGATTTTGTTATAATGATTATCAACCAAAATAATTAGGAACATACGCATAATCAATTTTAATTAACAATTAACTAAAATTTATTTATCTTTAGAATTAATTAATCAAACAATTTGTTAATTAATCCTAACCATAAATATTTATTCAATCCTATTGAAAAACTTCTAAATTTTCATATATGAAATAACGGATTTAACGATGGCTCTGATACCACTGTTGAAAATTAAGGCTAAGGTATAGCAGCGGAAATATAAAATTTTTAGCCTATTTCCTTTTAACCATAGAATCCGTTAATCGTTATTTCATATAAAGAGGGATAAGAAGGAATACCTTTCGATGAACAATCTACCGTTGTTAAAGAAGCGCCCACAATTCTTTTCCGAGTTCCCAAGCACGAAGTATAATACGGTGAGGTTAAGTTAGAATCAACCCTTATGAGATGCAACCAAAATAGATTGCCTCTAATTAACCAACACAAGATCAAAGAGAAAAGGAGATGAATGAGATTAATCAATTGACGGAAGCCGTATGAATTCTTGTCCACGAACTAGGGGATGCGAATTCACTTTCTCTCTCTTAATGTAGGTTTCGAAAATCACAATAAGGGGAGGGGGATATGCTTAGTCGAAATTCTCATAAGGAGGGGGTATATATAGTCACTTGTATCTAAACCCTAGTTAGATAGGAATATGTTACTTAATAGGAATTCCATTTGGAATAGGATTCCTAATTATTATCTTATAATATATCAAATACATTTAGGATAATAATAAATAACCTAATTGGATAATAATAGGAGTATATTAATCTAATTAAAACTCCTAACTTAATTATCTCTTAATTAATTTAATTCATAAACCTAATCAAATTAGGATTAATGGAATTAAAATAATTCCTTATTTACTATATATAAATTTCGGCCCCCCCTCTATATAAATGGGCCTTACTGGGCTCATTTGGGCTTCCATCTATTAATGACATCCATCTCTCTTTTGGTTCCAAGTCTTATGTGTGATCCATTAGGTTCTTACTACTTCTGGCCGTATGCAACTATTAAATTAATTTCTTCAAGAATTATATTTAATCCTTGCATAACGGAATGATGTACTGAGTATGTTATTGGCAAGTCTGTAATCATTCCCCCAGAGTCCGTTAAGAAGACAGGTTGATTCTGTCGTTAACCCTTCCGTATTAGTTACAGTATAATTCGATCCTTTATCAACTACATCCTTGAACTGAATCTTATGACTATGGGTGATGTCAAGTCACATATAGCGAGACGTTCATTTTACTTGTACAGGACGAGTCAACTCAAATAGATAGGTTAAGTGAAATCTGTATTTCTACTCTTAAGCTATCACCTTGCAAGGATTTAGAGTCGAGTCTTCCACAAGCGATCCTTGGATGTATCTCCCATTAATCGGGAGTGATAAATGCTCAATCCAATGTATAACTACCCTGACATTACCTCCTGTGACACCCAACCTTTGCAGTTCACACCCCAGAGTCATCTCTGTTAAGGATCGTGGGACCACAGGATCAAAGTCTCACATTCAGTAATTCAGGATGACCAATTAACATTCATTTGAGTCTGAGGATTAGTTATACCTATTAATACCAATGAGATGAACAGGTGACAAGGAAGAATCTACCCATCCTGTTATCTCAAATCGGATCCCCAATCCTAATGAACGACGTTTCATCGGATCTATGTAACTGCCCAGATATCTATATATATGAAGCTCGTGAGATCAGCTTTCTGTCGGACAGAAGACATTGTTACATACAAGTCTCAACAGTGATATATCAATCCTAAACATATCACTTGACTTGGGGTGGTTTTAAGTTTATTAGTTTATTATAAAGTTTTGTCTCACTTCATGCTTGTATGAACACTTTATAATCACTTTAAACAAACTTACGGATTTCCTTTTATTAGACTTTATTTAGTGATTAAAAGGGATTGCCTTATAAAACATATATCTCATTAAAACAAATGACATAAAGAACAATTCATTTACATTAAGTTTGTATCCTGCAACAATTGTCTATAGGACACTAAACCCCAACATATGTATGTGTTGTTTGCTTAAATTACTCAGGATATAAATTGTATAAGCTGACACTGAGTAATCAGAGTGCTGAGTTGGAAGCTGGCCTTAAGTGTTAATTCCCAACTCACAAGTAAAACGGTTCTAGTCAGCCTCTGACTAAAGCTGTCTTACATCTCTCGGTCGTGCTGACTAAAATTTGAGTTAAAGAATTAATTAAGTCAGCGTAATTATACGAAAAGGTTATATTAGTTCCTAACCCCTCTAGAACTAATCACACGGGACCAACAAGTGGTATCAGAGCTAAGTAGCTCACTACTCAAAGATATAACTATCTTGAGCTGATCCCTATAAATGGCTGAGAATAGCACTCGTTTCCTTCCTGGAAATCAAACAACACAGATTCTCCGTGAGGGATTATCAATTAGTCGGCCTCCCTTGTTTTTCGGATCAAACTATACATTTTGGAAAAACAGGATGAAAAACTTTATTCAAGCTACAAACATGAGTGCGTGGCTTGCAATAGTTCAAGGCCCATATGTGCCTTACAAAACAGTAGACAACGAAAAAGTTGTTAAGAGTGAAACTGAGTGGTCAGAAGATGACCTTAGAAAATTAAAAATAATGCTTTGGCTATCAATATGCTTCACTGTGCGCTAGATGCTGCAGAGTACAACGAAATTTCAGGTTGTGAGTCAGCACAGGAAATATGGAAGAAGCTGGAAGTGACCTATGAAGGTACCAGCAAGGTCAAGGAGTCAAAGGTGAACCAACATATGCGATTATACGAGTTGTTCGAGATGAATGAGAATGAAGACATCTCAGAGATGAACTCAAGGTTCACAAATATCATAAATGAGCTTAAACGACTCGTCAAGATCTTCACAGAAGAAGATCAGGTGAAGAAAATCTTGAGAAGTCTACCCAAGAGATGGCAAGCTAAGAAAACAACTGTGGATGAAGCTCAGGACCTGACCACGTACAAATATGACGAGCTGATCGGATCTCTGCTGACCCATGAGATCTCAATGAAAAAATTTGAAGCTAAAGAAAAGTCAGAGGACAAGAAACAAAAATCATTTATCATGAAAGCTGACTTAACCGAAGCTGACTCATCAGATAATGAGGAAATGGCCATGTTTACAAGAAAAATGAAGAAGCTGTTCAGAAAGAATGACAAGAACAGCAAAAGGCCATTCAAAAGAAGCGATAAGTACAAAGCTGAGTCCAGCGACAAATACAAAAAGGACAACTCCAAGCCTGTCATGTGCTTTGAATGCCACCAAACTGGGCACATTAAATCAAGCTGTCCAAATCTGAAGAAAGACAAGAAAGGTAGCAGAAAAGCTATGGTGGCAACGTGGAGCGATAGTGATGAGTCAACCTCATCAGAAGCTGATGCCACTGAGTCGGTGAACATATGTTTCATGGCTGACGAAGCTGCTGACCTATGCCAATCTGAGCAAGCTGACCTCTCTGATGGTTCTGACCAAGAGGAACACTCCAATGAGGTAACATCTCTACTCTTGCTTAGAAACGAAATGGTAAACGCCCTGAGTGATCTATATACACTGACTAAAAAGTGAAACAAGAAAATAAAGGCACTCAGCAGGCGATGTGATGAGATTGAAGAGGTCAAACTGAGTGACCTCCGATATCTTATCCAAGACAACACCAGGCAAGATGAAAATCTAAAAGTCATGCATGGTTTTGTCTCGAAAGTCCAAACTGAGTCAAAGAAGCTGAGAAAGGACATCACAACTATACAGAACCAGCTGAGTAAATTGGCTAAGAAAGGGTTCTATCCCAATGCTGAGTATCAAGGTACTGGTCAGCATAGACGGTTCACTTAGTGTGACTGCTGTGGGAAAAGAGGACACACCATAGATGTGTGTTGGTATACTCGGCGGAATGTCCAATGCGATGCGGAAGGAAAGGCCATACCACTAAGGTATGCTGGCATGCTCAGCACAATCATGTTGATCAGAAACAAAATCACCCTCAAAGGGTAACCTATTGTGACTTCTGTGGTAAAGCTGGCCACACCATAAACATATGTCGTCACAAATTAAAATATGATGCTTCACATGTTCATGCTAACAAACGAGGACCCAAAAAGAATTGGGTACCTAAAGATGAATAGTTCAAAATGCAGGTGAGCCTGAGGTGCGTGGAGAAGTCAAAGCTTTGGTATATTGACAACGCATACTCGAGGCATATGACCGCTGATGAAACTCAATTCATCACACTTGAGCGTAAACGAGGTGGAAGTGTAAGCTTTGGAGACAACAAGAAGGGTAAGATAGTAGGTTCAGGTACTATCGGAGGTAACCCTACTATTGAGTCAGTCTCCTTAGTCAGCGGTCTCAAATATAACCTATTGAGCATGGCTCAGCTGTGTGACACCGGTAGAAAGGTTGTATTTGATGCCACTGAGTGTCGGATACTCGAGGGAAAAACAAACGATTTGATTTTAACTGCCCCTCGTGTTGACAACGTTTACATGTCGAGTTTAGAAAAGAATTTTTCGAAAAACATATGCTTAGTGTCAAAGGAGGATAACTCCTGGCTATGGCATAGGAGACTTGGTCATGTAAGCATGGATCCCCTTGCCAAATTAGCAAGAAAGCAATTAGTTGAGGGATTGCCCAAACTTAGATTTGAGAAAGATCAATTATGTAATGCTTGTCAGCAAGGTAAACAAACCAAAAAGTCTTTTCAAAGTAAAAATTTTGTCTCAACCAAGCGTCCATTGGAATTACTACATTTGGATCTTTTCGGACCTGTCCAGCCACTCAGCTTGGGCGGTAAGAAATTTTCCTTAGTCATTGTAGATGATTTCTCTCGGTATACATGGGTTCTCTTACTGAGTAGGAAGGATGAAGCCTTTGAGATGTTCTCTTACTAGCTCACATCCGTAGTGATAATGGCGGAGAATTCAAAAACCAACAGTTTGATGAGTTCTATGAAGTCAGCGACATTGACCACAATTTTTCTGCTCCTAGAACTCCTCAACAAAATGGGGTAGTTGAGAGGAAGAACAGAACTCTAGTTTAAATAGCTAGGACAATGCTGAGTGAGAATAGGCTTCCAAAGTATTTCTGGGGTGAAGCTGTCAACACAACATGCTATATACTCAATAGGGCTTTAGTTAGACCTATTTTTAAGAAAAACCCCTACGAACTTTGGAAAGGACGAAAGCCCAATATTGGATACTTTCGTGCTTTTGGTTGTAAATGTTTTATACTCAATACGAAAGACAACCTAGCCAAATTTGATTCTAAAGCTGACGAAGCGATCTTTCTAGGGTACTCAACTAACAGTAAAGCATATAGGGTGTTCAATAAACGAACTCAAGTTGTAGAAGAGTCTGTCCATATAGAGTTCGATGAAACTGACCCTGTAGGAAAATCAAGTCAGTCTGCCGAAGATGACCCAATCCGCTGACCAAAATGGAGCCGCTGAATCATTACCGCACGGGCTGACCAAAGGTAAAAGCGAACCCGAAATTACCTTTACTAACCAATCTAAAACTGCAGAGATTGTTGAAACACCAGCTGCTGAAAACTCAACATTACCCAAAGAAATCAAAATTCCAAGAGTACATTCGGAGAAGTCCATTCTTGATGCTGCTGAGAACAATCTGATGACAAGAAATCAACTCAGGAGGTATTTTAGCAATGTTGTGTTCGTCTCTGTCCATGAACCAAAGAATTTCACCGATGCTGAGCACGACGAATTCTGGATCAATGCTATGCAAAAAGAGCTTGATCAATTCAAGAGAAATGAGGTATGGGATTTAGTACCAAAACCTAGGAATCAAAAGACCATATGAACTAAGTGGGTATTTAGAAACAAACTAGATGAGCAAGGCAATGTAGTCAGGAACAAAGCCCAACTTGTAGCCCAAGGCTATAGTCAGCAAGAGGGCATTGACTATGATGAGACCTTTGCTCCCGTTGCTAGGTTAGAGGATATAAGAATTCTATGTGCATATGCTAGTTTCATGAACTTCAAACTGTATCAAATGGATGTCAAAAGTGCTTTTCTTAATGGATTTATAAACGAAGAGGTATATGTTAGTCAGCCTCCCGGGTTTGAAGATCCAAAATTTCCAAACCACGTTTATAAACTCAAGAAGGCCTTGTACGGCCTGAAACAAGCACCACATGCTTGGTACGAGAGGTTGACCAGTTTTCTACTAACCAGGAACTATGTCAGAGGCAAAGCTGACACAACTTTGTTCATTAAGAAAAAGGGTAAAAATACCCTGCTGGCACAAATTTACGTAGATGATATAATCTTTGGTGCTACTGATGAATCTATGTGCAAATAATTTAGTAAACAGATGCAAACTGAGTTCGAGATGTCAATGATGGGGGAACTCAAATTCTTCCTTGGACTACAAATAAAGCAAGGTAAGAATGGCATCTTCATCAGTCAGTCCAAGTATGCCAAAGAAATGTTAAAGAAATTCGATATGGAAGAATGTAAGCCCATATCTACCCCCAATGGGTACTGACACCATCCTTTATGCTGACGAGAAAGGTAAGTCAGTAGATAGTAAGTTATATCGAGGTATGATTGGCTCTCTACTTTATCTTACTGCTAGCAGGCCTAACATTCAGTACTCAGTATGTTATTGCGCAAGATATCAAGCTGACCCTAGGGAATCTCACTTTATAGCTGTAAAAAGAATTTTTAGATATTTGCAGAGCTCAGTTAATACAGGTTTATGGTATCCAAATACAAATGACTTCACACTCATTGGATACACTAACGCTGACTATGGACGAGATAAGCTAGAGCGTAAGAGTACTTCAGGAGGGTGTCACTTCCTTGGAAGCTGTCTAGTATCTTGGTTCAACAAGAAGCAATCGTCAGTGGCCCTGTCAACAACTGAAGCTGAGTACATTGCTGCTGGAAGCTGTGTGGCCCAGGTCCTATGGATTAAGCAACAGCTGGAGGATTATGGAGTACAAACTGATACAATCGAAGTCAAATGTGACAATAAGAATGCCATTGACTTGTCCAAAAATCCAATCCAACACAGCATGATGAAGCATGTCAGCATTTGACATCACTTCATTAGAGATCATGTACTCAAAGGGGAGATCAAGCTGACCTATGTACCAACTGATGAGCAGCTTATAGATATCTTTACGAAGCCTTTGGCTCGTGAGCAATTTAACATACTAAGGGAAGCTATCGGTATGTCTAATCCTCTTCAATAAAATACTATGCTTAAATTAAATGTTGAGTGATTACCATGCTGAGTGATTTGTACTAAATTAGTAACTATTGCATGCTGAGCTAAATATGAATTATATCACCATATGTTGAGTAGACATTCATACTGAGTGATTATCTTAAGCTGAGTTACTAAGCACACGAATATTTCCTCTACGTAAAACTGAGCACTCAGAAAGACAAAAACGCTTGAGATTCTAGATACTGAGTAAAAGCCAGCGAAAACAATAAATGCTAGCACGCACATTAAATAGCCACCTAGGATGACATAAGCGCAATAATTAGAAAAAACATGCGCCGAACATGTCATAAATGCCAGAGATTACTGTCGATTGATCATCTCGAGGTAAAACGGCTATTCCAACCCTTCAGATCAACTCGGCACTCCTATAAATAGTGGACGATTTCCCACTTACCCCTCTTTACATCTAAAATCTTTGGCATTCAATCTTTCTCTCTCTCAAATCCCAAATCTCTCAAAATCTCTCAAAAGAATCATGTCTGACGATTCCCAAAACATCTCCGGTGCCGATTACGACCAAAATCGCTCCGATGAAAACCATCCATCTCCTGCTCACCAGGACTATAAAGAGACTTCTACTGAGTCTCAAGAACATGGTCAGCATGACCAAACTAAGGTCAGCACCTCCGGTAAGAACCTTCAAGTTGACCAAGCAACTCCATCAAAGAAACAGAAAAAGGAGAAGGGCAAGAAACCAAAGGAAAGAACCTACTCTCTGGTTTTCAATAGTGTAAGGGGATGCAAGGTCGATCGTTCCCGCTGTTTTTCTAAGGAGTTTGTAAAAGCTGAACAACCCTTTTGCGAATGGATCTCCAAGAATGGCTGGACCGAGCTGTTTTCTCTCCGCGAAGCCACCTATCCAGAATTGGTAAGGGAATTCTACACCAATTTAAAAACTGCTGATGATGACAGTGACTACATAGTTACCAAGGTCAAGGGGAAGAAAATCTTCATCAATCCTCCCTATCTCGCTACACTGCTCAAACTGAAGAATGAAGGAACCGAACTCAGATGCACAAACGACTCCAACAAAATCAAATACCCTGTTGAGTTCTGTAAACCCCCTGGTCACAAAGGAGAAATTGCTAGCACCTGTATGGGTCAAAATCAGAAAATGGCCCACTATATTCTGACCAATTTCATATTCCATAAGGTCAACTCCATATCCTCCGCGTCTAACATTGAACAATGCTTTATCTGGCACATGCTGACCTACAAGCCACTCAACATGCCTGTTTTTCTTATCGGCGCATTTCAACGTAGTACCGGCACACTCAGGCTAGGATCTCTTATCACCCGGATACTCATGGACTACAAGGTGAGCTTGGTAAAGGAAATTGAAGTTTAGGGTACGGAAATTACTGCTGGCGTACTATTCGGTTTGGCCTACGACCAACCCATCAAACCCAAGATAGGAAAGGGGGCCGCGGTTGAAGAAGCACATGATGTGCCAACCAAGAAAGGGAAGAAAGTGATGGTAAAACCCACTGACCGCACTAGGCAAGACAAGAAGTGGAAAGCTGACCAATCCGCAAGGGATGTCAACACAGCCCCGAGGAAGCTGAGGATATTCTCTAGCAAAGCTACTGCTGAGCAAACTCAAGGTGAACCTGAGTCAGCAGAGAAACGAAAAAGGCAAGTGAGCCTGAGGAAGAAAGTGAGGAAGTTGCTGCTGAGCAAAATAACTTTGTTGATGCTAAGCAGACTAAGAATCAAACTGAGCAACCAGCACAGGACAAGGTTGTGGAAGGTCTCGATGCTGACCTTGGTCCTATCTCTGCCTCTGAGTCACTTGACTCTATTGCTGCTGACCCTCCTTCTCAAACCAATAAGGATAGCACAGGAAAACGACTCAAACGGAAGGCTCAGAAATCTCCAGTCATCGACCTTCTGGATGATTCTCCACTAAGGGAATCGATCACTGCCCTCACTAAACTTCAGTTCCAATTCTTCTCCACTATCATTGAGCCAACCCCAGATCAACTTAAGGAAAAGCAAGCCTCTGTTTCTCAAGCTGAGGAACAAACCGATCCCAAATCTCCTCAAGGTCCTGTTTCTGCCGAGCAAGTGCTCGAAGTTCCTGCTACTCAAGACAAAGAGTTAGCAAAGGAAAATCCTGCTCAGGTCAGTGCTGAACTACCTCAACCTTCTGAAACTAATCAGCTTCAGACTAACCCTGAGCAAGTCAACACCTCTGCTGATCCACCTCTTCCAAATCCTTCAACGCAACATGATAACCAGTCAGTTCCTGCTGGTGATCTGAATAAAAGTCCAGTCGCTGACCACGCTGGCACATCTAATTCTGGACAGCACCAAACACCTCCTCCATCCAGTGCTACTCATATTCCGGCCTCTGGACCACAACATGATGAATCCTATGCTTACTTTCATGCTACTGAGTCTGGATGAAGAATCATTGACTCAGCTCAAGCCTTACTTCAGGATATTCATCAAACCAATACCGATGTTGCTGGGTTTGTTAATTTTGAGCCAACTTAACTCTCTTTTGTCACTCAGCTTTTAACTGAAATCAAGGGTCTCAAGGACTTACTGAGTGTCATGACATCTTTTCAATCTCAACAACCCAAGCAAGAATCAATACTGAAGCTGGCTAAACTCCAGCTGATGATGGTGAACCATATGAACTCCATCCAAGGTCAACTCAATACCTTATCAGCTGCGAACTCAACTTATGCAACCTCTGCTGAGGTAAATCAACATTTCTCCCAGCTGACCTCTGAGCTGACTGGAACCCGTGAGCTTATCTCCTCCTCCTCCCAGTGTTCCATTGAGCAAATTAGTGAAGTCGTTCGCCTACTCAACCTAAGTAAAGAGGAAATGGACACTGACCAAGTGAAGACTAATGAGATTCTAAAGTACAGTCAGTCTACATTTGCGCAAGGTCGGCATACCAACGCTCAACGTCAGTTCTATGATGCTGCATTGCTCAAAATGTACCATCAATCATATGCCAAGCTGACAGAATCTATCACTTGGATCGGAAAATCATAAGAGTATCTCTTAAGTATGGCATGGCAGTCTTCGACGGTCTTCGGGAAAGTACGAGTCAACTCCAAATGTACTCATCCAAACTGACTCGTGCTGTTCTTCATGGAACTTTTACTCCTCCATCTCAGGATGCTGGCAAAACGGGGGAGAAAGAAAAGCAAGCTGATGGAACTCAGCAGAAAACAGGAGAAGCATCTGGTTTCGGAACTCAGCTTAAACCGGGCAATCAGGGTTAGCAACAAAGAACCGCCAAAGGCAAAGGAATAGCTAACCAGGCTCAAGTCAACAGGAAGAAATAGATTGACTAGTCTTAGTTCTTGACTTGTAGTTTTATCTGGCGTGTTCTATTTTGTTAATGCTGACCATCTATATATATATTTAGACCTGGCAATTATCGTGTTCGAGTCGTGTTCGTGTCGTGTCATTTCGGGTTCGTGTCAAAAAGAGTAAACCCAAACCCAACCCAAAAACTTTCGTGTCAAAGTCGTGTTAACCTATTCGGGTTAGTGTCGATTTCGTGTCGTGTTTTCGGGTTACATGTAATTTTGTTATGCGTATATATTAATAATAACTCTTAAAAATATAAGAAGATTTGGTACTGTTTTTAAACATTTTATATCATTTTTAGATTAGTATGCTAACAATAATTATCGAAAAGTTCGATAATATCATGTTAGAGGGTTATGTAATGTGTTTATAACAATTTAGGAAATTCAAATTAATATTTGCAATTAATAATTATAATTTTATTATCTTTATTAATAAAGTGACATAAAAAACATGAGAGAATATAACAATAATTTTCAATATCCGTGTCATTTCGTGTCGTTTTCGGGTTCACATATCAACACTAACCCAACCCAAAAATTAGCGTGTCAGTTTCGTGTCAACCCAAAAATGACCCATTACCTATTAAGCTCAACACTAACACTAAAAATCCGTGTCGTGTTCGTGTCGTGTAATCGGGTCGTGTGTCATTTTGCCACCTCTATATATATTTATGCATCCTTTATTCAAACTGACAAACCTTATGTGATGCTTACTTACTTGTTGTGCTGATCTGTCTTAAATGAACAAACAAACAAAATTAAAAAGGAATATACTCAGTACACATTAGCTCTGATACATCTTTTCATAACACTGATACCTGAACTGACTATGTATCAAACTGAGTACATATGTGTCAAGCATTGAACTCTTCTGAAAGCTGACCTAGGCTCATCTGAATTAGATCTTGGAAGGTCTAGAATTGAACTAAGTCAGTATAGGCATGTCTTAATTTTACTCGATTAAATCTTAGAAGGTTTAGAGTTAATTTAAGTCAATAGATGCAACCCTTTACGGGGGAGTAACTTCAGAAGTATAAAAGGAATTTCAATCATGGGGAATCTCAATGATGAGTTCCACAAATAAATATTTTGCCAACATCAAAATGGGGGAGTTTGTTGAAACACCTTTCCACATGATTTTGATTTGACAAAATTATTTAAGTTAATCCATGATTAAGGGGCAGTTAAATTTAAGTGCTTTGATTTAATTGTACTAATGTGTTTGTTCAATGTTGAGTATAAGTATAAATGAAAACAAAAATAAAAAGTAAGACCGGACGAAGTCAGCATGAGTACACAGCACAAGCTGAGTAGAGTGTTGTTAGACGAGGTGCCGCGGCCTAATCTCCCGGGCGGACCGGGAGGTGGACAACCTCATGGCGACGTAAGCGGTGATTGGCGCCGAAAGCAACCAATCGTGGAATCAAGCTGCTCGGCAGGACCGGAGCTCGGAGATATGGAAGAGTCGCCACCCACGAATGGGAAAATGAACACCGATCCCTTACGGGAGACCGGTGTGGGTTCGGGAAACTTAGGTACGAGCCAAGAAGGCTAGCTCCTTTCCGAAGAAAGGCTACTAGGCACCCCGACATCGCCCGGTTATGAACCACCGGCCTCCTACTCAGCATGTTAGGCGATAACGGACTAATCGTATACTTCTTTAAGTTTAAAATTCATTTGAAACCCTTTTCTTTCTCTTTTTTTGAAACCGTTTTGAGCATATATTATTGAAAAGCCATATTAGTAAAGAATCACTCATTTATGTTATACATACACAGAGAGGGGGGAGAAAGAAGTGGTTTATTTACAACCGTATTTAAAAGTCATGTCGTGTGTTTATTCTACACTAACTTGTTCCCCCCAAAACGAGTTCATTTACATGGTTCGCACCTTAATCGCCGTTGGAACGATTTAGGTGCGTTTTAAAACCCCGTTTGATGAAGTTTACCCGAATCGCCGTTGGAACGACTCGAGGGTTTGAAAACATTGAGATAAAAACCTTTGATGAGAAAACGTGGTTAAACATACAAGTCAATTTTATTTTGTACAAATCATTTAAGAAAACGATTCAAAACTCTATTATTTACAATGAAAACGATTTTAATTACAAGGCTCGCTTAATCCGTCGTTTGGAACGGACTAAGGTTTTAAAGCGTGATGTTTTAAGAAACGATTTGAAATGTCAAGAAAACACTATTTATTTACATTAAGAATCTAAAAAAAACCTTTTAGTTTAAATAATTAAATTGAAAACTCTTTTTGTGATTTATTTTCCCCCTTTTTCCTTAATGGATTCTCTACTTATTACAATTACAATAATAAACCCCTTTAAACTAATATTCACACTCAAATAATACTCATTTGGAACATGGACCCATGAATGGGCCAAAAGAATAAAGAAAATAATTTAGACATATATATATATACATTTAAATCAAAAAAGAAGATATGAAAGTAAGAGTTAACACAAAATGAACTATATGTATATGAAAATAATAGGTACAACACATTTATACAAAAAAAATGTGAAAATAATAAGTAAATCTTATGAATAAGAAAATAACATTTACCCAAAAGTAATTTCATTTAATAATCAACAAAATAACCCAAATATCCCAACACTATATATATATACATAACTAATATAGTTTTAAATACCAAAAATAACATATACTAATGTCTATCAATTATTTCTCAAAATATCAAATAACTATCATTTAAAACATAGCCTAAATTAATAAAAAGGAAATACATATACATAATTATACTTATACTTAGAAAATAGTATAAAAAATGGTATACAAATATCATCAAATAATTATATATGCTAAAGGTCCAAAATAATTTGAAAAATATATATTACATAATTATACATATATATATTAAAGATTAAAAGCTTAAAAGTTAGGAAAAAGGGACTGAAATGGCATTTTTTACGTTTTGGCAGATTTACCGACGGAAAATCCGTCGGTAAACAGCCTTTAGTGACAGAATAAGTAAATTACATCAGCACTCCTAAATGTTTCCAGATTTATTCAAAAGCTTTAAATTAAATCTAATTCAATCGTTTTGGATTTCCGAACTACCCAAGATGGATCATAGTCGAAAACGGAAGTTCCTAAACGACGTTTTTTATTTCAAAACATTATTTAGAAATTTCTTTTAAATTAAAAACTTATCATTACAACGTTTTCGATACCCGAACTACCTTTTTTATCGGATCACGGTTCGTATTGGGATATCAAAACGAGGTTTTTTATTTTAAAACAAAACCGAATTTTATTCAACACGAGATGAAAATTAAATAAATACGCTAATTAAATAAATGTGACAACATAAATAAATAACTAAATAAATAAAAACTATAACATAAAAATAAATAGGAGAGGAAGATAAATAAAATAAAATAAAAGAGAGTCTAGTCCTCGGATAATACCTTAAATTCGGTATCTGACAGTCGAAGCCGATTGATTCCACGAACCACGATCTTCCGTTTTTAATGAAAATTTAGTAAAAATTGAACTTTAGGAAATTTGGAATTTTTGAGAAAAAAATATTTTTCTCAAAAAAATCACTCTCTCTCTCTAAAAATGTTTAGAGTGAGAAAGCTATCCAAAAAATCCCTCCTCCTCCCCTTTTTTTGCATGGGGATCTGTGCCTTTTATAGGCAAACGGGTCCCCGGACCAATGGGCGACGCCCAAAGGAAATTGGGCGTCGCCCATTGGGGATGGGCGGCCGCCCAACCTTGTGTTGGGCTACCGCCCAACCTCGTTGGGCGGCCGCCCAACATTTGTTGGGCGATTGCCCAACAATCGTTGGGCGATCGCCCAACGGCGTTGGGCGAGCGCCCAACGCAAGGTTGGGCGCCCGCGCCCGACCTTCGTCGGGCGTTCGCCCAACGGTCGTCGGGCGTTCGCCCGACGTGGTTGGGCGCCCGCCCGACGACCCTCGGGGCGTGCCTCGCGCTGTCGGGCGTGCGCACTCCGCGGCCGCCGAGCGCGCGTTCCGCGCCGCCGGACGCTCACACGTCGCGGCCGCCGAACGCGCGCTTCGCGCTACCGGACGCGTGCGCTCAGTGGCCCACGAGAGTGCGCACCGTGCCACCGGACCCGGGCATTGCTCGGACGTCGAGAGCGTGCCACTCGCGGTGCGTCCAACGGACGCCGAGCGCACGTCCCATGCCACCGATTTTCCTTCGCTTATTATTCTTTATATATTTTTTCAAAACTTCTGGAATCAATCGCTTCAACCGTCTTGTTTTCAGGTTTTCGTCACAGGTCCTCCGACTCGGTGTCTACAGTTGCCCCTACTTTTCTATTTTGACAGTGACGTGTGTGTTTCGAAAACGTTTTTTGCTAACGCAACACATGCAATGTAAAACATATAAAAGTAAAAGACACGTAAAGAGTAGGAGGGAACATACCTGACCTTCGCGCTGCGCGTTCCGGTGTCGTCCTCTGATTCCTTCCATCGTCACCTTTAGAATGGCCATCGATGAATGTTCTTTTCTCGGAATCTAGCGTACGTTGGTTATGGCTCAAGAGCAATTTCGGTGTACGACCGCTAACGGGATGGCCCAAAAGCAACTCAGGTCTGCGACCGCGAGTAAGATGGCTCAAAAGCGACCCTGGTCCACGACCGCGGGTAAAATGGCTCAAAAGCAACTCAGGTCTGCGACCTTGAGTAAGATGGCTCAAAAGCAACTCTGGTCTACGACCGAGAGCAAGATGGCTCAAAAGCGACCCTGGTCCACGACCGCGGGTAAAATGGCTCAAAAGCAACTCCGGTCTGCGACCGTGAGTCAGATGGCTCAAAAGCAACTCTGGTCTACGACCGAGAGTAAGATGGCTCAACAGCGACTCTGGTCTACGATCGAGAGTAAGATGGCTCAAAAGCGACCCTGGTCCACGACCGCAGGTAAGATGGCTCAAAAGCGACCCTGGTCCACGACCGCGGGTAAGATGGCTCAAAAGCGACCCTGGTCCACGACCGCGGGTACAATGGCTCAAAAGCAACTCAGGTCTGCGACCTTTAGTCAGATGGCTCAAAAGCAACTCCGGTCTACGACTGTGAGTCAGATGGCTCAAAAGCAACTCTGGTCTACGACCGAGAGTAAGATGGCTCAAAAGCAACTCTGGTCTACGACCGAGAGTAAGATGGCTCAAAAGCGACCCTGGTCTACGACCGCGGGTAAGATGGCTCAAAAGCGACCCTGGTCCACGACCGCGGGTAAAATGGCTCAAAAGCAACTCAGGTCTGCGACCTTGAGTCAAATGGCTCAAAAGCAACTCCGGTCCACGACCGTGAGTCAGATGGCTCAAAAGCAACTCCGGTCTGCGACCGTGAGTAAGATGGCTCAAAAGCGAGGATTGTCTCTGGATTCTTCTACAACACTGTTGTCTGTATTTTCTTACTGGAGCTAGCATCTCGGAGGTTTAGTCTGGAATGATATAGACTAACGATTATTTTTCTGTTGACTGTTGTCTGTATTTTGACTGGTGTCACTGTTCCGTAAAAATTGATTGTTGTCTGGAGTTCATATCTTGACAATGTTGGTCGCTGTCTGGGAGAAATGCAGGCTGAAACGGACTGCAAATCGGAGGTCTGTGCACCTAGTAATTAATTATTTACTTTTTACCTTTATGTCAAATCGTACTTTTTTCACTATTTACGGGAATGCCATTCCCTTTTCCTATATAAGGTGGTGGGGTTTCATTTCAACCCCACACCTTTTCTCTCTTCTCTCTCTCACTAGACTTCAATTTGGATTATTCTCGGGATGGATTTAGATGAATGGGATGGCA
Source organism: Euphorbia lathyris (assembly GCF_963576675.1). Lineage (NCBI taxonomy): Eukaryota > Viridiplantae > Streptophyta > Magnoliopsida > Malpighiales > Euphorbiaceae > Euphorbia > Euphorbia lathyris. Next base: position 50,345,752 of record NC_088918.1, read on the forward strand.
CTAGAGGCATGGATGAGGTTTACGTAAACCTGGATAGAGTGGATACTTTCCACGACCCTACGACGCAATTGAGCAGGACACGCTGCAACGAGGTAAGTAATTTCTCACTTTTATTTGATTCGAACTCTAGGCTTTAGCATTCCTATTCGAACATGATTTGCATGCTAACCCTTAGACTGCCTTAGAGGACTTTAGCTAGAAAACGTGAATTCCTTTACTTACAAGTAGCACTTGTTTATTTTTGTAAGAATGCGCGCTATATGCATGTGAATAGTGACACTACAAATTTATGCATGCTAACGGTACAAACAACGTGAATAGTGAAGATGTGAATAGTAAAAACGTGAATAGTAAAAACTTAACTAATGCACGTGAATAGTAAAAACGTGAATAGTGAAAACGCGAATAGTGCACGTGAATAGTGAAAACATGAATAGTCACGTGAATAGTAAAAACGTGAATAGTGCACGTGAATAGTAAAAACTTAACTAACACACGTGAATAGTAAAAACGTGAATAGTAAAAACTTAGCTAATGCACGTAAACAGTAAAGCCTAATCTATGCTCCTTGTCCCCGCAGACGAGGGTGGATTAAAGAATTGACTAAACCCTACGTGAATGACCCTACAGGAGAGATTTTTACAAAAAATTGGTCCTAACTGACCGAATGTCTCTATGAAAGAATACCTAGTCTTAACACGTTCTTATCAATTGCATGCTTTAGGAGCTGTATTTAAATTTTCTTGTCTTGTTCTTTTTAGTTCATTGAGATTTCGGGGACCACCGCCGAGATTCACTCGTGGTACGATAGGCTAGGTGCCGCGGCGAGAGCCCGCGTGCGTGAGTTGGGCTTCGAGCCTTTTATTGCAGCGTTGCCCCGCACCAACGGGGTATGCGATCGTTTCGGCCTGCGGGCCTTATGTGAGCGGTGGGTCGACTCGACCCATACCTTCCACCTTTCTTTTGGGGAGATGACCATCTCGCTCAGAGATTTCTCACTGCTGACAGGGTTGCGAGGGAGCAACACTCCCGTTCCTTTCCATTTCGATATGATGCGACCACGGGTCGACCTTGCTAGGCTCGCTGCCTTGATTGGACCGGGAGTTCGTCTTTGCGCCAAATCTACTCCAGCGAAGTTTATTTCCACCGCGAGCCTCTTGAGTCAGCGAGATTTCTGCGAGACAGACGATACCGACTTGGCGGTTCGCAGCTTCTTAGTGTATACTCTGAGTGAGACGATTTTCCGCACGAAGGGCGGAAAGGTACACGCAGGTCTCATTCAGGCGCTCAGCGATCTGGATGCAGCGGCTTCCTACGATTGGGCGGGGGAAGGCTTAGCCTTTCTCTACAAGTTTTTGGACCTGACTTGCAGGAAGCGCAAGGATTTCGGTGGTTACACCTTTGCTCTGCTGGTACGTGACGCCTTCTTGACTTGCCCGTCTTATCTTCTTCGCGTTTTTCCCACTCCTAGTCCTTGTTTTTACCGCAGGTGTGGGCGTATGAGAGGGATTTTGACTTGAACGCCGAAAGGAGTCGGACGGTGCCACGACTCCTAGATTGGATCGACTCGCTGACCCTCACACAGGTAGATTTTGCCTAATCATGCTCGGTTTTTGTTTGAGTCTTTCTGACTTTCTCTTTGTGCATTTTTTAGATTAAGTTCAGGTGGGACGACCTCGACTTCGGCCCCGATTATACATATGTATCGATGATCCAGGAGCAGTAGTGTGTGCTCACCGGCCCCTGCGTGCGGGCATGGTATTTAGGGGATCGAGGCATCACTGGAGTTAGGGACGCTCACTGGACACCGGGTGAGATCCCCGTCTCTATGTTCGCGGTGCGGACCATGCCCTTATCGACCGTTCGTCGGGACTTGACCCATCGGTTTGTTGGTAGAGCGGTGTGGATTCACACCGGGGGCCGTGAGCCTTACTTATCTACTCTGCTGAGCGTGAGGGATGCCCCGGCGGCAGCGATGGAGGTGGATCCGGTGGCAGATGTATTTTCGAGGGAGGCTGTCGCGGCAGTCTTCGGTCAGGAGGAGGTCCCGGTAAGTGGTTCCATCCCCTTCTTATTTTACCTTTCATTCATGAGATGTTTAGGGGTTTTTATTGTGTTTTTTTTTTTTTTTTTTTTTTGCAGGAGGGGTCCTGGAGGAGTGCCCATTTATCTGATTTCTTTGACGGTACTCGAGCTCAGACGCCTGTGTGCGAGCAGCCCAACTACGTCGGCGAGTCCTCCAGCGCTGCCCGACCGGAGAGGTCTTCCCTAGTCGTGCCCCTACCAGACTACGGGAGAGATTATGCCACGATTTGCTATGACGAGTCCGGGGCAGCTTATGCGGGATTCGAGGCGGCTCCTCCTATCTTCTCCTCGAGGGTCCCATTTGATCCTTCAGATGCTTCTCTGACCATGAGGGAGACTTGTACGGATTACGTGGGGCTGTCTGGTTACCTACGAGATCGCCTCAGCTTGCGCTGCACCGATCACCTGGTATGTATCATTACTTTACTTTAGTGTAGTGGAATGTATGCATGTATGTATGATTTATGTTTTTGCCTATGCTGCTTTTTATCTGTTCTTTTTTTCTTCTTTTTCTGTAGAGTGATCTGCATGCCCACGAGCGGAGGCAGAGCGAGTTGGTGCGGGAGGCCGACGCCCGGGTTGGTCAGGTGTATCAGGAGAGAAATGACCACTGGTCAGGGATGATGCGACGGGAGACTGAGGGTCGCCTTGCCGTCGAGGAGAGGGCGCGTGATGAGTCGATCAGGCGCCTTGCTGCAGAGGAGAGAGCACGAGCTGCTGATGAGAGAGCACGCGCCTCTGATGAGAGAGCGCGAGTTTTTGATGAGAGAGCGCGTGCTGCCGAAGAGGCACTATCTGCGGAGCGGGCATCACACCTGAGAGATTTTGAGGACTATTGGGACTTCCCTCCGTATTAGGCTCGTTACGTATTGCTTTGTAGCTTTCGTTATTGCTTTGTAGCTTTTATTAGAATTTCCCTGATGTATAGCTGATGTATAGGGAGTGGGGTGGATAGTAGGTAGGCTTTTTATGAAAAGTAGGATAGGAAATGTATAACTCGTGATTCATATTACCATGCATTCAGTAGATTATGATGATTCCAATCATTCTCGTCAAATATATTCATGCCTTTATTTATTTACAAACAACAAAAATACTTAGTCTCTTATACATTGTTTTTGTAATTGCTCAAGTCATAACTATTGTTACCAGGATCCGCCTTTCGGTTTTCAGATCCCGACGATTTTTCTCCTCTCCTTTTACTATCCCGGAATTTTTAAATGAGTGCCCTTTCGGGTTTTCACCCATTGGGATTTCCCTTATTGTTGCATAGGTCACCCTTTGCGGGTTTTCAACCTATTGGGAATTTTTTTTTTTTTTTTTTTACGAAAAGTATTTCTTAAGCCTATCCAGGTTGGTAGGTTCGGAGAATTCCATGCCGTCCATTGTGGTTAACTTCACCGCTCCTTTGCTTAGTATCTTCTTCACGACGAATGGTCCTTCCCAGTTAGGCCTGAACTTCCCCCTTGGGTCGGTGTGCGTCACACGGATCTGTTTCAGCACCAAATCTCATTCTTTGATAGGACTGGTCTTGACCTTTTTATTGAAAGCCCGAGCCATCCTTCTTTGATATAACTGTACATGGTAAAGCGCTTCCATCCTTTTTTCGTCAACTAGAGCCAACTGCTCACATCGCTTCTTCGCCCATTCCGCCTCGGGAATTTCTGCCTCCACTACGATTCTCAACGATCGCTTTTCGATCTCAATCGGCAGGACTGCTTCTGTTCCGTATACCAAGGAGAATGGCGTTGCCCCAGTCGAGGTTCTAATTGTCGTGCGATAAGCCCACAACGCGAGTGGGAGATGCTCATGCCAGTTCCGATGTGATTCCACCGTCTTTACGAGAATCCTTTTAAGGTTCTTATTAGCTGCTTCTACTGCCCCATTAGCTTGTGGACGGTACGGAGAAGATCTGTGATGTTCAATGCCATATTCTCGGAACAGATTCCTTACTTCCCCCTGAAACTGGATCCCATTATCCGTAATCATGTGATGAGGTACTCCGAACCTGGTGATCAAGTGTTTTTCAATGAACTTCCTCATCTGCTTGGATCCCAGTTTGCTAAACGACTCTGCTTCTACCCACTTGGTGAAATAATCGATGGCGACAGCAATAAACTTATGTCCATTTGAAGCGTTAGGCCTTACTTCGCCGATGATGTCAATGCCCCAGGCAGCGAATGGCCAAATAGGTGCTAACACATGTAATTCTGTGGCCGGAAGATGACTGCAATCGCCGTGGATTTGACAATCGTGACATTTCTTCGCATACTCGTTACAATCTCTTTCCATGGTGAGCCAATAGAAGCCTTGCCTTATGATTTTCTTTGCTAACACCGCTCCTCCCATATGGGCCCCGCAAATTCCTGAATGCACCGATTCCATCACCTCGCGGGCTTCTCCCGCATCTAAGCACCTTAGCTGTAACCCATTGATGTGCCTTTTGTAAAGTAAGTCGTCGTGGATGACGAACTGACGAGCTAACCTTCTAATCACAGCTTGATCCCTCGGTTCTGACTCTGCCGGATATGTTCCATTTTTCATGAAGTTCACGATATCGAAATACCACGGTTTTTCATCTGCCCCTAACAGCATTACGTCCTCGTAGCATGGTTTGTGAGATCTCCTTAATACCAACGGTTTCGAGGCAAGGTTCCGGGGGCTGTCCCAAACTGACACCAAAGTGGCCAAAGCATCCACCGCCTGGTTCTGCGCTCGAGGAATGTGATAGAAACGACACTCCTTGAATCTTTGTGCCAACCCTTCTAGCTGATCTAGATATGGACGTAGCCTTTCTTCCCTCACTTCCCAGTTTCCTTGTGCCTGTTCGATGATCAACTTGGAGTCACCCCAAATTTCGACATATGATGCTCCCAGTGCCGCTAATGACTCTAAACTATAAATGCACGCTTCATATTCGGCCATATTATTAGTGAGAGGGAAGGATAACTTCTTGGCCATCGAGATCGTTTCTCCTTCCGGTGAGGTAAGTAGTACTCCTACTCCGGCTCCATTCGAATTAACTGCTCCATCGAAGAACATTTTCCACGGTATAACTTCGATTGCGTTCAAGTGTTCATCGGGGAAATCATAGCTTATCTCTTCTTCCTCTGCATTCAGAGGTTGGTTGGCCAGAAATTCTGCCACGGCCTTCCCTTTGATAACCTTCTTTGTCATATATTCAATGTCAAACTCGGATAAAAGCAACAACCATCTGGCTAACTTCCCTGTCAAGGATGGAGTTCGGTATAGATACTTTACGGGGTCCATCCGAGAAATAATGATCACTTTATACGATTGGAAATAGTGCCGCAGTTTCTTTGTCAACCATACCACTGCCACACATATCTTTTCGATCATGTTGTACTTGAGCTCGTACTCCAGGAATTTCTTACTCAAATAATACACCGCGTGCTCCACACCGGTGTCTCCCTCTTGAGCCAACATTGCCCCAATAGATCGCTCCTCAATTGCTACGTAGAGGAGAAGCGGCTTTCCCAGTTTAGGGGGTCTCAGCACTGGCGGATTAGACAAATAGTTCCGGGCGCTCTCCAAAGCTTGCTGACACTTATCATTCCAAATAGCAGGTTGGTCTTTCCTTAGCAACTTAAAGATTGGCTCGCAGATTGCGGTGAGTCTTGCTATGAACCGACTGATATACTGAACCTGCCCCAGAAACCCTCTCACTTCCTTCTCATTTCTCGGCGCCGGCATCTCCTGTATAGCCTTCACTTTATCAGGATCTACCTCGATTCTCTTATTTCCGATTATATAGCCTAAGATTTTCCCCGACGAAACGCCGAAAAAGCACTTCTTCGGGTTTAACCTTAGCTTGAATTCTGCAATTCGGGCCAAAAACTTCTCGAGCGCGGCAAAGTGCCCTTCTCTTGTCTCTGATTTGACCATCATATCATCCACATAGACTTCTACCTCCTTGTGTATCATATCATGGAACAGTGCTGTGGCCATTCGCTGGTAAGTTGCCCCGACATTTTTCAAACCAAACGGCATTACTCTGTAACAGTATGTCCCCCACTCAGTTGTGAACGATGTTTTTGCTTTGTGCTTTTCGGCCATCTGGACTTGCATGTAGCCCATGAAACCATCCACATTCGTGTGTAATACACTTGACGCTGCACTGTCGATCAATACGTCGATATGAGGCAATGCGAACTCATCCTTGGGGCATGCCTTGTTAAGATCTCTGTAATCAACGCACATCCTCACTTTGCCGTCCTTTTTCGCAATTGGTACCACATTTGCGACCCAAGGGGGATAGTCGATCACTTCAATGAATCCTGCTTCTAACTGCTTCTTCACCTCCTCCCTGATCTTATCTGCCCATTCGGGTCTCAAACGTCGGAGCTTCTGCTTTACGGGCTTTGCTTCGGGATAAGTTGGAATGCGGTGAGTTACGATAGATTGATCAATTCCAGGCATGTCTTCGTATGTCCAAGCGAATACAATTTCGTATTTTTTAATTATTCTCTCAAATTCTTTTCTCTCTTCAATAGTTAATGCTTGAGCAATTTGTATAAGTTTAGGATTTTCATCCGTACCAAGATTGAAAGTTGACATTTCTATCGTAATGATTTCAAATGTAGGCATGTTATATGAATGAGAATGCATGGAATGATCATGATCAACATCAAGCAAGTAAGCAAAATCAGAATTCATTTCATTGATAGCATGGGTGATTACATCATCTGATTCAAACAAAGCGGTAATACAATTTTCATCATCAGGGTTCTCGGGCTCCTCATGAATTTTGGAGGTACTAGGCTCATCTCTCGCTCCTGCAGTTGCTTCAATGGTGATGACTTGCTCCTCGACATTCAAATCCAGCATCATAATCTCCTCGACAAAGCAGCTCGCCTTTCCTTTGCCCCAGTCGGCAACATCATTGAATATTTCGAACCCTGGCAGAATCTTCCCTTCTGTGCTAGTCCATGCCTCGGGGGTCCCTGAATACGCCTTCCCATGCCCCTCGTTCATGAAGTACTTCCTCAAGCCCACTTTTCCTTCGCCACTTGCGTTGGATGGACCTCCCTGCTCATATCCCAAACCCCTCCGGGTTTTCTGACTCTTAAAATCCGAAAATTCTGGCAACCCCTGATGGTGTGCTCCTAAGCCCATTCCTGGGATGAAACCTCCCTTCATCATCTTCACCACGTCGGTGGTCATGCTTGATTCGTAAATCCCGGAGACTTGGAATCCGGAGAAAAGTTGAGGCTCAATTCCCAATGCTGCCACCGAGCTCAATTTCTCAGCTCTAATTGTCACTATCTCCTCCCCGAAGGGGAATTTAATCATTTGGTGGAGCGTGGAGGGCACACCTCCCAGCTTATGGAACCAAGGGCGTCCCAACAGTATAGCAAAGGTTACCGGTATATCCAGCACGGTGAACTCAGTTTCTTCTTCATGCGGCCCCATTTTCAACTTGGCCTTAAAGACTCCTTCAATATGCCTACGACTATCATCATATGCTCTAATCACAGTTTCAGAGGCTGTCAAGTCTCCCCTCTCCACTCCCAACTTCGACAAGAGTTTCAACGGACAAACATTAATAGCCGATCCATCATCGACCATCACACAGCTAGTCTTCTTTCCGTTGATTTCCGCTCGGATATACAAAGGCTTATTGTGAGCCTTCCCCTCTTCTGGGAGATCCTCGTCAGTAAATGTGATTTCAGCCTTCTTTCGGGCCATAATTGCTCCCACTAGCGCCGTCGGCTCAGTGTCGGTGGAAATAACCAGATTCTGCAACTCTTTCATCAGGTTCTCACGATGGTACTTAGAATGGCATAAGACTTCCCAGACTGTGGACTTAGCTTGCGTCTTCTTCAACTGCTCAAGAACTTGGTCATCGGGCTTAGAAGCCGACCCTTCTCCAATCTCTGTTTCTATCATAGGTGCCTTCCCCTCGGCCACTCGCCCTGACCTTGTCATGACGACGATTTCTGGCTCATCATCCGATTCATCCCAAATGTTAATAGGAACCCTCTGATTGGCATCTTCCTCGTCCGAAGAACTCTCCCAAATGTCCACAACCATTAAATCCATGACGTGAGGAACATTCGGATTCAAGTAAAAGGGATCCGCCGATCCATACAAGGCCCAACCTATCAACTCATCATAATCCCGGAGGGACACTCTGCTCATCCTTCTGGCGGCCAACGGAATAGCACCTCGTTGTATGCACATAAGCTGCACCTTATCGCTCATTGTTTCATGACACTGCTCATAACGGTGCCTCCACCTCCTAGCATAGTCCACAAATGGTTCCTCGGGGAACTGCCTGATCCTATCCAGATCCTCCAGGGATCCCGTCCATGGAACATACATCTCATATCTTGCCACGAAGGCACTCCTGAGCGGTACCCAATGACCCATTTCCTCCTCTGATAGGCCTTGATGCCACAATAAGGCTTCACCCATCAAGGTTTCCGGAAAATGTTCATGCAACTCACATTGCGGAAATCTGGCGTCATACATATGATTGCGGAATAACCTCGCGTGCTCCACAGGATCCTGGTATCCACCATACCTAGGCATTGCTAACACCACATCAGGTGTTTGATAAGACGGGGAATCCGGGGTTTGCTCTGCCAGCATCCATACTGTATACTCCTTGATAAATCTCTTCGTCATTGCTGCCCAATCGGTCTTGACATACATTGGCAACGACATGTACCACATTAACGGTTCACCCATCAACGAATTGCAAAACAAGCTAGTGATCTCTTCCTCTGTAAAACCCAAAGGCGCCATAGCTGACAAGTAGAAGTGAAGGTGCTCCATAGGGTCCTTGTTGCCATTATATTTGCTAACCCTCGGTAGCGGACGCTTGATAGGTCCAATCTGCATTGCGAAGCGCTCTGCGGCCCTGTCCTCGGCTCTTTGGTACTTTTCTAAGAATAAATCTGATAATTGATCCCAATCATGCTTGCAAGAGTCGGGTAATGAGTGGAACCATTCCAAAGGCTCGCCTATCAGTGAATGGTGAAACCACTGAGCAATCTCATCCACCCCGAAGGATTCGACAAACATATCGCGTATATATTCACGCAAGTGCACCTCGGGGTTTTCTCCACCACTAAACAGACCCAATTCTGGCACAATAGTCCGAGACGACCCTTCCCCGGTCTCTTCGGCACTATCTTCATCATACGGTGCTCCACCGTCCGACCCTTCATCCATTAGTTCATCCTCTTGTTCTTCACCAAGGAAGGACACATACAGACCATTTCCCATATTATTCTTCTCATCGGAGTCCAACAACTCCTCTACGTTCTCCTCGAAGGATTCCATCACTACACATTCTGTCAAGCCAACTCCGATAATGCTCACCCTATGATTAGGCAATGGATTACGCCTAGTGGAAGGGTTCGCTGACGAAGGATCAGCTATCTTCTTCTCTTCGATTAAATCTTGGATTTCGTGTTTCAGCCTCTCACAAATCTCTATTGTATGCCCATAACTGCTATGGAATTCACAATACCCTCTAGCCTGTATCTGCGGAGTAGGTTGAGCTTTGTTATACGGGGTAAGGGCTTTCAACAATCCCTTTTTCTACAGACGCTCAAAAACCTTTGCGTAGGTCTGATCGAACTTGGCGAACCGCCTCTTTTCAATAGCATTAAGATCAACCACTTTCACTGCTGCGGATTCCGTACTCGCACTAGGCCCTCCGGCACTATATCCAGACTTCGTCCACTTGGTATAAGCTTTCTTTGGCTCCCCATCCCCTTCAACAGTCAAGGCACAACTATACATCTGATTGAAATCAGTAAATGGCATATACCGCAACTCATTCTTGATATACGGCAACGTGTTGCCAACCACCATTCGGATCTGATCCTGCTCGAGCGGCTTTTGTTTCATCACTGCGGCCTTAGCCCTCCATCTTTTCACAAAATCGGAAAAGGATTCCCCAGCCTGTTGCTTAGTGCTCTCTAACTCTTTCAAAGTGACCTCAAGCATGGTGTTAAAGCTATACTGAGCGATGAATGACTTCGCTAATTCCTTCCAATCCCTCTTTATCACCATCGGCAATGTATGGAACCACGTGAGGGCAGCCCCCTCTAGGTAGGTGTTAAACAGCCCTAAGATTTGATCCTCAGTCAGGATCGTGTGCTTCATCACAGCAACATACTGATTCATGTGAGCGGTGGGATCCCCAGTTCCATCGAACTTTTTCATGTCAGGGAGCCAGAATTTCAAAGGCAAAGCTGTTACCGATAAACAATTCTTCAAGTTATAGAAGTCCTGACTTCCGGAACTTCCTACACGTAAGTCCTGCACTTCCTGTGTGATGTGTTGCTTCCACTCCTCTTCCTTAGCTTTTTCTTTTTCCAGCTGTTTTCGGATATAATCCTGATAATCCTCCTCATTCCCAAAGCGAGGACCATCGTTCACCTCATTCTCAGCACGCTTACTACCACTCTTGTTGTCCTTCAGTGCTAACTCAGCTAGCTGGGCCAAGATCGCGGCCAGCTGATCATTGATATTGTTCACATAATTCTCCAATTCAGCCACTTTCTCGTCGGTCGCAGACATACTGACAGAAGACTGAGTATACCCAGATGAAGATGATTCAGAAGCCACAACTACTGATTCTGAACTGTCTACTCGTAGCTGATCAAACTGTCTGACAAGCCGATTACTCTCGCGAAACCACAACCGCTTAATGATGACGTCTGCGCGAACGGTATCCATTAGTATGTATGCATGATTTTATATGCATGATTCGTGGTGTGTGCGTTTATTTATTTACGATTATAAGATAAGAAAAACAAACGTTAGTTCTATTTACACGTATCACAACATCTCTCTTCCACCCTTATTCCTCCACACACTCGTCGGTCCAGGTCTCTTTCCTAGGATTTTGGTTTTTTGGCTCACATTGCGGTCCAGGGGACGCGTGATGCCGTCGATTATTGCGGAAAATTAAATCACCCATCAGACAATACCATTCGTTTTTGACGTATCCACGTTCAGTGACTAAGAAATCGACCAAGTTGGATTGTCCTTTCAGAATAACTCGTCTTTTGTCATTTTGCGAGACGCATTAGTTTGGGTTTTGACTCCCTTTGAGCGCATCTCAGTTTTTAGACGTGGTACGAGTTATTCTTCTAGTCCAATCGTTCGTTATTGTCAATGACTCGTTCCCTTTTGTTCGCGCGGGTTCGTGTCTCGATTTTTGGATTACAACGGGATCTTTTGGATCTATCGAGAGACATAACCACGTGTTTATTTAGTGATGGAATCACATTTGGATTTTATTTTAGGGAACAGACTCATCGCGTAACGCGTTTGTTCTTAGCGTCGAGGATTCGTTTGCTCATTTTGCTACGTGAAAAGATGGCGAGTCTTATTTTGAGCGCACGATAATCTTTCGGCTAATTACAACTCTTTGTTCCTCCCAATCCACGGGATATATCATCTCAGTGTGGTTATAGAAAATCAACGTTTCATTGAATCGCATGTTTATTCGAGGCGAGGATATTACCGTTCTCTTTCCTTTAGGCACGAATTAAGCAAACACGTACATCGGGCCATATTTCTTGCAGTTTTGGTAACGGTCGAAATGATCGAGTTGTTAGTCAAAACCCGCAGTCTCGTCCATATGGCGCAATTATATGGTTTGGCTTAATTCGGCTTCGAGATTTTAAACGGGGTATACACTCGTTCGAGGCACGTATTCAACGGCATTGGTTTATTTTCTTTAACTACTCACGGGATTAACATATATCGTAGATTCAGAATGATTTTGGTCGTTTAGTTCATTTTTGTCTTTTTATTTTCTTAGTCGCCTTTTGCGGACACGTCCATTTCTCTTAAGAATGACACAAGGCATAACGTAAAAGCTCGTCTTTTATTCGGAAGGGACGGGCTACTTGTGCGAAACTTTTCACGTTACAACAAGGTCGTTCGAAATAGAAATGTTCTTCGTTTTCGTTTCGTCGTGATCTCGTTTTATCCCAATTTATCTAAAGAATGTGAATAACGGCTACCGTTAATATAGTCTTTTGTATCGAAATGTAACTATCCTTAACACCGAACCGATTCATACTAATACGTGCTTACGTCATAACGTATTTCCTGAACACGTGCCTTCGACGGGACACCGAAAGGGACAAGGCGGGTCGCACATGTTCATTCATACGAGATAACTAAGTCGTCTTTAGTTCAAATCGTTTCGATGTTTTAGGGTAATTAGTATGTCGATTCATAAGTATATATTAACGCATCGTCTCATTTTCTTTACATACTTTAGGATTAGACACGTATCATGGCGGTTTGAAAACACGAATTGATTCATTTATCACATCAAAAATAGTAACGGGTGATCCTATGGGAACTTCTAAGGCTACTATATGCTGACACGGCTGACCGCGGGACCTCACAGGACCGCACAAATTCGCCCCTAACGAATGGATGGGGACCCTTTGACGCCTTACTGTAAGGGGGAACTTACACTAGCCTCTTTCGAGCGACGAATGGACTCTCGCTAGAGGTTTCGTGGAAATTACCCAAAGGGTTTGCAATAATGCACATGAATGCATACGAAAAGAAGTAAAACGATCCGTCCCCGTTAAGGGCTTAATACACGCCTTCCGGAATCAAATTTCTCGCTTCCCCAGCAGAGTCGCCACTTGTTAGACGAGGTGCCGCGGCCTAATCTCCCGGGCGGACCGGGGGGTGGACAACCTCATGGCGACGTAAGCGGTGATTGGCGCCGAAAGCAACCAATCGTGGAATCAAGCTGCTCGGCAGGACCGGAGCTCGGAGATATGGAAGAGTCGCCACCCACGAATGGGAAAATGAACACCGATCCCTTGCGGGAGACCGGTGTGGGTTCGGGAAACTTAGGTACGAGCCGAGAAGGCTAGCTCCTTTCCGGAGAAAGGCTACTAGGCACCCCGACATCGCCCGGTTATGAACCACCGGCCTCCTACTCAGCATGTTAGGCGATAACGGACTAATCGTATACTTCTTTAAGTTTAAAATTCATTTGAAACCCTTTTCTTTCTCTTTTTTTGAAACCGTTTTGAGCATATATTATTGAAAAGCCATATTAGTAAAGAATCACCCATTTATGTTATACATACACAGAGAGGGGGGAGAAAGAAGTGGTTTATTTACAACCGTATTTAAAAGTCATGTCGTGTGTTTATTCTACATTAACTTGTTCCCCCCAAAACGAGTTCATTTACATGGTTCGCACCTTAATCGCCGTTGGAACGATTTAGGTGCGTTTTAAAACCCCGTTTGATGAAGTTTACCCGAATCGCCGTTGGAACGACTCGAGGGTTTGAAAACATTGAGATAAAAACCTTTGATGAGAAAACGTGGTTAAACATACAAGTCAATTTTATTTTGTACAAATCATTTAAGAAAACGATTCAAAACTCTATTATTTACAATGAAAACGATTTTAATTACAAGGCTCGCTTAATCCGTCGTTTGGAACGGACTAAGGTTTTAAAGCGTGATGTTTTAAGAAACGATTTGAAATGTCAAGAAAACACTATTGATTTACATTAAGAATCTAAAAAAAACCTTTTAGTTTAAATAATTAAATTGAAAACTCTTTTTGTGATTTATTTTCCCCCTTTTTCCTTAATGGATTCTCTACTTATTACAATTACAATAATAAACCCCTTTAAACTAATATTCACACTCAAATAATGCTCATTTGGAACATGGACCCATGAATGGGCCAAAAGAATAAAGAAAATAATTTAGACATATATATATATATACATTTAAATCAAAAAAGAAGATATGAAAGTAAAAGTTAACACAAAAGGAACTATATGTATATGAAAATAATAGGTACAACACATTTATACAAAAAAAAATGTGAAAATAATAAGTAAATCTTATGAATAAGAAAATAACATTTACCCAAAAGTAATTTCATTTAATAATCAACAAAATAACCCAAATATCCCAACACTATATATATATACATAACTAATATAGTTTTAAATACCAAAAATAACATATACTAATGTCTATCAATTATTTCTCAAAATATCAAATAACTATCATTTAAAACATAGCCTAAATTAATAAAAAGGAAATACATATACATAATTATACTTATACTTAGAAAATAGTATAAAAAATGGTATACAAATATCATCAAATAATTATATATGCTAAAGGTCCAAAATAATTTGAAAAACATATATTACATAATTATACATATATATATTAAAGATTAAAAGCTTAAAAGTTAGGAAAAAGGGACTGAAATGGCATTTTTTACGTTTTGGCAGATTTACCGACGGAAAATCCGTCGGTAAACAACCTTTAGTGACAGAATAAGTAAATTACAGCAGCACTCCTAAATGTTTCCAGATTTATTCAAAAGCTTTAAATTAAATCTAATTCAATCGTTTTGGATTTCCGAACTACCCAAGATGGATCATAGTCGAAAACGGAAGTTCCTAAACGACGTTTTTTATTTCAAAACATTATTTAGAAATTTCTTTTAAATTAAAAACTTATCATTACAACGTTTTCGATACCCGAACTACCTTTTTATCGGATCACGGTTCGTATTGGGATATCAAAACGAGGTTTTTTATTTTAAAACAAAACCGAATTTTATTCAACACGAGATGAAAATTAAATAAATACGCTAATTAAATAAATGTGACAACATAAATAAATAACTAAATAAATAAAAACTATAACATAAAAATAAATAGGAGAGGAAGATAAATAAAATAAAATAAAATAAAAGAGAGTCTAGTCCCCGGATAATACCTTAAATTCGGTATCTGACAGTCGAAGCCGATTGATTCCACGAACCACGATCTTCCGTTTTTAATGAAAATTTAGTAAAAATTGAACTTTAGGAAATTTGGAATTTTTGAGAAAAAAAAATATTTTTCTCAAAAAAATCACTCTCTCTCTCTAAAAATGTTTAGAGTGAGAAAGCTATCCAAAAAATCCCTCCTCCTCCCCCTTTTTTGCATGGGGATTCGTGCCTTTTATAGGTAAACGGGTCCCCGGACCAATGGGCGACGCCCAAAGGAAATTGGGCGTCGCCCATTGGGGTTGGGCGGCCGCACAACCTTGTGTTGGGCTACCGCCCAACATTTGTTGGGCGATCGCCCAACGGCGTTGGGCGAGCGATCAACGCAAGGTTGGGCGCCCGCGCCCGACCTTCGTCGGGCGTTCGCCCAACGGTCGTCGGGCGTTCGCCCGACCTTCGTCGGGCGTTCGCCCAACGGTCGTCGGGCGTTCGCCCGACGTGGTTGGGCACCCGCCCGACGACCCTCGGGGCGTGCCTCGCGCCGTCGGGCGTGCGCACCTCGCGGCCGCCGAGCGCGCGTTCCGCGCCGCCGACGCTCACACATCGCGGCCGCCGAACGCGCGCTTCGCGCTACCGGACGCGTGCGCTCAGCGGCCCACGAGAGTGCGCACCGTGCCACCGGACCCGGGCATTGCTCGGACGTCGAGAGCGTAACACACGCGGTGCGTCCGACGGACGCCGAGCGCACGTCCCGTGCCGCCGATTTTCCTTCGCTTATTATTCTTTATATATTTTTTCAAAACTTCCGGAATCAATCGCTTCAACCGTCTTGTTTTCAGGTTTTCGTCACAGGTCCTCCGACTCGGTGTCTACAAGTGTAACTAAGCATTATAGAAGATAAGTCTTCTTCAGAATAAACATTTGAAGATGAAGCTGAGTAGAACGTGACTTAGCCTCACCAGAGACAAAGATCAAAGGCAACGTCTATCAAAGTCAAGCTGAGTGTTCATCAGGACAGCGTCAATGATCCGTTTACTAAAAGACAAGATCCGACAACGTCTGTGCCAATACAGAAGCCTTGGAATTATGCACAGAGTCAATTTCGAGACGCATGGGTCAACTGGCATTTGGCTAGAAGACGAAACTGGCGCTAGAAGAAGACAAGCCTAACGCCTGCTAAATTCAGACGACATGATTGGCCTGCGAATTCTGAATGCTGACCAAGCGTGTGACGCAAGAGAGCCGTTTGAATCCAATGGATACTTCCAGATTCAAATGATTAGAGCTTCAGAATCAACTATAAAAGGACAAGACCATCTCTTGGATCCTTAGCCGAATTACAAAAAGAAAAAGAGCATACATACAAAGCACATTCAAACAAGAAAGAAGATCTTACACCAAATTTCTATTTCTGTGTAAAAGCTAGATTGAATTTGTATTCATCTAAAGTGTTCTTCATCTAGAAAGAACAAGTTTGTATCAATTGTAAAAATTGAGAGAGTGGTGTTGAGTACTCGGTTTTAGTACTCAGCGGTAGAGAAAAATCTGAGTGTTCAGTTATAGCGCTCAGTAGGAGTTGAGTAGACGAATAGAGGAAGGTACTCTTGCATATTCAACTGCCTTGTAAACGGTTTGTGCTCTACCTTTAAAGAGCTCGGTATTGGATTGAAAAAGCCCGGAAGGATTCTGGGGACTGGACGTAGGCGGTGAGGCCGAACCAGGATAAATCTTGCTGAGTAATTTCTAACCCTTTCTCTCAATATATATGTATGTGCTATTTGCTTAAATTACTCAGGATATAAATTGTATAAGCTGACACTGAGTAATCAGAGTGTTGAGTTGGAAGTTGACCTTAAGTGTTAATTCCCAACTCACAAGTAAAACGGTTCTAGTCAGCCTCTGACTAAAGCTGTCTTACATCTCTCAATCGTGCTGACTAAAATTTGAGTTAAAGAATTGATTAAGTCATCGTAATTATACGAAAAGGTTATATTAGTTCCTAACCCCCCCTTGGAACTAATCACACGGGACCAACAAAAGGGAGTATCATGTGCTTGATGAGTATCTCATGAAATGGAATCAGTTGTGCTTACCATGTACCTCCATTCGGGAGAAGTAATTTGAGACTTACATGGGGGAAGACTATGAAGGCATTTCGAAAGGGAGAAAACATATGAGATATTGAGTTCTTAGTATTATTGCCTAAAGATGAGGATGGGCGTAGCGTACATAGTGGAGAGGTGCTACATATGTCAAACCACTAAAGGGCATGCCACCAACTTGCAGCTTCACATGCCATTGCCCATGCCGCATACCGTTTAGGAGGACCTATGTATGGATTTTGTTTTGGGTTTACCAAGAACACAAAGGGGGATAGACTCCATATTTGTGGTGGTTGACTGGTTCTAAAAAATGGCGCACTTCATTCCATGCCGGAAAACCAATAATGCTTTGGCCATAACAAAGCTTTTCTTTCGGGAGGTGGTGATGCTACACGGGGTATCGAGACTATTGTGTCCGATCGGGATATAAAAAATTTAAGTCACTTTTGGAGGACCTTATGAGATTTATTTGACACGACTTTGAGGTTTAGCACCATCTCTCATCCCCAAATCGATGGGCAAACCGAAGTGGTCAACCAGAGTTTAAGAAATCTATTAAGGAGTAAATGTAAAGATAAGTCGAGGATGTGGGATTTAGTGTTGGCTCAATCCGAATTTGCATACATCGGGGACGTCCACTCAGGTATGGGAAAATCTCCTTTTGAAATGGTCTACACGAAAACTCCCAACCATACCCTTAATATCGTGAGCATCCCAAAGGGAGATAAGGTTAACGTACCCACTCAAAAGTTTGCTCTTGATTACCAACAAATGCATGATGAGGTAAAGGAGACGCTTGAAGAGCAGAACAAAAGGTTGAAGGATAAGATTGATTTGCATCGAAGGGACATTCAGTTTGAGCTTAGGGACAAATCATGGTATACTTGAGTAAAGAGCACATAGCAAGTGCGTTGAGTAGGAAGCTCTAACCAAGGAAGTAGGGTATGTACAAGGTCACAAAGAGATTCAAAGCAAATGCCTACCATATCACCCTCCCGAATTGGTTAGATAAGATGTCACCCTCATTCAATGTACGTGAGCTAAGCCCTTACAAGCCGGATGCGCCTCTTGAATACACTGTGGGAGACTTGGGGTTCAACTCCTCTCGAAAAGGAGAGAATGATGAGGGCATCAACATGAAGGACCCAGAAAAGCTTGAAATTGATCTCACACGGCGTGTGAAGACAACAACACGTCATATGAGCAGTCGAAGGATTTTAAAAACCTATGAAAGAACGCCACATTGCGTGTGACATCACCCATACGTCGTGTGAGAAGTTGAGAAGTTTCTGTTTCTTATTTAGTAATTCACATGGCGTGTCATTAATGTCACACGTCGTATGAAACCCAATTGTACCAGCCTCCAAGTTATATAGTCCGAAGGAACGCCACACGACGAGTCCCTCACACCACTCGTTGTATGGGATGCTCGAGTTTCAATCATACGGCATGTCACCCAGGCCACACGATGTGTGACCTTGCTTCATGGCCAAGTTCTGCAATTTTGCCACATTCTTGCCAATTGATATTTACTGTTTTTCCATTCTATATTTACTCTTTTATCTCTTGACCTTTTTTACTTGTTTGCCATTATATTATTTTCACCCATTTATCCCTATTATTTGGATAATATTAGTAATACCTAAAGAATATTAAGTATTTTATCATCTAGAGTTAGGAAGGTATATAACCTTAAATATTTGTAAGGATTTCATCAATTAAACTTATATTTCTCCATTGGAGCTAAGCTTTTCAACATTGAATTCGGTTATTTCCTTTTAGCCAAACTAGTAAAGAATATTTTCTCTGTTGGTTAACAATCAAAACTTTCATTATCATTATGATCTATATTATTATGATCTTATAAAAAATAGTGTTGTGAGTGTCATGAAGCCAAAAACTTTAACTGATATATCTTTTAGTGGGAAATAACGAAAACATTGCCGTACATTATTATATACATTTCATAGGATTTTGTTCACATATGACATGACAACTCATAAGAATTAGAAGTTCAACCGATGATTGAACTGGGATTCAAAACATCATGTGAAAATTATATTTTTATTAAACTTATACTAATAAAACTTATACTAATAATAATATTTATTTAATATCAATTCATGATATTTTGAGATATTAAATTAATAAATTTAATATAATAAAATAAAAGATTCATTAAAATTTAATTTATATAAAATTTTAAAAAATACATTTTTAAAACTAAATAATTATTATTTTTATTTATATTACTAATTAAACTTTATTAATATTGAAAAGATAAAATACTTTTCTTATGATATTTTGTTTGGTTTCAAAAAAAAAAAAAAGTCCAAGTAATATTTTAATTTTTATTATTTAATTTATAATACAAGTATATATTCTTAAATGTTGAAGAATTAAGAATAAGCATAAGTGAAAGAGGTAAGCATTATGATAATAAGGAGATGTTTTGGATTTTTCAACTAAAGCATGATTGCCTTAGGCCAAACTGAGCTTTTCCAGCTAATGGTGCCCCATTTTGTTTGCTTTTTTCCCCTGTCAATATTGTTCAGCTCTCAAACTAAAGATAGAAGATAATCTCTAAATCATCATCAATAAATAAAACTAGATAAACTCCATCAATATTCAATGATGATTGGTCCACCCTGCTTACTGAAAATTACCACTTCAGTAACAACTAGCTCCATGCCAAAACCAATTTATACAATAATAATAATAATAATAATAATAAATGAAAATAAGTTTTGTGTTACCTAGGTATTAAAATGGATTTCAAGGGCAAAACGATCAAGTAATTCACAGCACAAGTCCCTCAAGATCACAACTGAAAATATATGTATAACTTTCTATAGTTGCACATAAGCAAGCATTAGCCAATTAGTTAACAGTTTTCTACTCATAATATTTCACACCATTTATTATTATTATTATTATTATTATTATATATATGTTTATGCTAAAGCCACACCAATTAAGCTTTTATGCATATAATGGATGTCTAGATGTGGTGGGGCTTCTCCAAGTCCTCAAGACTGGTGGGGCGGAACCAGGCCTTTTCCTCCAAGACAGACCCCTGATCGCAGTTAGATGCACGATCTACACCTGCCCCCGAGTGTTGCTGCTCAGTGGCAGGGCCGAAAACACCAGTTTGTGGATGTGGTGCCCAGTACTTATCAGACTCCGGCTGGATCACATCATCTGGGACAGCACTTGCATGAACCGCCTGCTCATCCACGTTCTTGTCGTAAGCAGATGCGTGTGCTGCCCTCCTGCAATATTCATCAATTGGTGTTTGTATTTCTTGCTACAACATATCAAACGACAACTCAAATCTAAAATGCTTTAGAATATTAGTCTACCCCCATGTTACAACTGTACGGTTAGAAACAATAAAATATGACCCACATGACTCAACAAGATAACGATTAGCAAACTGCCCTGCCCCCAAAACATTTTGTTTTAACCAAGCACGCACACATATATATCGACAAATTTTTCCATGTTTAATATCACATCATACATGTTAAAGTTTAGGGTTTATCTTTTAGGATATAGTCTGATTGTAGTTTTGTTTTAACAATTGGTAAAATCTCTCACTATGATATATTCTGATTGTAGTTTTTTTGACAAGTTAAAAGTTAATATTTTAAGCTACCTAAGAATTATTGCATAATAGGCCCTACAAAAACAAAAAAACAATCTATTACATATCTGTAAAATCTTGTATTGAGAGCCCATTACCCTCTCCGAAACTCAGGAAAAAATATATATATATAAAAAGACATGTAATGAACAAAAGAAATGATAAAAATTTGTTGTGAATATCGACAAAAAAAAAACAGTGAAAGAAAACTTGTGACATACAGCAACTAACATTTAGCGGTAGATTTTATCCAAAGGAAGGTGGCATCTTATCTGTAGGACCATTGAACCACATTCACTAATTATGCAAATACCCTTAGGTTACATATATAATTTCAACTCAATTATTAAAGTAAATAAATCTCCAACTATATTGTTGGTAGCAACAACTAATATAAAATAATAAGAAGAAAGTAAACCTTTGCTTGCTGGTGTCATTTTCTAGATGCTAAGGTCACCGGAAAACCTTAGCCCTTACAAATTAGTGTTGGTGCTTCAACTATGGACAAATCTATTAGTTTTTAATAAAGATGGCAGTAGTTGGACTGCTTATTCAGAATAAATATTTAAGGAAAATTTACACAGAAATTCAGATTTGAAAAAAATTATTTATAACTATGTCGAGTACTAATTTAAATAATCATTGTTTTTCATATATTTTAAGAAAAAGGTTTTTACAAATTAGGGGTATAAGATATACTTTTTAGAGTTTAAGATTGATGAATTGAGGTTTAAAATTTATAATTAGGACATAAAATCATAATATATAGAAAATAATAGTAACATATTAAGAATTAAGTTTTGTAATATAATTTAATTGCATTTATAATTAGAAATGATTTTCATGTGGAAAATAACATAAAAAACCATGCTCAACTATTTAAACAAAAAATGACTCCCAAAACATGAGAGGAAAGCTGAAATCTATTCTGAATCTACACCAGATAGAGGCGCCCCGTGTAACTTTTAAAGCCAAAAAAGTCTATTACCGCCCATAAATACCCAATTAAGTCAATGTCATGGCCAATTAATAGAAAACAAAACATATTTGAAGCTTGAAAATCTAAGTTTGGCATCTTAAGTTTTATAAATGATTGAGAGTAATTGAGTGCATAGAGTAGTTCGAACAAAATCTAATATTTCTTATTTCCTTATGATAACCCAGCTGAGAGAAATTCAAATAAGTTTAATGTGTTTCTAATTGTATGAACTACTTACAATTTCAAAAATCATGTACATCAAATTGATCAGACATAAATAGGTTGTGGGTAAGCAATATATCCAATTTCGTCCAATCTGTCAAGAATCAAGTTTTTTCTTATTATTATTATTATAAAAATAAAAAAATAAAACTTGAAAAGTACCATAAGAAAAAGTCTTGAAAATATTAATTATTCTTTTTCCTGAAAAATCATGATATCTGATGGTAACCATGATTAGTAGATGCGTGTAATAACAAGCACACATTGTAGTCAACAATCTTCCATCTGAATTGGCAACGACAACTCACCTATTTTACCAAAAATATGAGAATCCCATCAACTAAAAAAAATTAAGATAATCAGAGGTTCCAAATCTAATAACAGGTTAAATTTGCTAAATTTACAAAAATGACCTGAGCAAGGAAAATACTGTTTTAGCCCGGCCATCATCTACTCTCGCATACTTTTTGAAAGCAGATTAATACAATGTCGCATTTGAGCAAGAAAACAAAAAAAGGAATCTAGATTGAATTGAAAAAACCAAAAGATTTTAAGCAAAATTACTTAAGAATTAAAAACTAATGGAAATAACTTTACAAGAGGCGAGATAGAAATTAGTCCAAACAATAGAAACTAAGCAAATGAAGATCAAAACAAAGCAAATGAATTGCAGTATAGCACATAAACAAGTAATAACCTGGTAATGAAAGAAGAGCGAGAAGAGTTAGGAGTCCAGATCTCGGTGACAAATCGCTTTCCCAAGCTGGCGATCCTCTGAGTGCTCTTCGAATTGGCGGCCATGCAAATTCACTTTCTTCAGAGACAAACTAAAACAAAGAAATGGAAAAAGTAGGTGACCTGAGCTGAGCTTCATCTTTCAACAATTATCTCTCTGATATATAGACTCTGGAAAGTGAGTATTGTAGAGATAATTGCTAAATTCCATCCCTATCCTTCATTCCCTAACCGTCTCTCTTTCTTTCTACTCACCTACCTTCCCCTCACCGTTAACGCCTGTGATTGTTGACTAACGATGGAATCTATTGCTGCCGTGTTTATTTTGTGCGAATTATCACGGAATATTTTTACGCCGTTCTATTTTCCACGGCGTCACGATTGACGGAGTTACTTGCTTAACGGGAAAGCCCATGAAAAGGGCCTTTATTAATGCCAAAAGACCGTCGTATACCCTTTTCTATTTATTTTTCCAGAATTGAGTTATCCGTTTGCCATGTGCCAAAATATTAAAATACCACTCTACATAACTCTAAAATAACTTAACTAAAATAAGGATAAAATACCAACAAAAATAAATAAACTTTGTAATTTGTAAATTTGTAAATTTATAAATACAGTCTCATATTTTAAAAATTTATCAATACAGATTTGAAATTTGTAAAATTTGTAGTTAAAGAATATGTGAATCGATTTTTTTATCTAACAATACTTATGGTTTAGTTAATTTATAAAGTTAGACCGTATAAATGAGGTAATTTGCAAATTTGATCTTTTTAATTATTCAAAATTGCTCCATTTTGTAGTATATAGTCGCTACAATAATTTTTTTATCAAATGTGTAAGCTTACAAACTACAAAAACTACAGACATCTGTTTGTAAACTTTTAAACCACACGACTATTTTTACAAATTGGTCAAACCACATTTTTCATTTTTGTACCTTTCCTTAAAATAAATCTATGACATGCTTGACAAAAAGATAAAAAGATGTTTAAAAGAGTTTATTGACTTCAAACCTCCTTTTTTATTGTAAAATGATGAATTTGAACCAACAACCACTCATCTCTTTTTAGATATGTACCAAACGAGTTAGTTTTATGAGTTTTTTCAATAAACTTATTACTACATTTATTTTAAAAGATTTTTTTTCTAAATAAACGTTGTTTTTGTTCCTTCACTAAAAATAAACTAATAATATAATAAATGTTTATCTAACTGTATTTTAATAATAAATATCAATTAATGAATCTAAATTTACTATTATATTTTTTGAAAATCATATTTCTATTTAAAATTATATGCCTTAAAATTAACAATTAACGTAAAGAATGTTATTAAAAAAGTGAGAAGAATATAAAAATATTGAGCTTTTAGTTTAGTAAAATGTTAAATTATAAATTAATTAGTATATATTAAAAATTATATTATATAATATCCAAGATACCTATTAACATTCTATGTCTACATTTTCTAAGCCTCCTTATAATTAGCTTTGTTTATTAAACTTATCCATTTTACTTTTACAATTATTAGATATTAATAATGCACTTTTAAATTCACATGTTGAGGTAAATAAAACTTTGGTGCAGGCATCTTTTTCAAGAGTTCGAATCCGGGTGAAAGGAGTCTAGTGAGAAACGAAGCACGAACGAGCACGCGGAGAAAAGGGGCAAAACTGCCCCACACGGCATGTCAGCCCTCCCACACGTCGTGTGGAGGGGAACTGAGAAGAACGAGATCACGCGCCGAAGGTAGAAGACCAGCCACACGTCGTGTGGAGTGAACCACACGCCGTGTGGGGTGAATTCCTACACACACAAACCTGAAACAAGGTCGCCCATTTTCTGCCCCTTTCCAGAAATTACTATTTTACCACTCATATATTTATTGCCTTGCCATTCAGGATTAAGACATAAATTCCATTCGAGCATTCCTTTCAAGTTCTACCCCTATCACTCTCTATTATGTTGTAACCCTAGCTAGGGTTTTTAGTCTTTTACATTTTATTTGGAAAGCTATATAAGCCTCCTTATTTGTAAGGATGGGTAACTTTTAATCAATAAAAAATATAGTCTTCTTCTTTGAAGCTTTGTTAAGGTTTTTAACCTTCAACAATAGGGGGTTTCTATTTCTTATGGATTAGGCAGTGAAACCCAGGATTAACTTCTTTTAGTTTAGCTAGAGAATAACCCTCTTTGTTGATTTACGATTAAAATCAACTCGTCCAAAACCGATCAGTATCAGTTGGTATTAGAGTCGATCGTTTTCCTAATATGGACTTCTTCAACAATGGTATAGCTAAGTTCATCTCAAGAATCCAAAGAAGCTGCCAACAATAAATGGGAAGATTTCCTGGCCGAATTAAGAAGAAAAATGAAGGCTCCACCCCAAAAAGTGAAGGAACCTATAGATAAGCATCTTGGAGTTACGGAAATTAGTATGAAAAGGTTTAGAAAGACTCTTATGGGGTGATACCGGGCTCAAGACGAATAAATGAGAAAGTTGAAATCCTCCATGGAGAGTCTCAAGCTAGAAATCTGAAATGCCTTCCGACTAACCTTGGAAGTTCCTCCTAAAGATTCATCACCAATCTTTTCTCCATTACACACTAAAGAGGTAAATCCTAAACTTTCAATTTCTCATATTGAAGTTATGGGTAATCCTATTATTAGGGAGGAGTTGGATATTTGTGTTGTTGTTTGTGAATTAGATTCTCATTGTGAGTTTATTGATGATATTGTGAATGAGAATGAGAATGAGAGTTCATGTATGGATGAGGAGGAAGGAATGTTTGTAGGTGAGGATATTGGGGAAACTCGTGTTGAAAGGGGTGATCCCTATGTGTTTGATAGAATTTTCCTTAAGCATAACTTCATTTGTATGCTTGAGGAAAGTGAAGGTGTTATTCTTGAAGAAAGGGAAAGTGACTTTGGGCTTGAAAATCTCTTTGAAGAGACTGAGGAAATAATTTACTTCGGACATAACTGGATTTTTTTTAGGAGGTCATTGTCTACTCCTGCTCCGCTCTTTGGAATGGTTTCTCTACCTGATTTTGGGACTTTTGCTTCACGTTTGAAAGGGGTTCTTGATCGGGAATATCTTGTTACAAGGAAGAGGCTTTAGGAGCGATCCTCTCGTGGACCGTCGGCTAGATTTCGCCGTATGATTGAGATTGTTCCGTAGGTCCTCCTTGGCCTTCCTTAGTTGTTGTTTAAGTCCACCACCTCTCTCTCTCATGTGCAGCTTTTGCATTATCTATCTCTTTTTTCATCGCAACTAAATTTTGCCCGAATCTTTGGGAAACTTCGTCTGCTAAAATTTGGTATTAAGGTTCCAATTGTGGCTGGCGCTCTGTTTCTTGGTTAGCTTCATCTCTATTATTCAGATGGACCTCCGACTGGATACGACTGGACTCAGCCACACTCATCGTAACAATCATAATCGTGTGTCTGAACCTTGACTAGTTAATTGTTCGAATCGTCCTGCTGAATCTTTCCATACTGACCTGTAAAACAGAACCAATGTCAGTGAGGGGTCAAAGTCTGGCGAACTACTCTGATGCCTAAGTCAGTCTAGTGCTTAGGAAGAGTTGAAAAGTATGGGCTAGTTGTGAGATAATAGTCAATGAACCGTAGGATGTGCCTGCACCCATCTATATATAGAGTGATTGAATCCTTTGTTCACTAGAAGTCCTTTTGGACTTAGGATTTCTTTGTCCTGTTAGGAGTCTTATCCTAGGAGAAGTCGTTTGCCATGTGGAGTTCTATTTGTTTCCGTACATTCCCTTATAAGGGACTAGAAGCTTCTAAAGGTTCTGAAGTCTTGTTTTATAACGTGTGGTGTAACAGTGTATAGGGTTGTGATGACAGCTAAAATAAATAAAGATCATTTATGTGTCTCATGACAGCTAAAATAAATAAAGATCATATATATTTTACTGTTATGTGATAGTTTCAAACAACTGGATTAAATAAAAAAAAATGTAATTTTTGTTGTTGTTACGTGGCTATCATGTCATAAAATAAACTCAATTTATTTTAATGTGGATGTTACACTAGTATTTTGGTGATTTCTTTTTTAATTGATTATACCGTAACTTGATTGAAAGGAAATGAAGTTAACTAACTTTTTTTTTTTTTAATAGATTGTAAATTTTGTTTAAATTATTATAGCATATAGAATTAGACGAAAATTTTGACATATTCAACTTCCCAATAAGACATAAGATTTGTGATACAGTTATATGATTGTAAATGAAAATTGAGGACTTTTTTTTGTGAGAAAAAAGGTGAATTTGTGGATAAAAAATGGTCTGAAAGTGATTAAAAATAGGAAAGATAGAGAAATTGGCGAAGAAGCACAAGTAAGTAATTATATAAATAAGAACGAATAATAATATATGATTTGAATAATGCGCAGTTTTAGCGTAATAATATTGGTTTATGTTGCTATTATCTTCCATTATTCAGAATCAGAAGGTCAAAAGTGCGGGTTTAGTGTTGATCTAATCCATCGTAACTCGAAAGCATCTCCATTCCCTGAAAGTAGGAGTAGTCCATTACAGCATTTCAATAATGGATTTCCTCGAGCAATTTCTCGTGTAAGACGTCTACAACAACAACAACATGTTTCCAATGTCCAAAGAGAGGCCGAAAATGGTGAGCATTTAATGAAATTATCCATCGGAACCCCTCCCCAGGACTATCATGGAATCGTGGACACCGGCAGCGACCTTTTCTGGACACAATGTCAACCTTGCCAACAATGTTATAACCAAACTAATCCCATTTACAATCCCAATTCATCCTCTTCCTATGCCGATATTCATTATAACTCCCCTCAATGTAAACTCCTTGACACGACTACTGTCTCTCCGGACTCCTATTGCAACTACACATACGCCTATGGCGACAATTCCATCACAAAAGGCCTTCTTGCTACAGAAACCATCACCTTTCCTGGCGGCGCCTCCGTAAACAACATTGTTTTTGGCTGCGGCCACAATAACACCGGTGTTTTTTATCCCAAGGAATCTGGTTTGGTTGGATTAGGAGCTACACCATTATCCTTCGCATATCAAGTAGGTGCAGCATTAGGGAACAACAAATTCTCTTACTGTTTAGCCCCAGTCAACGACCCCGATTCGACAACCAAGATGCATTTCGGAAGTGCTGCCGAAATTCCACCCGGACCAGATGTGCTTACCATTCCCTTAGTAACCAAACAAGACACCAAGCCCTACTTTGTTACTGTCACCGGAATGAGCGTTGGGCCCTCCGGAACGCTGATTCCCTACACTGCATCGGGAACTCCTGAAAAGGGTAATATGTTCATCGACTCCGGCGTACCACCTACGCTTGTACCGCCTGATTTGTATAAAAGATTGGTACAAGAGCTAAAGAAGTGGTTTAAGATGGCACCATTTGAGGATCCTGATTTGAAAGACAAATTTTGCTACAAAACGAAAAATATGACGGTTGAACCAGTTATAAATATTCATTTCGAGGGGACTATGAAACTTGCTGTGCCGGCTCTTAACACTTTTATTCCGGCAAAGCCTGGTGTTTACTGTTTCGGTATGGAATCTATTGACGGTAAATTTGGTGTATATGGAAACTATTTACAAAGCAATTACAGGATTCTGTTTGACATTGATAACCGTCAACTTTCCTTCAAAAAGGCTGATTGTGCCAAAGGTGCTTGAATCCATTTTATTCATGTTGTTTCTAAACATAATTATCATATTAGCTCATAATTTCATTAAAAATATATTTAATTTTATCTTTTGATGGGACAAAGATAATTAATTAATTGTTTTGATTAATTGAATGTCCTTAAACTAAAATAATTAAGACAAGACAAAATAATGTCTTGTATTTTATATTCTAAAAGACAAACCAATATTAAAATAGGAAACGTGATACAAGATTTTATTAGAAAGTCTCTAAACCTCATAGAAAAAGTTTTATTCTATATAAATAGAATCTTTAATGAACTTTTAACTACGAAAAGAGCAATATATAAATCTTTTTTTTTTTATTTAAGTATACAATAACAAACCTAATTACTTACACATAATGAGACTTGAATTTATATTTATGGACAACCCTTTGAGTAATCATACACATGTTCTTAACCTGGCTAAATTGTGAAAAGTATTCATTCGAAAGGATATATATACCATGATAAGGTTTACAATTCAATCTAGTAGTAATATCGCGTATCAATTGTGCAAAACTATAGCTAGTAATGTTCAAAAATATTGAAAATGGTAGCTACACACCTCCATCAAAGATGAAATTTAAAAAAGAACCATTAACACAAAGTGTTAGTATAGTGGTAAATGCTTTGAAAAGATAATTTTGTGGTTTCTCATTGTCCCCGAAGTTATTATAAAAAGTAATGTCTTTAATGAAACTGCAAATTTGTGACATGTATTATTTTGATAAATGTGCTTATGAATTTCAAAGATATTATTATATTATGTCATTTTTCCTTTTACATGACACAAAATACATGATAGACATTTGTTTTCGTGTCGTTTGATTGTTTTACGTGAGAGTATATTAAAATTCTGTCATCTAAAAGCTTAATTAAAAACGCGCTCGATTCAAATGTGACGTTACGATGACAGTCTTTTGTCATCTCAAAAAAACGTGATTTTGATGGACAAGTTACTTAACCATCAGATGACACTTAGTATAAATAACTATCATTGTTAAATGAAAATAAAAAAAACGGCAACCAAATATTAATTTCGCAGGGGAGCAAAAAGTGTGATATTCGTTTTGCACGCTTAAAAAAGAAAGGGGTGTATAAAGCCATTTATGCATAAACTCATTCTTTCGAACTCATCTCCTTCGAGCTTTACCTCTCTAAACCCAAAACACAACTCTCTCTTCTACACTAGCATCTAGATCTACATCTTGTGAATCGTCTTCGACCTCGTGAATTCGTCATCTTGGTAAGGTTTTTATTAGGGTTTATTTAAGTCATTACGATGTGTTCAAACGATTAGTTCTTGAAATTATTATACTATCTGCGGGTAAATTTCATCTATGGTGTACAACTTTTATCCTAAATCACACTTTGGTATACAAACTTCAATTTTTGTCACACTAATATATATGTACTTAAGGGTGACCACTGTGGTGTACAACCGGTGAAAATGAACGGTCAACACTCAGTCAACACGCCACCTCAGCTTTGACCGGACAAAAAGTAAAAAAAAATTCAACCAATTAATATAAAATTACTTTTATACCGCTATCTCTCCATCTATTCATCTTCTCCCCCTCCATTTCTTCCTCTCTCTATCTTCAAATTTCTTTCTCCCTCTTCTTTCTAACATATGAAGATGGAGACGAACCTTTATACATACAGGTATTATAAATACCAAAATTTGATCAATCCTTATAGTGGGTTTAGGATAGGATCTTTGTAGAAAAAGAGAGTAAATGGCTCGATTGCCTCCTAAAATACCTATGATGACTCCAAATTGGCCTCCATTCCTCCACCAAACAATCTCAAACTGTACTACCGACGCCGCCGCCATTGAGAATCAAAATCCTTCATGGGACGACTTCTTGGACTTTTCTTCCACCAAACGTGGAGTCCACCGCCGCTCAATCAGTGATTCAGTTGCCTTCCTTGAGACTAATACGATGCCGTTTGTCGAAGAATGCCATCAAAACGACAACAAGAAGAGCAATTACCCGAATGGGCTGTTGTCGGAAAATCTCGGATTTGAGAGATTAGACAATAAGGAACTGATGTCGATGTTCGCCGATGAGATGTCGAGTTTGTCACTGCTGCCAACGACGTCAAACCCGTCAACGCCGTCGGATCAAAACAGCAACAACGATGAGAAGGCAGTAACGGTGTAAGATCAATAGCAGCAACAGGAGCAGGCAACCAAGAGTGAGGCAGGTGAGGTGGAGAGCTCATGCAAGCAAGAATAATTCTCATCTAATTATTATTCCAATGGTGACCCTGTAATTACAGATCCTAAGAGGGTAAAAAGGTATTAACATGCAAATCTATACTAGTAGTATGTTGTTTTTTTAGATAGTGTAGATAAATTTTGTGTGATAAAGAAGTTAGTTAGAGAATTTTGAAGATAGATTGAGAATTTTGAAGAGAGAGAAAGAAATTTGAAGATAGAGAAAGAAATGGATGGAAGAAAATGAATAGATTGAGAGATAGGGGTATAAAAGTAATTTTATATTAATTGGTTGATTTTTTTTTTTGACTTTTTGACCGTTCAAAGCTGAGGTGGCACGTTGACTGTGTTGGGGTTTAGTGTCCTATAGACAATTGTTCTAGGATATAAACTTAATGTAAATGGAGTGTTCTTTATATCATTTGTTTTAATGAGATATGGTTTCATAACTATATAAAGACAACCTCTTTTAAGAACTAAATAAAGTCTAATAAAAGGAAATCCCTAAGTTTGTTTAAAGTGATTATAAAGTGTTCATACAAGCATGAAGTGAGATGAAACTTTATAATAAACTAACAAACTTAAAACCACCCCAAGTCAAGTAATATGTTTAGAATTGACATATCACTGCTGAGACTTGCATGTAACAATATCTTCTGTCGAGAGAAAAAGCTGATCTCACAAGCTCCAGATATGCAGATATCTGAACAGTTACGTGGATCCAATGAAAGGGAGTTCATTAGGATTGGGGACCCGACTTGAGATAACAGGATGGGTAGATTCATCCTTGTCACTTGTTCAACTCATTGGTATTAATAGGTATAAGTAATCCTTAGACTCAAAGGAATGTTAATTGGTGATTCTGGATTATGGAATGTGATGCTTTGATCCTGTTGTAACACGATCCATAACAGAGATGACTCTAGGGTTTGAACGGCAGACGTTGGGTATCACAGGAAGTAATTGCAGGATAATTATACATTGGATTGAGCATTTGTCACTCCCGATAAATGGGAGATACGTCCAAGGATCGCTTGTGGAAGACTTGACTCTAAATCCTTGCAAGGTGATAGCTTAAGACTTGAAATGCAGATTTCACTTAACCTATCTAATTGGAGTTAACTCGGCCTGTACAAGTAAAATGAACGTCTCGCTATATGTAACTTGACATTATCCATAGTCATAAGATTCAGTTCAAGGATGTAGTTGATAAAGGATCGAATTATACTGTAACTAATACGGAAAGGTCAACGACAGAATCAACCTGTCTTCTTATAGCTCTGGGGGAATGTTTTGGATTTGCTAATCACATTTGGCGTACTCATTCCGTTATTCAAAGATTAAATATAATTCTGATAAAATTAATTTAATAGTTGCATACGGCTAGAAGCAATAAGAACCTAATGGATCACACATAAGACTTGGAGCCCAAAAGAGAAACAGATGTTAATTAATTGATGGAAGCCCAACTGAGTCCACCAAGGCCCAGTAAATAGAGGGGGGCGATTTTTATGTATTAAATGCATGAAGAAATTAATTTGATTTTAAGCAATCCTAATTAGATTAGGATTGTGAATTAAATTAATTAAAAGATAAATAAGTTAGGAGGTTTAATGAGATTAAATTTCTCCTATTATTATCCTAAAAGGTTATTATTATTATCTTTATATTTAGATATAATTATAGATAATAAATAAGAATTATATTCCGAATTAAATTCTTATTCAGTAACCTAATTCTATCTAACTAGGGTTTAGATACAAGAGAGTATATATATACCCCCTCTATATGTAAATTTCGGCCAACCCTAGTCTGCCATAGAAAGAGAATTTCGACCCCCATAGTTGAGGACGAGATCATTCACCGCTTCCTCCTGATTCAATTGATTTTCATCTCTTTCTCTTATTCCTTGATCTTATGTTGATTTATTAGAGGCAATCTATTCTTGATTGCTTTTACACGGTTGATATCTAACTTGATTTTGGATTGTGTTTTTTGTCTTGTGCTCGGAAACTCGGAGTAAGAGTTGTGGGCACTTCGATTGCAACGGTAGATAGAACTTCAAAATGTATTTCCTTCTATCCCTCTTTATATGAAATAACGATTAACGGATCTTGAGTTAATGGAAAATGTTAAAAATTTTATATTTCCGCTGCCATACGTTAGGCTATTTTCCTTCAGTGGTATCAGAGCCTGCGTTAAATCCGTTATTTCATATATGAAAATTAAAAGGTTTTTTAATCGAATTGAATAAATATTTATAGTTAGGTTAATTAACAAAACTGTTTTGATTAATTAGTTCTAAAGATAAATAAGTTTTAATTAATTGTTAATTAAAATAGATTATGCGTATGTTCCTAATTATTTTGGTTGATAATCTTTATAACAAAATCTATTAGTTTTATAGTTAGATTGATAAAAGTTAGTTTTATTGATTCTAAAGATAAAACGGAAAATCTATAATAGGTTTTCTTATTTTCTGAAAATCGTTTTAAAACCGTTCTAAAACTGATATATATATATATATATATATATATATATATATATATATATATATAATTATTTAAAAAAAATAAATGGACAGCAGCTCGGGTTGCGCCTCACGGCGCAACCCGACCGGTGTCCTGCGGTTGCTGCCTCGCGGCAGCAACCGTGCAGCGGCGGGCCAGGCGCAAAAGGGCTGCTGCCAAACGGCAGCAGCTGCTTCCTCGGGCCCGTCCCGAAACCCATGTATTTTAAAATCGTTTTAAAATAGTTTTAAATATATATATATATATATATATATATGCGTTTCAGAAATTAATAGTTTTCTGTTTTGATTATCGAATGAATGAATTTATTTAAAAGTTTGTTTTATCTATTTGTAAATCAAAAGTATTAAGGGAGTGTTTGGTTAAGTCAACTTAAACTATGGAATGGGAATGAAATTGGATTATTCCCTTTATTAATGTTTGGTTAAACAAATATAACTTGAGAATGATATAATCTCATTCTCTAATTATAGGAATAATTGATTCCCTCCTCTCCCCACCTCAATCACATTTCATTCCCATTACCTTTCATTTATTAAAAAAATAACATTACAATGTTCACGTTTTTTCAAAACCCACTGCTCATAATTATGGTTATTTTTTTATATTTTAAATAGTTAATTTTTTTTATAAGGTGGTTACACTATATTATATTTTACATACTAGTATATCTATATTATATAGCAATGTTTTTCTTTTGAATTTATAATATCATTTTTTATTTATAATAATAATAAAAAAAGTTATCAATAAAAAACTATTAATTTGATTTTAATATAATATTTTTTACACTTAATTTTTCTTTATATTAAAATATCTAATTTTAGGAAGATTTAATATTTTTTATATTTATTTTTCAATTGATGTTATAATAATAATTACAGTATTTACTAAATTATTTTTAACAAATGTTGTATTTATTTCGATTCCGATCGTTAAAGAACCAAACAGTTTTAAAGAGAATCTCATTCCGATTCCATATTGAACCAAACATAATAAATAAATAGTCATTCCGATTCTGATTCCGCCACATTCCGATTCCGATTCCGTTTCCGATTCCGAAGTTTAAACCAAACGCCCCCTAAATGAATTGAAATCAAAATAATTGGGACACGCATAAATAAAGTTTTGTATAGTTGTACTAATCTAAAAGGTTAATATAGAAGATACGAAACTGTTAGAATTAAAATTGGATAAAAGTTAATTTGATGAGTTAATGTGATTAACCTAAATATTACATAAGTATTTTATGTAATCAACCAATTAAATTTATTTAATTGAGTTTATGCATGTTTGGAGTTATGGACATATTTGGACCCTCTATTTAGTCTTTTGGTATTTTTGAAATAGGGCCTGCGAGTCCTGCCTTTCTACTATCTATTGTAATTTCTCCTCTCATCTAATTCCCTTCAAGTTAATTGAAGTTTTCTATAGTAGTATAGAAATTAATATGTAATTTCGAGGCATCATGGAGAAGACGGATGACCTAAAGAGAAATATGTAATAGTTAGTATTTCCCTAGGTTTGGCCTTTTATTCCGTCTCTGGCTCGACGGAATAATTTAGATAATATGTCCATAACACCAATGTATGTGTCTGATGTATGCTAAAGCAAATCAAGACTAAGTTAGATTATGAGACTTGAAATAAAAATCCTTCACTAATTAAAAGTTAAGTAAATAAGCAAGTTATTAAAATTGGTTGCCCCTCCCTAATATTATAATTCAGCCGGCAGTACTGGGGGCCTTTGGGTTATTGAGCAAACTCAAGCTCGGGGTCTTATGGTAACACTTGAATTATCGAAAATCGTTCTTTCATGAATATGGGGTAATACTTAAATTAGATTATGATAATTGGATGAGCAAACTCATGTTATCATAAACTAATGGGCAATATGGTTGGGATTAATATGAATAGCATATTAGTTACTAATGTGGTTAGTAACCCAATAACCTAGGAATCACATTAAAGATATGATTAATTACATGAATCTACCTAACAAATGAGACTAGCTTGTTGAGCAAACTCAAGGTGAAATCTCAGGAGTTAGGATCCTAGCTCACTAAAGGATTTGTGAAATTCTTCGAATTAATATGGAGGGCTATTAATTTGGCAAAATAGTGGGAGCAATTTAAAATGAATTAAAAGACCTATAATTTTAGATTGATAAATTTTAAAGCAAATGAATAACATACGTTTACTCTTTCTCACTCTCAGGTTAAATTAAAACACTCCTAAAATCATGACTAAAACCAATCTGCAGAATACTCTTACCGATAACAAGTTGAACGGTTCAAACTTCACCGACTGGTTTTGTAACCTCAAAATCGTTTTGAAGTTCGATAAGATAGGGTATGTACTTGATACATCGATACCCCCTATCCCAGCTGATGACGCTCCCATCGAAGAGATTGATGCTTACCAGAAGCACAAAGCTGATGATGATCATGCGGGATGCATCATACTTGCATCGATGACACCGGAATTGCAAAGGCAACATGAGGAAATGGATGCCTATTCCATCATCATGCACCTAAAGGAGTTGTTTGGGAAACAAACTAGGTGCGAACGCTACGAGATATCAAAATTGCTATATCGTTGCAGGATGCAAGAGGGCACATCTGTAATGACACATTGTGTCAAGATGATTGGCTATATTACCAAGCTTTCTAGTATTGGATTCACGATGGATAACGAACTAAGCATAGATTTAATTCTTTAATCCCTCCCAGAGAGTTATTCACAGTTCATCATGAACTACTAGATGAATGACTTGCAAACCTCTCTTGAAGAGCTTGCAAATATGCTCAAGTCAGTTGAGCCCAATATGTAGAAAGACAAAGCAATACCAGCTCTTGTCATAGAGGGATCAAAGAAGAGGAAGGGGAATTTTCCCAATCCTAAACATCCCAAGAAAGGCAAGAGGGTCGTGCCCACTAGAGCTAAGGGAAAGGAAGTGAAGAAGCCCAAAGGAGAGTGCCACTTCTGTGGTAAAGACGAGCATTGGAGAAGGAACTGCAAGGAGTACCTAGCCTCCCTCAAGAAGGGAAAAGATGGTACTTCAACGTCTGGTATGTTTTATATTGAAATAAATACAATTTCACAGTCTGAATCTTGGGTACTTGATACCGGATGTGGATCTCATATTTGTACAAATATGCAGGAACTAAATCGGACTAAGGAATTGAAGAAAGGAAGCATGAACTTCCGAGTAGGAAATGGAGCAAGAGTTGCCGCCATCGCTGTTGGAGATTATGCTTTAAGTTTGCCCTCTAGGCTTGTAATAGAATTAGGAACTGTTTGTATGTTCCAGAAATGTCCAGAAATATTATTTCTATTAGCCGTCTTGTTGACGACGGTTTTCATATTTCAATAAAAGACAAACATTGTGAGTTTTATAGAGATGGGATTTTCTATTTTTCAGGAATATCACAAAATGGGATTTATGTGCTAGATGACAAAATTTCTGTTTTTGCAATTGATACCAAAAGACATAAGCTAGATAATTCGACTTACTTGTGGCATTGTCGTTTAGGCCATATAAACAAAAGACGCATGCTTAAGCTACATCAAGATGGGCTTATAGATTCAATTGATTCTGAATCATTGGAAATATGCGAAGCATGTTTAAAAGGTAAAATGACAAAGACACCCTTTAGCAATAAAGGTGAGCGTGTATCAGACACTCTAGGATTAATACATTCAGATGTATGCGGTCCTATGTCGGTCCAAGCAAGAGGAGGATTCAGATACTTCATAAGCTTTATAGACGACCATACCCGATATGGTTATATCTACTTGATGAAGCACAAGTCGGAAGCCTTTGAGAAATTCAAATGCTTCAAAAATGAAGTAGAAAATCAATTAGGAAAGAAAATAAAGATACTTCGATCCGATCGAGGTGGAGAATATCTTTCAGATGATTTTCTGAATTATCTAACTGAATGTGGGATATGCTCACAATGGCAACTCCCTATACACCACAACACAATGCTGTATCCGAGAGGAGGAACCGTACCTTACTAGATATGGTACGATCCATAATGAGCGTAGCATTACTTTCAAAGACATTCTGGGGCTATGCCTTAGAAACTGCCCTCTTCACCCTAAATTGAGTACCAACTAAATCCGCTAGTTCCACACCATATGAATTGTTCGTTGGTAGGAAACCCACATTCTCATTCATGAGAGTATGGGGTTGTTCAGCATTTGTCAAACGCGTAGCGTCAGACAAACTAGATTCTAAATCTAATAAATGTTTCTTCATTGGATATCCTAGGGAAACTGTAGGGTATTACTTCTATCATCCAGATGATCAGAAAGTAATAGTATCCAAGCACGCAACCTTCTTGGAGAAAGAGTTTCTCGAAGAAACAGAAAAGGGAAGCATGATTGAACTTGATGAAGTTCAAGAAGAAAAAACACCGACTGAAACAACAGAGGCGGTTGAGGAACCCGAAGCAGTCCCATTGGACGAGACTCAAGTGCCACCTACTCGTAGATCACAAAGAGTTCGTGAACTCCCAGTTAGATATGGTTTTCTAGTGGGAGATGATGACGAGGTTCCCGTGTTAGACGACGAACCCGAAAACTACGAAGAGGCTCTTACCAGTCCAGATTCTAAAGCATGGCTCGAGGCCATGAATTCTGAGATGGATTCCATGTACACCAACCAAGTGTGGACTTTGGTTGATCCACCCGAAGGGATAAAACCCATTGGGTGCAGGTGGATCTTCAAGAAGAAGACTGACATGGATGGAAAGGTTAGCACATACAAAGCTAGGTTAGTAGCGAAAGGATATCGTCAGAAACAAGGAATTGATTATAACGAAACTTTCTCTCTTGTGGCTATGTCCAAATCAATCAGAATAATGCTCGCTATTGCCGCTCACTACGATTACGAGATTTGGCAAATGGATGTTAAAACAGCTTTCCTAAACGGAAACCTGCTTGAGGATGTATATATGATACAACCTGAAGGTTTCATATCAAATGATGCAAACAAGGTTTCCAAACTTCAGAGATCCATTTATGGACTCAAGCAAGCATCGAGAAGTTGGAACAAGCGTTTTGACGAAACCATAAAACAATTTGGTTTCGAACAAAATTGCGAGGAAGCTTGCATTTACAAGAAAGCAAGTGGGAGCTCAGTTGCATTTCTAATATTATATGTGGACGATATATTATTAATGGGAAATGACATAGCTCTACTACAGTCGGTGAAAGTATGGTTATCAGGTAACTTCTCTATGAAAGACCTTGGTGAAGCAGCTTATATACTTGGTATAAAGATCTACAGAGATAGATTAAAAAGACTGCTTGGTCTTTCACAGGCTACATACATTGAAAAGGTGCTAAAGCGGTTTAGCATGCTTGAATCGAAACGAGGTAACTTACCCATGGTACATGGAGTAAAGTTAAGCAATCATCAATGTCCTAAAACCAAAGATGATAAGAAGCGCATGGTTGTAATCCCGTATGCCAGCGCAATCGGTTCGATTATGTATGCTATGCTTTGCACTAGACCTGACGTAGCGTTCGCGTTAAGTATAACGAGTCGTTATCAAGGTAATCCAGGAGACGAGCACTTGAATGCCGTCAAGAACATTCTTAAGTACTTGAGAAGGACTAAAGACATGTTCCTAGTGTACGGGGAAGGGGATCTGAAAATAGAAGGATTTTCAGATGCCAGTCGTCTCACAGATAAGAACGATTTTAGATCCTAATCAGGATACCTGTTTATCTTGAATGGGGGTGCGGTCAGTTAGAAGAGTTCCAAGCAGGAAAGCGTAGCTTTCTCTACGACCGAGTTAGAGTACATCGCTGCTGCGGAAGCAGCAAAGGAAGCGGTTTGGATTAAGAAGTTCATTACTGAACTTAGTGTGGTGCCTGACATTGTAAATCCCATTACACTGTACTGTGATAACAATGGAGCCATTGCACAAGCAAAGGAACCACAGTCTCATAATGCATCCAAGCATTGCCTGAAGTGATACCACATTGTAAGAGAGATTGTGGCAAGAGGAGATGTGAGAATAGAAAGAGTACCTACTGAGGACAATGTTACAGATCCGTTGACAAAGCCCTTAACCCAGAAAGTACATGATCGTCATTTTAGTTTTACTGAGATAAGTTGTAGAAACAATTGGCTTTAGTCCAAGTGGGAGTATGTTGGGGTTTAGTGTCCTATAGACAATTGTTCTAGGATATAAACTTAATGTAAATGAAGTGTTCTTTATATCATTTGTTTTAATGAGATATGGTTTCATAACTATATAAAGGCAACCTCTTTTAAGAACTAAATAAAGTCTAATAAAAGGAAATCCCTAAGTTTGTTTAAAGTGATTATAAAGTGTTCATACAAGCATGAAGTGAGACGAAACTTTATAATAAACTAGCAAACTTAAAACCACCCCAAGTCAAGTAATATGTTTAGGATTGACATATCACTGCTGAGACTTGCATGTAACAATGTCTTCTATCGAGACAGAAAGTTGATCTCACAAGCTTCAGATATGCAGATATCTGGACAGTTACGTGGATCCAATGAAAGGGAGTTAATTAGGATTGGGGACCCGACTTGAGATAACAGGATGGGTAGATTCATCCTTGTCACCTGTTCAACTCATTGATATTAATAGGTATAAGTAATCCTCAGACTCAAAGGAATGTTAATGTGTGATTCTGGATTATGGAATGTGATGCTTTGATCCAGTTGTAACACGATCCATAACAGAGATGACTCTGGGGTGTGAACGGCAGACGTTGGGTATCACAGGAAGTAATTGTAGGATAATTATACATTGGATTGAGCATTTGTCACTCCCGATAAATGGGAGATACGTCCAAGGATCGCTTGTGGAAGACTTCACTGTAAATCCTTGCAAGGTGATAGCTTAAGACTTGAAATGCAGATTTCACTTAACCTATCTAATTGGAGTTAACTCGGCCTGTACAAGTAAAACGAACGTCTCGCTATATGTGACTTGACATTATCCATAGTTATAAGATTCAGTTCAAGGATGTAGTTGATAAAGGATCGAATTATACTGTAACTAATACGGAAAGGTCAACGACAGAATCAACCTGTCTTCTTATAGCTCTGGGGGAATGTTTCGGATTTGCTAATCACATTTCGCGTACTCATTCCGTTATGCAAAGATTAAATATAATTTTGATAAAATTAATTTAATAGTTGCATACGGCTAGAAGCAATAAGAACCTAATGGGTCACACATAAGACTTGGAGCCCAAAAGAGAAACAGATGTTAATTAATTGATGGAAGCCCAACTGAGTCCACCAAGGCCCAGTAAATAGAGGGGGCGATTTTTATGTATTAAATGCATGAAGAAATTAATTTGATTTTAAGCAATCCTAATTAGATTACGATTGTGAATTAAATTAATTAAAAGATAAATAAGTTAGGAGGTTTAATGAGATTAAATTGCTCCTATTATTATCCTAAAAGGTTATTATTATTATCTTTATATTTAGATATAATTATAGATAATAAATAAGAATTATATTTCGAATTAAATTCTTATTCAGTAACCTAATTCTATCTAACTAGGGTTTAGATACAAGAGAGTATATATATACCCCCTCTATATGTAAATTTCGGCCAACCTTAGTC
The DNA here is from genome assembly GCF_963576675.1 of Euphorbia lathyris. NCBI lineage: Eukaryota > Viridiplantae > Streptophyta > Magnoliopsida > Malpighiales > Euphorbiaceae > Euphorbia > Euphorbia lathyris. The sequence goes on from NC_088918.1 coordinate 50,386,405, forward strand.
TGTCGTAGAAAGAGAATTTTGACCCCTATAGTTGAGGACAAGATCATTCACCGCTTCCTCCCGATTCAATTGATTTTCATCTCTTTCTCTTATTCCTTGATCTTGTGTTGATTTATTAGAGGCAATCTATTCTTGATTGCTTTTACACGGTTGATATCTAACTTGATTTTGGATTGTGTTTTTTGTCTTGTGCTCGGGAACTCGGAGTAAGAGTTGTGGGCACTTCGATTGCAACGGTAGATAGAACTTCAAAAGGTATTTCCTTCTATCCCTCTTTATATGAAATAACGATTAATGGATCTTAGGTTAATGGAAAAAGGTTAAAATTTTTATATTTCCGCTGCCATACGTTAGCCTATTTTCCTTCAGACTGAACGTTGACTGGTCATTTTCACCGGCTGTACACCACAATGATAGGTCACCCCTAAGTACGTATATATTAGTGTGACAAATTGAAGTTTGTACACCAAAATGTGATTTAGGGTAAAAGTTGTACACTATATATGAAATTTACCCTACTATCTGCATGTTAGTTGTGACCTAATCCACTGCATATTCATTCTATAATTTGAAGTTTGTTTGCTTAACATTAGGTATCTTCATTCTGATATAAGGGTTTTATCTCGTTTTAGTATATCTGTTTATTTGTAATGTTTAGCTTTTTATAATGGTTTTCGTATTGGATATTGAAGATGATTCTTGCATGTACTTTTAATGTTGGATTTATAGTCTTGCAGATATATTTACATATTGGGTTTCTTTGTTGTTTGTTGTTTATCAATGTATGTGTTTATTGTTATTAGTTAGAATAAAACTGATTATAGATTATGTTTGTTCAAGATGGATAAATCATGGATGGTGGCTGATAGTAGATCACTACAGTTTAGGATAGGCTTACAAGAGTTTCTGAAGTTTGCATCTGATAATGCTCCAAACTCAAACTATATTTTTTGTCCTTGTGTCAGATGTTGTAACCTCAGAGGTGGTAGTATTGACTTCATTAAGGATCATTTAATCTATAATGGAATTATGAAAACATATACAAATTGGGTATGGCACGGTGAGTGTTCTATTGCAGACTCAAATCATATAAGTGAGGGTTCTGAAACAGTTGAAATGAACCATGACTTAGGGAGAGATTTAGAAGAAGATGGGTGCTCAGTAGAGTCAGATGAATTTATGCACTTCGTTCATGATGGAGACAAACCTTTGTATCCCGGTTGTACTAAATCCACCAAGATGAATGGTTTAATACAAACCTTTAATCTGAAGGCCAAACATGGTCTGACTGAGTCTTGTTATACCGACATTTTATTGTTGTTTCACACCCTTTTGCCTGATGGGAATGAAATGCCAATGTCTGTGAATGAGGCAATGAAAACTCTTCATGCTTTAGGGATGAAATATGAGAAGATTGATGCATGAGAAGATTGATGCATGTCCTAATGACTGCATTTTGTATAGAGATGTTAATGAGGGTGCTACACGATGTCCATTTTGTAATACCTCTAGGTGGAAACTGTTGGTCCCTTATTATGTGAGAATTAGGTCCTATGGGGGGGGGGGGGGGGGGGGGGGGGGGGGGTTAATGGAACTATTTAGGATTTAAAAATTTATCTAAGTAAAAATATTTCTCACAACACAATAACATAGTTTAAAGGATAAATATTTAAGGTTCAGAGGCAACTTTAGTTGATCAACAACTAAGATTGATATTGTCCTTAATTCGAGGAATAACGCCTCAGAAGGGCTTCCAAACTTATCACAGTTTAAATACAACTCTAGCTAATTTATGTTTCCGAAATATAAAAGCCAGCAATAAAGAGTAAGAGTTAGAGAGAGTGATACTTGTTGAGCGATTTCCGCAAGTGCACGGTTTCGCTTGTAGTAATAAAAAGATATCGATCCCATAGGGAATGTTTTTTAACGAAAACTTATTTAAGTGTAATTTAAATACGACTTAAGGTTTATAGAAATAGATAATCGTTATTTGAAATTGGTTTTGAAATTGATAGAATAAGAATTAGGCTGGAATATGTAGAATGTTAGAAGTCAATTCTGTTTTGAGTATGAATTATAAAACAGAAACGTTTAGTGTTTAAACTAAGAGAATAATTGTATTCGTTTGCATTAAGCAAAACTTTAAACTTTGTATAAACTATAAAAATGTAATAACGTGAACTCCTTTAATTAAAAGGCTTTGAACCGCAGACAATCTTCCTACGGTCGGGATAGATCGCTACCTTAACCAAATTAATTCTCGAAGAATGAATTTGCCTAAGTGTTCAACAAAGTTTCCTTGTAAAGATATTGAATTCAACTACGTTTTAATGAAAACACCAGAACTCACTTCGGATCAATTACAGAAGTGCTACATAAAATTATATTGAATTGCATGAACTTTATTAGATGAAATATGAATTTGATACAAGTTTACAGAGAATAAAACGCATGAAAGCCTTCGGACGACATGAGAGTTCCGGGTCGTCAATCCTTTCCTCAAACCTCGTTTAGAGTTTGTCAGGCTCGTGGGTCGAATCCGCTACTTAATCTTCTCGCTGAATCTTCGAAATAGAGATGGTTCTTCTACTACCAAAATGTAAACTAATATAAACAGATCTTAATCTAAATCTAAAGCCTACTGTGTATGTAATTATTTGATAAACAATGTGTGTACATCATATTGCTTTTTACAAAATCGAACTTCTAACTCTGAATCGTTTGACTCAGAATTTCTACATAAATTCTGTACTAAATCTTAACTCTCAATTATCCTTTTCAACTCTGAAATCAACTCTCTATTTATAGTTGTTGAAGAGTCGAGTGTAAGGAACGTGTCTGCTGCGAAGAGACGTTTCTATCCAATCGAACGGATGCGTTTCTTTGAAAACGAACAAGTGTAAGATGTGCTGCCTGAAAATCTGAAGTTATCGAGAATGGAAAATCTCTGCCGAGAATAGGGAAGTGAAATTTCAGCCTTCGGACGAAAGGGGAGAAGTGACCGGCGACGCGTGTAGTGACCGAGAATAAGGAATCTCAGTCGTGACACGGGATGTTTATCTTGTCTCCGACTTCGTTCCTTGTCTTCGTTTCGGTGCGTTTGATTTTCATCGTCTTTGACTCCTTTTGTAGGGTTTTTCCTTCGTTTCTGAACTCTTTTCGTTTCTATTTGGATTTTACCAAATATTTAGGTACCTTGTATGAAAGAAACATATTCGGATGTAAAAGTACGCTAAATAAATATAAACAGCACAAATTCATAGTGAAACTGATGTAAACAATGATGATATTTTAGGTATATTTTGGGCTTAACAAATCTTCACACTTATTCTTTTGCTAGTCCCGAGAAAAATTTCACTGAATTTATTCTTTAACTAATCTATTTATGAAAATAAAACATGTATCTCTGTATTACTTTTTGAATTAGTTAAGCCGAAAAGACTAACTTCGCATGGAAAATTTATACGCAAAATATCAAACTAACTAGTATAAAGGCGATATATCATTTGTCTTGTATTTTCAATTTTAAATTGAAGTATTCGGGACGATATAAGCATGCATGTTATTGAGTCTTTTCGTCTCAAGGCATTTCAAAGCACAAAATTTCCTTTCCCAAAACCTAAACTATTATATGAAATATATTAAATTTAAATAAGTACTTAGGTTAATTTATTTGCTTAGTTATGTCCGAGATAAGGGTGGTCTTGATCGTAACTTTATATGCATTTTATTTGTGTTCGCTTAAGAGGTACCGATGTAGACACCGAGTCGGAGGACCTGTGACGAAAACCTGAAAACAAGACGGTTGAAGCGATTGATTCCGAAGTTTCGAAAAAAATAAAATAAATAAGTTACGGTGGGTCGCTGTTGTTGATCGGATGGCTCGCGAATGCTTAACGGCATGGTGCGAGTGCTTAGCGGCAGCCCGCGCGCATTCGACGACAGTCGGATGCCCGCTCGACGATGCAAAGCGCGCGCTCGACGTCCGTTGGACGCACGCATCCAACCACAAATAGCACGCGCTCGACGTCCGAGCAATGCACGGGCTTGGCGGTGCGAGGCGTGTGCTCGTCGGCCACGGGACGTGTGCGCCAGGCAGTGCGGAACACACGTCCGGCGGTCACGACGCGTGGACGCCTGACGGCACGGAGCGCGAGCTCGACGGCCGCAGGGCGTGCACGCCCGACGGTGCGAGACGTGCCTCGACGGCCGTTGGGCGGGCGCCCAACCGCATCGGACGGATGCCCAACGGCAGTTGGGCGCGCGCGCCCAACCTCGCGTTGGGCGCTCGCCCAACGCTTGGGCGACCGCCCAACAATGTTGGGCGGTAGCCCAACGCAAGGTTGGGCGGCCGCCCAACATGCCTTGGGCGGCCGCCCAACCCCCTTGGGCGACGCCCAATTCTCTTCGGGCGTCGCCCATTCCGTCGGGGATCCGTTTGCCTATAAAAGGCACGGATCCCCATGCAAAAAAAAGAGGGGGATTCTTTTGGAGCTTTCTCACTCTAAACATTTTTAGAGAGAGAAAGTCAATTTTTTGGTGAAAATATTTTTTTTCCCAAAAAATCCAAATTTTCCCAAAGTTAAATTTTTACTAAAAAAACACAAAAAAAACGGAAAATCACGACTCGTGGAATCAATCGGCTTCAACTGTCAGATACCGAACTTAAGGTATTATCCGAGGACTAGACTCGCTTTATTTTATTTAATTTATTTCTTTCCTTTATTTATTTTTATGTTATAGTTTTTATTTATTTAGTTATTCATTTATTTTAACACGTTTTATTTAATTTTACGTATTTATTTAATTTTCGTCTCGTGTTGAATAAAATTTGGTTTTGTTTTAAAATAAAAAACCTCGTTTTGATATCCCAATACGAACCGTGATCCGATAAAAAGGTAGTTCGGGTATTAAAAACGTTGTAATTATAAGTTTTTAATTTAAAAAAATTTCCAAATAATGTTTTAAAATAAAAACGTCGTTTTGGGAACTTCCGTTATTGACTATGACCCATTTTTGGTAGTTCGGAAATCCGAAACGATTGAATTAGACTTAATTTAAAGCTTTTGAATAAATCTGGAAACAATTGGAGTGCTGCTGTAATTTTCCGTTTCTGTCACTAATTGCTGTTTACCGACGGATTTTCCATCGGTAAATCTGCTGGAATGTAAAAAATGCTGTTTGGCCCCTGTTTCTTAACTTTTAAGCTTTTGGTCCTTTGTATACATATATATAGTTATGTAATATATATTTTTAAGCTATTTTTAAATACTTTGTACATATATTTACTTAATGTCTTCATATGTCTTCTCTTTCATCAATTTGGTTTTATAAACTATATTTTATATATTTTCTATTTAATTCATTTAAACCATATTGGGTATTATTTTAGAAGATTATTCATTTGGACATTTTGGGTAATTAATTAGGAGGTGTTTTGAGGATGATTAGGAGTCATTTTGATATTAATGTATATTTGGGAGGGTTATTTCTTATATACTTATTATGATAGTTATTTTAGGGGTATAATGTTTATTTTCAATTAATTTAACTTAATAAAATATATGTGTATATATAGATTTTTCTCCTCATTTCATTTAAGCTAAATATTAATTTCTTATTTATAACTTATTTCCTTTTTTGGCTTTTGATTAGAATGGCAAGTTATTATACTTATTAAATACTTTCATCACTATTTTCATTCATCAAAGTTCATTATTTTCTCTATGTTGTTTTAATTACTTATTTTGTCACATATGTATATGTATATATATATATATATATATCTTTTTCCTTTTCTTCTCAAAATTCTTATATGTATATATATATTATTTGGGGAAAATTTTTTGATTGATTGAGTTTGAGATTCAATTTATTATTTATTGTAATTATGACAAGTGGAGAATCCATTAAGGAAAAGGGGAAAATAAATCACAAAAAGAGTTTTCAATTTAATTATTTAAACTAATGAATTTTTAGAGGTTCCTAATGTAAATAAATAGAGTTTTCTTGACATTTCAAATCGTTTCTCAAAACAACACGTTTTAAAACCTTAGTCCGTTCCAACGACGGATTAAGCAAACATTGTAATTAAAATCGTTTTCTTTGTGAATAATAGAGTTTTGAATCATTTTCTTAAAGGATTTGTACAAAAATAAAATTGACTTGTATGTTTAACCACGTTTTCTTCTTAAAGGTTTTTTTATCTCAACGTTTTCAAACACTCGAGTCGTTCCAACGGCGATTCGGGTGAACTTCATTAAACGGGGTTTTAAAACGCACCTAAATCGTTCCAACGGCGATTAAGGTACGAACCATGTAAATAAGCTCGTATTGGGGAAATGAGTTAGTATAGAATTAACACGCAACACGATATGTAAATTCCGTGGTAAATAAACCACTTCTTTCTTCCTCCCCTCTCTTTGTATGTATATCAAATTGATGGAAATGGGTGATTCTTTACTAATATGGCTTTTCAATAATATATGCTCAAAACGGTTTCTGAAAAAAGAAAGAAAAGGTTTCAAATGAATTTTAAACTTAAAGAAGTATACGATTAGTCCGTTATCGCCTAACATGCTGAGTAGGAGGCCGGTGGTTCATAACCGGGCGATGTCGGGGTGCCTAGTAGCCTTTCTCCGGAAAGGAGCTAGCCTTCTCGGCTCGTACCTAAGTTTCCCGAACCCACACCGGTCTCCCGCAAGGGATCGGTGTTCATTTTCCCATTCGTGGGTGGCGACTCTTCCATATCTCCGAGCTCCGGTCCTACCGAGCAGCTTGATTCCACGATTGGTTGCTTTCGGTGCCAATCAGCGCTTACGTCGCCATGAGGTTGTCCACCCCCCGGTCCGCCCGGGAGATTAGGCCGCGGCACCTCGTCTAACAACCGACCATGCCATGGGTGGACGCAATCGTTACTTTAAACTTTAAACACGCTTAATTTTTGCTTTTTAACGTTCCTTCCATACCTCGATTGTGATAAGGGTGGTCTCAATCGTGGCCAAAAGTAAACGGTACTTAATTTTCTTCCCTTTCATACCTCGATTGTGATAAGGCTGGTCTCAATCGTGGCCAAAAGTTAAGAATACAACTAATTAATTAATTAACATGAATTATAAAATCAAAATTATAAAGGGAAAAGTACAAAAATAAACCTTGTGGTTTGACCCATTTTCGAACTGCACCCATGTGGTTTAAAAGTTTGCAAAGTGGTACCATGTACTTCATTCCGTTAGCAAACACATACCAAATTGAATAACGGTGTTAAAAGTCAAAGGGGAAAGAGTTAATTTGATCCTTATATTTTTTTATTTTATAAATTAATCCCCTTTATTATCTAATTATCACAAAAAAAACCCCAAAATATAAAATAAAAATCAAATATACTATCTTCTCCATCTCTCTTAATTTTTTATTTTTTTCCTTCTTTCTCTCTCTTCCTTCTCTCTTCTTTGAGTAGAATGGCAGCTTCCTGTATCAGCAATGTCTCATTTGGCGAGAAGAAGAGGTGGAAGGTTTATTTTTGCTCTGGTTCCACAAATTATACACGTTCGTCGGTAGTTAATTGACAGATTTGGAAGAAAATCTTAACAGGAAACACATCTTTTGTCTCTCTATACCAACTCTTTTTGGCAGTTTCATTTTCTATTCGATTTCTCTAAGATTTCCTAGAAAATCCTTGATTTTCTTCTGATCTTTATGGACCGAAATCCAGCTCCTGTCGAAATTGATGAAGCCGGAAATAATATCACTCCCACTACTACATCTGCTACTGAAGCCGGCGCTAATGGCAGCAATGGCAACAACAGCACCAGTGGCGTAGGTTTTCACTCGATCCGTGATCGTATCCTTTTTAAGCGAAATCCCCCATTGGCAACCCCGCCTCTTCCTCTGCAAATAATCAATATAAATCCCTCAAATTTGATTGTCGCCGAGGACCGCTTATAATACTAACCGAAGCCATCGCAAGGATTTCTACTCCTGCTTTCCAGTTAGAGGCGCCTATTCTTACTCCTGGTAGTGGTTCTTTAGGTTCTGGTTTTGGTTCACTTTTAATTTCTGCAGCCATTGATGAAGTTCAGAGTTTAGAGAGAGAGAGGGAGAGAGGAGAACATTAACTTCTGCAGCCATTGGTTTTGGTTCATTTTTAACTTCTGGTTTTGGTTCATTTTTAGCTTCTGCAGCCATTTTTAACTTCTGCAATGCAGCCATTTTTAACTTCTGCGCCTATTCTTACTGAGTTAAAGCTTTTGAGCTTTAGTAAATGTTTAAAATCAGTTCAAAGTTCTATCCTTATTCCTTACAGTAAAGGTAATATATTTAAAATTCAATGTGTTGATCAATAATTTTTATGATATTTAGAGAGAGAAATTAAGAGAGAGGAGAGAGAGAATAAAAAATAAAATAAAGAAAGATGGAGAAGAGAGTATATTTGATTTTTATTTTATATTTTGGGGTTTTTTTGTGATAATTAGATAATAAAGGGGATTAATTTATAAAATAAATAAATATAAGGACCAAATTAACTCTTTACCCTTTGACTTTTAACACCATTAGTCAATTTGGTATGTGTTTGCTAACGGAATGAAGTACATGGTACCACTTTGCAAACTTTTAAACCACATGGGTGCAGTTCGAAAATGGGCCAAACCACAAGGTTTATTTTTGTACTTTTCCCAATTATAAATTGGGAAAAAGAAAAATAGCACATTCATCCTATATTGACTTAAAATTCAACATGTATTATGGCTATAGTTTCCTTAAAAACTTCAATTAGTGTTAATGTAAGACGAAAATCAAACCGAGCTAAAAATTGTTAGTTTAATTTAATGCCTATAAACCTAATTGAAAATTTAAAATAAGATTTATTGTATCATGGATTTCATGATATAAAATAGAGATTGAAAATAAAGAATTTTACTTAAATACATTCACTCGAGACAATTTTATTTAAAATCGTATCGAAGATTTGTGAGAAATTTCAAAAATGTTGCCCGTATAAAAATATATTATTTCTAACGATAATGATAACCTAGAAATAATTATAAGTTAAATGTTTATAAAATCATATGAAAATGTTAAGTTTAGAAAGATAATAGCAATAGAGTTATGAAAACTAATGTTAAGTGGAATAAATATGTTGCAATATGTGTTGCATTTGTTTAAAATAAATTGTTGCGTAAAAACTATGAATATATGTTGAAAATGGATGTCATTCTATCGTCATTCGTTTCATTTATTCGTACTAAAAAAAATGATATATGTAATATCTCCTCCCACACTTAATTTGGACCATGTCCTCATTGGTGCAAAAATTGATAAAACACGAAAAAGATACGAAATAACGCATACGAGATAAGATATAAAAATCACGAAATAAATTCATCCAACATTAGAGATAAAAAAAAAAGCATTCAACATTTTTTTTTTGAAATGAAACTGATAACTTGCAGAAAGCATTCAACATAAAAGAAAATTAAAAATGTACCAAGCATTCAAAATAGAAAATTGAAATTGTACCAAACATAATAGAAAATGAATTGTACCAAATTAAAACATAACAAAGGAAATGAGAAAGAAAAGATAAAACCTAAACATTGGAAGGTGAATCCGGTGGAGATGGTGAAGTTTCAATGTTTTGACGACGGAAGAATGAGAGCATCCGACGACGGGTGGACTTGTTCTCCCTCCTCAAGGTGTTGACATTGTCATTCATCACCATGTTGTTCTCAACTAAATCATCAATCCTCAAATTCATTTGTCTATTATTGGCATTGATTTGATTCCAAATCCTTCGTAAATCAATAGGATCTTCATCATGTTGTGCTTGGGTTTGTGGTTGTGCATGTGGCGCCGCCGCCGCTTCCTCCTCCGCTCCGCCTCCTTCGGTACCTACAAATTAAGAACCCGAGGCTCATCCTCCCGTATTACCACTAAGATGGGCAATACGTGACTCATATGAAACAAAAATGGGAGGACTTGAATTAACCAATAAGTGAGCGCGGTCAAGGGCCCAAAAGAGGGATATAGCCATGGTAGGAAGACATATCATAATCGGCCAATTCTCCACATGCACCCATCACTAAGCCGGTAATAAAATTTCCTAGAGGTACTTGCCTAGTGTGAGACTTTGAAGCACGATAAAAATTATCAAATAGCATTCCAATGCTATCAACCCTCAAACCTTTCAATAAACAATCAAGCACAAACAAATCACGAACTTGAACCTTTGAACTCTCAACCCGGCCAAACAGCGAAAAACTCAAGAATTTGTGAAAGTAAAACAAGCAATTATCCCTAATCATCTTGCTTGAAGTGTTTTTGGGATTAAAATAAGCTTGTCCCGAAAGTGAATTCCAAATGGTGTCATTATCTAATTCCCTAGGCTTATCAACAAAACCACTCATAGGAAACCCGAAAATATTTCCCATTGCTTCATAATCAATAGTATAAGTTACACTATTGTTCCTAAAGGTGATAAAATTCTTCCTCTTATCAAATTTCAACGTAACCAAAAATTCCACAATAAACTCGTTATTGTGAGGGAATTTCATAGAAGCAAAAGTATGCCATCCTAGAGTATCCAGAAAAGCATTAATCCGATCGGAGAAAGATAATTCCCTTACTGAATCAAAATGTAGGAAAGGCATGTCCACAAACTCTATCTTTGTGTTGGAAAAATGAGTAAAGCGTGTTGCGTCTTCCTCGGAAGCAATATCAAAATAAGCTCCACAACAGATACAAAGACGATTGGCTTCCGTAACCTTAGGCTTTTGTCCGGCAACTTTGGTTCTAGGCATGATGTGGGTATGGTGTTTGAGAATATAGAAGAAGAAATGTAGAGAGAAAAGCAAAAGCTTGTGAGGGTTTGAGAATGGGAAATGAAAGAATGAAAGAGATGGTAAAAGAAAAGGGTAAGTGATTTAGAATAATTAATTGGGAAGAGTAAAAGTTGGGTATTGGGAAGAGTTTAGAGTGAGGGATTGGATAAAAATTGAGGTGATGTGATGTTTGTGTAAGGAGTAGGTATATATAGGGTTGAATAGAGTTAATTATAGGTAGATTAGGAATAGGAATAGGCTCAAAATAGTGCAATTTTCGGAATTCCCCCTGCCTACAGGTCGCGTGTCGCGACCGAGAATCCAGAATCTCGGTCGCGACACGGCCTCTTCATGGAGGAATTCCCTTCGATTGATGGCTGCGTTTTTGCTGAACTTACCGAGAATTTGCATTCTCGGCCGAGATTCTGCCCCTGGTGGCTGAATTTCACGCGTATTAACTCCGTGCGTGCATTTTTTCTGGGTAAATATGTCATGTACTTGAATTAATTCATACTTGAACTAAAAAACACAAGTTTAAAATATTAAATGCAAGGAAAACCAAATGTTTATCCTTATTAAATGTGAATAATGAATCAATAAAGACCTTAAATAGAATTAATGAACAATAAATGGCATTAAATCATATAGGTTAAATGAATCAATTGGAATGTAATTAATACAAGTTCATGTAGGTATTAATGTAAAGTAAAAACTTAAACATTAAAAACACAAACAAATAAATGGAATATGGACAGATTTATATCAGAATTTATGTGGTTAAGTATAATAAATTCATCCAGAAATATGAAGAATCATTATTAAAATTCATATAAGTTCATTATTAAAATGACCTGAAATGATCTAATAAAAAGGTATAAACTTATATTATTTATGAAAATGTATCATCATGTTCTTTATTCCAATCATTTTTATAAGTTATTAACATGAAAACGATCCTTAATAATTAAGTGAAATCATAGAAAAACTGGAATTAAAAATGAAAGAATCAAACTAAATAAGGAATTGAATTTTTATTGCTTAGAACATAATTACAACTTAAACAACATATATATACAAGATAAAAATTAAAATAAAACTAAACACAAACTATTTACAAACAATTAAAATAAACTAAACTAAATATTCATCCCGTTGAATCGGGATTCGCATTGCCCTATAATGATCAATCTTCATCTGCACGAAGATTTGCCTTTCTTCCGCAGAAAGAAATCGTGGGCCTACCCTAAAGATACGTTTCACGAGGCCTTCGCTTTCCAAGAACTCATAGTCTAATGTTGGAAAGGATTCAACATTGCTCCAAAGAACAGAAATAGTGCCCTTGGCCCCAAGAATTATGCCACAGATGATATTGCCGAAACCAATCTTCTTATCCTTGGACCGAGAAGCGGCAACAAGACCTTCCATCAATATTTTTGAAGTATTGACGGTATTGCCTTGGAAAATATCATCAAGTACGTATAAGTCCGTATCTTAGACAACACTGCTAAAGGTGCGTCCGAATAAGCTGTGACACAAAAACTTATGTAAATACAACATCGAATTGGAGTTTATGGATTTGTTGTAGGCGAGACGTGGATTGAAACGCCAGAATCCGGTTAACATCCTCCAAATGTCTCTGGATGTCATATCTCTGCCAGGATGATGTATGGTTGTATCCCTTGGGGGAAAACCAAACCAGGCATGTAATTCAGGGTATCCAAACGTAAAGGTTTCGCCATCTCTGCGAAAACTCAGACGAACCCGTCGCTTGTTCACGAAGCGCACTGTACAGAAGAATTCGAGAATCCAGTCTCCAATAATAGGAAACCGCATGTGGGCAAAATTTGACCATCCCAAATTCCTCAAATAACGATCCATATCATCGCTAATTCCGAGTTCATCATTTAAGAACTCATCCATATACAGCATGCCAACAAAGAATTTGTAGCGAAGTTGGTAATATCGTCAGCCTTCATCATGATTGTATATAGGAAATGGCGCACCGTAGCATTCTGACAAGTCAGGACGCTTATGGCGTGAAGCAGCAACCTTCCTGGAAGATTTTTGCTTGGAAGTCATGTTGTTGAAGCAAGAAAAAGTCTCTGGAACTTGTAAAAGGTGTTTGAAAGAATTTTGAGAAGAAGTCAGAAATGTGTCTGATAAAGATGAAATGAATAGGAAAAAGATTTATGCTCCTCTCTAATTATTTATAGGAAATATATGACAAAATAATGTGTCTCTTTGTTGCGAAAAGACATCAAATTGGACCTCTTGGAACTGCAGAAACTCAATTTTTCGAGTTTGAACAGCTATGTATGCAGGGAAGAAGAAGAAACAGGTCTGACAGGTGCAGAAAACACCCGTGTCACGACCGAGAATTGCCAATCTCGGTCGCGACACGTTGATTTCCACTTGGAAATCAGGCGTCGAAACTCACATATCTGAATCTTTGCCGAGAATATAAATTCTCGGTAAGATCAGAAAATCTCTTACCTTCTTGGACAATTTCTGAAAGTGTTGAATCTCAACTGAGATTCCTGAAATCTCAACCGAGATTCCTGAATTTCTTCTAATTCGAACTATTTACCTAAAATCTGATTAAAAACATGACTTAAATATATTTTTATGCATTTTAAACTTGATATACACTCACCTAATAACTAAAAATCATAAAAATGAAATGTGTAAAAATAAAATAAAACAAAATAAAAGCTAAACTAAAAATTTAAACAAAAATAAAACAAGAATATATATGAAAATTAACGAATTAATCTTCATGAAATTTTGTTACAAACTTAATTTCCTTAATTGGAGCGTTTTCATAATAAATTTTGCATCTATTACCGTTAACCTTAAAACGAACTTCATTAGGTTCTATAGATCCATAGTCGAAAGTCTTAACGACTAAAAATGGTCATGTCCATCTAGACTTAAGTTTACCTGGGAATAACCGGAGTCGTGAATTAAACAACAACACCTTATCTCCAACGCTAAAGCTTTTGACTTTAATTTTGGCATCGTGCCATTTTTTCACTTTCTCTTTATATATTTTTGCATTTTCGTAAGATAAATGACGTAATTCATCCAACTCGTTTAAGTCGAATAATCGTTTCTTACCTACTTGTTGCAAATCATAATTAAGTGCTTTATTAGCCCAATAAGCTTTATGCTCTAATTCTACTGGCTAATGACATGCTTTTCCATACACTAATCGGTATGGTGTCATTCCTATAGGTGTTTTAAACGCAGTGCAGTATGCCCATAATGCATTGTTAAGTTTACAAGACCAGTCTCTTCTCGAAGACGAAACTGTTTTCTCTAAAATCCACTTGAGTTCTCTATTTGATATCTCCGCTTGACCATTCGATTGAGGATGGTATGGTGTAGATACATGGTGGTGTACTCCATATTTTCTCATAAGCGATTCAAAACTTTGGTTTATGAAATGGGTACCTCCATCACTTATCATGACTCTAGGGCATCCAAATCTACAAAATATATCTTCAAGAAACTTAACGACAACCTTAGCATCATTCGTCGGGGTTGCAATTGCTTCAACCCACTTTGAAACATAATCTACGGCTACTAAAATATAAGTTTTACCAAAAGAAGGGGGAAAAGGACCCATGAAATCGATCCCCCACACGTCGAAGACTTCAACTTCTAACATGTTTGTGAGAGACATCTCATCTTTCCTTCCTAAATTCCCGATTCTTTGACATTTGTCACAACGAATAATAAATGAACGAACATCCTTAAACAATGTAGGCCAAAAGAATCCACATTCTAATATCCTAGCAACTGTTTTACTAATGCCGTTATGCCCTCCATAAGAGCTTGAATGGCATTCTGACATTATAGACCCGTATTCATTTTCGCTAACACATCTCCTAATCATACCATCACCACAAGTTTTGAACAAGAAAGGATCTTCCCAAAAATACTGTTTAATATCGAAAAAGAATTTTTTCCTTTGTTGGAAACTTAACCCTTCTGGAACAATGTTAGCTGCGAGATAATTGGCTATATCCGCATACCATGGTGACATGACACTTTTCATCTGATAGAGATATTCATCAGGGAAATCATCTCGTATACCGATAGTTTCACCGATCGGACCGTTTTCATCTTCAAGTCTCGATAGATGATCGGCGACAAGGTTTTCTACTCCCTTTTTGTCTTTAATTTCTATATCAAATTCTTGTAATAATAAGACCCATCTAATAAGACGCGGTTTTGCATCTTTTTTAGCAACTAGATACCTTAAAGCTGTGTGATCAGTATATATAATAACTTTAGATCCTAACAGATACGACCTAAACTTATCACATGCAAAAACTAGTGCTAGCATTCGGTTGTGGTGTAATTTAACTGTGCATCGGATAATGTGTGACTGGCATAATAAATAACATGAAGCTTTTTATCCTTCCTTTGGCCTAAAACACATCCTACGACTAAGTCACTTGCATCACACATGATTTCAAAAGGTAAATCCCAATCGGGTTTAGCAATTATGGGTTCACTGACTAAAGCTGCTTTCAATGTTTCAAAAGCTTTAACACAATCTTCATTAAAATCAAAGGTTGAATCTTTCATGAGCAAATTAGTAAGTGGTTTGAAAATTACAGAAATTTTTTTAATAAATCTTCTGTAAAAACCTACATGTCCTAAAAATGACCGTACTCCCTTAACAGTAGTTGGAGGGGGTAATTTTTCTATTACTGAAGTTTTTGCTCTATCCACTTCTAATCCTTTTTCAGATATTTTATGACCTAAAACAATTCCCTCGTCAACCATGAAATGACATTTTTCCCAGTTTAAAACTAAATTTGTTTCCTCACATCTAGTCAAAACTTTGTCTAAATTCCCTAAACATGCATCAAACGAATCTCCATAAACTGAAAAATCATCCATAAAAACTTCCATGATATCTTCAATGAAATCGTTAAAAATTGCAGTCATACAACGTTAAAATGTTGCTGGTGCATTACATAGACCAAAGGGCATTCTCCTATATGCAAAGGTTCCATAAGGATATATGAAGGTTGTTTTATCTTGGTCATCCGGGTAAATATAAATTTGAAAGAACCCAAAATAACCATCTAGAAAACAATAAAAAGCATGACCGGCTATCCTTTCGATCATTTGATCAATGAAAGGTAGAGGAAAATGATCTTTCCTGGTTGCTTTATTTAGGTTCCTATAATCTATACAAACCCTCCAACCGGTGGTGGTTCGCGTAGGTATTAATTCACTTTCGTCATTCCTTACAACAGTTATGCCTCCCTTTTTAGGTACACAATGGATTGGACTAACCCATTCACTATCCGAGATAGGATAAATGATTCCATTGTCTAAAAGTTTAGTAATCTCATTTTTTACTACTTCTTTCATGTTCGGATTTAAGCGTTTTTGCCTATCCGCTTTAGGTGGCTTATCTTCTTCTAAGTGAATTCTGTGCATTACAATACTATGATTAATTCCTTTTAAGTCTGAAATTTGCCATCCTATACTTCCTATCCTTTTTCTAACAACTTCTTTCAATTTTTCTTCTTGAACTTCAGTTAACTTGTTAGAGATAATGATAGGTAGAGAATCGCCTTCACCTAAGAAAGCGTACCTCAAATGGTTTGGTAACTCTTTAAGTTCTAATTTAGGAGGTATTACAATTGAAGGTGGAACTGGTCCATCTTCTCGAATCAAAGGCTCTGGGTCCTTATCTTCTAATTCTTCGCCCATTATTGGTTCTATTATTTCTTCTTTTTGAATAATGTTATTAACACATTCTTCAACTAAATCAAGTTTCATACAAGCGAATTCCTCCATAGGATATTATATCGCTTTGTTCATATTAAACTCGATCTCATCTTCTCCTATCCTTAAAACTACTTTCCCTTCCGACACATCAACTAGAGCACGTCCCGTGTTCATAAACGGTCTGCCAAAAATTAGTGGACAATTAATGTCATATGCAAAGTCTAATATAACGAAATAGGTAGGAAAAATAAATTTGTCAACTTTAACTAAAACGTCCTCAATTATACCATATGGTCTCTTAGTGGTTTGATCCGCTAATTGCAAAACCATATTGGTACGTTTGATATCTTCTTCTAAACCTAACCTATTAAAAATAGACAACGACATTAAGTTTATACTCGCTCCTAAATCACAAAGATAGCTTCGGAATTCAATATCTCCCAACTTACATGGAATGGTAAAACATCCGGGATCTTTGAGTTTTATGGGCAAATTGCTTGACACTATTAAACTACAGTCCTCAGTTAGTGAAATGGATGAAATTCCTTCCCAACTAATTTTCTTTGAAATTAAATCTTTTAAGAACTCACCATAGTTAGGAATTTGCGTAATCGCATCCATAAACGTCAAATTAATATGCAAATTTTTAAGTTTGTCCAAAAACGTTAAAAGTTGTTTGTCATAGTCCTTATTTCGGACTTTGTGTGGAAAAGGTGGTTTGGGTACAAAAGTTTTTGTACTTGAGTCAATTGGTGAACTATTAGTGTTTGATATATCTTCTTTGGATTTTGGTAAATCAGTTCCTGGTAAAGTTGAATCTCCAGGCATTTCCGGACCTAAGTAATTTTTCCCTGAACGAAGAGTGATAGCCTTTACATGCTCTTTCAGATTTTCTTCTGTATGGCTGGGAAGACTTCCCTCTTTGCGGGATGGAATTGATTTAGCAAGTTATCCAATTTGGACCTCCAAATTATGGATGCTAGATGAATGGTTTTTAATAAGCTGATCGAATTTATTCTCGATCCGTTTAAAACCATCGTCGTGATTACTTATTTTTCCACTCATAGCATCTATAAATTTGTCGATTTTAGAAGATAAAGTGTTAATCGTATCCCTGGATTGATTTTGATAATTATTGGTATGATTTTGATTAGCATTTGCATTTTTATTATTATTATTATCTTTCCAATTAAAGTTAGGATGATTCCTCCATCCAGAATTATAAGTACTAGAATAAGGATTATTAGTTTGGTTTTGCCCTTGGACAAAATTTACCGGTTCGATCTCGCTCATACCTTCATAATCCACATCCGTTTGGATTGGATTACCGTTGGCATTGCACGGTGCCATAAACCTATCAATTTTGTGCGATAAGGCAGAAAATTGGGCTTGTAACATCACGACTGGATCAAGATTCACTATACCTTTAACTGAAGATGTGTTTGAGGATGATGGTTTCGCAACCGGTATGTGTCCACGTTCTGCAGGCCACATACTGCTGTTGATTGTCATTTCCTCCAAAAGTTCTCTTGCTTGGGCTGATGTCTTCTTCATAAATAACCCTCCCGACATAGCATCTAATGAACCTCTAGTTGTAGGATTTAATCCATTATAAAATTGTTAAGCCCAAAATATACCTAAAATATCATTAATATTTACATCAGTTTTGCTACGAATTCGTACTATTTATATCTGTTTAGCGTACTTTTACTTCTGAATATGTTTCTTTCATGCAAGGTACCTGAATATTTGGTAAAATCCAAATAGGAACGAAAAGATGATAAAAACAGAAGAAAAACCCTACAAAAGGAGTCAAAGACGACGAAAATCAAACGCGCCAGAACGAGGACGAGGACGAAGTCAGAAACAGAGTAAAAACCTCTGTGTCGCGACCGAGAATCCTCCATTCTCGATCGCGACATACGTCGACCATCAATTTCTCCCTTCTTTTCAAAGGCTAAAACCTGCTCCCCCATTCTCGGCCGAGAATTAATTATTCTCGGTAAGATCAGAATTTCCAGAAGGGCTATTCGTACACATTCGTTTTCAAAGAAACGCGTCCGTTCGATTGGATAAGAACGCCTCTTCACAGCAGACATGTTCTTTAAACCCGACTCTTCAACATCTATAAATAAAGAGTCGATTTCAGAGTTGAGGATATATTGAAGAGAAGATTAGTATAGAATTAATGCAGAAATTCTGAGTCAAGCGATTCAGAGTTAGAAGTTCGATTTTGTAAAAAGCAATATGATGTACACACATTGTTTATTAAATAATTACAAACACAGTAGCGTTTAGATTTGTTCATATTAGTTTACATTTTGGTAGTAGATAGACCAATCTCTATTCCGAAGATTCAGCGAGAAGATTTAGTAGAGGATTCGCCCCAGGAGCCTGACAAACTCTAAACGAGGTTCAAGGAAAGGATTGACAACCCGTTCGCTTGAAAGTCGTCGAAAGCTTCCATGCTTCTTATTCTCTGTAAACTTGTATCAAATTCATATTTCATCTAATAAAGTTTATTCTATTCGATAGATTTTTATGTATCACTTATGGTAAATGATCCGAAGTGAGTTCTGGTGTTTTCATTAATACGTAGTTGAATTGCAATACTTCTAATCCTGGATGGAGAAATCATCCTAACTTTAACTGGAGAGATAATAATAATAATGCAAATGCTAATCAGAATCGTACCAATAACTATCAAAATCAATCCAGGGATACGATTAGCACTTTATCTTCTAAAATCGACAAATTTATAGATGTTGTGAGTGGAAAAATAAGTAATCACGACGATGGTTTTAAACGGATCGAGAATAAATTCGATCAGCTTATTAAAAACCATTCAGCTAGCATCCATAATTTGGAGATCCAAATTGGATAACTTGCTAAATCAATTCCATCCCGCAAAGAGGGAAGTCTTCCCAGCCATACGGAGGAAAATCTGAAAGAGAATGTAAAGGCTATCACTCTTCGTTCGGGGAAAAATTACTTAGGTCCGGAAATGCCTGGAGATTCAACTTTACCAGGAACTGATTTACCAAAATCCAAAGAAGATATATCAAACACTAATAGTTCACCAATTGACTCAAGTACAAAAACTTTTGTACCCAAACCACCTTTTTCACACAAAGTCCGAAATAAGGACTATGACAAACAACTTTTAACATTTTTAGACAAACTTAAAAATTTGCATATTAATTTGACATTTATGGATGCGATTACGCAAATTCCCAATTATGGTAAATTCTTAAAAGATTTAATTTCAAAGAAAATTAGTTGGGAAGGGATTTCATCCATTTCACTAACTGAAGACTGTAGTTCGATAGTGTCGAGTAATTTGCCTACTAAACTCAAAGATCCCGGATGTTTTAGTATTCCGTGCAAATTGGGAGATATTGAATTCCCAAGTTGTGTTTGTGATTTAGGAGCAAGTATAAACTTAATGCCGTTGTCTATTTTTAATAAGTTAAGTTTAGAAGAAGATATCAAACGTACCAATATGGTTTTGCAATTAGCGGATCAAACCACTAAAAGACCATATAGTATAATTGAGGATGTTTTAGTTAAAGTTGACAAATTTATTTTTCCTACCTATTTCGTTATATTAGACTTTGCATATGACGTTAATTGTCCACTAATTTTTGGCAGACCGTTTATGAACACGGGACGTGCTCTAGTTGATGTGTCGGAAGGGAAAGTAGTTTTAAGGATAGGAGAAGATAAGATTGAGTTTGATATGAACAAAGCAATGAAATATCCTATGGAGGAATTCGCTTGTATGAAACTTGATTTAGTTGAAGAATGTGTTAATAAGATTATTCAAAAAGAAGAAATAATAGAACCAATAATGGGCGAAGAATTAGAAGATAAGGACCCAGAGCCTTTGATTCGAGAAGATGGACCAGTTCTGCCTTCAATTGTAATTCCCCCCTATATTAGAACTTAAAGAATTACCAAACCATTTGAGGTACGCTTTCTTAGGCGAAGGCGATTCTCTACCTATAATTATCTCTAACAAATTAACACTTGTTCAAGAAGAAAAATTGAAAAAAGTTGTTAGAAATAGAATAGGAAGTATGGGATGGCAAATTTCAGACTTGAAAGGAATTAATCCTAGTATTGTAATGCACAGAATTCACTTAGAAGAAGATAAGCCACCTAAAGCGGATAGGCAAAAACGCTTAAATCCGAACATGAAAGAGGTAGTAAAAAATGAGATTACTAAACTCTTAGACAATGGAATCATTTATCCTATTTCGAATAGTGAATGAGTTAGTCCAATCCATTGTGTACCTAAAAAAGGAGGCATAACTGTTGTAAGGAATGACGAAGGTGAATTAATACCTACACGAATCACCACCGGTTGGAGGGTTTCTATAGATTATAGGAACCTTAACAAAGCAACCAGGAAAGATCATTTTCCTCTACCTTTCATTGATCAAATGATCGAAAGGATAGCTGGTCATGCTTTCTCTTGTTTTCTAGACGGTTACTCCGGATTCTTTCAAATTTATATTTACCCGGATGACCAAGATAAAACAACCTTCACATGTCCTTATGGAAAATTTGCATATAGGAGAATGCCTTTTGGTCTATGTAATGCACCAGCAACATTTCAACGTTGTATGACTGCAATTTTTAACGATTTCATTGAATACATCATGGAAGTTTTTATGGATGATTTTTCCGTTTATGGAGATTCTTTCGATGCATATTTACAGAACTTGGATAAAGTTTTATCTTGATGTGAAGAAACGAATTTAGTGTTAAACTGGGAAAAATGTCATTTCATGGTCGACGAAGGAATTGTTTTAGGTCATAAAATATCTGAAAGAGGTTTAGAAGTGGATAGAGTAAAAACTTCAGTAATAGAAAAATTACCCCCTCCAACTACTGTTAAGGGAGTAAGGTCATTTTTAGGACATGCGGGTTTTTACAAACGATTTATTAAAAACTTCTCTATAATTTCCAAACCACTTACTAATTTATTAATGAAAGACCTAACCTTTGATTTCAATGAAGATTGCGTTAAAGCTTTCGAAACATTGAAAGCAGCTTTAGTCAGTGCACCCATTATTGCTAAACCCGATTGGGATTTACCTTTTGAAATCATGTGTGATGCAAGTGACTTAGCCGTCGGATGTATTTTAGGTCAAAGGAAGGATAAGAAACTTCATGTTATTTATTATGCAAGTCACACACTGTCAGGTGCACAATTAAATTACACCATAACCGAGAAGGAAATGCTAGCGGTAGTTTTTGCATGTGATAAGTTTAGGTCATACATGTTAGGTTCTAAAGTTATTATTTATACCAATCACGCAGCTTTAAGATATTTATTTGCTAAAAAAGATGCAAAACCGCATATGATTAGATGGTTTTGTTGTTACAAGAATTTGATATAGAAATTAAAGACAAAAAGGGAGTAGAAAACCTTGTCGTCGATTATCTATCAAGACTCGAAGATGAAAACGGTCCTATAGGTGAAACTATCGGTATACGAGATGATTTCTTTGATGAATATCTCTATCAAATAAAAAGTGTCATGTCACCATGGTATGCGGATATAGCAAATTATCTCGCAGCCAACGTTGTTCCAGAAGGATTAAATTTCCATCAAAAGAAAAAATTCTTTTCTGACGTTAAACAGTATTTTTGGGAAGATCCTTTCTTGTTCAAAACTTGTGGTGATGGAATGATTAAGAGATGTGTTAGTGAAAATGAATACGGGTCTATAATGTCAGAATGTCATTCTAGCTCTTATGGAGGACATAATGGCGTTAGTAAAACAGTGGCCAGGATATTAGAATGTGGATTCTTTTGGCCTACGTTGTTTAAGGACATCCGTTCATTTATTATTCATTGTGACAAATGTCAAAGAACCAAGAATTTAGGAAGGAAAGATGAGATGCCTCTCACAAACATGTTAGAAGTTGAAGTCTTCGACATGTGGGGAATAGATTTCATGGGACATTTTCCCCCTTCTTTGGGTAAAACTTATATATTAGTAGTTGTAGATTATGTTTCAAAGTGGGTTGAAGCAATTGCAACCCCGACAAATGATTCTAAGGTTGTTGTTAGGTTTTTTGAAGATATATTTTGTAGATTTGGTTGCCCTAGAGTCATTATAAGTGATGGAGGTACCCATTTCATAAACCGAAGTTTTGATGCACTTATGAGAAAATATGGAGTACACCACCGCATATCTACGCCATACCATCCTCAATCGAATGGTCAGGCGGAGATATCAATTAGAGAACTCAAATGGATTCTAGAGAAAACAGTTTCGTCTTCAAGAAAAGACTGGTCTTGTAAACTTAACAATGTGTTATGGGCATACTGTACTGCATTTAAAACACCAATAGGAATGACACCATACCGATTAGTGTATGGGAAAGCATGTCATTTACCAGTAGAATTAGAGCATAAAGCCTATTGGGCTATTAGAACACTTAACTTTGATTTACAACAAGCAGGTAAGAAACGTTTGCTCAACTTAAATGGGTTGGATGAGTTACGTCATTTATCTTATGAAAATGCAAAAATATATAAAGAAAAAGTGAAAAAATGGCACGACACCAAGATTAAAGTCAAAAGCTTTAACATTGGGGATAAGGTGTTATTATTTAATTCACGGCTCTGATTGTTTCCAGGTAAACTTAAGTCTAGATGGACAGGACCATATTTAGTCGTTAAAACATTCAATTATGGATCTTTAGAACTAGAATGACCTAATGGAGTTCGCTTCAAGGTTAATGGTAATAGATGCAAAGTTTATTACGAAAATGTTCCAATTAAGGAAATTGAGTTCATAACACAATTTCCTGAAGATTGTTTCGTTAAATTTCGTATACTTTTTCTTCATTTTTGTTTTGTTTTGTTTGAATTTTTCCTAGTTTAAAATTTTTCATTTTTAGTTTTATTTTAGTTTTTATTTTTACACATAAATTTTATGATTCTTAGTTATTAGATGACTTTATATTAGATTTAGATACATGAAAATATGTTTAACTCATGTTTTTAATAGGATTTTAGGTCAATAGTTTGACTAGGAAGAAATTCAGCGATTCTCAGCCGAGAATTTGGAATTCTCAGTTGAGAATTTACATTTTCAGAATTGTCCAAACAGGTAAGGGATTTTCTGATCTTACCGAGAATTTATATTATCGGCCGAGAATCAGAAATATAGGGTTTCGACGCCTGATTTCCGCAAGGAAATCAGCGTGTCGCGACCGAGAATTGGGATTTTCGGTCGCGACACGGGTGTTTTCTGCACCATCAGACCTGTTTCTTCTTCATCCTGCAGACACAGCTTTTCAAACTCGAAAAATTGAGTTTCTTCAACTTTCAGAGGTATGATTTTATGCCTTTTCGCATCAAAACAACACCTCCTTTCGTCCTATGATTCCTATAAATAAATCATAGAGGTCCAGATTTCTGTTACATCATTTTTCTTTTCATCCCTATCAGAAAAACTTCTAATATTCTAACACACCATTATCAAATAAATTACAAAAACATTTTTCGTTCCTCACAAACCATGACTGCCAAACACAAATCCCCCAAACAGATTGCTGCTTCACGCAATAAGCGTCCTGACTTATCAGAACGCTACGGTGCGCCGTTTCCTATTTACAATCATGACGAAGGCAGACGCTACTATAGATTTCGCTATACGTTCTTCGTTGGTATGCTGTATATGGACGAGTTCTTAAATACTGAACTCGGGATAAGCGATGACATGAATCGCTATTTAGAGAGATTGGGATGGACCAAGTTCGCCCACATGCAGTTTCCTATTATTGGAGACTGGATTCTCGAGTTTTTCTATATAGTTCGTTTCGTGAACAAACAAAGGGTGCGTCTCAGTTTTCGTCGAGATGGCGAAACCTTTACTTTTGGATACCCTGAATTACATGCCTGAGGGATACAATCAAATGTCATCCTGGCAAAGATATGACATCCACATATATATGGAGGATGCTAACGGGATTTTGGCGTTTCAATCCTCGACTCGCCTACAACCAATCCATCAACTCCAACTCGATGCTGTATCTACACAAATTTCTGTGTCACAGTTTGTTCGGTCGCACATTTAGTAGTGTGGTCAAAGACACCGATTTATATGTCCTTGGAGATATATTCCAAGGTAATACAGTTGATACCTCCAAGATTCTGATGGAAGGTCTTGTTGCCGCTTCTCGATCCAAGGATAAGAAGATTGGTTTCGGCAATATAATATGTGGAATAATTCTCGGGACCAAGGGCACTATTTCTGTCCATTGGAGCGAGGCTGAATCTTTTCTGACTTTGGACTATGAGTTATTGGAATGTGAAGGCCTCGTGAAGCGTATTTTTCGAGCAAGCCCGCATTTTCTTTCTACACCAGAACGTCAAGCTTTCGTGCAATTGAAAATTGATCGCTATAGGGCTAGAGAAATCCCGATTGATAGGGATGAGTATATAGAATAGTTTTAGTTTATTAGTTTTCATTTTGTAAATATTTGTGTGTTTTGTAAATACTTTCTTTGTTTTGTTTTGTTTAATTTTGTACATATTAGATTCAATAAAAATTTCTATTCATTTGATTCAATTTCTTATTTTGATCTTGGTTAAACTATCCTCAATCCATTTTTAATAAATCTAACTAAGGTTACTTATAGTCAGATACTGATGCTAGTAATGAACTCCTATGTTTTTTATATTTGAATTCTCAAAATATGTCCATAAATTCATCACATTAATCCTTTCATATTCTGTACTAATCAATTAAGAATTAATAAGTACATGACTTTGTATTTATTAATGAAGATTCATTTAACTTACATGATTAAATGTACATTAATGTTTCATTAAATTCTTATTAATAGGTAAACCTTTGGTTTTCTTAACTTACATGAATTTGTATTTATTAGTGATTCATTATTTTTCCATTAATAAGGACAACCCTTTGGTTTTCCTTGAAATTTAATGTTTTACATTTATGTTTTTAAGTACATGAACAGTTTTAAAAAGGTTCAGGACATAATTTCTCAGAAAATTACACGAACAGAGTCAAAATGCACAAATACAGGTCACCAGGGACTGATTCTCGGCCGAGAATTATGAATTCTCGGTAAGTTCAGCAAGACAGGCCAAAATTTAGAGCAATTTACTCTCTGAAATTGCCGTGTCGCAACCTGTAGGCACAATAATTTCGGATTTTTGCACTATTTTTGAGCCTATTCCTATTCCTATTCCTACTCTATCTATACTTAACTCTATTTCACCCTATATATACCTATTCCTTACACAAACCTCGCATCACCTCACTTTTTACCCAATTCCCTACTCTAAACTCTTCCCAATACATAACTTTTACTCATCCCAATTTATTCTTTACCCTTTCTAATCACTTAACCCTTTTCAACTACCAAATTCCTCATTCAATTACACATTACAACTCCCAACTCATCTTCAACCTTTGCTCTTCTCTATTTTCATCTCTTATTCATCTATTTTTCAAACCCTAAACACCATTAACATGCCTAGAACAAAGCGTGTTGGTCACAAGCCACAAGTTACGGAAGCTAATCGCCTTCGCATACGTTGCGGAGCCTATTTTGACATAGAAACGAAGGAGGAAGCCGCTCGTTTCATTCATTTTTCGAACTCAAAGAGGGAGTTTGTGGATATGCACTTCATTGACGGTAAGAGAGTTAAATTTCTCTACTCGAATTAATGCATTCATTGAGACTTTGGGTTGGCAAGCTTTTGTTTCTATGCGTTTTCCTAGCATTATGGAGTATATAGTAGAATTTTTGGTCACTTTGATAATGAATAAGAAGAAAACATCAATCTCCTTTAGGAATAATGGTGTGACTTACACCATAGATTATGAGGCTATGGGTAATATGTTTGGTTTTCCTACTAGTGATTTCCATGACAAGCCTAAGGATTTTGATAACGACACGATATGGAACACTCTTTCGGGTCAAGACTATTTTAACTCGAAAAACACTTCAAGTAAGGTGATAAGAGACAATTGTGTGTTCTTCTTTCACAAATTTTTGAGTTTTTCCTTATTTGGTCGTGTTGAGAGCTCAAAGATTCAAGTTAGGGATTTGTTTGTTCTTGATTGCTTGTTTAAAGGTTTGCGGGTTGATAGCATAGGTATGCTATTTGATAATTTATATCGAGCTTCGAGGGCTACTACCATTCAAGTACCTCTCGGTAATTTTATCACCGCTATTGTTTTGGGTGCACGTGGAGAGCTGGCCGATTATGACATGTCTACCTACTATGGCTATGTACCAATTTTGAATATTTCGGCTCTTGAGAGGGCTCACTTGTTGCTTACTTCGGTTCCTCCCGTTTTTATTTCATATGAGCCCCGTATTGCCCATCTTCGTGGCACTATGGGTGGAGGAGCTTCGAGTTCACAATTTGTAGGTACCGAAGGTGGCGAAGAGGAGGAGGAAGCGGACATTGCACCACAAGCACAACCACAACCCCAAGCACCTGAAGATGATGATCTGGTTGATTTGCTGAGGATTTTGAACCAAATCAATGAAAATAATCGTAACATGAGTTTGAGGATTGATGATTTGGTGGAGAATAATATGGTGTGATAAATGACAACCTCAACAACTTAAGGACGGAGCACAAGTCTACTCGTCGTCGGATGCTTTCCTTTTTCCGTCGTCAAAATGTTGAAACCTCACCATCTCCGACGAATTCGCCTCCACATGCTTAGGTTTTATCAACTCTTTTATTCATTTCCTTATCTTGTTTTGTTGTTTTTCAATTTAAGTTTGGTACAATATTTTCTCTTTTTTATTATGTTTGGTACAATTTTAATTTTATGTTGGATGATTTTAATTTGCTAATTTTCTTTATTATTTCGTGTGATTTATTTCGTACTAATTTTTCGTGTTTTATCTATTTTTGCACCCATGAGGACATGGTCCAAATTAAGTGTGGGAGGAGATATACATATATCATTTTTACACGTACGAATAAATGCAAAGAATAAAAGTCATCCATTTTATCATAAAAAACATATTAATATTGATAAACAATATTTTCAAATGCAACACTTGTTTTATGCAAATGCAATATATATTGCAACACAATTTAAAACACAATTTATTTAAAATTTCCATTATTTTTCATATGTTTAAAAATATATAACTTATGATTATTTTTAGGTTATCATTATCGTTAGAAATAATATTTCTATGCGGGCAATATTTTTAAAATTTTTCACAAATCTCCGATACGATTTTAAGTAAAATTGTCTCGAGTAAATGTATTTAAGTAAATAAATTCTTTATTTCAATCTCTATTTTATATCATGCAATTCATGATAAAATAAATCTTATTTTAAATTTTCAATTAGGTTTATAGGCATTAAATTGAACTAACAATTTTTAGCTCGGTTTGATTTCGTCTTACATTAACACCAATTGAAGTTTTTAAGGAAACTTTAGCCATAATACATGTTGAATTTTAAGTCAATATAGGATGAATGTGCTATTTTTATTTTCCCCAAATTTCAATTCATAATTCATATTAATTAATCAATTAGTTGAATTCTTAACTTTTGGCCACGATTGCGACCCTTATCACAATCGAGGTATGGAAGGAACGTTTAAAAGCAAAAAATAAGTGTGTTTAAGTTTAACGTAACGGTTGCGTCCACCCATGGCATGGTCGGCACCTCTTAAGCGAACACAAATAAAATGCATATAAAGTTACGATCGAGACCACCCTTATTTCGGGCGTAACTAAGCAAATAATTACCCCAAATACTTACTCATCTCATATAATAGTTTAGGTTTTGGGAAAGGAAATTTTGTGCTTTGAAATGCCTTGAGACGAAAGACTCAATAAAATGCGTGCTTATATCGTCCCGAATACTTCAATTCAAAATTAAAAAAATACAAGACGAATGATATATCACCTTTATACTAGTTAGTTTAATATTTTTTGTATAAATTTGTCATGCGAAGTTAGTCTTTTCGGCTTAACTAATTTAAAAAGTAATATAGAGATATATGTTTTATTTTCATAAAGAGATTAGTTAAAGATAAATTCACTGAAATTTTGCTCGGGACTAGCAAAAGATTAAGTGTGGAGATTTGTTAAGCCCAAAATATACCTAAAATATCATTAATGTTTAGATCAGTTTTGCTATGAATTCGTACTATTTATATCTGTTTAGCGTACTTTTACTTCCGAATATGTTTCTTTCATGCAAGGTACCTGAATATTTGGTAAAATCCAAATAGGAACGAAAAGAGGATAAAAACAGAAGAAAAACCCTACAAAAGGAGTCAAAGACGACGAAAATCAAATGCGCTGGAACGAGGACGAGGACGAAGTCAGAAACGGAGTAAAAAACTCTGTGTCGCGACCGAGAATCCTCCATTCTCGGTCGCGACACGTGTCGACCAGCAATTTCTCCCTTCTTTTCAAAGGCTAAAACATGCTCCCCCATTCTCGGCCGAGAATTAATTATTCTCGGTAAGATCAGAATTTCCAGAAGGGCTATTCGTACACATTCGTTTTCAAAGAAACGCGTCCGTTCGATTGGATAAGAACGCCTCTTCGCAGCAAACACGTTCCTTAAACCCGACTCTTCAACATCTATAAATAAAGAGTCGATTTCAGAGTTGAGGATATATTGAAGAGAAGATTAGTATAGAATTAATGCAGAAATTCTGAGTCAAGCGATTCAGAGTTAGAAGTTCGATTTTGTAAAAAGCAATATGATGTACACACATTGTTTATTAAATAATTACAAACACAATAGCATTTAGATTTGTTCATATTAGTTTACATTTTGGTAGTAGATAGACCAATCTCTATTTTGAAGATTCAGCGAGAATATTTAGTAGAGGATTCGCCCCAGGAGCCTGACAAACTCTAAACGAGGTTCAAGGAAAGGATTGACAACCCGTTCGCTTGAAAGTCGTCGAAAGCTTCCATGCTTCTTGTTCTCTGTAAACTTGTATCAAATTCATATTTCATCTAATAAAGTTTATTCTATTCGATAGATTTTTATGTAGCACTTATGGTAAATGATCCGAAGTGAGTTCTGGTGTTTTCATTAATACGTAGTTGAATTCAAAATCTTTACAAGGAAACTTTGTTGAACACTTAGACAAATTGGTATCTTGGATAAAAGTATCAATTCGGCTAAGGAAGCAATCTAACCAGTTAGGGGATTGTTGCGTTCAAAGCCTTTTAATTGAATGAGTTAACGTTATTACATTTATATAATTTGTATACAAAGTTTAAAGTTGTTTTCTTTGATTAATGCAAATGAATACATTTATTCACTTTTCTAAAAGCACTAAACGTTTCTGTTTTGTAAATTCATCCTTAAATCAGAAGTGATTTCTAACATTCTACATACTTTAGTCTAATTCTTATTCTAGCAATTTCAAAACCAAATCCAATTAAACGATTTTCCACATTATAAACCTTGAAAGTAAATCAAACCGATTTAAAATAAGTTTTCGTTAAAAAGCGTTCCCTGTGGGTTCGATATCTTTTATTACTACAAGCATATACCGTGCACTTGCGGAAATCGCTCAACAAAAATGTTTGCATTAAAAGTGCATCGGGCAATTAGTGGTGTGGGCATAAACATTGAAATTCTTTAAAACATTCTCAAGCCTCATAAAGAGTTTCATTATCATTTTGAGAAAAAGATGTTGACTCTTTTATGACTCTTGCGGTTTTTGCTAAAGGAAAATATTTTGATAAAAACGCTTGGGCTAGTTGGTCCCAAGTTTCAAATGTTGCGCCTAGCATAGAAGTTAACCACTCTTTGGCTCTATCCTTCAAAGTGAAAGGAAAGAGGCGAAGTTTGATTGCTTCGGCAGTCACATCTGTTATTTTAAAAGTGTCGCAAATTTCTAAGAAATTTGTCAAGTGGGTGTTAGGATTTTCGTTAGGTAACCCATCAAATGTTACATTATTTTGCAACATATTAAGCAAAGCTGGCTTAATTTCAAATTGGTGTGCGTTTATTTGGGGTCTAACTATGCTATTTGTTACACCGGCTACTCCTGACCTAGCGTAATCCATAAGTGTTGCCATATTTTCTGGCTGTGGTTCTGAATTTTGTTTTTCTTGTCTTTCTTTTTCTTTTTAATGGTCTTTTCAATTTCTGGGTCAATTAGGTTTGGTGCAATGCCTGAACTTCGAGAACTGCACATGAACTTGAAATCTTACACGAAAAAGTTAGTAAATTAAAATTAATAAATTACAAAAGTTAAAATAAGTATGTATAAACCTAGATTCGAAATAAAACACGAAAAATCTAAATTTTTGTTAAAAAATTTGGCGTTCCCCGGCAACGACGCTAAAAACTTGTTGAGCGATTTCTGCAAGTGCACGGTTTCGCTTGTAGTAATAAAAATATATCGATCCCACAGGGAATGTTTTTTAACGAAAACTTATTTAAGTGTAATTTAAATACGACTTAAGGTTTATAGAAATAGATAATCGTTATTTGAAATTGGTTTTGAAATTGATAGAATAAGAATTAGGCTGGAATATGTAGAATGTTAGAAATCAATTCTGTTTTGAGTATGAATTACAAAACAGAAACGTTTAGTGTTTAAAATAAGAGAATAATTGTATTCGTTTGCATTAAGAAAAGAAATTAACTTTAAACTTTATATAAACTATAAAAATGTAATAACGTAAACTCCTTCAATTAAAAGGCTTTGAACCGCAGACAATCTTCCTACGGTCGGGATAGATCGCTACCTTAACCAAATTAATTCTCGAAGAATGAATTTGCCTAAGTGTTCAACAAAGTTTCCTTGTAAAGATATTGAATTCAACTACGTTTTAATGAAAACACCAGAACTCACTTCGGATCAATTACAGAAGTGCTACATAAAATTATATTGAATTGTATGAACTTTATTAGATGAAATATGAATTTGATACAAGTTTACAGAGAATCAAAAGCATGAAAGCATTCGAACGACATGAGATTTCCGGATCGTCAATCCTTTCCTCAAACCTCGTTTAGAGTTTGTCAGGCTCGTGGGTCGAATCCGCTACTTAATCTTCTCGCTGAATCTTCAGAATAGAGATGGTTCTTCTACTACCAAAATGTAAACTAATATAAACAGATCTTAATCTAAAGGCTACTGTGTATGTAATTATTTAATAAACAATGTGTGTGCATCATATTGCTTTTTACAAAATCGAACTTCTAATTCTGAATCATTTGACTCAGAATTTCTGCATAAATTCTGTACTAAATCTTAACTCTCAATTATCCTTTTCAACTCTCTATTTGTAGTTGTTAAAGAGTCGAGTGTAAGGAATGTGTCTGCTGCGAAGAGACGTTTCTATCCAATCGAACGGACGTGTTTCTTTAAAAACGAACAAGTGTAAGATGTGCTGCCTGAAAATCTGAAGTTACCGAGAATGGAAAATCTCTATCGAGAATAGGGAAGTGAAATTTCAGCCTTCAGACGAAAGGAGAGAAGTGACTGGCGACGCGTGTCGCGACTGAGAATAAGGAATCTCGGTCGCGACACGGGATGTTTATCCTATCTCCGACTTCGTTCCTCATCTTCGTTTCGGTGCGTTTGATTTTCATCGTCTTTGACTCCTTTTGTAAGGTTTTTCCTTCGTTTCTAACCTCTTTTCGTTCCTATTTGGATTTTACCAAATATTTAGGTACCTTGTAGGAAAGAAACATATTCAGACGTAAAAGTACGCTAAATAAATATAAATAGCACAAATTCATAGTGAAAATGATGTAAACAATGATGATATTTTAGGTATATTTTGGGCTTAACAATACTCAGCAGTTTTATCTTGGTTCGGCCTCCTGCCTACATCTAGTCCCCCAGAATTCCTCTTCTGAGCTTTAATCCACTACTGAGCTCTTTCTGGTAGAGCACAAACCCTTACAATAGCTATTGAGCAATTAGAGAGTACCTTCCTCTATAATCTTACACTCAAAACTATTTAACTCTGTTTGCTAAATACCGAACAAACAGAGCTTCCGAACTAATCTAAAAGATTGATAATTTTGTTCTAATCTAAGAATACCTTGAAAGATCTAAAGAATTGATTACACAGAAGAATAAGAAAGTTTGTGTAAAGGTTCTTGCTTTGCTTTGCTTCGCTTGGAACTTCAAGAAGTGATTCACTAAGAATTTGTGCGTTGAAGATCAAGTTCCAAAGTTGCAAATGAGGGGCCTTTTATAGTTGACACTTTAAGGTTGGGGCATTTCAAATTTCGAAATAATCGATGGGAGGGAAACACTCTTCTGTTGCTTTCACTCCTCAGAAGCCAGTGTCAACAGCCAATGGTCTTCTATCTTTTACCATTGATTTGTTTGTTGTACTGTGCTTCAGAGTTGGTCAGAAGCAGACTAATTTGTCTAACCAAATCAGGCAAAGTTCTCAGGTTGACCAGGAGATAAGCTGTCTATTGGTTCTGAATCTTTCCTTATTTGGTGAGGATTTGTCAGTTGCGCAGAGTCAACTCTTGATGTTGTCCAGCGTGGCTTGATCTCTGTCTTTCGAAATTGATCTTATCTTTGAGACACATATACATGCTTTTGGATCCTTCTGCCTGTTGGGCTGGAGCTTGATCCACAAGCCTTTGTCTAATGGGCTTGGATTCAAAGGCTTAAGGCCTTTTCTAATTTCTTTGAACTTAAGCTTAAATCATCAACACTTCAACAAAACATTAGTATAAATAAATCAACATTTAAATTTAATGTGTTATTAATTATGGAGATATCAAATTAATTTAATATTTTTGTCATAATCAAAATCAATGTGGAAATTGTGTTTCAACACACATGTCCTACTCTGACCAAGACATATGCAATTTATTAAAGGCTGCAAGTGATCACAAATGAATCAGATTTATCTTATTACTTTTGGGATTGGACCTAACGAATCAAATGAAGCATGGACCTAGTTTATGACCAAGCTAAGAGAATGATTGGTATGTAGATAATTTTGCAACAAAATCAGACAGACACAAAAGTACTGATCATGCCTTGAATTTGGTGTTTCCAAATATGATACATGGATGTTGTTAAATTTGTTTTAAGCTTAAACTTGTTGTTTTCTTTATTAGAAGGCTAAAAATAGATGATAAAATATCGAATCATGTACTTTCACGAGCTTTTCTTGAGTCAAGCGAATTTCAATCTCGAATCGAGCCTAAAATTTCAAGCTTGGCGAGCTTTGAGCTTAAAAATTCTAGGATGGATGAGCTTTGATCTGAGCCTGATCCTTTTTATTCTTGAGCGGAGCCGAGCCTGCCCATGTTTAGTATCGATTCAGCTTGTTTACATCCATAGCCTCGACATCTTTCGTAATAAGTTTAGGTCGTGGAGGAGTAGCATCCTTCAAATCACAAATCGATAGATGATAATTAGTATGATTTCAAAATCAATTATGAAAACCTAAAGATGCTCACCTTAATCATATCATGGACTTGATCAAATGTCGGGACTTTAACCGATTTCCATCTAAGCACACGTGTGGTGGTAGACAATTTGGTTTATTCACACAGTATGTCTATGTCGCCTTCCAAAGCTCAAATAGTCAAACATATACAAAAGATACAGACAAATAAGTAAAATATACTTTTACAGTTCCTACATAAATAATATATACAATTCATACCTTGACTATGTGTGTTAACCCTCGTAGTTGATATTTAGCATGAGCCTTCTTTTCTTTAGACTCAATTGATTTCTTTCTTTTGGAGATAACTCTTGTCGTGGTCTTATGCGTCTCATACCAAGACACCTCTCCCCACGGGAATGCAACAAAGCCAATCTGTATTCACCAACCAAGATTTCTCTAGGGTGATCAAACAATGATGTATGAAAAACAACATCGCAATACTAATAGCTTCAATGTCATCCTTCTTGCTCCAATCAGCATTTCTGAACACTTCAAATATGTCACGGTGAGTTATAGGATCTACTCATTTGAAGTACTTCTTGATTATTTCCCTTCTATTCAGATTTTTGATCCTTTTCGTCATCTCTTCTAAACCACCAAATCACAAATCAGATATTAGTCCGTAGTCCTAATCATTAAATCTCAATTCAACTCCTCCAATAGAAAACCACATTTCTCTAGGGAGAGATACAGCATGCTCAATCTCCCTGATTAGTAATGTATGAACAATGGTAACGGAGAAGGCGACATTATCCAAATCCATTAGATATCCGAAACATATACTTTTGAAAGCATGTATCTGTGAGGTTATCAATTTAGTTTGCAAGTCAATCATCATTTCAATGTCACATCTTACATTTATTGTGCCTTTTGAACCTAAGCTCTAAGGATACTTGAATTTTACACTAGTATTTGTTTTTACCTTGCCAACTAGACTCTGTAAAAATGAAAACAACTTGCATTTCAGACAATATAATTGCGTTTCAGATAATATAATTGCATTTCCGATATTATAATTGCATTTTAGAAAAAAAAATAGAAACTATTCGCATTTACCTTATGGCGTCGCATTTAGCTAATTGCGAAAGCAAACTATTCACATTTACCTCAAAATATGAATCATGTTTGATGTATTGGGTTTTACATTTGGCTATATGTGAAACCATTTTGGTTGAAAAGGCTTCTCATCATCATAGTAATCGCATTTGGATATATGCAAATACCTAGTTGAGGATTTATGAGTTTATCGCTTCACATTTTATGAAATGCGACACAAAACCATATAACGCGAACTATCGCAAAACAACTCTATAGCCAAGATAACATTTTAAACCAATAAATCACACATAAACAACCCAGATGAGTTCGAAAATCATCATAATAGCCATTAAACACTAATCCTAACCAAACATATCACATTCAATCCATGCAAAACCCTATAACCTACCCGAAATAAACAATGCTAAAACCAACACAGATGGAGGGGACAGGGCCGTCTTAAACATTTTTGGGGCCCTGTGCTAAATGAAAAAAAATTGGGCCTTATTCATTAAAAAAAATTAATACTTTCATATAATAATAATGTTTCTACAAAATGAAACACCAAAATACTTTTAAGTTGATTTTTAGCATTATAAATATAATTAAATAATTAAATTAGATATTGTATAATAACAATAAAAAAATGGGCCCCTTAAGACTTTTAGAGCGTTAATTTTCTGGATAAATTAAGGTGTTGTTTGATAAAACTGAAAATTAGTGCTGAAAAAATAAGTACTGAATTTTAAGTGATGAATATTATAAGTGCTGAAAGTATTAATGATGTAACTGTTTGATAAATACTAAAAATAAATGCTGAATATAAAAATATTAGTTATAATATTTAACTTAAAATGTTAATTTAAATATTTTGACTCATCAAAATAAGTGATTTTTAACTTAATTGACTAATTTAAGTGGTGGAAAAATAACCTTATCAAACACACTTAAATTAAATAAGTGCTTAATATTTTAATTTAAGTGATAAATGGTGTTATCAAACAAACATTCACTTAATTTTTCACATAATAATTAATAACAATAATTTATTTAGATTTGTATAATAATAAAAATTGGGCCCCCTTAAATTTGGGGCCCTGTGCGGGAGAACTCCTTGTACACCCTTCTCCTACTCCCCTGGGAGGGGACTTATCTTTAATTTCTTTTTATCTTGATGTTGCTTCTTTCTAGGTTTTTGCATCTTCGATGCTCCTTATTTGTCTTCGCAGTCGTCGTTCGTTATTCACACTTCGGGAATGAGTTCAAATGGGTTTTAACAGAAATGGGGTGTTACGGGTAGATTGGAAGTCGAATAATCTAGTTTAGTAGCATATATCTAAATGCGTCTAAAGGGTAAATTACACACATGGCCATCGAACTTTATCCATTTTAACATTGTGGCCTTGAACTTCAATTCTTAACAGTACACTTTTTAATATCGGTGGCCACTCAACTTTAACCAACTCCTTAAAACGATCATTAACGACCTCCAAATGAAAATATTCAAGAATTAAAATTGTTCAGAACGACATTTACCATAAAACCATATTTTTTATTTTCCAAAATCACATTTTTTGGAGTTTTCTCTCTCTCAAAATTCACTCGCTTTCCGAACCAAACAACACCTAAATGACTTTAAAATGAAAATTTTCAAAAATTAAAGTTCCTTAAAATATCATTAACTCATTGAATTTTTCATTTTGAGGCCATCAACGGTCATTTTAAGGCGTTGAATGTTCATCAATATTAAAAAGTATAAAGTTTAGTGGTCATATCATGTTTAGTAGCCACAATATTAAAATAGATCAAAGTTAATGGCTATAAATGTACTTTACTCTTAGTCTAAGACTAGAGCTGTAATCGAGCCGAGCCGAGCCGAGCCGAGCTTTGGCCTGCTCAAGCTCGGCTCGCTATAAAATTAACGAGCTCGAGCCCGAGCCGAGCTTTGGCTTGCTCAAGCTCGGCTCAGCTCGTTGGAAAATAAACAAGCTCGAGCCGAGTTTCGAGCTTCGAGCTTGTTTCGAGTCCAAAATCCTTTTTGAACCTGGTTCAATAAGAAAATTATCTAACATGAATTGTTTATGAGTAAATCGTCAATTATATTTATGAAGTTTGCTCGCAAATAGCTCTTTAATTGTGTAAATAAACAAGCTCATATGCAAAGTTCGATAAATAAATAAACAAGATGCTTACAAATAATTTGTCTATTACTCATTTATTATGTTTGTGAACGAACACATCTAATAGCAAATAAAATAATATTAAGTTTAGATATTTATGAACTGACACAAAACTTATATAGTTTTCTGCAAAACTAAAATTTATTCATAAATGTTCTAATCGAGCATGCTCGTGAGCTTTCGAGCCGAGTTTTGACCTATTCAAGCGTGGGTCGTTTACGAACCGAGCTAGTAAATTGTGCTCACGAACAGCTCGTTTACAAATCGAGCCGAGTCGAGCCGCTCATGAGCGGCTCAGCTTATCTACAGTCCTATCTAAAACCATGTTTGGTAAAGAACTTTTTGGGATAAAATTAGAGTTTTGAGCTACTTTAGAAGTTTTGACTAGTCAAATCTCTAATTGTTGTGTTTTGGTGAAGAAATGTTTGAAAGAGCTTATTGGATCCAAAAATCTAATTTTGAAAAAGTTTATTTTATGATTTTTTAATTAGTTTATTGTTCCATCTTGACATTTTTATCCCTAATTATTACCTTTAAACTCAAATAAATGTTTTATCATGTCTTTATTTGTCATTTATGCAAACAGCGGTTGACAATCAATTAAGTTTAAAAAAAAAAAAAAAAAAAAAAAAAGTTTACACAATCAACCTACTAACAAAACTTAATCACTCAACAGCTAAAGCTAACAGCCAATTGATAAATAGGAACTAAATAAGTAAACAAGCTTTCTATTTCATTGGGCCAATTTTGTAAATTTTTCTCCATCATTTGGTAGACAGGATGTTTAATTTGATACTGACACAATCCCACAGTATTTCACCAACTTTACGTTTCCTCTTCAAACAAAGAGCATATCTTTACTACTCGTAATAAAGGAAGCTCAGCTGGTGAGAGAGTGAGACAGAGAGAGATGGAAAGAAAGGGGTTGTTCATATGCTGTGCTGTGGGTTTGTTGGGTCTATTGTCAGCTGCTACAGGTTTTAGTGCGGAGGCCACTAGGATTAAGGTTCTTTCTCTTTCTCTTTAACCTTCAAATGGGTTTCTCTTCTTTTGCCATTACTTGCCCTAATCAGCCCTTATCTGTGTTTATATGATTATGTTTCGTTACAGCTGGAGAATCATCGATTTGGCCACTATCGAACTTTTAGATATTCTTCACTAGCTAATCTTACAAAGGATTATTTCTTTCATGTTTCGGATTATTTTTACAAATGGAAATACTATGTAGAATTTTACCAATGTTGGCAACTTGCATCATTTAGTCTGCTCTAGAATTTGTTTCTTTTTCCTCCAATAAATTATTTTGTTCTGTTTGAAGCTATATATATCCCAAATTAGAAAACATTTTTGAGATAAATTCCGTTTTTCCTTCCAAACTCAAGATTGAATCCAGTTGCTTTAAGCTGATTACAAGCTTTGAGAGGTTGTTTGACCCATTTCATTTTGATTAACTAAAGTTGGAAATCTTTTATGATGGATGGATAGTCATTGAGGCGGCCTCTTTCTCATAGTGCCTCTGTTTATTCAATTTCTTTGATGTGCCTTAAGTTAAACTGTCTGACAACTTAATACTTCCACAAGTTATGTCTTTATCAGATATTGTGCTATCTTCAATTGCTTTGTAGTTGATCTAAAGAGGGAATGCCCCCTTGTTTTTCTTGGATGCATCAGCTTAAGTTTGCCTTTGACTAACATGAGACCAGTTTCCTTGTTTGGTTCCAACAAAACTTCTTTCTATTTGTTTGATATTCATTTCTTTTGGTTTATCAAGTAAATGCATAAACTGCATTGGGCCTCTATAGCCTATTATGGTGAATGCACAAACAATATCATCTTTGCAGCTGTGAGATGTTTTTCAATATAGTTTGAGGAATCTTTGTTTTTACATCATATTTCATGTAAATTGGCAGTTTTGATTTTTCAATGATGTTATGAACTCTCCATGATTATTGTTTCTGCTGTATTTCCAATGCATGACATGATAATAAACAAGTCTAGATAACCGCACAAGTGGTGTAACCTTAATGTAATTCTTCTTTCACGATACATTTCTTATGGGGACTGATTAATTAATTTAGACACATATCTTCTCCTATTCTCCAAAGTGGCATATGAGGTATGTGCTATTGATTTCAATTTGAATTGGATGACCAAATAGTAGCACTGAAAGTGTTCTGGGCTCAGAGGGAATGTTTGTTCCTGAATGGATTTGAGTACTAACTCAGTCCATTCGGCCTTTTCACTAGTAGCTTTGTTTATTTGTGAGAAAAAGAAGATCTGATGATTGTTTTTATGATGGTGCGTAGGGTTCTGAAGTAGAGTTCACATCTGCTACTCAATGTACATATCCTCGGAGTCCTGCAATGGCTCTTGGATTAACTTCAGCTCTAGCCCTGATGATAGCTCAAGTAATTATCAATGTTGCAACAGGATGTATTTGTTGTAAGACAAGTGGTAGTCCCTCCAACTCTAATTGGACTATAGCATTAGTCTGCTTTGTTGTTTCCTGGTAATTATTATAAAACTAGTACTACTTGCTAGTGTTAATTAGTTATTTAGTAGCAATTGAATTGAGAAATGAGAAATGAGAAATGCAGGTTCACATTTGTGATAGCTTTTCTTCTGTTGCTAACTGGTGCTGCACTGAACGATCAACACGGTGAAGAGAGCATGTACTTTGGCAATTACTACTGCTATGTGGTAAAACCAGGAGTGTTTGGTGGTGGTGCTGTGTTGGCCCTTGCGAGTGTCACCCTTGGAATTCTCTATTATCTCACCTTAAACTCATCAAAGAGTGTGAATAATACTACTACTTCAAGTGGCATTGCTATGGGACATCCTCAGGTCACCTCTCAAGATCCTGTTTTTGTACACCAAGATACTTATATAAGACGCCAATTCACTTGAATAAACATGAGGGAAGGATGATTTTTGGTGTATAAGTATTCAGCTGCACCATTCCTATTACATATAAGCTATATGTGTATATACAGCTGGGATTGGAGGATTATTTGAAAATTGTAACTTGTTTATGATACTAGTAGTAATTGTAGGGAAATTAGGGATTGCAGATGGAGTAGTGAGTGTGAATCTCCAACTGTATGTTGTCCATGAATGCAACCATGTTTTAATTGATGTTCTTCTTAGCTTAGCAATTGATGTTGATCTCTCTTCAAAAACTGGCATCATATCACAAAGAAGAGAAGCAAATGAAAAGCAACGAAGCTTTTGATGGTTGAGAAGGATTTCAGTGAAAAACTAAAAAGAAGATTATGATGGCTATTATCTGTGTGTAGGAGTTCAAAAAACTATAAGATTAGTTAGGTGGGTTATCATATGGTTTGTCTGCTTGTTGGAAAGAAAAATGCTAATTAACATATATATATATATATATTCTCAATGGTGAGTCTCCATCCATGGAGACTGATATATTCTGATTAAAGTTAGAGGTGGCAATTTTTGACACGAAAACACGATTACAGAGTCAACTCGATTGACATGAAAATCATTTTTATAGCATTTATAACATATAAAACCATATAAACATAAATATGAGATAACACGATTTTGACATGAAACACGATAATTGCCAGGTCTAGATTAAATGACCTGTTATAGCAGGTTACCAATAAATTATCAGGTTACATAAAGATATTGTCTACATTTTTCAAAAATACTCTCTTTTCATAATAAATCCATAAAAATGATTGGTATATAAAATTTAAATATAAAAATCCTTATAAAAAAAACTAAAATCGTAAAAAACATCATGGTGGATGATTTTTTTTTAAGTGAATGATTTACAATATTTGTATGCAACTTACCAAGCATTTAATTGATTCATAATTCTGATACTTTTTTTGGATGGATTCTTGATATTAAGTCTACTAAGTATAAAAAAAAGGTCCATTAAGTATATCTTGAAGCTGATTTTTGCGTTGATGCTGTGCAGGGGCGGAGACAGCCCGGAGCTTGGGGGGGGGGCGAAGCCCCCCAGCTCCGGCGAAACCCCTAGGGAGGGTACTGTTCCGTCCCTGAACAGCCCCCCCCCCCCCCCCCCCCCCTTCTCCAACAATGGAGATGCCCGCAGCGGCCTGGTTTCTTCTTCGTTTCAACGAAGAAGAAATAGATCTTAGTGCCCTGCCCAGTTAATACTGGGCTAGGCACTAATTTTTTTTTAAATTGGGCCCAGTAAAAAACGACGTCGTTTTGTCTGCGCCCACTTTAAAAAAATTAGATCAAATTATACCGTGTTTCGTTTCTTTGCTGCCCCCTACCCTACCTCTTTCTTTCACTCACTTCACTTTCTTATTTGCTTGCTTGCTTCCTCCCCTTCTCTCTCTTTGTATTTCTTTTTCAACCAACAAAAAAAAAAAGGAGCAGCTATTATTTTTTGTTGGTTAATAATTATAAAGTCCTTATGTTTTTGCTTAACATACTAATAGGTTCATTATATTATTATAAGGTTCTTAAGTTTTATTTTAATCAACTCTTTAGTCATTTCATCTGTTTTTCTAGATGAAAGTCCAAATTGCTCCTAGTTATTTACATAAAAAAATACTTATCTTTTAATACCAAAATTTAATCTAAATAGTTTTAATAAAGTTGATGAAGTATATATATACACCAAAATTTATATAATTATATATACTAATCATTAAAATGTATTTTTATTCTCTTAAATTTTTATTTTTTAATATATTATTTTTAAACTAACATTAAATATTAATAATTTTTTAAAAAATCATATTTTTTTCTTTATTTATAAAATTTATTAGAGATCAATAAAGATTACTTTTTACAAAATTTATATAGATAATTTTTGAAATATTTTTCATTCATTTTTTAGTCAATAAATTTTAGGCTACTAAATTAAAATTTTATAATTATATAAAATTCAATAAATTAATTACTCAATATTATAGAGATTATGTAGGAAAAAAGGAGAATAAACATAAAATAGGAAAAATAGATGTTTTATTATTAAAACATAGAGCAAAGGGTAATTTTGGTATTTTGAAATTTATTTGGTATAATTTGACCATTGACTCAAACATAAGGACTAAGTAGTTGATGAACACAAAAACTGAAGGACTATATAATTATTTCTAAAAATAGAGGAACTAACTAGTGTATTAAGTAAAAACTCAGGGACCTTATAATTATTTACCCTTTTTTCGCATTTAATTTTCTAGCTTTTTCTTTTTTGTCTTCTTTTACCTAGTCAAAATATTAAATTAAGATAATGCTCTTATTTTGTTAGTCTTTTTCTTAATTCTTTAATATTTAATTTTTTAGATTACTAATTATCTGTGTGTATTTTGTTCTTTTTTTTTTGATCTGTGTGTATTTTGTTCTAAAAATTCTAATTTAGCTTATTATATATCTAATTTGATGTTTGTTATGAATTATTAGTATTATTTGTGTGGTTTAATTTAATTTAGTAATGCAAATTTTGATGAATTGAAAATTTTCTGGGATAAATTTAGGGGTTTAATTTATTACTTTGAATTGGGTTTATAAATTATGGGTTTTATATTGTGGTATACATTTAGTGATTTTTTTATGTAAATTTAGGGGTTTAATTTATGATTTCGAATTGGGTTTATAAATTAGGGGTTTAATTTATGACTTTGAATTGAGTTTATAAATTAGGGGTTTTATATTGTGGTATAAATTTAGGGATTTTGTGATATAAATTTAGAGGTTTTGTAAAAAAAAATCAGAATATTCACTCTAGGAGAACACTATTGCCAACTATCACTAGATTGTAGATTGTCAGTAACTCATTTATTTTAAAAAATAGTTATATACTTATTGGTATTGTACCTGTAA
Organism: Euphorbia lathyris; assembly: GCF_963576675.1. Classification (NCBI taxonomy): domain Eukaryota; kingdom Viridiplantae; phylum Streptophyta; class Magnoliopsida; order Malpighiales; family Euphorbiaceae; genus Euphorbia; species Euphorbia lathyris. The sequence goes on from NC_088918.1 coordinate 50,429,495, forward strand.
AAATTAGTTTTTATTATTTTACAGTAGAATTAATTTTTTATATAGTTTTATCTTTAATTTTTATCTGCACATGTAAATTTTTTTTTTTTTTTGACAATGCTGGGCTAAAATTAGCCCCTCTTGATCTCAAATTCTGGCTCCGCCACTGATGCTGTGTTTTACCACTATAATGTTTCGATAACTTCAGATGATAAGAGAGTTATTGAAGGCAACAGGAGAATTGGGCGAAAACTAATTGATAGGCTTTACCAAAGCGTACTCATCAGAAAATTCTGTGGTAAACAATTTGATTATGATGGTGAGAAAAAAAAAGAACTATTAAGTAATGAGTTTACACAAAGTGAATGTTAATATCAAATTAAATCATGTCACTCCATATTCCTTGTTTGTAAATTTTTTCCATTGTAAATTGTAATGAATCCCGACACATTTTTCAACTCATACTCCATCAATTTTAAACAGAAAAACAAATTAATTAATCTAGGTGAATTCTTCCAAAAAAAAAATGTTAGTGAATAATATAGTTAATACATGAAATATCTAAAAACTTTGTGTATAGTAAACTCTATACAAATAATTAAGATATTCACAATATCAGTGGTCTCCATCTATTTACCTATATAAATAGAAATGATAAATGTTTAAATGAAACATGAACAAAGATTATAAATAACTAAAAAAATAAAGATTATAATACAGATAAAATTTATTTTCCTAAATACCTCTAAAGTTTACGGCTATGAGTACTTTTTTCTCTAACGTCTAAAATAGTGCAACTTTGCCCCTAACCTTGGCAATGAAGAGTAATTTCACCCCTAACATTGACAAATTTTTTAATTGAGCTTATAATACTAAGGATTTAGATTGAGCTTACAATCCTAAAAATTTATAAATTGAGCTTATATTTATTACGTTAAGTTAGGGAATGTAAGCTCAATGACTACTTATAAATAAATGAAAGCTTAAAGAAATAAAAAAACCCTAAGGATTTATAAATTAAGCTTACAATTCTAAGGATTTACATTGAGCTTACAATCCTAAAGATTTATAAATTGAGCTTACAATCCTAAGGATTTAATAAATTGAGCTTACATTAAGTTACTTTACAACTTAGTTACGTTACGTTAAGTTACGCTAAGTTGTATTATGTTAAGTTTGGTTAAGTTACATTATGTTACGTTACATTATGTTACGTTACATTGTGTTAAATTATGTTACGATAAGTTGCGCTAATTTAGATTACTTTACATTAAGTTGCGCTAATTTACATTACGTTACGTTATGTTACATTACACTAAGTTACGTTAAGTTACTTTATGCTTAGTTACGTTACGTTAAATTATGCTAAGTTGTATTATGTTAAGTTATGATAAGTTATATTATGTTATATTACATTATGTTAAGTTACGTTATGATAAGGTGTGCTAAATGTTACATTACGTTAAGTTGTGTTAATTTATGTTACATTATATTACGTTACGTTACATTACACTAAGTTACATTAAGTTATTTTATGCTTAGTTACGTTACGTTAAGTTTGGTTAAGTTACACTAAGTTACATTATGTTATGTTACATTACAATAAGTTACATTATGTTATGTTACGTTGTCTTACATTACGTTACGTTACTTTACTTTACTTTACGTTACGTTACGTTACGTTACGTTACGTTACATAACGTAACGATATGTTACTCCATGTTATTATATGCTAAGTTACATTACGTTTCATTACATTACATTATGCTATGTTACGTTACGATATGATATGTTGCGATACGTTACATTACGTAACGCTACGCTACATTACGTTACATTACGTTACGTTACATTATGTTATGTTACATTACGTTACGTGACGTTATGCTATGTTACATTACGTTATGTCACCTCATGTCATTTCACATTATGTCACATCATGTCATGTTTTTTTGTACTTTAGGGATTGTAAGCTCAACAAGTGCTTAAAGTTTAAAAAAATCTAAGGATTTGTAGTAGGATTGTAAGGTTAATGTGTAAATTTTTAGGTTTTATTTATTTCATTACGTTAGAGATTGCAAGCTCAATGATTGTTTATAAATAAATGAAAGCTTATATTTATTACGTTACGTTATGTTACGTAACATTGCCTCATGGAGGGAGTAGTATTTAATACGACATCTAAATGGATGACATTACACATTTATTATTGTGTAATATTTCAGTTCAGTGATGTTTCAGTTCAATAATGTTTCAGCTTAGTGATGTTTCAGTTGAGTGAAGTTTGAGTTCAGTAATGTTTCAATTGGGTGAAGTTTCAGTTTAGTAATGTTTTAGTTTAGTAATGTTTCAGTTCAGTTATGCTTCAGTTTAGTAATCATTGAGTTCAGTAATGTTTTAGTTCTATGATATTTCAGTTCAGTGATGTTTCAGTTCAGTGATGTTTCAGTTCAGTAATATTTTAGTTTAGTGATATGTTAGTTCAGTAATATTTCAGTTTAGTAATGTTTCAATTCGGTAATATTTCAGTTCAGTGAGGTTTTAGTTCAGTATTATTTCAGTTGAGTAAGGTTTCAGTTTAGTAATATTTTAGTTCAATGATGTTTTAGTTAAGTGATATTTCAGTTCAGTGCTATTTAGGTTCAGTGATATTTCGGTTCAGTTTAGTGATGTTTCAGTTCAATAATGTTTCAATTTAGTAATATTTCAGTTCAGTGATGTTTCAGTTAAGTAATGTTTCACTTCAGTAATGTTTCAGTTCAATAATATTTCAGTTGACTGATATTTCAGTTTAGTAATGTTTCAGTTTAATATTATTTTAGTTCAGTAATGTTTCAGTTGAGTGATGTTTCAGTCCAGTAATGTTTCAGTTCAGCAACGTTTCAGTTTAGTAATGTTTGAGTTCAGTAATGTTTCAACTCAGTGATATTTCAGTTTAGTGATGTTTCAGTTTAGTAATGTTTCAGTTCAGTAATGTTTCAGTTGAGTGATGTTTCAGTTCAGTAATATTTCAGTTCAATAATGTTTCAGTTTAGTAATGTTTCAGTTCAGTATTATTTCAGTTGAGTAAGGTTTCAGTTTAGTAATATTTTAGTTCAATGATGTTTCGGTTCAGTGCTATTTTGGTTAAGTGCTATTTCGGTTCAGTGATATTTCGGTTCAGTGATGTTTCAATTCAATGATATTCAATTTAGTTTTATTTCGGTTTAGTGATGTTTCAGTTTAATAATGTTTCAGTTTAGTAATATTTCTGTTCAGTGATGTTTCTGTTCAGTAATGTTTCACTTCAGTAATGTTTCAGTTCAGTAATATTTCAGTTGATTGATATTTCAGTTTAGTAATGTTTCAGTTTAATATTGTTTCAGTTCAGTAATATTTCAGTTGAGTGATGTTTCAGTTCGGTAATATTTCAGTTGAGTGATGTTTCATTCCAGTAATATTTCAGTTCAGTAACATTTCAGTTTAGTAATGTTTAGTTCAGTAATGTTTCAGGTCAGTGATATTTCAGTTGAGTGATGTTTCAGTTCAGTAATGTTTCAGTTAAGTGATGTTTCAGTTCAGTAACGTTTCAGTTCAATAATGTTTCAGTTGAGTAATATTTCAGTTCAGTAATGTTCCAGTTCTGTAATATTTCAGTTCAGTGATGTTTCAGTTCAGTTATATTTCAGTTTAGTGATGTTTGAGTTCAGTAATGTTTCAGTTCAATAATGTTTCAGTTCAGTAATGTTTCAATTCAGTGATGTTTCAGTTAAGTGATGTTTCATTTCAGTAATATTTTAGTTCACTGATGTTTCAGTTCATTGATATTTCATTTCAGTAATATTTTAGTACACTGATGTTTCAGTTCAGTAATATTTTAGTTCAGTGATGTTTTAGTTCACTAATATTTCAGTTCAGTAATTTTTCAGTTCAGTAATGTTTCAGCTTAGTAATATTTCAGTTCAGTGATGTTTCAGTCCAGTATTATTTCAGTTGAGTAAGGTTTCAGTTTAGTAATATTTCAGTTCAATGATGTTTTAGTTCAGTGTTATTTTGGTTCAGTGATGTTTTAGTTCTGTGATATTTCGGTTCAGTGATATTTCGGTGTAGTGATGTTTCAATTCGGTAATATTCCAGTTCAGTGAGGTTTCAGTTCAGTATTATTTCAGTTGAGTAAGGTTTCAGTTTAGTAATATTTTAGTTCAATGATGTTTCAGTTAAGTGATGGTTCAGTTCAGTGTTATTTCGGTTCAGTGATATTTCGGTTCAGTGATGTTTCAATTCAATGATATTCAATTTAGTTTTATTTCAGTTTAGGGATGTTTCAGTTCAATAATGTTTCAGTTTAGTAATATTTCAGTTCAGTGATGTTTCAGTTCAGTAATGTTTCACTTCAGTAATGTTTCAGTTCAGTAATATTTCAGTTGACTGATATTTCAGTTTAGTAATGATTCAGTTTAATATTGTTTCAGTTCAGTAATGTTTCAGTTGAGTGATATTTCAGTTTAGTACTGTTTCAGTTGAGTGATGTTTCAGTCCAGTAATGTTTCAGTTCAGTAACATTTCAGTTCAGTAATGTTTGAGTTCAGTAATATTTCAGCTCAGTGATATTTCAGTTCAGTGATGTTTCAGTTTAGTAATGTTTCAGTTGAGTGATGTTTCAGTTGAGTGATGTTTCAGTTCAGTAATGTTTCAATTCAGTAATGTTTCAGTTGAGTGATGTTTCAGTTCAATAATGTTTCAGTTCAGGGGCCTGCTCGGGTGAGCTGGCCATGCCAGCACGCGTCGAGCTAGCCATGCCAGCTCACCGAGCTACGCCTTGGGAATCAGTCAAAAGACTGATTCTCGGCCACACGACGCCACGATCGACCCCACGTCTTCCCACCTACAAAAGGAAACGAATTAGTTCAGAAAGAGGGCCCGAACCGCGACTATAAATAGGACTTTCATATTGTAAATTAGATATCTTTCTCTTGTAATTTTCCTTAACTTTCACTCTTGAAGAATTCTCTCCACCTCCTCAATCTCTTTCAACCTCCATTGAAGAACTTCCGAAGCTCCGTCCACTGAGGATTATTCAAGGTCCGTCCTTAAGTCCTAGGAAGCCGGCTGCAGGGTAGACATGTTCCTTGAAAGGGATTTTCTCATCTCTTTCATCTAATTGTGTTTTTTATCCCTTGATACATTCTATGAATCCTATGCTAATTGTATCCGCGTAACAATGTTCTTCACCTTTAATAATATTTTAGCTCTTATTTTGTTCAATGATTTATTTGTTTAATCTTTGTCTTACGCTTTATTCGATTGGTTTAACTCATTCAAAAGCCCAAAAATCTAGTTGGCACATATTATGAGCTGAATCTGACCTAATCAAAGCCTAGGAGATTGACGACCTCTTAGTTGATTAAGCCTAAATTGCTGAGCCTTAAACCTAGTTTCGGCCTTACAAGGGAATCACGCACTAGGGACTTCAGAAGGGTAAGTAGGGTTAATCGCCTCGAATACAAGTGACTTAGATTAGGTTTTTAATCAACAGACCTAATAATCTATCTTCATTATTATCGTTTCACTCCATGTTTCCTCGGGTAATTACATTAATGAAAGATCACCTAGGAGTAGTTTAACTTAATTAGGAGTAGAATAACTTAGTTAGAATTAGAATAACTTAGCTAGGAGTAGAGTAATTCAACTAGAAGTAGATTAATTTAATCTAAACAAACTCAAAACCCACACAGCTTAGATAACACCTGAGACCCAGTAGTTCGATACTTGTAGGAATAAATCCTGTGGATTCGATACTTGGACTTGTCCAGATTATTACTTGATAACGACGGGGTACACTTATCCCTTAGTGAGCCTTCAACGGGAGGTGCATCAAGTTTTTGGCGCCGTTGTCGGGGATTTATTTCTTTTGCAATATCGAACCAAAGGTCGATTTGTTAGTTTAGGCATTCGTTTGTGAATATCTTTGTTAATATCATCTATACTTGTTTAGCTATACTTGTTGATATATAATCATTATACTTGTTTATATGTTGAATAAATTAGACTATACCTTTTTTATTTCTGTATATATGTCATACGGATGTAGCATATTGTCTTGTAAAAATTTATATTACTTGTTTCGCCAAAAACGAATTAAAATATTCATGTAGGACTATGTAGTATTGTATGATAAAACTGTATGATGAAATTGTATACTAGATAGTTATACTTTCCTTCTCTAAGGAAAACATTTTTATTTTACTTATCTTTTCTTTTCAGCATATGCATACTCGATCAGCGGAAATACCGTGTGTCCCTCTTAACCTTGAACTTGAATGTACTCATCGCAGGAGCAAGCAAATCAAGGCTACCAAGCGAGACGAGATCACTGAGCCTATCAAGATGACTGATCCTGAGACCAACATTCCCAATAATAATAGGAACAATGAGAACGCTGAAACGGGAGTTGACACTCACTCGATGAGAAAAATCTTAGCACCACACCGACACCAGCACCTATATGGGATCGTTGCCCCAAAAATTTCAGCTAATACCTATAAAATCAAGTCTGGCATAATCCACTTGATTCAACAAACGGGACTGTTTGGAGGAGAAGCACGTGAAAGCCCGAATGATCATCTGAATCACTTTCTGATGTGCGCAGACACTGCAAGAACAAATGAGGTTCCCCAAGATACTGTCAGACTGAAGCTATTCCCATTTTCACTAACTAGGCAAGCTCTGGAATGGCTGAGAACACTAGAGCCCGGGTCAATCACCACATGGGCAGGATTGGAGAAGGAGTTCTTGTCCTACTACTTCCCTCCCTCAAAGACAGTGATGCTGAGGGGTGAAATCACTTCATTCCACCAACCCGAGCACGAAGCGCTCCACACATCTTAGATCCGATTCAGAAAAATGATGCGCATGTGCCCTCATCATGATATACCTAAACACTAGTTGGTGGGCGTCTTCTATCACGGCTTGATGCCCACTAACCGAGCTACTGTGGACTCCACCGCGGGTGGAGATTTGTTTAGAAAGACTGCAATAGAAGCGTATGATATGATCAATAAGTTGGCAAGGAAGAGTGTGCAATGGCAAGAGGAGAAGCTCGTTGGCCCCTCAAGGCAGCGGGTGTTTGCTGTGGAAGATCAGGAACAGAGCCCAATTGTTATGGAGCTGAGCAGAAAAATGGACGTCCTATTGGCTAAATTTAGCCAACCTCCCACCTGTGTGCATTATGGCGGCGACCACCATAGAAAGGACTGTCAAGCAGGTAGCCCTTTCGCTGGAGATGGGATGGAAATGGTCAATTATGTTGGGGGGAAACAGAGGTACAACCAGAACTATAACAACTACAACCCCAACAACAAGTACAACTCCTACAATAACAACAACTACTACAAGAGGCCTCAGCACCTGAACTTATCTTACGGGAACTCGAACCAGAATGTGCTTAGACCTCCCAACGACTTTGTTCAAGAGCATAGAGAGCAGGGGCTTGGCATGCCCCCATATCAGCAGCAGAACCAAGGGCCCATGCCACCTTCCAGGGAATCTGATGAGGTGGTGACTCTCCTGAAAGAGATTTCGGCCAGGCTTGCTAATAATGAAGCCTTCTGCAGGGATCTGAGCAATCAGGTAGCTCAGATCAACAAGGATAGTCAGGAAAGGCCACAGGGTTCTCTCCCAAGCACAACGGAGAAGAATCCAAAGATCCTGAGAAAGGATTGAGTAAGGGGGGAAAATCAGATTTTCTCCGGTTTTAATTCAAAATTGAACAATCGTTTATGCTTTTAGTTTCTATTTTTTTCCTTTTATGAATTTTGTTGATTGTTTTATCTTTTCCATTTTGTTTCTTTTCGATTATCAATTTTTGAACCCCCGTATATGCTTTTCACTTTTCTCTATTTTGTAAAAAAAAGGCGAATTTTCACCCCGGGAGGCCTAGCTCGGGCGAGCTGGGCACTGCCGCCCAGCACGCCGAGCTGATCGGCCGAGACGGGTGGAGTTCGGGATTTTTAAAATCCCGAACTAAAAAAAATTAAATATATGTAAAAAGGGAATGAATATTCATCCCCCTTCTTCATATTCTTCCTTTCCTTCTTCTCCTTTTCTCTATTTTCTCTTTTCCAAATCCCTAACCCCCAAATCTTCGTTTCTAACCCAAAATCGACAAACAAGGTATGGATTCTTACCTATTTTCGATTTCATGCATGATTCTAAGGTTAGATTTTAGTTTAGAACATTGATTTTTTTTATTAGGTAAACCTAGGTTTTAGGATTTTTACCTCTTTTTCAAATTTTCACTTGTTTTGCTTGTTTCTCTTGGTTTTCTTGCAAATTTATGACTTCTTGATGATTAATATGTGCTTTGGGTATGATTTGAGTTCTTAATTTGTGATTTTTGGAGAAATTGCTCAAATTGGGTAAATTCTCCATTTTAGCTCGAAAATTCAACTATGCAGTTTATAGCTGAAAACTTATCAATAGGACCCCTTTTCACATCCTTAACATATTTTGGTCACTGGGCCTTGCTAATTTTGCACGTATTAAGAGTTACGGGTTAATTACTCTATTTTAGGGACCAAAACCTACATTTTGGTCTCCAAGTTTCTAATCTTGGACTTAATCATGTTTATGAGTTGATTATTTGGGTGGTTTGGTATAATTATGTATGTGAGCTTGTTCTAACTAGTCCATTTTGGTCTCCCTTCTTATTCTCAGGAACTATGGGCAGAAAAGGCAAAACTAAGGTTGTTATAGAAAACGAGGCCGAATCCGACGTCGAATTCATTGACGCCTTGCAAGATAAGTATGGTTCTCCTTTTGGGTTAATTAGTGAGGAAGAGGGGGAAAAGTATGATCGTTTTGCCAAGCAAGACCATGGCCCCCGAATTATCATTGACCAACACTACTTAGCATCTCTAGGGCTGGACAAGGATTTCAAGAAAATCCTAATGTTCCAAGGCTGGCTCCACCTAGCCACGAAATGGATTGTCGCTTACGACAACTATACAGTAGAGTTTATAAGTACCCTAAAGAAAGAACCACCTGCGACTAATGACAAATACTCCTTCCGAATGAACGGGAAATCTTATCGCCTCCGTGAGGCACAGATAGCAGCTTGTATGGGAGTTTATAGCCCAAATGATGCAGTCTAGGGTTTTGAACAACCCATGACTACAAAAGAAGTTTGGGACCAATTGACCGGGACGACAGAATATAATCCCAGCACTGCTAGCCCGAGATCTCTACGAGATCCACTCTTAAATCTTGCCCACAAATTTATAGCACATAACCTATTAGGCAAGCACGAGAGCAACAAGGTCTCTAGCACTGAAGTGCTTATACTGTGGTGCATTGCAAATAATAAACCGGCTGACAATGTCAATGCCATTTTTTAGGGTTTCCGGAGCCAAACAAGTAAAAAACGTGGCTCCATTGGGCTTGGTTATGTGGTGACCAACTTCCTTAAAGACAAGTTCAAAGACTTGGTCTTTACCGAAGAGGGTTTCCATCCAACATTGTTTAACTCCGATTTTCTAGGAAGATCTACTTTTCAGGCAGTTTTGACTAGAGATCCAGCGGAAGGAGCAAGCTCAAGCGGCCAGACACGGAAATGAGCACGGAAACCACCATAGCAGAGTGAGGAAGAGCAAGTAGGAGCTGAAGAGGGAGGAGCTGCAGCTGCAGTAGAAGGGTACCAAGCGGAGTACCAAGAGCCAAGGGTTCAGGCTCAACTCCAAGCCATGAACACCATGATGGCTGAGATGCGCAATCTCAACATGAAAACCTATGCTACTGTACAGCATGTGGATCAGCACTTCACCGCCTTTGAGCAAACGATGGACCAGAGACTTTCCGGATTAGAACATGTGGCAGCGGACTATTGTGAGCGCTATGGCATAGAATGGCCATACCCCGGCTGATCAGTAAGTTGTCTTCTCCACCCTAACTTCTTGCACATGTATTTTATGGTTTTAGATGCAATGTTGGAACTTATTGCATGATTTAAGTGTGAGGAGGAAGGGTAGACAAACTTACAAAAATTGTAGAATTTTTAATTTTTGTTCCGTCGTGTCTAGTTTAGTTTAACGTTTTTGGGTTTTATTTATGCTTTATTTATGATTTTGCATGTTTAGGACCTAAAACCGTAAACCTCTTTCAAATCTAAACTTTGTTATTTGTTTCTGAGGGCTGAGAACCGAATCTAAAATTGCATGACAACTAGTTTAAATGTAGGACACAATCCCTGTATCTGTAAAAGCATGAGCTGAAGTTTGCATTTAGACCCTACTTTTGAAGAAATGCTAAAATCAGTACTTAGGTAGATAACTTAAGAATTGAAGGCATGTGATATTGAATTCGAGTTTGGGGAGAACTAATAAGCACAAATTTGAAACCCAAGAACTGTGAGTTGAATTTGAGCCCAAGAGCGAACATCAAAAAGCTCTCTTTCTTGACATTTTTATGTGAATACTTTGACTTATGGAAAGATTACAGATTTTGCACCTAATACTGAGTTGAACTTACATGCAATGATTTGAGGTGTTAAACGATGAATCAGCCTCATTAGAACTAACCTTTTTCTTTACCTTATTTTCTCTTTTTCATCTACTTTAGGAAGCCCCTTTGAGCCTGTATTTTTGTATCTTGTAGATTTTCTTTCGTTCTAACCCGATTTTTGCAAACTATCACTTAGTTTGTTACCTAACCCGAGTTTTTGCAAAGCTCACAGCCTTTGTTTTCTTCTAGCGCTTTCTCTTTGTTTATGGCATTATAGTAGCAAGCCAAAAGGCTAAAAAGTGAATGAGCATTACTATCCAAAAGAAAAAGAAAAACAGAAAAGGAAAAGAAAAAGAGACAAACAAAGAGGGGAGAACTCCATTCCCCAGTTCTTAAAATTAGAACGTCTCAGAAAAAAAATATATAAAAAAATGAATAAAGAGCTCAGTCACTTCATATTTGCTAAAAGCCATTTTAAACTTTGTTTTTCTAGCGCTAGAACTCCTAACCTTTGTTGTACTTTTAACCATCTAACCACATTACAACCCCAATTCGAGGTTGTTTTTGATATCATCGAAGTCATGTAGCATAGTAGAGGAAATCGGATGAACGTGCAAAATCAACGTAATCCTAAGCAAGAACATAAGCCGAGAGTAAACACTTTAGCCACCAAAATTGTGTGAATTGAGTGAACTACCTATGGTGAGGTGTTTTACTTAGCTATCCCCTTAAGCTCGTTTAATTGAACATGTATCATTTTCTTAAAAATATGACCTGTGATAATTGAAATGCGGCTTTTGGATATCGTGTCTCTACTTTGTATTTCCGAATGCATGTGATTACAGATGCTCGAAATTGTGTCAAGCACCTAGTCAAACGGGGAGGTTTTCTAGCTTGCTTGTGATTGCGGGTTTAGTTTTTTTAGTTTACTTGGGGACAAGTAAAGTTTTAAGTGCGAGGAGGTTTGATAGGGGTAAAAAACCCATATCTTTAGGTACGGTTTTGGGACAATTTTTAGCATAATTTTATGAATAAACGAGCAATTCTCGCATTTATATGCTTTTGTGTGAGTTAGTTAGAAATTGTATATGTTCTATTTACTTTTCGTTGTTTAGGCTCGTTTTCTGATTATTTTAGGCAAATATGGCCAAATTAGCATATACGTTAAATTTCCATTATCTTTTATGGCTAATTGGTCTGCCAAAAGTCGCACCAAACGGAGTATTTACTCAAAACAAGCGATTGGCGGGTCAATTTAGCCTCGGAACTAATGTTATTTGGAGTTTACGTGCGTGTGCATGTTAAAACAGGAACGAGTTCGAGCGAAAATTGTGTTTCGGGACATCCGGTAGTTGCGCAAAGCGTTCTTGGCATTCCCGCTCGTCGAAATGGCATTTTTGGGGCCAGTCCGGCGAGCAGGGCCCTAAAGGGCCTGCTCGGGCGAGCTGGCCTCTCACCGAGCTGGTTCGCCCAGCTCGGCGAGCTACGCCTCAGGAATCAGTCAAAAGACTGATTCCCGGCCCCACGACCCCACGATCGACCCCACGTCTTCCCACCTGCAAAAGGAAACGAATTAGGTCAGAAAGAGGGCCTGAACCGCGACTATAAATAGGACTTTTTGTAAATTATATATCTTTCATTCTTGTAATTTTCCTTAGCTTTCACCCTTGAAGAATCCTCTCCACCTCCTCCATCTCATTCAACCTCCATTGAAGAACTTCCGAAGCTCCGTCCATCGAGGATTATTCAAGGTCCGTCCTTAAGTCCTAGGAAGCTGGCTGTAGAGTAGACAGGTTCCCTGAAAGGGATTTTCTCATCTCTTTCATCTAATTGTGTTTTTATCCCTTGATACAGTCTATGAATCCTATGCTAATTGTATCTGTGTAACAATGTTCTTCACCTTTAATAATATTTTAGCTCTTATTTTGTTAAATGATTTATTTGTTTAATCTTTGTCTTACGATTTATTCGATTGGTTTAACTCATTCAAAAGCCCAAAAATCAAGTTGGCACATATTGTGAGCTGAATTTGACATAGTCAGAGCCTAGGAGATTGACGACCTCTTAGTTGATTAAGCCCAAATTACTGAGCCTTAGACCTAGTTTCGGCCTTACAAGGGAATCACGCACTAGGGACTTCAGAAGGGTAAGTAGAGTTAATCGCCTCGAATACAAGTGACTTAGATTAGGTTTTTAATCAATAGACCTAATAATCTATCTTCATTATTATCGTTTCACACCATGTTTCCTCGGGTAATTGCATTAGTGAAAGATCACCTAGGAGTAATTTAACTTAATTAGGAGTAGAATAACTTAGTTAGAATTAGAATAACTTAGCTAGGAGTAGAGTAATTCAACTAGAAGTAGATTAATTTAATCCAAACAAACTCAAAACCCACACAGCTTAGATAACACTTGAGACCTAGTAGTTCGATACTTGCAGGAATAAATCATGTGGATTCGATACCTGGACTTGTCCAGATTATTACTTGATAACGACGGGGTACACTTATCCCTTAGTGAGCATTCAACGGGAGTCGCATCAGGCAGCAACCTGAGCTGCCTATTATTATTTTTTAAATAAGTGTATATATATATATATATATATATATATATATATATATATATATATATATATTTGTTTCAAAACGATTTTAAAACAATTTTCAGAATATCAGAAACTTTCAAAAAAAATTTATTTTATCTTTTAGAATTAATAAAACAAACTTTTATTAATCTAACTATAAAACCTTAAGTTTTGTTATAATGATTATCAACCAAATTAATTAGGAACCTTTGCATAATCAGTTTTAATTATCAGGTAATCAAAACTTATTTATCTTTAGATTAATTAATCAAAATAATTTATTAATTAACCTAACAATAAATATTTATTCAATCTGATTGAAAAACCTTTTATTTTCATGAAATTAGTGTATAAGTTAGGGTTTATGAAATACTTAATTAATATGATCAATTGAACCATCAATCTTAGTCTTGAGATTTTAAGGGACTTTTAACATCTCAAGATCATTGTGCAAAAAGGTGCAAATTTACTAAGAAACTGTGATATTAAGAAGCCATTTACTTTGTAGGGGAAAATAACACAATCATAAGGAAACACATTAAATGATATAATAAAACTTACGATTTTCCACAACCACTAACACCCATAACCACTATTGTGTTACCTGCTAATGGGGATTAAGAAAATGACCAGTAATAGAATTGACTAAAGCCATATAATATATTTGCATAAAAAGGTATATACAGTAAAACCTCTATATAGGAGTACTCTATATAAGAATAACCTCCAATTTGTTATAAAAAATTTCGGTCCCAACTTGGACCGGTTATAAATAAGAATAACCTCCCAAATGTTAATTGTTATACATAATCCAAGTCCCACCTTTAGAAACTATACCTCTATATAGGAATAATTATGTAAATAATGTATATATGTATTAAGGATTTAAACAAAATTTATTAAAAAATTTAAAAATTATTGAGATTAAATATGAGTTGGCACACAAATTCCAACTTTAACTATAAATTCTTACCATTTTCCCATAAAACTCTTTTCTTTATGTATTGGAAACTAAACTCAAAACTCTTCCAATTCTTTAGGTATTGGAAATAAAACTCGTAGACTTGATATGCTAAACATTAAATTTATAAACTTTAAGTGTTGATTTTTTTTTTTGGGTACCAAACTCTATATAAGAATAACCTCCCAATTGTTATACAAATTGTCCGGTCCCAAACGTATTCCTATATAGAGGTTTTACTGTATATATATATATATATATATATACTGCATACTTGCCTTTGAAATCAGAAGCCATATTAGACACAAAAATATAGTGATCCAAAAGACAACGCCTTTTACCTAGAAACAGTTAGTGTGACATAAATATGCATCAATCAATTGAAATAGATTCTTCAAAATCACCATAAATGACTAGAAATAATACTTAATAGATATGTAAAGATTAGACAACAATATCATCGGATTTTGTTTTCCGAAGGCCACAACAAAAACCAAATTCAAATCTAAAACATCAACACAATCCAATAGCTAAATCTTTAGACCACGGTGTTTGCATATTAACAATACAACACCCATCCGGATTGCTCATTTTACCCTATCCTGCCTTTTTCTTTAGACCACGGTGTTTGCATATTAACTAAAAAATTTCAATGAATCCCATCCAATTATAAAAGATCATCAGTATCCCCACATCAAACATCAACAAACACTTTCTCTCAATAAATTCCACCCAAATTATAATTAAACATTCAGAACAACAATAATCTGCAATATCCATCTAAAGAATATATATATATCTTAAAAGAAAAAAGAGCATCCAGCAAAATTAGAAATTTAAACTATAGATGTGCTTTACGAAAAAGAAAAGGCATGTTAGCTAAATTGCCAGGAAAGAAAGATTTCAAATCGAGATGAAGAAGAAGGAAAATACCTTGGGTGGAGTATTAGACTATTATGAACCATTGACTGTTGGCGTATCTTCATTTTAGGGAGGGACAATATTTTGATTCAAGGCTCCCTATTATGTACCATGATAACTGTTTTAAAACATGCAAAGAAGGTGCCAGGTTCCTAGAGCTAAAATGTGTGGCAGCACCGACAAACTGCACCATGTTTTACTGGGAACTTACTGTTTCTTATCGATTCAGCACTAATATCCTTCCCGCTTATTATATTCTTACGCCTACAGGTATAAGATGTGAAACAATGACCATTTAAGACCAAAAAGGAAATACCATGATGTATAAGCTCAAATCTTGGATGACTAATCAGTTTGAAATAATAAATCACTTTGTAATGACAATTGAGATTCATAATACATCTTAGACTGTCACAAGCATAAAATTTAAATTTCTACTATCCTAACAAAGCTTTTGACAGAAACAAAAACAGAACTTAAAGCTAATAGAACAAATACTATAACTATCTAAGAATCAAGTTATAAATAAGAAATAGGAAAGAACAGAAAAGTATGTTTAAGCCAAGACAATTAATTAGAAAAGTCATTTCCCCAACTAAGAAATGTAAGGCAATATATCCTCGTAATTTACAATTTAAAGCACAAACAAAACACCTAAAACAAAATTTTATATAGTTGCAATTTATACACAAGTTAAAGTGGAGCTCAAACAAGTAAAACAAATACAAAAACACATAATTGGCTCCAATTCCCTAAAGCAACCTCAAAACTCAAAACAAAATCAGACCAATTTCAGAAACATGAGCAAAAACTAGGAACCTGTCAATAAGAATTTTAATTGCAGCTTCACACTAAAAACATGTACATTTATGGATACAAAAGATCCTATGACTAAGAAAATTATCAATTATGTTAGAAAAAAATAAAGGTAGAAGCTTGTTATAGTGCGAACTAGGTTGCAGAACTTAGTGTTTGTGCGTCAAATGCATATGTTGGTGACATTTATTAGACCTTAAACAGGGTAAGCAAGTTTGATTGATCTAGAGTAATGCTAGGATGCAAATGATCATCAATATGACTCATTGTTTGTGCTGAAATTTAAAGTTAAACATGAGACTCAAAACAATGAAAAAGAAAGCAATAGGCAAAAGCTCTTAAATCTCACCAACACAATAAGCAAGTTTCTGCATAAATATCAGTCAGCCGCTCCAGTTCTTAACAGAAAGAAAGTACTAGTCTAAAACAACGTAATCAACCAAAACATAACCTAAAATTTAATACAGTAATTTAAAATTTTAGCAAAACATAACAATGAACTCAAGCCTTGAAAAGAAGAAAAATATGCTTTCTCCAATTCCTCAATACCCAAGTTGTTTGCCTCTAGATAACAAATTGAACCAATTTAGCTTTGGAATATTCTGAACCCAATATCCAATCTCAATTTTATTTCAATTGAAAAACAATAGGAGATGGAACAGACCTTAATAGCAGCAGAACAGGAGATGGAGGAAAGTTGAAGCTGAAACCAAATTGAAGTTGTTGCAGCCAAGCTTGTCGATGGCCAAAGAGAGAGTGTCCTTCAATTGCAAAGCAGAGAGAGAAAATAATATATAAAAAGAGAAGAGAGAGCGGAACTTGAATAAGCAAAAGAGACGAGCTAAAGATGGACCGCTAGAAATTCAGCCAGCCATGTCACTGCATTCGAAGAGTTGGATTGCTATTTCACTGGCTAATTTTGTTACACAGTGGTTTAGCGAATGTCTTTTATGAATCAACTAAACAAATTTCAAGTAATGTCAACAGCCAGCGAAGGCTACCCAAGCCGTTGTTGGCCGACTTTTCAGAATTGGTTAGCTTCGGCAACTAAAGAAAAAACTGAATCAGCAAATGAATGATGTCGAACTAAATTTAGGAAAAAGACATATTTTAGACTTAGGACCCGTATGGTTCAGCCGTTAGCTAATAGCAATTATTGTTAACTATTTGCGGTTGCCGTTAGCTAATAGTTGTTGCTGTTATTGTTAACTGTTTGCGGTTGCAAAAAATGAGTTTTTCATGAAATGCTCTAAAACGCTGAAGTTTCTAGAGAAAATGCTAAACGTTGCGGTTATATAAACCTAACCAAACGCTATATTTTCTGCGGTTTTGAGTGAAACGTTAAACGCTCATCCGAAAAAGCTAAAACAAACACCCACTTAATAAAATGGATTTGCCTAAGAATAGAGCCCTCTCATAAGGGTCCTGCTTAAAGATTTTGTCCACTTTAAGACTCCTTTAACCAGGATTGAAACCGGTAGCTAGTCTACTGATTTCAAATTGTAAATAAACCGGTAGATTAGTTACCGGTTTCTTAATTTTAATTATATTTTTATATAGTTTAAATTATGGGTTTCACAGTTTCTTTATAGTCACCATACAATTTAAACCGTAAAAAAATAATTTCAAATTCACATTTTTTGTTGATTATTTGTAACTATATTATTAACACATTAAATAACTTAGATATAATTTGATGTTTGGAAGGTCTGAATTTAGAGGTGGCAAAAATACAAACGACGCGAAATCTAAAAAAATATAATTTCAAACTCACATTTTTTTTTGTTGATTATTTGTAACTATATTATTAACACAGTACATATCTTAGATATAATTTGGTGTTTGGAAGGTATGAAATTAGAGGTGGCAAAAATACACACAATGCGATTACATGACACGAAATCGACACGCAATTTTAGTGTTTGAGTTTATCTTAATAGGTAATGTGTCATTTTTGGATTGACACGCAAATTTTTGGATTGAGTCGGGGTTGATGTGCTAATCCGAAAACGATATGAAATTACACGAATATTTAAAATGATTGTTATTTTCTTTGGTATTTTTATATGTCACTTTATTAATAAAGATAATAAAATTATAATTATTATTTAGAAATATGATTTAAACCTTCTAAATTATTATAAATATTATATGACCTACTAACATGATATTAATTATTTGAAATTAAATTAAATTTAAAAAACTAGAGACTAATATTAAAATTTTTCCTCAAAGTCCACTGAATATATATATATATATATAGCTGAAACCGGTAGGTGATTGACCAGTTTCAGCAATTTTTTTAAGAAATTAAAAAATCGGTAATTAATCCGCCTGTTTTTTTACAATTTGAAACTAGTAGACTAGCTACCAGTTTCAATCATGGTTAAAGGATCCCTATAGTAGGAAAAATCTTTAACCAGGACTTTATAAGAATTTATTTCTCATAAGAACAAAATCTTAATAAAATTACCGAAACCAATCCTTTTACATATTTTTAATTTTAAGCAGTTGTCTATTAATTTTTGGAAATTTATAAAAATGTTCCTTATATCAATCATTTTATTTGGGGTAAAATTTCATCTTAAATATACTAATTTAAATATTGCCAAGTGCTGTAACCAAAATGAAATTTGGATTCAAGCAATGGTGGAGCTTTCCACTGTTTTTAGTGTAAAAAATAAAGTCAGTCTACATGGGAAAAAAGGGAAATTATAAAAATGGATTAAATGGGAGACTCGTTTACATATTTAGACTAATTACATAATATATACATATCTTGACTTTCTTAAAATATCCCAAACCTTTCATCTTTCCCCTTCATGCCTTTCGTTTCATCGTTTCATCTCCCCCTTCTTATCTATTGTTTCATCCTCCCCTTCCTTTATATTATGCGAATCAACTCCATTTTTTCATCATCTTGTCTCTTCTTCCTCTATGTGTCTATCTATTTTTGTGAACACATGGTTCTTCATATTCATGTTTCTTCTTCATCTCTTGGTTTCTTTTTTCTTGTGCGAATCGAATGCATCGTTATTCGAAGTTCTTCTGCGTTTATCATATGTTTATTGTCGATTTCAATGGTAAAAAGTGGAAATAAGGTAAGTATATACTGTATTTCTCATGTTTCATCTTCCTCTTTTTCCAGAAAATGGCTTCGCAAAATGAGTTTGTGTCACATTTTGCGAAGTCTGCGAAGCAAAATCATCCTCTAAAATAGTATTTTCTCCAGAAAATGTCTTCACATAATGATTTTTCTTCACATTTTGCGAAGCAAAATCATCATTTTTAGCTTGTTTTTCTCTTCACAAACTTCGTAGATTCGCTTTCTGCGAAGCAAAATCATCATTTTTAGGTGTATTTCTCTTCTCAAACTTTGCAGATTCGCTCTCTGCGAAGCGTTTCTTTCATTATTTCCCTAAAATGACTTAATTTTTGTGAAGGTTGAATACAAAGGCATCAATCACGGTGATTTGTTTATCTTGAATACAAAGGCATCAATCACATTGAGGGGGTGATTGGGATATGGTGAAGATGGTGAAGACCAAGGCATCAAATTCAAGTATCCGTTTAGCTTAAATACAAAGGCATCAATCACATTGAGGGGTGATTTAGATGTTCTAGTTCCTTTTGCTTCTAAACTTTCACCCAAAGGCCATTAATTCTATATGATGTTGCCGATTTTTCTTGCTTCTGTAAAGCCTGGAAGCACTCCAATTAGGATTTACTATGGTATACTGGTGCTCATGCCATTGCTAGGGTTTAGGGTTTAGAGTTCGAATTTTTGTTGCAAGCTTGATGTAGTTTTTGATAATGTTATGATTTTAATGTTATAATTATTGTTGCAATCTTGTTGTTATGGTTTTGATAATATTATTTTAATGTTATATACCACTTCGCATTTTTCGCAAACTGCGAAGCCTGCGAAGGTAAATACTGTGATAGTAGCTTTTGTATCCAAGGTGTAGGGGTACCTGAAAGTGATGCCTTTGGTACTCTTCTTAGTTGATGTCCTCTTCTTCCTTTTGAAATCAGATTTAGAATGACCAGCCTTAAAAAAAAATTCAAATTAGTCAAATAATGAATAATCGAGTGCACAATGGCTTCACATATTGAGAATCTGCGAATTTAGAAGCCAATATGCGGATTAGCATATTACTTTTAACGTCGCAGATTTTATAATATGCAAAACATAATACTAGACAAATATGAATTGTCTTCGCACATTGAGAAATCTACGAAGTCAGAGGCCAGTACGCGAATTAACAAGGGGTATTGTAATTTTACAGATTTTAGAATATGCGAAACACCTCTTCCTCTTTCCGAAGATGAATTTGCTTCGCAGATTTCGATATATCGAAACAAAATCATCTTCGCGAAGTGGTCGTTTCTGCAAAATAAAGTCTACATAATTGTTTTTAACTATTTCTAAGTTTCATTTTTGCAAAATATCGCTATAAACTAACGAAAAAACGCAGAAAAAATATAAACCCTACTCCAAAATCACAAGAGAAGTAATATAGGACATGAGGGACAGAAAAGCATAAAACCTAATCCAAACAACAACAACAACAATAACAACAAAGCCTTAGTCCCGAAATGATTCGGGGTCGGCTAACATGAACCATTATATAAAACCTAATCCAAAATCGCAAAAAAAAAAAACCCTTCTTGCCATCGATTTGAAAGACTCTAGAAGAAGAAATGCAGAGATTTAGTGGTCCGAGTTCGCTGAAAATAGAGTCTCGTCTTCAGTAGTCTTCGCAAATATATAAATGAATCTCCCATTTGACCTAATTTTGTAATTTTACCAAATAACAGTACTTCTTATTTTCAAATAATAATAAGGGAAAATTACAAAATTGGGTCAAATGGGAGACCTATTTACATATTTAACCCATTTACTCAACCTACTACATATCTAGACTATTTTTGTGTGACTTTCCCATAATACGCCTAACCTTTCCTCTTCCCCCTTCTCCTTGGTGGTTACGCGAACGGTTGGTTGCTCTTCCATTAATGATTCCCAGACTTTTGATCTTCCTATATTCCTTTAAATTGCACGAAATCTGCAACATTTCTCCAAAGCACCTTGTATTTCTCTTATTCCTCTCTTCATCTTTTAATTCTTCATCTTCCTAATCCTAGAAAACGAAACCATGGTTCTTCATCTTCCTGTTCCTGCTCGTTCCTTGGTTTCTTTCTTCTTGTTACCATCAAAGAAATGGTTATTCTACATTATTTCCATCGTTTTCCCCAGTTTATCATATTGTTATTGTCTTTAAGGGTGAAAGACGCGAAAAATGTAAGTATCTACTGTTTTCTCTACGTTTTTCCATAAAATCACTTCGTGTAGTCGATGATTTCGTGAAGATCTGCGATGAGAAAGAGCCTGAAACGTGACAATCTACTTAGCAAATCGATTATTTCACTAAGTCTGCGAGTAGAAAAGTTCATGATTTCACTTGCAAACTTCGCGAAAGCATCGATATGCGATGTAGATCGTCACGTTTTAGACTTGCAGACTTCGCGAAAGCATCGATTCGCTAAGTAAAATCATCCTCTTCCCTGCACATTTACATTCGCATGCTTCGCTAATCCTCATTTCGCGAAGCGAAATCGTCATTTTTCCTACCTAACACATTTAATTTTTTCTGAAGGTGGTTGAATACGTAACATCCCTTTCTGGAAGGCGGCGTACTGGGTTGCAAGGGAGATGACTTTCCTTCCTGTATAGGGATTAACTTCCTTCAACATTGGCATATTCACTTTAAAATGATTCGTTATGAGAGATTGTGCCAATTTTGGTATGCACCATGGGAAACATCCATCCCCAAAAGTCTGGACTTCCTGTAAAGAGAAAAATTTCCATCCAGATTAGTCACATTCACTTTGAAGTGATTTGTTAGGAGTTTATTGTGGCAATCTTGTTATAAATTTTGATAATGTTATGATTTTAATGTTGTTATTGTGACAATGTTGTTGTAAATTTTGATAATGTTTTTTTTTTGGATAGAAATGCCATATCTCATTAACTTAAAAGGTATAAAATACAGCACGAAAATAAACCCATATAGGCTATAGCCAGTATAAGATCCACAAAAGGGAGAAAAATGACTACAAAGAACAATAAAAGACTACAACGAGCAATAATAACCATAAAAGGTATAAATACAACAAACATAGAAATCATATCCTTCTCGTAAGTCAAATCCGGTTGAAAACCGCTGTAATCCATGCTTCATCATTTAGGCTCTTCCGGACGTTCGGATCAGAGTCCATTCTGTTTTTGCAACCACGCAGAGCTATAGATCTACGGAGAAGATGAAACTTTTTTTTTATGATCATTAATGTTAGAATCTCGTGTTGTTTGACATTTTTTGTTATATACTACTTAGCGAATTTTGTTAAAAACACAACCAGACTTCGTATATGCTAATTAAAATCATCAACTAAACCAAACATTAGCTTCACAGGCTTCACATATGCTAGAATCTGCGAAGTCAGACGGGAGGGAGACAACCGCGCCATAAAATTATAAACATACCGAGGATATTATGGGAAAGTCGCACAAAAACAGTCTAAATATATAATAGGTTGAATAAATAGATTAAATATGTAAATAAGTCTTCTATTTGATCCAATTTTATAATTTTCCCTAATAATAATATTCCTTGTTGAGAAGCTAGAGCAGAAGAAATACATTTTGTTGATTTGAAGAGCAACCAAACAAAGCAGTGATCGAATTTCCCCTCCGGCTTCAAGGGAAATTACTTTCTCTGACGCTTTTGATTCCGGTTCTACTTCTTTTCTTTTTGTTTTTAGCATTTTGCAATTTCAGTTTTCTTTTTCTTTCTTTCTTGTGCTCACCAACAGTATTTTCGTATTTTAGTTTTTCTGTTTCGGTGCCTGGAATCTGAGGGAAAGATGTTCTTAAAATGCCTATGCAAATTGAAGATGAATTTAATTTCTGCAGGTGTTGCAGGTCTTACTGTAGGAGATGAATAGAATACAGCGTTGTCGTTTCTTTTCCAAGGTTAACTTTGGGGTGCCATTCTTCAATAATGGTATTCCTAGTACTGTAGGGGGTCGAGGGCTTCACTGCTTGCATCAGTCTCAGAGTGCGTGGTTGTCGGAAATTTTATCAAGAAAAGGTAGCTTTTGGGGTTCAGTTGATGGCTTATCGATTGGGTTGAAGCGGGGAGGGGTTTTGGCTCTCTCTCGTGGATTCGCACATGGTGTGGAGAATGAGAATGATCCTCAGTTGACTAGAAGTTTTCTTGCACAGCTATGGGTTGCGGATAGGAAACTGGAAAAATTTAGAAAGAAAACAAGACAAAAGAGGGGGCATAGTGATGCGGCAATTAATCACTATCCATCCTTCCAACCTCCTCCTACCGAATCTGTTTCCGGTTCCCTGAAGCCAGCTTCTCCAGAGGAAGTGAGTTTAGATCTTTCTTCTGCTGCCTGCAAAATGGCTTTTCATTTTAAACATTTAATTTCTTTGCCGTAATAAGCCCACATCATTCAGATACAAGATAGTTTGCAACTTTAAATTATCTATAACATGTCAGGAATGGTGTGCATAAAAATATATAATTCTGTACAATTTAATGATTGCTTATGCTTATTTGATCTTTCTCTCAAATTATTTTGAACCATATGCTTATTACTCAATTGAAATAGTAAAGTTCCCAAAATCTTTTGCTATTCATCATTGTTTCTAAAAGAAAAAGTTGATGATCTATATCTGGAGAATAAACTTTTTGACAGTTATCTGCTTACTATCCAATTAAGCTCAATGTGGTCAGTCAATATTTTTGCTCTTGCTGTCTGTGGTTTCACTACCATTTTCGAATTCTTAAAGCATGTTACTAACTTTTGTAATAAATCTCATAATATATTGCTCAAAGATGAAGCATTTTGCTGTCTAGCAGTTTTGGAATCAACAATAAAGGTGTTATCATTATGTGATGGATTCAAGTTAGGCCTTGTAATTAGTCATCATATTCTAATTACACTGATATCGTTTTAACTTAATATTCATTCCCCTCTTTTTGATTGGCATTTCAACAATTATTGAATTGAATTTGTTGGAGCCATTCCTTGGTCTACAACACGATATATCTGTCCAGATATCTACCCATGTGCAGATAGGTACAGGTTTCTGCGTACCTCTAGTGACTGTGTTATTGCTTATTTTACAGTTTTTTTTTGTCTCTTCATATATGGGAAGCTGTCAAGTTGGATATCTTTACATTGTGAATCCCCATTTTCCTTAATGAATTATGTAAATGGTGCTTCGTATTTGTACTTGTGTTAGCTTACCTCATTTGATATTTGGACTTACCTGTTTTATTGCTTGTGAAATGGCATTTTATGATCTCCTCCCATTTAAGTCTTAACTGTAAATTTATTTTCAATGTTTCTGGAGATCAAGTGTGGAATTCAGAGAATTTGGAAATTGCTGAATGCCACATTTCACAAGGAATAACCTTTCTACGCAATGGATGAAAAATTTGGAAATTTTCTGGCTTAAAAGGTGGATAATTCTCTTACTCATAGTTGATAAAGGCGTGCCTTACACAATGCTCAAGGGTCTGAGCCTTAATACTCCTAGGCGAGCCTCTCGCCTGGGCTTCAAAGGCTCTCCTCAGGCGCGGGTCGTTAACATTAAAGTTTTTTTATTAGTTTTTTTTTTTTTTACTGTTTTCATTAAAATAAAAAGTTGATTAATCTCAACCATTGATCTAATCTAAGTAAACTTAAATTTAACTGTTGATTTAATCTAAGAAAAAGTGTAAAACTAAACAAGAATAAGAAGAGACGTAAGTAGAAGGGAGGTTAAGAGGCGTAAAAAAGAACCCATTCTCCATTGCGACACAAGAAACACAAGAAATCAGCAGAGAGCTTGAGCTAGTGGGATTGAGGATGACGACTTAACTTGGGGTGCAATTTCTAGAGCTGGTGGGATTGAGGATGAAATTTTATACAACTCGAAGCAAAACTGTTGCTTAGGCTAAGCCAAACGAAAAAGCAAAAACAACTCATGTCATAGCTAGGCCATCTATGTCACTTAAGATGAGGAGGAGGATGAATATGAAGAGGAGGAGGAAATTGGACATGAAAATGCTAGTGGAGAGGACGATATTAATCTTAAGGATGATCTTGATGATGATGATTAGTTTTTTTTTGTGTTCTTTTGATTGACAATGAGTGGTTATTAGTTTATTAGCATTAGTTAGGTTAAGTATGTGCCTCTATGAACTTAACTTGGTGTTTTTGACGTTTAATATTATGTCTTTATGTGGTCTTGTCTTGTTTATGTGGTTATAAGTGTGTGTTTTGGTTCATCATGACTTATGCTTTAATTAGTACTCCCTCCTTTTTTTATCATATGACGTTTTGACTTTTTTAATTTGTTCTTTTAATATATTTTTTTGTATTACCAGTGCACTTTTAGAAATATTTTCTCAATTTTACCCTTATTTATGATAAGAGAGAGAAGTTTAGTATTAACGCAAATAATCCTAATTAAGCCATAAAAATTAAGAAGGGAGAGACTTTTGCATAGAAAGTAGAAATTTAGGAGAGAGGTATTGAAGGTAAATTAGTCATTTTAATAGTGTAATTAATGTTGCATTGATCTTGATGAAAAACCTTAAACGATTTATAAAAAAAACGGAGGGAGTAATAGAGTATTAGTGACACTAGTATCAAACAATGATAATTAGACTTTGTATCTAACTTTTTAAATTTTCTCCGCCTCATGTTCATCAGTCGCGCGCCTTGCATGGTGCCTTGTACCTAGGCTCCAAGACCCCTTAGTGCCTTAGTGCGCCTTTCGCCTTTAATAACTATGCTTTTACTGCTAAATTTTCCTAAATATGTAGAATGCTGATACTGACAAATGTCATAACCTCAAAAGAAATCAAAGAACTGATAAGGTGCCTTCTAAATACAATGGCCGTCATGAAACCTAATAAAGTAGGTTGGCTTGAGAAGTTGTTAGTTATATCATTTGTTGGTATACACGTACCAATGCTGAAGATTTTCTTTTTACAAAGACAAACTCGGTCCTCATGAGTCATTCGTTGTGTGTGCTTTGTGAAATGAGATTACAATGGTGCTTAATTGTGAGCTGGCTTTGTTTGTTTATTTCTTGATTTCCCGAAACTTCTTTTCATAAAGGTTTGTAGACAATGAATTGGTAAGTTTGCTACACCATGGTTGTGATATGCGTTTATGTTCCTAGGGACTAGCTACATTAATTAAACAGGCTTATTTTTGTCCCCTAGGTTCAAAATAAATATGAAATGTAATGAGTTCCTCCATTCCTTGAATTTCACAGGTCCTGGTTGCACCTCTTCTTGCTAGGTCCAACTTACTAATTACAAGAGATATTGAGTGGGCAAATTTGGTACTTGGATTTGAGCAGGTGATCTTTCTCTTACACTGGTTTGCTTCCTTGCATGTTTTGATGGAAAATTGAGGTTATTTTTCTTAATGGCTCGCTTTTAATCTGGTGGCAAAATGACTTCATATAATGATCTGCTTTAAAATGCTCAGTTGTTGTTGCTTTCCCCCCCTGTTTTCCTGAAGTGAAGGAGATTTGGGTATTTGACTCCCTTCATTTCAATATTTTGAAATGTCAACAGTTATTTGCTGTTTGATTGAAATCTATGGTCAATCTCTTGAGTTATGCTGAGAAGTTAGAACCAGAAGATAAGGCTTCATTTAACTGATTGTAAATGCAGCATTTCATGATCCTGGTTTGAACTTAGACAACGGTTTCTTAAATATGCTTCATCTTTTCATGTTCTTTATCTATATAGAACGCTATGGATGATAATTTTTGGATGTAAAGTTAAATTTGACTTTTGCAGGATTTTTGGATTAGAATTTTGTGTTTTAATTCTGGAATGATATTCAATGGTGTTAGAATTTCCATTTCATTTGGTAAAAAGGTGAAAAGACAGCGGCTATAAGCATTACTGTGTTAGGTTCATAGTCACTTGTTGTGAAGAAAGAACCTTATTACTTGGTATATAAATTTTGTAATAAATTACATGGTGATGAAGACATGTCTATATTGTAATGTTGCTGAAAAATTCATGTTAGAAATTGAAACTGGACAGCTCATGATTTGAAACTTACATATGATGCATGGATGTCCTTTGAACTGCAAGTAGGGCATCCTTGCACCATGGACCAACAATTTTATGTTTGAAATGACTTTTTGCAATTCTTTTGTCAGAATGAAGCTTCTAATCTGCATTTTACTCAATGTTAAAGGTCATAATTGGAAAATTTAGTATTAATATTAGGAGCCCAAATGATTGATCTTTTGGTTTTGGATGGTTCTTGGTTCACTTGATAGCAGTACGAGATATGATTTTTCTCTGCATGCGTATCTTAATATACTGTAGGATGTTGTCATATAGAATAATATTAGAAAGAATTACTTGAGCTATACAACTGACTACTCTTATGGCTGATATTTGAGAACCTCTATCACTGTTCTCAAAAACTTTGGAGTTGGTTTCAGTTAATGATGTCTTTGGTTTGAGTTTTCATGCTGAATTTATTTCTAAAATTTCATACGCAGTAACATGAATATCTCTTTTGTTAGGATGTATGTTATTAGGTTCTAATTTAAAATTAATTTCATTTTTTTTATCAGGAAAATCGTTATTTGGTAGTGGATGTATGCTACCCCCAAGCAGTAAGTAATTGTTTGAGCTCCCATTCTTTCGCAGATGGAAATTGAATTTTAGCAGGATGATTGATCACCATACACTTTGAATTCAATATATTGCTTATGCAGCCTGTAGGTTTTATTCGTGAGAAGAGCAACCTACTTGCAAGGCAGGTATGCTCCCTCCCTTCCCCCCTCTGATTGCTATTTCTTGTATGACACCTTGGTTGTATGCATTGAAAATTGCAATTTTATCGGTTGTGCTCTTGTTGTTTATTCTAACTATATCTCTTGAATTGTGGTATAGGCCTAGGATCTAGTTATGGGAAGTTCTCTTTCTAAAGAGAACCCTTCAATCTTTTCAAGTTAAGGGCTCGTTAGAGAGAACCCTTCGATCTCTTGAAGTGAAGGGCTTGTTTAGAGAGAACTCTCCATTTATTCCAATTTTTTTTTTCTCGTTTTCATTGCATAAATAAAAATTTATGATTGCATTTTATTTTTTTTAATGTAAGAATGAATATTATAGAACGAATTAACCAGGCGCCAATAGGCTTAGAGGGATAGTATCTGTTATAGTCCGAACATAAGAATATAAGCCTAATCTAGCAGCTTCATCCGCCACCCTATTCGATGTCCTTCGAGTAAAACGAAATGAGCAATGTGGTATCGTTTCCGGGCATTGAAAAAACGGATGGAAGATGGACTCATCAAAAGATAGGCAAAACAGACAATGTAGATCGATATCAACACGACAGTTATAAAGAGATACCTTAGTTGGAATTATTTCGAGGCTGCATAAGCAATTTTTCACCTTCGAGGGACAAGACATTTGCCAAAGCTTACTCTAGGGGTGCTACGCACTTCCTCCGGGGGACTTGGATGGGAATCCATCAAAGTGGAATAAGCCGTTTTAACACTGTAAATACCTCTCTTCTCCCTCCACCAACATAACTTATCATTTCTTCCACAAGAAGAAATTGGAACCCGCAGGATGTATTGCGGATCTTCAAGGGAAAAAAATTCATCAAGTAGCTCCATATTCCATTGTCCGTCCCGGATAAATCGATCCACCGTCCACCCACGGTCGAACGGATAATGCGGTTCCATTGAAATGCCTGTAACCGAATCTAGCCACTTGTCGCACCACACACGGGTACCCTTACCATTGCCGATACGCATAACAGTGCCACCACGAATCAATTGCTGAGCCTAAAACACGCTCGACCAAACCGCACTCGGGTTCGAACCCAACATTGCCTCCCCGAAATCGGTCCTTGGGAAATATCGGGCTTTGAACAGTCGACTCACCAGTGAATGAGGGTTGAAACTTCCATGCCAACTTACCTAGAAAAGCAATATTAAATTCATGAAACTCACGGAAATTCGTACCTCCCCATTCCCGTCTCAGGACTTCCAAGCTTTCCATTTGATTCCCCTCCTCCACCATTACGAATTTAGAAGGAATTCTAGTTTTTAGCAAATAGATTTAGGGAGAAGGAAAACCTGTAGTATGTGGGAAGGGATTGATTGAGCCACTGCTTTGATTAATACCTCCTTACCTTCTTGGGAGAGCCGTCTGCCTTGCCACCCTCTGATCCTCTTCTGTAAATGATCCACTACATACCAGAAGTTGGTCGTCCTATTACGTCCCATAACACATGGGAGACTCAAGTAGTTATCTTGTCTGCTAGTTGGACCTTTGAGCTAAACGAAGCTTGGTTTTTGTGAAGTTTATTTTCTGTCCCAAAGCCCGTTCATACTACTGAAAAATTTCCTTGATGGCCCCACACTCCAACGAGGCTCTGAAGAAAAAATAGTTGTCGTCTACGAAGAGCAGATGCGACACAGTCGGAGCTCCACGACTGACCCAACAACCGTGAATAGTCCCCCTTTCCTCCGCCTGCCGTAGTAAAGTCGTTAACCCTTCGGTGCAAAGGATGAATATGTAGGGGGATAATGGGTCTCCTTGCCTAAGACCCCTCGACGGCTTGAAAATCGGGAACTCAACATTCCAGTTGACAATTTGATACTTTATAGTCGAGACACAAGTCATAGTTAAATCAATAAAACGTCCTGGGAAGTCCATAGGTACCAATATCGCTCTCAAGTAGTCCCACTCCATCCTATCATAGGCTTTAGACATCCATTTTTAACGCTGCATAACCTTGTCGACCCCCTTTACCCAATCTAAGTGCATGACCAACTTCATATGTAATCATAATATTATCAGTGATAGAACGTTTAGGTACAAAAGCACTTTGGGATGGTGAGATGTTGGTATCAAGAACACGTTTCAGCGGTTTGCAATAGCTTTGGTCATTATCTTCATCAGAACATTACACAATGCAATAGGACGGAGGTCAGAAATTCCCACTGGCAGAGACTTCTTCGGGATAAGTATCAATTTTTTTTATTCAACTGAGCTGGAATGCTACCTGAATTAAGACAAGAAATGCAATAGGCCGAGACATCTGAACCCAGAACCTGCTAGTGCTGTTGAAAGAATCTCGGGTTAAGTCCATTCGGACCCGGAGACTTGTCGGGGTGCATAGCAAAGGTGACCTGTTTGATCTCGTCGGTCGTGTAGTCCCGTACCAATTGCTGCTGCTGACTAGAAGACACCCGTGCCTGAACCGTATCAATGGAGTCAAGCCCTGTACATCTTTGCGCAAGAAAAACAGACCAAAAATGGTCTTGAATCGTCTCAGCCAGACCCGAGGACCACGTACGACAGGCCCCTGCTTCATTAAGTAGACTTTCGAAATCATTTTTACGTCGTCTAGCTCTGACAGTCGAATGAAAGAACTGCGAGTTCCTATCCCCTTTCCGAAGCCATCAGACTTTTGAATGTTGTTTCTAGTAAAGTTCTTGCTCCCTCCGGACCCTCTCCAGCTCTTCACTGATCCTTCGGACCTCCCCCACTTCCTCCGAACCTCGTAACTCCTCCATGCGACCTTGTAGCCTCTTTGCCTGACCCCTGAACCGGAGCTTGAATCGCTGCCCCTAGTCTCGAATCCTCCCCCTACATTGCTACAATAACAACAAACAACAACAAAGCCTTAGTCCCGAAATGATTCAGGGTCGGCTAACATGAACCATCATATAAAACCGTGAAATAAAGTCGTGTCAGCGACACAAATTCGCTCCCTCCACTCCGTGCTATCCACCACCATATTTTCCTCAATTCCCAGTAAACTCATATCATTCTCGATCACCTTCCTCCAAGTTTACTTAGGTCTTCCCCTACCCCTCACCACTACATCCCTTTGCCACTCTTCGGTTCTCCGAACCGGCGCATCAAGCGCTCTACGTCTCACATGGCCAAACCACCTTAGTCGGTTTTCTCTCATTTTATTCTCAATAGATGTGACCCCTACAATATGTCAACAAATTGAAGCTCCCTGGAACCCCCTTAGTCATCTGCCACCGTCAACCGACGCCCCTCCTCCAGGCCCCACGTATTCTCATAATGGAATTGAGCAAATGGTAACAGAGTCGACTCGCTAGTTTTCAGAATTAAAGTTGAGTGGTCCGACCGAGTCGTAACAATGTTCAAAATGGACGCCATAGGAAACCGATTATGCCATGCAAGATTAGCAACTCCTCTATCTAGCTTCTCCTTAAGAATCATCTGCCCTTGTCTGTGCCTATACCACGTAAACGGATAGCCACTCATATGTATTTGAGTAAGAGCACTGTAATCTAAAGCCTTAATGAAACCCGTGAGAAACTAATTCGGTTGTCTCCGATCCCCGCGTTTTTCAAATGCAAAAAGCATATCATTAAAGTCCCCCACCACTGACCAAGCCAAATCAAAGATTCTGTATAGATCTTTCAGACACTGCCATGATAAGCCCCATCTACTCTTTCCAGAAAACCATAAAAACCGCTAAGGCGCCAATCTTCAGGCTCGGGATATGAGATTTTGACATCAATGAAATTGTTTCCGTACTTCAACAGACTAACGGTAACCTCCTGTGTCCATAATAATGCAACACCACCTCCTCCACGAACACTACTTAATGCAAACTGCCTATCAAAACCAATAGCATTCATCAAATTTAAAATAGCGATATTTCCCACCATTGTTTCCATTAAGAAAATAATGGTGGGTCTGGATGAGCTCTTTAAGCTCTCTAACTGTCTCGAGGTTGCCCACACCTCGACAGTTCCAACTGAGGCAATTCATGGCGTCTGGCTGCCTGCGCAGTGGTACCTGCCGATATCTCTGTTTCAAATGTCACACCTTCCGTAGAATCATTCTGCATGTTCAAAGCTTCACTTCGCGTATGTTTTGGGTCAGCCAACACCTTGAGAACCGTCTCATTGTGTAGAACTGACTCCACACCCTCCTCGGCCTGACGTCAGACTGAGTCCATATGCTGACTCTCTGTATCACTACTCGTAGCGCCAATCAGAATAGGGGATGTATTCATTCAGCCATGGAGACATGTTTTGAACGAACCGACAGGGAGCTGCCCGGAGGAAAGCGCCATACAGGGTTGGTTGTTCCGGGTTGTTCAAAGCCTATGACGAACAGTCACGCTCGTGTCCGAGCAATCCACAGAAAAAAGAAGAAGTGAGGTAGACGTTCATATTTGAAGTTAACCCAGACCCATTGTGCTGCTGACGTCCTGAGCCATTATAGTGCGTACGGACGTCCTGAGACGTCCTGAGCCATTATAGTCCCGGCATCAGTCCGTAATACAGTGCCAATATAGGATCCACAAGCCATTGCTATCTTCTCCGAACGAAAACCCCTTGGCAGATCATGTAATTGCACCCAAAAAGCCACTTCGTTCAACTGCATAGTATAGAAAGCCTCCGGGCTATCAATCGGTTTCAAAACTAGGAGTTTATTGTCGAAGGACCAAGGACCACCATTCATCACAGCATTGATATCGAAGACATGATTGAACTGGAATAAGAACCACTATTCTCTAAGTCCACAACTGACATACCGGCCGCTGGTTTCCATAGCTTAGAAAGGGTTACCTTCATCCCTTCAACATTGACCGGTTTATCTAAAACGCCCCACGCAATTCCAACGGAGGTAATAGCCAGGGCCTGTACCACGCTCCGGGATGATTATCGGTGTTGCCTCCTCTTCTTCTCACGTTAATTGCAAACAGTCACGAGCAAGCGAGTCCATTGGAGAGAATTTTCTTGAGACAGGGAATAGTATCAGGACGAGCGAGAACGAAAAGCAGAGAATGATAGCTGCAGACTAGCCTGAAGGAGACGGCGGCTGGTCGTGCAAAAAGACTCAACAGAATACCTTAAACCCCAAGTCAGGGTAAACACAGCAAAACCCTAGCCGCAGGGTACGGGAGTTTTTTAAATTTGATGGGTTGTTTTTTTTTTAAATTTGAAGGGATTTTAAATTTATGATTACATTTGATTTATCTTAACAAACATATTAATGTAATGGTAAATTACATTTCATCAATTTTTTAAATTTCCTAATCAAACATGGTATTGGAATCATTATTCCATTCCATTACATTACAAGACATATTAGACGCACAACATAGGACAAACAAGACACATTAGTTTTATTATTGGCTGCTGCAATGTAACAAATTGGAACTATGTTTTCTTGCCATGCTGATACATGTTGTATGTACTTTACCAATTTGCACTTGATGATTTTGAAATGCATCTCGAACAAACATTATCTGTGTTATTAACTGGCAATTTAAGCAGAACTGTACATGTGTTACAGATGCAGCAATTCATCTTGTGCTCTAGCTTGTTTTTTTTTTTGGGCTGATTGATTGAAAATGTAGGTAGGTCTTTATTCAACCTTCTCACTGCTCTCCCTGAACATGTTTGTTTTGTGATTAACAATAATTTGGATGTCAATGGAATCGTAGTGTGTAAAAGATGGACGAATAGAGGGCCTCACCTGAGGAAAAAAAGGTGAGGTCGTCAATATAAATCATAACACCTGCACTGAAGAAGTGTTGGAGATGGACACATTATATCAGATCAAGTGTAGCAACTTACAATTGCTATACACCTTATTCAGCCAACATCGTCAAATTAGGATATATACTCTTATCCATTCAAGTTAACCAAAAAATTTATCATATTCTGATGCACTTTGGGGTTGTCTGCAGCTACTTCGTTCAAGGCGCCCTTTTGTTGCTCGCATAACTGATGCCATGGGAAGCGTGCTGTTCACGGTGAGGATTGTGTAGATTCTTTTGTATTTGAATTACTCATTGATCCATGAGATTCATTGCACTTCTATAGGTTCGGAGGCCTTTTTTTTGGATAACAAGTTCAATTTATGCAGAAATTGATGGTAAAGTAAGTTTTGGAAATTCTGGTTGTAATAGCAATAGATAAATTTTCTGCATGTTAGTTGCTGTCAAGTTCCTGAATTGTGAAATATATGTTCCTTTTATAGGAAGTTGGTGTGGTTCATAGAAGATGGCATCTTTGGAGAAGGATATATGATTTGTATTTGGGGTAATTTGCCTGCCATGGTTTTATTTCCATTTAGAGAATCCATGCTAATATTGTTATTTGCAGAAATAAGCAATTTGCGGTGGTTGAGAATCCTGGACTTTGGAATTGGACATTCACATTGAAGGACATAAATGGGGAAGTTCTAGCTCAAATAGATCGTGACTGGAGAGGTTTCGGTTTTGAGGTTGTCCCTATTCTTTGTAACACAGTAGTAATTCTTCTCAATTGTATGTCTGTTCCTGACTTGAAAAAAAAGTTATGGTAGAAGTTATACACGCTTGGTATATAAAAAAGAAAATAATTGGATTTTCATTTGGTGCTTCATCATTATACGTGAATGATTGATTGTTAGATCTGGGATGACAAAATGTCTTTGTAATATTATCTATATAGCCATTAATGGATATTAAAAGCAACAGAATTTAGTTTGTTATTTTAATTTTGGTGCAGCATGCTTGTCGGTTTCTGAAGGTTGACTGAGATGTGTATAAATTTGTTCCTAGAAGTCATACTATGCTTATATGGAGAAGGGTAAACTCTGTTATATATGTGAGATAAGTACTATAGGTATAGGTTTGACTATAGATTTAGATTTAGTTATTTAATTGGCAAGCAGAAACCTTTCATCAAATTGCTATTGAGCACATGTTTTTGTCTTCAAGATTGAAGAGAAAAATGTACTTATCATGGAAAGGGATATTTGTGATCAATGTGCAGATATTTACTGATGCTGGTCAGTATGTGATACGATTTGGAAGTTGTGATCCGAGTTGGAAGAGCGGTGTTGCTGCAGGGGTAAAATACCAATGCAGAAGTGAAATGGATATTGTATAGTATTTTGTGTTTTCTCTGTTAACGTGTTTGTGTTGTCTTGGAATAACAGATTCATGAGTTGGAAGTTGGGCGGCCCTTGAGCTTATCAGAGAGAGCTGTAGCAGTTGCTCTTGCTATTTCTCTGGATAATGACTATTTTTCTAGGCATGGTGGCTGGTATGTTTCTGCTACTTATTTTTAAAGCTTTCATCTCCATGCTTGATAATTTTGGAACTAAAAACAAATTTTACTTGAATTTTTCAGGGGAATCCCTTTCTTTGCTGTTGAAGAATAGAACAGATGCAATTGATCAGGCTAAGGAGATAGATAAATACAAGGTTGTTGTTTCATGGCTTTTCCTTTACACTATTCAACACTAATTTCCTTCACAGACAAGCTTCAATATTAATCTCTTATTTGGAACATGTTCCATCCGAATTTTCTTATTAGAATTTAATTCAATTATCAAATTATTTTTTCTACGTGCGCAAAACATTGTTAATGTAATGCTAATTAAGTTAATGTCTTTCATGATCTATTCTGAAATAAATTAAAAAAAGAAAAAGAAATCCTATGGTTAGACTTATTTTGGAAGCGGTCCTTCTGGGTTTTTTCGTTGACGAAATCCTATGCTTTCTTCAATTCGTATATGTGAAATTAGTTTGGCAAGTCGGTAGGGGTCTCTTTGAACGTGGATTAGTGGGAATTGGTTGGGAGCAGTATTATTGGAGCATGGAGCATATGCTTCATGGACGCGGGGAAGGAAGTTGAGGGCAATTATGGAGTATGGAGCATATGCTTCATAGACGTGGGGAAGGAAGTTGAGGGCAATTATAAGTAGAGCATTCATAGTATAAATAGGAGTTTTGACATCAGAAAAAAAAGGGCGCACACACACAATACACAAATCAGACTCAAAACTGAACTTTCAATGTTAATTTAACAATATTTCTTGTTGGTTTACTTTGTTTCAAGGTTTCTCCTTTGTTCATTTATACAATTCTTGTAAATTTTTATGCAATTTCAGAACAATTTCTTTCTCAAACTCAACGCTCTATTTACCCCTAGTTAAATGGATACAATTTTCTTTGGTGCATTTCGATTTCAATTAATCTCAATTTTGTAGAATTAATTGTCAATTTTAAGCTTTTACGTCCTTTAGGCTTTAACCCAATTGTTTGTTCCACGAAGTTAGATTTGATAAGTTTTGGGGTTTTTCCTCAAAATCTCAAAGTACGCATGTATAGAAAAAAAAGGCGAAACAATATTTTGGCACGCTTGGTGGAACCAACACCAAAATGCCACCAAAGAGAAGTTCTAAAGATAATACCATTGTTACTTCAAAAAAAAAAAAAAAAGATAATACCATTGTTGAGTCCAATGATGCAGATGTTCCTAGTAATACATCGCAAGTTGTTGATCTTGTTGAAGATGTTCCTAGTAATACATCGCAAGTTGTTGATCTTGTTGAACATATTGAAGAAACACTCCACACTTCTTCAAGGGCGGATGATCTGGGTTTCGTTTCTCCAACACGAACCCGAAACCAGGAGGGATCTCACTTACAAATTCCAGATGAAAATAATTCACTAGCTATAGCAACAGCCTTGGCCAATATGTCCAGAGTGCTTGAAGTTCTATCCAATAAGTATGATATTACTTTGTTGTAGGTTAGCCGAAAAATTGACTTGTTGAGTGAAAGTAAGAAGGATTAGGTTGATTGAATGGTTATCCAGCAAAAGGAAAAGGAGGTGCGACCTCAATGGAAGAAATTAGAGGCCAACTTGGAGAAAAGTATGAAATCCCACCACTGAGGCAGAGAATATTCACAAACCTCCCAACACCCGAGCCGAATTCCAAATGGTAACAGGCCTAACCAATCTTTTGTTTCGGCTGTCCATTTGCAGGCTCACACTAATATCCAGGTTGCATCCCACAATTATGCTAAGGAAGAAGAGTTAATTCATGACTCGGGGGGGGGGGGGGGGGGTGGGGGTGGGGGGTGGGAATGGTGAAGATGCGAGGAGGTGGGAGCAACCTTGGTAGCAGGTCTTTTGTTTCGCAAATGCATGTCCAACAAAATCCGATGGGAAATCAAGGAATGAATGTTGACGTTGTTAGGGATATTGTGTAGCAGCTTAATGGCCTTGGACTTCGTCAAGTCGGCAGGCTAGAATTTCATAAGCCTTACCTAAGAACTATTGATCGGGAGAATCCTTATCCAAGGGGATATCAAATTTCAGATTTCAGCCTTTTCGCTATTGAGGAGGGGCAATCCACCTTGGAGCACGTCGTGAGATTTACAATTCAAGACAGGGAGCTGGCCAATCTTGCTAATTTTGATTATTTCAAATTGCAGTTGTTTCCTAACTCGCTTACGTGCTTGGCTTTTACTTAATTTTCATTTTTACCCCGTAATTTAGTGTTTACTTGGCAGGACATGGAAAGACAATTCAGTGCTTAATTTTATCATGCAGAGCCTGAAGTTTGTGTAGTCGAGCTGTCCCGAATGTGTCAAAAGAGTGGGGAGATGGCTGACACATATATTGCCTGCTTCAAACGACTGAGGAGCCGATGCAAGGTGTTCCTTCCAGAACATGAGTTCGTCAAGATGGCTCAACGAGGTTTAGACATTGAACTTCGTAAGAAATTTAGACACTTAACCTTTTTTTAAATTGTTTTATCCTTTTTAAGATGACGATTTTTCTTATTAACTAATAGATTCTAGATTCTCGAGATTGATTCTAAACTTTCGATTAATTACTTTACCTTGGTCTGGCCAAAGTAATTAATCTAGAGAAACATAAGTTTTATTAATCTAAACCTTTTTAAACTACTTTACCTTGGTTCGACTAAAGTGATTACATAAGATTCAAGAAAACCGCTCGAGTAGTTAGTTCTAAACTTTCGATTAATTACTTCATTTTGGTCCGACTCAAGTAATTAATCCAAAGAAGCATTAAGTTTTTATAGTTCCAAACCTTCGATTTATTACTTCACTTTGGTCCGACTGAAGTAATAAATATAAGATTTGTAATAAGATTCATGAAATACTTTGGAAAACTAATAAGTCACGCTAAATGGTCATTAGGTCCAACTTATAAGTTTCAATTAATCAATTTAATCACGGTCAATATAAACGATTAATTATATTCGAGTTGGGATTTGGTCAATCTCCAACAAGCATTAAAAATCATAAGTTAGTTCTTAAAAGGATAAACATAGCTTAACTGGTTAAACGTAATTACCACATAATTAAGGTTATGATCCGCTTTTAACCTTAGTTAAGGGGGTTTTAGCCTATGATTAGATTAAAATACACCTTAGAAAGATAAATAATGGAGTTCATAGTAATAAATTAGATTAAAGTTTAGAAGAAACCGTACCGATGATTGCCGAACAGACTTCTTCGGTAACTTGAAACTTACTTTTATATACAACTCATAGTTTACTTAATCGTTTGTCTCCTTTATACAGGTTTGGTTATTTGAGCTTTGTATGGCGACGAAGACATACTACGCGAAGGAACCAAATTGTCTTACACAACGCGTGCTTAGACGATAAACAACTAAAATCCCAACATTTCCTCAAGTGCACGATATGATTAAGGTGAGCAAATATATATTTAAATTGTCTTAATCGATTTTGAAATCATATTAAATTATTATCTATCAATTTGTGATTTGTAGGATGCTGCTCCTCCTCAACCTAAATTTGTTGTGGACGATACTGAAACGAATACAACTTGGTATAAGTTTCTCCTTGACCATATCGAGAACTATGAATCTGATTATGACAAGTTATTTGAGGGATTTGTTATTATCTGAGATGATAAGTGTAATGACCCGGTCCGGAGTGGATGGTACCGGGGTAGAAGGCCTCTGAGTAAGGATCGGCTCTAAGGGATGGCGATGGGGACATGAATGAACTGAATCCCACAACGAAAATGGAGAGGGAGTGATTGGGGCTTATTAGTAAGATGTGAATCCAATATATTAAGACGTGTTTTAAAGCCGCGAGACCCAATGTGTTGGATTTGGACCAAAGCGGACAATATCTATATGATATTGGATCAAGGTGTTACAATTGGTATCGAAGCTGACTCTCCACATACGATGTGTGGTTTGAGGACG
Organism: Euphorbia lathyris; assembly: GCF_963576675.1. NCBI lineage: Eukaryota > Viridiplantae > Streptophyta > Magnoliopsida > Malpighiales > Euphorbiaceae > Euphorbia > Euphorbia lathyris. The sequence goes on from NC_088918.1 coordinate 50,468,356, forward strand.
AACCAGGCGAAAGCTGGTGGGCTTGTAACGACCCAGTCCGAAGTGGGTGGCACCGGGGTAGAAGGCCTGAGCAAGGAGTTGCCCTAAGGGACGGCGATGGGAGCAGGAATGAACCGAATCCCACATCAGAAATGGAGAAGGAGTGATTGGGGCTTATTAGTAGGGTGTAAATCCAATACATTAAACGATTTTTAAAGCCGTGGGGCCCAATGTGTTGGATTTGGGCCAAAACGGATAATATCTACATGGTATTGGATCAGGGTGTTACAATTGGTATCAGAGCTGACTCTCCATGTACGATGTGTGGTTCGGGGACGAACCAAGTGGAAGTTGGTGGGGGTGTAACGACTCGGTCCGGAGTGGGTGGCGTCGGGGTAAAAGGTCTGAGCAAGGAGCGGTCCTAAAGGGTAGCGATGGGGGGAGGAATGAACTGAATCTCACATCGGAAATGGAGAGGGAGTGATTGAGACTTATTAGTAAGGTGTGAATCATATACATTAAGACGCGCTTTAAAGCCGTGAGACTCAATGTGTTGGATTTGGACCAAAGCGGATAATATCTATATGATATTGGATCAGAGTGTTACAATAAGGCTAGGGAGCAAAAGAGCGAGAATGATAGGGCTAAGGAGCAAGAGAGTGGGGATGATGAGAGAAAGGAGCACGATGATGGGGATAATGTCCCCGATGATCGTGATGATACTCCTCGGGCATCCCCTGATGTGATTTCTAAGATCAGGAGGTTCTTACTCGAGCACTAAGAGTGGTGCAAATGCTAATTTGCGGCTATGGATACCAAATTTTCGGAGATGGATACTAAATTGTCTACTCGGTTTGATGAATTAGGTGCTCGGGTTTTCGAATTAGAGAGAGACGTGCACACATTAAAGGATTCTGAACCGAATGGTGTTGAGGTACATATAGTGTCATTTATATTTATTGATGTTTCTATTTATTATTTGAATTGTATTAATATATGGTGTAACCTTGTTGACAAGTTAAAATGGGAGAGGAAGACGGACAACGAGATGAACAACTATTACTCCTATCATCTAGTCTCGACATGTCTATCATCGAGCCCGTTATACAAGAACAACAACGTCGGGATAAAGAAACGAAGCCGGCTATTAAAGTCCCCTTACACCAATTATGATGATACAAAGCCAAAAAAAGATAAAGAAAATGGATAAAGAAACGTGGCTGACAATTAAAGTTCATACTACATTAGAGAATTGGGTAATCCAATTGATCAAATGCTGAAGGAGGAGCATGGACAATAGAAAACCGAATGTCGACAATACTATGATTGTGAATAGAATTTTATTAATGTTGAATGTTACATGGTTCACTATCCTATATACTAGACCTAAATGCCTCGAGGCATAGTTATGTATTCACTTTCAACATTAGTTAATTAATACGGCTATAATCTAAATAATTCCTTATATATCTTGTTTAGGTGTAACAACACATCGATGCATTCACTGTCTGTTAACATGGTTCAAAAGACATTCGTTCGGATTGGATGATTATTGATACAAGGTTGACCGAATGGTTGCGGCAAATATTGACGATGCATGTGGAGGCATTGTATGTCTGTGGTGGGGTACAATATATGAACCATTGTATGTTGATGTTGTCAATGGATCCTTGCCGAGTGCTTATTTGAGACCTTGGAAGGAGATTAGGAGAGTATTAATGCCATTCAACATCAATAAACCTAGAATTGTAATTGATTATTATGTATTTAAAATCAATAAAAAAAACTTACGTGATATTGAAAATCAATAAGAGTTTAAGTTGATTCTTGAAAGTGATTTGGAGATGAAGTTTGTATTGTTTTACTAAGAATATTTTTAGAATATACATATTAAAAGAGTCTAATTTAGTAGTACATAGCTAATTGAGTTTAAAATGTAAACGAGTCACTAATTTTGTAAATCTCCCCAAACAAAATATGTGAGGCTTGGGACCCTAAACGGAGCGAATTAAAAGACGTGGGGGAGGAGGCTCCGTTGGGTCCAAATGAAGCAAAGGCAAGGCATGTTCCGCATTGAACACAGAATGACTCGTGCGAGTTATCCGAGTCAGAATCAGTGAGCCAGCCTCGGCCCTCTTTCTTTTTTATTTCTTTCCTGTGCTCTTCATTTTCTTTTTTCTCTCTTTCAAACCATAACCAGTCTTCCTTCTTCCCTGGCAACCAAACCCACCCCCCTCCAAAAAAACAAAAAAAAAAACTATACATTTACCCAATCATTAACCGTCCTGTAAAGCTCTACCAGTCACCACCACTTCCTCCGCCGGTGCCGCCGACGCACTAGTCTTTCATAGTCTTGAAAGTTCCTAGAAATTTAGAAAACTATCTGTCCAATTTAACCTGGGACAAACCCTAGAATATATCACGAGAAAATGAAAAATCCCCAAATCTGAATGGATTCACTTTCTCTTCCCTGCGGATCATTCTGTCACGCCTGTTTTCGGTTCATCCGCTTCTCTCTCTTCTTCGCGGGAGGCTGAATTTGACTTCACGCAGAGGGAGACTGAGAGTGCGTGTGTAAATAGTTAAACAAAACAACAAGGGCTGGCCATGGGAAGTTCGGGATCGGGTGCAGTCGATTGTGGTATAGGACCGATCGTTTGGGTGAGGAGGAGGAATGGCTCGTGGTGGCCGGGCAAGATATTGGGACAAGACGAACTGGCAGAGTGTAATCTCACTTCTCCTCGCACAGGGACTCCGGTCAAGCTCCTTGGAAGGGAAGACGCTAGTGTGTAAGTTTTGTTATTTATATTTTCATTTGCTTTATTTATTTGTTTTTTTGTGAAGATTTAATCAATTTACTGGAGCTCTATATTCGCGTCGCTTTAGCCTTTGTTTGTGAGTTTGGAGGTTAATGGAGGTGAGAGTTAAAGGAGGAAAGGGGAGGGAAGTGATGGAAAGGAAAGTTAAAAATTAACCTTGTTTGGGAGTTTATAGGATGTAAATGAGGTTAAATATTTATCTTCGTTTGGGAGTTTAAAGGAAGGTTAAATTTACTCTGCAGAGACAAGAAATTTTAAAAAAGTTTACGTTACTCCCATTAACCCCCAATTTGGAGGTTAGAGTTTGGAGGTTAGAGGAAGTAAAGATTTAACCCCGTTAACCTCCATTTACTCTCAAAAAATAACTCCCAAACAAGATTAACTTAATACTTAACCTTCCATTATTTCCATTAACCTCCTTCCAAACAAAGGCTTAGTCGTCCAAACGCTTGAGTATAATAGTTACTCTCTGCTTAGAAGAATATTTAGTTTTCTGGCGTTTTGGATTACATTTGTATCTGCGGATGTTTTTTTTTTTTTTTGTTGTTATTACATTTGAATTGTTGGTATCGAATTTCCTTTTTTTTTTGGTGTGGGGTAAGTGGCATGGCCAATGGTGATCATACCATTGGGTTTTTCTTGACAAGAGCAGTAGACTATAGGTTCCTTGACAACATTGCCTTGTTATCTTTTTGAGGAAGACATACTTAATTCAGTTAGTTGTACAAATTAGCTTAGCTGATTTGACAGTCATAAATTTTTATCATTTATAAATCTGATGGTTATTTAATATTAGGGGATCTGTGGAATTGGTGATTGAGTGGAGTGTTAACTCGAGTCATAGTTGATTCAATTCCACAAATAAGGAAGTCAGCTTGAATAGCATTCCTTGCTCGAGTCAAATGGGAAATCTATTGATGTTTAAACATGATACAGACTTTGAAGTCATAATCTTAGTAGGTTTTATGTTGGCCTAACTAACATTTTCTTCTTTTGCTTGCATCGTAGTTGTTAAAGGCGAGGCTCAAGGTCATTCGCCTAATAAGTCCAAGATGAGGCTCAGTTTAAGAGGCTCTCGCCTTGTGCGCCTCTTCCACGTTTTGATTAATGATTAAAGTTCTTAATATTTTTTATTGTCTCGCTAAAATAAAAGGTTGATTAATCTCAGCCACTTATCCTATTTAGTAAACTTAAATCTAAACCGCTGATCTAAGTAAAAAAAAGAATAAGAAGAGATGTAAAAATAGAAGGGGGGGACGAAGAGTAAGACACGGAAAGGAGAGGAGCTCCTTCTGCTGTGTGACACAAGAAACCAGTAGAGGTCTGCTGCAGTTCTGGTATCTTTGTTTTTGTTGTCAACACTTAACTTGGTGTTTTTGACATTTAATGTTATGTTTTTACTTGGTTTGTCTTGTTTGTGTAGTTACAACTGTGTTTTCTTAGCTCATCAAAACTTGTGCCTTAACTACTAATACAATATTAGTGACATTAGTATCAAATATTGATAATTAGATTTTATATCTTTTTAAAAAAAAAAAATTCTGCGCCTTATGTTCATCAGGCGCGCCCCTGAGCCTTGTACCTAGGCTCTAGGTCTCCCTAGTGCCTTAGTGCGCCTTTAACAACTATGGCTTGCATCTGAAAGTGTCTGGACATTTTGAGCTTTGGATTTATTTATATTATGATATGCTTGTTGTGTGTCTTGTAGTAAGGGTTGCACCACTTTTTATGATCACTTCTATTATCTTCAAACATTGCAAGGGGAGGAAATTGAAATAATCTTTCAGAGAGAGAAGTCACAACTCACATGTCAATATATTCTTGTCTATGTACTTCTCTTTCTATTCTCCCCCTGCATAATTTTGGATCAAGTTGTTACTTGAACTTCTTATACATCATTACATATATTGAGTTTCAATTCTGGTTTTGTTTGGAGCATTATTTCTTTATATCTTTTTTCTTGTACATGTTTAGGGACTGGTATAATCTAGAAAAATCTAAGCGTGTGAAGGCATTTCGATGCGGTGAGTTTGATGATTGCATTGAAAGGGCTGAATCGGCTCAGGGAATGCCAATAAAAAAACGAGAGAAATATGCACGTCGAGAAGATGCAATTCTTCATGCGCTTGAGCTTGAAAAGCAACTTCTGAAAAAGCAAGGGAAATTCAGTGCGACATCTGATCAGCCAAGAAGTAAGTCATCTGGATCTGCAAAGGAGGCTAGTGTCAGTTCAGATGGTTTGGCAAACAACAGTGGGAAATCTGGGATTGCCAATTTGAATCAACATTTAAATAGAGTAGATTCAGGTGTCAAAGTTGAAACTGTTGGAAGTGCCATCAATGCCAAGGAAGAGAACCAGTCAATCTCAGAAGATGATCATTCTGAAGCAATGCCACGGATGAGAGGATTGCAGGATTTTGGGCTCAAAACTACCCCTTTAAAGAGAAAGCTTCCGTCGCCAGTTGATTCAGATGGTTCCAAGAAAACTATGTTAGATTATGACATTCAAGCTCATTCTGTTGGCACCCCTAGCATGGAAAGATCAAATGATGCAAATGGTAAAAAAACATTTAATCGAAAGGATAAAGTCAAATGAAGGTTGATTTGGAGTACATGGCCAATATAAATGATAGGATCTGCATTTTATTTCAGATATTGCAGAATAGTTAGAGACTAGGAGTCCTCTGTGTTTTGCAAACTAACTATAGTACTACTGTTTCTATATTTATTTCAGGGGTGGAACAGTTGGGAGCTTTTTTTCGGGGGAAGAGGAGTAGATGCGTTTACTTGCCATCTGAGTCTAATGATTCTTTGGATGATAAAGAACTTCCTGCTGGTCAAAGTAAGATGTTTCCTTCTGAGTTGGGAGATGATGATGACCATACTCATCATCATGGTTCTGTAAATGAACAGAACTCTTCTTCTGGATTCATGGAAGATGTTGAATCTGAGTCTTCTGAGACCGAGTCTTCTGATTCTGGGTCTGATTCTTCTGAGACTGAACCAGATATGGATGATGAAGTGACTGGTTTTCAAGGTCAAGTATTTACCATTCATATCTCCTGTTATTATTGCCATTTCCCACTTAAGTGGCAATTTGGTTAATTCCTGTTTTTGCATGTGTTTGAAGGACCGGTTGTTTGCATCATGGCTAAAAATATGTGTTCTATATCTCAGAAATTCACAATTTTTTTTGTCTTCATTATTATTTTCATGATTTTGTTCATGTAGCTGCTAATAAGCATTTTTTGCCTGTGTTAATTGTACCAGGCCAAACATTTCTGAGAGTTTCATGGTTATCACCTGAAATTTACATGGGATAAAATGTTACTAATTAGCAGCCATTCGGAATTATATCAGTAGTATTACCTGAGACTTTATCACCTGATCCTTATTTTGAAAGAAGAAATCTTTATGTCCTTCAGAATAAATTCAGACAAAATATGGATTAGTGGATAAAAATGTATGGTTGATCAAAATTGATAAAAAAATGTATCAGCTGAAGTTCTAATTTCCCCAAGTTTATTGTTAATTGCTCAGACGAGTTTGCCAATTTTTTGTACTTACGATAAGTAGTTCCATGAGTCTTTTTCCCACACAATGTATATATGGCATGACCTTCATTCAACTGAGAAGTTACATGGTGGAGTGCTACTTGAGTATCTAGTTGTCTTACACTTAGATGGAAATAGTGATTTGCAGTTATATGACATGACCTTAACTCAACTGAGAAGCTACAAGGTGGATTGTGACTTGAGTATCTAGCTCTCTTACACTTAGACAGAAATAGTGATTTGCAGTTATTGATTTGTAGTGCTTGTTGAAACTGAGGATTACAGTTTCAAATATGAGGTTTTCTTCCTTGGGTATACCATTGAGCTTTGGAAATCTACGCAGTATAATACTGGGTCAGCTGCCTCTCTATTTATATATTAAATCAAGCAAGCGAGAAATGTCGCAGGATTTTTGGATTTTCTGAATGATTGAGCATTGTAGCCACAGGGCCTAGAAGATCTTTTTTAGGATAGGTCTTCTAGCTGTCAAGAATCTGATATCAGAATTTTGCTATTCAGTGATGATTTCAAATCTTCTTGATGGAAAAGCACCTTGAATTTGATTGTTTTTACTGAAAGAATTGTAATATTGACTATATGATGTGGTAGTTTTATGAATGGATGAAGAAATGCATAGAAATGTTACAAACTGGAGGAAAAACATGAAATTGTTGTGGCATGTATATGACCATTACTAGTAACAATCCATATTGTTAACACTGCTCAATTAGAATCAATTAAAACATTGTAGGGAAAATGCCAATTATCAAAATTTCAGGGTATAAAATGTCCAAAAGTTACATTACATGTTTCGTTTGGGTTTGAAATGAAATAGTTTTCTCAAAAATAGGCACATTGAATGGATGGAAAGCGAATGTCATTGTAAGGATATATCTTTTGTCCCCCTTCCTGTTCTTTGCCTCTGCCTATAAAAAATGAACTTATTTCTTCCATTTGATGATAAGTTTTGGTATTTGAATGTTGTTTTTTTATGATAGTGCTTTTGTTTTGCATCTCAAGGTTAGATTTGCCAATGCCTTGTACCATGGATTTAAGTAGGGATGTGATATTGGAAATAAAGGATAATCGGGAAGTAGAGGACACGTGGTTTATGGGATTACCTGGAGTTTGTTGGGAGAGGAGAGAGGGCTATAGTTTGTATATTTGTGAGGGTTTGGATTCTGAAAGGCATCTTTTGGGAATTTAATTAGTAATGGCTTTATGCTTGAGCAGTGGAGTTTTATCCACTGATAGGTTTCTCTACTGATTTTATCATTTCATTCCTTGTGTTTTCTATTCTGTTTGGTTGATTTATTGTTGGGAAATAAAATCTTCTATTTTCAATTGATTCTGTTCATCTTCTATTTTCCATATCTCTGTATTATTGGGGCATGTTTTATAAGTAGTGTTTTGAACTAGTCCTTTTAGCTTCATTGTATAACTTTTATCTTTTATTTTTTAATAGAAATCTCATTAGCTGTTGTGCTTGTCTATTCAGATGCTGCTTTGTCCTCTGAAGCTGAAAGGGATGCTTTGAGACGGCGTGAAGCACCAGGTGAACATGGAAGTACAAGTAGTGATGAGGAAGTTGATGAAATAGCATTTTCTGGTGAAATGCATCATTTTTATCCTGAGGACCCTTTTGTTGGTAACGAGACAGTGTCCAAATGGCAATTAAAAGGGAAAAGGAACATTAGAAATCTTACGAAAAAGTCTGTACAAAGAGTTGACGGAAAGATTTTAAATATTCCTCTTGGAAGCTATTATGGGAGAAAGGACAGCACTTGTGGCACAACGGCATATGGTTTTGATGGTGTTGATTTGGGCAGAAAATATTTTGGGGTTGGATTGAATAATGGACGCCATCCATATGCACCTAGGTTTTTGTCTAAAGGCAGAAATAATAGGGGTTGTAGTAATATGATTGATTGGTGGGAAGATCGTCTTCGTCCTCCTAGAGGACGCTGGGAGGATAATTTTAATTTGAATCCAATAATTTTCGGCAATCATCCTTTTGGTGGCAGGTCAAGATCCATGTTGATAGATGTGGATTTGAAGGTCCAATCAAGCTATCAAAAAGAACGAGTTCCTATTGTTTCACTTTTAAGCAAGTTAAATGGGAAGGCAATTATAGGGCATCCAATCCAAATTGAAGCCTTAGAAGATGGCTCATCTGAAACTATTTTTTCTATGGATGATTATCATACCAGTAAAGCAGTTGACCATGATGGAAACACACCACTTCCATCTGCATGGAGGACTGCTAGACGGACAAATCTTAGGACCCCGCGTCCACATTTATCATCTGAGAATTCTGTATTTATGGATCAAGAAGAGAGATTTCCATTTAAGAAGGCAAGCACCCCTGGGAGTTTCAGTCACAAGGCAGGCATGATTCGAAAGAGCCTTTCCCAGATTTCTCGGCCTCCAATGGATCAGAAATTTCCGAAAAAGCTGTCAAAGAAAGCAAGCTTATCATCATCTAACCAAAAAACGAGAACACTATCTTCAATTGCTGGTCAACAGCCAACACATTATAGCAGCGGTGGCCAAATGGATGGGCTTATCAAAGCTGAGACATCTGGACCAACAACGGTTGCTTGTATACCTGTGAAATTAGTTTTCAGTAGGTTACTTGAGAAGATCAATAGACCGCCATCAAAAGCAGCATGTAAAGCTGTTATGTCAAATAGGAACACGACAAAGAGAGAGGAGCATCATAATTAACATGTACATTGATTGAATCTATATACTGCAGATGCAATAATTGTTGCTAATTCCTTTTGCTGACATTGTAGCCATTGCTTGGTATGCATTCTGTTACAACATAGAAGATTCAATATACCATGGAGATGTTGGAGGTCAAGGTTTTGATGTGACTGGTGCTGGATATTTGTGTGAGAGCCTTCATTAGGGAGAAGGTAATCAAAAGTTATTTAGAGATAGAAGCAGATAGTCTGAAATTTAGATAGATAGATAGATGGATAGTTGGAACATTTTTCCAAAATTACTTTTTTAATTGTTCATTTAGAAAGTATAGGGAGAGTTGGTACAGTGGGGGTATAGACTACAGCAGTATTATTATTGTAAGAATGTAGGGGAGAAGAGAAGGATGTTGGGCTGCTCCTGTAAAATAAGCAGCAGCAATGTTTGTAAGGCTAGTTACATCATATTCATTCTATATGATGCAGAAAGATTACAAATGATGAATAGTTTGTTCCTTTTTGGCCTTGTAACCCTTTTTTGCAGGTTTGACAATTAATGAATTCTTTTGCATCTTCAGATCATTCAGAAGCTGCAGGATCTTTCTACCACTCTTGAGGTTTGCCTTCAAAACTTGCGCTACTTTTGAACAATCATTTAAAATTGTTTACTTCTGGTTGTAATTATTAGTCCTTTCTCTTATTTCACCCTGCAATTTCCATTTCTAAAACAATACCTTCATTTTGACAATCTTTCATATTTTTTAAACACCTTTTTCTTATCTCAACTTTTTTTCTTATTTTCTTCCACACCTATGTAATTATGTTCATCTATATTGTTTTTTGGGTAAGTACAAAAATAAACCTTGTGGTTTGGGCCATTTTTAAACATAAATTACGTGGTTTAAAGGTTGGCAAAAAGGTACATTGAGGTTGATTCCGTTAGCAAAACACAGTCCAAATTGGCCAACGGTGTTAAAAAAAAAGTCAAAAGTCAAAGGGAAAATAATTAATTTTGTTCTTATATTTATTTATTTTATAAATTAACTCTATTATTATCTAATTATCACAAATCCCAGAATAAAAAATAAAAATCAAATATACCATCTTTTCCATCTCTCTTTAATTTCTAATTTTTCTTCTTCTTTCTCTCTCTTCTTTTTGTTAATTTCTTTCTAAAATCAATTGAATTAACAAAATATCGAGGATGATGCATTTAATTTTGGTTTTTTATTTTGGGATTTGTTGGTGATAATTAGATAATAATGAGATTAATTTATAAAATAAATAAATATAAGGATAAAATTACTCTTTTCCTTTTGACTTTTAACTTTTTTTTTAACACTGTTAGTCAATTTGGACCGTGTTTGCTAACGGAATCAATCTCAAGGTACCTGTTTGCCAACTTTTAAACCACGTAATTTATGTTTGAAAATGGCTCAAACCACAAGGTTTATTTTTGTTTTTTTACAGACATGTATGTGTAGTGTGTCATTTAATGAATTTTATTTTTCAAGAGTGGAGTTATAAATCTGTAATTATTTTTTGTAGAAGAGTTATAAATCATGAACTATAGTAAAGAAAGATGAAGTAATTATTAGGGTTATGGAGTACTTCAATGAATTATTCCTTTAAGCAAGCACTTAGACTCTTCCAGAATTAAGAACCACACATGTATGTGATGCCAATGTATATCCACAATGAAAATCCAGTAAAACTAATGAAAAGCTAAACTATTAGAGAAAAATAATGTGCAGATGAGAAAAGGGAAAACGTTGAGTAAAACTGAATTTAATGTGTAGAAAGCTACTTTTAATTTTGTATAAGCTCTAAATTTCATTTCATTCTATTGTTTTACATAAACTCAAAAGCTACTTCCAGATCATAGTTTTAGACTAGAAATAAGGAAAAAGCTGACGAATTTTATAAATTCATGTGGTTTTATAGATTCACAAGTAGAGAAACATGATTTTTTTTTTTTTTGTGTTGCAAAAGAGGTGATGTTCTTTACACAGCTAGCAGAAAAAAAAAGAACTTGATAAATACCGTTTGTTATGATACCACATCATCAAGTTAACAACATGAAGTCAGTAATTCATTGTGTAACATTAGCTAAGTTAACGTGCTACGTGGTTAATATCATCAAAGATATGTAACAATTAATATTGTTAGTCAATATTTTGAACAATGTAAAACACAATTTCTTTGCAATGAAGAGGAAACAACAGAAATTAAATGCTTATAATCATTAATATTAGCAGTCATTTCGAAAAATACTACATGCATGGATACCTAGGCCAGTTAACATTAGACTCGTAAATAAAGCATGTTGATGCAAAAAACAACTCCTAAGGAAAAACATAAGACGACATATGTCAAAAGAAAGGTATGATCAAAGACAAAGGGAATAAGGACCAAGTCGAAGGTCGAAGGATCCATTTTTCGCCTCTTACACGTGTACTAAATCCTGCAAGAATTGAAAACCGAAGAGGATGGACATATGATATCGTATAAAAAAAATCATACATGTGGCAACATCGTAGCCCTCAGAGTAAACGCCACGTGTAACAAATAGGACCTTCAGATTAAGGAGAAACTTCCATGAAACGTCTCCTTTAGGAGCAGGGACGAATCTACAGTGGGGGCAATGGGGGCACTTGCCCCCATTGAGATTTAGAAATGCATAGAACCCTATGTATGTAATTTTTCATTTTGGGAGTTTGCCCCCAGACTCCATTGTTGCAGGAGAAGAAAAGTTGAAGCTTTTTGCAGTTCAATCGCAAGGATGAAGAAGAACATGGATTTAATTTTTTTTATAAAGAAAACGACACCGTTCTATGATATTCCACTTAAATGGAACTGTACCGTTTTGAGTCTAACATGAATCAAAATCTAAATTACAACAACAGTCCAATGGTAGGACCAAATCAAATTATTTCCTTTTCAGTCCTTGGTTACACGAATTTCTCATTTAAAGACTCTCCTAATCTAGGCTTTTCCTAGGCTTGTCTAGCTTCTTGTACAACATTTGATATGACTTATCTATTTCTTCTGCCACAAATCTTTATTTTTGGATTTAATTCAGACAAATGATACTCTTAGTACTATAAGTAATGCATTTTAAATTGAATATAAGATTAATTGTCCCTAAGTTAATGAAAAAAGGTAAATTTATCCTGAGGATGATATTTGTCTAATTTTATTTGGGTGTAAAATTTCAATCATATATTCCATGTATCATTATTTTGTTAAATTTTTTGCAAATCATATTTATATTTGTATTGTTACTGATTTTTTTTATAAGGCTTAAAAATATTTCTAATATTAATAGTTAAGAGCAATTTTATATTTAATGTTTAAAATTATGAAATTTTATCTCTAACGTTAGCAAGTTAGATCAATTTTCAGATGTTATTATAAAACACAAATATTTTTTTTTATTATGTACATGTTGCCAATCAGTTGGTTCTAAAAAATATATTTCACATTTTTTGTGCTTTAATAATAATTGGATATTAATATTTTTAATTTCGATGAAATATTTGGATTTTTTTGTTCAACTAGTATAAAATACAGTTTGATGAATTATTTCTTAAATTGATCCAATTTGTCAACGTTAAGATTAAATTTGCTCTTTGCTACCAATGTTAAGGGTAAAATTGCACAATTTTAAACGTTAAATAGTAAAATTGCTTCCAGCTATCAACGTTAAGAGTGCATTTTGACCTTATCCTATTTATTTTTTATTTTTTATTTTACACTACATATATAGTTTGCCCCCACTACTGATAAATCCTGGATCCGTCCCTGTTTAGGAGGGAAACCTCATGCGGCTAGATCAGGAGTTCCACATTGCAAAGGATAAATCTTAGGACTAGACTCCTAACGGGGGAAGGAATCCTAACACTTAAAGGACTCCTGGTAAACGAAGAATTCAACCTAATCCTATATATGGACATGTATAACCACATCCTACGGTACGTTAACTTAACAACTCACTAACTAGTTATTATATTTTTATATTTATTAATTTATTACCCTCATGAGGAAAAGTAATCTCCAACACCAACTAGTTATTTGACTCCTAAAATAATATAAAATATTAGCTAACAAAAAATTAACTAATCAAATCTATGTTTTACTTTTAATAATACTAGTCATTTGATTCTCTATTTGATTATTTTAATATTAAAAATCAATAAAATTAAAGAAAACAAGAAAAGATAGAAGAAAAGAAAGAGATGAATGAACGAACAAAAAATACAAATAATTGGATAAAAGACAAGCCAAATTTAGTTAATGAGAATGAGTAGTTATATATTTTGGAGAGTCATGTCATCTTCTAGGAGTGTCTCACTTTCTAAATAGCTAGCTAAGCTTAGAGAGTCATGTCATCCTATTGAGGATTTTTTGGGCGGCCCGGTCGCATTACGCGTCCCCGCTGAGCGAGGGTCCGGGGAGGGGTCCCACCACAAGGGTGTATTGGGGGCAAGCCTTCCCTTACCAATTTGATTGGCAAGAGGCCGCTCCTAAGACTCGAACCCGTGACCTCTGGTCACACGGCAACAACGTTTTACCGTTGCGCCAAGGCTCGCCCTCCTATTGAGGATGACTTAAAAAAATTGAAATGTATATCACTTTAAGTGATATGAACCCAAAAAGTTCATATTTTAAGTAATTTAATATCTTGTTTTATTAAGTAAATCCAAAGCTTATTAATAGATTCAAGTATTATATCTTTATTGCGTGTTTTATTTTACTTTTCAGGTACTTAAAAAGGATTTAGGATAAATTTGACTCTAAAAATGTAAAGGGTAAATTACACCCATGGCCACTGAACTATACCCATTTTCACATTGTGGCCACTGAACTTCAATTTTTCACGGTATGGCCATTGAACTTTATACTTTGTTACACCGGTGGCCACTGTTACCGTTGACCATCATTTTTCCACATTTGACTCCCATTTTAACCGGATGTCTCTCTCCTTCTCCCTTCCTCAATCATTTTATGACCATTTTACCCTTATATATATATATATACACACACGCTTCTACTTCCAACCTCATCACCATTTATTATTACTTAACACCTAATTTAGCATCCAAATACATATTATCTATATATATAAAAGTGAATCAAGTGAACAGTATCAATTTCATTATTTTTCCAATTTTTTCCAATTGTACCCTTAAATTTGGCTTCCTTTTCTATCCTTTCTATTCTAATTTATTTTCCAGATTGCCCTTATCAAGCTAGCAGCAAAACGTCGTCGTTTTAGGCTTCTTCTTTGATTGGTTTCCTGCTCTTTCCCCATTCCAAGCCTTTCTCCTCTCTTTTTCACTTGCTTTCCACATCCTTCTCATAAGCAAGATTGATGCTTTTTAAGGTGAGCTCCCTCTTTGGATGTGTTTTCTTTTCCTTTGATTAATTTAGGGGTTTGGGAAATTGGGTCGTTGAATTTTTGGGTTTTGTTTTGTGGGTTTGAAGTTGTTATGCGATTGAAGGAAGAGGCAATGCAGTGTAATAAGGAGTTAGAGGAGGAGATTGTATCGGAGAAGGAAAATTCCGGCGGAGATGGAGATGGAGACGGAAAAGTTGGAAATGGTATCAGTGATAAAAAGAACTGGATGAGCTCTGTTCAGCTTTGAAATACTAACAAAATCAACTCTAATTCCAACAGACAAGACTCAAAATCAGAGGCCAAACATGTATGCTAATTGAATTGAATCTTTTATTTGGTTAAAAACTACAATTTTGTTTCTTTTTGAGATTTTTTTTATAAAGATGGAGTTTTTGTGTTCAGAGAAGTGAAGAATACCTGTGAGAGTCCAATTAAATTGGACAATAATTACAGAAGCAAACGAGGAGCATTTGTGCCGTTTAATAAATCGATTTCAGGGTTTGAAGTGAGTGAAACGGGAGGAGGAAGAGATTGTGTCCCGAGTTAGGCCCTGTTCTTTATCACTTAATTTCAGTAACAATCAGTTCAGTTCAGTTCAGTTTCAGCATCCAGTTTCAGCATCCAGTTTCAGCATTCAGTTTCAGTATTCAGTAATTTATCATTATTTATTATATTATCATTATTTATATATAATTTATTATAATAATTATTATTATTTATCATTATTTATTATTATTATTATTATTTATAGTTTATCATTATCTATAAATTAGATAAAAGTCAAGAAATGATAGTTTATTAAAGTATATATGGTTTAATAAAAAAAAATAAAACTAAAGTATGCATCCATATTTAAAAATTAAGAATTGCATCCATATTATGAATTATTTTTCAAATTTATCCAATTTATCAATGTTAGGGATAAAATTCCACCATTTTAGACGTTAGAGGTAAAATTACTTCTGACCCAAAACGTTATTTTTGCACTTTAACCCTTAATTAAAATAAAAAGTTAAGAGTTTGTATTCATATGAAGATTTGTATTTAATTTCATAGGCTTTAAATTATATATAAATTTGTGTTTGTATGTAATTTGTATTTTTAATTTAAATTAGACTTATTTTTATTTAATTTCATAGGCTTTTATCGAGCCAAGATTTTATCATCCTGGGCTTTTATTTGATATTCAATTTAGTTTTATCTTTAATAATATATTTATTTATTATTGATATTATTAAATTTATTAGAACCATTATTATTATTATAAGTTCATTAATGTCCAATATTATCATGAAAATTATTTTAAAGTCTAATATCATCATTATTGTTAAGTTCGGTTAAGTTCGGTAGCATTCAGTTAAGTTCAGTATTCAGTAGTATTCAGTTAAATTCAGTTCAGTATTCAGCAGTATTCAGTTCAGTTCAGTTCAATTCAATTCAGTTCAGTTCAGTTCAGTTCAATTCAGTTCAGTTCAGTTTTTTTCAGCGATAAAGAACAGAACCTTAGTTCCACAACACCTCTTAATTTATTCTTTGCCTTACTAAATAACTTAAATAATCCAAATTAAATTTCTATTTTTAATCTGATACCATTTAAATTAATTTCTCCCGCAGCGAAGCAATGGTTGTTTACTAGTTTTTATATATATCTCAAGAAAACTCTATTTTAACCTTTTTGTATTGGCTTAATATATTTTATTTTAATTAAAAACTATATTAAAAAACAAGAGGAATAAAAAAAACACAAACATAAAAATAAAAAGGGTAATTAATTTATTAGTCCCTATATTTTGATAAAACACACTGTTTAGTCTTTTATTTTCAAAAACATATGATAAAGTCCTTAACCTTTTTCTCGATGAACTGTTTAGTCCCTAACGTTTTTCTCAGTGAACTGTTTAGTCACTGCCGTTAGACTCTCATGAAGATTTATTAATCAATTTGGATTTGCGTTCTTTTTTCCTTTTCTTTAAACTCTAATTAATGCATCTGAAATCAACTTTGAGTGTTCTTCTTCTTGATTTTCTTCTTAATCATTCAAATTCATAAGCATTGGGTCTTTTTTTTTCTTGTTCTCCATACAAATAGCTTCTTCTTCTAAATTGAATTTCCTCTTCTAAAGTTTGAAGGTAAATAGTAAAGGGTAATTTAGTCATTTCTGAAGTTATAAACGGTAAAAAATCTAACAAACAGACAGAAGGACTAAACAGTTCACTGAGAAAAAGGTTAGGGACCTTACCATGTGTTTTTGAAAATACAGGGACTAAACAGTGCGTTTTATCAAAATATAGGGACTAATAAATTAATTACCCAAATAAAAAAAAGACATTTTTTAAGGCCGAGCCTGTGAAAAACCCAGTTTCCGGCCATTATCTTATCCCACTTCTTCTTTTGTTCTTGTCGGCAACCGTCTCTACCTAACAAGAATCCTTCTCACCTGTAGATTTTCTCTCATCTCTCTTGGTCGGAGGACGAACATTTTTATGGAAAAAAATTTGAAGTGGACAAATTAATTAACAGGAAGAAAAGGAAAAAAGTGAGTGGAAGGAGGGAGAGACGGAGGATGAGGAGAGGAAAAAAGGGTTGCAGAGCGGAGTTGTCACTGCCGGTCTAACAGAGGAGAGGCGTTGTTCTTGCCGCCTCACGAACTGACCGGAGAAGGAAATACAGACCACTGGATTTGAACTCCGGTCACCGCCTCTCACTCCCCTTGCTGGACACCGTTGTGACCATAGTTCGCCGGAAACCGCATCTTCGTCGCCAAATCAGAAACTAATTTTCTGAAACTGATTTCTGAAACTCGCATATAAAAATGGGTAAAATGTGTTTGATGACCTGGGAGAGGGGTTGAAGATGAAGGGTAAAATGGAAATTTTAGGATTAAGAATGGTGAAAGGAGAGAGTCAGCCAGTCAAAAGGGGAGTCAACGGTTGAAAAACGCTGGTCAACGGTCACAGTGGCCACCGGTGTTAAAATGTGTAAAGTTCAATGGCCATACCGGGAAGAAATGAAGTTTAGTGGCCACAATGTTAAAATGGGTAAAGTTTAGTGGCATGGGTGTAATTTACCCAAAATGTAAATGAACCAAACTTATAAAGAAAACTGAAATTCCAGACTACACTAGTTCGCAATTTCCAGATTTTACACAAAGTCACAAACGCTTCACCAAACGGTTTCCTTCTCGGATCCTAAAAGTCACATCATTTCGGAAACATTCGAGAAGACTTATCTTCTCCCCAAAATTTGCATCTTCTCCTCCCAAAAGACATGTCCTCCTAGAAATGTGTCTTGAAAAGTCATTTCCCCATGGAGGGGTGCCTTTCATATTCTTGATTAAAAGAAGCCAAATTCTGAATCAGGGAGACGTAATTACATTTGAGAATTATTATAGAAAAATTAGAGAACAACTCATCATTTTCAAGTGAGTTTTAAAAATAGAGATCAAGAAGAAAACTACATGTAAAAGATAAAGAGATCATCATTCCCTTTAATTTTATTCTTTCTCACTCGAATCTCTATATACATTTATGTTTAATGTTATGTTTTATGTTTATGCATTACATTTCACATCAAATCAATATTTAAATGTTCTTCATTTACTTAAGTAAATTTCTATTGCAAAGTGTTCTTCATTTACAAACAAAACATAACAAAAATTAACAATAAAATATAAACTATATATTTTTTATGTTATCTAATTTTTCTCAATATAATTTTTTAATTATAATCTGTTTGTCAAGATAATCCATCATAAACGTATCATTGTACATCAGATTAGAAACCTTATATATATCCTTTTTATATATCCAATTTGTCTAAACTTAATTTTCTGATGAAATTTCAAAAAAACCAATAAGCATAAAATAAATCATCAATAGGGTAAGTAAGAAACCTAACTAAGAAACCGCAGACATATAAGATACATACTAACAATAGGGTAAGCAAAGGAAGAAATTCCAATCTCGTTGTAGTCATTTAAGGCTAAAGTTGCATGCATTAAATACCTTCAATATACATGTTAACTTTTCAAATATTAAACCTCTACATACCCTAGATCAATCCACAAAAACGTAAAATGACCATGGCATCATCATTTAAAGCAGAACATGCTCAAGCATTCAAATGGCCCAATACACATTAATTTCTACTTAGGACATAGTGAAAGTAAATTAAACTATCACAACATAAACCAATCCACAAGCCCAAAAATCAAAAGTGCAGGAGTTAATTGATACTGCATGAATTGTTGATGAGCAAAAGAATCGTGGCAATCAACGTCTACCAAAAATGTACGGAGAGTAATAGCAAAAGTTATAAGGAAATTAAAATCATAAATCTTCTAATGGTGGAACCATTGGTTTTGTGTCAAAAAAAACATCTAACTCCCATTTTCTGTTCCTATGATTCATGATCCATCATTTTTTTTCTTCTTTTCTCTGTGTATTTTTTAAAATCACAAAACAATAGATCTATCTTAAAAATGTTAGATGTGATTAAACAAAAAAAAAAAACAAACACAAAAAAGTATATAAACAGTAAATAGAAATCAAAAGAATAGAGTTAGATAAATCTGAGACATGTATTAGCAGTCTTCTTAAGACAAATTTCGTCGCTATTAACGATCATCTCCTAGAATACAGCAGATTATGCAAGCGAACTCTTATCATGTGTAGATTCATTATCACCGGAGTGTGAAACTTTCAAAGAATCTATTTTTCAACAAACTCTTAATTTGACAATTTCTTTCTCTATAAATAGAACTTGAATGGATATATCTATTTACGAACATGACTGGACACGGAAAGACACGATTGTTCACGAACGAACATGGCTATTCATGAAAGGAGACGTTTGTTAGTATTTAAATTAATTATATAGTTTTATTCATTTTTGTCCAACAATAATAATATGTAATGTTAGTTTAAAATATTATATTGAATAATAAAGGAAATGAGAATTAAAAGTTAGTAGAATAAGTAATATTTTTTTTTATTTTGTATTTTTATAATTAGTATATATATATAAGTATAGAAATGTAGGTATATATATATAAAAAAAATACAAACTTTATTAATAGTATTTTGATTAAAATTGAGAATTAATGTTATACTTAATTAAATACTATATAGAAGTCTCTCATGGAAACCCTGGCGCTCTGTTTTTAGGGTTTTTTGGTCTAGTGAGAGGGTCTCTTCGACGGTGTGAGAGTTTCTCAAGCGTTTTACTTTAGGAAGTTGAGTGATGCGGGTTGTTTATGTGAGGTTTGAGGTGATTTTGATGGAAGATTCGCTTGCTAATCTCTCAATGGCAGAGGAGGAAATGAGGTTTTGGAACTCGATTTGAATCTGATGAAGGCAACGACGATTGGCGAAGGGTTACTATAGGTTGGTCATTTTATTACTGATAAATCGTTAAACTTCTTAGTGTTTAAGAACAAACTCGCTGTTTTGGCTGCCAAGCAGGGGAGTTACCATACAGGAAATCAATGGTAACTTGTATTCTATTGAATTCTATCACTCGATGGATCGTGATAGGTGGGAGGTCTGTGGACTTTTGATGATTTCGTACTTGTAATGAACAGATGGCAGACCAAAGTTGGTCTAGAGTCCGTGGAGTTAACGTTTATGGTTGTTTGGATTCAAATACATGATCTACCGATTGGTGCAGTGACGGAAGGGATAGGAAAGTAGTTGGGGGACTTCATTAGGACTTTTTAGAGTATGATGCTAATAACAATTCTGGTTGCGAAAACAGTATATGAGAGTCAAAGTGAAGATGGATATACAAAAACCATTGAAAAAGTTTAAAAAGATAAAAAAAAAAGTAAGGACGACTGGTCAATTGTGGTGTTTAAGTATGAACGTTAGGCATATTTTGTTACATTTGTGGATTGTTGGGGCATCCAGACAGATACTGTGAAAATATTTTTGAGTGTAATGGGGCTATAGTAGCAAAGGAATGAGGTGAATGGTTGAAGGCACCGATCCGCAAGGGAGGAGATCAGAGTGGAGCTAGATGGCTTTAGGAGATAGTAGAGAAGGTTGGAGTAGGAAACAACAAAATAGGGCTGAGGGAAGGAAGAAAATCAGTCGAAAGTGCTAAATGATATTTCTAACAGTCAGAGAGATGTGTATGTGTTTTAGCCACACTCAAGGTGGTTATATCCCAAAATTTAGGGTTGCGAATGCAATCTCAATTATAGGGGAAGGTGTCGTGTGGTGAGGGGTTGAACCAGAAGACATAGAAAGATTACATGAAGTTCGGAAGCGCGAAAGGGATGTTAGTGGAAGTAGTGCAAGAATGAATCAAAAGTAGAGAGAGAATAACTCTATTTCCTAAGGGGATAAGGAGTGTTCTGGTAATAAAGTATCGGTGAGTCCTGCGACGTAGGGCCACCGAGAGTTATGAATTGTTAATTGGAACTATCGTGGGTTGGAAAACCATCGGGCAGTTCGGCCGTTGAAGGATATGATCCATTCCCAGAAGTTAGAAGTTATCTTTCTAATGGAGACACTTGTCGATGATATCATGGTTATAAGTATCTGGCAACAGTTACAGTTTGGTGATAGTTTTGCCGTCAATAGAAGGGGAAGAAATGGGGGATTAGTGTTATTATGGAAGTCGGGTGTTGGTGTTTCATTATCTAGTTACTAAGATCATCATATTAATATTATGATAACTGATGCGGAAATGGGGGATTGTACATTCATTGGCTTTTATGGTTACAGAGATCGTAGTAAATAGGGGTGAGCATGGTCCGGTTCGGTTTAAAAACCGAACCGAACCCAATAAGATTAATTTTTATAAACCGAACCATATTGTAATTCGGTTCGGTTCAAACCGAACTATTTCGGTTGGGTTTTATTCCAAACCAAATTAGAGATAATTAAATCATGTCGTTAGATTTTTTTTCAGAATTCTATAATATTTTACATATTTCTGTCTGTTTATGTTTATTTATAAATTATACTCACGGAACTTTTTCTTTTTTTTACTATGTTCCTGAAACAATGATTTAAGTTTTTTTTTTTGTTTTAATAACCAAATAATATAATAGTTATAGTAGTTTAGTCTAATTCTATTACTACTCTCATTTGGTGGGTATAAGCATTCATTCTATAATAATTCTATCTTCATACACATGGTGGGTATAACTCTATAATAACTCTATCTTTATTCTATAAGTTTTTTTTGTTATACTAACCAAATAATATAATAGTTATATCAGTACTATTATTCTAAATTCTAATAGTAATAATAATACTCTAATTCCTTCCTCTTTCCCGACTTTGATTTTATGTGCTGGATTGTTTATTTATTTTTTTAGGAATGTGCTGGCTTATTTTTAATTTCCAAATAAATAATACTCTAATTCGGTTTTTTCGGTTTATACCCGAACCAAACCAAACCAAATTGCAATTTGGTTCGGTTTGATTCAGTTTTCGGTTCAATTTTTTTGGTTTTCGATTTTTGGTTCGGTTTTTCTCACCCCTAGTAATAAACATAAGGAGTCATGGGATCTTCTTCGTATTTTAACAGTTGCATCATTGGCTCTTTGGTTAGCATTGGGTGATTTTAACTCTATACTTAAAGAAGATGAGAAGTCGGGAGGGGCTTCGTATCTGAGTTGTTTGATGAATGAGTTTAGTTAAGTGGTTATGGATTGTGGCATTTTCGAGCTTAGAATGGATGGTAGCCCATTTACATGGGAGAAGGGCCACGGATCAGCAGGATGGATTCATGAGAAGCTAGATAGAGGATTTGCATCGGCAGGGTGGCTGGACAGATATGTGACTATCAGTTACAAAATGGAGTTGCCACTCACTGTTACAGATACACTTGCATCGATCGGCAATGGTCCAGCGAAAAAGAGAATTCAGATTTGAGGTTATATGGATGACGGATCATGCATTCTCGGATTTTTTTAAATCTAGTTGGGCTAGCAGTAGAGGACTATCTCTTATGGATAAACTTAAAGCTTGTGTTACTTTTGTGGAGGGATGAGGCCACGCGTATAATGTTAGATTTTAGGGCCAAATTGTAAAATAGAGACGGGTCCTAAAGACGTTGCAGGATAGGGTCGATCAATAATCTATTGCCCAATATTACATGGCCAAAAGGAAGTTGAATGAAGTGTTGGAGAAGAAGGATGTGTTTTGGAGGCAGTGGGCTAAGGTGTTCTAGTTGACGAAGTTCTTCCATGCTAGTGTGAAAAATAGAAGGAAATAGAATATTATTACCTCCTTAAGAGACGATACAGGTCAGTTAATTGATAATGAAAACTCAATAAGATTATATGTCTAGGGTTATTTTCGTTCTGTCTTCTCACCATCTATTCACGGATCGTCACAAGCGATGGAGGTTGTGCCAACTCTAGTTGATGCTGACATGAATAACAATTTAACAGCCTCGTTCAGTTTTGAAGAATTCACATCGGCAATGTTTTCTCTGCATCTAGATAAAGCCTCGGGGCCGGACAGTCTTAAACCTGGGGTTCTACCAAATTTTCTAGGAGCATATTGGTCGTGATGTGGTAGCAGCTTGTATTGAGTCATTGGATAAGGCAGAGTTCCCAACCACATTGAATGAAACGATAACTGTCCTAATTCTAAAATGTGATTCTCCAGTAACCCTTAAAGATTTCAAACCTATATCTCTGTACTATATAAGTTGATAGCAAAGGTCCTGGTAAATCGTCTTAAAGGTATCCTTCCTGACATAATAAGTGACACCCAGTCAGCTTTTTTCCATGGGAGATCGATTGTTGAATAGCATGCAAGTGGCATTTGAGACGATTCATTTTATGAAAAGACATGCCTAGAGGGGATGTGGGGGTGGTGGCTCTTAAGATTAATATTAGTAAAGCTTATGATCGGGTCAATTAGAGATTTTTAGAGGAGGTGTTAACTATGATGGGTTTAATTTGAAGTGGGTAAGATGGATTATGTTGTGTATAAGTACTATCAAGTATGGAATCTCATTGAATAACGATCTGATTGATTCAATTTTACCTGGAAAGGGCTTAGATAAGGTGACCCGTTATCCCCTTATCTATTTATTTTGTGTGCTAAGGTGTTATCCAGGATAATCAAGCAGCCTATAGGGGATCTTATTATTAATGGATGTAAGGTGTGCAAACGAGCACCTTCTGTTACACATATATTCTTCACTGATGATTGTTTTTTGTTTTTTGGGTTGTCAGTTGGTGAGGCTCGAGCTATGGTGAAGACACTGACTGAGTATGAACAAGCATCGAGACAAGATGTCAATCTCAATAAGTCTAGTATTTTTTTCAGTTCCAATGTTAAGGAGGAGTTGCCGTATGGTATCAGGAATATTTTGAATATCGATACTTCTTTAGATACGGAACGTTATTTGGGGCTACCGTCTCTAATCAGAAGGTCCAAACGCCTATTTCTCATTGACATGCTCAAAAGGAAATTTGGAAGTTGGGGTTATCCCTTTCTGTCTAGAACTGGTAAGGAAGTGTTAATCAAGTCAGTTGCACAAGCTATACCAACCTTCTATATGAGTATGTTTCTTTTACCTCGCTCTATATGTGATGATTTACAAAAAAAAATTAAACTTTTTCTGGTGGGGTTTAAAACATTAGAGTTAACGACGTATTCATTGGTTTGATTAGTCAAAGACAGTGTTGTAAAAGTCGCTAGACGCTAGTCGGACGGACAAGACCTCCAAAGATTAAATGGAGATTAATCGGATTTGTATTTTTCTATTTTTTAGATTTATATTAAATAAATATTATATAAACACGTTTAAAATATAAATTATACTATCTAAAAATAATAATAATAAATATTATATAATAGAAAAATATAAATATTTATTTTAAATAAATAATAAAATAGTTATTAGTTAATACTAATTACTTGTATTATTTTTTACTAATTTGTAATTTATAAATTTGGCCGATTTTAACCCATTTCAACCGATTTTAACATGTTTTAGCCGATTTTTTCCGTCTAACCCGACTTGACCCAACTTGTCCGACTTAACCCGATTTGAATCGCCTAGCCGGAAGAAAATCGGGCTCCCGACTTATGTCGACCAATTATATAAAATCGGTCGATGTTATAAAAATCACCGATATATAAGTCGATTAGTCGCCGACTTGACCGATTTTTACAATACTGGTCAAAGATGTGTCAAGGGAAGGAACAAGGGGGACTTAGTTTTAGAGATTTGCATATGTTTAATTTATCGTTGTTAGGGAAGTAGGGGTGGAAATTAATTCGGTCTCCGAATACTCTAGTGAGTAGAATCTTCAAAACCAAATATTTTCCAGATGAGACTTTTCTTTCTTCCGAATTAGGGAACAATTCTGGTGTTATTTGGAGAAGTATTTGGAGTGGAATTGATTTACCAAAGTTGGGAGTGAGGTGGAGGGTAGGATATGGCAGTTCTATAAGAGTTTGGGATGATCCATGGGTACCTATGCTACAAAATTTCCGTGTTAATTCAATTTAGGTTCCCGGGATGGAGGATTTGAGAGTGGTAGACTTACTGTTAGAAGGCTCGAGAGGTTGGGATAGGGATAAGGTGTATGGTTGCCTCAGCGGTGTCGCAGATAATTCTGCCATATCGGGCCCAAGAGGATGAGTGGGTATAGAGTTGGACTAACAATGTGGGTTATTATGCAAAATCAGGATATAAGGCTGGGATGAATGAAAGCATACTAAATGAAGATAGGGGCGGCTGGAAAAAAAAACTATGGAATTTGGCAGCCCCGCCCAGAATGAAGAATTTCCTTTGGCGGCCATGTCTGGGTTATTTGATGACTGGGTAAAGATTAATTCAATGTCGGGTAAATCTGCCTAGGTGGTGTCCTTTTTATGCCAGTGAGGATGAGGCGGAAGACCATTTGTTCGTCCAATGCGTGGCTGATGCTGAATTTTGGCAAGAGGCGGGGCGGGCTAGCAAGCTAGTTGTTAATGAATTTGCAGACAAGGTCAGTGGGAGCTTGGTAGAATTGTATGTGTTTTTCAGGCAATTTAGTCTCACGGGAATAATTTGATTTGGAGCACATCCACGAGATCAGCAAAGCAAGTTTGCGTGTAACGAGGGAGGCATTTTGGGATTGGGTGGCATATTATGCTATTAATAAAATTAGGCAAGGGGTTGAGCAGTCGGAGAGTTCATGGCGGCTGTCGAGAAAAGGGCGTTATCTCAAATGTAATATAGACGGGGCTTTATTTCTCGAGGAGGGGATATGTGGGCTACGACGATAGTCCAAAATGAAGAGGGCAGTTTCCTTTGGTGCAGCAGTAGCTTGATTAGGGGATGAAAGAGTCGCGGATCATCGAAGCTTTGGCAGTGCGGACGAGTCTCTTGTGGATGGCAACCCAGAATTTTAGGCAAGTGGAATTTGAGACGGATGCTAAGGCGGTTGCGTATAAAATAAACTTGGATTCTACTGATCTTTCTAAATTCGGGACTGCAAATCTATTATGCAACAATAGTCAGACTTTAAAGTTTCATTTATACATCGTGTAGGGGACGGTGTAGCCCATTTAGTTACTAGGCATGCATGTTCCAATACTAGCGATTGTGTTTCGTCAATGTTTTCAGGTTGGCTTTCTGATGTAATTCTTAAGGAGGTGAATCCTTCAGCTTAATAAAAGTATCATTTTCTCAAAAAATAAATAATAAACGATTTTATACTTATACAATTAAAGATAATTTATACTTTTATACGTAAAACAAAAATAAATAATATGGTTTGGTCGATTTTGCAAAGATAGTCATTGTGGTTTAAAAGTTCTCAAATATGTGCTTTGTGAAATTTGTTGTTAAATTATACGTGAGTCAATTTATCGGTCAAATAACATTTATGATTTAGTTAATTTGCAAAATCAGATCTTATATTTTTGGTAATTTGTAAAGTCGGTCTTTTTAATTGCTCCAAACCACTTCTTTTTTGGGTAAATAATCAAGAAAATATTTTGTGATGGAATGAGAGTTTGTAAACTACACAAAGCACATACCCTTCTTTATAAATCTGTGAAATCACAAGGTTTATTTTTATATTTTTTTTTCATAAAAACAAATAAAGAAATTAAATAATTAATTAACAGAAAGTATATTGTTTTAAGAAATTAAAAGAAAATATAAAGAACTTAAAATATAATAGATGTATAGATTGATCAGTAACAGTATAATTAATAAATTATTTATCATTAATTAATTTAATGGATTTTATATATTAACGTATCATCTTTATTGAATGGTTATGTCTATAATAGATTTATCGTCAACATATTTAAAAGAATTTCTCAAAATTTGCATGTGCAGAATAAATATAACAATTTCCATATTAGAAAAAATATATAATTTCAATTTTCAAAATGACGCTCCAACGGTCATATTTCCTCAAGCTAGGGTTTCTGAGCCTCCATTTTGTTTTTGTTCACCGCATATATATTTCCTAGGCTCCTACCTCCATCAGCAACAAACAGTCCTTCAACACCTCACCACTTTCAGAGATTTCTGTTTCTTTGTTTTCCATCCGAAATGGATTTTCACAGCCTTGCTAGGAAAGATCTCCAGTCCCTCTGCAAAAAGAACAAGATCCCAGCCAACTTGACCAATGTCGCCATGGCCGATGCTCTTCAAGCTCTTCACAAGGTAATCTTACTATTCATGTTTTCGTATTTATGATGCCTTCAATTGCTGTTAGAAGTTGTGATTTTCTTTTCTGTACTCTTCATTTGGTCATTGGATTGTTATCTGAATGAGCTCGAAATGAATCTGAGTGAACTCGGTCAGATCCTGAAATGAATCTGAGTGAACTCGATCAGATCCTGAAAATCAACCACAATTTTCAGTAGAGTTTTTCTTCTTTAATATGAATCAGTACGTTATTTAATTTTAGTGTAAGTGTAAAGGATTCGAAGTGATTGATTTGGGATTGTTGTAATTTTTCGATTGCTTTCTTCTAATCGACTAGCGTTTCTCTATCTGTTAGTCTGGTGAAAATTTAACAAGTTATCCTATATTAAATTCAAATTAACAATTCTATATATGACTTGGTTTTTAGACAAGCCTTAGCTGCTGAGGATTTGGAAACTTTAATTTTTCAATTGGTTTCTTCTTAATTAGCAATTATTAGGTTTGTCGCTGTTTTGATGGCTGAGTGAGTTCATTTCTAGTAATGTGTGTTAACCAGTGCTGTTTTAGATTTTGCATATGAATACATTTGAATCGTTTCCAGGTTGAAGGACTCGATGAACTTGGAAATGCACAAGAATCCCCAGAGAGACCTACTAATGCGGAGCCTCGAACAACATGCAGAACCTCAACTAGGAGAAAGCTGGTTAAAGTTGAGACGGAAAGTTCACAGCCTTTGACTCATACTCGTAGGACAACAAGAAGAATGATTGCTGACAATGAAAGCAAAAATGTGAACTTACCTGAAACTCCAGCGCCAAATAACAGAAGAAGGGGACCAGCTGCTTCAACTCGCCGAAAAATTGATAGCCAATTGATCGAATGTGGGGAAGATGAGAAGCGAGAAGTTGAAGAGAAGAGTGACATGGCAAAGACTCCTGCAATCCGGAGCTCCAGAAATGAGGCTCCAGCAGTTTCAACTAGGAGGAAAGTTGAGACACAGAAGGATGAAAAATCGGTCCAAAGAGTGTATGGTAAGAGGCAGTCAGTCAGGTTGTTGGAGAAAACCATGGAAGGCTTGAACTTGAAGGAGGAAAGGAAAGTTGAGGCAGTGAAGATTGAGGGATTGTGTGATGAAACTGAGGAAATTGAACAGGCTAAAGATTATCTGCCTGGTATGTTGGTTCTTCTTCTGTAATTTGTCTAAGAAGATAAGAATAACATTTAAGTCTTATTTTATTTTATTGCTAAAGATATTATGTGTAGATGGCAGTCAAATGACGAGTAGAAAAAATAACATAGACATCCAAGTAATTGGACTTGATTGGATCTGCCTCAACTCAAGTCCATTTTCTTGAATTCATAGGAATGATATATTTTTCATTGAGTTTTACTTCCTATAGATACTAACCCCTTTACATCAAAACACAGATGAGTCTCTAGAGTATGAATATGAAAAGTATGAAGCTGTAGAGGATAGCAAAACTAATGATCATGAAGTGGATCAGTTGCCAGAGGATGAAGGTGAAATGAAGCACAAGGTTAATAATGAGGATAACAAAAGTGAAGTTGACTTCGACGAAAACCAAAACATAGATCAGTTTCTTGGGTGTGAAAGTGAAAGAAAAGTAGAACTTCCCGAGGATAGCAAAGCAGATGACACTGAAAAAACTGACTGTGGTGCCAAATTGGAAACTGAGACCTGCGCTAGTTCAGACACATATATTCAAGTTGAAACCTCAGACAAGGCAATTGATATTATTCATGAGAGCATTGAAGATAAAGGTTCGTTATATGCAACGTTTTTTTTTTTCTGTTCTTGCATTTTGTGTAAGATTTTGTTGTTTATCCGCCTTTATTTAGATGTGATGTCATTTCCAGGATCAGATGGTGAGATGACTGATAACCCAGAGAAGACCTTGAATTCTGATCCGGAGATGGAAATGAAAAAAGAATGGGAGGGCTCTCCTTTTGTCATGGAAGCAGAACACACATCAATTACGCATGTTCCAGGTGAAATTTCTATTGTGGTGAATTCATTGACTACTAAGAAGCTAAATGAAGATGTGAGCAAAAGCTTTGAGATGAACCAACAGCATATGCAGAAGGTAGAGAGCAATGCAGAAGAGTTTAATAGTGATGAAATGGAAAAAGAATTTGTTATGGAAGCAGAACACACATCAATCACGCATGTTCCAGATGAAATTTCTGAAGTGGTGAATTCATTGACTGCTGAGGAGCTAAATGAAGATGTGAGCAAAAGCTTCAAGATGAATGTAGTTCCAGAAGAAGAGTTTGCTGGCGTTGAAACATTGGACAAGATGACAACAACTTGTTTGAAAGAAATGAGTCCTTGTGTTTCCTCGGCATTTGCAGGCAATACAATTCAGGGACAGTTTCCTCGTCCAACAGAGGCAACAGTGGAGAAGATGATACTGGTAGACATTATTAACGAGGACAAGGAAGTGGCAGAGTGTAGAAAAGATGATGATAAAGCATTATTGAATGATATGAGCCTGCGGCAGCTAACTAAGGCTCTAAAAGAGAAACTGCAGATCAAGAACAATGTTTCAAAGGTAAATTGGAGAAACATTAATTTGATGTTTGTATAAGAAAGAAGTAGGATATATATAACTTACTTTATATTATTATTGTATGTGCAGGTGGGAACTAGGATACCTCTGCAGAAGCTGCCAGAAAATGCTGCTGCTGCTGAAGCAGATCACAATAACTGATCATTTTAGGAAGAAACAAGTTTATGTTTCTTGTAGAAGAGATCCTCTTTTTGTTGTTTTTATTACACAGTTTACTTTCCTCAGCCAACATTTCGCTGATGCTGATTTTGTTAAACTTGTCTTTTTGTTTTTTGCCTACCATAATATAATGAATGGTATATTCACACATTTCAACTCTGCTTCGCTGCACCAACGGAAAAACTCTAACTCAACTATACTCTTATTTGTTTAAAGGCTAAATTAGCCCACTGAAATTATTTAAAGGCTTAATATATCATTTGCTAACTGAACGTCCAACAAGCTTGATTGGTCCTGGACTTTTTAAAGTTTCTCGATAGCCTTCTGTATAAATGTTCAATTAGCTTTATTTATATTTTCATTTGCTTTATTTATTTGTTTTTTTGTGAAGATTTAATCGCTTTACTGGAGCTCTATATTCGCGTCACTTTAGTCGTCCAAACACTTGAGTATAATAGTTACTCTCTGCTTATAAGAATATTTAGTTTTCTGGCGTTTTGGATTACATTCGTATCTGCGGAGGTTTTTTTTGTTGTTATCATTTGAATTGTTGGTATGGAATTTTTTTTTTTTTTTGGTGTGTGGGGGTAAGTGGCATGGCCAATGGTGATCCATTGGGTTTTTCTTGACAAGAGTCGGTTTGTGTAGTTACAAGTGTGTTTTCTTAGCTCATCAAAACTTGTGCCTTAACTACTAATACAGTATTAGTGACATTAGTATCAAATACTGATAATTAGATTTTGTATCTTTTTTTTTTTCATTTTCTACGCCTTATGTTCATCAGGCGCGCCCCTGAGCCTTGTACCTAGACTCTAGGTCTCCCTAGTGCCTTATTTAACAACTCTGGCTTGCATCTGAAAGTGTCTGGACATTTTGAGCTTTGGACAAGGGGAGGAAATTGAAATAATCTTTCAGAGAGAGAAGTCACAACTCACATGTCAATATATTCTTGTCTATGTACTTCTCTTTCTATTCTCCCCCTGCATAATTTTGGATCAAGTTGTTACTTGAACTTCTTATACATCATTATTAAATATATTGAGTTTCAATTCTGGTTTTGTTTGGAGCATTTCTTTATATCTTTTTTCTTGTACATGTTTAGGGACTGGTATAATCTAGATAAATCTAAGCGTGTGGATGCGGTGAGTTTGATGATTGCATTGAAAGGGCTGAATCGGCTCAGGGCATGCCAATAAAAAAACGAGAGAAATATGCACGTCGAGAAGATGCAATTCTTCATGCACTTGAGCTTGAAAAGCAACTTCTGAAAAAGCAAGGGAAATTCAGTGCGACATCTGATCAGCCAAGAAGTAAGTCATCTGGATCTGCAAAGGAGGCTAGTGTCAGTTCAGATGGTTTGGCAAACAACAGTGGGAAATCTGGGATTGCCAATTTGAATCAACATTTAAATAGAGTAGATTCAAGTGTCAAAGTTGAAACCGTTGGAAGTGCCATCAATGCCAAGGAAGAAAACCAGTCAATCTCAGAAGATGGTCACTTGGTTAGAAGTAGGAGTTCATAATCCAAAATGCGCAATCTCCGATAGATAGGAACCGGTTTCGTCAGTGCAAGACCATTTAAGGTAGAGGGTTATTCAAAATTTAGGTTTCTTTGGTTTCCCAAAAGCAACATCTCCTTCAACTCATGTTTTCTTACGACCCATTATATGATCAAAGGAATCTCAGAAGCAAGGAGCAAGGAAGTTCTACAAAATCAGAAATGGAAAAAAAAAAAAAATATGTGAAAATGGCGCTTTTATAAGAGAGGAAGAATGAAGAGGAAACAACAGAAATTAAATGCTTATAATCATTAATATTAGCCGTCATTTTGGAAAGTACTATATGCACGGATACCTAGGCCAGTTAACATTAGACTCGTAGATAAAGCATGTTAATGCAAAAAACAACTCCCAAGGAAAAACATAAGACGACACATGTCAAAAGAAAGGTATGATCAAAGACAAAGGCAACAAGGACCAAGTCGAAGGCCGAAGGGATCCATTTTTCGCCTCCCACACGTGTACTGAATCCTGTAAGAATTCAAAACCGAAGAGGATGGACATATGATATCGTATCAAGGAGAAACTTCCATGGAACGTCTCCTTTAGGAGGGAAACCTCATGCGGCTAGATCAGGAGTTCCACATTGCAAAGGATAAATCCTAGGACTAGACTCCTAACAGGAGAAGGAACCCTAACACTTAAAGGACTCCTAGTAAACGAAAGATTCGACATAATCCTATATATGGATATGTATAATCACATCCTACGATACGTTAACTTAACAACTCACTAACTAGTTATTATATTTTTATATTTATTAATTTATTACCCTCATGAGAAAAAGTAATCTCCAAAACTAACTAGTTATTTGACTCTCTAAAATAATATAAAATATTAGCTAACCAAAAATTAACTAACCAAATCTATATTTTACTTTAACAATATTAGTCATTTGATTCTGTATTTAATTATTTTATTATTAAAAATCAATAAAATTAAAGAAAACAAGAAAAGGCAGAAAAAATGAAAGAAAAAAAAAAGAGAAAGAAAGAATGAATGAATGAATGAAAAATATAAATAATTGGACAAAAGATAAGCCAAATTTAGTTAATGAGAATGACTAGTTATATATTTTGGAGAGTCGTGTCACCTTCTAGGAGTGTCTCGCTTTCTAAATGGCTAGCTAAACTTATAGAGTAATGTCATCCTATTGGGGAGGATTTGAACAAATTGAAATGTATATCACTTTAAGCGATATGAACTCAAAAAGTTCATATTTTAAGTACCTTAATATCTTGTTTTATTAAATAAATCAAGAGTTCATTAATATATTCAAGCATTACGTTTTTTATTTTACTTTTCAGGTACTTAAAAAGGATTTAGGATAAACTTGCCTCTAAAAATATAAATGAACCAAACTTATAAAGAAGACTGAAATTCTAGACTACACGAGTGCGTAATTTCCAAATTTAGACAAAGTCACAAACGCTTCACCAAACGGTTTCCTTCTCGGATCCTAAAAGTTACATCCTTCCGGAAACATTCGAGAAGACTTATCTTCTCCCCAAAATTTGCATCTCCTCCTCCCAAAAGACATGTCCTCCTAGAAATGTGTCTTGAAAAGTCATTTCCCCATGGAGGGGTGCCTTTCATATTCTTGATTAAAAGAAGCCAAATTCTGAATCATGGAGACATAATTACATTTGAGAATTATTATAGAAAAATTAGAGAGAAACTCATCATTTTCAAGTGAGTTTTGGAAATAGAGATAAAAAAGAAAACTACATGTAAAAGATAAAGAGATCATCATTCCCTTTGATTTTATTCTTTCTCACTTGAATCTCTACATACATTTATGTTTAATGTTATGTTTTATGTTTATATATGAGCTCATGTTTACCAAGTGACACGTCACATGACGAGATTATATATTCGCTTGATATAGTGTTCATCCTCAAGTCTTACCTCAAACTGACTTAGGCATCGAAGCGGGTTAGCCAAACAATGACCTCTTTTCACTTTGTTTTTATCCAATTGGAGGTTTCCAAATGGACTTACAGGAGGATTCAACCACATCAAATTGGTGTGGTGAGCGTGGAATAAATACAACAATGACTCATTTAATCAGTTCCATCCAACTCTCATCCTCTAGTGGCCTCCATGTGTCTGGAGTTTAGATTGCGGTGGAAGAAAAAGCACGTTGCTAGTTTCAGACTGACCACGACCTAGCTTTGGAAATGGTGGAGGATACCAAAGCCCTAGGTGCAATCTCCCGACCACTCGTAGAAAATTTAGGATCAGTCCACGACATCATCATCGTTATGTGACAAGAACACACCATCCAAATGGCATAAGTTAAAGAAAAGATGGAGATACCATACGATACTATCAAGTATAGGAATAAACCTGAGAATACCAACTGCTCAACCGAAAACCACACTGTTTGAAGCGGTCACCGTCACCAGGTCGGATCACCAAAAGATCAGTTAAGGGCTTCGAGCGCCTAGTCAAGAGGAAAAGAGATCATCGTAGATCTAAAAACCCCCCTGCATGGAAGGCAAAGGAGATCAACAAGCAGTCCCTAGAAAGATCATCCCAGGTGAGAGAAGAAAAGTGACCATCCTTGAACAGGAGGACCTTAAACTCAAACTGTGGAAGAACCTGTCACAGATCGGCCGAGTCTCGATCTATCATCCAGGAAAGGGTAGTTAAGCCCAAGACTCGGGATCGATGGATGCACAGGGAAGGAACCTCTCGATAAAATGCAAGGATTCCGAGGCCAAGTTTGATGCAATCCAAAAAGAATTGGATTAACTTAAAAGAACAATCGTTGAAGTAGGGATCTACTCGACGCATCCCCACATAACAAAGGTAGAAATACATTTATGCAGGAGGATCATGATGGAGCCCATACTAAGAGGGTTTCAAATATTTATGGCTAAAAGAGTATGATGGGACAAGGACCCTACTACTCACATCAAAAACTAATCGGGCTATGGATACTACCATAATAATTGACGTTGTAATATGTCGCATATTCTCCACTATGTTAGTAGTTTTAGATTTATTTCTTTGAAGAACATCTCAAATGGTGGAGGATCTGCCTTGTTTATATTGTAATCAGACGAACGGGTTTTAGAATCTCTTTCTCCTTCCCTTAATCTTCATTACATTTATTCAAGAATGCTATCGTTTATCCTCAATTGCATGTTTATTATGATTGGTTTGTCTATGAACTAATCCCCATCCAATCTAGGATGGGGATGAAATTGGTTGAATTATTATGAATGTTTAGGGTTTAGGGTTTAAGGAATTCGCTTTTGATTCGATCAGTTTATGCATGCTTTATGCCTAGATGATGTTAGGAACAGGATTTATGCTAGAATGAGCATTGATAATGATCAACTAGCCTGTTTATGTATATAATGTGCCTAATGCATGTGACCCTGACATTAAATAGATTATAGATAGATGAAATCCTGACCACGAAATCGTCTATTCCGAATTTGCATTAACCTGACTTCGCTAGAGACCACTAGGAATGAGGCTTTGTGACTGGGCTACGGCTTTAGTCTTATTTGTCAATAAACCTAATGCTTTGCATGACCTAGGGTATATGCCTAATCAAGCCGTCACCCGAATGCATGTGAATAGCAAGGACAATACTGATCACATTAGTCTTTCACTTAGGACAATTACCTTCAATCATTAGTTGAACTTAAACCCGAACCCCTATTATAGGAATTAACCAATGGATTCCTCTTTCTAGGTTGTAACTACCATTAATCACAATCCACCATGCGGCTAGTTCTGTTTACTGCTTTCCTAGATTAGTTATTTATTTTATTAGTTTATAAAACAAATTGCTTTTTAACCCTGCTAAATAGATAGATTACCAATTGAATACACTAATTAGGATAGTAGTCCTTATGGTTCGATCTCGTGCTTAAGCACTGTATTACTTGTTGTGATAGGATACACTTGTCCTATTTATTGATATATACTTTACGAGCATCAAGTTTTTGGCGCCGTTGCCGGGGACTATTATAATTTTGATTAGTTTTATTTTGATTGGTATATTTGTTTGTTTAGCTTACCATGAACCGACGTTCTCGAAGTCATTCTCCATTACGGTTTGATCCTGATATTGATCGTCTTTCTCGCAGGTTAAGGAAAGAACGCCAAGCAGCCTTGCTTAGACAAAGAGCCGACGAGAACTTCAACACAACAATCCCCGAGGAAGTTTGTGAAGAGGAACCAATGGCAGACAGGTCTATTATGGAACTGCTCAAGGCGCAGAGGCCTA
Organism: Euphorbia lathyris; assembly: GCF_963576675.1. Lineage (NCBI taxonomy): Eukaryota > Viridiplantae > Streptophyta > Magnoliopsida > Malpighiales > Euphorbiaceae > Euphorbia > Euphorbia lathyris. The sequence continues at coordinate 50,504,001 of NC_088918.1, forward strand.
CTGCGACCTCAAGCATCCTTGATCCCGAGATCGCGGCGGCTTCGTTTGAGATCAAACCGGTAATGATACAAATGATCCAGAATTCGGGTCAGTTTGGTGGGGATTACGATGAGGATCCCAATGCACACCTCAACAAATTTATGGAGTACTGCGGCACCTTCAAGTACAAAGATGTGACACCAGAACAGGTTTTCTTGAAGCTGTTCAGATTTTCTCTAAAGGATGATGTTGCAGATTGGCTGAGCTCACTAGCACCAGGATCTCTTACGGGTTGGGACGTCACAATGGCTGCATTCTTGGCTAAGTTCTTCCCTCCATCACAGACTGCACAGTTCAAGAGCGACATCACATCGTTCCGGCAGTTTGAGAGTGAGAACCTGAATCTGGCCTGGGAGAGATTTCAGAAGTTGTTGAGGAAGTGCCCCCACCACGGTTTTGAGGTGCACCATCTTGTTGACCTGTTCTATTCAGGTATCACTTCAGCTAGCAGAGCTTCACTAGATGCAGCAACGGGAGGTAACATTTTCAACAAGACGGCACCTCAAGCTTACAGTCTGGTAAAGGAGCTGGCCGAGAGGAGTGCACATTGGTAGATAGAGAAGCCAAGTCAGAGAAGGGGAGTGTTTGCAGTTGCTATCCCGAGTACATCTGCAGAGCCTAATCCACAGATTACAGCACTGACTGAGAAGATGGACCTCCTGGTAGCTCCGTTTCAGAAACATGAAGTAGTGGCAAAGTGTGAACTTTGTAGTGGCGGGCACATGAACACAGAGTGCCCGATGGTCATCGAGTCTGTGAACTACATCAAACAGTTTGGACCGTACAACACTCCTTGGAGGCAAAACCATCCAGGGTTTAGTTGGTCCAACAACCAAACGGCTTTGGGACCACCAGGATTTGCAGCTCCTCCACCTCAGCAGAACCAGAACCAGAATCAGGGGCAAAGGCCCAAGAGTGAGATGGAGAAAAAATCGATGCTATGATGAAGATCCTTGGAACAATGGAGGGCAGATTAGCCAATAATGAGGCCTTCTGCAAAGGGCTGGAAACTCAGATAAGCCAACTGGCTAAGATTAATTCTGAGCAAGCAACCGGGCAGCTGCCTCCTAACAACGAACCAAATCCAAGGGAGAGACAACCACCAGAACCCTGAGGGGGAAGGACAGTCTAAAGCTCTATATACTTTAAAATTGAGCGCTGTTGGGAGGCACCCTAAACATGAGTACAATTTTTGAACAGTTCTTTTGATTATTTCATTTTAATTTTTATCAAACTATTTGATTAATTAACTTCTTGTCTTTTTCTTAGTTTTATTAGGATTTCATTAGGATTTGTTTTTCTTGAAGTTTTAATTGAAATTTGGTTTCTATTACTTGTTTGTATAAATTAGGATAACATTGGAGTAGAATAATTAGATAGAACTAAGATAGAATAGGTTAGAATAAATAGTCTAGTAAATAAATGAACTAAAAAAATATATATATTTTTATAAATTCGGCCTTGTCTCGGCGAGACATCTAGTGTCTTGTCGAGACAAGGGCACGTCTCATCGAGACAAAGCACGTCTCGACGAGACGTGCTTGGGGGACCGCGGCGGCATTTCTGCCAGACGCGATGTCTCATCGAGACACATTGTGTCTCGACGAGATGAGCCGCCCAAGGCTTTTCTTGGGCGGCTCATTTAAGGGGATTGGTCGAACCAATCCCCAAATTCCCTATCACTAACCCCTTTTAACCCTTTTTTAACCTACCCTTTCTTCTCCCTACCACCATAACTCTATTTTTGCTCTCTCTCTCTTCCATATTTCCATTGGTCTCTCTCTCTCAACTCTAACTCTCCTCTTCCATCTCCTCATCTCCCAACCTTTCAAACACCAAACCCTACTTCTACTTCCAACTATTTGAGGCTTTCACCCCTTTAAAGACCTTCTCCACCTCTCCTCATCTCCTTTTTCTTCATTCCATTTCCATTTTCTCAAGGCTTTTAAGTGGTAAGTTCTCTTTTGGTTTAGTTGTAATTTTTGGTGCTTTTATTTGTTGGTTCCTTGATTAGAGCTTGGTAGATTTGGGGGTTTTGCATGTTTTAAGGTTTCTCTTGATTAATTCCTTGATTTTTGCTTACTTAGGGATTTGATGGAGAAAGAGCTAAATAGGGATTTTATTGTGTAAAAGCTTAATTTGCATGAATTAGAGATTGATTGTTTAACGGGTTATGTTTGGTTTTGATAAATTAGGGATTATCATGTTTGGGTATGGTTCCTCGTTTTTAATTTCTTAGATTTAGGATGTGGTTAGTTTGTTTTAGAACTAATTAGGACTTTTGCATGCTAGCTTGACTAATTTTATTCCTAATTTAGGGATTTGCATGTTTAACTTCTTCTGTTTTGAAATTTTTGTTTTATTAGTTAGGTGATTTAAGTAAGTTTACATTGTTCTAAACAATCTTACCTCACTGTTTCTTTTAGGATTTTTGTTTGATTTTGGCATCTAACTTCCGTTGTTGTTGTATACTCTTTTGTTCGTGTTTGTTTTGTTCTTTTGTAGATTCAATGGCAGACCAACCAAGACGTCGTCTCCGCCGATGGACCGACACACTCCCTGAGGAGCTGGTGCCTATTCCCGGCACAGTTCATGCACGTATTATCAATCCACCTCGCCCTCCTACTGCCCCAGTAGCAGACGCCAACTGCTACCACTCCTGCCCGTTGTCACAGAGGTATAAATGTCCTTTCCTTTTAGAGTCTGTGGATGAGGGTAAACTTTTCAAAAAAAATCAAAAAATATCAATGTGCAGTCCCTCGATTTTTTGATTCGGAGTGGTTGGAAAAACATGGTTTTCATCAGCGTGTTCACGCTTTTATGTCTGATATGGGTTGGCTAGTGATTGATAGGCATCGTCGCCCTCTGTCTCCCTCTTTTATTTTAGAGTTCTACACGACTCTTAAATTGGAGACGGATGATGATGGGGTGAAAACTCTACATTTTTGCCTTAATAACACTAAGCACGTTTGGGTTGAGGAGGACATGAACCAGGCCTTCGGTTTCAAGGAGGCTGATGTTACTCAGTGGGAACGGGAATTATCCCACACACAATACTTCAGTGAAGTATCGAGGGAGGTGCATTATAGTAAAAAAATGCCACAAATGCAAGTTTGACGGACCCAATGGACCGTCTAATGCATAAGTGGATTTCATTTAACCTATGTGGTCAGAGGGACGCTGACAAGGTCACGAAAACGGACCTCCTATTGTTGTGGTGTATGAAAAAGGGTTGTCCTACTCGGATGGCCCACGTCCTGTGGACCCAAATGGCTAATTTCCTCTTTACTAAGCGCACTGCTTTTCCTTTTGGGGCTATAATCAGTCGAATGGCATTTTTAGAGGAGCTTTACGTAGAATTAGACGCCAGCCCCTCCACTCCATTCTTATTGCTTGATCAATTTTACCTGAATAGAGCAGGCATTATTCATAACTCTGGTATGTGGACTAGAGATTATAGAGTAGGTACAGCTGGAGCCAGTTCGTCTGGAGCAGGTTCTGCAGATGTGATGGCAACAAGTTCTGAGGAGGAGGAGGATGATGAGGATTACCAATCGGGTTACACCGACGAACTCGAGGAACGGTTGGAGCAGGCCATTACTGTGGGCGAATAGAATAGGGCGAATATCCAGGCGCTCAATAATGAATTCCAGGATTTCCGCCTAGATTTTAACAGCTTGGCGAGTGACATTCGGGGTTGGATGGATCGCCACCCCTAGGGAGTATTTCTATCCTATTTTTCTTTTTAGCACTTTACTTTATGCTTTGCTTTTGCATTTCTGGAATAAATGCATATCGTAAGTGTGGGGATGATGCAATAGGATAGAAAACTTTGGAGTTCTTCCATTTTTATGCATGTTTTTTTCTTTTAATGTACTTTGCTTGGCTGTGTGTGCATTTGTGTGCGTTTGCGTTTAGAATTTTTGCATGCCTTAGGATTTTTGACATTTTGTTTTGCTTATTAGCTTTTAGGATTTCTGAGTTTTGTGTTTTTTTTCCTGTTTTTGCTATTAGCTTTTAGGAATAAAAAAGAATCCTAGGCAGTTGATTTTGATGCATCTAGTAATCCTGAAATTACAGTTGAAATTGTGCGCTAAAAGTCTGAAAGCTCAGTTGAAATTGATGCATGCAAAAACTCGTGAACAACATTTGAGTCTCCAAAGAGTGTTATCTAACTAAGATTGACATGGAACGATTCATTAGGTGAGGCTAGGATTGTTATAAATAACCCCTAAATTGTGAGCTAGAGCCTAAAGGTCAATATTTTAGACTCATTTTTAGGAACAATTGATCTCTTAGGTGTGGGATTACAGTTATTGTCATTATGCTCATAGGAATTGCATCCAATACTGGTTGAATGTTGTTTTGTAATTGAACTTGAAATGATTAGGCAATCTAGGTATAGCCCCTTGTGAACTTAGCCTTTTCTTTGATTAGCCAAAATCCCTTAAATTTCACTAGATAAGCCCCTTTGAGCCTTATTTACCTCTTTTCTTTGATCAACCTAGTTACAAGCCCTTAGCCTTCCTAAATACCCTTTCTCACTTTAGTTAATTGACTCAATTTCGGTTAGAAAAATCCTTGGGCACACACCCTTAAAATTTCTGTTAGCTACAATAGAAAAGTTGTAATTCTAAATAGAAGAAGTAACCTAATTAAATTGACTCCTTGTCCCCTCTATCTCAAAAGGAAGAAATATATGGTTCAACAAAAAAAAAGAACCGAATAAATTGTAGAGGAAAGGACAGAGATATTCTTTAGTTGCTTCCCAAACTGAAAAATTAAAACAACCTTAAGCTTTTATCTCGCACATAGCGGAAAAAGTGCCAATTTGCCAAAATTCTAGCTAGTTGAGTCATTAACTTTTTGCCTAAATTCCCTTTTTCCTACCCCCAAACCTTTAGCCTATGTTACAACCCTTTAAAGACCTATAATCTCGTTTAATTGTGATGCTTAATTTCGACCGGATGGATGATGCAATTCCAACGTGACCATTTTGTGCAATAAACTGTAGAGCGTCTACCAAATTCATATTTTACCTAAACACTTGAGTGCAAGAGTGACCACCTGTGAGCTAGCAATCTTAGTCCTCGCCTTTCGTTTTTGCAAAGTGTTGGTTGATAAAATTACTTGATCAGTTTTGGAGATTATTTTGAGGTTCACTTTGTTTTTAATTGCAACTTGAGTATTCTGAAACTGTATGGATAATAAAAGTGCAATGGATCCTTATTTGTGTACGGGAGCTATTTGTTGATTTTTCACTGCTTTTGATTCTTTCTTGCTTGAGGACAAGCAAGATTCAAGTGTGGGGAGGTTGATAGCTCCCATTTGTATAAGGTTTTTAAACCTCTTTTAGTTCATTTTTGCTCTATTTCCTTTCAGTTTTGTTATCGTTTTGTTAGCTTTTAGTTAAAATAAGTAATTTCGAGTATTTATAGCGTTTTCTGTGTTTTCAGGTGTTTTTAGGCCTATTTGAGCATTCCCGAACCAGACCCGAGCCTTTTGGCGCAATTTCGGACAATTTAGGGACCGTCGGAGCACTTTTGAGATTCATCAGGGACCATTAGAGCGGAATTCGGAAGCCAGGGACCAAAACGGAGAAAAATCGGCTCTTTTGCCCATCTGGATGCCTGTCTCGTCGAGACACATGCCTGTCTCACCGAGACAGCCACTCGTCTCGATGACACAGCCTCTGTCTCGACGAGATGAGGCGGGAGAGGCGCAAAAACGCCTCTTCCCAGCTGGAAACTCGAATATTAAGCCTTGGGAACACTTGTTTTAGCGCGGGAAAGGACATATTTACCCCCGGAGACCTAGGTTTTCTGCCTACGAATATAAATAGGCAGCTTAACTTAGTTCTTCGGGGAGATTACATAGTTTATTTTTCCCAGACACTTTACATTCTTTTTTTTTAGCATTTTAGTTTCGAACAGTTAGTAGTTTTAGATTTATTTCTTTGAAGAACAGCTCAAAGGGTGGAGGATCTGCCTTGTTTACATTGTAATCAGACGAACGGGTTTTAGAATCTCTTTCTCCTTCCCTTAATCTTCATTACATTTATTCAAGAATGCTATCGTTTATCCTCAATTGCATGTTTATTATGATTGGTTTGTCTATGAACTAATCCCCATCCAATCTAGGATAGGGATGAAATTGGTTGAATTATTATGAATGTTTAGGGTTTAGGGTTTAAGGAATTCGCTTTTGATTCGATCAGTTTATGCATGCGTTATGCCTAGATGATGTTAGGAACAGGATTTATGCTAGAATGAGCATTGATAATGATCAACTAGCCTGTTTATGTATATAATGTGTCTAATGCCTGTGACCCTGACATTAAATAGATTATAGATAGATGAAATCCTGACCACGAAATCGTCTATTCCAAATTTGCATTAACCTGACTTCGCTAGAGACCACTAGGAATGAGGCTTTGTAACTGAGCTACGACTTTAGTCTTATTTATCAATAAACCTAATGCTTTGCATGACCTAGGGTATATGCCTAATCAAGACATCACCCGAATGCATCTGAATATGAAGGACAATACTGATCACATTAGTCTTTCACTTAGGACAATTACCTTTTAAATCTAAACTCCTATAAACTCATTTATAGGAATTAACCAATGGATTCCCCTTTCTAGGTTGTAACTACCATTAATCACAATCCACCTTGCGGCTATTTCTGTTTACTGCTTTCCTAGATTAGTTATTTATTTTATTAGTTTATAAAACAAATTGCTTTTTAACCCTGCTAAATAGATAGATTACCAATTGAATACACTAATTAGGATAGTAGTCCTTGTGGTTCGATCTCGTGCTTAAGCTGTAACATCCGTAATTTTATATAGGGGTATTTTATGAAATAAAACTTTAGTATTTATTATAATTATACCAATTGGAAATAAGTTTTTATTATTAAAATTGTATAATTATAATTGTTATTATTTATAAGTGGGTCCTATTTCTTTTATTATTATTTTTTTGAAAGAGTTTTATTATTATTATTATTATTAGAATTAGAATTAGAATTAGAATTAGAATTAGATTAGAATTGGGCAGTTGGGCGAGAAAAGGGTCAGAATAAATTTCTTTTTCCTTTTTACCTTAATTTCATTCATAACTCCATATTCCGGCCATCTCTTCAGATAAAAATTATACCATTAAATTACTTGTTTCGTGAGGAACATTTTGAGACTACTATTGATATTTTTCTGATCGAAAAATATGGTGGCCGGAGCGGGTATTTTGCACCGTGAAAGTATTAGATCCCGACCTTTTAGGCGATTTTAATAGTGAATGGAGTGCAATTTTGGGCTCCCCTGGTCGTTAGCTATCTCGTGATAGTCTCGGCTCGCGATTCCGGCATCTCCGACGAACTTCCGGCGACTGGCCACCGCGCTCCGATGAAACTCCGGGGAGCTAGTAATGAGTCAGTTAAAACCGGAACAAATTAATTAGCATTTTGAGATGAGAGGTAAACTTAATTGTTTATATATATATATATATATATATATATATATATATATATATTTATGTGAGATGTGTTGTCATGTGATAATTAAATATATGTTGAATGTTGAGTATATGATTATCATTTGATGGGTACTTTATTTATATAAATAGTGATCTGATATTGGAGTTTCAAATGTTATCTCTATGGTTGGATTTATCAATATAATGTTTTGTTTCTTTTGAAATCGTGTTACTCATGTATTTTTCTAGTGAGGTAATTAGCCGTGAAATGATACCATGGTAGAACGGGAATGAATATGCGTTCAGAAGATTAAGAATTATGGAATTGTGTTGGTTTATATCTGAGTTAGTAGAAAACATAAATAGTTAGTTTGGGTGAGTATATTCAATGGTCTAGAGGTTTATTGATAATTGTGATCACAGGCACCTGGGTAGGGTGTTATTGAGCTTGTACTGTGTCCTGAAACTGGGGGCGATAGCAGTACCGTATTATTGAGATAATCATTATGGAGGTTGAAAGGGTACGTATAACGTACGCCTACGTTGGAATATTGTTAACCATGAGACCATTGAGTATATTTCACTTAGGTCTAGCTGGGCCCTTAAAAATAAAGATAATAAATTATAATTTTGTTGTTTCAGATAAATCGAGTCACATACGAGATGATACGTTCATAACTTATTCTTGATTAATTGATGGTTGATTGTTTGATTTACTAAATGTTAAGTTAAGATGCATGAAATTAATTGATTAATTATATATATATATATATATATATATTTATATAAATATAGATAACTATGTTTATTTAGTAGGCAGATCACCCCTTGCCACGTTGAAATTTTTAGGCTAGGTTCAGAGGTTCTTCTATTTGCTAGATTTCAGGTTTACCCTGCATTCAGGCTAGCCAGCACAAGCGTCTCATTTTCATTAGAAATTTTATGGATATTTATTAGGATTTAATGTATTATTGAAGTGGATTACTTTGTTTAGATTAAGTGGATTTTTATTGATCGATTACATTGTTTTATTGGTTATTGAACCTTTTGAATATTGATTTTTGATAGACAATAATGAACAAGGAGATTTTATTTAATTATGTTGCTCTTCGAATGCAATTATGATAATTGATTGGGTTCATGTGTGTTTTTAATGTGACCCGGAACGGGGGTTACATTTAATGGTATCAGAGCGTGAGTTTTACGATTCCTATGGAGTATTAGATATGTTGAGACATTCCTAGGATCCAGAAAATGACATAAACATTCATGAATGAGTATCGCATTTAACACCCATATTGAGGAATCATATCGTCAAATATAAATGATTGTGTTGGCCAAACATCTAGTATAGAGTTGGTAATATATCACATTATTAGAGTAGCGTAGCAGAATTATGATAGGTCATGATCTTCTTTGCTTTTTAAAATGATATCTGATAAAGAATTTCGAGGTCGAAATTCCTTTTAAGGAGGGTAGAACTGTAACATCCGTAATTTTATATAGGGGTATTTTATGAAACAAAACTTTAGTATTTATTATAATTATACCGATTGGAAATAATTTATTATTATTAAAATTGTATAATTATAATTGTTATTATTTATAAGTGGGTCCTATTTCTTTTACTATTATTATTATTATTATTTTGAAAGAGTTTTATTATTATTATTATTATTATTATTATTATTATTATTATTATTATTAGAATTAGATTAGAATTGGGGAGTTTGGGCGAGAAAAGGGCCAGAACAAAGAAAAAACGTTCCCCTGTGCAGTATTCGATTTCTTTTTCCTTTTTACCTTAATTTCATTCATAACTCCATATTCCGGCCATCTCTTCAGATAAAAATTATACCATTAAATTACTTGTTTCGTGAGGAACATTTTGAGACTACCATTGATATTTTTTTGATCGAATAATATGGTGGCCGGAGCGGGTATTTTGCACCGTGAAAGTATTAGATCCCGACCTTTTAGGCGATTTTAATAGTGAATGGAGTGCAATTTTGGACTCCCCTGGTTGTTAGCTATCTCGTGATAGTCTCGGCTCGCGATTCCGGCATCTCCGGTGAACTTCCGGCGACTGGCCACCGTGCTCTGGCGAAACTCCGGGGAGCTTGTAATGAGTCAGTTAAAACCCGAACAAATTAATTAGCATTTTGAGACGAGAGGTAAACTTAATTGTTTATGTTTATATATATGTGAGATGTGTTGTCATGTGATAATTAAATGTATGTTGAATGTTGAGTATATGATTATCATTTGATGGGTACTTTATTTATATAAATGGTGATCTGATATTGTAGTTTCAAATGTTATCTCTATGGTTGGATTTATTAATACACTACAAAAAAAACAGAGTTTCAGGTACAATTAGTTAGGTACAAATTATAATTTTGGTCCTCAATTATAGGTTTTAAATTAATATAGGTACTATTATATTTTTTGTCTCTAATTATTTTTTAATTAAGAAAAGGGGACAAGTTTAATTAATTGAAATTATAAATATTTTATGTTTAATTTTTTTAATAAGAAAGGGAACAACACATGATGGTTTTTTCTTTTGTTTAACCTGTTCCTTCAAATCTTTCTTCCTTCGTTTATCAGATTCTATTTTCCTATCAACCTAGATTAATTTTCCCTCTTCTTTATGCCGCCTTATCTCATGCTTTGTCTATCTATTCGCTACCCCCTGCTACCCCCTGTCAGCCAATTCAACGCCGTCATCCACAATCGGCACTACCACTCATCCTTTCTCTCTCTTCTCTTCTTTCGATTGGGTTTTCCTTCGACATTTGCCTTCCTCTCCCCCTTCATTACACTTCCTTTCATCTTCTTGGATTTGTATCCCAAATCTGACCGATGAGTTCAACAACAATGGACAAATTCACCAGCAATGGTAGGTCGACAATATGGAGCTGCGAATTTGGGGACTGGAACCCCATCGACTTTGATGAATTTTCAAGGTTAGGGTTTGTTTTATTTTATTTATTTATTTTCTTGAAAATTTCACTGTTCTGTATATCTTCCTTCAATTGAACGAAATCTATTTGAGCATCAAGTAGTGTTTTACTAACCAAAAGGCTTTTTAGGTCTGTATACTTAAACAAATGATTTGATTCAAGTATAACATGCCTTTTTGATTTATCTTTTATGTTCAATTTGGAGAGAAAGTATAATAAGAGCAAATGTATACAATATCTTATCTTGTATAAGTATATAATGTTTTATCTCTTTTATCTCTGTTAATGAATCTAATCTAACTGATATTACAAACTAAGTATTTCCTTTTCAATTCCTTTTCTTCAAAGATAGCCTTGCATATTAATGTATTGATTCCATCTGGTTTTAGATTAACTGAGAATCAAAGTAGATATCCTATTAGGGAAAATTACAAAAATGGGTGTAATGGGAGGCCCATTTACATTTTAATACCCATTATTATTCAACTTACATATATAGACTGATTTAATTTGAAATACCCATAATACCCTTCATATATATAAGATACTTAATCAGATCATCCCCTATTCTCTCTTTTTACGCGATAAATCTCACTCTCACTCTCACAGTTCGCGATTTTCTCCTCTTTTTTTTCCTTAAGATCCTTCATCAATCAAAGCCCAAGTCTTGTCATGTAAGTATGATGTTAGTTTCATATGGTTAAATCGATTTGAACTCGTTGATGTTAGTTTCAGCAGCAATTTACTTTTGAGGTTAGAAATTTGTAAATCTGAACTTCGTGCGGAAGATCGCGTGCTTCGCATATTATGATTTCGCTTCACGAAATCTTAATATGCGAAGTCTATTGAAGGTTGTGTATGCGTTTTTTATTCGCATACTTCACAGAATTCGCATATGGAATATACGCGAAGTATGCGAAGATATGGTGTTCCATCATTGGGTTCGCACACTTCGCATATTTTACGCATTTGCGAAGTATGCGAAGTCTGCGAATGTATTTGCGTAATATGTGAATTCGCATAATCGAATTACTGCGAATTATGCGAAGTATGCGAAGTGTATGTTATTTCATGATGTTATTACATTCTGTTATCTCATTCCTTTTTTTTGTTCATTATTGATAGAGGAATGTCAGACCAGTTTGTGTTGTGTGTGATCATGTGGAATGGCCGGTGGAAAACAGTTGGTAAGACCATGACATACGAGGGGGGCGAGAAGAAATTGTTGAAGCTGTCTTTGGGATTGAGCTTGGAAAGGCTGCAAGAGATAGTATACACTACTGCTCATGTTGATCCAATGTCATTTGATCTGCGTATGACTATGCAGTTAACTATCGGACGAAAGCAACTACCTGGGGCAGTAGTTCCGGTTGTTGATTCAAGTGATGTTGAGTGTTTTTTAGATTATTGTCGGATGAAAACTGACGCTGTTACCCCACTATATGCTAATTTTGAGTTACGAACAATCCAACCGCGAGTCACGAAGGTAGAGAATGTTATTCATTCAAGTTGTGATGCCAATGCCACAGTTGTATTTGAAACAAATCCTGAAGTAGACAACACAACTGTTGAACGCCCCCCTCATAGGCTAGGAAAAGAACCAATCACTGAGTGCAATATTACATCCAACACTCCTGGTTTAGAAGATATTAGCTCGAATCCGGTTTATCAACCGGAGGACCAGATGTACGACGATGACATTTGGGGTCATGATGACACAGAGGAAACGGTAAATGATGGACAACCTACCCCTCCGAGACAATCGCATTGCGAAGCTGTTCCCCAAAGCAGGGTATTGGCAGAGAATGTGGAAACAATAAGGAAGAGGAGTGATCCATTTCGATGGCTACCTGAGATCCATGATGCACCTAAGTTTACTATTGAAGATAGTTCATCGAAAGGGGTCGTTGGTTTAAAGGTACACGACATGTTCTCCAACAAACGAGAATTGCAGGATTCGCTAGGTAAATACGCAATGAATAACAGGTTCGAATGGAAAGTGTACAAGTCTAACAAGTCCATGTTTGAGGTTAGATGTAGACATTCGGATGTATGTAAATGGCATGCTAGAGGAATTGCGATATCCAATTCGAGTATGTTTAGGCTCCGAAGAATGGATACAATGGACAACCACACATGTTCTAGGGATCAAATGTTACCACATCACAGGCAAGGGGGGAAACGAGTGGCTGGCATGCTACTTTCAGCTAAGTTTGATATCCAGGGTAGAGTGTTTAGACCAAAGGACATTGTGAAAGATTTTAAGACCCAATACAAAATAAACTTGTCGTATATGCAGGCTTGGAGAGCAAGGAATTGGGCGATAGAAGATGTGATGGGTTCACCGGAAGAGTCATACATGTTGTTGCCGGACTACTGTGAGACGTTGAAAGCATGCAACCCAGGTATGGTAACACATATTCAAACCGACGATGCTGATCATTTTCAGTACTTCTTTATGGCGTTTGGTCCTTCACTTAGAGCTTTTAAAGAACACATTCGGCCTGTCATTTGCATTGATGGAGCCTTCCTAAAAGGTAAGTATCCAGGACAATTGTACATTGCAGTTGGGAAAGATGGTAATAACCAGATTTATCCTATCGCTTTTGGGGTTAGACCAAACGAGAGCAACGAGGCTTGGAATTGGTTCATGACCAAGCTCAAAGAATGTATTGGTGACATAGAGAATTTTGCCATCATCTCGGATAGGCACAAAGGAATTGACTATGCTGTGAATTTCGTGTTTCCAAATGCAATACATGGATGTTGTTGTCACCATTTGAAAATGAACCTGCAGGCCAAATTCAGGTCAGTTAGAAAGATAGGCGATGTGTATTGGGGAGCTGCTAAAGCTTACAGGGTTTCAGATTTTATTGAAGCATTCACTCGACTACGTGAGCTACATGGCCCAACAGCAGTATATCTAGAGCAAGCTGGTATCCAGAGATGGTCGCGTGCATATTTTCATACCCGTCGTTATAATATAATGACAACAAACATTGTTGAATCATGGAACGCGGTAATGGTTGAAGGAAGACGTTTGCCCATCACAATGTTGATAGAGTACATTAGAACTACTGTGCAATGATGGTTCTACGAAAGACAAACAGCGGCTGGTAAATATTTTATACGTTGTCATTTATGGTAATTTAGCTGATACATTACCTTCATTTTCCATTTCCAAGAGCACGAGAACATTATCTGTCATTGGACAGTGAACGAAAGATGAAGAAACATGTTACTAAAGCTATACCATGTACATTCAGTGGAATAAACCAACACACATTTCAGATTGGGGACCGAGGGAAAGGGGGTATTGTTGACTTAAATGCAGGTACTTGCACGTGTAGGCAATGGCAACTTTCTCAATTTCCTTGTAAACATGTATGTAAAGTTGCATGTGAGAATCGACTAAGTAACGCATACCAATGGGTTGATAAATATTACACCAACAACGCAGTTAGATTAGCTTACTCAGAGTGCATCTACCCACTCGGACCCCAGACGGAGTGGACAAACTGTGACCCTCCAAGGAATGTGCTTCCCTCTGTAAGAGGTTCTGCCCCAGTTGGACGACCAAGAAGTCAGAACAGAAGACCGTCACAAGGTGAAAACCCATTGCCAATGGTATATAGCCGATGTGGGAATAGAGGGCATAATAGGTTGAATTGTGACCGACCGTTGCCAAATACAATTCAAACTACTAGTACAATAGCAAGTTCACGAAGTTCTAGGACTTCGAACAATTGATGCGGTTTGAGCAAAATGTATCCTTATTTTTTGTAAGAACATGTATCCTTATGTCTTGTGAGATTAATTATTGTAATGACTTTGTACGATGAAGCTTTTTTATGTTTTGTAAAATTATGTTTACTAATTCAGTAGATAGCACATAAGGAAATGTGGGTCATGTCCCATGATTCAGTAGATAGCATATGGGATAGTGGGTTCTGTAATGATTCAGTAGATAGCATATGGGGTTGTGGGTTCTGTAATGATTCAGTAGATAGCACATGGGGTAGTGGGTTCTGTAATGATTCAGTAGATAGCACATGGGGTAGTGGGTTCTGTAATGATTCAGTAGATAACACATGGGGTAGTGGGTTCTGTAATGATTCATTAGATAGCACATGGGATAGTTCGCTTTATGCTTTCTATAAGACCCACACATCCCAGTCTCCATTAACACCACTTGTGAAAATGGATCCATCCAACTTCCCCATGGAATATAGCATCATCACAACCCTTAACCAGTCTGAGTGTACTCAAAAGATGATTGAATATCAATTTGATGTTGTCCGCTCTTATGGACAAACATTTATTAAACCGGAAATGTTTCATCCCGATTTCCCGTAAGTCTTGTTTCAAACTTCCAATAAGGGGAGAGTTCCCCAGGAGCTCAATGCACATGTGTTGGTTCCTATGCTACATGCATTACAGACCAATGGAATTTTCTTTATCTGAATGGTGTGACGGTCTGTGTGGAGGTACGATTCCTGCAAACGTACAAACATTTATGAAATGGTTTATGCCACTTGATGCATGGAATGCGTATTTTTCTCGATTGTTGTTTGAAAACATGAGGCTTTTCAGAGCAAACTATACGCAGAGGAAAAATATTTCTGTAATATTTTTCTGAAAGTGACACCATCTACTGCATTTTATGAGCTTCATGATGCTTATCCAACTTCTTTATGTGCAAATTGGCAATCATTTCTTGATGCATCTATTTCTCTCCAACGAGCAAGTGCATAGAAAAACAATTGCAGTGAAGTCTGGAGACGTGCCGAAACACCATGGTCAAGTCTTCCATCTGACTATATCGACACAATCCATGAAGCTATAGAAATTTTTGAGACCGAGCAGTCTAGTGGGATTGATATGAGGGATTAATGTAGTTTATGTGTAGTTGAACTAGTCGAATAATGTGTGTTATTAGAAAGTTTGGTTATATCGAAATAATGTGTGTTTTTAGAATGTTTGGTTGTATCGAAATAATGTGTTTTAGTTTCTGTAAAACAACTTCGCGAATAGATGGACAACTTCGCGAATTCAGTTATATGCAAATTCGCGAATACACTCGTTTGCGGATCAGGAGGTATGTTCGCGAAGTTGATGTTCGCGAAGTTGATGTTCGTGAATACACTCTTTTGCGGATCAGGATGTATGTTCGCGAAGTTGATGTGCTTCGCATATGCATTGGTACCTTCGCGAATATGATTACTGCAAACTAATGGCTCCGCGAATAAATGTTCAACTTCGCAAATACCTTTAAGCATAAATAATGGGCACAATATATAAGAAAAAATGTAACACATACAAAAAACACCAATAGTGCAACTCAAAATTTATACAGTTTGCCATGGAAAATTTCAAGGACGACACGTAGTCTAAGGAAATCTCCGTCATCTGGGTCTAATTCATGCACCTGCCGACCAGCTGTTAAAAGTTGAGAAAAAATGCACACAAGCATCCCACAATCGCTCGATGCTGTTCTCTGTTGTGGAGTGTCCGGTAGCCTAGTCCACCCTATCCGGTTGTCCTGATTTTGACCAGGCCACCCTATGGTTTTGCCAATAGCGTATGAAAGTACGGTCATGGGCCTCTGGAGTACTTGACCAAGCTTCTCCTCACTGTCATTAGAAAGACAACTATCATATATGTACATGTGCATATTCGTTGTATTTAGCACTCCTAATATCCAGTGGTTTCCTTTTATGTTGAATGGCATGAATATTCGCTCCAAACCCTGCCATGGTCTCATAAACATGTCATCTCTACCATTGATCGTATTACACACGTGGCCCATATCCAGATTGTATGACAACTGTATATATCCGGTGAATTGGCTATCACATGTAGTCCAGTCCGTATCTAAACCATTCTCGAACGACTGGCGCCGCAATAGATACAGGAATGCATCGATGTGCTAGTTAAAAAATAAATATAGACATAAGTCAAACACATGCTTCACAAACATATGCATCACAAACAAACAAACCATAATATTTAAAAGCAATACCTCCCCGTCCCAATATTTTCCCGGTTTCTCAGCTTGTATGAACCACGGGATTTCCGGCTCCAGTGGTTCTGTCCCTTTAACTATCCTTGTTGACTTTTTGTTGCAAAAATTCCTCCATACCTCATACGTAGACACATCGTCCTTATCAATCCGGACTGACCATGACGTAGGTACAAGAGGTGCTCTAGGAAAGGCGGGACTCTGTGATGCGACAATATCCATGCACTGATCTACCTTCTTAGTTCGCTTATTGGCTACCTTCTCAGTTCCCTTCATAGCCACCTGCTTACACCTTTTCTTTTCTTTTCCTCGGTGTACGGTGTTGTCACGTGATGTGATCGCTTCCTTTGTCGCACCGCCCTTAACGGCTGAGGCTTATACACATCATCTATCACGACTCGTGTGTTCTCGCTTAAAGTGATAATTGCTTCCTGTCAAAACATAACGACCAACACACTGTAAGGAACATATTTAAAAATAAATATAAAACTACATGTATAAAAACTGTCATATACCTTTTCAGGGAGCATCTCTTGTGGTTCCGTGTCATCGCCGATTTCAATCACCTCCCGACACTGCTCCTCCTTCCTCTCACCCTCTTCTTTCTTATCCCCTCCACACTGCTCCTCCTTCCTCTCACCCTCTTCTTTCTTATCCCCTCCACACTGCTCCTCCTTCCTCTCACCCTCTTCCTTCTTATCTACTCCACTATGATCTTCTTTCCTATCATGGTCTTCATTCTTCTTTTCTTCTTCGATATGTTCCACACCATGCTCTTCTACAACGTTCGCCTCCACCACATCCCCACCTATTTCCCCCACAGAGTCGAAATTCGTATACATATCACATCCAATACACTCTCCCACCCGATCTGCCTTACTCACAGCCCGTAGCTCCGCCATCAACTCATCCTTCAACTTCACCCTCAACTCGTCCTTCAACTCTGCCCTCAGCTCTTCTTTCAACTCCACCTTCAACTCTGCCCTCAATTCCTCCTTGAACTCCACCTTCAACTCTGCCATCAACTCCTCCTTCAACTCCACCCTCTCCCGCCTATTAGACTCACTGAGCTCTGATCTCATCTTCCACTCGAATTCATCTGCCAATGATTCTTTAAGTTCCACCTTCAACATTTCGAATCTCTCCCGCATCCTTGCCTTCCTTTCTTCTTCCTCATTTGCCAGTACATTCACTTCATTCTTCTTCTTACACCTCTTCTCGTTTCTAATTCTGTCCTCCTCATCTATATAAACATACTCTTCCTCCTCATTTCCAACATCCTCTTCGCCCTGATTACCTACAGAATTCTCTTCGTCACTCTCTACAGCATTCTCTTCCTCATTATGTACCTCATTCTCTTCCTCATTGTTCTCCTCTTCTTGACTTAGCTCAGTCCCCTTATAAGGTGCGAATAACACATCAAGGTCAAGGTCTACGGCTTTCCCATCAAAATAATCCTTCATTAGCGCATACCAATCGCACTTTGCCTCGTCTTCCTCGATAACAAGTTCAGATGCTTGCACATCAGCTGACTGAAAACATGAAAAATCAAACCCAACTCCATAAGCACACATTAATTTTGTACACAAGACGTATGTACTTACCTTAAATATTTCTTCAGCTTCTAAGTAAGTTATATTCTTTGCACTTAACCACCGACATATACGAGGGTACACGTTCTTTGGTCTCCTCAAATAGTATTTAGGGGGTGCACGCAATATCTCCAATATCCAAGCCTACAAAGTATTAAATAAAAATCATTACAATTGAAATATAACATTAAGTAAATCACATGAATATAGGAAACATACATGGAACGCTTGTGCTAATCCATGAAGCTGATACGGGACGGCCTTCTTCTTTCCTTCTTCCGCATTGTACGCGTCAAATGCCTTCTTCCTTCTTAGGATCCCACGTTCCATCGTCTTGTACAGCTCATCCCAAGCAGGCACACCCCATGGAAACGAGTTAAATACAGTGGGGAAATCAGTTAGGTTGATGATATTGTCATCAACCTTTTTCACTGCATCAGTTGTGAGTAGGAACCTGTGTATAACGAACAACATAGCCATTGCCACCGCATCATCGTTATTTTTTTTTCCCAATTAGTCTCTAAGAAGGTATCGAATATATTTTTATGATTTATGCTCTCTCTACCTCCAAAATAGAGATTCCTCAATCTGTTTTCCCTTTTATAATTGCTCATCCGTTTAAGAATTGGTAACGGATCACCTAGTCTCAATCCGGTTATGAGTGAGAATTCACGCTGACCGAATTTCACTTCAACACCATTGATGTTGAACCACATTTCTCCAGATTTACCCTCTTTCGGCTTGATCTCCATTGTAAGCACCCCATGGCATAGAGGAGAGGACAACGAATACACTTCGAAGTCCACCAAATGCCCCAAACATGTTTTCCTGAACATGGCCAACTGCACTGTGGATAATTTTTCTTTCACTTTCTTCATCACCTCAGCATCAGAATGAACTGTGATAGTAGCTCTCGTACCATAGGTGTAGGGGTACCTAAAGGTGTCTTTGATACTCTTCTTAAGTGTATTTGATGTCCTCTTCCTCTTTTTGGAATTAGACTTAGAATGATCACCCTTCCAAATCATAAAGTAGACCAAATTAGTCAATTAAATACTTACTTCGCGAATATAACATTCGCGAACTGACAAGCGCATTCGCGCCTTTGCATATGCGGAACAATATCATATGCATCGACTGCTTCTTGGACATGAGTTTACTTCGCAGATTGGGATGTTCGCGAAGTAAACTCATATTCGCGAACTGGTCGATTCTGTAAAATATAGTCGCCACAACTGATTTTAACTATTTCTAAGCATCATTATAACAAAACGAAGCTATGAACCAACGGAAAAACACAATAAATGCAAACCCTACTTCTAAATCGCATGCGAAGTAAAATCACGGTATTATAGGAATAGAAGCGTTCAAACCTAATCACAAATCACAAAATAACATACCTTCTTGCCGGTTCTTGCCATTGAAATCGGTTGGAAGTCGCTGGAAGAAGAAATGTAAAGATTGGAGGTGTTGAAGATGTTCGTCGTTCGAGTTTTTGGTGTTCGTCGTTCAAGTTTCGCGAATGGTTTAGGGGTGAAATGCAAAAGTCATTATATATATATAAAGGGCATTTCTGGAAATTTTTCAGGGCATAGTCTATATATGTAAGTTGGTTGATAATGGGTATTAAAATGTAAATGGGCCTCCCATTACACCCATTTTTTGTAATTTTCCCTATCCTATTATGGTATTTTCTCATTGTTGCACAGTTTCACTCCCCCATTTTTCAAGATGTAATGCTGATGTCTTCGGTTTTGGTGAGAGTCATTAATGTAGTCATGTGAACTTTTTATCACTGCAATTTTGTTTGCTTCAGGTCTATGATTTGCTTCTAATTACCATAGTTTGTATTTCTATTATAAAATGTCCCTTCTTCTGCAATTTCTACTTAGTGTTTTTCCTCTTTGATTCAATCGCTCTATCCCTCACTCTTTTATTTCTGATTATTATGCTTCTAACTGGGTTGTATAAGATTTAGGATATTCATTCTGTATTTATCTTGAAATTAAATAAATTGTTGAAGGTTCAATTCTGATGTTCATTTCTCCTAATATGATTTGTTGTCAGATTCTTCTAATCGAGAGGCTTCCATGATTTCCTCATTTCAAATGATCCTTGAAGATGGAAGCATCCATCTAGATGGAGAAGGTAATAACTTATTAATTTATTGAAAGAATTTGAAAACTCCTTTTATATTAAATCGCTTAGCATCCATGCAGACGTAGAAGGTACTAACTTGTTAATTTGGTTTCAAGACATTCTGGTTATTCATTTGGTTTAGCACTGAGGCATAGAACTTGGGTTTTAAACTCCTAATTCCTAATGAAATTTTTATCTTCTAAAGGTAATATCCTCTACTCTGTATTTTGAGACAGAGCTCTTTACATTTACATAACAGATTAAGCAAACAATATGTTCTATCAACAGCAATGCAAAGTTGTTAACATCACGGTTGAAGACTTTGCTTCCACACGGATTCAAACTGCATTTATGGACTACGAGAGGTAAAACAACTACTTTAAAAGATAAAAGTAATGAAATTTCAGTATGGCATAGATATAATTATATGCTTTGAGTTTTTAAGCTATTCTTACGACTGCAGAGTTTCTCCTAAAATTGGTTTTTCTAACTTTGAAGCATTGGCCTGGGAAATACATGAGAGAAGCTCAAAGTAAGATAATTATTTTCTTGAGTCTAGTGCTATTAAATTAGGATGATTTATGGTTGATTAATTGCTTTTTGGTATAGTGTTAATTTTATCTTTAATTTTTTTAATGGTGCTTAACAAATAAAATGTGCACTTACACCTTTTTTACTTCTATTTGGTTTATGAATGTAGTCTTATTTTCAAAAGTTTTAGACAATATTTATAGTATTATGTAGTTATTTCTCTTCCTTTTGATATATTGTTTTTGGTGTGTGTAATGTTGTCATGTTGGATAACTCTGCAAATTTTGATAAATTTGCATACTTGTGATAGTGTTATGTCTAAAGTTGGCCAAAATAACTACTTTTGTATATCTTAATTATAAAGCTTGTCATTTTTACTTTTAGTGATTATTAGTTTAAGGTGGAAAACCATGTAATTTTATATGTGCATCTATTTTGTCTTGTCTCTTAACTATAATTTTGCTAAAATGGCAATCAGACCCTTTTTTCTTAAAGTTTTTAGACTTTAAGGACCTTCTGATATTTTCTGCAACCTCGGTTATATCTGTTTCAAGAACTCTTACAACTTTTCTATTTATCTGTAGCTCTCTCTAAAGACATTTTAAGTCTGATTTCAGTTGTTTGTAGTTTTTTCTTAACGTTAACCAACTTTAAGGACTGTTCTACAATATCTGGACTTTTCTGGATTTTTTAAATGTGAAACCCTCGAGCATTAGCACTATCGGGGCGTTTGGTATTCTATTGGGATAGGGATAGGGATAAAGGTTGGGATAGGGATAGGGATAAATGGTTGGGATAAGGATAAAAATATGATAGTCGACAATTATTATTCAATGTTTGGTATGTGGGATAGAGATGAGGATAAAATAATACATTTTACTATTTTAACCTTATTTAAACTATATAACATTAATTTGAGGGATAAGATGGACTTTTTCGTCCTATTAAAATCGCAGGAGCTTATCTCACCTCCTTATACCACCCCCTCCTGAGTATAGGATTTGAGGGATAAGAAGTTTATCCCTCATCCGTCTCACTCTTCTATCTCCCAAACAAACACGGGATAACTTATTTCTTGTTTTTTTATCTCTATCCCACCTCCTATATCCTTTCTAACAAACATCCCGTATGTGCTTTTATTATGGATTTTTTAAACGTGAAACCCTCAAATGTGAAACTTACTTTATTGACTTGCAGATTCTTTCTCCAATCCAGTTCCATTTTCAAATTTTTATTCTTTAATTTGATATATGCTTTTTCAGGCGATATAAGATCTGATTATTGCTAATTGTTTATTTTAGCTTTGCTGATTTATTAAATATTTATATGTTTAATGCTCTATAGATGTCGGTCTTGGTCTTATGACTTGTAGATGTTTCCTTGGTATTTGACAACATTGAAGAGGAAGGCCCAGAACGTGGTAATTACATAAAACATATATGTCAAGCCGACTCTAACTAACAGTTGGAGAAATGCTACAGATAAGGAATCTTTGCTTGTCTAATCATCCATTATAGCCTTTTCATGGTAGAGAAATAATAAAAAAGCCATATATGTCAAGCTAGGGCTCTAACTAGCAGTTGGAGAAATTCTACATATAAGGAATCTTTGCATTCCACTCGAGCTCAACTTTTGTTATTGGAGTTATTATAGGTAGATGATAACCGGGGACTGAATCATAACCGTTAATTATAAATTTGATGCATCTGTATAATCACACTTGACATAAATGCATTTGTATGATCAAGATAGTATACTTGCATGATTTTGTTCTACTTCTTTGGATTTATATGTTGTGAAATATAATGATATTTATGGACTTCGTTTGCAGATGGAAGTCCTTACGCTATCTTAATCATGGCTGTCACAATAAGCACCTTATTAGAACTACTGTGCATTTGCAGATTAACAAGGATTTGATCAGAATGAAACAGTTTAATGCTCAAGAGGCGCTTGAATGTGGTTTTTAGAAATTATTGTAGGACATTAGAACTGATGTTGCATCGTTCAATTTTTTTCTACACGTTTCCCGTCAAATATTACTGTTCAGTTTTTTTCTAAACATTTCTTGTCGAATATTACTGTTAAATAAAAGATTATTGTGTTCATAATTATCTTATGCTTTTGTGATTTATTTTTATGTCTATATACTAGGATTTGGTTTGCTACTAGTAAATTACAGGAATGATTATAGTCCCTTATTATAGGGACAAAAATTTGTTTATATGGAACGACATACCGTCCCTAGGACAGGGGACGACAGTTGTCCTTAGGAACGGGGATGAAATTGTTGGAAATTAAGGCTAAGGTATAGCAGCGGAAATATAAAAATTTTAGCCTATTTCCTTTTAACCATAGAATCCGTTAATCGTTATTTCATATAAAGAGGGATAAGAAGGAATACCTTTCGAAAAACAATCTACCGTTGTTAAAGAAGCGCCCACAATTCTTCTCCGAGATTCCAACCACAAAGTATAACACGGTGAGGTTAAGATGGAATCAACCCTTATAAGATGCAACCAAATTAGATTGCCTCTAATTAACCAACACAAGATCAAAGAGAAAAGGAGATGAATGAGATTAATCAATTGACGGAAGCCGTATGAATTCTTGTCCACGAACTAGGGGATGCGAATTCACTTTCTCTCTCTTAATGTAGGTTTCGAAAATCACAATAAGGGGAGGGGATAGGCTTAGTCGAAATTCTCATAAGGAGGGGGTATATATAGTCACTTGTATCTAAACCCTAGTTAGATAGGAATAGGTTACTTAATAGGAATTCCATTCGGAATAGGATTCCTAATTATTATCTTATAATATATCAAATACATTTAGGATAATAATAAATAACCTAATTGGATAATAATAGGAGTATATTAATCTAATTAAAACTCCTAACTTAATTATCTCTTAATTAATTTAATTCACAAACCTAATCAAATTAGGATTAATGGAATTAAAATAATTCCTTATTTACTATATATAAATTTCGGCCCCCTCTATATAAATGGGCCTTACTGGGCTCATTTGGGCTTCCATCTATTAATGACATCCATCTCTCTTTTGGTTCCAAGTCTTATGTGTGATCCATTAGGTTCTTACTACTTCTGGCCGTATGCAATTATTAAATTAATTTCTTCAAGAATTATATTTAATCCTTGCATAATGGAATGATGTACTGAGTATGTTATTGGAAAGTCTGTAATCATTCCCCCAGAGTACGTTAAGAAGACAGGTTGATTCTGTCGTTAACCCTTCCGTATTAGTTACAGTATAATTCGATCCTTTATCAACTACATCCTTGAACTGAATCTTATGACTATGGGTGATGTCAAGTCACATATAGCGAGACGTTCATTTTACTTGTACAGGCCGAGTCAACTCAAATAGATAGGTTAAGTGAAATCTGTATTTCTACTCTTAAGCTATCACCTTGCAAGGATTTAGAGTCGAGTCTTCCACAAGCGATCCTTCGATGTATCTCCCATTAATCGGGAGTGATAAATGCTCAATCCAATGTATAACTACCCTGACATTACCTCCTATGACACCCAACCTTTGCAGTTCACACCCCAGAGTCATCTCTGTTAAGGATCGTGGGACCACAGGATCAAAGTCTCACATTCAGTAATTCAGGATGACCAATTAACATTCCTTTGAGTCTGAGGATTAGTTATACCTATTAATACCAATGAGATGAACAGGTGACAAGGAAGAATCTACCCATCCTGTTATCTCAAATCGGATCCCCAATCCTAATGAACGACGTTTCATCGGATCTATGTAACTGTCCAGATAGCTATATATATGAAGCTTGTGAGATCAGCTTTCTGTCGGACAGAAGACATTGTTACATACAAGTCTCAACAGTGATATATCAATCCTAAACATATCACTTGACTTGGGGTGGTTTTAAGTTTATTAGTTTATTATAAAGTTTTGTCTCACTTCATGCTTGTATGAACACTTTATAATCACTTTAAACAAACTTACGGATTTCCTTTTATTAGACTTTATTTAGTGCTTAAAAGGGATTGCCTTTATATAGTTATAAAACATATATCTCATTAAAACAAATGACATAAAGAACAATTCATTTACATTAAGTTTGTATCCTGCAACAATTGTCTATAGGACACTAAACCCCAACATACTCCCACTTGGACTAAAGCTAATTGTTTCTAAAACTTATCCCAGTAGAAGTTAAATGACGATCATGTACTTTCTGGGTTAAAGGCTTTGCCAACGGATCTGCAACGTTGTCCTCTGTAGGTACTCTTTCTATTCTCACATCTCCTCTAGCCACAATCTCTCTAATGATGTGGTATCGCTTTAGGTAGTGCTTGGATGCATTATGAGACCGTGGTTCCTTTGCTTGCGCAATGGCTCCATTGTTATCACAGTACAGAGTAATGGGATTGACAATGTCAGGCACCACTCCTAGTTCTGTAATGAACTTTCTAATCCAAACTGCTTCCTTTGCTGCTTCCGCAGCAGCGATGTACTCTGACTCGGTCGTAGAGAAAGCTACGCTTCCCTGCTTGGAAATTTTCCAACTGACCGCGCCCCCATTCAAGATAAACAGGTATCCTGATTGGGTTTTAAAATCATTCTCATCTGTGAGATGACTAGCGTCTGAAAATCCTTCAATTTTCAGATCTCCTTCTCCGTACACTAGGAACATGTCTTTAGTCCTTCTCAAGTACTTAAGAATGTTCTTGACGGCAATCCAATGCTCGTCTCCCGGATTCCCTTGGTAACGACTCGTTACAGATAACGCAAATGCTACGTCAGGTCTAGTGCATAGCATAGCATACATAATCGAACCGATCACGCTGGCGTACGGGACTACAGCCATGCGTCGTTTGTCATCATCAGTTTTAGGACATTGATGATTGTTTAACTTTACTCCATGTACCATGGGTAAGTTACCTCGTTTCGATTCAAGCATGCTAAACCGATTTAGCACCTTTTCAATGTATGTAGCCTGTGAAAGACCAAGCAGTCTTCGCGATCTATCTCTATAGATATTTATACCAAGTATATAAGCTGCTTCACCAAGGTCTTTCATTGAGAAGTTACCAGATAACCATACTTTCACCGATTGTAATAGAGCAATGTCATTTCCCATTAACAGTATATCGTCCACATATAGTATGAGAAATGCTATAGAGCTCCCACTTGCTTTCTTGTAAATGCAAGCTTCTTCGCAATTTTGTTCGAAACCAAATTGTTTTATGGTTTCGTCAAAACGCTTGTTCCAGCTTCTAGATGCTTGCTTGAGTCCATAAATGGATCTCTGAAGTTTGCAAACTTTATTTGCATCCTTTGATATGAAACCTTCAGGCTGCATCATGTATACATCCTCAAGCAGGTTTCCATTTAGGAAAGCTGTTTTCACATCCATTTGCCAAATCTCATAATCGTAGTGAGCGGTAATAGCAAGCATGATTCTGATTGATTTGGACATAGCAACAGGAGAGAAGGTTTCGTCATAATCAACACCTTATTTCTGACGATATCCTTTCCCTACCAACCTAGCCTTGTAGGTGCTAACCTTTCATCCATGTCAGTCTTCTTTTTGAAGATCCACCTGCACCCAATGGGAATTATCCCTTCGGGTGGATCAACCAAAGTCCACACTTGGTTAGTATACATGGAATCCATTTCAGAATCCATGGCTTCAAGCCATGCTTTAGAATCTGGACTAGTAAGAGCCTCTTCGTAGTTTTTGGGTTCATCGTCTAACACGGGAACCTCGTTATCATCTCCCACTAGAAAACCATATCTAACTGGGAGTTCACGAACTCTTCGTGATCTACGAATAGGTGCCACTGGAGTCTCATCTAATGGGACTTCTTCGGGTACCTCCACCGCTTCTGTTGTTTCAGCCGGTGTTTCTTCCTCTTGAACTTCATCGAGTTCGATCACGCTTCCCTTTTGTGTTTCTTCGAGAAACTCTTTCTCTAAGAAGGTTGCGTATCTGGATACTATTACTTTCTGATCATCTGGATGATAGAAGTAATACCCCATGGTTTCTTTGGGATATCCAATGAAGAAACATTTATCAGATTTAGAATCTAATTTGTCGGACGCTATGCATTTGACATATGCTGAACAACCCCATACTCTCATAAATGAGAACACAGGTTTCCTACCAATGAACAATTCATATGGTGTGGAACTAGCGGATTTAGTTGGTACTCGGTTCAGGGTGAAGAGGGCAGTTTCTAAGGCATAGCCCCAGAACGATTTTGGAAGTAAGGCCATGCTCATCATGGATCGTACCATATCTAATAGGGTACGGTTTCTCCTCTCGGATACACCATTGTGTTGTGGTGTATAGGGAGGTGTCCATTGTGAGCATATCCCACATTCAGTTAGATAATTCAGAAAATCATCTGAAAGATATTCGCCACCTCGATCGGATCGAAGCGTCTTTATTTTCTTTCCTAATTGATTTTCCACTTCATTCTTGAAGCATTTGAACTTGTCAAAAGCTTCTGATTTGTGCCTCATCAAGTAGATGTAACCATATCGAGTATGGTCATCTATGAAGCTTATGAAGTATCTGAATCCTCCTCTTGCTTGGACGGACATAGAACCGTATACATCTGAATGAATGAGTCCTAGAGTGTCTGATACACGCTCACCTTTATTGCTAAAGGGTGTCTTTGTCATTTTACTTTTTAAACATGATTCGCATGTTTCCAATGATTCGGAATCGATTGGATCTATAAGCCCATCTGAATGTAGCTTTAGCATGCGTCTCTTGTTTATATGGCCTAAACGACAATGCCACAAGTAAGTTGAATTATCTATCTTATGTCTTTTGGTATCAATTGCAAAAACAGGAGTTTTATCATCTAACACATAAATCCCATTTTGTGATATTCCTGAAAAATAAAAGATCGAATCTTTATAAAAAATTGCAACTATTGTTCTTTATTGAAATATGAAAACCGTCGTCAACAAGACGGCTAATAGAAATAATGTTACGAGACATCTCAGGAACGTATAAACAATTCCTTAATTCTATTACAAGCCCAGAGGGCAAAAGTAAAACATAATCTCCAATTGCGAGGGCGACAACTCTTGCTCCATTTCCCACTCGCAAGTTTATGCTTCCTTTCTTAAGTTCCTTAGTCTGTTTTAGCTCCTGCATATTTGTACAAATATGAGATCCACATCCGGTATCAAGTACCCAAGATTCAGACAATGAAACTGTATTTATTTCAATATAAAACATACCAGATGTAGAAGCACCGCCTTTTCCCTTCTTGAGGGTGGCTAGATACTCCTTGCAGTTTCTCTTCCAATGCCCGTCTTTACCATAGAAGTGGCATTCTCCTTTGGGCTTCTTCACTTCATTTCCCTTGGACACAGCTTTCTTACCTTTCTTGGGATGTTTAGGATTGGGAAAATTCCCTTTCCTTTTCTTCGATCCCTCAATTACAAGAGCCGGTATGGTCTTGTCTTTCTTCATATTGGGCTCAACTGACTTGAGCATGTTTGCAAGCTCTTCAAGAGAGGTTTGCAAGTCATTCATCTGATAGTTCATAATGAACTGTGAATAACTTTCTGGGAGGGATTGAAGAATTAAGTCAACACTTAATTCGTTATCCATCGCAAATCCAATACTAGAAAGTTTGGTAATGTAGCCAATCATCTTGACACAATGTGTCATGACTGATGTGCCCTTTTGCATCCTGCAACGATATAACATCTTGGATATCTCGTAGCGTTCGCACCTGGTTTGTTTCCCAAACAATTCCTTTAGGTGCATGATGATGGAATAGGCATTCATCTCCTCATGTTGCCTTTGTAATTCTGATGTCATCGATGCAAGTATGATGCATCCGGCATGATCGTCATCAGCCTTGTGCTTCTGGTAAGCATCAATTTCCTCGATAGGAGCATCATCTTCAGGGACAGGGGGTATCGATGTATCAAGTACATACCCAATTTTCTCAAACTTCAAAACAATTTTGAGGTTGCGAAACCAGTCGGTGAAGTTTGAACCATTCAGTTTGTTATCGGTAAGAATGTTTTGCAGATTGGTTTTAGTCATGATTTTAAGAGTGTGTGTTTAAACAAAACCTGAGAGTGAGAAAGAGTAAACGTATGTCATTCATTTGCTTTAAAGTATAACAATCTAAAATTATAGACCTTTTAATTTATTTCAGATTGCTCCCACTATTTTGCCAAATTAATAACCCTCCATATTAATTCGAAGAATTTCACAAATCCTTTAGTGAGCTAGGATCCTAACTCCTGAGATTTCGCCTTGACTTTAGCCAACAAGCTAGTCCCATTGTTAGGTAGATTCATGCAATCAATCACATCTCGAATGTGATTCCTAGGTTATTGGGTTACTAACCACATTAGTAACTAATATGTCATTCATATTAATCCCAACCATTTTGCCCATTAGTTTATGACAACATGAGTTTGCCCATCCAATTATCATAATCTAATTTAAGTACTACCCCATATTCATGAAAGAACGATTTTTGATAATCCAGGTGTTACCATAAGACCCCGAGCTTGACTTTAGCCAACAACCCAAAGGCCCCCAGTACTGCCGGCTGAATTATAATATTAGGGAGGGGCAACCGATTTTAATAACTTGCTTATTTACTTAACTTTTTAATGAGGGATTTTTATTTAAGTCTCATAATCTAACTTAGTCTTGATTTGCTTTAGCATACATCAGACACACATACATACATACATTGGCGTTATGGACATATCATCTAAATTATTTCGTCGAGCTAGAGACGGAATAAAAAGGCCAAACCTAAGGAAATACTAACTATTACATATTTCTCTTTAGGTCCTCCGTCTTCTCCATGGCGCCTTGAAATTACATATTAATTTCTATACTACTATAAGAAAACTTCAATTGAATTGAAGGGAATCAGATGAGAGGAGAAATTACAATAGATAGTAGAAAGGCAGGACGCGCAGGCCCTATTTCAAAAATACCAAAAGACTAAAAGAGGGTCCAAATATGTCCATAACTCCAAACATGCAAAGACTCAATTAAATAAATTTAATTGGTTGATTACATAACTGTCTTATGTAATATTTAGGTTAATCACATTAACTCGTCAAATTAACTTTCATCCAATTTTACATCTTATCATTTCGTATCTTTATATTAACCCTTAGATTAATATAACCATATAAAACGTCGATTATGCATGTCCCAATTATTTTGATTTCAATTCATTTAACGCTTTGATTTACAACTTGGTAAAAACAAACTTTTAAACGAATTTTTTTTTTTTTCATTCGATAATCAAAACAGAAAACTATTGATTTCCGAAACACATATATATATATATATATATATATAAATTATTTACAAGCCGATTTTAACAATTAAAATCAAGTGGGATTCGGGCTAGGGCCCGAAAATGAGCTGCTGCCGTTTGGCAGCAGCCCCGCGGCTGCGCACGCGGCTGCTGCCGCGAGGCAGCAGCCGCGCGACAGCGGCTGGTCGCGCCATGAGGCGCGACCCGATCCGCTATCGTATATTTTTTTTTCTATAAAATATAAATATATATATCAGTTTTTAAAACGATTTTAAAAACGATTTTCAGAAATAGGAAAAACTACAATAGATTTCCGTTTTATCTTTTAGAATTAATAAAACTAATTTTATTAACCTAACTATAAAACAAATAGATTTTGTTATAATTATTATCAACCGAAATAATTAGGAACATACGCATAATCAATTTTAATTAACAATTAACTAAAATTTATTTATCTTTAGAATTAATTAATCAAACAATTTGTTAATTAATCCTAACCATAAATATTTATTCAATCCTATTGAAAAACTTCTAAATTTTCATATATGAAATAACGGATTTAACGATGGCTCTGATACCACTGTTGGAAATTAAGGCTAAGGTATAGCAGCGGAAATATAAAAAATTTAGCCTATTTCCTTTTACCCATAGAATCCGTTAATCGTTATTTCATATAAAGAGGGATAAGAAGGAATACCTTTCGATGAACAATCTACCATTGTTAAAGAAGCGCCCACAATTCTTCTCCGAGATTCCAACCACAAAGTATAACACGGTGAGGTTAAGATGGAATCAACCCTTATGAGATGCAACCAAATTAGATTGCCTCTAATTAACCAACACAAGATCAAAGAGAAAAGGAGATGAATGAGATTAATCAATTGACGGAAGCCGTATGAATTCTTGTCCACGAACTAGGGGATGCGAATTCACTTTCTCTCTCTTAATGTAGGTTTCGAAAATCACAATAAGGGGAGGGGATAGGCTTAGTCGAAATTCTCATAAGGAGGGGGTATATATAGTCACTTGTATCTAAACCCTAGTTAGATAGGAATAGGTTACTTAATAGGAATTCCATTCGGAATAGGATTCCTAATTATTATCTTATAATATATCAAATACATTTAGGATAATAATAAATAACCTAATTGGATAATAATAGGAGTATATTAATCTAATTAAAACTCCTAACTTAATTATCTCTTAATTAATTTAATTCACAAACCTAATCAAATTAGGATTAATGGAATTAAAATAATTCCTTATTTACTATATATAAATTTTGGCCCCCTCTATATAAATGGGCCTTACTGGGCTCATTTGGGCTTCCATCTATTAATGACATCCATCTCTCTTTTGGTTCCAAGTCTTATGTGTGATCCATTAGGTTCTTACTACTTCTGGCCGTATGCAACTATTAAATTAATTTCTTCAAGAATTATATTTAATCCTTGCATAATGGAATGATGTACTGAGTATGTTATTGGCAAGTCTGTAATCATTCCCCCAGAGTCCGTTAAGAAGACAGATTGATTCTGTCGTTAACCCTTCCGTATTAGTTACAGTATAATTCGATCCTTTATCAACTACATCCTTGAACTGAATCTTATGACTATGGGTGATGTCAAGTCACATATAGCGAGACGTTCATTTTACTTGTACAGGCCGAGTCAACTCAAATAGATAGGTTAAGTGAAATCTGTATTTCTACTCTTAAGCTATCACCTTGCAAGGATTTAGAGTCGAGTCTTCCACAAGCGATCCTTCGATGTATCTCCCATTAATCGGGAGTGATAAATGCTCAATCCAATGTATAACTACCCTGACATTACCTCCTGTGACACCCAACCTTTGCAGTTCACACCCCAGAGTCATCTCTGTTAAGGATCGTGGGACCACAGGATCAAAGTCTCACATTCAGTAATTCAGGATGACCAATTAACATTCCTTTGAGTTTGAGGATTAGTTATACCTATTAATACCAATGAGATGAACAGGTGACAAGGAAGAATCTACCCACACTGTTATCTCAAATCGGATCCCCAATCCTAATGAACGACGTTTCATCGGATCTATGTAACTGTCCAGATATCTATATATATGAAGCTTGTGAGATCAGCTTTCTGTCGGACAGAAGACATTGTTACATACAAGTCTCAACAGTGATATATCAATCCTAAACATGTCACTTGACTTGGGGTGGTTTTAAGTTTATTAGTTTATTATAAAGTTTTGTCTCACTTCATGCTTGTATGAACACTTTATAATCACTTTAAACAAACTTACGGATTTCCTTTTATTAGACTTTATTTAGTGCTTAAAAGGGATTGCCTTTATATAGTTATAAAACATATATCTCATTAAAACAAATGACATAAAGAACAATTCATTTACATTAAGTTTGTATATCCTGCAACAATTGTCTATAGGACACTAAACCCCAACAGAAATGTCGTCCCTAGGAATAAGGACGACAGTTGTCCCAAGGAATGGGGATGAAATGTCGTTCCTAGGAACGGGGACGACAATCGTCTTTAAGAATGGGGATGAAATGTCATCCCTAGGAACGGGGACGACAATCGTCTCTATGAACGGGGACGATAGCCGTCCCTCTCAATGGGGATGATAGTCGTGCCTCTTAATGGGGACGATATCATTTTTTTGTCCCCTATAGAATCGGGTATGGAGATAACAAGGACGGAAAATAGGGACGAAAAATTTGTGCTCAAAAGTATAGGGGACAATTTTTTATGTTTTTAGGGATGATTTTTTCCGTCCCTGAATGTGTTTTTTTTTGTAGTGATATAATGTTTTGTTTCTTTTGAAATCGTGTTACTCATGTATTTACCTAGTGAGGTAATTAGCCGTGAAATGATACCATGGTAGAACGGGAATGAATATGCGTTCAGAAGATTAAGAATTATGGAATTGTGTTGGTTTATATCTGAGTTAGTAGAAAACATAAATAGTTAGTTTGGGTGAGTATATTCAATGGTCCAGAGGTTTGTTCATAACTGTGATCACAGGCACCTGGGTAGGGTGTTATTGAGCTTGTACTGTGTCTTGAAACTGGGGGCGATAGCAGTACCGTATTATTGAGATAATCATTATGAGGTTGAAAGGGTAGGTATAACGTACGTCTACGTTGGAATATTGTTAACCATGAGACCATTGAGTATATTTCACTTAGGTCTAGCTGGGCCCTTAAAAATAAAGATAATAAATTATAATTTTGTTGTTTCAGATAAATCGAGTCACATACGAGATGATACGTTTATATCTTATTCTTGATTGATTGATGGTTGATTGTTTGATTTACTAAATGTTAAGTTAAGATGCATGAAATTAATTAATTATATATATATATATATAATTATGTTTATTGAGTAGGCAGCTCACCTCTTGCCACG